>NC_081291.1:195357920-197857920 GCF_030435805.1 Mustela lutreola | reverse complement strand
ATATCTTTGCCACTGGAGACACATTTGTGATTACTTAAAACTTCTGCAAGTTATAAATGAATGCTTAAAATTTTTAATACAGCTACACCCAAGAGGTTAGTTTTCCTGAAATCCCGTATTTTGATCTCACTTTTGATCTCTGGAATCACATTTACTCATATATATCATATGTACACTTTTCCATACTGATTGCTTTTCTTCTTGGGTCTTTCTGTATCTCATTCTGTCCACTATGATAAACAACAGTTGTCAAAGCTCCACTCCACAGATGGGACATGGAAGTGGGGGCTCTTTTTCCACTTTTTATAAAACAACTCCTCCTACAGTAGGCTGACAGCCAATCTGATTAGAACCAAGTGTTCTATTGTCAATAATTCTCCGAAATACTCAGAAATAAATCTGTCCATTTAATATTAATGTGTACTTATATCTTTAAAAAATCAAACTAAAGCACCTTGGGGTTCTATCATTTTGTCCAACAGAGAAATTTTCCTCAAACATATCCTGTGGCCTTCCCCATAATTAACCACCTTAAAAATCCCCTATCTCGGTGGTTCAAAATTCCATATCTCTGACCCCATGTAAGCATGAAGAGTAGAGGAGAAGCAAGCTGAGAAGTGACTGAAAGGGTCCTATGTTTAGTTATTTACAAAAGCAAGAAAAAAGGCCACTCGCCGAAAAGGCATTTGTTTGTAATAATTTCAAAATCCTAAACAACTCATTTAAGAAGTGATTTTAAAAACCTGCTGCTGAGGTCCTATGTCAAAGATTCAGGCATTATAAATAAATAAATAAATAAACAAACAGATACATAGATAAATATAAATTCAGGCATTGATGATGTCATTCATTTCTTAAAATAGGGTTATAGTTTCTCAAATATAAAAAATATGCTTTCTACAAAATGATTCACAGGAATAAAGCAAAGCATGAGGAAGTAAAGATAGGCTGTGATCCTCTCCCTGGATATAACCATTATTCATTCTTTTATTTATGCAGTTTTATAATATGTATGTGTGTGAGTTATAGAAAGAGGACCCTATAGTTGCATAAGCAGCATTTTGCACTTGTCAACAAACATGTCGTGAGACTCTTTTGCCTGTAATAAGTGTATTTCCAAATCACTTTTAATAGCTACACACTATTCTGTTGTAGACCTGCTGTACAATTTTTAAATTGGCAATTAGGATGTTTCTAATTTTTTCCTATCGAAAACAAGGTTGTGTTGATGTGAGTTGAAAATACATCTTGGTACACAAATCTCATTCCTTCCTTAAGAAACATTTTTAGAGTTGAAATTGCTGAGCTGAAGAATAAGCACATTTAAAAATCTGAACCATATCGCCCGACAGGCTTCCAACCAACAGTAGATGGTCGCGTTCCTTGTCCCATCTCCTACTCATTTCCCATTGAGGCAACATTCATTGCAAGCTTCCTATGTCCTGGACTGTGTACTTGATACAAGATAAGGAGACATGGAAAGACTAAAACATGTTCCCAGAAACTCCTCCCAGACCTTGTAGTTTAAGAATAGGATATACATGTAGTTTAAATGCAGTGTTACACATGACAAAGTCTTGGCCGTTTATGTGCACAGTTGATTAAGAAGGATAATGTCCCTTAAACATTCACTGAATATGCTTTAATAGGTATGACCTAATTTTCTTTTTTCTTTTACAATCTTTTAAAGATTTTATTTACTTGAGAGAGAGAATCGGAGCGAGAGAGAGAGAGAGAATAAGGAGGGGGGATGGCAGAGGGAGAGGGAGAAGCAGACTCCCCGTTGAGCAGGGAGTCCCATGTAGGGCTTGATCCAGGACTGCGATCATGACCTGAGATGAAGGCAGAGGCTTAACCCATCCAGACGCACCTGTGCTACCTCATTTTCTACTACAAAATTCGTAAGAGATGGACCTTATTATCTTCATTCTACATAAGAAAAATCCAAGACCTGAGAATTTAATAACTTTCACTGGCTTGGGTCCTCTGGTCTTGGCTCCATAGCTCACCAGCATTGTGATCTTGGACAAGTAAACTTCTCTAAACCTCAGTTCCTCATGTGTAACTTGAGGATAAAACAAACTTCCAGATTTGTAGAAAGATGGAATTAAATGTGAATTCTTGTAAAGCATTTAGCATAGTGCTTAGTATACAATGAGTGTTCAATAGATGTTATTACCCTAAATACTTTCAGTGTCTTTACTAATATCTCTATCACAGAAGTGAAAGTGTCCTCTGCTCATGGTCTATTTCATAATGAAAAATATTTATTCAGTGTTCAACCTAAATATCTTTAATGGCCTTCAGTGACATGTGGCAGTATGAACTTCTCTTTCTAAATAATGGAAATGCCTCAAATATTTTCTTCCCATTTATTATTTACTGATTCTTAGATCATTTTTATGAAAATCCCACTGTCTCTTACAGGAGACAGGACCAGAGTCCTGTACTTGGTTTTGTGCATATGAAGAAGTTCTTCTAAATTGAGCACCTAAAGCAATCTAAAATATATTTTTAATATATTTTAAAATATTATGTTATATATTATATGTGGTATATATAATAAATAAATAATATGCTATATTAAAATATTTTTTTAATGTTCCAACAGCATGAACAATGAGCTCACATCACTAAGGGCAGGAAGGACAGACTGCAGGAGAATTAAGTAAATTACAGAGGTAGAGATTTGGTCTGTTTGTTGTTATTTTTAAAATATTTTATTTATTTATTTATTTGAGAGAGAGGGAAAGTGCACAAGCCAGAGGAGGAGCAGAGGGAGAGTGAGAAGGAGGCTCCCCACTGAGCAGGAGGCCCAAGGCCTGGCTCCATCCCAAGACCCCAGCATCATGACCTGTGTGAAAAGCAGCTGCTTAACTGACTGAGCCACCCAGGCACCCCACAGGTGGAGAGTTTTAAGGTAGAATAACTTCTTTTAAAAAGTTATTTCTATGTTGGCACTTCTCATTCATGTAAATACAGGGATATATTCTGAACCTCTCAAGTAATCTATTAAACCAGATCCTTTCTTCCATGAATTGCTCTAGAAATTGCTTACGGTGCAAGGCAGAGCTGACATTTGGTTCTCTTGTTTTAATTTTGATATTTTATAATATTTAATACTTAATATTATTTAATATTTATCATGTCATATCATAGTATATATTGATATAATTATTATTAATATTTTGATAATTATTCAATAAATAAAAATAAGTATTTTGTTGTTGCTGTTGTTAAACAGAAAGATTTGGCTGAGAGAAAAGCTTTCATTTGCATTCACCTGTGCAATATTCAAATTGATCAAGTCAAGAGGCTCTGTTTGGTTTTGGAGCATGGATAAAACAGCCCTCAAAGTGAAACTACCTCATGTTTTCTAAAAATACAGAGACGTTCCTCATTAAATTTGTACAAATGCAGGGAAATTATCTGCCTAAAAATGCTCAAGTAATGAATCTGAGAAAGGCAAATACTAGTACCTTAAAAATTTACTACTCTAGGCATCTGACTACTTAAACCTTTAAGTATTTGTCACTTATCTAAAGTTAGCTCAGTGCAGTGTTTCTTTAGTAGGCTCCCTAATTATCCTTATCATTCTTAAAATATTATTTTAACTTCAGGCTTTAGAATAAAAAGTTTTGGTGGAATATTTGTCCCAAATTCCAATATGATTTTGTTTTTATTTTCTATCATTTAAGGACAAGGATCACTAAGTTATCACAATAGCAAAGAAATGCATTTAAATCATCTCAACGAGGAGTTATCCTTCATGTAATATTATCACATTGGGAATTTGTGGGATGTCATTCTACTCCACTAGGAAATGTACCCAAAGGACCTGCAATTAATGTAATTCATGGAATTAAAAAAAATACTGTGTTTGGTCTATTACTATAATCACGATGAGCATGGATATTGGGTTTTGAAAGCCATGTATAAATTCAGATTACAAAACAGCAATACAAACCGACTCCTAAAAATGAATAATACTCATTTCTTTTCCCATGTGAAGTACACTTTAGAGAGCCTCTCTGAACAGAAGAGAACCAGATTACCCAATTGTAGTAAACAGTCTTTGCTCAGAGACATTAGCCTTGCAAATGTAGCATCCGTGAACTCACTATTGCATGGAGCTAGAAGGCCAGAAAGCTCTGGCTTGATAGGGAAGGTGGGGGGGAGATTTATTTTCTCTAAGTGTCATACATTCCTTCATTGACTTCAAAGTCAGACCCATTTCCAGTCCTCTAAGACGCAAACTGCTGTGCTCACGCCAAGTGGATTTTCTAGTGAGTTATTTATTTCCATCTGTCTTATATTTGTGGGCAGGTTGAATAGATCTGAGTCTGCTGGAGAGAGAGATGAAAGATGGACTCTGAAGTTAGAGCTGAGTTTAAACAAGAAAAGAAGACTCTGTAATAGCAAATGAAACTTTAAAACCTTGGGGAAATTCTTATTCAGGCAATTTCATGTGCACATTTTAACCCACAAATACGGAAATTTGACCATCTCTACATAGTTATATACAACAGTGAGAAATGATAATATCTATAAATGAAAGGGATAGGTCTGTGCATTTCCTAAGAAGCCCATTCCAGTTGAGTTTTACCTCTTGAATTTGTTTCTCATTGCTCTTGGAAAACTGCTTCTGTTTTCCAAGATCCCCTGTTGTTATTTAAAAAATAACAACAAACAGACAAAATCTCTACCTCTGTAATTTACTTAATTACATCCAGAATTACTTAATTCCATCCACTCTTAGCTTTCTCGTTTCCTTTTCTAGGAAGCTCCATTCTTCGTTAAAACATTGCAACATTAATTAAGCAGAAAAATAAATATTCTGGTGCAGTCACATGTACCAGGTTCTCGACTCCTCATCACACATTAAACCTGCACACAATTTTTGTTGGTGTTAAGAGCAGATTTATGTCCTCTGAACCTTTTTAATGAGCAAATGCTTTATTTCCCTAATGTAAACATGGCTGCTTATTCAGATTCTTATAAAATATTTAACAAATTTCTCTGGTGTCCTTAGGTAAAAATAAATTAACTTAGAAAATGAGACCGGCCTAATTAAATCACGTGCTAGGTAGCTTTCTACCTGTCCATGGTTATAGATGGAAACCAATACCTTGTACTAAAAAGAAAAGACATACAGTATTAATTAGTCTTCTAGGGTGGCTAAAATGTAAAAAAAAAAAAAAAAAAAGTTGTCTTTAGAATCAAATAATCGACCTCCCCGTGATTTAGGAACAATTGTCAGGAGCATGAAATTCAGTTGAAGGGGGACAGAATTTGCTACATTAGACCAGCTTTCTCCTACCTCGAACAAATATTAGAGTCTGTTGTCATTGTTTGTTTTGTTTTGTTTAGTTTTTATTCTGGGCAGCTTTGACTTTCTTATTTAAGTGATCTACACCAGTGTTTACTGGAAACAACCCCAGATAAGTTTTCCAGTGAGAAAACCTTTGTAAAATTTATTTAAAAAAAAAAGATGAACTCCCGATCTCAATGGCTTAACACAAAGTTCTCTTCTTGCACCCAGTGTAAGTCTGACCTGGGTAGACTGATCTTACCCAAGTCTTCAGCATTTGCCAGACCAAGGGGAGAAAGAGCTGAGAGAACTTAATCACTCTCAGGAAAAGCACATCCTTTCTGTTCACAGCACATCAGCATCAACTCCAAAGGATGTTGGGAAATTATCAAGCACAGGGAAAATAATCAATATGATAAAGACTAGTAATCTCTATCACCTTCTATTCACAAATACTCAGTTCCATCTTCTTCCCACACATGACACTTGTTCAACGGTTCCCCGAGGAGACAGCCTGAAGCTCATCCAGTCCAGCCCACCTAGATAAAGTCCCAGCTCCTTTGTGGTTTCTCTTGGCTTGGATATCTATGAATTTAAAAGCCAAATTACCCACTCCTACACACACGCACACACCCATGCACACATGCACGCACACAGTCAATCCACAGAAGTGTGACAGGGTCAGCATAATTGCAATAATACACTCACTTTTAGAAAGAAGACAAATGGGACATAATCAGCTTCTCATATAAATTCTGAGGTCCTGCTGAGCACACAGTGAAGCCTCCCTACTGGTGTGTGATTCCAGTCTCCACCCTACAACAAGCTCTTTTTTAGTTTCATCCCCTTCTTTGACTGGATGTGGAAATGTGTGTCCTGAGGACTGCTCAGCTTCCTTGACCCCCTTCCTCACAGGAAGTTGTGTGAGCTTCATACAAAGGTGTCGTTAGTCTGGGCTGATGGTTTCTTTGGCGCATTTTTCTCGAATACTTAAGAGACTTCTTCTCCATTTGTTTTCAGCCAGTTCCATGTGTAGTAACCACACCCACACTATAAAACATCTAGTTCTCATGGCATCTGGGTGGCTCAGTCAGTTAAGCATCTGCCCTCGGCTCAGGTCATGATCCCTGGGATCAAGTCCCACATTGGGCTCCCTGATCTGCAGGGATCCTGCTTCTCCTTCTGCTTCTGCCTCTCTCGACCTCTCATGAATAAACAAATAAAATCTTTTTAAAAAATAAAATAAAATAAATAAAATACCTAGCTCTCAAATCTCCAGTAGTGCTTTGTTTTCTTGAGCCCCCTGTCTTTTCCTACAATTTGATGGTAGCTACCTAAAGCTCATCTGTAATAACAGATAGGAAGACCTCACTTTTAAAACTTTCTCTGCCTTAAATACTGTACTCAGCTGAAAGGTTTTGTTGAATGGAAACTCTCTTTGTGTTCTGTTTGGGCTAGAAGCGGTTGGTTTTTCCAATACTGTTGGAATCCATATTTCTAGATTCCCTTTATTTCTTCTCAATCCTGCTTGTGAATCAGCCAATTCTTTCCTGAATTCACCTTTATTTTTATAATACCTTGCCAACATAGCCAATGGCAGTTAGTTCTGTGTTTACCTCTTACTTAGGAGGCAAATTTTCCTAGGCATATGATCTGCCTTCCAAGTTCTGACATACAGTGGTTTCACCAAATGTTTTCCCACTTTGTGGCATATTTTCATGTCTCCTCCAGGATCATTTTTCTCACTATCTGCCTTTCAAGTACACACAAAGTATTTAATTTTAGTAGAAACCCCATGTCTAATACTAATTTCCATGCTGATGAGAAGGGTTGAGGTTATATAATCATAACATTCACCACAAACTCTAAGTGGCTTATCATAACCCAGGTCAATTTCTTGTTCAGGTAAATGTACAAGTTATGAGGAAACTCTCCTCCATACAGTCACTCAGGGAACCAGGCAATTGGTGGCCATGCTATCTATAGCTCTTCCATCTCAACCTGTGGCTCCCAATGTTGTCAGGTCAAGAGCAACTCAAAATCATGCTTAATACCTCAGACTTGAAGTGACACATGTCACTTCCTCTTATAGTCACAATCCACAGTTAGACACATGACCCTGCTCTAAAGACTAAATAGAGGGAAATTTACACAGAGGTGGAAGAGAAGGAGAGGAAAACTGAATGTCATGGGGTCTAGTTCTTTTTTCCTTTTTGTATGTTTAATGGTCAGATAAATACGGAAACTCAGAGAAGCCAAAGTAACATTATTTGATCACCATAATGGAGAAATATTTGCCAAAATATTGGATCATATCCTATGTATAATTGGGAAGCACAGGTTTGATCCATTTCCTCAGGTATAAAAATACCTAGGGACGAATAGGTATTTTTAAAAAACTATGTAACCATCAAATTGGCTCTTAATTAAAAAAGGAAAAAAAAAAGGCTCCCTCAGAATTAATGATACAACCTGGAAAACAGATTGAATAAAAGCAGTCACTAGCAGGAAATAAAAAGTGGGGCCAAAAAAATGGAGGAAAAAAAATGAATGAAAAGGAGAAAAGAAAGAGTGAAACCATATAAAAACATTCAGGAAATATTTAGAGTGTTATTAGACATAAGTGATTATTTTTTTAAGATTTATTTACTTATTTGTAAGAGAGAAAAATAGAGGGCTGGGGGAGGGGTAGAGGCAAAAAGAGAGAGAGAAAGCCAAGCAGACTCCTCACTGGACATGGAGCCCAACATGGGGCTCCTTCTCATGACTCTGAGCTGAGATCAGGACCTGAGCCAAAACCAAGAGCTGGCCACTTAACCGACTGTGCCACCCAGATGTCCAAAGGAATTATTTTTAAGAAAACTAAGAGTCCATATAAAACAATGCTTTCCAGCATCAAACTTTATCATAGCTAGGATATCAAGGTACAAATAGAAGGATCCTAACTGATTCTCAGAAATGGTTCTTTCTTAACATCTAGGTCAAGAATGAGAGCTGTGAAAATTTTGCTAAGAAAGTGACAAACCAGATAAAAAATTGGCCCTCCCACAATCATCATAAAAAGGACAAAAGCAACCCTTCTAAGTTAATGAACACTGCATGTGTCATTCAGCATGCCAGGCTCAGGGGTTTGAGAGAAGGAGGGAATAAGAATCCCTTTAGAAGAGGAAATCACCAGGGCCTCATCAAGCAGGAAAATCACTTGAAATAAAATATTTGCCAGAACTATTTCAAACAAGAATTAAAATCCTTGCCAACTAAGGAACTCATTCAAATTGATAAAAGCAGGTCTTAAAAACTAGACCTCCAAAACATGAGGAGGGGCCCTTAAACTCTTCCTAGGAAAAGACAAAGAGTAAATATTTTAGGCTTTGATGACCATACAATCTTTGACATAGCTACTCACCCCTGCTGCTGTAGCAAGAAAAAAACACAGACAATATGATACATAAATGATGGGCCTGGTTGTGTCTTGATGAAACTTTATTTACAAAAACAGATCAGGGCTGAATTGGCCTGTAGCCCATAGTTTGCCAACTCCTGCTCTAAAAGAGGAAAGCACCAAGAATTGTAACAAAATTGTTAAGTAAACTGGTCAAGGCAAAACGATATTCAAACATACTAGTAATAAAAGGAATGCAAAGGGAAACAATGAAACCTATTTTTCCCTAAAATACCATGATACGTGACTAGAAGGAGGGAGAGTATATTGACATAAGCTTCACAACATTTCTGAAGATCAAATATGTATATGTGTGTGTGTGTATATATAGACACAGACATATATTGGATACACACACACATATACACACACATATGTAGACACACACACATTTCCAAAAATGTAGAATTAGAATTTAGAATTCTTACCAAAGATGTATGGGATTTAGTTTGAATTTTAGAACTTGAATTAGTCCAAAAGCTATTTAGAGATAAATCAGGAATGAGACAATACTTTTGGGGGCCATAATAATGATTTATTTAGTAATATATATTCACTTTCCTAGCCAGTTATTTATCTGGAAAACAAAAATAAGCTAAGAAGTGGGAAAAGTCAGACAATCTTTCTCCTGGTACTAGGAGTTGCTATCAAAGGAAATATGAGGTCTCCTACTCAGTCTCCCCCTTATCATCTTCCTTCATTCTATGGACTAAGAAACTTCTGGAGAAACCATATTAAGCAAAAGGAAGAAGCATGTACTTTCCTAGCCATAGGACTCTCTATCCCATATGAGGAGTCCTAATATCCCCATCGGTCCATAAGTTCAACAATTTTTGCATAAATATATTCTCCTAGTACCTTTGAACTATAAGTAGAATAAATTAAAAATTACAAAGTTTTGTGGGTACTAAAAAAATGAAGATTCCCCTATGAAGTAAAATTCAAATCTGATACATTCTCAACTATTATGAAAGACTGACATAGATTTGCAAAGAGTAACATAGCTAATATTTTTTTTCCTTTTTGAAATCATCTTTCTTTCTTCCCTGTTCACAAAAGTAACCATGGATCATGATCAAATGTCACAAAGAAAGAACTTAAAAGAAACCGTTATCCATGGTGCCAGTACGTAGAGACAACTACTGTTGATATGGTGAGGCAAGTACATGTGTATATTTTCCAAACTAAGATCTACTAAGCAAACTACTCTTTAATTTGCTCTATTTCACATAAGAATATAAACAATTGCAATGTACATAAGTAAAAATGAACTCCTTCTCTTTCGACCACATTGCATTCCACTGGAGTATTTGCCATAAATTATTTAGGTCATCTTCTAATGATGGACATCGAGGCTGCAAAATTATTTTCACTATTTTCCACTGTAATATGAACATTTCAGTACACATATTCGAGTGACTTTTCCCTATTACTTCCCTTAGGATAAATTCACAGAAATGCAATTTTCTATGTTGAAGAGTATCTAAATTTAGTATTTTGCATTACATTAATAAATTACCCTCTAGAAGAGTTGTAACAATTTACTCTGCCCCGAAGTTTCCAATATGAACATATTTAAATAAATTATGGGATTTCCACAGACTAAAATATTGTGTTTCAAAAATTAATGACATTGCGGGATATACACAGGATTATATCAAGTAAAACAAGACACAAGATATAATAAAGCATACCACTGATAGGATATATCAGTATATAAATTATTATGTATATATGAAGAGGAATAAAAATATTATATAATGTAAATGTGTGTCAAGAAGTGTTACAACTTAGGGAAAGGGTTCAAGCAAATTTTTAAATTCTCCCTTATAGCTTTCTATATTTGCTAAATTTCCTGTAATTTGTGCATATTTTAGTTATAACCTGAAAACCAGTAGTTTAAGAAAATACTGGAAATCACAAAGCTGAGGAAACATATTTTCACATATTTTGTAGTTTGTCTGAAATTAGACCTACAATTATTAAACTGAAAACCCCTAGTGTGCCCCAATCGGGAATATTTAAACATACCAAACTGGACTACTTTTTCCCATCAAAGGACTTGTTTTAATTCACAAAATGTCTTCATGCTTAATAGCAAATACAAGAAAACCTTTCTCTTCTCCACTGAGAAGACAAGAGCACAACCGTGAGTCCCTGAAAACAGAGGAAAGTAGCTCTCTGAGCGAACGCTCACCCTGGCTGCAGGCATTTTGGAAAGCTTTTTGGAAGGGAACAAATCATTAATAAGGACTCAATACTTACAGTGACCTTTGAGCAATTCCAGATGTAGACGTGCAGACTTTTCCACAAATAATAAAGAAGGGCCGGCAACGAGAAGTGACAGTCCGAAACAGACTTGCAGGAGGCTAGAATTACATGGGACACAGAAAAGAGACTGAGCAGAAATGAAACAATGCAAAAAGAACCCAGGTCCTTCAGACAACCCGAGATTTATTCTCTTACATGAGTTTTTACCCATTCTTTCCTTCGTGCAGAGGAAATAGAGCTTATTTCATATTTTCTGGATATGATTATGGTTTTATCGGTCTTCATGATGCACTTTGTTTCCATCCTCATGCTATGGCAAGTTTTTATACTGAGTGACTCATTTAATCCTCATATAAACTCAACTTGGTAAAGACAATTATTCACATTTTATAATGAGAAAAGTGAGGCCCAGACATTTAGGTAGCTTGGCCAAGATCATGCATCTAGAAGAGGGGTTGACCAACTTCTTAAAGGGCTAGGGAGTAAATACTGGATTTGTTGACATAAGGTCTCGGGCACAGCTCTCCGACTCCGCTGCAGAGAGCGAAAGCATGCAGACAGTTCTCAAACCAGGGAACTTGGCCCTGTTACCCAAACAGGTGGCGGGTTCACTGGCTGTGGTTTGCCAACCCTTGGCCAAGAGTAGTAGAGCAAGACTCTAAGTCTATGCCTGTAATAATTAAACTGTCATACAACAGACGAAATAAAATCAACGTGGTTCTCCTTCCATAGTCCGGGTTCACTTATTCTTAAGTATCCTTTTGGCTCTCTATACAGTCCTGTTTGAAGGAAACTGGCCACTTAATGGGAATTGCCACTTGTTACGATTTGGTGCACAAAACAAGCTAGAATCCCAGAGAGCAAAAACAAGGGAGGTAGCTCCCTTAACAAAATGGGATGGAACCACATTTTGTCAGGATAGACATGCAAACCTCAAATCGGCCTTCTAAAATGGAGGGGGAGAGAAGGAGATGATTTGGGGCCCATTTTTAATTTTGAAATACTTAGTTTAACAAGTTCTATGACCTCAGTACTTTTTTCTTAATTTCAGAATTATTGAATAAATTTGTCTCATCAGTATAATAATGGGAAACATAGCTATACTAATTTTAAATTGCTTAAAATTCAAAGTTATGAGGAAAAGATATTTCAATAATATTTAGTTTTGCTGGAGTTTATCAAGTAACACTGAAAAAAATATTCAACAAGCAGTGCCAGTTATTTGATTTTTTTAATAGTAAGGTCTGTAGTAAAATTTATTTGAGAGTTGCATCCATGAATACAGAATAAATCAAGGTTACATAAGACTGCTAAAATGATTGAGAGGTTACATGATCTATAGACAGGGAAAAAAAGGCAGAAATTTAAACTCTCAGTCTTAATGTTATTAGGGCTCAGTCGAATGACCTTGAGCTGTTCTCTCTAAATCTGAACCTTCATGGGAAAATTGCATTAATAATCACTTGCTAACTGACCAGGGCTATCATGAAATTTATACCAAAAAAAAAAAAAAATCAGAAAGTTACCTTGTTGATTTAAAACACTATCTTCTTTAGGGTAGACTTCTAAGACTTACAATTTACTTTTACAAAGAAAAACATCTTTGTTGTTGTTTTTTTCCTTCTATCTCTCATGGACCTATCATTTCTTTCAGAAACATAGTAAAGAAGAACCTTTGCCAGCCCATTACAGCAAAAAAGCAAAGTCAACCCATAATCCTATTACCGTTTCATTTTTCAGGACCTTTAAAAATTTTTCTTTACCATTAATGATCACCATTTCTAAATATTCCACTTATGAGATTCCTAAAATTTTTCTCAAAGACTAAGTCACAAGAACATTTAGAACACAAGTTATTTGTTTTAAGTAGTTTACACAAACCGATGGACTAAAATTTGAGCAGGGTTTCTAATATCATAAGGACGCTGTAACAGATTGTGTTATTTGTTTCTAAATATTTGCAGCCCAGCTCTTGGGAAAGATTCTCCTCCCCCACTTCACTGATGTCAACCTTATCATACGACTCATGAAAAGTGAGATGTGACATGTGTCACTTGCAAGTAGGAATTTAAGAGCCACTATAGTTTGCCAGTTTCTCTTTACTCCTGTGTTAGAAGACTAGAATATTCCAGATAAGGGCTCCATCAACAGAGGTCCAGAGTGAAGACAACATGGAAGGGCACTAGACCAACCCATGAGAATATGGAGAATGAGTGAATACGAAAGTTTTGTTCCCGCTAGTTACCAATATTTTAGATCATGTTACCACAGGATAAACAAGGGCTATCCTAAGGGGCTGGAGAACACCCAAGTCCAGTTATACACCGTACCTTGACACTTTATTTGTAATAATTAATATAAAGATGGCAGCAGCATAAAACATCTCATTTATTTAGAGAAAAATTTCAATATTTCCTATACATTAACACAATTCAGACTGGATATAAGACTAATTTTTGTCTGCACTAAAACACACAAATATTAAGGAATTCAGAATCTTAAAGAATGTTTAAGCTATTTACAGGATAGAAAAACATATAACTATAGAATCACATCCAGAAATAATGTTGGCCATCATTAAGGGGTTATGTTTAACCTGGGAAAATAAGGGTCTCTCCAACCTTTTTTACAAACACTTTTTTTCTTTTTCTCTTTTTTACCCAAGGAACTTCAAAATAACTTTCAAAATAAAGAAAAATGACTCTCAAAATGTATTTAACAAAATTCAGTAGATTTCCTTAATCCAAAGACTACTAATATGTACATGTCTTTGCCTAGAAGATATGCCCTAATATTACGCAGGGCATATCAAGATTTCTGTTTTTAATAAAAAGTAAACTGTGTCATCCGTATTTTTTTTAAACCTAATATCTCTAAAATCCAGCTCAATACAAGAAACATACGGTTTCAGGGATAACATTAGACATGTTTTACAATTTCAAGAAATTATCAACACAGTACCAAGGATACCCTGCCCTCTGCTGTCTGTATTATAATTTTGCATGTTTAATAGTTAAATCACTTCATGTAAAATCCAAGATTTTTCCCTTCACATTGTGCTGTTTAAACATTGTTTCTATTCTATTACCTGTTTTATTAGACAATGTAACATGTATATTTCACTTAAATACTAAAGTTAAGTAATCTTTTTATACTGCTCCTGAGTAAATGTACCCAGAGTGCTTTAATGCTAGCTAATCATATCTCAGTGTGGAGTCTATTGTTGGTTCCACATTAATTTCTCTTATTTTTACCCATAAATTATAAAATATGATTATTTCATATGGCAAATGTTGGCTAAGTGTCAAACAGGTATTTTATTTAATCACTATTGCTCCTTGCAATGGACTTACCTTTGAAATCACTCCATATTCAGTGCAGATCTGTTGATGTGAAATGTTCTCCATTGTTATTTGCAAAAATCTCTAGTCTGTCCTTTTAAGTTTCAGTAGTAATCAATTCCAGATAAACAATTATTTCCCTGACTCCTTGGAGACAATAGTCTCTAGTCTTCTAGCTTCCATCATTGCTACTGACACCACTCATCCACATACTCCAGCTGGCCTCTCTGGCTCCATTTAGCAATTTCCCAGTAAGTTGTCCCACTAACAATCTAGTCAAGCTCTTGTCACTACTGATTTAGGGGAATTTCCCAAGAATTGGGAAATTTCACTTTTTCATTGGCTTTCTACATCACCTGTATTGTAGGTTCCTCCATTCTACTCTGTTCCTGTCTGTATCTGTCATTTCTTTTGAGTTTCTAGAATTTTCATTTATTTTTTCATTATTTTGTTATATTAGTCACCATACAGTACTTCCTTTGCTTTTGATGTATTGTTCCATGATTCATTGTGTGTGTATACAATACCCAGTGCTCACTGCAAAATGCAGATTTTAAAATGCATCATCGGCATTGTATCAATGAAGAGGAAACGTGTTCATGCATCACCATTTAGTATTTCACATCTTCTTGGTATTCTATATGTATCTCAATGGTGGATCTTACGCAGTAACATTCAATTATTTTAAGATCACATACTTGTGTTGGTCACAAAAAATGCAGTGCTCCCCCAATTATACTTTTTTGCAAATTACACACAGTATTAGTATTAATCTTAACATTAAATAGTAATGAATACATTTTTAGACGAATACATTTAAATAGTACATATAGAATAGACTTTTCATATAATTTGAGATGAATGTGCCAGCTGGTATCCTAAAGGGTCCCAGAAACTTATGTTAGCAGGCTCTCTGTCCAGCAATCTACCTTACAACATAGCTAGCTAGCATGGTCTTTTGGACATGCTAGATAGCTTTAGACACTTTAAGACAATTCAAGAAATAAGTCTGAAAAAATGCACACAAAGTATTGTGATTTTCCTTATTTTTAAGATTTATTTACTTATTTTAGAGACATAGAGGGGGATGGGAGGGGCCGAGGCAGAGGGAGAGAGAGAATCCTCAAGCAGACTCCTGCTGAGCACAGAGCCCAACATGGGGTTCAGTCTCACCATCCTTAGATCACAACCTGAGCTGAGTTCATTGGATGAACTAAGAGTTGGATGTTCAACCAACTGAGCCACCCAAGGACCCCTAAAGTATTATCATGATTTTCGATTAGTAAATATGGGACCCACTCAAATCACATTATATCCCAAAAAGCATGCAAACGAAATAGGTATAATCTTACCCCTAGTCAAAGTCGTCCTCACTAATTCAACAAAATTTGTTTTATACCTGACATATGCTTGATAGAGAGGTGAATGATAGCACAGTAAGAAGGGGGCATGTCTGAGGTTATAGACTGTAGTCTCCTACAGGAAAGTAACAATGATCAAGCCAGTACAGCAAGGCCTGGTGAGTGCTACAACAGGAAAAGTATAGCCCATCACATGAGTTCTTAATTTCAGAAACATTTTGAAAAGATTCAGGCTCTTAGGACCTGGCTTGAGATCACACCATAGACAGAAACTTGGAAAGTGCCTGTTTTATTTCTTAGCTCTTAGAATCACATCGTAACTCATTTGTTCTCTCTACATTACTTGAAATCCTAGATGGCCACTAAAAACAGTTCATAAAAAATTAAAACTTATTAAAAATGTTAGTAATGATTTACAAAGCTTGGTACAGATAGTTGCAAGTCAATACAATTTTGAAGGGGCATCTCCTGTGATGGATGGGTTCACTCAAAGTACAGATTATTGGAGTTTTGGTAAATCATACAGATATATCTGAGTTCTCTGAAATCAAGACAGAGTGAGAACACAGCAACTAAAAATAGAGAAGAGATGATATGTGAACCAAATATACTTTTAAAAGTGTACTGTACCAGTTTAAAATTTAATTGGTATAATGTAATCCTGCACAAATTTAAAAAGCATCTGAGGTTATCAGGATTAGAGATTCATAAAAATGGACGTCCTATTTTAAATACAACAACCCAATAAGCATCATCTTGCAATGAAGTGAAATGGCCCATTTTCTTTTCCTTTGTCTTCTCTTAACACAGGGAAGTTAAAATAGCAAGGGGATAATGCATATATATACTGTCAGAGATATGCAATGATGTGTGTGGGAATTCACCAAGTCTGGGTTTGAGGACTCCCTTACGTTGAGTATAAGGCTATGGACAAGGCCTTAAACCTCTGGGCTATTGGACATAGAGCCCTAAAATGAGATGTCTTCTTACTTACAAGAAGAGGCCCTTCTTACTCTCCTATTCTTGTGTTCCTCTGTGGTTTCTACTGAGTTTTATTAAGTCTCAAAAGCACAGGCACTCAACCTTCCTAAAAAATATTCTTTGAGTACCCTGATATATAAATGGACTATATTCACTGCCAGCCCATGTTTAAGGAATTTATAGGGTTGGGCAATTGGGGATGGTGGACCGGGGGGACCAATGAAGGTTACGTGTGTATGGATATCTGTATTCAATATTGTCTTTTATTAATCGTCTAGTGTTTGTGATGGGTCTAATGATTATTCATAAAATTATTTCATCCCAGACTGTAAACCTTGCATTGTAGGAATTATACTCTATTCTGCCATCCAGACAGTTCGTTCTTAAGAACTTCCTGATTAATCACTAAGTCAGCTTCAAAAACAATCAAGCAATTGCTTGGTGCCTGAAGTTTTCACCCACTTCACCTCAGGTAAAACTTTGAGGTGTACTTCTTAAACATAAAATAAGAACTAAAATAATTACTTCTCACTTTCATTCCTACAATAATACTGGAGAAAGAAGGTCAAGACGAGAATGAAGCCTTTAATTCTAAAACAAGAGTTGGCAACACCATCATTTTAGTAATACAAACTCATATCTGTCATTTTCATGCTAAACATTTAATGTTAGTAAATTGGTACATGAATTATTGGTAGGGAAATTTTTCATGAGGAAAATAGCCCTTAAAATAAATCTTGTGCAGTATATAAGAATATATGCATAAGGATCTTGCCATTTGCGACAACATGGATGGAACTAGAGCGTATCATGCTTAGCGAAATAAGTCAGGCGGAGAAAGACAACTATCATATGATCTCCCTGATATGAGGAAGTGGTGTTGCAACATGGGGGCTTAAGTGGGTACGAGAAGAATCAATGAAAGAAGATGGGATTGGGAGGGAGACAAACCATAAGTGACTCTTAATCTCACAAAACAAACTGAGGGTTGCTGGGGGGAGGGGGGTTGGGAGAAAGGGGGTGGGATTATGGACATTGGGGAGGGTATGTGCTTTGGTGAGTGCTGTGAAGTGTGTAAACCTGGCAATTCACAGACCTGTACCCCTGGGGATAAAAATATATGTTTATATAAAATAAAAAATTATATTAAAAAAAAAAAAGAATATATGCATAAGGAGATGGAACGCAGCTCCCAAAGGATAAAGTTGTCTGAGCCCTTAGGTAGGAATATTAAAAAAATCTGCCCTTAGGGAGGAATATTAAAAAAATCTCCCCTCATTTCACCGCTTTCCTCAGGGCCAGATTGTTCCATGAACGGAGCCCATTCCAACTTGAATATACTTCATATGAATGAACATTATAGCAACTGTTAACAAGGCCAAATTCTGCTACCACAAAAATTTTAAAACAAATAATCACCATAAGGAAAATAGTCATAAACCCTGGCTTATGGCCCATGCTTGGTTGAGTTTTTAAAATATGCTACTCAAAATAATTCCACACAATTTTATCAAGTTCTTAACACTCATTACTCCAGTGGCTTTCAAGGTTTTACTGTGATCTCCAGTAAAAAATACATTTTATATCATGACCAAGTGTATGCACTTGTGTGTGTATGCGTGTGTGTGTGTGTGTGTTCATGTGTAATGTAGTTATGTATATAAACTTAATATATATATGAAATTATATATATATATAAATTATATATATATATTATATATATGAAATTATATGGAAAATGTTTTATAAAACACACCTACCCTTATTGCATACTATACACTACATATTCTCTTCTATTTTCTTTTTAAAAAATGCTGTTTAAGTTCCAGTTAGTTGATTTTGCGACTCAGGACTGTATCATAAACCAAGGCACAATAGAAAACAGAGACAAAATATTCTCTCCAAGAACATGGAGTAAGAGCCAATGAATGGGTGCCTGGGTGGCTCAGGTGGTTGATCAAACTCTTGATTTCCAACCAACTCTTGGCTTTGGCTCAGGTCATAATCCCAGAGTCTTCCTGCTCAGGGCAGAGGCTGCTTGAGATCCATTCTCTCCCTCTGCCCTTCTGCACTTCCCCCACTCTAAAAAAAAAAAAAAAAAGAAAGAAAGAAAGAAAAGAACAATCCCTTTCACTCAGTAACTCCGAGAAGTCAAGGACTTTTTAATTATATTTAAAATTTATAAATTTTTATTTTCCTGTAACTTAGTTCAGGAGATTACTCAACAACTGTGCAAAAAGTACAGACTTCAGAGTTGGAAGCCCAAGTTTTAGGTTTGAGTCTTGGTTTTACCACTCTTTTAAAAGGGTAAACGTAGGTGTGTTTTATAAAACGTAGTAGAAAGACTTTGCAAATCAGATCCCCAAAACAATGCAGGTAATCCTCAACTATATAGTACCATTATATTTCCATAGTTGTTTAGAGTTAGAAAACACTTTTCCATAGGAAAGCCCATTTATAATATGAATCTGTTTCTTTCTCTTAATCAGGTCTTCCCTTTTAATTTTCCGACTACAAAATACTCCATCCGTAAGATTTAACTTTTTACTTGCCTGTTACTTTTTCAGAAATCCCCTTTTCTGATCTGCAGGATTCAGCAAATATCATCTCGAAGTCAACCATAATGAAAACAAATGTTTAGATTAGACTGTCTTTCCAAATTAAATGATTCTGAATCTTCTACGCCAAAGATATTTCAGTGAAGTAGTGGCCTTACTTTTTCTTCTAAAAGGCTGAGACTTGATGTTTAAAAAAAAAAAAGTCTGTGCCTTAGTACATTTTATTATCTTTGTTATTAATTATTTTCTAGCTACTCTACTTCTGTAGTTCTCAAGTCAAGAAAATCTTTAGATCTGAAACCGGAGAGAGGTTTTGAAAACTATGGGATGAATCCATCTCATTTATCTGCCCTGGGGTGGGCCTCACACATTGATTTCTTAAGTCCCCAGGTGACTCAACTGGGCAGACAAGATTGAGAACCACTGCTTTCATTTATTCCACTAATTAAGAAGCAGCTAAGAGATTCAAAATTCAGTCGAGACTCAAAATTGATTCAGTCAAGAAACCAAGAAACTCAGAAATTACACCTTTACATTCCAGTGTAAGATCTACCAAGATTCACAATCCCCTTTCCTACATCAGTAATTGTTCCCCACTGAATATTCGGAGTGGCATAGAAACCATCATTTGTCCCATCTTTTAAAAATTTTAAACTTTCAGCCAACATGTAGTACAACCCCTTCTCACCAACACGTTGTCATTTCTGTTTTCCTTGATACCAGAATTCTTCAAAACGGGATTTATACTGGCTGTTTTCACTTTCTTTCCTCATTTTCTCTGGAACTTACTCTATTGGTGATTCCCTCACTATGACCACATCCTTGAAATTTTTGTTTTAAAGTTACTAATAATTTGCATGATCCTAAATAAAATAGCTAGTCCTCAGGCTTCCATAGCCTTTGTGGCGAGGGCAGAATTTTGATGGCTCCTCCCTCCATTTACCCTCTTCACTCACTTCTAGGGTAAAGTTTCCTTGGTGGCCATCCCTTCTCCATTCCCTTTGTTGGCCTCTCCTTTCTAACCACCTCCAGCTGATGCTCATTTCTCAGTCACTGCCCCTCTGTGCTCTTTCCCTTCTGGTTCCCTGTCATTCTTAGAGATGTTTAACAACATCTCTCTACTGAGAACCAATGAATTCAAATCTCCAAATCTCTTCTCCTTCCCAGTGTTTTTATACTCAAAGGCCTACTTGACATCTCCGTTGAGTCTTGATTAGGCACTTCAAACATACATAGTAATATGTATGAACTACTTCATACATATTACTTCATACATACATATGTATGAACTACTTCATACATATTACTATGTATGTTAACAAACTCTTGCTATTAGCTCAGACATGTTCTATCTACTGGCTTCTCCATCTATTCTTCCCCATCTTTCTAGCTCTTTAGGCCCCACACCTACAAGTTATCTAGGACCACATTCTTTTAGATACACATTTGTTCACCAAGCAAGCCCTGTGGAGTTGGGGTCTACCTTACAAACAGATCTAGAGCTCAAGTCTGACCACCTGTAGTGCTTCCTTCCTAGACGATTCCCTCTTACCTGGGTCACTACAATAGCTTTCTAAGAGAATCTCTTTTCTTCCCTTACTGTTCACACACAGGAGAAGCCAGAGGTTTCATTTTAATGTATTTTTAATGTAGATGTCATATTTTGTCTTTCCCTTTCCCAAAGATTTATTTTCTGTTTTACTCAGAACTGAATTCTAAAGATTTACAATTGTTGATAAGATCCTACATGTTTTAACTCCCTATTCCCTCTCTAAATTCATTTCCTGTGCTTTCTCATCATACATGCTATTCCGGACACATTGGTCTCCATGTGTTTTCAGGAGCTACAGATGTGATCTCATGCCATGGCCTTTATATTGGGCTCTTCTATTTGCTAGAGATGCTTGTGCAACTCTCCCCTAATACACCCAGATACTTCCAATGGTTTATCTCCCTGTTCCCTCAGGTCTTGCTCAATGGTCTTATCTGGCCAAACTACTAAAATTATAATGCCTCTCATAATCTCTATACCCCTTTCCTGGCTAGCTGATCCATGGCAGTTATTAACTTATCACCATCTGATGTACTGTACTTTTGGTTGTGAGATTCTCACTCCCATGAGAATGTAAACTACATCAGGGAAGAAATTTTTTATTTGGTTTTGCTTTGGTTTGGGGTTCTTTTTTTTTTTTTTTTTTTTTTTTAATTTTTTTTTTTAAATTTTTTATTTTTTTTTTATTTTTTATAAACATATATTTTTATCCCCAGGGGTACAGGTCTGTGAATCACCAGGTTTACACACTTCATAGCACTCACCAAATCACATACCCTCCCCAATGTCCATAATCCCACCCCCTTCTCCCAAACCCCCTCCCCCCGGCAACCCTCAGTTTGTTTTGTGAGATTAAGAGTCACTTATGGTTTGTCTCCCTCCCAATCCCATCTTGTTTCATTTATTCTTCTTCTACCCACTTAAGCCTCCATGTTGCATCACCACTTCCTCATATCAGGGAGATCATATGATAGTTGTCTTTCTCTGCTTGACTTATTTCGCTAAGCATGATACGCTCTAGTTCCATCCATGTTGTTGCAAATGGCAAGATTTCATTTCTTTTGATGGCTGCATAGTATTCCATTGTGTATATATACCACATCTTCTTGATCCATTCATCTGTTGATGGACATCTAGGTTCTTTCCATAGTTTGGCTATTGTGGACATTGCTGCTATAAACATTCGGGTGCATGTGTCCCTTTGGATCACTACATTTGTATCTTTAGGGTAAATACCCAATAGTGCAATTGCTGGGTCATAGGGCAGTTCTATTTTCAACATTTTGAGGAACCTCCATGCTGTTTTCCAGAGTGGCTGCACCAGCTTGCATTCCCACCAACAGTGTAGGAGGGTTCCCCTTTCTCCGCATCCTCGCCAGCATCTGTCATTTCCTGACTTGTTGATTTTAGCCATTCTGACTGGTGTGAGGTGATATCTCATTGTGGTTTTGATTTGTATTTCCCTGATGCCGAGTGATATGGGGTTCTTTTTAAGGTTTTGGGTTTTTTTAGCTTTAGTGATATATAACTGATAGATTGTAAGATATTTAAGTGCACAATATGATGGCTTGATATGTTTTATATTTGAAAGGATATCTACGGCCATACCACCCTGAACGCGCCCGATCTCGTCTGAAAGGATTCTCCCCAAAAAGTTAATAAACAAATCCATCACGTCACTTGTGTGTGAGTATGTGTGTGTGTGTATGAGAGAGAGAGAGAGAGAGAGAACATTTAAGTTCTACTCTCTTCGCAAATTTCCATTATACACTATGGTCACCATATGATACATTAGATCACCAGAACTTATTCGTCTCATAACTGAAAGCTCTTACACTTTTACCCTTCTCTCCCTATCCCTTTCCTTGTTCCCCCACCCCTTGCCTCCAGCCCCGGGCATCCACTTTTCGACTCTGTTTCTATGAATTGAAATTGTCTTTTTTTTTTTTTAAAGATTCTACATATGAGTGTTGCTATTTGGGGTATCTATTCAGAAATCCGTCTCTTATTTTCATTGATCTTTTTATTGTCTTAGTCTCCATTATATCCACTCTTACCTTTGTTATGCTCTTCTTCTGATAACTTTGGGCTTAGTTTGTTCTTCTTTTTCTAGTTCTTGAGGTGTAAATTTAGGTTGTTTATTTAAGATCTTTCTTTTTTCTTGATGTAAGCATTTATTTCTACAAACTTCCCTCTTCAAACTGCTTCTGCTGCATCCCTTAAGTTTTGGTATGTTCCTTGGTGTCAAGATATTTTTTCCTTAGTCTCAAGATATTTTTTGATTCCTCTTTTAGTTTTTCCTTTGACCCATTTGTTGCTCAGGAGCATGCTGCTTAAGCTCCTATTTGCAATCTTTCCAGTTTTCTTCTTGTAGCAGATTTCTAGTTTCATAGCATTGTGGTCAAGAGAGATCTTGAGACACTTGATATGATTTCAATCTTCTTAAATTTATCAAGGCTTGTTTTGTGACTTAACGTGTGATCTATCCTGAAGGATGTTCTATGTGCGCTTGAGAATAATGTATATTCTGCTGGTGTTTGGATGGAATATTCTATAAATGGCAGTTAAGTTCATCTGGCCTAATATGTAGTTTAGGGTCAATGTTTCCTTACTAATTTTCTGCCTGATTGATTTATCCATTGTTCAAAGTGGTATATTCAAGTCCCCTGTCATCATTGTACTGCTGTCTATTTCTCCCTTAAACTCTGTTAATATTTGCTTTATATATTTTGCTGCTCCTATGTTGGGTGCATACATATTTATTAACTTTATATCCTTTTGATGAATTGGCTCCTTTATCATTATATAATGACTTTTGTTTTTTATTACATCTTGTTTTAAAGTCTGTTTCATCTGATGTAAGTATAACTACACCTGTTTTCTTTTGGTTTCCATTTTCATGGAATATCTTTTTCCATCCCCTCACTTTCAGGCTATATGTGTTCCCAAAGCTAAAGTGAGTCTCTTAGATGCTCTGCCTCTGGCAAGATTCATGGTGAAAGTGTGCCTCCATCATTTCTACTCATTTTGAGGTGGGTACTTTCTCATTTGCCCAATGTGTAAGAGTAACTCAGCTAGTTTCTGAATGTCTTTCATTGGTAATTGATCTATGCATCCTTGTCCATTTGGCATGTCCCAGAGAGGAGAGTTCAGGATATTCTTATGTCACGTTAATCCTATCAGTTTATTTTTGTTGTGTCTTTAAACAGTGTAAATAGCGGGGTCTAGAACTATGCTGAGCAAGTAGTTGGTACTCAATATTCATTTGCTGAATAAACCAATAAAAAGTTTCAACTTTGTACAGGACACTGTAATTTTTTAAATCTTTAGATTGACAGTAGTCTCTAAGTTCTCTTTTTGTTTTAAAATTGTATGACTCTAACAGCAACTTGTGCTCAGTCTGCTTGATGGCCCCTTTCCTGATTCACTACAGCCAAGTCACAGTGCTCCTCATTCCGCCTAGAGCACTCTATTTTTGCTTATAATATTAGCATTTATAATAATATTTTACTGCAGATTAGACCAAGAGTTCATCAAGGGCAAGATATGTTTTTGTGTTTCTTCATATCCTTACTATAACATACAATGTGTCTAGCACTCCTAGTGTTTGGTTTTCAATAAATACCAATTCAGTGAGTGAGATTTTTGTATAAAATAATGGTTTAGGGGCTGGGAGAAAAAGAATCTTTCTTTCTTTCTTTCTTTCTTTCTTTCTTTCTTTCTTTCTTTCTTTCTTAACATCTAGCTGAAGAGTATAAATGGGAATATCTCCATAGCAAGTGTCTGAGAATCATTTTTAGATTCCCATTATTCCCCAGTCTTGCAACTCAAGCACTCCAGCAGCAGATTTTTTTCTTCTCTAGAATGTTTTCCTTTGGGAGAATTTAAAAGTCATCATATCTTTTACTGGAGTGCTACGAAATTAGAAGCATCATTTAAAAGGACAGAAGCATATCGAAGTCTGGCCAGATAGATAAGTGAGAACTAATCCTAAAGCTTTCAAGAAATAAGTATTGCCTCAGTTTTATATTTTATTTCAATCCCTCAATTTTATATTTTATTTCAATATTTTTTTGAAAAGAAACAAGGTTTTTTTTTTAAGGTTTTTTTTTTAAGGTTTTATTTATTTATTTGACAGACAGAGATCACAAGTAGGCCGAGAGGCAGACAGAGAGAGAGGGGTAAGCAGGCTCCCCATGGAGCAGAGAGCCCTATGCGGGGCTCCATCCCAGGACCCTGGGATCACCACCCCAGCCGAAGGCAGAGGCTTTAACCCACTGAGCCACTCAGGCGCCCCCGTTGAGTGTCCTTTTAATTGCATTTTCTAAATAACAATGTTTTTAAATAAAGATATATAACTTTGTATAATAAAATAAATTTTAAAGAAATTTTGTCAATTCACATGTTAAGCTTAGAAAAACAACACAATTGATGTGTTTAGTTTCATTCTACATCTACGATATGAATTCATACTTAACTAGGTATTACAGTACAAAATATCATTATTCTGTCAAAAGAATGGAGTTCAAACATGTTTAATTTGAGTTTATCATTCTTTTCCTAAAACTTATTTGCTATGCATATGAAATAAACTAAATTTATTTGCAGTTGAATTTTCTCCTCTTTGAAAATATTTCACCTTCATGAAAGAAAAATGAGAGTTCTTTTTAGGTCATTTTGTTTTTTAACTTTCCATAACTAAAAGTACTGATTCACCCTAATTGTACAGTCCAGATACATTCAAAAAGTAGAAAAATCAATTCTAATACTAACAGCATCCACAATCTAAACATATGTTTAAGTTAAAGGAAGAGCTTATTAGAATTTATTTGGAACTTGCACTCAAAGTCAAAAAAAAGTTGAGGGATGGGGCTTTTTCTGATAGAAATTTGTCTTCACGGTCAAAATAGTCATTATTACTTTTGAGAAAGAATTTATGTTTTTAATCACACTGGGAGGGATAAAATTAAATAAACATCTTTAAAAATGTCTTCTCTAAGCCAAAGGTATGTTTTTATTGGAAGATTTATGTAAATTATCTAAACGACTCAGATCGACATTTTCTAAATTTTTCAAAATGTTGATTACTATCATATAAAGCTTTCAACTGATGAGCTATAGGAAAGATCCCTGAAAGTATAGCCTTTAAAGCTTTCACGTAAATAGTTCAATCATTCCCGTAGTGAAAACAGAGGACTTGGACTTGCCCTGAAAGGATCTCTCCAGATTATCCCCATGCACTGTTGACCACATGTGCAGCCTCTAATCCTTTATCAAGCAACTTCGGCCACTGCCTATCAAGTTTTAAAGATCCAAATTCTTGCTTCCTTCCATAAAGAATTAACAGACAGACAGCAAAGATAATTAAAATAAAATAAATGCCTACTAAGGCATGAAAAGTCTGCTACACAGGGTAATCCAAGTTTTGTTGGGTCTGAAGTTCACTTTATTTGAGGGACCTTTTTTAATGAAAGAGAATATGAACCTACAGCTATAAAAACAGGTATGTGTGCACTATTTAGAATGATTTATTTTAATCATGAAAAACTACAAAATTTTTAAAAAGCTGAAAATACTACAACGTTTACAAGATCCGCTAATTCTAGTACCAAGATCAGTCTTTTCTCCAGTATCACCTATGGACATTATTTCAGTATTGATGGTTGAGAAAACATATTTCACAACTTGTTACTGATAATGAAATAAAAATGTTTAGGGTTGTTATCTGATTTGGAAAGTCTTTTATCAAATATCTTTCCTACAAATAAGATTTCAAGCATCTGGAGTATGCAAATGTACACCGACCATTGCACACTGTCCGAGCTGACAGCATGTATCAACGAGTTTGTCACAGACATCTTCACTGTTTTGATGTCTTTAGGAGTTTCATGTTATCCTCATCAGAGTCAATGATGATGTGAAATCAGCAATAAATTTAAACTTTTTCCAGTGGGCTTATATCACTCATTCATTTTCATTAATTTGATTACCTAACAATTTTCCATCTATTCATTCCCTTGCCCTGGAAAATATCTCCTTCTTTTACTAAGTTACCACTTTAAGTATGATTTGAAGATCAGGATAATTTTAGGTTATTTTAGTGAATTTAGTTAATTTTTCCCCTTTTCTGCTTTTGTTTAATATTTCGTTATTTTTACATGAATTTTCTCCCATTTTTATATATAAATGTCTCTATAATTTATCTATAATGTCTTACTTGTTAGACCAAGGCATCGCAAAAGGTATTTCCATATAATAGCTAAATGTTTCCCCCTTAGCTTTATCCTAACAATGCTGTAGTGACTGCAATGAGTAGAAAAAGATTCAAATCATAACTAATTACAACTGAACTATCTTTTCCTCATGGTAAATATGCACTTATGGAATGGAAAAGTGGAAAAGAAAACCAAATCGTGCTAGGTAAGCTCAAGGAAGACATCACAAGGTACATGAATATTAATGCTAACTCTTAGAAAATCAGTCAGTGTTCATGAGGTAGGGAAGACTGTGGGGAAGAATTTGTGCAAAAGTTAAAAGCCCCACAGCACTAACCATAAACCCCAGGGTCTGAGTCTGATATCTCACCATCTTTCTCTTCTAGTTAGTGATCCATCACTCTTGTTTCCCGATTTCTACCTACTCATGTACAGTAGCAATTGTGGTTATTATAACTTGTGGGCAATTAAAAAAAGCCATGTGACATACAAATTTCTAGGTGAAAATAGAACAAAAGCACTTTAAGATGTTGAGGTTGTAAAGGTAAAGACTATGTGAAGAATATATCTGAAATATATGAAACCATGAAGGACATGTTTGTTTTTAAGTCCCTGGTACAAAAAAAAGGAACCATGTTCTGAAACTTGAAGAAGGCTTTTTTAGAAAATGAATGCACACTTTTATTCAGCGGGTTTCATCAACCCGAAAAGTGGTAGACATTAAAATCAGGAGTATCAGACACCTGGATGGCTCAGTTGGTTAAGAGACTGCCTTGGGCTCAGGTAATGATCCTGTAGTCCCAAGATCGGGTCCTGCATAGGGCTCCTTGCTCTGCTTCTCCTTCTGACCCTCCACCTTCTCATGCTCTCTCATTCTCTCTCTTTCAAATAAATAAATAAAATCTTCAAAAAATTAGGAGTTTCAAGAAAGCTTTAGAGGCATCATGGATGAGAGATCTTTATCAAGAGAGAAATTTGTAATGGTTATCAGACACATGAAAAAATGTTCATCATCACTAGCCATCAGGGAGATTCAAATTAAAACAACATTGAAATACCACCTTACACCAGTTAGAATGGCCAAAATTAGCAAGACAGGAAACAACATGTGTTGGAGGGGATGTGGATAAAGGGGAACCGTCTTACACTGTTGATGGGAATGTAAGTTGGTGCAACCACTTTGGAAAACAGTGTGGAGATTCCTCAAGAAATTAAAAATAGAACTTCCCTATTACCCTGCAATTGCACTACTGGGTATTTACCCCAAAGATTCAGATGTAGTGAAAAGAAGGGCCATCTGTACCCCAATGTTTATAGCAGCAATGGCCACGGTCGCCAAACTGTGCAGAGAACCAAGATGCCCTTCAACGGACGAATGGATAAGGAAGATGTGGTCCATATACATTATGGAGTTTTATGCCTCCATCAGAAAGGACGAATACCCAACTTTTGTAGCAACATGGACGGGACTGGAAGAGATTATGCTGAGTGAAATAAGTCAAGCAGAGAGAGTCAATTATCATATGGTTTCACTTATTTGTGGAGCATAACAAATAGCATGGAGGACAAGGGGAGATGGAGAGGAGAAGGGAGTTGAGAGAAATTGGAAGGGGAGGTGAACCATGAGAGACTATGGACTCTGAAAAACAATCTGAGGGTTTTGAAGGGGTGGGGGGTGGGAGGTTGGGGGAACCAGGTGGTGGGTATTGGAGAGGGCACAGATTGCATGAAGCACTGGGTGTGGTGCAAAAACAATGAATACGGTTATGCTGAAAATAAATTTTAAAAAAGAGAGAGAGAGAGAAAATTGTACTTCTAATAAGCTTCTAATATCCAGTCTTTGTGGTAAAGATCAAAGAAAGGGGAGGCCATTCTCTCCTCATAATGGGTCTTATTAAAGTCAGATGCTCTGGAGTTGGATGGACTTTTGCAGAGACTATATTACTCTGATGTTCTTAGTTTCTCAAACATCTCTAAAGCCTCTTAGAAAAATAAATATCAACATCAAATCCCGAAGATTAGAAACAAATACACACTACACATGTGGTTTCTTTTTTTGATTAATGCAATGGTTAATTTTATGTGTCAACTTGACTTGGTCACATGATGCCCGGATATTTAGTCAAACACTATTCTGGGTGTGTCTGTGGTAGTGTTTTTGGATTTGGAGATTAACATTTGAATCAGTAGACTCAGAAAAGCAGATTGATTATTCTCCCCTGTTTGAATGGGCCCCATCCAATCAGTTGAAGGCCTGAAAAGAACAAAAAGCTGACCCTCCCATGAGAAAGAGCTCCTCTTTACCCAACAGTTTGAGGTGGATCATTGGTGTTTTTCTGCCTCTAAACTCAAAACTAAAACATTGTCCCTTCATGGTTTTCTGAGTCTATCATTTCTCCTGGTTCTTAGGCCTTCAGACTTGGGACTAGAATGACACCAGAGCCTCCCCTGGGTCTCTAGCCTTCTGACTGCAGATCTTGGGATTTCTCAGCTTTCATTATTATATTACCCAATTTCTTATAACAAATATTTCTCTCTCTATAGAGAGAGAGAGATAAATATAAAATTATATAAATATATTACATATATAATTATATTACATATACTTTTATATAATTTTATGTAAAATTATATAAATATATATATTCACACCTAAATATCTATCTATATAAAGATTTGCCCTATTGATTCTTGTTTCTCTAGAGAACCCTAACTAATATAACTGGAACAAACAAGACAGAATTTAATAAGGTAACTATGAACAGAATGTCTAAGTTAATCCTCACATACACTTCCTCTAGCCTCTATGTCTGGCCACCAAAATACGACATAAGGGAATGAAGGCAAATCTCATCAATCAACATACAATCATTCAAGTTAAACTTGGTCCAGTTTATAGATAAGGAAAATGAAATGCACTGAGTTTAAACATTTTCCCAAAGATACACAGCAAATCGATGGCAGGAACCTCCGTAGCACCTGTTTCCTGAATTCTAGTCTACCATTCTAGCAGCGGGCTACTAATTTCACACTTGGTTCTTTTTATACTTTAGTGGTTTCGTATGTAAAATGATCTCTGCCACTAACTCACACTCCCCACATCATTTATTGTGCACCAATCCTTCCTTGAGAGTGAGCGTGTTCTGCTGAACCAGACGGGTCCTCGAGCTGGACAAGAAGTCTGCTTTCATTTCAGGGAAGGTATGGCAGGGAAGGGCCGGGAGAGATAAGCACAAGGCTTCTGGCTCATGAGAGTCAGTCACAGAGAATGCGTTGTTGTCCCCTCTGAGATGGGAAGGGAGTAAATACAGAGCTGGTGCCAAGGTACTCAACTGCAGGGAGGGGGAGTGGGTAGGATGCCAAGGTCTACAGAGAAGCATTATCCTCGCAGGCTCCTCAAATCACCCTACCTCCAGAGAGGGCTCTGGTGACCTGAACACACCATAAACAAAGCTGACGCTGCCACTACTAAGAAGCACAAAAATTTGTTTCAAAGGACTTTCCCTGAATCTCCTTGTATGAGGCCTCAACTGACTGCCTTGGGTAAATTTCACCACAACACTTATTCTATTTCCACGCCCTTGGAAGTCTCACTCAATATTTAATGATGCACTGCCTTGGCAAAATAAAAGAAACTGTAGATTATTCCTGAAAAACACATCTGCTTGCTACAGGAAAAAAGTGTGGAAAGAAAAATAAGACATTGATTCAGATGTCTCTGGCCAGCTCTTAAAGCCAGCTGAAAAAAAAAAAATCATTTCAAAGAATACTTTCTAATGTCTAAGAAAGCAAACAAAATATCCATTTAGTAAGTGTTTATCGCAACGTTATACATTTGTAGTAAAATCTATAATAAAAGTTTTATTTATTTAACTGACATGTTCAGTGTATTTTCCCTAGTCTATGATTTCAAGCCAGATTTTGAAAGTTTAAATTATTGTGGATATTTACAGGTGTGGTGTGTTTGACTGGGATCACTTTTCCGTTCGGTCCCTGGTCAGAAATGCGGCACCTACCACCCATTCCAGCTGTTCCTATGGGAAAAATCAGTCTTTTTGACAGTAAAATGAGTCAAACAGTTTCCATGAGCATCCTCCCGTGAAAAGCAAGGAGGGTTTGTCACATACGTCCGTCCACCACATAGAAAGGACCAGAGGGAGCAATATCCTAGTGTTTACTTTGGATAGTCATTCAGATTTTATGAGTCCTCACATAGATCCATTCCCTCAGTCAGAACCAGTCATGTGCCACTAGGAGGGTTTTACTGATCTCCAGGTGCCGCTGAGCTATGGTGCCTGCCTGTTCATAGGCAGGAAGGTCAATATCCAGGACAAATTAGATGAAGGGTTTGACATATTCTACAGTCAGTAAGCTGTGAACCCTATGCTATATTCAGGAGTTCATTATCGGTAACCCTAACTGTATACTCATTTCTGATGGCTCTCTCTTTGGGGTTGAGAGAGAGATAAATTTACGTGCCTATCCATGGAATTCAGTGTTTAACCTGGATAGTGTTGGGATATCCAAGAAGAGAGGCAGTTTCATCAGAAATATTCAGATATGAGGAATAAACTATATCATATCCATAAAAGTTATTTTTCCAGAAGGATCTGTAATTTGAAAGGATAGATATTTATTTTCTGGATCAAGACTGTCATAAACCCCAAAACCATAAATAAATATATCAAGACTTAACAAATTAGACTCCAGTCAAAACTGTCCTTCCCTCATGATGCTAACTTCCATCCCTACTCATCACACCAATGCCTATGAAACCAGTCTATCAGTTCCTTGTCAGGAGCCACGACAATCTGACAGAGGATACTGATTACTAAGCGAAATGACAAATTTTGTGAAAGATGTGGGGTTTCATGAAGTCCACGAAGGTGATTTTGGAGGACTTCTCTTATGCACAGAAACTGACTATGGAAAATTCAGCTGGCTTACTCTTGTTAATAATGAGGGGGGGGGCAATTGACTCCAAAGAAAATGACTTAAGTATTAAAAGGTGAAGATGGAATTAGGGAAAAAGAGGATTTAGGAAACTTCTATTATTTTCCCAAAATATTACCAAATAGTTTTCTTCCATGTGGATCCTGTTTTTTCGGGTTCCTCATCTAAAAATGGCGAGGAGTCTTTCCTTTCCTGCCCAGAGTTTCACTCAACCAGGGATTCCTAACATAGAGCAAAGCTGAGGGAAGATACCAGAATGTTAGGGAAAAGTTGAGGGAATGAGAGACATGTGTTTGAAAACCATATTTAGTACGATGTATGCTTGAAATTTTATAAAGTAAACAAAAAATATTTTGTATTATTATAGTAGTAAATAATAGTAACCACAGCAAAGAAAGCTTATGAAATCTTTGTAAGTGGCAATACGCATACAATTCTGTGATTTTTAAGAAGGTTTATTGAATTCTGTTAAGGAGAAGGGAAATTTAAGGATTTATTTCTAAGGTGCCTCTGAGTAGAAAAAGTAGAAGAAACTCTGATATTTGTAAAGGGGCAAAAATATTTTAAAGTTGGGAGAAAGAAAATAAAATCCATTTAGTCATTTGAGATTTGACCAAATCTCCTCACTCTGATCGTTTTCTCTAATCGAATGACAAATAAGCTGATTTAAAGGTAGTGGATCTATTTTGACATTCTCTCCCCTCCCATCTGGATTCAGACCCAGCCTCTAAAATTGACTCCTTTATTTGATGAACAAGGATGGCCAGGGAAAGGCAAACATACACATAACCTCTTTGCAAGCTCAATCTATGTTTCTATGTTCCTATGAAGAAACCCTAGTGTTCAAGGCAAGTCGTGTATTTACATTGGTCTCAACTATATTTATAAAAGCAGAGCACAGTTCCTCCCTTGATCCTATAACTCATTCTGAGTTCTGGGAGATTTGTATAAAGGTCAACTGTCATAATTGTTCATTTATATGGGAAAGTATTTTAACATTTTTATTGAGATCTTGGGATTCCAGATATAAGGACATAAAATTTCTTTTTTTTTTTTACTAAACCCTTTAGACACACTAGGCAATAGTACAGGATTTAAGCAACAGAATTTTAAAGCTAGACCAGATCTTAGAGATCATCTAGTTTCCTCATTTTTGTAAGTCCAAAAATGAAGGCCTAGAAAACTAGAGTCCCTAGCTCAGGGTTCCACAGCAACCCTGCAGAGTAAAAGGATGGGCTGTGGGATGTGAAATGACAGGAATCTGAACTTAAATCTTAATCCACCATTTAATAAGTGTGAGATACTGGACAAATCCTTTAATCCCAAATGAAGATATTTTAATGTGACTAAAGTTAAATAATTTGTCCATCTCTAAGATTAAGACAATGATACCTATCTTTCAGGATTTTTGACAGAAATACAGATAATATTTAAAAATACTTTTAAAATGTTAACTGCTATTTTTACATACTAGACACAATTCCAAAATTCCTGTATCTCAGCTTTTTGCTCTTTCTAAGAGTATGATGTCAATATGAGTTTTTAAAAGTCAGATTCAGGGGTGCCTGAGTGGCTCAGTTAAATGTCTGCATTAGGCTTAGGTCCTGATCCCCAAGGTCCTGGAATCCACCCAGCATCTGGCTCCCTGCTCAGTGGGGAGTCTGCTTCTCCCTCTCACACTCCCTTTAAAAAAAAGATAGAAGTCAGATTCATATTTTTCACATCCATTTAGTAAAAACCTTTCTATTTCTTGATAATGTTCTCCAACAATGTCATAATTAGGCCTAGATCATTGTTTGACATAGAATGGGTCTCAACAAGACACTCAGAATGCTCCAGGAAAAATTATGCAAATAATTCAGGAAATGTTGTATGCCATGGCTCTAAACTAAAGTGAAGCAGAGTTTATAAACATCCAAAAGGTTTCTGAAAAGTCCTACGGGAGAAAAGAAGCCTGCATATACCAACTTAACCATTTCTTTGCACACTTAAAAAGTGAAAGGTACTAATATCCCCGCAGACTTATGTTACTTGGACCACCTCCTCCCCAAAAATAACTCGCAAAAGTGCTGCCAATGGTACAAGTTAACTGAAATAACGTGTATGGATAACTTTTTTTTTTTTTTTTTTTTTTTTTTTTTTTTTATAAACATATATTTTTTATATACATATATTTTTATCCCCAGGTCTGTGAATCACCAGGTTTACACACTTCACAGCACTCACCAAATCACATACCCTCCCCAATGTCCATAATCCCACCCCCTTCTCCCCAACCCCCTCCCCCCGGCAACCCTCAGTTTGTTTTGTGAGATTAAGAGTCACTTATGGTTTGTCTCCCTCCCAATCCCATCTTGTTTCATTTATTCTTCTACCCACTTAAGCCTCCATGTTGCATCACTTTTTAAAAAGAACTTTAATTCCTAAGTGTTGAGTAAGTAAAATACAAAGTCAACTGATTTATTGTACTTTGAAAATTTCATACTTAGGGCTCTGGGGTGGGGGAAGTAGGGGGAGATCATCCATGTATCCAGAGTTTTACCTTGGGGTTGCACGACTTTATCAGTGTGCCAAATGACACAGAATTACTTCCTTTATCGTAGCCAATGAGGTTTATCCAAGGCACAATTATTGTCCATTGAATTAGTTCCTTTAGAATGGTTCCATTTAGACTATGTGAATTTTAACCTCAGTAAATTATCTTTTTAAATTTCACAAATGCATAAAAAGTTCAACTTTGAAATATTAAAACCTAAATATTCCAAGAGTAGTATGAGAAAGCTACAAAAAATTTCACCAGTTTTTAAAACATTATCACACATACCAACACCTTCAGTGGAACGCAGGGAAGTAACATAATGCCATGACCATTACATCTCAACTTTAATAACCACATCAAAGGGCAGGTTTTCTAAATGATCTCCAAAATGTCTATATGTTTTTATAAAAATAAAAATCAATATTTCCTTTAAGCTCTGCAATTGCAGAAGTTATACAATAAAGTCAATCCTGGGCGGGGGAAAGGGTATTTTCTACAGGTAGCTAATATTTTACAGGAAGATTACAAACCATCACAAAACACGTATTGACAGAGATTGACTGTGGCTGCTGTAACTTAATCTCAGCAGTCGTGATCTCAAACCTCTTGAGTCTCACTTCATGGTTTATGATAGAGTTACATCACAATCCCTCAATAGAATTACAGCTTTATCACTAATCTCTCCCTATCAGTTATCCTGTAAGGAAGGAAGCAGCAAGCCACCACTAGAAAGAGGCAATGGCATGAATGATTGCATTCAGTCTCTTTCCACAACAATATCTGTAAGTCTGGGAGTGATAGATGGCACCCAAATTATAAACGAGCAACAAGGTCAGTAGCACCAAACAGCCAAGAGTTCAAAGAAAAGTCACAATTCTGACGGGTTCAAGAAAAGGCCACATACGGCTGGCGTGCATCAGCAGAGATAAATCCTCAGTGATGTCTTACTGCAATTACAAAACAGAATTAGAAGAAGCCTGTTATTGAAGAACTCGGATTTTGTCCAGTAATTGAACAAAGACATTTATTAGCATAAAAGTCAATGTTTTTATGAGGGAAAAAAAATGATGAATTTAAATAACATTCCATGACCGGTCAAGAATCTTGGTAGGAAATATCTTAAAATATTAGACAATTCTTTGATACCAAAAAATATGTAACTGAACAGCACTCATTTTCCTCTTGTCCTCCTCTACCGAATCTCTCAAATATATCTGGAGAGTTCAGAAGAAACATGGAGAGAAATGGCCTCTCTAGGATTGGTTTAGGCTATGTCTCTATCCCTTTATACATATCCTTAGGTGAATGTGATTTTTCTTTATTAATGAAAATATATAAATCCTCTAAAAGTATCACAAATAAAAACCATTCACTGAATGTTATCATGGAAAGTCGCCCAAGAAACCTCATTTGACCTTTCAGAGACCCAGAAATGCTGAGGGTTTTTCCTAAGTTCATGTTACCAATAGCTGGTGAATTGAGAGTCAAATCATTGAGTTCCTGATGTCTTCTCCTCTCTTCTGTCCATGTAATAAAAATTCCAATAGCTCAAATGGATAGCTACTAAATATACTACTATACTACTCTTGTGGCATCTAGGTCTCTCATCAGATGGCTGTAGCCCTCAAATGTTTATGCTCTATATAGACTTGTAATAGATTTCACTAATCTTTGCTATTTCTCATTTATTTGTTCATGAGGATCAAGACAAATTGTATCACATGGAGAATTCGCTAGCCCATTGGGATGCAAAATGGAAAAGGAATACAGGAAGATTTTAGGCATTGGAATCTCCACTGCTCTTCAGAGAAAGAAGCCAGAGTAGTCTTGAAGATACTTGGAGATCTTTCCTCCATTTTCATTCCACTTCCTTATGAGGAGACTCACCATACTCCTAGGATAGCCATGTATATTCTCTTCTTTATTTTAAGCAGCCATGTTTAAATAAAAATATTTTTTAATAAAAATAGGATTAAGATATTTCATAAAAAAGTACAAAAATATTGCATCACATCTCCCGTGAGTGATTAACATTTGGATTATGATTTTCACAATGCTCTTCCCGAAGCAACAGGATATGAAGTGTTAAAAAAAGCTGTTCATTGCATCCAGCAATGGAAACTTAAGGTATATTTTGTACATGTGTGCTTTTTAAGACTCAAGGCGATTCTATAAAATTTTAACAACAGGACACAAACCAATGAAAAAATATACTGTATTTTCAACAGTGGCATAAAACTGTAATTAGTGCTAATCAAAGGACATAGGAGCTCTTATTATCCAAATTGGTGGGCAACTCAAGAATGACTTCCTTGTCTTTAAAGACTATTTTTATATGTAGTTATTTTGTGCATGTCTAATGTTCTAGAAATACTTCAAAGTAAGAATTGAAATTTTACCATAGAGCTTTGAAGATTTATTTTCCCCATTGTGTCCCTATAATTGCCTCCACAACACTTTCCAGCTCTTCATGAGAGCACCTCTCTGACTGGCATGTGATCAGGCCCAAAGAATTTCTGCAAACTTGTGACTCACACCTCTCCTGAACGTGCATAATAATGGCTTTGCTTCCAAAGTTCTCTCTTCTTGCCATGCTAAACTTGAAAAACATAGATGGGTATTCCAGTCAAGTACATAAATAATAAGTCTAGAAAATGAAAGTGAAAAATTATTAATGGATAATGAAAAACTTGGGCGATCAATAGAAAACCACACAGGTTCACATACATGTGAGAATTAAGGAAAGTGGTTGCACGGAATGGGAAGATCAATGGAAAACGCAACCACTGATGTGTTCTGTGTTCTCTAGATTCTAGAAAAATTATAGTCCAAGGCAAATCTTACTACAACCACTTCAGAGTGGTTGTTGGAATTCTCTCGTTGTGCTGGAATGTTCTAATTATTATGGCTAGAAAAACCAAGTTGCAGGATAATTAATCACCGCTTCAGTCAGGATTGGACTAAAATAAAAACAGACCTCAAGTGCCCCAGGACTTCTCCTGGTTCCTTTTCTTTAATTTGAGTAAGTTTCTTCATGAATATGCAAAATACAAAATTCACCATCATTTTGTTACTCCATGAAATAAATTGCTCATGCTAATTTATCCTGTAAGTGATGCTGTGTGTCTGCTTCGCTTTCCTCTTTTTCATGTGGGCTTCCAGAGAAGCCGTTCACTCAGTGTCATCATAAATGCTTCCTTCAGTCCTTGCTAAGCTAGAAAAATCTACGTTCCATTTTCATAGGGGGACACCGTGAATAGAGAAATAACCCAGCCAAAGCACTTTTTAACTTAATTAAGACTAATATTGTAATGAGCTCACTAAAGGATAAACATTGTTAGCAACCGGCTGGAGTTGAGAGACTTTTTTTAAACCTGTGGTGGATTTGATTGTTGTAATAATGGTTTTCACCATAATGAAATTGAATGCATTACCAGGAAAAAAGCCATGCCCTGTGGTAGGGTGCTGCTTATATTTCGAAACACGTTAGTGTGAAGCTACAGTGAGATCTAATAATAGAAATGAACTTACCTAAAGATGTATTGATTTTTATATTAGGTCATGTCGAGAATTTACAAAGAACATCTAGTCCATGAAAAAAAAATTCCTCTGGAGAATAGCATTGATTGCAAGAAGGGTAATATTAGGAAAATGGAAATCTTCTCCTCCCGAAACGGTATACATTTATATAATGGATTAAGTGCACGAGGTAGTTTAGGAAAGGTCATCTTTCAGATAAATTTGATAAATTTCAGTAGCTTTAATCACTCCTTGAGATCTGATCAAAATGACAATGAAGTAAAGAATAATATCCACCTCACCCTATAATTTGCTTATTAAAAACACCTCACCTGTATAATTTGCTTATTTATTCTAACTTCTGAAATTTTAAATATTATTTCTATTACCATGACCTGTTAAATAAAACTCCCCACAAAATAAATTCCTACTATGGTAATCCTTACTTCAGTCATGGGATGGCTTCGAAGGAGGTAAGATTGTGTCTTGGGCAAAATAGCCGAAAAGAGAAGAAACAGAGTGTTAAGGCAGTCTTCGATTCTATCTTTACAAAGCCAGAGATCTTGCCTAAGACATAAAAGACTAGAGAGAAAGGGTTACTTTCTTATGCCCACATTAGAAAGTTTTAATCAGCATTTAACAGGTTATACATATATATTAAAAAAGAAAAAGACTTTGCTAACAGTTGTTTTCAGAGCTGTGTATTCATGAATTTCTGTCCTTCTAGTTTATGTTGTTTATCCACATTCTCTGCCGTATTCTTAATGTATTTTCTTTTGAAATATTAGGTTAGTTTTCATTTCTTGGTGGGCATGCCTCTGGAGTGTTTTCCTAATCTGTATAGATGTTCTGCTGCTCCTTCCTCTCCTTTTTCCAATATTAAATCAGTATGAGACTCAACTCACTTTTTCTATAGTTCTGTTTTAAGTAAAATGAGCTTTCAGGTCCTTTTTTTTTTTTTTTTTTTTTTTTTGAAAGAAGGGATGAACCAACTTCATGGCTCTAGAGCTCCCTCTTTTGTTGTTTTCACAAAGTGATTAAAACAGCATCAAGTCTTACTTCTTGAGATGGGCTGCCTTGGCTTTCCCTTTCTATTTTTACCTAGGTCAAGGCCGGGAGATGAAATATAGACCTCTGGCCTGTGTTTGGTACTGCCCTCGAGCTAAGGATGTTTTTTCACATTTTTAAAATATTCTTTGATTTGGTGAGTGCTGTGAAGTGTGTAAACCTGGTGATTCACAGACCTGGGGATAAAATATATGTATATAAAATATTCTTTAAAAAAAGAAAAAAAGGAGGAAGGAGAGGCAGAGGAGGAAGAAAAAGAGGGAGGAAGGAGGATGAGTCGACAGAAACTAGGCATGGCCCACAGTCAAGCTGGGAAACTTACTATCTGGCCCTTTCCAGAAAGTTTGCCATCTCCTAAGACCTGGGTCAACATTTTTCTTTTGAACTTGTTGTCCTTGTCCTGTTTGATTTCGATTCTACTGCCAGATTTTTCTCCTGCTTCAAGACTGACCTGGAAGAAAGCTTCCACCTTTTATTATCAAGTATTCTTGGGGTCCAGAACTTACAGTGGTGACCATCCACTAATCAGTAAATCAGTCCAGAGAAACCCGTCCAGCTTTGCTGTTTTCAGATTGCCACACTTTTCAGCTGGTTTTCTGTCTCTGTATCTGGGGAAAGATTCAAGGAGAACTGAAAGTTAGGCCACTGATTCCATCTTCCCAAAATCTTGTTAATATTTTTTTAAAGATAAAGAGGACCTAGAAAGTTGAGGAATGTTCTGCGCTCTCTTAATGAATTGGAAAGTGATTTTTTTTTTTTTTAAGGACCAAGTGTGTGTTTAGCAAATGCTTATTAGCTTGATTGTTTTTTTCTTCATTGTTAATAAAATATTCAATTATTTTTATATGTTAATAAAACAGATCAAATAATTAAATTTCAATTAACATACCAGTCTACAATAAAATTAAATCCCCCTGAGAGAGAGTAGAGTACTTCCACTGGGTAAATTCTACGTCTCCTCTGATAATGAATTCTGCAATCTCAGAGAGTTTAAGCTCTTTTACTCTGTTTCAGATTTCCTTTTCAAGGATAGAGGATAATATGAACCATCATAATTAAATCTATTCTATGAGTGTGATAGAATTACTTACTATATTGGACCCATGGAAGGGTAACTAATCAGAATTCTGCACAAAATATCAAAAGTGTCTCCGAGGAGACCCTCAGCAAGCAAGAGCAGGAAGAAACTGGAGGGCATTTGACTCTCTCATGAAGAAAGAAGCTGCACCAGGTCAAGTCCTTGTTTACTAGCTTTTCACTGAGGATGTCCAGACAACACCTAGGGTAGGGGGTGAAGAATGCTGACCCTCCAGTCAGGGCACAGACCTGCTGGCTGCAGAAGTCAGAGAATCAAGTTTGGGTGGCTACATGGCTGAACATTGAGAGGGGAAGTGAACCAAAGCTAAAGACCACAAAGCAAAAGATCCCCGAAACCACATAGAAGCTCCCACCAAAAATCGTGGCTGATCCTTGGGTATAACCTGGGTGGGAGTTGGGGAACTGTCCGTTCGCACCCTCGGGAGCTCCCCTGGTGAGATCAGAACCTGGCCAGAAGATGAAAGGCAGCAGGAGACCGAAGGAAGTGGCCATTGCTCCAAATTGGTAGTGGGCAGGTTTAACAAACAAGGGAACTTCCTAGGCTTTTCTTGGGTGGTCGCAAGACGAGTAGATGTGGGCAGCATGTACCAGAATGTTGAGTTTATATAGAAGCTGTAACGCAGTTCAGTCACAGATATCTTCCCGAAGATCTCAACACATTGTTCTCTCAAGGCTGTGTCCTTGAGGTGGCTCCTAGTGTGGGAAAAGTAAGGGAAACCCACATTCCCCGGGCAAGGGAGGGGTGAGGATCCTCCCAGTGCGGGGGTCCAACGCTCAGGTCAACCAGCGGTCATGTCCTCCCAATGGCCTCCTCCAAGAGAGACTTCGAGGTTTTGTGTCAAATGCAACAGCTGGAAAGTCTGAAAGAATGAAACAGTTTCAGTTACAGCTCAGCTCAGGGCAGACAGAGTTTAGAGTTTAAACCCAGTCAAATTAACTAACCACCTGCTAGGACAAAAAGCAGCCCTCTTCAATAAAATTACAAAACCCAGAGTCTCTCAGGTGAACAAGCAGACAATAGACCAACCCCTTACCTGAATAACCCAGATGTTGGAATAACAGACAGGTGTATTAAACACCTATTATGAAAATGAGCAAGGACTTAAGGAACAAATACAGACATAATCAATGAATGCAGGAGCATTATTCCAGAGAAAGAAAACATCTACAAAAGAATAAAATGGAATATCTAGAACCAAAGAGTAAAGTATATTAAATGAGGAAGTACCTGGATAAACTTAACAGGCAATTGGAAATGACAGAAAACTTATTATAATAATGTAACTATTAAATTTTATAATTTAATTTATTATATTTATAATAACTGGCATTAAATTATAAGTATTAAGTTATAAATTATTAAAATATAACATTGTATTTATTATTATTATTAAATAAACTCACGTGTCCTGAAATATAAACATTAATGATGGAAAGTGCCAGCTACTGTCAAAGTCTGTTAGTTTCTAAACACCAGGTCCTGAATGGTATCTGAAACTTGTTCTTCTTCGTATCAACGGAGTAAACCATCTAGTACAGATTAACACAAACACAGAGTCAGACATTTATCTGTGAAACCAGAAGGAAAGAAAGATCATTATCTCACCCTTGTCAACAAAAGGTTTTCATACAAAGTCAGCTCAGACTTTGAACTTGGACCTTTTTTTTTAAAAAAAGATTTTATTTATTTATTTGACAGAGAGAGACACAGGGAGAGAGGGAACACAAGCAGGGGGAGTAGGAGAGGGAGAAGCAGGTCCCCAATCAAATGGGGAGTCCAATATGTGGCTCAACTCCAGGACCCCAGGATCATGTCTTGAGCTGAAGTCAGATAGATGCCCAATGACTGAGCCACCCAAGCACCCCTGAACTTGGATCTTTAATCTAAGTCCTGAAAGTATGAGCATAAGAATTAACCTAGGTTAGAGAAACATGATTCCTAAAGCAGCAGTCTGAAAAAAATCTTTTTAAGTACCTTGCATCTTCAATTTAATTTTTAACTCCTAACAATATATGTAACTTTACTTAAGAAAATCCCCCAATACCTTACCATTTATTTATTCGTAACTTTGGTAAAGACCTATAACATGTCCTGAGATAGATACCACAGGAGATACAAAGTGAATGAGACATATTCTTAGTCTTTAAAAGAATTTAAAATCTAGGTTAGATGCTTAGATATACATATACACATGCAAAAAGTAAAAATAGAATATGATAACTAATTCAAGAACAAAAGAACTAGGAAATTGTAGTTATTCAGAGAAGAAAACATTTACTTCTAGGGTGATTATCTAGAAAAGATAAGATTTTAGACAGCTTTTGGAAATAAAAAGCTTGGTCTGAGTTTTGGCAGGTGGACACATTTTTGTAGGACATTCTAGTGGATAAGGTCAGGTTGATAAATGTTGACAAATCAGAGAAAAGAACAGGTTGCAAGTTCAGACACTCTCTTAATGCCATCATTATCCTGCCAAGGCTTATATGATTATTTGAATTTTATGCAAAATAAAACGAATCTACTTCTAGATTCAATCACAAACAAATCTCCCTACTTTTTTGTTATTAAAACCAAAGAATCAGATTTTAATCACCAGCATATTCAAGAAATTTCTCATGACTGCAATTTGAGTTTTAGGTTAAGTTAAAAAGAGTCTCTTTTCATAACCAGTCATGAACAAATCTGACCACTTTATCAACATTATTAAAACCAAAGCATCAGGTTTTAATCCCTAGCACATCCAAGAAATTCCTCATAACTTACTCTTCTTTGGAAATCAAACAAAAGAAAGAAAATCATACAGAGGGATGAACTTCATGCATGCTACAATCTATACACTATTTTTCAAGTGAAAATAAACTGCATTGTTCATAAGCATATTCTATGTATCAGGCGTAATGGGAAAACAATTCATGTGTATCATGATTTCATGTAGACGTCTACAAAGCATTAGGCTAGATACCACCGAAAAAAAATGAAGACCGGTCTCCATCCTTTAACGAGTTTAACAAACATACATGAGTTCAGTTATGCCGGAATAAGATCTATGCATTTATGAGTCCAAATTTGTAAATATCCTTGGCTATTCAGAAAGAACATTTTTCCCATACTCTCTATCTTGCTTACATCCTTTTCTTCAGAATCTCCATTATAGTTCTCTTCCTGCTTCACAGCACTTCTTAGGTTGCATTCTAATTGTGTTGTCTGACTTGCTCTGATAAGCCAAGACTGAGCCATCCCCTCTTTTTGCCTCTCACAATCTGGGAAATCCTGAGTATTCCATTACACAATAATATTTCATTAAAGGAGGAATAAATAAATGAATGGTAACTTTATTTCTTTAAAGATATATTTATTTATTTGAGGGAATAAGAGAGCACAAGAAGGGGAGGGACAGACAGAGAGGAAGAAAGAATCCTCAAGCAGACTCCTCGCTGAGTGGGGAACCCATCTCAGGGGTCAAACCCAGGACGTTGAGATCATGACCTGAGCCAAAACCAAGAGTTGGCCTCTTAACCAACGGAGCCACCCAGGGTGAGTGGTAACTTTAAAATCACTTCTGATTATAAACCTTAACAAAAGAAGAATATATATGGTTATGACCACAGAAATTCCAGAGGTATCCAGTAGCATGGAATCCCCAAAGATCAAAAAAGATCAAATCCTTTTATTTTCTCAAACTGACTTCAACAATCTTCTCCTAAAACATTTCAAATATACACTTTATTTTAAATACATATGCTGAAAAGGGTAATCTATCATATATTTTGGTATTACATACCAAAGTTCAATTAAATATTTGGATTTGTACTTAATCTAAATTCTACTCAGAGAAAAGTTCTCATCTTTATCCCATGGATAGAAATCAGAACCTATCATGTGATGCAAACCTTTTTCTTATAAAGATTCCATGTCTTCTTAGAATTTAAAATAGAGTTTTTTCAGGTCTGCCCTTCTTTTTTCTCTTTTTTTCTTTGAAAAATATAAACTGTTTATTAGGCAGTTTATTGCAAAACTAGGCAGAAGGCATAGCGATTCCTCATAAACTCCCTGGCCCACATATGTAAGGCCTCCCCCACAATCAAAATCCTGCACCACAATAGTACAGTCATTAGACCCATTGAGGGTACACCGACATAGTATCAACCACCCAGAGCCCAGAGTTTACACTAGGACTCACTCTCCATGAGGTACGTTCCATAGATTTTTGACAAACATTTCACATGCATCTACAATTATAATATCATACAGAATAGTTCACTGCCCTAAAAAGTCCTCTGTGTTCTGCCAATTCATCCCTCCCTCCCCACAAACCCTTGGCAACCAATGATCCTTTCTTATATATAGATTTTGTTGTTTAGAGCAGTTTCAGGCTCACACCAAAACTGAATGGAAGGTACCGAGATGTCTCCTCTACCTCTTGCCCCCATGGACACACTTTTTCTCTTTAATCATTTCCATTATACAAAGAGAGGTAAATACAGAACAAGAAGCCAAAGCCCCAATTTTAAATCATGTGGTCTTCCTTTCATTTTATAGTAAATCCACTTCTCTCAGCAGAGTCCCCCACTGTAACAGGCGGGGCTCTGAGGACCCACTCTCCACAAAGTTCATTCAGGAGAAATTATGGCCCTACTTAGTTTACTAAAAATTCTCCTGAATACTAAAATATGCCATTGCAATCTTAACCAAATTTTAGTGAATACAAATAATAACATTCAATTTCTTTTGTGAAAGCTCATGTCTCAGAAAGAGTTCTGTGCTTTCCTTCAAAACAGCATTTCCTGTTAATAGGAAGTTAGTTGCCTTGTACGAGGGAGTCTGTCAATGATGTTCCTTCATTTATCATAAAGAACCTTTTGGACTAAAGGGCACGTTAGTTTCTTTCCAGCAATAAATTCAGTGACAGCACCATCCCTTTCCCCTTCAGAATCTGAATCTCTTAGAAAAAGTTTATTAATTTACAAAATTTAAATGTTAATAAAATATTTTTCTATTCCAGAAGTGGTATCTTCCTCCAAGGTTTAGCGAATGGGATAAGATTATATGAAATCAATTTAGCAGTGTATTGAGTAATATTCAATTATTGATAACAAAAACTATTATTTAGATACTAAATAGAATTATATAGGTATTATAACAGTTTTTATAATGTTGGTTAATAATAATTATCACCATTATTATTATTAAAATGAATTGATGCCAATATAAGAGAATAAATAAAAACATTATACCAATGGAAGGCATTTATATGTTCATAGAAAAGGTTAAGAGTATGACTGGAATCTGCTAGGAGACAGGATGTCTGAAGGAGAAGTTTATCAGCACTTCTCATCAAATAACAGTCTTCTAGAAATGGAGTGACTTACTCAGATCCCAGCCCCAAGATAAATTGGAGAAGGAACCTTGCACATATTGGAGAGTAACTTCCCTGTAAGCTGTTGATAAGACACCTACATGGGCGATGCACCATCCAAAACAGTACATATTACTGGAGCACATCACCTCCACTGACAAGAGAGAATGCAAACTCTCCCTGCATTATGAAAATGTGCCTCAAGGCCAGAACCTCTCAGGAGCATTCTGTTGGCATCATACACAACAAGGCTGACTCTTCCATGAGGTTGTGGAGTCCACTCTGTTGAACTAACTCAAAACAAAATGAAAAACCATGCAGATGGAGATCGTGGTGACTGGGGGTGTTAGGTGAGGGGAAATACCTTGAATTTGGGGATGAGTAAATGCTTTTAAATTATAATTTTGTGTCTTAAGATACCTTTCTTAAACTGTCCTCTGAGATTAAATACTGTAGAAAAAAATTGAAATGTGGATTTTTATCTTAATTACCCCATGGATCATTAAGCATGCTAGTTTTTCAAGATGCCTATATTTGAAAATTGAATACTATCTGTAGTTCAACTTTATTTCTACCTGAAAAAAAGCTACCAAAGACAGATGATTTCACAGGTTAAAATATGTAAGGAAAGGTTACAGTCCAGGGACCTTCTTAATATTTTGAAAATGAAGATGGAAATTTCTAAAAATTTCAGATGTTATTTAATGATTCATATGGCTTTTCCATTTTTTATTGAAACTATCATTGATGAAGTTGGTGTTATAGACACTAACTTCTAGCTTCTGAGTGAAATGATCCAATAATACATTTTTATTCCCAGATAGCAGGATTTCATGTACTCACACTCCCACCACCCAGAGATCTAACCCTCTTGAAGGAACAGAATCACAGTACTTCCAGGAGCCAGAGAAGAGGCCAGTGTAGTCACTGCCTCCACCTCCAGAAAAGTAGTAAATACTAAATACTACTAAATACTAAATACTACTTTTCATCTCCTTTACAAAACAGTTCCTAAAACTTTATAAGATGATTTATACCTCCTTTAATGTGAAGCTAGTCAGGTTGGTTAGGTGAAACCAACCATCTTATCTCCTGATAAGAGATCATAGACTTGAATGCTGGTAAAATGTCAAAAGATGTTGGCTAAAATGAGAATTGCAATTTTCTGATTCTAAAAACACAACCTAAGTAAAGGTTGCTTTAGACTTGGCTTCACTTGACTCTTGCACTGCTCACAGATGCAGTCAGATATGGCATCCTTTAATGATGAAAAACAGGAAGTTCAAGCAAGTTCAAATGAGAAATTTCTGCAGGAAGAAGTTCAGGGTATGCTTGTATGACAGAGATGATTCAGCTCAATGCCTCCTATTTCCTATACATAAAAAGAAGAATAACTGATTTTAAGGATTAGCACGATGAACAAAAGTTACATTGTTTTGTAGGGCATATAGAGAGGGAGATTTTACACATTTAGGGAAGGAAAGTTATCCACCAAAGAAACCCAAATGATGCTAATTTTAATAGGGCCAGCCAGGCAATACTAGCAGTTTTTAAAGCCGGAATGTGTGCCCTGACTAATCTAGTCATCTCTTGAAATTTTAATTATTCCTTACATCTTATTTCTCCAATGAGTGAAGTTATTTTGAGTAAATATCAGTTCCAAAGTGAATGAAACTATAAATCCCAAATTGAATAAAAATAATCCCCAATAGCACAGTGACCCAAATTTCTAAAGAAAATTAAGAACTCTTGAAAGCAAAATTTTAAATCACTTGTCCGAACTCTGTACCTGTTAAAATACTATACTAAAAACACTCTGTTCCTGCTGTTCCCTACCAAATTATTGTACAGATTATTATTTACTTGTCAAATAAAATATTTAACACTAAGATGAAGTTGTAGCATAGCAGGGCATCTCAAATACAGTTTTTATCCCTGAGATGTACATCAACAACGGAATACAACCTTTTTCAACTGTATCCACTCTTTTACCCCCTATCCCACTACCCCTCATCCATCATTCTTTTCCTCACCTATCATCATGGATGCATTCATCTACAAATGTACTTCCTTGCCTGTTACTTCTGAAATCAAACACTCCTACATATTTAAACAGTTTGCATGAACTCTCTTCTCACTCTAATTAAAACCTGGCTCTTTTCTGAATACACCATTTTCTCTACAAAAATTCTGCAATTATAAAAGCCACTGCAATCCAGGTAAGCTGGGGCTACATTCTACCTCCTACACATGGAGTCTTTACAGACTTGGAGAGGAACTAGTAAAGGGCATTGGTCTTGCTGATTCCTCAAACCCTAAGCATATACTCTTCACCACAGTTATCATGTGAGTATTTGATGATGATGATGATAATGATGATAGCTGACCAGGAAGGAAGGAAGAGACTTCTCCTCTACATGTCTTTGGATACCTCCTCCTCCATCTTTTCCCAAAGAGAATTGACATTACATTCCAACAACAGATTAAGCTGTTCTTCATTTAAAGTTGTACAGAGTTCAAGAATGAGATTAAAGGTAGCTAATACAACCTGAAACAGATACCTAGCTATCAGGTACCACACATTTTCCTGGAATTCCCAATAATATCCTGAAAGGGTGACCAAATCCCTGTTCCTCTGGTATATATTATGAAGTTCACAAAATCTTGTCATATACTTTCCCAGGATTTTCTCCTCCACTGGGTGGGCAGTAAAGATGGAGGAGCTTTGGTCTCATACAAAAATAATTATGAGATTATAAGACATCAGATGAGCCCTTTATATGTAACCAGAAAGTTGCACCAGTATCAGTGAGTTCCAAGACAAATTGTATCAGCTAATATATATGTATATGGTAGGGAGGGGGCAAAAAAAGAAAAAAGATTTGAAAAAAAAAATAATGGTCAAAGATTTGTGAAATTTGATGAAAACTATAAGCCTACACAACCAGTAAATTCAGCAGATACCAAAAACAAGACACACAAAGAAAAGTATACCAAACAATAGCATAATCAAACTCCGTAAAACTAGTGATAAAGAGAAAATCTTAAAAACAGTCAGAGTTAAAAAAAAAAAAAAAAGACAATACATACAAAGGAACAAAGTTAAAGATGACAACAAATTGATATCAGTATTAACGGAAGTCAGAAGACAGTGGGCCAATAATTTTAGAGTCCTGAAGGTAAAGCAGTCTAGAAATCTATATTCAGTGAGAACAGCTTTTAAAAGAAAAGTCAAAACAAAGACTTTCCAGATATAAAAATTCTGAAAGGATTTTCAGCAGATCTATACTATAAGAAATATTGAAGATGTCCTTGGGTAGAAGAAAAATAATACCAAGGTGTAATTTCATATACCCAGGAGAATGAAGAACATTGCAAATTATATGTAAATATAGAAGACATTTTTTGTTGTTGTTATTATTTAAAGTTCTTCACAAAATAACTGAGTGTATAAAAACTGACCAAGCTCCTTGATAAATTGGGTAACACTACTTAACAGGTCTTGTCTATATTCTGAGTCAAAGTCAAAAGCTAATAATACTAATATCCTATAAATAATTCATTTGGAAATCTTAAAGTTCAGTTCATCAATTAAAATTCGATGGGTTAGGGGAAAAAAGTGTCTCAAATCACAGTAGCTTAAATAAAGATTCAGTTATCTCATGCAACAAGTCTTGCAGGTAGATTAATATTGGATTTAGGCTAGCTATTTTAGGGTAACATCAAGAACAGAGGCTCTTGGGGCACCTAGGTGGCTCAGTGGTTAAGCCTCTGCCTTTGGCTCAGTTCATGATCTCAGGGTCCTGGGACTGAACCTCACATGGCATCAGGCTGTCTGCTCAGCGGGGAGCCTGTTTCACCCTCTCTTTCTGCCTGCCTCTCTGCCTACTTGTGATCTCTCTCTCTCTCTCTGTGTCAAATAAATAAATTAAAAATCTTTTTAAAAAAGATCAGAGGTGGGCGCCTGGGTGGCTCAGTGGGTTAAGCCGCTGCCTTTGGCTCAGGTCATGATCTCAGGGTCCTGGGATCGAGTCCCGCATCGGGCTCTCTGCTCGGCAGGGAGCCTGCTTCCCTCCCTCTCTCTCTCTGCCTGCCTCTCCATCTACTTGTGATTTCTCTCTGTCAAATAAATAAATAAAATCTAAAAAAAAAAAAAAAAAAAAAAAAAAGATCAGAGGCTCTTTCCTTTTTTTGTTCTCTCATCCTTATATGGTAAGTTTTCTTTTTTTCATGCTTATAACCTCCTGCAGCAAAAAGAAAAAAGAAAGAAAGAAGAAAAGAAAAGAGAAGAGAAAAAAATGGCTACCATAGTTCAACATTCATGTTTACATTCTAGGCAATAAAGGGGAGAAAAAAAGCGGCATTGGTTAAGCCTCTCACTGTCAACAAAATATATCCTAAAATCCATCAATAAATTTTTTTAGATCTTATTTGCTGAAATTTGGTCCCATGGACCCCCTAAGTACAATAGGGTCAGCATATGGCAAAGAAAGACAGAATGTCATGTGTGGCGTAAACCAATAATATTTTATCATGAGGGGCTGAGAATGTTGGCATCCTCCACAAATCAGGGTTCTAGTAGCAAGGAAGAAGATAGAAATGGATATTGAATAAGTCACGGTGCTCACTAGTCAGTGACTGCAAATTACTCATTCTGAAAAGACTTAATGCTAAAACTTACAGAAGAAAAAAATGGAGAGCTGTGTGTTGTTCTTAATGGATGATGGCCAACATTTTCACATTTCACTTCTTCAGTGTATTGTGTAATAATTTCATGAAATCTATGAGATGTGGCAAAAATTTTTTTAACATGATGACAACCAAAGGAGCAATGATAGAATGGAAAGTTCTTATTAAAGAAAAGTTTGTCATTTTCATCAAATAAATTGCCTAGCCTGATGTCCAGGGCTTCTAGAGACTCTCCCAGAGCAATCTACTTCGTATTTGGAATATGAACAGCAGTTCCTTCTTACATTTAATCAAGTAAGAATATAAACTCATTATAACTGTGCATAAAATAAAATGTTTCTATTTTCTGGTGGAAGACAGAAGCCCCTTTTAGTAGGAGTTACAAGATTAAAGTATAAGTCCTCTGCAGAATAACTGAATCTTTACTCCTGAAGAATAAGGAGGAAAATGTGCTGTCGTAAGATGGACATGAGTCTCACAAAGTCCAGAAAGGCACTGACTAAATGTTAATGAGAAATTGACAGAGACCACACAAGTAACCACCCAACCTGACCAGCACGAGGAAGTCCCAGCATGACAGCCACCAGCTGAAACAAGTATATTAAGAAGTAGGAAATAGGATGCCAGCCTATCTACCTTTATTACAACATTTAAAAGTCATTATATGAAAAAAGAAATAATTAATGAAGTAAAAGGAATCATATAGAAACAAAAAGAAATGATCTCAATCTTGGGTCTCATAATCGCACAGTTATTTTCGTTCGGTTAAGTCTCTTCAATCCTCAGGTAATTCCATAATTTGATATAATCCATTCCTTTGGGAGCTATTACATCTATTGGGAAAATAATTTTTATGTGCCTAAATAATAGTATTAGAAAACAATGAATGAATAAGTTATATAATCAAATCCTTTGTTTAATAACTTTCCTTAACTATTTATAGAATTGTTTGCTAAACATGCTGGAAATCTGAAAAAATAGAGGCTTCTTTGCCTAATAGTACTGCTAGGAGCAATTAGATAAAGCGTAAGAGATGAGAGTTTTCTAGTGATATTCAGTTCTAATGGTAAAAAAATTATGATCACAGAGAAGCTAAATGAAGTCTTTTAAGTTAAAGATCTTTCATTTGCTTATAGCCTTAAACATAGGGGTGATAATGATGCATCTCACCACTCAGAATTACTTCAATGTAATTGACATGTAATGACTAAAGTTGGCCATATGTTAATTGATCAAACAGCAACAATTTATAAATTGTTGGCTAAGGAACTCATCAACATTCAACAAGAAATGAGTTTCATGACCAAATTTAAGTTGAAAGTAGACAATATTAATAACATAATTTTAAGGTTACCAACAAAAGAATTAATTCCAAATAGAATATTTTTTACAGAAGTTAGGTAAGAGATATTGAGCCTGGCCCAGAATTACTCTACACTTTAGAAGAGTCTTGAACGTTAAGACCACATCAACAAAGCCTTGTCTACTGAGTATTTAAAATAAGTTCTCTTGTACAGAATATATCCCCTATTCTGATTCTTTACTTACTAAGTGAACTCACTATGATTGGCTAAAAGTACCTATAAGTAAAGAACATTATAGCCTGCCAATATTGTATCTAATATACAGCTGTATAGATGTATACATGACTGTACAGAGGTGACCTTTATTTTTTAGAAACAAACAGAAATTGGCATTCCAGTCTATGCCCGAGACGCCTGTGAATTTACATTAGATAACTGATCATATATCCATTTTGGCCCTCCAAACCAGAAAACTTCCACAGGGCTAGTTGCCTTATGTTGGCTACATTCTTCTTCCTCACCCTTTCACATCCATTATCCCACACTATTCTCTGAATATAAAAATTATGTCACAAGTCTACTCTTAATAAGAGGCATCTAGAAGTTCCTCTAGAATTTGGGATGGATTGTGCTGAACTATTGATAAATAGCCTTTTACCAATAGAATATAATTGAAACTCAATTGTCGTGGCCAGCGCTACGAATCGACCAGGGTAACCATGGGGGCTAAGAGGATGATGAAAAAAAGTTAAGAGACAAAGAGATGGGGGCAGGAGGGACACTGAAGAGGATGTCCAACAGTGCCAAATTTATTCCATGTCTTACAAGCATTTATAAGGCAAACCAGAATAGGAGGAGCATTACATCAGTACCTAGTCAGATGACCGCAAGTTCCTATAACAAATTTACATTAACTACAGGCAAACCCTGTGAGCCCAGGTAGTTTCAGCTAAAGCCATTAGCGAGACAATCAACCAGGGACTGGATCATGGGAGGTACAGAACAACAAGGATTAACTAAGAACTCAGGACTCTGGCCACATTGTTCCCTACTGCAGGGAGAGTGTGTGGGAAGTCACGTAGGCGAGTGCACGACACATAGCACAGACCCTTTCTCGGTGCACTCAACTTTCCCGTCCTTAACCTTGTCAAGGTGTCCGGACTTTGAAGGAGACACAAGTCAGGGCCTGGTTTGGTCCTTGACTCCAGCCATGCTGTGGCCTCCAACACTCAATCTTGGGCATAAATGCATAATCTGTGGTCATTTTGGGAGAATGAACCTTCAACTTTAGCCTACTTAATATCTATGGCCAATTCACTGGGTTACCAACTCAGATATTATTCAATAATGCAGCCTTGGGGCGCCTGGGTGGCTCAATGGTTTGGGCTGCTGCCTTCGGCTCGGGTCATGATCTCAGGGTCCTGGGATCGAGCCCCGCATTGGGCTCCCTGCTCCGCGGGAAGCCTGCTTCCCTCTCTCTCTCTCTCTCTCTGCCTGCCTCTCTGCCTACTTGTGATCTCTGTCTGTCAAATAAATAAATAAAATCTTAAAAATAAATAAATAAATAAAAAATAATGCAGCCTCACTTGGCTACTGGAAAGGACCTGGATCTCTGGGTAATCCTAGCAACAGATGGAGACAAGACCCCCTTTTTATTCTCCATGTATTTTAAAAGCTTAATCATTATCGTTTGCCTATTGTTTTTCTTCCACTTGGCTACCTGCTACACTAATCATAATTACTGTAACATCAACTTATGCTTGCGTAGCAAAAATTTCAATGATCTCCAGCAAAATGCAGAGCATTTTATGCCTTTATGATGATCTAAAAGATTAATCAACACCAGTTAAGGCATTAGTTTTCCCGTTACCTGGTACACAAATGTGGATTCAAATATAGGTTGTCAGATGACTTTAAGAGCCCATCAATGAATGCACAAAATAAAGGATTTCTGGGGTTCCTGAAATTTAACTCACATTATAGCCTGTCCATAGCACAATTAGAATAGTATCTGGGGTCTTGAACCAGCTGAAGGAAAATCATACTTGAAATATAATAAACCCAGGAGAGGAAGCCCAGGACAGAAAGCTGGAAACAGTATGGTGTTGGCTAATGCCACACTCAATCATCTACTAGATTAAGTTTTGGCCAAGTCAGCTAGCTGGAGGAAAAATGTGAAGTAGAAACTTGCTCATTATAGAGGTGTGAGTTGACTAAAAACAGAGGAATACTACTTAGTAATTATCACCTGTCCCCTAACCACTGCCCTCAACACACATCTAATAATGGATGGATATCTGGCATCAAAGTCTTTGACCACAAAATGAACAAGAAAAGGGTCCAGGAATTGTGCCCCAGGAAGGAGCTCAAAAAACAGACACTCCAAAATTCTTCACTCTGCTTCCTTAGGTTTATGGATGATAGTGTCCCCAAAGGACCAATTAAGATTCTCCTTCCAGATCCAAGAATCCTTCTAGGTTAACAAGAGATATCCTCTTTTCAAACCAAAAAATCTATTGTTTTGAAACACTTACAGCTAAGAGGGGAAAACTTATTTTTATTCCAACTCTGTAAATGTCTGTTTGCATTCATATTTTATCTCCTAAAATTCTTGATAATGCATGGTAAAAGTAAAATAGCAGGCATAAAATAATGTTTTAAAGTCATACAACAAAATATCGTTGAGGAAAGTTGCCCTCTTCTACCTTCGAAACCTAGAAAGATACTGACCTTGATATATATTAACTAAACTGTCACTGTGTTTATAAGGGAAGAAAGAGGGCATTTTCTAGAAACAGAAGGATCTAGACTAGACATTTGTATTCATACAGCAGCACTGAGAAACTGCTAGCATTTTTTGGGAAAATTATTTACTTCACAGATCCAGAAGTTGGTGTCATCAAGGTTTGCACACACCTGATTCCTTGTTTCTAACTTGCTGTTGTTACCCCTTTGCTTTCACAGTCTTCTCATTCTGTAATTTGGCCCTATAGTTTGGTTTTTGACCTGTTTCCTGTCTAATAACCTACATCCACCCTGATAGCCTGATCCTAACAAGCAAGGGAGACCTATGCCTACAGAGAGTTCGGTTCTACAATCACCACCTATATATTTGGTTCTCAGTGGTTACTGTTTTGTGATTTCCTTGCTACTGATCTGACCGGACAATGACTCTTTTCTTCACTGCCAATTAGATAGCAATCCTCCTCAAAAATGGAACCCCCCAAATTTGTCACCCTTTTACCATCAGCATCTGTATCTGAGCACTTCCCCATGTCATTTCCTCCCCCCAGAGAACAGATTTTGTACTAACACTCAAACATACGAAGGACAGGTTTCCTGTTCTGTCTTGCTCTAGCATGACCATCAATATTTGGCATGAAGTTATCCTAGAATGTGGCATTATGGCAGGGATAATTCTAAACATTAGAATTATGTTCTAATTGGTGGGAGAATCTGCCATGCCAAGAGTCCCATCCCCTGACTATTTAAACAGTAACCGAGGCACTGTTAGATGATGTAATTAAGGTTACTAATCAGTTGACCTTAAAAGGGAGAGCTAATCTTGGATGATCTGGGTGAGCTCAACATAACCTTATGAAGAGAAAGACAGAAGATTTAATTTTAGAGATGCCTTAGAAAGGGAAGAAGAGAGATGTAGCAGAAAGAGGAAGTCAGAGAGACTCCAAGCAGGCAAAAGATGTAATGGTACGTGTTACTAGCTCAGAAATGTGGGGACCCACAGGCAAGAACCTGAGTAGGGTCTCTAAGAGTTAAGGGCATGGAGCGCCTGGATGGTGCAGTAGATTGGGCTTCTGACTCTTGGTTTTGGCTCAGCTCAGGATTTCAGGATACTGCGATCGAGCCCCAAGTCTGGCTCCCTCGGGCTCCACGGTCAGCGCAGAGTCTGCTTGAGATTCTCTCTCCCTCTTCCCACCTCTCCTCCTTGTGTTCTCTCTTCCTCTATCTCTCTCTCTCTCAAATAAATACATCTTTAAAAAAAGAGAGAGAGCTAAGGGCAAATCCCACTTGACAGCCAGGGAGGAGATGGAGTTCTTGGTCCTAAAACCATGAAGGACTGGATTCTGCCAACAACCTGAAGGATCTTAGAAGGGGATTCTTTCTCAGAGGCTCCAGATAAAGAGGCCAGCTCTTGATTTCAGCTTCGTGAGACCCAGAGTAAAGAACCTATGAAGCCATTCTGGACATAAGACCTGTAGAACTGTGAGTCATGAATTTGCATTGCTTTGGGCCATTAATTTTATGGTGATTGGTTATGGCAGTAGTAAGAAACTGCTTACAGACGTAAAATATGCTCACACAAGTTTTTGTGAAAAAAATGATTTTCTTAGGAAAACAATACCTCTGGTTAAGGTTAGCATCAATATTCTTTTTTATAAACACAGGAGTTTATCTTTCTTATAGTTCCTCTACCACTTAGTATTAGCAGCTTTTTGTAACCATGCATTTCTTTATTCATTACACATTATTGAGCATCTCCTAGGCCCAAAGGTCTTCAGCATATACAAGCAATCTCTGCCTACAGACTCCTTCTTATATGGAAGATGAGCTGACCTTGACAGAATAAAGCCTAAATACCATCACATGGCATAGACAGCATTCCATCATCTGCCTTCTGCCCGTGATTCCTCACTTACCCACTAAGATCCAGCCACACATGACATCAGCCACTTTTGTAAACCCTTGCTTTCCTCTCATGCCTTTAAAACTTGAACTTACAGTGTCATACCTCCAGGTGGTTTTTCCCTCTATCTGGCATTCTCCTCCCCCTCACCCAGATCATCCAAGATGGTATCCAGATGGCCCTCTCACTTCCTCAGTTCTTTGTTGCATTTTGTTTTTAAAAAACTTCTACCCTGATCATTCTACTGACCCTTGCAAACTACTTCACCTCCACACTCCAAATCACACTTATCCCTGCACAAATATTGCTCCATAACACTTAGCATTTTCAGATGTACTATATTACTCATTTATTATTATCTGTTGGGTGTTGTCTCTCTCTTTCCCTGATAAAATAGAATCCTTTTATCTGAAAGTGACTTTTATCTATTGTGTTCACTGAGTGATCTGTAGCACCCGGAACAGTGCCTGTCTCATAGTAAACAGACACTTGATAAATATCTGTAGAGCACTGAATGAATCTTTTCAAGGCTACCAGTTTTAAATAGTTACTTGTAGGGTAGAGTTTGGCAGAACCCGGTTAATGTCCACGAAGAGTGGAAGATTAACTGAGAGATGCACTGGTCACTTTGTTTAGACCAGGAAAGAGGCCCAGGACTCTATGATTGTCAAGTGTCTGGTATGCTCAGTGCTCTTCTAGAACTGTCTACAAATAAGGAGAACATTGCTAGACAGGTCTTGGTGAAATGAGGGCCAATCTTGCATTTAGAGAATACTACCAAAAATGAACATGCTTTGAACTCTTGAAAGAGAACAGAATATTTTGAATCTACTCATAAATTTCTTTCCCCAATTGTCCCTTCATATTTCAGTAAAGACAAAACAATGCTGAATTGAATGCAATATTTATTACTGCTCTAATGCTATTCCTGTGGGATGAAAGAATCCTTTCCTATACACCCTTCAATCTATGAGGGACAGTTTCTTCTCATCTTTTTTTTTTTTTTTTAACCATTTTTACCTTGCTGTTCATATACCAAGAATACAAGAATGACAACTATAAAAATTAGAGAAGACTCTTTCTTTCTTCTTGTTACAAATGTAAGTTGTTCACTTTGAGGTCATTCTTTAATACTGCCTAATTGCAGACTCATTATTCTAAGTTGTCTCTAGGAGAAGAAAGTTTGCAAACAGCTATCAAGCACCTACAAATCTACATACGCTCCCCAGATGTAAGCCAAAGCCACAAACTGATATTTATAAAACTCCAAAAATTTAAGGAGATTCATCTGGGATATGTGGCTGAAAAGTACTAACACTATCAGGGACAAGGAGCTAGTGTGCTTACCAGTGAAGAAATTCTAGCTCATACTGGCCTTGAGCAACATGCTTGAACTTGCCCACCATTTACTAGGTTACAGTTTGCCAACGTTACAAAGGGAAGGTTTATTAAGGAAAAATGTCAGCCTCTCCATCTTTAGCCTTCTGTATCTTGTCCAAAGGCGTTTTGCCAAAGCCAAAGGTTTAAGGGCTGGGCTCAATTTCTCCATTTTAAATAAGTACCACAAATAAAACTGTCAACCAGCAAGAATAAATGTAGTGAGCTTCTTGCCCAAAGTGGTAGACTTCGTTTGGCTACCACTGCCAGAGCAAATACATCCATAGGGCTCATTCAAAGACTGACAAATTTTGACTCAGTCCCAACAGCAAGTGGAAAAAAATCAGTCCTCAAATCACCTCCTTGTGGGTTTGCATGTTTTAAGTTATGCCTGCGGCTGGGACCTAACTAGCAGCTATTTCAGACGTGTTTTCATCCCCCAAATCCCAAAATGGATCTAATCACAGAGTTTGGTACTTAAAAGCACAACAAGCAAACATGACCAATTTTCCCTTAAAGCTGGAGGCATCGCAGATAAACAAAGATAGCTTGAAGCCCAACATGTTTAGGCATGAGGGATGAAGGAATCAGCAATTTATTTCAAAAATCCATGGAAATTCATTTTTTAAAAGAGCTTCAAATTTGCCTGACAAATTTCTATTTTAAAAGCAATCTCAACAGTCTGAAAACTCTGTAATAGCTGCTCCAAAGGGAATTCGCAGTAGAACAATTGATATTATTACAAAACACTTGACGTTTGCATTTTCTAAGGTAGTGGTTGTCCGTAGTATTAGAATGGCCTGAGGACTTTTTTTTTTTTTTTTTTTTAATCTGGTGCCCAGTCTCCACCCCAGACCAACAGACCAGAATTTCTGGGATTAAGTTCCAAGTGACTCTAAACCTCAGCCAGAGCTATAAACTGAGGCCTACAGACAAAGGGAAGGTAAAAAGAATTGTGAGGAAAAAATGATTTCTACCCTTGCCCAATGATCAGTGTCTCCTAATACCCACCCAGACCTATGATGTGCCCTCCTCTGGGAAATGTATTTCTACTTTTTTTTAAAGATTGTATTTGTTTATTTGACAGACAGAGATCACAAGTAGGTGGAGAGGCCAGCAGAGAGAGATAGAGGGAGAAGCAGCCTCCCTGCTGAGCAGAGAGCCCGATTCGGGGCTCAGTCCCAGGATCCTGGAATCATGACCTGAGCTGAAGGCAGAAGATTTAACCCACTGAGCCACCCAGGTGCCCGTAGGAAATGTATTTTTAAAGAGCAACACAATAATATTTATCATCACGAACATGGTCCTGTAAGGAGAAATGTGAGTCCCTATATAAAAGCTTTCACAGAAATCTGAGGAAAGCACTTGAGAATGAAATGTTATTTGACCTGACCTCCAAGTCATCATCTGAGCCTTTTCAGGAAAGGTAAGGTCTGCATTCACCAAAGCACATTCTAGAGAAATCTCAAGTTTACCCTCATATTTTCAGTGCATCCCCAAGGAAAAGGAGATGTGAAAAAAGTCAAGAATACCCAAGGTGTTAGAGAACTGGCAAGGATTTTAGTGGGAAGAACTGGATTGGAGTGAATTCTGTGTCATTTTCGTGACCTCCCATAGAGTCACTCTGTTCCCATCATACTGTGTGTTCTGTTCATTTTCCTTTGTTTATTGAACCAGGGCCTGGAGCACCTTCCCCATAGCTGCAGCCTCCAACTCCACAAGACCTGAAGATACACATGATTTGGCCACTTAATAGAACACTCTAGGATAGTTGTATCCATTTAAATGGCTAAATACTATGTCTGTTTTTACTTTTTTTTTTTTCTATTCTATTCTTTTATTTTTACTAATTTGTTTTACTCTTTCCCCTTGCAATACTGGGGTATAGCAGTATTCATTGAATATCCCTCTAACACTCTATAACCATAACCTTATAGAGATCATAAAGAGAACAAAGACAGGCTTTCCCACAGTGCCACTGAATTCCCTACATGATCTGCCCCATGGGACTGGTTGACTTCAGTGGCAATGCCCAGTGGACCACCAGAGAAGCCTGGCAGGCACAGTAACGTTCTGCAACAGTCTGGAGGGATGCTTGTACTAGTAGGACATGGCAATACCGAGGCCTTTGCATGAGCAATGCAAAAGAGCACCTGAGGAACCAATGGAGTAACCACTAAAATATCCTCACAAAACTCTGTTGCAATTTGAACAAGACTTGAAGTTCTATGAAGAAGATGAAGGCAAAACACAAAAGTTTTAGAGGATATCATTTCCAAGTTACCCTTATCTCTATGCAATAGTAAAGGAGGCCCAAAGACACATAAATTTAATTGAAGATTTTTTTTTAAAGTAGGGTATTACTTAAAGTAGTACTTAAGTACTACTTAAAGTACTTAAAGTAGGGTATTACGTGTACCCAACGATCTCAGTTTTGTTGGAGAAAGCTGGGTGCATATTTTAAAACTTTAATGAAGTAGGAGACATTATTAAGTGATTTTCTCCAAGTGGTGGGATGATGAAAGATCTTAGGGATTTCTTTTTGCTTAATTTTATTTCCTAAATAGTCTACAAAGAATATTTATTTTTGCAATAAGACAAAATGTTGAAACTGTAAAAGTATTGATTGTTCAAATTTTACTTATATTCTATAGATATGTGGTTTAAGAAAGTTAAGTTTTCAAACCTCCTAATCTGAGATAATTTGTTGGTTTTAAGCCATTCACATAGTGACAGTTTATTAAAGAAATAAATGTGTATACTATGGAACTCAAGTTATAACTTCAACAAGGTAGAGGAATAACTAAGTATTCATTATCAAAATACAAAAAGGTTGCAGGATTTTTATATATATATATATATATACAAAAAATTCTCTATAATAATTACTCACTGCATTGGCTAATATTTTTCACTCCAATCTTATTCCCCTAATCTAGCCTGTCTCAGGAGGTACTAATATTGTCAATGTCATTGACTATGGATAAATGCAAGACTGAGGGGCTCTTTGGTTCTAGGACCCAAATTCTAACGCTAACTCATCTGTCCAGCATGTTCACCATCATAGGGAATAAAATGGGATAACTTGAGAACAACGGTTTCAACTAGAAGTCATATTCTTTAAAGGCAGAGTAGAAAATTCATGGTTCTATTCAGTTATTCCTTTAAAAGAAAAAAAATACAGAATTTCATTAAATACTTCACTATAATCCACACTATTTATATTAAATTTAATGTATTAACTTTTTGGCTTTAGTTAAAAATAATTAAGATATTTTAACCAGTAACTATTAACTGTTAATTAATATTCAATTCTTGTTACATGTAAGAATGACATGCAAAAAAGGTCACATCTTAAGTATTTTCATTAGAATTCATATTTTCTCTTCGTTAAGCAAATACTGAAGTTTTTGTAATCATAACCCAACAGATACTATAAGAGAGAAGTAAAAATAGGATGCTTGCATGACAGTATGGCTAACAGAAACCATCTCCCATAATCATCAGGTCTGAGTATAATGCCGGGCAAAATAGGGAGATAGAGCTATTTACCAACTTAGCATCCTAAATTAATAACAACTAAATTTATTCATCTCCTCTCTCTCTGATAAGGTACATTCTGAAATGCAATAACCTTGTATCAGACCCAGTAGGATGGAAGTATCTACTGATTTAAGAAATTTACCTGGTGAAAATTTAATTTAGCTAACTTCATTAAACAGACAGATATATAAGGGCATTGCCCTTTGAAATTATAAATTTATAACATATAGCATGCATTTCATTATTCTGTTGATTGATGTCTGTTTTATAGCTGAGTTATCAGAATATTGTTCAAGCCTCTGTAATTCTAAAAGACTTTCCTGGATGACATTCAAGAACAATAAACCCATGATTCCCCCCACAGCAAAAATCATCATCGAAAATATTAGCAGCATCATCATTAAAATTATGATCATAATCATCCTAGTTATAGCAAATAAATTATAACCAGAAGCCACCTTTTTTTATTTTATCTACGGCTTAAGTCATGGCCATGGCACCCTCCTGCCATGTAAAGTTAGTCTTTTAAGAAATAATATTCAAAATTAAAGATGTGAAATAGTGAAAAACAGCAATATTTTAAAACATATTTCACACATGTATCTTAAATCATAAGAATATAAGAATACAATGACACAATTTTTATATATTTTTAAATTTTGTGTTGCTTATCTAAAAAAATGTCATATTGAAGCCTGTCTTCTGTGATCTTATTCAGTATCTTTGAATATTATCATTGTTAGTCTATTATCATAAACAGTCTTTCACTGGAAAATAAGTTAAACCTATGGAGCTGAATGTATAAAAACGTTGGAAGTAGATAAATATCACTTGTAGTACTGAGGATAAAAATGGGTAAGTGTAACTAGAGAGAAAAAAATGAGTAGAGATTTGCTGGAGCTCAGTCACAAGCAATACATGGATCAGTGGAAAATCACCGTTGCCAAAAGAACTGAATGTTCCATAGCCATAAGAAATTTTATTGAGCCATATTTTTAAGCAAAGCTAATAAGCAAAATACATGCCCAGGAGGTATATTTCAATTGTGATAGACACTTGAATAATAACTATAGCAACAGGTATTTGAAGAAAGACTATATTTATAGAGCAAAGCAGAACATTTACCTGTGAAAACTGGCCTTTCTAATTCTATCTGAACATGCAGATCACACTTTCCACTCAAACCATCCCATCACTAAAAAATGAGAGGATAACAAGACATATTTATTAGAAGGGACCAGGATACATGCCTGTATCTTAACTAACCTGTGTTAAGGAGACTGATGGTCAAGAAAGAGTCAACCAAGAATTATACAGGTGGAAGATTTATTGACATAGGTCAGTGACTATAACACAGAATAAACAGAAAGGTAAACAGCACACAGTACAAAGGAACCAGCCCTCCTTTTGATTCAGGGATACTAAATGAAGAAGAAGAAACCAGTAGAGAACACAGATAGCATTCATGGTAGTACTCCACATGTGTTTGTCTTTTCAGTTTCTTAATGGTGGCCTTTAGAGACCATTTAATTTTGTTCAAGCTTAAATTATTAAATTTTTATTATGAATTTACACTTTTGGTGTTTATCAAAGAAATTTTTGCTTAACCCAAGGTCATGAAGATTTTCTCTTGCGTTTTATTCTAGAGGTATCAGAGATCTGCCTATTGCATTTAGTCCAGCTAAATGCATTTGGTCCAGCTCCATTTCTTGATAAGACCAGACTCCCTCAGTTGGATTACCTTGGCACATTTGTCAAAAATCAAGTGGCACAGACTTACTATTTTAAGATGGCAATTTCCAAAAAGTGATCTACAGATTCAACACAATTGTTATCAACATCCCAGTTTTTTCTTTTTAATTTTTTAGACTTTGACAAGCTAATCATAAAACTCATGTAGAACTGAAAGAAATCCAGAACACCCAAAACAATTTTGCAAAAGAAGAATGAAATTGAAGGAATCACTCTTCTTGATTTTTAACACTTAGTACAAAACTACAGTCATCAAGACAGTGTGAAGCTGGATTAAAGAAAGACATATAGATCAATAGACTCCAATTGAGAGCCCAGAAATAAATCCGTATGACAAAATAGAATCCACTGATATTCAACAAAGGTACCTAGTCCTTTCAATAGAAAAAGAAAATTCTTTGACAAAAGGTTCTGAAAAACCTGGATAACCACGTGCCAAAAAACATGAACTTGGAACTCTTTTTTAATACCATACATAAAAATAAACTTGAAATGATCATGGACCTAATTGTAATGGTTAAAATTATAAAACCCTTAGAAGAAAATATAGGAATAAATTTGCATGACCCTGGATTAGGTAAAGCCTTCAGAGATAATGACAACAAAGCACAAGTGACAGAAGAAATATTAAATAAGTTGGGCCTCATTAAACTTACAATCTTTGGGGCTGCGAACTATATCATCAAGAAAACAAAAATATAGCCTCCATAATAGGAGAAAATATTTGTAAGTCATATATCTGATAAGGGAATTATATACAAAATACATAAAAAATATATAAATACCCAAAATATGCCCCTCATTAATAAAAAGACAAATAATCCAAGGAAAATATGGGCAAAGGATCCAAATAGACATTTCTCCAAAGAAAATACACAAATGATCAATAAACACATGAAAAGACACTCAACATTAAAAACACTAGCCATTACAAATATACAAAGAAAAACCATAATGAGATACTACTTCATGTCCATGAGGCTGGTTTTAATGAAAAAGACAGATAACAAGTATTGGTAGAGACGTGGAGAGATTGGAACTCCCACACATGGGTGTTCAGAATATAAAATGGTACAGCCACTTTGAAAAATCATTTGGCAGTTCCTCAAAGTGTTAAACACAGAGTTACCATAAGACCCAGTAATTCTACTCCTAAGTATACATCCATAAAATATGAAAACATGTGACCATACTAATACTTGTACACAAATATTCATAGCAGAATTATTACTAGAAACCAACATGAGGAAACAACTCAAGTGTCCATCAGCTGATGAATGAGTAAATCAATGTGATGTATCCTTACAATGGAATGTGATTCTGCCAACTGATTTTTTAAAAAGATGTAAAAACAACTCCATGAGGAAAACTTTTCAACTGCTCTGGAGCAGCTTGACATCCAAAGTCAAAAAAAAAAAAAAAAAAAAATGTGAATCTCAACCTGAACGCCTATCTTATACAAATATTAAGTCAGAATGGGTCACAAACTTAAATGTAAAATTATAAAACTTTGAAATAAGACACAGGAGAAACTCTTCAGGATCTAGGACAAGACCGTTCTTAGATTTTACACCCAAAGCACAATCTATAAATATAAAAACTGACAAACTGCTTCACACCAAAATTTAAAACTTTTGTGTATTAAAACACCCTTTAAAAAGGATGAAAAGACAAGCTACAGATTGGGTGGAAATATTTGCAAAACATATATCCAAGAAAGGGTTAATATCTGGAATATATGAACAAATTTCACACTCAACAGTATTAAAATAGACAGTCTAATTAGAAAATGGACAAAAGACATGAACAAATATTTCACTGAAGATCTTAAAGAGATAGCAAATATGCTCATGAAAAAGATGATCAAAATCATTAGCAATTAGGGGAATACCAATTGAAAGCGAAATGACATATCACTATATAACTATCAGAAGAGCTAAAACAAAAAATAGTGAAACATCAAATACTGTCAGCCATGCACTGTTGTGGGAATGGAAAATAATACAGCCATTCTTTAAAATAACTTGGCAATTTCTCATGAAACTACACACCTAACAACCATATGACAACACAATTGCACTTTTAGGCATTTATCTGAATGAAGGATATTACGTGAAGTTCAATTTAAGGAATAAGGCTGAGACAGGGGTTTCTTGCTGTAAGGACTACGCACTCTACATTTCTTCTTCACTTCAGCTCAGCCTGAATAGTTTTCACTTGAATGATTTAGACAAAAAGTATGGACGTGGGAATGGGAAAAAAGAGTAATGGGCTTTATCTCAGATCGTGCAGTGAAATTTCTAAACATATGTCTTCCATAGCACTTATACTCTGACAGTTCAGTAAATAAAATATAACATACAAAAAATACAAAATTGCAAAGGGCCAAGGATGTATATAAAGATGTTCTTTGCAAAAACATTTTTACAATTTTTTTAAATTTTTTACTGGTTTTTTAAAAAGATTGTTTATTTATTTGAGAGAGAGAGAGAGAAGGAAGGAGACTGTGAGGGGTGGAGGGAGAGGGAAGAGGAGGAGCGAGAATCTCCAGCAGACTCCCCATCGAGCGCAGAGCCCGACATGGGGCTGGATCTTCCAACCCCGAGAACATAACCCAAGCCAAAATCAAGAGTCAAACGGTTAGTCGACTAGGCCACCCAGGCGCCCCATTTTCTGCTAAAATGTTCATTGAACAACTTGCTTAAGTCCAAAGTTATAGAATTTCAATTGCATAGGATATTGAACAAAGTGTTCACATTTTGAGATTTGCCAGTATGTTTATAAAACACCATTTTATTAATTGTTACAAGATTCCGTGTATTCTGATCTCACCAGCGGGGATTCTGTGAGACCAACATAATTGAACGGTATACATTCAGAAAATTTTGTCTTGAGACAAAAGTGCTGCTTTCTAAATTGCCACCCAGACATGGGAGAGCCCCCCCTCTTCCAGAATCCAACAAGGATATGTGAAATGACTGTGCCTTCGTTTTATTCAGTTTCATAAAAATATTTTCTAACAATACAATTTTGGGTTAAAAGTGGTTGTGGGTTGGGGCATCTGGGTGGCTCAGCGGGTTAAAGCCTCTACCTTTGGCTCAGGTCATGATCCCAGGGTCCTAGGATCCAGCCGCGCATGGGGCTCTCTGCTCAGCAGGGAGCCTGCTTCCCCCTCTCTGCCTCCCTCTCTGCCTACTTGTGATCTCTGTCAAATAAATAAATAAAATCTTAAAAAAAAAAGTGATTGTGGGAGAATTTTAATACACTCTCCTGTTATGTTTATGAAGAAACCATTCTTATCAATAGTTCAGACAGTGGAAAGGGGTAACCCCTAATCCACACATTTTGCCCCTCATCTGCATAGGTATTTATTAATTCCTTGTGATTAGTTCATTTCCTGTCACCACACCCTGAACGGCTGTAGGAGACACAGTAAGGCACAGTCTTTTCTCTTACCGCCCTTTGCAAACTGCTCACTTGAAACAGACGATCCTTTCATGTTTATTAAACTCCGCAAGATTTGTCCACCTTTGAACACTTGAAATGGAAGGAGTTCCTTTCGGAGAAGTGTGTTTTCAAAGGCAGCAGGACGGGAAGGACTGAGCAGCAGCCTGGGGAGCCAAACACCAAGAGTTCCGTTGTCATCTCGACCTCTGTGACCCCTTCACTTCACGTCGCTCAGCTGCAAAAACACAGACAGTTGCATTACCCTTGCTTATCCGTGGACATGAAAAGGAAAGCAGGCAACAAAAATGATCGGAGGTCAGATTTGGCCTCGAAGTCTTGTGCGAAGAGGTGAGCTGAGAATCAGAGGCCCCGCCTGCTGTTTTTTGCTCTCGGGACTGTGTGACGGCCACGAGGCAACGCTTTCATGGCTTCATCACGAACTGGCCACAATCCCAACAACAAAGTGAATTGCAGACTTTTTAAAAAAAGGAATACTTCCATAGGTACTCTAAAATAGAAATGAAGGCTGAATTAATGTGATATATTATTATCATTATCGAATAAAGAGCAGAAGAAGCTCTGACCTCGTAATTCACTTCTCTAGGTTTGAACAGGAACCAAATGAATTTTTAGTCTTATGGCAAAGGTCCTTCGGTCAAAGCAGTTTTAAGGTTTTACTCAATAGGGAAACAGATTACCAAAAATCAAAAGAGATTCTCAAGGGACATTAGTTATTGGATAGCAAGCTTTAAAAATAAAGCTGTGATAATACATTGAAGGGAATCAAAACCCAGGAGAGTGTTCTGTCAAATGATTTTAGAAACAAAAAACGCTTACTCAGGTATGATTGGAATTTCAGAAAAAACAAATACGAAACGTATCTTATGCCATTTTTTTCAGGTGTTAATAGTTTGTAGTGATGTGTTGAAAACTATGTCGAGATTTTTCAAAAAGATGTCACAAAAAAGTAGCAATTATTTTTAACTTAAAAATATCTATTATCTAACAAATTGGCTAGCACTATTGTCATTTTTCAAACTCAAGGATTTTTTTTTTTTAAGATTTTATTTATTTGACAGAGAGATCACAAGTAGGCAGAGAGGCAGGCAGAGAGAAGAGGGTGAAGCAGGCTCCCTGCTGAGCAGAGCGCCCCATGCGGGGCTCAATCCCATGACCCTGAGATCATGACCTGAGCTGAAGGCAGAGGCTTAACCCACTGAGCCACCCAGGTGCTCCGAACTCAAGGATTTTTAATGACTTTAGCAAATCAATAGCGTAAAGTCCACATCTTTAAACGTGCTGTCAGTTCCAAAATAACAACACCTAAGGTCAGTAGGTGTTAGGAATAGTATCTGAGGAAGCTTAGAAATGCAGCACAAAAAAACTGTGATTGCTAGAGACAAAAGTTTTGCTGTTTTTTCTTTGTGTTTTTATGGATCCCTCAAAAATAAGCATGCGCTTAAAAAGTCTAAAAACATTACCCTAAAATTAACAAATAAAAGTGTATTGTTGGGCCCTTTGGAAAAAAAAAAGAAATGCAACAAAAATATTTCCAATTTATCTGCCTCTTTTCTTGGTCAGAGACTACAAAATGCCATGCACTTACTGACTATTCCTTCTGAATATTAATAATAATGTTATCAAAATATTATATAATATTCAATAATCAAAAACATAATCTTGTTTTATTCTCCCAGCTGCATTAAGGCTGCAACATTTTCAGTGCCGAAGGTCTTCACATTATATGGGCATTTTGACACTACATTGTTGTTAGGAAGCGTTTAAGTGACTTGAAGTCAAAGCAGGGCTGAAAGGGAAGTGCCTGTTAGTTTTATCCACACAATCTCAAGGCTGATATTGTAGTTCTCTTTTCCTTGCGGAGCTGCTTTCTCTTTCATAGAAAATGAAATTATGTGGAAAGTGAGTGAAAAAGTAAATGTGTACTGCGACTTTAAGAAGGGGGGTGGGAAACAACCAAAAACCACTCCTGGGAAGTAGAAACTGTAAGAGAGAATTGGAATGCAAAAACACAGAAAAAAACAATTGCCTTACTGAACTCAAACATTGTATCTTTTACTACAGTAATTATATAAACTGAAATCATAACCTGATTTTTGCCTAATTATACCTTATAATATAAGACACAATTATAATTGAATTTATGCCTTGGTTAAGTGATGACTATTTCACTTTACACGATATCATCCATGCTACTCTGAAGCTCTCCCAATCAATGTTAACTCTATATGAAAGGAAGAAAAGTCTTCAGCAGTCTGTTTCTGCAGTCATCCTCAATTGAGTGAGTTAAATGGTAGTTGGCAAATGTGTGATACATTACCAAAGTGTGGGATACCAAAAAAATGAAGCTTATATCTGTGAAATTTTCCTGTATGCCATTGAACTAATAAAAACTTTAACATGGTTTTTAAAAATATATATGAATCTTTAAAATTCATAGATTCATGGAGCTGTAGAGACAACCAAACTAGCTAAAACATCTTTGCTTTTATTCATCCACTGGTATCAAGAAAGTAAGGGAACTAATATTTCTGGCATCTTCTTTTTTATAGGAACTTTTAGTACTTTCTCATTTAGTCCTTGTAATAATCATCTGAGTCAGCTTTTATTATTTTTATTTTTCAAATGCAGAAACAGAGACACATACACAATTTTCCTATGTAGAGGACAGGGAAGTATTCAAAATTCATTTTACTCAAAGAGATTTTATGGCAGAAATGCTGAGAAAGTATGGTAAAAAGAAAATTATAAAGTGGTATTGTTGTTGTTGTTGTTGTTTTCACAAATTTTTGACAAACTTCCACAAAATTTTCAAAAATTTCCCCAATTTGTGAGTGATTTATAAGGTAAATTGCAGCACCTAAATATGGGTAGCAGATGTTCACAAAGCAATTAGTATATTTCAGAATCAGATCAGGGCAAGGAAAGACTGACCGCTCCATATGGATTATTGCATTTGAAATGATGTTCTAATTCATTCACTAGCACCATCTGAATTAGCTTAACAACAGAGGCACTGCGAATTCTCTAGAATATTTTAAAACTTGTTTTACTTGTTAATTTTTTATATCATACTGATAATAATCTCAAGATCATTAATTGCTTGAACACCAATACTGCCTTCTCTTCTGGTCTTTGTGCCTGCATCTCTTCATACATAAGCTCTACCGGTACATCTTCCTGGTACCAGCAATGAGAAAACAGAAACCAACATAATACTCAACTGATGTGTTCACACAAAGGAAAAGGCAAATAATACCAATATATACTGTATTAATGAAGTTTCCCAGGAATAGAGAAAGGCTTGGGAGAATTTATATATCTTGCAGTACATGGAACTAGAGATAGGCTAAATATTTTTTAATATACTATAGGAATCAGAGTTATACCTAATAAGTAGCATTTTAGTTTCAGGAAAAGAAATCATCTGTAATATTCAATTAAATAACAATTTATTTGCATTATGAGGTATTTATAACAGGAGTAACAAAAACAGGAGTAACAACAATATATGAGCAACTCAAGTACTGAAAACTGAAGAACACTGATCTGAAAAATTAAAGGACAAATTTGAAAGACTTTTAAGCTACTGATTTCAAGACTTATTAGAGTAATTATAGTAATTAAGACATTAGTGAAAAGTGAGAAGAGATAAGTACATCAAAATAATAGACTAGAAAGTCTACAGATAGACTCACTTATATATGATTGACAGATTTTCAAGAGAAATGGCAAGGTAATTCAACAGGAAAAGGATAGTGTTTTCAACAATGCTGAAGCAACTAGGTCTCAGTTTAGGACTAACTATCCTCATTGCTCACATTATACTATGCAAAAATATTAGCTTAAAATGGATCACAGATACAAACATAAAATGAACTCATCAAATTTGAAAGCATCTACTCTTAGAAAGATACCATTATGAAAATGAAAATGCAAGCCAGAGTCTAGGAGGAAATATCTGTAATTTGCATATCTAACAAAGCACAGGTATCCTGAATATATAAAGAAATTTTATAACTCAATAGTAAAATAAGATATTTCAAAAGGTAAGATTTTGAATAAATATTTCATAAAGATATATGAGTATCCGAACAAGCATATGAAAAGATACTGAACATAGCTAATCATTGAAGCAATACAAATTGAAACTGCAATATGATACCATTACACATCTTATAAAATAGGTAAAATGTAAAAGACAGATAATACCAAGTGCTGACAAGGACGTAGAGCAATAAAAATCTCAAATATTTCTGGTAGAAGTGTTAAGTGACATAACAATTTTAGAGAACTGATGGCAATTTCTTATAGGGTCAAACATCACCTACCATGTTACCCGATAACGAATAAAACATAGATGTCTAAAAAAGATTTTAAATGGAAGTTTATAAGCTTTATCGAAAATATTAGCTTGAAATAATGCAAATGCTCACCAACTACTGAATGAACATATAAATAATGGTATATGCATACAATGGAAGACCATTCACAAATGGGAAGAGCCAGATTACAGACATACAGATCATGGATGAGTCTCACAATATTATGCTCTCAAAAGAAGCCAACACAAAAGTGTGCATATTGGGTGACCCTAGTCACATGAAATTCTAGAACAGGCAAAATTAATCTATAGTGGCAGAATGCAGGTGAGTGATTGCCTGGGGTAGGCTGGTTAGGGAGGAATTAACTACAAAGGGATACAAAGGGATAGGAGGTAACTTCTTTTGATAATGAAAATGTTTTATCTCTTGATTGATTTTGTGTTTGCATAGCTACATATGTCTGTCAAAACTCATGTACACTAAATATAAGTGCAATTTATTGCAAAGAGATTATTTCTCAAAAAAGTGTACTTAGAAGAACAAATAGCACCTTGACTAAAGTAGATACAAAACATCTCTGAGACTTGTTTTCTTGGTCAGACCTGGAAAAACATGTCATGGTTGAAAATTGCCTTTTAGTCCCCTCTTAGAAAACTTTTTGTTATAATTGTTTTATCATCTGTCTGCCAGAGTCTAAAATGTTTTTATGCCCCACATTTAAGGCAAATCAACAAAAACACTGAGTACATGTCGACCCTTATTGATGGCAGTGTTTGTTTCTGCAGATTGCTTTAGGAGGGACAGAAAGAGAGCCTGAGAATAAAAGGCCACGAACTCCAAAGAAAATACTGATGATTCTATAGTCACAGGAATATATAACCACCAGAACTGGTTTTAAACGGGTCTGATCCACCAGTGATGGTTATAATGCAATGGTAACACCACAATTGATTTTTAAATTTGTCTACTTGGTTGGTGACCATTCACCTCAGTAAACAGCCCTCTATAACCAAGAAAGATCAGGTCTCAGAATGCCATCACCCTCCTTCTGCTTCCATTAGCAACACCAAACATGCTTCTATGATTGACGTCAACCCACTTGTGCATCTGTAACCAGCACAACACAAAACAAAAACCTTCTCAAAACTTTCAAGCTGTTGCTCTACAAAATTATGCCTAACCATCAGAGTTCTTTCTGTTTGCTGCAGTTTGGGCCTTTGTATGGTAGATATTGAGCAAGACATTGAATCTTATCCTTTAGCAACTGCCAGATTCTATTTTACAGATGAAGAAAATGAGGCATAAAGAAATTAAAGAAAAAATTTTAAATAAATTGATCAATAAAGAAAAATGTTTTTAATATAACTAATGATTATATAACTAATATAATCCAGTCGGAACTAAATACCACTCTACTGAGAGAAGATTGGGCAGAAAAGAGTATGTCTACTCTTTCTCTTCTATTTTTTTTTATTTTATTTTTTTTTCAGTGTTCCAAAATTTATTGTTTATGCACCACACCCAGTACTCCATGCAATATGTGCCCTCCACCATCAGGCTCACCCAACCCTCCATCCTCCTCCCCTCCAATACTCTGTTTGTTTCTCAGAGTCTACAGTCTCTCATGGTTTCTCTCCCTCTCTGATTTCCCCTGACTCACTTCTCCTCTCCATCTCCCAATGTCCTCTGTGTTATTCCTTATGCTCCACAAGTAAGTGAAACCATAGGATAATTGACTCTCTCTGCTTGACTTATTTCACTCAGCACAATCTCTTCTGGTACCATCCGTGTTGATACAAAAGTTGGGTATTCATCCTTTCTGATAAAGGCATAATACTCCATTGTATATATGGACCATATCTTCTTTAAAGACCATTTGTCCTTTGAAGGGCACCCTGGTTCTTTCCACAGTTTGGCAACTGTGGCCATTGCCACTACAAACATTGGGGTACAGATGGCTCTTCTTTTCACTACATCTGTATCTTTGGGGTAAATACCCAGTGGTACAATTGCAGGGTCATAGGGTAGCTCTATTTTTAATTTCTTAAGGAATCTCCACACTGTTTTCCAAGTGGCTGCACCAACTTGCATTCCCACCAACAATGTAAGAGTGTTCCCTTTTCTACACATCCTCTCCAACACTTGTTTATTGTCTTGTTGATTTTGGCCATTCTAACTGGTGTAAGGTGATATCTCAATGTGGTTGTTTTGGTTTGAATCTCCCTGATGGCTAATGATAATGAATATTTTTTCATGTGTCTGTTAGCCATTTGTATGTCTTCTTTGGAGACGTGTCTGTTCATGTCTTCTGCACATTTTTTGATGTGATTATCTGTTTTGTGTGTGTTGAGTTTGAGGAGTTCTTTGTAGATCTTGGATATCAGCCCTTTTTCTGTAGTGTCATTTCCGAGTATCTTATCCCATTCCGTGGGTTGCCTCTTTGTTTTGTTGACAGTTTCCTTTGCTGTGCAAAAACTTTTGATCTTGATGAAGTCTCAAAAGTTCATTTTCCCTTTTGTTTCCTTTGCCTTTGGAGACATATCTTGAAAGAAGCTGCTGTGGCTGATTTCAAAGAGGTTCCTGCCTATGTTCTCCTACAGGATTTTGATAGATTCCTGCCTCACATTTCGAGTTTATCTTTGTGTGGAGTAAGAGAATGGTCGAGTTTCCTTCTTCTATACATAGCTGTCCAATTTTCCCGGCAACATTATTGAAGAGACTGTCTTTTTTCCACTGTATATTTTTTCCTACTTTGTTGAAGATTATTTGACTATAGAGTTGAGGATCCATATCTGGGCTCACTACTCTGTTCCACGGGTCTATGTGTTTTTGTGCCAGCACCATGCTGTCCTGGTGATAACAGCTTTGTAGTAAAGCTTGAAATCAGACAATGTGATGTCCCCAGTTTTTTCTTTTTCAACATTTCCTTAGCAATTCGGGGTCTCTTCAGGTTCCATACAAATTTTATGATTGTTTGTTCCAGCTCTTTGAAAAATGCCAATGGAATTTTGATCAGGATGGCATGGAAATTATAGATTGCTCTAGGCAGTATAGACATCTTAACAATGTTTATTCTTCCAATCCATAAGCATGGAATGCTCTTCCGTCCTTTTGTGTCTTCTTCAATACTCCTTCTCTTCTAGCAGTCACATATGTACACCTGCACACATGTGCTCATATGTAATGGACAAAAAAATGTTAAAAATAATAGACACTACATAAATCAGTCCCAAGTTTACTCAATTTTTTTTAAATTTAGGCATAGAGAATTATTCAAACAAGACTAATATGCTTCCTTGTACCAAGGGGATCATAGTTTTGTGAAGAAGACATGAAGGTAAGAAGTAATACAGGGATGCCTGGGTGACTCAGTCTGTTAAGCATCTGCCTTCTGCTCAGGTTATGATCCCGTGGTCCTGGGATAGAGCCCCACAGGAAGCCTGCTTCTCCCCTCCACTTGTGTTCTCTCTTTTGCTATCTCTCTGTCAAATAAATAAATAAAATCTTAAAAAAAAATAGCAAGGTAATATGGTAAATAGAAACCGAGTAAACCAGACTGATTCTAGATTCCTTGCTTATTAGCAATTCTCTCAGAGTGTCAATTTTCTTATCCTTAATATGCAAACAATAAAACACTTTGAAAGAGTATAGGGGAGTTTGAAGATTCATTAATAAAATCATTAAAAATCACAGTGACAGAAACAAAACTAGTTGCTATTCTCATTTCATCAACACCACCGATCCCAAGAAAATAGGTAGAAACTATTAAGAGACATGAAAAAATGGTTGCAATTTTGAAAAGAAGGTGATATATGGTATGAACTGACGAGATTGGATGAGTAGCAATAACTTGAGTGGAAAGGAAACCTGAGGGGAGAGTGGGAGGGAGTAATGAAAGCACCCCAGGCAGTAGCAACAGGACATATAAATCCCCGGAAGTACAAATAAGTATCAGTAGTATGTACAGGATACATGCTCTCCAGTAGACACTGTGCTCTCATTGATGTAGTACCTCATCCTCAGCCTCCAACAATCCTGAGTTAGGTACTTCAGTACAGCCATCGTATAGATGAGAAAACAGGAGCACAGAAAGATACGGTACCTTACCCAAAATCACAAAGCTATCTTGTAGGAGGCCTAGGAATTAAACCTAAGTAGAATGCTTACACTCTAATCCATCATAGGATAACACGATAAAGAATGTACTTTAAGGTATATGACTACTTTACATACATTTCAGAACTATCTATGTCAGTTAAGTTTCTCAGAGGCCAATGAGAGCATTTAGAAAGCTAGCGTATTTAAAAATTTAACAAATCCTTAATCTTTGCAGTATGATTAAATATTTAATTGTGTATGGTAGGTACAAAACACAGTATAGAAATTCACGTGTGCAGAAAATAAGTTTTGTTTTTCTATTACCTAGTTTATTTTCTAGAGCAAACTTCCAAGTAGCCAGATCATGAAAATTTAATATTCATTAAGTATCCATATCACTGGGGTACGGGTGGGTGGGAGTTTCTGGGCATCTGGCCCTGGTGTTACTTTGTATACATGCTGCTATCCCCTGGGATTGGCAGAAAAATCCATAATTCCTTTTCCATCGATTTCTGTCCAAATAGGTCACTTCTAAGTCATTGGTTCATGCATCCTCTCTGGAGGAGACCTCGAATGTCTTTCCAGGTATGTAGGATCATTCTGCTGCTCCTCATCTCACAAGTCTGAGAGACTTAGAGGATGAGAGGCTACCTATGATCTCTCATAATGTCCTTGCTTCTCTTAGTTTCTGGGGATGTTTCTGTTTCTGAGGTACTAATCTAGGGTGTGAACAAAGTGTGTATTGTCATCAGTTGAACAGAGATGTTTATCCAATTAAATTCATTTTATCTTTTTCCTGGACCAATATTCCACCCTCCCTTGCTGAGAGATATGACCAGGTAACTGAGTTTTAACCAATGGGATACAAGAGCAGAGATAATATGGGGTCACTTCCAGCCTACTCCCCAAACCTTCCACACAGGATATTCTATGTTCTTCCTCCTTTCATTGTCATGACACCGACAAGGCCATAGAAGCTGCAGAGATACAAGCTGTATAACCTGGAAAAGGCCTTGCTTCCTAAATGAGAGTCAGAATCTGGAACACCCATTAGGACAGCTATTGATCAAGAAACGACTTCTGTTGGAGATGCCTTGGTAGCTCAGTCTGTTAAAGTCAGACTCTTGATCTCAGCTCAAGTCATGATCTCAAGGACATGAGATCCAGCATTGTGTCAGCCTCCATGCTCATCAGAGAGTCTGCTTGTATCCCTCTCCCTCTGCCCAAGCTCTCTCTCAAATATATAAATAAATCTAAAAAAAAAAGAAATATTATATTTTTGTCTACCCATTATTATATTAATTCTAGATTACTAGATTAAGTCTGTCCTTTACCACAGGCTAGTGTATCCTAACTGATACACAGACCCATCTGATTAACAGTGGTTTTTATTCTGTAATGCTGATGTCTCCATGAGGTGTTGAGAAACAGAATAAATGTATCAGTTGTACTCCAATCCCTCAAACTCATCTGGAATGTCTAAATGAACCCCTGAGTTTATCCAAGAATCCTTTTTATTTCAATGGGCAGTAGAAAGTTTTGTGTTACTCGTCAAATACTCCTTTAAAAAGATCATGTTGAAGAGATTAAAAGATCATCAATTGATTAAATACTTTGGAAACCAGTAAGGAAATAAGTAATGCTCTAGCTGATGGAGAGAAGAATATAAAAACAGCAAAGGTGAGAGAACCCCTATTCATATGTAGAAATATTAATCCATGACATTTTCAGTCTTCTGTGAAATAAATCACACACCTAAAAACTGCATTATCTCTTAGAGTCTTGGTGATAAGCTTGAGTTCTACCCAGAATTTGGGAAGCTGTGTTACTTGAAAATTATTATTTTTTGATAGTGAGAAATTTGGTCAATGAACACATGTTTACTGAATACCTAGTATATACACTTCTAGGTTTTGAAATCTTCGGAGGTACAAATACTTGTAGTGAAAAACCAACAATATTTTATTTCAAAATACAAGTAGCCCATGAAGATACTCTCCTTTAAGCACGACCCACTTTGAAATTGTGGAATAAGACAGAGACCGTAGCAAGTTTTTATAATTCTGCACTGATGTTTTCCTAAATTCACTTAATGTGTACCTGGAAATATCTAGGTATGCTGATATGTGACAATATGAGTATATTATTTTTACTTGCATTGCTTCTAGAAAACAGAACCCCTCAAGTCCAGTTCTTGACTTGTGACACATTTTGTTTTCTCCCCATCCTCTTCAAAAATACTCACAAGGTTTTTTGGTACAGGACTCAGATATCTAAGAAAATTGCCAACTGCCTCACTTTCTCTTAAGGCCTGCCTCACTCCTTAAACTGGAATAAAGCAGCACACATTCAAACTGTATACTTGACACATGCTTGGACAAACCCTAGTTTGCTGGTTAAATATGCAGAGCAAATTTCAACACTGTTCCCAGGTGATATGTTGGGTGTTAAGTTTCCTAAAATAACTGTTTTACTGGTTTATCAGTCATGAATCTATCTTGGTATTCAACATCAATCCATACTGTGCAAATTCTCACCCCAGCTGGCTCAGCTAAAAGAGTGAGATAGGATTCTCATGTGATAAATATGAAAATTGTGACTTCAATGATGGAACACTGGAGAACTGAAGGACAGGGGATTTTTAGGTTTCTGGGGAACTTCCTTCTTCCAAAAACAACTTGATTTGCATAGTTTGGGATATTTTGAGGTTATGAGCTCTGGGTTAAAATAAAAGCCCAGGGCTCACAAGTCTGGTAAAACCATGAGGTCCTCTTTTAAATGGAATTTCTGGCAACACCAAGATTTGTATTGCTTTTACCTAGAATGGTAATGAATGAAGTCAAGTTTGCAAATGGGTAGGAAAAAAGCAAACAAACAAATAACACTTGTTTATCACATAACCAAGCAGGCAGGCAATGACCCTGGTGCCAGGTCTGCCCAGCACTTAAGCAAGAATCCTGGAGAAAGTTTCAGTGAGCCATTACTATTGCGTTAGCCAGTTTCTACCCAAAGATTTGGGCATTTCCATCCCATTGTCCCCAGGGAGGGCCTAGGGGTAACTGCATATTTGTGGATAATATGGCCACAGTTGAGAAATACCATATGAGAACACATTGGTTACAAAGTCCAATGTGATTTCCAATGAATTTCACCATATTCAGTCAATTATTCCTTGCCTTCCGTCTTACTTTTTTTTTTTGGGGGGGGGTGCTTTTTAAATGATTTCCGTTTCCATCCTACTCCCCTGTGGCTCAAGTTTCCTTTCTTTTTCCTTAATGCTGTTACAACTAATCACTGAAAAATTCATTCTCAATTTGGAAAGATGGGTTAGAGGCACTTTTCCAAATTTCTCACACTAAGTACAGCTAGATATCCTAGACACTATATATAATAAACAAAAGAAGCATCTGAAAGGTGGGGGGGGGGGGGAGACAAACTGGCTAAGGACTGTAGACCAAAGGATACCCAAGGATATAGATTGTAGACCCGTACTATCACGGTGAGATCCTTGGGTATTCTTTCTGCTTCATATGTCCCAGACTTGTAACTGAAAAAGCCAACAAGCAGGAAATGGGCACAGACAACTAAGTCAGAAAGTCTACTTTCCTCTGCCCAAAGGACCAGGAAAGGGGCATCTTGGATAATCGCAGCTCAATACCAAACAAAAGCCACAGAAAAAAACTGTCACCCCATGCCAACCCTGCCCCTCTGGGTCAACACAGGCTGAGTGAAAGATTGAGATTTTCACCCTGACCTTGTTTGTGTGGTATTAGAGAAAACTGAGGAGGAGGTGCAAAATCCATCCCCTTCAAGCATTAATGAGTTCCACCCTGCTCTGCAGGTGTCAGTAAACTCTGTCTACCCACACTGTGGTAATAAAGCACCCCTCCCCTTCCATGCTTCAGTGGTGTCAGATGAGGACTAGTGGAGAGAACCTAAGAACCCTAAGCCCTGCTCAGGGGTAATGAAGCCACCTCTATTCTTGCTCAACATGTCCATGGAGTCCACATAGGAAACAATAAGCAGGCATTCCGTATCAGCTAAGGTTTAGTGGAAAATCTGAATTTTCACCCTAACCCAGAAGTACTGAAGTAACCTTCAACTACCTACCACTTGCATACAACTAGGGTGTCAATTGAAGCCCTGTGGGAGACCTGGATTTCTACCTTCTCCCAGCATTAATAAAGAAAGGCTCATATCCCTCACCAGTGTTAGAGAAAGCTAAACCCTAAAGATACAAATGTAGTGATCCGAAGGGGCACGTGCAGCCAAATGTTTATAGCATCAATGTCCACAATAGCCAAACTATAGGAAGAATCCAGATGTCCATCAACAGATGAATGGATAAAGATGCTGTGGTATATATACACAATGGAATACTATGCAGCCATCAAAAGAAATGCAATCTTGCCATTTGCAATGATTTCCCTGATATGAGGAATTTGAGAGGCAGTGTGGGGTGTTTGAAAGATAGGGAAGAACAAAATGAAACAAGATGGCATTGGGAGGGAGACATAAAAGACTCTTAATATTACAAAAAAAACTAAGGGTTGCTGGGGGGAAGGGTGGTATGGAGAGGGTCGTTGGGTTATGGACATTGGGGAGTATATGTGTTATGGTGAGTGCTGTGAAATATGTAAGCCTGACGATTCACAGACCTGTACCCCTGGGGCAAATAATACATTATATGTAAATAAAAATAACTAATTTAAAAAAGAAAAAAAAAAGAATCAGGGTAATAAAGTAACCGTGCTTTCCTTCATCTACAAAAATTAATATCAAATCATTGTCAACTGAGTTATGTGGATTGAGGTTCGTTGTCCATGAGCACTTACTTCCATAATCTCCTTCATCATCCCTCCCAATGTTGCTTTTAAATCTCATAATCACTTCCAAGTGACTAATTGCTTTTAAATTAGAATTCTTCAAATATAGTCAAACACAATCATGAATAGTATTTTTTTTGAGAATGCAACCTAGTGAAGATGTATTAGGGCTCTTCAGAGAAATAGAATCAATAGGATCTAACTAGTGATCATCTATCTATCAATCATCTATCTATGGATCGTCTATCGATTATCTAGCTATCTAATCTATCATATATCCATCTATCTTTATCTTTACAACTACATATCCGTAACTATTTCTATATGTTGAGAGATATAAAAGAAAGAGATTGATTTATTATGAAGAAATAACTCACACAGTTATGAAGACTGAGAAGTCCCACTATCTACTGTCTGCAGGCTGGAGACCCCGGAAAGCTGATGATGTAGTCCAGTCAGAACACAAAGGCTTGAGAACCAGGGCAATCTGTCAGAGGGCAGGAGAAAACTGATGTCTCAGTCAGCAGTCAGGTGAAAGGGCAAATTTTCCCTTCTTCCACCTATTTTGTCCTATTAATGGATTGGATGATGCACATCCATGTGGGGGAAGGCAATCCATTCTACTGAGTCTATCAATTCAAATGCTAATGTTATCTGGAACCACTTTCACAGACACATCCACAAATAACGTTTAGCCAAATATCCAGGCATGTTACTATCAAGATGATACACAACACAAAAGACAAGTAGGCCATCAAACTTTAAGTTAAATGGCCAACTTTGTATTGCAGCGAAGTATTTTCCTTCCTTAAAGAGTTTTCTGTACCTAGTTCTTTGAAAAAAAAAAAATCCCAAATTATTTCATTGAATTTGATAGTCTTTAAGATATCATTTCACTATAAACAGTATTCCTTCTCTCTCTCCTTTTACAGTCAGATTTTATTGAGTTTTTACTTATGAGATAATGTCATGATTCAGAAGCAATACAAGGCTTTTTATAGATTGTTTTTCCCTCCAAGATAAGACTATAAAAGTTCTCATAAACCTCTCCACTCTTAAAAGCAAGAGTTGGCAGACACTGCTAGGGTTTCAAAACCATTGGATAGCTTCAGTTGCATGGTCATTTGTCTTAACATGATATCTTTCACCTGGTTTTTAATCTCAAGAGAAAAAAAAATTGTGGATGACTTAATTTTTCACTTAAACAAATATAAGAAGATAAAATTATCATTCTCTGTTTTTAATCAGTTTTAATTGGAGTTTTATAAATCTCAGGGAGGGTCCTGTAAGTGAAAAAGAAGGAGAATATTCAGCCTGAATAGAAAGCCAAAGGAAGGAAGGAAGAAAGGAAGGGAGGGAGGAAATTAGCTCTTTTCTTATGTTGCAGCTCTAACATATTACCATATGTGTAAGGAATTGTCTCTTGTCTTATAAAACAAATAAGACCATCTAACTGAACCTACGAACTGTGAATCAAGTTCTTGAAAGCTGCCCAAAACACAGAAAATGGAACTTTTCTACCCGGGACTCTGTCGTTATTACAGTTTTTTCTGGTAGAATACACTGATTATAATTCTTTCCAAATTAGCAAACCACAAAAATGTAGGAAGCAGAAAATTACTCGCAAGCAAAATGAAACCAGTTTCTACAGTAATTAAAAGATGAGGAGTTTGGGGGGGGATTAATTTAAAGAGGGAGAAGCTATAGTACTTAATTAGATAACAACACTGTTATAGAAACTTTACAGAAATCAGCATGGGCTAAGCAGCCCACACTCAACTTTCTGGTATCTGAAACATCCCCTCTTCTAGCGATAGTTTAGATGGAAATATGAGATACAAACACTTTAAACTTTCCCCATGCTGTATTTCCTTTCTGCTTAAATTATAAACGATTGTGCACAATTGGGAAACATGGTAGTGATGGTTAAATCTTTATGAATTAACTTTGAGATAAGGTTAGTCCTTCTGTTGTTGGGTAAACCCTGGAAAACAGCACAAAAGTGAAGAACTTATAAAACATTCTTTCTGATTTTTAGGATGCAGTCATATTTCTGTGTAAATCTTGGGAAGTAGCAAACCACTGCCCGTCAAGTTCTCTGGTTCTGCAGTCCCCTCAAAAGAATCCCGGATAATGAGGATTCGGAACATTACAAGGGTAGGATGAAATGCCAGGATTTCCAGAGAAAGGCCTGGGAGGCGGGATATGGAAGTCGTCTGATGTTGTAGCAACGTTCAGAACCCTCGGGCAGGAGCTAGTTTTCCTACAGATGATACCTAGAATCCATTACTTTATTGGAAATTCCAAGAGTCTCAGAGAGTCATGAAGAGTAAATTGTTAATTGGCCCACCTGTTGAGCACTGCTGTGTCACTTCAACAGCTTGTAAGGATCATTTCTGAAAGGAGAACTGGAACGATTTTATGGGAGTTAAATGACATTAGAGAAAGCAAAGTTGAAACAGAAATTCTTATGGAACAGCTTTTACATACTGCTTTTACAGTTTACAACGTGTTGTACAAGCAACCTCAGCCGATGGCCCATTTCTTCCCATCAGTCATGTTGGAAGGGATACAATTCCATGTCCGGATGGATCAGCAGTACATAAAAATCAGCTTGGCCTTTACCACACAAATACAATCTGAACTCAATTTTTAAGAAACCACAGATTTTCCCCTTAGGGAATGGACTGTTTGTGGGCAGGCTGTCTCTTTTATAAGAAAATTCTTCTCCAACGGAGCATTTTCACAGACTAAAACTAAGAATTCCAGTATTTTTGTTGCATAAATGTACCTAAATATTTCCAGGGAATATTCTAAAACCTAAACAGGAATTATATTTTGCAGTTTAAATACCTATATGAAGCTCTATATAAAATTCTACTCAAATACTTGATTTCCCTGATCAGATAAACCAATGTATTCCAAGTTTTAAAAATATCCTTTGCTTTCACTTAGGAAAAAGAAAGCAATCTCACTTATCCTGTGCCAGTTATCAATGGATCACCTCTCATTTCCAAATCCCCCCGCTGTTGCACTAATTGTGATATGGACGATGGACCCTGCAAACCTTTCCCTTTTCTCAGGTGACACAATGTTAAATGTTATCAGCAGACGGCCAGAAAGAACACTGCAGGAAAAACAAGGCTTCCTTCCAGTGTATTTTTTTTCTGTTTGCTCCTGTGGTACACCATATCTAGCAGGGCACAAGACACCCAGGGGTGTCCCCTCCCCACCAGTGAGTTCTGCTGAATGACACTTCCCCATGGATAACTTCCGGACCGCTTCCCAACAAATTCCATGAAGCAATACTTCCCTATTGATAGTTTTCCAAGCACCTGGAAGGCAGCTTTCTGGCAATTTCTGCTGGCATTTGACCTCAGAGAACCTCACCATCAAATGGGTCGCAGCCATACCCATAACCACTCCACTGGCGGGGCGGGGGCAGGGGAGTATCTCTTTCAGATCTGTTCCTTTGTGCTTTGCCTCTCAGGCTTAGAGGTAATGGTTTTTCTCTGTATCTATTCTTCTGTTATTCTTTGGTTTTTTCTGTGGCAAGTAATCTGGATTGGTTATAGTTATTAATTCTTCATATTAAACTTTCTTTGTTAAATGTATGTGATTCCTCTCTCCTTACTGAACTCTGAATGGTGACCCAGTTTTTACTTCAATAGTACCTGCCAATATAAGCATGAAATTGTTTCCAAAAAAGCCATGGTATAATAACATAGAAAATCTAAAACACTATCTTAAATAAATATGATCCCACAGTTATTCTTTAAATAGACATTATTTTTAAGGCATCCACTTGCTGCCAACATAAATATACCATTTAATAGAATAAATATTATCAAACTAATTTGTTGATCTCTGCTGTTTCAAAGAAGATTTCATTTAGAGGAAATGCTGCTGAAATATCTACACAGGTATTGATCAGTAAAAAGGCCAAAAGAAATAAGATTTACTCTATACTTTTTAAAAAGAAGTTGATTTGCTTCCCTGTTAGATTTTGTAACTTAAAATACTTCTGAACCTGCCAGAATAGAAGGCTGCCAGTGCTATCAGTAATGGACCCATTTTAAAGTACGCAGAACAAAGGAATTGGAATAATATTTAGAGATATTAAGGACAACTTTTTGGGGCACCTGGGTGGCTTAGTTGGTAAAGCGTCTGCCTTCGGCTCAGGTCATGATCCCAGGGTCCTGGGATCGAGTCCCACGTCAGCTCCCTGCTCAGAGAGAAGCCTGCTTCTCCCTTCCCCACTCCCCCTGCTTGTGTTCCTTTTCTCTCTCTTTCTATCTCAAATAAGTAAAATCTTTAAAGAAAAGAACAACTTTTGCCAAATATGTAGGTTAACCTTTATTTTCATAATTTTCCCATTAAAACATACTCTCTCTCCCTCTCCTCCAGGTGCAGGATACCGTCAAGATGTCAGAATTTAGTTTTGTAACTTCTAGTAGATTTCAGGTTATTTAGTTACAAGCAACAGAAACTTAAGCTGTCCAACGTAAGCAAGTATGAAATTGACTTTAATGTTTTGGGGCATCTTACAATATTAGCAGGAAGTTGGGCTCTGGAAAGGCTTGGACCAAGAGCTTCTCTGGATCTCCAGGCAGCACACATAGTTGATCATCCTGTCAAGGATGAGCTCCAAACCGAACCCTCTTCTGTCCTTAACTCTCTACCCATTCCTTGCTTCTTCCAGCTGTTGGCTGTTACTGTTATTCCTTTGCTGTGGTCCCAACACTCCATTCTCTGCATCCATCTTTACATGGTCTTCTCCTTGTCTGTCTTCTCTTCTCCTGTCTCAATTTCCTTCCCCCTCTCTCATGAGGACACTTGTGATTGTATCTAAGATTTCTTCACATAATCCAAAATAATCTCCAATGTCAAGATCCTTAATTTAAACACATATGCAAAGATTCTTTTCCTTTATAAGATAGCACTGGTATGTTCTAGGGATTATGACCTGGTATCTGTGGGTGGCCATTATTTAGCCTACAACACTGAGCGTCACTTAAAGAGCTTTGACTTTTGTCTAATAATGTATGAGCTGAATGAATTTCGGCTATTTTCCTTGGAGAGAAGATAAATGTGTTCTATACCCAGAAAGAAAAAGATGGATTATGAAGCAGCTGACCTATTAGCATCTAGATGTCATCTTGTAACTAGTGTTTGTTCAATGAAAAATGAGTGGAAATGATTGACATATGTCATGCTGGGCCAAAGATACTAAAAAGCTAGTGTGCCTCCACAACTGTCTCTTTTCCTTTCTGCTGGCTGGATTAAGATGATGAAGAGTGAATCCTTGAGACACAAAAAGAAAGAACTGAGTGTCTCAATGATTATGTGAAAGAAAAATATCTGCTGGTATCTCCAAAACAGGGAAAATACAAAGAAATATACACCTGGAAATATTGTAGTGAAAATGCAAACACCAAACAAATAAAGAAGATCTTAAAAATGTCAGAGAGAAAAGGCAGACCACCTACCAAGGCATGATAGGTTGGTTGATGATAGACAGATTAATGATGGAATTTTCAACATTAACAAGGGAAGCCGGAAGTCAGTAGAAAGACCAAATGTGAGGGGAAAATGCATATCAACCAAGAATTGTGTATCTAGCCAAACTCTATCACTAGAACAAAGGTGAAGTAAAGACATTTTAGAAATCAGAATCTTTGAATGTTTATCACCTTAATGAGAAGAACTTCAGATGTACTTCAATAAGAAGAAATTGATTAGAGGATGACATTGGAACATAAGAAATTTGAACAAATACAATGATTAATGTGTCTTTACATATAAAATAACTTGCTTATATAAACTATTAATGATAATATCTAATTTTGAAAGTTAAAAGAAAGGAATACAGCTAAACTACTAGGTAGCCACAGCACAGGAATGGCAAGGCTATTGTATTTAAGCCATCTGCTAATTTAATTTGTACACAAATTTAGGTTCTACCACAGTTTACAGAGATCTGGCTGAGGATGACAGTTAAAAGAAATAACCAAGGAAACTACTTATTGTTATAAAATGCATTTATTTTTATTCAACAAACTAATTAAGCAGTCAATCTATTAAACAATAAGCCATGACAGCTGATAGGCTGGGAAGATATGTACTACTTCATGTTTACTATTTGACCAGGCATTTTATTTCCTTTGGCTATTGTTTATTTCCAGTTGATCATTTGTTCACAAGTATTCTCTACCCAAGCAGAAGTAGGTGGTCATTATAACCTCCCATAACTGTCTTCAGCAAGATCAGTGCATTCTGGAGACAGGCAGGGAGTCCAACGTTGTTCTTGTCTATTGGGTGTCAGGCTAAGCACTTTACGCTAACTAGGGACTTGGGCATATTTGATATGCCCTTACATGTACTTGTTCAAATTAACATTAATCTTATCAGTGCCTTTATATTCAGAGTAAATTAGATGTACACACAGATGTTACTTTTTTTTTTTTAGGTTTCCATTTTTTAAATAATTTATTTTATTTTATTTTCAGGGTTCCAAAATTCATTGTTTAAGCAACACACCCAGTGCTCCATGCAACTTTTTACAAATTTTCTATCAGGTATTTGTCAGTATCAATTTTTTTTTTTCAGAATTCCAGAGATTAATCAATCAGAAGGTTTCCATTAATGGTGGAGTAATGTTCTATCAGAGGACATACCTCACAAGAAGCACCTATAAAACTTGACTGCTACAGAAAGGCAATGGAGAGTGAACTGAAGCAGACAGAACTGGATGTGTAGTATACCCTCAAGGGAATGAGTAGAGCAATTAGAAGGAGGTACCTTTAGCCTCAAGTTAATTGCAGTCTTTGAGGCTATCCAGTGCTAGTGGGGGGCACTTGTAAAAAAAAAAATCACACTGAATTTTTGGCTGAGAGGAGCCAGAAAACTGATACCAGGAATATATCACCGAAGTAAGAAAAGACTATGAGACAGCGAAAGAACATAAAATCCGTGTCTCTAACTTCTGAACAAACTCAAAATGGCCCTCTTCTTTAAATGTATTCTGCTGCACAAATTCTAGCCATCTCAGCCTCTGTGCTTCTAATTTCTGCCTTCTCAATATACCAAAACCATCATACTCTGCTTGATTTTTTTTTTATGAATTTACTGTTTATTATTATTTTATTTTATTTTATAAACATATATTTTTATCCCCAGGGGTACAGGTCTGTGAATCACCAGGTTTACACACTTCACAGCACTCACCAAAGCACATACCCTCCCCAATGTCCATAATCCCAACCCCTTCTCCCAAAACCCCTCCCCCCAGCAACCCTCAGTTTGTTTTGTGAGATTAAGAGTCACTTATGGTTTGTCTCCCTCCCAATCCCATCTTGTTTCATTTATTCTTCTCCTACCCACTTAAGCCTCCATGTTGCATCACCACTTCCTCATATCAGGGAGATCATATGATAGTTGTCTTTCTCCGCTTGACTTATTTCGCTAAGCATGATACGCTCTAGTTCCATCCATGTTGTCGCAAATGGCAAGATTTCATTTCTTTTGATGGCTGCATAGTATTCCATTGTGTATATATACCACATCTTCTTGATCCATTCATCTGTTGATGGACATCTAGGTTCTTTCCATAGTTTGGCTATTGTGGACATTGCTGCTATAAACATTCGGGTGCATGTGCCCCTTTGGATCACTACATTTGTATCTTTAGGGTAAATACCCAATAGTGCAATTGCTGGGTCATAGGGCAGTTCTATTTTCAACATTTTGAGGAACCTCCATGCTGTTTTCCAGAGTGGCTGCACCAGCTTGCATTCCCACCAACAGTGTAGGAGGGTGCCCCTTTCTCCGCATCCTCGCCAGCATCTGTCATTTCCTGACTTGTTGATTTTAGCCATTCTGACTGTTGTGAGGTGATATCTCATTGTGGTTTTGATTTGTATTTCCCTGATGCCGAGTGATATGGAGCACTTTTTCATGTGTCTGTTGGCCATCTGGATGTCTTCTTTGCAGAAATGTCTGTTCATGTCCTCTGCCCATTTCTTGATTGGATTATTTGTTCTTTGGGTGTTGAGTTTGCTAAGTTCTTTATAGATTCTGGACACTAGTCCTTTATCTGATATGTCGTTTGCAAATATCTTCTCCCATTCTGTCAGTTGTCTTTTGATTTTGTTAACTGTTTCCTTTGCTGTGCAAAAGCTTTTGATCTTGATTAAATCCCAATAGTTCATTTTTTCCCTTGCTTCCCTTGCCTTTTGCGTTGTTCCTAGGAAGATGTTGCTGCGGCAGAGGTCGAAGAGGTTGCTGCCCGTGTTCTCCTCAAGGATTTTGATGGATTCCTTTCGTACATTGAGGTCCTTCATCCATTTTGAGTCTATTTTTGTGTGTGGTGTAAGGAAATGGTCCAATTTCATTTTTCTGCATGTGGCTGTCCAATTTTCCCAGCACCATTTATTGAAGAGGCTGTCTTTTTTCCATTGGACATTCTTTCCTGCTTTGTCGAAGATTAGTTGACCATAGATTTGAGGGTCTATTTCTGGGCTCTCTATTCTGTTCCATTGATCTATGTGTCTGTTTTTGTGCCAGTACCATGCTGTCTTGATGATGACAGCTTTGTAATAGAGCTTGAAGTCCGGGATTGTGATGCCACCAACGTTGGCTTTCTTTTTCAATATCCCTTTGGCTATTCGAGGTCTTTTCTGGTTCCATATAAATTTTAGAATTATTTGTTCCATTTCTTTGAAAAAGATGGATGGTACTTTGATAGGAATTGCATTAAATGTATAGATTGCTTTAGGTAGCATAGACATTTTCACAATATTTGTGAGAGATTAAAGTCTTCTTAGATCTTTCCTGGCCAGGACACACCATAGTCTTGCCGAAGTGCCTGACCTTCTACATCCCCAGGACTATGTCAGAGCTTTTTAAAACCCTATATAAACATCTTATTCTCCAAATTTTCCTTTTATGTTTCTGGGCCAGCCTCTTGTTTGTCCCAGCTGGTATCACCACCTCAGTCAGCTACCTGGATGTTAAATAATTGCCGCTGATTGTTTTTCACAAAGGCTCTAAGCATAGGACCTTTCCCAATGAGCAAATTCTGAGTCAGTCCAACTAAAGATAAGTCCTTTGAAGTGGACTTTGTGGGTAGCTGCCAAACAGATGAAGTAGTAACAATTATTGGGAGATGAAGATTTTAGAGAATACCAAACCTATTCTATCCCCTTCAGTGCTCCTTGGCCCCTGGCTTTCAAGGCTAGTATGGAGCAAGAGGAGGGGAATGAGAATAGGGCAGGCAGGTTAAAACGCCACAGAACTCATTCTTCTTAGCTAGACTGTCATTTTTAAAGAATATGCATTCCTCAGATTGTTACAATCCTCTGATTAGCTTCCCAAGTGCTAAAAAAGTTGGTTTTGATTATTTTCTGTAATGTTCTCATAGTTTTTTTTCTGGAGGAATATATTTTCAGAGGTTTTTATTCTGCCATTCCAGAAGTGTTCTTTATCCCACATATTTACTTTTTATTTTGCTCTTCATTCTTTCTTACATTTCTAATGGGCATCTGAAATTTTCTATTTTGCCAATGAATTCCTTTCTTGAACTTATTTATAACACTTATTTTTAAAAACCTTGCACGATCTTTGCATGATCTGGTTCTCCCACAGGTCTTTTTCTAATGACTTTTTGTCATCCTTTAAATCCAAGATCATGTCTTCTTTCCTGCTACTTTTTGTTGTACTTATTTGCTGTCTGATTCAACTTGCTTGATAATATATGCAAAGTTTGAAGAGATCATATCAGACTCTGAATGATGTATTATTTTAAAAGAATTTATTTATTTTTTTGACGGAGAGAGAGAGAGACAGCGAGAGAGGGAACATAAGCAGGGGGAGTGGGAGAGGGAGGAGCAGGCTTCCCACCGAGCAGGGCGTCAGATAGGGGGCTCCATCTCAGGACCCCGGGATCATGACCTGAACCGAAGGCAGATGTTTAATCTGAGCTACCTAGGCCCTCCTGAATGATGTATCTTTTATTTGTAGCAGGCAACCCAGCTAGAGGTGCTAACAATTCACAGTCATCTCATCAGTCATTGAAAAGACTCAAACATGAGCTTTAGTCCCTCCGAGAGCCTATTTCTGTTTACTCTTGTTCTTGGAGTAGAGCCTTTCAAAGTGCCAGCACAAGGTGTTTTCCAAGGTCTCTCCCTCTATATGGGTCCTGAACTTCAATCCTTCCCATCCTCTCAAGCTCCCTAAGTCAGCCGAAAGCACTGCTCAGCTACACCTCGCAGGATCTGCCTCTTTAGGAATTGGTAAATGCATTGCAGAGAAAAGCAGCGCCTGCGGCTGGACTTACCCAACTTGATTCTTTCCTGGATTCAAGCCTGTACAAATCCTCAGTCTTCATTACTTAGGTGGTTCTCCAATGCCTTCACATGGCTATATATACTTTATTTTGTGCAGTTTTTTTTTTTTTTTTTCTTTTCCAAGCAGGAATGACTGCTTTGAATCAACGGATTATATCCTTCCCAGAAATAAAAACTCCACTCAAAATTTTAGTTCTTGCCCTTAGGTTTCTGAATCAAATTGGGAGAGTTATTTTTGTTTGTTTTTGGTGTTATTTTGTTTTTACCTCAAGGAAGAGTCACTTTCCCCCAAGGTTTATGGAATCCAATGACAAGAATATTGGCCTATGCATGCCACTAAAGACCACCGTGTTTAGAATCAAATCTGCTGACCCAATCTTGGTATGTGGTGCCCAGATTTGCATTCTACTAAGTTCCTCTTCCATGTTTAAGCAAAGCAAAGATTTGGGAACATTTGCAATAAAGGAAGAAACCAAAAAGATCACCCAAACATTGGCCGGTATACTCATTTGCTAGGTTACTATAACAGAGTATGAAAATTTGAGTGGGTTAAAATGGAAATTTAATCTCTCCCATTTATGGAGATTACAAGCACAAGAACAAGGTGTTGATAAGATTGGTTTCCTCCGAGGCTTCTCTGCTGGGCCCCATAAATGGCCATCTTCTCCCTGTGTCTTCCCATGATCTTCCAGCTCTACATGTCTGGGTATAGATTTCTTCTTCTTTTAAGTCCACAGCCATACTGCGTTAGGGCCCACTTTAATCACTGCATTTTCTCGTAATTACTCTTTAATAACCCTATCTACAAATACAGCCCTATTCTGAGGTAATGCGAAGTTGCAACTTCAACATATGGATTTTAAGGAAACACAATTCAACTATAACACCTGGGGTAATGGATCTTGGCTTTCAAGGAGAAATACCATTATTTCTGTACACTGGTAGCCATTATAATGTACATTCAAATCCAGAGAGCTCCCATGGAGCCTTCAGGAAATAGTTCTTTAAGCCACTAAACTCAGCGATAATGTCTAGAGACAACTTCACTAGGGAATGTCAATGGTCCTTATGGCTAAGTCCCTGAGACTGACTTAATTTCTGCCCTTTTGCAGGCCTAAATGTTTAACATTTTCTTCAAAGTAGTGAGATATCTCCATATTTTTTGAGAACTATTTTTTTAACTTAAAATTATCTCATCTTAATTTTTCTAATTTCAGGAAAGTTAAAAATGCTCTAACGTCGTTAGCAGACTTTTAAAAATATAAGTGAAATACTTAGAACTTTTTCAAAATAATTTACATCATTTCATTAAAGACCAAACCCTATGGGGAGCATACATCTTCAGATTCCTGACCACTGAAGGATGACAAGCATTAAATTACCAAAATAACAGACCTCATGCTGTAGATACCTAATCTCTGGGGTGTAGGAATATTTCAAGGAGAAGTTAATCATTTAAATTTAAATAGTAGCACATTTATTTAACAAACATTTTCCAAACAACTGTGTATTTTTGCATAGTTTAAAATAGGCTTTGTGAGATTACCAAACAAACAAACAAATCCCACTAATCCATGGGCTCTGTCTTCAAAGGGTGTATAATCTAGCTGGGGAGACACTGAGAATATGAAATGTTACAGAGTATGTTGAGAGTCATTCTCACACAAGTCAGACTATCCTCTGTGTTATAACTATGACGCATTAGCATGTGCTGTACAGCCAAAGCAAATGTAAGCATTACAGAAGTGTAAGGTAGGAAAATTAAGACTGCATTCAATTCAGCTATAAATAGCTGGATGTCCAGCAAGGTCAATCACTTATGATGTAGATAGTTCAAAAGAGTAGCTAAAAGTAGAAAACATTTTGAGTGCAAAAATAAAGGTTATAATGGTTATAATGACAGGTCCTGCATTCCTGTTTGAATTCCAGAACAAGAACAGTTTCTTTTTCCGTAGTCCAAGATATGAGAGCAAAAAGAGAGATTCTGGGGGAAAGTTTCTGGAAATATTTTGGCCCTCCTACTCTTCTGATTGATTGCGTAGTCTTATATAACTCCAGAGAATAAAAGAATAAAAGGCTGTCACTTGGCACATGCTTTTTATAAAAATATCAATTGAAACATTTCACGAAGAATTATGGGGTTTTTAATAGTGCCAATTAAGAAGAAAGAGTAAAGAAGCTTTTAAAATGAGAGTACATATATTTGAGCAAGTATATTAGCATTTTTTCCCACTTTATTTAAAAAAAAATTCTCTAAATACAGTATTATGACACCACCTACTGGGAATTTAGAAGACAACAATCAAGTCATTGCAGTGTAACTATCTCTTCTTGAACTAGAAGCATTTCTAAATTATCAATAAAGTGATCAAAAGAATGCCCAATATACATGCACTAGTGAAGGCATAGACAATTTTAACAAAATTGTTAGTAAATTTTCATGTAGGAGACCCTCTAGTTCAATCGTTCTTCCTTGCTTTTTTGAGTACTATTAACCAGGAGGATCATACCTAGATGAACTAGTTTGGGTGAATGAAGCTGATTATAGACATTTATTAACCAGAACACACATTTATTAGCCCGTAATGAGAGGTAGTTGCTTACAAAATGAAGTTGGTTCTATTTTTGCATCAATATACTTGAGAAACGTAATCCCATCTAATTGGGCAGACGTGTCATTGACTCCATTTTTCTAGAAGCTCATACTGAGGTAGAGTTTGTGCGCAGAAAACAGAAGATAATCTGCGGAAGTGATGGGGGAAGCCAGGACTGGATAACGAGAGAAGGACAAGACTTAGGATCAAAGCCTTTGCCAACCCAGCGGGGAACTCGGGAGCACGCATGGCCCTGGTTTGGGCCCAAATGGCAGGACCTTATTTATCCCACGCTTCTGTGGGGCCCCAGGATGGGCATGCCTTTGGATGAAACAACCCTTTTCCCTGAGGCAGACCCTGATGCAGGAATGCCCCCTACCAAGGGAATCTAGGCAGTGCCCATCTGTGCCCACCTCAATGTGGGAAAAGGGAGAGTTTCTAAAGATATTTCAAGGCCACATTATTGGAAGCTTTAACAATCTGATAAATGGGATCCTGTCATGCTATTTCAACCCTTCTACTTTCTAAAATTCTCCCTTTCCTAAGGCTTAACTGCCGTAAAAACGGGGGCAAATTCTTTTCCACCATCGACATCGGAAAGGGCTCTTTACGCCAATTTCTGCAAATGTTTATATTTACCTCTTGGTCATGGCTTATAGAAAATCAATTTAAAACCCATGCTGCTGAGGGCCAACACTTTTCATTTTCTATTTTCAGTCCTTCTGGGGATAAGTTGCTTGCCACACAAAGGATTTGAGTTTGCTCCTGCTGCCAGATTCCTGCTGCCGCTATCAGTCTGGCACCACTTCAAAGGAAAAAGTTCTCATCTTGAGATTTTTCAGACCACGATGCAATGTCACTTCTAGCCTCCAACCGTATCCCCAGATAAGCAGCTTGTGGCTGTGAATGTCTCCCTCCATCCAGAGCAAAGGATGAAAAAGACAGGTTTCTTTACTGCCTTCCTTGGGAAAAAAGGGTTTTTCCCCTTCTTCCTGATGCTTTTTCTATTTCCTGGGCTTTGTGATCTTTCCCCAGCTTACTGGCCTGAATTAAATTTTAGGGGTCCAAAGATCCAATTTTTGTGGGAAGAAATGAACAATGTAAAATTATGTAGGAAAGTTAATACTTACTGGTATAGCAAAAGAAATACCTAAAATTCTAAAATTATGACAAATACTAACAAAGATAATTAAATCCAGTCATCTCAATAATTTTTTTTTCTTACATTTTTGGCCACATCTCTTCACGTGTTAATGATTTCGTAATATTTTCTACAGGGATACTAGAAGAGTAATTTAGTCCTCCTTTTGGCATAGTTCATCAGAAGGGATCCAGGCTTACGTGATTCTTGGCCATTGAAAGTATTCCTCACTTTCTTCCCAGCCTGAGGGATGCATTAAAACTGCTCTAGTATTTTATCCACTATTGTAAGTATCTTGTAAGTGACAGTGCTTTCTAGCTGCTCAGTCCCTGATGAATTCTTTAAGATGTCCTATCATGCCTTCTGTCTCTGACACTCCACTGAGATAACCCTTGTTGAGATAATGGACTCTTCTGTAAGTGACCAGTTCCTACTTGTAAAAAAAAAACCTCTTTTGTCTTAGACTAACAGACACAAGACTTTCCTACTTCATTTGATATTCTCTGTTTCTTGCCCTATCTTTCCCTTGAGTGCAGGGCCTTTAATGCTCCTCAAAACTCAGCCCTGGGCCCTCCTCTCTTTTCTCTACATCATCTTATTACATATCATGAAAGTTCCCTTCACTTTAACTGCTTTTCAGAGCTGATTCTCAAATTTGTATCTCCAGGAACAACTCTGCTCCAAGCTCCAACTGCAAACTGACATACATACAGAAAATGAAAACATCAGATCATAAGAAATAGGAATCAAGTCCTCTTCTAATCACACATCTTTCCTCCCTCCTCAAAGTAGCCATTATCCTGACTTATATGGTAATCCTTTCCTTGATTTTTTTATTTTAATTTTATCATTCATGAATAAGTTCCTATATATTTTGAATTTATCCCGGGCTTTTTTGTACATTAAATAAATAGATTGCGTATATGATTTTGTCCTGCTTCTTTCAGTGTTCTCATATAAGATTCACCTATGTTGACATATTGTTTACTCCTTTTTATTGCTGTATAGTATTCCATTATGAGAATATACTACAATTCATCTGTTTACTATTGACGGCTATTTGAGTTGTTTCTTTTTTGCTACTATGAGCAATGCTATAAGAACACTTTTGTATGTGTAAGCTGATACACATATACCCAAATATCTTTAGGAAAAAATACTTAGGAATTGCTGTATAATGTACTTGTAACTTCAGATGTTCTAAAATAATGTTAAATGTTAAAATGTTTTCCAAAGTGGTTATACTAATTTGCATACCTACTCATAATTTGACTGTTCCTGTTGCTACATATACATCTCACCAACATTTGGTAGTGCCAAAAGTACCTTTATTCTGATCTTGTGGGTGTTTGGTGATATCTCATGGCTTTAATTTGCATTTTTCTGATTATTAATGAATTTGAGCATTTCTCCATATTTACCAGTCATTTGGATTTTTTGTAAAGCCTCTATTCAAGTTCACTTTTTTATTGGATTCTCAGGCATTTTTGTATAAGATATATGTATGTACACACACACACACACACCCCACATATTGCTTTGTGGCTGTTTTTCTTCCATGCCTTCATCATGGCCTGAAGTGTGTCACCTGTTAGAGCTGTGAGTCCATTTCCTAGAATGTCCTTTTCTGTATGGTTGCTAGTTAGGATTGGTCAAAAGAATCACAAGACTGGAAAAGTAGAATTAGTCTTTTTTCTCTGAAGGCCATTGGTTAGATGTGGTGACAAACACGTGCAGAGATGCCAATATGTTCTAGTTTGTATTTGCTCTCCTATACTCCACCCCCAGCTGTTTGCTAACTCTATTGACTGTCAGCTGCCCCAGGACCATCGTCACGGTGGAGGCAGTAGTTAAACAGGCACACCTTCTCATACATCTCCCTGGGAGCTTTCTCTCCAGAATGCCACTTAGCAACTGGGCATACTTGGCTTCCCAGGTTGCCTGGTCAGTGACACTTTCTCTAAATTTCCCAACTTCCCTCCCAGAATTTCACTTGCAGATCCTCCCAAAACTGTGTGGTTTTAGTTATCCTAAGTATTTTTATCTCACAACTCATGGTTCTGTTTCCCTCATTCAGCCCCATAAACATAGTTACTGGTATCAGAAGTGGTTCAGGGTAACAGAATCTTCAGGGTGATAATCTATCACTTTTTACCTCCAATTGGATTAAAGTGAATTAATGTTGGTTCTCATAAAGGCACAGGTATGAAGGGGACACTGGTAGTCCATCGATGGCAATGGCAAAACTGTGACTTAAATTATTACTTGAAATCACCTATGATTAAATGCCTCTAGAAGTCAAGACTCTGACTTGTAACTAAGTAGCTGCTGACATATTTTAGTGAAATTAGAGTATAAAGGAATTGACTGGTTACTGTTTTTTTTTTTTTTTCATTTAAATATAGTCAGCCAACATATAGTATGTCATTAACTTTTCACATAATGTTCAATGATTCATCAGTTGCGTTATAACCACCAGTGCTCTGAAGAATTTGAAGAAGGAAAATGATGAGATCAGACCCTTCAATTGCCATCTCAAAGTCTAGGTAAAGGAGAAGAAAGTTGCAATCATCTTACATGAAACCCTTGTCTCCTGTATTCTCAGGTCATTTCTAAAGCCATATCCCAAGTTTAATTCTGTGGGTGGTTGAATTAAAAAGCAAAGTGAATTCACTTATGTTAAGTAACTTATGTTATTTTAAATTTATGTTAAATTTATGTCATTATGTTAAATTTAGGTCATTGATTGTCAAAGAGTGGGACGATCCTGAAAATTGGAATGGGGACACATGGGCAGGTTCCAAAGAGGGTGAGGACCTTGAAGCTCTAAGTTCTACTAGACAAGAGCAACCTCCCTCCCTTGAGGCTAGATATCCCTTGCTTGGAGAACCTGTATTGGCCTCACCTGAAGGCAGCTGTCTTGTAGGCAACTGCTGATCTTTTTCAACATTTTCACACTTACCACCTCTTACTGCTTGTAGGTCTACGTTCAGACTCAAATCCCAGTAGGATTTGTGTGTGATATCTCCTCCCAGGCGCCCCATCACGGACATTCTTGATGGACTTCTGTGTCTATTCTGTGTGTGTGCATCAGAAATGACAATGGGAGGGCACCTGGGTGGCTCAGTGGGTTTAGCCTCTGCCTTCAGCTCTGGTCATGATCTCAGGGTCCTGGGATTGAGCCCCGCATCAGGCTCTCTGCTGAGTGGGGAGTCTGCCCCCCCCCACCCGCCTGCCTCTCTGCCTGCTTGTGCTCTCTCTCTGTCAAAAAAAATAAAATCTTAAAAAAAAAAAAAAGAAAAAGAAAAAAGAAATGGGAAATGCTGACCCTGAAATAGGTTCCCAGAATTCAATGGGAATAATAGGATCACAGAGAAGTAAGGGTCATGTAGCATCACTGAAGTAGCAGAGACAAGGTGGGCATGATTACTTCAATGGCACCACAGCCAAAGTCAAAGTAACTGGAAGATGTGATCTTTGACAATACCTAATTGTTATGGTGTCCCAGGACTGAAATCTTTGAGCAGTCAATTAAAGAGGAAAAGACTGTAAATCTGTTGAATAGAAGTTCAACTTGAATGACTAAAATGAAGAGTCCTGGGCACTCAGCCAATTTCAAAAACGTGAGTTTGTAGCCCCAGAGTGACCTGAAAAGAAGGAGAGACTTAGTCCCCTAAAGAAAGTTCCCAATAGCGTGGCAGAAGTATAGATACTCTAAGTCATGACCTTCCCCTAAAGGGACCAGTGTCCATTTACCAAGGTGACTATGCACTGGGGGAAAGGATGTAATTGAGCATCTCAAGTATAATAGACACTGTATCTTCACTAATTCCTAGGAGTGCAGGAAAGCCATTATGGTACATGAGGAAGAGTAGGGATTTAAGCAAGTTAGATGATTAATAGTTTGGGGTTAGTTTCATCTTAACTGGATTCTATTCCCAGCAGATTTTCCCCTAGGATGATTTCTGTCCTTCTGAAATAGTTTTTTGTCCATTTTTGTTTGTTTGTTTTGTTTTAATTTCCTTGAGGGTTAGACTTCCTCAGCCCCCTCTGAATTCTTGCAACACCTTAGTGCTCGTGTCTTTTTGTACTCACCCACATATTGAAACCAGTGGAGGCTTCTGTTTTGCCAGTGGTTCTCTAATCTATTTGGAGAGGACTGCAGATTGGGGATCTTCTTACTTTATGGATATTTATTGGTAATTTGCTTTCTGGAGGTCTTAGGACACATATAATTTCCCCTTTTCCTTACTCTGCTAACTCCTCACATCTGCAAAACCTGCCAAGTCTTGCCAAAATACTGTGATTCCCCATAGTTTGATTCCATCTATTTACATTTTGTACTTTATACCTTGTCAATTAGTTTTGTTGAAAAATGATGTCTATTGGTTTTTCTTAGTGATCTTAGTGGATTTTTTAATGATAAACATCTGGGAACATTTCAGAAAGTATGTCATATTTATCTTACCCAAGCCATAAGTCCATTCTTTACATCATCTTATTACTGCATTGTCATCTTCTACATTGCAAATATCTTCCCCCACTACAATTCCTTGTCTTTTTATTCTCTTTAGGGAATCTTCTAATGGATAGAATCCTTAATTTAATGTGGTGAACTTTATCAAAAATTTCCTTCGTGTTTAATTCTTTAACATGTTAAAGAATTAAATGTTAAGAAGCCCATTGTTATTCCAAGATCTTAAATATATTCCTCTCTATGCTATCTTCTCAAAGATTTATATAATTCTGTGATTTAGACATCATGGAACAGCTGATAGAATAACTTTCCTATCACCAATAACCATAACTGGGTAGAAATAAATGAAACAACTCTTTTCAGTGATTGAACAATGGATAGTACAGGGTTGCAGTAATTGAGGGCAGTAGGCAAATTTCTTTTACCTACATTTTCAAAATATGAGGTAAAGGGAATGCAACCGAAGCAAAGAGCAGTTGTCTTATTGTGAGATTTCCAGGACTACTGGAGGCATACTAAAGTTCCAAACTGTGAACTTGGACAATTTTTATTTTTCAAAGAAATGAAATGACTTTTTGGAAAAATGATTCCTACTTATTTTAAAAATCAATTTCAGTGTTCTCTAGTCCAAGTCTTTTTAAATCTGACACAATAACATTTTTAAATTTCAATTCAATTAACATACAGTGTATTATTAGTTCCAGAGGTAGAGTTCAGTGATTCATCATTTGCATATAACACCCAGTGCTCAATAGATCACAGGCTCTCCTTAATGCCCATCACCCTGTTCCCTCCCACTCCCTCTCCTCCAGCAACCCTCACTTTGTTTCCTATGGTTAAGTCTCCTAGGTTTGTCTCCCACTCAGATTATATCTTATTTTATTTTCCCCTACCTTCCTCCAAATTTTAATTCTATGTGTTGTATGGAAGTGTGAGCATTATCATGATTTCTGTAATTATAAGGGGCAGAAGCTGTTATAATTAGTATTTTATTTCAAGATTCAGGCTTACGATTTAAGCACACCAGCCTCCAAAAGGAGGACGAGGCAAAAACCTATTTTTCACTTAAAATGTATTTTTTAAAATTATATTTAAAATCAAGTAACATATGGTATTAGTTTCAGAGGTAGAGTTTAGTGATCCGTCAGCTGCATGTAACACCCAGTGCTCGTTACATCACACGCCCTCCTTAATGCCCATCACCCAGTTACCCAATACCCCCACTCCCCTCCCCTCCAACAACCCTCAGTTTGTTTCTTACAGTTAAGAGTCTCTTATGGTTTATCTCTGATTTCATCTTATTTTTTTCATTCTCTCCTCTGTTCACCTGTTTTTCTTAAATTCCACATTAGAGAAAATAATGTAATTTTCTTTCCCTGAATTATTTCACTTAGCATAATACCCTCTACTTCCATCCATGTCGTTGCAGTTAAGATTTCATTTTTTTTAATGGCTGAGTAATATTTTACACATATACATACACACCACATCTTCTTTATTCATTCATCTGTTGATGGAACATGTGGGCTTTTCTGTATTTTTCTATTTGTGGACATTGCTGCTATGAACATTAGGGTGCAGGTATCCTTTCAAATCACTATGTTTGTATCCTTTGGATAAATACCCAGCAGTGCAATTGCTGGTTCTTAGGGTAGTTTTAGAAAATTATTTTTGTTAACTCTAATTTTAAGTTGACATTTTATCATTGTAAAATTGATATTATCAATTTTTATCACTTAAATTTCTAATATGGTAGGTATCAATAGATATAACTTGCCCAAACAACAGCTCTTTTAGGTCTTCAGTTTCAAGTGTGAAGGGGTCCTGATACCAAAAGGATTGAGAGCTGCAATCCCATTCCAATAGTATTTAATTAGAAAACTTTAAGTTAGAAAAAGCAGCTCACTCATAGGCACCATAAAAACATTAAAACACTTTTAGATACCTAGAATTAAAGCCAAATGAACTGTAATTTTAGAACTCCAAGAACCTATGAACCTAATAAAAGGACAGACAGTATTCTTTTTGGATAGTGAGATTCAATATTGTGAAGGAACTATGGCTTCTCTATATGACAATCTAGGTAGGCCAAAGTAATTATAATCAAAATGCCAATAAGATTTTTATTTGAAGAAAGATTAAGTAATTCTAAAGTTTATCTGTAAGAGTATAAAAAACTCTGGAAAAAACTTAGTATTAAGAGTGTATGTGCCGGGCAGTAACAGTTGATCTATTAGATAGGAAAATGTTTATTAGTTATAAAACAAATGTTTTAAATCAATGTTAAAACAGTGATTACATTAGTAATGACAGCTGAATAGACAAAACATAAATGGAACTGAGTAGAGTGTTTATAAATATCAATATAAAAATTTATTATCTAGTGGAGATTACATTTTAGATCAGTAAGATAAAAGAGGAATTATTTTATAAATGGTATCAGACAACTAGGTAATCTTGGCAGAAATTTATGAATCTTTACCTCACTCCTTAAATTAATGTGATTTCCAACTGCATTAGGAACTGACATAAATGAAATTATAAAAATATCAGAAGAAAACATGGATGAGTATTTCTTGGACAGGGAAAACTCTTTGTAGACAGAATATCAAAGGCAGAAACTATAAAGCAGGTCAACAGATTTGATTACATAAAAATAAAAAGTCATAAAACAATAGTATTATAAGTAAACTTAAAATAAATGCCAGAAGGAAAATTTCTGCAATGTGCATAATAAAGAATTAATGATTCCTAAGGTAAGCAACTATAAATTAAGACAGGAATGACCCCCATAAAAGTGCAAAGTATAAGCAGTTAACTACACACAACAATATATACAAACATCTATTAACATATTATGTTCACTCCCACTAAAATGAAAAAAAAGTACAATAAACTTTTGTTTGTTATTGAAAACTATTAAAAACTGGTAACACACTATGTCAAACAGGTGGAAACAGACTCTTGTGCTCTAGTGGTGGCAGTATAATCAGATAGTTTTGGTGAAGGTCCGTTTGAGAATTTGCTCTAAATTTTGAGCAGGGATAATTCAGAAATTATACTAGAAATTTGTGGAAAGACCAGAGGCGTGAAAACAATATTAGCATACACACAGACAAAAGTAGCAGCCTACATTGCATGCCATTGGATAAGATGGAGTTCATTTTCCTTATAATCAAATTCTGTAGAGCAGTACTTTCCAGCACTTCCTTGAAAATATGTCCACATTTATTGTATTTTTTAAGTTTTTGAATGAAAACCATCGAGTTATAGTGTGTGTATGTGTGTACATGTGCACATACATAGAAGGTGTACAGAAGGGTTAACATCAAAATGTGAACAGCATCTAATTTTGGGTAGGAGGATTATTTCTTTTGTCTTACTAAGTTTGTCTTATGTACACCTGGTAGATTGTTCGGTATGTGGCGCGCATGCAAAAAAAAAAAAAAAAAAGAAGCAGCAGCAGCAGCAGCAACAGCAGCAGAAGTAGGAGGAGGAGGAGGAGGAGAAGGAAAAAAAAAAACAGAAAAAATAGGTGAATGAATGGTTGGGAGTGAATTTCTTCTGCTATTGATTTTCAAAATAAAGCACAAGTAGATTAGAAGGTTTTGATAGGAAAGAGCAGGATGATTTCAATTAGAACTAATGCATTTACTCTTGAGGTCCCAGAGATCGTCTACAAATACATTCCTGAATAGTTAGCATTTTAGGGATTAACATCTTTGAGTAAAAAGGAATTTTTAAAAGGAAACTAATGTGTTTACCTATTGTGTCTCAGCTCCAATTTCACCCTTCTATCCTTCTCTGTGGTTTTGGGGCTGGGACTCCACAAACTGCATTTTCCTGACCCCCTTGACTGCTGTATTCCATTTAGATTCTGCCAGCAAGTACTAGAGAGAAGGTGGAAGCTGGGAAGAGGAAAACAAGGTTTACTTGTGTTTGCTTGCAGTCCTATCAATGTTGACCTAATAATGCCAGTTGATTCCAGTCTTCAACTATTTTCAGAAGGTCTGGAACTATCTTCACTGCATCCCTCAGAAGTAGCAAGAGCAGGTAGGTGGTGAACCATCTCAAAGGTTTGCACATCAAGTCCATGCGGACTCCTCCACAGGACCTCCTAGGTTCTGGCAACCCCAACTTTTTCCCCCTTTTGTTTCCTCACCCCTAGGAACAGTGGCTACCCCCTGCAGTTAGATCTCAGACTGTCCTCTAGGTCTCTACTGCATCTCCTTTGTTGAAATACCTAGTGTGGCCTCTCTTGACAGACACATGCTGCGAGAGGTGCTGGCTAAGAATAGATGCAGTAAAGTGGTTAATGGCGGGATCAAGATAAAGACATTAACACTAAAGACTGGTTTGCTCAGGTTAACACTTGAAAGGTGCCTGAATGTTCTCATGTTGTCAATAAAGGAAAATGTCCATATCGGCAAGGGTCTTCAGCAGCTCCAACAGAACTTAATGTGGTAATGGAAATGTTCTAAAACATGTTATCCAATGTGTTGCCAGCAATCTCATGTATCTATTGCACATTTGGAATGTGACTAGTATGACTAAGTAATTTTAACTTTATTTGGTTTAAATTTAAATAGCCACATGTGGCTAGTGGTTATCCCATCGAACAAGAGAGGTCAAAGATGGCTGGCTAGAGGGCCAGAGAACCTGTAAGACTAGAGTGCTCTATTAAGTTGCCAGATAATTTAACAGATGCTGAGGTTACAAAGCCAGGATACTCTCTCTCTCTCAAGGAGCTCTGTCCAGCAATGAAAGACAAACATGTAAAAACCTGTTTGAAAGATTATTCTGCCAACAGCATAGAAGATGGACTGTAGGGGCAAGATCAGTGTGACAAAGAGCCCAGTGTATCAACTGTGTTTCAGCTAAAACAAAGAACTTGACAGAGGGCCATTCAGGAACAAATCTAACTGTCCAAATTAAGAGATGAGAGATCTCATTAACAGTGCTAGTGAAGAAATGCATGAGTAAGGTAGTAACGATTCTGACCTGTTGACACTTGGTAATGAATGGGAAATAAAAGTAGAATTGAGAATAATTCCCCATGTCTGGATTATTATATCATTCACCAAGGGAATCTAAGAGAATTAGGTCTGGAAAGAAGCAATGAACTCGGTGTACATGCTCAGTTTGAAGTGCCTGTGAATTATCCAAGTCTGTATGTTGACCAGGCCACTGGAAACATATATGGGTCTAAAACACATGAGTTGGTTTGGTTAGAAATTAGAGACCCAGACCTGTGAATCACCAGCAGGCAGATTTCAAGAGGACAGATTAGTAGACACAACCGTCCAGAAAAGGTGAGTTGGAAGGGAGTCAAGGACAAAACCTTGACAACACTTTTGTTTACGGAGTAGGAGAAATGATGACAGGAGATGCAGGCAGCAGGGAGGCTGACCCAAAGAAGCCTGTCTCAGGAAGGCAGATTCTGAAAACCAGGAGTGAATAACAGTGACAAATTATTCAGAGGATGACAATTATTGAACACTTACTATGTGGCAGGCATTTCCCCCAAATTTTATTTACAGAAATCCATTTACACTTTTAAAAAAGTCCTATAAGGTAGGTTATACTATAATCCCATTTTATACATGAAGAAATACAAAAAGGCACAGAAAAGTCCAAGAGGAATAGCTGGGCAAGTAAACAGCTGACCCAGGATCCAGACTAGCCAGTCCGGTTCTAGAGCCTACACTCCTAACCACTCAGGAAAGAGAGGCAAGTTCAGTAAGTTGGAACTGAAAAACATTTGAGCATAGCCACATGCTAAAATGAGCGCACTCTATGGCTAAGAGGGCCATCAGCAAATGTAAATCCATTGCCTTTTCATGAGACATACAAGAATGCAAAAACCAAAATTTTCCCTGTTCGTTAGCCAGGCTCAATTAGTCTCTCAAGGTAAGGGGCAGAGTTGATTCTTAGAAAAATTAAAGCTGGAGAAACACCTACCAAACATTTCAAACTAGTTCTCACTTTAAAAGTCTTTTAAGAATCCACATGTAGGACCTAGTCACCTTTTTTTTAAAGAACACTCCTCACGTGCCTTTGATGCACAACCAGGGTTAAGAATACTTGCCTCATTCTAGATTACTGAAAAAGCGAGAACCATTTGCTAAAGGACAAACTGATGTTTTACAGGCTTTGGGCTGGTATAAGGCAAAAAGTAAGCTTTCTGAATTCTACAGAAGAGCAAAGTATGTCCGCCAAATTATGGATGTGCTTGTAACTTTTAATATGTAAGTTCATTTATACTACATTTGATTTTATAATTCCCTCATAACAGTGGGTTATCAATAATATCCATCCTTTATTATATCTTGGTTAACTAACTGTAAATGTACAGGTATGGAGGTTAAAGGTGAAGGGTATCATACCCGATGGTCATCCTTTTTTACTGGAGCTGGCACTGGATAGTAGGTGGAGGGTGGCAGTGGTTTGAAATAGCCATTGAGAAAACCTGTGCATAAGGTGAATGTGGATACTTGAAATTCCAGTGTGTATGCATGTGTGTATTCAACTGTGTATGGAGTCCCTTCAAGTCCTAACTCCTTTACTTTTATTTCTAGTGTCATTGTTTTTATTATTTGATTACTGTCCCTTCTATCAAAGCTCATTAGAAAAAGAAGGAACTGAAGGCCAGAACATACAGAAGAAAGGATGCATAAAATGGGACAATCCCTTCCTTCTCTGCCCCCCCACCCAAACCCAATACTTTTGTGTATACACTGCATAATGTTACGCAAACATGGAAAAATATGTGGCCACAATGGTTAACAACAGTTACCTCTGGGCTCAGGGGGAAAGGGAGATGGAAAGGGGAAGTGGAGTAGGCAAAAATAAAAACAGATCCAGGGTACAAAGTGGAACCGATGGAAGGAATAAAAGAGAGAACCCACATAATCAAGGGCAGATCAACACAGACTATTTCATTTACTCGGTGAAGAACTGTTCAGTGAAAACACACTGAACTGATACTGGTTAGATGAATGCATTGTAAGCAATTCCTATTTTGGTTTTCTATAACTTTAAAATAGTTTTTAGGATACAGTAAAAGTAAAAGAAGACAACAGAGCTGACAGAAGAGCCGAACTATAGATACTTGCATCCTAATCATGAGTCCGAAGGGAAGAAGCTATCACACTGTTCTGTCTGGAAAGGAGGTACATAAACTAGGCTGTCACACACTATGGACTGAACTGTGTCGCCCACCCCTAAAATCTTATGTTGAAGCCACTCCCCACAATGTAACCATATTTGGAGAAAGGGCTTTTTAAAAAGACTGAATGAATAAAATCTTAAAAAAAAAGAAAAAAGAAAAGAAAAGAAAAGAAAAAGAAAGGGGCCCCTGGGTGGCTTAATGGGTTAAAAAGACTGAATGAGGTTTTAAGTGTTGGGGTCCTCACCCAGTATGACTGGGTTCATGTGAGGCCACAGCGAGAAGGCTGCTATAAGCCAAAGGAGAGAGGCCTTGGGAGAAACAACACTTGCCCACACATTACACTTCTAGCCTCCAGCATTGTGGGAAAATAAATTTGACCTATAAGCCACCCACCTGGTTTGCAGTACTGTTACAGAAGCTCTAGAGTAATATATGTAATTTGGATGAAATTATCATGGATACAAGTGATATTTAATCTGCTTAATGATGTACGATAAATTAAAAAAAGATGATTACACAAGGCTAACCCTACTCACTACTGGCAAGCATCTGAGTGACTGTACCTTTTGGGAATGGCAGAGGATGCAGAGGTACAAGTCAACAACTCTGAAACATAAACAAAGACACTGAACTCTGGAGAATTAGGTATAGGAGGGGAAAATCCACCTTAGACTCGGTAAATCTAAAACTAAGAAAACAAATTTTTAGTTACTTCCTTCAAATTGCAACTGAGGGAAATACTGAGAAGCTTCCAACAAACAAGGGATCAAAAGTAAATGGAAGTTAAACAGCATCAATTGAAGGTGCATACCATGCTACTGACCGTTTTATCCAGTGTCCTGGTTCTAATTTAGACCACATTGAAAGTTACTGATAGAAAAACAATTTGTTTCCCCAGGTCTTCAAAAAGGGTCATTTTTTTGAAATAAGTACTTCGGGTTCATTAGTAGGAATGAATAAACTGGCTTTTAAGTAGAAAGTCAATACAATAATAATACTTACCTTCAGCATGGGCCACATACGATTTCCTGGATGTGCCTTGAGAAGGGAGTAATTTCCATATGGTGCCTGAGCACTTTGTGTCTCAGTGGTCAATTATACACAGAACCACAACCAACCTTACTATTCTCAGAGATCGTAAAATACTGATGATACTTTACAAATGCTTTGATGATACATTTAAAAAACCTTGTTTTTAAAAACAAGTTTTAAAAACCTTGGACAGAACCTGAAAACCAATGTAGAATACTAATACTGCTCAGAAGAAAATTTAAAATCTAAACCAAAACACATTTTGATAGGAACAATGTGCAAAATCTAACCTTACAACACAAACAGTACTAATTCCTTGTCATTAATACCTCAGTAGTACACTAGTACCTTGATAAGGAATATTATATAATGGCTTAATATTTTCTTCCTCCTCTGTCCAGGAATTCTATGAGAGGCACTTACAGAGAGTTCTAGTTTTGACGACGCTATAACAAACATACACATAGTATAATGATATATTTTACTATGCTAACAAAGTATCATTTATAAAGAAATTTTTATAAATTCAAAAATAGGTTATTGGTAACATGATTACCTTTAAAGCATTGATTTTCATTCACAATATGACTTCATTAATCTTAAACAGCAGTTCCATCTACAAAATGTTCTACAGCTTTTTCTTTTTGAAAAGGAGGAAAATAAAAGCAGGTAAAGATATTCATAATTTCTAATTCAACAATATCAACTTCATTTCACAGCATTGATTAGTAGAGAACATTTTCAATTAAAGTGGTATACAATTTACAAAAATAGAATGATTATATAATGCAAAACATTATCCTCCATTATGAAGAATATGTGTGTGTGTGTGTTTGTGTGTATACACATAAACAGATTTTTTATAAGTTTCACTATTAAATAGCCCTTATTCAAGTACTTTTTTCTGGTATCTCTTGAAATAATTACCTTGCTATATTATTTGTAAATACATAAAAAAATAAAAGGTTAATCTAAGAAAAAGTTAAAAGTTTCAGTGTGGTTGACTTAAATATCAGCCGTTCACTTCAGTGAAAACCTGATTTGAATTCAAAACAGGTTTAGGTGCCATACTGAATTTAACAACTTAGTCAAAAATATAGATATATTTGTGTCAAATACTTAGTAAATTTCCAACGTGCTAACAGAGAAAAATTAAAAGTTTGTATTAATCTATTCATCTATTTATCCAATCTTACACAATCCCCAGACAAAATTCACTTATATATAACTAAAATGATCCACTAATATACAATATACCTGCTTACAAACACATAGGTAGCCATAAATAAAACTTTATTCTTTAATTTCATTTACAAGCTACCAAGTATTATGTATCGTACACTGTGCTGAACACTTAAATGGCTGTAGTCGTGGAAGGATCCAGACTGAATGGAAAGCTGTAGATAAAGAAAAGATAAAAGCAAAGTAATACTGTAACAGAAAGGTGGCAAAAGCATGGTTTTGCCATAATGAAATCAATCAGATTTATAATTATACATCAGTTCTGGTTTAAAACAAAGTCTGAGCGCCATGCGATTCTCAGCTTTATTGTTTGCAGTCTGGCTAAAGTCTGTATAGTCATTTTGTCTTTTGCAGTTATTAAAATAAAAAAGTTAAAAACTATAGCAGCAACAAGCAAACCCTGTGACAGGAAGGCAAGGGTTAAGAACTAAAAAAAGTTTATACAGTGTGTTTAGGGAAAGTGTGTGCAGTTTATCTTCCATCAGCAGGAGTTCGACTGAGGGACAACATAATTCGGGCAAACCGCTCACAGAGTTCATGTGTGGAATATGAAGGTAACTTCGGTGGCTCATGGAAACCTTTAATCTCAGTAGAACAATCAAGCAGTTTTGGTAGAAAATCTGTCAGCTTCTCTTGGAGATTTGCTGTAAATACAAACAATTAGATGTAGATAAAGATAGAGAGGGAAAGAAATTATCATCTTTAACGTAATTTATTAATTTAGAGTGGTCAACTGATGTTTCATTTCAAAATAAGCAAAATAATTACCATTTGGTGGAGAGAGGTAAAATATAAATGGCAAGGCAATGCATACAACTTGGTTTGTAAATAAGAAAAAAAAAGTAATGATGTTAATGTAAAAATATTACAGAATATAAAAATAAATAACATCTAATTCTAACTGTGCTTAATCCAACAACTGAGGTGTCCACCAATAGTAGTGGTTAAACTTACACTCCATTTCTTGTCCAAGATAGGAACACCATCGATTTCTCATGTCTTCCACAGCAAGTATATCTTTCTCTTCCATTTCATCCACCAATAACAAGGGCAAAAATGGGACAATAAACTCATTCATGATAATCAGACCATTGTTTACTTCTCGATCCTCTCCAGATTCAAATAGTTCCGCTGCTTGCTCATTTAATTTCTTAATGCAATGAGGAAAAGAAAGAGTTTTGTTTCTTTTCTTTAATTAAATAAAAATACTTGTGTTAACACCAAAAACAACATAGTAAGTATGTTTACAAAAAATATTAGAACAAACAGCAATAGGGAAAAACAATCTCAATCTACTCTAGAAAGAAGTCTCCTAGAAAAAGCTGTGCATATAATAATAACAAAAACAAAAACCTTTAGAAACTGGCCAATTAAAGAACTATCCTCCAGGGATACAAACCACTAACATTTCAAGTTTTAAAAAACTCAAATGCAATAAAAGCACCTGAGAGAATAACAGTGAAGATCACAACGTCCTAATATTCTCATTCAAAAATTTTAAAAACATACTGCAGACTACAATTAGTAGTTTACAATAAAGAAAACATTTCAGCACACCTACTTAAAGACGTTTAAAGTACACTTAAAACATGTAACTTATATCTGTTCAAAAATCATACATTCTTGAATACTTTTGTGCATGTCTGTGTATTCTGTATAGGAAAAAAATCATAACTTAGGTGCTCAAAATATATAATAGAGTGATGTTAATAGTTAATGAAATTCAATCAGAAAAAATGTATAAAGATGGAATTTTTGATTTTATACCTATTAGCTAACTAGATGTACTCCAGACATCTAGAAAGTAATCTAGTACAAAAAAACAACAAAACAAAACAAACAAAAAACACACCTGTTAAAAACTTTTTTTAAAGTTTATAAAACAATAGCAGTATTTCTACACATTGATAATAAAAATATTTGAGAAAAAAAAACTACCAATGACTAGGTAAAAAAAAGGATACTGTTATTACAATGATCTTTTGACATTATATATACCAAACATACGATTTAGAAAAACTAAAAAAAATCCACTATTTTTCTGGAATAATAATGATTCCTCAGGCTCTGTGAAGCACCTCTTCTCTCCCCAAAAAACGGAATGAAGAAATTTAAATATAAAAATGTAATTATTCTGATCCCACTTTAAGAACATTTCTGGTTTATCAACTGCAATATTTAGGATCAATAAAGAAGGGACAATAAGGAATTGGATGCATTCTCCTAATCTCATAATCTTAAATGATTATACCCAGATTATAGACCTCATCATGATGCTTTCCCCATCAGAATTTATAGTCAATCACTTACACATGAGTCCGGAAAATGTGTTCAATGTAAGATAAAATGAGCAAGCAAACACAACCTATGTATATTCAACTTACTAGTAAACATTCTCTTCTATAATGTGATATCAATTCTTCATCATGTCCTCTGTTTGGGCCTTTGGACAAGAGTTCCTTGTTATTCTGATAAGCACAGATAAGGAACAGCAGGGAATCTATATAACTTAAAAATTAAGAGAAACACATAGCATTAATATTTCATCTTTGTAAAAAAAAGTCAGCTACAGTTGTAAAATATTTTAAGTATACATTTGTTTTGATTATACAGAACATTACAATAAAAATATCATCTGATGCCCTGTAAGCCTGAGAGCACCCTTTTAGCAACAGCCACATATGAAACCAATTATACAGTTGTGTCATAAACTAAAAACAAAAACAAAAACAAAAACAAAAACTGGAACTAGGAATTAAGAAAACACTGGGAAGGGAAAGCCCATAATTGTTGAATTTAGATAGTTCCAGTCTTCTATGGAAACTGTTTACCTCAAATCTTCCATTTACAGTCAAAATTAAGACTGAATGAAAGCCTAGAATCTAACTTTTTAACAACATAATGTCATTTTTGTTAGAAGGAAGGATCAGGTTACTCGAGGTTTTTTGTTGTTTGTTGTTTTTATGTTTCTTATCACAAACATCATTTGTTGCATTCAGTGACTAGTCAGGTTTTTTCTAGTCAGGTCTGGGCACAGTTATCACGATAAAAAAATGTAATTGGTAGAGGGGAAAATATCCAAAGGAGACCCAGTGGAAGTAGAAAGGGAAAAGAATACTTCTAAATCTGAAAACTCTAGTGGAACACAAACAATAAAAAAACATACTAACATAAAAGCTGACAGGTCTTTTATATTCAATATAAGTAATATTAGTATGTTACATTAATGTAAGCCTAGAAGTTATGAAGTTCAAACTAAATTTTAAAAAAGAGGAGGGTAAAAATGTTTGAGGATTGTATCTGCCTCTAAAATAATTATCCTCTCTTAATATGCTGTAAGAAATAAATACAGCTATATATATGTATATCTGAAATATGAACATAAGCTATCTCCTTTGTGTGAGTTTTTCTAATCATAACATACCTTCTTATGGATTAATTCAGAAAAATATAACATCCTAAAAGGTGAAATAGTATAAAGAAATACTTTTAAAACTCTAGGTTACACTAAGTTTTACTCATGTGCTCAAATATAAATTCTGTACTTCAAATGTTAAATGCAGAAATGAAATTAATGACAACTCAAGTTACATACCTGAAACTATTTCATAAAAAATAAGTTATTTCATATAGTTTATTTTGAAAAGTCTTCTCCCAGGAATTCGTTTTTGAGAAAACTTACAAACATGGCATTTTATTTTGAAATACTATAAACATAACCTCAGCTAAAGACTTTTTATTTTACTTATGAAAGGAAAAAAAAAGAAGGAAGTGATAGTAATATTGGACGTTTTGCACCACTAAATTAAGGAGGTCTGCAGGCACATCTACCTTTCTTTTATAGCCATTAAGTTCCTATTCCAAATGTCATTAACGTCATTCAGGGAGACATTTGTATTTGGCCTTCAAGCCCGGAGTCACCTAAGAACAGCTCTAAAACGATGACCTTGTTCCAATTTTTCACTGAGGTACACAATTCCCATATTTTATCAACAACCTCTGAAGTGCCTACAAATATATTTTCAAACAAGTCAGAGTAAGACTCAGCAGTCCAGGTACAACACCCACCTTTTTTTTTTTTTTAAAGTTTGAGAGATGCATATTCTTTTTTTTTTTTTTTAAAGATTTTATTTATTAATTTGACAGAGAGAAATCACAAGTAAATGGAGAGGCAGCCAGAGAGAGAGAGAGATAGGGAAGCAGGCTCCCCGCCGAGCAGAGAGCCCGATGCGGGACTCTATCCCAGGACCCTGAGATCATGACCTGAGCCAAAGGCAGCGGCTTAACCCACTGAGCCACCCAGGCGCCCCCATCCACCTTTTTTAAAGGAAAAACAAGACCACGTAGCCCATAGATTCTTTTTATCCTCATTTATACTATTATAAAATTATGGCTCCTAAAAACATGATTTCATTTCACTACTCAGACTTGACAATGGACTGTCAATCAGTATTCCATTCAAGGCTTTCAACTGCTATGTTTTTATATTTTAACAAAGACAGAAACTTTCTAACCTGCTAGCAGTGGTAACTGCCGTATTTAAAATGTAAAATTAACATTTCTTTTTATGATATTCCATAAATACTATTTATCACCATTACTAATTTTCTAGTTGAACTTTCCAACTCAGTAACATTCGTCATCCCAGAATATTTACTTTCTGAATAAGTATATATTTGAGAATAAGCAAATTATGAAATTAAAACACACTTTCAAGTTATATCTCAAAATCCTTTAACAAATGTTAACTAAGAAAAGCTAATAGTTAATGCAGAGAGCAAGAAAGTGACAGATTCACCTTTTTAATTCTTATTGAGTGAGAAAAATAAATACTTCTTGCACTTACCTGACTTCATTAAATTTTACAAGAATAGAGATCTCTACTTCAATTTTTCTCTCCCTAGTTAATTGTGTGACCTTGAAAAAGTTATTGCATCTCTATGGAGACATGTGTAAGTAAACACAGTTTCTTTATCTATAAAATGGAAATACCTTATTGATCTTAGATATTCTGTTCAATTATAAGATCACACTACTATTTTTCTCAGAAATATTAATCTTAGATATCCTAAAGTGAACTTGAATACTTCTATTAAAGAAATAAAACTCTGACCAAAATAAAATAACTCATAAAATGGAGCTACTGATTAATCAAAATACTTTTCCATTTCAGTAACCAAAGTGAATTCTCTTATAAATTACACAGTATTTGTGACGAGCACTGGGTGTCGTATATAAGCGATGAATTGCTGAATTCTATTCCAGAAGCCAATATTGCACTGTGTGTTAATGCAATTTAAATTAAAATAAATAAATTACACAAGGACTAGGACTTTAATAATTTGTATCCAAGTATTAACACTATTTTTCAATTCTGGGTAACTTCTAAAAATTTGGTAAGCGTACAAGGGATGGCACTGTGCACTGTCCCACAAACACAGCAGCACGGTCTGACAGAACTTTCTACAGGGAGTGCTATGTCCATGCTGGCCAATACTGGAGCCAAACATTCAAAATGTGGATGCTGTGACTGAGAAACTGAACTTTTAGTTTTAAAGTTCTTCATTAAATTTAAACCGTCACATGTTGCCGGTGGCAACGAGGATGGCCAGCAAAGCTCTAGAATAGCCTGTGCTGTCATTTAAATCAAAATTGCATTAACGTCTCAGCAGAGGTTTCCTATACTCCCTACAAAACAAGAAAAGGAATTCAACAACCCTTTTACTTGAATGCACTGTTAGAGAATATTTAAAATATAGCACTTCTAAAAAAAAAATCACTGGTCAAGTACATTCATATTAAAGAATGAATTAAGAAATATGTGAACAACATGTAAACACAAACTAGTAAATAATGTGTAGATAAGTCAATATGCATCTTTTCGTAATAACATTTAAAAGTAAATAATAATATAGTTTAATAAGTAGAAATTCTTTTAAAACCTTTTGTAATTTAAATGAAAAATTATCTAAAATGTGTTTGCAGTCACAATACTCAGAAGACCAGTGATCAATTCTCTACAGTGATATTTTTACAGTAACTGCAAGCTTGGACAAGGAGATTAAAACACTATTTCTGCTCTGAAGTCAAGATTAGACTCAGGAAGAATATGAAAAAGCTGGAGACTGAAGGCAAATGTAGGGAATACAAGAATTCCTAGTGTTGGGCCACAAGCTTCTTTGGTCCCCAGAAAAGTTCTTGGCTTCAATCTAATCCTACTGCATCCTAAATTTCAACTATAGTATTTAAGGGCTGATAGAAAGACTAATGCCAACCTTACAGATTTAACTGAAAATGGAAAATATACAGGGTATAGAGGAACTCTCTGTACTAACTATACAACTTCTCTATAAATTTAAAACATAATATTAAAAGTTTATAAAAAATATGTATTGTAAATAAAATATTATCTATAGACAAGGTTATATCCAAATAGAATTAAGTACAAAAATAGTATCTGACCACTATGCCTTACCTTTCTTTTTGAAAATTCTCTAGCCCAGTTATGAGATACATGGTTGTTTCCCTGAATTTCCTATAATCCTGATGCCACTCCTGTAGGTGAAAAAAATTTTTAAAAGAATGCAGAGTAGGATATTAAAGCCACATTGAAAACTGTTCTTAAAGTAATGCACTGTTCCCACAACTATTCAAATTAACAGTATCAAAGAATTCAAAATTAAGGTAAACTAGACCTAAATCAAGACTTTCAATTTTGATACATAAGATAACTTCATTAGTATAATAATAGAAATTAATGAAGAATAATGATTCACTACAGCAGAAATACAAATGCAAGATAATCTATCATGTTTTCTATCTCTCAAAAATTCTTTTGTACAATGGTATATTATTATTATTATAGATGTACATCACACTAGATGTGAGAGGTAAATGAAGTTACTACTCTAACAGAATGAATACTGAAGACTATTATATGATGAAAAATGTTAGGGAACTAAAAGAAAAATGTTATAATAAACTTATTTAACCTTTTAATTTTAACAAGTTTATGTTAAATTTTATTTTAAATATGGTAGCTGAATAGTTTATTCATCTGACATATGGCGAAAAGAATAGAAGCAGATCACATTTCAACTGCCCTCCCTCCAAAAACCCAATCATTACACATGTAATAGGACTCAACAATTCAGAACTGACCAAAATCAGGACTTCCCTTTAACTTACTAAGAGAAAAACAAACAAACAAAAACAAACACTATTTCAAGGAAAACCAAAACTAAATTCAATACAGGATTTAAATGAGTAATTAAAGTTAGCTTTTCTGGAAAAGTATTCAAACTGCCACTCTATTGTCATTAGCTTTGCCTGAGAAGTTGGAGTAAGCTTTTTCTGAGAAGCCCTAGCCAAGAAGTGTTTTAGGCTTTGCAGGCCATGCAGTCTCTTGTCACTATTCAACTCTGAGATGTAGTGACAAAACACTCATACCCAATATGTAAACAAATAGCTGTGTTCCAATAAAACTGTTTTATAAAAACTGGTGGTGGGCTAAATTTGGTCTATGGGCCAAGGTTTGGTGAGCCAGGACTCAGCACGAGACAGAGATATGTAGGACACATAGGATTCAAAAATGTGTCATGTAAATACGTGTAAGATTTTATGGTTCTACAGTTAGAATATGAGGAGTGCTCAGAACAAAAATACGTTGAATCCAATTGGATGAAGCAACCCTGGGGAGAGACTGCAGAGTCAAATCGTAATTAAAAATCAAGACCATATTTGATTTGAATCTTGGGGACAAACAGAGTGAGGAACCCCCTTGCTTGTCATCTCTGGCATATATCATGTGTACATTTATTTGTGCATAAATATTCTCAGATTTTTCATTCTGCTATATTGTTCTAAATTACCTACCCTTAAAGCATAATGGTAAAGAACGGTAACTCCTCCTGGTTTCTAAAATAAGCTTTCCTACCTTGTTCTTCAAGAATGTCTGAGTTAGACGCAGATGTTTACATTTCATAAATTTTTTAAAGTTTTACTTAAGTAATTTTTATACCCAGTGTGGGGTTCAAACTCATGACCCCAAGGTTAAGAGCTGCACATCCACTGACTGAGCCAACCAGGCACCCCCACTCCACCACCTCATAAAGTTTCTGAAATCAGCAAATCAACCTCCATCTGACAACTTGCTAAAAGTTTGATAGCGACTACACAGAACCAATAAACTACTCTGGGGTAAAATGGCATCTTTACAATACCAACTTATCCAAACATAGTATGTATAACCATTTATTCAGGTCTTCTGTTAACAGCTCCTAAAGTCATGCCATCTTTTGCTAGATTTATTTCTAGTTACTGCACACTTCTTGATGCTATTATAAATGATGTCATTTTTTAAAATTTCACTTTCTGATTATCTGCTGCTGGGTTGGTTAATGGAACAAAAACTGGTGTTTGGCAGGTTTTACATGTTGCAAAGCTCTCTTGTTATTTCTAATTAATTTATCTGTAGACTTTGTTTGTATTTCGTAGGTACAAAATCTCCAAACAATAACTTTACTTCTTTTATCCAATGTTTACTTTTTGCTCATTTTTGTTGACTTGCTACCCACTTGGAATTTCCAGAACAATTCTGAATAAAGTGGTTGCAGACATCCCCATCTTTCCTGATTACAATGCCCACAATTCTATATATTTCCTAGCTTTGCTGTTTTTTGAGACACTCTTTAGGAGATTAAAGTTGATGCACCTTGTATTCCAGGTTAGCTAAGGATTTTCATCAAAAATGAGTATTTTTTGTATATGTTAATATGGTGAATTACAATAACTGTTTAAGGGAAACTAGAATAATTAAGTTTATAAATAGGACCAAACATTAATCAAAAACACTATGAAATCAACTTAAAATTTACTAGATTCATAAATTTAAAAAGACAATGTGTTGGGACACCTGGGCTTAGATGGCTAAGCGTCTGCCTTCAGCTTGGGTCATGATCCCAGGGTGTTGGGATCCAGTCCCTTACTTCTCCCCCTACTTGAGCTCTTGCTTGCTCTAACAAATAAACAAATTAAAAAGTTTTTTAAAAAGTAAAAAAAAGACAATATATAAAGTTATATTTAAAAGTCTGAAAGAAAACTAGGTATTTGAATTGATAAATTTAAAAAAATACTAATTTTAAAGCCAAAGTTCACAAAGAGAATTTTGTGTACAAAATTACCATAAGCATGATATGAGCATTCATGCATGCTCTCTCTTTCACATGTACAACAGTGTCCAATAATGACCGATGTATTGGCATATAACGATTAAGGCAAGTTTGCAACTTCCTCCCCAAAATGTCTGATGAGGCCAAGAAAGGAAAAAGTACAGCATGGCTTCATTTGAGAATGCAGGTTCTGTGAAATTTTTTAAAAAAGGATGCAGGCTGTGTTAACCATGCTATAATTTGCTAGCTGTGAAAATTCTGGGCCGGTTACTTTACCCTCTCTATACCTTATTGTCTCCTGTGCTCAGCTGTGCTGAAACGAAAGGAAGATCAGTGAACTACAGAATTCCTCAATCTACAGTTGAACCTCTCAAAGGCCACATTACCTCATATTCTTCCAAATTCACTTCTTCAGGTTTTATCATTTCAAGCTTGGCTTGAGCAACTTTCATTATGTTGTGACACCTTCAAATAAAAGAAATGCATTCCTAAATCAAAAGCAAAATTCATAAAAACTGAAAAATATGTGACATAAAACTAAACTACCCAACACATATGAAAATAAAATCCATTGTCACTAAGCAACACTTTTTTGAGGAAGCAACTCCCAAGTAACTTTAATTGAAAATGGTTTTTAGATCAATGTTGGATAGTTACAAAGCACATAAAGAAGACAGCATCAATAGTTTTAACTCAAATTTATGATGTTATATTTATATATGGTGTTTGAATTACATTCTATCAATACATATTGCATAAGAAAAAATGAAATGTTTTTTTTATGATGTATATCTAAGCAAGCCTAAGAAACATTAAATCTCATTTTCCCCTTTCAAATGGCAGTATTCATAAATAGCAAAAAAAAAATCCAAAATGTGGCTATCATTTCAGGTAAAAGAGACTTTCTTATGCATAGAATCATTATTAAAGAAATCTCCGCAGAATATATTTAGTTATCACATGGATCTCACTTTGTCTTTCAAGTATAAGAGAAATTAAACTATTAAACAATTTGACCAATTTCCATCCCCAGGACAAAAACCGCAAAAAGAGTGAAAAGTCAATGTGATTACCCCACCAATATTTTCTCCATATTCATTGGAACATGGTGTACCAACAACCCAAATAGTAAGAGTCATAATCAGTCATATTTCTGAGCGATTTGTGGTGGGGTAATATGTAAAATAAGTGATGCTCCCATTACTACTAATAAAATAGTAAGAGCTAACAGTCACTGAGCACTGTATTGCCTATCAAATACTGTTGAAGCCATTTACTTGTATTATCTCACTTAATATGAAATTTCACAGCAGACACATGGTAAAGCAGGAATTTAATCCTGAATGCTTTATTTCCATATATTCTCCTCTGCTATACGTATTTTTAATTTTGAGATAATCATGAAGGGATAATCATTTATTTCAGGATTAAAATGGACTACAATGAACTCCAAGATAACATAAATGTTTCTGTATTCTAAAAATAACATCCAATACTTGGATCTTTACCCAAGGCCTAAATTTCTTTAATGGAATTCATTTTAACTAGATTATATTTTAATTTTCTAATATTACTAAAAAATAAAAAACTTCTAGGGATTTTATACAAATTTCTATGGGAAAACATTTTTGCATAAACCAAAATATAGCAGATCCTTTAACAACATGGGTTTTGAGGATACACTTACACACAGATTTTTTTTTTACAGTATTGTGTTTTTCCTTATAATTTTAGTAACATTTTCCTTTTCTTCAGCTTACTTTATTATAAGAATACAGTATATAATATATATAACATACAAAATATGTATTTATTGACTTTACATATTCAGAGGCTTCCAGTCAACAGGAGATTATTAGCGGTTAGGTTCTGGGGGAGTCAAAAATTATACACTTTATGTGTAGATTTTTGATTGCACAGAGAGTCAATCTCCACTAATCTCCACACTGTTCAAGGATGAAGTATAATTCAACCATTTTAAGACTTCTCTTGATATCAGAGAGTATTAAACTATTTTATTTGCATCTACAATTAAATACTTTTCTCTAGAGATTCCCAAACAAGGTAATTTTGCTCCTCAAAGAGATTATTTGGCAATACCTGGAGACACTTTGGGTTGTCACGGCTTGTGGGAGGTGCTACCAGCATTTAGCAGGTAGAGGTCAGGAACACTGCCAAATATCCTATACATTATAGGATACCCCCACAATAAAGAACTATCTGACTCAAATATACAGTAGAGACTGAGAAATTCTTTATTTCTCTAGAATACTGAGTTCCCAAAGGGCAGTAATTATATTATATTCTCCTGTGCATCTTTATATTGCTTAGCTCAGTACCTTGGTCAATAATCACACACACTAAAGCAATAAATAAATAAATAATTGCTCAAACTTTTAAATTGCTCAGACTATAAACTCCAAGAAAATCACAAAGCAACTGTACAAATTAAGTGAAGTCAAGTTTTGTGCTCTATTTACTGTCTTCATCTAGGTTAAAAGAAACATTAAAAAAACTGCAAAGAAAACTATTTTAAAAAGATAATTTGAGCACATGAGTTATTTCACATTTTTAAATTACCTTTCATCAAAACTCAAATTCCTATCTCCAAATTGTTCTAGCAATGTTTTCTCAATGATTTTCTTTGGTGCTTGGTTCTGGATAAAATAGACCACTACATGATGTAAACGATAATCTGTTTCTGGTGGGGTATCTTCTTGGGCCAACTTAACCAATCTTGAATACTCCAATTTAATTGCCTAGAAAATGTAACAAAATGTCAATTTTGGTTAATTATAATAATTAAAATCCTTCGATATTACAGCTTTAATTATTCTTGTGTTCAGATACATTTTTTTCTTTTAAAGTATAACAAACAAGGTAGTACATCTAAAAATACTGCCCCATATTCCATAGTTTAAAAGGATTTTCTAAAACTGACCATATGTGTACTTCCTTATCCCTTCACTGTAGTGTTTTTTGTTTTCATGTAGAGAAGCAGTAAACTAAACAACAGACCTAAGCGTACTATGTAAATACTTTCGTAAAACTTATCAGTCTGGTCAGTCTACTCAGAAATATCCTAAGACTGAGAAACCTCTTATACTATGCTTTCCAGTATCAGTTTCATGTGTATTTTGAATATTCCAAATTTTCGAGTTGAAATACAGCTTCCTAGAATACCCATATCTGAAAGAAAAGCTGGCTCTTATATGCATAATAATACCACTATAATTACCTTTTAAAAGAGTCTAAGTAAGTCCTGAGACTGTAAGGATCACAGAATGAATCCCTTGTTGCTTCAAAAATATTTGAATTTTATATGTGTAAGAATTAATTAATATTATCATTATTATCACCTTGTGCTTGAACTTCCTTTTTCTTTATAAACAGGACATCTCAGAATTTATAACTAATTATAACAGGAAACAATACTGATACATGTTTCTACATGTGAGCAAACCATTTGGAAAATATTAGCTCATAAAGAGATAAATGTAGGGTTATCTATCAAATACTGCTGTATACAAATAACTTATATAATTAAAAATACTTTTCATAATAATCATTTATACTGGACTTCTATCTAAATCCTAGCTCTATTAACCATAAAAATTTTGGGGCCACAAGCAAAATAAGTTACAAAAAAATCAATTCTATTAGAAAGATTTTTTTGTTTTTATTTTTTTAAGAAGTATCCCTTTCCTAAGCAATTCCTGGCAAAACAGATACCTTGATATATTTTATAGAAGGGAGAAAATGTAACTGACAAGCACTAAATGAAACATACTAGTTATATGCTTTTATATTTCATTAAAGAGAAGGCTAATAAGTCCTTTCTATAAGTTAACACTATAAACAGAATTATTACCTTATAGCTAAAATAAATAGAGTTCTCCTTTTTTGGTCATACATGCTGTTGTTAAAAATAGCCATGAAAACTATATTTTGACATGTAGGATCATAGGCTCACTTCAATGTATACCTAATTAGTATACATAAGCTTTGCTTAGAACTCTAAAATCTTCCCATTTTCCCAATTTGAAAAAAAAAGGGCGCACATATTCATTTAATAACCAAACTATACTAAATTTGAGAATAAATATAAAACAAAAAAAAATCAGTAAGTGTTCTTCCTTATTATAGTCTTCAGGCAATGACTGTCATAAACCATTCCAAGTTCTTTTGAATATTTAAATATTTCAAGGTATCATCCTTTTGGCCAAAATTAGTATGACCAAAATAAAATAAATTCGTATTGAGCCTCTTAAAGTAATACTGTAGGTTTAGAGATAAGAAATTATAACACTAAATGGTTACATTTTTTTTTTACCTACATTCAAAAGAGAGATTGTATATTTTTCCTAAAGAGCAAAGAGGTCTCTATTAGCAAGCTGGAATACATATCCCTCTTTTATTCTAAAATTATGTTTATCCCTTAATTTTGTTCTATTTAAGATTCTCCCAATTTGCACAAGTAAACGCCAAAGTTAAAATCTATACTTAAACAAGTAGAGGTAAAAATGCACGTTTAAATTTCTACAAGCGATTTTTCAAACACATAAAAAGTACGTTTTCACCAGCACAAATTATTTTTTATAATTATTTTTATTTATGAACGTCCTTCTAAAAAAGCTCTCTGATGTTTAAAATATACTGCAATCATATCTATTCCTTCAAAATTTCAACAGATGTTCCACGCCACTATATCTAGCCAAGTTATTCACTATCATTACAAGCAAAGTTAACACTGCTGAGTTGTCAGTTAATTCATACAACTTCCTCAGAATCTTGCTGCAGAACTGTGTTTGTCCTTTCCATACTCTGGCTGCCTATGAAGGTAATTATTTAAGTTAACTACCACAGATAGTGCAAAGAAACCACCAAACATTTACAGAATGAAATATAATACTAGTCATCAGGTAGGTGATGGAACTGCTTCGCAATTCATTTTTAAAAGTCTCTTTCACCAGACCTTTAACATGGTCCTACTATTCAGGTCCAAAGTTACCTATTCTGTCTTACTTCCTATGACTCTTCAACAAAGACTTCCTTCCACTTAGGTCAGAATTGTCTCCCCACAGATGCACTCGTGCCCTTATTCCTTAAGTTCTCCTAATACATGATGTCCTTTCTTGTCTGTTCCCCATCTATCTGTAGATGACCCATTCAATAAGACTAGTTTCTTTCTCTTTTGAAATTTTCAGTTGCAAAGATCCAAATGATTGTACCTAGACTTTTTTCTACCTTTCCAAATCATAATACAAAATCATACTCTAAATCTGTAATTTTAACAGACTTTATTTTGCTATAACTATATACATACAACAGAAGATACCAAATATATAAACATACAATATATTCTGGAGACAGAAAGGTCTAAGGGAAAATCAGACTAAGAATCAGAGAGTGAGGTATACTATTTGTTAATTGTGATATAAATTAAATCACAAACTTCTCCAAGTCTTAATGCTCTTATCTCTGAAATAAGATCTGTTGAATTCACAGAGAGTGTGTATGTATGTGTGAGTGTGCATATAAATTAAGTGTTTTTATAGGCTATTTAAACAAACAAACAAAAAAAACTGGCAGTGTACCAAAAGACAGAAGAAAACCTACTTCAAATCCCAGAGGACTTGTCATCATATAAGCAATATGATTTGAAAACAGTGCAATACATACAGGAATTAAAAATAAAGACAACTCCCAAACTAAACTCTTAGGAATTAAAATAATACTGTCTTAAATTATTCTTGGGCCAAAAGAATCAAAATCATATTAAAATTGGGATCATAGGATATCAAAACCTAAAGACATAGGAAACTTCCAATTTAACCAATAGAGAAAAAGTGCATTTCAAGAAGCGAGGAGGGAGAAGAGGAGAGGAAAGAAAAAAAAGGTAGAAAAATAAAATAATGTGGCAATTAGATAAAAAAGACCCCAAATTATTCTTTCCAAAAAGCTGATAGAAAACCAACGTATGGGAGAAAACTCACCACCACATATCAGAAAGGTGACAAAAATACAACAACAAGAACAACAAAATGAGCTTTACAATTTGTTTAAAAAGTGATACATATAACTTTATGCCAATAAACTATAAGTTTTTAATTAAACAGATGATCATCTAGGAAAATGAATTAACAGAATTGCTTTAAAAGGCGCCTGGGTGGCTCAGTGGGTTAAGCCGCTGCCTTCGGCTCAGGTCATGATCTCAGGGTCCTGGGATCGAGTCCCACATCGGGCTCTCTGCTCGGCAGGGAGCCTGCTTCCTTCTCTCTCTCTCTGCCTGCCTCTCAGTGTACTTGTAATTTCTCTCTGTCAAATAAATAAATAAAATCTTTAAAAAAAAAAAAAAAAAAAAAAAAAAAGGTACAAAAACTACCAAGTCTTTGAAGAGACCCAGTAAAGTTACAGAAGAACTGAAAAGGTTGCTCAAGATCTGTACCCAATAATGGAATCAGGCCCACTTTGTTTTAGAGCTGTACGGTTAAGTCTTTAAGGACCAAATAATTTCTTCATCTACACTACTCCAAAGTCTGAGAAAAGGGAAAAGCCTCCTTAATGATTACCATGGCCAGCATAATCTGAATATAAAATATTGACAAATATAAAAAAGGAAATTGGGGATCAAATTATCTATGAACATAGAGCCAACACTCATCCATTTTTGATAAACTACATTGTATACAAAAGAATATATAGAAACAGTATTTACAATGTTTAAAAAAGGGAGGGTCAATGTTAAAATCTTTACATTCTATGGGTTAAAGATTACAATCTTTCAGAAGAAACTCTTTTAACTATGAATTTGAGAAAGTTTTTAAAATTGTAAAGGGAAATCTATAAAAAAATACTATACATCATACTTGAAAATAGAACACTAGAGACATAGCCATTAAAATTATTTTCAGGGGCGCCTGGGTGGCTCAGTGGGTTAAGCCGCTGCCTTCGGCTCAGGTCATGATCTCAGGGTCCTGGGATCGAGTCCGGTATCGGGCTCTCTGCTCAGCAGGGAGCCTGCTTCCCTCTCTCTCTCTCTGCCTGCCTGCCTCTATGTCTACTTGTAATCTCTCTCTGTCGAATAAATAAATAAAATATTAAAAAAAAATTAAAAAAAATTATTTTCATATTTAACTATATTCTGAAGTCTGGTTAACATAATAAAAAGCAGAAATGAAATAACAAGTATGATGGAAATTATCCCAATTATGAGATAATTATTCAGAGTCAGTGTACTGAAATAATGACATGAATCAACTGAAAAAATAAGAGCCCAATAAGGTAACTGGATTCAATATAAATAAATAAAAATTTAAAAAATAAAAAATAAATTAATTAGCTCTCCCACTATCTACCCTACCTGTAACTTGGTAGAATAAGTAGGAATAAGTGCCTCAATTCATAAAAACAAACTTTTTTTATATGCATAGGAATAAATTAAACAAGAAAGGTATAAGATCATTAATAAAGTAAAATTATAAAATATACATGCAATTGAGGACAGTGCCCAGATATCAGCAATAGTAAACATGTCTTGATATGCCCATCAAGGAAACGGGAAGACAATTACAGAATAGTCACAATGGAATACCTTGAGAATGAACTACAACTATATCCAATAAACAGCTAAAGTTTCAAACGTGTTGAGTAAAAGCAGCCAGACAAAACAAGGACCTATAGTGAAAGATTCCAAGTGTATAAAATATAAGAACACTTTCTTATGCTGTTAGAGGTCCAGTGAATGTCTTCTTTGGGGTGGTGGAAGAATGCAGTAAGCGACAGGAAGAAGAAACAAGCACAGCTTCTGAAGTACCGTATGTTCCAGGCCCGACTGGGAGTTACACAGACATGTTCACGCTGGTCGTTGATGGAGCTGCTCACTCATGGGCTGCACTGTTTGGCATGTTTTATGCTGTCATAAATATACTTTTACAACTTTTGAATAAACAAAAGCGTAATAAAAACAGGCATTTTAGGAGCACCTGGGTGCCTCAGTGGGTTAAGCCTCTGCCTTCCGCTCAGGTCATGATCCCAGGGTCCTGGGATAGAGCCCCACATCAGGCTCTCTACTCAGCGGGGAGCCTGCTTCCCCCTCTCTCTGCCTGCCTCTCTGCCTACTTGTGATCTCTCTCTCTGTGTCAAATAAATAAAATCTTTTTTTTTTTTAAGGCATTTTAAAAGTCCAAAAAAGTTATGTCAACTAGAAACAACTGCTGGACCACCAAGAAGAAGTCTCATGAATACAGAGGTGTTCATACTTCATTAAAATCCTAAGGACACTTTAGTAGGTATAGGCCCCTCCCCCCAAAACAAAAACAGAAGCAAACAAACAAACAAAAACATTTTAATGTCTTTCAGAGTAAATAAAGTATACAAATCCCATGATTATAATTATGGTATGACCCTCCCTCTGCCACAAACATAGAGTAACAAGTACTTTGTGAATACTTTCCTTCTGGCTTTTATATTTGCTTGTCATATCAGTCTTGTACTGCCTTTCTCTAAATTTCATCTTTACATGACAAAAGCTTCTCTCTTTAAACCACGAGAATTTGGGAATTTTCTGTTAACAGTGGAAACTGACCACAACATCATCAACTGGGAAAAGAACGCAGGTAAGCATCTTTCCTCGCTTATTCTTCCAGCTCATACTGTGTGTTTACAGGGAGCAGACTCCCATGTGTGAGGGCCTGTGGTTACTATTGTATCTGAGAGTGAGTTGATGACTCTCCCTAATAAAGAGGTTAAATCTCAGAAAGTCCACTTACCCAGATATAAGTTTCATTCTCTAATTTATATTTTTATTGTAAAAACCAACATTCATCACATGGTTTACCACCAGCAAACATATACAACATTTTAAAAACTGATCTAACCATAATATAAATGGAAGTCCATTTTTAGAAACAGGCAGAGAGTTGAAAAACTTCTTATAATCAAAAAGCTAATACAAAATAAACCACTAAAGATATTTTTTGGTAATAGGACAGAAGAGATATAGATGTATCTATATTATATCATACTATAATATAATTACATATAATTATGTATAAAAACATAAATATTAAAAATAAAAATCACAAATATACTATATCTAATTTAGGGAAACAGTAAGAGAAACAGCTATCATATGTTAGTTCCTGTGTTTTACATATATTTTGTATATAATAAAATGAATACTAAAAATAAAAATTATCAGTATACTATGTCTAATTTAGGGAAACAGCAAGACAGAAGCAGCTATCATGTTAGCTACTATGTTTTGTATATATATTCTGAATGTTGACAATGATTAAAATCAATTGCCAGAAAAAAACAAAAAAATGTTTAAATAGGCCAATCACTGCAGAAAGAACAACCAACACCAAAAAAACAAATTATCAAAAAAAATCTATAACCAAAAAAGGGGCCTAGGCTCATATGGTTTTACAAATTCTAACTTACTTTTATGGAATAGACAATTCCTATGTAAACTACACCACTGTATAAAAAAAAAAAAAAAGCTTTCAAATTCACTTACTAAAGCTAACAAAAGCATAAGATAAAACCTGATGAAGATAGCAGAAAAAAGAAAAATACAATAAATTTTTATTAATAGAGAATGTAGAAAACCCAAATAAAATGCTGAGTAAATAGTGTGTATATTTCAATTCATAAAAATAAAAATCTACTAAGAAAAGTACTTTAAGAAACTACTACTGAAAACTTACAATACCTTGGGTCAAAGAAGACTTTTTGTATAGCAATGAAACTCCAGAATCCAGAGAGGAGAGAAAGATTTGAAAGCAGTGTTTTTAAAACTTCTTTATGAAATAAAGGTACAATCAACTAACTCAAACAGAAATGGCAGATGGGAAAAAACAGTGCATATGTCCATAAAGAGTGTACTATAGGAGCATCTGGGTGGCTCAGTCGTTAAGCCTCTCTCTGCCTTTGGCTCTGATTGTGGTCCTGGATCAAGGCCCACATCAGGCTCCTTGCTCAGTGGGAAGCCTGCTTCTCCCTCTCCCACTCCCCTTGCTTCTGTTCCCTCTCTCACTGCCTCTCTCTGTCAAATAAATAAATAAAATCTTTTTTTAAAAAAGAGGGTGATATATAATAAATGAAGGTAGAAAAGATAATGTGGTAGATATACTGCCTTTATTTTAAGAATGCCCTCAATATATTTATGAGTGATATGTTACAAAATAATATAAATAGTCAAATGTAAAAATGAAAAAGAATTCCCTATATATGCATGATTGCATAAACAAAAGGAAGAAATCAGAAAGGTTACACAGCAGTGGCAGAGACTGCCATTATTAGTTTTAATTTAGACACCTATGTATTACTGAATGATTGCATTGTGTACCTATTACTACCATTTTTAAATTTTTAAAAATTTTTTAAATGACATATTTTTTTAAATTATGTATTATCAGCTAGAATTTTCCAAATGCTAATCATTTACCTATACCTGAAAACACATTAATGATAAACAACTGATATTTATGTAAGATTTTATATGTGTGTATATGTATGTGTACATATATATACACATATACCTATACACATATATATACATATACATATACAAATACAAACACACACACATACACCTCTCAATTAAAGATAGGTAAAAATAAATATACATGGATATAAGCTTCAGAGATTTGCTGCTGCCTCAAAATCAAAGGGTAAACTGAAAAAGAAAAAAGATATGAAAAATGGAAAACATATAAAAGACAAGTCACAAAGGACATCCTAGGTAATGGTGAATAAAGATCACAAGATATTAGTTATACACTGGGGGTATAAGAAAATCAGTGCAGGGACGCCTGGGTGGCTCAGTTGGTTAAGCTACTGCCTTCAGCTCAGGTCATGATCCCAGGGTCCTGGGATCGAGTCCCACATCGGGCTCCTCGGTGGGGAGCCTGGTTCTCTCTCTGCCTCTGTCTGCTTGTGCACTGTCTCTCTGTCTCTCTCTCTCTCTGATAGATAGATAGATAGATAAATAAATAAATAAAAATATTTTTAAAAAAAAGAAAAGAAAAGAAAATCAGTGCAGATTGAAACAAGTTACAAAGCTCTGGAATAACAGACTTAGAGAAGATGTGTATTCCAGAAGAGATCTATTCCAAAATAAATTTCCCCAAGAAGGTAAAACTGACACCAGAATGTGGAAGATTTAAAACCGACAACAGAATGTGTCGGTTTAAACAAAGTCTTTGTTTAAATCTCTCACATTCTGTTGTTTAAATCTTTTAAACTCTCTAAACTGACTTTAGAAGCACATCAGTAATACATATAGAAAATTAAGGAAACCAAAAAATAAAACAACTCCAAGGGAAACGAAAGCTGAGGGGGGAAAAAGGTCAAAGTAATGTTTATGATTCAGCTCAATCCTGAGGAGCATACAAAGAAATAGTAATACAAACTGAGAATTCCGTTTTAATCCAAATGACGAATTTTACGTGTGTGTGTGTGTGTGTGCGCGCGCGCAGACAGATGGATGGAAAGATGGAAGGGTGGGAACTACGGGGCAGGGGGAGCAGCACAGGAGGAGAGCTCATTGTTCACATTCCCGAGTAGGGAATTCAACAGGAAATGTGTAAACCAAGAATCACAAAAACTGAAGCATTCTGTGTTGACTTAAAGATATGGAATTCATGCCAAGAGGATTAGATAAAAAAAAAAAAAAAAAAAAAAAAACCGGAAGCTATTACCACAGCGGAGATGGGGGTGGGGTGTACTGTTGTTTGTGATGTATCTAATTAGCTGGCTCTTTACAATATAGGCAGGTATCAATCTAAAAAATGCGGAATTCCCAATTCAACATAAAGATATCCAACTTGGAAAAAAAAATCACAGTGTTACTCTAAATGACAGATACTTTTCCCACAAGAAATTCATGAAAACTTCAGAAGACATACATTCAGTGTATTTTAAGAAAAGAAAATATAGGCCACCTGGAAGAATTGAGTTTTTAAACAAAGTTTTGTGTTTTTTGTTTTTTTTTTTTTCAATAACAGCAGTTTTTAAACCTTTCTTACTTAATAGGGTGATAACTCATCCTGGGATCTGTTTAACACTTAAAATCCTATATTCCAGAAAACTCCTCAGTCTTGGGCACACCAAGATGGCCAGTCACTCTAACAAGTTCAAAAGTATTTACTATTATAAGGCTACAATGCACAAGCCCTAAAGTACCCCAAGTACTAAAGAATTAAAGAAATAATGAAAATAAGCAGCTTTTTGAAGACTGAGTTGGATGAGGCAGGGTATAGAAAATTAAGGGAAAGTTTGAGATTTTTAAGGTCAAGAAAGAAAGCATACAGTTTACTGTAGTGAACTGTATCTCAGTAAAGCCTTTTTGTTTTTTTAAGGGAAAAAAAAAACATGCAAAGGGGTGAGAAGTGAAAACAACTTGAAGTTTTTGGTAATGTAAGATCAATATATTATAATTAAAATATTATAAAGATCTGGATAAGATGACATGGAGAATAAAAGCAAAAGAAAAAAAAATTAAATTTCCCTACAACTTAAAGCCCCCTCATTGACAAGTCCTTGAGATAAGGAGCTTGTGACCTTCCTCTAGAACTCAACCACCTTGATGTTAACACCCTGCTAAGGGTGAAGGCAACCTTATCTTCACATTAGCCTGATCTCCAGGATCCTGTAAGTCTCCTTTAATATATAAAAATCCCTTTGGAAACTTCATCTCTAACCCCCACACCCCACCAAGATATACGTCAGCAATCATCCTCTAACCCTACAGCCCACTGATACTCATCTGAAGGGTCTCATGACTAAGGTCTTACTAGATGGTGATAAATGACCTTTTCCTCACAATAGCTAGCCCCTCAAGGTCCTGGAAACCTTGCTTCTAAATTCCTTAGAGATTTATGCTATCCCTAACTCCTTCCCAATTTGAAAGTATATAATCAGCCACCCCTCATAACCCCAGTGCAGCTCTTCCTGTCCCCAGGTCCTGTCCCTGTGCTTTAATAAAACCACCTTTCTGCACGAAGACGTCTCAAGAATTCTTTCTTGAAAGTTTGCTTCCAAACCCCAATATTTTTACATCATTAGAGGGGAAGAGATTTGGTCATGGAATAATGCAATTGCTTGATGATCTCACATTTCTTGAAATGACTAGGATATTAAAAATTCAGAACAAAACGTTAAATGAGTAAGAAACATAAAAATAAATGAACAAATCATTTTTGAAACAACCAAGTGAAGAAAGCAGTTTAAAATCAAATGATGGTGAAATTTAAATATATATATATATATATACACACACATATATATGTATGTATATGTGTGTGTGTGTGTGTGTGTGTGTGTGTGTGTGTGTATATATATATATATATAGTAATACTGGGTGCCTGGTCACTCAGTAGGTTAAGTGGCTGCCTTCAGCTCAGGTCCTGATCCCAGAGTCCTGGGATCAAGCCCCTCGTTGGGCTCCCTGCTCAGCAGAAAGCCTGCTTCTCCCGCTCCCTCCGCCTGCCACTCTGCCTACTTGTGCTATCTCTCTGTCAAACAAATAAATAAATTCCAAAAAAACTATGTATATATATATGTATATATATATATATACATATATATTGTAATACTGACAAACAGTATTACCAATGAGAAGAAAACAAACTATACCAGAAGCAATTACTCCGTTTCTATTTTCACTCATCAATACCTTTTATTCCCTTCAAATAAAAACACAATTCAGGGACGCCTGGGTGGCTCAGTTGGTTAAGCAGCTGCCTTCAGCTCAGGTCATGATCCCAGCGTCCTGGGATCGAGTCCCACATCGGGCTCCTTGCTCAGCAGGGAGCCTGCTTCTCCCTCAGCCTCTCTCTGCCTGCCATTCTGTCTGCCTGTGCTCGCTCTCTCTCCCTCTCTCTCTGAAGAATAAATAAAAATCTTTAAAAAAAAAAAAAAAAAAAAAAAAAAAAACACAATTCAAATTTCTGCTAACAACCCAAAGGTGAACTATTAGGGTAACTCAGGTAAAATGCTTTTTTTTGTTGTTGAATTATCTGGGTTACCAAAACAAAACAAAATAAAACAACAACAAAAAATTACTCTTAGATTCATGCATAAAAGAAACCCTTAGAACATCAGGTGGCCATGGCTAAGATAGGAAAAGAGAAATTATATAGGAAATAAAATGTAATTCAAGGAAATAAAATATTTTAAGAATTTCATTTAAAAAACATTAAAAAATTAAATGAAAATGTTAATTGTACCTTAAAGAACCCTGCTTCAGGGCCACACCTGTCATACACACTCCAGGATTTACCTATCGCCATGATAATACCTTGCATGCTCGGTGTCATCATGATCTGCCACAGGAATTCAAAGTGAGAGTTTTTGAATGGTTAACATAAAAAAGTATCAAAAACCAAAATAACATCTTGACATGCAAGCTAAAAGTCCTTTGTTTTTCACTACTTATAAACTAACCATTGCCTATTTTATGGCAGATATGGTTCAATATACATATAAGCATCTTTCAAAGTCATCCGTACAGGGCCACAGCTAGCTCTAGATGCTACCTTTGTGCAAACCGCAAAAAGGCAACCACCCTCTTCTGAACTGAAGAATTCCAAAAAGCCACCTCCTTCTTGACAAACAATCAAAAAGTGTTGCTCTCTGAGAACCACCTAGAACAAGCAACACTCTTTTTATTTAAAAAAAGTGCCTCTTTAAGGTTTGAGGAGCTCAGCAGGAGCTCAATTTCACCTCCACTTTGCCCTGCTGGCTGGGCACCCTTACACAACAGTATGACCTGAACATCTGTGAGCTGCAGCCCTGTATCCACACGACTTAAAGTTCCCAGGTACATGCACGGTTAAACTGACACTCCAATCAGTTACAAAAACAAAACAAAATGCATCTCTGCCAACAGCATAAGCACTTACACAAAAGACAGCATTAAATGATTAATCATAATTCTAAATTTTAAAATGCCACAAGGCTTACCCCAAAACAAGCACTCAGGTACTTGGTCAATAAATTAACATTTTTACTAAAAACATGGCAGTTTCCATAATTTTCAAGCAGCAACATGGTAATGAAATAGTTAACTGGAACAATGTACTGCTATTAAGTATTACATACTTAAGCATTTCTTTGTTTCTGAAATAGCTTATCACTCTTAGCTGTTCACATTCTAAAATACCTGCAAAATGAAACAACTCAGAGTACTATGAAGCTTGCTATTAGAGCAATCAAGAGATTGCATCCAACACCTCTGATTCACTGAAACTATTACCCAAATTTTGATTATACACTGAGTCACAATATACCTAATATCTGCTTCAGAAAATTTATCTGACCAGTTTCTCTCTCATAAACCAGCTTTTTATTCTCCTTATGGCCATTGCTTTCTTACACTGGCACAATAATCTTCATGTCTTTGTGACACTGCTGGTTTCAATGATTAACTCTTACATAATCACTTAACTGTAACTTCAAAGTAAGTCTGAAATGAAGTTGCTTGGAAAAACTATTTGATATATATTAAATTCTCATCCATGCCAGTAAAAACTAACAAATGATAGAATTCAAGGTCTTCCATACTATTCAGAAACAGCTTTACTGGCCCTGGCCTCAAATATAAAAAAGATCAAATGTAGGAGTCTCAAGAAAAAAGTGAGAAAAAGGGGGGGATCTGATGGTACAAGGACAATAGCACATTTTCATCTGGATTCTCAAGAACAGTGTATAAAGCACTGGAAGGCATTCGATAATAATGAATCGCTCCATTCACATTCACATGGAGGTTGCAGAAGCAAAAATACCCACCATCTATCTGCAATCAGGCTGTAAGACTTTTTGGCAGGAAATAGTAGGCGAATTATGATAATACAGAATTCAAGTAAAACAGGAAATTATTTTTAAATGTTCAAAGTTTTTTTTTACTTAACTAAACAAACCTTATTGTTATCTATCAACCTAGAAAAAACTGATCATATGTCTACATAAAAGAATTAACTCTAGAAACATTAAATTATTCTTTTGACAAATTCCATAAGCTTTCTACTTAAATTTTCATTTGAAATTCAAAGTTCTGTAAGCAGTTGGTAAGGTAATTTCAGACCAGGGTGGCCAAGCTGTATGTTATGCAGCAATACACATAAATGTGAAAGTGCATGCAGGCCCAAAGTACGTGTATTAAACAGGCACAGGTAAGCAGGAACAGTGCAGAGGTCTACAATAAAGGTACCTCGTCATCATAACCCCCCTCCTTTGACTCAATCATGAATTTCCCTACATGGGGAATCGCCACCTCTACAACTTGCTGGTTAGAAGGTGGTTGGCTTGTGGTATTTTCAGGTTTCTGCAGAAAAAAAATTATTAGTAGGAACATTAGAAAAAAGAACAAGAGATTCCTGAGTTTTTAAAAAATACCTATACTTGCTTAGTATGAGATGAAACCACCCAAAACCAACATTAGAAGTGAATGCCTTAAGTAGTAACATAAGATATATAACTTTCCTTTTACAACTCAACCACTAATTTTTTTTTTTCTACAAAGCATTTTGGATACCAAATCCTTAAAAATAATAAATAGTGGTAGTTATATTTCCTACTGCTGTCTGTAAATTACAGCTGTAAATTAATTCTAGTAATTCTATAAATCCTTTCTTGACAACTCCATCAAAACAAGACATGACCTCCTCTGAACCCATGAGAGTTTGTAGGTTTTCTTTTTATGGTTTTACTTTTCTATCCTCCCTAAGAATTAATACTATATCCAATTTATATCCATAGTCTATTGTGTTTAGCTCACTCTGTATAGCCTCTAAGAGTCTTGTATGATGCACTGTACGATGTATTTATATGTATGTCTGATGAATTCTTGTTTCTGAAAAAGACGCTGGGAAGTGACATCTCTTTTTAACAATTCAATCAGATTTTTTTCTTTTCATCCTTTTCTTTGGTAACAAATTCCACACTAAGAGTAGAAGATAGTATAAAATCCAGAAAAGTCCACTCAAAGATACTAATATGGTTCATCCAAAAATACTGTCCAGATTTCAAAAAGATCTTATGTTACTGAATAAATTTATAATTAGAATATTCACTATGTACGTACAAACAAATTTCCCAAGTACTTAAGGTGCTTGAAAGCAGCTTGCTTAAGTAATTTTAGTTCACACATTTAGTTTTCTGAAGCAAAAGATAAACTTTAGTTTTGACATAAACAAAATTGTAATAAAAGCAATTAAAAAGGCTTTATTTCATTTGAAATATATGTAAATTCTAGAGATGAAAACATTTTATGACTTTCCAGAAGTATATATGCAAAAAGAGTTTAAACAATAAAGCAAAACTAATTGCCAAGACTGACACTGCCCCTTCTAAAAGAAATGCTACTTTTAAGCATAACATATTTAGAAAAGGTTTCCTTATTTTGAGTCCTCAACTTTTCAAGAGGAAATAACCAACCTGCAAAGTTGTTGTGATCACAAGAGATAAGCTAATCCAATACTTCATATATAATAGTTTTCTATAATGACAAGTATTACCAGTATTATAATAATATTATACTACTTTAAAGTGTTTTTATTTGAATAGAATAACCCAATATGACTAGTATACATACCTAGAGAGATATGCTTATGAAAGAAGAATTATTATGCTGGGTCTCTAACCACAAGAGTGAAATTTGATCAGGTAACTTAGGAGAGCTGTCTAGACTTTGTGGTCAATCACTTCTCACAATCAAATCAATCTAAAGTGGTATTATCTTAAGGAGAGAATATAAATTTAAGTCAAGTAGCAACTGTGAAACTGATCAGTATTTGTATATTGATCCTTATAAAACAATATATGGGTTTTGGAAAAAAAAGTTGCACTTAGGAAAAAATAATGTTTAATAAACATTTTCAGTTACCACAGAGAGTTTCTATAGCGTAATACTGGTAAGTTATATACATGCAAACTGAGAAACCAAAGAAACTTAGGTGAATATAATAATCCTGTTGTATTATTCATCAAGTCTAATTAAATATCCTAAGGTACCATAAAAAATTTCCATATAAAGAATTTGAGGACTCAATAAAGGAAAGTACAGGTATATTTATGTTTTTCTAATATTGTCAGGCCCTTTTACATAAACACCTCAACAAAAGCTAAACTTGAAAGGAGTTAGTAAGTGTTTCAGTTAATAAACATTCCCAAAAGAATTAAAATACAAATATTTTTATTAATGGCCTGAAATCCATTAAGTGGATTGCTTTAAAAAGTAGTTTTTCATGAAAGAGTGACTAGAAAGCTATATAACTACAACCATGTTGTAGTAACGGCCCCCTACCTTTCAACCCAGTAATTCAACTATGGGGAATCCATTCTAAAGAAATGAACTGAAATATGGAGAACATTTCATTTCTAATGGCCTATTTATAATAAGGTAAAGGTAGAAACAAATACACAGTGAGGGAGGTAAATAACAATTTAATCACTCAATGGAATTAACACTCAACCATTAAAGTTTTTCAGAGAATTTTCAACATGGGGAAATGGTTATGTCACATGTTAAATGATTAGAGAAGGCAATACATAAACAAAACTGTATATGCAGTAGTACTTCAGCTACATAAAAAAATCCCAAACCTGTACACAAAAATAAAATGAAAAAAAAAAACCTAATATATTACATGATTAGAGCTTTGAGTAGTGGGAGTACATGTAATTCTTTCTTCAAGTATGCTTTTTGTATTTTTCAAATTTTAAAATATTTCATTTAAAATTAAACAGATCCCTCTAAACAGTAAGCTGTGTATATGTTTAGAGACTATTTCTCTATGGTTTCTGTGACTATACTTTCCGGGAAATTCTTAAGCTAAGATTGGAACTTAACATATTGTATATTTGTAAAATGATTTGCATTTAAGTAACAAACTAACAACTGCTTAGTACCTATACTAAATGCTAGGTACCTTCAAAAAAATAATTTAATCCCACAATGATCTCTATTTTATGTAAAAGCAAACTGGTGTTCAGAAAAATTAAGCACCTTATTCAAGTTTGCATAGCTAGTGAGAAGCAAAACCCATATTTAAAAACCCAGGACTATCTAATCCCAAAGTCTGAACACTCCTTTCATATACATAATTTAGTTTCTAAGGCATATTTTTAAGTGAGAAAAACCAGTATGTCATTATTATGATCCGAAGCAACTAATCATGAGACCAAGAACAGGCTGCTTCAGACAGCCACAATTAACATATTCTTAGCATTTATACAAACAACTCGGGCCTATTGTTGGTGCTACTCCAGAAGATGCACCCAATGGAAAAACATTTATGCTAGCTGTCTATCATATTCTCTCAATGTTATTCTCCTTTCTCAAGTAAAGGTGAAGTAGATTATAGGCTTATGATATTCGTATTATATTATATATATATTAGTTATGCATATGATATATATTATACATATAAATGTTATGTGTAAAATATATATTTGCAAATTTACCTGCAAATTTATGTTATACATGATTACACAAACTAAACAAATCACGTTTCTATATTAAGCTAAATAATACCTTTGGCTTTCTAGTTACAGTTAAAAGGATGATACTTATTAACCATAACATAGGCTTTAAAAATAAAATTCCTAATTAGCAAAAAGCCAAGCAATTACATTTTTAGACCAGTAGTTGCATCTACTTCTCTGCCCTTTCTAGCTCCCTAAGTTTTCTTCTTCTACCACTCCCCAAGAAGTTAGACATCTCAGATATATTACAAGAAACATTTTCCAGGCATGCTTTAGAATAGAGTTAGCAAGGGTTCATCTTAAGCTCATTTATAATCTCCAGGACATTTGCAAAATTTGGAATAATAAAAAGAAAACCTATATTAAAACATTTTTATAGTAAGATGATATAATCAAAAATTTTCATATAGGAAGTGAAATAAAAAAGTATTTCTGGGGGCACCTGGGTGGCTCAGTGGGGTAAAGTCTCTGCCTTCGACTCGGGTTATGACCCCAGGGTCCTGGGATCAAGCCCCGCATTGGGCCCTCTGCTCATCAGGAAGACTGTTTCCCCCTCTCTCTGCCTGCCCCTCTGCCTACTTGTGATCTTTGTCTGTCAAATAAATGAAATCTTTTTAAAAAAAGTAATTCTGATTATTTCACTCATCAAAACATAACAGAATACCTCATTAATTGAACATTTTTCTTAATCAAGATCCTATCACATTAAAGACCTCATTGCAATTAGCAGGTTTTTGTTGAGATTAAGTTCACGAAGTAGAAAACTGTGCTGGAAAACTGCATGTATGTCCTGGGCACCCAGGTGGCTCAGTAGTTAAGCATCTTCAGCACAGGTCATGATCCCAGGGTCCTGGCATCAAGTCCTACATCAGGCTCCCAGACCGCAAAGAGCCTGCTTCTCCTTCTGCCCCTCCTCCCACTTGTTCTCTCAATCTCTCTTTCTCTCAAATAAATAAATAAAATCTTAAGAAAATAAGAAACAGAAAAATTCTGTGACCTGTTCCCTTTAGTTCTCTAGGTAGGTAATCTTCAAATACTAAAATTAGCTATGAAGTAACCTGCATTATAGCTGCTTGTGCTTACTAATAAAAAAGTGACTATAGCAAGTGAATGTTTTTGTAAGATGAAATTCTTGAAATAGCATCTCTCAGAAGGTCATATGCACTGAAAACACAGTACAATACCAATGTACTCAATTTATTGCTATAAAAACATACAATTCAAGAGCTACAACACAGGAAGGTTATAAGGACAATTCTGTTTGGACACTACTGAAATACACATAAACCACTTTGCAAGATCACATTTATCCTGCTAATAATACTCGAACCTAGAACTTCTAATATTTACTATTAAACATATTCCATGGGACAATGAAAATTACTACCTTATATTCCCAACTACTCCAATGTAGTAAGACTAAAGATAGAGGGAAGGGGTGAGGGGAAAAGAAAATAATGCTAAATTTTGTACTTCTCTTAAGTTCCAAATCAAATGATCAATTTAGACTATGATTATGATTTTTCATCAGCCCCTAACAGGAATAGAGAAATTTTTTTGAAAAAAGAAGCACTTTTAGGCACCTCAGTCAGTTAAGCTGCCAGCTCTTGATTTTGGCTCAGGTCATGATCCCAGGACCCTGGGACTGACCCCTAAATGGGGCTCTGCGCCCAGAGGGATTCTGGTTGAGGATTCTCTCTCTTTCCCTCTGCCCCCCCAACCCCAACCTCCCCGTGCTGCTTGGGCACTGAAGCACTCCCTCTCAAAATAAATAAACATATCCTTGAAGGGGGGGAAAAAGGCAGCATTAAAAACTTAAGCTTGAGGAAGCTCCAGCCTGAGGGTTAGGTGAAAGCACTGTCCTTGATCATGTTAACATTAGTTTCTGCCCTTGGCCCTGTCTCCCCTGACTCCCATGCAGGCTGCTCTCTGAGACACTGCTGGAAATGTCATGAAGATGGCTATGCTCCCAGAGCTCAAAGAAAAGTTCTTACCGACTGCAAAACTGTTTCAGGACTTTTATCTTCATGCTCATGTGATGCCTTGGTAATTATTCGAATAGTTTCTTCTTTCAAGTGCTTTGAGAAATCACTTCTTGACGGCTGCTCTAGATATTCTGGTTCTCCTGCTTGTGCTTCATAAGAAAAGAATCAGTTGTACGTCTAATACAAATCACAGAGAGCTGTCTAAGATGAATCTGTTATTTAATGCTAATTCAAAGTTAGAGAGTAACCAATTTTACTTTTATTTAATATATCGCTCAACATATAGCACCTACCCCAGAATTTAACCTCCCTCCTCAAAATCAGGTTCAAGAGTAGTCAATTACTGAAGAAAAGACTCATTTTCTCATAGTCTATGGTTAGAAATTCGTAGCAAATTTTTCTGTCATGATAAATACCAAAAATCTCATTTTGGAGTATCATCAGCATTAAAGAAAGAGAGAAAGAAAGAAAAGAAAGAAAGAAAGAAACATTTCGTTTGTATAACAATCCTGGTCTGAGTTTCCACAGAGTACACAATAGCTATTTCTCTGGCCACAAATTCCTTTTTCACACCTCCCTGAACAAACCTAACCCTGAATGAACCTGATCGACCTATTTTTTCAAACCTGCCCTGGTAATTGAGTGTTGTAAGAGGAAAAACAATTACAACCTGACAAACCAATACTAACAAATTCAAAACTTCAAATACCATCCTTGCAAAGAACTCTCAAAGTTTTATCTATCATCTAGGCTCTGAGCTCAGACACACCAAGGCAACAATGTACTCTGAATGTCCCACTAGATGTTTTATCCATAACCCCAAATGCTTTATATAAGTCGGCCTCTGCCTTTCTCTCCAACATAACTTTGTATCCTTTGCTCTTTGCTCTCCTTTTTCAGGTTATCTAATTCACAAAAAAGAGGTTTTTCCCTCTCAACCTTTAGATCTTTCCACGTTTTCTTCCCTCTGCCTATATATTCAACCTACTCTCAGTCTCCCAACTAAGAACTTCTATATGTCTTTTTGTTTAAATACCAATTCCATACGAAAGTATTCCTAATTACACCGATTTTAGAGCAGAGTTTCTCAGGTTCTTGGCACTACTGACATTTTAGGTCATTCTGATTCCTTGGTGTGGAGTGGTCCCGTGCACCTGGCATCTTCCCTCTAGATGCAAGTGGTACTGTCCCTCCAGATGTGACAACTGGAAATGTCTTCAGTTTGTCAAATGTCCCCTGGGGGGCAAAATCACTCTGAAATGAGAACCACTGCTCTAAAGTAACTTATTTCTTCTTTTTAATAGCACTTTACCACAATTATGACTTAACTACTACTGTATTTGTTTCAAGCCCATATCCCCTGCTAGACTAAGAATCTCAAAAGTAGGGATACTATCTCCTTCTTGTGTTGCTGTTTCTTCAACAATTAGCATATAAGAAGCACATGATAACTTAATGGAACAAAAAGTAATGGATAGAAAGAATAATAAAGTACACTAAAATGTTCTATAGTGTTACTGGGATTGGTTAGGTGAGCCCTTCCAAATCAACTGGCTTGATACAACAGGGCTAATGCTACCCTTTTCAATATTTGATTTAAAAAAAAAAAAACTTTCAAAGTGAAATATTATTTGAAAAGAAATACTGTAATTTCAACACATATGCATGGTAGTACATCCATCCAATAAATTTTAGTTAAGTATTTAACTATGTGCCAGGCACTAGGCTAGACGATGGGACTCCCCAGTGTGAACAAAGCCAATCTCTCACCCCATGAAGTTTAAAGTATGGAGAATGTAATTAACCAAAGAATCACACATATGAACTGTGACAATATTATAACAATACATGCTAGGAATAAAAGGGGGGAGGGGCAACTCAGATTATGGAATATGAGATAAATTGACCTTTTAGCAGAAGGATGGTAGGTCGATCATCCCATTCCTTGATGGAATGATGATCTGAAAAAAGGCCAGTGTGGCTGGAATATAGTGTAAGAGGAGAGATACAGCAAGAGATGATAGGGGCAAAATCAAAGGACCTTTGACTCTAATAAAAAGTTTTAAGGGTAAAAGGAAGTAAATAAATGTTTTAAATACAATAGCAATGTGGCAAGGTTTTTTCTAGGGGGGGTGAAGATTGTGTTCATTTATGTGAGACAGAGAGAAAGAGAGAGAGCACTAGGAGGGAGGAGGGTGAAAATGAGAGGGAGAAGCCGACTCTCTGCTGGGCATGGAGCCTAATGCAGGGCTCGAACTCAGGACTCTGAGATCGTGACCTGAGCAGAAGGCAGATGGTCAACTGACTTGAGCCATCCAGGCACCCCGCAATGTGGCAAGTTAAAAAAAAACGGGGGGGGGGGGGGAGAGAATGGATTAGAGAGGAAAGTAAAACCAGAGGTCAGTGAAAGTACTAGAAGGTACCAGAGCGGTATAAGCAAGAGATGGTGGTGCTTTTGGACAACAGAGGCAGCAAGAGAGGTAGGGAGAATTAGTAATACTGAAGATGTATTTTGAACACAAAGCTTTTGGAGGCTGATGTGAAGATGACTTAAGTTTTTGGCATGTATAACTGGGATGACGGAGGTAAAATACACTATGACAAGGAAAATGCTTACAATCTATATGATAGGAGGGAAGTTTAAAGAAGTCGAATGCCCTTATTTCTGTATTTCTTGACTTTACACTGCAATATTCTTTCAGTGCCCTGTATGATGGATAAGGTGAAGAAAATTTTAGACTATTCCTCTAGCTGATTGTAGAACTTAATGCAACGAGGGCCAAGAAATCCATCTAGTCTGGCACTGGTCTAACACACCGAAACATCAACAGTCTATGTAAAATAACTCCTTAGGAACAAAAGTAATTTTGTTACACAGTCAAATATATCTTAGGTCCCCAGTGTTAAGATTCCCTTCCACATAGGGATTTGAGCCTAAAAACCTTATGGGTAATGTTGAATGATCTTGCTAAATGTCATACAACAGAACTATTTCTTCTAGAGTTTTCTTTGTGTATGTAACATTCCAGGGAACTTACATTTGAGTGGTGTTATACAGAGCCTAGGTGAACCTACAAAGATTTAACATCTGGGAGTTCAGAAACAAAAACCCAAACCTTACCCAGCATGTTTATTGAGCCTGGGCTGTTTATATTAGCAATGAAAAAAACTGACATAAAATTCACTCACTTTAAGAACTCCCAATAAAATCAGATAAATATATACTCCATTACAATACAAAGTATTGAATGCAGCAACAGAGTCACACACAAGGTTCTACAGAAGCACTGTGGGCCCAATACATACACTTGGGATGCTGTTGTATGTTAGGAAAGGTTTCCTAGAATAAATGCCAACTGAGCTAAATCTTGAAGAATGTGTAGAGAGGACTATCTTGGAAATGAGAAAGGAAATTCCAGGCAGAAGGACTAGCACATGTAAAAGGCTACCAAAAAGACAGACAGAAGATTATAAAATTCTTATTAATGAGGCTTTATTTGGTAAATAAACCAAAATATAAGTACAACATAAATGTGGTAGTGAGAATAGTTGGGATTAAGAGGAAATAAGATAATAGCTGCCACAGAGGTAATATTAGGGGGACTCATAAAGACTTCGGGATATGAGAAAGTTCTTAAAGACCAGGCAAAATTTCAAGAAAACTCATCATCAGGGGATATTTTTTAAATGATGGATGCTTCATGAGATGCTATAAAGATAGGAAAGGTCCTCACAAGCAAGAGTCATGGGGAATAATATGGTTTATATAAAACAAAGTATTCACAGGGAAGTAGATGTGGAAGAAATACAAGGGAGTCAAATTATAATACATGATCCTTATGAAAAAGAAAAGAGGTTTTATCTTCATTTTGTATAACCAGAAGAATAAAAAATATGTTTACTGGAACAAATAACCAAAATGAGGAAAATAAAAAGTTCTTTCACTCTAGAGAGAAGTACTACTAATATTTTTAGTATTATATATTTCCAGACTTTACCCACATTTTATAAAGAAAAAGAATTATTCTGAATATACTGTTTTTAACATAACAAACTTTTTTGTGTCAATATAATTTTTACTGGTTAGACTTTGTTCTTCTGTACGGAAGGCTCATGTAACTCATCTCTACATATTGTACATGTAGGGAATTTCCACTTTGTTAAAAACAAGAGCACAAAGAGTTTGGCTTTGTGTGTCTGTAAATACATACAAGGTTTTTTGTTCATCCTGTAACCCTACATAAGTCTCATCACTGCTGGCCTGCTATAAAGAGTAGGAATTCAATTAATAGAGACCACACTATTTTCTTTATCTGTGTTCTAATTGACCCTTTATACACTAATTGGTCCCTCAAGCTTAATATATTCTTCAGGCTTCCATGTGGAATACAGCTGGAGATTACCAATTTTCTACAGAGGTATGTAATATCCCTGCATCTAAAGTATCTTTCACATCATCTATTTGTCCTATGGGTACATCACTGAGATTTTTAAGTGGTTATCCTCCACATAAGAGATTTTCCAGCCGTGCTCTAAGTTCTTGACGTTAAGTATTTCATTCACCTATCTGGCCATTAAAGAAGACCCAACATGCTACAGGTACTTTGAACCTGCTTCTTTGGTCCACCTTCACATTGAGTAAGGGGTTGGGAGGGCTTGGGAGTGTTCTACCTATGTGTATTTCCTGGTTATGCTCTTCAACATTTTAAGAGGAGAGATACCCCAATAACCAATTAGCTTTCTGTTACAGCATAAGGATCTGTTTTTTTCCTTTAAAAAAAAAAAAAAAAAAAAAAAACACTTAAATTCAATTAGCCGAGATAGAGTACATCATTAGTTTCAGATGTTCAATAATTCATCAGTTGTTCATCACATCACATGCCCTTTACATATATATATATGTATATATATAACTTATTTAGTTATTTGATAGAGAAAGAGAGCACAAGCAGGGGGAGCAGCTGAGGGAGAGGGAGAAGCAGGTTCTCCACTGAACAGGGAGCCCAATACAGGGCTCAATCCCAAGACCCTGGGACCATGACCTGAGCTGAAGGCAGACACTTAACCACCCAGGAACCTCTCACGTGCCTTCCTTAATGCCCTCACCCAGTTAACCCAACCCCACACTTGGGATCTTAAATCTACGATCTTAAATCTACTATTAAAAAAAAAAAAAAAAAAAAGGAGCAACATCTCCTCTTTCAGAAATATTTAATACCTTGCCTTACTGATGAGTCTTATTACATTCACACTTAGAAGAATATTTAAAGAAAATTATTTCAAAAATATGCAGAACATTCATTTCTAGAAATGTATTTAAAATCAACAAGTCCCCAGAAGCGGCCTATAAAGAGCCATGGTAGGCTCGCTACATAGAGTCACGAGAGAAACGGTATAAACAGAATTGTGGGAATGTGAGGGGTAGAAGCTTAAGAACCAGAGTTAAGCCTAAAATATACCTAGGCAGAGTTACATCTGTACCACACATTTTTAGCCTGCTTCTCTAACGTATCATTATTTTGGCTAGACTTTTAAAAATGTTAGTATTCCCATATAATGAGGATTATTTCTAGGAAACTCATTATTGGAATCTCCATAGGAAATGAATTCAATTCAGAAAACATTCAAGGGTCATCTACCATATGTCATTTATTATGTAGATTCTGAAAATATAAATAAGAACATCACTCAGTCCCTGCTTTAAAGGAACTTGAGAATACTGAGAATATTATTCATTCTACCAGGTCTTATTTTCAGGAACCAGCTGTATTTTCCTGGAAAATCGGCTTGTTTATAACTTGTAGACAGCATCTGTAGAGAAGTCCTAGAGCCAATTCTACAAAACCCCTCTAGACAAATTAATGAAATCTTACGGAATGCACTCTATACCCATATTAACCTATTTACCTTGTTTTTTTTTACCTTTAAAAAAAAAATCGGTGGGGGGGGGGGCACTTGGGTGGCTCAGTGGGTTAAAGCCTCTGCCTTCGGCTCAGGTCATGATCCCAGGGTGCTGGGATCAAGCCCAGCATCGGGCTCTCCACCTCGGGCTCTCCTCTCCCGCATCGGGCTCTCCTCTTGGCGAGGAGCCTGCTTCCTCCTCTCTCTGTCTCTGCCTGTCTCTCTGCCTACTTGTGATCTCTGTCTGTCAAATAAATAAAATAAAATAAAATAAAAATCAGGTATGCTTCACGGGTTATGAGGACTTCAACAATTTTCCCCAAACAATATTGTACTGCATGTTAACTACTAAAATTTAAATTAAAAAAAATAGTTTTTAGGGGTGCCTGGGTGATACAGTCAGCAAGCAAGTTGGCTTGTGGTTCTCTCTCCTTCACCCTCCCCCCTCACTTGTGCTCTCTCAAACAAATAAGTAAATCTTTTAAAGAAGTATTTGAATAAGGATAGGTGAAACACAAGTAAAAGTGCAAAGCTCTTCTCTCCTTCTGAATAATCTGTTTTATAAATATAGCCTGGAGCCATACTGTTTACCCAGAGGTACATCTCTGAATTATCTGAAGATCTTTTTAAAGATATATATTCTGGACCCTTCCTTCAGAGGTTCTGATCCCAGCTAAGTTTTGGGTGATCTGACTTAGGTGGGGTGTGCTGCTTATACTCACAAAAAACTCCTAGGCATAGACCATATACACCATAGTAAAGAACTGCTGAATGGATTTCTAAACCTAAGAGTTCAGGTAAGTTTTTCTTTGCTGTAAGCAGGTTTAAGGAGGTAGCATGAAAAGGATCAAATAACTTTGGTCCCATCATTTATTACTTAGTTTCGATAAGACAAGGAATGGTTCTAGAGAGGAGAGGTCTATGGATTTCTTGGTCACATGTAAGCAGAAGTGGTGCAAAGACTCATTTAAATACTACTATATAAATCAAAATTCTTATTTGGATTATCACTCAGAAGAAACTGATTTTAATAGTTCTTGTATTAAAGCTTTATTGAGAAGATTTGCAAGGAAAGAAAAATCACTGATGAATTTTATGAACAAGATTTCCTTGTATTACTTCCACTAGTCACTCATAATACTAGTGCACACCTGTGAGATTTAAATATAGGGTCTCTTTCATATGGTGAAAATATTATACCAAATTGAGCAAATTACTATGGGAACTGTGAAGAGAAATAAGAAAATGACATGGGCATTAAAGTAAAATTCCTCCACTAATGCATGGGGAGATAAGTGGTTCCAATAAACATCAAGGAATTCCCTTATACAACTGGGTTAAACTGCCCTGCAACAGAGGAGGGACTTCTTAATAGGATATATAAAATAATATAGTAATAGAAACCAATCTTTCAAACAATAATCTCACTCCCCAAACGTATAGACTTAGCACATTCTATTCCTACAAACTCAAAGTGTGTGCTTCTAGCAGTTCCACACGGGACACAGCATTTCCAATTGAGGCAGTTACTGCCACTGCTTTCTAAAAACCCAGGCTGGAAGATAATTATCATAATAGTTATATGTGAGTTGACCATTTCTGTCTCCTTATTTTTTAGTTATTTTGATTCCTCTCAGAAATACATCTCCATCCCCAAGTATTGTTTTTAAACTAAAAAGAAAGATGTGAAAATATATGTCTAATACCTACTTCTGTATTTTTTAAGTCACAAAACAGCATTTAAAGTATATGGTAGGAAGTATTAATCAGGATAAAGGGTATGGGGCATATATATGTGGCCTTTTATATAGATGTAAATGGCAGGGCAAAGTTGGCTAGTCCTGTCAGACAGGAATATTAATGGGGACTGTGTATTAGTTTGAACAAAAATAAAATATATTAAGTCTGTAAATTTAGTCTTGTGAGAGACAAGATGAAGAGAAGGACACCATATAGCACTTAATATGTTGGTGCCACAAAATCTAAGTGAGCCAAGAATATCCAGCTTATCCAAAAATGTAGGATTCACCTTCATCTGAGTGCTTAGGTACGTACCACTATCACTTGCGATAATCAAGCATCCACATCCTGCCACTAGTAAGATAAGAACAGCCACAGGCAAATGGTGTACATAAAAGTCAGTGGAAGTATAACAAAGTAGCTCCACTGGGGTAAGTTCTGGGAATTGGTTTGAGAAGAATATGTACAGAAGACAAAGGATGAAATCACAAAGGGATGGAACTAGCTCAAAAATGAAAAGAACTATAATGTATATACTGTGATTTGAGCACAAAAATCTCTTGTCTCTTGATATCTATCGAGTCATTTCCTATGGAAGTAGACAAAGTCACTCTAAAGAAATTGTATTACTATGAAATTACTATTCATGTGGTCTACACGTGGCTCTTAATGTATGGAAAAAAATATAGTCCTGCCTCATGGTAGAGCTTACCACACTAAGATGGTGGTATTCAGATATACTATATTGCATTTAAGTATTATAATATTGGTATCTTTGTTGATATAATACCATTATCTTGGTCTTTTAAAAATTGTGAATGAATGCCTCTTAACATCAAGATCAAGGACTCACCTAATCAATTTCCATGAAAACAAGTTACCAAGTCTGGACAGATCTGTGTGTCCTATTTTATTCCAAAACCACATTGGTAATGGAATATTCTCTCATCTTCCATTGAGAGAATAATTTCTTATAAAGTTAAAATGATAACACTAAAATTCACCTAAGTAATGCTGTTTGAGAAATGGTCTGTAAAAGATGAAATAAGGCAAACATCTACAAGGCTTTCTTAAAAAATAAAAACAAAACAAGCAAATGTTGCATAAAAAGGACATTCAAAAAGATCCACTGAGTTTTAAAGCGGAAGGATGAGTTTGACAAAAATATCTGTTTATCTCTTCTCATTCCTCCAACTACAACAGAGAAATAGCACTTTTTTACAGTAGAAAATATGTTGCCCTAAAATATTAACTACTCTGTGATGATGGAAGTAATCTTTTAAAAAAATCAGAAGACATTTATTTTCACTTTCGCTAGGACATATTTAGTTTTGTATTGTGTTTAAACATTTCATTGATTTCATCAGCTAATAACTTTAGAATATTTTAAAATATTAAAATACATAATTTCAGCTAATTTTTTAAACTTAAAGATTCTGAAAAAATCAAATAACTGCTCTATAGTACTAGCATAATTACACAAAATATTACATAAAGTATTATACAATATATATACAGATAGACCAATAGTGCTATTTTGTTCAAATGGGAAGTTATTGAAGTTCACTCTCTTGATAACTTTAGTGAAAAGGTTTGGATTACTTTCTGGTTTTCATGGCTTTTGTAAGCTTTTGGTCAAGAAGAGTCAGGCCCAATCAAAATGGGCAGGATAGGTAGAGAAAGAGGTAGCAGAATTATCTCATTTAACTTGAAAAGGCATTTACATATGCAGCAGTGCCTAGCAAAGTGGTCAACTAAACTGTTAACTGTGGCAACTCAAGAGTGATGGACTTTCAGATGATTTTTACTGTCTTCTTCATACTTTAAAGTTCTTTTTAAAATAAGCATACTTATTTTTATAATAAATATCAATAATAAATATATAGGTAGTAAAATACAATTTAATCAAAATGTACTAACCTGTTGTTACAGAAGACTCTGACTCCCTCAGCTTCTGAGATGCTAAAAGTTTTTCCTGCAAAGCTTTCTGGGCAAGTTGTGCATCCCATTCTTCTAGCTCTTTCTCAAATCGCTGGTTGTCTTCTTCAACAAAATCTCTTAAATCCGGTGGTAATGTTTCTATTCCAACAAGAGCCTGCCCAGTTTCTTTATTTAACTCCTCTGCAAATCATATTTCAAAAACTAATATAAAATTAAGAATTAAAGGAAAAATGCAAAGCTCAAAATAGGATGCATTTCAAATGGGATTTAAAGTATGAATTATTACCATTTAACAAATCAATATTAAAAATTAAAAGAAAACTCAAACTGCATGGATAAGCAATGATGCAAATATTTCACTATCTATTATAGGAAATGTTCTCGGTTTTTTTTTAAAATCTCTAGATTAAGAGAGTAAAAAAACAGAACATGATATAAAGCCAAAATCATTTGCTACTCAAATACTGACATACCACTACATTTTCTACTTTAAGAAAATCCTAGATGTTTGATTATTCATGAAATAAAAATTACAAAATGAGAGTAACTCATAACCTTATTAAACTCAAAACAGAACTAAAATTCTTTTTCGTCCAAAGCAGTTAAGCATAGCAATATACTTATAGGTAATTTGAAAACTAATTGATATAGCAAGATTTTCAAGAACATTACAGTAGTATTTAAGAGAGTTACTAAAACCCTACTGCACGCATATAAAATACACTGCAGCTTTCAGTCATAAGTGGACCATCTAGCTAGTGTTGCTGAATGCTTTAACACAAAAGGAAAGCCAATTTTTACCCAGTTTCAATGAAGCTTTATTAAGTATTTTTATATGCAAAGCCTATATTAGAATATAAGACATAAAATGATTAAGACATAGTATGACATGGTCCCTGGTTTTGAGGAGATCTGAATGAAGTAGAAAAGACAAATTGACACACAATTCAAACACACATAAGTGCCCCACAGAGGTATGCTATGAGAACACAAGGAAAGAGATTTTCTTGTAGAGGTAAAAAAAAAACTTGGCAGAGCAGATGACAGAATTGAATCTTGACAGATAAGCAGAAATAAGACAAAAGAAGAAAGAAATAAAAACATTTCCTCCAAGAAATAAAAAACATAAAAACTAAAGATATAAATGTGTGAAAACATCTGATGTGAAGATAGGTAGATACAACAAGCAGTTCATGTACCAGTAAAGTATATATTGTTTGATATGGACAGTAGTTATAAATGAAGCTTGAGAGAGAGAAGCCAGAAAATGGAGGCCTTATACAGTAGGTTAAGGAGCTTAAGTATGAGTCAGTGCATCATGCGGTCCTTAAAAGGGATTTTAGTGAGGATAAATAGGTCAGATTTGCATTTTATAATAGTTACTAAATAGTTAACTTTGAATACAAAATATATTCTAATTGTCAGTCCTGATTACTCCTAATTCCAGTTTCTTAGAATAAGCCAGCACACTTCCTAATCATAACCATCACCCTCTGAGTCAATTACACTTAACTAATCACACCAGAGACTGGAGTCACATAAAAGAGTTACTTATTTAAAAATAGTTTAAAAACTACCCTATATATTTCATGTTCTTACCTTTTATTAAGAATTGTGCCTTATCATTTATGTACATTAAACAGTATGCACTGGCATTTCTATAACCACCAAAAGAGTCCCTCACTAGCTCTTCCCATGATGATTTTGTCACAGCAATATCATTGTACTTCATCCACCTGTTTTCACGATGATCAAAAATATATGCCCAGTAGTGCCCGGCATTAGCTTGGCCTTCATGAACTAAAACAGCATGTAAGCGATAAGGAACCTAAATATGAAAACAGAAGAGTTAAGTCACAGTTAAGTAGTCCATTAATACCAAATTCCATGAAACCCATAAATTGTCTGTTTGAAGAATTCCATAGAAAACTGGCTGTGACTAAAATTTTGAAAAAATTACACTATGAAATAAAAAGGGGGAGGAGATAAATAAGCTAATGACATGTAAAGCAGGTGTATAAGTAGGATGATTTTTGCGACTTTAAAAATGTGTTTCTTTCAAATGAAGACTTATGATGAATATTTTAAATATAGCACATGATTTGTCTAAACCTTCCCAATTATAACTTGATGACTGAATTAGCAATATGGCCTACATAATGTACACCAAAAGTTAAAATGTAACTGAGTCCTATACTTCCCCCCCATCTTAATATCCTCAAACAGCCATATAATTTCTCCCATAGGATTTTCTGAAAATTCTTTGCTAAGTTTTACTGTAAAATAATTTTAAAAAGTAAACAATAATTATGAGAATACAACTCAATGTGGGAAATATTAATATGGAATCTTTAAAATCAGCAATTTTATAACAAAACATTAAGAAAAATTAGCTTAAGAATTAGGTTAATCATACAAACAAAAATACATAAATAATTTTGACAGGACTTACCAACTTAAAACTTAATTAACTTACTTGGATCATAGATTTGTCAGAGTACATTAGTTCAATTGTTCGATGGATTCTGGATATGCTTTCCTGCAAATCTAAGGATAGAAGATATTATTTAACATGATTATCATCAAGTATGCTTCTACTAGACATAAGATAGGAACTAATAGTTTTCCTATCAATATGTTAGAGGAATAAGGAAAAATTCCTAAAACTGTTCTTGGAAACATTACTATATGGAGTCCATATAAGACAAAATATCGTTCTTCTTAATAAAATATATGCACCAGTGCATAACTAAAAACCAAAACAAATATGATTCACTTAGAGAATGCACTGTCTGTAAAAGTGAACTTTGTTCAAATATACAAAGGAAAGTTTCAACAAAAATGTAACAGAAAGCCCCTTACATATTTATATAAAATAGAAAAACTATGAAATAACTTTGCCACAAACTTTCTATAAACATATATGTCACTGAATAAAAATCTACCACAATCACCAACAGAAATAATGTTGCAACTCCCATAACTTATTACTTCTACTTTCAGCAGAAATCCATTCTACAAAATTACTGTTATATTGCCTGTAATAATTTAAAAATTAGATACAATCTAAATACCTATTAAATGGTTAAATGGTTATGGTTATGGAAATAGTTAAATTACAGTATAACCTATACTGTGAAGCTACTGAAAAGAATCAGGAAGAAACCGTGGAAGACTATGAAAAAATATTAGTAACTTCAGAGTGGGAAAAGACCTTTTTCTAAGCCTGACAGAAGAGCCAGTAACCCTAAAGTAAAAAGACTCTCTCCCCAAACTTAAGAAAATCTGTATTATAAAAACAAAACAAAACCAACACCAAAAAAAGTCAAATAACAAAGACGAGTAAGAAATTATCTACAGCATACACTACAGGCAACAGGTTAATACCCATAATGTCGAAGTTTCTATTGAGCAGTAAGAGAACAATAAATGGTTCGATATAAAAAAAATGGGTGAATGTCACAAGAAATTTATAGAATATTTCACTCATAATATTTCACTCATAATTAAGGAAATGCAAATTAAGACACTGACACTAACATACCATTCTTTTCAATGTTCAGGCTACCACAATTTAAAAAGTACCCAAGGCTAAGGAGGACATTGGGAGACAGACTTGTCTATACTGTTAGTGGGAATAAAAACTGGTTCAATGTTTTGGAGGGAAAATTTTAAAACAGTTAAAATTTAAAATATATACACTTTGCACCAGAAATGACACTTCTAAGAATATATCCTACTCAAACAAGTGTGTCAATATGTATATAGGCCAGCACTATTTGGAGTGACTATCTGCAGTATAAAAATTACATGCTACTCAGATGCAGGGATATTATACAATAGTTTAAAAAATAATGCTAACAGCTGATAACAGGAATAAAAGAGAGGAAATCAATATTCCAAGGAAAATCTTACCCAGTTCATTGCATTACTATGGTCCAAAGTATGAGGTATTAAGGCTCAAACCCTTATCGGATGAATGTCTTTCAAGTTCCTCAAACTTAAAATGGCCAAAAGTGGATTCATCTTATTCCTACTTTCTCCCCTGAGTTGGGGACCTGCTCACCCACCAGTCTGCCCTTTTCCAAAGTACATTCTGTTTATTCACACCAGCAGGAGGAACTGCTGGGGAATCGTCCCTAATTCTCTCTTTCTCTCTCACCTCCTGTCAGCTTTCTCTAAAGAGTAGATCATATCTGTTCATTTCTTTCCTCCCTCAATGTCCCTGCCTTGGTGTCAAAAGTTTCCTAGCTTCACCCTTCAGAATGTCATCTTAAAGCAACAAACACAACCTGCTGAGTCCAGTAGAAAATTATTTACCTAGTACAGTGTTCAGGAAACACAGTGTGCTCAATAAATGTTCACTAAAGAATTCAAATGTAAAAATGTAAAAATGCTCCCTTACATATGAAAAATAACTAAGGGAAACATTTACAGCTACTGGTGCTAATTGTTAGTTGCCGTCATGCCCTATTTATGTTATTATACTACATTATATTACATTAGGACTGCTCTTTATTTACATATTGCCTATAATGAGTCAAGTTGAGCATTTAAAATCCAACCATTCATATTGCTTAAAATAATTCCAGTCTTTTGGTATAAAAGAACAGCTCCTAGATTTTTCTTTTTTTCATAGAAAAAAATTAGGATAAAATTGGTTGACAATAAAGGATATTATATTTTGCCATGTAAGGAAAAATTATAATAAAATCTACCATGTAATATTAAAATCACGTCATTTAAAAAAAGAAAAAAGGACATTTTAACACAGCAAAGTAGCAAAGATATAATTTCAGAATAAAGGAGAGTTCCTTCCAACAACGGCCAGATGGCAACTTAACACCAGCACATATACACACACGTGTCCTCTCACACCCAGCAGGGCATTGTCCTTATTTTTCTTATTTTGCTACATGCCAGTTAATACACATTACAGACTGGCACTGAGCTCTCAGATTATATTTGGAAATCTCTGTTAGAGCAGATTTAAAATTAAAATTCACATTTCTGGGGTGCCTAGCTGGCTCAGTTGGTTAAGCTTTGGCTCAGGTCATGATCTCAGGGTCCTGGGATCCAGCCCAGCATTGGGCTCCCTGCTCAGCAGGGAGTCTGCTTCTCCCTCTCCCTCTGCCCCTCCTGCTGCTCAATCTCTCTCTCTCTCAAATAAGTAAATAAAGTATTTAAAATAAATAAATAGCATTTACATTTCTAATTCTTTTTTTTTTTTAAAGATTTTATTTATTTTATCTGACAGAGAGAGAGATCGCAAGTAGGCAGAGAGGCAGGCAGAGACAGAGGGGGAAGCAGGCTCCCTGCTGAGCAGAGAGCCCGATGCGGGGCTCGATCCCAGGACCCTGGGATCATGACCTGAGCCGAAGGCAGCGGCTTAACCCACTGAGCCACCCAGGCGCCCCTACATTTCTAATTCTTAAATCTGAAAAAAATTTTATCACTTTAACTCATGACACAAACATTAGAAGGAGGACATAATTGATAAAATACACAATTTAATTGTATGAGCTTTCACCAATAGAGTAGCTGTGAATACCAGTTTGATATAAATTTAGAGCACTAAATGAGAAAATCAGACCATCTGCTATGTCATTAATCAACTAAGTAGTCCAGAGGAAATCTGTTGTTCTCTCTGAATGTGATAATAAGATCAAAACACAGGTAGTCAGGCTAGTTTCTCTTGTAAAAAACAAAAAATAAAAAATAAGTTATAACATTTACATCTGAAGTCCAAAGGTCATTTCCCATCTCGATTTTCATAGTCTACCTATCTATCTGAGGGGACGGTAGCTATGCTGTGAGAAGCTTCTTACCTCTGGTGTCATTTTCTATTTCTGTCCTCCAGCGATGTAAACAGCTTTCTAGCACAGAAAGTTCTTCCTCTGTTATGTGCCTTGGTGCTGGATGCATGGGCAAGTCTGGGGGTATCCGAGACTGGGTGAATGGTTTATGTATCACTGATCTCGCTGAAATGGCCGCTATTGATGTAGGTGATGTGCTTGGCAGTTCTGAAGAAGGGGCTCCTTGTTGTTCTGTTGTGCTGTATTTTTAAGGCATAAAATATTTATTATTAAACTTTCCAAGTGGATGCTCTAGACAAAAATTGTGCCAAACACATAGCATTAAATTGGCTTGTAATTTCAAAAAGGCCTTTAAAAAGAGAGAGAGAAATATGTGGATTAATTTAATATCTAATGAGATTTCTATTTTATTAATATATAATGCATTATTTGTTTCAGGGGTACAGGTCTGTGATTCATCAGTCTTACACAATTCACAGCACTCACCACAGCACATACTCTCCCCAATGTCTATCACCCAGCCACCCCATCCTTCCCACCCCCCTCCTGAGATTCTTAACATATGAGGAATACATTATTATCAGGATGAAATTGTGGCTTTATAGAAGAAATGGCTTAATCATTTCAATAAATCTTATGTAGAATTACATAATACTTATCAGCTTACATTATAGGAAAAACCAACTTCATAATATTTTCATGGATAAAAAGTGGAAATCTAAACCAAAATAACAGTAATTTGGAACAGAAAAAAATATGATGAAAATGCCAATTCACAACCATAAAATCTGCTGAAACAGTGAAATAAGCACCCAGAAGATATATAATCTTGTAAGTGAATTTAATATTTTTCAGAGTTCACTAAAATAAATCACAATGTACATTTTATAAAACCCTCTTTAAAGGTTTTATCAATTTATCAATTATTACACAGTGATGTAATTGATAAATTAATTTATCAATTACATCACTGTGTAATACAAGTAACATAGCGGGCTCTTGAATCAGGACAACTTTTTACCTTGGTAATGTCTGTGCTGTGGAACCACTAGGTGGGGAGCTAGCATCAATATCATCAATGGGAGACGTACAAACAGGTTTACTTGAAGCAAATTCCAGTGCGTACTGTAGAACATCTACCAAAGGGAATCGTTTGGGCCCCGAACCGTAGCTTAAATATCTGTTAACCATAAAATGTATAAATGCTTTTTTCAGTTGTATATAAAGCACATTTGGTTGTTTTTAATAACTGTTATAAAACATGATAGAAACACTTTAATAAATCTTCCTAAACAATGCAATTAATTTTGTTTTCAAATGAAGGTGTTGAAACTGAAGATACATTCAAGAAATAATTTAAATATTCTCCAAATTACGGAAAACAAAGTTGATTACAACTAAATGTGTCTGCACACTGTTATAAATTTTAAATGCTGCTCTAAGGTGTAACCCAATAGGAAAATGAAAACTGACAGCTCCATTTCCTGAGACTGTTTTTATTTTTAGATGTCATCTGGTCTCATGATTAGGATGGTAACTAATACTGTCCTCCCTACCTTTTACTGATCAGTTTTTGTTTGTTTTTTTTTTTTAAGATTTTACTGATGTGACAGAGAGAGAGATCACAAGTAGGCAGAGAGGCAGGCAGAGAGAGAGAGGGAAGCAGGCTTCCTGCTGAGCAGAGAGCCCAATGTGGGGCTTGATCCCAGGACCCTGAGATCATGCCCCGAGCCAAAAGCAGAGGCTAACGCCACTGAGCCACCCAGGTGCCCCTGGTGACTAGTTTTTAATATGATTAATGATACCTTTTAGAAATAAAAATTACTGGGAAGCCTGGGTGGCTCAGTCAGTTGAGCAGCTGCCTTCGGCTCAGGTCATAATCCTAGGGTCCTGGGATCAAGTCCTGCATCAGGCTCCTTGCTCAGTTGGGAGCCTGCTTCTCTCTCTGCCTCTGCCTGCCACTGCCTGCTTGGGCTCTCTCTCTGACAGATAAATAAATAAAATCTTTTAAAAAATGTTTAGAAATAAAAATTATTGAAATATAACACATTATTTTTATTTAAAAAGTTTGGGGCTATTAATTTTCAAATTTACACTAAAACAAATACTAAAATATAAATTAATTAGAAGTTGCAAACTGGGATCTCTCAGGCCACATTTCAGCCCATAGACCTGTCTGAATTACAGAACATTTGACTATCTAGATTCCAGCGTCTTTTGGGAAGCTCTCAAAAGCAGGGAGAGAGATTCATATGTGGTGTCACACATGATATCGCCAGCTAGTACAGATGGCAGGCTCTCCCTCTCCACAGGGATATGCTCTCTAGGCTCCCGTTGCCCGCCAGCTTATACATGACTTGCTTCCCTTCTTATAAAGTCTCCATGAGGCCCTAGTAGGCATGTGAGTTTGTATTTTTTGTATCAAGGAGAAAAACTCAGTCACCATTCATTTTAATGGAAACCTCAAGAGTTATGTTTAATTTCATACAAGAAGAAACCTTAAAATTTAGGTTAGTTTAACTTTGTTTTGTTTTTTGTTTTTGTTTTTGTTTTTAATTTTTTATTTTTTATAAACATATATTTTTATCCCCAGGGGTACAGGTCTGTGACTCACCAGGTTTACACACTTCACAGCACTGACCAAAGCACATACCCTCTGTTTTGTTTTTTAAAGTAATTTCTTCACCCAATGTGGGGCTTCAACTCACAACACAACCCAGAGATCAAGAGTTGGAAGTTCTACTGACTGAGCCAGTCAGATGGCCCTTTTTGGGGATTTTTTTTTTTTAAGATTAGTTTAACTTTCTCTTTTCAGCACCATGAGCATTACCAGTAAGCAATGAAAATACATAATTTTAAACACTAAAATAATCACTAATGCCAACTATGAATTATTTTAGTTTTTAACAAAACTCAGAACTAAAACTTATTCAAGCAAAATATGATCCAGAGTGATTACTACTAGAATTATAAATCACCCAAAGCAAATTTAAAATGAAAGATTCCAGATGGTCACAAAAATATGACTTCCTAGAGTTAGTTCATAATTTCATAAAAGTTATAATACCTTTCTAGTCTTTGTTGTAATACTGTAAGGTAATCTTTAAGTCTCTTGATTTCTTCCCTCTTTATTCTTGTTATTTCTCTGTTTCTGTGCATGTATCTATCAGGAAAAAGAAAAATGACAACATTACACTTTAAGTACCATGGAAATAGTACAGTGAGATATCAGACAACACAGGAAGAGGATTCCTTAAAATTCTTACAGTTGCAATACTGATATAAAAATAAACTTTTTAACTTTTCTAAATAGAAAGAGAACTCCATTTTCCTTGACAAATAGTATTAGATATATTAAAAAAGTAAAGATTTATTCTAAAGAATTAAAGATTAATTCTAAAGAAATTAAGCAAATTTTTTTCTCTAACAGTAATAATTCTTCACTAAGTTACTTAGTCTCAAAACTAAGTCATGCTGTATACCAAACCATACCTGTCCAGATACAACACCTGAGGAAATTCTAATTTGTTGTGGATTTTTTCTGGTCTTCCCAATGCCTGATTGAATTCAAATCTTGACAATTCAAATGTTAACACAGGTGGCAATTTGGTGAACCAATGCTGAAAGAAACAACAACAAAAAAACTTAATGTCACCTGTTGTCTTCTCCATTGCAGTGTTAGGCGCAGGGTGAGGCAGTGGTATTTTTATATATATCATCACAGTGCTGACACCACAAACACATGACCAGGTATGCAATTCAACTAAAGCCCAACTTCCTCCCCCAAAGTTTTCCACACCTCTTGGAAATTCCAAGGATGGGGCTTTTTCTTTCCTAATTAGGAAAGAAAAAAATTTTCTAACAACTCTCCTTCTTCCACAATAATTATTTCCATTAAAATTTCTAACATAAAGTAACAGACATTAATTAAAATTATGGCTTAGCGGCTCAAATTTTCTGGCTTCTTCAATGCTATGTCACTAGTACTACAAAGAATGGTACGTATACTTATTAACCAACCACACTTCAAAAGCCTTGACAAAGAAACTTGTAGATATAGTACACACACACATACACACACACACACACACACACACACATTTTTATAGCATAAATGATCACAATCCTTACTAAAAACTAGAAACAGATATTCCCTTGTTTTAATTTTAATTTTCCTACTGGAATTCTGACTAATTTAAGAAAAAGATCTCTTACTAATACGGAGTTTATACTAATGATAATTATATTTAAAATCTTTTTAAATGACCAGTCTTTAAAGAACTGAATGCCTCATCACTGTAAGCCAGTTCCTCCACAAACTTTGGCAATTGTTCAGTTAAGCATGAAGTGTAACAAAACTACAAAAGAGAATTATTTTCATAAAAAAGATTCTGGTTTTACATAAACATATTTTAAAGAGAAATGAACAAAAACTCATGAATCATCAAATGCAGAAGTAAAAATAATGTAATAAATATTTTTAAATGCTTATTAAAAACCACTGTAAAAAGTAATTGCCATACATTAAAACTATGTGTGATATTTGCAAGTGCCACAAAAGGCAACCACATAAATATCAACTAATTTAAATTCAAACATCCCAAAAAAGCAGTAATAGAACACACTTGGCAAACTGCATTTGACTACGATCTTGAAAGTTGTTACTTTTCTCTAAATAAATAAAAATGGTTATTCAAAACTATTTCTCCCTCCCAGAATGCTAAAGCTTACATGAATTGAAATCTCGAGTTAGACTTGGTGTATGTTTAACCAAACACTGAAGTTTAAGAAATGTGTTTTATACAACAATAAAACTGAAGCTGACTAGAGACAGTTACAAAAAGATCTAGTACCAGAAGAATCTCTTAAGTTTTGAAATTTCTTGAGCTAAGTCTGCTTATTTATTTTATTCTCACCTGGCACTGTCAAGAATTTGCTTAATTCTAATACACATAAATAATTACTACTAAGAATTAGAATATACCCCATACATATCACAAAGAAAATTTTTCTTAGGATAATATTCTCTACTCCACTTTATGATACTAAAGTAAGTAGGTTTCAAGAACTGTCACTTTCATATTTCATTGCAGTATTTCGACTGTCACCATTAAAATAAAATAGTTACATATTTTTAATTCACAAAAACCTACCATGGTCAATAGAAATAAAATCACCCAAATTGGGGGTATGCTTCTCAGTAGACCGTGAGAAGTCCAGGAAATAACTTCCATACCTTAAGAAAGAATGTTCATAAAAGTTATATAATATGTCTCTGTTGGGAATGTATTTCCTTTAACAGCAGTGACAGTTTTTTGCTACAGGAGTGGAAGGATTTCAACTTTCTTATTCTAAATCTGATGGGGATAGGAAGAGATAGCTGGCTATTCCTTTAATTCATCTTAGAAAATATTATGGGTTTGTCTACCTCTGTGATTTTAGGATTATAAGTACAGCAGTATATAACTAGAATTTTCAATATAAAACAATGAGATTTTTCTTTCAAAATATTATTTTCCATTCGATAAAAAACTGTATTTGCTTAATTGCCATATATTAAACCATACTCACAGCATGGTATGTCATGCCACAGGTCATTAAAGGTAAAAATAATGCTTATACTTTCCATGTCTCTAAACATTTTATTATTACTTATTATCCTATTATATTGTATAATGAATTTACAGGAGTAATAAATTAGGGCAGTTAGTGAATAAAAACATTACATGGGCAACAAAAGTGCTCTTGAACTTATTATGATTAAAAATCTAATTTAGCAAAAATATTTTCGAGAGAGAATAAGTCATCTTTATGAACTATAATAGCTGATTTTTTATTAATATGTTTTAAATAAACCTTGCTTTTGTGAGATTACATGAATTTAGGAAGCAGGGGACTGAAAGATGAGACCTACCATTTCAAATTCCCACAGAACACCAAACAAAACCAGGATATCAATCAAGCACAAGAAGCAAACAGTTCCTATCCCAACTTGAAAATTAGTTTCAGTCATTTAATTGGGTTTACCCATTTGTCCTTCCACTCTAAAAGATATTATTTCCCATATAACATCTACATATATCTAATAAGGTACATGTAGGTACTGTTCCTCTAATTTAATTTTTAAAGTCCTGCAAAGTTTCTTTTAGCACTTTGACTATAACTCAGTTCAACTCTGTGAAGAGAAAATCGGCAGCACTTTTTTTTTTTTTTTTTTAAGATTTTATTTATTTATTTGTAAGAGAGAGAGAGTGAGAGCGAGCACAGGCAGACAGAGTGGAAGGCAGAGTCAGAGGGAGAAGCAGGCTCCCTGCGGAGCAAGGAGCCCGATGTGGGACTCGATCCCAGGACGCTGGGATCATGACCTGAGCCGAAGGCAGCTGCTTAACCAACTGAGCCACCCAGGCGTCCCAGCACTTATATTTTTAAATAAGTATTCCTGGTGACCGAAAAATTCCACTTCAGACTACCCTTCATTCCTAAGCTGTCAAAGGTATTTATAGAAAGACATTCCTTGAAATAATTCTTTGTCCAACTACAGTCTCACAGAAGAATTAAATAAATTTAATTTTAGAAATACACGTTATGTGATCCTACGCAGGTTTTTAAAAAAATGGTATAAAGTCATATATATTGATGTGGAAGGATACTCATGATATACAGGTGAGTGAAAACTGCAAGTCACAGGACAGTGTGATCAAATACAAATACATGTGCAGAGCAGTAGTCTAAAGATCACATTATTATAGTGAATACTCACACTGGAAGGAAGTGTTTACTACCTGAATTTTTTTTTGCTCCAATAGGCAACCAAAAAAACAAACAAATAAACAAAAACCAACTCTAGGTTTCCTAGATAGTTTGATCCATCTATAAATTGCAAACCATTTAGTTAAAATTTGTGATTTAGAAAAATATTTTATAAGTAGTTATCTTACATATAATTATTTTTTATTTATTCACTTTTCTCTTGGTATGGCATTCCAGAAATTTAAACTCTTAAAAGCCACTAGATATTTTTTTTTTAAGATTTTATTTATTTATTTGACAGAGAGAGAGAGATCACAAGTAGGCAGAGGTTTGGGGGGAAGCAGGCTCCCTGTTGAACAGAGAGCCCAATGTGGGGCTCGATCCCAGGATCCTGGGATCATGACCTGAGCCAAAGGGAGAGGCTTTAACCCACTGAGCCACCCAGGCGCCCCAGCCACTGGATATCTTAACATGAGTGATTCAGGAGACTAGAGGTCTTCCTAAATTACTTAACTAGAGCTATTTCAACAAAAGAGATGTTTCCTGTATCAAAGTAAATTCAGTAACATTTACTAAATAATAGTATAAGAGATAAAAGGTGTTATCATCAGGGACAATGTTCATTTACAAATAAGGCTTAAATGTTACTTATTGGTGTTCACAGATACTTAAGAAGAAACAGGAAAGTTATTCTGAAGGACATAATGAACGATGATAATTTAAGGACACTATTAAAAACTATCAAGATAGTCTACTTTAGCCAGTGATACTCTCTTAAACCAGGCTGAATTATGACTGAAACTACTGTGTCCTACAAATCTAGGCAACTGGTAATAACAGGTAACTGAGTCTGCTCTTATTAAGACTGCTTACAAACTGTTGAATTCAGAGAAGGAGACAAATCACTGTATCTGTTGGTTGGATGTAAAAACCTAGGCAGAAAATATATACACAGTATAGAGCATTCAGAGGATGAAGCCAGAGATGGAGGACAAACCAGGTTTTTTTTTTTCCTTTAAAATAAATAATGAAATCCAGATTCAATGTCAGAAAAACATTTTTAAAAGCTGGGAATACATAAGAAAGATTATTTAGCAATTAATTACTAAATTATTTACCAATAAAGCAATGTGTATTTCATTTATAAGCTACTCTGATAGTATAAGAGGAATGTCATCCCTCCTTCTCCTGTCCAAACCCATCATCCGATATATTTAATAGAAAACAGAACACACTTTAGGCAGGGAGTCTGCTTTCTTGTTTAATTATGGGATCCTGAGAGAGTCCCAATCTTTAGAGACCAATCAATAAAATAAATAATTTAATTTAAATGTTCTTAATTGGAGGTCTAGTTGGGAATCACTGATGGAGCACTTGGGCCCACCACATTCCTACCCTGGATTCACATTTGACAACTCTGAAGTAGAGCCTAGGCATCTGCTGAGAATCACAGATATAGATGATCTATCATGGAGAGAGAAAAACTATCTCAAGTATCTTCTCTCTCGTTCCTCCCTCTCCTAATCTGAAAAAAAAAAAAAAAAAAAGAGGGAGAGAGAGAAAAAAAAGACAGAAAATAGTAAATGTTATTTCTTTTTTTGTTTGGGTGTATAAGAGAAGGAAATGAGGATGAAGTTAAAGAGGAAAGAATTAATTACACCTTTTTTAAAAAGCCCATATTCAGATAAAAGCAATTTATTTTCAAAGACACAAGAACTTAAATCCCTGTTTAGAAAAACACAGAGATATGATAACTTAATATTTATTAAGCACCCATTTGGGGATAAAGTCCTCAGAAACTTTTCTGATAACACTGAGACATTTTCTTCACTCAGTCAATAAGTACGTAGTGTATAATTTTATTTGCAGTCACCGTACTGTCCACTAGAGATATAACAAAGATGAGGATCCCTACCCCACGCACGGAGTTTACAAGTTGACAACTATTAGCAACTGCTTAGTGAGAAGTGATTTTGGAGCAAATGATCTGTCCTTCGCCTTCCACTATGATAAAACATAAAGATGAGTATACGTACAGGAGGACGGATACACGGGTGCAGCTGATGGGTGGCAAGACAGAGACCAGTGGAAACAAACAGGTTTATGTTCTTTAAATTTTACCTTTCTTAAGAAAGCAAGTTCTTCCATCTGCCCTGCATACACTTACACAGCAATTTTCCCCAAAAAAGGAATCTAGACAAATTTCAACACTATTTGATATAACAACATGTGTCTGTATAAAATTCTACCCTAATCTCAGTGTTCTCCTTCTTTCCTTTCAGGACCAGCATGCTACAGTGACTGGTACCTTCCCTAAAAAGTCTAAACAGACACAACAATGTCCTAAAAGATGATTTTAGCAGAACATTTTAATCTAATTGTTAAGTGAGAATTTAAAATAGATTACAGACTTTTTTGTGCCCTTTCCCAAATGTCCAAACTACCATAATTAAATCCAAACACATAATCTGAGTATTCTCTCAGTTGTGAGGCAGCTATATAATTAGGGCCCTCAATTGTGCTTTATCGCACTGTAAGAAAGACCTGGGGAGAGAGGAATCATGAAGATGCTAAACTCACCTCTTGGCCTGATTTTCCTGAATTCTCTGAATGTAAGGACTCAATTTCTCCTTCAATCATAGCAGCTTCTAAGCACTCATGTAGATCTTTGAATCCATTGACCTGAAGCGGGTACTGACCAAACATTTCAGTATTTTCAAATTTTTTACCTATAGGAGAAGGGAAAGTTAATCATTACTTAACATGGCCTTTTAACCACTAAAAATCAACATGTACATGAATTACTCCTGAACCTGAAAACCATCATTCTACATTCCATAGGGTAAGTCACTGTCATTTCCTTCTTAGTTTATACAAGCACATCCAGCCAGAGATATTAATTACACACCAGTATATATGTAAGTAATCACATGTACATGTCTGTGTGTATGTATATGTGTGTATATACACATACTCACACATACATTCTTTCAAAAAATACTTCCTAAGGACAAGACACTATGCTAAACATTGAGAATATGTACAGCAGTGAACAAAAGAGATACATATGGCCTCTGAGCAGGAGAAAGTCTCAGCCTCTTTTGGAAGAAAGGCATTACATTATTTGTACATTAACTGTATAAAGAATTATGAACAGAACATCATTTATCCTTGTAAGTGTCATAAAATGTGTGGTGACACAGTGCTGTGAGAGGGTATGAAAAGAACTAACCTAGTCTTTAGGGCCAGAGAATAGAACAGGGAAGACTTTCAGAGCAAACTGACATGAACACTGAGACTTGAACAAGTGGGTGGGAGTAAGCCAGGCCAGACTGCCAGGTGCTGTGGAGAATTCGTGGCCAAGGAACAATGCACACTAAGACTTTAAGGATGCAAAGAACTTGGTCTGTTTGAAGAATTAAGGGAACATTATAACTTCGGGAAGCAATGGGGAGATGACAATGAAGAATTAGGTAGAGGGTCAAAATCTACAAAGTCTTATAAGCCTTTGTTAAGAATTTTTTTTCCTCAGTATATTCTGAGTATAACAGAAAGTTAGTGAATAGTTAAACCTGGGACTAAAAGGATCAGATTTACGTCTTTGAAACATCCTTATGGCTTCTGTGTTAAGTTGGTGATAGGATACTATTATAGAATCCATCCAGAAATGAAGGCAGTGTGGAATACAGTGTTAATAGTAGAAGTGCACAAAAGCAGATGAAATGACACAGACATTTATACAAAGACTCAGGGAGGAGTAAATGTGACTGGCTGGTCGCTGGCTCACTGGCAGGATGGGAGGCACAAGAGTAAGGAAGGTACCAAGAAGGACACTGGGTTTCTGTCAGAAACAACTGACTTGAAAGGGACGCAACTAAAAAAAGAGCAGAGAGATTTTTTTTTCCTCTCGTTTTAAGGTAGTAGTGGCAATCAATATTTTAGAATAGCCCAAGGGATTTCAGGTTAAGAAGAGAGTTGGATATGAGTCTATAACTAAAATTAATCTTCTGGTCTAAAGCTACAAATGAGAGACTCTCTCGCTACTGACATCAGTTCATCAAGGGAGTGAATGAGACTGCCAAGGGAACTTGCAGGCAGGAAAAGGGGGTGTGAGCAAAGTCCCAAGGATCTCCTACCTTTAGGTAAAAGAAGAGGCTTTAACTACAACTTCCAAGAAGTACCGACAGAAGCAGGAAAAAAACCAAGAGAATGCAGTGCCACAGAAGTCAGAGAAATGTTTTCAAGGACAGAATACAGGAAAGAGGAAAAGGAAGAGAGAGTAAATAGCATGAACAGTTGATAGAAGTTCAGAATAAGAACTGAGTGGGAGCTGGCAGATCTGAACACATGCTGGGAACTGATAACCTTAGGAAGATCCCTTCTGGAAGAAGTCTGGAGCCACGAGCAAAAGTGAATGGGTTGAATAAATCGAGATTTAGCAGATAAAAACAAATGCCTCTCTTGAAAGGGGCTTAACTGAGTAAGATTAACTGAAAACTACTATGTGAAGGGACTTCTTTTTTGTTTAAGATGTGAATTTCCAGACCATGCCTAAATACTGATGAGGGAGACAATACAGGAGAAGCTGAAGATACAAGAAAAAAGCAAGCTAATGGAAGGGAGTCAGGTCTGAGTGAAAGCATATGGGGATGAGATTCTGAGCACATATAAACAACCTGATATAAGACTGAATAATTCTTTATTATCTGGAGGGACAAAATAAAAAGGATGTGGTAGAGATAGGAATGGATCGAGGTTGTGGAGGCTGAAGCTCACATATCTGAGAAAGCTATTTTATCATATGTACTATGACACAAAATTACAAACAGAAAGTTAGATTCAGGACCTCAGACAGGACCTATGACTAGATTTCATTAACTTTGCCGTAAACCCATAAAATCTGAGGGAAGGTCTTTCTCAGAGAATGAGGAACCAGAGAAGTTAGATTAGAAGTAGAAAAGATAAAAATCATTATTGCAGAAAATGAGATAAAAGACAGTGATCTAACAAAACAAGTATGCGTACCAGTAGTGTTACAGGATTCAGACCAGTGAAGCTTAGTTGTCTACTACAAATCCATCATCCATTTATGGGCAGCCCATTTAAGTGATTTTTCCCAGTAATATTCAGGTACTCAGTACACACAGAGATATGATAAGTAGCTCAGAGAGGGCCAGAGAATAGCCACAGAGGGAATGGGGGAAGGACAGTGTTAGATGTTTATAAGAAAGACCATAATGGGCAAAGAAGGAAGAAGTAAAAAAAGGCCAAGAGGAACAAAATGAAGGGGCCAATGGTCTAAATGTTCTGGAGAAGTTGAGAAACTTTTGCAAGGAGAGCACTTTAGTAAACAAACTCCAACTTAGAGCTGCTGGTCTAAAAGAAAGCATTAGGAAGCTATATGTAAGGGTGATTAAGAAAGGGCTCAAAAGCAAATCATTTTTACTGAAGCAAATATGTAGTTCACCTGGAAATGTATTAAAACCACTTATGTGCACAGTAGTTTGAAACAACCAGTACAAGGACTTCAACACTGATTGACAATTATCTCAATAAATCACTTTTAAGAATCAAGGTAACACAAGAAGTAGAAAGGATATAAATAGTTCACAGTCACCACCTGATCATAGCTACTCTATTGCTTCAAACATATTACTTCAAGTAAAAATCAGTATGACAGTATACACATCCCAAACTGGAAAGTAATAGTCCTATGTAAAATATTCCACTAAATATATAATGAGTATTTATCATCTGAGCCAAAACAAAAACAAAAACAGAAACAAAAATGTACAAACACTTCAGTGTAATGTTCTCAATGCCTGACTAAATCCAGAATTATTATCTGCCTTTTTCTGAATCCCAAACTGTAAAATTGTATTCAAACAAAACTTCGTAAGAATCCATTACTTAAAATTCTGAAGGAAAACCAATTTTTCAAATTTTATACTTCAGGTGATTTGGGTTAACTTCCTAACAGTTGATGTACTGGGCCATTTGGAAAATTTAGAAACTTTTTCAAATGTTTCAAATTTTTTCAAAACTTCATGCTTTGAGATTTAGTAATTATTATTATTTGAAATATACCTAATGAGTCAGTTCCCTTCCCTTACCAGGAAAACAAAAGAATAACTATATATATATATATATATATATATATATATATTTATATATATATATATAATAAAGAATAACAGACCCAGATTTTAAGTAATAGGCATTTAAGAAAGGTAGAGGAATATCACCCTTTAATGATTTTTTAAAAGATAAGAGTGTGATTCTTTCCTGAAAACTAGAGCCTAAAGAATTTCATAATCACTTGAAAAGTGTAATACCTTGACTGTACTAAATTGCTAAATTGTTAAATGCAACTTTCAACATTCAAAGAATAGAAACCCTCAAAAACAGTAACCATCATACCAAAACCAGTATTCAACTCCAGTATTACTTTCAAAAGCCCCCTTAATCCCTTATACCCCAGCAATACACAGAATCACAGAAGCTTTCCCAGGGAAAGAATATCAGGATAAAAGTATCAATTAGCATGTGATAATGTACCCTGTACCTTCCTTTTCATTCACTCAATTCAATCTTTTCTTATAAATGATTAGTAGCAATGCAACAGAAACTACTAGACACAACAAATCAAATTAAAATTAAAAACCATTCAACAAGTCACTATCAAGACAAAAGTTAATACATAGTATCCCTTCAAATGTAATAAAGAGTAAACATGTGTGACCCTACCTTCAAGTACTCCCACAGCAAGGAATCTTCCATAGAACAACTCTACCATGGGGTTCTTTGGCTTTTCTTCATCCCTAAAGCATGGTTAAAAATAAATAAATAAATAAAAAATAAAAAATGTGGTTATAATTTTTGGACCTGTAAGTAATAGAGAAAACACTCAAGGAACAATAATACATGCCAAGATGGTAACATTTGTGTGGCTGTCACTCACACAGCGCTGCTACCTGCTGACATTACCTTGGTCAAGGCACTTATTACATGGATTCCTCCATTTCTTCACCAATCAACTGAGGATAATAATAGCAACTGAATTCAAAGAGCTGTTGTAAGGGTTGAAATGAGTTGCTGCATGGGACATTACAAGAGGACCTGACACAGTCTGTGTTCATGGAGTGCCTGACCTTTCTATTATCATTATTCATTTCAACCTCACACTTTTAGTCTTGTACAATACATGCTTACTTGGACTTGCTGGGAAGAAAAAAAATAGCTACTCTTAGAGTAAATTTCTGTAAATCTTTAATATATCATTTCCCACATTTAAATAGAAGAGTGGGAGCACCTGGTTAAGCCTCTGCCTTCAGCTCAACTCATGATCTCAGGGTCCTGGGATTAAGCCCCACATCGGGCGCTCTGCTCAGCGGGGAGCCTGCTTCCCCCTCTTTCTCTGCCTGCCTCTCTGCCTGCTTGTGATCTCTGTCAAATAAATAAAGTATCTATTAATTAATTAATTAATTAGTTAATTAATTAAATAAAAGACCATTCAAAAATAACAATTTTCACCAATGAAGGAACAAAACACCAGCTTTGACCCAAAGCAGCTCAGGAGCTACTCCATCCTTCATGCTACAGGAACAATTAGCCATTAGTGAATTTTCCAAATTCTTTAACATACACATTTTTTTTTCTTTCTCCCTTGAAGCAAGCAGAAGTTAATCTTTTAACCTTTTTTTTATGTTTTGCTCTCTGTGGTCTGAAAACAGTTTATGTTGGTACTACTACATAAAAGTGTGTGGTATCCACAACTTACTCGTGAATTTTGTGTTTGAGCCAATAAAACTGATTTGCTAACAAAAAAAATGGTAAAGACATGGTCTCTTTTTAAATGTATTACATGCATCATCATTTACTCCTTTAAACAACTGGTGGGAAGTATTTCACTCAAACAATGCTCTGAGGTAGGATGGTAGTTGTTAGTGATTCTCAGAAAGATTTCTGGCCCTCTACTTCTCGGTATGTGTTCAAGACATACTTTCCCACTCAAGTTTTATTTAAATTTTTAAAATCTGAATTGTGCTAAGATACATATGACACAAAATTTACCATCTACCCATTTTTAAGTGTTTGGTGGGTAGTGTTAAGTATATTCATACTGCTATGCAACCAATCTCCAGAAGTCTTCTCATCTTGCAAAAGTGAAGCCCTACACTCACAGAACAACTCCATATTTCTCCCTCCCCCTGGGGCCCTGGCGAGCACCATTCTTACTCACTGTTACTTTGGGTTTTACAACTCCTGACACATCATGTAAGTGCCATACAGTGTTTGTGTTTTTGTGACTGACTTATTTCACTTGGCATCCATGTTGTAGCATGTGTCAGAATCTCCTTTTTTAAGGATGCTGCACTGCACGTATGCCACATTTTGTTTATCTGTTCATACACGGACGCTGGGTGGTTTCCACACTTTGGCTATTGTGAGTAATGCTGCTAGGGAACACAGGCGTACGAATACCTCTTCAAGACCCTGCTATCAGTTCTTAATATATACCCAGCAGTAGAATTGCTGGGTCATATGGTTAATCTTTTTCTCGCTTTAGTTTAAAGTAACAATGTGATGATTTGATACACATTGTGAAAGGATTCCCTCCCTTAAAGAGCAATTCTATTTTTAATCCTTTGAGAAGCCACCATGATGTTTCCCATAACAGCTGCACCATTTCACATTCCCACTGACAGTGCACAAGGGTTGCAATTTCTTCATAACCTTGCCAACACCTGCAATTTCCTGGGGCTTTTTGATAGTAGCCATCTTAATGGGTGTATGGTGTTCCCACTCACTTTGAAGTTAGGCAGACCACATGACTTGCTGTGCCCAACAAAATAGGAGCAGAAGTACTATGTGGTAAGAACTCTGAGAGCCAGTGAACTTTTGTTGCCATGGAAACCCCAGAAGGGGTGACAAGGGGGGACGTCTGCGAGCTGAGGGCCCTGACTGAAAGAATGAGGAGAGCCCCTTGTTCACATGCACTGGACCCATCCTCGAACAGTAGGATATAAGCCTGCAAAACACAGGGGTCGTTGCCACTTAACTATCTAGACCACTCTGACAGCTAGCAGTCCCACTACTTCTATTTTACTGATAGTAAAGTTATCGAGCACGTTAAGTCACTTGCCCAAATCCACACATTTGGTAAGAAATCAAGGGGTAAAGTGAACTTAAATCTGATTCCAAAATAAATGCTTCCTCTCCCACTATATATACTTCATCTTTGGGCATTTTAACTCTCTGGGAAAAATTTATTTCATACCTCCTATATCTTATACTGTGAGAATAAAAAGGACTTGATATTGGTATGTGTGAGAGTAATGATCCAAAGACTGTCTCCCTGGATATAAAATTCTATGAATCTTTATATATAAATATTAGTGGGAATCTCCTTTCCATAGCCTCCTATTTTTATGTAGAAAAAGAAAAAGAGGGGTGCCTGGGTGGCTCAGTAATTAAGCATTTGCCTTCAGCTCAGGTCATCATTCCAGGGTCCCAGGATTGAGCCCTGCATCAGAACCTGCTTCTCCCTCTCCCACTCTCTCTGCTTGTATTCCCTCTCTTGCTGTCTCTCTCTCTCTCTCTGTCAAATAAATAAACAAAATATTTTTAAAAATTAAAAAAGAAAAAAAAAAAATCCTGCATCAGGTTCCTTGCTCAGTGGGGAGTTTGCTTCTATCTCTGCCTCTGCTTGCCACTCTGCCTGCTTGTGCTCTCACACACTCGCTCGCTCTCTCTCTCTGACAAATAAATAAAATTTTTTAAAAAGGAAGAAATGAGAGACCCACCACTTACATGAAAGCAGTAGTAAAGATAAATTGACACGAATATCAAAGGCCGAAAGAAATCACTACAGAGAAATTTTATCAGGGACAACTTTAGCCCTTGGGAATTAGGCTGGCACCGAAGGAATACAAAGGTCTAAGGCAGTTGATAGAGCAGACGACAGTGCTCTGGGACAGAGCTTCCCAGTATTTTTAATACCATTGGTATATATATATATATAATATGCAGAGAATTTTGAGATAAAAAGATACACTTTCTCATGATCACAGAAATAGGATCAACATTGCCACGATCCATAATCTGGCTATCCATGGCATACAAATTGGAAAGCTCTGTTCTAAATGAGGAGAGCACAGAGATTCAAAGACAGTTTAGCTCCACAAACAGTAAAGATCAGACAGAAAATGATAGGGAAATGAACAAGGAGAACATATTTCAAATAATTTAAGATTCCAGATAAACTGGAATGGAAAAGTTCTAGCTTCTTTTAAAACAGTGTGAGAAAAAAAGGGAGATAATTTGTTATTTACTGTATCAAAAGAGGTAACCAGAACCCCCCCAAAATTAACAAGTATGTAAATAATAATATATTATGTATAATATATTATATTATTTATATAAATAAGTAAGATCTCCAAAATCAGAATAAAATGATTTAGGCACTCTACTGAGGCTACAGATAAAAAGCAATTGGGAGTCATGTATTGAAGACAGGATCAACTAAATGAAGTACTTATAGAAAATCTGGATAGATTTGAGAGGATGAATTAGGGATTTCAGTAAAACATGCACAGAATTACTGACATTACCACAGATGAGGATACAGATATTATTCACACTCTGAGGAAACTCAGGCAACAGATTTTTGGTATGAGAACTCGAAGGAAAGACACAAGGGATATGAGCTGTACTAGAGAGGAACCAGGGTGGACAACTCTCATTAGTGAATCACTAGTTCTCATCATAAGCAACCTATCAAGACAGTATCAGAGGAGACAGCAGTTAGAGAAAAACAAGTGGAAAGGCCAGAAAACAAACCCCAAGGACAAGAAGAAAAGACATGCGTCCATCAAACAGGGCTGGCTCTGCATGAGATAGAGGCTAAGAAGCAGGTTAAACTTAAAAATTCAGCCAAACCTTCCAAAACGAATAAAAAAATACAGATGTGTGTGAATTTAGAGGCATATCCCACCCAGGAAAAAGTGCAGCAGGAGGAAATACACTTCAGGCCTAGAACATGCAAAAGCTGGATGCCGGGACTCAGCTTTCATAAGCAGCAACAGCAGATTCATGCCAGAATCTGATGGGGGAGATTTTCCAGATGAAAGTAACATGAAGAAAGAAGCTCACGTTGAGAGAAGCAAGAAACTAACCTAAGAGGCGAGTCTCCCAGGCCTAAGCAATTCCACAGCAAAAGGCAACAGGCATAACCACAAAAGGTTGTGCCAACAGGCACAAAAGTCTAGTCACTCAGTGCAGCACTCAGAGCCACAAACTGAAGAAGCTATTAAGGAAAATGGAACTGAAACTTTCGGTGGACAAGAGAGAAGCTGAGGACCAGAGCCGTCAGCATCATAAACTTCTAAACATGCCAAGAAGTAAACAGCTTTCAAATGGCCTCCTCTTAAGGCAAAATTTACCAAAATAGAACTTCTTCCCTCAAACACTGTAGATTTAGCACCATAATTAATCTCTTCAGAGATTTTTCCCAACTTAATTTAAGTTCACGTATAATGGTTGGCAAGCAATGGGCCCTCAATGGCAGGCATCCAGGCAGAATGAAAACCAGTGATTTGCTGTGTACAACATATCCTAAAATTTCTGCTACAGACTTTGGCAACAACTTGAGTCTGGACTGCACAAAGTTCCAGGAGTATTATATAGTTGGACTGAGAGCTAAAGGATTGAAGTTTTGCTTTAGTTCTAAAGTTTCAAAGGTAAGAAACCATTCAGTGTTACCCACATGGGTCCTAATAACCCTCTGAAATCTAGAATTCAAGCACATGAAACCAAGCATCCAAAGGACTGAAGGCACTATACACAGCCACGTGAGAGAACCGGCTCCAGAACTCCAGCTCTGCAGGCACAGAAATAACGTGCCTGTAGCGGAGACTGAACCAACTCAGAAACTCACAAGTGACTTTTATTTTATATTAGACTGCACCCACAGAGGTTAAAAAAAAACCCTGATTTTCAAATATAAAATTTCTTTGGGCTTTACCTTAAAAGATCAAGGGAAGGGGCCCTGAGAAGTTCAGTTGGTTAAATGTCTGATTTTTTTTTTTTTTAATTTTGTTTATTTGAGAGAGAGAGAGTGTGTGCACTGGCGAGTACAAAGCAAAGAGCTAACAAGGGGCTGGATCTCAGAAACGTGAGATCATGACCTGAGCTGAAATCCAGAGTCAGAGACACTTAACCGACTAAGCCACCCAGTGCCCCCCAAAAATCAGACCTTTGGCACTGAGCATGGAGTCTGCTTAAGATTCTCTCCCTCCCTCTGTCCCTCCTCTGCTGTCCCTCTCTCTTCAGAAAAAAACAAAACAAAACAAAACAAACAAACAAACAAAAACAGTAAGGGAATAAAATATGGGAACTTACTTCCCCCCTGAAAATGAAAAATGAAAGGAAGAAATCTATATCTATATTAATATTTGAGGGTATCTTTTACTGATCAACACTGTATAAGTAGATTATTTTTTACTTTAGTCTCATTGCAGACTTTTTATAAAGTTTTTCCTGAACAGTAAAGCTAGCCATAATTTAAAAATAAGAAAAAAGGGAAGGGAGAGAATTTTCAGCCTTGGATTTCCATCTGTCTTCTAGGTAGAAGGAAGACCTTCTAGGTCTTTTACCTGCATCTTTTACCTGCATCTTGTTGGACCAAAGCGTCTATAATGGCAAATCCTAAATGATCTACCAATGTTACATAAAGATACACAAAGGAATCAGTGGCTGGCCTTAGGAGAGTGGCCTCATAGGAATGGGAGTAGGACCATCCCCAAAGTGTATAGATTTCTTTTGAATAACCAAAGTCTTAGTGGTACAACCTGATGGACAGAAAATAAAAAGCTAGGAAATGTTAAGGAGGAACTTCATTATCCTTGTCATTGTGATTCCACCTGAAAGGACTTCATCAGAAGGAACATTCCTGGTATCCTGCCCTACTGCTAACTCATTCTTCTTCATGAAAAAGAGACTACTGAATCCAAGGAAAAGAACTGGGCATATGGGATTAGCCCTTTTAGGGGTTGCTCTTTAGAGCTTTCTGGCAAGATTCTAATCTTACAATAGAACTCTAAAGCTACGCAGCATTTAGTCCACAAACTTCAACTTGTCAATACAGGTAACATCTGGGTTCCCAAACATCTCTCGGTTTTCTGTTTCTCCATAGACACTGATAGACATAAACACAGACATAAAAGGAAAAAAAAAATGAGTGTTATTTATCAATCTCCTAAAACCCCATCACTAAATTTCATGGTAACTTACGTCTCTTCTTCAGCTTTCATTTGGAAGGCATCTTCTAACCAATCTAATAATTTGTGTGTAAACTCACTCACATCTTGCTGTGGAAAGAAAAAAAAGTCTTGTTGATATTTCAGCCTACTAATAAAAATTCTAAATACTGCAACATAAAACTTACAGCCAGTCACCTCAAACATAAATTAGTGACTCCTCATGAAAATATCATATGAAATACTTCACATCAAATACAAGAAATATTCTTAACCTAACCAGAGAATAAAATCAGTATCTGAGAAAAATAAGCATCGCATCGATAATCATAGTGATTAGGTTTCACTATAGGAAAATAAACATAAATTTAGTATGTTATATACAATATATACAATATCTCATATACATACACAAATATATAAATTCTAATTTACAAATGAGATTTTTAAAAATAATTATTACTCCCAAAAGAGTTCTCTAACAAATCTTATAAAATAAAGGACCCACATTACCAAGGAGTTCTTCATTATTTAAAGATTATTACTGGTTTCTTAGAAGAAAGACGTGTTTTTCAGCAATTCATTTTCTTTTTTTTTTTTTTTTTTAAAGATTTTATTTATTTATTTAAGAGAGAGACAGCGAGCAAGAACATGAGCGAGGTGAAAGTCAGAGGGAGAAGCAGACTCCCCATGGAGCTGGGAGCCAGATATGGGACTCCATCCCGGGACTCCAGGATCATGACCTGAGCCGAAGGCAGTCGTCCAACCAACTGAGCCACCCAGGTGCCCCAGCAATTCATTTTCTTAATTCAACTTTTACACACAACGTTTTCAGCCACATCCACTTTTACTAAGGTATGTTAAACTGGAAGGTTTCGTTTAATTAATCACTGACTCCCTGACTACTGAGTCCACCATATCACGACCTTCAAATGAACTCTCCACTCAGAACTAGCACTTACATCACCCTTTGCCATCCCTTCTTTCAGTGCTAGTTCCCCTAACATGGAAAAACAGGAATAGGCAGTGGCAGCTGTATTCATCAACTACCATAATTCTTTCAATAATGTGAGGTAGAACACAGAAAACAGGTTCACCCGAAGGAGAAAAAAATAAACCAATCCTACTAAGACTGGTTCATCAAAGAGAGATGAATCAGTGTAAGCAATCTGCCTTTATTTATTAAAAATCCCCAAGTATTAAACAAATCTACTATCATATATTTTTCTAGCTAGAAGTTTTCTAAAGAACAGCTGGGTCAATCCATTGACCTTTAAAATGCAAAATGTTGAAACTTGGGGCAGTTAATCATCTGCCTTCCTCTCAGGTCATCATCCAGGGTCCTGGGATCAAGCCCAGAATCAGGCTTCCTGCTCAGCAGGGAGACTGCTTCTTCCTATCCCTCTAATGCTCCCCATTTGTGTTCTCTCACTCTGTCAAATAAATAAATAAAAGCTTAAAAAAAATTTTTTTTTTAAATGTTGAAACTTGGATCTAAGAAGCTTAAGGAAATTATTCCAAAGCCATATAGCTAAATACAACTAAGCTCAGCACAAAAATCCAGTTATAAATATCCAAACCAACTGTAGTGGGTGAAATAGTAGCCTGCCAAAATATATGTCCACCTGGGACCTCACACTGTAATCTTATTTAGAATATGAGTCTTTGAAGATGCAATTAAGGTAAGGATCTCAACATGAGATCTACACAAAGATTGGAAAATAAAAGCAACAGTAACAAAGTTAATGCAGTTCAGAGTTCTCAGTAATTAAGGAAACTACTTGATGCCAACAAAAATAGGCATGCCAAAAGCATGTATACTACCCTGGCCTTGGGTTTATCACACATTCGTGAAGATTTATAACTAACATTGGTGAATATTCCTAATTTAATCCAATGTTTACACTAATTAATTTCCATCACAATATAAATTAGTTTCATTTATCTTAACACTTTTCAAGAACACTGTTACTTTTTTCTTAACTTTAAAGTAAATCTTCCAAATAAACAATGTTTTAAACGGCTAAAACTTATTTTTAATAAAGAGGAATAACAACATCTTCAATTCTCATATGTCTCTGAAAAAACTGCTTAAGGAATGATCAGATTAAATAAAACACAAATGTTAGTAAGTAAGTACAAAAAAGCTACCTGCTGAGATTCATTTGATTTGAAAGCGTCCTTAAGAATTTCAACTGCTCTTGATGGATCAACATATTTCCTTTTAGTACCAACAAGAAGTGCAAATAGATACCGCAGCTCACGCATAAAAGGCAAATTCCGATGCTCCTATTAGGGGAAAAAGACCTTAAGTGAAGATTAATAAAATCTTTACTGGTTAACAGATACTCATTTTAATAGACCAAAAATGTAACTAATATCAATTAGGGAGGAGTCCAGCACCCCTACATCAAAATTAAAGACGAATGCTGTGACCCAGGACACTCAAAGGGCTCCGGGGTGAAAACAGCAGAGGATTAGGCTTAGCTCACAATTTCAGCACAAATGCCACATTTTCATAGCTAATCGCGTTATTACCCAGCCAAGAATATCCTCTCCTCATTCAAGTCTATTTATTATAATCCTTTCCATTCAGCAAAGCCCAGCTGCTGTGGACAGTAATAACAACAGCCAACATTCAATGAGTGCTAACTTGGTGCCAGGCACTGTTTTAAGGACTTTTCCTCAATAAGCCCATTTTAAACAAAGAGCCCTCCTCCTCCATGAAGCTTTCCCAGACCCTGCCAAGTCAATGATTCCTTTACACTCCACATCTACTAAAACGAATGCCTTCCACTCAGCAATGAATCACCACCTGGTACTTTTGTGGGATGACCCGAATTATCAGACAATATTAGTCTAATAAGCAATTAGAGTAGATACTAATATTAAACTAATGTATCATCCTTCGAGCTTTCCTTTGAAATCTGAACTTTTGTTTCTCAATAAGACTGTAAACTTCTCAAACACAAGAACTTCTGTATTTCTTCCACAACTTTCTGCTACACAAAGCAAGCATTCAATGCTTACAAACATCTGATCTCACCAAACCCTCTAGAAAAACCAACAACCCAATATTATCAATCATGAACAATTTATTTTAAAACAAGAGAGAAATTTTTTTAAAAATTTTTAAAAATATAATTCACATACCTCAGTGAAATAATTTATGGTAAAAAACAAGCAGTTCTTACTATAATTAGCTCTTGCAATAACAATATTAACAGATAAAGCTTGTATGTCTATTTAAATATTAGAAAAACATTTCCAAGAGTATATATGGTTGGTGTTCTCAACATCATAAAACTGTATGGGTGTATATGTATATGTGTATAATTGCTGTCCAAAATAATATAATCAATGTAGAAACAGTTGCCCCCAGAATATGCATTAGAAAAAGGAGTCCTAAAAAATAGGTGTAAAGGAATAAAACAATTCACTCCAAATACTTGTCACTTGACCCAAAAACGATATACCATTACAGCAACCACAAAGTGCATTGTCTGAATGAAAATACTAATTTATGGGAAAGATGGATATTATTTAAGTATAATAAATTCTATCATCAGGGTGCCTGGGTGGCTCAGTCAGTTAAATGACTGACTCTTGGTTTTGGCTCAAGTCATGATTCTAGGGTCCTGAGATCAAGCCCTGAGAAGGGTCCCATGTTCAGTGGGCTTGAGATACTCTCCCTCCCTCTGCCCCTCATGCCCTCCATCCCCTTACTCACCCTCTCTCTGAAATAAATAAATCTTTTTTTTTTAAATGCCATCATCAATGATGAAGTTTAAAAGTTCTAAATGAAAGAAAACTAACCTATGATTTTTCTGTTGTACTTTCTACTCCCCCCACAATTGCCTTATACAAATACTGAGTTTTAAAGGTGTAAACACAAAGAATTTTAATCCAAAAAATAATTCTCAGAAATATCTCAAATTTCCTGAGATCAATTTCTCTTTTATCACCACAGCTACATCAGTGCAGTTTCTCAAGGCATTCCTTTCTAAGGAACAAGGATGAAATATATGGCTTTTGAAAAATAAATGAATTTCTGCTGAGAAGTATATTGAAAAAGTAGTATGTATATAAGACAATGAGACATTTTGGCTCTCAGCCAATTTCCGTGGCTAGAAAATATTTTTGAATTTCAAAAGGAAAACTGTAATTGATGTTAAATGCAGCTCCCGAATTTGGACAAATTACGAAAATACAACCACATGATCAGTCTTTTTTTAAAAAGACTTATCAAGGTATAACTGATGTGCAATATACTGTACATTATACACAATTTTATGAGCTTCAGACATGTAGACATTTGTAAAAGCATCAACACAGTCAAGATAATGTAACTACCCATCACCCCGCAAGTTTCTTCAACCCTTATTCCCCTCCTTGATCATCCCAAAGCAACCATGGTCACTTTATATTTTCTAGAAAGTTATATAAATCAAACCATATCCTACACACTCATTTTAATCTGTTTTCTTAAAATAGAAGTAGTTATTCTGAGGTTCTTCCATATGACTGTGTGCATGAACGATTTGTTCTGTTTTTTTTTTTGCTCAGTGGTGTCCCCCTATATGGTTGTCCTACACTTATTTATCAAGTGACCTACTCCAGATGCTGTGGATATTACTTTAATCTTTGTGTGGATATATGTTTTCATTTCTCTTAAATAAAAACTTGGAGAGGGCCTAGGTTGTATGCAGATGTCTTTAAGACATAACCAAACTATTTTTACAGAAGCGTTATACTATTTTATGTTCCCACTGACAGCATAATGGGAATTCTAGGTCCACATTGTATAATATCTGGATATGAAATATATATATGTATATACATATATATACACACACACACACACATGATTTTATTTATTTATTTGACAGAGAGAGACAAAGCCAGAGAGGGAACACAAGCAGGAGGAGTGGGAGAGGGAGAAGCAGGCTTCCCCATCAAGAAGGGCGCCTAATGTGGGACTCAATACCAGGACCCTGGGATCAGGACCTAAGCTGAAGGCAGATGCTTAATGACTAAACCACACAGGTACCCTGAATTTTATATATATAAAGGACTCCAGGTTACTGTAATTCCAAACAGTGGTTTGGAATTATATCCTTGCTTGTTCCTGATCTTTGGATCAAAGCATTCAATTTTTCACCATTAGGTGTTATACTAGTTGTAGACTTTTCATAAACAATATTTATCAGCATAAGAAAAGTTTCTTCAATTTCTAGTTTCTTTGAGATTTTAAGATACATTAGTTTTGTCAAATTCTTGTTCTTTCCCTACTTAGATGATAATCTGGTTTTTTTTCTCTACTCTGTTAACACGGTGAATGACACTGATTTTTTTTTTAAGATTTTATTTGTTTATTTGACAGACAGAGACCACAAGCAGACAGAGAAGCAGGCAGAGAGAGAGAGGGAAGCAGGCTACCTGCCAAGCAGAGAGCCCGATGCGGGACTCGATCCCAGGACCTTGGGATCATGACCTGAGTCGAAGGCAGCGGCTTAACCCACTGAGCCACCCAGGCGCTCCATGACACTGATTTTTGAACAGTAAATCAATCTTGCAGTTCTAAATAAAGCCGTTGCCAATGAAGTAGCATCCTTTATTGGTATTTCAGGATTCAATTTGCTAAAAATCTGCTACGACTTTTTGCTTCTGTATTCATGAGAAATATTGGTCTTAGTTTTCTTTCCTTGAAACATCTTCTATTTTGGTTTCAGGGTAATGCTGGGCTCCCAGAAAGAACTGGGAAGTTTTATCTTTTCTTCAAGTTTTTTGAAAAACATATAGAGAATTGGTAGTATTTCTATAATTCACCAGTAAACTACTTCACTGCTGAATTTTTTGCTGAGGGGTTAACTAAAAATTCAATTTTTTAATGTAATATAAGGATATTATGTTTATAATATTCCACTATTCTCTTTAATTTTCTAGAGAATATGTAGTAATGTCCTTCTCTTTCTTTTTTTTTATATTGCTAATTCGTTTCTTCCCTCTTTTTTCTTGCTCAGTCTTCCTAGAAATTCATTAATTTTACTGACCTTTAGAAGCAGCTTTTGGTTCCATTAATTTTCTCTACTTTCTCATTTCTATTTCAATGACTTAGCTCTTTATTATTTTTTTTCTCCTACTTTCAAATATTAGTGTGCTTTTTTTTCTAATTTCTTGATGTGCAAAAATGTCACAAATTTGAAACCATTCTTATTATCTAGTGTGTTTAGTTTGTGTATTTTCCACTAACCACTGCCTTAACTGCATCCCTCTAATTTTGGTATATCATATTTTAATTTTTATTGTTTAAAACATTCTAAAATTTCCCTGATTTGTTCTTTGCCTACTGGGTTATTTAAAGGTGTATTACTTAATTTCCCTACTATCAGGGGTTTTTCTAAATATCTTTCTGTTGTAAAATTCCATCTTAATTACACCATGGTCAGAAGACATACTTTGTATGCTTTGAATCCTTAAAGATTTACTGAAACTTAGAAATCCAATCTTGTTACTTTATTCATAGCTTTAAAAAAAATTCCAAAATGCCTTTGTTATTCATAAAATTCAAAACTCCTTCAAGTATTTGCTCACTGGTATTCAACTAAACACATTCCCTGTTCATTTACTTCTTATCTCTAAGTAGTGGAAAGTGTGGAAATATTGTTCATTTGAAAATATCTGCCCTTAAATTGACTTTAATTAATATAACCTTATGAGTAATAAGGCTTTAGCTATTTATATGAACATTACCTCTATTATGAACTTATGCATCTTTGCTTACTCAACATTTAACATATTTTGTCATCAGTTTGTGACTTTTAATTTAAGAGAAAAGACACTATGGGTGGGAGTTTGGGGAGGGATGAGCTGTTTACAGTGAGAACCCATCTTTAGATTTCTAGTAACCTCACAATTCTCCTAGACATAAAATTACAAACAGCACGATAAGTATTTATGTATAAAATTAGTTTCAACCTCTAGAATAACCAAGCCTACCTAAAATACCAACTGACTTCAAAAACTACATCTCTTTTCTCACTCAGTATGTATGTAATATTCATGACTGATTCACCTACGGATAAAAAATATCTTTAAAAAAAATCCTAATTAGCAATGCATGCAAATGACATCCCTGTGATCTGACCAAAGTGATTCCCCACAGGTATTCTATATCTTAGCACATTATTTTTCAAACTCAGTGCAGCAGTTTTATACTTATATTTATAATAATATTTATATTTATAATATAAATATATAATATTTATATTTATAATAATAATATAAATTTATTATTAAATGATAAGTGGTAAGTAGTCACATTAATACCTTTTTTAAAAACCTGTGTCTTTTATCACCTCAGTTGAATGTAGCACCAATCAGTGGCTGAGAACTACCTCTAGGTCACACCTGTTTGTTTAGAAATGTCAAGTTATAGCATGTACTGATGCCACCATGCCAGATTAAAGAATAACCTCATCTATGGAACCATCTTTTATAAAATTGCATGGAATTCTTCTAAATAAGTATCCTTTTCAGAATGGAAGTAGAGATCCTTTTGATTCCTTAACCTGAAGGGACCCCTAGACATGCTGCCCCTTCCGCTGAAAAAAAAAAAAAACAAATTTCTCCAGAAAGGTGTTGAAGATTGGATTTATATATTTTCCTAGTAATCAGCTGAACAATTTTAAAACTAGCTCTGATATGTAAGAATGGACATCATAATTATTTTTTAAATAGAAATATAAAATTGACTTGGTCTTACTCAACATTTTAAAGAATAAAATAAATTAACTCTGTAAAGCACTAAAATCCAGAAACAAAAAAGAAAAGGTCAACCTACATATGAATATATAATTAGAAGAACTATTTCCAAATAATGTCATGTAAATTTTAAATCTACTTCAACTGAGAGATCAGAAGAGAGAATAGTGATTATTAACAAGCTGCAATAAAGAGAAGCAATAGTCCAAAAAGTTTCATGGAAAAATGTATTGAGTGAAAGGGCTTTGCTTAATTTCTCTGAAGGTCTGTCAAGGGGTTGTCAAGTGATGTTGACTCCCTTTTTGAAAATGGCTTGTTTACCAGCCTGATGCTTTCTAGCTCAGAGATTACAGCAAAAGCAAGCTATAAATTGTTACATTCCCACTAGCTTGCATTATAAATGTTCCATGTTTGTAGAACAAGTAGTTTTCAAATTATACATTAAAAGAAAAACATGATTTAATTATGTATCATTAATACAGTTAAGTCACACAAAGTTCAACACTTTACTGAAACCTAAAACTTTAACATCTTTGTGAAACCAGTCCTCTTTAGGGCTACAATTTCTTTATGACAAGGTACCTAAAGCCTTAAACATTTATATACATCATCTCCATAGTTAACCTTTTACTAAGTATAAATTTCTGCATCAGTCCTATCTTTGAAAAGCTAATATGAATACAGTAAGTGACATCATCTGAGGCATTTACTTACTACGTACTAGGCACTTCTAAACCCTTTGTATATTTTACGTCATTTAATCCTCATGACTCTATAAAATAAAAACTATTATTATTTACATACACTAAACAGACAGGTCAAACCCTGGGTCCACAGCCAGAACACCCAGGCGATCTAGCCCAAGTTATCTGTGCACTCTGTCACATTATATTGTCTAACAACATTAACTTACAAAATAGAAGTTATAGATTTGCACTGCAAAGACAACCAGCATAAAACTAATCTTTTAAAAGGCTTATCTATACAAATAGTTGAAAAAAATTTTTATTCCCATAAAAATTTCAGGAGGCAACTGAAGAAAGACCTTGATTTATAAATTGAAACCTATAAAGTTTACTGAAATTTGACAGCCCCCCAAAAAGAAAAAAGCAATTACTAAAGTGACACAAAAAACTGACATATTACTGACACACATGGGAAGAAAAATTCATGTTTATAATATACTGATGAAGAATAGAAAGTTACTGTAGTAACTGAGATTTATGGATTGATATCCAAATTTAACAGTTCCAGTTTTGAAGAGACAAAGTGCTCCCAAGTCAAGCACAAATAAAAGAAAAGGATGATATATATATATATATATATATATATATATATATATATATTTATTTATTTATATTCTGCTTAAAAATCTTTCATAATTTTACCTTTTGGTTTCGGGGTAAATCTTGAGCATTTAACGGAGGCTTGTAATTCAGAACTAATCTTCTAAATTCCAAAAGATTGAATAATGACTGAAAAAGAACAACAATTTAAAAAAAACTAAGAGAAAATTCTACTAACAGAACCATAAACATATGACTGGTCTCAGAGATTTATTTTTGACTATACTACTTACACACAGGATTGTGGCCACTAGCACAAGACCTATTAGCTCCCAAAGAAAACGTCAAATTTCTTATCTATTAACACACTATTCTTGATCACTAACAATACTTATTGTACTGGAAAGCAGAAAATTTTATGTGGACAATTCAAAATATCTAGTATATATCATATTATTAAAGGCTGTCTTTCTTTAGGTGCTTAATAACCAGTTTCCTCAAAAAAAAAAAAAAAAGGTGGACAAATGCAAAGTCTAGAACTTTTTAGACATGTCATGTTTATTGAGTTATCTTGAGGTACCAATTCTACAAAAATATATTACAAATAAATTTATGGGCTAGTTGCTAAGTGACAGAGACATAAAGAAATTACGTATTATCTCTATGCTCATGGAGACACAATAGCCTAGAAAGGACACACATATTATAACAATAGAAATTTGACTCCAACATACAATAATATTAATCACACAGAGTATGACAGCATACGAAAGATGCCCATGGAAAGGCTTTCTAGAACTGTTTTTTAATCTATAGCTTGTAACACATTGTCATCATGGTGAATATCTGTTTAAAAAAATGAAATAAAATACAATTGAAAATATTAAAACATGTCATGCCTAGTAAATACACCATAGAATACTGCTTGCAAAATTTTCACTGTATGCATTTTACACATACATATATGTGTCAAGTGCTTTACAATGTAGTAAGTATTCCTTTCTGGGAGTCACAATTTATAAACCTTGAAAATCACTGTACAGGAGGCAATAATGTACAAGGTCCGAGCAAAGCTGTGTAAGCCAATATGATAGAAGATAAAGGTAACGCCACAAATCAATGATAAAACAAGGTTTTGTTTAGGAGCTGGGTGTTGGGAAAACTGGCCCACTATATATAAAGAAACAGAATCAGATATAGATCTATATAGATATGGACGTGCTTTAAAGACCTAAATATGAAAGGAATATCCTAAAGCTAGTAATGGAAACTATAGGAAAATATTTTGGTTATCTTGTAACCTGTAAATATTTAATTAAACAATATGAATACATGAGATAATCCATTTATTCCCTTAATAAAAATTTATGAAGCATCTACTACATGCAGACATGAGGAAGACAGGCCACAGAAAAATAAAACATACTGAATCTCTGACAAAATAGGAATAGTATGGAAAGTGGAGAGTATGCAGCCAAAATGAAAAAGGAGCCGAGAAGCATGTGCTTTCAAACATAGCTGTGTACCAGAGTAATGGTGGAATTTTTAAAAGTACCTAAGAAGCCTCTCAACAAGGATATAAGGTACCACAGAAAACTCTGAAGTACATCAAAGAATCAACGGCAAATTTCAAGAAGAACAAAATTAGCAATTCAGATCTTGATGTACGATGGGGTTACATCTAGATAAACCCACCCCAAGTTTAAAATATCATTAAGCTGAAAATGCATTTTATACACCTAACCTACCAAACATCATAGCTTAGCTTAGCCTAGCTCAAAAGTGCTCTGAACACTTGTACTAGAGTACAGGTGGGCCAAATCATCTAACAGAGCCTATTTTAACAAAAGTGTTGATCTTCTTGTGTAATTTATTAACTTACAGCTTTTAGGAGAAATTTAAATAGGAAAGAGAAAAATGACAAAATAGGATAATCCCAATCCCACCTCTTTGCTCTAAACTCCCATTGGGAAACATTTTCCTCCTTCCTGAATACCTTCCTGAATAATTGGAATTTCTTCAGGTGTAGGTCTGCTGGTGATGAAGTATTTAGCTTCGGTTACAGTAAAAATTGTTTTTCTTCATTTTTGTACAATTTTTGCTGGTTGGAGAATTCTAGATAGCCAGTTATTTTTTTTCTAGCACTTTGATGACAGAATTTCTATTGGTTAACAAGTCAGCTAGCTGTTAGTCGAGTTCTGTTTCTTTATAGAGGTAATAAAGGCATATCTTGTTTTACTGTGCTTCACTTTGACATGTCTTGCAGAAATGGTGTTTTCTATAAATTGAAGTTTTATGGAAACCCTGTATCAGAAACCAGCACATTTTTCCAATAGCACTTATTCATTTTGTGTCTCTACGTCATATTTTGGGAATTCTTACAATATTTTAAACTTTTTCACTATTATTCTATTTGTTATGGTGATCAATGATGAGGGATTTTTAATGTTACTAATGTAATTGTTGTGGGGCTCCACAAATCATGCCCAAAAAGACGGCAAACTTAAGCAGTAATGTTAAGTGTTTGATTGTTCGACCAACTGTCTGTTCCTTTCTCTCCTCCTCAGGCCTCGCTATTTCTTGGGACACATTAATGCTGAAATTAGAACAGTTAATAACCCTACAATGGCTCCTAAGTGTTCAAGTGAAAGGAAGATTCAACTGATGTGGCAAACTTCACTACCATCTTATTTTAAGAAATTGCCACAACTACCCTAACCTTCTGCATACACCACCCTAGTCAGTTAGAAGCCATCAATATTGAAACAAGACCCAATAAATTATCTTTTAATTAAGGTATGTACATTGTTTTTTTAATGTAATCCTACTATACACCCAATAGTGTAAACATAACTTTTATATGCACTGAGAAACCAAAAAATGCATTTGCCGCATTTTGTTAAGATATTCACTTTCTTGTGATGGTATGGAACAAAACCCATGTAATCTTCAAGGTATGCCTGTACATCTTTTTCACCTTGCTACTTTTAGGGTTTTCTCTTTGTCTATAGTTTTCTCCATTTTATTATGATGTGCCTTGGCATAGTATTCCTTATATTTATGCTACCTGATTCCTACTGCTTCCAGAATCTGTGGCTTGATATCATTTATTAGATTTGGAATATTTTCAGGCATCTCTTCAGTCATCCTTTTTTTTTTTTTTTTTCTTTTGCCCTGTTCCCTTTTTACTCTCCCTCTGGAACCATAAATACACTATGTTATAGCTATTCACCAAGCCCAAAGTATCTCTTTCATGCTCTTATCTGTATTTTCATGCCTTTAGTCTGAAAATGTTCTTCAGACCAATTGTTCAGTTGACTAATTCTCTCTTCAATTGTGTCAAATGTACTGCTAAAGTCACCCATTGATTTCTCACCTTTATTTTTCAGTCCTAAAATTTCTATTTTGCTTTTTCTTAGTAGTTTACTTTTCTACTGAAATTCTCAATCTTGCTTTTAATTCCTTGAGCATATTAATAGTTGTTACAACAATCTAAATTTCAGGTTTCATATTACTGGTTATTTTATCTTAATCTCTGGATATGCGTGGATACAGCTTATTTCCTGGTATGACTGACTATAACTGATTTGAGTACCAGCATTTATTTTTACGTGAAAAGTGGAGAAAATTCTAAGTTCTAGGTAATACTACCTTCTATCAGAATTTGCATTTCTTTCTGGCAGGCAGCAAAACTGGAGCCATCTGCAATCCCAGATCAACTTAATCCCAACAATTCTGAGATAACGCTGGGATTCAAAAACTATGAAGCCTGGCCTATTTTCAATTCTCATTAATCCAAGGTTCTAGCCCTCGAACTGAATGAAAGTGTTAACTACTACACCAATTCTGTACAAAACTTTGCTTACCTTTGCAGCCACTCAGCAGCCCTTTGAAATTGCTTCAAGGATAATTAAAATCAACCCAACATATGAATTTTATTCTAAAAATCCTATTCTCTCAGACCTTAGCCTCAAAATCCCAAACTGCTTTAGTGTTATGTGACATAGTCTTCAAAAGTTGATTTGTTCCCATTGTTTTGGTTTGACTGGCTCAGGTTCCAGCAAAATATGACCAAGTATATACAGTCTAAAACTACTTAATAAGCTATTACACAAAGCAGAACTTGTAACCATTAAAATAAATCATGGAAATTAATGTTTTTAAGTCACTAACACTCTATATCCTCAATCACAGTTGTAATAGTATTGTTCAACATATTTCTTAAAGAAAGATGGGAAAGGGTGATTGTCATTACTGCCTAAATTGTGTTTGTGACTGATGCACACTGAAAACAAGTACCCTTTCATTCAGTTCAAAGCTAAAAGGTATTTATAAAAATTTTGAAGAGCACTTGGTAAAATGGAATTTGGCTAAACTCTTGATAATAACAGAAAGCTATAAGAGATGAGATTTCAAATAACTTGTGGAAAACAAAGAGTGATAACAAGAGAGCAAAGGGATATAAACTGTTTATAATGAAGATACTGTGGAGAAGCAAGATCAATTCTCCTTAGTAGATTAAAAAAAAAGGAACAGTATCACAAAAGTTCAAGGTAAGGTAAGAACTGAAAACACATGGCATGATTAAAAGATAAAAGTCTGTATACAGAGCAGTTAAATCCCCATGTCCTTCCCAATACAAAGAGGTCAGACAAATACCACCTCCTTCTGTGGGATATAGGATATTTAGTCTTTGGATATAATTTAACTGAACTGACTTGGGGTCAGAAAAATCAGTCATAGTGTGTGTGAGAGGGAATAGAGATTCAGGGCTACAAATAGAAGGATTAAGTAAAACTCTGCAAAGTGATCCTCAATCAACCTTCCCACAATCTCCTTTCTCTCAGGCCTGCTTTGGCAAGCCAGCAATCGGTGCTTAACACACAGAGAACAGGAATCCAGCTTGGACTTGAGATGGAGAAAACTTCTGTGGTAAGAAGAAAGAAAGAGAGAGAGAAATACAGCTAATATGTTTACACATATAGAACATATTAATAAGACCATAACAGAGATGTATTTAGAAAATTTTAAGAATAAGTATATAGAAAATATAAAGGAAAAAAAAAGGTATTTTCCTGACAACACCAGGAAAACAAAGGATTACAAAGAGGTACACCCAGTAAATCACTGTAATATTTACAAAGTCATAAAAAATGTGAACACTGACTACCAACTATCTTAAATTTATGATATAACTATGTTGGGAATAAAAGGAAAGGCAATTCTGGGTAAGTGAAATGACAAAACTAAATCTACATTTATCTCATTAGGAATGCATGTCATTTAGGAAAATGAAGATAAAAGGAAAAACAGCTATAACTGGTAGTTGCTATTAAGAAGCAGAACTATGTAGCAGGGAGGTTTGGGGCAGATAACTACTGTTTTTCATTATAAGCCTTTTATTGCTGTGGAATTTTTGATTCTCTTTGAACTAGGTACTTAAATTCTTTTATGAAAATTTAAGATTTAAGAGCAAATAATGTGGATAAATATGTTAAATGGTATCTTTTTTTTTTTTTAAGATTTTATTTATTTATTTGACAGAGAGAGATCACAAGTAGGCAGAGAGGCAGGCAGAGAGAGAGAGGAGGAAGCAGGCTCCCTGCTGAGCAGAGAGCCCGATGCAGGACTCGATCTCAGGACCCTGAGATCATGACCTGAGCCGAAGGCAGCGGCTTAACCCACTGAGCCACCCAGGCACCCCTGTTAAACGGTATCTTAACATCTTTTGAAAACCTGCAGCATCTTCCCAATTCCATTCATCATTAGGGTGATAAAAGCATCTATAGTTCAACACTGTATTATATACTGGTATAAAACAAGAACCTAGAAGATGTGTTCTCTGCCTTCAGGATGCTCATATTTTAGTGAACCTGGAGTAACATGACTTTTGAGTAAGGGACCCATATCCTTTATCTTGCAACTCACAACACTTATGAGTAAGAAACAGAGCTTGAAGACTTAATAATAGGAACAGTAGGTCTATAATAGAAGTAAACTGGAGCTATACAAGGCAAACTGAGAAGGATGAACACCTTACTTCTGAGCATCTCAGAGGCATCCAAATGCAAAAGGTACCAAAGGTCACCATGGGAATCTATGAATTATACCCCAAACTAGCAAGAGAGGAGTATACTTCTAAGTAGCTACTTCATTCACTGATATCCTAGTAGAGAAAAATCAAACCCCAATATTCCTTTCTAGGTGTAAATTCCTGGATAAAAATAATCCTAACTAGATAAGGGGTTAACGACCAATCTAGGATAGTCAGCCTAATATTGCTAGCATCCAAAAAATTATTTAAGCCAACCTCTGTCCCATCTTCTCTTTGCTTATAGTCCCTTTCTGATATAGTGTCCCTTTTCTCCCAAAATATTGGTCCCAGTTCCTACATAAAACAAGTATAAAGCTATACCCTCTGTAGCCTGTGCCTACTACCTATTTTGCTGTTAGAGGTTTACTATCCACATAAATTTCTATAATTGGCCAATGTACTTATAAGGAAAAGAAGTCCCAATTGTTTCACACTAGTCCTGCCAATTAAGTAAATTCCATGCCTGAGAAAATTTTGTAATTGAAACTTTATAGTACATTTACATCATAGTTTGAACAAGTTCCAATTCACTTGGAAAATACAATAAGAAACTTCCAACACTAACAGAGATTTCCTGCCCAACTTTTCTTTCATAGGTGAAAAATTCCATTTATGATGATAAACTTTTCTGTCTCAGATGGGATCTGTGAAATTAAACAATAATTTCACAAAATGAGAAAAATAAAAAATGTTAATTGCTAGAGATGAAAATGAAATGCTACTTAAATAGCATACAATAAAATTACATTAAGAAAAAAAAAAGGGGGGGGGGTGAGAGTATGGGGGAGGGGGGAAAAAAAAAAAACCTGAAGTGATCTTTTGACAAATTTTTCTGCCCACCCACAATTTTCCAACACTTGAAGTATAACGTATTTCCACACACCAAAGCCAATGATCTTCATTATAACCCAAACTTTTCAAGGCTAGAGGTCACTTCTAGGTTTCATTTCTCAAAAAAGTAATTTAAAAATATATATTAGTAACAATAATCCCAAGAACCCTATACTAGCCTGCGTTAGAACACTACCAGTTAAACAGCCACTACATTAAGGTAAAATTTAGAAATCAGTAAAATTACCTCAATTTCAAATAGAACAAGCAATTTTTTCCAGTCTACTCTCCTCCCCACCAAAAAAACAGCAAAACTTTGAAAAGTAGAACAAAAGCTAGGATCAGCAAAATCCCACTTAAAATATTTTCCTAATGGTTAATAATAAAGAGTATGCTATTATTCATAGATTATTTTAAGGAGATTACTTAATTCAATATTTTATAATCTGATGGATAACATTATTAATGTCTAATGGAAAATGGTAAAGAATTCATGACAATACTCCTAACTCATAAAAGAACTAAAAAAACAAGAAAACTAGCACATATTAAGATACATAACTATGCATTCAAAAAATTTCCATTTTAGAATAAGGATCTCAAGAAACATTTGATAAAGGCCTTCTAAGTTAAAAAAAAGTATTACTTTTAATTATCAGTATTTATTCTTACATCATTCTCACATACACATTGAGAATTATGTCAGTCTACACCTTCCTCAAACAAAATGTCTTACATTAAATGAGACAAAATGAAGAGTATTAAGAAGAATATTTAAGAAGAGCACTTAATATTAAGAAGAGTATTTAAATGACTATAATTCTATTAATAACATTAAGAAGAGTATTTAAATGACTATAATTCTATTTTTTTTTAAAGATTTTATTTATTTATTTGACAGAGAGAAATCACAAGTAGATGGAGAGGCAGGCAGAGAGAGAGAGAGGGAAGCAGGCTCTCTGCTGAGCAGAGAGCCCGATGCGGGACTCGATCCCAGGACTCTGAGATCATGACCTGAGCTGAAGGCAGCGGCTTAACCCACTGAGCCACCCAGGCACCCAATGACTATAATTCTATTAATAACATTTTCCAATATATAAAAAAACCTGATTTGATTACCAACAACAATAAATTCAGATCCGATTTCATATCTTGGTTATCTCCTTCTCAAAATCTGCAGAGAATTACATACAAAGACATTTTTCACTCTTTCCACGCTGACAACAATTCCTACTAGCAGGGAGGGAGGAGAGATTAATTCCAAATAAGTGAAAGGCGTAGGCAGTGCTCTCCTGTCAAAACTCCAAACTGGGGTTAAGGACAAGGGAGAAGTGAGGAGTCCTACAATCCACAAATTAGTTCCTTAGAAGGGCATATTCAAACCTTGTCTGCATTTATCTTTAAAGTACACAATCTAAAAGAAACACAACCCAACCCACTTTCCATTGCTAACCCCCAAGTAAGATCTTCATAAAGATCCTTACCTGAATAACAGCACTAAACCAGCAAGTATTGCCAACATTCTTTAGTCCAACAGGAGCTTTGTCTTGCCTTTTTCTATCATAAGGGTTTCGAGAATCCCTCCAAACTTCTGTAGGTGTTCTCTTTAAACATGCTTTATTTTCTGCTATGCTGGCTTCAAGAACTCTTTAAGCAATGGGGAGAAAATTATGAAAAAAAGAAAAATACAGCATTAATTTCATGCCACACAGTAGGAAATAACATACCACAAATAGGATCTTAATTAGTTAAGTTCTGGACAGTGAATTTAGGAAAGCACTGTCAAACACTATCTTTATTGAAGTAGACTTTAGTTTTCTTTTAAGAATATAGCAATGGCAAACACACCAAGTGAAATGCACTCTTTCTTAGGAAAAAAGGAAATCTCAAATGCACAAAGACAGTGCTATAAAACAGAAAATGAGTTGTGTTTCAACAAATTCAAGGTTTAGTTCAAGGAAAACAGCACCAAGTTAAGTTTTCTAAGAAATCACTACAGTAAATATTTACAAAACAACATAATGACTAGTCTTCTATAACAATTACTTTGAATCATCAGGAAAACATTAAAAATTAAACAAACTGCACTTTTACTCCTGACCATTAAATCCCTTTGCTATTAAAAAAAAAAAGAAAAAAAAAAAGCTAAGGTAAATTCTAGGATTCCTCTCAGTTATAGAGATCTATCACTCTATGACAGCTAACTAGAGAGAATATGTGTTTACTTCTTCACCCAAAAGTTGACCTACGTTCATATCAGAATAATAAAAGGTTCACCTCTCCAAAATAAGTTTACCTACAGAATACTTTAAATACATCTAAACATAGCAAGAATAATGCTACTTTGCTTACAGTAGCATTTACATGCTGTTCTTCCTCTTACACATGTCGCAACATGCTGTAAAATCCTGATTCCCGCATCTGAACTAGCAAAGCATTTTGCCTGCTCAAGACATGTTATTAACTACTCTAAATTAGCATAAGTAATACTCAGGTGTCTTAATCAATTTTATGTTAATTTAAAAAACCTCAGCAACAATGGGTTTTTCCAACATTTGGCTTAAGAAAATCTCATTCATGCTATATCATTTTTATTTTAAAGGTTTTGCCCTATCGGATTAATATCAAATTAATATAGCTATATCCCTTAATTATGGGGACAAAGCAAATTATACTCCTTTCTCTAACAGTATTATTTTCAACATGATATTAGATATAAAGCAGTAGGATTCAAACTTATAATTATTTAAAGTAACTTATGTGAATACAGGATACAGCCTTTCTTTGGGAATCAATGAAACCACATCCCAAAAAATGTTAACAAAATGTTATGTTACAATGCAAAGATCGAAGTACAGTCACACATTTAAAAATGAAAAGTTTACACCTCTGTAAACTATTACAACTGATCTAACATAAGCGGCAGTACTCTGCCCAAAAATCAGCTCTCACATGCAATCACAGCCCCTAGGAGAATTTTTCTTATAAACTACTTGCCACTAAAAGGTAGCACAACTCCTTAGAAGATATTTAGTTAGATGAATTGGGACAGAAGAAAATCAGAATTTATCTAGACCATTCCACTGACACCGAGTTTCCAAGAACATTAAGGGGAAGATAAAAAGTAAAAAAGCCAACCTGAAAGACTTTTTATGGTCAAGCTGTACTGATCAGCATAATATAATAAGAATAAACAGGAACAAACTGATTTTGTACAAGGCAACTAGTTTATGCTCAAAAGAGAAAAGTTAATACATAGTACACAAAAGGCTAATGTAATACAAAAAAGACTGCTGTATATTAAAAGGCATATTTAATTTTTTATTGACTTTTATAATGAGTGTTTTCACAACAGTTTTGTTCTTTTTGTAATGTATGTGTGTATTTAGAAGTATAAATAAAGGAAACCTATTTCCAACATGGCAATTAGAGATGAATGGACTGAAATAAGCCATGAGTTCCAGAAAAAGTAGCAACAATACCACAAACAGGACAAAAGAAGTAACACCACTGGTCATATAAAAAGATATCTTCAATTCAGTCAAATGGTAGATCTCATCGCTCATTATAACAAAAATATAGGGTTTAAGGAGATACATTAATTTTAATATTCCTTAACCATACCCTATGGCAGAACTATCATACTAAAAGATGTGGATGAATGAATGCCATGACTTTGTGATCTTCTTGATTTAGAGCTTATAACAGAGTTTTGTATCACCAGGGACTTACAACATACTTCAGTAAGTTTCCCAACACTTCTTCCTGGCTCCTAAAAACCTATAAGTACATTTATCACATTGCATCAAAATTATTTATTACTCAGCATCTGGAGGTCGAAAACACAGAGCTGTTTCATTTCTAAAGCGTACATGATAAATACTAGAGGCTAAACAAAGTCTGAAGTAAATGGATAATGAAGATATTAGATGTTGCTGCCTTTTTGCTTTTTCTTTTTCTTTCTTAGCAAAAGCCCAACTTCTAGCACAAATACTACTCTATTCCCAAGCCCCCATTCCCATTCTGTAGTCCAGTACCGTCACGATGAATATAAATTTTCTATAAAGCCAAGTGCTACATAAAGATTCCTTCCCTGGTCTCACCAAAGTAAAGCCACTAATACTACCGAGGCTATGAAATAGAAAGTATGCAATAGCTACAAATCCAGGTATTAAGTCTGTCAGTAGAGAAAAAAACTAACACTGCAAATCTCAGAGCTCAAAAATAGCTTATAACAAAATATAGCATGCCAAGAGAGGCAACCCCAAAAGCCACAAATCAAAAACTAATTCCCACTACCCATCACCTGCTTTTCTTATCTTTCCAACACTGGTCATGACCATGCAGCAAAATGAAAGGTTGACAAAACGTTTTGCTCTTTTGATCCCACAGACTATATGGAATATTTAAAGCACTTACTTATGACAGATGTTCACCTTCCTATTAAATTTTTATTGTACTGATTTTTTGGGGGGGTTATTATGCTAGTTTTATTATGCTGGTATTGTTTAAATTTAAATTACTTAAATTGCACTATAGCAGTAATGTTGAAAACATCCCACTTTAAATCATCTAAGTATGTTTAGGGAAACATCATATACACTGAAAAACATACATATCTTGTAAGCTGTATAGACCAACAAAAAAGAAAACAAAAAGAAAGGAGGAAGGGAAGGAAGACAAAAAGGGAGGGTGCGAAGGAAACATTTTGTTGATTTTCTTTTTTAAGAAAATATAGTATTATTAGAATCACACTAAACCCATGAGTTAGTTTAAGGAGAACTGACCATTTTTACAATGTTCAGCCCTCCAAGACACTTAGGTGGCTCAGTCAGTTAAGAGTCTGACTCTGGACTCAGGTCATGATATCAGGGTCATGAGACTGAGTCCCATTTGGGGCTCTGCACTGGACGTAGAGCCTGCTTAAGATTCTCTTCCTCCCCTTCTGTTTCCCCCCCCTACCCACCCTAACCCTCAAAAATTACAAAGTTCAGTGCTCCACTTTGTAAAATATAATACATTTCCAATTATTTACATACTCATTAATGTGTCTCAATGATATCCTCTAATTCTTTTCCTCGGAAGTTCTTGCCCATTTATTAAATTTATTCTTAGTCTGTCACAGTTTTATGTTTAAATGGTAGCTTTTTAATATTTCTCCTTATCATTCTTTTTTATACATAGCAATATACTTTTTGCATATTGATTATCAAACTGTTCAAAACATGTTTTGGGAAAGAGTTATTTTGGGGGGATAATCTGCATATGGTAACACATTTAAAATGTACAGCTCAGTGAAACTTTTTACATATGTATAAACCCATATGATCGCCATTCAGATCAAGATACAGAAAATTTCCATTATTCTAGAAAATTCTCTCATACCCTTTTCTCAGCCAACAGTGTCCTCTCCACCTGCCAGAAAATTAACATTCTTTTATTGCCATAAATTTGTTTTGCGTGTTTTTAAACATCACATAAATGGAATCACTCAGCAGTCACTCTTTTGTTTTAATTGTTCATAGTTTTTAGTTATTATGAATAAAGCTACTATGTACGCTTTTCTCAAGGGTCGATACCAAGGGGTGGAAACACTAAGTACTAGCATAGTATATGTCGAAATTCATTAGAAATTCCCATTTTTTCCCAGTGGCAATTCCATTATACATTTTTACCAACAAAATGTGACCATTCCAGTTATTCCACATGCTCACAAACACTTGGTATTTTCTATTTTTTCATTTGAGCCATTGTGATAGATATATAGTAGTGCCTGATCTCTCGTGGGATGGCTCAGAAGTACGCACTACCAAGACGACCATCACTGCTGCAATCTATAATCCTACCCAGCAAAGCAACATAAACACAATCATGTGCTGAGAGAAAATAAGATTCTATGTTTCCAACAGAGGCTACCACACTGCCTGTCAGACCCCTGACTCCTACCCATGACTCCTGCCAAAAGTTGACTTGTCTCATTTGAGGAAGGATACACTATATGGGGTGTGACTCCTGCCCAGTTCTGGAAGACTGACTACAAAGAACCTTTGACCACCCACCTCTCTCCTTACTCACCCCAACACTTCTTGGGACTATCACTGGTGCCTCATTATTGACACTTTTTCATTTCGAGTTAACGGCATTGCTATTCCAGTCTTATCAGTCAACTCTGGCCACAGTCAGCCCTTGAAATGAATCTGGTTTTATATTTTCGATTCTTCAGACCAACTGTAATCTGACAGTGGTATGCCTTTTTATAATAAGAGCTACTCAAAAAAATGGAATAATAAGCATTCTATGGATCTTTAATGATACATAGGCATGTGATACTGTTGAGCCCCAGAATTATTTTCACAAAACAACTAAAAAGATTTATAACTGCCTCCCTCACTACTCCTGTTCAACACATCTTCTTATAGCCGTTTCCTCTCTTAACAGCTTCCTCAATAATGATCAGGATGAAAAGGGTGGGAGTTATAGAAACCAATTTTAAAAATTCAGAATCCCACCCTAACCATTGCTGGACATGATGCTTTTTTCTCTCCCCTAAGACAACTCTAAGACATCCCGGTTGGGAAACCCCAGGTTGCTCCCAATCTTCTACCCAACTAATTCAAAGTCATTTTATGAGACCAGTCATTTTCACAACAAACACATCACAGACACAAATCCATTACAATGCCGTTTATTAGCAAATTTCAACTATCCATATTCCACTTGTTCCCTATCTAAGCATTAGTAACCAAGAGATAATTATAATTAATACATCTAATCCTGACATTAATTAAGGAGTAATTATATTAAGAAGCACACTTTAAAAATGTTCAATTTCTTGAGAAATTTCATCATGGAATTTATGAGTACTTAAAGGATTTTAAGATATAAAAAGATAGGCTGTAACTCATTTAATCATAATGTAGTATTCCAAATGTATGAATTCATATTAAAGTATATCTGCTAAACTATAACCATCATATGATACTAGGAATTTGGCAAAATTTTGTTATGCAAACTTTAGTAATGAATAGTTAAATTTACTTTTAAGCATGACATATAAACTTTTTCTTAAAAATACATAATTTCCCCTTTTGAATTTAGAATCCTAAGCTTATTAATAAACCCATAGGAACAAATATCTCTTTGCCAAATGTTTATAGCCAGAATCCTTACATTTCCTTTTTTCTGACACAGTGATTTACATATGTGCTTATTAACTGCACATTTTACATTTAACACTTTTTTGTTAACTGTAAATTATAAAATCTACAAATACCACAAAAAACTTGTATTTTGCAACAGTAAATTAGTATGACTTACTCCTACAGAACATAATGTTTTATGTAACATTTTATGGCATATTACACTATATCAAATCTCTGTAATGTTATATACAATAAAAATATTTATGAAGTGTTCATTATTTTAAGAATATATTAAAGCTTAGAAGACCAAGAATAAAAAAGAACACTATCTTAAGAGATATTTGTTTCCACCTGGACAAAAACGATTATCTAGAACAATATATAACATATACATTAAATTTTATAACAGATTAGGAATGATTTTAATCCTTTAACTTTAAAGTTATTTTTACTTATTAACTAATTAATACATGCTATTTTAATCTGAAAACACATGACACAAAACTACTGACACTATTCGCATATAAGCTTCCATACTTTATTCTATTTGTATACTAATATAAACTCATTTAAATAAAAACATACATACACTTTTAAAAACAAGATTTGGCATATATTATGGTATATATTTATGTACAAATATATATAATATGGTATATGTTCTATTTTATAATCTTTTATACATAATAGATCATTTCCTTTAGATATAATATCCAAGTCATGTATTTCACATTTAAAATATTTCTCACCAAAGTTGTCAAGTTTTATAATTATTCAAGACAATTATTTCATTCCAATCCATTTTTGAAACAAACATAATTTTACAATTTTTCTAAATCCTTCACAAAATAAGCCTAATTACAATGTCTAAAGACAATGTATGAATTTTTGATTTTTCATTTAAAATTACTGGCATTAATTGGTATCCCCCCAATTGTAAAGGACAATGAATTTTAATTTAAGTCTTTCTTTCTATAACATCTTATGAAGTAATATTTCCAAAGTAACATTTAAGACATTAAAAAGTATTACTAAAAAAAATTATGTGCCTGCTAAATATACCATTTGGAGACATCTCTTACAACACAGTAATCTCAGATTACTTAGCAAGAAATATATTAATGATACCATGCCGAGGGAAATTATCTGAGGAAGCTAGTACATTCGAAACAACTTGTGTTATAGGGAAAAGAACACTGGAGTCCTAAGATTTACTTTAGCTGTGTACTTTTGCAAAATCATTTAACCTCTTAAAAGATCAATTTCTTCTTCAATAAAATAGTTACCACTGCCTCCAGAGTTGTTTAGAAGATATTATATTTTAAGGATTTTTTTTTAATCAACATTGTTTCATGATAAAGTAAAATTTATTTTTATTTGATCCATAAATGAATCAAAATGTTCGAAACTGAAAAGTTTTCATTATTAAATCAATAGGTACATTCTATCACACATCTTGGAATCTTGTCTATTTCTTTAAAAAAAAAACAAAAAAACTTATAAATATACTATTACATTATAGGTCAGAAGATGTAGAGAACTAAGGCCTGGGCTAAATCCAGCTGGCAGCCTGTTTTTTAAAACAAGATTTACTGGACCATAGCCACACTCATTAAATTATGTATCATCTATGGCTGTTTTGGCACTACTATACTAGAGCTGAATAACTGTGACAGAAACCAAATGGTCAACAAAACCTAAAATATTTACTATTGGCCCTTTACATAAAAAGTTTATTGACCCCTGCTATAAATGACTACAAACTGAATTGAACAATGTATCTAAAAGAGATGAGGGAAGAAAAAACAAATCAAAAATTTATTAAAATATACACCTAAATTAAATGCCTCATAACGCCACTCCAAAATCCTAAAAATCTAAGCTCCAAATGCAATCAGAGCTAGAATATGGAAATTTTGGTTACAGAAAATATAAAAACAATACTAAAGTTTATTAATGGATTTATTTAGAATAACAAAGTATTATTTGTGCCTCTTGAAATTAAAGCCAATTATTATTTCTATTATAAAAAGTACTTATATCTACTTTATACAAATTATGTTTTTACCTGCTAATGGCTTGCTCCTCATCAGTTATTCCAGTCTCCCTGAATGCCCTGTTTGATTCCGCCAAACTCAAGGCAATTGCTCTCTGAAGATCATCTTTATCATCTCCAGTGAGATCAATCACATCTGAAAAGCAAAACTATCTTTCTCAAAATTAAAAGTCAAACAAAATGAAGGTAATTCATATCATGGGGATTTTATACCCAATATACCCTTTCAAACCAAAGTCAGCACCAATTTAATTCTCCTTAAGAGCTCTCTGAAGAGACTGCAAACACATTTTAAATTGGTTATATTTTAAAACTTAGTGTTTTTCCCTACAAAATATGCCTAAAGCATTAAAAGTATAAATATTTCTCACTGTACAGGAATCTCAAAATTTCTATGAAGCTTTTGATTAAATCTCAAAATTTCTATGAAGCTAATAAGTAGAAAGACCATTAAAAACAGGTTTTTACCAACAAAAATTGAAATCAACATAATTAAACATTTACACTTATGCTTTCTGAAGTTTATCCAAATATACATACACTACAGTTCATGCATACCACCACCTAGACATTATCTAACAAAATATAATAATAACTGAGATCTCAAAAATTATGCTTCAAAATTAAATGACCATAAATGCACAAACATAAATCTTTATGTATACATTTTTTAAAGACTGGAAGAACATATTAAACTGTTAACAGTGGTTAATTCTGGGGAGAAGGGTTATGGGAAGAGGAACGAAGTATCAGGACCTTTCACTTTCTATTTTAAACACTACTCTACCATCCGAATTACTGAATGAACATGCAGTCCTCTCCATTTAAAAAAACTTTTCATTTCACAGAAAGAAATATACAAATAAGGATACCATTTTCTTTTGTTCTTTTTCTTTCTGTTAGAAAGAAAATAGTCTTGATGCTGTAGTTTTTCCAAAGAATAGAGGCTACAGCTATTACTACCTTCAGAAAGAGCTTTTTAAACTAATTTCCCAATATATACTAGTCAATTTCCTTCACTTAAAAGATGACAATAATACTCCCATTGTCATAAGAACCATAATATATTGCTAAGGATTACAAAACAGTATGATAAGACAGAAAGCTACAGCTTTGTGTGGTCAGGCTTATGTTTACAGGTATTTGGGGTATGTTTTACATTGATTTTGTTTATTTGTATTTGAGACATGTTAAAAATCAAATTTTTTCTTTGTAATCTCACAAAAAATATTTTTTGCAAGAGAAGCATAGAAAGGGGTAGGTGATGGGAAATAAAATGCCTGCATTTTACCATCTGACTCTAGTATTATGTGTAGTTACTAAAAAAGAATGTGCCACACTGAGAAAGAAATAATGCATATGGACAGTTTCAAAAGTCTACTTCTATTGTTATCCATACTTTTACTCTGAACAGTTGCTTAGAAAAGGATATTTATAAATATTAGAAATCATAGTTGGCTATGGAAGGTGTTTTTTAAATGTCTTTAGAAAGTATAATAAAACCTCATGAAAATATAGTGAGTAGGGTCCAAAAAAATTCGGTCAAGTAAAATGTAGAAAGGAACATAGCAAGGTAAGTGAAATGATGGAGCATGCCTACATACACCAGCAGGCCAAAGGTTTCCTAAGTCTTGTTTACAAGACCCAAGTCCACCTAGATCACAGCTGTAGACGGATGTCACCCGGGTGGAGCCATCCAGCCCAGCTTTCCAAACTGATGAAGCGGCTAGGACTAGAGAGGCATGAATGTGTCTCAAAAAATGAGAACTATCATAGTTATTAAATAATGATCACAACTCAAATAAGTAAAGAGAGAAGATTGTAAGTAAAATAATAATAATAATTTGAAAATCAGAAAGAAGCAGAAAAACCAGTTTGGGGGATATGATTAATTAGCCCTCAGACTCCATTCCCTCATCCTCTTAGTGTGCTTTCTTCAACCACAGAATGTAGTAAGATGAAAACAAAACAAAACACAAAACACATCTAGTTTCCCAATTCACTTACAGTTACAGTTCTGAATAAAATTTAGGTTCCACCTGCTAGCTGCACTAACAGGGGACACAGAAGTTGGAAGTGAGGGGGAAGCCTTTATCCTGCTGCTCTGGGCTATTTTCTCCAGCATGACTGAACAGATACAGGTTGTTCCACGCAGCATTCCAGTGTCCAATTTCCAGATTCGGGGATGTGAAGAGATAGAGAGAAGTGGCAGATAGACTCTGCATTCCAATGTTCAGGCACAGCTCAGCGGCAGTTACCTAATCCTGCATGCTTGTTCTCTGGGCTGCAGCTCTAGAAGTACGTTCTTGAGCTGAGGAGTCCCAGAGGCAGCCTCCTGATGCACTACCTTCCTGACAGTGGCAAATGGAGCAGCTTCCCTGGCTGACCAGTCCTGCAAGAATCTGGGAATCATTTCACAAGGCTAAGCCAGAGATCCCTCTTCCAGTCTATCCAGTGATTTTTCTTTTTTTAAGAACCTAATCCTCTGTATTAAATTTCTTCTTTGAAACTATCTGGAGTGTTTACTGTTTCATGTTTGACAAGTATAGGAATCGCTAGAGTAGAAATGCATTTAGAAGTAGCAACCTACAATTAGAGCTTTTCATAATTTAATTCTAACCTAAGCAACATAAAAGCAAAAAACAAGGCAAGGTGTTTTTAACCCTATTTCATAAATTACTGAAGTTGTGAGAAATGAAGTACACCACCATTAAGAATAAAGAATGGCAGACAGGCTTTAAATTTCAGTTTTCTATTACATCTTTCTTCTACACTAGCGATCTCCAAGAGTGGTCAGTGGAGCCTTGAGTATTCCCACATGACCCTAAGACAGAAGGTGTTTCCATAAGCAAAAGATATTCTCACAAAAATACAAGATGTTAATCGCCTTTTCTCCCACAACATATCTGCACTGATGATGCACAACAACAGCATCTTTGCCCAAATCGAGGCAGTAGCACCAACTTCTCTGGGCAATTCACTGTACTAAAACCACACATACTCACTACTAAAAAAAGAGGGGGGGGGATTTTATCTTATTAAATCTCAAACACTGAATTATGTAGTCTTAATTCTATATGACAAAACAGGAAGTATGCATAGTACTTCTGCTGCATCCAAAGTAAGCTTTCACTCAAGAGAAAACACTAGTGCAATGCTTGAGTTGCAAGTCAGTTAAACTGGCTGATTTTTTTTCTTCTCGGAACTAATGAATCACAAGCTAGGATTTCTCAAACTTCAGAATTTGGCAGATATTTTTCAAGAATAAACAAAGCAAGCCTGTCACCTAAAGGAGAACAAATAAAAATATGTGTTGCCAATGAATAATGTGGACTTTTCAAGCAAAAATGGTAACTTTGGAAAACTTTTTTCTATCACTATGCACACATCTTCCCAACACCTAAAAGCTTTTCTGGGGAAAGCAAGTGATAATAACAATTTTTAATTGTTTTATAATGCAGACATCCTTCCAACATTTAGAATGAAATCTTTTCCATAGTATGATAAAATCATGCATAAGTAAATCCATTCAAAGAGTAAGGCAAGTTTCTAATATTTGATTTTTGATCCATTTCCTGACACAGAGTTCCAAAATCATTTAGAATTTCCTGGGTGATAGGAGCACCTTTTGCTCTAATGAGAGGACTCCTCCTGGTAGACTCCCGTATAGCTTCAGGATGAATGCTGGTCACCAGAGAAACCACACCCAGATGAGAAGCTTGGAACTTTAAGAGGAACGTTTTTCTCCCAGGAGGAAAGAAGGGCTAGAGATTAAGTTAATAATCCATCATGCCTACCTGATGAACCTTCCATAAGTCCCTAAAGTACAGGGTCTGGAGAGTTTCCGAGCTGGTGGACATATTCACGTGCTGGGAGGATGGCACCCCAACTCCATGAGAAAGAAGTTCCAGTGCTTGGGACCCTTCCTGACCTTGCCCTATGTACCTCTTCATCTGGCTGTTCACCTGCATCTTTTATCATATTCTTTTTATACAATAAACCAGTACATGTAGTAAGTGTTACCCTGAATTCTATGAGCTATTATCACAAATTATCAAACTCGAGGAGGAGGTAGTGGGCACCCCCAATTTGTAGCCAAGTCAGACAGAAGTGTGGGTAACCTGGGGACCCACAACTTGTGACAGGCATCTAAAGTGGGGGGCAGTCTTGTGGGACGGAGAGCCCTTAACTTACAGAATCTGAAGCTAACGTCTGGTAGAGAATGTCAGAACTGAATTGACTTGCAGGATACCCAGCCAGTGTTGGAGAATCAGTCAGGTGTAGAAAAAAATTCACGCATCTGGTGTCAGAAGTATTTTGAGTGTAAGCAAAGGAAGAAACAAGCAATAGTATTCTTTAATGCTAGAATGATAGGCTAATCAGAGACTATTTGGTCCTTAACTGAAAAGGTGGGCTTTTTACTTAAAGCCATGGAGGAGGTTTATTTATTATTTGTAATTTCATTTTAATTACAATAATTTTCTCCACGATATTCCCATTACTCCATAAAACTTCTTTCCATAGGGTATTTTAAAACAATACAGCAATCCTCAAAGATTATTAAAACCTACTCATATACCAAAAACGTATGATTTTAAGACCAAATTTTAACAAATGAAATGTTATTTCAATAGAATGGTTAAACATGAGTTTCTTCTTTTTCTAGAATTAGAACAATTTCTCCTATAACATGAAGCATGTAATAAACTGTTTCACAATGAGAACTAGCCTTTTATGACTTTCTTATATGCTTATACTCAAAAAGGAACAGAGAACACACTTGGCTATAAATAATTTCTAACAACTGAAACAACTTCTAATTTCAATTATAAAAATTTAGACTTTTTAAAATTCCATTCAAATACCTGAGTATTATGAATATTTTTATATTCATATAATATATGAATTTCATAATATATGAATTTCACTGAGAGAAGACCTCAGTGAAACACCAAACTTTGTTTCAATCAACCCTCCTCCAGTACTAACATAAACACAACTCAAGGGCACAAATGTGTTAGTGATAGCTGAATAACACTATAGAGTATCTCAGGTTACAAAAGCCTCCATCATTTTCAAATCTGCCCAAATTAAGACATTTTTTCTATAACATACACCATAACGTAACACTCGCCCTAATAAATCTTCCACTCTCTATAGGACTACCATTTGAGTAAAACTTAAATACCAACTATGAAACATTTCTCTGCTTACTCTAAAATATAGGCAGCCATGAACTTAACCAGGAATTAGACTTTATATGTATGCATTATTTGTAACTCCTAATTCATTTTCCCATAAAAACTGCATATTAAAATGACAGGAGACTTCAAAGTTAGTTTACAAAAGTCAATTTAGCCCACAATACAGTTGAAACAACAGATGTAAAGATTCTGATTTTAGGTGACAAAGAAAAAGTTCTTCCATTGTTTTCCTTACCTACATAGGGTTAAACCTAAGGGAAATCTCCCCCCCCCCAATAAGTCAAGTTTATATTTACCACCAGCAAAGACTTCTAGGCAGGGGAATGATATGAGTAGAAAGAACTGCTTGGGGTTTTAGGAGTTAAGAGTGTTGATAAGAGCTTGACAAGAGCTGTAATAATAAATACCAAGCAAGAGCAACTGAAGGGAAAAGTATACAAAAACTGACAGAACTGCAAACTAAATGATTATTTTAGGAGATCAGGAAGAGCTTGTTTAAAAAACAGCAGCAGCAGCAGCAGCAGAAGAAGAAGAAGAAGAAGAAGAAGAAAGAAGAAGAAGAAAAACTACTAGGCCACCAGAAGAATGAGGATGCCCTTGAGACAGGCAAATATGAACAAAGGGATGGTCAGCAGATGAGGAATAAGAAACCGACCACTTGGGGCGCCTGGGTTGCTCAGTGGGTTAAGCCGCTGCCTTCGGCTCAGGTCATGATCTCAGGGTCCTAGGATCGAGTCCCGCATCGGGCTCTCTGCTCAGCAGGGAGCCTGCTTCCCTCTCTCTCTCTCTGCCTGCTTCTCTATCTACTTGTGATTTCTCTCTGTCAAATAAATAAATAAAGTCTTTAAAAAAAAACAAAACAAAACAAAAAAAGAAACCGACCACTCTCACCCTCACTAACTCTCTTCACCATGGCTGTATCCACACCATTCATCTCTTGAGCCAAATATCCTCCTGCATAGCTTGGGATGCACCTGCCTCGGACACCTACAAGCATTACTCCCTAATGTCACTCAGGTGTCTGTATAAATATGAACTCATCCAAGAGGTCATTCCCCAACGGACTCTTCTGTCTTGGCATATCTCCTGCCTGACATACAACCACATCCCTGTCACCCTCTGTCCCTTTACCCTCCTCTGTTTTTCATGAACCTACTACTACCTGACATTATTTATTTATTGTTAACTGTCTTTCCCCTAAATAAACTGAGACTCTGTTTCCTAATGGCCTAGAAAACTACCTGATACAGATGAGGCAATCAGTAAATATTTGTTAAACAAATAAAGGCTAAATCTAGACTATGGAATAGAGATAAAAATGACCGGGTCATCTTCAGAGTGGCACTAATTAAAAGACTTAAGAACATATGCTTTATCTACCTACAATTTTTTCTAGTAAGTGAAAGGACAAATAGCATCATAAAGTATCATGTTAGAAGAACAGTACTTAAAAGCCAGAAGATATACACAATGTAAATTGTTTTTCCCACCCCACTCCCCCATTCTCCTCTGCTCCCAGTCAGCTCTTAAGATTTTCCAACTTTTCCAATCTTCTCACTGCTGAACTCAGATTCTCTCCAACAGTGAGGTCTGAAAAAACCTTCTGTGATGATGGAAATATACTATTAATCTACACTATCCAATACTGGTGGCCACTAGTCACATGAGACTCCTACTGAGCACTGAGAATGTGTCTAGTGCAACAAAGGAACTAAGTTTTAGTTTTAAGTTATATTTAAATCTAAGTTGCCACGCAGGACTATAGGCAACTATACAGAACAGCTCAGATCTAAAATATCGTGTTCTGTTTTTAATAATAGCTGCTGAAATTATAATGGCAGCATTGGAAAGGGAAGTGAATAGTAAAGGAGCTGTTCCAGAGTTTTGTCATAGACTTGACAGTTTTTCAACTTGGACTGTGAAAAAAAATTAAACATTCAGTATTAATCAACAAAAGTTATAGCCCATGGCTATCATTCCTGAAATAAAATTTAAGAAAATTCATAAAGTTACACAAATCATTTTGTAGTACATGTCTAAAAGAATTCTAAGTACACACTTAGAATAGAGTAGAAGCCTAACATATTTGCATACAACTGGTTATCATAACTTCCACACCACTGTAGTATCTCATTTTTAAGGTTAACCTTGACTTTTGGGGAATCATCAAACTAGTTTTATGCATTAGAAATCTCTATGGAAAAAGAATTTAACTTCCTTTGCATTAACTGCTTTTCTATCCATATTTGAACAACAGGAAAACATATTTGAAGAATGGGAAAAATACTAGCTTTCAATTAATAAAATCCTAAACTGATCAGCATAAGCAATTTACCCTTAGCAGAGATGAATGTACCAGATTCGGCTCTATTTATCACGTGAGCTTTAAATCACTGTGAGGCTGGCCAAGCAATCTAAGAGCAGAGTTCTAAGACAGAACCTCTCACTTTCTATGCAATCCTTACCTAATAATTCAATTCCTTTTGGGCGGGGGAGGGGGGGAATACTCTGATTCTAAATTTGTAAAGGGTCGAACACCTAATAGTCATTCTGATGTGTCATAACAATTTCTCTAAAACTTATGCCAATAATATGTGGCATTACTTTCTGTGTTAAAATTACCTACCCAAATCCCTCTCATCTTTTGATCCATACTTTGATTGCTCAATTGTAGTACATCTTGTTCTGGTGGGCATATACTGTTTTTTTCCTGTTTTAAAAAAGTTCAAAAGAATTTAATGGTCATGAAAGAAAGAATGTAACTATTTGATTTCAAGTTGAGCAAAAGCCTCCCATGGTCATGTCTATGACAGATTTTGCCATGACACAAAAACTTAGCAGAATCTATTAAGTATATACCTATGATAGCGCAACATCTTGCACTGTTTCCTAGTCCATTCTGTATTAGTATTTTTACGGCATAACTCCAACACACAATTTTACTCCCAACTTAAGCTGGAGGCATGAAGCATTCATTGACAACTCACAATATCCAATGTAGACAAGAGATCCAAGTAGTGAAAGAGGATGCCTAAAATTTTAGCTAATATTACAACAAATGATTTATGCCTCTCCTCAGAATTCAGTAGAGTATGGAAAATTACAAATGCAATAAAAAGACACCAAGTACATTACTACTTAATTCGTTATAATGCAGAGTATAAGCTTTCCTTGAAATGTTTTCTTTTTCTCTCAAAAATGAAAGGTAAAAAGGACAATCACAGTCCCACTAACTACTGAAAATGGAATTACTTCTTCAATATTAAGTGAAGGTTCACAAATATGTGTTAAGTCTTTAAACAAAGTGATACAATTGTATCTTCTGACCTATCCAGTTATGCATAACGGAAAATTTCCCCAGAACGCCCAAATGTGACTTCTATATTTCTTTAAATGCTAACCTCTTCTAGTCATTAAAAAAAGATGTATTTTATCCCTTCTAAAGGAGCTTATATCAACAAGGAATCTTATGTATTTAGCATTAGAGACTTTTATTTCAAAATATAGATTTTTTTTTTTTTTGTCAGCACCATAACCAATAGATGGCACACTTAAAGTCAGTAAGGTTTTATGTTTTAGCCCTGGTTGTAAGAGACAATACTTAGAAGGAATAAAAAAATACATTAATTAAAAAACATGCCACACTTGAAAAATTAAGTTAACTATGGTCAACTTTCAAATAATAATGTATTTCATATAAAATGGAGAAAATGCTCAAAAACAATCTTTATATCTAGAACAATCCCTTGAGAACTTGCTCACACTCTGATCATTCCAATACACCAGACTCCAGTAGCACTTACATAGTTTTATCAATAGAGGCCTGTGTTTGAATATATATTTGTAATTATTTCCTATCTTTCTTCCTCACATGTTTTACCACTCCTTCCAAGAATTAAAAATACACAAAAGACTCCATTTCTTCCTAGGACCAATAACATAGTAACTTGAAAAATCTGTTGCCTGTAAGAAGTCTCCTTACTTTTTCACTTCTATACTATGTAACACTACTGTGACACTGCCAAATTTTAATGCTGAATCTATTTCCTAACAGCAACTGTACTTCTTAGAACATTATGAAATATGGTACAAATTTGTTAAATGGAAAAGAATGTTACCTCATCAGGTATTTTTGTCACAGTTTGGTACTATTATACTACAATCACCACATTACATTTTTACAAGGGTTTTTCTCAATAATCTGCAAATAACTTTATGGACACACCATCCAACTTACTGAATTACTAAGTATAAATTAGCACTTTGGTGAGAAGGCAGCACATTTTATTGAAAAGAAAACCACAATAGCACACAATTTGCTCAATATGATAATCAGGTTATAATGAAATCAGAAACTCCATATCTCTACCATTTTTTTTAAGTGAAATATAAAATTACTTAATGAAGGGCACGTGGGTGGCTCAGCTAGTTGAGCGACCGACTCTTGGTTTCAGCTCAGGTCATGATCTTGTGATCTCATGAGATCAAGCTCCATATCAGGCTCAGCGCTCAATGCAGAGTCCGTTTGGAACTGTCTCTCCCTCTCCCTCTGCCCCCTCCCCACGCCCCGCATACGCATGGGCATGAGATCTCTCTCTCAAATAAATAAACCTTATAAAAATTACTTGATGAGTATTTTTCAAGAGCTACACACACAAACACACACACAATTTTTAATTATCATTCATATGGGACACACACCTGAAATCAGGTTTGCCTTATCCCTAAGAGCTTCTATTCATACCTCTTTTGTCCATAACATTTTCAGTATTCCTTGTCAAAAGTCTTGAACAGGTGTCAACATCTGGCTTAAACAATACTTGACTTTACAGAGCAAATAAGACATGTTCTTTTATTTAGAAAAGTCGTACAAATCCTAATTCCACTACCTACCTATATATATACTTCATGTCACAAAGTCAACCATCTATGTTAAAAACTCACAGCTGTCAATCTAAAATCTTGTCATCCTTTCCACTAGAACAGTGAACCATGTTTAGTCAACTTCCTGTTTCCTTCACTTTAACCAGTTGACTTCAGTTGAAAACTTTTTTCCTTTTTCTACCTAATTTCATTTTCCCCCAAGTCTCAGAAACTAAAAGATAGATGTTATTTTCACACTCCATTTTCTCCACTATTCATACTACTTCTCTTTTTTTCTTACTTCTTACAACAAGCTTCTCAACCTCATTCCTTTTCATTGGTTCTGACACAGCTTTTTTGGGGTATTATTTAAAATAATTCAATGAACACTTTTTGAGAAACTACACAAACTATTCTAGTGTGATGATAGGCACATCAATGGTCTTTCGTCCTGTTAAGCTTCCCATTTGGTAAGCAAGAAAGGCATAAGCAAATAATTTTAAAATAACACAGTACTCATTAAGACCCAAGTAAGCCCTGGTGCTAGAGAAGCACTTACTCCAACCTAGAAGCAAGGGGAAGTATTCTAAGGCCAGAAGCTCCTGATCTAAGTCTTACAACACCAGAGGTAATTAAGCTGGGGGTAAAGCCTAGAGGGGATTCCAGACAGAAGGAACAGCAAGTGTAAAGAACAAAGAAATTAAATAGCACTGGGTCGGTAAGAACCCCAAGCCACCCTGAATTATCACAATTTTATGAAGTAAGAAGAGAAAAACAGTAGAAAATGAAGTCAGAGATACAGCTAGGGTCCAAACCACAGTTTGTCTTGGATGTAGACATAAACAATTACGTCTGTCTCACACATATAAAACTTCTTTCATCACCAATATATTACCTATGTGAGGTACGAATATTTCAGCTTTTGGCACATAAGATTAAATTTGTAAACAAAAATATTAAAATTATCCTGAAAATTTGAAGTATTTTATTAACAAACATTAAAATAATATTTACTGATAACAGTTACAAACAACAATATGAATGTGTTCTTCCTAGTTGTTTCTTAACTCTGAGAAAGTCTATAAACAAAATCAGAAGAGTGCCTGACTATTTCAATCAGCAGAGCAGGCAACTCCTGATTTGAGGCGGTGAGTTCAAACCCCACCCCGGGTGCAGAGATTACTTAAAAATAAAATCTTAAAAAAAAAAATTCAGATACTCTTCAAATACAAGTTAGTAACCAAACTTTTCAAATACAGAATGCATAAAAATAAATACATTTTATAGAGTGCAGTTATTACATCATAATGATATATAGAGGTAACTAAACATATTTTGAAAAATTCAGTGCTACATACAAGCATGAACTATTCACATTATAAAGAAAAAGTAGAATCCCACATAAAACTTTCCATATGTATGTATATATGTGTATATGTCTGTGTGATTGTGTTTACTTTATTACATGGTAATAAAACTTTATTCTAAAATCTTCATTTTGGGGAGGGGCAAGGGTTGAGGGAAGGGAAATTCTGTTAAGTGGTAAACCTATCAGTAATTAGAAACAATAGCTTACCTTCAAAAATAATACTAAGGCCTCTACCAACATTTAAAATCATAAAACAAATGTCTGTGCCCATTAAAAATCCTGGAAATGTTTGTTTCTTTCATGAGAGATACCTATAGCTGTTCTATATCTCAAAACAATGAATAATAAATGAAATGCTCTATGAAAGGATACATAACTCAAGTACAATCTTTCACATTTGAACTGGAGAAAACAATAATGCAGCTAATAAAAATATACTCTTTTCATATTCACTAAAAAGAACCAAGGTTAAAGTGGTTCTTTATCCTTCACCTCTGCTTAAACAAAATATATTCCCAAGGAAAGTTTTTAATTACATTATTAAAATATTAAGAAAGAGAAGTAAACTTACTTGTGTCTGCTTGGCTTCCCACACTGATATATCTATCATTGCCAGGAAGTGCTGTTTGGTAGTAAGTTGTTTCCTCCTGCTGAGGGGTCTTGGCATTCTTTGCAGTAAGGAAAGCCACTGCTAATTCCAAGTTTCCATTACTATCCTTCAAATATCAAGAATGGAACATCAAACATTTTGGAATAACTCAGAATCCATGCATTCTTACACACTTTATTTAAATTTCTCCGTAACAACTAATACTTAAATAGCAAAAATCACTTTTAGATTTGAAATCATTCTATGTGATCCTAATTTTACAAACTGATCATAAACAAAGTACATTCTATCAATAGTAATTCCTTTTTCTAATAGGCCTACTAATGTAAAAATCTATTCTATAATTTCTTAGTTTCTTATTACTTTCGCTTCTCCTTAACCAAAGTCAATTACAAAACTTGTATTTCTAAACAAATAAATAAACCAAAAAATTTTTGCTATACAAAAGGATGAGAATGAATATTTGAAACAGTACTTCTGCAAAGAACAACTATAAACTTTAATATGGATGCTGAACGCATACCTAGAGGTAAACATAAGCAAATATCAGACTTGTAGGGAGGAAACAGCCAAAACATTCTGAAGCTTGGTAGTCCGGACAGACACACAGAACTAGACAGAAATACTGTCATACAGAAATCCTGTCAAGATGACAATCCTACCTAAACTAAGCATAAAAATTTAACGTAATTCTCATCAAAAGCTTATCTGGACAAAATTATTCTAAAGTTAATTTAAAAGAAAGCAAATGCTAGAAAACCAAGGATTTTTATATCAGCAAAATAAGAAGAAGAGACATGACCAGTTCTATGTCTTTATTCTCTATAGAGTTAATAATAAATATAACAGTAGCTCTGAGATAGCTAATTGAAATAATATTAGGAAACCCAGATATTAATAGTGAAGTATCTTTGTAACAGAAGGCCAGAACACCTAGACAGACTATGCAGGCCTCATGAACTTTAGCAAACACAGAGACTATAATAGGAAGCCAGTGGAGGGTTTTGGACAGAAATTACATGGTATGACTTACATTTTAAAGGCTCATTCTGGCTGTGTGTTGAGAACAGACTATAGGAAAGAAAGGGCTAAAGCAGAGAGTCCAACATGATTTGCTATCACATTTAACGTGAGAGCTGACAGAAGGAGAAAGATTAGGATGATTCCAAGATTTGAAACCTGAGCAACTAGAAGAATGAGGTCGCCAATCCACCCCTACTCCCATTCTCATTAGTCAAGGAAGAGAGAAAAAAAGTAAGAGTGCAGTTGGAAAAGCACCACTGCTTTAAACTTCATATTGTAATCATTATAAGACTCTTATATGACTCACCAGCAACATAATATAATCTACAGCTAGATATGTAAAATAGCTGTAATGTGCAGTAACAATGGCTACATTTATTGAACACTTAATATATGCCAAGAAATGTGCTAGGAGCTTTTTATATACTACCTCATATAATAATAATAAACTGAATATAACAGGGATTTATACAACTTGAAGATCACTTGCTTTGAAGGGCTAAAAATAGATTCTTAAAACAGGAGTATTGAAATCAATTATGTGTATCCCAAAAGTAGATTCCTTGTCAGTATATTACTGAGAAAGTCAACTCATTACTAAACATCTTACAGAGTTACACTGGCTAATAGTTAAGATTTAAGTGTACTGATCTCCCACCACCAGTAGTTGGTGGTAATTGAAACCAAAGTTAAAAAAACAAACAAAACAAAAAAACTATAGCACAAAACCTACCTCAAAGAAAACATGGACAATAGGTCATTTGATTAACTCTTTATGTTCATTTAATTAAACATATTCTACATGTTTCCCAAGTTAAAAAAAAAAAAAAAAAAAAGTGAATTCTGCAAACTTGCCCTGACAAGGTAATGGGTATAGTCTCACACTCAGAGATACAGAATGGTAAAGGCACTTTCTGAGAACAGATATGGAGTAACTGGGTCATAAACTGAGGTCTGACATTCTTGTTTCCTCTCCAAATACTTAACAGTTGCTTCATAAACCCTGAATTAATGCTCTGAACAGTACTGTTTCATCATTTTCCTGATAGAAAAAAAAGATGAAGCAAAGCTTATAGTAAAATCGGAAACGTAGTGAGGCCCCCCAGGATCAGGTAGCTTGGTTTGTACTCCAGCTCTTCCACATGCCAGCACCTTTGTCAACAGGGCTCCCAGGAGGACGTTAGCCACATAAAATACTTTGAATAGCACCTAGTATTATAGGAGTTTAATAACCACTACTTATTATTATCATGAGTATAATCATCCGAAAGATAAGATTATTTCTAAAAACAAATGAAGAACTTTTGGCTCAGAACCAAAAGTTACATAATTAAACTCATCTCTCGGAGCAAGTTCCAAAGGACTGAAGTTTTATGTATGCCTTGCAAGAGCAAGAATACTATATTGCTGTTAGCCTTTAGCAGCAATACAGAAATAACCTTAAGATGCAGTTCTACTTTTCTTTTTTTTTTCCTTTTAAGATTTATTTATTGGGGGGGGGGGGGGCAGGGCTGCGCCCTTGAGGGAGAGGAAGAGAGAGAGAAGCTCAAGCAGACTCCCTGCTGAGCAATGAGCCCAAGGCAGGGCTGGATCTCACTACGCTAAGATCATGACCTGAACTGAAATCAAGAATTAGAGGTTTAACTGACTGAGCCACCCAGGTGCCCCTGCAGTTCTAGTTCTTAAACATCTCTTAGTCCCTTGATCTTTTCTAGTGGACATATCCCTGTAATTTGACTCATCTGGGTTTCCTCCGCGTGGAAATGTGGGAACATCAGAAAATGCAACCAAAATGATGCATTTTACTTACTGCACATACTAACCAGCTTGCTACTGAATGTTCTTAAGGTGCAATTAGTTAAATGTTAGCCAACTTACTTAGAGGTAAGTTTCTTACCCTCTATTCATTTTCTCTCTCCTCTTCTTCCTCCCTGTATTTCCCTACTGCACCCCTCTCTACCCCCATTTAAACTCTAACATCATAGCTCTGAGGACAATCAGCCATCGCATTTGGATTCATATCCTTTCATTTTGCAAGAGAAGCGTTCCATACAGAGAAAGATTATCTGTCACTTCAAGGTATCTTGGAACATTAGGCTGCTGAAAACTAACATGCTTAGAATCACAGCCTAAATAAGGCTCTTACGTTATGAAAGTTCTTTCCTATATCTCTATTACTATACCATAAAATGTAACTAAAAACCTTTCATATATGGTAGGCAGTAGAGGTGAGGGTGTAACTTAAACTGTATGCCGTAGAACAGAGGCCGTACCTTCAAGGCTTGCTGCAGTATCTGGGCATCATTAATCCCAGTGATTTCTCTCAGCTGATTCAAAAACGTCTGCTGGTGCTAGAGAAGAAAAACCGAAATACACTTTAAAATCTGAAAATATACAAGAATAAGAAAATAAATGATCTATGGGTTTAACAAAAAAAAAAAAAACAGAAAACAAAATAAACTAGTATAGAAAACAAAAAAATATAGAACTTGACAAAGACTCAACAAATTTCACTATTTTAGGGAGATTAACCATTCTCCTGTTTCCAAAAGGGAACTTGAACTTCTATTATTACTTCCCAAGAAATCTTACTGAATTAAGAGTTTCTGGCCCATTCTTCACCGCCTTTTGCATAACAAGAAAAGGGTGATATGCACAATGATTAAGCCTAAGAAGAATTAAGGAAAACAGCTGTATCCACAGGGCTACTTTCACTAGGAGCTGAGGCCACTGAATGAGAAATCCTGGCAGTTCTAGCACCTCCCCCTGACCCTAGGGTCAGCCAGCATCCATTTCCCTATGATGTCTGAAAAAGACATGCCAAAGGACAAACCACACACTAGGTGTGTATATTACAAGATAGTGATCCTAAGATCTATTTGAGGAAAAAGAAGATCATCTCATTCTCTAATCCCTCTAATTTGGGATCATAAAAGATCCCAAACAGAATTAATCATTTGCCCCCATTTGCTTCAGATCTGCTGGTCTTCATGATCTATTATACTCTGTTGGAGAGAAAAGAGAAAAGGGGATGGGATCCCACTATCAAATACTGCCCTGAACCCCCCTAATTAAGAACCATGTTCCTTCCGACATCTCCGTATTTCTTCAAACAAGTTCCCTAAAACTGTAAGACGGCACCACAAAATAAAGTTCAATGGAAATGAAGTGTAAAAGAAGTCATCCCTAGAATAAAAGAACCTGCTGAAATCTTTCTTGAAAATGTTTTACATTCATCTCAGTAATAAACCAGTCAAGAATCCTCAACAGATAATAAAACTAGGGGGTAAAAATTTGATGGAAAATAAAATAGTTACATAGTTTTAAATTCTATTTCTACAAATTATAAAGGGAGAAAGAGTATAACTTTATAATGAAGAAATGACAAATACCACCTCGATCAAATAATCAGATTTAATATTACCAATACTGGAATAAAATGACAGCATATGCTGCCTGATGTTGTAGGATACACCAAGGTGACAATACCACCTATGGTGCTCCTGCCCGAAATGCATAACCGGAATCTAATCTTGTGGAAGCATCAGACAAATCCAAACTGAGGGACATTTTACCAAGTAATTACTCTGTTATCTTTAAAATGCTTATGTCATAAAAGACAAAGAGTGAGTTTCTAGATTAAAGGAGACAAAAAAAAGGCCTGGTAATCAAATGTGGGAAACCAAACTGCATCTAACACTATGCTATACAGGACATTCCTGGGATAACTGGAGAAATATGAATATGAACTGTTTAGTAATAATATTGAACTAATATTAAATTCCTGAATTTGATAACTGCCCTATAGTTATGTAAGAAAATGTCTATTTTTCTTAGGAAATACAACCTGAAGTATTTTAAATTTCAAAGGGGCACTATATCTGCAATTTACTCTCAAATAGTTAAAAAAAAAAAAAGTTGTAGAAGTTTGTACTATCTTGCAACTTTAAATTTAAAATTACTTTATTATAAGGTTTTAAGATATTCTGTATACAGATTTGTTAATAACCATAAAATGTGCATTTCAAAACATACTCGACAATTTTTTAAGATTTTATTTATTTATTTGACAGAGATCACAAGTAGGCAAAGAGGCAGGCAGAAAAAGGGGCGGGGGGGGGGGAGCAGGCTCCCCGCCAAGCAGAGAGCCCAATGCAGGGCTCGATCCCAGGACCCTGAGACCATGACCTGAACTGAAGGCAGAGGCTTAACCCACTGAGCCACCCAGGCACCCCACATACTTGACAATTTAAATATGCCTAACATATACACCTTCAGAGTTGAAGGGTCCTAAACAAATTATAAAATATAATAAAAAAAATAAAAAGCATACTGAAAATCAGGTTTGAGGTAACGGTCATCCAAATATCTTTCATAGAAATCACATGTATAAGCTAGAAATTACATTCAACTGCATATAACAGAGTCCCATCTAAATAGTAGCTTCAACATACTGCAGTGTCTGTTTTTCCTAAAGTAATTAGACTGGAGGTGGGCAATCCAGATCTGATAAGACCTCCCACATGCAAAGAAGATCTAAGCTCCTTCTGCCTTCCCACTGAACACTCTTATATGTGACATTCATCAAACGTCTGTCTCTCGAAGCCTCCTCAAGCACCCGGTACAAGTTCCAGGGAGGATAAAGGGAAGGGCATAAGACAAAGGGCATAAGCCAAAACAGTCTAACTGCTTTAAGAAGACCCATTCAGTGACTTCCACTTAAAGCTTCCTTGAGCGGAACAAAATTGCATGGCCACTCATAGTTGCAAAGAAGGTTGGGAAACATATTATTCAGCTAGGCAAAAAGCCAATTTGAAAATGAAATCAAGGTTCTGTTTGTGAAGAAAAGCAAATAATGTATATCAGATAAGCATGGGCAGTATCCATCACGCCATCAATGAATTTTCATTTCCAACAACCTTATTAAAGAGCTGAAATAACAAGACTATCTAAAAATAAAAATAATAGTATATAAACAAGGTCATATAAAATGCCAGAAATAAAATAGTTGAGTAAAAAAAATTAAACGATCAAACTTAGAGATGAAAAAGAACTCTCCTCAAACCTGTCAACTTCCCTATGTTCATTTAAAGTAGTACCAATAACTAGCAAATGGAACCATGACTAAGTTACTCAATACCAAACATCACAATGTTAAAGATGTAGAAAAATTTTACAGAAATTCTTATCCAAGGTTTTGTTTTACTGAACATAAAAAACTTGGAAGATTTTATGTGCTTCTCTGTAATCTCACCACCACCAGCACTCCAAACTCCATTCTTTACACGGAACATTATTTCCCTCAACTGCAAATTACCTGGTCATGGATCAGAGAAGGACTACTGAACACTTCCCCCAAATCAGTCACTCATACAAACGTTACCAGCTATTATTTACAATGCTGGAAAAATGGAAACATTACAAACGTCCTCACACTAAGGAAGTGGTTCTAAACTTTAATGTGCAGAAGAATGAACCAATGAGTTTGATAATAAACAAGATTCTTGGCCCCAGCCCCAGAGACGGTGATTCCAGAGGAGTTAGGGCTGATGGCTAAGGGATCTGCATTTTTAATAAGCATCTCAGATGATTTTTTATACTTAGAAACATAGTTTGAGTCAAGCAAACAAGTGCATATTTTTAAATAGCAAATATATAACCTATATAGAGATTATCTTCACAAAATCATATTAAGCTAAAGTGATGGAACACAAAACAGTATATCCACTAACAACTACAAGTAAAAAGTAAACAGGAAAATAAAGCTCAGAAAAGATTACAAGGGCCCATGTTAGACTCCCAATTCTCTTATCTCTGTATCCACACCCTTTGCCACTTTTAATTTCCTCTCACTAGAGAGACAATTTCCTTGCTGCACTGATGACGGACTTAGCCATGGGACATGCTTTGACCAATGACATATTAAAGACAGTCATGCAGACATTAAATGTATTTGCATGACTGGGCTTCCCTCCTGAACTTCTGTAGCTTCCTTAAGAAGAACATGACCCTGGGTAGCGCACTCACCCCAGAAGAAAGAATGAGGCACCTGTGGAGAAGAGCTACCCTAACCGAGCTGAAAATTGGTGAACATGATGACCGTATTTGGGTACACCACTAACTTTTGGAATAGCCTATTATGGTAAGAGTCGAATGACAGTGCATTTTTTAAATTTAAAATTATTTAAATTTTAATAAAATAGCATTTTATTAAAGAGAAGTAACATCTTTGAAATTTCATAGCTTGTAGCGGTAATTTGATGTTTTGTTTATCTTTCACAACACAGTCAACTGAATATCTTAGAAAAAAAAATAATCCAGGAGTATCTCTAGCATAGTTCATGATCTCGTGAATTTTGACGGAAAATGTAATAAGGAAGAGAAAACGACTGGGATGGAGTAGAAGCTGAGTGTGAAGGAGAAAAAGGTGAAAAAACTTTCTTAGTTTGGTTAGCAAAAAATGGGAGAGAGATCAGAAGAGGTAAGCTATGAGAAAGATTCTAAGTTTATGGCACAGAAGGCATCACATCTGTCGTTTTCTCCTTTGTCACAGGCATCCTCCAGCTGTGCTTTTCCTGTCTTTGAAAACCTGCACCTTCATTTCCTACAATTATATGTTTTTCTTGTTGCTATTTCTGTTGTAATTAAGACCCTGGTCTTTCATTCAAGGTTTGCACCTTTCTATTTATCACACTTCTGGTCTGCAGACACCCTGCTCCTCAACTAAAAATGTCCTGCACATGGGTTCTCTCCTCCTGGACTAGCAACTTTCGATCCAAGATGGATCCAACCCACTTCCCTCTCTAGAGCTCATTTTCTGAGCTCTGAGGTCTTTTTTGTATGAATTTATATACTAAAATATAAGGAGGAGGATGCAATCTGTTCACACTGCTGGACCAAGAAAGGCAAGACACAATGTTCAAAGAAATTCAGCAACTGCAAACACCACAGAAATCAATAAGCTAACAAGGCAAGACTTCATGCAGGCCTTCCAATTCCTTCCTCAATGTTATTTTTATCACATGATTACATCTTTAAGTGCCCCCTATGTGCAAAATACAGTACTATACACACTTCTAGGTAAAGGAAGCATCAGTAATTTCAATATAAATTAAGACTCAGAGAGTTCTACAGAAATTCTCTCCCTCCCCAATTGAACCTAGCTAATGTTGGGTCTGTTTTAAATCTGTTTCAGTAAATATACAGCATATTTAACACTGAGAATGCAAAAAAAAAAAAAAAAAGGAATCACTTACTGGCTTAGACTAAAGAAAGAAGATAAGCATTTATTATGTTCTTGCTGTATGCCAAGTGTTTTGAGTGCTTCCGGTTTATAACCTCATTTAATATGAGCACACACGCACACATGTGTGTGCACACACACCCTCCAAAAAGTTACTCTCATTTCATAGCTAACAAAGGCTTCAAGAGATTATTAAGTACAGAGACAGGAACAAAAACTGGTTTTTCAAATTCCACAATTTGTACCCTTTCCATATTTTCTCTATATTTCATTTTGGAGATTAAAGATTCAGTGAAAAATGAAAACTCACTGCAAAAATGCAATACTATCATCTATGTAAAATACTTAAATAATGGCACAAAAAAAGTGGAGCACCACTAACTACAAGGCAGGAAAACTTTCTACATTAAGGGGCAAATGATTCACAAGTCAGTCAATGGCTCCTGAATTTCCAAATACATATAAAACCTGGTTTAGTGAAAAAGAAAGAAAGCCAAAAGTTTCCATCTTCAGTGGGAAAAAAAAGGCAACTCCTAGAATAACCTCTAAAAACACTTTCGAGTTTTTTTTTTAAAAAAAGAGGGAAAAATCCTATTCTGATAGAAAATCCCAAGGCATTCTTAAACTTCAGGATCACATTCTCTAAAGCACTGCTAGGCCCATGTGGTATTTTAATCACCTATCAATGAAAGGATTAACCATTCTACTGCCTTTAAGGCATGCGACCATACACACAGCTACTTTTGCAAATATCTTCTGGATCTACCTGGTAACACTAAACTGCCATAGTTCATGTTATCTCTTCCCATAACAAGAAATCCCCATACTTCCTAGACAGATAATTCCAAACACATAAATCTGTCCTTTATGTGGCTTCTTTTTGAGTCGCAAACCTGCCTCTGCCTCTGCCTCTACCAACGATATAAACCCAAAACAAAACAAAACACAAACATATTTCACCAGATTGAGGACACTGGGAAAAACCTTCAACGCACACTAGGCTCTTCCAATAATGTATGGAAGCAATTCTACGCTAGAATCACACTGATTTCAAAAGATACCATCTATTTCACATTCTCTCTATCCTTATCTATCAACCCAAATTTAGGTACCAGTTTCCTTCAGTTAAAGTTGGAGGGTCTCCTGGCACTTACCATAGATTACAATAATACACCATGGTTAACCACTAGACTCTAAATCTCAAGAGAGCACAGACTATTTTGCTCATCAATGTGCTCCCGGTAACTAATGCAGCATCTGGCATGTGGTAGGCACTTGATAAATATTGACTGAATAAATAACTACAGCAAAGTTTGCAGAAATAAATTGGAGTAAGTCAGGTCATAGGCCTTGAACTCATCCACAGGAAAGAACATACTAAGTGATTATAGAAGACAGAACAAGAAGTATACATAAATCAGATCCACTTACTAAACAAACATTCCACACCCTCTTACAGTCTATCTAGAATCCCATAGAAAGTTTCATTTCCTAGTTCTGGTCTTATCAACCCTACTTGAATGTGAGTGTACAGTAAAATTTGTTGAAATTTTCAATTGCAAATAATCTAGACAGTAACTCTATAATGGCTGGGGTAATCCTGTATCTTCTAGCATCATAGAGTCAAGGCTTATCTCAATCTTTTTGGGAATAGCATTACAAAAAAATTAATTATATAACTCTATAGGTGTGTAATTCTGAAGGCATGCATTTTTATTTTTCACTATTTACTATTCGCTATTTACTATTTTTCACTATTCATTATTTACTATTTCACACTTAGGCTTAAATATTCCAGAACTTCTGATTTTAGAAAGATTTTCCCTATCATTTTATAGAATCCCAGAGCCACAAATGATCTTAAATTTAAAAAAAAAAAAAAAAAGGAGAAGAAGAAAAGTAAAGAGTTAGCTAAGAGCAATCGATATAGTTGGTTTTTCCCACCTTTCCTCACCTCAGTCCATTTTCTTTCCTGCCACCCCAACTCTTTAATCAATCTAACAGCTGCATGATATCCAGGTCCCTAATAGCAACCCCCATCCTTATTAGCTGGCAGATAACAGAAATGCATCATAAACAGATATTCTAAATGCACTTTCCCCCAAAAAAACCGTTACACAGCACTGTAAGTTCATATAGAGTTAAATACATTTCCAGGCCAAATAAGAACCCAACACCATGAAACATAGTTTCTATGAGGATATGCATTCCAAAACCCCAACTATCCCATTCTTTTGGGATAGACAATGTTTTTAAATTAGAGTGCCTTATTCTGTAAAACATCTGGGTAAACAAAAGTTTTGTGAATCAAGTCATGTCTTGATTATGATGAACTATATGATCTGAAGTTTAAATAAAATATATCTTCATATTATCTCGTTTCTACACTTAAATTTTCCTAATGAACTTGGGAGTCCAAAAATAAAATCCCTTATACTAATAAAACAAAATAAATACACTCTACATAGAACTCTCAAACTAGAATACTATATAATTCCTCACAGCTATATGAGTCACAGTTAACTTCTTTGTTAAAGCAAATACAATTTGCGGTCATACTCACTACAGACATAATGCACCCTACTGACTACTAGGAAGTCCAATCATCGAGACATAGTGCTAAGTTTAATAAAGCATATATCCTAAACAACTTTCTTTTTCGGTTCTATAAGGCTATTTGCATCAATGTCCCAGTCTTTCACCCAGTGGACTTCTATCACATCTACAGCAAGAACTGAAACTCAGTCTGAGGGCAAACCTCTCCCAAATTTAATCCTTCCATTATTCTTTAGTTTTCTTTACATTTTTGTAGCCAATTATATGTTACTGGTGAATACTTCCCTATACTAAACTTTCCCTATTCAAATTACTGTGTGGTTTCTGTATCCTAATTGGACCCTTATTAATAGAGCTTTCTTAAAAGCAATTTTTATATTCTAACAATACATTAATGATGTAATTCTGTATTTTTAAGGAAATAAATTTCAAAATAATTAGGATGGGAAAAACTAACTATATATGCTAAGTTCTTGCCTAGAAGTGCCATTAACAGAGCACTTGTTTTTTTAACTGAGCACTTATTAAAAGTATGGAAGGCACTAGAGATTTCAATACATAGGTATGATTGATAAATCTTTGGCCATCAGTGACTGAACTCAATCTACAGTCCCTCTCCTGGCCACTGGACTGGGGAGTGGGCTGAAAATTCCAACTCTCTAATCACAGTGGTTGGTTTTCTGAGGTTGGTTTTAGAAGGAGTTAACTCATCAGCATACAAGACAGTAAATTCCAAGGATTCTACAGGCTCTGTGACAGGAACCTGGGAAAAAGACTAAATATTTATTTTTTTATTATATCATATCTAGCCACATGAAGCTACTGGTAGATAACAGATGGCACCAAATTCTTCTGTTTGTTTTCCCTTGTTCATGGACTTCCCTGCCTAGAATGATAACTGTCAATCTACCTACTAGTCCTCCTTTCATTTCAACCACTCCCACCTCAACAAAGCCTTTCCTATTCCTCTTAGATGCTCTTCTTCGTCCTACCAATACATCTTATAAATACTTCATTTAACTTCGAATATCATATATGCATTTCTGACGTGTCCCACCACCGCCAAACTATAAGCTTTCTGTGTACTACTTACTTCTCAATCTGCTTCAAAGAAATAGTAATTAAATGCACAGACATGATAACGAGATGAATGAGTAGTAAGCATAAATGTACAACAGGCAACTGAAAACCTGAAACAAGAGTTTATCTAATGGCATAACATTTAATTAATTTTGAATATACAAACTTAGTACTAATGAACATATAGAAGTGAGAAAATACATGATCTCTCAAAGACAGCTTACAAAGGAAGACGGCAGAAAATCAAAGACTAAACCTTAGAAAATCCCCCCAGTTAGGAAGTACAAACACAGTATCATATTAGTAGCCAAATTTTACTGTACAACACAGCCCAAATGTGAAGAATTTAAATACATGTACTGACAGTTCACAGAACAAAAACTGACATACTCACAGAACTCTTGCCCAATAGCGGGACCTATATGCTATCTTTCTACCCAATAATTCTCAACATTTTTGTGTTTGTAATATGCATTCAAATACTAAATATTTTTGGCAGCACACTTGAGAAGGTTTTACCATAAGAAACTACAACTCCTAAGGCAGCTAGCAATAATTACAACACATTATTACTCCAATACATAATACTATCTCAAAGTGTCTGCAAAGCAGTTATCACAACGCATAGTAGTAGCTCACCCTCTCGATTGTCCAGACCCCAAGATACGTTCACAAGGCAAAGTACTCACGGGTTTTAACAAATAATATTTATCGGGCACTAACTTAAAAGTAAGCTGTAATTGTTACCTCTTATTTGCAGGAAGTATATTCCACTTTGCACTAAACCATACAACATTCTGCTTCAAAGACTCTATAATAATTACATTTACAGAGCTTTAGCAAAAACTAAAAAGACAAAAATAAAGTGTGATCAAACATGGAGGTACATCTGTGAAGATGTTAACAACAAAAAGGCTGAGAACACCACTCTAAGACAATGGCTATCAACTGACTAACAGGTTCACAAAAGTAATGTGGATGACAACAGCAGTAAAATCTACTTCCAAAGCTTAATAATAATATCTTACAAGAATGTCCTGATACACATATATTAATTTCCTTGGTTGAAGTTGCAAGTGCTTAAGTTAGCTTCTATAAAACACTCCCATCTGTCAAGTTAACCTTGTTAATCTAAATTTAACTAATTTTCTAGCTTTACTTACATCTATTAGTTGATTTTTGGTTTTAGTGCATAAGAGCCACACAATAGAACATAATAAATTTATGCCTAGTTATATTTATGCAAACTTCAGTAAAGTGATTTAAAAAAAAAAAAATACTTTGAGAGTCCCAGAGATCTGTTTTCCTTTAAAAAGGCCCAAAGTCAAGAAAAAAAATTTTGTCATCAGGTGAAGCATTAATGGGAAGAAAGAAGAACTTTTCAATAAAGTTGCTGGTTTTCCAGAAGGAAAAAGTTAATTTGGCCACCTACTCAAGGTGTAAAATCAAATCCTAGTGGAATAAGACTTAAATACTAGGGTAAAACAAGAAAAACAGTAGAGGGCGATAAAAGAGATTATCTTTATAAAGTAGTATATTGGGGGTCCAGGGGTACGCCTGGGTGGCTTAGTCCATTAAAGGTCTTCTCAAGTCATCTCTGGGTCTAGTTATCAAGTCCCGCATTGGACGCCCTGCTCAGCGACAAGTCTGCTTCTCCCTCTTCCTCTTCCTCTGTGATCTCTAGCTCTCTCTCACTCTCAATAAATAAAATCGTAAAAAAAAAAAAAAAAAAACCAAAAAAGAAAACAACAGGATATGGCAGTTCAAGGCAACTAATTACAAATGAGACTAAATTAAACCTCTCTTCATGAGAGGGATCCATAAAGAGAGTAAAAAGACCTCCTGAAATGGGAAAAGATACAAAACACATTAAAAAAAGTATTTAGACTATAACAGACTCCTTCAAATTAAAAAAAAAAAAAAAAAGTAAAACCAACCTCAAAGAAACAAATGTGAATTTCACAGGAAAAAAAAAATCTCAATGGTCCATAAAAATGTAAATGAATAACTTATCAGCAATAGAACACTTCTGGCGTATCCAGAAGTATAAGTGAACTACAACACAAAGGTTCATTTATTTCATATGAACCTTGATTCTTACATCTCAGAACACACAAAAAAGTAAACTCTACATAGATCAGACACCTCAGTGTAAATGCTAATAAAACATCTTAGAAGAAAACACAGGAAAAAAATTTTATAAACTCAAGTTTAGAAAAATAGGTCAAAGTACTACCTATGGAATAAAAAAAATAGGACAATGAAAATCAATGTTAAAATATTTAGACTTCAGAAAACAGGTAAGAAAATAAAAAGACAAACTACATACACATTAAGAAAAAATATATACATGTAATGAAAGAAACTTTCAGAATACATAAATTTCTACAATTCAACAGCAACATACAAATTATTTGTACATGATATAAAAATGATCAGTAAGGAAAACATGGAGGCAGCTGGTTCCCAGTACTTCCCCACCACACCCCCTTGCCTGAATCCTGACCCTCCCACAGCCCCACTCTCTCTTTTCTATAGAGAGCCCATTGAAATCCTAATGCAGCAGTAAGAGGAAGAACAAAGGTTCTGTAGGTCAGCCACCTCCCTTTGTACATTAAATCCAGAGAGCTTTGAGCTCTACAGCAATTCTGGCAGTTCCCAGGGTAGAAGGTCCCTGATCACCACAAGCACAGTCTAGAATGCACAGAAGGCATTTGCTTCCATCAGAAAACTATAAACCCTGAGGCTAGAGTTTGCCTGAGCCAACCTCCAACTTCAAGATGGCCAGGAGTAAGCCAATGTCAACACCAAATAAAATCAATCTTCACAGAGACCTAGGACCATATCTCCTCACACAGGACCCATGCCCTGAGGGGGTTACCCTGGTTCCCACAGCCCCAGAAATCTAGGCTTCCTACCAAGAGTTGAACCCAGCCATCTCCTATGCTGTCTTCATCTATCCAGCCAGAGCTGCAACAGGCTCCAGGGCAAGGATGCCTTTCTCCTAAAAAGTCACCAGCAAGAATGGAAACACATACCATCTGTCTTCTGTGAGTTCTGCAGTCTTATCACCTAACTGAGGACCGAGTCCCACTGGGGAAGAAACCCAGAAGTCAGTTCTGAGAATCTATATGGTGTGATCAAAATAGGCACAAAGAGTATCCACTGACCCCAGGAGGCCTGTGCAGAAAGCTGCTGCTTCTAAAAATTGAGCATTTTAAAACCAGAGATACTGGACTGCTGCTAGTTTCCTTTAAATCTTCCTTAGCCCTGCTCTGCCCCACAGTCTAAGGCCTCATGCGAAGACTTCAAGGGCGTTCTTGATGAGAAACCCAGACCAGCTCAGAGGCCTCAGCAAACCCCACACCCCAGCTCAAAGTTGTTTCTGTAGCTCTACCCCAAAGAAAGCAGATACTTGATTTCGCACGTATTTTGGCATGAACCGTAACATACACACCAGTGTATATGGGAGTGAACCACTGGTTCTCACATTAGTGTTACCACAGTAGTGGACCTTTGCAGCTAATGCTTCTTCATTCCTGTCCCTCTCTCCACACTGCTCCCCCACACCCAGTTTCACTGAGAACCTAGCTCTCAGCTCTCAGCCAATCCTGCCCTCAGGCCAGGTACCATCGCCTCTACCTCACCCACTTCCAGGCTGAACAGCACCAACAAAAACCCAGCAAGCAAGAGCTGTTTCCTTTTCCAGTTCAAAACAGGCTCTTCTTTCTTGTTCTCTCATGGGCCAAAAACAGTAAGAAAAGTCTTTCTGACCCAAATGCTTACCTCTCCACAGTTCAGCCCACCCATCCAACTTGGTCCAGTTGGACTCAAGCCCAGCCAAATTGGTCCTCCAAGTTCTTTCTAAATTTCCAAACCAACTACAATGTTAAAATATTTCATACCCTGTAGAACAAAAAATATATCATAAAGATTTCTCTTGTGTGTGTTATCAATTATCAAAGACATTAATTCAACGTTAGCTTGAGGCATGAAGAAAAGGATTTTCTATTTTTCTTAAAAAGATTTATTTGAAAGAGAGCGAGCAAGCACAAAGGGGGTAGTGGGAGAGAGAGAGGGGAAGAAGACTCCCCACCGAATGGTAGCCCCACAGGGTGGTTGATCCTGAGATCATGACCTGTGGCAAAACCAAGAGTCACACACTTAGCCAACTGAGCCACCCAGGCGCCCCTGAAAAGGGTTGTCATTCTTCAGCAGGAAGCCTTTTTAACAACTGTTTTAAAAAATAATAAAATGAAGGACAGACTGTGGAGTTTTATTTTGTTTTAGGAGCCTATCAGTACTTGCTCCTAAAATGTTGTACCTCTAGCAACATCCTTAGCTTTTTTAGCTATTTTCAGGTGTGGAATAATTAACTAGCTACTCTTACTGCTGATCCTATAAAAATGTAAAACTGGATAAAGTTGACCTTCGAACAGTACAGGTTTGAACTGTGCAAATCCATTTATATGTGACTTTTTTAAAATTAAATATACTACAGCACTGCAAATGTATTTCCTCTTCATTTGATTTTAATAACATTTTTTCTCTTTTTTTCAATATTTTACTTATTAATTTGAGGGAGAGAGACACAGACATAGCTACAGAGAGGGTGAGTTGGGAGGAAAGGGAGAAGCAGACTTACCACTGAGCAGGAAGCCCAAGACAAGGCTTGATCCCATGACCCTGGAGCATAACCTGAGCCAAAGGTATACACTTAATGACCTGAGCCACCCAGACATCCTGACATTTTCTTTTCTCTAGCTTACTTTATTGTAAGAATACAGTATATACAGAATACAGCCTGGGTGTGTCAGCAGTTAAGCATCTGCCTTCGGCTCAGGTCATGATTTCGGGGTCTTGGGATTGAGTTCTGCATCAATCTCCCTCTCATTCCCCCTCTGTTCTCTCTCTCCCTCTCAAATAAATAAATAAAATCTTCAAAAAAAAAAAAAAGAATACAGTATATAATACATATAAAATACAAAACACGTATTAATTGACTATATCAGTAAGGCCTCCAGTCATTGTAGGCCATTAGTAGCTGAAGAGTGGGAGAGTCAAAAGGTATACACAGATTTCTGACTACATGGAGGGGCGGTGCGGGGGAGGGGTTAGTGCCCCACCCCCTACATTGTTCAAGGATCAATTGTATATGAGAAGCAATATTTAAAAATCCTCCAAAAATAGCCAATAAGCACATGAAAAAATGTTTAAAACCACAAGTCATTAAAGAAATATAAATTAATACCACAATCAGGTACCACTACATACATACTAAAATGGCTAAAACATAAAAGTTAACTATACCAAGTGCTGACAAAGAAGTAGACCAACTTTAACTCTCATACATTGCGGATGATAATATACAACAGTACAACCACTTAGAATAACCATGTAGCAATCTTTTATAACAATTTTACTCCTCTGTATTTGAACAAGAGAAATGCAAATATGTTTCCTCAAAGAGGTACTTAAAAATGTACATGTAACAAATCACTTATAAGGGCCAAGAACTGGAAACAACCCAAAAGTCCACCAATAGAAACATGTTTACATGGTTTGTAATATTCATATAATGAATTATCATTCAGCACTAAAAAGGAACTACTAACATATGAATAATGTGGCTCAATCTCAAAAGCATTTTGCGGAGAAAAAAAAAATGCCAAATGCAAAAAAAAAAAAAAAAGGAATTTTAAGATTCCATTTATGTGAAGACCTAAGAAAACCAACACTGGCCTGTAGTAACAGAAATCAGATCAATGCTCACCTGGAATAGGAGTGTGGAGATACTAAATAGAAAGGGTGACACAAGTGTATCTTTTGGAGTTGCCAAAATTTGTCTAATTATATACTTTAAATGGGTGTCTGGGGCACCTGGGTGGCTCAGTCATTAAGCGTCTGCCCTTGGCTTAGGTCAAGATCTCAGAGTTCTGGATTCAAGCCCCACGCTGGGCTCCCTGCTAAGCCTGTCTCTTCCTCTCCTCCCCAAACATGTTCTCTGTTGCTACTTTTGTCTCTCTCTCTCAAATAAATAAATAAAATCTTGAAAAAAGGAGGGGGGGCGGTTTTATTTTGGTTTTTGTAAACCATATCACAGTAACATTAACTTGGAAAGGTCAAGATAGCAACTAGCAGGATGTGGAAGGAAGTGACAGGTTGAGTGAGGCACAAAGGAAATGGCTAGAATAAAAAGATGTTCTGTTTTATGTCTAGGATGATACAAAGGGTAATAAGTTATTATATTTATTTTAGGTATACATAACCTTGCATATGCTTTGGTGCACACACATACATACACACACACAAACCTTTCAGAAACGATTAATACACATACACAAACACACACACACACTCCAAAAAGAAGAAAAAGAGGAGGACTACAACCCTAGTATGTACAATTGTTTCCCAACTCCTTAATGTATCAGTCAATTAACAGAAAGACTAAATCTGCCCTATTGAGTTTGGGGTTGGGGGTCAAGTGTCCCACCTATGCACCTGAAGCTTTGGATTTCCATCCAGATGTTGCCCTAAAAGCCAAGGCAGAAGGCATTTCCCTTACAAAAGGAAAGTATCAGTGAACTGACAGGGAGAAACACCTGAAATAGAAGAAAGTCTGTATGTTCGGAGACTGCTCCACCGTTAAATTGGGCATACTGTAGTAATTCAAGCCCTGGAGGTGCCCCACAGCCAATTTACACAAGTGCTGAAGCATTCTTATCACTAAGAATATTAATTAATTGCAACTAGTGGTCCTCAAACTTTAAGTACAGAAGAACCATTTGGGATTCCCATTAAGAATGCCCTAGTCCAACTCTTGTGCTTGAAATAGTAAGTCGGGGGTGAGTCACAGGATTCTACAGTTTTAGCAAGCTCCACAGGAAATGAATAGTCTACAAACCACACTGTAAGAAAGTCTGATCTAAACCTATACCAAAAGGCTAAAAAGACAAGGAAAATATTGCTGGTAACTTTTAAATATTAAGACCAGGTAATTCTTAAAAAGCACAGATTGTGCTAAACAGTTAACTGAAGGAAGAAAAGGAGAAAACTTTCAAAAATTACCCGTCATGTGTATAAAATAAAATATCCCGACAAGGAAAATATTCTTGAAAATTAGGACAAGTTTGCCAAAATAAACACAAGTGGTCATTTTATAAATTCAACTTTCACTTCCTCTACTTAGCCACATTCCAAAATGGCTTTTACAAGCCAAATTTGGTCTTTCATATATTATAACATTAATGATTATTGTAAGCTGTGATACCATACTCACCATGTCTGATTTTATAGGAGGTAGGATGACAGAAAAGTAACTGACAAACCATCTCCCCACCTACTCCGGGTGCCTGGAGTATAACTTTCATGAGTCATGAGCAAAACATACATGAACATCAAAACTTAAAATTTTACAATATTCTTCAGTTCTTTAGAAACAGAAGCTTTTTTATAACATGTAAGCTCATACAACTAACACATGTAAATACTTTAAAAACCCATTATGTACCAAAGTAGGGAACAGTCCTTTAAAATCAGTAATAAGATAATATCTATTACCATCATTTCTAATCAACTTTTATTAGGGATCTTACCTAGTACAATAAGAAAAAAATGAAATTACAGACATAAAAATTAGAAATAAATAAAACTGCCATAATTTATTCATGATATAATCTTTTACACAGAAAATACAAAATCACCTCTGGAAAAGTATTAAAATAGAAAAGTTCAGCAAGATGGCTAGATACAAGATCAACATACAAAAGCCAGTTGCATGTGTAGTACACACCATTAACAAATAACAAATATTTTAAAGCACATATAATTAATATCAAAAATTACCATCTAGAATAAATGATGTACAAAAATCCTATAGTTAACATTATAAAATGAAGAGATATTAAAGAAGACATAAATAAAAGAAGTATACTCTATTCACGGCTAGAAAGACTCAATACCATAAATATGTTAATGATCCCAAACTGGTCTATACAATCACTTGAGTTAATAAAAACTCAAGTGTTCGGGGCGCCTGGGTGGCTCAGTGGTTTGGGCTGCTGCCTTTGGCTCGGGTCATGATCTCAGGGTCCTGAGATCGAGCCCCGCATCTGGCTCCCTGCTCCGCAGGAAGCCTGCTTCCCTCTCTCTCTCTCTCTCTCTGCCTGCCTCTCTGCCTACTTGTGATCTCTGTCTGTCAAATAAATAAATAAAATCTTAAAAAAAAAAAAAAAAACTCAAGCGTTTTTCAGAGGACTTGGTAAGATTATTCTAAGATTGGTAAGATTATTCTATTCATTTCTAAGGAAAATAAAGTATAATGACACTTTGGAAGAAGAAAAGCAAACCTACTTTTCCAGTACTACAGATTATTATGAAGCTATGGCAATGAAGACAGGACGGCATTCACAAATGAAGGATGAAACATAAGACAACTCAAGGGGGAAAAAAAGCACCATATAGAGCTTCTGTATATGATAAAAATGGCTTGTCATTTCAGTAGGGGACAGCATTAACTTTTCAATGAGGTAAAATTAATAATTAACAACAAAACAAAAAATCATATATAATGAAAATTAAATTGGATCCCCACCTCATCCCTGTTATAAAAAGCAAATGAAGATGGAATAAGGTTTAAATGTTCCAAACATAACTTTAAAACTCTCCGTAGAAAAGACACATGTATATCTTTTAGCTATCAAGGCAGAAAAAAGTTTCGAAAGTCAAAACAATGAAAATTAAAAATATGTATCTTCAAGAATTCATAAAGCTACAATAAAAAGGAAATTAAAGGGAAGATAAACGTAGGATTCAAGATGATTATAATCGCAAATCAAAATAGAGGGATGGAAATGAAAATGAGACTGGTTAGATATAGGTTACTTTCAAAGTTACAGCTTTTGCTTTAATTTATGCGTTTGTTATTAAAAAGTACAATTCATGAATATTATTAAAAGTTAATAAGTGGGGACACCTGGGTGGCTTAGTTGGTTAAGCGGCTGCCTTCAGCTCAGGTATGATCCCAGCGTCCTGGGATCGAGTCCCACATTGGGCTCCTTGCTCCTCAGGGAGCCTGCTTCTCCCTCCGCCTCTGCCTGCCTCTCTGCCTGTGCTCACTCTCTCTGACAAATAAATAAATAAAATCCTAAAGAAAAAAAAAAAAAAGTTATTAAGTGGGTGCCTGGGTGGCTCAGTGGGTTAAGACGCTGCCTTCAGCTCAGGTCATGATCTCAGGGTCCTGGGGTAGAGCCCCGCATCGGGCTCTCTGCTCAGTGGGGAGCCTGCTTCCCCCTCTCTCTCTGCCTGCCTCTCTGCCTACTTGTGACATCTCTCTCTCTCTCTCTGTCAAATAAATAAAATATTTTTTTTAAAAAGTTCATTAAAAAATGAAACATTTGCATAGAAAACTAATCATAAATCAATATTTATGATTAATTCAACTTTGCTTATTTCACAACTAAAATGCAGATTATTAAAACAAGCCCTCAAAAAAGTATATGACCTGGCACCTGAGGCTCAGTGGGTTAAGCCTCTGCCTCAGGCTCAGGTCATAGTCTCAGGGTCCTGGGATCTAGCCCCACATCAGGCTCTCTGCTCAGCAGGATGCCTGCTTCCCCCCCCCCTCTGCCTGCCTCTCTGCCTACTTGTGAGCTCTCTCTGTCAAATAAATAAGTAAAATCTTTAAAAAAAAAGCAAATGACCACCTATGGAAGCAGTAAATTCACAACTGACAGTACAAAAATAATAATTTGTACAATCAAACTAAAAATTTACCTCAACATACAGGACAAAAAAAGGAGAAAAAGAAATTACAAAATAAAATTTGTAGGAAGTAAGAGAGATGAATGGTATCTAATCAAATAATGTCATTACGGAAGGAGGGCATGGGAGAAGGAATAGAGTAGAAACAATAATTTTAAAATATACAGCTTTTTCCTGAGAAGAACATGAAAGTTTTCAGACCAAAAATCCTAGGAAGAACTGTTAACACACACACACACAGTTTCTGGATTCTAAAACCAAAGAGGAAATCTTTCAAGCTTACACAAAGAGTTAACTTATCTACAAAAAAGAAGTAGAATAACATCAAACAGTATTAAATCTGCCAGAAAAATATACAGCTAAAATTAAATACCTAATTTTTAAAAAATTGGCTACTAATGTGTTTATAACACAAGTAATATTTTTGATGTAAGGTACATCTTAAGAAATTTAAAATGCCATCATTTACAATACAATTCCATATTAACCCAATAAAATCAGGAATGTTGTAAATAAAAATATGCTAAGAAGTCTTTCTTATTGGGAGAAAACTGTTCGTTCTGACACAATCAGAAAAATGTTTAGATATATATTTGTTTATAAATAAGAGTAGAAAGGAGAAAGATTTGCTAATCATAGAAGATACAAAGAGGCAAGGGTGGGGGAGGTGAAACATGAAAACTTCATCAATCCATCAAAACTGAGTGGACAAAAACAAAACTAATAAATGGAAACTCAGGTGACAAAAGAGTATTTTTATCAGTTACCACCATATACATAAATGATTAAATTCTACTAAAAGACTAACAAAAGCACGCAAGTTTAGATCAGATCCATTAGAAATAAGAATGTGATGAGACTACATTAAAATTTCATCAACATCTCTCAGAATATGACACAAGAAAAAAAAAACCATGAAATATTCAAATCACACTGTGTTTATTTAATATATAAATACAGAACTCTAACTTTCAAATACATATCCCTTTCATATGCTCATTAAAACCTCATATAGTCATAAGAAAATCTTAATTTCTTAAACTGTCAGAAATCATGTTTTCTAAACAGTACATTGAAACATAAATCAAGAATTTAAAAAATGCAACATCTTAGGAGGTATGCCAGAAAAGAAAAAATCTTTTAAACGTTTAAAGAAAAATGAAGTCAAATCCCAAACAAAATCAGATGAAAACCCACAGCCCAAAATGCTTATTATTAATATACGACTATAAACTCACTAAATGTTCAATTCACATATAAAAAAGCAACAATAACTACCCCCCCAAAAGCAGAAAGGTAGAAATACTAAATACAAAAGTAAAAATTAATAAAGTCGAAGATACACAGAAAGTATAAAGGAACCAAAGAATTGGATTAGGGAAATACTGGTAAAATAGATCAACAACCTGGCAAACATTACTGAGAACAAAACAAAACAATCAGGAATAATAACAGAATCTATCTACATAGATTTAAGAGAAAACATCAGATAGACAGATAGATAGATATATAGATATGTACACACTTACATACATAGACATCTAAATGAAATCAAATCGAAATCTATAAGCATTTTTAAAATTGATTCTGGAAGAGGCAGTAAACCTAAAAGGTTAACTGTCAAAATGTGGAAAGCTTGTCTAAAACTTGCTCTAGATACATGGTCAGCCTACTATAGTCATATTCACCAAATCTTTACAGTAGTAAGTACTGAGGTTAGATGACAAAACATGTCTAAATACCACCAATTTTGAATGATTTAACCTAATCCTGCACTAAACAATTCCAAAAACAAAGGAAAACTTAAAAAGCTTTCTAATGATTTTATGAGCTAACATTACCTTGATAACCCATATGTACAAAAGCAAACTCCATAACCAATCTCATTTAAGAATACAGATACTAAATTCCAGATCAAAATTTAGCATACTGATTTTGGAGGCATCATGACTACATGAGATTTTACCAGAAAGCAATATAGCATGGCATAATGGTTAAGAGCCCGTGAGTCTCATAACCCTGAGTTTAAATTCCACCCCCAATACATACCATCAATGAAATCTTCCTTTAGTTCTTCTCTAATACCGTTTCCTCAACCACAACATGTAGGGGGAAGGGGGAAAAAAAAGTGTTCACCTAATAATAATGTTTGGGAAAATTAAATGAATAAAAAGTTTCAAAGAATCTAAGCACAATTCCTCAACATAGGTACATATAACACTCCATATATGTTATCTATAACAATTTTTGTGTCTATTTTTGACATACAAATTATCACACTGGTCACTGAAAAAAGGAAAAAGAAAAAGGCATTTGATAATGAATTAACATCTAAATCTAATTTCAAAACATTACGATTACAAGGAAATCTCCATATCAAAATGAAAGAATACATAACAGAAACTAACACTAATCCTAGCAGTATTCTGTAATCTTAGCGAAAGCAATTAAAAAATGAAAAAAGAAGTATGACTATTAACAAGGAATAAGTCAGAGTGATAACTACTCACAAATGACATGAACTATATATATAGAATATTAAAGAAAGTCAACAAAATATTTATTAAAACTGATGAGACTTCATTAAGGCAGCTGGATACAATGTTAGTATACAAACCAAAATTAGGTGGGCAAGAGAAGGAACAAGGGAATGAGCAGCTGGATCCCTGTCTCTTGCCCATACCAAGTCTTACGCTAATAACAACATAATCACTATTTAGTACCAAAGAATATCCCTTTTAAGTAATGTTTACAGTGATTTACATAACTTTCACTGTCCTTTGAAATGCTATACTGTATTTTTACAACTTTTAAATGATACCTAAATTAGAAAATACTATATAATTTAACTAAAAAATTTACCTTGTATCCAGCTTGCATTGTTTTCCAAGTTTTGCTTTAACTCTTAAATTGGCGGATCTGTGACAACCTTGCCACTTGGCCCCGCCCCAACCATAATTAAGTGACAGTTGACCTCTGATTGATAAAACTCCTTTGGCCTCATCCTCTAGTATTTCTTTTTTGTCCTCCCTATCCAGAAATGAATGCTTGGTTAGCTCCACTAAACATTCAGATCTAAAAGAATTGCTCACGCCTAATCATACTAACTTTAAGGCTTTAAGGGAAGATTCAGAGGCAATTAATGACTTGTCCAAGGTCATAGAGAGGTGATTTAGACCCAACCCACACCATACAGTCTTTCCACTACACAGCCTATATTCCAACAGTAGTCCAAAGTTTCTCAATAATTTAATCTTGAGATTCAGTTTGGAAACTAAAACAATTACTGCACTTACATTCCTTTTAGAAAACATTCACTCATCATTTCACTCACCAAGTATTTACTGAAACCTACTATGTGCAAGAAACCATTCTTAAAAAAGAAAGAAAGAAACCATTCCAAGCTCTAGGGTGAAACAAAATAGGCAAAATAGCTGCCTTTATGAATCTCATATTTTATTCAAATCAAAAGGATGCATTTAATGCACACAGTACCCAACTCACCTCCCTCTATAAATCAATTTGATCCCTGGGAGGAAGCCTTCTACCACAGCCCTAAGGAATCCTCATTTGGGACCTGAAGCTATGTATGTATCAAAATTTTGAGATCTAAGGATGGTACAATTAGGTAAAATACCAAGCACAAATGTTAAAGATACCTGTTCAAGACCAAAATTATGAATAGGATTTAACCAACTCTACCTAATCTCTAACACTTAAACCTCATAAGTGCAGCTTTCTGCAGTTTTACTACATCTTTTAACTTCCTACCGTGGCCAAACTCTAGCAACCAAGCGAAGAACACATCAGAGGAAAAGACAGCCAGCCTCTTGCCTTATACTGTGACAAGCTACTTTGCAGGTGAACAAAAGACTTATGAAAGCTTTGTGTTGTGCTACTTTAAAAAAATACACACACACACACAATATATATATATATATATACACACACAAATATAAACTAATCATCCTTCTGGAAGAAAAAAAAATTTTGAAAATATTAAAAACTGTTCCAACCACCAGAATAGAACTACATACATAAAACGAATATGCTTGTGCATTCCCATATGTAATTTAAGGAGAGCAGGAAATAGGCTAAAATTTTGGTTATGCAATATGCACCAGACACTTTTTGTTTCCTGATAATTCATAAAGTTTCTAAGGGAAAACAAAGAGTTTCACTTTTGTTTCTTCTAAAGTATGAAGGTCACTTCCTAGTTACTAGCTTGTCGTCCCTTACTTAGTTACTAATTTGGTGAATTTAAATCTATCAATTTATTTGTAGTGTATGGTTTAAAGTACATATACCCATCAAGTATTTTTAAATAGTTTGAATATGAGTAACAAAGTAATAGTATATTAATGCAAAAAGCATTTAAAAACACACACACACACATTGTTTCTTTTCAAAAAAAAAAAATCCATACATACCATTATGGAAGTATAAAAATAAATGCATAATATTGCTCTAAAAAAATTTCCCAATATCTCTAAAATGATCTGACACACACACTAACAATAGCATCATAATGATATTACTTTGGATTAACAACTATTCCCTTTTTTAAGGAGGGGGCTCATAAAACTAGGAAACTGGATTTGATGGCCAAGATCATTTTCAGTCATTTGATTCTAGACCTTACAATTTTATGCACAAATCTCTGAACCAGGCAGATGCGCATTATCTAATTCAATGCTACAGAAGTACTTTGGTCAAATCAACTTAAAAAAAAAAACCAACGACAACATAAAAACTTCTTGCCATTGTTCAAACTTAAAAGATGTGAAAAACAGGAGCCACATTTCTCACTTTCAATCAGGCTTTAATATTCAACACTCAAGAGAACTATAAACAAAAATGATACCAAACCTATTAGAGTACTGCTTAGCATACATATGAACACAAGATCCTGCTCCAGGTATTATTAACACTTTATCACATGCTTAACATCAAAAACTAAAGTTTAAGGTATTCAAAACAGAATAGGAGGATTAGGAGATAAACTGTTCTAAACGCCCACTATTAAATCGAGAATTACTGCACTGTAAATAAACTGCAGTCTGCAACAATCAAATGAGTTTACCAGTAACAGTTAACTTACACAAGAGTTCCAAAGACAACTTTCCCAAAGTGTCTAAAATAACAATACACTATCCTTGCTTTCCAAAATTCTTGAGCATCTTCAATTACCTCAAGCACTATCAGAATTCTAAAAATAATCTCAAAGCAAAAACTTAGCGGACAGTGAGTGTATACAGATAGTCCACTTTCGGACAGCAGGCCTTATACTGAAATCAAGCACAGGTAGGAGGATACAAACTACGCCGAAACTTACAACAGGGTGGGGCATTCATTACTCAGCCAGATAAGCCAAACACAGCTTTGATAGCTGCTCACAGTAAACCCTAGTTACCCCCCAAATGTCGACGCGACTAAAACAATCTTTTCCTTTTGCCCAAAATGCTTTACACAAAATGACCAAAAAAAAAAAAAAAAAAAAAAAAAAAAAAAAAGTCAGAGCACACAACTCTTCAGGATATGGTGCAAGCCATGATAGTGCACTTGAGATTCTGAAAATAAAATCTCAAATAAAAGAAACACCTCTCACGATTCGATATAAAAGACCTGAAGCTTCACATAGACTTTATTATTATTATTTTTTAATTTAACTGAGTGACCATTTGAATACGTGACTGAGGCAAGAGTAAAGGGTGACGAATGTGAATAAGGTCAAACTTAGGGGACAAAAGATTCCTGGAATAAACATGGCCAGAAAGGTTTTCTTTCTTAGGATCAGTTTCTATACTCAGAGACAAGGAAAAGGAAACCGAAAAAGGGAAAAGAACAAACCAAATTCTCTACTTCTACACAGAGTCCACCTGGCAAATGAACCTGCCCCACCAGGCAGGATTCTCATGGAGACCCCTCTTGCAAAATAGCAGGCCTGCCATGCTCCCACCTTCGAAACACAAATTGTGTGCAGAAAGGATGACAACTGGTTATTCTTTTTTAAAAAGGGGGGAGTGGGGGGGGAGGAAGTGAATAAAGTTTAATTCCGAAGCCCCATAGAGGAGTGTAGGAATGCGAGGGTCGCTCCCATTACAGAGCCCGCACCTTCTGCTACAGGTAAACAATCGACGAGGAGGAAGTGGACTGGAACCCACTAACTAGACCCCACTCCCCACACGCAGCTTCGCACTGGGCGCGACGCCCCCAAAGGCGGCGCTCAGGGGCGGCGGACGGCGGGGGAGCAAGCCCGGGGGCAGCCGAGGCCCGAGCGGCGGTGGGGGAAAGGCCCGGAGCACCCGGCCGAGGAGGGTCAGAACCGCACGTCGGAAGGAGGAGCGGGGCCCGGCCGAGCCGGCTCCCGGGCTCGCCTCACCTTCTGCGCCGCGCTCTGCTGCAGCACGTTCTGCTCCACGGTCATGGCCCCCGCGGCGCCGGCGGCGACACAGGCGGCGGTGTGCGGCTCCTCGCGCCTCCGCCGGCCCTGGTCGCCGCGCTCCGCCAAGCTCCAGGGAGCGGCGCGGACCGCCGGGGAGTACAGCGCCCCCGCCAGCCAGGCGCGAAGGCGATGGCGGCCGGCGTGCGCGGGCACCGCTGGCTGGCGGCGAGGCGCGGACAGCGAGGGCCACGGCGGCGGCCGCACCACTTCACGCGGCCCGCCTCAGAGCGGCTGGTCCGCCGCGGCCGGGGCCATGAGCGGGCGGCGGACGCTGGGGCGCGGGAGGGCGCGAGCAAGCCGGGCCGCGTCACGCGCGCGCGCTCCTTCGCTGGCGGCTCGCGGGCCACTGCGGGGAAGGGAGAGGGAACGGAGGGAGCGGCGGGCCGGAATGGCGCTGTTCTCCTCCCTCCCCGACTCCTCCTCCCCTCCCCTCCCCCAACCGCCGTCACCTCCCCCGCCCCGCAGCTCCTCCCCCGCTGAGCCCCGCCCGCCGGCTGCCCTAACCCTATATTGTGACCCGCGGGGCGGTGGGGCGGGGCGGGGCCGGGCCGCCTTGGAGCCCCGCCCCCAATCCCCGGCCCCGCCCCACTCTGCGCGGGCCCGGCGTTCCCGGGGTGGGGCGAGGGCGCGCCCCGCGAGCCTTGCCTAGGAGCCGCCCCTGCGGCAGGTTGCGCGTAGCCTGCCCTTGGTTCTGCGAAGCTCCCAGCTGAGGCCGAAGGGCAGCGTTCTCTCTGTGCCCAGGACTTGCGGATCGCCGGCTTTCCGAACTCCTCCAAGACGTAACCTTTCCCCTTGAGCCTGGTAACGTCCCAAAACCGTGCTGGGTCCCAAACCCCGGCTCCTTTCTATGTCTCCGGTCCTCTCCCCTCGCCTTTCTAGGAATTTCACAAGCAGTTAACTTGCTCGAAGGGAGAAGTCAAGTATGAGTTAAGCAAAGGGCTGTCAGAAGTCCTTATGCTGGAATGTACTCTTCTCCTTAACTAATCATTACATAAATGAATATTGACATTCTCCGTCTACTTCATTCATGCAAACATGTGCCTGTCGCTGCGAGGCTCTGGAGAAATAAGGTTTATTTCCCGAAGATTTGATAAAAATGAAATATGATGAATACAACAGACAACAAAAGTATCACTGCCCAGATGGTACGTAATTCTGATGTATCAGTTGCCAAATAATTAGCCATTAACCTTCCGGCATGGAATACTTGGCCGTATATGGAATTGTAAGAAAAACTTAACATCGAGAAAGCGATCCCTACCCTCAAAAAAATCTTGAGCTTCATGAGCTAATCTGGGCATAGGAGGTGAAGGTGTGGCAGTGAGGGGGCAGAATAATTAATGCAGATTGTCAAAATGCAATACACACCTTTGCAAATCAGGTATAATTTTGAATCTGATGGCAAGAAAAGCAAGCTTAGTAAGTGATCACTGAAATATTATCTGGTTTTATATAATAATCATGGATCATAGTGATTCTTAAGGCTTTGTAACAAATCTGTGCACTTTACAAGTCTTTGCACCTCAGATATATATTCAACCACCTTTTGAGATCTTTTCCCTTGAGTCTTCGTATTTGCTCATTTGATTTTGACTTACTACAAATTTTATTTTATTGATATCCTACATTCTACCAGAGGAATTTGAAAAGTTGTGAAGTGACTGGAACTACAGAATTTTAGGAATAATGCTACAGTCCTGGATAAAAGGCACAGTTTTGTTATGAGAACACTGACACCCAAAGAAGGCTACTTGCCAAAGAAAGCAAACTAGAGCTTGTTTTACCTCATTTATAGACCAAATTTCTTTCCAACGTAACATCTTCTGTTTCTCTGTATTGTGGATAAAAAAAAAAAAAAAAGAACTCTAACCAGTTCATAACATTTGAATATAAGAAAGTTAAATGTAACCTAAGAATCCAATACTGTGATTTAAAAAAAGATATTTCCATACAATAAGGTTTAGTTTCAAGAATTTGGCAATCAGTGTTCCTCTGATTTAAGTTGTTAGTTCCTCAAAAATATTTTTTTACTAATGCTTACTAGATAATCATTAAATAAATCTCTTTATAGGGTAGTCACACTTGCCAGCTTTGATCATTTATTTCCAATTTACTTCTGACGGTTTCCCAGAAAATTTTAAAGTCTTAATTATTTTGTATGAGAAAAAAATTTCAAATGTCCTAATAGGCATTCTTTTTTAGAAAGTGTACAATTAGAATGAATAGAGGATGGAAATTTGGAAATTTGAGATAAATTTGCACATATGACACATAGCCAGATATCCTAATTCATTTTAACAGTATGTCCCAATGTCAGTTTTTCTGTTCATGAGTCAGCCTTAATATGTATGGTTATTAGAAGTATATAAACATAGGATATTATTTAGTAATTCCTAAGTTGTATTACTCTAGATTTTTGACACGCAGGTAAATACTTAAAGTGACAGATTTCATTAAAATAAAAAATTTAGGGGCCCCGGTGTGACTCAGTTGGTTAAGCATCTGCCTTCGGCTCTGGTCATGATCCCAGGGTACTTAAATTAAGACCCAAGTAGGGCTCCCTGCTCATAGGGGAGTCTGCTTCTCACTCTTCCCCTCCTGAAATAAATAAAATCGTTATAAAAATAAAATTATATTAAAAATTTAGTTTTTAACAACAAATCCGTTTTTCTATGTGGCATCAAAATAATGTATCTAACAATATTCCATATGATACCTTGTATAAACAAAGGAAACTCATATTATGCCTTGACTATTTATTTCTCTCCATTTAGAAGGAGTTTGAATATCTATTTCTGAACACCAAAAGTCTAATATGTTGCCAAAACACATTTGTAAGCCATGAGCAAGAAAGAAACATTCAATCATAGTGTAGATTTGAGCAATTTCCATGACAAAAGAATAGCTTCCAACTCTCCTCTTGAGGAGCATCAGAATTATTTTCCTTCTTTGGGTATATTGGTATTCTAGGATAATTTTATTTCCACCAATAAGGGAACCATAAACAATCACTGAAAGAGGAGGTTTCAGTGATGTCACAATGGTACCATTCACTGATAAGGTGCTCATAAATTAGAACCTGTAAGAGTACCATCTGCCTAATACATGTACAATAAAATGCTATTGAATTAAATGGACAGTCATGAAGGAGAGAAAACTAGTTTGTTTATGCTTTTGTAATGGTTAACTCTAACTTCTCATTCCAACTGGACAGTTCTGTGCTTCTGGGAGCCATATTGTTTATCTGACAAAGCATATCAATATCGGTACCTCCAGCTGCCTCATACTCTGAGAGTTTCCAGACGTTGCTTCTTTGGTCAGTGTATTCATTTTCTAGGGAAGCCATAACAAAATACCACAGACCAGGTGGCTTAAATAAGAGAAACGTATTCTCTCACAGTTGAGGAGGCTGGAAGTCAGAGATGGAGGTGCCAGAAGGGCTCATTTCCCCTGCACCCTGTCTCCTGGGCTTGCAGATGCCACCCTCTTGCTGCCTCTATATAGTATCAATCCTCTGTGCACACTAACCTGGTGTATGTTCTTCTTCTTATAAGATCATATTGAATTAGGGCCCCCTTCTAACAGCCTCACTTTAACCACCTCTTAAAGAACTTATCTCCAAATACAGTTATATTCTAAGGTACTAGAGATTGGGACTTCAACATATGAATTTTGGAAGAACACAATTAGGCTCATAACAGTCATACTCAATCTACTTCACTTAATCCCACACTTCATACGTATGTACTATCAAATGTCCTTTTTCCTGACCCCCTCCTCTGACCCCTTAGGTTAGTAAGAGATGCGTTAAAACATTAAAGAATAGTACCTCCACATTTTCAGGCAATATTCACTCTCCTAGTTGGAGTAGTTCTGGCATGAAAGTTCTATGAATTGAAAAAGGAATCCAATCTAATGTGAACTATTTCCTTGCAAGAGGTAATTTGAAAGTAAGGTCTGTATGGAGAAAAAGCAATACTTTATCAACTGAGAGTCAGCACAAAAGTGCAGATTTCTTCCATGAATCACTTGCTCCCCTTACTTTGAACAAGCCCAAAAGCGTATTCTGACGCTGAAAATGACTTAGAGTTCCCAGACCCTTCCTCATTTCTTAAACTTTCTTCTGCTTCTATAGTGAGTGGTAGGCACACATTTCCCTGAAGGTATCCTTTTCTCTGTCCATATACATGTAGTCGAAGTGATTAACGTCACTTCCTAAGACCTCTCTATCCCACAAGGAATAGAGTACATGACTCAGAGCACATGACTGCTACATATATACAAATCCCAAAGAACAACCCAGAGACAATAGCTCTGTAATCCTGGGCAAATTGCTTAAACCTTCTGCGCAATCCTTGCCTATTTGTTTTCAGTACATTTCTTGCACTTTGTTGCTTTGCTCTGAATCGCTGAAAGGACTATCCTTGCATGGCCCATGCTCTCAGGTCAACTGGCTTCAGAATGGAGTTAGCATAGGTAGGGAATTGGAAGGTGAGAGAAAAAGAGAAGCCAGGCTATTTCACCTTCTCCTTCTCCCTTTGGGTGGCTTCTCCTTGATCTTGGGTGGCTTCTCCTTCATCTTGGGTGGATCCAGCTCTCACCAAACTGGCCTACCCTGGTTCAAGGTCCTCCTGGTGAGGCAGGTCCCTGAGCTCTGGAACTCTTGTCTTATTCTATCCCTTTTCCAAATTAAGAGTCATAATGATTTCTTGCTCTTGCCAAACTGGTTTAACTCCCTGTCTATTTTCCCTATGTAACCAATTCTTTAGATTAAATAGACCTTGATTTAAATATTGAAGGAGTTTTCTGTTTTTCTGACATGACCTTTACCGACATATGTTCTCAACTACAAAATGAGAAAAAAATATAGGGCTATTTTGATGATTAAATGATTAAGTACATATAACCATAAGGCACAAAGTGAGTACATAGTAAAAGTAAGCAAGTGAGGTCGATTCACAAAATCTTACAGTGTAAGAGACTGTGTCACTGACATTCCTGTAATAACTTCATATCAAATCATGTACAAAAGAACTTGTTTAATTATTCCTAGGCAGCTACTTTACCACGAGTTTCAGACCTTTGGTGATTATTTGTGTACTTTCTTGGATAGTAGAAAAGACACAAGAGTCAGATGTAAATGCCTTTAGTTTTTAAAAAAATACATACTAGAGATATAGCAAATCAAAATTTATTTTTGGATGAGCAATGTTATTGGCAAGTAGAAACAGAACAAAGGGAAAACCTTAAATATTAGACAGAAATGGGTCCTGCACAATTACATCCTGAATAGGTTCTCAATAAGTATAATTGAAAATAATTTATAAACAAAAATGAAAACAAAATTTTAAAATCTCCTTTTACCCTTTTAAGGCTTCCAGGAAATGTTTTTAGTATATTTAGTATATCTGATATCATTTTATAAAATGAGATTTGTAAACAATAATCTGTTGTCTCAACATATTAGTTTGGTGTGTGTTTCATCAAGAACAACATGTGGTATTTTTTTATGTTACAGTTACTTAAATGGTACTGTTCAAATATACCATAGCATTCGATTTGGATTATCATATTATAAATATCCATAATTCTATGAGAATACCGACTGGGAATAAATGCTGTATAGATAAAAACAGGGTAGCATAAAATTAGATTCTATTGGTTTCAAATTCAGAATCTTTGTTCCAAGACTGACCATATTGTTGGGGGAGGTGAAATGGCTGTTCTAGGCCTTCTCTTCTGAGGGGAATACAGGAAACAGTCTGTGATAAACTAAAGTCAACTACTACTCTTTGCATACTTACTATGTGCCAAGACACATGCTAAGCACTTCACACTTTAAACAACCTATTCTTTCTAACAACCTCCATGAAATTGGAATTACTACACTCTTTTCACAGAGGAAGAAGCTGTGGCTTATTAAGTAAATTGCCCAAGGACACACAACCAAACATATTAAACTGGTGTGAACTGAGGTAAGAGGTCTGCCTGACTTCAAAGCTTCTTCTGGCTTAAACCCCTTACACCGTAGACCAGCACTTTCTAAGTGTGGTTGATAGATTCCTGGAGGTACTCAAAACCCTTCCAGGGGGCGGGCAAGATTCTCCCTTTTCCAACTATATATTTGTGTGTGTGTGTGTGTGTGTGTGTGTGTGTATACAGATTTTCCTTTTATACTTCAACCCAAACAATATATGGTGACAGAATAAAGCAGATTAGAGAATTATGTTGTCCTCTGTTAAACCAGACATTAGAGATTTGAAGAATAGGAAAGCAGTCTCATTCTTCTCAAAATCTTTTTTGTTTTGAAAAATTTGGTATTGTCATAAAAGTAATATTTACATTAGAATGTAATGGGCTTCTTGGTTTTACATGAAATAATAATTAATATATTTGAAAATTATCAGTTTTAGCTTCTCATACCATAAAGAGTGATAGATACAACTTACAGACATAAAATGTCATTGAGGTCCTCAATAATTTTTAAGCATGTTAAACAGTCCTAGGATCAAAAATGTTGAGACTCAGTGCTTTAGATTTCCATCGTCATCGGTCATTTTGCAAGAACTAACAATAAAACTCATCTGACGGCTCTTTATGCCTGTCAGGTATCATGCATCACTTTTGTAGACCTTCAAGAAATTGAGATAGAAGTAAATTGGATCCAAATTTCTTCCTTACCAAGTACCATTCAAAAACTAGTTAATTTTCTGGTTTAGAAATTACCATGGAGGAAAGTAGAGCCTTAGAAATATGTGAATGAAAAAATGAAGGATCTATTGTTGAAAGGATCAGAAATGAATTATTTGAAAGTGGCCTGAAAATGGTAAAAGACAATTCAAATGCATATTATTATAAGTTATCATAATATTTTGGTAGTAAAGAAATGATGGTACTTGAGAATTGGTTTTAGGAGATATCCATAGTGCTATTTATTTATTTATTTAAGATTTTATTTATTTATTTGACAGAGATCACAAGTAGGCAGAGAAGCAGGCAGAGAGAGAGAAGGAAGCAGTCTCCCTGCTGAGCAGACAGCCCAATGCGGGGCTCGATCCCAGGACTCTGGGATCATGACCTGAGCCGAAGGCAGAGGCTTTAACCCACTGAACCACCCAGATGCCCCACCATAGTCCTATTTAATAAGTATGATTTTATTGCATTAATATAATATGTTACTGAACTATTTATGTGTTATAACAAATACAATAAATATAATTTTGCATTTAAATATTCTATCACATATAAGGCACTTGAATATACAGTATGTCTCTCACTAATTATGCAATGAGACACTGCAAGACCCACACTATATTCATTTTACGAACATGAAAACTTAGTCTCAGTGTGGTTAGGTGACTTACCAACAGTACACAGCAAGTATACGGTTGTGTTAAAACTTCTACCTAGCATAATATGTTAGCAAATATTTATTCAATTAAAAAATTAAGACATCAGGCCTTTTAATTCCTGTCCCAGGGTCTTAGCTCAGGGTAATATATTTTGCAACACTGCTTCATTTGCCAACAGTATTCAAAATGAATTTAAAAAGTCACATTGTGGGTATTCATTTAGCACTCACTGATGCAGATCTTTGTCAGGAGAGCAATAACAGGTGAAGATGATATGCTTTCTTTTACCAAGGGCTTGTTCTCAATCCTCAAATTTTTTTTTTTTTCCATCCTCAAAGCGTAGGAGATGTAATGCTGTCTTTCACATGACATGTTAGGATTAACTTCTAAAAAACAGAAACACACATACATACACAAGTTTCACTGGCCTTTCAAAAGTATGATAATTTTGCCAAATAAATGGGAATTTAGTATACACATCTTGTTTATGACAAGTACCCTTAAGACAAACGAATGATCCCACCCTATTGGCTCTTTAGAATTTCAGTACCATGGACAAAGACGAAAAGAAAACAATCTCTACCCCCCAAAAGCATGTAGCCTGATGGGGAGTCAGCTAAGCTACAAACACAGCGTCACAGTGTATCAAGTAATGCAGAAACTAGGAATAGGATTAAACTAACTCTTTTTTTTTTTTTTAAGATTTTTTTTTATTTTGTCAGAGAGAGAGAGAGCGTGAGAGTGAGCACAGGCAGACAGAGTAGCAGTCAGAGTCAGAGAGAGAAGCAGGCTCCCCGCGGAGCAAGGAGCCCGATGTGGGACTCCATCCCAGGACACCGGGATCATGACCCGAGCCGAAGGCAGCTGCTTAACCAACTGAGCCACCCAGGCGTCCCAGGATTAAACTAACTCTTGCTAAATTTTCTATACTTTGACACAGTTCATAATCTGATGAGAAAATCAGGAATATAGATAACAGAATACTAGATGTTAATAAGTAAATTTATTTACAAATTACTGGAAGTCAGATGAAGGAGAGGGTGACATTTGATATAGACATTGTGGAAAAGAATGAAGTAGAAGTAATTGACAGCAGGATCCTAAGTTCCTAGCTACTAAAAATTTAACCTTTCCCTCACAGAAACTTGAAGTAAAGATCATTGAACCTGTTGTATTTTGTTTTTTGATCCAATTACTTGCATGTGATGAACAGAAAATCTTGTTGACAGAGACTCTACAACAGGCTGATGAGTAAGGAACATGGACGGGGGTGGGTATACCCTCAGTAATGGCAATCATATTTCTCGAACATTGCAGAACCATTGTTTCAATTAAATAGAATCATCCACAACTGTGTATATGAATTACAACTTCTGGGAAGGTAGGAAGTCTCCCAAACCATTTTGGTTATCTCTTTCTTTATGTAACTACTGCCAAAAGTGGCCATACAGTTGAGTATGTATTGAGTAAATAATCTTACTGTTAAGTTTTAAAATTCTCTGACTTTAGGGGCATGGGGTTGGGGGCGGTGATCAGTCGGTTAAGCATGCAACCCTTGATCTCGGGTCACGTCTTGATCTCAGAGTCATGAGTTCAAGTCCCACTTTGGGCTCCATGTTGGGTGTGAAGCCTACTTAAGTAAATAAAGTAAAGTAAAGTAAAATAAAAGTCTCTGGCTTTATTTCAAGTCTTTCTTGTAACTCATATCTGCTTCACATTTTTATCAACAATACAATCAAACTAAGCCTACTTCTTGAAAATGCCAACACTTTGTATTGCATATATCAGGTTATGTTTTGGGGTAAAGGCAGCCCACTCTCTGAACCTCATGTTTGGGCAAATGACTATTGTGTCTTGATGAGAGGTAGGGTTCCCCATACTACCATGGAAACCAAAAATGCCAGACACTTGCTCTCTCAAAGCCACAGAATGAACTCTGCCAATTAGATGGTCCCCCAAGCTCACTGAATCTCTCGGTAGTGAGACAAAGAAAGAGACAATTTAGAACCTTTTCTAATGGGAGTGGGGTAAAACCCCATTCATGAGGGGTTCATATGTGGTATCTCATATCAATCTAAGGACATAGCAACACACTGCACTTGCTTGAAGGTCATCTCTTTAACCGGAGTTCTAACCTTCCTCACACCTTAGTTCTCATGCATTTTCCAAGCTGAATTCTCTCTGCTACATTTTATTCTGTCAGCTGCCAAGTAGGTTTCCAACACACTTTTTTATTAATGGCAGAACTGATTTCTGTCACTTATAACAAGGAGCCCTGACTGGCCCAGTTTTTCCTAAGTAACAGAATGTATAATGTAATTGCATTTTATAGTACTTCTAATTGGAAAATTTCTATGAGAAACACATTTTAAGAATTTCCTAACAATTGATAAATGACAGGTGATAGCATCCCAAAGGAAGGATGTCTTTATGGTTGAATATGAAGAAAGATACATTAATTTGAATAGCTCATATGGAGCCCTAAACCCAAGGGGGTACACTTTCACTAGACTTTGCAATTCTGATGCTTGCTAATTATAACCAAAACATAGCTGGTTAATGGATACAACTCATTCCACTGTTGGAAAGTCAGAGGAAGGAATAAAAGTAGGAGATGGAAAGAGCAGTTTCTTAGCAGGGTTGGACATAAAAAGAACCAGGATACTACAAGAAGGAATTCATCCACAAATTAGTTCATTCAAAGAATATTCAAGGAATGCTTGTGTCTAAGTGAACTAAAACACAAAGAGAACCAAAAAAGAGTCCAGCTCTCAAGAAGCATATGAAAATATAGACATATAAAAATATAATGATACAAAGCTTTCATAGTTACCTATGCTATTCCTGAGGCTTGCACATTAGTTTCCTACCCTGCATCATAAATTACCACAAACTCAGAGGCTTAAAATAACTCATTGTATTATCTCACATTTCCTGTGAGTGAGGAGTCTAGGCCGGCTTCCTTGGGCCCTCTGCTCAGGGTCTCACACAGCTGCAAGCAAGGAGTGACCAGGGCTGGGGTCTCCACTGGGTTTGAGGTCCTCAACCAAGCTTCCACTGCTGTTAGCAGAATCTGATTCCATGAAGCTTTAGCTGTGCTAAGGGTTTTCTTCTTCAAGACCAGAAGGAAAGAGAGAGGCTCTAACCCTCTAGAACAGGGCCCATGTGATTAGGTCTGGTGGTTGCCAGAGGGGATGTGGGTGGGGGATGGGTGAAATAGATAATGAGGGGGAAAAAAAAAACCAGCACACATACTTTCAAAGGATTTCAATAGACCGAAGACGCTGGCAAAAATCTTCAGTGGGCACTAGGCTCTTCCAACATTCAGTGGGGGCATTTCTGTACTAGAATCACACTGATTTCATTAAAACCCATCTAATCCACATTCTTTTTATTGTTACCTACCAATCTAAGTTTGTAATTTGTTTTATGAGTCATTTAAAATAAGGAATTCTTACAGGACTGGCTGGTACACTGGGACGTTGGTCCTAAAGACCTAGATAAATAACTACCCTTCATAAAATTCTAGCCTTCTTATTACTTTTGATATTTATCTGAACAGTTTACAGAATTGCAAAGGATTTTGTTTGTAAATATTCTTTAAAGACTCTAAATAATATGCTTGATGGTGAGATATTAATTTATTATCAAAAATAAGCAAAAGAGGGGCGCCTGGGTGGCTCAGTGGGTTAAGCCTCTGCCTTCAGCTCAGGTCATGATCTCAGGGTCCTGGGATCGAGTCCCACATCGGGCTCTCTGCTCAGCAGGGAGCCTGCTTCCCCCTCTCTCTCTGCCTCCCTCTCTGCCAGCTTGTGATCTCTTTCTGTCAAATAAATAAATAAAATCTTTAAAAAAAAATAAGCAAAAGAAAAATACAAGCAGAGTAAATAAGAATGACTACAAATTTGGACATGAAAAGGATTTTACTTTTCCTTTTGAAATTTGTGTTCTGTTCAAGAACATATAGCTAAACAAAAGTTTTAAGAAAAGTCACTTTAATTTTCCAGCTAGTTACATTGTTTGCTCAACTTGAACCAAAGTTAATATGGAAAATATTTTACATTGAATAGATTGCAAAAATCACACACACACACACACACACACACAAGCTGAGAATCCCCAACTTATGGTTAGTAACATTGGAACAGTAAAATAGCTTCCATCTTCCTTTAGTTAGAATTTACCCAGCACAAGTACTTCGCTGTTTAAATATTTATTGATGTGTTTAAATATTAAATAGAAAACCTCTCTGATACTAGACGTGCACTAAAACAAATTGAAATTGGTTTCTGAGTTTCAATATTGATATTCTCTTTGGGGACAACTGAGAAAAAGAAAACAATGACAAGAAGTTGCACTTGGGGATGTTCTCAAAGCCAAAAATAAAATAAACGAAATGTAGAGTGATAACTAAAAATCCAGGGAATTTTACATATTCTTAGTCCTGAACTCAGCTAAATAAAAACTTAGTATACTTTCTCATTCTTAAACTAGGTGGTTGTGGAATGCAAGTAAAATGTACATGGTTGGGAATTACGGTCTTCTCCCTGGAGGTATAAAGATTTTTCAGATATCTTATTTTTATTTTTTGATATTTTGGTTCTTCCTGAACATAAAGTTGACATTTGAGCAAGTATATTCTGCCTATATTGTGTGACACAAGCAACATTTTTGGATTTATAAAGTGAAATCATTTCCTTTCAGGAACTGGAAAAAATAGCATGTTAGTAGTTGCTCATTTTTCACATCGTAATCTAGTTTTTTTTCCTACTAATTCTATTCTTAAGGTGATCAACAGATTTTTTTCCCCTTCTTTTTGTACCTAGATGAATAACCAGCCAGTGCCTCAAATTTAATCATAAATGTGAGTCATACAATGAATATGAATAAATCACAGGCCTAGAAATAGATTTTTTCCATTTCACCACAATTGAAAAAGAATTCTAACAATCTCAAAGTTTTAATTCAGGTCTATGCTAATTCCAGGGTATTAGTGGCCTGTTCTGCATTAATTTATTACCTTAATACCTTAATTTAGGCTATTCTCACTTTTAAAGAATAGTGATAATTTTTCACAATATTCATGTGCTGGGAGGCATTTCTTTTTAGAGATATGTGTTCAAACACAAATGTATGTCCTATTTTTTAGGATGGGAATTATTTTAGAAGTCTTTCTTGTTGCTTATCAGTTTTTCCTGCATCTTAACCATATTTTTAAAGTTTTAATTGGTTTTTGTAATACAGGGCAAGTATTTCCCTTTTTGATACTATATTAGAAAATGAATGACACTTCTAGAAGACAGCTACCAGCTAATTATGGTTATACATATATAGACCAATTTTACAAGCACTCTGATAGGGGGGAAGTTGTTATTTTTTTAATAAGTCGATACTATAGCTGGAGATATATGGAATTATTCCTAATTAAGAACGAGTCTATCTGTCAACAGAGTGGAGACTTTCTGGAAATTTTTTTCAGATTGGGATTCATTTGTTTGTTTATTTGTTTTCCAAGAATTTAGAGAGCTATCTCAGTCTTTACGTAGTTGAAAACCACACATCTATCCTGTAATACACTATTGGTGCTAGTTCTGACTAAACTATTAAGGCTCTATACTTACTCAGGACACTTGAAAGATAGAATACAGGAGTGGGGAAAAAAGAGCCCATGACATACTAACTTTTCTCAAGCAGAATTATGACTTCCTTAATGCAGACTATATACCTACAGCTACTTTTCTTTCATCAAAGCCTGTTGTTATTTAAGTTTGGAAATAATCATTCAAATGCATATTCATCCAAAGAGTCAAAGGATATTTACACCAGCCAGGCAGTGGCTGAGATTCAAGAACAAATAAGGACAACAGTCCTTGCCCTCAAAAAGCTTATTTTCTACTAGAGACAAAACACAAAGTGAGGATAGGTGCAATGAAATGAGTACATTCTGGGCAATAAAGCAGGTGTGATCCCTTCAAATGGGGAAGATCAATGTAGTGGACTGGTGTCCCCCAACAAAATTCTTAACGTTAATATCCTAATCCTCCTCCTCTTAGGAAGTTGGGGCCTTTGGGAAGTGATTAGGTTGTGAGGACAGAACCCTCATGAAGGAATTAAACCTCTTGCATGGATTAGTGCGCTTTTTTTTTTTTTTTAATTTTACTTATTTGACATAGAGAATGATCGCAAGTAGGCAGAGAGGCAGGCAAAGAGAGAGGGGGAAGAAGGCCCCCCCACTGAGAAAGAGCTCAATGTGGGGCTCGATCCCAGGACCCTGAGATCATGACCTGAGCCAAAGGCAGAGGCAGAGGCAGAGGCTTAACCCACTGAGCCACCCCGGTGCCCTGAATTAGTGCTCTTAGACAAGAGACCTCAGAGAGCTCTGTCACCCTCTTTCAACCATAGAATGCAATGAGAAGTCAGCAGTCTGAACCCAGAAGAAGGCTCTCCTCAGAACTTGATCATGCTGTCACTCTGATCTTGAACTTACAGCCTTGAGAAGAATATTAAATAAACCTCAGTTGTTTAGGCCACCCAGTCCATGACTCTGTTACAGAGCCAAAACAGAAGAAGATAATAAGGTCTTCATAACAGCACTGACACAAATTGTACTCCAAATGGAGGTAAGCACTCCCGGGTGAATGGACAGAACAGCACAAGCAAAGGCATAGAAATTTGATGCATGTGGTGCTTCTTGGAACCTCAAGAGTGCTGGCTGGCAGCATGAAGCGTGGTGGTGGAGGCTGGGAAGACTGGTAGAGGCCAGGTAATGCAGAGTCCTTCACCGTGCAAAGAAGGTTGAGCCTGTAAGATACTACGTTGTCTATTACTTGTTTTCAATACTTTAAGAATTACTTCTAGAATTAAAGCTCCTTTTCCTAGGAAATATCATGTGGAAAGCCAATGTATAAAATTATACAGAAGTGAGGCCTCTCTGATTGAGTGTGAGATGCCCAGAGTCACTGTAGGGATACAAAGGTCTGTTTCAAATGCTTGCCACATAAATACATACACTCAAAGAGCAGGCACCTTGTCTTTTGAACATTGAAGATGGCCTGTCCACCCAGCCCTTTGCCAACAGGATAAAGGCTTTTTATTCTTAGGTCTATAAAAAACATGAAGAAGTGCTGCGAGAGAGGAGAGTGTAGCCATATGGAGAAGGTGTCTATTGTTATTTTAGACACCTCTACCCCCACCTGGGAGGAAACTGGCTTTTGTTTGAAAGGGTCCCAAGAACAAGGGTGGATGCAGTGGCTAGTGAGGTCAGGTAGGAAATGCATTACTTTTTTGAACGATCCAGTTTATGTTTTGCTTGAGTTATTTAAAACTTGGGATTGCAGTTGATATGAGCAAAAAAACAGAAGCTTACTAGATACTGTGTGGAAGAAGAAGGAGGAATGAAAGGAAAGGGGGGAAAACCTAATTAGATTGAGAAGGAAGCCTCTGAGAAAGAAAAACATAAAGAGCCTTATGGCTAATGAAGATTTTGCTTAAGTTTCCGCACGGTGGGGGCATCAGGGTGGTTCGGGTGTTAAGCATGCGCCTTCAGCTGGGCTCATGATCCCGGGGTCCTGGGATGGAGCGCTGCATCCGGCTCCCCGCTCGGCACAGAGCCTGCATCTCCCTCTCTCACTCCCCCTGCTTGTGTTCACTCTCTCGCTGTGTCTCTCTCTGTCAGATAAATGAATTAAATCTTAAAAAAAAAAAAAAAAAAGTTTCTGCAGGGTGCTGTGTAACATGACACATTCTCCCTCTCTCTGCACAACCTTGGCAAACCATCCATTTATTATTATGGCTCAACGGGGTTTTGAGTGTTTTGTGAGAGATCCAAAAACGTGCTGAAAACAGTTTCCAGGTAGATAAGGAGCCAAGGGTGAGACTGGCCAAGAAGCCTCCATGAATGAGTTTTGGAAGACTGAGTGATACACAGTTTATTCTGAAGCTTACCCTTCCTGCCATATTAACTTAGAAGATCCATGTCACTTTGATGAACTGTTAAGGTTGTGTTGTCAATTAAGGTTATAAGACCATCTGATCCTAAGCTTTCCTTGCTACTTGGATTCCAAGTTGTAGCTGCTTTTACCTCTTCATCCTGCTTGGTTAAGCACGTGGTACTGAATTCATACCAACTGCGGACAACCATGAAGTGACCAGGGGTTATTTTGAACATCAGTTATTCAGACCCTTTTCAGGAGCTGTAAAATTCTACACCAAGAACCTACACCAAGAACTGATTGGAATAATAACTAATAATAGTATGGGCTCATATTTCCCCTGGCCGGAAAAGTTCCAGCTTCTTAATTTCCCATCTTAACTTTGTTGAGAGTATCCGATGTCAGATTGAGGACACATGAAGAAGTGGCCATTAAAGGAGGAGGCTTGGCTCAGTTCCTGGGGGCTCATCTTCGGAGCCTACATACATAATATTCATCTTGCTCTCAACCCTTCAGTGAAAAGGGCAAGGTTTAGGGATTGTTATTTTTGTTTTTGTGAGTCCCCTGAAAAAGAAGAACTAACTGATATATTTGAAGAAGAAGGCAGGAGTGAACTTTTGATACATAGGGGCAATGTAAGGGTTAAAAACCCAGACTCAAAAACAGTGCTTTTTAATCACAAATGAACTTGCACATCACCTGGGAACCTTATAAAAAGTCAAATTCCTATGAGTAAGACTAGAATGGGGGCACAGGGTCTGCATTTCTAAGAATAATACCAGTGATACGATTCTGCTGGTCCAAGAATCTCACTTTGGATGACAAAATTCTATAATCGAGTTTCCTATGTTCAAGTCCTCATTCTGGGTTGCACCAAACTATATCTTGGGTAATTTGATACTCACTATTTTCTTATCTGCAAAATGGGGATAATTCTATTACCTGCATCCATCAGTTGTTGCAAAAGTTAAAGAGTTAATACAAATAGCACAAAGAAGAGTATCTGGCATGCGGTAGGTGTCAATAAATATTTGGTGAATGGTAACCAAGCTATGAAAACAACTCAGATGGCCATTAACAGAAGAATGGATAAAAGAAGATGTGATATACATACACAGTAGAAGAGTAAAATATTGATTATGAGGAAGAGAGTTGTGTGGAGGGGATAAAATTGATGGTATTTAAGGGTATAGTGTTGTAATGAGTAGTAAATAAGCCATAGAGATCTAATAGACAGTATAATGAATTAGTCAATAATTCTGTACATAATGATATCATGTGATAAATACTGCTTCAATGACAATCAAATTACAATATAGAAGTATGTCAAAGTAGTACAGTGTACACCTTAAACTTGCAAATTTTTACATGTGAAATTTATCAAATACAAATATTTGGTGAATGAATTACTTAGCAGCAAAATAGGATAGGAGGAGTAAAAGGGTATTTGCTTTTGAACCCCACTCTTCTCTGTCTCCCCCAAAAGATTCATGTGCCCTAACTTGGTACTACTAGTTGTCTTTGAGTCAACTCTGTAGAATCTTAATTCGGGCTCAAAAGAACAAAATGGGAAGCCTCTGTAGAAGCTAGAGGAGTTGTTCTTTTGTTTTGTTTTGTTTTGTTTTGTTTTTGTTTTTCTCACCTGGAGTGGAAAGTAAGCAGATTTGTGTTTAAGAAAATCACACTGAGAGCAAATGAGAGATAGATAGTAGGACTTGGACAAAATGAGGGCTGGGGAGATACGTTTACAGACCCATAACAGAGTAGAAAAGTGACAAAAGACCCTGAGATTAGGGCAGTGGAGAGAATTGGGGAGGAAGACAATACAAAGCATGATTAAGGAGTTTGACCTAGCAAGACATTAGTCTTGGCATTAATTAGTAGGCACAACGGATGTTTAGAAAGTTCTGTGGGAAAGACTCCCAGTTTTCTAGCTTGGGTAAGAAGACAAATCTTGGGGATCATTGGCAGAGATGAAAGTAAAGGGAGAGGAAATACATTAAAAAGGGGATGAATAAAGCAGGAGAAGAGTAAGATGTCACTAAGATTGATTTTGGACATGATGGAAATGGCTGTGAAGCTTGATAACCACAGGCAATTAGCAACATAGGCCTGGAGCTGAGGAGCCACACGTGTTGATCAAACAAACTTGGAAGTCATCAGAATTTTGGTACTATGGACCTGAAAGTCTACCCAACAAAGTAAGAGCTATAGGAAGTAGACAAAAAATGGATGCCATGGAAGAGACCGAGAAAGAAGGGAGAGGTAGAGACAAAGTCAAAAGGGAGGTACAGGAGAAGGCTAGGGAGGAGGGTGCTCTCGCAATGAGGAAATGGTCCACAGGGTCTAATTCCATGAAACAACAGCTCCACTCCCAGAAACCAGTCCTCCCTTCATGATTCCTCTATATTGCTGTGAGGCCCAATATCCTGAAACACCTTTTTCATTATGCCATATTTATTCTCTTCCATACTTTATAATGTATTTTTTAACTGGAAAATATATTTTGTTTAGGAACATAAGCATCTGTGTTCTAAAATGTTAAAAAAGGCATGACAATCATAAACACCAAATTCAGGGTGATAATTACCTCTGCAAAGGGTTATTATCAGGGAAGGAAGCACCCAGATTTTAAATGCATTGATAATGTTTAATTCTTGAGCTAGGTAATAGGATCATGGATTTACATTTCTGCACACTTAAATAATACAAAAAAAAAAAAAAACCCTATTAAGTGACTCTTAATCTCACAAAACAAACTGAGGGTTGCTGGGGGGAGGGGGTTTGAGAGAAGGGGATGGGATTATGGACATTGGGGAGGATATGTGCTTTGGTGAGTGCTGTGAAGTATGTAAACCTGGTGATTCACAGACCTGTACCCCTGGGGATAAAAATATATGTTTATTAAAAAAATAAAAAATTATAAAAAAAAAAAAAGAAAAAGAAATACCTTATAATGATAGCAGTCTAAAATTCACCCTGAATTTTTAAGGCCTTCTCAGTTTGAGATCTCTATCTCAACAATTCAAGGCAGTATTCTCTTCTGAATCCAAAAAGGTCATTGCCAAGTACATTTTTTTTTTCTTTTTCAGTCATAGTGCGCTCCTGCCAGACATGCATCTCCACTTAGTCAGGTAGTACTCTCCAAAATCTTTACAGTCCTTTACACTCAGAAACACTTATTGCTGATTTCTCCATTGAAAATGAACTCCTTGTCCTCTGAAATCTCACAAGCGTGTGTATGTGTGTGCATGCAACTTTCTTATCTATCACTTTCAAATCTTTCTGCATGATATTTCTCTTACTATATTGTTCAATAATTTTAACCTTGATTACACACTAAAATTATTTGAGGGAACTCTTGAAAATATCGGTACTTGAACCCCAATGCAAACAGGCCCCACATCAAACAGGCCTGAATGACAGAATTTTTAAAAAGCTTCCAAGGTAATTCTAAGATACAGTTATAACCTAATCATGCCTTGAAGACAAGGCAGTCTTTTCTTAGCCACCTCAACACCAGCACAGAATTTTACACATATGAGAAATGAAATACGAGCATGTGAAATATGTAAATATGAGCTCAAATTCCAATTTCAGTCAATGAAAGTAGGTAAAGCTAATAATCTCAAACTGTTACACTATTCTTCTTCTGACATTACAATATATATTAAAAAATCCATTTAGCAGCAACTTGACCTTCAATGTTTCAACATAATGACTCTCTGGAAACAAGTTATGAAAATGTGCAAACAGCAACAGCCGAACTGAAATTGAACACTGACCGAAGGGATGTTAAATACTAAAATCCAAAGAGACAAGGCCATTAATAAGAGCTTTTAATTTCAGTGTTTGACAACTGATACTTAATCCTAGAAAAGATCAAAGTAGCAGTAGACAAGTGTAAAAGCTATAGCATAAAGAATGTAGGGCATTTAGTCAAAGAATGACAACAAAAATATATTAAAGAAATGTGGTCAGGGTGCTGTAAAATAGTGGAAAAAATGTAGGATCCTGTTCTAATTCTATTAAACTATAACTGCCTATAATTTGTATATTGCACTGCATTTTAGAGGCAAATGGTATTTAAATGCCTAAAGTTGTTTCACCTAAGCTAGTTCTATTAAATTATATGCTTCTATTTGCAAGTCTTGGCGGCAAGAGTTAAATGATTGTTGACATCATTGACATCCCATCAGAAAAGAGAATGTATTTTTAATCCAATTTTTCCAGGAAGAAAAATGAGTAAATACACTAGACAGTTTTTAATGTCTCTTTTAACCCTTAGATTCTTTCAGTTATTTCTATTGATCTATCTTCAAGCTCACTCATTCTTTCCTTGGTCATGTCACGTCTACCAATGAGCCCATAGCAGACATATTTCAATTATTTTAGAGTGTTTTTGATATCTTGCATTTCTTTTTTTATTCGTTCTTAGATTTGCCCTCTCTCTGCTTATATTACCTCTACCTTCTTGCATATGGTCCACTTTTTCCATTAGGTCTGCTACAATATTAATTAGTTATTTTATTTTATTAAAGAATTTTTTAAAGAAACTTTATTTTCTGTCAACCTTATTTCCATTTTCCGCTTGAGAGTCTGTGGATGAACAACTTAAGACCCCTCAGTGGTTGTTCTTAACCATTGAGTGGCCAGAGCAGTGGGAGCTGCAGACCAGTTCTCAGACCAGCTCTCAGGCTGAGAGCTTCAGTCTTCAGTGGATAACTGCTGGGTAGGCACAGAGGACACCTGCAGGCGGTCAGACCAGCCTGTGACCTTGGGTTGAAGAGCAGTGAACTTGGGAGCTGGAGCAGTCCATTCACCCTGAAATTCCTTCTTAGTCACATAGCCTTCTCAGCAGTGATCTGCTCTTCTTTTTTTTTTTTTTAAATAAGATTTATTTATTTATTTATTTATTTATTTATTTATTTATTTGAGAGAGAGAGAGCACGTGCACATGAGTGGGGGGAGGGATAGAGGGAGAAATCTTCAAGCTGTTTCTCTGCTGAGCAGAGGCCCTCACAGGAGCTCAATCTCATGACCCATGAGATCATGACCTGAGCCAAAACCCAGAGTCTGACATTTGACCCACAGCCACCCAGGTGCCCTTTTGCTTTTCCTTTACAATCTCTTTTCAGAATTGTAAAAGGAGAAATTAGACATGACCCTCTGTGGAGGTTCACAGATGGTGCCGCGCATGTGCAGAACTTCTTTGGCCAGTTGCCACCGCGTCAGACCCACTGAGTGAGCTCCCTTGTTGCCCAGGAAGGCAGTGTCACTGTGCAGAGGAGAGTCTGTGATACACCAAACGGTGGTCAGCAGGTTAACATAAGACATTTCTGTGAGAGGCTGATCATCAGCCCTGGGGTCAGTTATTACCAGAAGTTTCAGTTCCCAGAAGACTGCCTGGATCTGGTTCTAGGTTCCAGAAGGAAGTGACCAGTGATAGGATTGGCTCCAATGGCAGTACAGCCTTCTGGCCCATATTCTCAGGCCATAGGACACTGCCGTCAGCTGGGTTTTCAATGGCAACAGTGGCATGAACCATCAGCAGAAGTTTCTCTCAGGTTCTCTTCAGATGATAGAGATGCCATCAGCTTTCCTTTTGTGGATGTACTGTTTCATTTGGAACTCAAAGTCAGTGCCACCTGAATGGGTTCCTGCTGTAAGGAACTTGAGGACATCCTCCCCCTTCATTTGCAGGACATCAAGGCTCCAGACACTATGAAAGTTTCTCTTTAAGTTACAATGGGAACCAGACAATGCTCTGTGGACCTCTCTGGACAGCAGAAAGGCTAATCATAATTATTTCAAATTCTCTGCATGATAATCCCTATGGCTGGGTCATATCTGAAGCTGGTTCTAACATTTGGTTTGTCATTTTGAAGATTAATTGATTGATTGGAGGGTGTGACTGGCGGGGGAAGGACACAGGAAGAGGGAGAAGGAGAGAATCAGACTCCTCGCTGAGCACAAAGCCCAACTCAGGATTCAGGGTTCCAACTCAGGACCCTGAAATCACGACCTGAGCCGAAATCAAGAGTCAGATGCTTACCTGACGGAGCCACCCAGGTACGCCTATCATTTTAGACTGTGTTTTTTCTTGCCTTGTAGGCCTTGTAATTTTTTTGTTGAAAGGTGAAAATGATATGCATGAATAATTAAAACTGAGGTAAATAAGCCATTAGTGTGAGGCTTTATGTTAATTTTTGCTGTTGTAATAGATGCCAGAAGCTTCAAATTCCTCTAGGGTCTGTGTTTTATTTTCCCACTTGGCACTGGGCTTCCCTAAGTATGCCACCTCAGAAAAAGCCTGTTCCTTGCAGAACTTACAGCTGTCATGCCCTGTTAGAATGGAACCCTGCTGGTGTGGAGGTGTGATCCCCATCAAGGGGGAATTCAAATTTAAATTTCATCATTTTAGTTGGCCTTTGTCCTTGGACTGTGACCTCCACAAGTTTTTCTCTAGTGGTAGATCTTCTCCTACCTACTACCCTGGACTCCCTTCCATGGCTAAAGATATATGTATCTATTTCCTTGAAGTCCTAACCCCTGTTAACTATGTTTGGCGGGGGGAGTTCTGTTTTGTTTTTGCCTTTTGAGGTAAAACAGGAAGGCTGGAGGTGGGTGGAGGGGAGGGAATTCCCTTCTGCCGGCTGGGATAAGGCTCTGAAGAAGTCTTTTCCCTCTCTCTCTCTCTCCATTTCCCTCTCCTTCTCCTTTCCCTTCTTCTTCCTTTTCTTCTTCCTCTTCTTCTTCTTCTTCTTTAAGGTTTATTTATTTATTTTGAGAGAGAGAGAAAGAGAGAGACAGAGAATGCAGAGTGGGGAGGGTCAGAAGGAGAGGGAGAGAGAGAATCTCAAGTAGGCTCCCTGCTGAGGGCAGAGCCTAACATGGGATTCAATCCCATCACCCTGAGATCATGACCTGACTTGAAATCAAGAGTCTGACATTTAACCAAATGAGCCACCCAACTGCCCCAGATCTTCACTTTCTTTTGAAGGCTCCTGTGTCATATAAAACTTATAGTAAACAAATTTATATGATTTTCTCTTGTTAACCTGACTTTTGTTATGAGATTCAGCCAAGAACCTAAAAGGGTAGAAGGAAAAAAGTATTTTTTTCAAAAAGTTTTATTTTTGTCTTTTTTTTTTTTTCTGTGTTAGGTGGTCACTGACAGATATTTTAACAAATCAGCAATATTTTCCAAGTTTAAATAATCATTATTTTGGCATATTATAGGAAACATTTTCTCATTGGAATGGTTCTAGGATAAGATGATATCTTGTGTCATATGCCAGGACAGTTGTAGATCAGAGATGGGATACTTTAATTAAGACTGTGGTTTTAATCAGTTAGTCCTGAAAAAAAGCATCCTTCTATGACTCACCTTCAAGGTTTCTGGTTTCTTGAGTTGCTCTATAAGGACAGATTTAAAGAGAAATAAATTTAAATGGTGTTGTATTCTTAGTTGAAGTAAACAACAACCCCAAAATTCTGTAGGACAATGAAGAAAGAAAATTTTGGAGCTTAGAACTTTTGGATACAGCTCATGAAGAATGAAAATGAATTGGGACTTCTCACTTTTTTCCAATGAAAGTAAATTCTACAAAAAGTCCCCAAATTATTTTCTCTGTCTGAGAATCCTTTAGACAGGTATGTGACTTGCCTAAGAGGAGAGTTTGTGGGATATCTATGAGTCAGTTCAGTCTCTCCCTCTCCCAAAGCTATTATGCATAGTCTCTTCTCTATAAAAGCCTTCAACACCTCATCCCTCTTCCTCATTCTTAACTGATGGTCTTGTTTCTTATCCATCTGCTAGCCTGTATCTGTAATCATATACCTTTTATTCCCCCTGTGGTTGAATATCATGGGTAGTGCTTTGCCTTAAAGTCAACTCCTCCTCTGGTGTACTGACTCTCATCATCGCTCCCCTGCTCAAAGACTTCATGCCTGCAATTGTCCCCTCCCTCTTCCATCAACAACAACAAAAGGACAGTAAACTCCCCTTGGTTTCACATCTTCAGGTCCATTTTCCATTTCCCTGCTTCCCTTTGCCATGTAACCTCTTAAATACAATTGCCTGTACACGTTCTCTATGCTTCCTGTTTTCCCACACTCCCTTGAATCTACTCCAAATCTGCTTCTGTCTCTTTCCATCCACAAGAACTGTTTGTTCAAAGTCACCAGTGACCTCCATGCAGCCAAATCCAAGTCAATTCTCAGTCCTGTTGTTGCCTTACCTAAAAGCACCTTTTGGCTTACACAAATGATTTTGTAGCTTTTGACACAAATAATTATCCTTTCCTCCTTGAAACACTTCCTTTACTCCTTGCCAAGGACTCTTCTTGGAGATAGATTGACATCTCTCTCATTGGCCACTCCTTACCAGGCAACTTCGTAATATCTGGTTCTGTCTTGAAAATCTCTAAGTTGGTCTTTCCCAAATAATTTTTTTTTCCGTCTCTGTACATTCACTTTCTAGATAATGCCATTTAGTTCCATGACTTTCATGCCATCTGGGAAACAATTTTAAAATTAATGTCTACCTACTCAACAACTCCATGTAGATATCTACAAGTAATTTACACATAGATTGGCTAAAACTAAACTCCTGATTGGATCTGTTCTTCCCTAAGCCTTCATTGTGTATGCATTTGGGTATTATTATTTCCCAGCTGCTAAATGTCAAAAAACAGGAAGGTGATTTTAAAACCACTTTTAATAGTTAAATTTTGTTTTTTAAAATATGGTATGATTGGGGTGCCTGGGTGGCTCAGTGGGTTAAGCCTATGCCTTCAGCTCAGGTCATGATCTCAGGGTCCTGAGATCGAGCCCCACATCAGACTCACTGCTCAGTAGGGAGCCTGCTTCCTCCTCTCTCTCTCTTTCTCTGTCTGCCTCTCTGCCTACTTGTGATCTCTGTCAAATAAATAAATAAAATCTTAAAAAAAATAAAATATGGTATGATATAATTTCTCCAGTGTGAATTATGCCTCTCTAATTGAAAATCTCTCGGGGCACCTGGGTGGCTCAGTGGGTTAAAGCCTCTGCCTTCAGCTCGGTCATGATCCCAGGGTCCTGGGATTGAGCCCCACATCAGGCTCTCTGCTCAGCAGGGATCCTGCTTCCCCTCCTCTCTCTCTCTGCCTACTTGTGATCTCTCTCTCTCTTTCATATAAATAAATAAAATCTTTTAAAAAATCTCTCTTATTTTAAGGGGATGAAAACTAACATACTGATGGGGAATTTTTTCCTTCCTTTTTATCTTTTCAAACCAAGAAATACTGATTCTATTGCCATTTAAGAGACAGTTTGGGTTGTGTGCAGCAGGGGTCCGAGAGGAGAGCTTTCTAGAGACCTGAACAATGTACTGTGACATGGGGAGTTGGGGGGATTGTCTCCAGGAATGTGATATGGACTGGGGGCTCCAGGATCAGTCAGGACTTTGGTTCTAGAATTCAGTGTAGTGCCAGCAACTGGACCCAGTGGAGTTGACTGCAGCTTTGTAGTAACAACACTGAAGGTGAAGGATGCATTTAGAGTAGTGGGAAAAAACCAATTTCTGTAGACAAGGCCCTTAATGATGATGATGCTCTTAATGATGTTAACTCTCCTCAAAGAATATACTCAAAATGAGGAGAAGTTCATGATGGTTCTGAGGACAAATCCCAAAACACTGATATAATACCTGCTTCAGCTACAACCCAGTGACCAAATCCTAAGACCACTGTTCCAGTTGGTTCATCCACACTAGTGACTCTGGCTCAAGTCCAACTGCTGTCTCTGCTCGGATTCCCACTTCTGATCTGTACCCACTGCTCTAGCATCACGGACAGGATATTCTGAACCTGCACCTCCTTGTGCAACTGAACAAGAGAAACCTGCATGGAAGCCAGTGCAGACTCCAGTGACCACCACTAGCCCAACAACAACCAAATGGTACATTAGGAAACTCTCAGTAAAAACCTTTTGAAGATGCAATAAGAGCATTTGCAACAGGTTAGCCTTGTGAATATAGGCCAATGAAATCATGTCAATGAGCTGATTTATACAACCCAGAGAGAGCTGTAAAGTACTTTTTTACTTTGTCAAATATTTTTTTAAAAATTACTAATAGGCTTTAGTTTCAGGTGTACAGAGAAATTGAGCAGACATTGACAGAGTTCCCTATATTTCTCCTCCCCCCATTCATGGTTTCCATCAACTTCTTGCATTGGTATGATACATTTGTTACAATTTATGAATCGATATTGATACAGTCTTTATTATTAACTAAACTCTTTTGTTTACATTAGGGCTCCTTCTCCATGTTATACTATTCTATAAGTTTTGACAAATGTATGAGGTCACATATTCAGTATCACACAGATTAGTTTCCCTGCCTGAAAAATTCTCAGTTTCCTACCTATTCATCTCTCCTCCCTCTCCTTCCCTCTGGCAACCACTGATCTTTTCACTGTCTCTATAGATTTGCCTTTTCTAGAATGTCATACTGTTGGAATCATACAGCATGAAACCTTTTCAAACTGACATCTTTCACTTAATAATACGTTTTCATAGTTTTCTATGTTTTTTTGTGGGTTGAAAGCTCATTTCTTCTTAGCACTGAATAATATTCCATTTTCTGAGTGCAATGCCATTTATTTATCCACTCACCTACTAAAGGATCTCTGTTATTTTCAGTTTTTGGCAATTATGAATAAAGCTGCCATAAACATTCATTGTGCAAGTTTTTATGGGAACATAAATTTTCAACTCCATTGGGTAAATATCAAGAAGTACAATTGCTGTATCATATAATAAGAGCATGTTTAGTTTTATAAGAAACCACCAAATTGTCTTCCAAAGGGGCTGTACCATTTTGTATTCCTACCAACAATGAATGAGAGTCTCTTTTTCTCCACATCTTAACCAACATTGGTCTTATCTGTGTTTTGGACTTTTTGTGTTCTGATAGATGCGTGGTAGTATCTCATCATTATTTTAATTTATAATTCCCCAATGACATATGAGGTAGAACATCATTTCAAATGCTTATTTGCCATCTGTATATCTTTTTGGTGAGGTGTTGGTTCAGATCTTTAGCCCACTATTTTTTCCCAAAGATTTTATTTATTTATTTGACACAGAAAGAGAGAGAGAAAGAGTGAGTGCAAGCAGGGAGAGTGGCAGAAGGAGAGGGAGAGACAGGCTGCCCACTGAGCAGAGACCCTGATGTGGAGTTTATTCCCAGGACCCTGGGATCATGACCAGAACCAAAGGCAAACTCTTAACTAGCTGAGCTACCAGGTGTCTCTTTAGCCCACTTTTTAATTATTTGCTTTCCTATTGTTAAGTTTTAAGGGTCATATAAGCGGTGCCTGGGTGGCTCAGTCAGTTAAGTGTCTAACTCTTGATTTTGAGTCAGGTCAAGATCTTAGGGTCATGAGATCGAGCCCTGTGTCAGGCTCCATGTTCAGTGTGGAGTCTGCTTGAGATTCTGTCTCTCCCTCTGCCTCTGCCCCTCCCACCGCTCATGTGTACACACTCTCTCAAAATAAATAAAATCTTCTTTAAAAAGGAGTACTTTGTGTATTTTGCATGCATTGCATGTCTTTTATCATATATATGTTTTGTAAATGTCTTCTCCCAGTTTGTGGCTTGTTTGCAACCATACAAGTATTTTTTGTTGGGAAGTGCTAGAAAGAGAAAGTCAGGTTATGGTTGACTTCCTCAGATAGTGAGAACTGGTTTCCTCAGTTCTGAGCAGTGGCTAGAGCTGCAACGACTGTAGGACTTGCCCTTGAACTTTTATGAAGTCAACATTGGCTGACATGAGATATATCCGTCAGCAGAATCTTTCACTGCTCCCAGGATTGCTACCAACAGGTCAAGAAAATCTTCAAGGACTTCAGAAAATTAGCCAAATTATGAATATTGATTCAGATGTTAATTGGACAAGTTCCAGAAGCTGGAACTCAAGGAGAAGTGGTGGGGGAAGAGTCCTGCAGAAGCTGGAACCACTACTAGGGACTGCATGTTTGTGTCCCCCCAGGATTCATAGGCTGAAATCCTAACCTCCAGAATGATGTTATTAGGAGGTGAGGACTTTGGGAGGTGATTAGATCATGAGAGTACAGCCCTCATGAATTAGATTAGTGCCTATAAAAGGAGCCACAGAGAACTTTCTGACCTTCTCTTTACTATGTGAAGATACAAGTCATCAGTCTGTTATCTGGAAGAGGGTTGTCACCAGAACCGTGTTGGCATCCTAATCTTGGACTTCCAGCCTCCAGAACTATGAGAAATAAATTTCTGTTGTTTCTACCCCATGCATTCTATGGTAATTTATTATAGCAGCACTAGCTGACTAAGACAACCACATTCAAGTATAGTATCAGGAAAAAGACACTATCAAAAATTAAAGACATTAGTGTTTCCTGAGGGACTTGTGATACAAACATTTTTCTTTTGAGGAGATTGAAAAGGACTTTTTTCCTGTCATGTTTTACATCCATGTATTACGTTAACTCTTCCCTTGGACCATGTGGGATGATTTAGGTTAATGTCTATAACTCGGTAAAAGATAGTATATTGTTGTGGGTGGAAAGGGAGAGCTATAGGAAATAGGGCAGAGATGGACACAGCATATACCTATTTAAATTGCATATCCATACAGCACATAGAATATTGTACAATCAAAAACCAGAATATTGGGACGCCTGGGTGGCTCAGTTGGTTAAGCAGCTGCCTTCGGCTCAGGTCATGATCTCAGCATCCTGGGATCGAGTCCCACATCGGGCTCCTTGCTCGGCAGGGAGCCTGCTTCTCCCTCTGCCTCTGCCTGCCATTCTGTCTGCCTGTGCTTGCTCTCTCCCCCCCCTCTCTCTCTCATAAATAAATAAAATCTTAAAAAAAAAAAAACAGAATATTGTACAAACAAAAACCTCTTTATTTCTTTCAGAAAATAGTAGGAAACTTTTCTTAGGCGTTTATTCTTAGTTTACTAGATCCAGAAATTTAGGGTCATGCCTATTTTACATTTTTCTGACTTAACATTGGTTTTAGAAATAACATTTGCTATCTAGAATCTCCAGTCTCTATTTTGCGGCGGCACTGGATAATGGCTTTGTGAAACTGAAAAATATTTTGGAGCAACTGTAAACAGAAATGTCACATTTTTGCTGACTATTGTTGTTGCTTCAAATATGTATAACATTTGTGTAAGAAAACACATTCTTTCATGAGAAATACATGTGGAAAAAGGGATACCATCTTTTTAAGTGAAAATAACTACTAATTTAAAATTATTTCTTGATTATTGAATGTAAGACCCTTCTTAGATGATTTAAGAAGCCGTACAATTATAGTTACTATATGTAAATACAGTTAGTTTCTTGTTCACGTTGTCTGCTTGAGGTAAAAATTGATAGTTGTCTAAGTTTCAAAATAGTCATTTTGGGTTTCATTTTGATGTATCCTTTTGGGCAGTGTAAACTTTTGAGGCCAATGAAAAAATGGAACAGTTACTTTTCTTCAATCTTACCCTTTCTTCAGCAGAATTGTATTAAGTAGTAAGGTATAAGTTCAAACTGCTGTGTGTGTGTTTTTTTTTTTTTTAAACCTGCAAAATGCTGATTGGGTTAAAAACCAATGGAAACATTTCAAAACCAGGTTTCTAATATTTGTAAAGGATTTTTTTTTCTAATCAGATAGAGATATATGGTAACTAAGGTTATATTTAATATTATAATATAAAAAGAGGAGGACAGAACTATATCCAGCATCTTTTATTGGATCAAGAAAATGGAAGAAATCCCATTTCCCAAAGAAAATGGGAGCAAAATGGTAAAACTTGGAGCATTAAGAGATGCACCTGGGAACATATCTTAAAAATATAAAATCAAGATTTTCATGGCATATTAAAAATAAAATCTTAATAGCAAAAAATAATAATTTGAATGTCTTTTGTTTAACATAAATATGATATACAATTATCTACGTAGAATCTCTTGTATGATGTAAAAGCACTCAAATCTAGTACTCCCTGAATAAAATTATTGGTCTCTTCCCCAAACCTAATTATCTCCAAGATTTTCCATATCAGTAAGTTGTAGCACTAGGCGTCTTTACTCTAACCTATAAATGTACTTAATTAACCCTTTTTCACAAGTGTGTAATAAACAAAATCTCTAGACTTGTTATTGTTTGAATTTTATTTGTGGTATTTCTGACATGCCAAAGATGCTGGATTTTATGTCATTAAATATGTCAGTACATTCCCTTATAATTTATGATATTAGTGTCATATTAGAAAAGCTGTCACTAACCAGGAGATATTTTCTGTATTATTTTAGAATTCAGTTTGAAGCTCTGATGTATCTGATCTATTCCATGGAAACTTTTTGACTTGGTCGACAGTACAAACCCATATCTGAGGTCTTCTAGAATTTAAGGCTGAATTACCCTGAGTAGTTATTATAGAGTGGGAATGAGGTGATGGCAGAAGTAATGGCGATGGTAGTAGAGAGGTGGCCATGTTGTTTTGATGAAGGAGATGATGGTGGTGATGGTGGTGTTTGTCGTAGAGGGGATGGAGGTAGAGATAGATAATAGTAGCGTTGGTGGCCTTTTTCTGCAGGTCACAGAAATAATCTGATTGCTAGGCTTCCTGATCTTCTAGTACATCAGAAATGTGCCTAATATAATCAGACACAATATAATTACATTCTACTGTATTATTGGGTGAATTGTATCCTCCCCAGACTCATAGATTAAAGTCCTAACTCCCCTTAACTCAGAATGCAACTATATTTGGAGCGATGGTCTTTACAAAGGTAATTAAGGTTAAATGAGGTCATTAGAATGGGCTCTGATCCAGGAAGAAGAGGAAATTAAGACACATATATACACAGAGAGAAGATGCGTAAAGACACACAAAAAAAGAGGGTCATCTATAAGAAAAACAGAAAAGTCTTAGAAGAAACCAACCCCATGATCCCCTGATCACAAACTTCTAGCCTCTAGAATTAGGAGAATATAAATTTCTGTTGTGCATGCCACCCAGTCTATGTGATTGTTATGGCAGTCCTAGCATACTAAGAGGTACTATATAAGATAAACAAACAAACAAAAAAATAGTTTGGTTGATTTTATCTATTGTTTCCTCAATTATTTTTTTCTCAGGAGCTCCTAGTGTTGTGAATATCTCCCTCATTGCGATGTAATTCTAATATCTAAATATATACATTTTTTAACAATGTGGTCTTAAACTTAAGCAAACTATGTTATTTGAAGAGCAAAATCTGGTCCAAAGTTAAAGGAAAACTGACTGCACTGGACCCTACATATGGGAGATTATATGCTAATATGGTTTACCATGGAGTCTATTTTATTAGCAATTTAAGGGATTTTCAAAGACAATGTTGACTACATGTGATTTTTCACATCTTAAGTTGACTCCAGGACCAAGCTCACACCAAAAACTCCACTATAAATTATAAAAAAGAAATCTGAGCTTCAGCCAGACATAAAAAGAATTCATACTTACAGGATATGTTAGGATATAAAAATTCAAATTTCAAAAGAATCAATGTTTGCATTAAAATATTGAGTTTATCTGAAATATTTTAAAAAAATGATGATCTTTACAAGATAATTTCAACTTACCTGGAGCTTGGGTGGGTCAGTAGGTTATGCATCTGCCTTCGGCTTAGTTCAGGATCTTAGGTTCCTGGAATCGAGTCCCGAGTCAGGCTCTCTGCTCAGCAGGGAGTCTGCTTCTCCTTCACCCAATCCCTCCACTCTTCCTCCCTGCTCATGCTCTCTTTCACTCTCACTCTCTTCCTCTCTCAAATAAATATATAAAATCTTAATATATAATCTTAATCTTAATATATAAAATCTTAAAAAAAATTTCAATTTACCAACACAACTTGGGGAATAAAGCAATTAGCCAATGCCATTTATCTTTAGCATAATTGCTACGTTTCTATAGCATTTAAGTCAAAAAGGAAACACCATTTGACTATAGTATCTCCACCTACAAGGATGTAGCTACAAAATCAGTTTCTATAGCACATGTGGAATAACTCCATAACCGTAAGAGTAATGCTGCATTACCTAAGCCCAGGGTCTCCATTCCTTTCTACTGGATTCCCCTGCAAGTCACTCTGGAGTTACAGCACTCCCAGCCACTTAATCTAGCCAATCTGTAGAGACTTGTTTTGGCTAGCTCTGTATAAGCACTTTAATTTTTTTAAGAAAATAAACTCTTGGGGAGCCTGGGTGGCTCAGTCAGCTAAGCATCAGACTTTGGCTCAGGTCACAGTCTCAGGGTCCTGGGATGGAGCTCCATATCAGGCTCCCAGCGAGAGCTTTCTTTTCCCTCTCTTTGTGCCTCTCCCCCACTCATGTCTGCACATATATGGGTGCACACACTCTCTCTCTCATAAATAAAATCTTTTAAAAAATGAACTCATGGGGCACCTGGGTGGCTCAGTCATTAGGCATCTGCCTTTGGCTCAGGTCATGATCCCTAGGCCCTGGGATCAAACCCCACATCAGGCTCCCTGCTCAGCGGGAAGCCTGCTTCTCCCTCTCCCACTCCCCCTGCTTGTATTCCCTCTCTTGGAGTCTCTGTCAAATAAATAAATTAATAAAAATAAATAAATAAATAAATAAAAATAAAAATAAAAAATGAACTCATTTCAAAACCGTGTTTTGTGTGAGCAGAGAATTGTGGTAGAGTCTTATAAGCAGTAAAATGTTTCTCAATGCCAGAAAATATACTTTGGATTTTTTAAAAGGATGTATTCTATTTTTAAAAAATCAACCTCAATCATTTGAGTGGAAGTAGAGATGGCAGGGTTTTGTGTTTTTTGTTTTTATGTCAGTGACTTAATATTTTCTTCTGAAAAGCTTCCCCTCATTAAAAATAACTAAATAAATACAATGGGAATTATATTTAAATATTGTTAGCTAGTTACTTTTGATTATTCCTAGGCCACCCATTAAGTACTTCAAATTAAAGTTCATAACCATGATTACTTTCTACCCTCTTCTCTCCATTGCTCTGTCCTGTGCCCACACTCTTGAATAGAATTTTCCAAATCAAGTTGGCCTATGTGCTTTCATAAAATTGGGTTAACAGAAATGTCTGAGAGAAAATATGGCTGGGGACAAGCATAAGCCATCATATTTCTCATACTTTATTTATTTTTTTAAAGATTTTATTTATTTATTTGACAGAGAGAGAGAGAGAGATCCCAAGTAGGCAGAGAGGCAGGCAGAGAGAGGGGGAAGCAGACTCCCTGCTCAGCAGAGAGCCCGATGAGGGGCTTGATCCCAGGAGTCTGGGATCACGACCTGAGCAGAAGGCAGAGACTTAACCCTCTGAGCAGGGTTATTTATTTATTTGACTGACAGATATCACAAGGAGGCAGAGGAGGCAGAGAGGCAGGCAGAGAGAGAGGAGGAAGCAGGCTCCCCGCTGAGTAGAGAGCTCCATGCGGGGCTCAATCCCAGGATCCTGGGATCGTGACCTGAGCCGAAGGCAGAGGCTTTAACCCACTGAGCCACCCAGGCGCCCCTCATTCTTAATTTCTTATAACAAAACTATTTGTAATCTCTGTAGACTTTGCTTGTTTTTCTAGTTGCAATATCAGCCCTATGAATCAGTATTTGTATATTTGAAGCAAACTCGTATTGGTTGAATCCTATTAGAATAAATGCTAAGGCACCCTTCAAATATTTTTTCCAACAAGAAACCCATTTCATTAAATATCCTTAAAAAAAAAAAAGTTTATGTATGTACCTTAGAACATTGGTTCTTAAAGAGATACAGGCTTGGCCACTGAAGTGGGAAATCAGAATCTTGTCATCCCTGAAGAAAGAGGCAGAGAACATTCCCAGAAGGTAATTATGCAAGTGTCAGATGTATCAGAGAATTCAGAAAACTTAGGAGTGAAAAATGCCATTTGATTTCAACAAACAAGTTGGTAACTTCAGTGAAAGTAGTTTTAGGCGGGTTTGCACGGAGCCTTTGAAACTCAGACAGCTGGGGGTTGGAGGTAAATAGGATGTTAGAAAGCAGAAAAATCTAGCAGTGGGACCCTCTCAAGAAGTCTGGTGGGGGAAAGAGAGAGGAGGCAGTAGCTGAACAGAGATGTGGTGGGAGAACAAAGACTACAAAGTTACGGAAGTGGGAGGCATTAAAGAGCTGGCTGGAGTACAGAAAAGGATAAAGAAGAGAGCAAAAGCGTAAAGACGCAAATGGGGAAAAGGATGACCAATATTCCAGAAAACCCCTGCGGGGAAGGAGCAGATGGGGAGATGGGGTCAGATGGAGTTCTTTTTTTTTTTTTTTTTTTTTTTAAGATTTTATTGATTTATTTGTCAGGGAGAGAGAGCGAGAGCGAGAGCAAAGCTTGAGCAGGAGGAAGGCTAGAGAGAGAAGCAGGCTCCCCGCTGAGCAGAGAGCCCGATGTGGGGCTCAGTCTCAGGACCCTGGGATCAGGACCTGAGCTGAAGGAAAACGCTTAACTGACGCAACCACCCAGGCATCCTGCGATTCACGAAACTCTGCATCATTGTGACAGAAAGAGGAAGGATTAATGGGCAACAGAGTTAAAATTGGAGTCGATCTCTAGGATCTATAGTAAGACTGTACATTTCTAGGGGCGCCTGGGTGGCTCAGTTGGTTAAGCGTCTGCTTTTGGCTCAGGGTCCTGGGATCGAGCCCTGCATCGGGCTCCAGCCCTGCATCGGGCTCCCTGCTCACTGGGAAGCCTGCTTCTCCCTCTCCCACTCCGCTTGCTTGTGTTCCCTCTCTTACTGTCTCTCTCTCTCTCTGTCAAATAAATAAATAAATAAAATCTTTTTATTTTTCTATATATTTATGTATCTATATATTTATTTTTCTATATATTGATATTTTCTATATAAATATATATTTTTATATATTTCTGTACATGGCTATTTGCTGTTTCTGAAATACCCAGTTGCCACCCTCCATATAACCTATCTCCCAGCCATACTTCCATACATAACTCAAATACCATTTCTGGAGAGCCTTCTTTGGCATGTGTTGTCTGCTTTAGAAATTTTCCCCGTGCTCCCAGGTGTTCCCTGCGCAGTGCTCTGTGCCTATTTTGTCCAATAACAGGCATTTACTTGTCAGTCTCTTCTTTTAGATTGTAAGCACTTTGGCGGTAGACGCTTATCTTAGTTCCCTTTTATCTCACAGCGTCATCCACACCTTTGTATTTGTCAAACCAGTAGTCACTTCTGCTTATTTGAAATCAATTGTCAGATGCATACGTCCCATGGACACTGTTGTGTGGCAGGACATAAGAGCCGGTGATCTCCTTGTCCTCTCTTGCTGTGAATTTCTTCCCTTGGCTTGCTTGGGTCAGTAACCCTTCTAATCATTCTGCCCTGTAGCTATTGTTTTCCCTGAACTTGGCTTTACTCTGTCCAGGTTTTGTGAACGTGGCTTTACCTATCCCTTTTCTTCATTCCAAAAGTCACCTTAAGCAACAGATTTTTTTTTTTTCTCATTAGGACTTAATGGAGAAATGCAGAAATGTGTAGAACAGGAAAAAACACAAAGTGGGATAATTATACGATAAAAACCTGTTTAAGGTCTCATTGCCAATCAATCCCTATAATAGGAAATTCTCACTGGATATGTTTCTCATAATGACACAATGTGCCACACTTTGCAGGGACTGCCCTCATCTTCTCTGTCCCTTCTCTCCAGGCCAGGAAGCTTACTCCTCCCACCAAGGACAGTGGTAGGTAGAGTAATGGTTTTCCAATATGTCTATGTTCTAATCCTCAGAATCTATGAATATGTTACATTATGTGGCAAAGGGAAACTGAGGCTGCAAATCAGGTGACCTTAAAATAGGGGGCGTATCTCAGATTTCTGTGAACATCCAATAGGATCACAAGGATCTTTGAAAGTGAAGAAATGGTAACAATGTCTGTGTCAGAGTGATGCAATGTTAGGAAAGACTTCTCTGGTTACTGCTGGCTTTGAAAATGGAAGGGGCCACAAGGAATCCTGGTGGCCTCTAGAAACTAGAAAAGGCAAGAAATTGTATTTTTCTCCTGTAGTCTCCAGAAAGGGGCTCAGTGCTCCTAACATCTTGACTTTAATCCCCTGAGACGGTGTTTCCAATTTACAGAACTGTAAGATAATAACTTTGTGTTGTTTAAACCATTAAGTATGTCAAAATTCATTATGGTAGCAAATAGAACACTAATCCAAAAACCAAGACAACAAATCCAAACTCGCTTTGATGTGAAAGATCTTAAATCTTTTCACTCAAAATACGCTCCAGCCTCAGCTCTGGGACCTTCTTTTGCCAAATTAAAAAGAACATTACCCAACTTTCCTTTACAAAATAACAACCTGTTCTTACGAGGAATGGAAAAGAGTCCTTTTGTGCTCAAGTTCTCTTACCATATTTATGATAACATTTTTCATTTCAGTCACAAATACCCTGTCCAACGAATGAGTCTAGAAATAACTTTTTTCCAGGAAGATGTTAAAATATGTTTGTGTATACTACACTGTGTGTTTTAATTAGGAATATATAAATGATATATCTATCATCCAGGAAGGAAGTAAAGTTTGATGAATAAGAATTTTTTTTAAGTGTGGATCCCTCAGACTCTTCCAGTTTGACTCTTACAACTCAGCATTAAATGCCTACATGTTCAAAGGGCAGAGCATTTCATTTAATGAAATTAAACATCACATGACTAAACCCTTTCTAGTATTCAAAAAGAAATTTCTACACTGGATGCGAGTAAAGTTCTAAGGCAATCCTTCTCAGATTTTAATGTGCAAACAAACCATACAGGAATCTTATTAAAATGCAGGCTCTAGGGGGTGCCTGGGTGGCTCAGAGGGTTAAGCCTCTGCCTTCAGCGCAGGTCATGATCTCAGGGTCCTGGGATCGAGCCCCACACGGGGCTCTCTGCTCAGCAGGGAGCCTGCTTCCTCCTCTCTCTGACTGCCTCTCTGCCTACTTGTGATCTCTGTCTATCAAATAAATAAATAACATCTTTAAAAAAATGCAGACTCTAACTCAGTAGGTTTGGGTGGGACTGATTCTAAGATTATAAATTGCTAACATACTTCTATATGATGATGATGATGAACTTGATCCCGGGATTACATTTCAAGCAGCAAAGTCATAGGGGACCTTAAGAGTCATAATAGACTCTAATGATTGAATTCTATGCTCTTATAAATTAAACATAACAAAAGTACATACTCAGTCAATCTCGGTTTATGTAGCAAAGAAAAAATTCTTTAAAATTATTATTTGGAATTGAAAATCATTTTATGACAAGACCTTAAGATTATGAATTTTATTTGCCATTGCGATGGCATTGTTAAACAATTCTGTCTCAATGACTCCATAATCATGACAAAGTTTGTGTCCTTTCCAAGTGTGTACATCAAGTATATGTTTCCAGCTCGGCTTCCACTATCTAATTGTAAGGACTTGTTGATCCATGTATCAGGAATAGACAGGATCAAGAGGTCGGATGCCATTAGCTAGCTCCCTTTCCTACTGCTGTCATCGCCTGTGAGGTTCTGAGTCTTCAGTAGAAGCCTTGCAATTTGGCAGGGTTCTGCTTCCAACATGTTGCTGGAAAAACAGTGCAACAAATCTGTTCCTATTATTTAGGTGTAAAGCACGTCAAAGTCCCCTTGACAATGCCTACAAGGACCCCCTCCCTCCATGGTCTGGCTCTTGCCTCACCTTCCTGTCTTACCTTGTGGCAGTCTCTCTCCTTTGTTCCATCTCTAGTCGTGCTGCTATGCTTTTCAGTTCTTCCAATAGTCCATTCTCCTTCCCACCACAGGTCTGTGTTTGTGTTCTTCTCTTTCTGTTAATACAACTCTCCCACACTCTTCACTTTAATTCTTAATCATTTTCCCAATCTCCAAAGTCCGTTCTCATGAGAGCCTTCTTCAACTCCTCGGACTAAATCATACATCCTTGCCATGCAAGTTCAGAGCTTCTTTCTTTTTTTTCTCTTTTTTTAAAGATCTTATTTCTTTTTTTTTCTTTAAGATTGTTGTATTATTATTTATTTATTGACAGACAGATCACAAGCAGGCAGAAAGGCAGGCAGAGAGAGAGAGAGGAGGAAGAAGCAGGCTCCCTGCTGAGCAGAGAGCCCGACACGGGGCTGGATCCCAAGACCCTGGGATCAAGACCTGAACCAAAGGCAGAGGCTTTAACTCACTGAGCTACCCAGGTTTCCTGAGATCTTATTTATTTTTTTGATGGAGGGAGTAAAAGAGAGCAGGAGAGTGGGGTGAGGGGCAAAGGGAGAAGCAGACTCCCCACTGAGCAAGGAGTCTGATGCAGGGCTCCATACTCAGGACTCTGGGATCATGACTGGAGCTGAATGCAGACACTTAACTGACTGAGCCACCCAGGTGCCCCTCAGAGCTGCTTTAAATGCACTTATCACAGGGCATAATTGTATACTTGGTTGATCGTCTGATCACACTTTTTCTCCCTAGATGACCATATGTTTCATGAGGACAGGTTTACGTCTATTCCCCCCCTCCACTGGACCCATATTGCCTAGCATAGGAAAAAGCATTTGATAAATATTGATAAAGGAACAAAGGCAAAAGTGCTTTCTTAATGGGCCCAGAGAGCTAGCATTAAAACCAGGGACATTTTCCCCAAAATAAAAATGGCTGGCTTGGACATTAAATTCTAGAACAATGCTTTCTTCAATTCACTGGTAACTGATCATATGTGAAGCTGATCCATTCCTACCCATCTGATATGTTTATTCATTTTTCATTTGTCACTATGTACTATGCCAGTTGTTGGAAATATGGATACAGACCTAGCTGGGCTCCTTTTCTTGGGCAGCTGAGTCCAGTACACACCCCTGTTGACCATTCCAGTGACTTGAGAGAGGTTTAGGCACAGTTTTCATTTGTGTCTGAACTATGATTACTATGGGGACTATGCAGCCAGGGCAGGGTTAGAATATGACTCATGTCATTTCCAGAACAAACATCTGTGCAGATTGCCTTCTCCATATTTTAAACAATAGGATGGATAAATAGTATTCCATTTTGGTGAAACATGACATTGACTTCACCACCTCTTCCTCTCAACTCAGTGTTGTTTGCAAATTCAACCATGATCAGAATCTGTGTTATGTAAATGCTTAAAAACTAATACCTACACACTTCATAATGCCAGAGCTCTAACATTTCCTTTGTAGTTGGATCTGAACACAAAGCAGACATTTTGATGTTTCCCCTAAACTCACAAAACAGATTTTACTTATATAATTTTTTTTTTAATTTTAAAAGGAATGGAAATATAAACATTAAACAAAACTGAAGACTTCTATTTTAGTTTTAAAGAAACTCTTTTTCAGTGTATGGTCAAGAGGCACTTCATGAGAACTTCAGAATTTCACCAAAATGAACAGCTTCTCATCAGATGAAAAATGATACCTACTTTGAAGAGGCCTTCATAAAACAAATATTTATTGAGTTCCTCTTTTATACTATGCATCCTTGCCCATTCTCCCAGGAACAAACGTTCTTATACTCATGAAGTTGTTTTTAAGGAAGGGAAACTAACAAGGTAATGAATGCTAGTGATAAATATTATTATGACAGCGTGAGGGTGTATTGAAATAGTTACAGGCAAGGCTGTTCTAGAAAGGAGACACTTGGGCTGGAATCCAAACGTTGAGAGGAATGCCTTGCAAAGAGCTGGAGGAAGAGCAGAGGGCACAAGGAATGCTGAAGACTGAAGGCAGAAACCGTGTGGGCATTATCAGAGAAACAGAAAGACAGCCAGATGGCCTGAAGCTACAGAGGGAGGTTGTGGCCAGATCAAAGAGGTTGGAATTTTAAGTGCAATTGAAAAATCACAGGTGAGCTTTGATCAGCAGTGACGTAATGTTTAAAAAATTATTCTGGGGTGCCTGGGTGGCTCAGTGGGTTAAGCCGCTGCCTTCGGCTCAGGTCATGATCTCAGGGTCCTGGGATCGAGTCCCACATCAGGCTCTCTGCTAAGCAGAGAGCCTGCTTCCCTCTCTCTCTCTCTCTGTTACTTGTGACCTCTCTCTCTCTCTCTCTGTGTCACATAAATAAATAAATAAATAATCTTTAAAAAAAAATTATTCTAGTGTTACATTGAAAATAGGTTAAAATTGAGTGAGAGAAGATGGAGAGAAATCAATGAGAATATTGCATTAGGAAGAGGGGCTAGTAGCTTGAATTCGGGCATGAGCCTGGGATTGGGCTGGAGTTCTTGGAACAAAACACAACTCTACACATGAATATTGCAAATGAGTCAGAATTCTGACACATGAAGTTATTCTGTTGGGTAACTGCCATTCTCCACAGGCCATTTTATGAAATCATGTTATGGTTTTGGCTAGAGATTTTTAAGTTTGGAATGTATTTTCTAAATCCAAGTACTTACCAAACTGTATTTAGATAACAGAATGGTTTTCTAGTTCTTATTTCACCCTATTATCCAAATAATTGTTCGAAGTACAAGTGGACAAGCCCGTCTATTTTTCTCACATTAGAGCAGCTAATGCTTCAGTTTTACAAGAATCACCTGTATAATATGGTTAGCCCGTTCATGCTAGGCTTTGCTTAGAGACGATTGTACTTTAATGGCCGAAGATACTAAGGTTGTTAATCACCAGAGTATAACACACCCATACTCTGTCAACATCTTCTTAAATTAGAATTTATGTAATAGATGAAATTTTACACTGCCATTACAGATGAGATAGAATTTATAAGACTATTAAAGAAAATCACAGGTTAACTTCGGTTATCGTAAATGATGTTTAAGGAACAGTAATTTCCAAATTATATTTCCCACTGAAGTGTAATTCTTCACGAAGTAACTATTTTCACAGGTAATGAGTTGCATCCATGTTCAGATCCATAACCAGGCAGTTTCAAATGGTATGATCTATCCATTTTCAAAAACGCCTTTGCCAAAATTTCTCCTCTTTTTAAATGACAAGTTCTACATTCTTGAGAAGATACTCTGTTTATCTATTGTTATTTTGGATCTCTGAAATTGTAACACACAGAAAACTGTAGCTCATAGACACAGAATGTTTTAATTAATAATATTGAACAAATAGTACTTCTGGTTTGCATTTTTCACATTTGAACCTGAATGAAAATGGAAGCTAATATTTTACAGAATAAGCTATTTCTCCCAATTATTTTCTGAATTTTATTATGCATAAGAAAACAGAGTTTTCAAGGAAGGCTGGTCAGTGGGTGGAAAAATAAAGGCTGTTCTTTTTCTGTTGCTCTTATGACTAAAAATATGCTTACATGTGTATCTCCATCACCATTATTTTTTGGAGGAGTTACTGTCTTTTCTACATTAAAAGGCAACACATGCAATTATAATTTTAATTAAAAATAGTTAATAGTAGTATAAAAGAGTTCAAGAACAACAAGAGTTACCGTATTCATATGAATAAAGTAGGGTTAATTTACGTTGCCTGGTATTTCAATATAAGAACAGAATTCAGGGCTTTAGAATATTACCCTAGTTTCCTCATCCTGAACACTCTCAATTAATTTTGTTTGTGATCTGTAGCAATTGGAAACCTAAAATCACAGACTTTGTAGCAATCATAGTATGAAATGAAAATTTTACTCTGGGAAAGAGCTCTCAAGTTTTTTAGAGAATTAAATGGTGAGATTTGTGCTGAATTAGGTATCTAAGCAACAGAACTATAGCCAAAATGCTTGGAGAAAAAAAAAATTCCATTTTCAAAGAACACTAACTACTAATATTATGAAAAACAAATTCTAAACCTTGGTTTTGGGGCAAACTGTATTTTGATATAATTTCAAACAGTGAGAAGTTGCAAGAATCATATGAATAATTCCTATATATTATTGACCCAGATCGATCAACTGTTTATATTTTGTCCCATTTATTTTATTATTCTCTCTATCATCTAGCTAGCTAGCTGTGTAGCTATCATCAGTCAATTTTTCTGAACCATTTGAGTACAAGTTGTAGAAATCTTGCTCCTTGACTCCTGAATACCAGAGTGTATTCCCTAAGAAGAAGGATATACAATTATTAAAATCAGAAAAATCAAGCCAGCTCCTGTGTTGCTTGGCATGTCTCCATCCTTCTCTGAGTGCCTCCATACTTTCTGTCCCATGATCTTCCATGTTCATCTCATACTTCCCCTGTACCAGCTGTGGATTCCATCATATCCCAATGGAATGTCATATTTTTTTACAACCAAGATTTTGGCTGTAGGTGGTCACTGTATATTTCAATGGTAGTTGACATGAGATGTCATGGGCAAATTAATCAATTAAATTAAGTCATCATGTATTGATTACCAACTATGTAGAAGAACTGTAGGATATTCAAGTAAGAAGGAAGTGAGGAATTCAACAGGGCTTATGCTCTATAGTTGAATTTAAAGTCAGTTGGAAACATTACCTGTTTTCATATTTGGAAGAGTTGTCTCCTTGTTGTTATTGTCTTTTCCAAATTTGACCTGTAAGTTAATCAAACATTATTAGAAAGCTAACAGGTGGCTTAAAGATCCAAACCTTTTACAAACAAAACGATAGCAAGGAGAAGAAATATAAAACATGTGATTAATTAGTAAGGTGGAAGAAGAAGGTAGAATGTATTCAAAAGATGGAAAATATCTGGGGAAAACCAGAATTCTAATACACGGTCGGACAGTATAAATGGTTATTGTGTTAAAGAGAAGTTGGGAAATCTGTCAAGAAAAAATGCCCATGTCTTTTGCAAACAAGTCTAAAATAGGGATATATCAGTTCATGAGCACAAAGAGATAAGTACAAGTCTATTAATTAATTGCAACAGTGTTGGTCAGTGTGAAATACTAGAAACTCAAATGTGCATCATCAGCAGGTAGATTAAATAAAGTTGTTTTATGGTTCTGTTATAGATTACCATAGAAGGTAAGAGAGTAAGTTAGAAATCAATGCGCAGCTGTGGGAAGATGTTTAGGACAAGTTAAACTAAAAAAAAAAAAAAAAAAAAAAAAGCATGTTGCAGAATGTTCTTTTTTATTTCTATGAAGTAAAACTCCATATGTGCCATATGTGAAAATGTTAATGCCGAGAAAAAGTTCTGGAAAAATAACTTAATGATTAATTCAGAAGAAGGATGTGAATTTAGGGAAATTGGAGATTGAATTTGATTGTTTCTATCTCTTTTTATCCAAAATTTTTTTGACAAGAAAATATGATGTATTACTTAAACAAAATGTTCCTAAGTTATTGGACAAATTAACTTCTAAACCCATAATCTTAACACTAAATTACATCAGAATCTTAGGCCTTTCCCCTTTTAGTTATCGACGGTTGCATAACGAATTCCTCCACAACTAAGTGGCTTAAAGGCCTGAAACAAACATTTCTTGTCTCACAGTTTCTGTGGATCAGAATGTTGGGCATAGCTCAACAGGGTACCTTAGGATCAGGGCTTCTCACAACGCTGTAGGCAAACTGTTGACTGGGCTTGCAGACTCCTGGGAAGTTTCAACTAGGGGGAAATCTTCTAAGCCCCCTCTTGACATGACTCTTTCCCAGGGCTATCCTGAGAGCAAGTGATCCAAGAGATAGTATATTAGAACAAACAGAATGGGAGCCACTGTCTTTTTTTTTTTTTTAATTTCTTTTCAGTGTTCTAGAATTCAGTGTTTACGCACCACACCCAATGCTCCAAGTAATACGTGCGGTCCATAATACCCACCACCAGGCTCACCCAACCTCCCACCCCCCTTTGCTCCAAAACCCTCAGTTTATTTCTCAGAGTCCACAGTCTCTCATGGTTCATCTCCCCCTCTAATTTCCCCCAACTCCCTTCTCCTCTCCATCTCCCCATGTCCTCCCACTGTCTTAAAACGTAGCTCTCTTTGGAATTCTCTTTGTTCAAATCATTGTCCCACCTGACATTATTTGGGGCATCTGAGGATGGGTGTTTTCAGTAATAAGAGGACTGAACAGAATTCAGCATGGGGTGCTAGATTGCAAGTTAGGGCATCTTAGTATAGAGGCTCTGTTTTCTGAACGTAAATCTATCTTTCACTGTTGTTTCTGAAAATGGATATTGTAAAAATGTTGACTCTGGATAGAACTATGGGCATTTCATAGGTTTTTATTTTGAGGTGAGTTTTGTTATAGTTTATCAAAGATATTTTCCTGAAGTCTACATAGACTTCAGGGCTACTTTGGGACCTGTAAACACATGGGACGCCCAACAGCTTCAAATTCTTGCTATCCAAAAGGTTAATAAGAGTTTTTAAGTTAAATATGATACCTGATTCAGCAGAAAGAATGTGTCTGTCCCTTGTAAACTCTGATAAATTCTGTATCTCGTATTTAAAAAGTAGAGAAAAAATAATGTAAAACTATAGGGGGATTGTGGCTACACGGTTAAAAATCACCTTGAAATAAACATTCTCATGGTACAATGATGTGGTATTGGAATAAACCAAAATGTGTATAAATTAAGAAAAAAAAAACCTTAATTTTGGGAGCAATACCCATCAGATTGACTACATGCTAGTCATTAGAAGCAAGTCATTAAGTCCAGCCTTTAATCCAGGGGAGAGGATTACATACAGGTGAGTAGAGGGGAGGAAGCAGGGTTCACATGTGGTCATCTTACAGGCTTCCTACTGCATCCACCCCTTAGTAGAAATTTCCCTACTCAGAAACAAAAGCCTTCTAAAAGTTTGTATAATTTTTGGAGTTTTGGGGAGAAAAGCCCCCTTCTTTTTATTTTTAACACTTCTAACGTATTAAAAATAAAGGTATCTAAAAAAAGTTAATAAAATTGTAATTTACCTTTCTCTTTCACACCATACAATCTGACCCCTTCAGGATGCAAGTATATATTTTCTTCTATTTAACAAGCTAATTTCAGAATTTACAAGAAACTATTAGTAGGCTACTATACATGGTACAGTCTAGTAATAGGATACAAACTGAAAGTTATGAGATGCACATTTTCTTTGAATCCTGTAAGATTTTATGTTCCTCGAATGGGAAAATACATAAAAGTCAATGCTTGAGGCGTTTAATGGATGTGCAGTTTCAGCCAAATGATCCTCCTGGTAAACTTTCTTGTGACAAGCTCAGTGTTATTCAATATAGAATGGGTTAAGTGATGTGGAATTCTGAACCTTTTCCTATTTTACAAAATACTTTAGACAGCCTTATTTTAAACTTAGGCTAAAATTCTGCAAAACAGCACATAAAATTCTGCAGAACAGAATATATATATACATTTATAATACAAATATTTTTAAAAAATCTTTAAAATCAAGCCCCAGGAAAAATGCCCTGAGCCTTACTGATGGCTATTCACAACAATGAAGCTGTCTTAATATGCATATGTATTTACTATCATAAGGAAGCTTATTCCGTATTCCTGATGTTTCTTTCCTGTGGAGGGAGCAGTATCAGTGTGATGCTTGAGTTTTTTCTTTTCTCTTTCTCTCGCTTTAATCTTAATTGGGTTCTGGAATCACCAGTCTGAGCTGTAGGAAAGACATATTTGCACCGTTCCTCCATGCTATTCGTTCTAGGGGCAAGCCAACACCGGAAGAGATCCGGGACAGTCCTGTGTTATCTGCTACTGGATAGGTTAAGTAAATGTGAGGTCAGTGTGATGTCAGCGTTTCAGGTGACCAAGCTCATCTGCCTTCAAATAAATCAGAGGCTCCAAAATAAGCTTTAACGTCAATAAAAGTGATATTTTGCTTACCATTTATCATCTCTTTAGTTTTCTTCTTCCATTGGTTCAGAACTCATGTGGAAAACAAATGCATTATGTTGCTAGCTCCCTGTTATGGGTTGAATTGTGTCCCTCAAAAAGGCATGTTGAAGTCCTAACTCCCAATCCCTCAGAATGTGACCATATTCAGCTGGTTAGTCATTGCAGATTTACTTAGGTTTAAGTTAAAATGAAATCATACCTTAATCCAGTGTAAGATGAAGAGAAGAGCTACTCAGGGAAGATGGCTGTGGGAAAATGGAGGTAGATTCAGGTGTGCTGCCACACACCAAAGAATATCCAGGGCTACCAGATTCTGGAAGAGGCTAAGAAGAATCTTCCTTTAGAGGCTTCAGAGGGAGCAAGGTTCTGCAAACACCTTGATTTCAGAGCCTCAAGGCTGTGAGAGAACAAATTTCTATTATTTTAAAGTACCCAATTTGTTGTACTTGGCTATGGCAGCCTTAGGAAACTAAGACACCCTCCTTAAAATAGTTACAAACACAAAACCAGGATGAATAATCTTGAATTTTACTTTCTCTTCCTCATATAAATGTGAAAAAAAAATCATTGAAAGTTTTCATTCCCGGGGTGCCTACATGGCTCAGGTCATGATCATGGTGTTCCTTGGATCGAGCCCCATGTCGGGATCTCTGCTGAATGGCAAGTCTGCTTCTCCCTCTCCCTGTGACCCTCCCTACCACTTGTGCTCTCTTGCTCTTCTCTTTCACAAATAAATAAATAAAAATCTTTTTAAAAAGGAAAGTTTTCAATTCACTATTGGTGTTGATGAAACCAGTTTAACCTTAAATTAACTTTTTGTTCTAATATAGACACAGCCCAAAAGAGATCCATGAAGACCTCATTTAATTCATTAATGACAAACATTAACTGTAATTAACTCTAAAGAAAAGATTTGAGCTCAGTAGTGAATATTTTCATGATCAAATGCTTTTTCCTTTGTGCGAATGTGCATTGTACATCATGTATTACGGATCTCTGCACGTAAGTCGCATTTCTCAGAAAGTTTTCTTTTCATTACAATGTGCTATTTCTGCACATTAAGATTCTCAATCCGTAGTTTGTATCTTAATGCGCAACTTGGCATTGTTAAATGCATCTTGGTGAAAAATTTTCTCTTTTCTATTTTTTTTCTAATTTTTTAAAAAATATTTTTAAAATTTTATTTATTTATTTATTTGATAGAGATCACAGGTAGGCAGAGAGGCAGGCAGAGAGAGAGGAAGGGAAGGGATGCCTGGTTGGATCCCAGGACCCTGGGATCATGACCTGAGCCGAGCTGAAGGCAGAGGCTTGGAACCACTGAGCCACCCAGGTGCCCCATCTCTCTTCTTATTAGAGTGAAAAACAAATAAGCCCTAAAGGACTTGGTTTTTGAAAGGACTCCATTCAATATATTCAAGATAGCCTCTTATCGGTAGCTAAAATCTAATAGAGATGTAAAAGGAAGAAAAAATGCTTCCCATAGAAGATAAAGCATATCCATGTGTGTATTAAATGGAAGAACCTCCAGTTGACTGGGTTATCATTTTGGAACAGAGAACCAAAAGGATCATGAGGGAAACATGACTCAGTTTAATTTACTAAAAACAGACGTGGACTCAGTTTTTACTTCCTTGTGCGGGTATGTCCAGGGGGATCTGTACATGGTTGATACAGAATCTGTCCTCTGTGAATATGTCAACGCTTTTGAGATAAGGGAACAAGTTAGATGACAGGGGAAGGCATCAGTGGATATTCCAAAGGGGAAAGATATCTTTTTTTTCAGAAACAAATAAAACACATTCTATTTGCCAAAATATTTTGTCATGCCTTTGATTTAATTTAATCTGGAAGAAACAAAGTAGTACTAGTGGGAGAGAGTTCAGCAGCTAAAAATATCTGTAATGAGGAAACAAGGCCTGACTTTAATTTGATTTAGAGTGCTCAATGTTGCTAAGCACTATAATACAGTAATAAACATAGCCCTTTTACAACTGTGTGTTGATATAGGTGGGTTAGCATATCAATTAGCTCTGTTTTAAAAGTAAACTTTTAAGTTGATTATTTGGAACAAAGGACCTGTTACTTTACTATAAACATATTAGTAGGATATGCTACAGAGCCTATTTAATACATGGCATAGTCAGGATATTATATTTGTAATAGAAATATAAATTAAAAAAAGCATAACTGCTCTATGACTATTATGATAAAGCAAGAATGGCTACATCATAGTCAACTCCAATCATGACAGCAAGCATTGAGATCCATATTTTTTCTTTTCTTTTAAGATTTTCTCTTTCTTTCTTTCTTCCTTTCTCTTTATGTCTGTCTTTTGAGAGTTTAAGCAGGGGAGGAGCAAAAGGAGAGAGAGAGAATCTTTTTTTTTTTTTTTAAAGATTTTATTTATTTATTTGACAGAGAGAGATCACAAGTAAGCAGAGAGGAAGGCAGAGAGAGAGAGGAGGAAGCAGACTCCCTGCCGAGCAGAGAGCCCGATGCGGGACTTGATCCCAGGACCCTGAGATCATGACCCAAGCCGAAGGCAGCAGCTTAACCCACTGAGCCACCCAGGCGCCCAAGAGAGAGAGAGAATCTTAAGCAGACTCTATGTTGAGCCCCAGGATCCATAATTTAACTTGAGGATGTCATGATCCCAGGGTCCCGGGATTGAGTCCCACCCACATCAGGCTTTCCCTGCTCAGTGGAGAGTCTGCTTCTCCCTCTGCCTCTGCCTGCCACTTCCCCTGCTTATGTGCTCTCTCTGTCAAATAAATATATAAAATATTTTTTAAAAAGATTAAAAAGAAGTCTGTTCAGTACTCCTCACTGCTTGCACAAGTAGACAGACATACAAATCAACCTTCTGTAAATTTCCTCATGAGGTAGGTCATGCAGTTTCAGAGATGTGGAAAGTTAGATATAGCTACCAGCTACGCTAAGTAAAAGTTTTCCATGGTTCTCTTATAAAGGCCTCAGTTTGTATCTCCTCATCTGGTGGCAAGCTGGAAATGGTGCTGGGTGAGGGGGAGGAGGCAAGATAGAAAATCTGGCAGACATAACTGCGGCTGCCCTTACTTCCACCTCCCAACCCTCCCTCACTACCACCGATAGAAAGGGAAGGATTGAAAGATCCAGTGCTCATTGCAATGGAGTGTTGGGTTCAGGGTAATGAGATCTCCCAAGGATTTGGGCAGAGATGGGGGGAGGTGGCCATTGCTAAGTTAAGTTTGAACTTCACAAGACCTCGTAAGCACCTATGAAGGACACTTGCTTCTCAGCGCATACACTTTGGTACTATTCGAATTTTTATTTTTATTTTATTTATTTTTTTAATTTTTTTAAAAGATTTCATTTATTTGACAGACAGAGATCCAAGTATGCAGAGAGGCAGGCAAAGAAAGAGAGAGAGAGGGGTAAGCAGGCTCCCAGCTGAGCAGACAGCCCGATGCGGGGCTCCATCCCAGGACTCTGGGATCATGACCTGAGCTGAAGGCAGAGGCTTTAACCCGCTGAGCCACCCAGGCGTCCCCTATTTGAATTTTTAAAAATGAACATGTACTATTTACTTATTTTTATTTTTAAAAGATTAATTTATTTATTTTAGGAAGAGAGAGACAGAGATAGAGAGCATGAGCCTGGGGCAGAAGGAGAGGGAGAGAGAATCTCAAGGACGCTCTGAGCTGAGCTTGGAAGCCAACTCTGGGCCCGATTTTGCCACCCTGAGATCATGATCTGAGCCAACACCAAGAGTCAGAGGCTTAAAAGACTGTGCCACCCAGGTGCCCTGAACATGTATTATTTAAAAGCCATTTAATACTATATTTATTTCAGTGATCTTTCAAACATCTTTCTAATCATGATTAATAAGGCACAATGATAAAAAAAGATGATATATTTTCAATGACAGAAGTGCCTATAGTTTTTAAAATAATTTTATTTTATTGGGGCGCCTGGGTGAACAACTGCCTTTGGCTCAGGTCATGATCCCGGACTTCCAGGATCGAGTCCTGCATCGGGCTCCCAGCTCTTTGGGGAGTCTGCTTCTCCCTCTGACCTCCTCTCTCATGCTCTCTCTCACTCATTCTCTCATGAATAAATAAATAAAAGCTTTTTTAAAAATTTTTATTTTATTTGTATTTTCATCATGATAAGTATACTCTTTAAGTCTCATCTCCCCACCAACGTCCCCTCTGGTAACCATCAGTTTGTTCTCTATAGTTAAGAGTCTATTTCTTGGTTTCTCTCTCTTCCTTTTTTCCCCATTTTTGGGTTTGGGGTTTGTTTGTTTGTTTTCTAGCACCTTCGGGTGGAGGTGAGGCTATTCACTTGAGATTCTTCTCGCTTCTTGGGGGTACGCCTGTACTGCAATAAACTTCCCTGTTAGAACCACTTTGGCTGAATCCCAGAGATTTTTGGACTGTCAGATTTTCATTTTTATTTCTTTGTTGACACATTCATTGTTGAATAGCATCTTATTTAGCCAGAAGGGTCTGTAGTTTTAAACTTAATTTCACTTAAAAATGTTTCAGAAAATTATTGGTCTTTATGCAAATGCTTGTATATAACCCAATAAAGAACTGATATAATTGAAAGCATTTAATAGTTTTTACTCACGAGCCATCATTACTGCTGAATCTCAAAGCTATTATATGTTTCTATGGAACATTGGTGTATTCCTCAAATGTAGTGGCAAACTTCCCATTTTCCATTATGGTTAAATGGCCCATTTATAAACAAGGTCATGATTTAAATTTGCTGCAGGTAAGTTTACTATTAATCTCATAAAATTTGGTCTCAGTCATTTTGTTGACATAGCTAAAACCCAAGAGACTTCCAATTCTTTTTTTTTTTTTTTTTAAAGATTTTATTTGTTTATTTGACAGAGAGACATAACGAGAGAGGGAAAACACATGCAGGGGGAGTGGGAGAGGGAGAAGCAGGCTTCCCGCTGAGCAGGGGGCCCAATGCAGGGTTTGATCCCAGATCCCTGGGATCATGATTCCAGCTGAAGGCAGATGCTTAATGACAGCCATACAGGTGCCCCAAGACTTTCTTCATTGAAGATATTTTTGAGGTTTTCTACTTAGAGTTTACCTAATTCACAGCTATTCTTTTGTCCTATAAGTTGTTTACTTACCTGTTAAATAAACTGAGGGTGGGGTACCTGGGTGGCTCTGTTGGTTGCTTTTGGCTCAGGTCATGACCTCAGGGTCTTGGGATCAAGCCCTACATAGGGGGTCCACGCTCAGTGGGGAGTCAGCTTGAGGATTCACTCTCTCTCTCTCTCTCCATCTACCCTTTCCCCTGCTCGTGCTCTTCACTCTTTAAAATAAATAAATCTTTGACAAAATATTAAAAAGATTAAAAAAAAAAAACCCTGAGAGGATATGGTTCTGGTTTGCAAGGTTGGTTTTCATTGTTCCTATTATTTCAAGTTTGTATACGAAAGAAGGTGAAAATATTTTGTCCTCATCTTTTACTCTAAATTCTAACGGTAAACATTTCGTTTTGTCCTCAGCTTAATCTCCTCAACTCTCCTTTCAAGGAAGAATTATTTTCTGCCAACTGTCATTTTTACATATAGATTTCAGATGTACTCTGTGTTCTTTAAACTGTTTAAAACATCCTAACAATTTTTTATTGATAGTTTTACCACAAATTCGTATTTCTTCCAAAATTCTAATTTCAAATGTATTCCACTTAGAAGCCTTTAGGGTTTCCTAGAACTTCTATCCAAATAGAAATCCTTAACTGCCATTTTTCCTCATAATTGAATTTTTGTTGGCAGAACACTGAGTCCAGGGAAGTGCTACTTATTTATATCAGTAGCTATAACTGGTGAAAAACAAGCTGTTCTGGCAGAGTATTTATTAATTAAATATTATTTTGCTTTTTCTATCAACCTCATATTTCAATATAGGCATAATTAACATTCTCCTCATAATCAGATTTAATATTTAATATCCAATGATCAAAATCTTGTAACATGGCTATGAATGGCAAACATTTTACATGACACCAATTATTGTGTTTATTTAATGTGAATATTTTGGCGGGCATTTATAGGATGCCTTCCCAGCACTCATTCCCCATGGTCTCTGGGTTTTTGTTTTTATTTTGTGTTTTTTTGCTTGTTTTGTTTTGTTTTTGGTGGAATTGAAGGGTGGAGAGGTAGATCCATGTGGTTCCATCACGGTATTATAAGAAAAGTCATATTTAGAATGAAACCAGCTTGGCAGAGGCAGGCTGGTAAGACAAAGACATTGGATCCTTAGCGAAGCACTTGCACCTGTATTTCAAGTCTGTCCTGAACAGGCCTATCCTTGGGTTTAGGGTTTCATGAGCCAACACGTCCTCTTCAATCGTTAAGTCATGTTATGTTGGGTTTTCTGTTATTTACAAGCAGGGTGTTTTAACTGATAGGAGCATCCATGGTAGGGACACCCTATGTTATATTCTTTCATATCAGCTTATCCTGTGGCCTCCGGGGCTTTTATTCCAGTTGGTTCTCTGCTTCCTTATTTTTTTTTTTTAAGATTTTATTTATTTATTTGACAGAGAGAGACATCACAAGTAGGCAGAGAGAAGGCAGGCAGAGAGAGAGAGAGGGGGAAGCAGGCTCCCTGCTAAGAAGAAAGCCTGATGAGGGGCTTGATCCCAGGACCCTGAGACCATGGCCCGAGCCGAAGGTAGAGGCTTAACCCACTGAGCCACCCAGTTGCCCCCTTCACTTCCTTTAGAGTACTATTTCATCTTATATGGGAAAGAATTTTTCCCTGAAGTTTAGTCTATTTGATTTCTCTTTGACTATTTCACATATATTTCTTCTTAAAGTTCTCAAAAAGGATTTGGCGTTATTTATACATTGACTTTTTAAAATCTTAAATCATGTAAAAATGCTCTGGAAGACAGAAAACTCTGGTGAACAATTTTTATGTACTTTCTTAAATATAAAATAGTTGGATGTGTTTAATACAGCAATGTGTGAAATTCTGAACTTAATTTAAAAAAAATGCAGTGTCAAAAAATACACATAATTCTTATAGTTACCTACTTGTTACTTGACACTCTTAATTTGATAAGTTAGTAGGTATATCTATCACAAACACTATGTTTCACAGTAAGCTGGGTGAAAACACGAAAATCACACCTAACTGAACTTGAGCAAGCATCTCTAAACATGTCTGTAGAATATGATAATAAAAAGCAATCTAAGAAATGGAAGTTTTCAAGAAATAATAAGTGTTGGCAAGGATGTGGGGAAAAGGAACACTTGTGCACTGTTGTTGGGAATGTAAACTGGTACCGTCACTATGGAAACAGTATAAAGTTTCCTCAAAAAACTAAAAATAGAACAGAACTACCATATGATCCACCAATCCTACCAAAGAAAACAAAAACACTATCTTGAAAAGATATATGCACCTCATGTTCATTGCAGCATTATTAATAATAGCCAAGATGTGGAAACAACACCTGTCCACTAATAGATGATTGGATAATAAAAATGTTCATATATGTATATATATCTCACAGAGGAATATTATTCAGCCATAGAAATAAAAATGAAGGAAATCTTGCCATTTGCAACAGCATGGATGCACCTTGAAGGCATTATGCAAAGTTTAAAAAGTCAGAGAAAAACAGACACCATATGATCTCATGTATATTTAAATTTTTTTAAAAAAGGTAACCCCCCCTCAAAACAACCCAACAACAACAACAACAACAACAAAAACCCAAGTTCATAGATATAGGTGATTGGTGGTTGCCCAGAGGCTGGGGTTGAGAGGCAGACAAAATGGGTGAGGGGAGTCCAAGGGTACAAAAATCTTCAGTTATAGAATAAACATTTCATAGGATGTAATATATATCATGGTGACTATGGTTAACAAAACTGTATCGCATATTTGAAAGTTGCTGAGAGAGTAGATCTTAAACTCCTCATCACAAGAATAAACTTTTGTAACGATTTATGGTGATATTAACTAGATTTACTGAGCTGATCATTTTGCAATAGAAATAAGGATCAAATCACTATATTGTCTACCTGAAACTAATGTCATATTGTATGTCAATTATATCTCAATAAAAAAATTGAAGTTTTAATACAAATATTCTTTAAAAGTTCAAGCTTATTTTGATATTTTGTCTTTCCTGGTAAATTTTGATTCAGACTCCTGATTGGAAATCTTATTTAGATTCGTATTAGTTGTACACTGACTGAGAAAACATTTGATGAAATATTTCATTATTTCACACATTAGTACCCTTGATTAAGATGGTAGCGAAACTCTTAGAATGTCTGTGAAAAACGACAGAATTTATTTTGACATTATTTTCATATGAATCAAAGTATCTGGTAAAGAAACCATAACTAGCCATTGTGAAAATGCAGAATGACTGAAGTACCGTAAAAGAGGCGTATTGTAAATTGTGCAAAGTTATGTGCCCTATGAATAAGCAAGTTCCTACTGGTTGTTAGACAGAACATCAGGCTGCTAGAGATCATGAACGATGTGCCATCAACACTTGAATTACATCTGGGTGATATCAGGGCAGAGCTTAAAGTTTAGGGTAACACATTGTATTGTCTGTATAGATCATTATAGTAATAAAATACATATTAATGTCTGGGTCACCCCAGTCCTTCCACTAGACACCTGGACCCTCTAGGGCCCTTTTCCGACACACTACCTTGTATCTATTTGTCCTGGTCATTGCCCATTTGTATCAATTGTTCAATATTTTTATAACCAGGATCAAAAGTGCTAACAGCATTTTTAGGTTAATATCCTACTGATTTTTTCAGTGACATGTTCACATTTCACTTAGCTGATTTTTCTTGCACTTTTGGCAGTTCCTCCACATTACTGATATAAAAATTGTTTTGTCCTTCTCTGAAAGGTGCAGGGAGGTATGTGCCAAGCCCTTCTCCCCAAACACTCCCCCAACAATGCTAACCTGTTTCCGGTAACTGGGAATAGTGAGAGGTGTCCCAAAACATTCTGACACTCATCGCACAAACAGGTACAGTCACAGGCTTGGGATGGCAGTTGAGCAATTCTGCCCTTTTTATAAACAGTTACTGATTCCTTCTTTGGAATGAGCTCTGTTACAGCTGCCTCCGGGATGAAATCACCAGCTACGCAGCTCACAGTGGGAGCTCCTGCTGTTCTTGCATCTGACTTTCCAGTGACAGTAGAAGTTTCCGTTCTTTATTACTCCTCAAACTTCCCCAAATTCTGTCCCATTCCACTCTCTTCTCCCTTATCTGCCCCCACCACCTCCCCATTCTCTTCCCAGACCCTCCTAGGCACTAACGGCTTCTATGGTTAAATGAGTGGGGAGAAAAATGGGAAAAGTAAGGAAGAGGAGCCCAGTGAGATCTATAGTTCATTTTACCGAACTTGAATTCTTCAGGGTCCATCTGCCAGCTCTCCTCATGTGATTCAGATGCAGGGTCTTACTGGTTGAGATGTCCTATTTACCGCATAAAGGAGCCACATTTCCCCTATTTGAAAATGTCATGATTCTGAGCATACCTACCTTTTCCTAAAAAATAATGAATAAACGAATCTTATGGGTACTCTCTGGGCGGGTCATGGCATGAATTTATAGATTATGTCGCAATATTCTGCTTGAGCAAATATTCAAATTTTGTTTGCATTCGTCAAATACACAAGGACGACTAAAAAAATACAGGCAGTTCATAACTTGAGTGGGGGGGTGGTCAGCAAGAAGTGAGGTCTGAGAGTTAAGCAAAGCGAATGAGCGACAATAGTGAGGCCGTGTCATCAACAGTGTGATGTCCCGCAGGAGAGCCTTCCGCGTCCATCTAGGTTTTCAGCGCTGTCAGTAATAGCAATAGTGGAGACGATAAATCATCCACCAAGAATGTCTTGGCTAACGTCCATTTCTGGACAGAAAAGTCAGAGAGGAGACTGCCGAGCTTGGGAGAGCACCAGAGTTATCCCTGAAAGGGATCACAATATATTTTGGGGAGAGAAAGTGAGCAATTAGGGAACAGACGTGGAGATGCTCTGGAGGTGACCGGCGCTACTGGGGGGAGGGGAACCTATAACGATGAAATCTGTTGAGCTAGAATTTTGAGCGGAGCCATCTAGCATTCCATAGTCCTGAGATTCCAAAACAGTAGCAGCTAATCCCTACTCGATCCCCTTGAAATTTCATCTCGGCTTAATCCGCACTCCATTCTCAACTGCCTTCCATCAGCGTTTGACGTAGGAAGCTATAAATTACCCATGGATATTAGGTCTGTACTTATGATGCACAGTATTTGCTTATTTCTTCAACATGTTTTACCTCCTTAAACTGGAGTTCAGTTCAGTACCAAGTATTATTACCTGATGCAGAGTGCAGGGTATAATGGTCTGGAGGTGAGATCTGAAAAGTAATAATAATATTTAGTAGTAATAATAGCATTATTAGCTTTTAGTATATCCATGGAAAAAATAAATGATGGGCTGATTATATCTTTTTTAAAAAGTATTTTGTTTATTTATTTATTTGTCAGAGAGAGAAAGAGTGAGAGTGAGCACAAGCAGGCAGAGTGGCAGGCAGAGGCAGAGAGAGAAGCAGACTCCCTGACGAGCAAGAAGCCCCATGCGGGACTTGATCCCAGGACTCTGGGGTCATGACCCGAGCCTAAGGCAGCCTCTTAAGCAACTGAGACACCCAGGTGTCCCTGGCTAATTATATCTGATTGGGATAATAATTCACAACCAAGTTTTTAAACATTACATGCTTTTAAACATGCTTTTAAGCATTACATATCTGTACTAGAGTTGTTTATGTGAGTGAGTGGATGTGTATGAGTGTGAGCGTGTGTGTGTATGTGTGTGTGTGGTTTTTTTAAGGTCTCAGAAAGAAAAATGTATTATCCTAGCTCCAGTTTATTGGCACAAAAAATAAAGTTATCCATGTTTAAGTTTATAAGATAAATTTCAGTGTTTCAAAAATATAGAATTTGGGGGGCGCCTGGGTGGCTCAGTGGGTTAAAGCCTCTGCCTTCAGCTCAGGTCATGATCCCAGGGTCCTGGGATGGAGCCCTGCATTGGGCTCTCTGCTCAGCGGGGAGCCTACTTTCCCCTTTCTCTTTGCTTGCCTCTCTGCCTATTGGTGATTTCTGTCTGTCAAATAAATAAATAAAATCTTAAAAAAATATATAGAATTTTGTTTTCATTTCATAATGAAAAGGAAGAAGAATCTCAAAATAATAAAGACACTCAAATTACCATTATCTGGAAGTAGCCATTTAATTTTGATATAGTCCTCATATATTTTGCTTTTCTAAATATTTTACAGTGTTTTGTAACCACATCTGCCATTTAAAACTACTATAAATTGACTATTTCCCTTATACCAGGACCTATACAATCACTTTTTTGGGCAATTTGGGGCAATCCATTTCTTTGATTCAATAAAGGTAATCTCTTATTCAATTTCAGAATGTTATTTCTTCATATTTATTATAGAGGTATATATTCTTTTTCACCTGATGGCCTTTCTCCTTTAAATTTTAACCAAATACATCTTTATTTTTGTAGATGTTTGATAATCAAGATACAGATACCAGCTTTACTCAGCAAAGCCCAGTAGAGGCAGTGTGGCATCAATGTGGAGGAGCTCAAAAGCAAATCTGGGGTGCAGAGTTACTTCTCCTGGCACCTTATTCCACCTGTAATCTAGACATGGAACAATGCACATGGTACATTTTCTTCTCTGTTAAATGTTAGAGCACTTTCTTTTAAAAAAAAAAAAAAAAAGATTTTATTTATTTGACAAAGAGAGAGAGAGCACAATCAGGCAGAGAGGCAGGCAGAGGGGGAGGGAGAAACAGACTCCCCGCTGAGCAGAGAGCTCGATGCGGGGCTCGATCCCAGGACCCTGGGATCATGACCTGAGCCGAAGGTAGAGGCTTTAACCCACTGAGCCACCCAGGTGCCCCAGCACTTTCTATCTTGATGGGTTATTATGAGGAGTGCATGTCATTCGGACAACACTTTGAAAATATATTGAAAACACTTTGTAAATATATTGAATATGGCTAATTGGTATAGAATTGAGATACATTCTCACTTTTTTCTAATGGGTCTTTCTGCATTGCAGAGGCTGGAAGACCACCCAGGCTCTCTGGTATCTACAGTTCCATGTTTAAAATAAGCTTCCCCAATATAGTTGCCAGACCCCAAGAAGATGGAAGTGAGTTGGAGACATCTCCTTGCTTGATTTATACCATGTTCTGCTGAAAGTTACACTTGAGAAGCAGAATTAATCATGTCAGGAAGAAATTGCCCTGAAGGAGACAGTTGGTCCCCAAGGGCCAATGTTCCAAGCAGCAGTTTTGAGGGAACCATGGGCATTGTTCCAGCAATGACATTTTTGTCCTTGGAACATAATAGTGGTACACTTTTTTTTTTTTTTAATTCAGTAGTTTCATCAGTGATTCCTAATTCCCTGACTTTCTGATTCTGACAGAGGTCAGATCTAGAGGCCTGGATCAATCCACATGCCCAGTTCTCCAAAGGATTTTTATAAAATTCTTAGATTTAATTCTGTTCTGTTTAGTATTTAGAGTGATTCTAGTTCTTGAATGGAACCCTGTCTCATACCTTCACTTATGAAGCAATACCAAAATTCTGGGCATCGAATGATAGACTGAATGTTTCTATTTTCCTTTGAGGCTTTCAGCCTATGTATCCATAAATTAAGTTGTATAATTGAGATTTTGACATACTCCATGATTTTTCCTATGATTCTGTATACTATAATTGATGCCATGATTCATAAAAACCTCCTTGCTCAATTTTAAAAATTATTTATTAATTATATCAGCAACCTCTCTCTCCTCATTAACCATATTTGGACTCCCAACTTTTTCTGTTTAAGAAGTTGTATTGATCCAGGGCGCCTGGGTGGCTCAGTGGGTTAGGGCCTCTGCTTTCAGCTCAGGTCATGATCCCAGGGTTCTGGGATCAAGCCCTGTGTTGGGCTCTCTGCTCAGCAGGGAGACTGCTTCCCTTCCTCTCTCTGCCTGCCTCTCTGCCTACTTGTAATCTCTCTCTCTCTCTGTGTCAAATAAATAAATGAAATCTTAAAAAAAAAAAAAGAAGAAGTTGTATTGATCCACAATAGCCAAACTATGGAAAGAGCCTTGATGTCCATTGACAGATGAATGGATAAAGATGTGGTATATATACATAACGGAATACTATGCAGCCATCAAAAAAACCCTGAAATCTTGCCATTTGTAACAGCATGGATAGAACTAGAGGGTATTACGCTAAGCAAAATAAGTGAACCAGAGAAAGACAATTATCGTATGATCTCACTGATATGAGAAATTTGAGAAACAAGACAGAGAATCATAGGGGAAGAGAGGAAAAAATGAAACAAGACAAAACCAGAGATGGGAACAAACCATAAGAGACTCTTAATCTCAGGAAACAAATTGAGGGTTACTGGAGTAGAAGAGGGTGAGAGGGATAGGGAGGGAGGGTGACGGACATTGGGGAGGGTATGTGTTATTATGAGTGCTGCAAATTGTGTAAGATAGATGAATCAGGGACCTGTACCCCTGAGACAAATACTACATTATGTGTTAATTTAAAAAAAAAAAAAAAAAAAAAAGAGGGAGGAAGCAAGATGGTGGAGGAATAGGAGATTGAAATATCATTAGGTCCCAGGAGGTCAGCTAGGTAGTTATCAAACCATTCCAAATACCCACAAACTCAACAGGAGATAGAAGAGAAGATGAGCAGCATTCTAGAAACAGAAAGTTGACCACTTTCGGTGAGGTAGGACCTGCAGAGAGGGGAATCCGAAGAAACAGGAAGATAGACAGCAGGGGGAGGGGCTGGCCCCAGGCAAGCGGTGAAGTAGCAGAGCACAAAAATAGAACATTTAAAAGCCTGACCACTGAAAGACATTGCTCCAGAGGCTAAGCCAGGGTGGAGCCCTCATGGGGACAGTGTGGTCTCAGGTCCTTGGGATCACAGAAAGGCTGGGGGTGTCTGAGTGTGGCAGAGCTCCTAGGTATCAGAGAGGGGAAGCTGGCTGCAGAGATGGGCTTACCTTAAACCGTGACCCAAGACACAGTTGGACCACTGCTCTTCCAGCAGGGACCCCACAAGTGGTAGATCCAGAGAGACCCCCTCCTTCCTACTCTGGAAGGAATGGTGTGGGAGCACATGGCAGGAATCTTCTGGGTTTGGAGACTCCAAATGGGGCTGTGTGTGAGAGATAGAAATGCCCTGTCACAGCCTGGTTGATCACAGAATGTGGCTAGAGACCAGGGAGACAGGAGGGACTGACTGCTTTTCTCTGAGGGTGCACTGAGGAGTGGAGCCCTGAGCTCTCGGTTCCTATGGCACTGGAGATTGGGAGGCCACCATTTTCACTCCCATCCTCCAGAGCTCTATGGAAAATGTTCAGAGAATAAAAGCTCCTGAGAGTGAACCCAAGCAGATTACTTAGCCGAGCTCCTGGCAAGGGTGGTCCAGCCAAGACCAAGTTCACTGATCAAGGAGAACTTTAGAACTCCAGAGCTTGGGGAAAGCAACACATAGAATTCATGGCTTTCCACCCCCATGATCCTTTAGTCTTGCAAAGTTAATTTTTTAATTTAATTTTTTTATCCTATTTTTTTAACTTTTGCTCTTCACTCTTGTAACGTTTTTGAACTATTTTATCTTAGCAATAACTTAAAAAAATATTTTTAAATTTTCATTGTTATAGTCCTATTTTATCTCTTCATTGTATTTGACCTTATTTTTTATATACATATAAGTTTTTTTCCTTTAAAATTTTGAGATACAATTTCTTCTAACAGATCAAAGTATTCCCTAAATCTAGCACATGGCTTTGTTCTAGTCTCCAGCCTGATCACATTCTCTCCTCTTTTTCTTTTCTTTTTTTCTTTTTCTAACCAACTTATCTTATCAATTCCTTTTTAAGAATCTATTTAAATTTTCATCTTTACAGTCATATGCCATCCCTTCATCGTTTTTACCTTTATTGTTGTATATTAAAAAGTTTTTCTTTCTTTAACATTTTGGGAGGTAATTTCTTCTAAGAGACCATAATAAACTCAAGTGGGAGGCTCTGTTCTATTCATATATATATATATATATATATATATATATATGTCCCCCCCTTTCTTCTTCTTCCCCCTCATTTTGGGTCTCTTCTGACTCAGTTAGCATATATTTTTCTGGGGTCTTTGCCACCCTTTTAGTATTTTATTTACTCATTCATATATTCTTATCTGGATACAATGACAAGGTGGAAAAACTCACCAGAAGAAAAAAGAACAAGAGGCAGTACTGATGGCTAGGGACCTAATCAATATGGACACTGGTAATATATCAGAACTAGAGTTCAGAATAACGATTATCAAGGTGCTAACTGGGCTCGAAAAAGGCATGGAAAATATTAGAGATTCCCTTTCTGGAGAAATGAAATCCTTTTCTGGAGAAATAAAAGAACTAAAATCTAACCGAATTGATATTTAAAAAGTTATTAATGAGGTGCTATAAAAAATGGAGGCTCTTACTGCTAGGATAATTGAGGCAGAAGAGAGAATTAGTGATATAGAAGACCAACTGACAAATAGAGAAGCTGAGCAAAAGAGAGAAAAACAACTACTGGACCATGAGGGGAGAATTCGAGAGATAAGTGACACTATAGGATGAAACAACATTAGAATAATTGGGATCCCAGAAGAAGAAGAAAGAGATAGAGGAGCAGAAGGTATATTGGAGCAAATTATAGTAGGGAATTTTCCTAATATGGCAAAGGAAACAAGCATCAAAATCCAGGAGGCATAGAGAAGCCCCTCAAAATCAATAAAAATAGGTCAACACCCTGTCATCTAATAGTAAAACTTATAAGTTTTAATGACAAAGAGTAAATCTTGAAAGCAGCTCGGGACAAGAAGTCTGTAACATACAATGGAAGAAATATTAGGTTGGCAGCAGAGTTATCCACAGAGACCTTGCAGGCCAAAAAGGACTGGCATGATATATTCAGAGCATTAAATAAGAAAAATATGCAGCTAAGAATACTATATCCAGCTAGGCTTTCATTGAAAATAGAAGGAAAGATAAAAAGCTTCTAGGACAAACAAAAATTTAAAAAATTTGCTAACATATTTCCTACAGGGAATATTTAAAGGGGTCCTCTAAGCAAAGAGAGAGCCTAAGAGTAACAGACCAGAAAGAAACAGAGACTATAATAAACAGTAACAGTCACCTTACAGGCAATACAATGGCACTAAATTCATATTTTTCAATAGTTACCATAAATGTAAATGGGCTAAATGCCCCAATCAAAAGACACAGGTTATCAGAATGGATTTAGAAACAAAACCCATCAATATGCTATCTACAAGAAACTCATTTTAGACCCAAAGACACTTCCAGATTTAAAGTGAGAGGGTGGAAAGCAATTTACCATGCTAGTGGACATCAGAAGAAAGCTGGGGTGACAATCTTATATCAGATCAATTAAATTTTAAGCCAAAGACTGTAATAAGAGATGAGGAAGGACACTATATCATACTTAAAGGGTCTTTCCAACAAGAATATCTAATAATTCCAAATATCTATGCCCCTAAAATGGGAGCAGTCAACCATATAAACCAATTAATAACAAAATCAAAGAAACACATTGAAAATAATAAAATAATAGTAGGAGACTTTAACATCTCCCCCACTGAAATGGATAGATCATCTAAGCAAAAGATCAACAAGGAAATAAAGGCCTTAAATGACACACTGGACCAGATGGACATAACAGATATATTCAGAACATTCCATCCCAAGGCAAGAGAATACACATTCTTCTCTAATGAACATGGAACATTCTCCAGAATAGATCACATCCTGGTTCCTAAATCAGGTCTCAACTAGTACCAAAGGATTGAGACCATTCCCTGCATATTTTCAGACCACAATGCTCTGAAGCTAGAACTCAATCACAAGAGGAAAGTTGGAAAGCACTCAAATACATGGAGGCTAAAGAGCATCCTACTAAAGAATGAATGGGTCAACCAGGAAATTAAAGAAGAATTGAAAAAACTCATGGAAACAAATGAAAATGAAAACACAACTGTTCAAAATCTTTGGGACACAGCAAAAGTGGTCCTGAGAGGAAAGTATATAGTGATACAAGCCTTTCTCAAGAAACAAGAAAGGTCTCAAGTACACAACCTAACCCTACACCTAAAGGAGCTGGAGAAAGAACAGCAAAGAAAGCCTAAACCCAGCAAGAGAAGAGAAATAATAATGCAAATCAAAACCACAATGAGATACCACTCACACCAATCAGAATGGCTAATAAAATTAATAAGTCTGGAAATGATAGATGTTGGCAAAGATGTGGAGAAAGGGGCACCCTCCTACACTGCTGGTGGGAATGCAAGCTGGTGCAGCCACTCTGGAAAACAGCATGGAGGTTCCTCAAAAAGTTGATAATAGAGCTACCCTATGACCCAGCAATTGAACTACTGGGATTTACCCTAAGGATACAAATGTAGTGACCCAAAGGAGCAAATGTTTATAGCAGCAATGTCCACAAGAGCCAAAATATGGAAGGAAACTAGATGTCCATCAATGGATTAATGGATAAAGAAGATGTGGTATATATATATATATATATATATATATATATATATATATATATATATGCAATGATATACTATGCAACCATCAAAAGAAATGAAATCTTGCCATTTGCAATGATGTGGATGGAACTGGAGGGTATTAAGCTGAACGAAATAAGTCAATCAGAGAAAGATAATTATCATATGATCTCTCTGATATGAGGAATTTGAGAGGCAGGACGGGGGTTTGTGGGGGCTGGGGAAGAATAAAATGAAATAAAATGGGATCGGGAGGGAGACAAACCACAAAGGACTCTTAATCTCACAAAACAAACTGGGGGCTCCTGGGGTGTGAAGGGGTAGGGAGAGGGTGGTTGGGTTATGGGCACCAGGGAGGGTATGTGCTATGATGAGTACTGTGAAATGTGCAAGGCTGATGATTCACAGACCTGTACTGCTGGGACAAATAATACATTATATATTAATAACAATAATTTTTTAAAAAGTTGAATTGAATTTCCTCCTGGTTTGGGAGTCAAGACTTCACTCTTAATGATGTATAGAATAATTCTCATTTCAAAGCTATCATTGTAATTTCCTTCCTACACCCATGTTAGTAAGTCCAAGGAATAAAATAGAGAGAACAGTTTCTAAATTATTTTTGACATTCAACGAGACTGACTTTTTCAGCCTGTACCTCCTTAACAGGGTAAGAATTCTCAGATGACAACCCACAAGGACAAGGAAGACAGGGAAGCATTTCATTTCTGAACTGGTTTGAAAGACACATTTACCAGCATGGATAAATGAAGCACAGCACTAACCAAAATAGATTATTTAGAGCATTAGTCACTCTACAAATACAAAAGACCTATGGATAATTTAAGCTGGATGTATTTCAAAGCACCTTGGCATGCTGCTGATCATTAGGCTATGCCTGGTGGTTATGTCAATATGTATCATTTCCTAAGGAAGAATTCATCAACATTGCCATTCTGTATGCTCAATAAACCAGCAGATGGTGTATGAAAATTTCTTCAAGGTGACATAGAAAACATCCCATGGAATCCCTCCTTGTTTCCTTCAACACTAATATATTAGAACAAGGTTTCATTTACAAATTTAAAGGAAAACCAGGTATTTAATCAGCTTTCATGTGCAGACACAAGTGAATGTTCAGGACGCATCTAAATTTGCCTGTATGATTTTGTGTGAAATGTACTGAAAAATCATATACCAGATTTCTCAAACCGGAAAAAAAGATTAATGTAGAATAAAAAATTGCTGAGTGTCATGGCCACCTGGCATGTTTCCGGCATGTTCTTTAACCCAGAAATCATAAAGATCAACTGAGTTGAAGATCAGCTGAAGAAAGATTGTGAGTACTATCTCTTCACTAGAGCAAGCTAGCACAGCAGAATGACTACAGCACTTGTATTCTGAGGTTGAATTTGAGAAATGCTGAAATACTGGTATTCCTACTAGTTTCTAATTCCGAACTGTGATGTTATGGTATTAAATTAATAAAATAAAATTACCATACTACAACTGTAATACATTTTATGTACAAGCTTATAAGGTCTTTGAAGGGAGGTATTTGCTTTTGATAAAACATTTTTAGAGGTACTATGTAACGTAGGTTAAATTGAAGAAGCTTATAATTCTAATATAAATTATTAGCGGGTAGAATTAATAAACCTTAATTTAATTTAAAATAAAGTCAGCACCACATAAAATAAGGAAAATCATATATTAAAAATGGAATGTCATTGACTTTTCAAATCAACATGAATCAATTGGGCCATAGTCAAATAATAAGTGTGTTTTTGTGAAAAAATTCCAGGTGATAATAAAAAACTTTTTCTGATTTTAACTAGTTGGGAGTGGGGTGGTAGATTGAGTTTGCTTTTAGCTAATCAAAATGTTTTCTTCCGTTACCATTTTCAACAATTCCAGTATTTCGTTTGGTAACTTTATGAATTGCTTTTTGAATGAATTTTTGTTTTTGAAAATGGTGTAACATTCTATTAGTGTCAAACTGAGCTGTTTTATTTTTTTGTTTCTCCAGCAAAGCATTTGGTCTTGTTATTTCCTTTAGTTTCATTATTCATTGATGGATTTATTTATTTATTTGCACATATATTCCACTTGTCCTAAAAGTCTTGGCCTAGGTAAGGATTTTTGTTGTACCTGACTCTGGATAACACCAGGATATTTTTGCTAATTGAGATTTACTCTGGTATTGACCTGCCCAGGTATGCAGATCACACCCTCCTCTTCCTCCCCGACTTCTCCCTCTCCCCGACCCCTTCTTCTTCTCCTTCTTCCCCTTTTACTCGTCCTCCTCCTCCTTCTTCTTCCCTTTCCCCCCCTTCCATCTCCTCCTTCCTCTTCTTAATACATGAAGTCCTTGACCTAAAATGATTCTCCAAAATATAAATTTTTAAAATCTAGAAGTGACAATATTTCACTGACAAAATGGTGGGTGTTTTAATATTTAAAGTAGTGCTATCTCTCAAGGAACTACAATCCAGAATTGCAAACACTGTGTACAAGCAACACCAGTGATAAATAATTGTCAGAGAGGTTAAATTAAAAGGATTTTAAAAACTAGAGAGAGCAAAGAAGAAGAAGAAGAAATAAACAATGATAAACCTTGATGACCCTCTTTTTGGTGGCAGCAGTATAGAATTTAGAGAAACACAGAAGGAGGAGGGGGAGAAACAAGGGACTCTTTTGGTTTGATTTATCTAATTATTATGATATTAATAGTAGTAGCTAATAATTTTGAATGCTTTGTCACTCGCTATTCCAGAGATGGTACAACATACTCTATGCAGATTAATTAATTTAATCCTTAAGACAATCTCATGAAAGCAAGTACTATTGCTAGTAACCATTATATGGAGGCTTTAAGATGTTAAGAAATTTGCCCAAGGTCACACTGCTCAAAACTCATGAAATTGGGGAAAAGAAACAACAGCTTTGATTGAGGAGCTCATTTATAAACCTATTTGGGAACCACACTGCTATTTCATTGTATTGATATCGTAAGTGAAAAGTGAGAAAGGAGATCTCATTTTTTAAAATTTTTTAACTTTTTTAATTAACATATAATGTATTATTAGACCCAGGGGTACAGGTCTGTGAATCACCAGGTTTACACACTTCACAGCACTCACCATAGCACATACCCTCCCCAATGTCCATAACCCAACCACTCTCTTCCTAGCCCCTCCCTACTGCCACCCTCAGTTTGTTTTGTGACATTAAAAGTCTCTTATGGTGTCTTATGGTGTCTCCCTCCTAATCCCATTTTGTTTCATTTATTCTTTTCTTACTCCCCAAATTCCCCATGTTGCATCTCCACTTCCTGATATCAGGGAGATCATATGATAGTTATCTTTCTCTGATTGACTTATTTTGCTCCACAATAGGCAAACTATGGAAAGAACCTAGATGTCCATCAACAGATGAATGGATAAAGAAGATGTGGTATATATACACAATGGAATACTATGCAGCCATCAAAAGAAATGAAATCTTGCCATTTGCGATGACCGGGATGGAACTAGAGGATATTATGCTTGTTTTTTTAATGTAATTAATTTTAAGAGCTAAAAACTTTTATGCATGTGATCTTAAAAGAAAAAAATCTACAGTAACATTGGGAGAATGGTCAAGATTTAAAGTCTTATTCTGACATGCTAAACTTGAATGTGGATTAAAAAGAAGCTTCTGCATATTTTGCAAAGGTTGGAGTCTGCCATTGACAAACACTCCCTCCAGCAATCACCTCCCCATCAACTAACCTGTGGGGGCCGGGTGCTGGGTATTTTCACATTCATTATCCCAGTTAAGGAATGCAGCTTTCAGGCAGTGGAATCACAAGCTCAGGACTGAAGTCCAGGATTGTACTGTATGGAGAAATTAAAAAAAAGAAAGAAAGAAAGAAAGAAAGGAAGAAAGAAAGAAAGAAAGAAAGAAGAAAGGAAGAAAGAAAGAAAGAAAGAAAAGAATGCTGACTAAAGTTCAGTCTGCTTCTTATTATCACCAAGAATCAGCATCTCAAAACAATGTCAATAATAAAATCTTCCTGCCAAAAAGAGATCTCTTGTTGGTCTAAATTCTAAACAATTGCTGGGGCAACTACTCAAGTGCCAAGTTTCAAATTGGCACTTTTTAAAAAATTACTTACTCCTTTATAAATTCTATATGGAAGTACCTCTGGGATATTTTTTGTCTCCCTATACAGGTCCACACAGGTATGGACTCAGGGACAAAGCATCGTTCTAGTTGTCTGTCTGCAACAGTTCAGAATCACTGGAATTTTCTCTGGGTACAGTGCCTCTCTTTAACTTCTGTAACAGCATAATTCCTGTATTTAAACAGTGAACCAAAAGAAATGATACAGTGTATTGTAAATACGAAGAAATAGAATCTGACTTATTGCAATTCTAACTTTCCATGTGACCATTTATGCATTTTTCTTTAAATGGTGAAAAAATTATGATAGTCAAAGTATAATATATTTGTCTGGAAAGTATTTATTTCAGTTTACATGAAATATTTTACTAAATGTAAATAATATTAACACTTATTCTTGCTAATTATTATTTTTTTAAAGATTTTATTTATTTGACAGACAGAGATCACAAGTAGGCAGAGAAGCAGGAAGAGAGAGGAGGAAGCAGGCTCCCCGCTGGGCAGAGAGCCCAATGCGGGGCTCCATCCCAGGATGTCGGGATCATGACCTGAGCTGAAGGCAGAGGCTTTAACCCACTGAGCCATAGGCTCCCCTTTGCTAATTATTTAAACATTTTAAAGCTCAAGGACAAATCAAGAAAATAGAAACTTTAGTGTTCTTATTTTTTGTTCCCTTCCTCACCCCAAAATATAAAAATGCAACTTAAAGCTTTGTCTTTTCTCCTGTTTATACTATAATTTTTATGTTATTCTAAAAAATTGGCATGTTCGTATGATGTCCTAGAAAAACAGAACAACTTTGTTGTTTGCATTTCTTTCTTGTCTATCATTATGGGCTTGGGAACCCATTAAAAAAAATCAAAAATTGTATTGAGTATTTATTATCCAGAAGATGCTTTGTGACAAGGCTACTCATTCCTTGACAGAAACTTACATTAACTATACTTACTGTTCATCTCCTTAGTAAAATACAATTAAGGAATACAACATTGCTCTTGTCTTTTTGGAGCCTGGAGATGGTAACTATGTACAAATAAGTAGAACTATACAAAGTATCTGAATATTGCAGACAGATGCTAGAAAGTTTCAGGAGAGATAGAGAGAGCTCTCATTATCAGGATAATCACAACCCATGTCATGGATGATTACTAAAGCTGCACCTTGAAGAACTCATTAAAAACTTAAGATGAAGGAAAGGCTATCATGGGGAAAGATAATGACCTTGGGTGTGGATATGTTAAATGACAGATTCTTTAGTCTTGGTTATGAACGGGGAGTGGTGGGGGACCTATGGATTTCTTCTGCAAGGTATTTTAAGTGCTAGCGAATTGGATTTTTAGCTAGATCCTGAAAAAAGTTTTTGGACTCATCTAATATAATGAAAAATGTAGTCAGCATTCCTTCACTTAGAAAGTGTAGAATATTAAAGAACTTAAAATCAAATGCACGACAATACAGCATAGGGTTTTGGGAAGTTTTTTGTTTTCAAAGTGGGCTTAGTTTATTCTATCATCCCCTGTATAAAATATGCAGAACTTCATTTTCCTTTTGGGAAGGTACTATAAAAAAGAGGTCAGAGATTTGGAGGAGAGAAGCCCCCTGCAGAGCCATGGTCACTGCAAACTTTACAGCCCTGTGAAGTCTCCCAGGGAGAAGAGGTGGTAACACACTGAAGAATGTGGGCAACAGCACATTCTTCTCTTATTTTTAGCTTACGTCTCTTTTGAGATCTAGAACTGGGCTTGTGTTGTTAGATCTGAGTAACAGTGTATTTAAATTTAAAAATTTGTGTAGGGAAGGCTTTTAGCCTATTGTGCCTAAATATGCATATAGTGTTTTTTTTTTTAATTAGTATTTTCTTTCCTAAAAAGGCTGAAAAGAAATATATGTTTAAAATATACTTTATTCTGCTAGGTGTTATGATGAACAACCGGTTTATTTATTTATTTATTTATTTATTGGAATCCAATTTAAATTATTTTCCTATTGTTGTTGTTGTTATAGTTCTGGATATGACTATTCAACTTCAATTCTGATAAAATAGCCAAGGTACTGACACCAAAACCGCAAGCCCAGCCTGTGTTTCTGAAGTTGGGCATTTCTAGCAAAGCATGTTCCTTCCGTATGCCTCTGGCCCTCCTACTCCCCATAGCCCTATTCCAGCCTACTCCTCAAATTGTGAGACTCTTGGGGGCACCTGAGTTTGTGACTTGTGAAAGTTACAATATTAGTTTTTAATAGTAAGTTGTCCCTCTTTCTACCATGGATAATGAAAGTATATTAAAGGAGTCATGGTCAAGCTACTGATCATGCCCAATATCTAGGTTTACCTGGAGGTCTTGGCAGTGCAAAGGGTTAAATCATTGACTCCTAAAAACTAATGTGCTCCCTCCAGTTCATTTTGAACAAGTAAAACTAAAATAGCAGGAATTTAAAACAACCAACGTTCAAAATCGGGGGTCAAAGTATCACTGATAGATCAACTGACATTCAATAATCAGACAAAATATCTTCTGGTTAATCATGACTAGATCTGCTCTCCAGAACCTGTGGAATTTGAGATGTATCACAGCTATCTCTGCCTAGGCATGTCTGTAAGTCACTTCACCTTCTTGAATTCTAGCTTTATCTGTAACAGGGAGATGAAAATTCCTATCTCACCTGGCTGTTTTGGGACTTAATTGAGCCAACAGGAGCAGATGATGGGTTATTATTAGTCACTCAATTTGAGAGCATGCTAAACATGTCATTATCATATCATGCAAACTAAATTATTTTAAAATTCAGCTGACTCATTTTGAAAACCAAAGTTGATTTAAAACTTGCATTTGTATGATTGGATTTAAATGAGATAATATCTCTTTAAACATTATTATAACTTTACATAAATTGTTTTTGTTCCCATGTCAGCACTAAGGTCAATTAAATTTTCATTTAATATTTGGAAAAAATCATGGTATGCAAAATTTTTTTAATTAGATTTGAATTTGTGATATGAAAATTTTGCCTTAAAAAATCTCCAAAGTCCTTAATTGTTAATTTTTTCTTTACTGGGACAAATTTTCCATTTTAATTTTCCCCTGTGCGTAAGGTTTATTTTCATAAATCATTTTGTGGCTAGTTTGCTTTGAATATATTTCAGGTGTTCCACAATTTATATGTTATGTGGAAAAAGTGAGGTTGTCTCATGTCTAGTTAATATCTGATTTCCAGAAAACCTAATGATAAAGTTGTCCCCTATTTGACATCTATAAATTTAGACATATCAGTTGAAATGGGGAGACAGATCCTATTATCCAGATAACTTTATATAACTCCTTCCCTATCCTTCAGAAGTATCAAAAACATACTTTTGCCTAGGTTTTGAATATTTTGAACAAAACACTTTGTGGTCCAAGTCCTTGGATAATTGCATCAATTTAGTGTAGGAGGAAACCTGAGGGAGAAGAAAAGCAAAGAACATGCAGATACACTCCAAAAATAACTTAAAACTTGTAAAATACATTGCTTTACTCTAATCCACGGGTCTAGGGAATATCAATTCTTACTACTGCTTATGGGGAACATTTTAGCAATATGCCCCAAAATGTAAAATGAACATACTCTTTGATTTAAAAGATTCTACTTCAAGAAGTTTATTCTAGGGGTGTCTGGGTGGCTGTCAGTGGGGCATCTGACTCTTGATTTTGGCTTAGGTCATGATCTCAGGGTCATAAGATCATGAGATGGAGCCCTGCACTGGACTCCCTGTTGAACGTGGAGCCTGCTAGAGGTTCTCTCTCTCCCTCTCCCTCTGCCCTACCTCCCCTACCTCCCCTACCCCCTGCTCGTGCATCCTTTCTCTCTCTGGAAAAAAAAAAAAAAAGACATTTATTGTATAGATAAACTCTCTCATGTAAAATGCTGTTATGTACCAAGGTATTCATTACAACATTTTTCATAAAAACAAAAGATCAGAATCAACCTAATCGTCCCTTAATTTGGCTTTGATTAAGAAATCGGTGACTTGTGTGTGTTTTGCAGTGAGAAACAGCCAGTACTCTTGGAGAGGGGAAGGCCTGGAGCTGCATTGTTTGGGTTTTCATCTGGGCTCCACCACTTACTACTACGTGGATAAATTATGGAGCCTCAGTGTCCTTCCTTTTCTGCCTCTAAAGTGGGACCATCATAGTGTATACTTCTATTAATGAGCACAGTGATAGCTAAGTACGTGCAATATTGAGCACAGTGTCAGCAGCGAGGGAAAGTACTTAACGAACCTCAGTCGATCTGCTACCTTGCTGAAAACACTGGTTGCCAGTAGACCCAAAGAAATCATGATCCACCATCCGTTGATGCTGTCATAGAGAACACAGCAAGGAGAGCAAGGAATGTATCCTGAGCAAGGAATGATCCTATAATGTAGGTTACTTATTTACATGTAGATTATGGGAAGGTTCACTTTACCCAGTGACACTTGCTAGAAGGAAAACCAAGAACTCAGGTATTTATTTTCATAACAGATGCGTGATAATGTGGGTATATTCTATTAGACTTGTGAGCTATTCCCCTTTGGACGGTTGCCCAGGTCCTTTGGAGATGAAAGCTGAGATAAAGAGTAAACCAAAAGTTGGATTGCCACTCTTTTTACAGGACTCTTTGGGGGTGAGTCAATGTTGCCCTTATCTTAGGTTATAATGCTGATGGGGAAAGAATATTTTACCCCACTGGGGTATATAGGAAAGCTCATAATATTACATGGGTAAGAGAAAAATATTTTCCAGAAATAATGAAAATCTGCAGATGGTGGTGACAGCTGTGTTTTGGGCATCCCAGGGCAGCATCAGGTCTTGGAAGCATAAGAAGTCATCACTTGGAGGAGACCGACCAAGTGACCTTTGGTGAGAAAGCCCAGAGGAACTTGGAAGAGGAGAGGAAGTGATATATTCAGGAATCTTTCTATAATCCACGCGGACCAGATATTTGAGAAATCTAACTTGGTGGAACAAAGCAGTTGTTAAATACATTATGAGAAAAACATGTCAAAATCCTTTGCTTCGATTTCTGAAACATTGGGAAAAGGTAAGATGGCAGCAATCCCCGTAGGTCCTTCCCAATGTGTCCTGAGATTCTCACTCCAGAAGCAGAACATATTTTATTTCTCTAACATTTTTGAAGTTTTATATTTGGATTTTTGGAACTGACTTTGGCAATAATTATGTTGCCTAGTGGAATATGGGAAAGATGTATTGATGACACAAGAAGAAGGAAGAACTGTTTTAATTTTATAACTCATGAAACCAATGATTTCTTTCCTTTCTTTTACCGGCCTAATTGGACTGTCCTGTATCTTAAACAATAATAAAGATTTGCAAACATAGTACCCGAAAGACAGGAAAACCAAAACATCAAGCACAGTAGCTGTAGGTAAATACAAACATCTCCGGTAGAGAGCTCTGCATTTTTTTTGTGTGAAGAAATTCCTGAAGGAGAAATAGGCACTTGAAGTTTTAAAATAGCAGACATTGTTTCTTTCTTGTTTTTCCTTTCTTAAACCGGTCTTAAGTGAATGAAAATAAAAACACAGAAAGGAAAATGTCAACGTCAATGAAATGAAGAAAGCAGTTTGTCCTAAAACTTAGTATATGTGTGTGAAGTTGGGCAACTAGGAGAAGGGAAATTTTCATCAGTGTAAAAGAGGCCAGCAAGAAATATAGACGACATTCTGCAAAATTATTAGCTGGTTTTAGAAGAAAGAAAAAGGAACCAAGGCAGAGTCTGCTCTTAAAATTGAAAGTCTCCATTTGTCTTGAAGAGCTCCTATCCATGAGAAGTTCTCCTGGTCTCTGCTGTTAATATTTACATTTATTCCTGTGATAGGTAATTGCTTTTCTTCTGTGAACACAGATGAACACAGACCTTCTTTTGTTTGTATCAATTGATTTGGTGTATACTGGAGGCTGTTGTTGGTAGACCTCTGTGAAGCCCATTTGAGAAGACCATCTTTGGGTCACCGGGTGGCTCAGTTGGTTAAAGCGTCGGACTCTTGGTTTGGACTCAGGTTGTGATCTCAGGGTCATGACATGGAGCCCCACGTCGGGCTCTGCACTCAGCATGGAGTCTGCTTCAGATTCTTTCTCCCTTCCCTCCTGCTCACACATTCTCTCTCTCAAATAAATAAATTTTTTAAATCTTTTAAAAATTAAAAAAAAGAAAAGATACTACTTTTGTGGTTGCTTTAGTGTTTATAGTATAACTCTAACATATCAATCTAATTTAAAGTGGTATCCTACCACTTTATGTGTAGTAGGAAAACTTTATAATAGGATATTTTCATCTCTCCTCTCCTACCCTTTGCACTACTGTGATCATACATTTTGCTTTTTCCACTTATGGAGTGCCATACACATTACATTTAATGGACTAACTTGCAACAGGTTTTTTTGTTGTTGTTTTTTAATGAGGACTCCCTTTATAAATTATATGGAATATTTTCCAAAATATACTGTTAGATTAAAAAAAAAAGATAAAAAAAGAAAGAACAACATGTTGTCCTCATGTGTGTGTATGTGTGTGTGTTTCCACAAATAGATAAGTGTGCATTTATGTTTATAGAGGAAAAGGCTGTCTTGGACAGAGATCTAACAGTTAAGTGTGAGGAGAAGGATTAGGGAACTTGCATTTTTTTGCATTTTATACCTCATTTATGCATTATCTAGTAAAACAAGCAAATCTACAAATAAATACACAGAGATAGAAAGAGAGGGTCTACCCTGGGAGGATTTGTACTGGATAAGGAAACATTATTAGAATCTCTACCATGAGATGCTCGACCACATCAGTATCTGAATCATGAGAATCTTAAGGAACAGAGGAGAAGGAACAGCTAGGGACTACTGAAGAATGAGTTTGGTTTTGTGAATATTACATTTGAAAACCTAGCTTTAGAGATGAGAATTGAGAGCATAAAAGAGAAAGGTCCGGGTTTGAGATGAATATGCAAAACCACTGATGTATAAGCATTGGCTGAAACGTGACAGTGAATGAGTTCACCTCGACAAAGTCTGCAGTAGGCAGGGAAGGGGCAAAAAGATGGAATTCTGTGGCAAGGAAAAGGAGAGGAGCTATATGAAAGAGAAATGAAAAAGAAGTCAAATTCTACAAAGAATTAAGAGAGGCAGTGAGGTTAGATGAAACAAAGGGAAGGTGACATAGTGCGGGGACTAAAATTGGACACCAATATAAGGACAAGGGACAGTACATGGTAGAGGTATTTGATCTGCAGCTATCCTCTGTAGGTTCACACATCTTACATTTTACATATATTTATTTAAATTTATTTTTATTTTTCAAGAGATTTTATTTATTTATTTGAGAGCAAGCATGAGTGGGAGGAAGGGGCAGAGGGAGAGGGAGAAACAGACTCTCCGATATGGGACTCAATCTCAGGACTCTGGGATTATGACCTGAGCTGAAGGCAGATGCTTAACTGACTGAGCTACCCAGGCGCCCCCCTACTTAAATTTATTCTTTATGTTTTGCTTTCAAACTTTCATAGATGCAAGTTTTACATATTCCTTGCATACCTTTTCCTTAAGGCTAAGGTCCTATAAAAAGTCCACTGTGTGTGTGTTTCTTATCATGAGCAGATCGTGAGGCTTATGGCCAGGGTCATGACCAGTGTGTCATTCAGCTTAAAAATACTGACACTTGAAAACACGTCATGGGTTCTGAGGTCAGCCTCCACGGCAGAAATAATTTGGACCTTTTAAAAGATATCCATAGTGCTGTTATCTGGGTCAACTGGGAGAGATCTATTTGCCAAAGATTCATCATCATCTAAGAATTCAGCGTGCTATCCCCACCCGCTATCACTACCACTGTACCTCAGAATAAAGACATTTGTTCCTGGGGTGGAACCTTCCTTTCTCTGTGAAAAGGAGAAGAAATGGAAGAGCACATGATCTAGCTCCTTGTGGAAATAGAAATCAGTGTCTTTTCACTGAAATGGGTCTGGCTTGCACTCTACCGATTGCCGGCATAAAGGGTGGGAGACATTTCGGTTAATGCTTGCAAATAATTTTGCTGATCTCAATATTAAAACTTTAGTTTAAAGTCTTTACAAACCACCACTTAATTCAGCAATCCAGAAAGTAACTAAAATAAATGATTGTACTGAGATTGTGTATAATCTCTAGAGACTAATTTTGCCAGAAATAAGAAAGCTGCCTATCCTATTTTTAAAGAGCTAAATCACATTTCTGTACTTTTAAGTTTATGTATCTTAGCAACCCACAGAGCAGAATATGCCTGCCTGAGAAAAGAGAAGATTCACACTCTTATCTGCTACACTTTATGAAAATGTTAAAATTCATGACTCTCTATTATATTTCTGGACGAGACAGTCCTTCTCCAAAGTATAAGAAAGCCATTTAATTGTATTATATTTCATGAAGAAAAGGTACTTAGAGGTTTTCTTTGGTTTATAAAATTTACATGATATTTTGGAGGGGTGAATCAAAGTTTTCATGCTAGAATTTTACAAAGTTTTCACTGCAGAACTAATATATGATCATAGATCTGAAGCAAGCATTTGTAGAGAATGTCTGTGTTACTTACAAACTTTAGACTTAGACCTAACAATTTTTACGAAAATTAAAATATCCTAGGAAAAGACAGTATACATGTGTGTAAATCAATTTATTATGTATTTAATGAGAAACTACTGAGAGCCAGGCACTGTGCAAAAAGTCATCCAGATAACAATGGCAATTTCCATGTTATTCAATGCATTCACATTCTAAAGGATAAAACAGACTAAAAAAAAAAATCATGCCATGTAATGAGGGCAATAATAAAAGATGCATATTGGGATGTGGTATCAATTACAGTGAGAATGCAAAAGATAAATAGACTTCAAAGAAATAACTTTTGCTGAGGAAACACACATTTTGGGTTAATTTACCCTGAAAAGATGCAACACATACACATTTACATGTATGAAGGGAAATAAAAACTCGACACTTACCTCCAATTTTACTTAATAGATATTTGGGGACTTCCCCCCACCTCTTTTTAGCTTTCTTGTAGGGTTAACATTGTCGTAACAGTATACTCTTGCATCTTTTATCTTTGCCATAAAATGTGCCAAATCATGTTACAAAATATGCTTATCACATGGGAAAAGAAAATATATATCTGAAATCGAGGGGCTATTTTTTACCATAAACTCAGAGTCAAAAAGTAAACTTAACTGATTTCTTTCTTCTCTGGTTTAAATACTTCCTTGGTCTCTTTGATGACAACAATGTGGCTGAACTCTTCTTTTTATTGACAGAGAATTCCTGGTTAGTTTTAAAAGCTCCATCTAAGATATGAGTTGTTGATTCTGTTCGTTTTCTCCACATTTCTTCCCTTTCTCCAAAATTTTTATCATCATTTATATAACAACACTTTTACTATTTTCTCAAGTTTTCTTTTACCCTTTCAGAAAATCCATATAAAGATTAAAAGAATAAATTAATGAGCCAAAAGACTATGATGAATCATGCCACATTTTCCTATATAAGTTACTTTTTCTTACCATGAAATAAGAAGGAGACCTGTGAATAGTTGAGGTGTGTCAAAAAGATAGGTTAAGTCCATATACAATACCAAAATTCATTCAATCCATGTACAATCCTAATAGTTATAACAAGCCATGAACATGATAGTCATTGATTCCTTAAGGTTGTACTAGGCTACAAGCAATGTTCTCTCCATTGCTTCCTGCGGGCAATAGCAGAGCCTGGTGCTCCAGCAATAATTTTGCTTCAATAATCTCTAGCTTTCACACATACTGGAGTTTCTGCTTGCCTCATTGTAGCATTAGGCTTAGAGTTTAAAGTTCTGTATCTGTTCATTCATTGCTTCATGGAGATGATGACTCACATTCACTTCATTCCTTCTAGACTGCTTTTTATTTACTAATGCACAAGGCTCCAGGAAAATCTCTCTCAAATTTGTCCCCTCCTTTCTAGTTCCACTTCAGCCACCTCCACTGGCTGGGTTCAGATGTCCCCTCTGTCCGGACTAGTCCATGAGTCTCCCTACCTTGGCACTTGTTTAACATTTGTCTTCTGGCATCCCAAGCGAAGAAGACACTCTCAATCTAATATGGAAACTTTCTTTCTTTCTTTCTTTCTTTCTTTCTTTCTTTCTTTCTTTCTTTCTTTCTTTCTTTCTTTCTTTCTTTCTTTTAAAGGTTTTATTTATTTATTGACAGAGAGAGATCACAAGTAGGCAGGGAGGCAGGCAGAGAGAGAAAGAAGCAGGCTCTCTGCGGAGCAGAGAACCCAATGCGGGGCTCGATCCCAGGACCCTGGGATCATGACCTGAGCTGAAGGCAGAGGCTTTAACCCACTAAGCCACCCAGGCGCCCCTGGAATCTTTCTTTTAAAAAAGAAAACTGCATGTCTCTCAGGCCATTTTCTGAAGACTTGTGACAGCAGCCTTGAACAGGAAGAGATAAGAGGTGTTTGTGGTCATGATTGGCCAGATTTGCATTAGAAATCTTCCATGACCACTGTGTCCATGGCCTTGGACAAAGTGAGGAGGAAGGAAGTCCTAGGGAGGGAGGAAAAGGCAGCCCAAGCTCTGGGGAATGAGTCCTCAGGAAGGATGGCTTATTACAGCATTGGCAAGCCCAGGCATGTGAGCCATGACAGCAATAATAAAAGATGTGCACTGGGATAGAGTACAACTAGAGACAACTGGAGACAGAGATATTTTGAATCTCTTGTGGCAATGAGCAGAGGAAGACGGGAGACTGACACTCAGCCAGAGCTGTCTTGGGGCCAGGCCTGGAACCCAGTGTGTCACAAGAACCTGAACCTGAGGGAGTTTTCATGGTGTTTTCACTTCTGTACCTTGGACCCGGCTAATTTAAATGGAGATTTGATATGGGATAACAATAAAAGGAGGTAGTGAAATCTACCAAACTGACAAACTTAGTTCTAAACTTGGGAATCCCTTTCTATGTTGGGGTAGCCATGCTTCTTGGGTGTGGTTGTCAGTGGGGGTGACAACCACATTCCCCTTCCTTCTCTTCTTTCTCTTCCTTTTTCCACCTCTAATTTTTCTTAAGTAGATATAAAATAATATTTATACCATCTATAAGTATAGATTACAACAACATAAACACCTAGGAGCCCACCATCCCATTAAAAATGAAGAATATTGCATTATTTTAAAAGTTCTTTATGGGCTTAGCTCCATAAAGACATTAGTTGTGAGAATTATATGTCCTATTCTCATGATTTTCTTTGTAGCTTTCTCACATGTTTGAAATCCTAAACACAGAATTGTTTAGTTCTACATTTTAAAGTTTTAAGTAATGAGGTCATGCTGTATACATTGTTCTGGGTTTTCCTCTCTTCCCTCCCACTTATGTTCTTGAATTGCTTTCTTATTGATCCCTGTTATTATCATCTTATTTTCACTGTTGGATGGATTGTATTGTGTTAGATATTCAGGTTGTTTCTAGTTTTGTTTTTTCCTTTTCCCCTCTTTTTTCATTTCTTGCTATGACAGAGCTGCTGAGAGTATTTTGGTACATGTTTCTTTGTCCATAAATGGAATAGTTTCTCTAGGGTGTAAACGTAGGAGTGCAATTGCTTTGCCGTAGGTAAGACAGACACATCCTCAACTCTAGATAAAGCCCAACTGTTTCCAGAGTGACAACAGAACTTTACACCCCCCCTGCAGTGTATCAGGGTTTTGGTGTCCCATGTCCTTGATAACACTTGATATTCTCAGTCTTGAAAATTTCTAACCATGCAAACATAGAATGATATCCCACTGTGGACTTCTCCTGAATAGTAATGAGATTGAACATCCTTTATATATTCATCGATCTTTGGGATTTCTCTTTCTCTGAAGTGCTTAGTTAAGTCTCTTCATCATTTTCTACAAAATTGCTGGTCTTTTTCAATTTGCATTGCAAGGAATTTCTGCCACTGAAATGTATTTGTTGTAAATATCTTCTCCCCCTTTGTGACTTTTTACTCTCTTTACAGCATCTTTGGATGAAGAAACATTCTAAAATTTAAGGTAGTCAAATTCATCAATATTTTCCTGCACTTTTTTTCTCAATTAAGAAATCCTCTATATCTTAAGAATATAAAAATGTTTTTGATACTGTTTTCTAAGTCTTGTAGTCTTTCTTTAATACACTTTTTATGTTTTTATTTTTATTTACCTAAAATATTTTATTTATTTATTTGATAGAGACACAACAAGAGAGGGAACACAAGCAAGGGGAGTGGGAGAGGGAGATGCAGGCTCCCCGCTGAGCAGGGAGCTCCATGTGGGGCTCGATCCCAGGATCCTGTGATCATGACCTGAGCTGAAGGCAGACTTTTAATGACTGAGCCACCCAGGTGCCCCTAATATACTTTTTATTTTGGAATAACTTAATGTTTATAGAAAATTTTCAGCAATAGTGCAGAGAGTCCTTTTTCAATTCCATCCTTTGTTAATATTTTACATTGCAATTATACATTTGCTAAAGGTAAGAAACCACCATAATCCATTACTTTTAATTGAACTACAGATTTTGTTTGCATTTCACTGGTATTTTTCTTTTTCTGTGTCAAGATCCAATCTGGGTGAAATTGAATTTCCTTGTCATTTCTACCCAATCTGGGCTAATCTGATACTTTAAAATTTTAGTCTTTCCTTGATTTTCTTGACCTTGACAGTTTGAGGAATACTGGTGAGTTATGCTGTAGAATTTCTTTGAATCTATTTTTTTTCAGATGATTTCCCAATAATTTGAGTGGGGTTAGGGTTTTTTTTGGGAAGAAAAAAAAAAGCACATAGATAAAGTGCCCTTCTTAGCCCAAAATATCAAAGGTTATATGATACCTATAAGATATTATTTGGGAGGTTAGCCTTGATCACCTGGTTCAGTACCCCTGCCAGATTTCACCACTATGAAGTTACTGTTTTTCTCTTTACATACTCTAATCCTTGGAAACAAGTCTAATCCAGCCTGCACACAAAGTGGGATAGTGATGGTGATTAATCTCTATCTCCTGAGGGGAGAAGTATCTACATATATTAAATGCAATTCTTCTGTAAGGCATTTCTTCCCAATTTATTTATTTATGCAATCATTTATCTTTACTCATGTATATATTCATGAATATTTATTTTGTACTTTGGGCTGCCTTATAGTTTTTCATTCACATGCAAGTCTTTTGTCTATCTGGAATTGGTAGTTTAATATGGTGTGAGGTTGGGGACCAGTTCTGTTCTTTTATATTGTTAGTTGTTTTAGCACCTTCATAGAAAAAAAATGCACACACCCCCCAACATACTCACACTTATCTGCTGTGACTGTCTATTCATAAAAAGATTCTGTTTAAATAATTCTTGCCAACCCAATAATTTAAAAATCATACTGATTTAGTTTTATATATAGAATTTTAAATTTAATGTTTTCTGTGATATTGAGCTATTTGGTATGCTGTATATTCCTTGTGGATGTTGGGAACTGTTCCTAGCACATATTAAGTAAAAATATTTTAAGAATTCTTGGAATTTGTTTTAAAGTCAAAGTAAAACATTCAAGGTAATAATAGTATACTGTTGATTAGATGCTTACTGTGGGCTTTATGCTAAACATTACCAACATCTTGTATAGTTCTCACATCATTTTTGCAAGACGGGTACTTTTCGGTCTACATAGATGAGAAAACTGAGGTTCATAGAGAACAAATAACTTACCCAAAACCACAGCTCAACAGTAATAAAGTCAGATTCCAACCTGCGTTTTATTTCCATGTTCATTGTTGATTTCTTCCAGATGCTGGTAGAAGGGCTCTGCTTGCTTTACGACCTAATCCTTTTGACTCAAACAAATTTTCAATGAACCCTTAGTACAAACCTTTCAAGAAACATTTACTGTTAAGGTATGTTCTGCCCTATCCGCCTCATCTCATATTAAATATGAACAAGAGTAGTTTCAAATTGAAACAGATGCACATTTAAAAACCAAACCTGGCTGGATTTGCTATAGAAACACTAAGTCGTGCTTGAGAGGGAAAATGGGACCCCTTACAAATGAAACTATTAGAGAGAGTCAAATTTACAAGCCCACTTAAACTATTAAAATTATTTTTAGGGAAAGCAATAAACCAAAAGAAACAAGCAAGGGCACCCTGCTGTTAAAAGTATGGAGAATTAAGATGAGACTGGAAAAGACGATGGGAAACTAATTTATAAGAGCAATTTAACATCTTGGAGGTAATAGGAAACACATGAGTAGGTACTCATGTGATAGATGCTTGATGTTGAATTTTACTCTGCAGAACACATTTTATTTTTAAGTCACAGATCCTGGCCAAGGATCTGTGTTGCTGATAAATCCCATGATTGGCAAACATCTCTTTGAAAAAGATGGATGGTACTTTGATAGGAATTGCATTAAATGTGTAGATTGCTGATTGGCGAGACAAAATTCTTATAGAAAATAGGGAGCTGGAGGAAAAAAATAAATAAAATGCTGGTCAACAAAAATGATTGTTAGGCCTTGGCTTCCAAAAACAAACCAAAGCAGACAGGGTTTGAATGTTCTGCCAACAGAGAGCAGCTCTTATGACTCACTTTCTTCAGTTGTTTAGGAAACACTGCAATGACCCGGTTGTTTATAAAGATGGATATCCCCAAATATTACGCAGATAAGTATCTTTATAAACGATCAAACCATCCTTCATGTGCTTAGAATTTGGGGCATTATACTCCAATTTCTCTAATTCTATCTTTTAAGGTTATCCACTAACCAATACAGTTGTTCAAAGTTAGCCATTTCAAAGTTTTCAACATCAAAATGAAAATTATTACATAAATTTCAACAAATTTTCAAAACCAAAGATAATAAAAAATCACAGATGTAAGGTGTTTTCGATTAGCCCTTGATACCAAAGTCCTGTGAAATCAGAAAACAGATTTATAAGAAATATCCTGGATCATGATGTCAATAATCAAGTAGGATAAAAATTACTCAAAATGCTTTGCAAATTATCATTCTGTGGGCCATTTCTTTCTTTGTTTTTATTTTTTAAAAGATTTTATTGATTTATTTGACAGACAGAGATCACAAGCAGGCAGAGAGGCAGGTAGAGAGAGAGGGTTCAGAAGCAGTCTCCCTGAGGAGCAGACAGCCCAATGCAGGACTCGATCCCAAGACCCTGAGATCATGACCTGAGCTGAAGGCAGAGGCTTTAACCCACTGAGCCACCCAGGCACCCTGTAGGCCAATTCTTAAATGATGGAACTGGTAGGTATGGCAATCAGAATAATGTCCTCTCCCCCTCCACTGAATGCCCATTTTATTCTTGGAACCTGTAAATATTAAATGGTAATAGAGAATTTTCAGAGATGACTAACTAAGGACCTTCAGATGAGGAGATTGTCATAGATTATCTGTGTGGGCCCATGTAATAACAAGGTTTATTGTAAATGAAAGAGAAATGTAGGAGAGTCAAAATCAGAGAAGCAGATGTGACCATCAAAACTGGGGTCAGAAAGCTTCACTGTTGGCTTTGAAGATGGAGAAAAGAGCTATGAGCTAAGAAATGCCTGTAGAATGTGGAAAAGGCAAGGAAACAAATTCTCCTCGAGAGCCTCAATTAAAGCAGCCCTATGGGACACCTTGCTTTTAGCCCAGTGTGACTCACGCCAGATGTCTATTCTATAGAACTGTTACAGAATAAATTTGCTTTAAGACATTCCATTTGTGGTTGATTTGTTGTAGCAAAGATAGGAAACTAATATGAGGGGCACAAGAATACATTTCATAAAAATAAGTAATTTTTTTAAAAAAGCAGAACCTTGTGATACAGGAGAAATTGAGCTATAAAGATTTCCAGGGACATAATTATAGTTCTTTTCAAACCAGAGCAGAAGAGAACACTTCTACTCATTGGCTTTACAAATATCAGTTACGGAGGCTTACCTATTCCGTTTCAGATTTTACAAAAGGTTTAAATCTCTTTGGTTCCATTTTACAATGAAAATCATCTTAGTAGAAAAAAAAAAAAAAGAATTCATTCAACCAGACACTAAGCATCTAAAACATATGCTTCATAGTGGGGATAGCAGCAGAAATGGGACGTGTCCCTTATTCCTGCATTTTGAGGCATATGATACAGTAAAGCTCTTTTGTCTTTTTTAATTTTTGACCGTGAACCATAGTAGAAAATATTATTTTCTTTTAAAAAAATTTTTTTTTGGAAAATATAATTTTCATTGTAACTCAGTATTCATACCTTTCTAAGACAGAAACAAAGTTTGATATGCTCTAATATTTTTTATTCTCTTCTGGTCTGTTTTAACAAATGCTAGGTAGCAACCGTTAAATCGATTCTCTAACCCACTACGGGTTTGAAAACACTAGCGTTGCGACTAAGTAAGATATATAGAGAAATAGCTGAATGTGTCATATTCTACACCACGTGAAAATGATGTCTGTGTTAATTACAAGAAAAAATAACAATAGCTAACATTAGATGCTTACTACGGTCACCGTTCTAAGGGCATGTGTAGCATTTGAAGTACCCTAACCAGGTAATCAGAGGGAGCAGTATAAAAATTTCAAAGATCATTATCAAAATCTACACCAGAGGGTTTTTAATTAGCTTCCTCAATTTTTTTTTTTTACATTTTTATTTATTTATTTATTTATTTTTTTTTTGAAATTTTAATATAATTTTTTATTTTTTATAAACATATATTTTTATCCCCAGGGGTACAGGTCTGTGAATCACCAGGTTTACACACTTCACAGCACTCACCAAAGCACATACCCTCCCCAATGTCCATAATACCACCCCCTTCTCCCAAACCCCCTCCCCCCAACAACCCTCAGTTTGTTTTGTGAGATTAAGAGTCACTTATGGTTTGTCTCCCTCCCATCCCATCTTGTTTCATTTATTCTTCTCCTACCCACTTAAGCCCCCGTGTTGCATCACCACTTCCTCATATCAGGGAGATCATATGATAGTTGTCTTTCTCCGCCTGACTTATTTCGCTAAGCATGATACGCTCTAGTTCCATCCATGTTGTCGCAAATGGCAAGATTTCATTTCTTTTGATGGCTGCATAGTATTCCATTGTGTATATATACCACATCTTCTTGATCCATTCATCTGTTGATGGACATCTAGGTTCTTTCCATAGTTTGGCTATTGTGGACATTGCTGCTATAAACATTCGGGTGCATGTGCCCCTTTGGATCACTACATTTGTATCTTTAGGGTAAATACCCAATAGTGCAATTGCTGGGTCATAGGGCAGTTCTATTTTCAACATTTTGAGGAACCTCCATGCTGTTTTCCAGAGTGGCTGCACCAGCTTGCATTCCCACCAACAGTGTAGGAGGGTGCCCCTTTCTCCGCATCCTCGCCAGCATCTGTCATTTCCTGACTTGTTGATTTTAGCCATTCTGACTGGTGTGAGGTGATATCGCATTGTGGTTTTGATTTGTATTTCCCTGATGCCGAGTGATATGGAGCACTTTTTCATGTGTCTGTTGGCCATCTGGATGTCTTCTTTGCAGAAATGTCTGCTCATGTCCTCTGCCCATTTCTTGATTGGATTATTTGTTCTTTGGGTGTTGAGTTTGCTAAGTTCTTTATAGATTCTGGACACTAGTCCTTTATCTGATATGTCGCTTGCAAATATCTTCTCCCATTCTGTCAGTTGTCTTTTGATTTTGTGAACTGTTTCCTTTGCTGTGCAAAAGCTTTTGATCTTGATGAAATCCCAATAGTTCATTTTTGCCCTTGCTTCCCTTGCCTTTGGCGTTGTTCCTAGGAAGATGTTGCTGCGGCTGAGGTCAAAGAAGTTGCTGCCTGTGTTCTCCTCAAGGATTTTGATGGATTCCTTTCTCACATTGAGGTCCTTCATCCATTTTGAGTCTATTTTTGTGTGTGGTGTAAGGAAATGGTCCAATTTCATTTTTCTGCATGTGGCTGTCCAATTTTCCCAGCACCATTTATTGAAGAGGCTGTCTTTTTTCCATTGGACATTCTTTCCTGCTTTGTCGAAGATTAGTTGACCATAGAGTTGAGGGTCTATTTCTGGGCTCTCTATTCTGTTCCATTGATCTATGGGTCTGTTTTTGTGCCAGTACCATGCTGTCTTGATGATGACAGCTTTGTAATAGAGCTTGAAGTCCGGGATTGTGATGCCACCAACGTTGGCTTTCTTTTTCAATATCCCTTTAGCTATTCGAGGTCTTTTCTGGTTCCATATAAATTTTAGAATTATTTGTTCCATTTCTTTGAAAAAGATGGATGGTACTTTGATAGGAATTGCATTAAATGTGTAGATTGCTTTAGGTAGCATAGACATTTTCACAATATTTATTCTTCCAATCCAGGAGCATGGAACATTTTCCCATTTCTTTGTGTCTTCCTCAATTTCTTTCATGAGTACTTTATAGTTTTCTGAGTATAGATTCTGTGTCTCTTTGGTTAGGTTTATTCCTAGGTATCTTATGGTTTTGGGTGCAATTGTAAATGGGATTGACTCCTTAATTTCCCTTTCTTCTGTCTTGCTGTTGGTGTAGAGAAATGCAACTGATTTCTGTGCATTGATTTTATATCCTGACACTTTACTGAATTCCTGTATAAGTTCTAGCAGTTTTGGAGTGGAGTCTTTTGGGTTTTCCACATATAGTATCATATCATCTGCGAAGAGTGATAATTTGACTTCTTCTTTGCCGATTTGGATGCCTTTAATTTCCTTTTGTTGTCTGATTGCTGAGGCTAGGACCTCTAGTACTATGTTGAATAGCAGTGGTGATAATGGACATCCCTGCCGTGTTCCTGACCTTAGTGGAAAAGCTTTCAGTTTTTCTCCATTGAGAATGATATTTGCGGTGGGTTTTTCATAGATGGCTTTGATGATATTGAGGTATGTGCCCTCTATCCCTACACTTTGAAGAGTTTTGATCAGGAAGGGATGCTGTACTTTGTCAAATGCTTTTTCAGCATCTATTGAGAGTATCATATGGTTCTTGTTCTTACTTTTATTGATGTGTTGTATCACATTGACTGATTTGCGGATGTTGAACCAACCTTGCAGCCCTGGAATAAATCCCACTTGGTCGTGGTGAATAATCTTTTTAATGTACTGTTGAATCCTATTGGCTAGTATTTTGTTGAGTATTTTCGCATCTGTGTTCATCAAGGATATTGGTCTATAGCTCTCTTTTTTGGTGGGATCCTTGTCTGGTTTTGGGATCAAGGTGATGCTGGCCTCATAAAATGAGTTTGGAAGTTTTCCTTCCATTTCTATTTTTTGGAACAGTTTTAGGAGAATAGGAATTAGTTCTTCTTTAAATGTTTGGTAGAATTCCCCCGGGAAGCCGTCTGGCCCTGGGCTTTTGTTTGTTTGGAGATTTTTAATGACTGTTTCAATCTCCTTACTGGTTATGGGTCTGTTCAGGCTTTCTATTTCTTCCTGGTTCAGTTGTTGTAGTTTATATGTTTCTAGGAATGCATCCATTTCTTCCAGATTGTCAAATTTATTGCCGTAGAGTTGCTCATAGTATGTTCTTATAATAGTTTGTATTTCCTTGGTGTTAGTTGTGATCTCTCCTCTTTCATTCATGATTTTATTTATTTGGGTCCTTTCTCTTTTCTTTTTGATAAGTCTGGCCAGGGGTTTATCAATTTTATTAATTCTTTCAAAGAACCAGCTCCTACTTTCGTTGATTTGTTCTATTGTTTTTTTGGTTTCTATTTCATTGATTTCTGCTCTGATCTTTATGATTTCTCTTCTCCTGCTAGGCTTAGGGTTTCTTTCTTGTTCTTTCTCCAGCTCCTTTAGGTGTAGGGTTAGATTGTGTACCTGAGACCTTTCTTGTTTCTTGAGAAAGGCTTGTACCGCTATATATTTTCCTCTCAGGACTGCCTTTGTTGTGTCCCACAGGTTTTGAACCGTTGTATTTTCATTATCATTTGTTTCCATGATTTTTTTCAATTCTTCTTTAATTTCCCGGTTGACCCATTCATTCTTTAGAAGGATACTGTTTAGTCTCCATGTATTTTGGTTCTTTTCAAACTTCCTTTTGTGGTTGAGTTCTAGCTTTAGAGCATTGTGGTCTGAAAATATGCAGGGAATGATCCCAATCTTTTGATACCGGTTGAGTCCTGATTTAGGACCCAGGATGTGATCTATTCTGGAGAATGTTCCATGTGCACTAGAAAAGAATGTGTATTCTGTTGCTTTGGGATGAAATGTTCTGAATATATCTGTAATGTCCATCTGGTCCAGTGTGTCGTTTAAGGCCTTTATTTCCTTGCTGATCTTTTGCTTGGATGATCTGTCCATTTCAGTGAGGGGAGTGTTAAAGTCCCCTACTATTATTGTATTATTGTTGATGTGTTTCTTTGATTTTGTTATTAATTGGTTTATATAGTTGGCTGCTCCCACGTTGGGGGCATAGATATTTAAAATTGTTAAATCTTCTTGTTGGACAGAACCTTTGAGTATGATATAGTGTCCTTCCTCATCTCTTATTATAGTCTTTGGCTTAAAATCTAATTGATCTGATATAAGGATTGCCACTCCTGCTTTCTTCTGATGTCCATTAGCATGGTAAATTCTTTTCCACCCCCTCACTTTAAATCTGGAGGTGTCTTCGGGTTTAAAATGAGTTTCTTGGAGGCAACATATGGATGGGTTTTGTTTTTTTATCCATTCTGATACCCTGTGTCTTTTGACAGGGGCATTTAGCCCATTAACATTCAGGGTAACTATTGAGAGATATGAATTTAGTGCCATTGTTTTGCCTGTAAGGTGACTGTTACTGTATATGGTCTCTGTTCCTTTCTGATCTACCACTTGTAGGCTCTCTCTTTGCTTAGAGGACCCCTTTCAAGATTTCCTGTAGAGCTGGTTTGGTGTTTGCAAATTCTTTCAGTTGTTGTTTGTCCTGAAAGCTTTTAATCTCTCCTTCTATTTTCAATGATAGCCTAGCTGGATATAGTATTCTGGGCTGCATGTTTTTCTCATTTAGTGCTCTGAAAATATCATGCCAGCTCTTTCTGGCCTGCCAGGTCTCTGTGGATAAGTCAGCTGCCAATCTAATATTTTTACCATTGTATGTTACAGACTTCTTTTCCCTGGCTGCTTTCAGGATTTTCTCTTTGTCACTGAGACTTGTAAATTTTACTATTAGGTGATGGGGTGTGGGCCTATTCTTATTGATTTTGAGGGGCGTTCTCTGAACCTCCTGAATTTTGATGCTCGTTCCCTTTGCCATATTGGGGAAATTCTCCCCAATAATTCTCTCTAGTATACCTTCTGCTCCCCTCTCTCTTTCTTCTTCTTCTGGAATCCCAATTATTCTAATGTTGTTTCGTCTTATGGTGTCACTTATCTCTCGAATTCTCCCCTCATGGTCCAGTATCTGTTTGTCCCTCTTTTGCTCAGCTTCTTTATTCTCTGTCATTTGGTCTTCTATATCACTAATTCTTTCTTCTGCCTCATTTATCCTAGCAGTGAGAGCCTCCATTTTTGATTGCACCTCATTAATAGCTTTTTTTATTTCAACTTGGTTAGATTTTAGTTCTTTTATTTCTCCAGAAAGGGCTTTCATATCTCTCGAGAGGGTTTCTCTAATATCTTCCATGCCTTTTTCGAGCCCGGCTAGAACCTTGAGAATTGTCATTCTGAAGTCTAGATCTGACATATTACCAATGTCTGAATTGATTAGGTCCCTAGCCTTCGGTACTGCCTCTTGTTCTTTTTTTTGTGTTGAATTTTTCCGTCTTGTCATTTTGTCCAGAGAAGAGTATATGAGGGGGCAAGTAAAATACTAAAAGGGTGGCAACAACCCCAGGAAAATATGCTTTAACCAAATTAGAAGAGATCCCAAATCGTGAGGGGGGAGAAAGGGGATAAAAAGAGGTTCAAAAAGGATGAAAGAAAAAAAGAAAAAAAAAAAAAAGAAAAAAGAAAGAAAAAAAAAAGAAAAAAGAAAGAAAAAAAAAAAGAAAAGAATTAAAAAAAAAAAGAAAACACCTTTCAGAAAGTGGTTGTTTTCTGTTTCCAGAATTGCTGTTCTTCTTCTCTTCGATCTGCCGATGGATTTTCAGGTGTTTGCAATCTTTAGATAAGCTATCTAGCTGATCTCTGGCTAGCTGAAGTAGTCTCGGCCTGCTACTTTTCCGCCATCTTGACTCCTCCTCCAGCTTCCTCAATTTTAAAGAGTTGTGCCTGAGTTATGGGAATAGATCGGATGAGGGAACGGGCAACAATGGCCCATGAACATGGGGTAAGAAAGCGGCCATGACTAGCCGCAGCTACCATCTCTGAAGCCAAGTGTGAGACGCAAAGCTCCATGTGGCCGTTGACCTTCATTTCAGAGCAGACAGTGTTCCTTGACTCAAGCCAAAAGGTTGGCTGGTCGGCTTTCCCCAGTGCCTTCACAGCCTCGGTAGTCTAAGCTTGGGGCAAAACTCTGGGACGATCTGTGCTTGCTTGTTAGTAAATATTAGGTAGGACTTAGTCCAAAACCTGTTCTCATTGTTAGCCTACTGCGAGGTAGCAAGGTTACATGAGAGAGGATTGCCAGCCAACGCCGACCTGCAAAGAACATGATGATTATTAAAATGGTCAACTTGGCTCCTTTTTGGCAGCGGGGCTGGGGGCGGATAGAGAAAAGGTAAACTTGGCTTCTTTTAGTTTCCTCAGCAGACTTTATAGTCTGTTTTTAGAAACTTGTATTTCCCCTCTTAGCCGGGGTTTCTCCGAGGGATGCTGTCAGAAACCTTCAGGTGGGACGGAGTGTTCTACATTTTCAAAGGCACCCTTCCCATTCCGTAAACAGTGATGTTCAAGAACACTGGCTGAAATTGCAAACTTCTGCTTAAGCGCAGGGGCTCAGACAGTCAGACCTGCTGCTGTCTTACCTGCTTTCTTCCTGCCCAGCCACAACCTGGAAGCATGGTTGCTTTGAAGACCGGGGCATTTTCCCTTCCCACCACATCTGGAATTCTGCTCCTTGATGCTTCTTTTTTCCTCCTAGCCTGCGGCATAAATTGTCTTCTGACTCTCATAGTACCGTAAGGAGAGAAGTAGTAGAGAAAGGGTGTGAAACTGTTTAGAGATATTGCTAGCAGTAGTTTGTCGTTTATGGTTTGAAGCCCTGTGTCTTACAAGAAAGGATAGAAGGCAGCATGCGCAGTGCTGAAAGCGGGCTGTTTAATGTCTCTGGTTTCCACTCTTTGTTCTCGTGGCTCAGATTGCCTTCTGTGCTTGCTACAACTACCTTCCTGCGTGGTGCCTCCCACCCCCACCCCTCCCCAGCCAAGCCCTTAGTGACAGTTTCCTTTGCAAGCCTTGGAACTTAAAAGAGTGGATTCCAAATAGTAATGGCTAGTGATCGTGTCAAGTTTCTTCCTTTAGAGGTCTGAAGTTGACTCAGAAAGAAAAGAAGCAGAAAGAGAGAAAGGAAAGAAGGAAGGAAGGAAGGAAGGAAGGAAGGAAATTTTAAAAGGGGTCTTGGGTCTGTAGAGAATAAAATGACTCCTTCTTCCCATTATAATGAGTATATTTTAAAACACACAAGCAAGCAAAGTTTAATAATGCAAGATTGCTTGTCCCAGGTTACCCCCACCCCAAAAATTCTTCACCTTTAATTTCAGTTGTCAGTGAAGATCGATAGTTATTTTTAATGGAGATTGGGTTAGCAGAAATATTTTGACGTATTTAAAGCCCTCTCACATACTGCACTGAGTTTTTTCTCTTCTGTGAGTCCACGCTTTGGAGACACAGGGATTTCAAGAATGATACTAGTGAAACTTACGTAGAAAATGACTCTAGGACACTGCTTTAAGATGTTCTACATTTCCACTTCTAAAGTCTCTGTATTATCTATTTATAAGTATTCATCTCTCCTGAGAAGCCTTCCTCACCTCCTGTGTTTGTTTGGATGTGCCCCCTAGTTGAAGATTTTCAGAGTACCCTGAAATTCTGTCTTCTAAAGCCCCTATGATAACTATCTCCTCTTTCTTTGCCTGGACCAACACCAGGCACACAGTAGGTGTTTAATAACTGCCAGTTAGAGGGATAAATGAATTACTGTCACTCCATGGGTTTTATTTTTTCCCACTTGGGTGACTAAGTGATTTTCCTTCCTTTTTGACATTAAGGCATTTTTACAGAACTGGGAAAACATTATTTAATGTGAAAAGCCACTATTAAGATCTATTATAATCTTCACCCCAAAATAGAAAGGAACAATTCATCTTTTCCATCTAGTGTCTAAATGGTGGTAACGAGTTTCAGTTTCTAAATGTAATTACTGTGTAGGTCCTATTCATTTTGTTCTTCTTGGATACCCCTGAAGCATTCCTCCAGCTTTCCACCTCTGAGTTTTGTCTTAAGTACACTCTTGTCAGTTGAGATTAAGATAACATTTCTCTGTGAACACAAACGCAGAGAAAAAATGCCAGCCATGCTGTCTGAGGGACGGGCTATGCTGTTTCTCCTGTTTTCTCTCTGTTCCTCAGGCAGAGCGGAGGCTATGCCCCTGAACAATAAAGAGAGCCAGCGGGTACAACTGCTGGGCGAGTGAGGTGTTGCGCGACGTTCCCTCAATGACAACTAAAGCAAGTGCTAGGCTTGGGGCTAGCCCCCTGTCATTTCTTCAACATTCTGGAAGGACCGATGTTTCCAAATAAGTATTTCAGGGTACAGAAGAGTCTTCTGCCCTACTCTTCATTCTCTTTGTCCCTTTTCTTTTGATCTCATGGGCATCCAGAAAGGTGAACCTAATCATGGTACTTTTCACCAAAATGTCTAGAATTTTCTTGACTTTGAAATAACCAAAGGGCTTGGTTAAAATAGTCATATGAAATATTCATTTCATTCTACATTCCTGTGTCTACGTGCCTGCTTTTTTTCTGAAGTAGCTTCAAGTTCAACCTGAGATAAAATTCTTCCGTTTAACAAATATTTGCAGGCATGTGATATTGTAGTAAGTATTAGAAGCAAGGCAGAGACGGTGGCTGCTTTTATGGTAGTCTCATCTTAATGATTTCCTGTCCTGAACTATCTCAACTCCAAATTCTGCTACCCGGATTCGGTTGCACTACATTTTTCTAGTGTTTCCCAAATTCTTTCTCTCAGAAAGGGGTAAGATAGGTTCATAAGAAACTGTCTGGGATGCTTATTAAATGTTCAGATTCTCAGCTTATTAAATCCAGATTCTATTTCAGTAGGCAAGACTGACACAGGAATTTCTATTTTTAAAAAAAATTTCAACTATTGGGGTGCCTGGGTATCTCAGTTGGTTAATCCTGGGATTCTTGATTTTGGCTCAGGTTGTGATCTCAGGGCCATGGGATCTGGCCTGCCTCTAGCCCAAGTGGAACCTCATATGGAGCCCCACCTCAAGCCCCACATAGGGATTCTCTCTCTCTCTATTTCTTTCTGTCCCAGTGGGGCACTCTATCTTTCATTCTCTCTGGGAAAAAAAAAATCAACTATTTAAAAATGTTTTTAGAAGTGGTGTGGGCTTTTTTTGGAGGGGGAGGACAATACTCAAAAGTTAGAAAAATTTTGTAATATCTGAAAATTTGAGTGACTCAATAGCTAAAAAGCACTTTTATTTTTGATTTGGTAAGCATATTAAGTACCGCTGGTGAGAAAATTATCAAAGACAACTTAATCCAGCATAGCAACCACCGTGATAATGAATAATGACTAATCCTCTCAAGTAAATTGACCATTGAGCTTTCTTCCAACTCATGCATTGCAAATTTAAAAGAAATCACACAAATTAGTAAGGATTATATAAAATGTATGAATATAAAATAAATACACACCTTTTTTTCTGGTTATATGCTGTAATGTAGCATCTGTCCTGTTTCTAACAGTTTGTATAGGGCTACAAGGAATATTTTCTGTATAAACAGACACTGTAAAGCACTCTAATACTTTGTAATCACATCAATGTATCTTAGGCATTGACAGAGCCTGAGGCTAGGATTAAATCTAAGTAAAAATTGTTTTTTCTCTTTAGAATAGTACAAATCCTTCAAAGGTGATCAAATGTCTTTGTAGACTTACCTAGAAATTTACCTAACACAGCGTGTCATTGCTTTAAAAAATTTTGAATGCCAACATTTGAAGTGAGGCATATTTTATTTTCTAGAATTTCCATTACTGGAAACTAAGATTTCAAGGTTCTATGCAGAAACCTTTACTTTTCTAAAGGCTCCAACTAAAATAATTACTTTTTATTATCTCTTTCTTGCCAACTGTCTAAATTTTCACCTATTTTTCTTCATTGTAGATTTGACACAGCCATTGCCAAATTAATTAAATGCCTTTTATTATTTTACCAGAAGTATGGAATTCCTAAAGAGCAAAAAGAACTAAAATGTTATTCATGTTAGGGCAATGAAAATGTTCTAAAACTAGATTGTGGTTGCACATTTTGTAAACATAAACTAAAAGCAGTGAACTGTCTACTTTAAAATGGTAGATTTTATGGTATGTAAATTATAACTCAATAAAGCTGTTAGAAAATTTTTATTAGGTTTATTTTAAATGCTAAAAGCATTTGCTAAATCTTTGATGGCACATCTATGGAAATAGAAAGGAGGCAACCAGAGAAATTAATTTCCCTGCATATTTCCCTTCTATTTCCTTTTTAAACTTATTTAGACATCGTGCAGTCATTCTGTGACCCTCTATAAGTGAGGAGAACTTCTCGCAAGCTTGGAAATTTTAGTTAAGATGGATATCATTGGCAAGTATAACAATAAAATATGGCCGATACTAATGCTTCTTTCACATTTTACTTATTTGTAATGTGTTTCCTTGGAAGGCTACATGTAGGTATCCAAACAGAGCTTCTGGAACATGTAACGGATGCTTTAGAAGATAGCACATGGAATGTGAAATCGGTTTAAGGACTTTTAAAAGCTCCATAATTCTGAATTAAGTAAGATCTCCAATACATGGGGAATCAACCTTATTGCAATAATTTTCTCTGTGATATCTTTGGGTGTGTACTTAAAAAAAAAAAAAGTTAGGGGTGCCTGGGTAGCTCAGTCAGTTAAGTGTCTGACTCTTGATTTTGGCTCAGGTCATGATCTCAGGGTGGTGAGATTAGAGCCCTGTTGGGCTCACACTGAGTATGGAACCTGCCTAAGATTCTCTCTCTCCCTCTCCATCTGCCTATCACCATCCCCATTATGTGCTCCCTCTCTCTAAAAAAAAAAAAAAAACAAAAAAACCAAAACCCTAGGGGCACTTGGGTGGTTCAGTTAATTGAGGCTCTGTCTCTTGATTTCAGCTCAGATCATGATCTCAGGGTCATGGGATCGAGCCCCATGTGGAGCTCCTTGCTTAGTGTGGAGTTTGCTGGTCTCTCTCCCTCTGGTCTTCCCTCTTTTCATATGCACTCTCTCTCTTTCTCTTAAATAAACAAATGAATAAAATCATTTAAAAAGTCTTTGTTTAAAAAAAAAAAAGAGCCTAATAATGCTAGAATATTTTGCAAGAGATTGGCCATTTAAATATATATTAAAGTAAATACACTTTAAAGGAAATTTTCTTATTCATAAATAATTTAATAAATGTTATTACCAGTATTATTGTCTTCTTCCTACTATGTTCATGACTTCTTGTTAAATCAAAAACCAGTCTGTGCTTAAGAGACTTATTGATTCCATAAAGCATGCCAGTGTCTTGGCAACATGAGATACTATACATTAAGCCATCCCAAATAAGTGAGTTTTTATAAACCTTAATGAGGCCAAGGTCTTTCCCGCATGGCAGCTTCTTTAATGATTCTCTTCTAGGTTGTTCCTGGTCTCATCACTCCTGTAATTCATGTCCTATAAATAGTTAGAGGGCTCTCAAGGGAGCTCTTAAAGTTGTTTTGGAATTTGTTTTTAGAATCCCATTTGGTGATTTCCTGAGTTGTTGCTATGCCAAGTACACATCATGAAAAATTGGTATTTGAAAACTTCCCTGTGCGTCAAGACTCTTTAAGAGTCTAAGTACCCTGAACATTGCACAGAGCCATTCACGTCTTCCTAACAATGTGACATTGATGCTAAGCTAGGATTGCGTGTATTCTACAAAACCAAAAGGAAAACCACATATTCCCAATACTAACCTAGACCTGACACACTGGATGCAATTCCAAAAGGATGGGTTTAAGATACAGAGGGAATTTGCTTCAGAGGCTGTGAATATCATCATGGAATGACTTCCTTAAAATTAAAGTCATAACATGAGTTGATGAATTGTGATACACAGGAATAAAAATATTAAACAGTATAAATTAAGTGGTTTACATGAACTTATAATAAGAAAGTAGTCAACAAATGGTAACTATCATTACTATTAGCAGAAAATGGACAAAGATAACTATTTTCTCACTTTGCCTTTATGAATACCTAAATATTTGTCTCTTATCTTTGATGTTTAGTTGATTTCCACCTTTGTAACAAAGAAAATATAATTTTAATGAAAAAGAAGTTTATATATCTATGGGTGGTTGGGAAGAAATTCAGCATTTTGAGCAGAGTACAAGAGTACAAAGGTTTTGGAACATATAATAAAGACATTTTACCACCTGATGTAATCCCTGCATTGCAGGAAAAGTTTTTTGAGATAGAAATAAACATTTTGTAGACTAAGCTATAAAGATACTGATTAAGAGGTAGCTTTTGTGAGTAGCCATCTTTAGATCATGAAACTCAAATCTGCTCACAGATACTTTCTCAAACAGAAGATTTCAGTAAATTATAATCCTGAATAATCATTAAATGTACTCATATTTTGGAAGAAGCAGAAATGAGACAAATATCACTATCTCATTTTAGGTATCAAGGATATGCTAATGAGTTTTCTCAGTGAACCTGTTAAGATATCAAGAGCTACTCTCATGATAACACAGGCATTTTTAAAAGCCCAGGTCTTGTTCCTAATATTTTATTTCATTTTCAATTATTTTATTATTTACTTGTTTTTAAATTGTAAAAGATGCACAGCTTAAAATTTACCATCTTAACTATTTTTTAAATGTACAGCTCATTTGTCATTTACATTTTTGTGCAACTGTCACCACTATCCATCACCAGGACATTTTCGATCTTGCGAGACTGAAACCGTGTACTCATTAAACAATACCTCTCCATTTGTCCTCCTCCCTGGCCCTGGGGACCCCCATTCTGATTTCTTTCTCTATGAATTTGACTACTCTAGGTACCTTATATTACAACATTTATTCTGCGATTGGCTAATTTTGCTTAATGTAATGTCTTCAAGGGTCCTCCGTGTTATAGCATGTATCAGAATGTCCTTTTTTAGGGTTGAATAGTATTCCACTTCATGAATATGTCATACCTTTTCTATCCCTTCCTCTGGCAGTATGCATTCAGGTTGTTTCTACCTTTTTAAATTTTTTTTTAAAGATTTTATTTATTTGTTTGAGAGAGAGAGAGAGACAGAGTTACAGAGAACACGAGCTGGGAGCAGAGGGAGAAGCCAAACAGGGAGCCCTATGTGGGCTCGATCTCAGGACCCTAAGATCATGACCCGAGTGGAAGGTAGACACTTAACCCACTGAGCCACTGAGTCGTCCCTATTTTTGCCTTTTGGCTGTTGTGAATAATGGTGCTACAAATATGGGTGTACAAATATCTGAGTCTTTGCTTTTACTTCTTTTGGCTATATATCAAGAAATGGAGGGGCTCCTGGGTGGCTCAGTGGGTTAGAGCCTCTGCCTTCAGCTCCGGTCATGATCCCAGGGTCCTGGGATTGAGCCCCAGATCGGGCTCTCTGCTCAGCAGGGAGCCTGCTTTCCTCTCTCGCTCCGCCTGTCTCTCTGCCTGCTTGTGATCTCTGTCAAATAAATAAATAAAATATTTAAAAAGAAAAGAAAAGAAAAGAAATGGAATTCTAGAACAATGGCAATTCTATGTTTAATTTTTTTTTTTAAGGAACCACCAAACTACTTTCCATGGTGACTGCAACATTTTACATTCCCACCAGCAATGCACAGGGTTCCAGTTTTCCCACATCCTCACCAACATTTGTTATCCTCTGTTTTTTTAAATTAATATCATGGGGTACCTGGGTGGCTCAGTCAGTTGAGTGTGCAACTCTTGATCTTGGTTCATGGTTATGAGTTTAAGCCCTGCACTGGGCTCTGTGCTGGGTGTGGAGCCTACTTAGAAAAAAAGAAAAAGGAAAAAATCTTAGTTGATGTGAAGTGGTATCTCATTATGGCTTTTATTTGCATTTCCCTGCTAATTAGCAATGTTGAGTGTCTTTTCATGTGATTATTGGCAATTTGTATATCTTCCTTTGAGAAAAGTTGATTCAAGTTCTTTGCCCATTTTTTAATCAGGCTATTTTATTGGTGTTGGGTTTTCTTTATATATTCGGGATGTTAACTCCTTATGAGACAGATATGTGACTTGCAGATCTTTTCTCTCATTCTGAGCTAGCTTCTTCACTCTGTTGAGAGTGTAATTTAATGCGTGAAAATTTTTAATATTGATGCCATCCAGTTCATCTATTTTTTTCTTCTGTTGCCCTAATATTTTAACAAAATGGCATTCAGTTGAATTGGCCAATGTTAGGGTCAATTATACTCAGGACAGAGTGTTCCATATAGATGAGACATGAGCATATTTTGATTACACATTCTGTTACCCACACATTCTGCAGGATTGGTTCACAGTTTCAATTGAGGGCAGGCAGTTTTTTCTTATTTTTGTAATTTTTTTCCTTTGTGATTTTATTTAAAAACCTTAATTTAGGTCAAGAAACACAGATTCTGAAACATACTTTTTTAGTCACCATCATAGTTCTTGGAATTACTGGATATGAATGTCCAGAAATTTACCTCTGAGGCTGGACACTGTTCAGATCCCTTCATTCTGTAGTTACTTCAGTTTCTAGTCACATTTTTAAAAAAGATTTTATTTATTTATTTGACAGAGAGAGAGTTTTTTTTGATAAGTTTTTTTTTAATCAACAAATTGGGCTTTTATGTAACACAAAATGGTCTTGCCACGTGATCATCATAGATACACCCTTTATAACATCATTCTGGGGGTGGAGATAGCAAGGAGACAGCTATAACAACATAAAGTTCTAAGTTGACAAATTGTACAATGATAATGTCATCTGAATGTTCCCAAATTTTCCCTTGAAGCATAAAGCTCCCAAAATGTCACGTGTTGTTTAAATACAGGAGAGACATTGAAATATCCTGGAACTCTACATTGCCCAAAGGATTCCAGATTTTTAGGAAAAGAGTCCATTTCAATGATCTCATTATCGTTTAAGCATTGTATAGTGCTTTAATTACACACAGGCAAGCAAGCTTCTGAATTTAATCAAATACCTGGTCCAGTGGACAAAGTTGGAAAGTTTCTTCATTTCTCATGTAGGTGTGTGTGCATACACACACACACACACACACACACACACACACAGTAAGAACAGTAGAAATCATCCAGGACTTTTAGCCAACAGGCTATCTGCAGATATTGACAAAAGTGATGGATTTCAAGAATGCATTAAAACAAGCAAAATAATACTATTGTCCAAGTTTCTACTTGGGTGGATTCTTTCTAACTTTTTAAATTTAAAATGCTTAATTTTTGACATCATCTAAGTCAGAGTTAAGGCTGTAAGTAGGTTCCAAATGCTCTCACATTACATGTAGGAGTTTTAAAAATGTATATTTTCTGGAAGATTCAATATAAAAAAGAGAAAAGCAATTTGTTTACAAGTTGGCTGAGTACCAGTTAGTAGGATCTGAGAATTTCTAGGTAGGATGTCCAGTTTAAAAAAAGAGATAAACTTATCATTTGTAACTGAAACAAATTCTTTTGTTATATACCCAGTTGTTTGGGTTTCTCCAGCATCCTCTGTTGAAAGCTAAAGCTCAAAGAGTTGATATCATTATCAGGTGAAACAAGCCAGAAGCCAACCGTGAGTTCTTGTGGAAAAACAGAGGACAGGGAGGTCAAAAAGTTCTAAAATGGAGGAGAGACACGTTAAAACAGGATGTGGATTTGTACCTCACACAACTGAGAATTCAAATTAATTAGAGTTAACATTAAAAATACTGTAGAATAAGAAATTTTCAATCATTATTTTCCAACATAAAAAGTAAAAAAGAAATTACTACCAAATAATAATCCAAAAAATTCCATGTAGAATTTTCATATATACTGGGAAGACAATCACTGATCACCTCAGACAGGAGAGCTGGTGTTTTTTTACATAGATTTTTAAAAACCCAAGACCTGAGATCTTGAAAATAGTAAATTTACTGAAGAATATAAGTGTCATATACTTCAGTCCTTGGCCAACTGGGAAAAATGTACAACTGCAAAATAATCATCTTGGGCTGGCAGTAAGTGATTTAAAAAACAAACATGTGATGTAAGAGACCCTAGTTCATTCATGGGGTCACACCATTTTCCCAGTCAGGATAATCACTTGGATCAGAGGTGGTTCTGAATAGAGTGCCTGCTCATTATTGAGCTATTTCTCAAGGGCCATTAGGACAGAAATAGTAAACAAAGGGTGATTAATGGTGTCATGGCTGCTTGTCACTATTGTGACAATATAAACACATAGCTTTTCTGAAGACTTCACACATTAAATTTTCATTGGGGACTTGTCTCTATATGCCTGCATTATTCTGTGTAAATTGAGAGACAACTGTAAGGGATTGACTATTGTATGGTGAAAGAAAGCCCTTTTTTTTGTTTTCCCTTTTATGTAGTCTCTTCCCCAATAACCTGTTAAAACAAACATGGAGAGTTAACAAAATATATGTATGTATACTTTTTTAACCTCTCCATTAACCTCATTATAGCTTCTTTTCTGCCTCAATTCCACAAAGGCTGTTGTCCTAGCAACAGACCACCATGTCCGTTTTCTCTATATTATCTAAATTGCATATTGTCTGCTCACTAGCTATTATCTCTTATTCTAGTACGTCTAGGTTAATTAACTGTGTTTTTATTCTCTAAGGAAATAAATCTCAATTACTCTCTTCTTCTGTTGTCTTAGCCATAATTTTAATCTTATAGTAAAAAGGAAACCATAGTTTGGAACGATCTATATTTTTCTTGGGATTGACTTTAGACCCCAGTATCTTCGACTGAGGTCAGCAAATGGTGTCTTAAGTCTCCCCAACTGTTTTCAACAAATTCTGAATCATCTAGATTCCTACCTCATAATGAAACAGCCAGTCACATCACTGTCCAAGTCCATGCTGAGATACGATCGTGTGTTTGTGCAAAGCAGAAGCTAAATAACTGTGCAGTGAAGGTCTTACAGTACTTGAAGTAGACAAGACTCGAGTCCCTCAGAACACCAGCACCATGTTCTCATGCCAGTAGTTGCTTTACGCAAATGTTTCTAACACTGACTTGCAGTAATTCAGCAAAAGGAAGTGGGCACTAATTGTGCAACAAAGAAATTTGCTGCTTTCAATTTTAGCAGTCAATAAGATACAGGCTTCCCTCATGTTATTACCCCTTACTTTATTGCACTTTGCAGATACTGAGATTTTTACAAATTGAAGGTTCGAGGCAACGTTGTATCAAGTTAGCCTATCAGCGCTTCTTCAATAGCATGTGCTCACTTTGTGTCTCTGTGTCACATTTTGGTAATTTTCACAATATTTAAAGCCTTTTTCATGATTATTGCATTTGTTGCAGTGATCTGTGATCTCTGATGTTACTGTTGCAACTGTTTTGTGGCACCAGGACCCCTGACCATATAAGTGGGCGAACTTAATCAATAGCTTTTGTGTGTTTTCTGACTGTGTCACCAATCAGCCATCCCCTCCTCTGTCTCCTCCTCAGGCTTCCTTCTTCCCTGAAACACAATAATATTAAAATCAGGCCAGTTAATAACCCTACGATAGCCCTTAAGCGTTCGAGTGAATGGAAGAGACACACATCTCTCATTTTTAAGTCAAAAACTAGAAACCACTAACTTTAGTGGGGAAGTCATGTCAAAAGTTGAGATAGGCCAAAACCTAAGCCACTTGAGCCAAACAAGCAATTTGTGAATGCAAAGAAGTTCTCGAAGGAAAGGAAAAGTGCTACTTCAGTGAAGACACACATGGTAAAAAAGTGAAACAGCCTCATTCCTGATATGGAGAAAGTTGTTTTTTTTTTTTTTTTTTTTTTTTTTTTTTTAAGATTTTACTTATTTATTTGACAGACAGAGATCACAAGTAGGCAGAGAGGCAGGCAGAGAGAGAGGAGGAAGCGGGCTCCCTGCTGAGCTGGGAGCCCAATGTGGGGCTCAATCTCAGGACCCTGAGATCATGACCTGAGCTGAAGGCAGAGGCTTTAGCCCATTGAGCCACCCAGGGGCCCTGATATGGAGAAAGTTTTAATGGTCTAGAGAAAAGATCCCACCAGCCACAACATTTCCTTAAGGCAAACCCTCATCCACAGTAAGGCCCTAGTTCTCCTCAATTCTGTGAAGGCCGGCCGAGAGAGGAAGCTGCAGAGGAAACTGGATGCCAGCTGAGGTTGGTTCAGGAGCGTTAAGGAAAGAAGTTATTTCCATAACAAAAGGGCCAGGTGAGGCAGCAGCTGCGGAAAGTTATCCATAACATCTTGCTAAGATACTTAACGAAGGTGACTATACTACACAACAAATTTTCAATGCAGACAAAACAGCTTCCTTTTGGAAGAAGATGCCATCTGGGACTTTCATATAGAGAGAGGAGAAGGCAATGCCTGGCTTCAAACCTTCAAGGGACAGGCTGACTCTCTTGTTAGGGGCTAATGCAGCTTGCTGCTGCCTTGACGTTGAAGCCAATGTCCATTCACCATTCTGAAAATCCTGGGGCCTTAAGAATTATGCTAAATCTACACCATGCTTTATAAATGGACAACAAAGCCTGGATGACAGCACATCTGTTTACAAAATGGTTAACTGAATATTTTAAGCCCACTGTTGAGACCTACTGCTCAGAATAAAAGACTTAAAAAAAAAAAATATTACCACTCACTGACAATGTACGTGATCACCCAAGAGCTCTTAGGAAGATGGACAGTGAGATAAACATTTTCATGCGTGTCGACACAGTATCCATTCCACAGTCTATGGATCAAGGTCTGATTTTGACTTTCAAGTCTTGTTATTGAAGAAATACAGTTCATAAACTGCCATAGATAGTGATTACTCTGATGAATCTGGGCAAAGTAAATTGAAAATTTCTGGAAAGGATTCACCATTTAGATGCCATTAAGAATGTTTACGATTTATGGGACATCAAAATAGCAACATGAACAGGAGTTTGGAAGAAGCTGATTGCAACCCTCACGGATGACTTTGAGGGGCTCGTGACTTCACTGGAGGAAGTAACTGCTGATGTGATGGAAATAGCAAGAGAACTAGGATTAGAAGTGGAACCTGAAGACGAGACTGACTTGCTGCAAGCTCATGATGAACTTCGATGGATGAAGAGTTGCTTCTTGTGGACGAGAAAAGAAAGTTATTTCTCAAGATGGAGTCTACTCCTGGTGAAGATCCTATAAAGATTATTGAAATGACAACAAATGATTTATAATTTTACAGAAACTTAGTTTATAAAGCAGTGAAAGGTTTTGAGAGGATTAATTCCAATTTTCAAAGAGTTTCTACTGTGGGTGAAATGCTGTCAAATAGCATCACATGCTATGGGGAAATTATTTGTGAAAGAAAGAGTCAATCAATGTGGCAAACTTCACTGTTGTCTTATTTTAAGAAATTGTCACAGCCACCCCAACCTTCAGCAACTACCACTCTGGTCAACCCTCAACACCGAGGCAAGACCCTCCACCAGCAAAAAGATTATGATTCACTGAAAGCTCAGATGATGCTTAGCATTTTTAACAACAAAGTATTTTTTAATTAAGGTTATGTATATTTTCTAAATGTACATAGATGAACAGACTACAAGAGAGTATGAAGATAAGTTTTACAGGTCCTGGGAAACAAAAAAATTAATTTGACTTGCTTTATTGTGATATTGACTTTGTTGTGATGGTGTGGAACCAAATCTGCAATATCTCTGACATATGCCTATAGAAAAATATTTAATGTATATCTCAATAAAGCCACTAACCTGAACTTTAAGTAAACATAACAGCTTCAATCATTTTTTGTTATATTGGCGTTCAGAGATTGCTTGTTGAGTAGATTGTCATTATTTTGAGCTAGTAATCTTGAAACTGTTCTATTTCATATATAATACTGATTTGAGTAGGCAACTCTTACATTTATAGGATTTATTTAAAAATATAGAAACATTACATTTAGAACTAGATCTAAGGCTGCATCTTTCTATTAAATGCTATCATCTGTCATTACTAATTATGAATGTGAATATTTAAAATTTTGGGTTGTACTTGAAAATTTTTTATGGCTGAGCATATGCTATAAATATGAAGAATTTATTTTTAGTTTTATTCATATTTAACATTATATCTAAAAGATTTTAGACTAACCATCTTTTAAAAATTGGATCCAAATATTTGTAATTGAGAAAAAAAAGCTTCTGCCAAAAAAAAATACATTTCCTCTCTTTTATTGTATGAATTATTAAGAAGAAATTACAAATCAAAGAAATCTTGGGAAAAGATGGAAACATTCCACACATTCAAGCTAGTGTTAGCCAGATAAAATATACGTTTTTGAAAATAAACATTTTGTTTGGTGATTTTCCAACATCACAAGAGTTGATGATAGAAGCCAATAATTCTTTTTTACTGTATATTTTCAAGTGACAAGTAACCCTACAATATCCCAAGTAGGGAAATAACAGGAGGTCAGTTATTGAAGCCTAATAGAATTGCAGAAATTACTTGTCATGTTTTCTACATTGTAAGTCTTATAAATTTCTCTTTATTTTTACCTAAACTCCTTTTTGCTTATTTAAGGTCCATGTGTGGACAGACTTGTTTTATTACCTAATAATGGTTCAGGCATTTTAGTCATCATATGTTTAAGCCAAGCACAGGACATAATATCATTGCTCCTGAAAACACCAGGTGCTTTTACTATTCTTTGTAATGTCCTTTCCTCCCTCTTTGACTAGCTAGCTTCTCCTTAAGTACCAGTTCAACCCTAGTGAGATCTCACTGACTTCCTTCAGCAGGATCTGTGTGTCCTTCTCATGCTCTAGCTAAGCATTTTGTTCATGCCTCCACAAGATCTATCATTCTTTGTTTGTAATATTTTCATAAAATTAATAAAGAAGAGAAACAAACCACCAATTATTTCATTACTTATTAAAAAAACCCCACCATTGTTGTTTTTATTGATCACACTGTGGGTTTTTTTCCAGTGTAGAACTGTTTGGAAAAAAAAAAATATGTGAATCCTAAAATACATATAAGTGACTTCTGCTCCCTCCCATCTTAACATAGTATTAAGTAGTTCTCCATAATTTCATGTCTTTGAAACCATCAGTTTTAATGTCTGCATACAATTCCATCAGGTAGCTATAACCATCATTTATTTAACCCTTCCCAAATCATCCCCAGTATGTTCTTTTTTAGAACTGTCTTAATCACATTTGTAGCTCCTGTATTGTCACTAAGGTCTGGCTTGTTAAATATTCAATAAATGAGTATTAACAAAAATCTTCTGTCTAGGAAATTAAGCTATTTCTCTATTATCTTACTGTTTTGAAGAATTTGAATCTCAAGTACAGAATATTAATGGAAAATTTTCCATAGAATCAGGGAAAATGGAAAGGAGGAAAAACTATCTGGAGATTTTAGTTTGGAGCTTTTCCTTTGGAAACATGTTGGATTATAGTTCCTGTGGTTATCATGGTCATTCCAGACAGATTATTGTGTGTTTGTAAATGTTTACACTTCCATGAAATACTTAATTTGACTCTGTTAAGAACAGAAATTATTTATCTGTTCTGCCAAAGGAATAGAAAGGAAGAAACACAAGCATCGTTTCCAAAATATTGCATAGGTAAGTTAGCCTGGTGGATATATATCAGGCTAGTGACATGCAAATATTGAGAAATATTAAATTATTTGGAAAAGATTTATTCCTTCGGAAAGGGCAGAAATATCTTGGGGCTCAAGGAAATGTCACAGAATGAATAAATGAGAACTAATTATAGAAACTTAAATTTCTGACCTTTTTAAACAATATCAAGATTTGCTTCAGCATACCAGTGGAAGGTGAGAGTGAGGAATGAATGAGTTAAGAGATGAGTAGGAGAAGAACCTTCCATTTGACCACATATAGATCAATAAGCCTTGCTGAGAAATACTTGAAAAATAAGTGTTAAAAAGATTTGTTCAGGGGGCACCTGGGTGGCTCAGTGGTTAAAGCCTCTGCCTTTGGCTCAGGTCATGATCCCAGGGTCCTGGGATCAAGCCTCTCATCAGGCTCTCTGCTCAGCAGGGAGCCTGCCTCCTCCTCCTCTCTCTCTCTGCCTGCCTCTCTGCCTACTTCTGATCTGTCAAATAAATAAAAATCTTAAAAAAAAAAAAAAGATTTGTTTGGGAAAATATTGACATTGGCATTTCATATATTGGTTTTCATCACAGAACAGGAAACAATGGGGGAAAAAGCTCTAGCATAGGGGAAGAAACAAGGGATTTGGATTCAGACTTGGGTTCAAATTCTATCTCCATCCTTTATGACTTCTGAGACCTTAAGTCTTTAATTTCTCTGATCTTTAGGTTTCTCATCTATAATATGGGAATAATAATTCTTTCTTTGACAGTTGATATAAAAGCAAAAAGAGACAAGCACTTAGCATCTGGCACATGGTAGGCATTTTTTAAAAAGGGGACGTTATTATTATTATCCTAGTAGGTTACATATCAGTGCTTCCCAAAACAAATAGGAAAATGGGGTTTTGTTTAAAATAAAAGGCAATTGACATGAGAAACAACTTGAGAGGAATAGGTTATCATAATACTATTGTCATTTGGGGGTACGGGGATGGCCATATGAAACCTAGTTTTTCTGATATTTCTTTAAGTCCATGGGGCTCCCTATTTGTGTACACAGGCCCCCTAAATGTCATCTGGAAGCTTCCAATGCCTCAGTACTTTCCACTGGGTGAGTCAATCAATTTTGGGTTTCTGGTCTACAAATAATAGAAATCTTTAAAATGATACCATCAACAGCATAAAATTTGGAAGAGTATTTGTTATAACGGCCTACTCTTGATTTAGTTCTGACGAAAGGCTCTGAGTCTTATAAAGTCCTCTTGCAAATAAGGTCTACCAACCAAAGAGCGTGACTGTGTTCAGTTTCTCCTTTATGCTTAGAATATTTTTCTTTCCAACGATATCAGTAGAAAGAGCTTTGGTTATTCAAGAGAGAACAGCAAGTTCACAAATAAAGACTCTTCCCTCATGCCCTGTTCTTTCATCTGGACAAAATACTAGGGAACATAAGGGAATGTCTTTTGGAAGCCAGCAAAGACATATTAGTGATGTGAAAGTGAAAGTGGAAAATTAGACGAGAGAGTGGATATGAATCAGGCATTTCTCTAATTAAAATATACCAACAGACTAAGTTGTGGGTCTATAAGAAGAACACTGGAAATTAACTTTCTTTCTAACATGGAACATAGAGAAAGTGAAATCAAGATAATTTGCCAGGGCTTAGTTTAGAATTGTGTGAATGAATGTGACTGATTCAAAAGAATGATTCTGGATTAATTTCTGTTACAGTAAATTCAGTATCTTTTTAAAAACTATCATCTTCTTATCTTTCCTGGTACGTTTATACCAGGAAGGGAGTTTGCTAGCTGCACTTTATGGGAAATACCAAGAATGGATGTTTCATCTGAGAAAATTACCAAGGCCCTCTTTCCTGGAAAATGCCTTCCCTAGACGTTAGTGAATATTGGAATCATCCTATCCTTCCCCTATCTCTTCTCCAGAGTAAATAGAACTGATATGATGTCCACTCTTATTCACTGAACCCTAGTATTCTGATGTTGCCTGAGCAGATAAAGCCTTTTCTTATTTGATGTCCCTAATCATGTTGAATGATGGTTTTCTTTCTTCCATGACTAAGTTCGATGAGGCCAAGAGTGTTTAAGTATCTGTCCAGTGGCACACCGTTAATGAGTAGGAAATGTGACAAACGAAGGTTTCATAAACCCCAGTCCATATTATCATGGCCTTACTGAATCATCCATTTTTATCTTGGAGAGCCACAGACAATAGCAGCAAGGGTGATACACTGGCAGGTAGAGGTTCAGGTTGGGCCATTGTGAGTTACAATGCACACAAAACAAACAACCAAACAAACAAAAACCAAGAACAGGAACACTACTGACCTAAATTGATAGAGATAGCCTAAATATAGGCAGTAAGTTTGAGGGGTGGCTTAGTCAGTTAAGTGGCGGCCTTTGGCTCAGATCATGATCTCAGCGTCTGAGGATCAAGCCCCACAGGGGTTTGCTGCTCAGCGGGGAGCCTCCTTCTCCATCTTCTTCCCATATCTTCCTCTCCTTCATGTTTCTCCCTCTCCTCCCAGCTTGTGCTCTCTCTCACTCTCTCTCTCTCAAGTAAATAAATAAATAAATAAGTAAATAAATAAAGTCCTAAAGAATATTAAAAACAGTACATTTGAGATCATCAGATCAAGGATTCAGAACCAAGGTTCCTGTTGGTTAGGCAGTGGTGAGAGAAAGATCACAGGGAACATGTAGGACTCAAACAACATGGAGGAAACTCTTTGATAATGCCTCATATTGATCTTATACCAGCAGGTAAGGAGACAAGAATATCTTTTCTCTTTTCCAGTGTGAACGAATGTCAAGCAGAGTCTCAGCAGTTAAGATGATTTTGACTATTTTATACATACTTAAACACAGTCATCTTTAATTTAGCTGAGATATAAATGTGATCAGACAATGTGAGCTGGGACAGTCCCTTACCTCGTGAGTGATTCTAGGTCACCACCCAGTACTCCCATCTGCCTTATTCTTTTTTCCTTATTTTCTTCTTCTTGTGGGAACTTTCAAGGAGGTTCAAATATTGTTGATGTTTTGAAATACAGCCCTCAAGGGAGATATTGTATTGACAGTAGATATTGTATTGACATAAGTTTGAGGAAGTGACATGATTTTTGCGGAAAGTGAGATTTCTGAGAAAGCTAAAAGACTGAATAAGTATGTATTTATCTTGTGTTTTATTGGGGATTTTTTGAGGTATTGGTACACAGCCCTTGCTCAAGTCAAGTTTACAATATAACCATCTAGAATACACACCAGACTTCTTTTAATTTGGTTAATTTATATAAAGCTCTTTTTCACAGAATAGACAGGATCTAGGATCTGCAGCAAAAGACAGAAATGAGCTTCAATTCCTTAAGATAAACACATAACTGACTTCATAGCAATCACCGTGCAGAGGCTGTAATAAGGGCCACATGATCAGGAAGTAGCAATTTCTATTCAAAACGGCTCCCTGTAGATGACCTATTATACATTAATGTGAAAATGACTTCCTGCGTCCAACATAAATTTGCTTCAATTCAGAAGATGACCGACTTCTGCTCTTAGTACTGAAACATACCTGTCAGTGAGGAACAACTTCCCAGTCCATTTCTCATGGACAGATGGTGGGCCATGACCTGACCTAGGCTCTATGTGGTTATATGGACGCTCCTTCACACCACCCCTAATGGGGTTGATTAAAGATTTAGAGATTTAGAACAATAGCACATTATATGTTCATTCATAATTTTTATTTGGAGAGCTCTATTAAAATGGAGAAAACTGAGATACAAGGGGCAAGGGGGGAATACTGCTGTTTTCCTAAGAGTACTGTGATGTGAGGGATGCTTATGTGGCTCAGTTGGTTGGGTGTCTTCTTCGACTCAGGTGATGATCCTGGGGTTCTGGGATTGAGTACCACATTGGGCTCCTTGCTCAGTGGGGAGCCTGCTTCTCCCTTTGCCTGTTTTTTTTTTCCCTCTGTCTGACATTCACCCTACTTTGGCTCTCTCTCTCTCTCTGACAAACAAATAAATAAAATCTCAAAAAAAAAAAAAGAGTACTGTGATGTGAAAAGAATTTTCTGACATCCTTCAAGAAGCTCTTATTGGTTGCATGCTCCCTTGAAAGGTAATCAAGCAGGTGATTCCCAGTAATGTTCATATGAATCAATTATCAGACAAGACAATTATCTTAATTCTGAGCTCCAAGCATTATTCATGATTGAACTAATTGATTAAAACACATCTGAAAACATCTGTATTTGAATCAAATGTCATGCAAGTAGTCTCTGACTCTAGCCATTTCTTGGCTGTATTTTTTAAGAGCTGTATAGCATATTTTGTGAACAACTCATTTAATAATGTTGTCTTCTTTACAGTATTCCATTAAGTATTCAAGTGCCCTATTTGCCTGTCAAGTTTCTTTTCCTTAAAATGGATTCCTGGCATTTCTAAAATTAAATACTGCCATGGGGAAAAAAGAACTTTGCATTTATCATGTAGAAAATTATGTGCTTTGACTGTCCAACAGATGATGTATTGGCAACTACCCAAGGTTCACATTTGTGGTCTCAGTTTGGAATTGGGATTCAAGAAGACTTCATGATACAGTGGTCTGCTCCCAACGGTCTCCCCCAACCCTGATTGTTAGAATCAGTATAAAACCCCAACTGTACTCATTACAGCATTTACCATATTCATTCTTTCAATTGTGCTCATTTTTACCATATGAAATACTGTTCTCCAGGGTATCTTTGTCAGCTTTGCATTTCCTCACTAGACCTTTGACCAAATAGATGTTAATTATTGCTCTGTATTGGTCATCCTAGGGTGGGTATGACAGAGCTAAGCTTTTTGTATTGGTTTGCTCCTGCCTTGGTTACTCACATGCTCTCAATTCAACTAGCAAATGGTTCTAGACTGCAGCAATTGCCTACTTAATTCAGAAAAATTGACAGCTGTGGTATAAAATAGTTCATCTGAGTGTTGGGAATCATGCTATGTTAATGAACTTTTTCTTCCTTTTGCTATAGGATAGGTCTCCTCTGCAAAGTTCTCCTTTGTTAATCACACTGCAGTTCACTTGTTTGGACTCTTGGGCTCGAAGGTGGTCAATTATTAGAACAAAAACTGTTAAATTGGAGGTTAATGTTTCTCCCTAGCTTTTCTTCTAGTGACTTCTGTTACTTTATGGTTATCTTAACAGAATTCCTATGTTATAATTCTTGACATTCTAAGAGCTTAAAGTACATTTTTCCTTTATTACTAATGATGGTGAAGGTGTTCAAAACATGACACCCCACCATATGCCCTTTGACATAGCAATTGTTTTGAGGTGAAGGCTTGAGAAGCAGATGCAAGATTGGATCTCCAATGTCCCCCTTTCTACTTAAAAGCAGGTCAGAGTATTTTCCATGAGAAAGGGGCCTGGACTATACCCGGAAGAGAAGGACATTCTTCTCACTGGAGACTGGGAGTTCATGCCAAAATGGGCTTGTACAAACAAATCTAATAAAATCACTCTAATATTCCACTAGTTTTCTCTGTGTACTTCCTAGTCACTTTCTCTTAATTTACTGCCAGTAAAAGCGTAAGCCCTTTTCCTTCATCTTGTCATTTCTCTGCAAATTCATCAGTCTTTGTTAAAAAAAAGTATATAAGCTTTCTGTCATATTTTGTTCAAGTCCTCATTTTTCTTCAATTTTTATATGAAGGTTCCTGTGTGCACATAAAAATATTAAATAAAATTCTCTCCTTAATCTGTCTTATGTCCACTTAATTCTCAGGCCAGCTACAAAATCTAAGAGGGTAGGGTAAGATTCTTTTTCTTCTACTATATTGACCATGGTTCAAGTCTCTTACTCTGTCCATTTGAATATGTGATAGAAATGATATGTTTGAGGAGATAAACAGCAAGAATGTGATATTGCATACACTATCCCTAATTAACAAAGTGCATGGAATGAGTTCTTTTGACTCCTTAAACACAAATCCCAGCAAACCAGAAAGACATGTATGACCCAACCTAAGTTATGTTAAGTATGTACTCTACAGTGCTACACTTCCATATGAGGAATAACTTTCTCAGATTGGAGGTAAAATGTTTCACTCTTAAGCCCAAGAGTCAAATAATTTATTGAACTATTTTACCTGACTATTATGAGGTTAATGAGAATAAGTCATCATTATCAACAACAAAATGAGTTTCTTAAGAAATCAGTGATATAGGCTACTGCTGCTACAGGCTATTTTTTAAGTTTAGGGATGGAATGGAGCTCTGTGTTATAAAGGGTTAGTTTGTAACCACCAGCTAGCTGAATATGAACACTATTTTCCTTAATTATGGGTGTGGATGGGAATGTGGCCAATCTTTCATAACGACCTCAAACATTCCAGGAATGCACATGACCCTTCCCAAAGATGGGATGGTCAGCAGGGTACATTACCATGTGGGTTGAAGATTCTTCACTTATTTCCCCAGAGGATATCAAATGAAAGGTTTACATGATTCTGTTTTCAAGGATTCTGCTTTGGCTTGGTTCTGGGAACTCCCTTGTCTAATGATGGCTTCTTTCCAGATACTAGGATAAAGTTACTATATCTTAGAATGGGAAGCTGTTTACATCTTCCATATTGTAAAAATTATCTGTTGAATGTAACTGATCGTATGTTTTCTATATTTGGGAAAATTTTTGAAATGCTGGGTAAAAATTAGAAACGACACAGCTTTTAAAATGAGTAGGACTTTAAAAAATCCACAAAAACCCTGGGTTTGAGTTCTCTCTTTACCACCCCACCACTAACCAGTTACTTGGTCTTCAATAAACCATAATCTTTCTATCTTTTAGTCCCTAAACTTGAAATGAGGATAATAAAGCATACTTAGTGGTTGCTATAAGAATTCAATAATAAAAATATACAAAAAGGAAATATATATAAAATACAAAAAATATCCAAAAACATAAAAAAAAAATACAAAGGATCTTGGTGTTAAAAACAACAACAACAACAACAACCACAACAACAAAGAGTTGGATAGTAGTTAAAGCCGTTTTATTCAGAACTATTGCATTAGGGGAAGAAAAACCTCCTTGTAGAACAGAGCTCAACTCCCGAGTACAGTGTGGGCAAGTGGGAATCTTTAGCCAAGAAGCAGGGTAGAGGGAAGTGGATGAAGACTTACTAAGAGGAAACATCAGGGGTAAAGGAAATTCTGACTAAACTGACCTAACAGGATCTTTGCTGAACAGATGCCAGGATGATTGGACATTGCTTGGGTGATGCTGGAAGATGAGAAACCTGAGGAGATATCAAGGCTGAACAGATAGAAAGGATGGGAGACTCTTGCTAAACTGGTCTAGCAGGGTTCTTGCTGAAACCGGATTTTATAAGGAAGTTCATAGATGGGCCTAGGAGAAGGTTCTGGAGCTTAACTAAAGTAGAGTCTTTGTCATTGGTCACAGTATGATCTGATCTGTAAGACTTGTGTCCCTAGTATTCATTCCTGTTTTCTTAGTATTTGAGAACTGTCATTGTATTAATATGTAAATATTAATAATTTATCAAGATAGGCATGGTTTTATTTATTTGACATACTGAAATACTGAATTATTTTAGATTCCAAGACAGTAATTCGATAAAAATGAAAATGATTTTGATATTTCTTTAAAAAGTTAATGTCTCCAGAATTAATGAATGCTCCAGGCTTATATTGGACATTTACGAATAAATGCCACAGTTACCGAGAAACGTTAATAAACACTTTGAAATTTGGATTCTTTCAAAGAGTATGTGCACTCAAAATGTGATGTAACTCTTGTGCATAAATCCCTTGTACACACCCACAGAAGCTTCCCATTATGCCTTGACAACAGCTTGTTATCCATTTGGTAAAAATTTTACCCTTTGAGAACAACCAAATTTCATATTGTGGAGGTGTGTTTTTAAAATGGGAACTTTGGTTTTAATTCTTTTTTTTCCTTATGCATAGAGCAAAAGGAAATTCAAATCCCTAAAGGTAAAAAAAAAAAAAAATTAAGGAGGATAAATTTTACATTTTGATCTGAGTTGTATTTTTAAAATGTAAAATTTTGTAACACTTAAATGTAACACTTAAAGTACATTGATTTGCAGTTACTTTATAGCAAAGAGATACCAAATATTGAATTTAAACTGAAATATCCTTTTTTCATGGTACTGGCAATAAATTTCCTCCTTGAGAATGGCTTTGGATTTCCATGGCCTTTGTGCAATTCTTACTTTTAAATCTTTGATCATAACAGCTTGTTCCTCTTAGTTTTTCTCCATTATATACCAGGATGGCTTGGAATGAATAAGAAATCCTGGGAATTAGATTAGTTTTTAATCAATTTTTCCATATAGACCAGGCACAAGTTTGGTTCACTTGTCAGATCTGCTATTCCAACTTCTGACTTTACTGTAATTCTTTATTTTGACTTTGATTTGATTAATTCGGATCATTAACCCTCTTATTGTCTTTGTATTGTCTAAGTATTCACTTACTGTGATGCTATATTCTAGTGGGTTCTCTGAATGGTCATCACTGATCTTAAAATTCAAGTTAAGCAAATGACTTAAATCAGATGATCAAAGGACACATTTCAGAAGTTCTATTTTAAAGGAAAACTACAAATATATTTCACAAGTCAGTTTTTCATTTTCATAATTACTTCAAGTATCCATAATTACAGTAGACTTTGTCAATGCAGAGACAAGACCTTGGACAATAAAAATTTAAAAATCATTGGGGCGCCTGGGTGGCTCAGTGGGTTAAGCCACTGCCTTCGGCTCAGGTCATGATCTCAGGGTCCTGGGATCGAGTCCCGCATCAGGCACTCTGCTCAGCAGGGAGCCTGCTTCCTCCTCTCTCTCTCTCTGCCTGCTTCTATGCCTACTTGTGATCTCTCTCTGTCAAGCAAATAAATAAAATCTTAAAAAAAAATTTAAAAATCATTAAATACTAAAATAGTCCTTTGAAAATCTGATAATTATACACACACAGGTGCACACACACACATACACACTGCATTTTATTCAGAAATGATGTTTTATCTGTCAGGTGCTGACCCAGTCAAGATAGCTTTCTCTTGTATTTGTAAAGAAGAAAACTGAACTTATGAGAAATCAATGTTGTGAAGGTCACAGGGGACCATGGAAGACTAATCCAGGCTTATTTAATATCACTGCTTCTTTCTGTTCCATCTTGTTCTACGCATTGAAATCAACAATTAAGCTGAGATCTTGGCTTTCAAAAGATGCTGTCTCAAGGGAGAGACAAATAAGTTAACAAGCACTTATCATACACTTGAAAAGCAGGATAAGTTTTACTAGTTTCATGGGAACTTTTTCAAAATTTGTTTTATTATGTTTTTATTGAGATAATAATTGAATAGGACATTGTGTACGTTTAAGGTATATAATATATTAATTTAATATATTTCTATATTGCAGTGTTACACCTGTAACATTAGGTAATACTTCTATCACATCATATAATTACTTTTTGTGGTGAGAACATTTAAGATCTAGTCTCGTAACAACTTTGAAGTAAATAATACTCTATCATTGACTATAATCACTAGGTTGCACATTAGCTCTCCAGGAGTTACTTATCTTCTAAGTTTGCAACATGGGAACTTTTTGAAGGGTCCAACTTAGCCTGTCTTGAGACCTCAGGCAAAGTTTCATTGAGAAACAGGCCTGAGGAGGAACAGAAACTTTCAAGGCAAGAATAAGAAGGAGAGCATGACAGCAAGAAGAAACAGCACATGTAAACCATTTGAGACATAAAATCACATTTTGATGTTAAGATATCACAGAAAAACATGTGGTAGAAACCTAGAAAATAGAAGGGTGCCTGAAGTCTTAAAGTCTTTGACACCATGCTCAGGAATTGGGACAGTATGCCATAGACAACTAGAAGGCAAGGGAGAATTTTCATCATCATTTGCATGGATGACATGATGTGAAAAGGGGTTGAGAAGCACTGTTTTAAACTTTGGATCAGGATTCTTTTTTTAAATTTATTTATTTATTTATCCAAGAAAGAGTACATAAGTGGGGGGTCGGGGCAGAAGGAGAAGCAGACTCTTGACTGAGCAGGCAGCCCAACTTGGGGCTTTATCCCTCGACCCTGAGATCATGACCTGAGCTGACAGCAAACACTCAACTGACTTAACCATCCAGGTACTCCTCCTTTTTGGGGTGGTGGTGGTAAGATTTATTTATTTATTTATTTATTTATTTAAGAGAGAGAGAGAGTATACATGCAAGTAGGGGGAGGGCCAGAGGGAGAGATCAAGCAGATACCCCATTGAGCTCAACTCCACGACCCTGGATCATGACCTGAGCTAATATCAGGAGTCAGATGTTTAACTGACTGAGCCACTCAGATGCTCCTTAGATCAGGATTCTTTACTGCCCCTTGATAGATTTCCATGATAATGTAAAATATGCAAATGCATCTTTGGAGAGATGGTCCATAGTTATCCTCAGGATCTGCCATCTTTCTTTCTGCCAATCTTTCATCTTGATAGCTTATGTCTTTTAGTGCTGAATAATATTCCATTGTCTGGATATACGACAGTACTAGCGTTCAGCTTAGTATAGGTAATTAGGACTTTTGGAATTGGTTACAGTAATAACACTGAAGTTGAATGATGCCACTATTTTGGATAGTGGGACAAATATTAATTTCTGCACACAAAACCCTTAATGATGATGATATCCTTAATGATGACGCTGCCCTCAAAGAATATAATCACAATATGGAAACGTTTGCAGTGGTTATGGTGACAAATGGTAAAACAGAGACAATGGCAGCCCCAGTTACAACCTGGTGATCTAGTCCTGCAATGACTGTTCCAGTTGGTTCATCCATAGTGGTAACTGAACCTCAAAGCCCAATCGCTGTCTTGGCTCTCATCCCCACTTCTGCATCACCATTGCTCCAGCATCATGGACCATGGCATCTTCTGAACTTGCACCTCCTAGTGCAACTCAAGAAGAGAAACCTGCACAGAAGCCATTGGAGACTCCAGTGACCGCTAGCCCAATACTAATACTAACTAATGGCACATAAGGAAACTCTCAGTAAAAACCTTTTTTAAGGGCCACAAGAGCATTTGTGACAGGTTGGTCTTATGAGAATATGGCAATGAGGTCATGTCCATGAGCTGGTTTTAATAATTCTGACAGGGCAGTAGAGTACTTTTTATTTTTTAAAACTTTAACCAATTATTTTAAAAATTTACATTACTAATATTCTTTCATTTTTAGAGCAGTTTTATATTTACAGAAAAATTGAGAGTTGGATTTGGTTTGCTAATGCCTTGTTAAAAATTTTGCTTCTGTGTTCATGAGATTTATTGGTCTGTGGTTTCATTTCTTGTAATTGTCATTGTCTGGTTTGGGGTAATGTTGGCTAAATAGAATGAATTAGGGAGTATTTCCTCTGCTTCTGTCTTCTGAAAGAGATTGAGAATTGGTATAATTTCATCCCCAAATGATTGTTAGCATTTAGAAATGAACACAGCAAAGCCCAGAGCTTTTTTGTTAGGCATGGTTGTTTGAATTGCTTTAATAGATATAGCTTTATTCAAGTTGTCTATTTTTCCTTGTGTGAGTTTTAGCAGATTATGTCTTTTAAGGAATTGGTCCATTTCATCTAGGTTGCCAAATTTGCAGGCTGAGAGTTGTTCATTTACTCCTTTATTGTTATTTCAATGTCCAAAGGATCTGTAGTGATGTACCCCTCCCATTTCTGCTCTTAGTAATTTGTGTTCTCTCTTTTTTAGGGAGAGGCTTATCAATTTTATTGATATTTTCAAAGAACCAGTTTTCCATTTAGTTTATTTTCTCTACTGTTTTCTTAGTTTCATTTCATTGATTTATGCTTTAATTCTCATTCTTTCTTTTTTCTTTGGATTTAATTCACTCTCTTTTTCTAGTTCTATAGAGCAAATGCTTAGATTACAGATTTGGGGAATTCTTTTCTAATATGTGCATTCAATGTTATAAATTTCCCTCTAATCACCACTTTCACTTATCCCACAAACTTGATAAGCTGCGTTTTTATTTTTATTTAGTTCAGAATATTTTAAAATTTCTTTTGAGGTTTCTTCTTCGATTCACGTGGTTTTTTAGAAGTGTGTTCTTTTAATCTCCAGCTATTTTGGAACTCTCCAGCTATCTTTCTGTTCGATTCTGATTTAATTCTATTGTGGTCCGAGAGCAGATATTGTATGATTTCTGTTATTTTAAATTTGCTAAGGTATGTCTTATGAGCCATCATAAGCCTATTTTGATGAATGTTCCAAGTGAGCTGAGAAGAATGTGTATTTTGTTGATGTGGGTGAAGTAGTATACAGCTGTCAATTCTATCCAGTTGATTGATGGTGTTATTGAGTTCAGTTATGTCCTTACTTGTTTTCAGAAATACTGGTTCTCCATTTCTGGTAAAGGGGTATTGATGCCTCCAACTATGATAGTGGATCATCTATTTCTTCATGCAGTTTTGTAAGTTTTTGGCCCACATATTTTGATGCTCTGTTGTTAGATGCAAGCTCGTTAGGGATTGTTATGTCTTCCTGGGGAATTGACACACTTAATCATTATGCAGTGTTCTTTATCCTTTTTGACTCTCCTTGCTCTGATATCTGCTGCCTAAAATTAATATAGCTATTTCCTTTTTCTTTTGGTTAGTATTAGCATGCTATATTTTTCTCCATTCACTTTTATTCTATATGTGGCTTTACATTTATATGGATGTTTCGTAGACAACATATAGCTGTCTTGTTTTTTGATCCACTCTACAATCTCTGTCTTGTAATTGATGCATTTAGAGCATTGATATTGAAAGTGATTCTAGATACGGTTGGATTAATATCTACCACATTTATTACTATTTCCTATTGCTGTCCTTATTCTTTATTTCTATTTTTGTCATCCAGTCTTTTTCTGTCTTTTTAGCAGTTGATGTAAATCCATTTTCTTTCTTTCCTTTTTTAACATACCAGTTATATTTCTTTCTTGACTTTTAGTTGTTGCTCTATAGTTTGCAATATACATATAACTAATTGAAATCCACTTTCAAGTAACACTATACTCCTTCATGGGTAGTGTTAAGTACCTTATAATAACAAAATAACCTAATTCTTCTTTCCCATCCATAGTATCATTGCTGTCATTCATTTCACTTCGATGTAAACATAAGTAAACATGCATATAATTGAATATATTGTTGCTGTTTTTATTTTGAACAAGTTAGGATCTGTTGCATAAATTAAGAATAAGAAAAATATAAGTTTTTATTTTACCTTCATCTTACTCATTCTCTGATGCTCTTCCTTTTTTAATATAGATCTGAATTTCTGACCTGTATCATCTTCCTTCTCTTTAAAGAACAGCTGTTAACATTTCTTGTGTGGCAGGTATACGAACAACAAATTCCTTCAATTTTTGTTTATTTGAGAAAGTCTTTATTTCTCCTTCACTTTTGAAGCATAGCTTCATAGATTACAGATTTCTATGTTGGTGCTTTTTTTTTCTTTCAGCACTTTGAGTAACGCAGTCCCTGGGGTGGGTGGATGGCTCATTTGGTTGAGCCTGACTCTTGGATTCTGCTCAGGTCATGGTCTCGTGGGTTTTGAGAATGAGCCCGAGTCAACCTCCACACTCAGCAGGGTGTCTGCTTGAGATTCTCTCTCTGACCCCTCCCTCCCACTGCTTGTAGTTCTGTGCTCTCTTTCTCTAAAATAAATAAATAAATCTTAAAAAAAAAAAAAAGATATTGCAGCCCACTCTTCTTGCTTGCACAATTTCTGAGAAGCCAGATGTAATTCTTATTTCCATTCCTCTCTTGGTTGGTAGTTTTTAAACTCTGGCATCTATCAGCATCTTTTATTTATTTTTGACTTTCTGTAGTTTGAATATTATATGCCTACATATAGTCTTATTTATTTTTGGTTTTTGGGTTTTTTATTTTGTTTTGTTTGTTTTTGTTTTTGCATTTATTACTTGGTCTTCTCTGAGTTTTCTGGAGCTGTAGTTTGGTCCTTAGCATTAATTTGGGGGGAAATTCTGTCTTTTCTCTTCAAATACTTCTTTCTTGTCTATTTGGTGTTTTCATTACATATACATTAAATTACCCATACATTATACATTTTGTAGTTGTCTCACAGTTCCTAGATAGTTTGCCCTGGTTTTCCCCAGTCTTCTTTTCTCATTGTTCTTTAGTTTTGGAAGTTTTAGGGAGATTCTTTCCTCCAACATTCAACTTGTGAATAGGCCAGGCAAAGGTGTCTTTCATTTTTGTTAGAGTATTTTTGATCTCTGGCACTTTTTTCTTCAGGTGATTTCTTATATTTTCCTTCTCTCTGCTTTTATTACCTTTCTATTCTTGAATACTGTTTACTTTGTTCATTAGAACCCTTATCATATTAATCATTGTTGTTTTAAATTTTTGGTCTGAAAATTCCAACACCCTTGTAACATCTGAATCTGGTTCTGATGATTGCTCTGTCTCTTCAAACTGTTTTGTTGTTATTGTCATCTTTGGCATGTCTTGTTATTTTTCTCATAGCAGGACATGATGTGTAGGGGGGAGGGATGGAAATGTTCTATAGTGATTATTAGGTCTCAGTCCTTAAGTCAGACTATATACTAGACTAGGAACTTCACCCCTTGGGTGAGACAGGATGGCTAGAGAGGACTGGGATTGGTTATTTTCCTTCTCATAGGTCACTTAGGCTCAGATAAAATCATAACAGGTTAAATAGCTTCTCCTGAGGACAGACCTTATTAGGAAAAAAAGGAGGAGGAGATTGTTTCATGACTCCAGCGCCCCCCCCCCACCTAAGTGGAATCACAAGGAGATATTTGTCCTCTACTGATTTTGAGATTTTAGGGGCTATTTGCCCCACCCCACAGTTTGGGATATTGACAATCAGGATTTAGGGGGTGTAAGCCTCCAACTAAATTAAGATAATACAAATCACTGCGTTGGATGATGGAGAAGGTGTGCTCTCCTCCCGGAGGTGAAACTTACAGAATTGTGGAGCCCACTGATGACTGGGTCCCTAAGGCATTTTTTATCTCTCTGAATTGTCCACACTCAACCTCCAGCAGTTCATCAATTATAGTTCAGGTACACAGGACGGCTTCTCGTGGAGTTTTCTGCTCCCTTAAGTGGTGATTGACTCAGTTTGTTAGTCTGTCTCTCTCATTTTGGAGACAGGCACTCACTGTAATTTCACTTCTCTTAGGAATCTAAGAAGGGCTGTTGATTTTTCAGTTTTTTCAGCTTTGCTTGGTGCCAGGATAGAGTGGCAACTTCTAAGCTTATGTGTCAAATCATAAACGAGAAGTCTCTGACAATAGTTTTTTTTTTTTTCCTAATAAATTTCATTAAGTAATGTCTTAGGAGTAACTAGAAATATCTGTACATCATTATCTTTCGACATTTGCCAGCCCTGCAAATTCCTATTTGATAAGGGTGAGATCACATCACAAATCCTATCTCCTTCATTGTGTTTACTGACTCCTCCCTTCATGTTCTTCCAAATGATCATACTACTCCTTGACAATCTTCCAGGACAATCAAGAACAATGTAAATATAGAATAAGGCTCCTCCTCTTCCTGCTTTCTCCATTAATGAATAGCACCAAAATTTCTGTGGAATTTACTTTTCTCCACTTTCTCACGCAGTATTTTTAGCGTAAGGATGAGTTTTTATTATATTATGGATTTCAAAGAAAAAATGTAGTGGTGACACTGTATTATAGGATTCCAGAAACTTCTTGTAAGTTGTGATTTAAGAATGAAATTTTAACCCCATTAGAAACATTTAGGGTTTGCAAAAATATTCTGGAGAGTGTCCTTTCTTCCCACACCCACATGCCCATCATCTGCTTAGTACAGTGCTTGACACTTAGGAATTCGTAAGTGTTAGTGTCTATCAAACAGCTTGTTAGGTGCTGGGGAATGAGCATCAATGAGTCCAGCAAGATTTTATTGCTCATTCTTTCACACTCATAAAACTTCCCCAGATGGCTACAGAGAGGATGCCCCGGAGATCATGCGGGTAAATCCTGCAACACCAGTTTATTAAAAAGATGTTTCTTTTTTTATTTGTATGACTCCAGAGTTCTGCTTAAGCTATGAACACAGATAGTCCCATAAAATCAACCATTTAATTGGATTTTTAACTTCCAGATGGAGGTATATTCTGAAAACAGGTACAGTTCCTTTCAGGCTTTAGGCAAGAAAATTGGAATGCCCCATGTCACATTCCCAGACATTTTTACCTGAATATAGCAATTTGGGAACTTTCTCTCCAAAATCTTAAGCTCGAGTGTAATACCACGTCATATGTATTTAAGTCCCAAGGAACCACATGCAACAGGTTCAGCTTTGGGGCTCTCTGGGCTTGAACAAATATTTCTGATAATAGCAGAATCCATCTATAGGTATCTTCCCCTATGTTAATGAAGGCAGAAACATTTATCTAGCAGTATTACACATCAGAATAATAAGAAAAGGAAACATAAGAAAAAATAAAACAACAGTTCCGTTCTCTCTGAAGCAGAATTTGGGGGAGAGGGCTAACTCATCATTACTACTACCACCACCAAAAGCAGAATTTGTTCTGTTGTTACCTGTATACTCATTTGGTACTCACTGTATGATCTTCCACTCCTTAATATTGCAAACTTTGGTTTCTTCAACCTTGTTGGGAACAAGCGATGAATAAGATCTACTTAGTATTCTATCTACATGTGTTCAGAAAACTATCACGAAGCATCTGGAAGTGTCAAAACCAAGCGAACAAATGTGCTTTGATCACTTACACATTCAGTCAATATAACATATGAACTATAGCACAGAGTTCAAAATTTTCCCACCCTTCATGAGGGTGTATAAATAAAAGAGGCTTAACCAAACTTCATCAGGCAGTTTCGGGAATTAAAACAACTGGGCTATTTACCCCACCCCATAGTTTGGAATGTCGACAATCAGGATTTAGGAGGTGTAAGGCTCCAAGTAAATTAAGATGATGCAAACCATTGCGTTGGATGATGGAGAAGGTCTGCTCTCCTCCTACTCAAAATGCCTGGGAAGCAGGAAATAGCAGTCCAATTAAGACAGCCTTTCTGTAGTAGAAAAGTAATTGTTGCATGCCAGAGAACTGCAAATGAATATTATTGATGATTCTGTGATCAAAGGAGAGTTAGCTTTGGTTATTGTGACAGTCATTTGACTGCTGACTTGCAAATCAGCACAAATTAATATGTTCATGATGACTGCACAATAACAATGAGAAAAGTAAAAACTTGCTCTTGATCCTTGTTAGGGGAAGGAAAAGGCCAAGACACGTCCAGGATGGAAGTAATTCAGAGTTCTCTCAAAGGCATGTACAAGTAAGCTGAGCTAAAGGGTATTTTAGTCAAGGTGGAGACTGTGCTGGTGTAAAAATACCTAAAGTTTTACAGGGTACACCCTCGTACTCAGGTGGTGATAACAGTTTAATCTCTGCCATTGGATATTTACACCCATGACTTGGAATATTTACTCTGTGACACATACAAGGATAGAGGCCATTCATTTGAGCATCAGTGCCACATCTGGATTAGATGAGGTGTTAAGAGATGCCTGTTCAGGGGCGCCTGGGTGGCTCAATTGGTTAAGTGACTGCCTTCGGCTCAGGTCATGATCCTGGAGCCTTGTGATCGAGTCCCACATCAGGACCCCTACTTAGCAGGGTGTTCTGCTTCTCCATCGGACCCTCCCCCTCTCATGCTCTCTCTCAAAAAAAAAAAAAAAATCTTAAGAGGTGAACCATGAGAGACTATGGACTCTGAAAAACAATCTGAGGGTTTTGAAGGGGCGGGGGGGTGGGAGGTCGGGGTACCAGGTGGTGGGTATTATAGAGGGCACAGATTGCATGGAGCACTGGGTGTGGTGCAAAAATAATGAATACTGTTATGCTGAAAATAAAAAGTAAATTAAAAAAAAAAAGAGATGCCTCTTCAGATCTATCAGTAGAGTTAGCTCCTGAGAGCATGCATGTAATTATATGTGTGTTATATACACATATGCATATGTATATGCTTAAATATATATCCTAAGTGTGTGTGCATGTATGTATTCTTAAATACATATGTATTCTCAAATCTCCCTACTTACCTACCTACCTACCTATCTACCTGCCTACCTACCTACCTACCTATTGCCTTGGGCTAGCTACAGCATATTTCTGCTACTTATTGTAAGGCAATGTCCTAATTGATACAGAACATAGACCAACACAAGCAAAATATCTGTAGGGAAATATGGAGAAAATGGAATTATCTAGTCCAGGTGCAAACAGTTACAAGTTCTACAATAAACTGGTAGGGAAATTTGCTAATCCAGGGGAAAGAGTTGTGAAACTTCCAATCAATCATCCTGTGTTCATTTGGGAACAAGCTCAAGGAAACAACATTGCTGTCACCGAAGTATGGCAGCAGGAATTCAGGGGTTGCATGGTGGTATGGCTCCTTCTGATAGAATTCAATGGTTCGAAAAAAGGGAATTATACATTTCAAACACCTCAGTTGGAGATCTTGAAATGGGATATTTAGGTGGCTTTTGCCTACCTTCCATTAAACATCTCCTGTCTTCCGAAGCAAGTTCCCCTTTCTTGCCTGATGGTTCTTTCCCAGTTGCGTGAAGATTATTGTGTTACAATCACACCTCAGTGAATTCCTTAAAGAGGAAGCCCATTACCTGTGTGTCACTCCCCATGCTTACTTTACCCAGACCTGATCCTAGAGTTAGGTGTCAGTATAGCAAAAGACATGAACTACAAATAAAACCTTACAAATTGGATTGATGTCATATCCATGGAGAAGAATCAAAGAGTTGCTGATGTGTATTGGGAAAATCTGGAGATTAGTATAAGAACAGATTTTAGGGGGCTCATGCAAGGCTGAACCATTTTAGATCACCAGTGCCGGTCGCTAAGATAAAACTCTCTCATGCTGTACTGCGAGCATTGGTACTTACATAACTTTGCTAAAACTTTCTCATGTGTGTTTAAAGAAACTAGTATCATTAATCATCACCTCCAAGTGACTATATATAGAAACACATTTGAAAAAATTACAAGTTTAATGGATTGTGCGATTTTGAACATTCGTCAGTTGGTCCCCATTCAGTCCTGCTGTTTCCTCCTCTTAGCTGCCTATACTTGGTTTATTTTCCATCACAACTATCAGTGATATATTCAGTCTCATTAGGTTATAAGGAAGAATTAAGGAACAACTTTGTGTCCTTTTTAGAATCCTTTCATCCTATTGTCTGAAACTCATGTCTTTATCCATCTGGCCACACAGGAAGAGAGTTGAGGATGAAAATATCAAAACCTGTCTTCATACATTCATTGAACATTTCTCTTCTAGATTTCTCTGTTCCTAACTCATTTTTCTTTTCAACAAATTATTTTTGTTTTCTTTTGCCACCAGATGTTACCCTTGTGATGGCCCTAACACTCAAGCCTTTGCTAAATTGTCCTGGAAAATAATTCTTTGGGTACTGTTTTAGAGAATGGGCAGTATTTCTTTCCATAGATTTAAACAAATTACAATTTAGTGTTTTCAAAATAGAAAAAAAATAATTCCAGTTGTTATTTTTTATGAAAGAAGAAAAGAAAAATCATTGGCCTGAAATCTATAAAGGACCATGAGATACATGATTATAATTCTTTCATTTACTCAGGAGAAGAATAGGGGTGCCTGGGTGGCTCAGTTGTTAAGCATCTGCCTTCAGCTCAAGTCATGATTCCAGGGTTCTGGGTTGAGCCCCACATGGGGCTCCCTGCTCCCTGCTCAGCTGAAAGTCTGCTTCTTCCCCACACACTCCCCGCTGTTTGTGTTCCCTCTCTCACTGTGTCTCTCTTTGTCAAATAAATAAATAAAATATTTTAAAAAGAGAGAGAGAGAGAAAGAATAACCTTCATTCTCTTTAAGAATTAGTATGAAAGTGGGGCGCCTGGGTGGCTCAGTGGATTAAGCCGCTGCCTTCGGCTCAGGTCATGATCTCAGTGTCCTGGGATCGAGCCCCGCATCGGGCTCTTTGCTCAGCGGGAGCCTGCTTCTCTCTCTCTCTCTGCCTGACTCTCCGCCTACTTGTGATTTCTCTCTCTGTCAAATAAATAAATAAAATCTTAAAAAAAAAAAAAGAATTAGTATGAAAGCAACACTAAGATAAGACAGAGAGAAGAAACAGGAGAGTCAAAAGGACATATCCTCTTGGAGAATTCAAAACAAATATACATGTAAGTAGGTTATTGTATGTGGTACTCTACACTTGTTTTAAAAAATACAAAGACACAGTATTACACTATCACTCTGTGAATGCATGCTAGATACATTATATAAATTTACACATTGAACTACAAAGGACTATTGGAAATTTACTGCTTGTATCTGCATTCTCTAACTTGGAAGGTGTGTAGTGAGTTCTCCAGAGAAATAGAATAAATAGGTTATATACATATGTATATAGATGGAAAGAATTATATTCAGAAATTGTCTCACGTGACTGTGGGGGCAAGCAGGTCTGAAATCCATAGAGCAGAAAAAAGCTGGAAATTCATCTAAGAGCCTATGTCCAAAGACTAGAAATTCAGGTAGAAATTCTCTAATGCACTTGGAAGACAGAATTCCTTCTACTTTAGACAGTTTTAGTCTTTGTTCTTAAGGCCTTCAATTGTTTGGATGAGGCTCACCCACATTCTGGAGGATAATCTACTTTACTCAAAGTCTACTGACTCAAATGTTAATTACATCTAAAAAATCTGTAGCAACACCTAGATTGTTGTCTGACTAAACAACTGGGTACCATAGTCCAGCCACACCGATGCGTAGAATTAATCATCATAGAAGGTCTGGAGGGAAAGGACATTTTGTATCTAATCTCATTAGAGTTGCTTGTGATCTTTTCTTTTACGGGCACTACTCTCAACTGACTTCACTAAATATCTGAAATGGTTTTTGAATATGTGACATATAGATTCATGTTTAGTATATTGTACTATAATATGCAACCATGGCAGATTTTTCCACCGAATACACATGAGTATGTTGGGTCCATTCCTTTCTGCAAGTCAGCCTCTGGTGGCTCATGCTTTGTTTCATCCCTTAACACAGCAGCCCACATAGAAAACAGTGTAAAGAACAGAGTAGACAAGTACTAATTAAAATTACACAAATAAGAATTGTGTCCCCAAAGATGGAAGAATGAGAACATTTTGTTCTGACATATTGAGAATCAGAAAAATGAATTAAATAGGAAGACACACCAGGATATTTTAAACAGAGTAGCAGATTATAAACCTACATAGTAACTGTTATGTGTTACAAGTCACTTTTGTTGCCTAGCAGAGCCTACTCTTAGTTATATCTGGAGACTGTGGATGAAGAACTTCTGGAAATATCCCCATCTCATAAAAATCAAACTCTGCCAAAACTAAGGGCACAAGGCTAACTGTACTGTTTCTTCAGAAACTGGATCTGCTTCTTCGATAGGACTTGATAATTTATGGGCCACTCAGAATGATCTTTGTTCTACATCTTGCAACCAACACCCACATACAACACATTAGAAAACTCATTTCAACAGATTGTCAAGTAAAGAAGATAACAAAAGAAAGCCAAATGTATGAATGACTCATATTTGGGCTCCTATAAAAAGGCTCTATTTTTGTTTGTTTTTGTTTTTATAATGAACAAAGATGCAATATTTTGCTCCAAACTCTTTCATGTGATAGCTAAAATTCCCCTTTGCAGCACACATGGTAAGTCATTTTATATTACCTTGGTAATTTCATATCTTTTCTCATCGAAATTCCATCTGTGTCCAGTAGAAGGAGCACTCAGCTAAAAGGAAAATAAAATATACTTAAAATTTCTAAAATGCTCGCAGCCCTGGGTCACAACTCTATTTCAGAGACAACTGCTCTGAAATTAGGCTGTGGTGTGTGGATGGACAATTTTACGGGAACATGATTTAGGATGCAGCTTTCAGTCCCCAGACTAAAATGTGGGCCTGGCTTCGCTCCACTTCTATTGACTTTACCCCCAGGAGAGTCTCAAAATTGCTGTTTAGGATCTTAGTAGCTAACATGCCCAGAGGAAGAATTGTCTCCAAAACGAGGGTCACCTCTTTGGACTTTTATCTTCTTTTGGATATTGACCTGATAATTCTTTACTTTAATAGTCCCCCCCCCCAACATTTATCTGCAGGGGGTATGTTCCCAAATTCCCCATGGGTCCCTAGAAATCCAGATAACACTAATATCTGCATATACTATGTTTTTTTTCTGTACATACCTACCAATGATAAAGTTTAATTTATAAATTAGGCACCATAAGAGATTAACAGCAGCTAATAATGAAACAGGACAATTATAACAATATATGCAGTATTAAAGGTTCCATGAATGGGGCTTCCTTCTCAGAATATCTTATTGTACTGTACTTCCCCTTCCTGCGGTGATGTGAGGAGGACACAAAGCCTATGTGATAAGGTGAAGAGAGCCGAATGATGTAGGCCTTGTGAATAGGGTTAGGCCACTACTGACCTTCTGATGGCATGTCAGAAGGAGGACCACCTGCTTCCAGACCGAGGTTGACCCCCAGCATAGGAGAGAACTATGTATTTTGTGAGCTTCCCAATGTTGTCGGGCTAATGAATTTTATATTGTGTTTAGATTTTCTCTGTTAGTAGCAATGTTGGTTCAAAATATGCAGTCCTACCTTGTGAGTAGACTGCATTACCGTTTCTTAACTCTTTTATATTCTTCCTGTTTCTCTTAAATTTGGATGCATCTAATGACCACTATTGAGGACCAAAGCCAAGTTTTATGACATCTAGTCTACGTACTAAAATGTAGAAAATGTTGGTCTAAACATCATTTATCTCATTTTGCTGAGCTGTAGTTGTGCTTGCTTATTGATTGCCTTGGAGCCTTGGGGCCTTTCTTTCAGTTTAAAGAACCTCCCTAGCTGAAGGTTGCCTCCTCTCCTAGCCATATTAGAAATATTCCACTCAAAGTCAATTTCATTCCTGACTTCTTCTACTTCTCATTCTTCTTTGATCTTCCATCTATTCTGAAATACCATTTAACTTATTCTCTGTGTGATATACGTAGTGTTTTTACCATTAAAGGATAGCAGGTGTGCTGGGTAAGATGACTTTTTTGCAACTCTGGATTTCAAACTCTCCTAAGACAGGGTTTAAGCTCTTCGTAACTTCCTCTGAATTAATTTCAATGCTTTAGACAAAACAAGGAGGCTAGATTTGTTAGAGACATCACTTTGAATATCCCACCACATGTTAGAGATTTTTCCTTGCTCTCTGGATCCCATAGAAGCTTCTGAACATGACCTTAATTCAATGTGTTTCACTGAGAGAATTTTAACTGGTATGTGGTGTGTTACCCCCTCCCATTATTTAATAGTTATGATTTTAGTGCACATAAATAGTAATATGAAACCCATGATTTCATGAATATGGTTATGGCATGGACATCATGAATAACAGACGTGTTATTGTCTGTAACAGACACATTCATGGACATCATGAATAACACGTTAATGAGAAGGTAAGGGGATTTTCTCAAAATCCACAAAGGCGGTGGGTAAATGTGGTAGGCTGATTGTAACCATAGATCCCATTAGCTGAAAGTGTGATGCTGTCACTCCTCCCATCCATTTCCCCACCTTGGAATCTGAGCCAGCCTTCTAACTTGCTTTGGCCCACACAACGTGGTGGGAATGACAAGATGCTCGTTCCAAACCAAGGCTTCAGAAGACTCACCCATTTTTGCTTCCTTGAAACCTTGCCAAGAAATTAGAACAAGCAGAGGCTAGCTTGCTGGATTATGAGAGACCCAATGAAGCTGAGCTGGGTCTTCCCAGCTGTGGACAGGCTGGGTCAGCCAGTTCCCAGGCATCGTCCCCTCACCAGTCCCCTGCCAGTTGCAAATGCGTGAGTGAGCCCAGCCAGCCGAGATCAGCTGGGAGTTGGTTTGAATCAATAAAATCATCCAGCTGACCCATGGATGCAGGAGTGAAAACAAATATTTATTATTCTATGCTGCTGAGGTTTTATTAAGTAGTAGTATTGTGACAATAAATAATGAATACAGAGAATGACCAAAATTTGGGAAAACACTGATTTATGTAGTTCACTAGCTATTGTCTTTGATCTTGTATTTGACATGCATTTGACATGTAATGCATGTCAATACTTGGACATGTATTGTATAATACCACAGGCTTCAGAATCAATTCCAGAGCAAGTTATGGGAGAAAAACAGATTAGGCTTCAGGGTCTATTTTTTCTGCTTTTCTGGAATTCTCTCCCCAGAAGTGTTCCTTACCATTACTATTGTATTTTAAAGCAGTGGCTAGGTAGGGACAGATAATGAGTGAGGTATAAAAAAATCATCAAAGGGAGGGAGGCAATCCAGTCAAAATGACTTTAATAAATGTTCATTAATCTTTTTAACTGCTTAAAAGTTTGAACTCCAATTCCAATGATTGATCAGTAACTCTTCTGTTTCTAAAGGAGATCTGAACCATTTCTCCCTTAAACTAGAGCAATTTTCTTGGAGGTCCCACATTTGTTATTCAGCGTGCTGTAGAAAAGGAGGAAGATTGAGTTTAGATTTGTGTCCTGGCTTCCTTATTGCCTTTGTGAGTTGGGAGAGTTGCTTTATCTGTGAGCCTCAGTTTCCTCCTCTATCAAACCAGGATAATAGGATTTTTTTAAAAGAGATGTAACACCACTTCCTCATATCAGGGAGATCATATGATAGTTGTCTTTCTCTGCTTGACTTATTTCGCTAAGCATGATACGCTCTAGTTCCACCCATGTTGTCGCAAATGGCGTGGGATTGGGAGGGAGACAAACCATAAGTGACTCTTAATCTCACAAAACAAACTGAGGGTTGCTGGGGGGAGGGGGGTTGGGAGAAGGGGGGTGAGGTTATGGACATTGGGAGGGTATGTGCTTTGGTGAGTGCTATGAAGTGTGTAAACCTGGCAATTCACAGACCTGTACTCCTGGGGATAAAAATATATGTTTATAAAAAATAAAAAATTAAAAATAAATAAATAAATAAATAAATAAAGAGAGATGTAAGATACTATACATAAAGTCTGTGGTACAAATACTTATAGAAAATATGGTAGTTACTTCCTCCAAGGCGGTTTGTTGTTTCTTAGACACCGAATACCTACAGGTACTCACTTGACTGGACAGCATACCTCTCTAATCACCCTACCTCAGTCCACTTGGGCTGCAATAACAAAATTCCATAGACTATGTGGGTAATACACAACAGAAATTTATTTCTCACAGTTCTGGAAGCTAGAAGTCTGAGATCAGGGTGCCAGCCCAATCAGGTTCTTGTGAGAACCCTTCTTTCTGATTGTGTTCTGCTATCCTCTCTCTGTGTTCTCAGATGGTGGTGAGTGGACAAGAGAACCCTCTGGCTGCCCCTTTAGAAAAGCACTAATTCCACTCATGAAGCCTCCATGCATGTGACCTAGTCACTTCCCCAAAGCCCCCTCTTACATTGGAGGTTAGGATTTCAACATATGAATTTGGAGGAAGACGAAAACATTTAATGCATAACACGTCTCAGAACACAATGACATTAAGCAGATCTGAACTCTCTTCTTCCAGAATCACTTTTATGAGGTTGGGGACAGGGACTTGGCTTTGACTATAGCCATATCCCCATCTTACCTTGTTGAGTCAGGTTTACTTGCTCTGTAGTATCTGATTTATTGAGGTGGTTACATGGACCACATTTTCCCAATATTTTCCTAAGTTTGGAGCTAGGTTAGACAACATGGTAATCCAAAAATGATGATTCTTTCTTTTTAGCTTTTGAGGAATGGCTCCTGTTTTTATCTTTTCATTTAACTGCAGATATGTCCTTCCAAAACCATCCTGGGTTTCTATGAACTGAAGTTCTGCCAGGTGTATGTTGCATCTCATGACTGCAAGCATGAATATCCGTATAAACTGGGATTTCAAGACTTAAAGGATTCTTGAGAAGACACTTTGTACATTGTTGTCTGGTCAGCGTTATTTAGAACTCCACAACTGAGAGATTTTGGATCACCTGATGCTCAACCTCTTTGTGTGAGTCAAGGAGAAAGAGAAAGAGAACCAATAAACAGATTTATTGTAAGGAATTAGCTCACACAAGTATGGAGACTGACAAATCCAAAATCTGCAGAGCTCATGTCCCAGTTTGAAGATCATCAAGTAGAAAAAGCTGATGTGCCTGATTGAAAGCTCGTAGGCAGCAGAATTCTCTTTTACTTGGGGAAGAGTCAGCATTTTGTTTAATTCAGGCCTTACTGAGCAAGTTCCACCCACATTAGGAAGGACAATCTGCTTTACTCAGTCTGCCAATTTAAATGTTAATCTCATCCAAAAACATCCTCGCGGAAACACCTAGTATAGTGTTTGACCAAATATCTGGGCACCCAGAAGCCCAGGCAAGCTGACACATAAAAATTAATCACCACGTTCCTCATTCTTCATTGAAGATCTGAGGCCTAGTGAGATATAGAAATTTCCTCAAGATATAAGTCATGACATGTAAGATGAGAACCAGCGATGTGCTGACAAATCTGGTTGGAAACCAGATCACCAAAAAAGAAAAAAAATAGGAAAAAGTCTAAGTTTGAGCATTGGTCAGTGTCCATATTAGAAAGGAGTGTTGTGGTGGGAAGGAAGGGAAAAAGGATTGAGAAAAAAAACAAAGAAACAAAGGAAAGGGGTTTAGCAAGAAAAAAATATGCCAGGGACTGAGCAATGGGCTGAGAACAACTTTCTGTTTCTAGAGGACAAAAAGAAGAAAAAAGGTATATCTGAAGTCATTAACTCACCCAGCATTAAGTGATAAACTGTATCACAACAATGTTTTGAGGTTCTACCCTCAGATCAGGGACAGGAATCCACTATTAAAAGAATGAGGGTCAGTTCAACTTATAGAATACATGAAATCTTCCTAATTAAACAACTTTTTTCCTTTTCCTTTTTTTTTTTTTTTAAAGATTTTATTTATCCATTTGACAGAGAGAGAGGAGAGAGAGCACAGCAGGGGGAGTGACAGGCAGAGGGCAAGGTAGAAGCAGGCTTGCTGAACAGGAAGCTCAATGTGGGTCCCCGGGATCACGACCTAAGCCAAAGGCAGAAACCTACGGACTGAGCCACCCAGGAGTCCCCATAATTAAACAACTTCTTATGAGAAACCAACCTGATCTCTGTGGGCATGATTTAACATATCATACTTCCCCCACTACCTGCCCCTCCCTCTCCCCATTCAGCCAGACAAAATCCAGGTCTGTTCATGGACCTCAGCATGGACAGTAGGCAAGCCAGTTCTCATGGCTTCTAATCTTCTTCCCAGGAAAAGAGGTATGAAACAAAGTTTGCTCTTAGTTATAAATTTTAAATCATCAAAACCAAAAACTGGGGAAAACGATTCTCATTTTAAATATCCCACTTTATGGTGTTTTTGTTTGAACTCTAAATCATCAGCTTTCATACTCAAAGTGAGAAGGAATGTTACAGGCTTAAGAACCAGATTGATGTTTGAGGCTTAAAAGATGATATAGTTCAAGATTTAACAGGCAAAACATATAGCTATCCACATCAAATAATGAATACCAGTATTTTCTTGAGCTATTCTTAGTTCTAGACATTCTCCTAATGTACAAATGTTGCAAACTGGAAGTAATTCAGGAAAACATTTTTGAGTTCAAGGGTTTAAAGCCCGATTTAACAAATGAGCAAATACCTAACTATAGACAGAATCAATTGTTCTGTGCATTTGTATTCCAAGATGCACCCTGTGATACAAACATCTCTTCTCCCAAAGTGGAGTGTCATTTCCTTGCCAACGTACCCTCAGAGATGGCAGTGGGTTAGTAGGTCTGTGGATCTCAAAGTGTGGTCCGCTGACCAGCAAGCCTCAGGAAGTTCTTGTTAGATCTGCAAATTCTTGGCCCCACCTGAGACCAGCTGAATCAGAAACTCGGGGGGGCGGGGGGGCGCAAGTGTGCTAATGAGCCCTCCAGGTGATTCCAATGCACACGCTCAAGTTTGAGAATCACTGCATTCGCTGATGCTTTTCCTTTGTTAAGACCAGTACCGTCCAGAAACCGGTTTCTCCTTCTCCTCTCCTAAGGCAAAACAGAGTTTGGAAGGGAAAGAATGTAGTATTTTAGCAAGGACTTGGGTTATACAGCTTCAGCTAATCACTCACCACTTGCCTCTTCTCTCTCCCAACCAAACAAGTCTTCCCACCCCAGATTCGAAGGGTCACAGACTACTGCGATGTCATTTCTCTGGAAGGACTTACAGGATTCAGCATATGACTGTATTCGTGAGGATGTTTTATTGCAGTGAAAGGAAGCAAGCCACAATATGTAAAGGGAAAAGGCATCTGGGACAAAGTCTGGAGGAAACCAGGTGCACATTTCCAAGGGTCCTCTCCCTGGGGAGTCATGAGCGATGCACATAATTCCTTCAGCAACTAGCTGGCACAACACATGTAAAATCTTGCCAGCAGGGGAGCTCATTAGAGACCCCTTGCTCGGGGGGTTTTAATGGGGGCTGATCAGGTAGGCACCTTCTCCCTAGTGTCTACTAAAATTCCAGGCTTCCAGAAGGAAAGCAGGTGTCCATCACAAGCCAGACTGTGCATCAGCAGTTAGGCACTCCTCACCAGGTGTGGGAATGGTAGGAACCCTTCAAAATGCAGTTTCCAGATGCCCGCCAAGGGCCCGCTATGTAAGCAAACTTTTCAAAGGATAGCGGTCAGGCCTGTTATGTCAACTGTCTTCTGTACAACTCCTTAATCGTACAAGTCCTTGGCTTGTACATGTCCTTAATCATTAAGGACTTAACGATTAAATGCAGTAATATATATTGAGGATGCAGAGCTCTGGCTGACTCAGAATGATTCCTTAATAAATGCTAACTCATGTTAGCATATTTAGTGTTGAAGAACACATCCAGTGTTGGCCATCAAGGGTGGGTCATAGTTCATCTTCTTTTTCTTCCCAGTGTTCACTGTATCGTCCAGCACACAGTAGATGCTCCTTAATTATTGGATGATGTGGTAGTGTTTTCTACCCTCCGATCTAATCTTTCTGTTTTTTTTTTTTTTTTTTTTTCCTTTTCAAGTCCTCCCATGTGACCTTTCTTATAACTGGCTTAGTCTTGAGTCAGTCTCTAGAATGTTCCATTATATAGAAGACACACTTTCCACGGTCACCAATGACAGACTATTCTCCAAAGTTATACAGAAAAGCAGATGTAACTCTTGTCTTGAACCTTCTACCACCTGCTATAGTTGACACCTAACCCCTGTCTGAGCTCAGATTCCAGGACCTGCTATTGTTTTTCCTTCACCTGAAAACTTCTAAGTCTGGAACTGAGATAATCACCCTCATTTTTTAAAAGAGCTTCCATATTTCTATGAGTCAGACCTTCAGGTAGGTGCCCAGAGGCATAATCTTAGAGTTGTGAATTCTTCTTGACTTCATGAACTCATCAACCTGGCTTACTACTTGTGTGAGGGCCCCATTAATTTTCAGCAGAGTCACTCACCATCAGGTTGTAAAACTTCTTCAGAGCAAAATCCTCTCACTGGTTGCTAACATTGTGACATTTCAGTGGGTCTTGCATACCTCACCTTCCGTAAGGGTGTGTGGTCACCACAAAATCCCTCAGCCGTTACTAAAAATATCTACCAAGGGTCTAAACTGTACATTAAGTAAAACTTAACTCTTTGAACTATCCCTAATAGCTCTATCAAATTTTTTAATTTCTTTTTTTTTTTTTTTTAAGATTTATTTGAGAGAGAAAGAATACGCAAGAATGGGGAGAGGGGCAGGGGGTGAGACTGTCAAACAGACTCCTGGCTAAGCACGGAGCCCAGTATGAGGCTTGATCCCACAACCCGGGCGACCATGACTTGAGCTGAAACAGAGACAGATCCTTCACTGCCTGAGCCACCCAGGCACCCCTATCAATTTTTTTTTTCCCGATAAATTCCTTACCTTCAGCCGAAGAGCTTCTAAAGCCATCTGTGCATAAGCTACTCTCTCAACCAGTTTGAGGTCAAGAGTTTCTGCAAGGCCTGACTCCACTTGCTTCCCATCTTCTTTAACCTCACGTTTGTGAAGAAGGATAGTGCCCTCCTCATACGCTTTCTTTTTTTTTTTTTTTAAAGATTTTATTTGATATATATAGAGAGATCACAAGTAGATAGGCAGGCAGAGAGAGAGGAGGAAGCAGGCTCCCTGCTGAGCAGAAAGCCCGATGCGGGACTCAGTCCCAGGACCCTGAGATCATGACCTGAGCCGAAGGCAGAGGCTTAACCCACTGGGCCACCCAGGCGCCCCCTCATATGCTTTCTTTAGGAACAGCAGTCCAGCCATGTCAGAGAAAGAGCCAGGTCACCCATTAGGATATGGAAGCTACTTACCGGTCACAAGTAAGGAGGAGGAGCCATAAAGGGTAGGTCAGCCTCTGCAGTGCTTTGCTTTAACCAACCAACAAGGCTCAGGGTGCAGGCCAGCTGTGGGAGGTCAGTGCCCACACACAAGTGACCCCAGCTGACCAAGGCAACAGGCTTCCGAGACCCACCTTCCAGCCTGATCGGCCGGCCCACAGAAAGCATGTTGATCTTTTTCTCCATTTACCTCTTCCTGAGCACTAAGGAAAGCAGCTGGACAATGTTAACATATTAAGCAGGAAGAGGATTGACAGGGGTCATGGAAAGACCAACCCACTCATTGTAGAGGCAAAAACATGGCGCTCAGGTCAAGTGACTGGCTATTTTTGGTGAGAATTTTAAGAAGACGTATTTTACTCAAGCTATTTCACTTCCCTCAGCCAGAAATTTTCAGGACAACCACACACATGTGAGACTACCAACACATCCAGCAGCATCCGCAGCGGCCTGGGTGGGCAGCTTTGTGGGCAGCGGAATTGGAACTCCAACATGAGCTTCTTTAGACACAAGTCAAGGCACAAAGCACCATGATGTCTCCCCACCATGCCACCTGCTATCCCAGAATTTTTTTTTTTTAAAGAGTCCATTTCTGCATTTTTCCTTTTAAATCTTCAAACTGAATCTAAGTCACTTAAAAGAAGGAATCATTTCTTTCCATTTTCTTTGGGTCTCCGAGAAGCGGCATTGTGTCTAGGCCCTCAAAAACTGCTTCTTGAACAAACTCTGCCTACAATGTGTCATGCCTCAGAGGCTCTTCTTCCTCAACCATCCAGCAATTCGGCCCTCCTAGTCTGTCCCCCTCCCCCGTGGTTCTCATTCTCATTCACAGTGGTAGCTCTCATGAACGTGGGCAGCTCACAGGCAAAGCTCTCTTAAGCTTCAGCTGGGAGCTCACTTTTGCTTCTCCTCATTCCTTTGTCTTCTGTCAGCTGAACATTCTCAGTGTCCCTCTGTGCCCAGTCGTTAGTTGAATGCTGCAGATCCTTCCCTCCACATGTCTTTCTCATTAGCTCCTTTATTTCCTTTCTCGCTGCATCGCACATGAAGCTCATTCCGACCCCCCACCCCCACCCCAAGAAAAGCTCATTCATAGGGCGCCTGGGTGGCTCACTGGGTTAAGCCTCTGCCTTCCGCTCAGGTGGTGATATCAGGGTCCTGGGATCAAGCCCTGCATCAGGCTCTCTGCTCAGCGGGGAGCCTGCTCCCCCCCCCCCCGCCTGCCTCTCTGCCTACCTGTGATCTCTATCAAATAAATAAATAAAATCTTAAAAAAAAAAAAAGGTCATTCACTGTTGCACTAGCATAAATCGAAATAGATTAGAGAGGGAAATCTGAAGACCTGTGTCATCTTGATTGTGCCACTCCCCATCGTATGATTTTTAGCAAGTCACTTACCCGTAGCTTCTTCACCTTCCAGATGATTTGAATTAAATAGCGCTATGGTCCTCTCCCGGCCGTTCCCTCATCCGCTGATCTCTGAAACACATTGCTCCACTCCACTCTGTTGCCTGCTCTGGCCTCACCACACCTTAGACTAGTTTCTTCCTCCAGACAGCCTCTCGGGGGCTCTCAGTGTGTGATTAGGTATGCTGTGACACCTGGCGCTTACTTCAATTATGCTACTCTAGTTATTCATCTGGCGACAGCCAGGTTACCACCTGTGAAGCCCTGGCTGGCCTCCTGAGACACCGGTAAATAGGGAGTCAGTGTTACATGCCTGGCGCTCACATCGCCAATGTCCCACTCTATCTGTGTTTCTGTTTTCTGTTGTGCACAGTAATTACTTCGAAGGCAATAATATGATACCTTGACCGTATATGCAGCACCTCACCACAACTCAAAAAATATTTGCTGACTGAGTAATCAAATGTCCCTTTGACTCATAATTTTGCCCTTCATTATGGATAGATGTCTTGGCACTAGTGGTTTAAATAAACCAATAAATTTTTTTTTAAAAGTGTGAGCAAACATGCAAACAAAACAAAGCCAGCAGATAATGAAAAGTGAAGTGTGCACATTAATCTACACGTAGTAAAAAATTCAAGAGGCTGTGTTCAACAGTAACATCTATGCTCCAAAAACCAACAGCCAGCTGGTTTTGCTCAGTGCGTACATCGATCCTCTGGTCCAGCATTGCAGTCACACATGTGATTTCAAAAATGATTTTGAGACATATACGCTAACAAAAATTGTGTCAAACCCAAAAGTTTACAGAAAAGCTAAGAGAAATTCTCAATTACATAGGTGTGTTCATTTTGTTTCATTTGCGTTTTTTAATTGTTTAAAGGTCTCTAATACCAACATTTATATCACGATATACACAGGCTCAGTTTATTCACTTTGAGATGACTCAGGTCCAGGATAAGTAATAAAATCATAAAGATGTTTACTATTAAAGATTTCCCTTCAATCTCAACGTGTCCTTTCATATTTAAATGATGGTCATTTGTGGTTCTAAAATATTTGCTATGTGTTTCCCTTGATGGCCACTGGATGGCAGTAGTTTATCATAATTCCAGGAGCATTTCATAGGGTTTGGTTCTTTTGTTTTTGTTTTTCCTAGGTGCAGAACAAGTCGTTTTTGAAAAGCAAGAAGTTAAAGGGACTTTTTAGAGTAAAGATCAACAACCAAATCTTTTTTTTTTTAAAGGTATGAATTGAATACAATTAAATTCTTCCTAATTGAAATAAAAGAAGTCTTACCGCATATTTTCTTTCTCAGTCCTAGATTTCTTCATCGTGGTCAAGAATACAAGTTTTATAATTAGACAGATAGAAATTGATGTTCTTCTTTAGAAACAACCAACAATTTTATTTGAGGCCAACTGCTGCATCTCCTTAAACCTTTGTTTTCAAATCTGTAAACACCTATTAAAACATCTGCCCCTATCATACATTAAAAAAGAGGATGTTTATAAAGGGCTTAGGTCACATTGTTCTTAATAAATGCTAGCTTTAATAATAAAATATTTTATTATTAGATTCAGAATCTTGGCAGGTGGGAAAGAGTTGAACTAAAAAGCCTTCACCTTGAGCTTAAAGAGGGAGAGAGAAAGACAAGTTCAAAAGACAGAGGAAAGGGGAATATCAGACAGGCTTTTGGGAGAGAAGCAGTGATATACAGTGAAAGAACAACATTTCAGAGCCATAGAGACCAGAGTTGGAATACTGGTTCTGCTGCTTATGAGCTATAAGGGCACGCCTTCATTACTTAGCATTACTTAGTCTCAGTTTCTTTATTTGTAAATCAAAACTCTTTTAAGGCTAATAGGAGACAAAACAAGCTAATGCAGGTAAAGTGCTTGACAAATAGTAGGTTTTCAAGGTTGCTATTTTTCTTTTTTGCAGACTTTTATAAAAACCTGCAAAGAACCTTCTCATATTAAATTTTGATTTATTTTCCCAGGGCTTGAGATCTCTGAGAAGTCTATAGAACATACAGGTCTAGCAAGTCCCTGTGTGTTTCCTCATGGAAATGTTAATGTTCTAGGTTTTCATAATTTAAACTTTTATCCTAAACTCTAAGTTATCTTCAGTGTTTTTTTTTTTTTTTAAGATTTTATTTATTTATTTGACAGAGATCACAAGTAAGCAGAGAGGCAGGCAGAGAGGGAGGAAGGGAAGCAGGCTCCCTGCTGAGCAGAGAGCCCGATGCGGGCCTTGATCCCAGGACCCTGAGATCATGACCTGAGCCCAAGGCAGAGGCTTAACCCACTGAGCCACCCAGGTGCCCCAATATCTTCCATGTTTTAACAGCTCTCTTGAAACCTGCTTCCATAAGATGTTCATGGGTATGGACATGATGAGACAAGGCAGTCTAAGGAATTAGAAAAGACATAGAGGGTTCACCTATTAAATGGAAATACAGGGGCTCCTGGGAATGAGCCTGCCACTGGGCTCCATGCTCTGCGGGGAGTCTGCTTCTCCCTCTCCCTCTGCCCCACCCCCCGCCTGTGCACTCTCTCTCTCTCAAATAAATAAATACATCTTTAAAAAATGGAAATGCAGTCATTATGTGAACTATATTTAAAAAGCGTATAAGAAATAAACTCCTCCCAGGTGATCTGTAAGGCTTTTTTTCAAGGGGGTCAAGGGAATTATGGACCAATATATGTCAAACAATCACCAAATTATATCCAGACTAGTCGATCTGTGTTGACTGAAAAAGTGATCCAAATTATGGCAAAGGATACTAAGAGTGGCAGCGGGAAGAACGTTCCATGCCCACTCTCGAGGACACAAATGGAAACTTTGTGGATCAGAATTTGTGTTCAACAGGAAAACATAGTAGAGACAACTATTCCCGTTTCCAGAAGATCTGTGTCCAAGAAAAGGTCAGTCATGGAGTATCGTTTTCAACAACATACGAGCTCCCGACACATCTGCCTCCTCTCTCTTCATTTTCAAAGAGGCAGCATATTTCAAAATGTTGGAAAAACTTACCTATCACATCGTCAAACCAGTTCTTTGACCAACAACGGCACTGAGGCCTTGAAAGACTGAATGAGTCACTCCCCGCTGCTGCACAGGCTGTGAGAAGCAAAACTTGCCTAATTCCTAATCCAATATGTCTTTGATGTTTGCACTCCTCCTCGAGAAAAACCCACAATTAGATCCCAGTTTATTTATTTACTTATCTTTAACTAATTGCGATGTCTTCCTTCACAGAGCAGCTCAAAGATTTGCAGATGGCAAAAGCAAGCACACCATGACGTAAAATCACTGGACAGTGTGAGAGATCCGGAGGCATTCCCGGTCTTTTCATTTCCTATTTGTTCGGGGAAGAAGGGTGCACGCCACCTAAAATACCTTTAAAAGGCTATTTCAGTGGCTGCTGATTTCTGAAAAGTAACCTCGGGGAATAATGCAGTAACAGCCCGATTTGGGGGATAAATTGTGTGGAAAGCCAAACACTTAACTGAATTAGTTGTCCTTTTGATCTTGCTTTTCATCCCAGGGTGGTAGAGAGGTGTTCAGATGTCTCCATTATCTTGCTCACTCCCGCTGGCCAAGAAGGCTGGGGTTTCTCATTAATTTAATGGGAAGCTGCTAAGTCCTTACCATTCTCACCATGAAATGCACCATGGTCAGCACTCTCTGTCATTCTCCATTTATTACTGCCTGATCGCGAAAGTGTTGCTGTACTTGGAACATCTTAAGGAATCCACTCTCTCCTAGGTCTTGAGTAAAGGAATTTCAATAGGGGAACAGCACGTTTTAAATGCTAAATCATAAACAAAAACATGTTAATGAGGGCTTTTAAAAAAATAATGGGATTCCTTAAAAAAAAAAAAAAAGGATTTTTGGGAACATAATCCAAATGATATTGGAGTGTACTTGAGAGACTACGATTTCTTTCTTTCTTTCTTTCTTTTTTTTTAAAGTCATGGGCACTGTCCCTACTTTGCAATTTACTGATTAAATGCTAATTTAAAGAAATTCACGAAATATACCTACTTCCATAGAAATTCAATTATAGATCGAGCTATAATATCCTATGGAACTGGAGGGTTAACCTTTTCATTTAGAGATGAGGAATGTGAGGCTAGGAACATGGAACAATGGGACACAGTTTATACAGCCAATTACAGTTGGGATAGAAGCAATCTGGGTCATACAATACCTCCGCTAGCGTAGAGCGTAGAGCTTTTCACTGTACTACATTGCTCCTGGTCGGACTGGCTTCAGGCTGGGTCATCTGGGACATGGAAGGAATAAGGCAAACTGCTTTCCTATTTTGGAATTCTTACTGGGGATGGGGGTGGGTGAGGAGGTGGGGAGATGGGGAGAACGAAACCCCATCTGACCAGATCTTACAAAGAGGATGCCATCTGAAAGCTCCATGGGTGGGGTCAACATGGAGGTAGGCCTGGACAACGGAGAGATCATGAACTCTGATGAGGTCTCCACTATGCAGTTCTGCATTGGTTTGGCTAGTGGGGGGCGGGGGGAGACGGTCAGTTGGTCTCTGACATTTAGTTTCCTCACCTACAAATAAGAATAAAGACACAAGCCTCAGGAGGACTATTTATTTTTATTGTATTATGTTATGTTAGTCACCATACAGGACATCATTAGTTTTTGAGGCAGTGTTCCATGATACATTGTTTGCGTATAACACCCAGTGCTCCATGCAATATGTGTCCTTCTTAATACCTATCACAGGGCTAACCCATCCCCCCACTCCCTCTGCTCTGAAACCCTCAGTTTGCTTCCCTTAGTCCATAGTCTTTCATAGTTCATCTCCCCCTTTTATTCCCCCCCTTTATTTTTCCCTTTCTTCTCCTAATGTTCTTCATGCTATTCCTTATGCTCCACAAGTAAGTGAAATGATATGATTATTGTCTTTCTCTGCTTGACTTATTTCATTCAACATAATCTCCTCCAGCTCCATCCATGTCAGTGCAGATGGTGGGTATCCATCCTTTCTGGTGACTGAGTCATATTCCATTATATACATGGACCCCATCTTCTTCTTCCATTTGTCTGTTGAAGGGCATCTCAGCTTCTTCCACAGTTTAGCTATTGTGGACATTACTACTATGAACATTGGGGTGCATGTGCTCCTTCTTTTTACTACATCTGTGTCTTTGGGGTAAATACCCAGTAGTGCCTGTTGCTGGGTCATAGGGTAGCTCTATTTTTAACTTTTTGAGGAATCTCCCCACTTTTCCAAAATGGCTGCACCAACTTGCATTCCCAGCAGCAGCGTAGGAGGGTTCCCCTTTCTCCACATCCTCGCCAACATTTGTTGTTTCCTGACTTGTTATTTAAAGGTTACATTGGGTACAATATGTAAAGCATCTAGCAGAGTGATTCACTTATTTTTAGTGTTTAATAAACATGAAAACGAACTTACCAGGCTTCTAAGGCAATGGACCGTTGAAACTAGATCTGAGATGAAAGTCAAGCCTGGGGTAAGAGAGGAAGAAGTAAGGGAATTTGGGGGTCTGGTATAGTCTACAACTTGACAGATGAACTGCAAAACTTTAAAAATATCGGGAGCATGTCAGAGTCCTCATTTTGTTTGTCCAGGAAATACAGTGCCTTTTAAGAAGCTGACAAATCATAAGGGCCATGTTTCCTATACACTCTCCCTCACTTTAGAACATCTCAATCCTAGCAGTTGCTGGAATGTATAAAATGAACAACCCTGGGGGGCATGGAAGAAAGCCTCCGAGAAGCAGTGCATCTGGACCGAGAATGCTTTTACTGACAAGTCTTATCGTTCTTTTCCTTTTGTGCTGTGGTTGGAGGCAAGCCGATATTCATTTGTCCGATGATCGTATTTTCTGCATATTATTGACCTGAGGCAAATGGCATTCAGAGGAGAGACTGTATTTTTAGGCTCTTGTCCTTTGATGTCCCAGAACAACCCTCCAGTGTGCAATTTTGAGACCTATTATTCTTCCCACAGTTTTGCCGCGTGGATGGACACTGAGGGACCGCGTGCCCGTTGGTCTTGAGAGTATGTTCTCAATTAAACGTAGGCAATCTTGCCTGCCTATACTATTCCTGAAGCTCTTGGAAAATATGACTGAATAAGACACAGTTGTCCTCAGGGAGCTCGCACTTCGTGCTTATTTATTAAGCTCCTGCAACCATTTGGAGCTGACCTTTTAGTCAAGAAAATGAATCAACAAACCAGTGTTTGTAGAGAAGTAGGTTTCCTGCTTTTATTTGCTTTTATTTATTTTTTATTATTATATTTAATTAACCAGCATATAGCACATCATTAGCTATTGATGTAGTGTTCAATGATTCATTAGTTGTGTAGAGCACCCAGTGCTCATCACCCCACGTGTCCTCCTTAATACCCATCACCCTGCTACCATCCCCCACCCCATCCCCCCTTTCTGAAACCCTCAGTTTGTTTTCCAGAGTCTAGAGTCTCTCAGGGTTCATCTCCCTCTCAGGTTTCCTGCTTGTAAAGAACAAGTCCGTATACACGTGCTTGCTGGGATGTCATACACAGAAGCTTATTGGAAGAGAAAGAGGTAATGGAACTCTTTGTGTGTGTGTGTAAATTTGATTATACACCTCTACTCTTGCAAGGATTTATTTTTAGCTTTGGAATATCTGCATTGCCTTTTTTGTTCTTTCTCTCTCTTTGGTCATACATTGCCTTCGCTCAAAGTTTAGATGCAAAGGCTATTTAGAAGTTTGAACAGAATGGTTTTGGTGGAGTTCAGGACGCACTGCCCCCTAAATGTCCACCTTGGCATAGTGAATATTTTAAGCTTAACGAGTTTGAGAAAAATGGCAGAAGCTGGAAGGTCATGGTGACCTCCCACAGTTTTGCCCTTCTCCCCTGAAACAGGTCATAAACTGCATTTGAGAAGTGCCTTATCTATGCCTGGAAGAAAGGAGGATCCTATATGTAACTTTCATTATATGTCTACTGCGTGGGTCCTCTTTATAACGTTCTAAATAGGAGAAGAATGGTCTAGTTCTTAGAAGTTTAAAAGGAATGGTCTGTTGCAATAATTACCAGGGAATGAACAGACAGACAAATTAATGTAACAGCATAGAAAGTGCAGAATTGGCATTTTGGGGGGATAATGTGGCTTTAATAAAAATTTCAATGTCTTTGTTATTTGTTTATTGAGATTTTCTATTGCATTTTCTTTCTTTTTTTAAAAAAGATTTTTATTTCTTTAATTTGTCAGAGAGAGAGAGAAAGAGAGAGAGCACAAGTGGGGAGTGGAGTGTGGTGGGGGGAGTGGCAGGCAGCGGCAGAAGCAGTCTCCCTGCTGAGCAGGGAGCCTGATGTGGGGCTCCATCCCAGGACCCCAGGATCATGACCTGAGCTGAAGGCAGAGGTTTAATGACTGAGCCACCTGGGTGTCCCTCTACTACATTTTCAATCAATTTTCACAGTGCATGTTTTCCTAGAAAATTCTTTCACAATACAGTTTATGGCGGGTGCTTCTCAACTGAGGGTGACCTGCTTCTGCAGAGGACAGGTGGTGAGGTATGGAGACATTTTTGAATGTCATAGTTGGGGGTGGTCATCCCACAGAAACTAGGTGGGAAACTCCAGGGTTGCTGCTAAACATCTTACGGAGCAGAAGAGAGCCCCCTGCACAAGAAGGAATTGCCTGGCCCAAATATAAATAGTACCAACCGCTGAGAAAAACTCATCTATAATAATATCCCCTCTCTCCCTTGGTGTGTTTCAAATTTAGGTTTTGCCTTTTTTTTCCTCCTCATTTAGGAGCTCTAGAACTTTGTTTATCTTCTTTGTTTTTTGTTTTTGTTTTTGTTTTTTTTCCAAATAACTAGTGCTTGGAATTTTTTTAATCAATTTTGTCTTTTCCTATTTTGCAATTCATTAAATTACAGTTTTTAATCTCCATTAATTTCCCTTTTCTGCTTCTATTTCTTAGTTTCATTTTATTGTTATTTTTATAGCTTCTTGAGTGGTATTCTTTTGTTAAGCATAAAATGCTGTGCATTTTCCTGAGTACATTTGGACCCAATCCTATAAGATTTTTTAAATGTTTTGTTGAAGGATAATTAATATACATAGGGAAAAGAGTACATGCTGTAGCTGTATAGCTCAATGACTTCTTTTTTTTTTTTGAGATTTTATTTTTTATTTGAGGGAGATAGAGAGAGAGCACGAGCAACAAGTGAGGGGAGGGGCAGAGGGAGAAGCAGACTCCTCGCTGAGCAGGGAGCCCAATGAGGGGCTCCATCCAGGACCCTGGAATCATGACCTGAGCCAAAGGCAGACACCTAACTGACTGACCCATCCAGGTACCCAAAGCTCGATGAACACACTCATATAACCAGCCACGACTGATCAAACCTGTGAGACCTGCACCTAGATCAAGAAATCAAATGTACCCAGCTCCCCAGAACTCTCCCTTCTAGTTACAGCCTCTCAGGAGTAACTAATATCTCAACTTTAAACATGATAGATTAATTTTTCCTTTTTTGTACTTTATATAAATGGAAACATACTTACGGTCTTTCTGTGTAACTTCTTTGGCTCAACATGGTTTATGAGCTTCAGCTATAATATTATCGGTGATATTATTTATTCATGCTCATTGCTATATAATATTCCATCCTGTGAATACATCCCAATATGCTCATCTGTTCTACTGTTTATGGACATTGGGATAATTTATTTTTGGGTGTGGTTTTTTTTTTTTTTTTTTGGATCATTTCTAATTACAGAGTTTCTTAAATAGTGCCACTGTGAACATTCTGGTAGATGCCTTTTGGTGAACATCTAGATACATTTTCTTTGGAAATGCACCTGGAATATATGTGTTCAGCATTAGTAGATAGTACCAACCAGTTTTCCAGACTGGTTGTACCAGTTTCACCCTCACCAGTAATAATTGGGATATTTGATTACTCTACATCCTTGTCAAAATTTGGTATTGAGGGTCCTTTTTAATTCTAGCCATTCTAGTAAATGTGCAATGGCCTCATATTGTGACTTTAATTTGCATTTTTCTGATAATTAGCAAAGTTACTATTTTTCCAGAGTTTACTGGCTATTCCGGTATCTTCCTTTGTGATGTCACCATTAGGTCTTACTGAGGTTTTGTTTTTTTTTTAAGATTTTATTTATTTATTTGATAGACAGAGATCACAAGTAGGCAGAGGCGCAGGTGGAGAGAGAGGGAGGGGGAAGCAGTCTTCCTGCTGAGCAGAGAAGCCAATCCCAGAGAGTCCATCCCAGGACCCTGGGATCATGACCTGAGCAGAAGACAGAGGCTTTAAGCCACTGAGCCACCCAGGCACCCCCTTACTGAGTTTTAAAAGTTATTTTCTCTGGATATGAGATCTTTGTTACATATGCATATCGTATCTTCTATAGGTTTCTGCTCACTGTCTCAATGGTGTCTTTTTGATGTAGTTTTGTGATCTTAATATCATCCTGTGTATTACATTTTTATTTCCTTTGAAGAGGTGCTTTTTTTTCTTGTTTAAAAAATCTTGCTTAAAGTCACGAAGGTGTTCTTCGCTGTTGTATTCTAAATGTTTTCTTGTTTTACCATGATCACCTAGGTTTAATGTACAGACATGTCATGGGGTCATATTCTAGAGAATTTATAAATGCACTTTGATTTCTTCTTTTATTCAGGAGTTATGTAGGAGCAGGTTTTAAAATTTCCTTGTAGACTGACTTTTTTTTGTTTGTTTACCACTTACTCCTAGAATTTTATTGTGTTTAGATACGTAATTCATACAATTTCTACCTTTAATAATTTATTGAGTTTTCTGTGGCACATTGAGTTGTGATTTTTTGTAAATATCCCTAAGATATCTTTGGAAAGAAAGAACATTCTGTTAGTGAAGTTCAAAATTCCATATATACTGGGGCACCTGGGTGGTTCAGTGGGTTAAGCTTCGTCTTCAGCTCAGGTCATAATCCCAGTGTCCTGGGATCGAGCCCTGCATCTGGCTCTCTGCTCAGCAGGGAGCCTGCTTCCCCCTCTCTCTCTCCCTGCCTCTCTGCCTACTTGTGATCTCTGTCTGTCAAGTAAATAAATAAAATCTTTTAAAAAAATTCCATGTATACTATCGTTGATTGCTATTGTGGTAGCAATTAATATTGATTGAGTACCTATAATAAGCTGGCCACTGTTATTAGTATTTCATATATATAAATATATTTAATCATCACAACAGTTATGTTCTTCACTTTCTAATAAGGAAACTGAGGCAGAAAGTTTGTAAGTATTTTGCCGCAAGTTTAGCTAGCTAAGTGGGGGAAACACATTTGGAATCCATGTTGTATGGCTCTGTAGGCAGTGTCCTTAAACACAATTTGTCTCACCTATTTCTATATTACTATAATTTACAATTTGCTATCTAGTAAATTAACACATTAATACAATATCCAATTGTTTTATATGCTTGACTTTTGTCTTGAATGACTGGAGACTAAGAAACCTTTAAATGTTCCTTTCCATGATTATTCTTTATCAATTTTTTCATTGTCTCACTGGATTTTGCTGTTTTTCTGAAATGTTTTTGTATATAGCACATAAAATTTATGCCTTTTATGAATGCATTATAGATTTTACCTTTTAAGTATTGCTGGGTTACTACTAAATGTAAAGCACTTTTGCTTGGTACATGTTAACCATGCTAAAAGCACTACCTCTTTTTATATACTGTCTTCTCTCTTCTTAGGTTTCTTTCTTTCTCTCCGGGTTGTGAGTTCGAGTCCTGAAAAATTCTCCATGCCCAGGGCTTGAACTCATAACCCGAGATCAAGACCTGAGTTGAGATCAGAAGTTGGATGTTCAACTGACTGAGCCACCCAGGTGCCCCTTCCCTCTTAGGATTCTGATCTTGACTTTTATCTCCATCAGCTGCCACTTTCTTTTCGTAATTTTTCTGGAAATCTGCATAGGTATTACATTTCATCTTTTCTTTCCTCTTCTCCATGCAGGAGCTTGATTGGATATAGGATTCTTGGATAATACAATGGGTTTCTTAAACTCTGAAGACAATCCTCCATGATCTTCTGCCATTCAGTATTGCCAAAAAAGTTTGGTGCCAACTTGAAAGTTTATATTTTTCTTTTGTAAATCACTTATCTTCACCCCACTGTGTTGATGCTTATAAAATCTTTTCTTTAGCCTTGAAATTTAAATATTTGATCAGGCTGTTTCAAATTTAAGTCTGTTTTAATGACTATGTCCACTCTCTTTGGAGTCACATGTCTTTCTTTCAGCATAGATGAATTTTATTTTCTATTGCTTTTTCTTCTTATCTACATTTTTTTTGGAAAAATAACAATGTATTAGTTTCAAGCGGACACCATCTTGATTTGATACATGCATATAGCTCAGAACCATCACCACGCTAATTCTTTTTGTTTGTTTGTTTTATTTATTTATTTATTTTTTATTTCTTTTCAGCATAACAGTGTTCATTGTTTTAGCACCACATCCAGTGCTCCATGCAATACGTGCCCTCCCTATTACCCACCACCTGGTACCCCAACCTCCCAGTCCCCCCGCCACTTCAAACCCCTCAGATTGTTTTTCAGAGTCCGTAGTCTCTCATGGTTTACCTCCCCTTCCAATTTACCCCAGCTCCCTTCTCCTAACACCCCTTGTCCTCCATGATATTTGTTGTGCTCCACAAATAAGTGAAATCATATGATAGTTGACTCTCTCTGCTTGACTTATCTCACTCAGCATAATCTCTTCCAGTCCGGTCCATGTTGCTACAAAAGTTGGGTATTCATCCTTTCTGATGGAGGCATAATACTCCATAGTGTATATGGACCACATCGTCCTTATCCATTCGTCCGTTGAAGGGCATCTTGGTTCTTTCCACAGTTTGGCGACCGTGGCCATTGCTGCTATAAACATTGGGATACAGATGGCCCTTCTTTTCACTACATCTGTATCTTTGGGGTAAATACCCAGTAGTAAAATTGCAGGGTCATAGGGAAGCTCTATTTTTAATTTCTTGAGGAATCTCCACACTGTTCTCCAAAGTGGCTGTACCAACTTGCATTCCCACCAACAGTATAAGAGGGTTCTCCTTTCTCCGCATCCTCTCCAACACACATTGTTTCCTGTCTTGCTAATTTTGGCCATTCTAACTGGTGTAAGGTGGTATCTCAATGTAGTTTTAATTTGAGTCTCCCTAATGGCTAGTGATGAGGAACATTTTTTCATGTGTCTGATAGCCCTTTGTATGTCTTCATTGGAGAAGTGTCTGTTCATATCTTCTGCCCATTTTTTGACACTAATTCTTTTTAACATCCATCACTATACATAGTTACAAATTTGTTTTCTTGTGATGAGAACTTGGAAGATCTACTCTTGACAACTTACAAATAAGCAATACAGTATTAGTAACTATAGTCATGGTGCTGCACATTTCATCTCTATGACTTATTTATTTCATACCTGGAGGTTTGCACCTTTTGGCCACCCTCACTTAGTCTTTGTTTTCCTTTTCTTTTTTTTTTACTTTTGCTACTCCATCTGTTAAATTCTTTCCTTTTAGACTTGTTACGAAACTTATTTTAGCTTTCCTCGATCTGTCTTCTAAAGGCTTAAACTTTTCTGGCAACATTTTCTACTCTTCCTAGAAGTTCTGGAAGAATTTCTCTAGCTTATTTTACTCATGCCTTGATTCTTATTCTACAGAATCTCATCTTGTGTTCACAAATTCCATGGCATGAGAAAACTTGATGGTCGTATTTTTCATCTCAAAGCAGGTTTTCCTGCTCCCAGGTTATAACTTCATGCTTTTTATTAAGTAGATAAAATGTCTTTTGGATCTTTTAGAAAATACACATTAGAGATTTTTTGTGGTTTTTCCTAACTTTCACTAATAAAGCCATTCTAGAAGGGCATATTTTTTCTGCCTACTCACTTTGATTGTCTTCTTTTAAACTACTTAATCTTTATATTATAATTTTCTCTTTGCTTATCCTTAGGAATAAGCATGCCTGGGTAGGATAGGGAATGAGGGAGTGACCGGATAAGTAAGGTGGGGGAGGAGATGATAAGCTTTTCCATACTTGGAGATTTGTGTGATTTCCTTCAAGGACTGTGTTGGTCTAAATCAAGAAGAAAGAGGAAACGACAAGAGAGAGGGAAGGAGAGAGAGAGAAAGGAAGAACAGGAAAGGAGGAAGGAAGGAGAGAAGGAGGGAAGGAAAGGAAGGAGAAGAAGAAGGTAGAGTTAGCTCTACTGTAGCTGTATACTGACAAAGGACAGGGCAATTCTCTGTGCAGTGTAGGTTGTGAATGAAAGCCCGGGCCAGCCACATCAGGGAGTTTTGCCCCATGCCAAAGAGAGTCTGTTCCCTCTTTGTGGGCTGGGATAATGTCTCTGTTCACTAACTGGCACAGCCTGTCTCTTTAGAGGCCAGCTGTGGCCCTGCCCCTCTTCTCCAGTTCAAGGGTAAGATGGGAGCCAACTATGCAGAGTAATCTCATCCTTGTTAGCTCTAGATTTGCAGCCTCCCTCCCAAACCCTCCATTGTCCTAATGTCCATTTTTTCCTCCAGGCCCTGTGCTGCTCTGTGCTTAGGGTTGGTTTGTGATTTGTGAGCTTGCCAGCCATTTTCTCAACCCAGTCTTTGTTTTCTTTTCTTTTCTCTTTTCAGTTATTGCAGGAAGGATTTACACTAGGTCAAGTTAGAAGCAGACCCCAAATGTATACAGTGTACAAGCTGTGAGGTTTTACAGCTTGTGACAAGGGACAGAGGGCAAGTCTACTCATTGCAAGGAAATCCTCACTTAAGCTTCCATGAGCCAAAAGACTTAAAACCCATGAACCTTCAGCTGGTCGTCCTTAGCCAATCCAGTCTCTTCCGGGAACTGGCTTATGTTCTCACGCGAATCATCCCATAGTGGAATTACTTCTCCATATTCTGGATGTTCAAGCACAGGACAAATGCAGGCAAATTTCTTCTTAAACATCTTCACTAGTTTCTTTTTATCAAAATCATCAGCGATTCCCTGGATGGTAGTAAGGGTCTTCCTGCTTTTTCTCTGTTAAATTCGTATATGGCTGTAATCCTCAGTGCCACTAGGAAAGAGACCGTCCCCCTTCCTTGCATCAGGAGAGGGGTGGGAAGAGTGGAGGTTCTGGATAGGGGACCTGCTGGAAGGCTGCAGCAGGAGAAGGGGGGGCAAGGGGGCGGCGAGGGCTGGGGACAGGAACTGAATGTGAGGAAGGGATAGGGCTTTAGTGGGAGTGACTAGGATGTCTCCCAATCCAGTCTTGCTTGTGATACATTCTGCAGAAATGCCTTGACTTTTCCCACAGGAGTTTGGTTTCCTTTCCTGATATTCAAAGCTGAACAGATTTTCCAGGATTTTCGAATTCCTCTGGTCATTCCATTGGGAATTTGGGAGAATGGGAAGTTAAATGCAAGGGCTCAGATCGAAAGTCTCTCTTTTTAATTTTAAGTGATTAGAATAGCTTGTTCTCAAGATTACACTAGAATTAATGTTATCTAATCAATGAGATGTATTGATACAGCTCCTAATTTTTGTGGTTCCTGAACTGCAGTTTACGATCTATCTCCATCAGAAATACCTGGCGACTGCTGTATGAATGCAGATCTTCAGTTCTACCTCAGGAATTCTGATTCAGAAGATGTGGTGTGGACCTGGAAATATGCATCTTCAACCTCTTTCTGCAAATTGTTATGCACAGTCATGTTTGGGAGTCATTGCCTTAGTCTAGAACAGCCAGACCCTTTGCAATTATGATGTCTTATTTTCTATTTCTGATTTAGGACTTCTCCCATTCTGTTTTCCTCAGGATAACAGGATACATGTTAGTCATTTTTTTTATTGTTGTTTTTACGAGAGCAGATTTAAATTAATTTTTCTTTCAGAATTTCATGACAGTTGTTAAGATAACTGGATACCCCCGGAGTGTGGCAACAAAAAATTATTGCTCTGACTGTAGGGCGGTTGTAGGTAACTCTGAATAGGGCACTATTAGCAAATGAGATAGTAAGCCCCTCCGAATTCTTTGCTGGAGTTTTTAGATCTGGAGAGGTAATTTCATCATGTGTTGGTGATTATTTGGGAAAATCCTATTGTGCCTTTTTAAGATGTTGGTTGTAATTGATGGGGGAGAAATGAAGAGAAACAGCTGGAGGCTTTGCAAGTACGTTCATAAGCCGGATGTTCCATGCCAGGGGAGAATGCCTTTTATGGAAATTTTAAAATAAAAATGTTCTACTTCATGAATACATTTTATTTTTTTATCACTGTTATTCAGAAATTCTCATACTGGCTTTATTCTCTAGGGTGAAAAACACAGAGAGGCTTGTTACTAAAGATTTAGTTGGCACATGTTGGGTGTATCTGGAGGGGGGGAGGGCTTGGCTATGGAGATTAATTCATAAGTCATACCCACCGATACTGATCGGAAAGGCTCATGCTTAGATTGTCACCTGCCAGTGCAAGAAAACGAAAGTCATTAAAAAAGTTTTTTAACTTAAGAACTCTGCCCTCCAGCATTCAAACAGCTGGTTCTCCTTCTCTTGTCTGCCAAAGCTAACAGCCAGAGTCCCTTAAGAAGAGGGATTAGATGCAAAATCCTGATAAACCCCATTCAGTTTGAGCTGTGTACCAATAACAGAAGGACGTTTGTTGTCCATCTGTCTTTGGATGGAATAGGGGGGAGCTTTGGGGCTGGCACTGCCATGACATAGAGGGTTGTGAGTCTATCTTGCAGTGTATTTGGATTCCGGCTGCAATCCAATGATACAGAAATATACCACTGTGGACTCTGAAATCACCAAAATAAGATTGCTTAAGGCCTCTATATAATTCTGAGCTAACTAAACAATAACCCCCAGATCTAAATGGTCTGTGTGATTACGCAGACAAACTGCAGGTTTTCTGTTAGGTTTACCGCTCCCCCGGGAACTTTAAATCTCACCGTTGCCGGTCTCTAATTTCTTCTACTCCTTATTCTGTTTATAAGTGCAACTTGGGATTCCGAGCAGAAAAGCATCTGCCAGGCTTTGGAGTTTAGGAGTCTACCTTAGAGGACAAAACAAATTAACATGCAAATCCTTTGTAGAGATCATTGCATCATCATCAAGATGGGAATAGAAAAACATTTATTACATTTAATTATAGAAGGTGTGCACACAAGATAGGTAGACGAAGGGCTATTTAGACACGAAGCTCAAGTCAACGATAACGGCACCCAAGGCAAATAGAACAGCAAGAATACATGGCAGGTCCTGCCCAGTGTCTACGATCTCCTAGCACGCAAGGGGGCACGCACCATTTGCTGTGGCCTTTGGCGGTATATTTGCTTTCTGCTGCTGCATAACAAAAGGCCACAAACGTAGCATCCTGCAATCTTAAATTTATTATCTTCCGGTTCCCGAGGATCGGAATCTGGCATGTTTTAGTTGGGTTCCCTGCTGAGTGTCTCACGTGGGTGAAATTAAGGTGTTGGCTGGCTGCACCCTTATCTGGGAGCTCAACTAGGGAAACTGGCTTCCAGGCTTCCTCTGGTTGTTGGCAGAATTCACCCTCCTGCAGCTGTAAAACTCACGTCCCCATTTTCTGGGAAGCTGTTGGCCGGGGATTACTCTCAGCTCCTGGAGGGTACGTTCCACAGGCCAGAGGGCTCCTTTCCTAGGCCTTCCCCCAACATGGCAACTTCCTGCTTGAAGGCCAGCCTTAAGAGTTCACTTGATAAGGTCAGGCCCACCCAGGATAATGTCTCTTTTAATCAACTCAAAGCCAACTGATTACGGACCTTAAGGATATCTATAAAATCTCTTCACCTTTGTCATTTAATGTAAGCTAATCATAAGATGGATATCTCCTCATAATCCCAGATTCGGTCTGTACTCCAGGAGGAGGAATTACACAAGGGTTTAACCTGGGGAACAGGGAGTTGGGAGAACCATGTGGGAGTGATACCTCCCATAGACACCCTAGGATTTAGAGCCTCTGTTTTAGTCCATATATGCTGACCTATTTTGGATTTCACCTCACTTCAATTAGGATTTGACCTATTTTTTTTTTTTTTTGACCTATTTTTGATGTTTACAAATTCAAGGCCATTATTTTATTTATGATTTCACTGTACTCCTCATCCTTGGTCTTGAGTTCTGGGATCACCACTTAGTGCTCTCTCAAGGCCAGTTAGATGTTGTTGCTTCAGTTGAAGACATTACTTTCGCTTTTGTACTTGGTTGATTTCCCCACCAGAATAACCTCAAGTTAAGAGAGGCACCTGATCTTTGAATATTGAATCCTTGCCTCGTGAATATCTGATATATGTAGGGTCTGTGATCCTGTTCAAGAAGGATAGGAAAGAAGTGGAAATCCCTCCAGGATTAGCTGTGTGTATGAACTTCCACAAGTATGTTTGGTGGCTAGCCAGAGCCTGTTAGATTGCGAAGAAAACGAAGAAAGCGGGATCCCATCTACTTTGTCGAAGAAAGCTTACAACCCCAGATTGCTAGAGTTCCTTGAAGCTGCCTGGTGAGACAGAGAAGGTGATCCTTCTTGGCTGAGGGACCCCAGGTGCTATGTGAGACCAGAAAAATACGTTTTTCTAGAACTCTGGTTTTAACTCAGAATGCATGTCTCCATGGAAACGTGGTTTTAAGCAATATTTGGCTGACAAGGTCAGCCTACAGACCCTTCAATAAAGAAAACAGATGAGAAAATGTCATCAGTGCAGAATCTTTCCAAATGACTGCTCCTCGGTATGACACACCTACCATGTTTTCTCTCTGGAGACTTGACTTAGGTTCTCAACCAAACTGAGCAGAGGTGTCCCGTTTTGGAGTGTGGAGAAGCATTATTCTACTTTCTAAAATTATTTTCCCGAATAAAGGTAATGCCAGCACTACTGTGAAAATTAGTTCGGCCGTTCCTCAGATGACTCAGCAATTCCACTCTTAGACACATATCACAAAAAACTGAGAACAGGTCCTCATACAAAAACTTGTACACGAGTGTTTACAGCAGTGTTGTTCACCACAACCCAAATGTTCATCAGGTGATGGATGGACACAAAATATGTTATATTCATGCATATTATTATAAGTTATATTTATACATTTTGTTCTGTCTTGAAAGGGAATGAATTAAATTCTGATACAAGCTGCAACATAGATGAACCTTGAAAATATTACAGTTTTTCATATTCTCATAAGTGAAAGGAGCCAGAAACACGACTGTGTGTTACGTGATCCCATTTAGAAGAAATATCCAGCAGAGCCAAATCTATCAAAACAGAAGATAGGTTCGTGAAATCAAAAACAGAAAATAGTTCTTGAGGATTAAGGGAAAGGGGATTCGGGGTGTGATACCTAAGCGTAAGGAATTTTTTCCTGTGGTGATAAAAATGTTCTAGAATTGCTACGGTGGTGGTCATGCACATCTGAGAATAGGCTAAAACCCATTGCTTTGCACACTTGAAATGGTTGGATTGTATGGTGTGTGAGTTATGCCTCAGTAAAGCTGTCAGTAAAGAGTTAACAACTCTTAATAGATTAAGGAAATCACGATGGATAGACAGAGGGAAAGCATTAAACTTCAGGCTCTTTTCTCAAAGCCCAGGTAAGAAATGAAGCCTCCTTTATGGCAGAATTATGTTCCTGTGATCAAATTTTTTCATTCACCCCCTAGCATGCATTTTTCTTTAGTTTTTGATCCAAAGAGCTTTGGGGAATCTGTGTTGTTTCTTAAATTAAGAGAGCTCTCTGGGAAGTGTATGCATGGGCTCCGATTTTTGACTCTAGAAAGAAAGGTATCTCATGTTTGTTGTTTGAGGTTATTTACTTGCCCCTATTATTTGAAAGTAGCTGTGTGCAGAGGGTTCGGGAGGGGTTGAAAGTGGGCATTCACATTCCACTTCTGGGGGAGCATTAGTGGATTCACAGAGGCAGTGCTGGTTTAGCACAATAGCTACAAGGTCAAACCTCAGGGGGCTTTTTGGCCATAAGAGAAAGAGCTGTGGTGTTCTGGAGTCCCATGGAGTGAAACTGGACCAGGCACTGTGGGGGAGAAAGGAAAGAAAAGGAAGCCCATAGTAACGGATACTTAGGAAGGGAGGCACGTTGGGTATCTTCTCATGAATGAAGGCTCTTCCATAGTACATACTCGCTGAACACCTGCTTTATGAGTTGGATGATATCATTTCCATTTTACAGTCGAGCAAAGTAAGACCTGGTGAGAAGGCCACAGTTCCAAGCAGTGGGTTGTAACTGAATCATAGAATTTTTGACACCCTGTGGTCTCATTCTCCTTCCTTTTCTCCATTCACTCTGTTAGTGATGCTAACAAGGGCAGTTTGGGGTAATGTCTGGAGACACTGTTGTTGTGACAACTGGATAGGAGAATTCCAGGGGCGTCTAGTTGTGTAGAGCCCATGGAGGGAGATAAACTTCCTGCAGTGGACAACACAGCCTTCCGCAATGAATTCTCTGCCGCCAAATCTCAATAGCACAGAGAATGAAGAAGTCTACACACAACATAATATCTCATCAGCTCCCAACCATAAAGCGAAAATCTGTAGATGATTCCAATTCCCACATTAGTATCCATAGCCCAGATTTGTCTCAAGAGCTTTAGACTTACGCACACAACCGCTCCCTAGAAGTATCTCATAAATTCTCCGCATTCAAAACATTTAGTCATTGGATCTGGAGTGGTGGTGTGTCTACCGCAACTGTGACTTACCATTTACTTCCTTAAGTCAGGATATAAATAAAATCAACCCATTGCCATTGGTAGATATGTCCCTGAGTCTGTTTTCCATTTCTTTTTAAATGTAGGTTAATTTGGCTCTTTGTAACCTGTGTTGTTCTGAATTTCCTATATATAACAATTACGTATAATTGTTCTGGAAGTTTGATTAGATTTGAGCTCATTTTTTTTTAATTGAATGAATTCACAGGTAGTGTTATGTTCTATCAGGAAACACTTAAAGTCTAGTTGCCTTTCTTTTGTAGCTTCAACAGCTAATGCTGATCAATACCACCTCCTTTACCTCAAATGGTGATGCATTAATTAAATTATTCATTCCTCATTTATTCGCTGAGTCTTACTATAAAGAGAAATTTTCCCTCTTCTAGTGCTGGTTACTCCTTGGTACAGTTCACATAGGAAAGGTGAGGAAAAAGCTTGATTCGTTATTTAACAGCTTTAAAAACAATTCATTGATACTTTCAGTGGTAACCAATTAGTTTTGCTACAATATCATTATAGGCTTAGAGACTGAAACTTATATACAGTAAGTTTCTATTATAGTTTCTATCCTTACTGACACTCAAGTTGCCTCCTCTTTAGGGAATGAGAATCTTTTGAACTTGACTCATTAGTTGCTCCAGATGCTATAGGGATTCATGCACCTGACCCTAGGTCCTAGGTCCTTTGTTTGTCTGATTCTGTTTGATTTCTGGGTTGTGTTTTTTGTTTTGTTTTCTTTTGTTTTTGGCAGATCCTCCATATTTCTGTTTTATAGATGGAATTTCTTATTCTTTCCCAAGGCTGTTACTTATTTGGTCTTTAAAACAATATTCTTTCACCTATGGGGGAAAAAGGGGATCTAAGGGAAAAAGTCAGAAACTGAAGCAGTGTGCTGTCTTGATCTAATTTCTCTCTTTTTGCTTGATTAAAGTATGAGTGACAAATAAAATTGTAAGATATTTACAGTGTACGTCGTGGTAATTTGAACGTTGTGAAAGGTTTTCTCCCACCGAATTACTTATTACTTCCCATATTTACTTTTTGTGTGTGTGTGAGAATGCTTAAGTTCTACTTTCTTAGCAGATTTCAATTGTACAGCACTATGTCATCAATTACAGCTCTATGTCTTGATCTAATTTCTAAGGATTTTTCTAAAATGTAAATAAGATCATGCCATGATTGGAATTTGTAACGGTCCACACCTGCCTTCAAACTAAGTCCAGACTTCCAAAGAGTCCCTCCAGCCTCTGAATCCTGCTTACCTTGTTTCTTGTCTGGCTCCCTTCCCTTGCTAAACTTCAGCCATGTGGAATTTCTGGTACTTTCCCTAAAATGCCATTGTGTCTCCAGCTTTCTGGTTTTTGCTAATTATGTTCTTTCTGCCTGAGCATCTCAAGTACACGTCCCACCTGCTCCCCTTCATCTCCTTGACTTCGACTCCTCTGTAGGTCCTGCCTAGGATGTTATTTCCACTATGAGGTCTTCTCTAAACAGAGTGTCTGTAGCTCCTGGTTTCCCAGGACAGTTCTAGAGTAATCCTGGTGAAGATCAGTCAGTGTCTGTTTATCTTTAGGACACAATTCCCTGTTCCCAAGTGTCCCATTTTGGGTGATACATTATATAATCATCCTATCTCTGGACCCACAGTGCCAGAACTATGCTTTAAACCCATTTTGTGGTCGTCCTTGGAATTCTAGAATTCCACCCAACATTCTTCACATGCAATAACAATTTCATGTACTTACTGCTTTGTTATCGATGGAATTGTGTTTCCCCAAGTTCATCTATGGAAGCCCTAACTCCCATTGCAACTGTATTTGGAAATAGGGCCTTTCAAGAGGTAATTAAGATTAATGAGGTCATGAGAGTGAAGGCCTAGCAATAGGGCTGTTGTCCTACAAGAAGAGGAAGAGACCCAGAGATGCACAGGCACAGGGGAAAGACTAGATGAAGATACAGCAAGAAGGCAGCCATCTATAGGACAAGGAGAGAGACCTCGGAAGAAACTGAACCTGCTGACACCTTGATCTTGGACTTCTAGCCTCCAGAACTGCAGTAAAATAAATTTCTGTTATTTAAGCCACTGAGCCTGAAATCTTTTTTTATAAAAGCCCTAGAAAACTAACAGTCTTCTTTACTCGATTGACTTGCTCATTTTTAAAATCCCCTATTACCAGTTTTAGTGGTATGTTCACAGCAAGCACTGTACCATTGGGGTTCAGTCAGAGGAACAGAACCACTAGGAGTGATATAGAATAAGGAGTTTATTATAGGGATTTGACCTTATGGAATTGTGGGAGCTGGTTAAATAGGCTATTACAGTCTATTGTCTTTATGTTAGAATTAAAAAAGCAGGCACCTGGGAAGAAAAGATGGAGGTGATGTGGTAAAGAGCAAGGACACCCTGGAACCCATGACTTTGAGGCTGGAACTCATTAAGAATGGACTCCAACCTGTGTCAGACTCCAATTTTGATGGGGCGTGGGGTGGCCCATCATGGAAACTTGAGCCCTTGTCACGGAACTATACAGTCATCCGTCCCAGGAGTAGGGGAAGCAGAAATGGATAACTGATGGGAGCAGGAAGAGGGGCAGACGGGGATTTGCCCCACACCTTCAGGGTGAGCCACATCTTCAAGGTGAGCCACCACCTGGACAGTGGATGTGAGTTTCAGTAGTGCCTAGTAGAGAACCTACACGGATCTTTCAAGTATTTAAAAGAAAAAAGAAGTCGCTGTTTCATTCCATCTCTCAGGTATTATCCAAATGTCACTTGTGGTTCACACTGACTTGAAACTATACAGTGAGGAGAATTCTGGGAAATAGGGTTCCACCTTGGCTAAGTTGACACAGTGTGAATTGCTACGGGTGCTCTATATTGTTTGTTAAATAAGTAAGTGATACTGAAGCTCATAACCTCATCATAGTATCACCATCCTTCCCCCGGAACGGAAAGAACTCATAGAACCCAACCCAACCATCTTGTCTGGGAACCTCATGTGTCAGTTTTCCCCTGTGGACTTTGAGGATATTGAATATTTTATTACGAGGTAGGTATTTTATGACTAAAATAATGGGGTTAAAACAAACATATCGGATAACGATGCTTCAAAAAAGAAAGATGAATCATGAGGGTGGGCTAGAGGATTATTTTTTTTAAAGATTTTATTTATTTTATTGTCGGAGAGAGTGAAAGAGCACAAGTGGAGGGGAGAGGCCGAGGGAGGGGGAGAAGCAGACTCTCCACTGAGCAGAGAGCCTGATGTGGGACTCGATCCCAGGACCCAGAGATCGTGACCTGAGCCAAAAGCAGACGCTTAACTGACTAAACCACCCAGGCATCCCTGGGATTAATTTGTAATGTGGCTAAAATATAAAATTTGGACAAAGAATATCATGTAGTAGCCTTTGTGGCTTCATATCCTCCAACTAATGTAATCAGAGGTTACCCGGGCCGGGAATTAAGCAGGTTTGCTTCTTTGTTTCTGTTTGCCTCATTCATTTACTGACTGCCTTTATTCATTCAACACAAACTGAAGAGGGAGAAATGGGAATTTCTGAAACACATACTGTGACATTGACACATTCTGCTTTCTAAGTTTTTCAGGGACCAGGAGTCTGAAGTGGAACAGAAAAACAGCATTGCTGTTGATTGCTTATATCGAAGGACAATATACGTTTCAACACATTAACTCACAAAGATGATTTATTGCCTCAACATCCAAACAGTGCTCTGTAACCAGTGACTAGTGTTTAGATAAGCCATCATTTGCATGAACAATGCTTAGTTTCTTTATCTGGGACACTTTGAGGCAGCTCCGCTGTTACACAAAGGTCCCATGGACATGGCAGATTTTTCTTTTCTGTTTACCAGGGTCACTTCGGGAACCAGCAGATGAGCACTGTGGCTCTGTCACTCTTTCTTAAGGTCTCCCACCCCACCCCCCACATGGCCTCTGTGATGGGGGGTATACTTGCAGGAGACAGAAGTGCTTGCCTGGCCTAAACCAAGTGACCATTGGAAGACAGAATACCAAACATGGTGATGGCTTTGCCAAAATGTCAGCAGTGGAATAATGGGTTCAAATAGTATTCAAATGTGAACTGATTTTATTTACCCAATTAATCTCGACCCCACTTTTTTTTTTTTTTTTTTAACGTGCATCATTGCAGGTTGCTGGCATTCTTCTTTTAATTGGTTTTGACTCGGCAGAATGATTTCTTTTAATCTCTCCAGCTGTTTCATCAGAATTGAAAGGAGAGAAAATGACCCCATCACCCTTTGCTCTCATCCTAATGAACTAAAAGCCACCACACTAGAAAAGCACATGGATTTTCTTGGTATTTCTTTTGATACAGACATAGGAATGATAACCTACTCTTAGTCCTCAACTACTTCTATCTAGAATCACCGGCCGGACACTGTGTACGGACTTGGCAGTTAAAGGAAAGGGATTCCCATATTCCCCAAACAATGCAGATAGAAAGAAGATGAGCCAAAATGGGACTGAGGAAGCCAGAATAAATCATAAAGGATAATCAGAAAGACCCCGATAGATCAGTGGCAAGGATCTAACAAGGCTCCACAGGTCTACAGAATTCCTGATTGCTGCCGCATAACAAAGAAAGGGATCCCATCGGGGCTTGTTTCTTTGTGTCCTACTTGCTTGCCCGTCACTGCTTACCTCTTTACTCCCAGCTCATCAACTCCACCGCTCATAGAAATTAAACAAGCTCTCTCTCCCCGTGCTCCTTAGCTCACTGAAAAATCAAGACTCACTCGGACCACTAGAGGGATCTCTCTTCTCAGGAAAGGAAAAAAATGAAAAAAAAAAAAAAATCTAAATCGTGTAATAGACTGTTCACTTGAAATGACACAGGGAAAAGCCGAGCAGGACCAGAGATTAGCTATTGCAGGTTTCCAGGATATTCCCGTGCTGACAGAGGGGCCCGGCCGCTGGAGAGCCTGACTTTTCCAGGGTCTTGAGAGAATGTGGCCAATGTGGACTTGGTCACACAAACACACTTTGAGCTACTTGAGTGGGCTTCTCGGTCGCTTGAAGGGAGAAGGCTACAGGCTGCGGAGAGGACAGTGACAGTGCGGATCATTAAGGCCAACTGAATTTGTAACTCCTATTTTATGGCATTTTTTAAAAACTTCATATTTTGACATTTCAAACCCTAACATGTTTTAAAAAAAAAAGTGAGGTAGTACACACACACACACACACACACCATCTTTTAATTTCACAGTTTTTGAAGCAGATATTTGTGTCACCATTTTACATACATGTAATCAGACCTGGGGGAAGTTAAGTCATTTCTTTAACCACTAAAGTGGAAAAGCTAAAATTTTAACTCCGCTCAGGTACTTTCTCTTTTACTCAAGCTTCCTGTGGAAATAACCAGAATTTTGCAAGAATGTGACTGTTCTATTGCACGTATTTGATAGCGAAGAAATAGAGAAGATAGTCGTATAACATGAACTTTTGAAAAACTGTCCTCAGGAAGTTCAGAGAAAACATTTAATAATTTTATATAGGGACATTTAAAAGGGATAATGGCTGGATGAAGCAAAACCACAAAAGTTGAAATTGTGAGAGCACACTCTCAAACTTGTCAGGGAAAAAGATGCCCCTAAAGGAATCAGGGTAGTGATATAGAAGTGTCTCTGATAAGCTCCGATGTTAGCAGGAGCCATAATCACTAAGGGCCGTGTATGTAAAGGAGTGAAGCAGATCTGCGGAGAGCACGTGAGGTCGTCGAGCCTCTAATATAAGAAGCCCCCACTTGTGAAGGACAGTTCCACGTTCAGGACACACGGAGAGGGAGAATAGGGAAGGCTGAATTCGGTATGTGGGGGAGATTGTTTAAGGATGAGAGATGAGAGCAACTCAATACTCCCCCCCCCTTTTTAAAAAGAATTTCTATTTATTTATTTGAGAGACAGAGCTCACAAGTAGGCAGAGAGACAGGCAGAGAGAGAGAGGAGGAAGCAGGCTCCCCGCGGAGCAGAGAGCCCGATGCAGGGCTCCATCCCAGGACCCCTCGCAGAGGCTTAACCCACCGAGCCACCCAGGCGCCCCTCAACACTCACTTTTATGTATATAATCAACATTTAAAAAAAATACATTGAATGTGGGGCGCCTGGGTGGCTCAGTCAGTTAAGCGTCTGCTTTCAGCTCAGGTCATGTTACCAGGGGGTCTTGGGATTGAGCCCCACAAGGGGCTCCTGCTCAGTGGGAAGCTTGCTTCTATCCCTCTTGCTCTGCCCCTCCCCCTCCTGCTCTCTTTCCCTCTCCCTCAAAAAAAAAAATAAACAAAATCTGAAAAGAAAATACATTGAATGTTCTATCAGGAAAATAAAGCCAAATTTGGGAAGTTAAAAAAAGAAAGCTTGGAAGGAGTAAAACTACTGTAATTAAGGAGGGAAGACGGAGCGAGAACTATTATTTCTCGCTCAACAGCAACCCTCCAGCCCTCGTCAACCCCTGCTCTGTGGTAACAGAACCCTGATCCTTTTCAAGCACTGGGTGGTTTTTGGCCTTGAGAGTGAGTAGAACCTTCCTGTACCCCAAGGGTTGAGTCCTGATGACTTTAAACGTATCCCAGTGGTTCCAGTCACTTTTAAAGGATTCGTTTCGGATGGGCACATGACATCATTCTGGCCCAAGAAACACGAGGGGAAAGCCTTGTCTGGGAAATGGCTGAAAATGTTTCTTTGATTTAAAGAGACACATGGAAGGGAGGTGTCCTCGCCTCTCTTCTGGACTTTAGATATTGTGGTGAAACATGGGCTGCCCCCGGCTGCTGCAGTCATTCAAGCTCAAGACTAGAGGAACCCATTCAGTCTTGGTAATGTAGTTCAGGACTGGAAAGAACAAACATGGAAATGCCTTCTCAGGTCTTCTTGTTAGGCAGAGTGTGTCTTCCTAATTTGCGCCAGCCATCCTTTCTGTCTTCTCTTCCTTGCTGACGGAAGTATCTTGACTGCGCTTCAGGTGACCACTTTGATTTAAAATAGAAAAATCCTGTACAAAATGAGAAAAGATACGATGTAAGCAACATTGATACACAAATCTTAGTGTTTTAATGAAGTACAAAGAAAACCGGAGTAAATCAAAGTCAAGAAAATTGTTTGAATGCTGGGAAGCCAGTGATATCAATGTGTGTGACCTCAGAGGCAGGAAGAGTGTGCAAAACAATGGCTAGACTCTTATATTACACTTACATTTACTGGTATTTCCAGAGTAGCTCAGATGTGAGTCTTCAGCAGCTCATTTGTATTCATCTCCAAAGTAGCTGCTCTCCTGGTAAGGACCTTCTGCTACCTCCCAGATGCATCCTGAGGGACGATTAGTCCTATCTCAAAAGTCAATCTCATCATTTTTGCCTCTCTCTCTTCTTTATGTTGTCCTTCCATCTGGAGTGCCCTCTTCCCTTGTTTTTTTTGTTTTTTTTTTTTTCCTGGCCCTTCGGTCTAAGCAATTTGTATAGTTCCTCAGTTTTTATCTCCTTTCTGGCTTTGATACCTCTAGTCTCATTGCCTCCTCTTATTTATGATTGCCAAAATATTCACTGGGAGTATTACATCATGACTTGTATTACGTTAGCATTCTCTCTCCAAAATAGTGATTTCTGTGACTACCATTTTGTTTTACATAGTATGTGCTCAACAAAGACTGTCGAGATTGGAAGAAGCAAGACCAACTGGTTAATTTAGAACCAACCAAATATAAAGAGACTGGGAATGAGCGACGACAGCAGGGAGGGTGGAAATAAAGACATTCAGAAGATAGTGAGTAGGAGGATATGGTTGAGAACATGTATTACATGATAAAGCAGAAGAAACTGGTAGATTATAAGATTTTTGGTTTTGGTGTCTGGAGATCCTCTTGGTGTTGGCAATGGAAATGTTTAATTGTCAAAGGAAGCTTGTTGGTGGAAAAATAAGAGTTACCACTGGGACTTGGACCAGCCTTATGTGGTGGCCACATGGTCAACTTTCATATGTAACAATTTAAAGGTACTAAAGGAAATGTTACCTCAAAGCATTTCCTTCACTGGTCTTCCAGAATGCCTGCCCTGTCTGATTTCAATTCCACCTTTATGTATTGCCTTATCATTCTGGGGCTCAGACCCAGCAAACTGTATTTTCTGGACTCTGTTGCCAACTCACTTCCTGTTAGGTCCTGCCAAGAAACACTGGAATGTTATGAACACAAGAAAGGGGAGGGGCTTCATTATTCCTGTTTGCTATTCCCACTGGCATTACCTTGGCAGTGACATTTCACCCCTGTGGGAGCAGTTTGTCTTAACAATAACAGTTGATTTCAATTGCCAGCTTCTTTGAACAAAACCAGTAATCCCTCCTCTGTGTAAGGACCAACAGCAGCCAGGCACTGGGACTCTTTAAAGGTCTGAGTCCCAATTCTGCAAGGTCCCCACTGTGAGATCCTTAATTCTAGTAATCTAAGCTCTTCCTTTCTACTCTCCCAGCTCTATGGGAGGTAGTTGTTTGCTATCTCTGGGTAATCCTTAGTGTTCTCTGTTGTTCTCTCAACCCTCAAAAACCTGTATAACCAGCCACCTCTATACTAATTCTATACTAAATTATTTCTGTGGAAATACTGTGCTTTCCTTTTTCTGATGACATCTGACTGGTACCCTGTAGGAGACTGTAATAGTTGAACATCTAAATAAATAGAATGGCATGCTCCAATAATTCAGTTGAGATCAGAGAAGGATTTTTGATTGGAAGTAGGATTTGCAAATGACCTTGAATATGAGTAGGATTTAGAGGTGCAAAGATGGGGTGGAAAACGCCTTTCAAGGCAGGAAAACACTATAAAAAATACTCATTAATTAGAAAAATATTGTAAGTATGTTGGAAATCATCAGTATGTAAAGGTTGATATCTGGTCCGAATTTACAAAAGTAGCATTGGATCAGATCTTGGTGTGGTTGTGGGGGGAGGGAATCTTAATGCCAGTCTCAGAATTATTGAAACATCAAAGGTTTTTGTGTAGCAGGGCTATAATATTAGGAGATCAAAGGGGGATAGAAAGAAAACATACTTGTTGAACACTTACACTTTGAAAAATTATATAGTGAGTATGAATAAGTTCTGTATTACCCCAAGGATAATGAAGTTGTCATATTTTTTTGTTTTTTCTAAATTGTATTTAACCTGTCTCTGAGTTCTTACTGATCTGACTGGCAGAACATCTAGTATTAGTCATTATTGGGCCTTGATCTTCACTTTCATCTAAGAAGCTGGGTGTGAATAATCGCATGAACGTGGGGAGGCCCCTGGTCCTTCGTTCATGCTGAGCACCATTGTTTTCTTGTTCATTTTATTACTGGGCAAGTCTGTTGAGAGCTGCAGAGTGTCTCTTGTTGAGGTCCAGAGACATCTTTCACATGGTTCTCTCTGCCACAAGAAACTCATAGCTGTTCTCAAGGTCAAGGTGTTTCATTTTCAGCCTCTTTGGAGCCCTATCTTTATCACCCGTCAGAAGTTCCGCCACTTCCTGATCTCTGCTTGGAGCAGAATATAGGTCCTAGGTGTTCCTTGTAGTAGGCAGAATAATGGTCTCCCCAAGATGTTACATCCTAGTTCCAGAACTTGTGAATATGTTCCGTTTTATGGAAAAGGGGAACTAAAGTTACAGAAACAGTTAAGGTTGCTAATCAATTGACCCAACATAACGATATTTTCTTGGATTATCTGGGTGGGACCAATGTAATAAGGATCCTTGAATGTCTAAGGGTTTAGCAGAAAGAAAGGTTTAAGGGTAGCAATGTGAGAAGGACTCAGTCTGCCGCTGCTGGCCTTGAAGATGGAGGAAGAGGACCAAGAGCCCAGGAATGTGGGCAGTCTCTAGAAGCTCATGAAGACCCGGAAACAGACTTTCCTCTAGAGCCTCTACAAAGAGCTCTGTGGATGTCTTGATTTTGGACTTTGGGCTTCTGGACCCACTGAGATCTCTGCTGCACTAACCTACAAGACTGTAAAATAATAAATTTGTGTTGCTTAAACCATAAGTTTGTGGTAATTTGTTACAGTAGCAGTAGGAAACTGATCTACTTCTGGAGCTGCCACAGCTCTTTCCCTTAGCCTTGGGACGCCTCACTCCATATCCATGTTTTTTACTTTCTATTTTTTATTTTTTAAATTTCTTTTCAGTGTACCAGAATTCATTGTTTATGCACCACACCCAGTGCTCCATACAGTTTGCTTTCCTTCTATTGCAACTCCAGAATACCTACCCTTCCCTTCTGTGTGGTAACTACAGAAATACAGGGATGTTTCTGTGGTACAAACCTTGAAATACATAAATATTTTCATTTTCCCCAAGAAAAGCCTAGACCTTATTGTAACAGTCGGCAAACCTCAGGCTACAGGCCAAATCTGACCTATTTCCTGTATTTGAAAATCAAGTTTTATTGAAACACATTCATTTATGTATTGTTTATGGCCGCTTTCTCACTATAGAGGCAGAGTTAAATAACTCTGTCAGAAACCATATTAACTATTTATCACCTGGTCCTTTGCAGAATCAGTGCACTGACCTTAGAAACAAAGTTATGGCTAATCTTAGGGTGGGTATATGGATAAGTATGAGAGTAGCTTAATTTCCTTTTCAACTATTCTTCTATAATAACAGTAAGTCAGACAGAAATTAGAATCTCAGTAAATTAACTCATGGTTGGTGTATCATGAGTTGAATGGTGGCCTCAGAGCTAGCAAGTTCTAATCCCTGGAATCTGGAAGAGTTACTTATTTGGAAAATAAAGAGTCTTTGCAGATGTGTATAAGTTAAGGATTCTGAGATGAAGAGAAAGCCCTGGGTTCTCCTGGTGGGCCCTGAATGGACTCCCAGGTATCCTCAGAAGAAAGAAGTAGAAGGAGAGTTGAAGGCAGCATGACGACAAAGGCAGACATTGGAGCGCTACAACCCACAGGCCAAGGAACACCAAGGGACGTCAGCAGCCACCAGAAGCAAGAAGTGGCAAGGGTAGATTCTCGCTGCCAGCTTGATTTTGGACTTGTGGCTTCCAGAACAGTGAGAAAGCAAATTTCTATTGTTTGAAGCCACAAATATTGGAGTCATGTGCTGCAACAGCAGTTGGACACTAACACAGATGGGAAGACCATTTTGAGAAGACAGCAACCTTTTTGCCAGCCCACATGATTGAAGCCAATAGAAATGTTATCTGCTTCTGAACTCCAGACTTGTTACTTCATGTACTACCTAGTTTGGGTGGAGGAAAGGCAGGGAAATGCAAAGGAACATGCTTTTGGGGACTTTCAGATTTTTTTGTGGGTATTCAAATCATTTAACAGTGCGTAAATGATTTCATAGCAATACAGTCAGAGTTCTTAGAGTAAATCATTTTGATTCCCACTTCTGTCTGGCACAGAGAAATAATCAGCATTTCAGAATGAGCACTTGGCTGTTCTATTACCTCCTCAATAAATGCTTATGGAGCAAACAATATGCCAGCTTACTTTCCCTCTCTTTTTATTATCGTACTTTCAAACCCTATATATATACATATATGTATATATATAATATTTATTATATTATGCTATATATTATATTTTTTGTATTATATTTTATTTATTTAAGATACTTCTCCCACACCATTAGCATATTTGATATGCTAAATATGCTAAATATTCTGGCCTGTTTCACTAAGAACCATTTACAACTGGCTTACTTTTAGAGACAACTATATAGTTGAACCCTTCACAACTACAGTATACTTTTCTAGCTTTGATATGAACCATGTTCTTCTTTCCTGAGGAAGCAGCATATCTTGGTAACATGGATAATAATAAAATGATCTATTTGGTGTTTGGGCTGATGATTATGAAAATTCTTAAAAGTCGTCGTATTATTTATTTCACTCAGAGGAAATCAAAGGAAAGTCCTAAAATTCACCGAGAAGAGTGAATAAGCCCTTTTCAGAATAACAGTCCCTTCTAGTGCACTGCGTTGAATTCTCCTTGTCTAATCGCAGATGGGGGACTAAGTTCTGTGTAGGGTTGACTTCTCACAGGGGTCACCTAACAGGGTGTGAACTGAGGTACTATGGGGCTGCTACTGCTCACGTCCTGCCCTGAGGTCTCACTAAGGCTGAGAAGGTCTGTTTCTGAAGTTCATTAGTCTTCTCAGAAAGTCCCTCCATTTGAGCAACCTCTTGTGTTTGTTGGCCAACTCAACAACATAGCTTTGTGCGGACTCTCCCTTCTTCCCTGTTTACCATACCTCTCCATCGTTTCGAAATTGTTCACTTGTGCAGTAGCTTTTATCTTAGGCTGTGTTTCGGGGGAACCCCAAGCAGAGGCATCAGAATACCACAGTCAAAAGAAAACATCAGTGGATACTAATTGATAAAACCTTTTCATTATGGATATTTACAAATAATTGCCAAAGTAGAAAGGAATAAAATGGAACCCCACGAACCCTTTACTCATGTACCTTTCCCCCAGAGTATCTTCGAAGTAGATTTCTGGACAACATTTTTATTAGGAGGCAATCAAAAGATATATATATCTGTGAGAAGAACCACAAGGATACAGTCCTTATGAAGGGGAACTGGGAATAACTAGCAACATTATCCTTATGAAGGGGAACTGGGAATATATAATGTTGCTAGTTATTCCCAGTTCCCCTTCATAAGGACTGTATCCTTGTGGTTCTTCTCACCAACAAAATACCAGAGCCTGTTTCCCTGTAGCCACCCCAACAGAGTATGCTGTTAAGCTTCTGGATTTCTGCCCATCTCATCCATGCAGTTTTAGCTGAATTCTCTGACTGTGAGCAAGACTGAACATGTTTTTGTGTTTATTTGTGAATTCTTTCTCCATATCTTTTGTCCATTTATCTATAGAAGTTAGATAAAAGGGTAGTTATTCTTTCTTTTCTTGATTTTTTTTTAAGTATTTTCTTTTCTTTTCTTTTTTTTTTTTTTTTCAAGTAGGCTCCCTGCCCAGGGTGGAGCCCAATGCCAGGCTTGAACTCACAACCCTGAGATCAAGACCTGAGCTGAGATGGAGAGTTGGATGCTTAACCAACAGAGTCACCCAGGTTCTCTCAAAGTTCTTTTATACTAGAGAAATGCATACTTTATCTGTGATATAATTTGAAAATACATTTTTCAGTGTTTGTTAATTTACTTGGTTTTGGTGTTTTCTTGCATTTTTTGGACCATAGCTTTAGAAGATAAGGACCTTATAAGGTAATTGTTGGAGAAGAGATTTGTAGGAGACATCATACTAAATGAATATTATTAGGGAATTAACCTTTTCTAAATAGTTTGTGGAAAATTTACAGTAGAAGTTTCAAGTTTCAAAGGCTCTTACACCATGCTAACATCCGGCAGTTAATATTATGCCTAATTGTATAAGCTTTTTTTGTTTATGCTTTCTTACACTTTTCTTTGTTCCTCTCTCCCTGAGTTTTCCAATCCCACTCTCTCTCTCTCCCTTTCTTTCATGTGCAAGGCACAATGCCAGCCAGGCTGTAGACATATTATGATGAGCAAACAGCAGAGTCTAACAGAACAAACATTAATCAATAAGCATCCAACACCAGTAGAACTGCAACTCTGACAGGGCTGGGACGATGGATACAAGACATCGTTTGAGGCTATAATTGTGTTTTCATCCAGCCACAGGGGACCAGGAGAAGGCTCTTCAAAGGAAGAGCTAACGTTGAATAAAACTCTGAAGGATGAGTAAGAATGCGCTAGGAAAAAACAAAACAGGGGAGCTAGCCTTTTTGGCAAAATGAACCATGTCTGGAGAGGGAGAGGGAATGTAGTAGAACAGACTTAGAACCGAGCTAGTGTGACTGGAGGGGCCAGAGCCCCGAGAGCCTGGGGGGAGACAGAGAAGGAAGGGATGAGGGGGGCCATGCCAAGGAGATGCGTCTTTACTCTATGAATGTCTCAAAGTCATGGATGGATTTAAAGAGAAGGGAGTGGGTATGATCAGTTCTGTATTTTGAAAAGGTCATGCTGACTCCACAATGGGAGACAGATGATAAGGGTGCCTGAGTGGGAAAAGGAGCCCAGGCAGCAGGCAGGTGCTGTGGGAGAGCACAGGGAAGGATCTGGCTGGCTGGCCGCAGGGGCGTTCTTAGTGCATTTAATACCCGAGTGTCTCCTTTTTTTTTTTTTTTTTTTAAAGATTTAATTTATTTATTTGACAGAGAGAGAGACAACGAGTGACAGAGGGAACACTGGCAGGGGGAGAGGTGTAGGAGAAGCAGGCTTCCCACCGAGCAGGGAGCCTGATGCGGGGCGGAGGGTGGGGGGGCGCTGGATTCCAGGACCCTGGGATCATGACCTGATCCAAAGGCAGCCGCTTAACGAGTGAGCCACCCAGGCGCCCCGTGTCTGTTTTTTGATTCTTCCTCTTGTGACAAAGCTATTTTTGGAAATAATCAAATGAAACCAACAGCTTGTAATGATAATGGCTAGCAAGGAAATACAGACAAGAAAAAAATGTCTTTCACTGAAACTTTGTCTCATGCCACTTAAAAAGAATTGAAAGAAAATGCACCCACTGCTATTCACTCAATTGTTTTTATAACTATTTAACAGTTTGAACTTCAATAATTATAATTCTATTATAATATCTTATATAAGTGATCTTCTGATAACCCATAAGTGAATTTTGTTAAAAGCAACATTGAAGCAAGAATTCAGTCACCATTCTAATGGAATTTTTTTCTTCATTCAGTTTTTAGTTTTAAAACGAATGCTGAGGCTTAAGAGTCACTGAGGGTTGCTGGGGGGAGGGGTTTGGGAAAGGGGGGTGGGGTTATCGACATTGGGGAGGGTATATGCTAGGGTGAGTGCTGGGAAGTGTGTAAACCTGGCGATTCACAGACCTGTACCCCTGGAGCTAAAAATACATTATATGTTTATAAAAAATAAAAAATAAAATAAATAAATTAACAAACAAACAAACAAAAACTAATGCTGGAGTGCCTGGGTGGCTCAGTTGGTTAAGCATCTGCCTTGGGCTCAGGACATGATCTTCCAATGCTATTAAGCCCTGAGTCAGGCTCCCTGCTTAGCAGGGAGCCTGCTTCTCCCTCACCTCCTCCCCCCAACCCTTTGTGTGTGCACTCTCTCTTAAATAAATAAATAAAATCTTTAAAAAAAAAAAACGATTAGCAACTAAAGAATGATATATTTCAATTTTAAAGACACTGTTCAATAGGTATAAATTAAAATGTGTACTTAGTAAATGGAACACTGTATCTTGTGGTTCATACTCTGCTTCTCTTTAATGTTTTTAACACCAAAAATACTTCAAGTAACTCAAGTTCTCCTTCTTTGGTCTTTACAGTCACTGCATTATCATTGTATATTTTGAATCTGCTGCTTGAGCAAAAAAAAAAAAAAAAGAAAGAAAGAAAGCAAGTTACATGCAGCACCCAAAGTGAGTTCAAATGGTTTCTGAGCCATTACAAAGTTATTTTAAAATGAAAGCAGGGCCTGAGTCCACAAGCACTGAAAGCTGACTATACAAATGGAAATTCTACAACTTAACTTCCCTTTAAAAATATATATTTATTGAAGAAGAGGTGGTACAACTCTGCTAATGTGAAGCCTACATATATATTAGCAGAGCTTAACATTAGCCAGAGCAATTATGTAGAATTTAGGTCAACAAAAATTTCAGGGAGTAGGAGTATTTTTATCGCTGACATTGTTGAGAATTGCCAGCATGTGGTAATAATAAAAAGCGTGTGTTTTCAAAGTCTCTATAGATAAGGATACACCCCTTCATTGCCTCTACCTTAGGAAGACCTCACCCATCACCATCACCATCAACCCCCGGTTGACCCTGAATGTGGAGAGAAATGGACACATTCCTAGGAGTAGTTCAACAAGGAGCCACACCTCATCCCTGCTCTTAGACAGTTCATGGTGTAGGTAAGGAAAATGGACCTCTCTGATTTAATGGCCTTTTCATGCCTGTCTGATGGAGAGGGTATTTGGTAAGAGGGAACCACTGAGAATGTACATTAGTTTGAGACTGACTGATTCTCTCCCTAGCCAAATTCCAGCTGGGCTCCTCTGAGCCCTTCTCTGGTTAAGACCCAACCTTTGTCTATAAAGACCCACCAAAAACATTAACACAGAATATAATAAAGACTCTATCCCTAGGACGACCTTAATCCTCTTAAAGTGCCTGCGCAAGGAGCTCAAGGCTACTGAAAGGCTTTATGGATCACTCTGACCAACACCTGAATATAGGTCCCTGTTTCCCAGCCTCTGTGGGAGGGTAGGAGCCCAACTTGTATATGCACCAGGCGGCAAAACCAGAGGAGTTTCACATGCACCAACCCCTCTCTCTCTGCATTTTTGTAATTTTGCACTTCCCTGATTCCACTGAGCCCCTGCTCCCTGTCCTACTCCTCCTCCCTTCCTATTCCTTCATCCTCCCTTAAAAATAGTCACCTCAGGACAAATAGGAGTAGAGTCAGTTCTCTCTGGACTCTTTACCCTTTCGATATGGTGAAAGACTGCACCCCCAGTGTGATTACTGATGACATCCATGCTCAAGTAGCTCAAGGCTACTGAAAGGCTTTATGGATCACTCTGACCAACACCTGAATATAGGTCCCTGTTTCCCAGCCTCTGTGGGAGGGTAGGATCCCCCCATTTTAACTGGGGTCCAGTTTTGTTTATCTTTGACAAGACTTAGAAATCTAAGTACACACTTGATCAAAGGCAGCCATGTGAAGCAGAAGCACTACTGGGATAAGACCCATAGGAAAATCCGACTACAGAGAGTCCTTTGAATGAAATATGTTTGACTCTCTTGAAGGTGGATCAAGAGAGAAGTTGGACCAGTCCTCTGCCTGGTCAGAAGCAGCTCGCCCTTTGCGGGGGGGAACTAGCAGTAACAGATGAAGAATTTAACAAGGGCTCTGGAGTTGCTGGAGGACAAGCCTATGCTAGGTGAGTCGGAAACTTGCAGGATGTGCTAGGTTAATGATAATTGTGAAAACCCAGATTTGTAAACAATTTGGAGATTTTTCAATGACAACAGTCATGAGATGGGACAGAAGCTTTCTGTTTTCCAGCAAGTTGTATGACATGGGCTCAAAGGGCTGAGGCCCTCATGAGGATATTAGGAAGTCAACTGGTATGATCCCTTTCTATGCAATTTTGCCAAGTTCCAGCTCTACGGTATCAATAAATGCGGTGATTTGACAGCAAGTCCCATATACACACACAGTGACACAGATATTCTGCCTTTTAAATGCAGACATTACATTTGTTGATAAATCATCTCTTTATTTTGTAAAACAGGTGGTGCTCATTGAACTCCAGACTCTGAGCTGTGAAGAGGTCCCTGACCTCACAGAGCTTATAGACGAGTTATAAAGGAGGTAGAAGTGCTCCGGGAGTTTCTTGCTCAAATGCTCTTGGATCTATCCCTTGCCCTTCTCAGCTTCGCTCTGTATCTGAGGAGATGTGAACTTCTGGGCTGCATTTCCCAGGCTCAGCTGGATTCTGGCTGGGTTTGGCAAAGAAGGGCACTGAAGAGAAAATGGAAGGTGGCAGAGTTAGAGAAGCCAAGGTATTTGTCCCTTCGCTCCACTCAGGCAGCATCTTTGGAAATACCTGCTTTTCCCGCATAGCTTGAAATTCTGGGGGTGCCTGGGTGGCTCAGTGGGTTATATCCAACTCTTGATTTTGACTCAGGTCATGATCTCAGGGTTATGAGATGGAGCCCGGAGCCGGGTTCCATGCTCAGGGGAGAGTCTATCTGAGATTCTCTCTTTCCCTCTCCCTCTGCCCTGCCCTTCTCCATCCTTGCTCTCACACTCTCTCTCAAATACATAAATAAATCTTAAAAAAAAATAAAAGAGGGGCGCCTGGGTAGCTCAGTGGGTTAAAGCCTCTGCCTTCGGCTCAGGTCATGATCTCAGGGTCCTGGGATCGAGCCCTGCATCGGGCTCTCTGCTCAGCGGGGAGCCTGCTTCCCCCTCTCTCTCTGCCTACCTCTCTGCCTACTTATGATCTCTGTAAAATAAATAAATAAAATCTTTAAAAAATATATTAAAAAATAAAAGGAAGAAATTCTGTTTGACAGGCTCAGCTTCTGGTTTCTGGTATGTCAGTTCACAAGGGCTGAATACGTGTATCTTTTCCCACCTGTGTACTTGGTGACGAGTTTGTAGCTTGAAGTCAGCATGGTGGGCTATCTACACCACAGAAATTGGCAAACAGTTTTCATTATTCCACAGAAGAGCTGGATGTTAAGCATTCACCAGTACACCCCTGGTTCTAGTGTCCTGGATCTACTAATACCATCTCTTTAAGTTGTCCTTCCAATCCTAGGAGTGGAAGATGGTTTTCTGTGGCTGTTCCTGGCTCATTTGCCTGAACTTCTCAACATTTTCCTCCTCTGTGGAATCAATTCCTTGTATTAAATCACCTGTGCTGGGATACCTAGAGTAGTTTCTAGGTATTTCTGATGGAATCCTGACTGGATAAAGCAGGGCACCTTACTTGAATTTGGGTATTCAGGTAAAGATCCTCAGGAGTTATGACATATACCTGTTTGTTTTAATATTTATTTATTTATTTTAGAGAGAGAGTGAGAGCAGGGGAGGGGCAGACAGAGAAGGAGACAAGCAGAGTCTCCACTTAGCAGGGAGTCCAGTGCGGGACTCGATTCCAGGACCCCAAGAGATCATGACCTGAGTTGAAATCAAGAGTCAGATGCTCCACCAACCTAGCCACCCAGATGCCCTGTCATATACATAGTTTTTAAATGGATAAAATGGATAGAACTTGGCAATGGGTAGAGAAGATAAGGAAAAGGCATGATCCAGCACTAGATCCAGATTTTTGGCTTGGGAATATAGGTGGATATCGGTGCCATTTGTAAAGAGAGATGTTTGGGGATGGGGATGGAAATGCTGAGGGGGAGGTGCTGCTGGTAGACCCAAGGCCAGATGTCCGGTTAGGTTTGACTGCATCGGAACACGGAACGGATGTCTTCTCCTGAATTCCCCCTCCTCCTTCCCAACCCTCATTTACCTCACTCAGTAGATTACTTCATCTGTCTTCTGTACCTTCAAAGTGCGGTGCCAGGTTCCACCTACATAAGCTCACTTCTCCCCTTTCTTAAACAAACAAACTTCATTTCTTAAAGCCCACTTTCCAACCAGCTTCTGCCGTATCTCTCCTTTCCCCCTCATGAGTAATTTTGTTTTCATGGTAGCTGCTTCTACTTCCTTCTCTTCTACTCCTCCTCAATGCACTGAAACCTGGCTTCCACCCCCACTGAAACTGATTCCGAAACTCAGTTTGGCAAACACAATGACCTCCTTACTGCTAATCGGCTCTGAGCTGGCCAGAGGTGATAAATTCTGATGAGAGGTCAGAACATAACAAGTATCTAGTAAATGGGAGTTGTTATTATTATGGTTAGGCTAAATTAATTTTTTAAAATTGTACTGCTAAATTTGCTCTTTTCCCCCAGAAGAGTTATCTTTACAAATGATCACCTTAATGAACATTTCATTTCTTAATGACTTTGTGTTTCTAATGAATTTGTGTTTCTAATGACAATGGACAAATTCAATGAGAAAAAAAAATTGTTGGCATCCATTATTTAGAGTCCTATGGAAGGAATAAAAATATACACCCTATAAAAATTGTTTGACTAAAATTTTCACCTTTCAACTAGATGTTTGTTTCATAACAGTTAGAGCTTCAAACAATGCAGGCTGCCTGAGGGGAATGGTGGGTTAAGGTATTTTCCTCAGAACCTTCTATGTTTTCTTGTAGTACCCGCAAACAGCTAAGGACCCTCAGTAAGAAACAGAAATGAAGAATCAGGGTCATTTACTAAGTGGCATGTCTGATTTACAGTCAGGTAGTTGCAAAGAATTGGTGGAGTATTCACATTTCAATAGCTCACAGCATAAAAGGCATCGCTGCGGTGATGAGCACACTTAAATCATATCTTTGCTTCAGTGTAAGAGGGAATATGCTTTCACAGAACAGTGTGACCTAATCTTTCAGTCTCTTTCAGAGGAAGGAGCAAAATCTACAAATGAGATAGGATACCTGTTTTTTTGTTGTTTTCAGTGTTGCTCTAAAAGAGCAGTTCTTTACATGTAGATGCTTTGAATTATGAAAGCCAACCTTTGCCATGGGTACATCTGCAATCATTTATGCTCAGATTTAATCATAATTCATAAACAATAAACCTCATGCTCTGAAGCAGAAAAACTCAAAATTGTTAGTAAAGTGGAGTTCTCTGTAACGTAACACCAGTGGTGGACTGAGGGAATGTGGTCAGGGTTCATTGATGGGTAAATGCAACACAGGGTTTTTAATTAAAAGATTATGATAATTACGATGATCAATCTCACAGAGATCCCAAATGAAGATGATAAAATCTTATGATAGGAGATTACAAAAATAATTCAATACCAGTTTAATAGAAATAAGTGAACTATTATTTTAATAGATAGAGAAACAGAAGGAGACCTAATACCAGAGTTCTCTGAAATGCTTACCCATGATTTCTCCTTCATCACATGGAGAAGCTCCAAAGAAAATAAAATCCAGTGCATAATGTGGGCTATCATGATGCACTGAGTGTTGAATAAGAAAATTAGGAAGAAGCATTTTAACTTAACGTGAGGCATATCTATTTTTAAAACATTTTCTCTTGTATTTTTTTTCTTTCCTATTGTGCTTTTTCATATAATTTACCTTAAATGTGCTCAGATTATACTGCACTGCAGGATTAAAAACAAGAAATGGCCTAGAAAATAAGCATAAGTCAGAAAGATCAACATATAAAAATGCACACACATACACACACAGATTATTTTGATGGTCTCTTGGAAAATCTCTAAAATGTCTATGCTTTGCTGTCCAATATTGAGTTTCATTTGAATACGTCTCTCTTTTTAAAGAGTAAGGAAGTCATTTTCTGATACATAGCACTCTTTCTATAGGTCAAGAACATATATTCTTATCTGGAATGTATGGGATTTAGGCAAAGGACAGAGCCTTCCTCAAGTCATTGTATATCACCCAGTTCTTGTAAATACACATGTGTAGAAATGCAGAAAAAGCTGAATAAGCTGACTTAAGGAATCTTGGGAACTCTGGAAATGCTGGGCACCACAGGACAAGAGCTGAACATCTTTCTTCTCTTTGATTCTCTTCTGAATAGCCTGCAGTTTTCATAGCAAGTCTTGACAACCTCAACCATTTTTCTTTCCCCAGATTTGTCTTCCACCCATCGGCTGGTAAAGGAGTCCTTTCTTCCTCCCTGTGCCCCCACCTCCCTCTCTTCTTTCCTTCCCTCCCTCCTCATTTCCTTCCCTGGTTCTATCGCTTAGAGGCTGAAAAATCTTGAGTAAATTAATTCATTCTTCAGGGCCTGAGCTTTTTTCTTAATGGGAATAATAATAATGGTAATAGACCTTCCTATGATGATTAAATGAGCTGCTGTATCTGTGGTGTCAGAATATTGTGTTACGAGACAAGAACTGAAAAATGTGATTTCTTCTTATTATTACTAATCATTTCCCTTCCTTTTATGAAAAGTCTGTAAATGTATTCTCATACAGATATTTATTTATTTTTTAAAAGATTTTATTTATTTTTATTTGACAGACAGCACAAGTAGGCGGAGAGGCAGGCAGAGAGAGAGAGGGGGAAGAAGGCTCCCCGCTGAGCAGAGAGCCTGATGCGGGGCTCAATCCCAGGACCCTGAGATCATGACCTGAGCCAAAGACAGAGGTTTAAGCCACTGAGCCATCCAGGCACCCCTCATACAAATATTTAATTAATATAGTTACATAAAGACCAAAATGTGAAAATTCTTTTCCCTTGTCTCCTATAGACACTCTCTTTGTCAGATAATGATTTGATACGTATAATTTTAGCTCTTTGTCTAGACATGTACATGCATTTGTGTATCATACACACTCACAAATACATATGTACACACACATGTTTTTTACATAAATAGGGCCATATCATTTGAATTTTTCCAGCAGCATCAATATCTTCAATAACTCTCCATGTTAAAGCATATAGTTCTACCACATACTTTTTAAATAATTAATTAATCTAACATTTTTACTCATTACAAGATATAATTCTAGGCATTGGGGATTCAATAATAACCAATAGATAGGACAAATTCCTTGTCCATAGATGATCTGGTTCTTGTGAAGGAGATAGGTAATTAAAAATATGTGGCTTGACATTTAATGTGAAGAGCTGGTAAATCCTATGAAGAAAAATGAGGAGTGTTAAGATATAGAGGGGTTAAGGATAGAATGGTCAGGAAAAAATTCTGAGATGATGTTTAAGCAGAGATCCTAGGGAGAATGAACCATCCAAGAGAATGTCTGGAGAAGGAATAATATGACTAAAGGAATAAGCAAGTGTAAATTCCCATGACCTTTGAAGCAGGGTAAGTGGAGTGGGGAGTGGGAGGAGATGGGCAAAGGTCAGATTATATGGGACTGTGGGTCATGGTAAAGATGTTGGATTCGATTTTACTAGCTTTATCAAGTCTCTACCTCACTTTCAACAGTATGGACACAATATAGTTTACTTAACCCTTTCCCAGTGATAAAATATTTAAATGTTTCTCTAAAGAACATTTCAAAGACCATCCCTGCTTCATGTTGTACCCGTGGGGATATTTCCCCAAGTTGTATTCCTGGAGCACAACCATCACATCAAAAGAAAAGCTCAGTGGTTGGCTTAGTCAGTTAAGTGTTTGTCTTAGGCTCAGGTCATGATTCCAGCGTCCTGGGATCAAGCCCCACGTCCTGCTCCCTGCTCGACAGGAGTCTGCTTCTGCCTCTACCCCTCCACTCTGCTCGTGATCTCTCTCTCTCATGCTCTATCTCAAATAAATAAATAAATAAATTTAAAAATAATAAAAATAAAAGACAAGCACAGTGTTAATGGGGTTAATAGATGCTGTCAAAGTGCCACCCAAAAAGGTCTTCATTTATATTCCCACCTGTGATATATGGAAGTGACCATTTTTCTTTAGTCTTTTCAATATGGGACATTGTCACTTTCTTTTTAAAAAGAATCCAATGGGGGAAAAAATCATGTTTCTGTTTTGTTTTAGCTTGCAGTTTCATGATTATTAATAAAGCTGACAACCATTTCATAGGTTTATAACCATTTTGATTTTTTTTCTCTTGTGAATAGCCTATTGATCAAATTTTCATTCCAGCTCGTGTCTGCGGCCACGCTTTGGACTGGTTGTTTTAGGTCAAGTGTCCATCCTTAGTACAATCAGCTGTGTCTGGAGGATTAAAGTTGTATATTACAAAACATAGCTCGCTAAGACTGCTCCTTAGCATGGGCTATAAGTAGCGCATGATTACCTATAAACTCTATGGGCAAAGCAGTTACTCTGATTAATGCCCACTGCAATTTGATGGTGAGTGAAATTAGGAATGCAACACAATATTTCTTGAGCATACACTAATATCACATTCTTCTAAGGGCAGGTTACACGAGATTGTGTCACTGTCCTCAAGATACTTGTAATCTTATAAGGGGACATGACAAGTCCGAAACTAATTATCATTCAGAGCAAAACATAAAGTTTCCAAGAATGACACAAATGATAAAGTCATTCTGAGCAAAAGACAAATCACAGTCAGTTGGGGACTTGGCTAAACCATAGTGTCCTAGATTTTGAACAAATGTAACATATTGAGGCTATATTATTTTTGTAAAAATAATTTTATACTAATACACTATCTGCAAAAGTACAAAGGCAGTAGAAATCAGCTATAGCTATGTCCCTGCGAGAAAAGTGCATTTTCTTAGCGAATGACTTGTAATATTTTTTAAGAAATCCCACCAGACATTTGTATATGTGTATGTGTGTATACATAAATAGTTTTGCATAAATGGGGACTTTTTATGGGCAAGGACCTTGTCAGTGTTTGGTTCGTTGACTAATGCAGGCACTCAGGTTTTGAATGAATGAATGAATGAATGAATGAATGTTCTGTATCTTATTCTTTCTACACTAGTAAAGATCTGTCTAGCTAGTCATGTTTATAGATTGCATAGCATTTCATTGCTTGCATAATTTCCTTAACCATGTCCCTATGGATAAACCTTCAAGTTTATTTTCAGCTCTCCTTTAGTTTAAACAACACTGATAAGAATGATCTTGGGCTAAATCTATTTCATGCTCATGTGATTATGTCCTTAGAGTAAATTTTTAGAAAAGAGTTTTCTGTCTAAAGAATAAAGCCTATTTTAGAGGATCATGATGCTATAGCCAAACCACCCTCCTGCATAGAAATGTGAATGTTTCCACACACTGGCCAAAACCAGGTTTTGATTTTTTTGATGTAGGCAGAAGTGAGAAGTCCTAGCTATTTAGTGTGTGTTGGGCTGGGGGAGAGAACCTAGAGTGAGTGTGTTTTTAACAGACATCTCTTAAGATTAGCTTTATTTGGTCTGGTTTAGAGAACCAGAACTCTTTAGTTTCTTTTTTATGTCTGTTACAAAAATGTATTTATTTTCCTACTTTCTTCTCTTGGCCAGTTCAATATTCTTCAAACAAGACTCAGAAGTAGACATTGAGGTCAATGGTGTATCTTCTTTTGTTATATAATGAGCAGGGATTAGAATCTGAATTCTCATCTCTTTCTCTATGGTTAAGACCATGTGGCTATGCTGAGTCATAAAGCTTCTTAGTAAGGTGAGCCATTTACCACAGTGTAACTGTAATCTGGAGTCCATTTCCAGTTCTTTCAGAAGAATCTTCTGAGGATGGTTGTGCCACCAACTAAATGATCATCTCTCAGCAACAAATCACCCTTGCATAATTACCTGGGGATGCTGAAGCAGGGATTTTGCAAAACTTCCTCCGTTGGCTAGCTGCCTCCTGGTTAGATTCTGCCAGCAGGAGGCAAAAAGGGAGGCAGGAAGGCTGGAGGAGAAAGGGACTTTCCCCTGTCTGTTACCTCTCTGCTGATTTCCTGTGAGTGTCACCTTAGCAATGCTCCTACAACTTAGGCAGCAACAGTTCTCTCCTAGGTAGCAGTGGCGGAGTTCAGTTAGCAGCTTTTCAATACTTGTGGAACACGCCTCCTTGGGTGACCTTATAGTTCCCAGAATCAGCCGACAGTGTCCTGTCCTCTGAGGTGTTGGTCCCAGCCCCATGGGTTCCCCCTCTAAGCTCAGGGAGGCTAAAACTGGACTGCTACCCTCTCCTCAAAGGCCTGAGTGTAGGCTGTGCAGGATCCTTCTTCTAAGTTACTACATTTCAATAATTGGAATTATTGAAATTATTGAATAATTTTGGAATAAACAAAATTATTCCTTTTGTTCTTTCAACCACAAGGATAATATCTGCTTCTAGCCATTGCTGCCTCTGAAGTACATTAACGTTCTCTTTTTGTTTTTTGATTAACCAGTTCACAACTTTATATCTAGTGGACAGTGCTCATGAAATTTTCTCTGTTGTCTCACTGGTATGTCCCCTATCCCTTAATGGACTCTGATGGAGACAATAGTCTCATCAATAGACCTCCAATGGAGGTCTTGTGCTGAGTATTTGATGATACCAATTTTATAGTTGAAGAACAAATATTATTCATTTGCAGTCACATAACATCTATTGTAACTCCCTAGAAGAGTTTCACGAGGCAGAAGAGGGTAAAACAAACCAGGAGATGAAGCCAATCCTTAAAAAGTGTGGTTCATAAAATGTGCCCATACAACATTGCTTTCACCACGGAGAAACACCAGATACCTCTTCACATTTTGGCCTCCAGTGTCATAAAGTCACATCTCCACAGCAGTAGCAAGATGGCTTTTCATGATGGAATCTGGCTAATAATGTGTTGTTTGCAGAACCGGAGTATTTCAGTGATCTGAGGTTATTCTGGAAGTTGCAATTCCCTGCAGAGAATACCTGTAGAAATTTCTATGTGGGGGGATTCAGGGAAATGTCATGGAGATGCACTTTCCAAATGGCCATACATGTAAGTTATGGTTGAGAGCAAGGTTCCAGGATTTGCAGCATTGAGATAAAAATCCCTGTATGCAGGGACTGTGGTCCTAACAGATTCTTCCCTTTTGATCCTCCTTGTCTATAAAATTTTATGGTTTTACAATTTCAAGTTATCCATTAAAGCTCATCTACATTAAACAAGCTTTAGGAACCAAGATGATAGTTTTTCTGAAAATCAAGTGATTGGAGACTATTTTTTTTTAACTTTGTTCTAGTGAAACAAGATAGTTGACCAATTTATAGATAGAATCTCTTTTGTGCAATTAGTCCAAGGCTCTATCTACTCAACTGTAACCATCTAAAAGCAAACATCACTAGATTTTTTAAGTTATTGGTCATTTTGAGTAAAACTTCATATAGTTTTGGGGGAAAAAAGCTCACAAAAGTATTTCAACTCTATATTTTTCTGTCTGATGAAAGTAGATAAAATGCAGCATCAAGTACAATGTGGCAAGTGGAAATATGGCTTCAGGAACCTTTTGGTATATTTAGATTTTCCACTGAAGCCGCACTTGAGCATTTTATGTAGATAACCATATGAGTTGCAAACAATTACAGGTGTGCTTTGTTTCTACTCATCTGTTCTATTTACTTGTTCAGAGTACCTCTAATACAATGGGCTAGTGAAATGGTGAGAGGAAGCACACTCATCTCATATGTAACATCAGGGGGACCTTTCTAAAGTTTCACCACTGCAGATGTGGTTCTCTCCAGTTTTTTGATAAATAGCCTGTGTACCCATGTATCTATCAAAATTTAGCCCCGGAATCAGAAATCCTGTAGATGTTACAAGGAGGAAGAAGCTTCATCAGCACTTGACATATCATCTGGAGAGCTGGAGAACAGAGATCTGGGGAGGCTGCTGCTCAAATTTTGTTTCAAGTTCACCCACCACAGGTGTCATCAGGGGTTAGTCAACTTCCAGCTAGTGCTGCGAATTTGTCGCTATTGCTGCAGCTGTTTCATGTCCCAAATCTGGTATCAAAAAGGGAGAATAATGAGTAAAGAATTAATAAATCCGGTTGGTTCTTGCTCGTCAGCCATCTCTGCCAAAGGAAGATGGTCTTTGCTTCTGTAACAGTCAAGGTCTAGCAAAAAGCACAGCAGTTATCTGAACAGATATAATTTAATATGAATATAAATATTGTAAAGCTAAATATCAAGTTGTTGACAATGTAACTCAAAAGGAAAAAGAAACATTGAAAACATAAACTATAGAAAGAGTAATTGCAGAAAGCAGTGATCATTCCTGGTCTAGATGAACAAAGAAGAGGTTGGAATTATTAACATTTAAAAGCTTTAAGGAAGATATCTGTGGAAGTGAAACTCAGATATCTGAAGAGACGTACCTAGCTGGGTGGTGCCTGGTTTCTCTGCAGAGGATGTAATGAGGCTATTTCTGCATGTTTGGGGAATAAAATCCAAACCAGATTCAGCTGTAGCTGAGGACAGGAAATAGCTCAGTGGGGAGTAGAAACAGTACCAGTGTGCCCATCTAGGAAGGAGTTAATATAGCAGATCTGATGTTGCTCTTTGAAGAACCTGCTTGTGAGGCTGGCCCTTGGAAACCTGGCTTCGGAATTTTCCCTGTTACTCAACCTTAAGACTGATTTGCATGCCTTGAGCACTAAACCCCGCTCTACCTGCTTACCTAAATTGTTTGTGCAAATAATGTGATTCATAGTAAATACCTGCTTTTCTTCTGGCATTCTGGAACTTGGAAATCATGGCTGGTTGGGTAGGGAGAAAGTGCCGATGTGACCAGCTCTTAATGAAATCCCTGGACTCAGAGTGACATCACCATCATGGCGGCAGAAAACATTCCTTGTTTTTGTTCCCCAATGCAACAACAAAAATTCAGCATCCATCCATAATCAAAGGATCTGTGGTGGGATCTGCCGTGGTGGGATCTGTGGCATCCAGCACCATATGCCAAGGGACATGGTGAGCAGGAGTCATGCCCAGCTGTGCATTAGGGAATAGGCAGACAGACATTGATTGTAGTTGTGGACCCTGTAGTGATTTATGAACAAGCTTGTGACCTTCAGGTATGGTCCAGGAACCCCTAGAGGATACTGTCTTAGACAATCACCCATGGACAAGAGGGCCTTTGTGGAAATCCAGGTTTCCAGAGGAGAAGTTCCAGCACATTGTTGGAGGGGGAAAAAAAATTATATATATATATATATATATATATATATATATATATACACACACACACACACACACATATATATATACACACACACATATATATGTATATATACCTAGATTCATAGGAGTGGGTTGGTTAAGAGGAATAGTTCTTTACCCACATCTCCCATCCTCCAGGGTGAGGCAATTCAGGTACCATGACTTGTCCCACAATGGAAAGGACGAACATGTGAGAGATCTTTCAGCTTCTGCAGCTGTGCTTTGGATTTTGCCAAAGGGGTTGATTTCTCTCTTGCCCCATCTAGATTACTGAATCATGAGCTACATGACTGGGGAAGGGGCGGTGGAAAAAATGCTGGGAGAGCAGTGGATAGGACTCTTGGAGGGCATAAAAAGATACGAATCCTACTAATTACATCATGAGTCCATCAGGAAGGCCACTCATGAGCCACGGGGAACACCTCACCACGGATCCCCTGAAGTTGGTAACTTGGAAAAATATGAAGATATATAACATACCTGTAATGCTAAGTATAGAGCCAAATTCAGAATATTCTAATACTTTAGTATGGTGGAATGTTAAACACTTAACTCCAGTAATAAGGTTAAAAAACAAGAGGATTAAAAATAACTATAGCTACAATAATTTATTGATGAATACAGAATATGAGAAGAGGTAAATTGTGACATTGAAAACATAAAAGGGGAAAGTAAAAGTATAAAGTTTTTGTATTTGATAGAATTTAAGATGTTACCAGCATAAAATAGACTGCTATACGTGTAAGGTGTTTTATGTAAGCCACATGGAAACCACAAAGTGAAAAACCAATGATAGATTTACAAAAGATAAAGGGGATGGAATCAAAGTGCACAATTGCAGAAAATCCACAAAGGAAAGCAGCAAGAGAGGAAGAAAGGAGCAGGAAACTATAAAATATCCAGAAAACCTTAATAAGATGTCATTAGTAAGTCCTTACCTATCAATAATTTTCTAAATATAAATGGATTGAATTATTGAGTCAAAGACATAGAGTGACTGGTTCCATTTAAAAAAAAAAAAAAAAAAAAAAAAAAAGACCTGACCATATGCCGCCTACAAGAGACTCACTTAAGCTGTAAGTAAGGACACACATCAGCTCCAAGTGAAGAATGGCAAAGGATATCCCATGCAAGTGGAAACCCAAGGAGAGCCAGGGCAGCTCTACTCCTATCAGACAAAATACACTCTAAGCCAAAAATGGAAACAGGTGACAAAGAGGGTCATCATAAAGGGGTCAATTTATTAAGAGGATAAAAATCATAAATCTATAAGAACATTGAAGTACCTACATATATTCAACAAATGCCAATAGTTAAGAAGGGAAAAATATACAACAATACAATAATAGTGAGGACTTCGATACCGCACTTTCAACAACAGGCAGATCATTCAGACAAGGAAAACAAGTAGATATGACACATGGACCACACGTTAGACTCAATGGACCTCACAGGCGTACACAAAACATTCCGTTCAGCAGCAGCAGAATACACGTTCTTCTCAAATGTGCACAGAACACTCTTCAGGATAGATCATGTCCTGAGGTACTATCCGTCTTTCTTTAATCTTTTTTATTTCTATTCTTCAAAGTGGGTATTGTGTACCGATTTATTTTCAGGTTCACTAGTTCTTTCTTCTGCCATGTCCAATTTTTCTATCAAGCTCATTCAAGGAAGTTTTTATTTTAATAACTTTAATTTTCTAGAATTTCTGCTTAGATTATCTGTTTATTCATTGATATTTTCCTTCAATTCTTTAACCATATTCCTTATTCTTGAACATATTTATAATAGCTACCTTGAAATCTTTGGCTGTTAACCCAGTATCTAACACCACTCAGAGTCTGTTTTATTAACTACTTTTCCTGAGTATAAATTCATATATTCCTGTTTTTTTGTATACAAAATAATTACGGGTTAAAATGTGCATATTATAGATAATACATTGTAGCAACTCTAGATTCAACCTATGCTTTTTTTTTTTTTCAACCTATGCTTTTTATTTATAGTGTTTAGTTGCCTGGAATCAATCTACAAATTTGTCCTACTGCCCAATCCCTGAGACATACAGCTGCTTTTCTATCTATCCTGTTCTTACATCTTCCCACTGCTGCTTTTTCAGCCTATCCCATTGTTCCTCAGAGAGTAGAATCACCTCTCTGTTGTCTTCTTATTTCTAGGGATTTTCCTAATTTTCACCTGTTTGGCAATGTGTGTCTTCACTTAATTTTGACACTCAAGACTTTTGGCCACGCAGACCACCCATGGTTGGATGACACATTCAGCAAAGGAAAGCATCAGACTCACAAATCTGGCTCCACACCGTTTTATCTTCAGATCTCTCTCTCTCTCTCTCTCTGTTTCTGCTGGCTTTGCCACAAACATTCCTCCGTTTTCAAACACATCGATTATGTTGCCCAAGATTTGGCCGTTCATGCTCTGAATTGGGTACTCCTCCTTCCTACATGTTCACATCACTCCCTTCCTGTACTTGCTTCCCTAATTAAGCACCGTGGGGTTTTATACCTGGAAGGTATCTTAGAAAGAGTATGATCACCTCATTTTATGTGAGAAGCACCAGAAGCCTCAAAAGGTGAGATGAGTGATCCAGGATCACAGAGTCAGTTAGTGGCTTGATTTTCTGATTTAGTCATGATGGCCCCTGTGATGCCTGCACTGGAAGCACTTACTGTATGGTTCTAATGTGGTTGGATAGTGCCAAAGAAATGAACGCTATGAGATATATGTGTGTGTGTGTGTGTGTGTGTGTGTATATATATATATATATATATATATATATATATATATATAAAATCTCTCATATATATACACTTTATATATATATAACTTTATCTGTCAAATATATATATTTGAGAGATAAAGTATACATAGTAAATATATATTTACATAGTAAATATATATATTTGAGAGAAAGTATACATAGTAAAGTGAATGGTGAACATTTACAAAAGCAACTTAGCTTTTAGTATAAAATAATATAATACTAACTAAATGTAGACAGGAGAGTTTTAGGGTGACAAGCTCAGGGAAAACTGTTGTGCATTCATTGGCCTCCAAACCTAGCGAAGGAAAAGACTTTAATGCATCAGAATACCGTGTAGCACTACTGTATTTCTTCAGACGGTGAATGCACAGTTCCAGTAAATGCATCACTCCTGTGGCTCTGCTAAGTGTCAGAAGGGTTTTGAAATTTTGGCGAGTTAAATTTTTTTTAAGTGCTTGGCTTTCTATGGCTCTCTCTGTAATGAATCCTCAACAAATCTCTTATGATAGAACATTGGATCACATTTCTAGGTATAGGAGATATAAGAGCTCATTTTAAGGAAACTTTTGTTTCCTCTTCATCCTTGCATCTTTGGACCTATTAATAAGAAAGGTAATTTGTTTCTGGAAGATTCTAATGTATTATGAAACTCTAACTTATATATGAAGAACAGAAATTTGTTCTACTTATTTGTTCCATGTAGCCTACTTTTCATGCTGAAATGACATAGGCATAGAATTAAACTGTTACTAAAAAAATCTGAATTGATGAAGAAGAGAATAAGTAAAACAATAGACTATGTAATTTTATGTAAATGTTTAATATTTGTTAATTTGAAGCATGTAATTTTATTTAAGATTAAATTTACATTCAACGCCAGTTGCTACTTTTACAGATATGATCCATTTCGTTTTTGCTTAAAGCCTTCACGTGTCTTATAACACGAACAAGTTTAAAGTAATTACCATATTATAAAAACAATGCTTTTCAAATTCTGGGAGCAATTAAATTTGCATTATTGAATCAAATAGTTTATTTGAATAAGAATCTTCATAGATTAAGAATTTAATTTTCCAACACTTTTGCAAAATTCCTCAGATAGATGGCAAGCCGGCAGCATGGTTCCCTATATCCAAAAAAAAATCTTTTGACTCAGAGAAATGAAATTAGCCTACCATCTTCTCCATCCAGAAAGAAGGGAAGCATTTTAAAGCTAGCAGAAGTAATGTTTGGGGTCTGAGAGGCTAACTGAACCAAAAGCCTCCTCTGAAGTATCATTTTCAGACAGGCAGAGAATTTGTGGAGGTCTTTACGTAGTGGGTCTTCAAATGGCCACAAACTTATTTAGGTAAACACTTAACTGAGGTTAATATTTATTGTCCGGGAAGTAAAGTGACTACAAGATGGTCCCATGGTTCTGAAGTAGGAAAGCTTTCTTGTATTCTGGTCCAGAGATAGGAAAGAGGAGTTTGTTGATAACAGTTATACTCAGGTGTTACTTGTTAGGAGCAAAAAAACCCCGAATATTATGCTCAAAATTAATTTAGGTGAGACTTTATTTTGTTTTTGACAGCTACTAGTTATAATGAAAACAAGATCAGGGAAAAGGAAATATTTTAGTCAGATCCAAGAACCCACATTGGATGCAGTCTTCCCCAAAGGAGTCATAATTGATATGCTTACTGGCTTAGCTGTGGCCACCATTGGTTTGGGAATACGTTTCCTGAATATCCACAATTTAAAGTAGATCTTACTTCCTCAAAGTGCAGAAAGCTAATTATATCAGGCAATTCAAGAAAACAGAAAAGGGCTCATCAAGGTACTAAATACAGTATCTTATATACTAGCCTGCCTGACATTTTTACCTGACAGTGGATTTGTATTTTTAACCAACTTCCCTCTATAACTTAGAGGGAATAATATGTAGATATATGCAAATATGAATGTGGGAAGTAGATTAGTTTATAATACTGACTGAGAAACTGAAGATTTGAGACACAAAATAGGTACATTTTGATGAAGCATGAAATGAGCCAAGGAAAACCAGGTCTAGATGACACATGTGGCCTGGGTGGTAAGTATTTCTGGAAGAGAGAGGAGAAAGGGAAGACACTAAAGATGAATAGCCTTGAGTGTATAGAAGGGGATATTTGGATACAGGTAGTCATTTTAAAAAGGCACTTTGATACCACTCAGTGAAAGCTAAGAAGCTGACTGAGCAACATATATGTGTGTGTGTGTGTTTGTACATATATTATTTATTACATATATGTACCCTTACATAAGTAAAAATAAATAACATGTACTCTATATCTAAGTAATCACAAAGCATACCTATGTATTTATATATGATGTATTACATATATATGTTATTTATTTTTTTATTTTTAAAGATGTATTTATTTATTTTAGACAGGGCAGGACAGAAGGAAAGGGAGAGAAAGAATCCTCAAGAAGAGTCCCTGCTGAGCCTGGAGACCAACGTGGGGCCCCATCTCAGGACCCCGAGATCATGACCTGAACCAAAATCAAGAGTCAGATGCTTAACCTACTGAGCCACCCAGGCACCCCTATTTTCTACTTTGGGTGACTAAAAATGTCAGTTGGAAATAAAGAACATGTACAGAAATGGATTGAGAACACAATAGTTGGAAAGGGAGGGGCTAGAAACACAGCAAACTACACACCACGTATCTCAGAGGACCAGACGTCCACACACACAGGCTTTAATATACCAGGTAACCTATTTGTTCACAATATTAAAAAGCACCTAGCATTCACTACAGGGATGTACACATATAATATACATATCAGGTATACAGATTGATAAATATAAGAAAGATATATATTATCTTTTTAAAAATTCTTACCTACTCCATGGTATAGATACGGTGATTTCATTCTTTTTGTGCAAATTGACATTTTATTTTGATAGTATTGCGTATTTTATTATACATATATTTGGGATCATATAGATAAGTTATATCTGTAGGAGATATATAATAAATACTTATTATTTGAATATTTATAATATCCATTTGAATATTATAAATATTATATTATAATATATAAATACTATTCAATTGAATAATAAATACTTATTATTTGAATATTTAACAACTCTTCTCCTCTTTGCAAGTCCAACTGATAAATTTCTATATTTCTAAACCCGCAGACTTCTGTGGTGGGTCTTTTCTCTTACCTGAATTACACGGGTATTTTTTTAGCTGGCGTTCAAGTCATGTACCTCAATTTAGAGACCAGTAGTTTGAAATGCTGATACGCAAGAGCTGTACCAGTAACAAGTGCGACCTCAAGTTTTTAAAATGGCCTCTGTGCGTCATATAGCTAGTCCCAAATGGAGACCAAGAAAGCAAGGTCATTTTTAATCTCTATGTACATCTCGCTTTCCTGGCTTAACACTAATCATTCACTGTGTCCTGCTTATTGGAAGGGAGAAGATGAAGGATAGAGAAGAATTCACTTTGAAAACATGTACTCAATGTTGCATATCCAAAAGCTCCCGGGGGATTAAACAATCAGAAAGCCCTACATCATTTGCATTTTAATGGATAAAAATAAGAGTTGAAACATTTCTTTACACTTAAACACCATGAAAAGGCTTGTGTAGCGCATAGGAGTGAAGTGGTGGGGAGCAGGGGGAGGAAGGAACAGGGACTCAATGAAAATTCAGGAAAATTCATTTCTTTTACAGAATTGGAGCTGAGCTGATTAAGTCAAAGTACCTGACTCTGTTAGAGACACATTTTCCAAATGAAAAGTACTGTAACTTCAGACCTTTCACATTTTCCACGAATGGATGTCATTACTCATTATCACATTTATCATTACTTGTAAAACAATGAGGTGGCAGCAGGAGGAAAGGACAAAAATAGAGTTGAAAAAAATTCAGTACTGGCTTAGGGAATTAAAATGAAGGCTTTTTTGCAAAAGTGAAAACAACCTCCATGATTACTCCATCGTACGTTTGGAAAAGTGACCTAATGCAGTGGGCCGCCTTTACGAAAAGAAGAGTGACTACGGTTTCTCTTCACAGCTCCTCTTAATCTGAATTCGAAATGATAAAGAGCTTGACTGTTATAATTCTGAAATAGATAACGAGTTGTTTAAGTGATAATTACTGAATCTCCTTATTTTTAGAAACCCATTAACAGGTATCTCTTCCGCGCAGAGAGAAACCTTTATAAATATTGAATTGTGCTATCACATGTTCAAATTTCTTTCAAATTATGGAATCTGACTAATTTCACAAGAACTCTTTGGTATTAATTGGCTTTAAGACTTAATCAACTAAAGACATCATTTATTAATTCCAATTTGAAAAGCCAAGAGGAAAAAAAAGTACCACCTTATTATCTTTAGTCAAACTTCTTCGAATGTTCATATGGGTTAGATGCTGAAAACGAAAGGTGCCCCTGAGCCTTGTGGGTTTCTCCAATTCAAAGAATGGGATTTATCAATGGGAAGCTGTAGCAAGTCTTGCAGTAAAATCTCACCACCTAACTAGAGAATAAAAAGGGTTGGACTCGTTTTGAAACAAAGACAGAATGGCCGTTTGTTGAATTCTTAGTGTAGGAAGTAGGAAGAGGGAAGTAAACACTAGATTTCTGTCAAGGTCAAGCAGTCCCAGTAAACAACTGTTGATTACATTCTTCAGGTACCAAGCTGTGTTGAAATGATGAAGAGGCTCTTAAAGGTGATGAAGAAGAAAAGAGAAGGAGGCCTTACAGATGGTAAAGTCTCAGAGTAGGCTGGGTGCTAGAAGTTCTAGCAAGACCCCATTCAGAGGACATACAGATGCTCAGATGTGATTCTTGTATATTTCTTGCCATTAGCTGCTCAAGATTATGAATTGTACTTGAAACCTTATAGGAGTGGAGGTTGAGCTGTACTCATGAACAAAACACATTATAAATCGGTAGATCCATTTTACGCTTAGGAAATTGGATACCCTTGACTCAAGGAGTTCATATGTATAAAATAGACAAATAAACATTGTGCAAATGTGGAAATGGTATTTCTGACTGCCGTTGAAAGATTTATTATTAGAAATAACTGTATTTGCAAGGTGGGATATTTCTTATACCATGAAATCTGATTTCAGAAAGGAGTTCTTTCTGACTTTCTGAGGTCTTTGATGTCTGCATTCTCTTTTCTAGCTATTCTAATTTGTCTGTTGCTAACTAATTTTCAATAAAAATATGATAAATGAAATTTTCAGCATCTGCTTTCTGATTACTTAGAAGGATGAATGGGAGTAGGAAATTAAAATTTTTAGCAAGTTTTGTTATTAGAAAAAGGCCATGATTAAATTCTTTTGTGGTGATCTTGAGAATTATTTGAGTTAAAGCTACATAAATTAGGGAACAGTTGTTATTTTTTTTTGTACTCATGCTATCCACATAATCAAATTAGAAGACCTTGTGCCACAATGTTGGGGTTACTAGAAGGCAGGTAATAATGAAGATCTCCTTTCCCTTCCCAGTTCTCTACCACAAAGTCAGGTGATAATCAAAAATTGTCAAGACTATTTATTGCTAATCACTAGTCCAGCTCTAGGAAACTTTAACCATTGAGGCTAGGGATTTCATACATTATGAAAAAGTATTATTTACTATAGTGGTATTGTCTTTCATGTCCCTTTCCCCACAAAATATGGAAGTGTTGGCCCAGAAGCAAATATTGCCTTATTCAATCTAAAGCCATTTCTGCATGTCAATGAAAAGAAACTTGTATCTGCATTTTTTTTTAAAGATTTTATTTATTTATTTGACGGAGAGAGAGAGAGAGAGATCACAAGTAGGCAGAGAGGCAGGCACAGAGAGGGGGGAAGCAGGCTTCCCTGCTGAGCAGAGAGCCCGATGTGGGGCGGGGCTCAATCCCAGGACCCTGAGATCATGACCTGAGCAGAAGGCAGAGGCTTTAACCCCCTGAGCCACCCAGGCGCCCCATGTACCAAGAAAACTGAACAGGAGAAAATACCAGTCCTGCTTATGGACTATTTTTTTAGGGAAAAGCACTATAAAAAATAAACTTCAATAATTTCGCTGTCCATCAAAATGAACCCAAAACTACTGAAAGAAGGATTTCAAAAAATAGTGGGTTTTGTTTGTGTTTGGATGGTTTATTATTTTCTCTCGAATCCTGCCACAGTTCCTGTCAGAGCACAGGGACTTACTTCACCATCCATTCATCTAACAACTATTGGCTGAGTGTCTTCTAAGCTCCAGGACCTCTGTAAAGTTAGTGAAATACACTATTATGTAAGAACAGTCAAGCTTTATTCCTTCAGGGAGCTTATAGTTTAATGGAGGAGACAGATGAGTAAAATAGTCATAGCAAGAAACTGATACGAAATTATATTTCTGTGTAAAATTATAATGTACTGGGGCACCTGGTTGGCTTAGTCCTTAAGCGTCTGCCTTTGGCTCAGGTCATGATCCTAGGGTCCTGGGATCAAGCCCCACATCAGGCTCCCTGCTAGGTGGGAATCCTGCTTCTCCTTCTCCCTCTCCCCCTGCTTGTGTTCCCTCTCACACTATGTTATGATAAATAATAAATAAAATCTTTAAAAAATTACAATGTATTAAGTACAATAGATGGGATGGTTGATAATGTTTATCATGTTAATAGATAGCATAACATAGAGAAGTTCGACTTCTCTATGGAGAAGCTTTATGGAGAGGCTTTTTGGAGGAAGCAGGTGAAAATGGAAGAATGGGGACCCTTAGTTATAGTTACATCCTCATGAAACTGGTACGGATTGAAGAAGCAGCTTAATTATAGGAGAAAGAAGACGACAATTATATTAAGATAAGATGTACAAAAACCAGACTGGTAACTGTTTGGATACTTTGAATTTGAGTTGTCTGGAATACTCAACGTGGAGGAATTGGAGAGGTAGGTCACTTGCTCAGCTACCTTGAATGGCTCTAGCTTGCTCCACGGCAGAAACTAATTTAGAGAATCTTTAGCACAAGAGTTATAGTTAAAAGACTTTGGAATTAAAATCTCAGGAACAATGGATGTTATGATAAGCTGAATAATGTCCCCTCTCCAAATATATCTACATCCTAATCTCTGGGATCTGTGACTATTAGTTTAAATGCAAAAGGGACTTTGCAGATGTGATTAAATTAGGATTTAAGATTAAGATAAACTAAGATAATCCTGGGTTATCTGTTGAGCCTGACATAAGGGTCCTTATAAAAGAGACACAGGAGGAATCAAAGTCAGAGAAGAAGATTGAAGTTTTGCTCTTTGAGGACAGAGGAAGGAGCCACACACTGAGAAGAAACACAGGCGGCCATTAGAAACCGGAAAAGAAAGGGAACAGATTATTCCTTCAGAAAGTCTGGAAGAAACCATCCTCACTAACACCTTGACTTTGGCCCAATGAAATGGGCTTTGGACTTATGACCTCCATAGCTATTAAAACAGTAAATTTAGGTTTTAAGTTCGTCATCATTTTGTCAGAGCAGCAAAAGCAAACTGGACACGTAGGGTGAGGGAAGAGGACAGAGTCGAAAACTTCGGGAAGGCTCACCTCTAGGAATAATGGTGGGAAAATGTTCTAGTACGGAAGACACCAGAGAGCAAAACCAAGAAAAGGTGGACTCACAGAAACCAAGACAGAGAACATTCCTGGGAGAATAGAGTTGATGATTAGGATCATAGTTCATAGGGTCTCTACTGCATAGGGAAGGAACTTGGAGCAAGGAGATTATAGGTTAGAGAAAAGGCAGAGGCTGGAAATGGAAAACTATGAGTAGTGCGAACCCAGATGGATAGGGTTGTGATCTGAATAGAATATTGGAATTTCAGATTGTGGAGGTGGGTGCTGATTCAGCATAGAAATGGAGAGAGGACAGGAAATGAGCTGATCTGCAGGTGCGCTGACCTCCTTCAGGATAGCGGTGGGTTTTAGAGCTGAAAGAAAGATTTGTCCTTGAGTGCTCAGTTTACTGAATGTGTGTTGATAACGAGTCATTTTACGGAGTGCAGCCACTGCAAGGAATTTTTTCCCATTTTTAAGCAATGTACTTATATTTTCTTTTAAGATGGGATTTTACCTTTTCATCTTGTTTCCAAAGGAATGGCTGGGCTCAGATACTTAACTTCCCTTGAAAATTAAAGTCCCTAACACTACCCTGTATTTCCTTCCTTCTGTTCCTCCAAGCTAGAGTCCAAAAGCTGAGTATTCCATGGTCTGGTCCATATTCTGTAGCCAGAGGGTTGGGAGGAGGGGAGATGGTCGTGCACAGGGAAGGGCTCAGATGAAGTGGCTTGTCATCTTTATTAGAACTTAGGGTTCGGGGTGTCTGGGTGGCTCAGTGGGCTAAGCCTCTGCCTTCAGCTCAGGTCATGATCTCAGGGTCCTGGGCTCCAGCATCACATCAGGCTCTCTTCTCAGCAGGGAGCCTGCTTCCCTTCCTCTCTACCTGCCTCTCTACCTATTTGTGATCTCTCTCTGTCAAATAAATTAAAAAAAAAAAAATCTTAAAAAAAAAAAAAAAAAAGAACTCAGGGCTCTACTCTCTCCTCTACCCTCTGCCTCCAGCTCTATTCTGGAGTCTCTCCACCTAGTGGGATATACTATAAGATAGGATCCATTCACTGTGTAACCTGGAGCCTTTACTTCTCTTAGAGGTCCCTCAGAAGTAGTTCATTTTTCCCGACTTCACCTACTTTTCCCTTGGTGGAGCATTTTCCACCAGTGTTCAGTCAAAAGAAAAAAATTGCATTTTCTTCATGCCATTTATATGGTATCAGGGAGTATTTACAAGTTCTTTCTGAGGATGAGGGCCTGGTTGGGAGCTGATCTGGTTTTTTGTACATTTTCCCTTTCCCTCCAGAAATGTTTGTTTCTTTGTACTAGTTTATTGAATTGCATTATGTTATCCTCTTGTTCTTGTTTTGCAGCTGTGGGTGAACATTTTTTTTTTAATTTTTTTTATTTTTTATAAACATATATTTTTATCCCCAGGGGTACAGGTCTGTGAATCGCCAGGTTTACACACTTCACAGCACTCACCAAAGCACACACCCTCCCCAATGTCCATAACCTCACCCCCCTTCTCCCAACCCCCCTCCCCCCAGCAACCCTCAGTTTGTTTTGTGAGATTAAGAGTCACTTATGGTTTGTCTCCCTCCCAATCCCATCTTGTTTCATTGATTCTTCTACTACCCACTTAAGCCCCCATGTTGCATCACCACTTCCTCATATCAGGGAGATCATATGTGTACAAAATCTATAAAGAACTTAGCAAACTCAACACCCAAAGAACAAATAATCCAATCAAGAAATGGGCAGAGGACATGAACAGACATTTCTGCAAAGAAGACATCCAGATGGCCAACAGACACATGAAAAAGTGCTCCATATCACTCGGCATCAGGGGAATGCAAATCAAAACCACAATGCGATATCACCTCACACCAGTCAGAATGGCTAAAATCAACAAGTCAGGAAATGACAGATGCTGGCGAGGATGCGGAGAAAGGGGCACCCTCCTACACTGTTGGTGGGAATGCAAGCTGGTGCAACCACTCTGGAAAACAGCATGAAGGTTCCTCAAAATGTTGAAATTAGAACTTCCCTATGACCCAGCAATTGCACTACTGGGTATTTACCCTAAAGATACAAACGTGGTGATCCAAAGGGGCACGTGCACCTGAATGTTTATAGCAGCAATGTCCACAATAGCCAAACTATGGAAAGAACCTAGATGTCCATCAACAGATGAATGGATCAAGAAGATGTGGTATATATACACGATGGAATACTATGCAGCCATCAAAAGAAATGAAATCTTGCCATTTGCAACAACATGGATGGAACTAGAGTATATCATGCTTAGTGGGTGAACATTTTTGATTGGCTTTTGGTTTTATTTTCTCATTTCGTTAAATTCTATGGGAGGCAAATTACATGATGCTGTTGTAATCTAGCATCTTACCTAGATGCTGCTAAACAATAGTTCACTGCTTACTATATTCTTTAGAAAAGGAAGTCAACCTACCAAAATTATAGTTCAGATGCAGGATTAATTATTTTTATTTTTATTAAGGATTTTATTTATTTGTGAGAGAGAGAGAGCACAAGAGAGAGAGCACAAGCAGGGGAGAGAGACAGAGGGAGAACAGACTCCCTGCTGAGCAGGGAGCCCTACGTGGGGCTTGATCCCAGGACCCTGGGATCTCCACTGGAGCCAAAGGCAGCTGCTCAGCCTACTAAGCCACCCAGGTGCCCCAGGATTAATTATTTTTATGAAGTTGAATTTATTATAGATACAGCTGGAACTAACTTGTGTTTTTAATTTCCTTAAAGTGCCTTGATTGTGCAGTGATAGAAGCAGTAAAAATCAAATATAAATAAGTACTTGCATCTGACAAGTAATTTATAAATATTTTACATGTACTGTGACCATATTTATTTATGTACAGATGATACATAGTCAGACTATCTCTACAAATAAGAATGCTGACCATGCTGGGTTGTAATTCATAGGTATTACATGTCTCTTCTCTCTTGGTTTATATTCCCCTGCATCCTTTCCCGTAATGATTTCCTTAACTCATGGCTGTCAGTTCTACTTTAAGACAAAAGCCAAGGAAATGCAATTTTTTAGTTTATGCCAGTAACTTTTTCTGCCTGGGAAAAAATAATATTTCTAACTGTATATTATAGTTTTTATCATTTTGAGGTTCTAAGTTAGAAACAATTGTCTGTTCTTGCTAAACTTTACATAAGCATATGTGAAGTGAGAAACTAAACAGAGAGGCGACAATCCCAATATTGCATTAAAAAAAAAAAAGATGCTCAAAGGAGTTAATTCAGATGCCAGCACTATATACGAGTCTTATTTAATTCAACTCAAGATTGCCATTTAATCCCCTTTTAGTTGATATGCCCTCGAAATGTACGGATGGTTTGACATCAACATTCTGATGAAGACAAAAAGGACATACTTGATAGGATCAGAATGAGACAAAATCATGTTGTGTTTACATGCACACACAACACACACATACACACACACACACACACACACACAGGAAACTGAAATAAAAGTGGTCGGGTGACTGTGATTCTGGCAATGACTGTGGCTCTGTGCCATCCTGCCCCACTTGCTCTTGCTGGCACAAAACTCCTTCTGAGTATGCTAACATCTCATCAGTTATATAAAGGAATACTTAATACAAACGTCTTTCATTTATTTTTGTTGTTATCAGAAGCCAAAAAAACTGCAGGAAGGCCTGATTTATCTCACTAAAATTACTGTAAATCCCACCAACAAACCAAAATGACAGTATGTGTGAACCATGAAAAAGATCATTTTATTCCATCCCTTGATTGCTGGGATCTGTAATTATTAATAAAAAAATCAAGGAAACTCAGTAACTTCTAGGCATTACACTGCAGACTAGGTGAAATTCCTAATGAAATATCAGTGAAGACTCAATAGGTAATTCCAGACGCATGCTATTTTGAGATGAATTTTTTACTATCTACTCAAGAGGGCTAGATGCCCTCTGAATTCAGTTGGCCTTTAGAATCCCAAGGTGGGCTCCTTCTTCCTTCAATTTTTTTTGAGACAGCCCATAGCATGCCTGAACATACCACTAATACTCTCTAAGTAATGCTATGCATACAAAGAGGCAATTTATAAAGAGTTGTACTTTTTTGACATGGAGAATTGCTAAACGTGGTCAAAGTTCATTAGTCTCAGTGCTCAAGGCCTACCAGATCTGTATGAGTGGCATTAGTAATGTGGGAGGCCTATTTCTAGTGACTCTTCTGTATCTTGCATGTGGTTGCAATGGACTTTGACAGGATAACCTATGTCAGCCATAGCCGGTACTAATGTCATCTCTCTGAAATAGATCTGTGTGTTCAAGTTACTTATGTAATGTTTTGAAAAACAGAGCCCTAACAAATATGTTAATGTGGGCTCTAGAAAATGAATCTGAGTTTTCAATAACCTCTGCCTTTCAAACCACTGAGAAGTAAATGTTCAGTCTCTGCCAACCCTCTCCTCTCTAGCCCCAACATCATAAATCGGCCGATGTCTAATTGTACTGAGGCTAACATATTCTCCAAATTTCTCCAGGTTAAATATAAATATCAGAGTGGTAAATTCATGTAATTTAAGTAGGCAAAACAATTAAGTGTTGCTTCTTGACCAACTCTGTCCACTAGGGCGAGAATTAGAATCGCTAAATTGCAAAGAAAGAAAGGGAACAACTAATTTGGTGTTATTTATTAACTGAGCATCTACTTATATAATCGGGTATTTCATTAAAAAGTCAATGAAATTACTTCGTGCATCATCTTACTCCTAAAAAAGGATGTGGACATTGACTACTAGACTAGGAAATTGTTTTGTATTTCGCTTAGTGAGTAAAATTTCTTACTGCTTCAGTGAACATTTATTTATCTAACTGAATAGCCATATTACTTTAGCAAGAAGCTTCTACTGACGATCCCCTTAACAGGACTTAAACATCATTACATGGTAGATGAAAACCTCTCTAGTTCACCCAACTTTGAGCATATTGCTAATACTATTATTAAGCTATAATTTGCATAAATTGTTATATATATGTATATATATATATATAGCGCTTGATGAAACTTTACATATGTGTATATCAATGTAACTGCCGTTCTGATTAAGGTGTATAACATTTCCAGCAACCCAGAAAAATTACCTATTTTGTAATTCCTCTGAACATTGGAGAATAATGGGTAATAATTTTTTTTCCTAAATCATAGGTAATTGTGAAATTAAATGAAGAAAATTAAATGTCATTGGGAAACTATAATATCCTATGATATTGAGTAGTAGCATTAGTTAAGAAAGGTTTTCCCTAACCAAGAGATCATTTCTTTACATTTTGTCTTTCTTATTATATATAAACCTGCAAAGCCTGATGGCTTAGCCCTCAGCAGATCATATCTTTCAAAGCTATTTTTAAAAATTGAAAATGATGTAAAAGCGGTCAGATTATTACCATAGGCATAGTTTATTAATGTTTCATTTATACTTGAGTGTAAGCAGGTCAAAATATTTAATTGCTGCCTCTCCTCTTCTCAAGGCAACTTGCCCGTGCATTTGTGTGTGTAGATAAAACATCACTGCTAAAGTATGTAAAACGATTAGCATCTGCTGGTCACAAACTAAGGAGCAGATTTCTGTATTTAATGATACTGACATAATTAAGGCAAAAGCAAAACAAAACAAAACAAAACAAGACAAACTAATTGTTGCTATTTTCTTTAGGGGCAACTAACATATTACAACAATGGTAATTTTTTAGTTTCTGTTTTTTTTAACCAGGGCTAATTATCAGCATTAGCATTTTTAAAAAGAGATTCTCCAAAGAGAATCTGAGTAATCAGAACAAGCCAGTGGGTTTGAAACATTTGGAAAAAGTACAATTTTTTTGTTGTTGATGATTGAGTATTTGCTTGGCTTATTGGCATTCATTTTCTTCTTACATGTACTCAATCTTTCATATATATCAATATAAAACTTGCTATGTGTTTTTTTGTTTGTTTGTTTGTTTGTTTGTTTTTTTAAGAAACATGTTGATTTCCTTTACTACGATCTGCTATTTTATCTCTCTATAAGAGAAAGGTTCCTTCAGCCCCAATAGAACTTTGGTGGCTTCAGCAGCTGTTCCTCTGGTAGTTGTAAATATTCCTCCGGGGAGAGTTGCAGCTAACTCCAAAAGGGAAAACACTGTGGGGCATCTGGGTGGCTCAGGTGTTAAGCTCCTGCCTTTGACTCAGGTCATGATCCCGGGATCCTGGGATGGGGCCTTGCATGGGGCTCCCCGCTCAGCGGGAAGCCTGCTTCTCCCTCTGCCTCTGCCCCTGTTTGTGCTCCCTCTCTCACCGTGTCTCTCTGTCAAATAAATAAAATATTAAAAAAAAAAAAAAAAAGTGAAACCGTTGTGTCTACAGCTCTTCTTGGGAAGCAGGTTGCCCACAATTATATTTATCGACTTCAACTTTCCTTCTTCCTCTCTTCCTCCTTCTTCTTTCTCTCCCCCTCCCCCCTCCTCCTTCTCCTTCCTCCTCCCCCCCTTCCTTGTTCTTCCTCTTCTCCTCCTCCCCCTCCTTCTTCTTATTCCTCCTCCTCTTCTCAAAGTTCCTGATCCTTCACAAACGCTTCCAAAAATTTGAGGAAACTCACTTGATGAGGCCAGCACTATTCCCTATATTAAAACCACACAAGAACAATACAAAAATTAAAAATATATATATATAGGCCAATGTCCCTGATGAACAGAGATGGGTAAATCCCCCCGAATAGTAGAAAACTGAATTCAATAATACATGAAAAGAATTATACACTGTGATCAAGTAGGATTCATTCCAGGAACACAAAGATGGTTTGACATCTGTAAATCATTCCGTGTGACACATCACATTAACAAGAGGAAGAGTAAAAATCATATGATCATCTCAAGAGATGTAGAAAAAGCAAAATTCAACACCCATGTATGATCAAAACTCTCACCAAAGTAAAAGTAGAGTAAATATACCTCAACATGATACAGGGCATATACAGCAAACCCACAGAAAACATCACACTCAATGGTGAAAAGCTGAAAACTTTTCCTTTAAGGTCAGGAGGAAAATGAGGTGGTACAGTCTCCCTAAGTTTATCCAACTTAGTACTGGAAGTCCTAGCCGTGGCAAATACGCAAGAAGAAGAAATGGGGTTTTCTATATTATCATGTCATTTGCAAATAGTGACAGTTGTACTTCTTTCTTTCCCATCTAGATGCTTTTACTTCTTTTTCAAGGACCCCTTGAGCACTGTTGGTGAGAATGGAAATTGGCGCAGTCACAGTGGAAACCAGAATGGAGGTTCCTCAAAAATAAGTTAAAATAGAACAGAACTAGGGCGCCTGGGTGGCTCAGTGGGTTAAGTCTCTGCCTTCGGCTCAGGTCATGATCTCAGGGTTCTGAGATTGAGTCCCACGTCAGGCTCTCTGCTCAGCAGGGAGCCCGTTTCCCCTCTCTTTCTGCCTGTCTCTCTGCCTACTTGGGATCTCTCTCTCTCTCTCTGTCAAATAAATAAATTAAATCTTTAAAAAAAAATAAACTAGAACTACCCTATGGTCCAGCAATGCCACTCCTGAGCCTTTATCTGATGAAAATGAAAACACTATTTTAAAAAAAATATATGCACCTTTATGTTTACTACAGAGTTACTTACAAAAGCCGAGACATGGAAACCACCTGAAATGAACAGATAAAGAAGATGTGGCATAGAAACACAATGGAACACTAAGTCACAAAAAGGAAGAAAACCTTGCTATTCTGACAGCATAGATAAAACTTGAGGGTGTTATGCTAAGTTAAATAAGTCAGACCGAGAAAGACAAATACTGTATGATTTCATATATGTGTAGAATCCAAAAAACAAAACAGGGCAAAATTCCTAAGTACAGAGAACAGAACGCTAGATAACCAGCTACAAAAGTGGTTGAGGGGAGGCCAAAAAAGAGATAAAGTGTCAGTTGTATGGTAAGGGATGGTAACTAGACTTACTGTGACCATCACTTTGTAGAGTATACAAATATTGAATTATTATATTTTACACCTGAAACTGATATAATGTTCTATACCAATTTTACCTAAATTAAAAAAAAAGTTCCTGAATTAAACGAACATAGGCTCTGAATGTCTTAAGTCATTTAATATAACTTATGTATTTAGAAAAAGATCATTGTTGTAGTAATCACAGTAAGCATGAGTGTTTTGAAATGGAAGTTTTGATTGCTCTGAGGTTATCTTTGATAATTCAAGAAAAAGACTATTATTTCTCTCCCCAAAATGTAGATAGGAATTTAGTGGGTATGAGCGCGGGGGGATTAGCAGCATTTGTTTCAGTGGGGTAGGTAGGGTGTTTGAAACTTCCTCCCCTGAGTTGTTTTAATACCCTTCAGGCCTGACCTGAACACACAGTCCTTGGCTCTCTGCAAGAATGTTGACGAACTCTCCCCACGTCTTGGCCAGTTACTAGCGAGAGAAATGTCCACAGAGCAGAAGGGCGTCCTAGTTATCTAAACATAGCCAAATAAAATTGACAAGATATTGACACCTGGGGTTCAATGAATTATTCTCCCTATTTTTCATTATGTTTGAAACTTTCCATAATAAATATGTGAGGCAACCAATGATTATGATATTATGGTATGGAACCTCTGAGTTCTAGGCACAAGTTGAATGTTCATCAATGAAAAATCTCAGAAGAGATCAATTCTTTAGGTGTACTGTGCTTTTACATGGAACACATAGAGATAGCAGGTAAAATGCCTTTCTTGGGATCACAGAGTTAAGGCTGAGGGGACTCTCCTTTTCTTTCTTTCTTTCTTTTTTTCTTTTTTTTTTTTTTAAGATATTATTTATTTGAGAGAGTACAAGCGGGGGAGGGGTGGAGGGAGAAGCAGACTCCCCTACTGAGCAGGGAACCAGATATGGGGCTCGATCCTGGGGGACTCCAGGATCACAACCAGAGCCAAAGGTAGACGCTTAACTGACTGAGCCACCCAGGTGCCCCCAAACTTTTTTTTAAGATAACGGTGCTCTCTTTTTCAATGTTAGTCGGTATGTAGTGAAAGTCTTCAACACTCCAGGTCAAAGAATGGGCCCTGATCATACTGCAGCCCAGGAAGGAAACCAGTCCCATAAACAGATAATCATAAAACAGTGTCATACACAGGAGGGAAGGCCATAGCATTTTCTTTTACGTGCTGGGAACAACATGAGCAGTAGCACGGTAAATCAAAATAGCATATACTGCTGAAGGAAAAATAAATGGTTGAGCGTTGCTAGAGTCACGAATTCAAGGTAGGAGTAAATGAGAGAAAGCCAGGGGCAGGCAGTGAGCCTCATCCTGCAGGTGGTGGAGAGCCGCTGGGAGGTTTTGAGGTGAGACAAGCTGGGTGGAGGGGAGCTTGGCGCAGACAACATTGGAATCAGGGAAGACAGAAGGCATCCGTGCTTATCCATTGGACCAGAGACCAGGGAAACCTGACCTGAATCCAGAGTTTGGGGATGGGGGATAGAAAGAAAGAGGGAATTTCAGCTCGGGCTAACATTGTAGCTATAGGACAGTCTATAGGACAGTCTATAGGACAGTCTATAGGACAGTCTGAATGCTTCCTTTCCCAAATTCCCTTCTCTCATCCTTCCTTCTCTATTCTTCTCCACCACCCTTCTTCTCTTATCCTTCTTTTACCTTCTCCTTTCTGTCTTTCCATTGTTGAGGCTTGTGCAAAGATTTCCTTCTTAAAAATTTGTTTTGTACAGTTAATAGATGCTCCTGGAACAGAACTCAAAATACAAAATGTATGAAACTTATTAAAAAAAAAAAAAAGGCTTCTTTCTGCATCTCTGACTCCTCAGCTTCTTTCCAACTTTTCTTTCATGGAAAGAGCCAGCCATGGTTCCTTCCAAGGCTCTTGTGTAATTGCTTCAGCGATAATGTCATGCACTCAGGACCCCACACACACATTCTTGCTAAGACTTTTAAAAATAACTTGTGTGAAGAGTCTCTGTACACACTTGACAAGTTAATTAGCATGCTCACTGCACTGTATTAAAATCTTATTAATTAACTTGATAGGTCATTTGATTACAGACCTCTAAAAGTAAATGTTGGCCTTCTTTTGCAGACAGCAATGGGCTCACCAAGGATACTCGCAGAAACCATCTTCTTTAGAAGATAAAAAGGGTTAAATTAAACTATTGGCACCTTTTGCTTTCTAGTGGATGTCGCCTTTTAGTCTAGTGCCTATCTGGGGTCTTGCTTACCCTTCCCAAAACTGCAGCAAACAGTCTTCCAGCCCTATTAAGAAATTCGTTTATGGAACAATATATTAACACGTGAAAAGGCCTCTATCTTAACTGTCAGCTTAGCAAGATCATAATCCGCATTAATTTTTCCTTTTTAAATCAAACAAAACCACCTTTAGCCTTTCTTCCATGGTCGTTGCTGCATTTCCACGTGGAAAACATTCCAGCTTCTCTTTTCATCACAGGTACACTGCAGTGAATCCCTGATGGCGATAGTTCCCGGAGGAACAGAATATATGCTGCTTTCATAAATAAATATTAATATACTCGTCTTCTTCCAGCCAAAGCCAGATTTTCCTGATTTCTCCAGGTGGCCAGAAGAATACAAGCTGATAGAAGAGGTTGGCATCTTCACATGCATATCTGATCAGCAGAAACACTCTCCCTCCAATAACGTTCTTGTACTTCCGTGGGTGAAAGATGGTATGTGTGGTTATCTGAGAGGCATAATAAAATAACTTCATACACAATTAAAACCATTATACCCGAATCTGTGGTAGCATTTTCCTTATGAGGAAGTCGTGGTATCTCCTCTGATAGGACGGGAGCCCCCCCAAACGTGGGGTGTTGATAGGTGGAAGCCATTAGTTGGAAAGGTGAAAGAACTCCCTGGAAGCCCAACAAAAGGGAGAAGTTTACTGAAGAAACCACAAGGGGGTGGCTGGCAGATGAACACAGGAGAGTCTGCCACCAGGCAGAGGCTGGAGCTGTTTCAAAGAGGGAAGGTGACGAGGTATGGCGTCATATGGAATAGTCCCTTTTTCTGGTAACTGTGCCTGGTTGTAAGTAAGTACAAAAATACCACTGGTCAGGTAGGGTCTATGGATATTTTGAGGTGGGGTCGTCCAATGGCCTTGTCTGTATTCATCCTGGGGGGGGGGGTGTCCCTGTGGGTCCTTTCTACGTTCCATTCCTGAATCCTGTTTGCCCAAAAGAGGTCTCTCCAGTCTTCTTTAACAAACCCTTGCTCAAGGAATAAGTCCTGTAAATACATAAACAAACATTTAGACTAGAAATAATTATCATGATCATGCCGTGTTCAAATTCTGACATTTTCTTAATATAATTTGCAGTCTTAAATGCTTTGAAGCACATTGAGAGAATTAAAGAGAATATAAATTCCTAGAAACATTAAGCACAAAATTGTCAAATTATACTTTCTTTCCAATAAGAAGCTAGCTAGCATACTGTAAAATGTCATAATTTTCTTATATTAAAAGCAAAAGCATTCCAATTAACTGGGTATCCAACTAAGGTTAATATTATTTTGCAAAATCAATTTGTTTTTATATGTTGTGACTGAAGTTATATTATTACACAATGTATATTTTGCTGAATTATTTAATAATACCTTCTGTACTAGTTCTCTAGAATATGTTTATCTGTTTTATTCACTGCTATATTTCTAGCTTAGAACATAGTAAGTGTTCAATAAATATATTTAAACCAACAAATACAACATTATCTATGACCCATATTTCTATCAGAGTACTTTCTTCATCACACTTTGTACATCTTTTTCTCAACCTTGATTTTTTTTCTTTGTTATTGGAGAATAAAAGCTATGCATCATGGGAGAAAAAGCATACAAGTGAAAAAGTTTCTGCTTGGTTAACTCATTTTGTCCCAGTTGTATGAAACCTAGGATAGAAAAATATTAACAATTTACTGGTTTCATTATTTTCTGTACCTCATTTCCCTACAAATATGGAAAATCCAAGAACTGCAGCCACTCCCAGACCCCATGTAAGAATGGATTCTAAATAGAAAAAAAGGAGAAAGCGTAGGAGAGACAGAGAGAGAGAGAGGAACAGAAGATATAGAAGAGAGTGGGAGAGAGTCTTGCTTCTGTTAATAGGATTGCCATTGATGTGCCTTTTAATACCAAGTGCCCTACATTACACTACATAGTTCATCATAAGCTAATGAAAGAGCTCCTTTAATTAGGGAGATAATAAGTGATTCAGAAACAAAAGAGAAGGATTCCAAACCATCACATCTATACACACGGAGGGACAGCTGCCAAGTGAGAGGCTCTGGGGACCCGGTAGAGAGCAAGCAAGTCGCATGACGGCAGTAACTAGGAATGAAGAGAGGTGACAGCGTCCTCAGTGAAGAAGCACACCCCCTTAAGGAATTAAAATATCATGGGCTTCCACCGTGAGACAAAATATTAAGCCCATTCAGCCTCGATTAATTGCCAGAGGAAAATGAGATTATCTCAAATTTTGGAATAAGTCACTAAAATATTCTTACATTTGTTGTCTATTGGTTCAGTCTTCAAATCTGTAATAGTTTTTGATATTCCTTAGAGAATCAATGGTCTGTCATTTGAAATAGCAGAAAAAGAACACTCCTGCTTCCCAGAAAATTATGCTGACCGTTTGATTTACCAGCATGCTGATTACTAGTAAGAATTGTGCTCGCTTAGATTACATGGATAGAAAATGAGGTCTAAATATTACACAGGATGATAAATCAATGACATGAAATAACTCCAGGATACCTTTCTTTTTCATTCTGTCATTATTCTTGCTTTCTTTTCCTGGACACCTAGACTAATTATTGGGTTATAAAAGATAATACACTATAAAAGTAAGATTAACAGGTAAACAGATTTCTACTTTTAAAAGGGAGGCCTTGATTTTCATCAGTATCTTGGTTTTATATTCCTTCTGTCAAACAAAGTTCTCTATAGGAGTTAGGAGGGAACTTCACAAATATGTTGAATGAAGACCATGAAGCCAGTGCTGCTCAAAGTCTGCTTCAAAACAAGTGCCTGTCCCTGACCTATTCCTGAATCACGTAACACAAATGCAAGCATTGACAATAAACATTTAGAAATTTTTTCAGCAATCCAACAGAGTACATATTTTGTCTATTGAATTTAATAGTAAAGAATTGAGATTTTTGAAAAGAGATTTTATCTCTTTTTTATTTCATTTTTTCAAATGATTTTATTTATTTATTTATTTATTTGCAGAAGTACTTCTGGTTGATGGATGAGAAATTAGAAGTAAATCTTTTGTTAGGAATAATTTCATATTTCCTGGACTGAACTACTTTGAAAATAAGTACTTACATCATCTTTCCAAACTTCTCTGGAATACTCCTACATGATCTAGAACTTTGAGTATCATAAATGTCTGTTTCTCTAGAAAGTAGAATGGGGGTTACCAGGGCCTGGGGGTGAGGGAAATGGGGTGATGTTGGTCAAACTGTGCAAACTTTCAGTTATGGGATGAAGGAGTTTTGAGGATCTACTATAAAACGTAGTGACTATAGTAACTACTGTATTCTATACTTAAAAGTTGCTGAGAGTAGAAGTTACATTTCTCACCACAAAGAAGAAATGGTAAATGTGGTAATGGATTTGGTAATTAACTCCATTACCAAACCAACCATTAGGTTGGTAATCATTTCATAATACAGAAGTGTGTCAAATGAGCACGTTGTATACCTTAAACCTATATAACTTTACATGAGATTATATCTTAGTAAAGCTGGAAAGAAAATAAAACCAGAATCACTGAAACAAAATCTGCTATTTATGTTTTCTCCGCTATTTTAAAGAATAAATGTATCTTATGTTGGAATGCCTTCATATATTTTGGAAGAATTTTTAAAAATTCAGTTTTGCAAAGTTCAGAATTAAAACCAAGCCTGCAGAGAACATTTTACTTCTGTAACATCGAACATTTACAAGCAGTTGTTGATGCAGATGGTAATAAAAACAGAGGCCTTTTGTACTTACTCTTTGTAAACTAGTTAGTTATACCTTAGGTCACTGACAAACATCAACTGAGTACACTAGGAACAAGCTCAGTATGCTATATCTTGAGAGTGAATATCATGTCAAAAGAAATGAACACAACCACAAGTAATTGGGAACTCAGGCTGTTTCATCAAGTTGAAGTTGGACATATGGGTGTTTGACTGAAAGAACGTTTCAGCTGTCCATTGTCATGGGACGGGGGTAGGGAATGAATACATTTTATCATCAAACCCTAGATACCTTCACTGATCCACTCCTAAGCCCCAGGACTTCTGTCCCAGCCATCTTTAGTCCCCAGAGACCAGGCAGCGGAACACCAGGAACAGTTTGCATATGTTCTTGGAAAACTTGCATCCTGCCTGCCATCTTGGTTAGTTAGCCTTTGTCATTTCTCTTCCAGTATAATTCCCCCTCTTGCTATTTTTGGATCTTTTTTTCTCCCTGACCCAAACTATCCATGTGCATGCTCACTTTTATATTGCCCATCTAAGACAAACAAAAAAATCCCTCTTTTCATCCCTAAACTTTCCATTAAACCTCTTTCCCTTTCTTTGACAGAAACTCAACTCTTTCTTGAAAAAGAACATGGCTTTACATTTAAGGGTTACTTCTTTCCACAATCCACATATGTCTACCATCCTCCTCTATCCTCAGTGCTGCTTCCAGAGCATGACTGCATTAGCCTTTGGTAGAGATCTCCACCACTTTGAGATTATTCCATCAGGTTATATCATTCCCTGGCCTTGATCACTACTGTCATACACTTTTCTGGGACTTGGAAATCTCTCTTCCTATAAAATGTCTCTTGGAGATAAAATGGGCCCATCAGAGCCCACAGCTGCAAAATTGAGCTCATCTTTTCTATCAACCTGCTCTATCTCACCTTGCTTGCACCCACTGTTAAATTTCATGATTATGCCTTCAGTGGTTTATATCCAATTTTTTTATGCTCTACCACATTATGCTTCACTATTAGTGGCTCTGCTCTTTGATTACTTCATCTCCAGCCATGTTCGTCTACACCTCTCTTTCATAATTCAATACTGCGGCCACACCCAGATCTTCTCATCACTTGGAACTGTCCCGCCTCTAGCACATTAAATCTGAATTCCCCATTCTTACCACAGCTCCCTTTCTGCTCAGTACCCTTACACTGTCCCTGACTCTATAGGGCTGGCAGCCTGTGAGTCCCTCTACCTTCCCCTGTTTGTTCTATTTTGTCTTCATTACCTCCTCTGTCTTGGTTTGTTGTCTTGGGCCCTCATTTCAAGCCTTCTTTGGCCAGTTTTTTAAAACTCTAGTCACATTGCCTTTCTATCCATCCTCATGGCAAATACTCAGTCTAGGAGCCCTATTTCTGTAGCTCTAACCCAGACAGCTGAGTTATTGAAGACGATCACACAACTGTCCATGTTGATGACAGTATAAATTCCTGGTTCTCAAACTCAACAAGGCTTTCAATACTTTGTATATTTCTCTACTGAATTTTCTCCACTCTGTTCAAATCTTTCATTTGTTGTCTTCACTACTGGCCAATAAATTGTATGCTTGTTCAGAGCCAACTTCTTGCCACCAAACCTACAAGCAGAAGTCCCAGAAAAGAAAAGTTATTTCCCTGGTTGAAGATTAATCCTGGCATCCTATCTCTTGCCTTTCTAGGACATGTGTGATGGGCTGAATATTTGTGTCTCCTCAGATTCATAGTTGAAGTCCTGACCCCTGGTGTGATGAAATTAGGAGATGAGGGTCTTTGGAAGGCAATTAAGTTCAGATGATGTCAAGAGAAGAGAGCCCCCATGGTGGGAATAGTGTCTTAAAAGAAGAAGATGAGACACCAGAGTTTTTCTCACCACCATGTGAAGAGATGGGGGAAAGTGGCTTCTGTGAGCTAGCAAGTAGGTCCTCACCCAGAACCAAATATGCTGGCACCTTGATCTTGACTTCCTGGCCTCCAAAACTGTGAGAATTAAATGTCTGTTGTTTAAGCCACCCAATCAATGGTATTTTCTTAGAATAGCCTGAGCTGACTATGATGATACCCTCTTTATGTTTAAGTCTTTTCTTTTTTTATTCATCAGTCCATAAACATATTTCAAGCTCTCACCTACTAAAAATGTGTCCCTCACCCTCCCACCTCCTACCACATACTGTCCGTTATCACCACTGCTGCACAACTGAAGCTTTTCAAAGAGTTGTCCACATTCACTGCCTCTAGTTTTCAGCTCCACACATTCTTCACACCTTTTCAATTTGGCTTCTGCTCTTGCAACCTGTAGAAACTTTTCTTGCCAAAGCCAGCAATGACTGATTTTCTTGCTGCTAAATCTCAACTTTTTTTCTTGTTTGACCTTTCCACTCCCCTTTCCACTGCTGACCACCCCCTTCCCATCTCTAACATCACACTCTTTCCATTTCATCTTACTGACAATGAAATCTCAGATTCCTTTGTAGAATCCTGAAATGTTTGTATTTCTCAAGGTTCTGTCTTAAATTGTCTTCTCGTTTCAATTTGCACACTTTCAATTTTTCAGTCTCTCCCTCATTTCCTGTTGTAGCTTTAATAACCCTCTTTCTTTGTGCAGATAACCCCAAAGTTCATCTTTTCAGGGGCAACCTCTCTCATAAATTTTGGGCGTGTAAATCCCTCTTCCTACAAGATGTCTCTTGGTGATACAAAGGGCTCATGAGAGCCCGTGGTTGCAAAACTGAGCGCATCATTTCTATCAACCTGCTCTATGTCACCTTTTACCGCCTACTCAAAACTAGAAATCTGAGTATTATCCTTGACTGTTCCCTTCCCTTTACTTTAGAATTCCTAGATAAGGATCGATTCATCGTTTTTTTCTTTATTTCCTCTATTACTTAATTCAGTCCATCATCTTATTTTCACATCTTATCAGGAGTCTCCCTTTCTCTAGTCAGATCCCCCCTTCAATTTATTCCTCACACCACAGAGCAGGATTTTTCTAAAATGCAAATCATACACATATGCTATACTGTGTTTAAAAGTGTTCAGTGAGTCTTCATTATATGGAAAGTCCAAATTCTTTAACATACCTATGATCCTTCTCCTTCTGAGAGCTCTTTACTATGCTTCTGTTTGTCTTTTAATGCTTTAACCATTTAGATTTTTAACTCTCCTATCTCTCCCTCCTCACACTCCACTCCTCACACCCTTCTCTTCCTTGCTCTCCCAACCCCAGGTCTTTGCAGAGCCTCTTTCTTCTGTCTTGAGTTCTCCACTAACCACCACCCCCACATCCCATCCCATTTCATAACCTGCTTCCTCTGGCTAAACTGTACATACAATTCAAGTCTCACTTAGACATAACTTCCTTCAGGAAGCTTCTCCCCCGCCTCCCAGAACTAGTGTGGGGATTCTCCTTTTTGCTTTCACTGTTATTCGTTTTACTTTTCATAATACTTGTCACATTCTATTGTAGTTTTTTAAATTGTACTTTTCTATTTTTGACTTTTTATTCCCCATTAGCCTGTCAGCTCCATTAGGGCAAGAATTGTTTGTTTTGACTCTAATGCTCTGGTACATTGGAAGCTTTAATAATTATTCAATGTATGAATGCAGGAAGAAAAGAGTAAGAAGATGCAGGCAGAAGAAAGCCAAAGGAGGCAAGGAACTTAGAAGATCAAAAATAAATATATAAATCAAGTTCAGGAACTTAAGAAATTAGAGTAAAAAAGTTAGAAGAGGTATCTCTTCAGGCCCTTAGGTTTAACAAGATCAAAACCAAAAGGCAGATTCCTTGGTATCTTTATGTGTCTTGTCTGATGTTGGTTCCACTTGGTTTAGCCCCTATATGATCTGTCTGCCTGCTTCTCCAGGAGTCTTTTCTCAGTGTTCAGGTGCATAGTTCTTTGAAACTGTACCTTTGTCATTGTCACTAAGCATTCCTTATGAAATACTGGTTTGCTTTGGTTGGTTACTTAAGTATGGTCCCTACCCTCTAAAAGTCCACACTCAGTCAAATGCAAAGCTCAAATATCTCACTGAGAAAATATAAAATGAAGCCTAAATAACATTTATTTAATAAATGTATATGAGGCAGATGGATTGTGTCAAGTACCAAGAGTGAAGGACTGAAAGGTGGTGTATGATTTAACCCAGTACACCTCAAAGTGATACATGGCTATCTCAAAAGTGTCACATGACTATATGAAATCACTAAGTATCTCATGAATTTTTCCCATATGCTACTTCTTCCCCCCACCACTTATAATACTCTACACAAGATAAAGCAAGTCAAAAATCTCTGATATAAACCAACTCGTGGGAACTCTGTCACCCAAGTCAAAATTTATATAGGGATTTTTAAAAACCATTTAGAACAAATTTATATGCTCCTACATCACTAAGTTCTAAGTTGTGGTTTTGTAATTGGCAGAACCAATAAGGATATTTCCAAAACATCAAAATTAAGAATTTCTGTGAGTCTAAGGACTTATACAACAAGGGTGAAAAGACAATCTATGGGATGAGAGAAAATATTTGCAAACCATATATCCAATACAGGATTATCCAAAACATATAATTGCTATAATTCAAACCATCGATGCAACCTTATCTCTAAATAGGAAAGGACTTGAATAGGCATTTCTCTAAATAAGATATACAAATGGCCGACAAGTATTTGAAAGGATACACAACATTATTAATCATTAGGGAAATGCAAGTTAAAACCACAAAAATTAAAACTTCTATGTACCTATTAAAAGTGATAGAATATATTGTTATGCTATTCTATGAGAATAATCAGAAAATAAATGTAGAATATTACTTGAGATGCATCGTGTGTAATCTTTCCCAGAATTATAACCATATTTACTTCCATTTTTCTTCTAGAAATTAGGGAATTTTATTACAATCAAGCTTTAGCAATGAATGGATGAGTGCACTCAGAACAAGTAATGGGAACTAATTACTCAGCCATACAAGTAAAGTGAAATTTAAGATTCACTTAGTTGTCAGAAAACACCAGTTATTAGTCTGCTGTAACTACTTAGGAGCCTGTCACCTTACTCCTTGTGCAATAGAACCCCCTGTAGTCAGCAAGTTCCAAGATGGCTGCAGTGTTCTTGCTCATATCCATGCACGACCTCCTTCCCTCAAGTGTGGGCTTCTAATGAAGAGAACACAGCAGACATAATGAGATGTTGCTTGTTACATTTGGTCACAAGAAGACTGTGATTTCCATTTTGGGTGCTTTCTTTTTCTATCTCTCTGTCTACGTTTCTCTGTCCATCTCTTTGACTCTTTCTGCCCTTTCTCAGGGGAAATAAGCTATAGTGTTGTGAGTAGCCCTCCGGTAAAGACACAAAGAGGAAGAGGTATCTGAAGATAAGAACCCACGAAGATCTGAGGCTGCCAAAAGCCACATGAATGAGTTCAAAAATAGATCTTTCCAGAGCTGAGATGACTGCAGCTTCAGCCAATACCTTGACTGCAATCTTGTGGGACATCTAGTCTCAGAGACACCCCACTAAGCTGTGCCTGGATTCCTGATTCACATAAGCTGTAATAAATGTTTCTGGTAAGTTTTGCTATAATTTGTTATGCAGTGATAGATAACACATAAACAAATGTACCAAATATAATAAATCTTTTGAAGGTAATATTTTCATATATTTTTACGTAAAACTACATACTAGTATTTTCTTTGCCATAGTTTCTATTTTCTTGTCCCAATCCTATACTATTAGGTTGATCTGATTTCTAATGTTTGGATCACACATGTCCAACCTGATTTGATTGACACATTATTTGATTGACACATAGCATTATGTGCTATCTTTTTAATGTTTTTCTTTTTCTTCCTTTTTTCTTCTCAATCTGATTAGAACATAGTTTTGGTTTTTTTTCAATCTTCCTCCAAATTTTTAGGAATATCAGGAGAAAAATGTATGTATTTATGAGTGTGCTTGAGTACATGGTGTAGTTAGTAGTAACAGTTCCATTTGGTGGCTGGGTTTTCAAACGGATCAATCAGAGCAAGATTAAATCTTTGTTTCCTATTCAGAATCTGACTACTTCTCATCATCCAGAATCACTATCATTGTTCACTAGGATTAGGCCAATAGCCTTCAAATTGGTCTTCGTCCTTCTACCCTTACTTTGCTTCAGTCTATCAACACAGAAGCCAGAAAGATCCTGCAAAACCACAGGTCAGCTCATGTCTCTCTTCTGTTCAAAGTGTTTAAATCACCTCATAATTCATTCAGAATAGAAGACATTTGAATATACCAAAGTGTGCCTTAGCCCCAATTTTTTAATTCAGTAATCCATGAACTCCTTGTCTATATCACTAGTTCCCTGCCTCAGTCCAGCCACACCATTCCCTTTGTTCCCATCTTCTAGGAACACTCATACCTTGGGGCTTTTACTCTAGTTCTTTCCTTCTTTAAATATTCTTTGCCCAGATATGTTCTTGGCTGACATATTATATCCTTGAAGTCTTTGCTCACAATTTCACCTTCTCAAAGAGACCTACTTTGACCTCTACCAAATATTGGAACTGTCTACCCTTGCCCCAGCCTTCAGAATTCACCATTGTTTATCATCTTCTAATCTACTCAATAATTGACTTGTTATTTATTATATCTATGGTTTATCGCTCTCCACTAGACAATAAACTCCATGAGAAAAAAGGTCTCTGCTTTGTTTCCTTTTGAAATTCAATCCCCTAGACCATTACCAGGCACATAGTAGGCACTCAATATTTATTGAATTGAATTGCAAACTCACTGGAATGGATTTGCCCTTCTAGCTCTTGAAATATGAGAAGTAGTAATGAAGTATGAATGATAAATAAATAGAAATGCTAAAAATTTATAGTTATTGAATAAGTGAAACCACTCTATCTGGCAGGAGAATCCTTATGTTACCTCAGAACAAGTAACCTGATGGTGCATAATAACAAATAGGGACATGATTTATTCATTACCATTTACAGCATCTTGACTGAGAAAATTAAATTGTTTTGTAGATGCTTGATACACTCTGAGACCTTTTCAATTTCTTTACTGTTCTTTCCTTGTTAATTTTTCTTGTTTTCTTTAAAGAATTGTAGACAAGTAAGCAATATTCTGCTTCTTTGGCAAATAATTGATCATCTGGACACTTGAACTCCTTCATGGAGTGTTTCTCTACAGGTTTACTTAGCATCCTGAGTGGGATGGTGGAATTAGAGAATGACTTCTTACTGGAAACCATAAAAAACAAATAAAAGAAGAGTAAGTGCCTCTTATTTTGGCTACAGTGCAAGACAAAACAGATGACCAGGAAAAGACACTTTCCAACATCACTTTTTAAAGATATATTTCACTGATCTTCCTTGTCTTAGGGGAAAAATGCTTTTCAACTCATCTTTTCTGTTGCTGTTCACAGCAGCAATAATATCAAATCTCAGATTTGAAATAGAAAAGGCATGTTAGGTCTCTCACTTTTAATTAAGAACATAGATTATAAAAATCAAAATTGAATTTCTTTGCCTTTAATAATAGGTAAAACATTATGAAAACATCATAGATCAGATCCTTTGTAAAATATCTTTGTGATGAAAATTTGCATGTAATAAAAATATTTCCCAAACCTAGCTTAGGATTTAATAATTGTGAGCAACAACACCTAATACAACCAAATTCTAGACAAGGAGCTAGCCAATGTCTTGCCTCTTCTTATAAATGAAAGTTTTTTGGGACATACCCACGCCCATTCTTTTGTGTATTGTCTGTGGCTGCCTTTGGGTTACAACAGCAGAGTTGAATAACAGATAGAAACTGCGTGGCCTGCAAACATAAAATATGTACTCTGAGACCCTTTACAGAAAAAAAATCTGCTGACCCATGTTCTAGATAAGTAACAAATTAGGACAGTTCCTTATATTTCATGACACTGAAGTGAACTTCCATGTTTACTTCTATTATTTAAGAGAGAGAAAGAACATGAAAAAATTTCAGAATTTTGCGGGTGGGACAAGTTAGTATGAATTGACCCACATGAGTTGGGAAAAAAACAAGGAATGATTGGCCCCCATGAGCTGCTTAGGCTGACTGTACTCATGTTCCTGTGTTCTCCCCACCTTACCCCATCCCCCGCCATCCTCTTGGACATCCTCTTTACAAAGTGCCTGAGACACCTAAGTCTTCCTTGAGGTCTTGAGGTCTTGAGGTCTTACCATTAACAGAAATGTCTACCTTTCCATCATGATCTCTGACTTTACCTCTTTCCTAAATTGATCTTTTTTTTAGATTGTGTTTGGGTAGCCTAGTTCATTGCTTTAGCCTAGATACATTCTATGACGCTCTTAGCTACTTTGCCCTCTGTTTCTGGGTGCCAAGATTCTGGCCATTGAACTTGATTCTCAGTCCTTAAACGTCAGGAATAATTTCCAGCTTCTCATTCTTAGATTCCCGTCTCAGTCTACCCTTCCTATTCTGTGACCTGATCAAACAAGAGACAGTGAGTAATGAAGGACTCAGGTAGAATTTTGATATATTTAACAGGATATTGGAGGGCATTACAGGAGCCAGAATGACTTAGTATGAAGGGGAGAGGGGAGTGGAAAATTCAGCCTGCTAAATTTTGAAATCCCATTACTTTTCTCCATCTGGAGAAGGGCAATCAGTTTTGCATATTCACAGAGAGATAGATGTGTGAAAAAAAAAAATCTTGGTAAATATGAGGATTGGGATAAACAGTAAGAAAAAAAAATTGCCAAGAATCACAAAATTTCAAGGTGGAAAATTTCTATAAACAAGATAGATTTCAGATTCTTGGGGGTACTTAAGGAGATATTGGAGCTTAGAAATCTAGGGATGATATTGATGGCCTATAAAGATTTCCTTGAATTGTATGACTGAAACAATAGCTCTAGTATCATTTTTACTGAGGAAAGGCCAGAGGCAAAGCAGAAAAACCATATTTGACAACATTTAAAAGAAACAACTACCATGGAAAAATAGTTTTACAAACAAACCACTTAGTCTTTTCCTTTAAGAAAAGTAATCTCCAGGTTATACTAAGATGGATTTTTTTTTTACTCTATAATAATAAAAGTAATTTTCTTTATTTTTTCAAGTACATTTATGGATTCGTTATTGCTTTCTAGCATCTAATCAATATGAGATTTATTTTGTTTGCTTTGAGGTAGGAACCTCAGTCTTCTTTTTCAAGTATTTAGCTGGTTTTTCTTATCCCTTTATTGAATTCCTCATTTTTAGAAAAACATTTGAAGATTTTATTTATTAATTTTTGCGAGAGAGAGAGAGAGTGTGTGTATAAGCAGGAGGAGGGGCAGAGGGAGAAGCAGACTCCCCACTCAGCAGGGATCCTGATGTGTGATTCTATCCCAGGACCCTGGGATCCTGACCTGAGCCAAAAACAGATGCTTAACTAACAGTGCCACCCAAGCACCCTGAATACCTCATTTTTATCCCCTGATTTTATAAATTGACTTTAGAGTATGTCTAACTCCTTGTATCATTCATGGGTTCTACACAGATTTGCTGGCCTGTAGGAAACTTCATATATAACCACAAGATTCAGTTTACATTTTGAGATGGTGTATTTCACTATTTGTTACAGCAGGTTTTCATCTCTTTGCTCAAAGGATCTCAGTTGTCCTATTTATATTCTTGATTAATTTTATAGCACACATAATCTAATTCTATAAAATATACATATGTATTTGAGGTACACATTGCATGTGGTGTTTATAAATGCTCTGAAAAGAGATCTTGCAGGCAAACATCAATCCGGTAATGTTGGCTGTCTCAAGGAGAAGGAAGGGATGATAGGTTATATAGAATAGCCATCCAGTCTCTTTGTGATGTCTCAGTCAAGATTTTATTTATTTATTTGACAGAGATCACAAGCAGGCAGAGAGGCAGGTAGAGAGATGAGGAAGCAGGCTCCCTGCCGAGCAGAGAGCCCAATGCGGGGCTTGATCCCAGAACCCTAAGATCATGACCTGAGCCGAAGACAGAGGCTTTAACCCACTGAACCATCCAGGTGCCCCTAGAACCAAGAATTTTTAAACGCAATATAAAACCTTATTCGAATTTCAGGAATAGTGTTATAAAAATCTATCCCCCCTGCCATCCATTTTTCTCCTTCAAACCCTAGAATTCTACCTAAAATTTCATCCATTCTTGATTCAGGTGCGGTCTCCAGGACTTTCCCCCCACTTCTCTCCCTGCTTTCTTGAATGTGTTCTTTCTCCCGTCTTTCCCTTCATCCTACTTCTGGTTATTTTCAATTTTCAATTCTTTTTTTTTTTAAATTTTTTAAATTTTATTTATTTCTTTGACAGAGATAGATCACAAGTAGGCAGAGAGGCAGGCAGAGAGAGAGAGAGGAGGAAGCAGGCTCCCTGCTGAGCAGAGAGCCCGATGCTGGACTCGATCCCAGGACCCTGAGATCATGACCTGAGCCGAAGGCAGAGGCTTTAACCCACTGAGCCACCCAGGCGCCCTCAATTTTCAATTCTTTTGACCTATTATCACTATGGATAGAGCAAATGATTCTTAAGTATTTCCTGTAAAGGGGAGGAGAATGCAAATACTTGTACACAAATCATGTTTATCTTTGTTAAACAGGAGAACCGTGTTTAGAGACACTGTGTGTTTATTTTTACACAGTGCTCACAGGGATAGAGAGAAAAGAATGTGAAAATAATACTGGAAATAGAATGGAAGCAATTGGTTGCTGAAAAGGAGAGAGTGGAGGTTGTCTAGAAATACTCTCTCTGTTTCTAGCTTGGAAGACAGGATAATTGGGGAGTACTTTTGACTAAGTATGAGGACGCCACAGGAAGAGAAAAATTGGAGGATACATAATAAATCCAGCTTTCCGAAGGGTGATTTTGAAATGTTTTAGGTTACCCAAGAGGAGCTCTCCAGAGCCAGATGGATAAATGAGACGTTGCCTTTAGAAGAAAAATGCGCTTGAGAGTCATCATTGCAAAGGTGATGGTTTAACCAGAGAATAAGACTGAGAGGCCCTAGGGCAAAATGCTAGATAAAGAATAAGACAGAAAACAAAGGGCTTTTAAAACACTGAAAAAGTTAGAACAGAGAAGTAGGAGGAAAAGAAGCAGCTGTAGCCAAGTCATATATTACAGAGAAGTTGAAAAGCCTATGAACTGAGAATGGAAGTAGCCAGAAACAAGCTTAAGAATTGTCCATGACAAAATATGACTTTATTAAGAGCCATTTTAGTGAAGATGGGAACCGGAGGCTGATGGCCCTAGGGGTATTGACTACTTTTTCAGTAATTTTGCTTCTGAGGGTAGTTAGTGAGTTGAAATGGGAATCTGGGAGTAGGCTGACCTTAGGTCCTAGGAAAAAGGGGCTCTGTGGATGAGGAGCCTCTTGTCCTTGAGAGGACAAAGACGGAAGTCTCTTAAAGGAGGGAAGTTCATCTTAAAGGAGAACCAGGTTTAAGATACAGTAAGTAAACGGAGGGAAAGCTGAGTAAAGAGCTTGAGTGAAAGGGGAATTTATTTACAGTAGAAGGCTTCCAGATGGCACTGTGGAAAGAATTTAATATGATTATCTAGCCATATGTGCTAGGAACTGTGAGGCAGTGGAAAAAGAAGACATTGTTTCTGCCTCCAGGAAGCTAGTGGCCCCGTAGAGATAACTCATTTAGTTAGATCTTTAGTGAGACCCTACTATGTGCTAGGAGAGGACACTAAGAGTATACAAGGCTGTATAAAACAAGGTCAAGGCCCTCAGAAATGTTATATCCAGTGCAGGCAGACATGCAAGCAAAGAATTTCTTTAACCACCTCAAGAGTTAACAGTAGCTGCCTTGTCCCACTGAACAGACAATTTCCCCCATTTTGCCTCTATTAAACCGGATAAGGGAAGGAAAATGAAAGGAGTTGTTATTCTATGGGCCAAAGCAGCTAAGAGGAAGTAGGTGGTGATTCTCCTTTACAGAGAAGGGGATGATGATTGAGATTAGTCTGAAAAGGAGGGGGCGTGTTCACCAGGTAGAATATGTAGGGAAAGGCACGACAGGCACAGGGAACGATGTGAGCAAAGGCCAAGAAGTTGATAGGAAAATGAAGTGAGAATAGCAGATGACTCATAGGGGAAGATGCGGAGGGAAGGTTCTTTTCAGCACTGAAATTCTAAGGCTCTACTTAGGAGCAAAACTTCCTCGGATAAGGAAACACGCTTTCCTCATTCTTCTCATTTACTTTGGAATAACTCTTTTCTTATAAAAAACAAAAACCTTTTAGTAAAGGACTGAAACCATAGTAGAAGTTCAGTCAATGGGTGATCAATTGATTTTTTTCTTATTGGCAGGAAATTGCAGTCTTCACATTCAAAGGTAATCCAACTGTTATGAACTCCAGGTGCAAATCATACAAATTGTATTTGCATTATCATTTTTTTTTCTCTTTCTGCTTTATTTTGGTTGCCTGACTACAAATGCTTTCAAGTTTTTACTCATTCTGACTTTTCAGCTGATCATTCAGCTTGCAAATGAACTTACATCCAAAGATCCAGGTTCTGAGAGCCGTAGGGCTGGAGATAAGTGTTTTTATAAAGCTTTCTAAATTAAATAATATTTATTGCCCTGAAACCTAACACTATTTTGCTCATATAAATACTAGAGCATCCACAGGAAACTTGAGAGGCGATAAAATATCAGGTAAACTAGATCGTTTGAATTTATCTATCTTTGAGTTTGGAAAGAATGTCTCCCTTGTCATTTTCTCATATCTATAGTGATTTTTTTTTTTTCCGTTGATCTTTCCCTTCTATGGCTCCAGCATTCCTTGGACCCAACGCGATTCTCCTTTTATTAATGTTTACCCTCCTTCCTTTTGAGAGTCAGCTGCGATTTCGTTCAGACGCTTTGCAGATTAATACCTGTGCCGACCAAAAATACCGACCCCCTCTTGACTCTAGGAGGGCCCCTGGACACCCCCCTCTTAGGGAAAACTCGACTCCTGCTCCTTGATTGCAATGCCATTTGCCATTATCCTTTGTTTACAGTCTTGGAGCCAGTTTTCAATCCATGTGACAACACTCGTGTCCAAGTCAATTAGGACTTATTTTCTGAGTCAGATTTTGCAAGGTACCGCATCGAATGGATTACAGAGGTCCAGGCTTATTACATCTCCACATTCCCTTCATCCAGTCATTTTGTAATTAGATTTTTTAAAAATGGGAGGTTGGGGTGGCGGGGGGGGGGGGGGGCGGAGCTGGGCGCGGGGAGGAGATCGGGTTTCCCCGGGCTGCTGTCCCAGAGCGACCTCCTGCACGCAGGGGAATTTCATGCGGTTGAGTACCCACGCAGGACTAAGTTGAACAGCCACAGTGAGCTGGAGAATTTTTAATGCAACCGAAATGCCAGCTGCTGCTCTCATGCCTCACACCGCATTGTCTCATGAAGCAGCTCCTCTTTCCGCAGATCTGGCCAGGAGTCTTGGAGTCGTTTTGATCCTCTTTTATCCTCTGATCAACATTTGATCTAGGGAACGAAGCCACATTGGGAGAGTCCGCCCCACTCTCTCCCTTTCCTGCCCTCCCTCCTCCGTGGTGAAGGTTCCCGGCAGCTCCGAACTCCTTTCTCACCGGCTGCATCTCTGCTCTTCTTGCCTCTTTGGGATGAGGTCGTCGCTGGACTGTTCCAGATTGTTTTAACCTCAGCTGTCAGCCCCTGGGGCGGTGGACACGGGCCTCATCGCGCAGGCGCGTCACGTTCCTAAACGCAGTTCGGGAGCGTGGGCTCTTGAACCCTGTCTTCTCCAGCATGCTGAGGGCAAACAGAAGGCAAAATTTCACTGCTGTATTTTAAGCCTTAAGACACACAAACAGAGGGCAAAAATTCACTGCTGTATTTTAATGTATTTTAAGCCTTAAGACACTTAATCACAATAAAAACGCGTGTGGTGGTCGAGGGTGAGGGGTTCGCAGTGGGAGAAATCACGCAGGTCTTGCCTTTCATTTCAACAAGTCTTCAGCCTTGTGCTATTTTAAAACAAAGAGGGTTCTAGCTTCCCTCTGTAAATCTGCCTTTGTTTATTTTTTTAATTTTAGTTTTTTGCCCATGAACCTAATGCACAACTCTTCAAAAGCTAAAAAATCCTATGGGTGATAAAGGATTGTTTAAGTATTATGTGCATGCAAACCTTTGTATATATTTGACTGTGTCTCCTTGAATGAAAATAACCTTTGAGTGGCTCTCACTTTGCCTCATCTCCTTGGTGCCTTGGTCTCCCCTTTGACTATGACGAACTTTGCACCCAGCAGGCCTCTCAGATCTCTGTCCCCCCAAAATGAATTTTACAATCCTTGACCTTTTAATCTAGTGAATCAGCCCCTTCTGTAATTAAATTAAAATTTTCATGGGATGAACCCAACTATCAAATGTCATCTTATCTTTAGCAGCAGAAGTTGAAACAGAAACATCAGACTGTAGACAAGAAAGAGTCAAAACAGATCATTAACACCCGACTAAATGCCTTGAGACTGTTTTACAATGACTTCATGCGTAGCTGTTGAAAATAAGCTGTCAAAAACTATGTTGCTGTCTGTTCAAGGAATACAGAGTAATAAACCAAATACATTTGCTTTGAAGAATGTCTGGAGAGGCTCTGGAAAAGAGTAACAATTTCCCATGGACATGTAAGTGCTGGAGTGAATGAAATTGCTGTTTTTGAGACAGCACTAGAAGCAGGCAGGCTATAGTATGCTCCTAAGACTATCCTCTGCTAATAAGAGCTAATGGGAAATGAGAAAGGACCCATTAGGTTACAGAGAATGAAAATAAACATTAGAAGATAGGGCCCAAACTGCTATTGTAGCGTAAGATTTATTTTAACTTCTCCTTAAACACTTTAAAATGCACTTTAGTTTGTAATTAAAAATTCTTTCAAAGGGTATGAATAGTAAATAAAGTTCAGTCTTAATTTTCAAACTTTGAAAATAACTGCTATCTTAATTGTAGGCTCTAAAAGAAATGCAAAGAGGGCTGAGAGAAGCAACAAGAAATCTGAATGCCATTTGCTGCACTGAATCACAGTTGATGTTTTGTGAGGATCTGTTTCCTGATTCGTAAAGCTACGGGGACTCTGTGGCAGGAAGACACATGATCCATGAGATCAAGAAAGAGATAGCAATGTCCTGTTACAATGGACACAAAAGGAAAGAGTTGGATACAAAGTACCCAACACAGTGCCTTGTGCTTAGTAGGTGCTCAACAAAGGCCTTCCCATTAAATAAACTCATCAAGGCCAAGTGTGATTACGTACCACTTCCCACATAGGATGATTGCTCTGACCTCTACAACCTCAATGTCTGCCTAACCACATTAGCATCTTCCTCTTCGAAGTTCAAGAGAACATTAATGTGTTGTAGATACAGCCCATACAGATTGTTGTTACTAGTCTCCACCATGAATGGAGTGTGATGGACAGTAGAGGTCTTTACAGTTGAATAGATGTGCTTTCTCATTCAGTCCAGAGTAAATATAAAACTTCACATCTCTTTGAGCTTTAAGTTTTTTCTTCCATCTGAAAAATAGAAACAATGCTGTGTACTTTGCAAGGCTGGCATCAGAATTCAAGGAAGTCATGTCTCTGAAATATCAAAGTTCATAGTAAATGTTCATTAAATGTAATTTGCCTTTCCTTTGAAGGAGAGAGCTTACATGTAAGAGCCAGACAGAGGGTCAAGGTATTTGCTGAAGAGGCAGGAGCACCAATTACATGGACTGAGCAACACAACTGTGGATCGGGGGAATGTGGGGGAGCCAAGCCCACTCCATACCTGTCATGAGTTTGGGTTCATAGTAGCAAAATTAACTTCAAATTTCTAGTAAGGCTGCCTTTCCTCTCTGGGCTTCATATAGAGTACCATAACTGGGACTCAAATATTGGTGTAAATATCAGAATCAACCCAGGAACTTAGTAAGAAAAAGGCCCACACTTGATCTCTCATCTATGAATCTAGGCCTCTTTGCTCTTTATTCGCTTTCCAGGTGATTCAGAAAATCTTCAACTTTTGTGAACCACTAGTATAGATTGTAAAGTTGCAGCAGACATGACTGAAGCTTACTTTCTGTCCCCAGCACTTCCAAAGTAGACTGGTGTTCCAATGTGTACTCCAGTTGTCTAACAACCATGACTTTGAATTCTGCCCAGGTCTCCTCCAACACCAAAGACTGTGGTTGGAATGAATTTCAGCAGAGGCTAATGCTTGACCAAAGGGGGATATAGGCCAATGGGTCAATATTCCTTGTCCATCTCAGGTAGGCAATCCTGAGAGACATTCTGTTGACTTCCCAAGAGGTCCCAGCAGAATAATGTGCCATTTTGCACAGCAACCATCTCAGAATCACACACTCATATTAGATTTTCTCCCTTCTCTGTCCCACATTTCCTGCAACCTCACTCCTGTTTTCCTGGAATCATCTACCAAATGAACACCCGCATGTAAGTTCTTAGCTCAAGTCCTACTTTTGGAACAGCTCAAGTCACAGCAATAATGTAGTGGCTAAAAACATGCCCAGGAGAGAGTGGCACAGCCAGCTTCCAAGTGGGAACTTTATAGTGCATGCAGCCAGAGAGTGAATTAAAAATGGCTGATGTCAAGAAGGGCTGGGGGGTTTTGTTCAAAACTGTGCCTGATGCTACACCATGGAAAAGAAAGACGAGCATAAAACGGAGCCAAGTCTTCATGGTCTGTTGGAGTGGAAAACAGATCGGGCCCTGAATTTCCTTACACAGATGCCTATAAGAGCAAATACATCACATGGTGATAGGAGACACTGAGGAGTATTTGGAGAATTCCAAGAAGTATATTCCTGGAACAAAAATGATCTGTATTTGGTAAGAATTGATCTTGCCCAAAGAGAGGCTTGACCTTTACCCTCACTTCTGGGAAGTAATCTTTAAGCCCTTGGAATGTCTGCCTCATCTGAGTGTCCTTGCTTACCTGGCGGTTTGAGCCATGCCAGGCAGTCAATATTAAGAATGTGATTTATGGTGAAGGGCTTAGGCAATATGGTATCACATTACCTGTGATGGGGCAGAAGACTAAGGTTAGCCATGTGGAAGGTCAATCATGTCTATGTCACTGAGCTGCAATAAAACTCAGGATACTAAAGCTTGGGTGAACTTCCCTAGTTGGCAGTACTCCAAGGACATGGTCCCACATCACTGCTAGAAGAAAGAGGCACCATCTACACCACTCCACCTGTCAGGACAACTGGACTCTGCACCTGGCAGAGTCCTGCTTTATGTGACCTTTCCTCTGCTGATATTAACCTGTATCATTTTGCTGCAATAATCCAGAATCATATATCATGGCTTTTCTAAATTCTGGGAGTCCTCCTAGCAAATGATCAAAACTGAGGGTGGTCTTGGGGACCCTCAAACCTGCAGTGTATTAGAAGTGAGGATGGTCATGAAGCCTCCCAAAACTTTCAGCTGGCATGAATAAAAAGAGAGAAGGTTAGGCTTGATAGCTAATTTCAAAAATACTACTAACAAGTAACAGCCGCTACTTATTTATTACAAAGGAGAAATGTCTCATGACTTTTTTTGAAAAGGTGTCATATCGCAGTTGATTTGATAAACCAGAATTTAGATCATGAGTGGGTGATGGAATATTCTTGTTGCATAGTCCTGATTTAAATAAAATTGGCTGGTGGTTAAATGAATATGGCCAATACTTTTATTTTTTATTTTTTTTAAAGATTTTATTTATTTATTCAACAAAGAGAGAGAGAGATCACAAGCCACCCAGGCGTCCCTGGCCATACTTTTAAAAATTTTTAGTAGTAGTTCTGGTTTAGTTAAGGTTATAGCCTCTAACAACATTTTGAAATTGAGGCTAGCTTGGATTAGTTGTATGCAACTTTTCACAGAGATGTTGAATACCATCCTAACCTAGATTAACTTTACATTTCAAAATATATAACTGGTTATATGAATATATTTACATATAAAAGAAATCTCTTCATTGTTTTGTAAGACAGAGTAAACCTCACCTGGTGTTTGAATTTGTGTTCATCAGTCTGTCAAAAACAAAGGCTGAAGATGAGAAGCAATGCCCACTCTATTTTTTTTTTGTCTTTCTTATGTCAAGTTCCTTAAAATTCCCTGCATCTAAAATTCTGCCTTTAACATGGCTTATATCTAATATTAAATAAAGAATATTTAGTCCTTGTCACATTTTATAGATGATCTATAAGGATAGATATTTTTAAAGTCAGTGTCACAAGGTAAAGTGGCAAATTAAAATTTGTTTTTTGCATTGTTTATTAAGACACACTAAGTCCTAACTCAGAGTTGTTCTTTAAAAACTATTTAAAAATATGGAAAATGTTCAGAATGCTTTGTATACATGATTGGTAATGGTGGTTTTACAATCTGTTAGAAGGATTAAGGTAGAGGAGATGTAGATTTAAAAATTATGTCATCAAAAGTCTTAAGATAGAGCTTCAAAAATCATTTTTAAAAGGCAGAGCTGAAAGGCACCTGGGTGGCTCAGTGGGTTAAAGCCTCTGCCATCGGCTCAGGTCATGATCCCAGGGTTCTGGGATCAAGCCCCACATCAGACTCTCTGCTCAGGAGAAAGCCTGCTTCCTCCTCTCTCTCTGCCTGCCTCTCTGCCTACTTGTGATCTCTGTCTGTCAAATAAATAAATAAATCTTTAAAAAAATAAATAAATAAAAGGCAGAGCTGGTATACTAGATAGTTCCTAGATTGTTTCCAAGGATCTCTGTTTCCTCGTATTCACATTTCCTTTCCTGAGTGTACACTAGACCTAATGACTGGCTTCTAAGAGATGTCACTTCCAAGATCTGGTTGTAAAAGACAGTGACTTCCATTTTGCTCAAATTCTTTCTAGGGTTTTCTTGTTTGCTCATTCAGCAAGCCGGTCACCATGTTTGGTATCCCCCTGTAGAGAAGCCTATAAGGACAGCCTCCAGGCAACAACCTGCCCCGATCTGAGGCCTTCAGACCGATAGCCGATGAAGAAGAGAATCTTGCAAACCACCATATGGGTGTGGCCCTAGATCCATCTTCAGCCGAGTGCTGAGATGACCGTCAGTTCCTCCTTATGAGAAACCCAGAGCCAGAGGACCCAGCTGAGCCACAAAAAGCCTGACTCATAGAAACTGTGAAATAAATGTTGTAAGCCACGATGTTTTAGGATAATTTCTTACGCAGCAATAGATAATACATCTGGGCTTAAATGTCAGCTTCATTTTTTACAGTGCAGTTTTCAGTTTGTAGCTTACTTCAGCTTTTGTGCCTTGATTTAGGTATTGGTGAACTCAGGGATTAATAGTAGTGGCTCCCTTACACGGTTATCATGAGAACCAATACAGTGAATGGATCCATAGTAGGACTACAAAGCAAGAGCTCAATGCAGGTGAAATTTCATTGACGCTGGTCTAGGGCCTGTGCAGAAATATAAGTGACAGCTATTGGCAGTGGGGTTTTCTAAGCTAAGAATGAATCAGTTGGCATCTGATGTAATTACTAGTTAAATCTGATGGTATCTGGATGATTAATTCAGAAAATGTGAAAAAAAAGAGAACATGCTACAACTGAGGGTTCGGGTTCCTATGGAACACCACAGTATCTCTGTAAATATCACTGTAAAACCCGACAGATGCATTAAGCTCTTAAGGTATAGGCATCCCATTGTGAAGGTAGGCAGAAGTTGGGGGTCAGTAGTAGTGATGATTAGAAAATGTATGAAAGGGGGGCCCCTGGGTGGCTCAGTGGGTTAAAGCCTCTGCCTTCAGCTCAGGTCATGATCCCAGGGTCCTGGAATCGAGCCCTGTGTCGGGCTCTCTGCTGCACAGGGAGACTGCTTCCTCCCCTTTCTCTCTGTCTGCCTCTCTCTACCTACTTGTGATCTCTGTCTGTCAAATAAATAAATTAAATCTTGAAAAAAAAAAAAAAAGAAAATGTATGAAAGGAACTCAGTATTTTCCCCTAGTGTTAGCTTGGTCCTCTGGACTCTGGGTAGCCAAGAGCTGTGAATTAGGATTGTTTGTCACAAAAGTAAGTAAAATAAATTTACCATACTTATCAGATTATCACCTTCCTCTAATGCATTAATTAAATTATTACCCATTAAAAATGTGTACATGCTATTAGGATTCAGTAAACATTAAATCAAGTCTGTGGTGTTCTTGTTAGTTAAGCCATATAATTCAAATGTACTTGTACCCTGAAATCCTTTTTCTGGCTATTTTTCTTCTCCTCATGAATTTTTCTCACGGAATATTTTTTTAAAAAGCTAAGTCATGCATTTGGAAAGAAGTTTAGATGGCCAAGATTAAGAGGATAGTAAGGCGAGGGTCCTTCCAACCTAATTTAATTTGGGGGTTCTAGAGTTCCAGAAACCTCTCTACTGGGATGGAAAGGCATTTTAAGAGGACATGATTGACTGGCGGTCCTTGCCTGAGTAATTTGTATTCTCATACCAGCCAACTGCAATAACATCAACTTGAAGTGATAAGGATACTGCTAAATTTGCTTTAATTAATGTCAGGTCCCTGAGTAATAAATCACCATTAATTCGTGAGTTAGGTTTTTGGAAATGGCCTAGTCTTTTTGGCTGTCACTGAAATTTGGCTGGGAAAGTCTCCCACTTGTGGAGGCCTATCTGCTCAATCATTTTCTTCACTGTTCTTAGTTTTTCAAGGTGAGACTTCTTCTGGGCTGAAGGTACGTAAAATTTCCTCTCATTTTCTTTACCAGAATCCCATCAGAGCCCTCTTAACATTGCTACCCTTAATCTTAACATCTGTCAGACTTAACATCTATCAGAAGAATTATGAACTAATTTATTTGAGAAATTTTAGCAATTTTCATACACTTCCTTATAGCTTCGTTGGGTCCTCTGGCTCTGGGTTTCTCGAGTTTCATGACATCGCATGGATTTTGAGAAAGGAATATATCTATATCATGAAAATACCTGCACTTCTCAACTTCGTTTCTCAATGTTTCCTTGAGATGACAAAAGGATACACAAAACCGGTATCTCCTTCCTCTCCTGTCCCTAAAACTGAGCGATGCATTTTTGGGTTGCCTAAGTTTAGAAGAGAGAGAGAGAAAGAGAGAGAGAGAGAGAAGTGTGTGTGTGTGTGTGTGTGTGTGTGTGTATTTGTGTGCTCATGCACGCACATGTTTGGAATTCTCTTAGCTATTTGGTGCACCCTTCTTTAACTCAGTTTCTTTGTGGGGTTGGCCTTGCAAAGAATCCCCTTCTCAACTTCGGGTTATTCTCATAGAATAGGTTCTTACTTCTGAAGGCTCTGTTCCCCGAGGTTCCATTTTCAGTTTGATTTTGGCTGCAGCTCATGTTCCTACTGGTTCGTTTTATTCTGCTTTGTGGTTGCGCTATTGTGTACATGCTGGTAACACACAGGTAAAACCCATGTCTGGGCTGATCCCATGGAATCTGACATTTTGTGTAATTGTTTCCTTGAGATTTAACCAGGGTGAGGGGTTGGGATTTCAAATTTTGTTAGATTTTTGAAAGCTACCCAATTGAAAGCTACCCAACATTATCTAGCAGTTAATTTGTGAATGTCATGAATTCTGGAGTCTTCTTAATAGTTCTAATTTGTATTGGTTCTTCAGAATCTCGGGAAAGTATCGTTTAACCCCGGCTAATGAGGAAACTGTGCTTTCTTAATGCGGTGCCCTGTCATTCGATGAATATGCTAAGCTATTAGGTATCTGGCCAAGCTATTGAGTCAATTTTCAATTAATTTGGTGGGATGTGGGGTCCGAACGAGACCTGGCTCAGCATAGAAAGCCTAACACTGCCACCTGACACTCACCACAGACATTTCACTGAACCTCGTTTTCACATCCATCAATTCCGTGAGAGGTGGACGGTTGGACTAGGGAATTTCTTAAATCCTTTCCACTGCTGACATTCCATGAAATCATACTTCACGTCCGTCTATATGCATTTGCTTATTAATTTCTGGAGGAAGGGGGTGTAAGTCAGGATACAGAGAAAAAGTTTAGGTTAGAAAGAAGAATTAAACCATTCTTGAAAATAGAGAAGGAAATCATCTGTCGATCTGTGAACTTACATAGCAGCTTCTAATATCATAAGAAATTTAGGATTAGGTATTCCTTTTCATAGAATCACTGCTAAAAAATGATATTTTCCATCCAACTCTACTTTGGCTTCAGTAATTCCTTTCTTTCTTTCTTTCTTTTTTAAAGATTTTCTTTATTTATTTGAGAGACAGAAAGAGAGAGCACACGTGCATGTGTGAGTGGGGGTAGGAGTAGAGGGAGAGAATCTCAAGCAGACTCTGCACTGAGCATGGAACCTGATGAGAGGCTCGATCTCATGACCTGGAGACCATGACCTGAGCTGAAACCAAGAATCAATGCTTAACAGACTAAGCCACCCAGGCGTCCCTGGCTTCAGTAATTTCTGAGTACTCTTGGTCTAGTCATCAGTCCATCTAGTTCTCATGAAGCAACTACTTTCCTAAAGCTCTGAGTTCGTTTATGCCTCAGCTGGGATCATGAAGTCCTCATCTACACCCACTCAAAAAAACCCATCCATTCCGATGTCTCTTTATACTTGAGGGACTTGCTAGTGCCATACAGGCAGTGATTTTTTGCAGGATGAAGGTGGCAATCACTGGAAAAGAGAAGATCCAGAATAGCTCTGCAGCTCTGTATAAGAATTCGTAGGTGAGGGGGCACCTGGGTGGCTCAGTGGGTTAAGCCTCTGCCTTCAGCTCGGGTCATGATCTCAGGATCCTGGGCTCCAGCCCCGCATCGGGCTCTCTGCTCAGCAGGGAGCCTGTTTCCTCCTCTCTCTCTGCCCGCCTCTCTGCTTACTTGTGATCTCTCTCTGTCAAATAAATAAATAAAATCTTAAAAAGAAAAAAAAAAAGAATTCATATGTGAGTATTGTTTTAATTGCCTCCTCTTTACTTCATTGGGTGAAGGAGGGATTCCCACCGCGGGGTTACGGGGTTACGGTGATGTCCAGACACACAACACTCAACACTGAACAGATGAGGTAGTCCGTCAGCAGTTTATTACTCACACATGCTCCTGATCTGGCGGAGGAGGCCATGCAGGGTTGCACCTGGGAGTGGAGTGAACGACCAGGAGCTGCAGGGGGCAGGCCTTGTCGTGTCAACAGGGTGAGGTCCTCTGGTTCCCACAAAAGAATATAATTGGCTTGTTTGAACAATTCACAGTCCGGCAGGGAACTGAAACTTAAACTACTCAGGGATGAGCAGGGACTGTGGCTGGTCTCCTCAATAAAGAAGGTTGTTTGTCTAGGGGACCTTGTTCACAGGAGCAGTGAGGAAGGGAATTTGCAGTTAGGCCATTCGAGGCCCTCCCAACTTTAGCAGATGGCAAGCAGCAAATAATATTGAACTTTATTTTCAGACCATACAGTACAAGAACGTGTAAAGATTTTTGTTAATCCTAAAGCAAGATGATGAGTATTAAGAGGATCATATTTAAATAAAATATGCATAACTTTTATCAGGAAGAAATACAGACTAATTTTTCTTTGGAATAACATGTCAGGAGATAAATGATATCAAAATCCAGTAGAAACTCTTGTTTGAATAGAAAGAGCTGGATGAACTCTAGATCTTTTCAGTTTTAAGGTATTAAGAGTTTTTTTTTTTTTTTAAATCACCTGATAGATATGATTTGTCTTTCTCCTAGACTTCATTTATATTTTCTCTGGTTTTAATTTCCACTTTTGTTTTAAGCTCTTTCATTCTACGTAACCTAAGCTCTTTGCACACCATGCAAAGTTGAACATCCTTACAGTAGAATTGCAGGAGATCAGAAATAGACATGGGATTATTGACATAGAACTTCACAACAATATTTTATTGATAGATGTATTCCTATCACCTAAAAGACTTCTGGTGGTATAATCGATTTTCAATAAATATTTGATTACAGAATAGCTGCGAATATAGCTTACCAGGGTTTATGTAACTCAGAAGGAGAAGCTGCATCTCCCCGCAGTTGATGCTAAACTATTAGGGACCGTTTCTTTCAATTCACAGGAGGTTAAACAGTTCTCTGACTTGAGGATACATACCTCAGCCACATGCGCTGAATCAAGGAGGGCAGGGGGGTTGTTGCACCTTGTGAACATGAGGCAGTTTGAAATGAGTGTTGTTGAAATGTACCCCCAGGTTCAAAAGTCAGGTGCTTGTTTATGGTGTTACTCGAAGCATCCTTCTGACACACCCAAACTTTTGTAATTACCGACATCACTAAACCCCTAAGGAAGACTGTACAGGATCACTCAGATCTGAGGACCTCAGGGAGAGGGGGTGGAAACCCACGCTTGAGAAGGGACTAGGAGGCTGTGTGCTCCAGTCTTTCCAGCAGAGGGCGATGGTGTACCTCTGCAAAGACCAGGGCTTGCCCTCCGATGAGTGGTGATGGTCAGCAAGATGCCTAGGGCCTGTCTGTACCTGCTGAAAATGAACACCACTGGAAAAATATTTCATGCAGAATGGTACTGAGACCACTGATACAGATGCAATGCCATCTTTCAGAAGTTATGTCTGAGTGAACAGACTAAGTCATTCACAAATGTTATCAAGTGTCAGAATGCTACTTCCGTGTAAAATAAAACAGAAATGACACTGCAGTGAACTACCATTCCTGAGACCAGATGCTCTACAAAGCTCAGTTAGAAGAAAATGGAGTCCTCCAAATCAAGACAACGAGTGAAGGTACAAAGTCTAAAGATGCACCTGAAGGTAGTCTTAATTAGTTTTCTAGTTTCTAGTGATGATGATGACAATAATAATAATATTGATATTGAACATGTCTAGTGCTTTCAAGTTTCCCAAACACAGACTGACATTATTTTAAACACATCAACCTGTTAAGGTAGTTAAAACTTTTCACTTCTGTTTTACATATAAGACACCTATGGTCCAGAACACTAAAGTGATTTATTTAAGGACACTTAGCTGGATGGATTAGAGCCTGTTATTCTGAATACAAATCTGTTTTTGTGAACCTTCTGTACTTACCTATTGCATATCAATAGCATACTACATACTAAAACCCACATTATATTTATCCTTAATTAGCATGCTTTTAACTGAGGACACATATTTCTTGTAAGTATTAAGATCATTTCACCAATACTAAATTTGATACGTAATCTGCTTTGTGTCCTGAAATGTAAAAAAGCCCTGCAAACGTGAACTCAGAATTAAAGGAGCGAAGTCTTCCAATGGGCAGGGAATATTCTTTGTGCAAGAACAAAACACTATTTCTAGATATAGCTACACATTTTTTAGTACTTTCAGAAGAGACACAAAGCATCTTTGGAAAAGAGAAGATAATGGTGAAATCAGGGAAGTTCCATGCTCCCCAGAGATACTGCATTTCCTTTTCTGTGGATGGAGAGGAAGACAGGTTCTCTGGGGCAGCTTCTAACAAGCCCGCAGCAGTATGACATTGCTGAATGCCTCTCCTGACTTCCATTTTTTCAAGGTAGTGACAGCTGTTTGGCTTCTCCCACTGGACCCTACCGTTGTTTGCTACCCTACAGCAAAATCTGGTGGATCACAGTGAGGGATAAATGTGTTCTGTGACTGAGCATTTACATTCTGCCCCCGTGACGCTGGGCTTCACCATCAAAAAAAAAAAAAAAAAAGACTCTCCTGGGACCTCCTTTCCTCAGCACCGGAAGCTACATAGCATTTGAGTGTCTATTTCCTTGTGAATACCTTGTGTGCCACCTTCCATCAGGAATAGATCTCCATCCATCCAACAGGTGAGCTGCTCCCTAGGCTCCCAAAAGCTCAGCTGCATGGGTGGTTTGGGTTTGTGTCCAAATATATGTTTATTAGTAACTGATTTTTTTTTTTAAGATTTTATTTACTTATTTGACAGACAGAGGTTACAAGTAGGCAGAGATGCAGGCAGAGAGAGAGAGGAAGCAAAACGAAGCAGGCTCCCTGCCGAGCAGAAAGAATCCCAGGACCTTGGGATCATGACCCGAGCCCAAGGCAGAGGCTTTAACCCACTTAGCCACCCAGGCACCCCAGTAACTGATTTTTTTAATTGAGATTTTATAACAACAACAAAGAAGATGACTTGAGAATGATGAACTCATAATGTAGTATGAACCAGATTTTATTTATTTTAATACCTGTTTAAAATGTATACCTATAAATGCCTACAAATAGTGCTCAGCTATAATTAAAAGGAGATCCTTGGGGTTCCTATCATTCTTTTTGAGCTATGAACAACTAAAGGAAAGAAAAAAATATTCCAGTTTGACGCTGATTCTCTTATTTTGTGATTACTGGGATTTTTGCCCTCCGTTGACTTGCTCTGTGTGCTCTTTTTGAAGTTAATCAGTCTCCGTGTGGTCACTTCCTTGAATAGAGACAGATGTGCTAATTGAAAGAATTCTTAGTCTGTTTGCAATCATTTGAAGTTCAGACTTTAAAATATAGCCTTTTTCAGCTGGATTTCCAGCTTGTATTTCTGTCCTTATTTACTGCTATACATAGTTCTGCAAGGGCTAGAAACAGGAGACTGCTCCATTTCTATAATATGTGGATTGTAGCTCTTGACGATAGAATTCCTCCTTATCTCTAGTACAGTAGCCCCTCAAAATTGGAATGAGGCACCAGCTTATGCTTGCCCATAGCACACTGCACTTGTCATGTATGACTGTACTCACAGCATGTACCAAACTCTACATGTACTCTAGTTGTTTCTCTACTTATTTCTATTCTCCCTTAGATTGCAAACTATTTTTATTTGTTCATTAATGCAACCTGTGAGTTCATCATTGACTCATGGCTTCATCAATCCACTATTGTTGAGCTCCTACTGTGTGCTTGATACATTTGGCTCTCTCTCTCTCTATCTCTCTCTCATGATCAAAGCAGGCATTTTTCTTGGATGCATTACACAATCATTGAGCTTGTAGTCTAATAAAGCAGACATTAATCAAATAATCAAACAAATAAAATATATGATCATCCAATGTGATGAAAGAAAGAAAAGTATGCAGTGCCATGAAATTAATTAAACTGGTATGGGGGTGAGACAGGGGTCAGAAAAAATTTCTCTGAGAAAGTGACTGAGAGTAAATCAGAAGGACAGCCGGCAAGAAGCATCCAGGCTACAAAGCAACCTGCTGAAAGCTGCAAGGCAGAAAAAAATGGGAAAGTTTGAGAAATGGAAGAAAAGCCTTGTGGTTGGATCACGGAGTGAAGGGAGGACCGGCAGTAGACGAAGCTGGCTGAGCAGGGATGGGAGGCCTTAGAAGCCATTTTTGAAGTGTTGACTTCCGTCTTCAAAACAAGGAAAATCCAGGGGAGAGTTTTAAGCAGGGGAATCACATGATCCATTATGAAGTTGGTCTGGCTTTAGTGTGGAGAATGAATTGGATGGGGTCAGAGCACATATAGAGAATTACTAAAGTGGCTCCTGCAATACCCCAGGCAAGAGGTAACAGGGTTTAGACTGGGCTGGTGGCAATAGAGCCGAAGTGGGGATTAGCAGAATGGTGGGGTGAAACTAGGTCCATGTAGCTTCCAGCAAAGTGGAGAAAATCTTTCCAGAAGGGAGTGGTTAGGAGTGATAAACATGACTTAGAGTTTCCCCACTGTGTCCTGGTCATCACTGCAACCCGGCACCTGGCACAATGTATGGCATATGATGAGTGCTTGATCCATGTTTGTTCAAAGAAAGACAAAAGAAAGGAAGAAAAAAAAAATAACCTTTCCAAGCTTCTAGTAGAAAGAAAAAAAATCTCTAAAGGACTTCTCTCCACCACTCAAAATGCAGAAACCCTTCACTAATCTTTGATAGAAAATACCTTTAAAAGTGAATGCTAAGTTTGATAACGAATAGACAGATTTGTATAATGACTACTTCTAGTATTGGCCTGGTCTGGGATCCATGGAAAAAAGAAGAATCATATTCCTTCAATGCTGTCTGCTGTTGATATGCAGTATAAAGAAAGGGATGGAATGAGCGTCTTTTATAAATTATGTTATAACCACCTATGTCGCATTGTGGTAGAAAATCTGTCTACCAACTCTGAAAGTTTTTGTTTACTTTTTAAAAACCTGTTTACTTATTTTTTGCCAACTATATTTGTATTACATGTGCTCAGATAACACACATGCACCTCCCCACACACATTTTGTTATTGTCGGTTTTTGTCCCAGTTAGAATTATCAGTATTAAGAACTTGAGAGTTCAGTCTATATCAATGACATTCAATGACCACATTATCTTTTGCATCATCTTATAACAGATTCAAAAAAATCAAAAAACAAAAAACAAAAAACCCAAAGGGTTAACCCATTCTTTCCAAGTGAAAATAGTAAATTAGGACAGAGTTAAGGACCCCTGGACTTTTATTGCTTTCCCAAAGTACTATTTTTGGACTGAGATCAATGTCTATTTGTTTTACATTCCTACCTCACTATTGAGCCCTCTTTCCCAACCTTTTTTTTTTTTTTTTTTACTTCCATAAAACTTCTGCTTCACCAACGACCTAAACTTGACTCTTCTCCCTATGATACAGAGATTCTCAATCCTATTTCACAGAGACAGCAAACCCCTATGAGTGCTGGAAAAGGTTTGGGTTTTTTGTTTGTTTGTTCATTTGTTTTTTCTTTTTCTTTTTTTCCCATTCATTTTGTATCTTCAGGGATTTCTAAAGAACTGAGTGTGTTTTTGGGCCCTTACAAGTTCAGAAGTTCAGACTGCCATCTGAACCTTTGACTACATTCTATCAACATAACTAACATCCAGTGTTAATTCCCTCTGTCATTAAAAGATGACATTAATTGCTCCCAAATTCCCAGATGCAAGAAGACGAAGAGAAGCGTGAAAAACTAATTCCTATCAGCCCCTGAATACCAAAACTCCACAGAAAATCCCAGGAGGAAACCTCAAGCCCTTGGCAGTCTTTATTTGCCCCAGTGCACCAATGTTGAGAGTAAAATGATGAAATTCAGGGCAAGGATATGCCACCATACTGCTCCTGCTGAGGGATATATTGCTACTTTGATAATTCAGAAGAATAACAGTGAATGAAAATTGATTTGAATAAGAAATAGAGAAAATGCATGATGAAATCAAATGTAAAGAAACCATGTTAGAGGCTCCTGGTGCTTCCCCTTAACTGGTTATCCTCTTCTTCCTGCCACAAAGGGGGAAATCTTACTTCTCCATCCTTACTATCAGGCAGGATCATGTGACTAGTTCCTGGATAAACAGAATGAGAAGATGGACTATGTGTTTTCACTTCCAGGCCAAAGCATTCAACTGCAGCTGTGAGCATTCTTTTTCTGTGCCACAGAAAAAAGCCTTGAGTCTTCAGGCTCCAGACAATACAGCTGCAGTATGGTGGTGATCACTGGGGACCATGGAGCAACTGCTGTGGACGTTTGCTCTAGAGAATCATCAGAAAATCAGAACAGGATTTACATAAGCAAGAAAGACATGTCTGCAGTGTTAAACCACTGAGATTTGAGGTTTGCTCTCCTAGCATGACCTGGTCTATCCTGATTAATGCAGCAACCTTAGGGAAATTGTTAATTTCATATCAACTGCAACAGTGCTACCAGGTTTTGGATGGTTGCATCCAATACTAAAAAGGTATGAGAAGCCAAAATAAATGATGATAATGTACATCTCTCCCCCGATCATGGCTTGGTTCTGCCTAGGTGTGTTTGGAATGAACTACCCTATGTGTGGGGGTGATTTCAAATACCCTGCATCATTTTTTTTCTTAAACTCAAGTTTATTGAGGTATAATTCACATAGGGTAGAATTCACCCTTTTAAAGCATGTAGTTTTATGAATCTTGATGAATGTATACAGATATGGAAATACTATTTCCATCCAGATACAGATGGACTATTTCTATGACTCTAAATTTTTCCTTGTATTCCTTTTTTTCCTGAGCTTTTATTTTATTTTTTTTTATTAATGTATAATGTATTATTTGTTTCAGGAGTACAGATCTGTGATTCATCTGTCTTACATAATTCACAGTGTGTACCATAGCAAATACCCTCTCCAATGTCCATCACCCAGCCATCTCAACCCTCCCCCTGCCTTCACTGCAGCAACCCTCAGTTTGTTTCCTGAGATTATGAGTCTCTTATGGTTTGTCTCTCTCTCTCTGGTTTTATCTTGTTTCATTTTTCCCTCCCTTCTCCTATGATCCTCTGTCCTGTTTCTCAAATTCCTTGTATCAGTAAGTTCATATGATAACTGTTTCTCTGATTGACTTATTTCACGTAGCATAATACTCTCTAGTTCTATCCACATCATTGCAAATGGCAAGATTTTCTTTTTTTGATGGCTGCATATTATTCCATTATATATATGCCACATTTTCTCTATTCATTCATCTGTTGATGGACATCTAGGCTCTTTCCATAGTTTGGCTATTGTGGACATTGCTGCTATAAACACTGGGGTGCATGCACCCCTTCGAATATATTTTTATCTTTGGGATAAATACTGGGTAGTGTGATTCCTGGGTTGTAGGGTAGTTCTATTTTCAACTTCTTGAGGAACCTCCATACTGTTTTCCAGTGTGGCTCCACCAGCTTGCATTCCGGCCAACAGTGTAGGAGGGTTCCCCTTTCTCTGCATCCTCACCAATACCTGTTGTTTCCTAATGTGTTAATTTTATTCATTCTGACTGGTGTGAGGTGGTATCTCACAGTGGTTTTGACTTGTATTCCCCTGATTGTGAGTTATGTTGAGAACTTTTTCATGTGTCTGTTGGCCATTTGGATGTCTTCTCTGCAGAAATGTCTGTTCATGCTTTCTGCCCATTTCTTGATTGCATTATTTGTTCTTTGGGTGTTGAGTTTGATAAGTTCTTTACAGATTTTGGATATTAGCCCTTTATCTCATATGTCATTTATAAATATCCTTTCCATTCTGTCGGTTGTTCTTTGGTTTTGTTGACTGTTTCCTTTGCTGTGCAAAAGCTTTTGATGAAGGCTCAGTAGTTCAGTTTTGCCCTTGCTTCCCTTACCTTTGGTGATGTTTCTAGGAAGAAGCTGCTGCAGCTGAGGGCAAAGAAGTTGCTGCTTATTCCTTTGTAATCAATCCTCTTCCTCCCCACCCCCAAATTCCTGGCAATCACTATTTTGATTTATGTCCCTTTAATTTTGTTCTTTCCAAATATTCATATAAATGGAATTTTGCAGTAGAAGTCTTTTGTATCTGGCTTCTTTCCATTAGCATAATATTTCTGAGGTCCATCCACATTGTTACATTAACAGTTCATTTCTTTTTGCTATGGAGTGGCACTTCTGTGTATGGAGTTATCACTATTTGTTTATCAGATCCCCCCACTGTTGGACTTTTGGGGCAGTTATGAACAAAAAATTTACAAACATTCACATACAGGGTTTTTTTTAGACATGTATTTTCATTACTCTTAGGTAAATACTTAGAAGAGGTGTAGCTTGTTCTTATGGTAGGTGTTTCTTTTTCAAACTTATGCTTCAAATTGGTTATACCATTTTGCAGAGCCACTAGCAAAAAGGGTAAGAGTTCGAGATGCCCCACATCCTTATCAGCACTTTGTATTATCAGTTTAAAACCTTTTATTGACTCTAGAATGTGTCATAGTATTTTACTGTAATTTTTAATTGATATTTCCCTAATGACTAACAGTGTTGAATACCGTTCTATGTACCTACTTACCGCTTGAATCTCTTCCTTGGTGAGTTGTTCAGTGAAATTTTTTGCTCATTTTAAAACATTTGGTTTTATTTATTATTCAGTTACAGTATTCTAGAACTCCTAGATGATGTGTTCTAGACACAAAATCCTTATCAGGCATGTGTTTACTGCAACATTTTTGGAGTCAGATAAACTCAGTTTGAAATGATATTTTGAAGAGTAAGAATACAAAAGGGTTATGGTAGAGTGCAGATCTGAGAAAGAACTGAGGTGAATTTTATCTCTCTGTCTTTCTTGCAGAGCTTTAGGAAGATGAACAATGCCCAGAAGAGATGTATATAACCTCACGTTTTCTGTTGTACAAATGGTATAACTTCTCTATCACCTTCTTTCTTCTCTACCTTTATAAACAATTTGAGACAGCCGATAGCTACATGCCCTGAATCCTTCAAGGCTTTGTCCCAGTTCAGGGTTTCTTAAAGACTGCTTGGTAAGTACTCTTTTGTACAAACATATGATTAAATGATTTCAGCATTTTCTATTCCTATGATAAATTTTTCTTGGTTGAAGAGCTTAATAAAATTGTATTTGATTATGATGGGTCTTTGAAAAAGCTAGCTTAGTAAATAGAAAAAACTGCTTATCTTCTGGAAATTTTGTGTGCAATATTAAATTTAAATTGGTGGTTTTGGGGATGCCTGGGTGATACAGTTGGTTAAGTGTCTGACTCTTGGTTTGGGTTCATGTTGTGATATCAGGCTTGTGAGATGGAGCCCCACGTCAGGCTCCATGCTCAGCATGGAGTCTGCTTAAGATTCTCCCTCCCTCTTCCTTTGCCCTGTACTCCCTTGCTCGCTCTCTAAAATAAATAAACATTTTTTTTTAAATGGTAGTTTTCCTTAGAATCAAAGAGGTTCATCCCCAAAACAGCTTTGAAATGAGAATGAAGAATCATTCAGGTTTGTTTTCCTTTCTTAAAAATATTTTGTAATCTGATTCTGGAAAATCTGGTAGTCTTATTTTCTACCTTATTTTTAAAATTTTTTAACAGATCCTTCCTTGGTTTAAACATTATTAGCCCTCTGAGGTAAATAACAGACTAGCAAAGGAGTTCTAATACATTGTAATTTTCCATGTAATGTATGTATTTTTGCTCAGTATCTTTTTAGTTAAGAAAAGCTGCATTCAAAAGTTCATTTTAGTATGTCATTGATAATATTTATAATAATACTGTTACACTTCATTTAATATTTATGTATATGGAGAAATAAAGAGATTTTTCCCCACTGGAGTTGGTAAACATGTTGAGATTAAGACATTAATCACTGAAATTCCACCTTAAAAAATGCATTCAATAAACAATTTTTTTAAAAAGTGTGTGTGTGTGTGTGTGTGTGTGTGTTCAAACAGCATTAAAAGCAAAGTATTCATTTCATAAAATTTAAATATCATCAGCTCTTCAAGGGACACTATTGCTAGGAGGGAGCACTACATTTCTTTATCATGTTTGATTCATGTCACCCAAATTAATTTCCCTTCCCTTTCTTTAATTCCTACAATGATTTTTAAGTTCTCTATTCTGTGGCACAAAATTCATTTTTGCATAATGTAAATATGACTTAATATATAATGAAAGTAAATAGTGATTGAAATAGAGCTTGTAAAATGCAACAGAAAGATATGATCCCCAAAGCCAATAAGAACAAGCCAAGAAATGAAAAGTAAGACCTGCAGAGAATCTCTGTTGTTAAAGTTTTTATTTTTTTAGCAAAGTAGAAGAAATTATATGCAGCCTCTTTGGTTCAGGACATTGAAGTCTTTAGGAACCTGGGTGAAATCAAATAAAAAGGGACACGAGAAAGGTAAACCAATAGCGGTTTACAGTGTTACTGCTTTAAAGCAATAAGAATTATTCTTTAGTGAGCACCTACTGTATGCCAGGCCCTATACTTTATGCTTTACACATATTGACTAATTTAATGAAATTGATGATATAAGACCCATTTTATATACTAGGAGACCAAGGTCACACAGTAAATACTAGAGTCTGAATTGTGCCCTAACAGTTGAGCTACCAAGCTTATGATTTTATCTAGTATGTTATGCTACCTCTCAGGTTAATTAGTAGCTCAAAATAATCCTCCATCATAATCTCTTATCATTATTATTACTATTATTAGTATTTAGTATAGTTAGTTGGAATTTTATGAAGAAACTGGATTTCTGTTTTCACGGAATTTTTAGCTAATGGGTCATCTACAAGTTAGAGCTACAAAATAATTTAAAAGATTTTTTTAAAAAATACAAACATACCAAAATTTATAAACCCAAATGTATATTGTCCTTCTCAGTGTGGTCACCTTGGAAGGTCTTATATTTATTGCAAAGATATTATCGTTGCTCAAATTATTTTTGCCTTTTTTTTTTTTTTTTTTTTGAGAGACGGAGTATGTGCAAGTGTGAGGGAAGGAAGGGGAAGAAAGAGAATGAAAGAGAATCTCAAGCACACCCTACACCCTGTGTGAGAACTCACAGGGCTCTCAATCTCATGACCCTGAGATCATGACCTGAGCCAAAATCAGCAGTGGGTCATTTAACTGACTGAACTACCCAAGGTTTCCTTTTATATTCTCTTCTTAAATTGTCTTAGAAAACTGAATATTTTTTTGAATATCCATAATGATATAAAGTTGTCTTTTAAGTGTGGATCTGAATGCTGGAAATACATACATAAAAACCCAGTTAATCAAAATAAGATATAGTTCCAAACAAGAAGAATTCTTTTTATAGTCTAAGCTGGTACTTATTCCAGGTCTACAATATCTAGAGAAGGGGACAGTGAGAGTTCTGTAGTTTACTAAGTGGTGTAGCTTTACTAAGGTGACTACAACCTTGAAGGAGCAACTTTTGGTAATGTACTTACTCGTATGTTTTATTGAAACAGACAATAACAACAGCTTGTAGATCTGTGCCTAATGCTTTGCTTTAACTCATGAGTTGCTTGGATGTTTCTCAATTAATAATAGAACCACTGCTTAAATGTTCCACATTGAAACTAATGCTGGAAAGGTTTGATTAATCACTGTTGTTCATAGTCTTCAGTATAAAACAGGTTTTTCTGTAATTTAACTTCATTTATGGATATCATATATATTTCTCTGTCAACTCTGTTATGAAGGAATTCAATTTCTCCTTTCTGATTGAAATGTCCAGATTTCCTCCCCGTCTTGAATAGCATGTAAGTAAACTGGAAAGCACACTCTGATCTGTATTCTTTCTTGTCACTTGGTATGGTTGTGCAGACTGTGCCGTCTAAAACTATATACACACTAAGGAAAATGTTCCATTTATTCATTATTCTGGGATGAAATGCAATAAAACATTTTTTATAATATTTTCAGGGCATCAGTGTTAGCCAAAGAAAGCAGAGGTTTGATCTAGATGAATTTTAATGTTTCACTATAATTTCTAATAGTCCCGTCTAGCAGTGTTTGATGTAGAGCGGGGGTTCTCAACCAAGAATAATTCTTTGACCCTGGAGACATTTGGAAATGTCAAGAAACCTGTTTTATTGTCATAACTGAGGGGAATGCTTCTGGCTTCTACAGGGCAGAGGCCGGGGAGGCTGCTAAACATTCTACCATGGACAGGCTGGTCCTTCACTAGAAGGATCTATCCAGCCCAAATGTCGATAGTGTCGTCTACTGATGAAGATGACCACTGTATTAAATTCAAATGATTGCTTGAGGATATAGACACAAAATTAAGATAAACAGATACTTATTAAAATAAGTTTTTAGTTTGGTATTATACCAAATATAATACTTTCAACTTTGAAGATTCATTTAGGATGCAGCCAAAATGAGTAGTTCTAAATCGCCAGCTATAGTGAGTTCAATGGTGGCTTCCGAAAAGGTATATTTACCTGGAATCTATGGATGTGACCTTATTTGGAAGAAGGATCTTTGCAGATATAATTAAAACAGAGCTCTTGGCATGAGGTCATCCTGGGTTATCTGGTTTGGCCCTACATTCCATGACAAATGTCCTAATAATGCACAGAACAGGTGAAGGAACGGGGAAGAAGACCCCGTGAAGACAGAGTCCAAAACTGGAGCTATGTGGCCATGAGCCAAGGAACACTTAGAGTCACCAGCATCTGGGAGGGGCAAGAAGGATCCCCTTCTGCAGCTTCTAAAAGAGCATGGCCCTACTGACACTTCGATTTCAGATTTTCGCCTCCAGAACTATAAAAGAATAAATTTTGTTGTTTTAAGCCACCAGTTTGCAGTCCTTTGTTATGAGAACCCCAGGCACCTAATATACTAATTTTCCCTGATCAACAGAATTCACTAAAAACAAACGGTGGATGCCTGGCAGGCTCAGTCAGCATGTGATGTTTGATCTCAGGGTTGTGAGTTCAAACCCCACTTTGGACATGGAACCTATACTTAAAAACAACAACGGCACCTCTTCATGGATGTAAGAGGCTTGGAAAGTTCGGAGTGGATCTATCCAAAATCTTTAGCCTCGCCAACTGAATGGGCCAAAAGGACTTGGAGGCCAAATCAGTCTCTCTGGGAGCCCTCTACTGGATATTATGTTCAGCCAGACTGAACTGGCCACGAGGGATGAACTCTATATAGACGCTTGTCCAAACGCCAAGACCAGAACTAAAATACACTTAAAGGTCAAGGCCAGAGAGATGAAGTTTATTAGGGCTTCACTCTGCGGCCTTGATTTCATCTTGAAAATGAAGAGCATAGCGAAGTGTGTAGCACAGACAGACAAAAATAGGCCCTATTGCAAGAGAATTCTTTAAAGGTTATATTTTACCTGTTTCCTCCATTCAGAACACAAGAATCACCAGTCTAGCATGGTGAGCCAGAATTCATTCATCTAGCAAATAGTCATTGAGACTATTGTTTTAGGATCTGTCCATGGAACCCCAGGAGTGGTTCCTTTCACTCAGGACTAGGAAGGGGCAAATGGGCTTGTTGATAGTGACTGGCCCAAATCAATAATGAGAGCTATACAGACTTTACCAGGCCTTCTCGGACACCATCAACTCTGTGCAAATATGGGCACTGGATTTTGGCATTCCAGTTCTTCTGTGGTAATAAACTGGTGATAATCTTTAACCAGCATGGCTGAAAGAATAGGTTGTTTTCCTATTACTCCTTGTCTTACAAAGTCAGCCTTGTGCTTTTTTTTTTTTTTTAAAGAACCTTACTAATCTAACTTACTCTTCATATGCTTGTTCTAAATGCAGTTTTTAAGTGTTTGGAGCTTTACTTGATTTTTATGGGGTGCTTGTTTTTCTTCACTATTTCTTAGAAGTTTTTGTGTAGGACTGTGAGATACTCAGTGATACACATACTTCATATGGTGGCTGTAGGATCAGCATCCTCATATCTAGAATGGTGTGGAAGGGTGCTTTCAATCTTTGGCAGGAAAAGTTACTCCTTCCTCAGGAAGGGATTTGCAGACAGATCCACTGTTTCATGTTCACAGATCCATGTTTCTTGGTCAATAAGTTGGGCACTATGATGCTTTCTTTCTGTGTAACAACAACATTAACCAACTCCTGAGTACCAAACCAGCCTTCACATTTCAGTGGTGATTTGGGCAAGAACAGAAAAGTTTGATCACTTCACAGCTATCAGTTTCCACGTGGGATACCAGAGGGTTATTAGGTCTTTGGGAGCAACACCAAGGAGTGTGTTTTCGGAAGTCTTCACGAACTTGTTCAAAAATGTGAAGAGCATATTCTATAATTTCTATTTTTCCAAAAATGCATTACTTGGGGATCCTGGGTGGCTCAGTTGGTTAAGTGGCTGCCTTGGACTCAGGTCATGATCCTAGGATCCTGGGATGGAGCCCTGCATCAGGCTCCCTGTTGAGCAGGGAGTCTGCTTCTCCATCTTCCTCCACTGCTCCCCCCACTTGTGCTCTTGCTCTCTCTCTCGCTCTCTCAAATAAATAAATAAAATCTTTAATAAAAAACCCACAAAAACACACTATTCTACATATTTCAAAAATCAAAACAAAGTTCTAAGCCTTTCCTGAAGTTACTGATGCTCATAGCGTCAACAGTTCTCATTAGAGTGTCTCAGGTTTGCTGCCTATGGGGTACGCAGTTATCTTTTGGTTGTTATTATCACCTGAAAGTCATCTTGAGTCATCACTAAATCTAAATTATCCAGAGATAGCATCAGTTATACATTACCTTGACCCTCTTCCTCCTCTTACCTGTTTTGGACTTACTTTTCTGGTTTTGTTTTTCTTCTTTTGTTTTGTTTTGTTTTTTTTCAGGATTACTTTCAAGGAGCAGAAAAGAAAAGAAAATCTGAAAGAGAAATCTGGTAATGAATTCCCTTTCAGGATATGGAAATGGAGTCAGATGTAATGGCTAAAACAGAAAGTCCTCTCTGGATTGATTTACCCGCCCTAGCCCTCTTGCTTAGTAGCACTGAAGCTTGAGTTGGTTGTAGTGAAAACTGTCCTAATGTGCAGTTTAATTCTGAAGAGCTGTCTCTTGGGGCTAAGCGATTCTGCTGGCAAAGCCCTGGGTACATTTGTGGGCAAAATGGGAAATCTGCTTCCCGAAAACATGATGGCGGGAAGGCAACCCGCTGCCCCACTCTGACAGTCCCTTCCAAGTGACTAAAATGTGCTTCGAAATCATTTGCAAAACAAAAATAACATATGCTGAATCATACTCTTCTTGTCAGATATCTCTGCTGTGAAATCTACTGTGCAGCACAACTGGTGAATTTCTCTCTGGTAAAATTGCCATAGTTTCAACACAAAGATGAATCTGACTCATTAGGAAGAGAGAGAAATGATTAGACCCCCTTTACAAATGCTAATTAGAAAAGGATAGAGTTTTAAGACCCAATTCAGGAGCAACTTGGTGGCTCAGTGGGTTAAACCTCTGCCTTCAGCTTAGGTGATGATCTCAGGGTCCTGGGATCAAGCCCCGCGTCGGGCTCTCTGCTCAGCAAGGAGCCTGCTGCGCCCTCTCTCTCTGCCTGACTCTCTGCCTACTTGTGATCTCTATCTCTCGGTATCAAATAAATAAATAAAAATCTTAAAAAAAAAAAAAAAAAAAAAAAGACCTGATTCAGTTCTTGGCTTTGCTGAGGAGGGGTTTTTAAAGGAATAGGTTACAAAGAGCTGAGCTTTAGCATGAGTCATGTTTTTATTAATTTGCAGACATGTACATGCTGTACAGCTTGCACAGAAAGTGTCGAGTGCATTGGTCTGTCAATTCTTCATATAAACAGGTTGCGTGATCACTGTCTGTGCCAACAGACCACAGAGGGGGCTTTGGTCTGCACTGCAACTCTGAGACGCTCAGTTCCATCTCTGTAGCCCTTTACCCTTAACTAACAAATACAGCCAGGCCTCAGAGTATCTGACAGCTTCTAGACAAAGAGATCTTTGAAAATCACTGATATTTATCCCTTTAAGCCAAAACTTGAAAAGAGGTTAACCTTTCCATAGCAACTCTGCAGGAATGAATGATACTCCTCTGAGCCTTCATTCTCATTCTCAATTGCATCATGGACGGACTCGTTGGGAAGGAGCCTGTAGGACAGCCTGCCCTAGGGAGGTCGAGGGATGGAGAACTGAAGGGCTAGGTACCCACAGAATCACTGGGTATTTTGACTTTAGCCATTTTACTCAACAAATACTTACTAAGCATTTGTTACACTAGACATAATGCTAATTATAGGACTCAAGGTTCAAAGACACTAATCCTGCCCTCAGAAAAGCTTACAGTCTGGGGGAAGGGAATGAAAAATAAGCATCTGGCTTATAATTACCATTTTGTAAATGCTCCTAACAGACACAAGGATAGAACTTTCCTGGGAGGGCCAAGGAATAATTCTTTAAATTTTATCATATCAAAAATGGTTGTGTTGTAGGGCGCCCAGATGGCTCAGTTGGTTAAGCATCCCCTTAATTGGGCTCTGGTCATGATCTCAGGGTCCTGTGATCATCCCCGGGTTGGGATCCCCGCTCAGCATGGTCTCCTTCTCCCTCCCCTTCTTTCTCTGTGCCTCCCTGCTGCTCCTGCTCCTGGGCTTGCTCTTTCTCAGATAAAATAAAATCTTACCAAAAAAAAAAAAAAAAAAAGTAACTATGTTGCTTTTTCTGATCATGAATATGCATGTAAAAGGTTTATAAAGTGTGAAAAAGTACAGGGAAGAGAACAAAAAACCACTTGGATGCCCATTGTTGAGTCATAACCGCTAATGACAGCTTGGTACATCGTCTTCTCAGTTTTGAAGGGAGATCATTTATATAGTGGGGTGGATTCTTCCCTTCTAGCTGTCTTCTGTGCCACTGACCCCTCGGCTACCTGGCTGTTCTGCCCACCTCGTAATATCCTGCCTTTTATCCCTACTGGTCAGGAAATCAGACAACTAAACTTGTTCTGATGATGCCTAAAAGAAGAGTAAATGATGCTGAGTGCAGGTCTGAGGGCCCTTCTCAGAGAAAAGACTGTGAGCTTTAAGCACACGGTTTCTATTTTGGATCCTCAGAGGTCTTTTTTTTTCCTCCTTGCTTCCTGGGTTTCAGCTGTGTTCCTGGTACTTGAGGTTATTGGATAGATGACCTTTTCATAAGCGAGCTACTTTTTTCTAAATGTAGTTCCTGACTTAGAAACTAATGAGGATTTGGCAGTGCTTGGCTATCAATAGCTCATCACTATTAAGCTTTGAGCAAAAGCTGCCTCAAGTTTAAGGCTCTGCTTTAGTCTAGGAGGAACCTGACGGGCTGGGCACTGAGGACATGGGCCAGTAGGGCCAATACTAACTCTATTCACCTTCATTTAGGGTTACCACGTAAAATACGGGAAAATTTGAAGTTAAGTAAACAATGTTTGTTTGTTTGTTTTAGTGTAAGTATGTCTCACGCAACAGTTGGGGCATACTTATACTAACATAGATGTGTTATTTATCTGAAATTAAAATTTGGCTGTTTTTATTTGCTATGTTTTTATTTGCTACATCTGGTAGTGTTACCTCCATCCTCTCCAGGCACCCAGTCACCATAATTAGACCTTTCTCCCCTTTTCCCTTCTTTTCTCCTTTTCCCACAAAGCTGGCCAAAAAAGGGTCAGTTGAGTTGAGTTGACTTCACTTTCTAAGTGGTTATGTTTCAAGCAGTTTAAACATAAAGCATGCTTGATAATGGAACAATGTCTTTTAAATTACAAAAAAATACTTTAACAAAAATACAGAGCCCCATTCTAAAGCAATTATATTGAGCTCAAAATGTGTGTGTGTGTGTGCAGTCATTAAGATTTCAAAAGAGAAACTCGTTTTCACTTTCAGCTCATAATTGATAGCATAAGGAATTGAACAGAGAGTTTTGGAAGTTTTTGATAAAAATCGAGTTTCAAAATAATGGAGCAAAATACCTAAAAAATATACTGGTTTTTCAATGTCTTTTTAATGACTGTAAAACCATAATCAAGGGAATGAATCTGTTAATTCCTTTAAAGCTAATGCTAGCACTAATCCAGGTGCTTTGAGATGATAGATCTACTATTCTTGGTGATAACAATAATGATGATAATACTTTAGAAAATGCCTTTTTAGAATTTGGGAATTCAGAGGTGTTTTCATATTAAATGTTTACAATTCAGAGTTATTTTCTTCTATTAAATCTCCCCACCCCCCACCCCCACCAAAGTATGGATTCTAGACTTTGTCCTGGGTTAGAATTCTCCCTCTGACCTTTACTTTTTGAGACTGTGCAGAAATCACATACATGCTTTGAGCTCCAACTCCGGTATCTGAACAAAGGGGTAGCATACCTGAGGATTTATGAAGGTGAAATGATGTAATATATGTGAAAGAAGCCGGACTTACACAATGGGTACACAGTAAATGCCATCCAATTCTTTGGGGGATATAACCGTGAGTCAATAAAATATTTGGCAATAAGGGGAGTAAAGTATTAGTCGTTGATCCCAGCTTCTGATGATAAATCCTGCACTGCATTATTCAAAACTTCTTCCTCTCCTTTCTCTTTATTCTACATATCATAAGACATCTGAGGTTACTCTGTAGTTCTTAATCTTATAATGTCCCTTTCATTTCCTGCCAATTGCCAATAGCCATATCTAGAGGATGGTTTTCTCTTCTGCTTCTAATCTATTAAATTACCTGATGGCTAATAGGACAGAAGTCTTGTAACCAGGGCACTGATATTTTGCATACCTTCATTTATTCTTTGAAAAAGATGTAGTGGCTAACTTTTTTTTTTTTTTTTTTCCCCATTCTTGATGAAAGAAGAGTACTATGGCTTCTTACCATCTAACAAAAATTCAACCATCTCTACAAAGGTTTCATATAATGTTTCACCTAAGGATAAAGTGAGTAGATCTACAGCAATCCTGGGTCCTCTGGCATCCCCCTTATCCCTGCAATGCAGGGACCTCCTGGGATATGTTTTACAGCAAACAGAAGTATTATCCCCCAAGTTCTCCGCAGCATGTTTCTTCTAGATAAGGAGTCTCAAACCATGGGCCTCTTATACCGCAAGGTGTTTTCTGCATTTTGTTTTATATTTACTTTTAGAATAGTGGAACTCTGGCGTTTTCTACTAGACATCATTCTCCTTACAGTTGTATCCACTCCTTTGCATAGGAACTGGGAGAACAGAAGACTCAAAGGGACCCACCAGGAGAATTCAGCCATATGGGTGGGTCGTAGGTGGGAGGGAATGATCTCAGAAAGCAAAGGCAAGGAAAGACAGGTGTAGTCTCATCCGGTGCTCTGGATCCAGCAATAGGGCCTGGGTAGGGTGGCCCAGGTGCAGGTTTGCCAGTTGATTAACTAGGTAGACCAGACAACCCTAACTCACATGTTCATCAGATGAGCTGGCAAACACTTTAGAGCTCCAGTAGCCTAGTTCTAGGGGCCCTGGGTGACTAGACCAGAGAAGAAACACTTCACTTCTCACTTTGCATGAGTGCCAGTGAGGACTTTGTCTTTGAATCATATTCTAAGCCCAGCAGATCTTCCAGATGGAGAAAAGAAATATCTGGCATTTTAGGCAGTGTCGGCTCTGATTTCACTGACATTGGGTATGTAAGACTGTCCATGTAATTCAGGTGGGAAAATGGTCATGGGAGCAGAGTCTCAGCGTATAGGTGGTCTTGCTGTGAGGGCTGCACCTTTGGGATCCTGGCTTCCTAGCTATATGGGGGTGAATGAGAATGCTGGGGTGCTGAGTTCTCTAACCACTGGGCTCAAGCAAATTGGCCATAGGAACCCTAACTAAGCCTAACATAGAATGGACATCCTTTTTACTACCTCAGGACCCTTCATCTTCAATCAGAGAAGCATAGACCCAATTTCACTGACACATTACCTCAATGTTCCCAGTGGCCACGATGACAGCAGTGGTCATGGAAACAGTATTTTAATCTTAAAGCATTTCTTTCATGGATCCAAGGGCCAAAGACTAGAAAAAAGTCCTGACTTTCTAGCCATGGCATCAGGCAACAAATACTAACAAGTGCCCCTGGAGATGTCAGAAATATTTGAAGAGAGAAACTCTACAAAGCATTTGACTTACTACAGTTTAACAGAACGATGGTTCAGGAAAATAAAGGTAGGTTATTAATATCAGTGAGAAGATCTATGTGTACACAAGTGGGAGTAGTCTAAAATAATTGCATTACATTTAAATTTATATTCTCATTGATATCTCCCAGCAACATTTGTTGAGCATCCATTAGGTGCTAGTCTCTTTGCTGTGTGCTGGGGATACCACAGAAATAAGACAGACACAGTCTCTAACTTGCCTTAATGAAATCTGCAATCTACCTCTTGCATATCTCCAAGGAAACTTTACTGTTTTAAAGTCATCTTTTCATTAATTTAAGCATTGAAATCCAAGGACTAAAATAAAACTTTGCCAGTCTGTGTAATAGCTAGGAATAGATACTATTTTTTAGTATGTGGAAAGATGGTTGAAATACCTTCTCCTCCAAATGATATGCTCATCCTCTTGATTCTCTCTCACAAATTTGGCATCTAGAAATAAAAGGAACACCTGGCCATCCAGCCAGATGAACTAAATCCACCCCAGGGATCAAAGGGTAGCAGGTCATGGCAGCCAAATCAATATCACATCTAAAAGGTTGATGTTAGATACTTCCAATTCCAGAAAGATATGTCAAATACTTTTCCAACTCCTCTGGACTCTCCTAAATAGAAATCATTAAGTCCATTTCACGGTAAATATGTTGGCATAGATTACTACGCACAATGTAAAATAGGGCTGGGTCATTTGGATCTCCTTTAATGGCATTATGTGCATGCCCACACCTGCTAGGACAGGCATTGAAACCGAGTCAAATAAAATAAATGTTTAGTAGCACTTATGCTGTGTTAGATTCTACTGGACAGCAAGAATTTATTCACCCCCTTAAAAGAAAAGAAATAGAACTAACATATGGTATGGTTCAGATTCTCAGAAAGTTTATAATCTTGTTAGGAAGGCAAAATTAAAGCCCATGGAACAAAAGTGAATAAGAGTAAGAAGTAAAGGGGCACCTGGGTGGCTCAGTCGGTGAAGCCCTCAGTTCAGGTCATGATCTGAGGTCCTGGGATCTGGGATCGAGCCCTGCTTCAGACTCCCTGCTCAGCAGGAAGGGGAGTCTGTTTCTCCCCTCCCTCTGCCTCTCCCCCCAACACCACTGCTCTATCTCTCAAATAAGTAAATAAAATCTTAAAAAAAAAAAAAGGAAAACAACAACAACAAAGCATCTAATAAAATGCTGAGGTATGGCAGGCGTTCAGGGGAATTAGGTAACATCACTGAAGGTAAGGATAATTCAAGAACACTTCACAGCCTAGACTGCATTTGTGCTGAGGCTTGAGAGAGTGGCACGTAGTTCCTATGTACAACAAAACCTAGGGAATTTCAGGTGGAGTCAACAAAGGTGTAGACAGTGGTATGAACGTCGTGTGCTATGCTTCTGAAGTACGAAATGGACTGATCTAACCAGAATGGAAGATGAGATAAGATCACTAGGAAGAAGGGGGTTTTCAGAGAAGAAGACTTGAAAGAGCTGTTTTAGCATGGGTGTTGGGCCATAAACAATAGCAGATTGCAGTGTAGAGGAAGCACCAGCTATAATCACTGGTTGTGGAAGGATGAATCTGAAAACCGTGAGGGTCTGAGGTGAGAAGGGCAAGTCGAAGGGAGCAGTTAGCATGCACAGCTTCTGGTCAATAGCGAGTCATTACTCCATACATAAAACTTCAGCATTATCTGTCAGTGATTTGTTGGCATGAATGGATTAAGGGTGCAAGTTAGAGAAAGTAATTAAATGGAGAGTCCAGGGACGGAGGAAGACTAGGGAGAGTGATGAGTTTGGGAAATGAGAGTTAGAATGAAAAGACAAAAGAAGGCATCTCTGCTATTTGAAAGGGCCTGGGGAACACAGTACTTTGTGTAGAGGAAATTCTCTTGGAAATCCTGTTAATAAGCAATAATTGGAGGACCTTAAAGGAAATTATTATCAGGTCTCTGGCTCTGCATGACCTGTATCACCCTGGCAAAGCATATGCACCACAGAGCAATGTTTAGAGAAAAAAAAATATTGAAGACAATGTAAACCTCTATATCCACAAGCAGGTCATTATCCGAGATCATTTTAGATCAAAATGTGAAAAATGCACCATGTTCGAATTAATATGCAAAATAAAGCATCAACGTGGATTGAATTTATGTGATTATGTCATGAATAATTCATTAGCACAAGCAATACAATTAGCTTCTTATAATATAATGATATAACTATGGCATTCTTGTACAGTAAGACTGACCTAAACTGTAGTATTAGCGAGAAGTCTGAAAGCAAAAGAAAGCCTCAAATATCTCAAACCCAAAGGCACACAATGGCATTGGCTGTTAAGGGGACAAAAAAGTATTAAGTAGGCAGAACAATTCATGCTGAAAAGTGGTGAGAAAAAAATAGGGTGATTGCATATAAGAGCATTTTACTAGACATAGAATAAAAATACTTTCATCACCTTAAAGATTGTAGTTGATGTGTTTGATAAATATATCTCCCAATGTATTATTATATATATAGCATGTAGGTAAACCACTGAAGAGCTAACTGTTTTGAATGGAAAGCATTTCAACTATAGCAAAATTTTTCTTAAAATGTTAGAAGGTAGAGATCGGGAACAGTGGGCGGGGGGCAGTGAATAGACACAAGATAATCAATGCTTGGGCTGGGTCAATAAGCAACTGGCATTTGCAGTTTGCGTTAATAGAAGCTTTACTTTGAAGAATAGAGGTTCAATTCACTTTAAAGTTCTACTTTGGTCATTTTCATGATGAAATTATCTCTCTCCTGGACTTTCCTTGTGTTGGCTTAGGCTAAGCTTGCCTATTATAGATACCCTGTAGGAGTTACCTTGGAAGTTAATTCTTCTGCTCTTCTTTGAGAGTTCTCATGCTTTCGTACATAAAATTTTGCAGAATAAAATATTTGAACATAGCTTCAGGTTACTTCGAGTTGGTTTTGCTTCAACACCAATTAATGGACAACAATAAAATATGTTAATTAAAAGTCATAAACCAGAATGCTCATTTCTACAAGGCACACCAAAAATAATCCAATGTTCTTAACACTACTGTTGTCGTCGGTATCAGTGAAACTTTTTTTTTTTTATTAAAGATTTTATTTATTTATTTGACAGAGAGAGATCACAAGTAGGCAGAGAGGCAGGCAAAGAGAGAGAGAGAGAGAGGGAAGCAGGCTCCCTGCAGAGCAGAAAGCCCGACGCGGGGCTCGATCCCAGGACCCTGAGATCATGACCCGAGCTGAAGGCAGCGGCTTAACCCACTGAGCCACCCAGGCGCCCCAGCAGTGAAACTTTTTATATGGAGGAACTGGAAGAGAGCAGTGAACTTTAAGGGACCACTTCAAGTAAAATCATACATCTCAAGCAAGATTCAAGTTTACCCTGAATTTCCCACAATAGTTGTTTCAAGTTACTCATTATATATCAAAGCTAAATTTACCAATAATACATCACTTCACATCTCTTGCACACTCTATATGTATGTATACAGTGAAATTATATCACCCATACTCATTCATATTGCAGAGCTGGCAAGAAAAAATCAAACCAAGCTGAAGGAGCAATCCAGAGTAAAGAGAGTTGGCTGATCTACAGGTGATTTCCAGAACCATCAAAGCAGAAACCTTGCTATTATTATACTACATGTAATTGCAAGACAAAACCTAGGGCTCCCAAAGATGGAAAATTAGATCAGAACTTCTCAAAAAGCTGGAACTCCAAAAAAGTTCTCAGTGAAATGATTATTTAGAAATAAAACAAAAGATGCCCTTCAAGGGACAAATGGATAAGGAAGATGTGGTCCATATACACTATGGAGTATTATGCCTCCATCAGAAAGGATGAATACCCAACTTTTGTAGCAACATGGACAGGACTGGAAGAGATTATGCTGAGTGAAATACGTCAAGCAGAGTCAACTATCATTATGGTTTCACTTATTTGTGGAGCATAACAAATATCATGGAGGACAAGGGGTGTTAGAGAGGAGAAGGGAGTTGGGGTAAATTGGAAGGGGAGGTGAATATGAGAGACTATGGACTCTGAAAAACAATCTGAGGGTTTTGAAGTGGCGGGTGGGTGCGAGGTTGGGCTACCAGGTGGTGGGTATTATAGAAGGCACGGATTGCATGAAGCACTGGGCGTGGTGAAAAAAATAATGAATACTGTTTTTCTGAAAATAAATAAATTAATTTAATTTAAAAAAAGAAAGAAAATAACTGTAACTTATAAAAGTTATCTTCAAGGAAAATTGATTCTGTACTTTGTCTTGATGAAGGGGAAGAAAAACCCCCCCAAAAAGTTAAAAAAATAAAAATTAATAACAAATTCATCAAAGTTGCAGGATATAAGATCAACATGTAAAACAATAAATAATTTGAAAATAAAATTTTAAAAATTATTTTTATAATAACATCACAGAGAACAAAATACTTAGGAATAAATTTAATCAAAAGGTATTATATTTCTGTATTAAAAACTACAAAATACTGCTAAAATAAGTAAGATGTTAATAAATGGAAAGATATTTAAAAAAAGATAAAATAAATAAAATAAATGGAAAGATATGTAGTGTCCATGGATGGGAACACAATATTGTTAAGATGGCAATATTACTTAAAATTATCTATAGATTCATTGAAAGCCCTATTACAATCCCAATGCCATTTTTGTAGATATGGAAAAGCTGATCCTCAAATACCAACGGAAATGCAAAGGACCTTGAATAACCAAAACAATATTAAAAAAAGAAGAACAATGTTAGAGAACATACACTTGATTTCAAAACTTACTGCAAAGCTACTGTAATGAAAAGAGTATGGTAGTGACAGAAGGATAGACATATAGTTCAATTGATAGAATTGAGTCAGAAATAAACCCATACAACTATGGACAATTACTTTTCAACAAGAGTACCAGGACCATTCAACAGGGAAGGATTAGCCTGTTCAACAAACAGTGTTGGAACAAGTAGATATCCACACACAGAAGAATGAAGTCAGACTGCTACCTCACACCATATACAAAGACTAAGTTGAAATGGATCAACAACCTAAATAGAAGAAACCAAACTACAAAGCTCTTAAAGGTAAACATGCAGGCAAATCTTGATCTTAAATTTAGCAATGAATTAATTCTCAGGTTGTGACACCAAAAGTACAAGCAACAAAAGAAAAAATGGATAAACTGGAGTTCCTCAAAATTAGTCTTTTGTGAATCAAAGCACACTATCAAGAAAGTGAAAATACAAGCTAATAGAATGGAAAAAATATTTGCAAATCACATATATGCTAAGGGCCTACGATCCAGAATATATATAAAAAATCTCTCACAACTCAACAACAAATGACAAAAAATCAAGTTAAAAAATGAGCAAATGATTTAAATAGACATTTCTTCAAAGATACACAATGGCCAACAAGGATATGAAAAGATGCTTCAAAATCTTCCTTAGTGACTAATTAAGGAAATGCAAATTGAAACCACAGTGAGATAACACTTAACACTTCCTAGAATAGTTACAAACAAACAAACAAAAAAATAAAATAACAAGTGTTGGCAAGAATACGAAGAAATTAGAACTCTCATAGTTTGTTGGTGGTGACAGAGAATGGTAGAGCCATGGTAGAAAATGGTTTTGTGGTTCCTTGAAAAATCAAACATAGATTTACTATATGACCCACAATTCCAATCCAAGGTATATACCCAAAAGAACTGAAAACAGATACTCAAAAATAGCCTATGCATGAATGTTCATAGAAGCACTATTCACAGTAGTCAAAAAGTAAAAATGGCCACAATGTCTATTAAGGGATGAATGGATAAAGAAGTTGTGATATGTAGATACAGTGGAGTTCACACATAAAAAGGCGAGAAGTATTAATACATGCGTGAGCTTGGGTGAACCTGAAAAATATCCGAAATGAAAGAAAGACACCAAGTATCACACCCTGATGATTTCATTTATAGAACATATCCAGAATAGGTAAATCTACAGAGACAAAAAGCAAGCTAGTAGTTTTTACAGGTCGGGGAAAGGAATAATAAGAGATGATTGCTTAATGGGCATAGGGTTTCTTTTCAAGTGTCTGACTCTTGATTTCAGCTTAAGTCTTGATCTCAGGGTTGTGAGATAAAGCCCCACATCAGGCTCTGTAGTGAGCATTGAGCCTGCTTAAGATTTTCTCTTTCTCTCTCTTCTCTAAAATAAAAAAAATAATAATAAAATAAAATAGTTAATTTTATATTATGTGAATTTTACTTCAACTAAAACAAAACAAAACAAAACAAAACAAAACTAATCCCTCCCAAAATACCTCCCCTGAGAATTCATAATCACAAGGCCCTGCCCAGTGTGGGCTGGTGTTCTAAATTTATGTCACTCCCTTATTGGTAGCACTGGCTGAAGGACAGCATAAGAAAATGCAAATACTTTCTGGAGGAATATGCTCTGAATCTAGGATTCAGAATAGTTTCATAGAAAAATTTTCATCAAACCTGAACTCACAACAACAGAAATAGCAAAATGCACCAGGAAATAATGCACCAGGGCTAGGAAACAGTATAAATAGAAAGCAGAATTGGAGGTGGCGCCTGGGTGGCTCAGTGGGTTAAAGCCTCTGCCTTCAGCTCAGGTCCTGGGATTGAGCCCCGCATCGGGCTCTCTGCTCCACGGAGAGCCTGCTTCCTCCTCTCTCCCTGCCTACTTGTGATCTCTGTCTGTCAAATAAATAAATAAAATCTTAAAAAAAAAAAAAAAGCAGAATTGGAGCCCTCAGACTTCAGAGATTAGAATTATGCAATTTAGAGTATAAAAACATGCTCCATAAATTGTAAAAAGGAAGCCATCAAACATATAAATAAAGAACAAAAGATTATGAAATTGATCAGGGAAATTTAATTAAAAAAAAACTTCTAGAAATGAAAACCAGTGACTGAATTTGAAAAACTCAATGAAAATTTCAAACAGCATATCAGATAGAGCTAAAGGAGAAATTTATGTTTGGAAAATAGAGCAGAATAAATACCTCAGAATACAACATGTGTAAAGATTTGAAAATAGTGGTGCCTGGGTGGCTCAGTCAGTTAAGCAACTGACTCTTGGTTTCTACTCAGGTTATGATCTCAGTCAGGGTCATGAGTTCAAGCCCCGTGTTGGGCTATGCACCAACATGGAGCTTGCTTAAGATTCTCCCTCTCCCTCTGCCCTTTCCTTCCCCAATCTCTGCCCAACTCTCCTGCTGCCTCTCTCTTAAAAATAATTTTTGGAAAACATAAAATGGAGGTTAAGGGACATTAAAGTTAGAAGGTCAGGATCATGTCCGGTCAGAACTGTACAAAACAATACAGAGAATCGAGATGTCAGTATAGAAAGAAGTTAACAGTTGCTAATAGTAATTTCGGAGTATTTTCTAATACTGATAACAGACTCCCAACACAGATTTAGGAAAAGTCATGGAAACTTTTGTAGATAGCAACAACCACCACCACAGACTCAGACAAACCCTTAGTGAAATTGCAGTTTGCCAAAGACAGAGGAGCACAGACAAAACACCTACAAAGGAATGCTAACAGTTTTAATGAGAGCCAGAAGATGAGGAAATGTATTTTCAAAGAGTCAAGAAAATAACTATGAAAGGATTACCCATTCAGTGAAACTAGTTAAAGCAAAGTTTTTATCAGACTTACAAACACTACATTTTTAGCAATAACCCCTAACTGAAGGATATTCTAAAGGATGCATTTCAGGAAAAAGGAAAATATACTAGAGGGAAAATATACAGGAAGAAATGGGATTTTTTTAAAAAAGTAAAGTGGTGTAGAGACTAGTGTCCTCATTGTTCAAGCCAGAAAACAGGTTCAAAGTTTTCCCAAGATCTACAAGTAGTAAGTGAAAGAATCACTCTTAATATCTTGGTCAGAGATATCTCAAAGCTTGAATTCTCTTCCATGGTGTATCTAATACTTCATCTAGCTGTATTAGTCTACTAGGGTTGTCATAACAAAATACTATAGATTGTGTGTCCTAACCAATAAAAATTGTCATTAACATCTCTTCATTTAAATCCTGTGAAAGGCAAATTCCATATCCTGCTGGAATCCAGAACCAGACCAGCCTTGCTTTAAGATTGTTTTCAGTTAAAGCTCAGGTAATATGGAACTTACATGCCATTCCACATTTGCATTTGGAAAACAAAACAAAACAAAACAAAACCTATGTACATAGACATCCATCTCATTTAGAAGGGAAAGAGGAAAACAGGGGGGAAACGCTGAAGGAATGAAAGGGATCTCACAGACTTGCCTAAAGACATTGTCCCTTATATTGTTAGAAAATCCTAACTTGCCAAAGGGCCTCTCACAAGGGAGCCATCCAGAAAAAAATGCCCTTTTGTCTTCTTATGAATAAATTGAACATCATTACCCAAGTATTGTGCATTCCTCTAATGGAAGGGTTACAAGAGGAGATCGTTCATTTTCTTTATGACTCATTTTTTTCATTTTTTCTCCTTTGAAATGAGAATAAGTAGAAATTTTCAGTATTTCAGTTTAAAATAGGTCATTTCCCTCTCTCTGTCAGAGAAGTCTTACTTCCCTAAATTGGGTGATTGGGTGTATTCAGGGAGCTTCTCTAAGCTGTGTAGCTGCATTTCAAAATCAATGTCATTCTCAGGGTTGGAAACGTGTGGTGGAAACCTGCTGGGATTGCTTTGTAAATGCGTAGGTCGGTCATGAAAGTCAAAGGCAGTAGGTTGGAGGAAGGACCAGGAATAGCCTCCAGCCAAAGCCATAGGACTGGACAGTGGGCTCGTGCAGCGAGGTTCAGATGCTGTGATAGAAAGGTCAAGAAAGGAAATCTAAAGAAAGGAGCCAAAGAATAGGGCAGGAAATTCTCCTTGGTGCCAAGCCTTGTTGCTAAGACTCAGAATGATCTGAGAGAAAGTCCTTTTTCGTAAGATTGAGGAAATGCTCCTAAGGGAGAATAGCTCAGAAACTTGTGTTAAGTTCATTGGGAATCAGAAAAGAAACTTCTGCCATTCATTTATTATTTACAGATTATATCCTCCAATTCCCCAATGCTACCTTATTTGTGTCCCAAACCATCCCTGTCGCCACCGTGTGTGATCAAGGCAAGAAAGAGCAATGAGTCAGGGAGGGTGGGAAACCGCTTTTCACCAAGATAAATGCCTTGTCCCCTTGGTCCCCAAGATGGTGGTGAACCAAGAGGTAAGCCAAAGCTAACCGTAGGCAGCACCTCCAGGACCTCCAGGGTAGAGGGCTCCAACCCTGGTTTATTCTCTGTTAAACACCTTGAACATCAGAAGCATGACTTCATGACTTTGTATTCCCAGGGCTCAGACTGGTTTTGCCTTCCGGTAGGTAAATAGTAAAGGCTGACTGAGCGCAAAACATTCCCATGACTCCTGGCCTTTCCTTCCCTAGACTCATTCTAGGAGTCATGGCCACAAGGAGACTGGGCCTTGGCCGGAAGTCCTCCCTTGGCCGGAAGTCCTCCCTTGACGGGGCTACACCAGCTTCTGCTACAGTGTGTGCTGGCTAAGGTTTAGGCTAGGTGAGGGTTGCTCCAGGAGGAGAGGGTGAACTTTTCAGCCAGAGTTTGGCCTGAGGAAAGAATTCAGATGCTGCAAATGCTTTAACGGCATTAAAGTCGACTGGTAGCTTTTCAGAAAGTGAACTTCGCAGCAGCTCTGGGCGGTGTGTGGGGCCAGTAGCCACATCCACCCGACAGCGAGCGCTTGCCTTGCTCTCTCCTCACAGAATGATGACACAGGGATAACAAAGGGAAATACCCGGGGATGTCAAGTCAAACAAATTGTAGCTCGCTCTGCTACGTTGTTCTCTGACCTTGTTCTGAGGCGAGTCACACCCGCGGGAGGGACATTCAGAATAAGCGTGTTTGTCATTTGACGCTTCTATCTGCTCTAAAAAGAACCCTCAATCTTCCTTATGGAGGCACTGACATTTAGTTTGGCACATTTTCAGATACTAGAAAAAGAACCATGACTTGACAAAAAAAAAAAAAAGGAAAGAAAAGAAAAAATATATATAAAGTTAATATAAAGCGAAAGAGGCTATTATTTAAAGGCATTTAGAGAATAATTTGCACATGAGAGTGCAAATACACGTGTCTCTAGATACTGGGATTCTTTCTTTCTTTCTTTCTTTCTTTCTTTCTTTCTTTCTTTCTTTCTTTCTTCCTTCCTTTCTTTCTTTCTTTCTTTCTCTTTCTTTCTTTCTTTCTCTTTCTTTCCTGTCAGGGCGTACCATGTGCTTTAAGCGAGATAATTGCAGCAGTTTCAAATCTTCCAAAATCAAGTGAGATTTTTTTTTTTTTTTTTTCCCCTTTGAGGTATTCAGGGTTTTGATTTTTCCTGTGTGTGAAGTGTGGTTTCTGCTTCAAAGTCTAAGAGCATTATAGAAAGTTAAACTTATCACGTCTGGAGATGAAGGAGATAGTTTTTCAGAGATGTTTACAGCATCCATTTTTGAGTAAATATTAATCTTCAGTTTGGCACGTGTTTATCTGATGAACCCTGCTGAGTGTGTTCCAAGTTTCAATTAAATCCCATTCGAGGCAGCAAACCCATTTGTTGATTTGATGAGGATGTTACACTTTCTTATGTGACAAAACAACCCAGGGACGTGCACAACTTAAAATGTAAGGGATCCAGGAAGACCATACTAGCCATGCGGACTGGTGCTTGTTCATATACTTGCTGATTATTATTATTATTATTTTTTAAATGTTCCCCAAAGGGACACCTAATTCTAAATACACACCCCTTTATTGCTCCTCACCAGCTTCTAGACCCTGTAACTTGTCTGGGTCTGACAATTTTGAGCACTGTTTGATCCCTCCGGACTAGCCTCTCAGTCATTCTACCTTTAAGGAGAAAAGGCTAGCCCATGAATGCAATTAGAAAGACGTTCATTTTTGTAATTCCAGCAACAGAGCACCGTCTGAATTTATTAGTGCCCAAGTATCAGTTCTTTGAAGACAGATTTTAAAAAAAAAAAAGCCTTGTGTCAGAAACATTAATATGTCATGCCCAAATCATATGGAGCCTCTTGAACTCTAAGGGGAAAAGAAGACAGCCAGCTTTTAGACCTTCTGCTTTCCTTATTAACTTTGACCTTAGCCATTTCTCAATCAGCTGCTTACACATCCATTTCATACACTAGAGGTGTAGAAAATTTCATAAGAAAAGCAACCAGCATAAAAATGACTTTTTAAAGAAAGTTCAGCAACCTCTGGATAGATCGAATATGACATGTTCAAGTCACTGACTTCATTTATTAAATGCACTTCCCTGATGTGTTAAATAACTCTTTCTCCTAAGTGCAAAAGGTTTGTGTGGCTCTCCCCACCCCCTCCCTTCCCATCTCCACGATTTATGAGGTTCTCGTGACAGGCTTCATATGTCTAGGGTCCATTAGGTAGGAAGGTAGTTTTACCTCTGGGCGAGTCCTGAAGTAATCCTGGGGCGAACATTATTGTACGGCCGTCTCCCTGGGACTTTATGAAGAACAAACAAGACAAAGAGTCTGGAACAGGGGTATTTATGGAGAGTTCTCTCTTGCTTTTGAAACAGGCTCTGCAGGTTTTTGTGCTTTTTTTGTTTTTTCTGTTTTTTGTTTTTTTTTTTGTTTTGTGAACTTTCATTATTATTCTTAATTTCTGTATAACGGCACAATGTTCTCCTGTGGCAGGACGTGTAGAATTGAAACAAAGGGGACAGGAAGAAGGTAGGACAACTGTTTCAAAATCATTTTGGGCGGGAGGGTGGTGGAGCTGCCCAAGTCATAACTTGTTGGAACCCCAAGGCTGGAAAAGTAAGTCCCATCTTGCATTTAAAACATGGTCTTGTCGGGGTGCCTAGGCAGCTCAGCCATTAGGCATCTGCCTTCTGCTCATGTCATGATCTCAGGGTCCTGGGATCGAGCCCCACATCAGGCTCCCCACTCAGCAGGGAACCTGCTTCTCCCTCTCCCCTGCTTGTGTTCCCTCTCTGTGTCTTTCTCTGTCAATAAATTAAAATAAAATAAAATCTTTTTTAAAAAATAAAATAAAAAATAAAACATGGTCCTGTGAGTTGGGAAAGGATGTTTATAGATGTGCAATGTTCTCATGTGGTCTGGAAACAGCTGTTAGCGCTGGATCAGCAGGAGGCGTGTGTGAGTATAAACTAGACCCACATGCCCACGGAAAGTTGAGGCCCCTCATAGGGATCAACCCTGGTTTTTTTTTTTTTCAGAAAGATTTTTTCTTTATTTATCTGACAGAGATCACAAGTAGGCAGAGAGGCAGGCAGAGAGAGAGGAGGAAGCAGGCTACCTGCAGAGCAGAAAACCTGATGTGGGGCTCGATCCCAGGACCCTAGGATCATGACCCAAGCCGAAGGCAGAGGCTTAACCCACTAAGCCACCCAGGTGCCCCCCAACCCTGGTTTTTTTCTGAACTTCTTTCCAGTTGAGTTTGATATCTGCCAGTATTGGGAAGTGCTACCCGCTCTTCTGAACACTGTTCCTCCCAGAGCTGGCATTTCAAATGGAAAGGATCAGCTTGAAAAAGGGACGAATACTCTGATAAGGGTTTAACCTGCAAATGTGTCGCACAAATTCCTTTAAAATGGCACTGCCCACGTGTCTGTCCCTTTTCTTTTCTCTGAATGGAGTTTAAGACGAGATTAACAACTATCAACTGCCAAGCTCAGTAAAAGGTGAAATCATTCACAGCTTCCTATCCTGTAACAGGCCAAGGCTTCTGAGTACCTTTCAGTTAAAAGAATAATCACCATTCTTAAAAATATGAAAATACTGGTTACTGATTGCTACCTGTCCTCGGGCCTGGTTCTAACATGTTGTCATGATGAAAGAGCTCAGATGAAATCTAAATTTGGTGTTAGAAGTCCATTGCTGTATTAATCATTTGAAATAAAAATGTCACAGTTCTGACTCTTTGGAAACTGCTGCACTTAACTTCCAAACTGTTGCTTTTAAAAAGGCTAATTCGGGGTTGGGTACATTAATGTCAATGTCCTATAAAACTGCCAGTGGAAAAAAAAATGTCAGCAGAGACATTTTTTCTAGCCGATGTCAGCACAAAAGGGTGCCTCGGTTGTTTTATCTCCAAACAGCTGCGTGCTTTCATTGACATTTGGTGACCTTTCTTTGTGCACCCGGCCTGACCTCTTAGGTTATTTCCTGGCCTCCCTTCTGTGACCTTTGACCAAGGCTGACCTTTAGCTGGAGAATGTGACATTTTGTTCTCCTCTAGCTGACATGTGATGCTCTCATTATTCAAAGGTATGTGAAAATAATGACCCCGAATGACCTTTGAGTTTCCTTTCATTTATTGGTTGTTTTTGGTGCTTGTTTGGCATGTGCTAGGCTAGGTGAAGGGGGATGGGGGTGGGGAAGGATTGGGCTGGGGTACCATGGCCAGTATCTCTTTTTATGCCATTTCTGATCCCTGTCCTGTCCAACAAGCCACTGTACTGTTGGTAACTAAGCCTTAGTATTTATTCTCTGTTTATTGATTTGGGGACAGTTTTGGCCTTTGAACAATAACTCTTTCTGAAATTTAAGAATTTTGGTACAGTGAGTTGAAGGCACCAGTGTTTCCATCCACTTCCTACCAATGGTCCTTGCACATTTCTGAAGATCATTTTCAATTGTAATAGGGCTACTCCTTATACTTAGAAAATGAAATAACCCATATAGGAAAGGTCATATGTGCCAAAATAAAGAACTGAAAAATTTGTCATTTATGTTTTATAGATAAATGGTCTGGTCTTTGAAAGAGTTCTATTCTAAATAAAAGTTTTACATATTTTGTCATATATTTTTAAGAAACCTTAAAAGTTTTACATATTTTGTCATATATTTTACTCTTATAGATTTAATGCCATATTAATTTAAATAGGCATATTTATTAATATATGGCTGTGAACTGTAGGTACTGAGTAGAAGAAGGAAAATTACTTTTGAGCCCCGGCAACACAATGTTCATACATTCTCTAAGTTAGGTTTGGAATTTCAGATTAGAGCCCATTTGTCCAAGAATTTAGATATACTGATGATACTTTTTATCTCAAACATTCTACTAAATAATTTATGACATCTGATATGCAGTTTTTCAACAAGACAAAATATGGTCAAGGCTCACCTCATAGAATTAATTGCCTCTAGAACTGATCTATCAATGCACAAAATTGGATTGCTTGGCCGAAATTTAGTATGGTCATTAACTCTGAAATTTTATAACTTTCCAGATGCTGACGATGAGTGACTTACAGGTTATGATAAGCACAGGAACCACCACACAGTCTTCCGCAAATACACATATGTGACTATGCACATTCAGATAAAGAAAACCCCATCATGCCTAAACTGTCCTACTCTCCTAACTTCATCTTCAAACACTTGAAGAAAATAAATAATAATCACACCCATTATTTATTTACTTTAAGGTATACTAGAAAATAACACTTTAATCCTACAAGATTTTGTCCTCTAGTAAGTCAAGCCATTGTCTGAACCTGAATTTATGGAACATGGGCATAGGGAACTCGTTTCCTTCAAATGACCTACAGTAAAAGCATCCTTTCTCATTCCTGAATTAATGGGACTAATTTCAAGAATACAAAAGAGGTAGATGCTTCAAGGAACATGGTTGTTTTAAGACTAAATAATACTTGCCCATCAACCACCTTGCGGCAGGGTGTTATCTTCTTAGAGGAGGCAGCTTTAATTCCTAATTTGTAAAAGGGTAAAAGGGTATCATATGAGCTCTGCACCCAACAAATGTTTGAATGGCTACCTTAAAAAGAGAGTTCTAGATGCATGGAGATAAAATATAGATCAGACATGAATCTGGCCTTTAAGAAAGATTCAACCTGGTAAAAGAGAAAAATCATTAGAGCACACTGAAGTTTCCAAGTGTTATATAAAATAAGTTAAAGAGGGGTTCCATGAAAAATAAAGAACTTTAACTCAAATCAACACATCTTGCCAATTTCAATAGCACTATTCAAAGAATTCTAAAATTCTACTCACAGACACAATTTTGGCTTATCTGTAAAATTCATTTCTCATGCAACTGTTCTTTATGTCTAATTAGTATATATTGCTTTATCATCCACCAACCATCTAAGCAAGCTTTACAAATAATTAGATTTAGGTCCATTACCTCCTCTGGGATGAAAGCCGGAGCTAATGGCAAAGCCAGAAGAACTCTTACTTCTCAAACAGCAGCAGCAGCAGCAACAACACATGCTTAAACTCCTAGGTCAGGGTTTTCCGGCTGCAGAGCAAACCAGAAAGGTAGCAATTAAAATGTAAGATTAAACTCACTTAATTAATGTGACCAAGAATCACAAAGGGAGAGAAATGTAGGGTATGTGCAGAACTGCTACATGCTTACTCATGAGTTTCAACCCCATCCACAATCAACGTGAGTATTTGCTTCATGAATTCTTTTCTCATTTCCTCTTCCAAATATTGACAATTTAGAAAATCTTTTATCTTCTTTTTTGTAACCAATGGTAAGTTAAACAGTCTTAAGAGATGACCTCAAAAGTTACTCTGAACAATGAATCTTGTGATTTGTGCAAATATGATTTCACAGAGGTTTAATTGCTACTTTGTTTCCATTCAAATATATTTAATCCAATAAAGGACCAAGTTAAAAGTATTTCATGAGTCCTATACTGAAGAGAAAGGTTGCACTGGTTAACAAACAGAGTAGACATGGAGTAGATGTGCTGCCAGGGTAAAAATGTCCAGTGAAACAAGCTATAGCCAGAGAAAAACAAAAGCAAAGCAATGACCAATATGGTGGTAATTATATGTAGTACATTGGAGGGATACTTTTTGTTTTGTTATTACGTGGGGCTTTTAAAGAAGTGATTGAACTTACGTTAAAGAACATTTGGGTTCCCTGAATGGGAAATACTTGGCGCATTCATCTCCTTCATTCATTTGTTATTTCTTTATTTTTGGAAGCAGCGTTAGAAACCTGTTTTTACACTTAGCTCATTTCATTCTCTGTAAAGATTCTAACTTGTCAGGCATTTAATCACCATTAAAGACAAATGTTTTCACTTGTTCAAAAAAGTTTTCGCCTAATAATAAAATATGACTTGCCACACAAGTGTCACCCTTCAGGGACAAAGTGGTTTAAAGTGATAACGGGTGACCAAGTTATAAATGTGTAAAAATTGTGTCTGGCAGGAGGCATAAGTTTCCCTCTCCAAACCCCAATAACCCCAAATTGAAGAGAGCCAAGGTCTGTTTCCTGCTTGGTGTTACTGCCTTATTGTTATATAGATGTCTTTAACCACAAAGGCCCCACACTCCCATGTGGTAGATTCCTAAGAAACCATAAATCTACCTCATTGGCCAAGTAATGGTTTTTCAACATCTGTTTTGTTAAGCATCAGAAATGTGTACACAGGTAGTAGAATTACTCTTGCCTGGGTAACCTTAAACAAATTTCAAGGTCTTTTGATACCTAAACTCTCAGACTTGGCCATGATGTCCAGATTATTGGAATCAGTATAAATTCCAAAAGTAAAATGGGAAGGAAAAACTATAATAGCAAAAAGAAGTAGCAAATTTTCAGTTTTACACTGTTAAAAACAAACATTCATAACAACATTATGTTAAATAATGTTAAAAACAACATTCATAATGTTCCACCAGTTGTCTGATTATATATGATAAAACAATTTTCCCTATGGTTCTTTATGTAATTACAATTTTGTCTCTTTCTCACCTTGCATGTGAGATATATTGTAATTCTTGCTAATTTCACTGAAATTCCCTGCTGTTTCTTGAAAAGCAGTTTAGTCTAAGTCTCATGTATATATCAGCATCATTATTTATTTAAAGGTAGATACTTCTTTTTTTTCTTTTGAATAAGGATTTCTTTTAATTTCTAAAAAAAATACTCAATAGTAACGAGTCTTTAATTTTGAATCCATTAATTATAAGAGAGATGATTATTTAACTTTGGGATGGGAGACTTGATTTTATAATGGAAGCTAGAGAGGAACACACAGATTGAATATCTACAACATTCTAGTCAAAATGACAGTCTCAAGAACAACCCAAATTCACTGCTATTTTGCCAAAGTATCTCTACTTTTATTTAAAAATGAACCACATATTTTGACTATCAGATTTTTGTTCTCTCAGATACAACTGATTTGTTATTTTACTGATACAATGACAATCTATCTCCCTAAGTGAAGAAAGTACTTGAAAATATTATTTCTAAAATTAACAATAAAATCCCTTTGATACTGTACTATCAGTTTTTATACTCAAAGATCAATAAATTACAATATGGGACATAGTAACTCAATATTTATTCTTGAATGAGATTGAAATACTCTTTCTATACATAAAATCTGCAAGGGAATTTATTTAAGCAAGATGATGGTTAATTTATTGTGTTAAGTTCAAAAGGGCAGAAAAAGATAACAACCCAATTTAGGTAAAGATATAGCATATATATGCTGGAGGAAAATAAATGTCAAATAGAAAACCATATCTGAAATTCAGATCACATTTAGATGCGCAAAAAAAAAAAAATAAAAATGTTAAAAACAGTAGGGGGGCGATTGTATTCCAATTAGATTTCTTTCACTCACATCAACCAGCCTTGGTTTGAAAGTTAATCATATGATTTACAGGGCTCTTGAAGGAATAAAAAGGGAGAAGTAAATGAAAGGGAGAAGGAACTGATAATATAACATTTCTAAGAAGGCCATCAATTACAAAGTTTAGTCTTGGGATGAAGTTAGTGTAGGTTAAAAGAAAGTCATTAAAAAATAAAAAATTTTTTTAACATTTTGTTCCTTTTGGCATGTGATATACTTCACTGAAGATTGTTTTTGAAAACTGGGAAGAGCCAGATAAAGAATTGCAAGTTTAATATAATTCTTAAAGATACTGCAACCCCACATCAGAGACTTCTGAAGGTTTAGAGTTGCTTGTCAGGGGTTCCCTGTGGGTAGGGTGGGGGTGGGCAGAGCTGAGCACACATTTATTACAGACTGAGTCAATATCAACACTTATGTTTTGGTTATGGGAAACCCAAAGAGGTTAACTGTATCAAATTGCCCTTGGGTTTGTTTTTGGGGGAAAGAGTAATAATTAGGTGAAAAACTCAGAGAAGTTAGAGTGCATCTCAAAGATAGACCTGGAGAAGTAGGTTTTGATATTTGCTGCTTTCAAAATCCAAAGAACAAGACATGATCAGAAGAGGAAAGTATATTGGAGACTTGGGTACAGATCTAATCAGTTCTTGTGTGTGTAGTTGTTTTTTATTCAAGTATAGTTTACATACAATGTTATATTAATTTCTCATAAACAACATAGTAATACTACAATTCGGTGCATTATGCCATGCTCACCACTGTTACGTGTAATTATCATCTGTCAGCATACAACATTATTACAATATTATTGACTATATTCTGTAGGCTGTACTTTTCATCTCCACAATTTACCTATTTTTTTAAAAAGATTTTATTTATTTATTTTAGAGGGAGAGAGAGAAAGAGGGCAAGCATGAAAGGGGGAAGGTCAGAGGGAGAAGTAGACCCCTTGCTAAGCAGGAAGCTTGATGTGGGACATGATCCAGGGACTCCAGGATTATGACCGGAGCTGAAGGCAGTCCCTCAATCAACTGAGCCATCCAGGTGCCTTGATTTACCTATTTTGTAACTGGAAGTTTGTAACTCTAATCCCCTTCACCTATGTTTCACATCCCCCAGCTCCCCTCCCTTCTGGTGACTGCCAGTTCGCTCTCTGTACTTACGGACCTATTTCTGTTTTGTTTGTTTCTTTGTTTTGTTTTTGAGATTTCACATATGACTGAATACATATTTCTAAAGGCCCTTGATGTGGATGTGGTATTGAACTGGTACCAATTTTATAAAACTGTGGTAGGTGATAGTTGACTCTGTAAATATTGAAAAACACACAGCAGACTTATCTTTATAGATTCTTAAAAAAAAAAAAATGGGGTTGCCATGGTAGCTTTTATTTCCTCTTATCTGTATAATGATTAACAGAGGCTATATGAGTTCTTTTGACAGACACTTAAGACTCTACAAATATTTTATTGGGAACTCTTCTACAGTTTTCTTCAAATTTTCTTGTTCTCTTTACAAGAAGAGAGACTGATCCATTATATGATCCAATGGATCCATTGAGCCATTATCAATTATAGGAAAGTTGTAAGAAAGGTGATTAAACCGAATATTTTTGCATCAGTAGCCTTGTCACAGACTTAGGTGACTTCCAGTGTACTTGTTTATGCAATAAAATCTTTTGATATTCTAACAGTGTTGGTCTTAAAAAATATTTCCATCATAATGGTGCATAAGATGACACTGAGGACACAAAAAGTTATGAAAAAAAATCACTAGGAGTTATGATGTGATATATACATAAGATCTTTTCATAATATAAGTTACATAAATTTGAGTTAAGTGACTTTTAAGAACATTGATTATTGATCTGATAACTATTAAATCCATTAGGACCTTTTGTGTAAATAACAATGTTTAAAAGGGATGCTGCTTTATAATAAAAATTCTTAGGAGAAGTACTTATGGTCTCTTTCATGCCTAAGAGTCACATTTTTAACATTAAATGTCTTGGTGAGAAATATATTTTAAAATTAAGAACCATTTAAGTTATGTAACTACAAAAAGAAAACAAAACCAAAACAAAAAAGAAAAACCCAGGATTCTCTCAGCATGTACTTTAGCACTTATATTACTTAAAAATGACCAAGACATTTTGTTTTCAGTCCCTGTCAACATGACTTACATATTTTTAAACTCACAAGTCATTCTGTGCTCTACTGATTATAGTACAGACTCTGCCAAAAAAGAAAACTGTACTTTTTATTGTGGTGCTGATCCCTATTTTTGAACATTTATAGGTATCCAGGAACCTTATGGAGTGATAAGCTTCATTCATAAAAACACATGCATCATGGAAATATGTCATCACTGTGAAAAGTGTGTTTAGTCTGTGCTGGGGATGAAGACTGAGCTTGATTCTTCATAGCTCTTTGTGACATCTCATCTTGGGGGAACAATAAAAGTAAAGAATGTACTTCTATTTGTTAAACTTTTAGTAAGTCATATTGATGACTTAATTAATGACCCATCCTTGCCTACCTTGTAAGTTCCTTGAGGACAAGAAACAGTTATAACTTATTTATTTTCACATACCAGCAATGTCCTTCTTGGTAAGGTCTCATGAGGGCATGAATGATAGATGAATGCATGTATCTACAAGGAAGAAAACTTCTTTTCTACCTAAAGGAAAGTTCTACAGAAATCAGAGAGAAAATATGTCTTTCTTTCCTTTTTCTAAGTGATTTTTCAAGATAAGATTTATTAATTATTTGACAGAGAGAGAGAGAGAACAAGTAGATAGAGCAACAGGAAGAGGGAGACAGAGAAGCAGGCTCCCTGCTGAGCATAGACCCTGATGTCGGTATCCCAGGACCACCTAAGCCAAAGGCAGATGCTTAACCCAGGACACTGGCAATGACCTGAGCCAAAGGCAGGCACTTAACCAACTGAGCCATCCAGGCACCCCAAAAATATATCTTCCTAAGGAAAGATAATACATAAAATGTGTTTTATAATCATAAAGTGTTAGAATCGGAAGACTTTACTCGTTGTTAAAACAATTACATGCCACATTTGATACCATGTTCACTCAATTTTTAGAAATTTCAAAAATTTGGAAATTACTTCTTCTAAACTTGATTCCCTCTCTCTCCCCAGTTTGAGACTTTTCATTCCTCAGGAGTGAGGAACCAGGTTTCTGTTTTGTATTGTTTATCTACTTTGCCTTGAAGTCCATAGGTAACTTTCACAAATCAACCTAACTTGGGAATTATTTCTCTAACCTCTTTGACTCATGTCGTTTGGGCACTGGGTTAGTGAGGCCAGAGCAATCCACTTTCTCCCTGTGGCCACACCCTGGCCCCTAATTTCTTTCATGGCTCCCATTGAGAAATCAGAAGAGAGTAGAAGAATCCAGCACCCCTGAATAAGCAAGTCACCACTTGGGCCCTATTCCCAGCATGTCATGGGCATCACTTTTTTTTTCTTTTTTTTTTACAAGAAGGATAACATGATAATCATTCCTTTCAGGTCAGCCCTTGGCAGAAGAGTGTTGTGATTAAGGGATATGTAAAACCAGAGTTGGACTTTGAGGCATCCCTCTTTCCCTACTCTACATCCTATTTAATAAACATGGAAGAATGAATGATCTGTTAAGGGTGGGGAATCACTATTACAAAAAAAACAAAAACAAAAAACCCTGAATTGCCATAAATACATCAACAGGCCAATACCTCAAGTCTCAACATGTCTTTAAGGTCCTGTGAACTTTGAAAGATGCTTACATTTCTTTGGAGCCAAGAAAAATACTCTGTATTATGTAAATATTTGCATTGGTATGAGATTCTTGCTAGAATTTCAACCAGCCCAGGGCCCCCAGCTAGGACGAGCATGAGCACAGGGGTAGGAAGCATGGCTGAGGTAAGCTTGCTCACTGCCAATTCTTTCTCAGGTCACTGAGCTCTTTAATTACTGAAGGATCAACATCTAGGGCCAATAATCAGGGCCTCTCTTGAGATGCCTGGGCCATGAGCTATTTTGGTGCCAGTTCTCTTTGTCACCTACTTTACATATAACCTGCTGTTTTTCTGCCACTGTTGTTACTTTTGCCTTCATCATTGCCCTTATTAGAACATCATTTGTTCTAAGTGTTCTTGTGCCAAAAATAATTTTAAACCTCTAACTATCTGAAGCATAGCAAATGCTCAGTAGAAAATGCCATTGACCACCCTGAAAGGAACATCATTTATTAGGAGTCCAATAGATAGGAATTGCCCTTAATAAAATAAATCCCTAAATATCCCTATTTTATTTATCCTAAATAAAATAAATCCTTTGTGTTATGCTAACACAAAGCATAGCTCCACAATAGTCCAAAGTGATTTCAAAGTTCAGCAGACTCCAGTAAGACATAGTCCAACAAATGTCATATCAATGAGGTCATAGATGGGGGTTGGGGTAGGGGAGGTGGGAAAGGGATTTGGGAAGTGATCTTAACCCTGAAAGTAAGTCTGGTTTTCACCCAGTAGATACTGATGGTACAGATAGATCAGAATTTAGAAATGGACTTGACTCAGATTGCTTAGAACCCAGGCCATCCTGATTCTTTAATATTTTAATTATTACTGGGTTTAAAAGAATTTCTAAAATAAAGTGCCTGCCTGTTGTTAGAGAAGAATATACTGTATACTCACTAGCTCTTCTTAAAATTTCGCAGCCATACTGGGAAATAAGCAAGCAGGATTCATTATCCCCACCTGAGCAATGAAGAAAGAAGATTTAGAGAGGTTGGAGAGTGCTTGTTTTGTGTTTTTCCCACACTAGTAAACCATTATTCCTTGCAGTCTACGCACGCATAGCAATGAGTTCACTCCCCTGGCACTGTAGCTCTAGTCTGTTTATAAGCGAAGCCCCAAAAAATGATTCTTTCAGGGTGCAGGTACTGTTTTGAACATTAAAGAGAAATATTCTGTCTCACTGGCAAATTTCCTTAAAAACCTCAATGTGCTTAGGTAAAGGGAGGTAAAAGGAAGAGCTTGGAGGAGGAGGCTCAGTTCTAACCTTGCCAGTTGGAGGGCCCTGCTGAGGACACCTCACTTGTTGGGGCATTGGTCTCCCCATCTATGAAACAAGAAGCTGGCCCAACACAAAATCATTGCATTGGTTTATGCCCCCTGCCCTACACTGTACCATGCTCTTTGGTTCTGTGCTATATTCTTGGTTCTTTTGAAACTGTCTCCTGGGAAGGGAAGGAGTTGGTTCACCAAGAAACCAATAGCGGGTATCAGCTTAAAGGCTTACTTCTCAGGAGCATGCGTTAAAATGAATAACTGGAAGGTGAAATTTCAGTAGGCTTCAATTTGTGCATGATAAAGAAGAGCACATTTTGTGAGATGGCAAAGCAAGTATGGCAGTCTCCCAAATGCACCATCTTATTCCCTTTCAGGAAAGGCCATGTTGCCCAGCTGTGGGGCAGGTGGTCAGTGTGGAGCCTCCAACCGTCAGCCCCTTCAGGGTTGGCCTCAGCTGAAGAGTGTGCAGCCTCTTCACCCAAAGTCCCACCCTCCCCAGTTACCTGCATCCAGTAATGAGCAAAAGTGTGTATGTGTGTGTGTCTGTGTATGTCTGTGTCTGTGTGTGTGTCTGTGTCTGTGTGTAAGTGTGAAGGCTTAGCACATGGGTCACACAGGGGCAGGGGGAACACTGACAGATAATCTTTGGAGGTTTCAGGACAGCTGAGATTCTGGTTGGCGTTTGCCCTCCCAGATTAATTTCTTACCACAGACTGATAGTGGGGGTCTGGACTGTGCTGAGGGAGGGTAGAGCTGAGGAGAGGAGGGGCTACAGAGGAAGACAAAGTACTGGGTGATCTGATTTCAGGACCTTGTGTGATGCTGAAGCGTGAAGAAACACATGTCACAAGGACCACAGCAAGAAACGGATAAAGCAGGAAAACAAGGACATGTTGGTGTTTTCTGAAGAATATATCTAAATGCAGAAGTCCTAAGAGACAGTGAGGTAATGGCTGGGATTCATTCAGAAGGGCTTTAGGAAACATCGAATTCAGGATAGTCTCTGGCTGGCTTCTGGGCCTCCCAAGTTTCTGTTTAGGACTCTCCTGGGGAAGATGTTTAGTTCTCATCGAGTGACATACTACACTGAGGGCCATAAACTTGGCCTCCAAATTACTCCCAGATTGCAGTTTTTCTGTGGATTCTTATGGAAAACTTTGCAAGTTATGTTTGGCTTCTTGTCATCATACATAAAACCATGTAAATTCTTTTAGGACAAAATTAATAATATGATAATTTGATTTCTTAAGCTTTTAAAAGGACATACACTATCATTTTTTGTTTAAGACCCATAGAACATGGAATGATATAGTAAAAATGCTTAATGTCAGCAGGTGCTCCCTGAATAGTCCACAGAAAGGTCATGGTTATTAGATGATGGTCAAGATGTCATTAGAGATGGTCAAGATGTCATTAGAAATGTCACAAAACTTCTTAATAAATGCAGGGTGGAATATTCCCAAAGAAACACAGATAATCAGAACAAGAGTGTTTTGCTATTGTGGCACTTACCACTGTTCAAGGAGGGCTCACGTTTGGTGATTATGCCAGGATCATCCAAAAATTATGTTTTTCAGTTCACTCCAGTTCTTAACAAATTGATTCTTACTGCAGAGTACTGAAATCTCCAAATAAGCAGTCAGTGTCTTAAAACATTATATTCTCACCTACGGTCAGCTTGAACCTGTGTTTTAAGTGAAGGGCTTGAGGTCAGAAATAGAGAGACTGGAAGTAGTCTAGTAGAAAAAGCATAGGTGTGATAGGGTATGACTTAGACTTGAATCTTGCTCTGAACCTGGAGCCACTAAAATGACTTCTCTGTAAAAGGTGGGTAGAAGCCTTTGCCCTGCAGACTTACCATGAACTTTACATAATATGGTGTGTGCTCTGCACTTGGACATATTGGACCTGAAAAACAATGGGCTTCTCTTACTGCCTGCTGATGATCTTGGACAAGTTCTTGTTCCACAAGAATCACATTTCTGAATCTGATGGATGCTTCTAGTGAGAAATTAATAATTAAATTGTAGTTTTCTCATTATTATCACCTGCCCAGAGAATACTTTACAACTGAAATAACATGGCATTCATAGTCTCATCTGGAGTGAGCAGGTTTATAAGTGTAGCATACTAATTTCTTGTTATGACATTGATAAAATCTTTTCCTTGAGCTGTAACTGGTATAGAGCATATATTGGTTTCAGGCATACAATATAATGATTTGATAATTGTATATATTGCAAAATGGTCACCACAAAAAGTCTAGGTTAAATCTGTTACCGTACTTAGTTATGAATCTTTTTTTCTTACGATACCTCTTAAGACTTACTTATATCAACTTTCAATTATGCAATATAGTTATTAATTGTAGTCACCATACTCTATTTTCTTCAGCACTTACTTGTTTTTATAACTGGAAGTTGATATCTTTTGATCTCCTTTACCCACTTTGCCTAACCCCCAACAGCTGCCTCTGGTGCCACCAAACTGTTCTCTGTATCCATGAGCTTAGTTTGTTTCCACAGAAGTGGAATTGCTGGATCATATGGTAGCTTCATTTTTAATTTTTTGAGAAACTTCCCTATTGTTTTCAGAATAGCTGCACCAATTTACATTTCCACCAACAGAGCTCAATGGCTCCCCTTTCTTCATATCTTTACCAATGCTTGTGATTGCTTGTATTTTTTATAATAGTCAACCTAATGGGTATGACATAATATTTCAATGTAGTTTTGATTTGCATTGCCCTGATGATTAGGGATGTTGAGCATCTTTTCCTGTACCAATTGGTTATCGATGTGTCTTTTTTGGAAAAATATCTATTTAAATCTTTTGCCCATTTTTAAACTGGATTTTTGTTTGTTTGTTTTGCTATTGAAATGTTAAATTATTTATATATTTTGGATATAACCCCTTATCAGATATATGATTTACAAATATTTTCTCCCATTCAGTAGGTTGCCTCTTCATTTCATTGATGGCTTCTTTTGCCGTGCAGAAGGTTTTTAGTTTGATGTAGTCCCACTTGTTTATTCTTGCTTTTGAGGTCAGATCCAAAGACTCATTGCCAAGACCAATGTTAAGGAACTTACTGATTATGTTTTCTTCTTAGAGTTTTATGGTTTTAGATCTTATATTCAAGTCTTTAAACAATTTTGAGTTAATTTTTGTTCAAGATGTAAGATAGTAGTTTCATTCTTTTGCATGTAGCTCTCCAGTTTTCCTAACATAATTTATTAAAGAGAATATTCTTTCTCTATTGTATTTTCTTAGCTCCTTCATTGTAAATTAATTAATCATATATGTGTAGTTTTATTTCCGAGCTTTTTATTCTGTTCCATTGACATATGTGGCTGTTTTTATGCCAGATTTCATTTCTAGATTCATATTGTGTAATATGTTTTATGTTTTTATGTTGCTTTATGAATTATATTTTCAAAAATAAATATGTTAAATATAAAATATTTTTGACCCTTTAATTCCAGATCCAGAGATATATTCCTTCTTTCTAATGTTTGCCTCTTATTTATAATAAGTCACTATCTTCTTAAAGATATGTTATGCCAATATGCAACCTCTATCTATTTAATTCTCAAAGAGGAATCCTCTGATAAAAATTGGTTAGAGTTGCATGATAGAGGTTATTGCCTATGTTCTCTTCTATGATTTTGATAGATTCCTGCCTCATGTTGAGGTCTTTTATTCATTTCGAGCTTATCTTTGTGTATGGTGTAAGAGAATGGTTGAGTTTCATTCTTCTATACATTGCTGTCCAATTTTCCCAGCACCATTTATTGAAGAGACTGTCTTTTTTCCACTGTAGATTTTTTTTCCTGCTTTGTCAAAGATTACTTGAGCATAAAGTTGAGGGTCCATATCTGGGCTTTCTACTCTGTTCCACGGCTCCACTGGTCTATGTGTCTGTTTTTGTGCCAATAACCTCTTCAACATCAGCCATAACAACTTCTTTCAAGACATGTCCCCAAAGGCAAAGGAAACAAAAGGGAAAATGAACTTTTGGGACTTCATCAAGATCAAAAGTTTCTGCACAGCAAAGGAAATAGTCAACAAAACAAAGAGGCAAAGCACAGAATGGGAGAAGATATTCACAAATGACACTACAGACAAAGGGCTGATATCCAAGATCTATAAAGAACTCCTCAAACTCACAAACACACACAAAACAGATAATCACATCAAAAAATGGGGAGAAGACATGAACAGACACTCCTCCAAAGAAGACATACAAATGGCTAACAGACACATGAAAAAATGTTCATCATTATTAGCCATCAGGGAGACTCCAATTAAAACCACATTGAGATACCACCTTACCTCAGTTAGAATGGCCCAAATCAACAAGACAGTAAACATCAAGTGTTAGAAAGTATGTGAAGAAAGGGGAACCCTCTTCCACTGTTTATGGGAATGCAAGTTGGTGCAGCTACTTTGGAAAACAGTGTGGAGATTCCTTAAGAAATTAAAAACAGAGCTACACTATGACCCTGTAATTGCACTACTGGGGATTTACTCCCAAGATACAGATGTAGTAAAAAGAAGGGCCATCTGTATCCCAATGTTCATAGCAGCAATGGCCACAGTTGCCATACTGTGGAAAGAACCAAGATGCCCTTCAACAGATGAATGGATAAAGAAGATATGATCCATTTATATAATGGAGTATTACACCTCCATCAGAAAAGATGAATACTCAACTTTTATATCAACATGGACGGGACTGTAGGAGATTATGCTGTGTGAAAGAAGTCAAGCAAAGAGAGTCAATTATCATATGGTTTTATTTACTTGTGGGGCATAAGGAATAACACATGGGATATTGGGAGATGGGGAGGAGATGGGGAAATTCGGGGGGTGGGGGGAGACAAACCATGAGAAAATGTGGACTCTGAAACAAACTGAGGGTTTTGGAGGAGAGGTGAGTGGGAGATTTGATGAGCCTGGTGGTGAGTATTAAAGGAGGGCATGCATTGCATGGAGCACTGGCTGAGGTGCATAAACAGTGAATTTTCGAACACAAAACAAAAATTAAATTAATTTAAAAAATAGTAATAATTTTTTAAAAGTTACATGGTAAAGCCCTCTAATTCGGGATTCAAGAAGAATATAGATAAACCAAAAGACGTTCCTTATCTCAACTCTTATTATGATTTCCCAATGACTATCCTGAGAAGCTTTAACAATTACACTGATTACACATAAAGTATAATTTATTAGCTTGAACAATCATAGGGAGATACTTTGTGGATGAAACCATGTGATTGATGTATTGCGTAAACGGTTATCATCTCCTTTTAAAAATCATTACCTGCTGATAAACCTGTCAGAAGCACAGTAAAGAACACCAAAATCCATGGCTTTTGAGTCAGACTTGGATTCAAATACTGGCTCTTGAACTCACGGCTTGTGTAAAATTTGGAGAAATTAATTACTGGTTCAGAGCCTCAGCTTCCTCATGGGTTAAGATTGGGTTAGTAAGGCTACTACTTCTTATCAGCATTGTGAGTTGATGATAGAATGCATGTAGGGCACATCATACACCCCCTGCCACATAATAGTTGCTCAGTTCATAACTATAGTTGTTAAGAATTTCTTCATCTATAAAATTGGGTGACTGCATCACTGCAATTGGATTACAGTAAGAACAAAATGACGAGTGACATATGGGTGCTATGAGAACACATGAGAGAATACCTCCCTTGAGGAGAGGACTTCCTAGAGAAATTATGTATTACCTGCAATGAGAAGGTCATGTAGTGTTATCCAAATGGGAATGATAGAGGAAACATGTCTTAAATGAAATGAGCAAACATGAATAACTTTTTTTTATACTTCTATCGCACTAGTGACATCATATTTTACGTTTCTGTAAGGTCTGAAACTACTTCTTATTTAGCATTCAACTTCCCCAGCATCATCCTATTCTTCTAAGTCCAGTATTAGCAGAGTTCTTCACACATAATAGGGAGGTCAGTAAATATCTGTTGAGCTTTATGTGTTATGTCCAGACATTATTATTTCCTTTCTGTTTAGAGGCAGAAGAACACATCCTCTGAAAGAGTAATTGTACAATATCAGTAAATAGGAGTGCTGAGGAGACCAGAATAGCGATATCCTGACAAATTAAGGGGCAGTTTCTGCTAGTCATTACAAAATACCTTTCTTTTTTCTTTTTTGAAGTTAATCTCTTTATTTCATCATCATCATCATCACTATTACTATTATTTTACAAGATAGCTTTCCTTTGAGGGCACCTCTAGTAAGACCAAAATGAAATGATTATTGATTAAAAAAAAAAAAACAACTTTACAGGACTAATCAATAAAAGAAAAAGCAGATAAGTTGGACTACATCAAAGTTAAAATGGTTTGAGCTATAAATACCATCAATAAGCCGAAAGTCCAGCCAACAGAATGGGATAAAGTATTTGCAAATCATGTATCTGACAAAGGACAGGTTTTCGGAATGTATAAAGAACTCCTACATCTAAATTAGGAAAAGACTAACCAATTTAAAAATAGGTTTTCAAAAAAAATTTTTTTAACTCTGAAAAGCATTATTTATTGGAAAGAAATTTTTTAACTCTGAAAAATTGGAAATAATTTATTTTTTGGTTTTCAAAATTCTGTCTAAAAAGGATTTCAATAGCCATTTCTCCAAAAAAGCTATACAAGTGGTTAATAAGCACATGAAAAATGTTCAACATTACAATCTATTAAGGAAATCCAAATGAACACCACAATGAGACACCTCTCCATACCCACTGGAATGGCCATAAGAAAAAAACAAAAAGAAAAAGATTAAAAAAGAAAGAAAGATGAAAAGAAAATGTAAGAAAACTAATGAATGTTGGGAAGGATATGGAAAAGTGGGAACCCTCACATGTTGTTAAGTAGAAGTATAAAATGATGCAGCCATTTTGGAAAATAGTTTGGAAGTTCCTCAAAAGTTAAATATAGAGATAATATGTTTCACTTTACCATGTTCCAGCAATTTCACTTCTAGATGTATACCCAAGAGAAATGAAAACATTACATTCTCACAAAAACACGTACATGAATGTTCTTAACAGCATTATTCATAATGGTTAAAAAGGGGAAATAGCATAATACTCTGTCTTCTGATAAAAACACGGTATGTCCATACAACAGGATATTATTCAGTGGTTAAAAGGAATGAAGTACTATTACATGCTACAACAGGGATAAACCTTGAAGACATCATGCTAAATGAAAGCAGGCTACCACCGAAGATCATATAGTATATGATTCCCTTTCTGTGGAAGCCCAGAGCATGCAAATCATGGTGCCTGAATGGAGACTGGAGTGCTTCTGGGTGGCAGGGTGGGGGTGGGAAATGGGCAGGGGCTGCTATGGATGAAGGATTTGTGGGGAGGAGTGATGACAAGGTTTCAAACATAGATTGTGATGGTCATAACACAACTCTCTGAATATATTAAAATCATTTAATTTGGTGACTTTTGTAGTACATGAATTTTATAGTATATGGCTCATTAAAGATGTTTTTGAAAAACCATACAAAGGCTCATGCAGCCCTGTCAGGAGATGGGGGAAATTCCAAAATTTACTAGACTTCTGAGGTGTTTTTTAGGATGTTACATATATTTTAAGAAATTTGTGTAGGCATGTATTCAAAACATCCTGATGTACAAATCAAACTTTTTTTTATTTAAATGAAATGAGATTGAGTACACTCAAAATGAAGTTTGTCAAAGTGATATGATATCATTGCAGTAACTTGATTTTCTCTACTTATCATATTAAATTTTATAGCCTCTTCTTAATTGCTCTTTAGGTGAGTAAAATTGTGGTACTGCTATACAGGGCAATATTGAAGTATTAAGGCATAAAATCCAGCAGTTACTTTAATTGATGGATATCCCATTCTTCTATTGTTCTTTTAGTTGATGGTGATAGATATACCTTCATTAACACAATTAAGATCATTTCATAATGATTTTAATGCACCAGCTGGACACAGAAAACAACTTGGATTTCTTGTCCAGTATCTTTCCAGTTCTGGTCTGGAAACTCATTTTTTCCTTCAATAAAATCCTGAATATTCACATAATAAAAAATCATCTAGTCACTTTTAGTTATAAATATAATCTCATTTTATCTACTAAAATATCTAGTTCAGGCAAATAATCAAAATTCTCAACTCAGGGCTAGTTAGTCCTCATTCCCTGTCACAGATCAACAATGCATTTTTCCCGGAAGCCCATAGTAAGGAGAGAGAGGGCAGACACATCAGTCCTCTCCAGCCTTCTTACTTACTAGCTGTGGTTTCTGATTCCTGCCCCACCCCTGCCCCACCGCTGCCCCACCGCTGCCTTCTGATGAAGGAATGTGCCTCAGTAATCTGGAAGGGGGTATGTGGAATCACTCAGCCAAGGGGGCCTGAGTGGACTGAAATTCCACTCAGAGTCTGCTCACCAATCCAAGTGCTCTGGCTTGGCGCTGTATTCACTGGGGAAAGACGTCCCCTTTGAACTGGCAGAGGGTTACCATCTGTTCATAAGCTTTTTGCCCATGAGGTAGGGTGGCATCTACTTTAAAAGAATACCATCTACTATTCCTTTTAAACTAAGGAAGTTTTCAACATCATAGAGACGTAACCATGATGAGGGAGCACGAGGCTGGCTGAAGACAAAACAAAAGCTGGCGCCTTTTACCCCCCCCCCACTCCATCCGCTCCCCCTCAGTCCTAAGTGTAGCATCCCTCAGGCAGCCCTGACTGCCATGAACAATAAGCAAATAGTTAACTTGCTGAGCTCACAATCCTGCTAGACAGGAGTCTCCCTTGGCTTACAAATGTCCTAAATCTCACTAACAAAGACGATTGATCGCAGGATTGTGACACCCCACCAAAAAGTCTCCCAACTATCTTAATGTTAATGGCTGGTCTAAAGACAACACTGAACCAGCTGCAAAGGCAAGGCTTCCGGCAGGCCTAGGACATCTTGGCACCTTGTAGGCCCTCTTTAGCATATGAAACTCCACTGACACCTCCCTTCCCCTCACCTTCCCCCAACCGCAGGGTATGTAACCTGCCATCCCTCACAACCCCGGGCCTCACAATCCCTCACAATCCCTCTTCCTGCCCACGGGTCCTGTCCCCGTGTTTTAATAAACCACCATTTTGCACCAAAGATGTCTTAGGAATTCTTTCTTGGTCATTGGCTCCGGACCTCAGCCCACGGAACCTCACCTAGGTTCTAGAACTTCATCAACTCCTTAGTGAGTTCTGGGTAGAGACTACACCAGGAGAGTTGTAACACAAAGGAGACTTTATCTGCAGCAAATAATGGAGGTCACAGGGAAAAACCTCCAAAGCTCTGACTACACAAGTGCCAGTGAGCGGGTTTCTTTTATTTAGGGTTAGGACCAATATTCAGAAAGGGGAGTTTTATCATTGCATGTGGAGGCAGACATTCAAGGTTGCACAGATGTACTTAGAAAACGTGCCTAAAGGTGTATCCTAGTTTATGTTAATGAACCTTTTGCTCCTCCTTGGGTGGAGATTTTAACATTATAATGAGGTAGAGCTAACTGTTGGATACTCCATGGTCCATCTGCACAGATGGGAGTTGGTGTGGAGTTCAAACTGGTCTAGACCACCCCAGAGCTCTTCCTGTTGTTTGCCTCTAAAAGATTAGGTTAATATTCCTGTGCAGAGAGGGGAGGTCAGTGGGGGAGGGGGGTTGCTGGTGACAGTTTTAACCTCATTCCCCTATGGGGAATGGTTCTGAATCTGGAACTCCTCTATACCATCACTCAAGTACTTCCCAAATCTTGGAGGATTTGTTTTCATTTCTTTTTTTTTTTTTAAGACTTTATTTATTTATTTATTTGACAGACAGAGATCACAAGTAGGCAGAGAGGCAGGCAGGGAGAGAAGGGAGAAAGCAGGCTCCCTGCTGAGCAGAGAATTCAAATCAGGACTTGATCCCAGGACCCTGAGATCATGACCTGAGCCGAAGGAAGAGGCTTAACCCACTGAGCCACCCAGGTGCCCCTGTGTTTTCATTTCATATGAAGGCATTATTCTATGGGCTATGGGAAGCCTTGTACACAACTGCATCTTGCTTCAGCGCCTGTCTTAGCCTGTGCCTTCTGGCTACGGAAAACCCTCCCTCTACAATCCTCACTGCTTCTCTAAATCCTGTTTGTACTTCCCGTTCCACCTGCTTTGTGAGATCTCCTGATTGCCCTGGGGTTTCTTCCCTCCAGGCTTTGAAAACCCAAAGCACTCAGTACTAGTGCACTGAGTACTTTTCTGATGATAGCTCTTTCCCATCCTCCCTCTTCCTTCTTCTGTCTTCTCCCCTTCCTAATTTTTTCCTGTCTCGATTTCCCCCTTGTCCTTTGTCTCTCTCTTTTTAATCTACTTTTACTTCCATCTAAATACACATACTTAGTTTAAAACTAAATATAACTCTCTTTTTAAAATATATTTTATTTATTTATTTGACACAGAAAGAGTGATCACAAGTAGGCAGAGAGGCAAGCCGAGATAGAGGGGAAAGCAAGCTTCCCGCTAAGCAGAGAGCCCCATGCGGGGCTTGATCCCAGGACCCTGGGATCATGACCTGAGCTGAAGGCAGAGGCTTTAACCCACTGAGCCACCCAGGCACCCCATGTTATAATGCTCTTAACTACAAAGAATAGTTTCATACTTCCATCCTTCAAGTTCTACAATTCACAGTGACAAATCCCTATTGCTTTGCTTGTTTCTTTGGCCATTTCCTTCCATGTTTCTATGCTTTTTGCTTATACTGTCTACACTGCTACTTCTAGACTTTCTTTTTCAAATTTATAAATTATTTCTTTCATTCCTTCTGAGAAAGAGTAGGACTTAGTACTTTTATGTCAATGCAAAGGTATATACTTCCCTTTCCCCCATCTTGCCATTGTAGTTCCATGATATTTTTAAAAATCAATATTTAGTGTGTTTTATCGTGTTTAAGATGAATTTTTGTTCACATTGAGTCTTGTAAACAACGTGGTCACGTTTCCTTTCTTGTATAATGTTTAGTTTTTCCTGGATTTAATCATTGTTTCATTTATTTGCTTTTATCTATCATTAATGTATCCATAATCTGTCTGATTGAACTCTAAATCTCGATAAATGCAGTCAGGCATACTGGTTTTATGGCTTTCTTGATGAAACCCCTCCTGGACCCTCTGTTTTCCTGTTCTGAACTGAACTGATTGCTCTATTAGCTTTAGCACACTTCTTTTCTTGGGACTTCCTTCATCTCATCTTGGGAATTTCCTTAGCTTTTCTCCTACATTGAACCCTAGTTGCTGATTCATTTGTTTCTCTTGATTTTTGTTCTGGATTTGGAACACATATGCCAGTATCCTCCCCAAAAAAGTGAGTGTGTCTGGTGCGTGTATGTGTGTATGTGGTGGGTGGGGGACATGGATAATTATTTAGAAATTGTGTTGCATGCCTGAAAATGTCTATTCTATCCTCATACCTGATTGATTTGGTTTGGTATAGAATTCCATGTTGTAAATCATTTTCCCTTAAAATTGTGAAGGTTTGGTCCTGCTGAATTCTAGTTTCCGGGGTGACTATGGGAAAGCTCAAAACTATTTGGATGCTGATCCTTTTCTGTAAGTTTTTAAGATACTCTCTAATCTCAGGCTTTCCTGATGAAGGTTCTTTTCATTCATTGCATTGTAGGTAAGTGGATTCTTTAGAATTTGTGTTCCAAACATTTATCAAGTTCTCACTCTGTGCAGGAGCTATTTTAGAATTCATGTCTGGAGTTCTATGAGGTTTTTCCTTTATAATAGTATGCATAACTATGTCCTACCTTCCACTTTCTAATTTTTTCAATTTCTGGAGCTCCTATTATCTGTCTATTGGAAGTTTGACTTAATTTTCTAATTGCCTTATCTTTTCTCTCCTGTTTCCGATATTTTTTTTCTTGTTTACTCTCCTAGTCAGGAGATGTTTTAAATTATTTTCAAATGCAGTTTCTTTTCTTAATTATCTGATTATATTAATTTAAAATTTTAAGGTTGTTTTTTTCCCCCCATTTTTCTTGTCTCCTCTAAGTTCTTTCTTTCTTTCTTTTTTTTTTTTTTTGGATTCCATATTTAATAACAGCTGCTTCTCTAATCACTGGCTATCACTCAATTTCAGAGTGAGGTTCTAAAGCATTGAGAACAAACTATGGGGACCAGGTGTGTGGATTTAAAGTGTTTTCTCTCAGACTGGTGAATTCTTCTAAAGCTGGTTCTCCCTTCTCCTGCCAGGTAGAATACAGTTCTGGCAGTCTGCAATCCGGGACCTCTAGGGGAAGGCATGGCCCAGGTATTTCACTGTTTAGCATGCAAATGGTCACCTAATGCCTTCTTTCAGTGCTGGCCTCTCTTCCATGACCAGTGTGTCCGGTGTCCACCAGTTCCCAGCTTCATTTTGATGGGACTCTTCTTGACAACCTTCTCAGTTTCTTCCAGAGCAAGGGAGGGGCAACTGACCAGTTGTGTGAATGAGAAAAGGCATCTGGGGATTCGATCTCTTAGAGTGTTTCCGTTAATGCATCTGGGGTCAGCTGCATTCTCATCTCCTCCTCCTTCTGTGCTGCCTGATGCCTCCAGTCCCTGAAACTTCCCAGGGTCTGTGGTCGCTGTTGGCTTCTCTCCACCAGGCATTCCCAGAAATTCTCAGAATTCTCAAATCTCAATTCCCAGAAAGCTCAAATCTATGTGAGTTACCACTTACCCATGACTCATCTGCTTTTTTGTCTGTTCCTCTTCTCTTTGTTCTTATCATGTGGGAGCTTTGGAGAGGTAAGATATGTGTTCAATCTGACATTTAATTTAATGTCTGCTGTATTGCTTCCTTCTAACCATTGGCCCTTTGGCCAAAGTACTTTCTCTTCCTAGTATCCATTCTTCCTAGTATCCACTTACCCCACAGCAGTGGCTGTGGTCTGGTACAGGTTTGTGTAGGGGATAGGAGAGTCATGGCAGGCTTGTCAAAATGGCAAGGAATGAGGGAGAAGCTGAGAAGGGTGGCATGAGCTCAGGGACATCATTCTGTGCTCAGAGAGGCTGTGTGTATGGAGGATACACACATCTCCACTGAGAAGATACTGGACTGGGGTGGGGAATGGGAGGTAGCTAGTCAACAACGGTGACCCCAGGCTGGGGATTGCTCCAGCCTTCTTAGACAGGAACAGGTTAGAGATCGTCTGGACCTGGTCAGGGAAACATCTCAAAAACTCTAAGCAAATCCAGAGGTGGTCTAGAGCTCTGGGTTCACCACCAGTGGACATGCTGTCATGACACGTAAAACAACAAAAAGCAAGAGTGATCTCCAGAGTCTGTCTGCCACATTCACGTCAGAGCTCCATGGTCTGCTAGTCGCAGAGACCCTGGAAAACTTGCTTAACTCTGAGCCTCAGTTTTTACAACTGTGAGACGGGATCATTAGCCATACCCTCCTCCCAGGGTTGTTGTGAAGATTAAATCTGTTAATATACATAAAGGGCTTAAAATAGTTTCGGGTACTTAACAATGATCCAAGAAAAAATGAGGGGGTGGGGCTAATCCAGTCATGTTTCATGTCTGACACATTAACAGGTCCTCAACAAGTCTTTTTTGACTAAATAAGTGAAATATGTCTGAAGATAATCATATGGGACCATCTTTGGCTTTGAATTTTATTGTCAGTTTCTGTGCTTGGCAACAGAACTTTCAAACAACTATTTTCCTGGGTGCTTTTAGTTGGAATAATTAGCCTCATAGCACTGCAATTGAAGAGACATACACTTTCAAAGTCTCTTCCAATAACACCGCCAGATAGACAAATCATGACTGATTAACCAAGAGCTATGCTTTGTTTGGTCCAGTAACAACTCTGCCCCAGGCACGTCGGCACAGTCTTCCAGGACTCTGACTGATCAGCAAGGAACCAAATGGCTGGTAATTTCTAATTTATAAACACTGCTTGACGTAGGCAGTTGGGCACTCTGCCACACTGCTATGGCCTGAAATGGCCTGACCACTCTTCAAAGCACTAAAAGCAATTTCAAATGGCTTAATAACTCTTTACCCACCCCTCTGCTGGGGTCCACAAACACCATTGGATGGAGATGCATTTGAGTGGCCTCAGGACAAGGGGTTCAGGTTACAGCTTCATGGGGTTTCCAGCTGAACAATGAATATATTGTGAAGGCCCCATCTGTCAAAGTAATCAAAGTATAAAGAGGGAAATAATACAATTAAACCTTTAAGATGTGTACATTTATCTTTGGTTTTTCAAAACTGATCTCCATTTGGCAAGATTTCCTTTGGCAAAGAAGTCAGAAATTGGCATTCTTTAATATAAATTGAGATCTTGCCTAAAATGAGTCTCTGGGTACAAAGATGAAAATAAGGAGAAGCTGCTAGTACTATTGTGAGGGGCGAGCATATGTTTATAAACCAAGTGTACCAATAAGACAGATAACTAACTAGCTTAAATTAGACACAATTTTTATCATTAAAAACTATAAGACAACATTTCCTTTTGCGGATAGCATGAGAAAGCTACACATGGGGAGAAGAGGAAATAGAAATCATTCCTGATGATAGAAGAAAGCTGTCCTCTCTGGTTGCTGGGACCCCAACAGTATCACCACTGGAATCTAGGTTCCCCTAGTATTTCCCATCTGTTCTCAGGGCCTCACATTCAGCCCAGTTGGCAGCTAGAGTCACCTCCTATACCCTTGCTGTCTGAGTCTGGTGGGATAGTCCTCTACCTTCTCTCTGGTCATTATCCATTTGTGTCATTATCCATTTATGCAGCAGCTACACACAAGTAACACTTCAGGGAAGCCATCCCACCTCTGTGACCTGAGCCCATGTGGCCACACTCAGATGAACGATCCTTGGACTCTGCCAGGGTCTCATGCTCTGGCCACATGATATGGGTTGTGATTTCCCCACACCTGATTTTCAGTGCATCGACAGCATCATTACCCTTCAGGCAGGAGAAGTTAACATCCTCTTCTATCTTCTCCATTCCCTTAGGCAAAACCACAGAAGGTATACCATCTAGGTGCTATGACCTCTTCTTGTTTCTCTGGCAAATGAATTATTGGGTATTCGGGGCACCTACAACCTTGTCTGGGTCTGGAAGGGTACTGAATGAAAGGCAGACACTCAGACATCCCTTAGCAACTCTGAATGTCATTAGACTGGTGTCCTTCCTTCAGCAAGGTACATTAGATCAAGGTCTTATGCTCATTTGTCTAGACAAGATCCTGATCTGTTTAATGAATCTAGTCTTACAAGAATCTCAGGTCCAAGCAAGGGTGCAACCCTAAGACCAACCCCCAAGAATGTGTGTTCAAGAATTCAAATGGAGTTTCTGGGCTGTGTTTTGTCTGGCCAATGTGGTGGCAAGTTGGTGACATGATATTGGCAGGATAACTCTAAATATGATTAGAGATATACAATAATCTGTGCAGTACATTCTTGATTACCATTGGCTTGTTTTCTATTTTTCTATATCTACAGGAGAAACAATCGCCTATAGATTGGGAAAGCAAAGGGTTTACCCAGTCCTGCTTCTGGCATTTAAAATCTGGGTTAGCACTACTGTGGTCTTGGTCTATTTTACCCTACCTAGAGAGAAACCAAGGCTTCTGACTCTGAAGGAGGTAGGAAATTCCTTCCCAGCATTAAATGTCTTGAGGAGGCAACAATGGCCAAAGTCAATCACCTCACCCTGGAGTAAAACTTCCAATGATCAAGCCCTCTTTGGTCGCCTAGACTGACACCTCTTACAAGAGTTAAAGCAGACTTAGAAACTCAGGTTCCAAGGGATTAGGTCAACACTTTAAGGAACTTTATTTCTCCATCAGGTAAATTAGAAGCAGCTAACCAGGAAAATAGCATGTCTATCTAGGTGGACTATCTGGACAGGTTACTCCAATTCCAGAAATTTTCCATCCTTACATCTTTAAGCTATAGATGAATAAAATGACTCAGTAAAAGCAAATGATCATTATGCTCTGTCCCCGCTGGTCCCAGCCTTTTAAGTGAAACATCCACTCGCTCCTGGTTCAGAAATCATAGAAAGCACCTGTGAGCATCAAACCCATCTTAAATATTTTCCCATCACCCTCAGGCTTTCCTACTAGACCCACTATTCTCAGCTCTTCAATCTTCTGGTACTTCTGATTCCTAAAACCCGAAACTATAAGGCTTCTTGCTGTTTCTGTACTCCATGGGGACCTCTTTAATGTTTTTTTAACCTCAAGCTCCTCCCAAACTCTCGGGATCTCAGCAAGAATATTTCTTTATGAGTTTTGGCTTCATGGGGAGCCAACTACCACTCCTGTCCTCCCGTTATGGACTGATCAGCTCTCTTAGGCTTCTTTTTTCTTACTAGAGAAGAATGATTCTACATTTACTAAAACATATTAACATAAAATATCTTAATTTATTCTTTTTTACTTTTTGCTCTAACTGTATCCCCCCTCTCCCTACCTAAGCACACAGTGCTGTGAACTAACCTCACTTCGTTTTCAGAGACTTCATTTAGATGTGCTCTTGTAGTCTCTTATCTGTACATCCGTGGCCACATCCTCATGTTATTGGCCCTGAATTAAGCAATTCTTCAATATATGCAAACACAATCATAATTTAAAAAAAAACAAACAAACCACACTGCTTTTCATCCTTAATTCCCTCTTGCCACTGTGTTGTCTTTGCCATATCTTGGTGATATGATTTTTGGCCATCAGTTTTTCCCAGGTTTTGTTAATTAGGTAACTTCTTCCCATTTCTATCATTTTCTCCCAGATGACTCCCTGGCCACCTTTACACAGCACTGAATTCTGCGACAATCCTAGGAACCAATATTGAAAATTCAGTGTTTGCTCTACAGGATAGAACCCAGGACAGATAAGGCAAAACTGTAGCAAAAACAATGGCATGTTACCATAAGGAAAATCTAGCCATGTAGGTAGGGTATCCTACCATGATAGTGGATGTTGCAGAGTGATGAACTCATCACCAATGAATATGTTTAAGTCTAGGCTGAATGACTAACACAACAGGAAGTTCTTTCTTTAGAAAGAGATACACTAGAGAGTATCAAAGAGATATACTAGAGAGCACTCTAATACTACATAAGAAAAATTCATTTAAATATTTAAGTATAACTGAGCATTAAACTCAGTTTTTTATGAGGTACCAACGGCTGAGAGTAAGCCGACCAAAGTGGGGCAAGAGGACAGACCACTTGCAAAGGACATGCTAAGGGAGTGAAACTGGTTAGGTCAGCAGATGGAATCACCACAGCCAGCCAGGAAAAGAGAAATGCTGATCAAGGAGAGATAATCAGAGTAGCCTGCTCCAACCTTCTCAAGCCAAGTCTGAGCCTTGAGTAGAGAGCTTGATTTATGTCCCTGGAGGTAGAGGGAAGCAGAGGAATGAGGAAAGGAAACAGACACAAACTTGAGACATTTAGACAAGAGTGACTAAGGCTATGCCCTTTACCCAACAGGCTTACTTTCCCCATGGGGCAAGTGAAGCTGGCCTTGAGCCATTCTGAAAGAGTCTCCATCCAAGAGGACTGCCCAAATAAAGAGCAAAGGATCATTAATAAAGAGAATCTGTATGTGAGGAAGTGCTGGGGTCCAGGAACTAAGAGAGGAAGGGAAACTGACAATAAGCCAAAACATCCAAGTATCCAGTAATATTCAGTTGATAGACACACACCCCTATATGTGGAGGTCCTCAGTGTGGTTTGAAGATGAGTGGAATACATGGCCTGGAATGATGGTTGAGTTTGGGGAAAAATCATGAGGGTGTTATATATTAGGACCACACTTTGAAGAGCCCTGACTGCCAGCTTGAATCCACAGAACAAACCAGTAAGTGACGTTCAGTAGTTATTAGAGTGGAAAAGGTTTGAATGTAGATCATATTCTTCCTTGAGAACCACTTATTTCCCTATTATGGACCAGATTTCCCCAAACCTGAACTGGTTTCTATTGAGGTCTACTCTTCAATATTTTTTCCTGTATCCTTGTACTTAGCTTTCTCCCTTCCAAATATTTTGTTTGTTCATATGCAATGAAGTCATATTTAATCTTGTCTTCAGTGTCCGATGTTCGCATTATTTTGCCTGCTGAAATCATACCTACTTTCCAATACTATTATCAGTTTTATCAGGGATTCCTTGTCCACCTCTCATCCACCAACCCAAACTTCCTGTCTGATACCCTCACTCTCTTAAAACTTACTTGAGCCTTTGCAAACTCAACTCAAAACTTGGTTCTCCTATGATGCCTGTAAAGCTTCTGCAGAAATATGGACATTCTCCCAAAGGAAAAATTCCAAATTAAAGTTGTTGAAAATTACAACCATTCTAAAAAAATTCGCTGTGATCCACCTCACTCCCAAATGCTATTTTTTCCATAGCTCAGCCTGGGCTCTTCTATGAAATTGGGCTATGTTTTGAGGATGTACAGTATACCTGAACAAATGTCTTATTATTTAAAATTGCTAACAATAAGGGTACCTGGGTGGCTCAGTTGGTTAAGCGTCTGCCTTTGGCTCAGTTCAGGATCCCGGGGTCCTGGATGGAACCCCAAAGTAGGGCTTTCTGCTCAACAGGGAGTCTGTTTCTCCCTCTGCCCCTCCCCCTACTCTCTCTCTCTTCCTTTATCTCTTTCTTTCAAATAAATAAATAAAATCTTCTTAAAAATTGCTAATGATAGTAGTAATTAGGTAAATGCTTTTGGCAACTTTCTAGTTCCGAGGGTTTCTTAATAATAACAATTGATGATATTAATAGATAATCCTGAAAAGAATGAGCAACTTCTATATCTGTAAAACTTTATTTTTCAGTGCACATTACATTACCATGGTCTCTTGATACTACTTTGCATATTTTCATCTGTTTACTTGATGCTACAGTCCTGGAATTGCTCTTGCGGGACACATACAAGGAAAATGTCTCTGGTCTCTGAAGTCTTTCCTGATTCATCAAAATTTATTAGAGAAGTGACTATATTGGCAACGATCCACAGTATTGTGCCGTATTTGATTGGAGGTTTTTTTGTGGTTGTTGTTAAAACAACTCACATTTGAAATAAAACCTCTTATTTTATACAGTACTGTTTGTTACCCTCATTTCACCTAAGAACACCATGTAAGTGTATTTTAAAAATAAGTCTATAGAGAAAGATTTTATTTTTTGCTTTTTAGTTTTCATGGTTGAGGTTAGTATATATTTGAATGTGTTTCTGTGTGTATTGTAATGATTCCTTTAGATTTATTCACCATATCCCTTTTTGTTGTTTGTTTGTTTGTATAACTATAAAAACCGATCATCATTTTCTGGCTTCATGGTAAAAAAGTTCAGAGAAAATGCAAAAGAAAGAAATTGCACCTGATACTTGGAGGTTGCTCTTTCTGACAGCATTTCATCTCCTCCCATGCCCATATTGGCTTTTCTCCTGGCCCATCCATTTCTTAATGTAAGTGTTATAAATTGCTCTAAAGTGCCATAAAGCATAATAAACACAAATCAATATTTCTTGGTTAAAAACTTAGAAATGCTGATCCAACCCAGGTTGGTTACAGAAGTCCTCAACCCATCACGTCCCCTGGTTATCTCAACCAGAAGCCACATCTGGGCACAAGAAGGCCTCTCTTTTTGTTTTTTTCTCTCCCTTAGTCACCCGGACACTTGCAGTGACACATCAGAACGGATTGTGGGGAAGATATCATCCGGCAGTCTTAGAAAAGCCCCATTCTTTTTCTTGTTGGCCTCTGATCTTGGCAACTTTGGAAGAACGGAGTGACATTCTCAGACAAAGTTAGACCACAGGCCGGCAATATGTCAAGCTCATCTGAGACAAATTCCAGTTTGTCGTGGGAAAAAAAAAAAAATGTTCATTTTCTTCTGAGACTCAGTGAATTAAGCAAAAGCCCACTTCTTCCGTTCTGGCTTGCAAATGTGGCATCTGATCTAAATGGAACACCTGCAGGCAGCTTAATGACAAAACCGACCCATTTGAATTTCTGCTATCTTTGGAATTTTTAAAACATGATCATATGCTGTACCCTCAGATATAAAACCACATCCCTCTCCTGGAAATGACAGCTTGCCCCCACAGCCAACTGATGCTGTTTATGTGGCATTGTTGTTATTTATTCTCATCTCAAAGGGAATGATTGAATGGCTCTGTGGTTTCTCCCAAGAAATTGTGGAGTTATGGAGTATGAAATCTGCAAGCTCAGGTGATTATCTTTCTTGAGGAGATTTTCACAGACAGCTCATTGGAAATTGCACGAAAATGTTGGTAGGACATTAGACAAAGTGGTTTTATTAGACTTCTTGACTCACAGCCTGCTTTTCATACAAATTGGGATCCAGGGCACACGGAAGGCAGACTGCCCTCTACCCCACACCTCGTCCTCCTCTGACCAATAGCAACACTCTTCCCACAACCCCCCGCACCCCCAACCCTGGAGATCTGAAAGCAGATTTTGCCCTAGGAAGAGGCAATTCCCTAGTTTGCTTATCATGGGGATCAAAGAGGGAGCATTAGATGGACCCCCTTTCCCTGATTATCTCTTTTCCACTTGCTTCAGGCTGAACAGCTGCCCTTAGCCATTCATTCCTTTGGATTCTGGAAACTTTGGGATCAATAGAAAAACAAAATTAATGACCTCTAAGTATATGAAAAGATGCCAAACTGTACACATAATAAAGGTAATATTAATTAAAAACATATTCAGGTAACATTTTTTACCAATGAGATTTGCAAAAACAAAATTTAGCACTTCTTTGGTGAATCTGTACAAATAGGCATTCTTACAGCATTATTCATATGTATAATCCTGGTGAAGGAGAATCCAAAACAGTTATCAAACTTACAAATGGAGTTACCCTTTGATTCCAGCAATCCCAATCTTGGCAACTGATTGCATAGTAAAAACCACACATATGAATGAAAAATGTATAAAGTTATAGATTGAGAAACACTAAATATCAAAATTTCAAAACAACTCAAATTCTATCACTATGGGACTAGTTAGATTGATCAGGGTGTATTACACAATGGAATTTTATAGAACAAGATACAAGAATGGGACAGCTCTTCGTATACTGGGGCGGAAATAAACCAGGGATGTCTTTTTAAATGGATAAATGAAGGCATAGAGCAATGCATATATGTTAATATATGTATGCATAGAAAGGGAGGAATAAAAATTCATTATTATTCTTGCTTGATATTTGCATAAAGATATACTGAAAACATATGCAAGAAACAAATACCAGTAGGTTATCTATCAAAAGTGGTAAACGGAAAGCAATGGATGGGATCAGAGAGAGGAATAGGAATTCTGGGCTTACTGATTCGGTTTTTGGGCCATGTGAATGTGTAACCTACTAAAATTTTCGTTTTTAATTAGAGGTCCTATATTTATGTACTTAAGTATTTATTTTGTATTTTATTTTTTATTGTGGTAAAATACAGATAACACAAAATTTTCCATTTTCACTATTTTTAAAGTGTCCGAGTCAATAGCATTACATTCATGATGTTGGGTCACCCTCAGTACTATCAATTTCCAAAACTTTGTCATCACCCCAAACAGAAACTCTGTTAGCCATTGTGCAGTATCTTTCTGTTCTTCCTTTCTCCCATTTTCTCGTTACCTCGAATTTTCTTTCTGTTTCCATGAATTTTCCTATTCTGGAAATTTCTTTTTTTTTTTTTTTTTTTTAAAGATTTTATTTATTTATTTGACAGAGAGAAACCACAAGTAAGCAGAGAGGCAGGCAGAGAGAGGAGGAAGCAGGCTCCCCGCAGAGCAGAGAGCCCGATGCGGGGCTCGATCCCAGGACCCTGGGACCATGACCTGAGCCGAAGGCAGAGGCTTTAACCCACTGAGCCAACCAGGCACCCCTGGAAATTTCTTATTAGTGGAATTGTACAATACTTGTTCTTTTATGTCCTGTTTGTTTCATTTAGCATAATGTCTTCAAGGTTTATCCAAATTGGTCCATGTATCATAATTTCATTTGCTGTTATGCCTGAATAATATTCCATAAATATATATGTAACATTTTATTTACCCGTTCATCTGTTGATAGACACTAAGGTTCTTTCCACCTATTGGCTGTTGTGTGTAACACTGCAATGAATGTTAGCATGTGAGTATCTGAGTCCCTGTTTTCAATCGTTTTGGCTATATAACTGCAAGTGCAATAGCTGGGTCATATGGGAATTCTGTATTTATCTTTTCAGGGAATTAATAAAGTTTTTTCTTAATGGCTGCATCCTTTAAAATTCCTACCAGTAATGTACAAGTGTTCCCGCTTCTCAACATGCCAACACTTGTTATTTTCCATTATTTTCATTGTAGCCATGTTAGTAGGTATGAAGTTATATCTCATTGGGATTTGACCTGATTAAAATTTTAAATTAATGAGAAAACTGTTTCATCAAAGTCTTCTACTAAAGTATAATAACAATGAAAAACACCACCTCAATTGTGTTATTAAGTCTAAAAGTTGGTTGACAGCTTGTAAGACTCTTAGCCCTCAGGGGCACGGACTGGGCAGACCTGTCTTCTGAATGTACATGAAAGCCACTCATAATTATGGTTATAATTATTGAATGTTTACCAAATGTTTACTGCTTTATGTAAAGTACATAGTACTGTGAGATAAATATTTTTATTCCCCTTTTTATAAAGGAGAGAACTGAGGGCCTTCTAGGATAAAGAACATAGCAACAATCAGACCGTTAGTAAATGGCAGCACCAGATTTTGAATCAATATCTAGTTGACTTCTGGTTCTATGCATTTTTCACCATAATCGGGCCTTGGAGGGGTGGAGGCCGCCAACAGGGGACAGAAGTTAATTGGTTACATTTTACCTGCTATAATTTTACGCACATCACTTTTTCTTGTCCAAATTTTGTTCCATTAAGCCAAGACTTTTCCTTTCTTTCCATGTCCATACTGTGGCATCTTTCTAACTTGCACCATTTTCTCTGGAATCTTAGACACACAAAATACTTTCAAAGAACACAGGTCTTCCTGCCAACCTGGCACCTGAGGTTCTCTCATTTCTCTGGGACCTGTGAATGTCCCAGGCCTCATACTGCTATTTCAAATATGCTTCCGGCCAAATGGCAGATTCCTCCAAAGAGAGGAGTGAGGTATAACGCAGAAGAGACAGGCTGCACTTCAGGCTAATCTGAACTGGGGCCTGACAGAGGGAGATAGGAGAAGTGTCCAACGGCCAGGCATTCCATCCATGATCTGATAAGTGGAATGAATGATCAACACCTTTGAGTGATATCATACCCTGCTCTGGGCATAGGGCCCTCATCTGTGAATAGCGACTGCCAAAGGCCTCTTAGGAGGGGCCCACCCTACCCGAGAGAGTTCACTGCAGAGCTAACCAATCACTTCTACACAGGTCCCTGTGTGGGTGTTGGCTGTTAGCAAGGCTGAAGCAGCCCATTACCACACAGAGAAATGCCTTGAACCCTGGGAAAATCTGGCCCATTATGCTAAGCTCTTTTCCTATAGAAACACAATGCAGTTTTTACCAATTCCTCTCAACACAAAGAAGCTTTTAATGGGATATATTACAATGGAAGCATTTCACCTGGAGGGGAGTACTCCAAAATGGATTTGTGTCCTTTGAATGATTATGTAAAAATAAACTTAAAAGAAAAATGACCCAATTTATGAGAAAGTCTTTTTGTATATTTTAAAACTACCCATTTAGGAAAAAAAAAATTCTGAACAAGTTGCGTAGGTTATAGATTTGGGCTCAAAGGGAAGGTCAAAAGAAAGTGAGATCTGAAGCTTCTTGGAAAGATGCGGAATACGTATGCCCCACAATTTCTTTCTTTGTGCTACTTGTAGCATAAAACCCAGGACTCTGCCACGACTCTGTTCTCACCCCCCCCCCTTTTTTTTCAGGTTTAAGTATTTTTAAATTACTTTTAAATAAGAAAAGTAAAATGTGAGTTTATTTTCACTGTAAACTTTACGTAGAGAAAAAAATGAATCCTTCTTAACTCCGTCTCATGCCCACACAAGCATTGTCTATAACCAAGTTAGTGTGTATCCTTCTGGGTCTTTTATAAACATTTGCACTGACGTAAGTACATTGTGCCCCAGCTCTTTAATCAATGAACATCTATTCAACAGGGTTTGTTTTGTTTTGTTTTTTTTTTTTTAAATCACTTACTCTTTAGAAGGCTTTGTGTAGGCACAGGAGATGTGGAAAAATTGAGTCATAATGTATTAAACCCTTAATTACCTTATGGCAGGAATTTACATTTGGTGTTGGATTTAATCAGCACAAGACCTCCTGAAAAAATGTACTATCATTTGTCTTTTAAGTGAGAAAACTGAAGTTCAGAGAAGCTAGGTAATGCATCCGAGATCCCAGATGACAGAGTTCAGATTCAAACTAGCACTGGCTGTTTCGAATCCGTACCTTAACGTAACACGACAGTGCTCTGAAATGGGAGTTGGCATTCCTTCAGTGTGCAAGGCACACTTCTCAGGGTTTACCTTATATTGGCTCATTCAATTTCCACAATGACATGAGTACAGACTGTTATCACCCCCATTTTACAGATGAGAATCAGCGAAGTTAATTAACTTCCCTAGATCATGTCAGTGATAAGTGGTAGACCTGGGATTGGAATCCAGATTGCCTGGTTGCGTGGCTTCCGATCCTTCGTTATGGCACCAATCCCAATATTTTGTGCACAGAGGCAGACTCATGTTTACACACTATGTGGCTCTTAATCATGTTTGCTTAGAGTTTTAAACAACATGGAAAAATGCTTAGTTGTAATGTAAATAAAATAATAGAATTCAGAAGTGCATGCACAGTGTGATCCTAATGATATCAAACATATATGGCCTAAAAATTAAGCAAGAAATTAATCTGTTTGGGTTCCTCCTGCTTATGGGTGTTTTGTTTTGTTTTTTTCCTTGCAATTTCAAAAAGGTCACCAAGTCTCTGTGCTCTCTTTACTCAGCTTAGATTTTATGGGCCAAAAACAAAGTTGCTAGACACTCAGCAGCTCCCACACCCACTTTCCACTCACCCTCCTAGAGGAGATGATGCCAGGTTGTGGGGTCGCTGAAAGGCAAGTTTTTGGAAAGGAGAGGAGGTGGAAATAGGAGAATTGGCAGAACTTCTCATCACTGGAAAGCAGCTGTTTTTCCTTTTGTTTTGTTTTCTGGGTGGAGCCCAGTCCTCACATCCATGGTGACACCCAACCCACCAATAACATGACTGGAAGGATAGTGCAAGTGCATGGTGAGGGGCGGGGGGGAAAAGATGGGGGTTGGGGTTTAAGCATTAAGAACTGTGGACAAGGAGGCCATATCAAAGATCTCTGTTCCTGGCTTTAAAAAGTTGAATAACTATAGTCACCAGTATAGAATGACTAAAAGAATACCTTTCCAGAATATTCTTGACTGCAAAAGATTACATAAAACTTCTTTGGAAGACATCTCTCCACCTAGCTTCCACACATAGTATAGGGGTTAATAATCACTGAGATTTTCCTCCGACTTTGCTGATGGGGCCTTAGATTAAATTTGACTTGAAGACAAAAAGGAGCATGAGATTTTACACAGAGAAAAGAAACAGGAAAACCTCAACAGTTGTCTTTGGGTAGTGGAACTGTTGGTGACTTTTTTCTTTATAATTTTCTGTATTTTCAAGTTTTCTATGATTCTCACTTGTTACTTACAAACTCATAAAACCAATTACTTTTTTTAAACTCTTATTAATTATGTCACTTCCCCGTCCATCTGGCTTAGTCATGCTTTATTTTCATCTAGACATTTTTACACTGCAAATGTTTGTTACAAGTAGGACAGCTAGGATTTTTCTCTAAGATCCAGTCCTAGAATTTGCATTTAGATATATGTAAATTAAAGCAATTTAGGCCAACATTATTCTATATCCTACTTGAAAAGAATTTTTAAAGTGTTGAGGAAAACTAGAGGGATTTAATCAGTTTGCTCCACATGAAACTTTAAGTCTAGGATCAGGCACATAAGTGATGGCAGGGGCCAGGCCAGTGTCATGAATGAGAGAAGCAACACTTCAACTAATACTCCTGAGTGTTTATTTTGGCATCTAATCCAAACTTCTAAAAAAAGGGAAATTGGGCCAAGTATACCGCTCTAAGAGAAAACCTCTAAGGCTGCTTGCATAATGGGAGAAACCACTTTGCAACTTCTTGAGTCAATCAACTGGTTTACAGTTATAGTTATTCACTTCAATTAGATGTGAACTGATGCTAAAAATAAACACACTGTGTCAAGTTACTTTATCCCAGACTTTAGCAAGTCTATTATAAAGCTCTAGAAACTAGTGAGTTTTAAAAGACCATCTTGAGACAGATCCATCTTTAGCCAGACCCCCAAATGCAAACTGGATCCTTGTGCCTCAGATCAGCACCAGGTCAAGGTCAGGCTTCCCAGGTGCTCCCTACACTGATTTCATGTATCTGAGATTGTCGGAAAGATTCCAGTTGTTTGTTACCAATACATTCTTCTGGGTCACATAGTCTCACCTATAATTTACCTTCCAGTGTTTGCAAGAACTTCTCTCCAGAGCACTGTTTCCCATTGAGCCATGCTGGTGTTTTTAAGTTTATTGTCTCCTTGTAAGCTAGCTGCATACATACAAACTGGGTCCCACTGCTCAGCTTTGTGTCATTTCTTTGAGCCTACTAGCCTGCTTCCCCAACCTGCCAGACAGACCTTAGAGGTTTGCTTGGGTATGTGCTTGCCAAACATGGCCATGAACCTGGACCCTGTCTGCTAAAATATCTTGCCCTTGGTATCTCCTCCTATTCCATCTGTTTTGGTAATGAAAGATTCCTTCCTTCTACCCTTATCTCTCTGCACTCCAACACTCAAATCAGTTTTGTGTCTTGTGATTCTCACCTCTCATATAATTAAGTTCAATAAACCATTTCTTGAGTAACACCCTCATGTGAGTGCTACTTTAGGTATACAAAGATTAGAATTAGAACTTCGCTCCTGAGAGATTTAGACTTTAGCAGGTGTAATAGCTTCCTAGGGCTGCCTTAACAAAGTCCCCCCAAACTGGGTAGCTTAGAAAAATAGAAATTTATTGTTGCACAGTTCTGGTGGCTACTTCACAGCGTTGACAGAGATGGGTCTGTCTCGGGGCTGTGGGGGAGCATCTGTTCTTTATCTCTCTTCTAGTTTCTGACAGCGCGGACATTTCTTGGTTTGTAGATGGCATTCCCTCTGTCTTCACTTTGCCCTCCCTCTATATCTGCCTGTGTCCAAATTTTCCCATTTATAAGGAAACCCATCATATCGGATTCAGTCCCTAACCTACTTGTCTTAACTTAGCTAGGCTAAGTTACTTCATCCTAACTTAGCTAATCACATCAAGACAACCCTATTTCTAAATAAGGTCATAGTGAGAGACAGTAGAGGTTAGTATTTCAACACATGGATTTTGGGGGGCCACGATGCAACCTGTAACAGTAGGAAAAATGCACACAAATGAAATTAACTGAAATAAAGCCTGAGAAACTGAGGAGTAATGATAAGGGCTACGTGCTAGCAAAGCACAGAGGAGAGGTGTACATTGTGACTGGGATTGACTGGTCGACCATCTCTCTGCCAGAGATGGCTCACGGCAGAATGAAGCTGTCATTTGAGCAGTATGACCAAGGATTCTCCTGGTGGTGCTGCCACAGAGCAGAGAAGAATGTCCAGCTGCAGCTGAGCATATGAAAGCCTCCCGCTTCTGTGGGCAGCAGGCCAGAGTGGCTGGGCTCCTCAGGGCACACCTTTGACTTGGCTCCGAGTCCACCACAGAGCAAATGGTCTCCCCACAGCATACGCTGTACATCTAATATCTGGGTGTCAGAGTCTACTGCACTTACCAGATTTATTAGATGGAATTGCCGGAGGGCGGAAGTACCAAAAAGTATGAGTAATTAAAACACTGAGCAGCAATATTATTAAAGGTATATTAAAATCAATGACATCCATTTGAAAAGATATATTTCACACCCTGTCCTCCACAGTGGGAGATGTGGCTGAGCAGAAACAGGTCAAGCAGGGAGTATTGTTAATGAAGGTCCTTGTGGAAAAGGCTGCCGGAGACAAAATGAGTTAAAATCTTTATTGTGTCTTGACAGCCCACATGAATCTATGATGATGATAAATGTTCTCATTTAGAACTTTTTCTTTTCCTGAGACATTTTACATGCTATCTCCAATTTGCTTTGAATTTCTCAAAAGACATATGTTCTCAAAAGAAAGTCTCTGCTTCTTTTCATTAAGTAAGATCTTATCAGGGTGTTTGCATGTGGCATCACGTTTAAACTATTAATCTTATGACAAGATATTAAAAAGGGGGGAGGGGGATTCCTTAACAGGTTGAGGGCCATTACACTTGAGAAATAGCCCTCAGCACCCAACAACAAGCACCGGTCCAGAAACTCAAGTGCAATGATTAATAAGTGCTTTCCTGAAGCTAACGTTCCCAGCGAGAAGGTTGCTCCTCAAAAAGGGGCACAGTGGACAGTGGAAGCAAAAATGGCTTGTGTGCCACCACTGGGCTGGAACTTGGTGTTGCTGGATCATTGACATGTAGAATCCTGGCTGGGCTCCAGGGAACAATTGTTAATTCTCGGCAACATTAAGGCTTCTCTGGTATCAAGACATAAGCCAATGGGGTAACACAAGTTTGGGGGTAAGGAAAAAGATGATAATTCCCTACTTCTACTATAACACTTCCATAAAATACACAAACACATACACACCTATGAACACACACACACACACACACACACACACATCCTAACAGACCAACAGAAACATTGGCTTAAGAAACAGCTTTGAAAAAGAAAAGAAAGAAGAGAAAAGAAAGAAAGGAATAGCTTTAGAGTAAGTCTAGACTTGCTGGGCCATAACACACTATGATAAGGCCTTTGACATTTGTCCTAAGACCGTTGGGAAGTCCTTAGTGGATTTTAAGCCAGAAAATACACAATCATATTTGTACTCTTCAAAGGTCATTTTGACTGCAGTATGGGTAACAGATTTCAAACAGAGAAAGAAGACAGAAGCTATTGAAGGAGTGCAGGAGACTACCTTGGCCTAAGGCAGGCTGATGGAATTAAGCAAAGTGTGTAAATCCCAGCAATACTTTGGATGTCAAATCAAAGGACTTGATGGTGGCTTGAATACTGGGGAGAGAGGATTTCTGGGCATGCAACCAGATGGGTGGTATGGCATTTTCAAAGACAAGGAAGAATGGGGATATTTCAGATGTGATGGAGCAGGTCATGAGTTGGCTTTGGTGCGTTTGAGTTTACAGTGCTTCTAAAATATTTAAGTACTGATGTTAAATTGGGGATGCCCATGCTTAATGTAACCTGACATCTAATCTAGTCAGTATTATCTCATGACCATCTAGATAGCTTTCATTTGTTTTTTGAAGTCAGTCTTAAGTTTTTTTGTTTTAAAATTCAAACGTTTTTGTAACTGGAGAAAATAGGAGATCTTAGTTTGCATCATATTTGTAAATTAAATGTACACAAAATGTCCCTGGAACTGCTTTTCTCCCCCCCCCCCTCTTTTTTTTTAGCCTGAAGAGGTGCTGTCATTTAAAGTAGTAAAAATCATACAGGGGTCAAAGGTCTACCAGAGCATAGGAAAACAAAAACAAAAACAAAACAAAAACCAACCCAGGTAAGAGAAATGAAGTTTGTCATAGTATGGAATCTGTGTCTTCTACTCAATCTTAACCAGCGTTTTCTATTCTTCTCCAGATCATATATGTTTGGTGTGTCTACTCAGCAAATACAGAGTATGGCCACATGGTACTGATCTGGCCAATATGTCAGGGTGAAGCCTGCATTTAGACTACCCACTGGGGGTTCAGAAATATGTCCACTCCATGTTCCCTCCAACTAGCTTGAGAAATGTCTCAGAATTTTCCGTGATATTATTCCGAATCACTCCATGAAATAAATGTCAAGTATTTTATCTCCATTTCCCTAAAAGAGAGAACGGGTTGCTAGGGGAAATGCCCAAGTCAGCCATAAAGCATTTCCAAAGGGAAGACATATTGAATGAAAATGATAATTCTTGTCTTGTTTAACAAGCTCTCATGGCAGCTCCTGAGGGTAGTAAAATTTATACCCCTACCAGGACAGCCCCAGAATACGGCATCAGCACACGATGGAGGGCAGTCCTGGGAAACTGAGAACAATGCTGTTGTCAGCTTCCCTGTACTCAACTGAATAATTTGTCTCTGTTGGATCTGGGAGGTTTGCACCTCATGGGGTAGGAGAGGGTGCCGTCAGTAAGAAATGTTTTACCTAGGCTTTTCTCAAGAAAAAGGATGACCGAGTATGGGTCAAAGTGAAGCAGAACTGAGTTTAAAATTTACAGTACCCTAAAACTGAAGCTGGGTACTGATAATGGATTTGTACTCTTTGAGATGCCCTGGGCTGAGAGAAACGGGGCAGCTAGAGAGATCCCAGAGGGACTTGAGGGAAGGAGGTGCAAGTCATCTTATGGCCTCACAGAACACAGAAGTGGGAAGGAACACGAGGTTGCAGTAAACGCTGGGTTTACTCCCATTCCATACTTATGCTTTATGATTTTCGACTTTCTCATGAGTCACATGGAATCACTAAGACTTACCTTATAAGGTACTTGTGACGAAGAAATGAGTGAATGATGCCAGGGTTAGAGCGGCACCTGACACCTGGCAGGAGGGCTATACATAGTGGATGATTAATATGGAAGTAAAAGTTCAAGTGTTATTATTAGGAAATTATTTTGGAGCATAATTTGTATTTGTTATTGCACATGAGATTCTCATATAAAGAAAAAGATCCATTTAAAATGAAAAAAAAAGTGACACTTCCGCCTTTTGTCATGAGAGGCAATTCATGTTTAGAGAAAAATAAATCAGAATATTCTCTCATGCCCACAAAAACCAGTGGGTACGCAGGCTATGCCTAAGAATTTGTGATGATGTTTAAGGCAAGGCTACCATGTTCAGACCTTGAATACTGCCTTTTTTCTGACAAGCCCTTGCTGATCATTTCTGATTGGGTCAAGAAGAGTCCCAGCGTGGTATTTTGGAAAATTCTCTTTTAAAAAGGGAAAGTATCATCTTTTATATATTTTTCCTCCACCCCTTCCTGCTGCGTGAAATTTACATCTAATGGTGGGTGCTTATAGAACCATTTTGGGTCACAAGTCATGTCTTTAATGGAAATCAAGTGAAGTAAATCAACAGTATTGAAAGGTTTGTGATTTCAGATACCCGACTAGTACTATGCTAGCTTTGGACTGCTGTATTAATTGTGATAAAAGCCATGCTTCTTTAGAAAAAAGAGCCCCTCACTCTGATGACTAAAACAAATTAGAAATTGATTTCCTTTTCCTGGTTTGGAAAAGACAGAGCGCCTCAAAAATCACCCAGGGACCCAGACTGTTAGGGCACTCTGCCGTTCTAAATATGCGGTTTCTAGCTTGCTTAATTTTTATTATTTCAAGCCAGTGGAAAGAAAAGAGCACAAGGAGCACACACCCAGTGACAGAAGGCACATATCACTTCTGCTCCGGTGGTTTGGGTGAGACTATAGCCTTTCAGCCACACCTGCATGCCGGGAAAGCTAAGAAATTCTCAGCTGGACAATCAGCTCCTGTGCCCAGCGACCATTTTATTACAATAGAAGAAGGGTATAGTGTTTTAGTGAGCAAATTACAGTCTCCACTAAGACCGCTAATCCTCATATTCTGTCCAGATAGTAGAAAAATATCATCCATCTTGTTTAAGATGCATTTGGGGCTTTTGTTTTTCGCAGTTGTACATAATCTTAATCGATACTCTCTTTTCTCATTTCATGGTTTATTCAATGAACTTCTTATCTGTAAATCATATATTTGGATTGGTAGATAAATGCTACATTACATTCCAGCTCTAAAATTCTAAGAATCATCAATCCTTTCTTTCCCAATGTTCTTAATGAACAACTTACAGGTTAAAAAACAAGCATTTAATTTTTCCCCCCACCCTATGGCATTGTAGCAGTCACTTGCAGAGGGGCCCACGGTAAGCTCGTTTGTGTGAAGGTGAGAAGGCAAGCATGGCTGCGAGCTGATTCCACCAGAAGCTGGAAAGGATAAGTCTTTCACTGATGGAGGATGTGGATGGAAGATTTTCAACTACGGTGAAGAATAGCAGTTAGAATATCAGGTTGGAGAGTCTCTTGTTCTAGAAGGCTTCATCTTCTCAGCCTTCCTAGCAAAAGTCACTCCCACAGGATAAGGGGGTTATATTAGTGAGAACACTTTTGTTTGAAAGCGACTGAAAACGTTAGCCAAAAGGATTTAATAAGATATGACTGATGTTATCTGGAGATATATTTGTTTGGGGAGAGAATTATTTCGAGGAGAGCTTGAGTCCTGGTTCAGATGATGTCACCAGATATATTTCTTGGTTCTGTTTCTTTGGAGTTGGCTTCTCTCTTTCTGTCTCTCTCAAACTCTCTCTCGGTCTCTCTCATCACCACACCTCCTTCCCTAGAAGATTCGGGTTTACAACCACACAAAAGAGAGAGTCTGCCTCCCCATTCAGTAGTTTGAGAATTGAGTCTCACTGCCCTGATTAGGCAGCCTTGGTTTGTATCCCTGTCTATGGCCCACGCACTATGACCAGGAAAGTGGAACGAACAGATGACTTAGCTTTGTTTCCACACTGCACCCCTGAAGGACAGGCAGAGTAAGCTTGAAGCCAAGCACACAAGCTGAATGTGGGACAGTCAGGGCATTGTGGCCATAAGAAGAGAAAATAGAATAGTGAGTGTCAAGAACTCCATACATTCCTTTCATTTTTGTCCCAGACGTGAAACTTCAAAGGGACAGAGTTCAAGGTCTCATCTAGTTAATGTTTTCCATCTTCAAGTGCAACATCTCTGAGTAATGTACAGCCCTCCCAAGTCATGTTAAGATGTTGGTGCTCGTGGTTGGTTGACCCATGGTTAATGAGTAAGTTTAACTAGCCCAAGATACTCAGTGCACAATGGTAGTCTGTTGTCCATGACTAACTAGTAAGTTTAACCATCTCAACACATGCAGTGAACAATGGTGGAAAAAGGACAAGGTAACTGTAACCAAAACGTTTATTTAGAAAGCAGGGTGGGTGGAAAACAATGCACACTGAATTCCAGGTCATGGTATGCATGCATCTTAGTCTAGGGGCAGGGAAAGCAGTGACTCATTGCCTTGACAGGGAAAATTTTGTTCACTCGGTCTGGTTGACCTTGGTTTTATTCTCTGACATCATTGCCCATCATCATTTTTTTTTTTTTTTCTTATTGCTCCTGTTTCCAGTCTGTGGAAGGATCTCCTTTGTGCCTTGTCTTGCTCAAGAATTGGGTACTGGGGAAGATGCTCTTTCAAGATGCTTTTTTGGAACCCACTTCATTTTCGTATTTTCAGAGGTCTGGGAATTATTTTACATGTTAGCCAGAAATTTTTATTCACCTATCTCCTTACCTCAGTCAATGTCACATTCTAGCTACTAGCTTTTGCAAAACATCATTGAAGGAATTAACTTTAATATAACATTACTCTTTTACTTGAAAATGATTAGAAGCTCAACTCAAACTGGTTTAAGCAAAAGGATAAATTTATTGATGTAGATAATTGAGAAGTCCAGGAATAGCATTGGCTTCAGGTAGAACTTATTATGTTCAGATGTACACTTATCTATCCATCTACTTCTTCTAGGTCCATTCCATTCTCAGACTTCATATGGGGGCTTCCAACAGCTTCAAAATCATACCAGAATATCTTGGAGGTCTTTCTCCTTCCAAGCCAATTAAGATAATTTGGCTAAATAAAAAAGGAACAGATTCTGAGTAACATAGACACTTGCATGCACACAAAACCCCACCATACAAATCTACTTAAAATGTGGGTGGAAATGTGGAGCTTACTGGTCTTTCCTCATATTCCCCATTTGAGAAGAAATCTGAAAGCCTGGATTCTCTACATGGGGGACTGAGTCTTAGAAAACATGTCGTTTAACCTAGATGTCACCAGCCCGGTGGAGAATGCCGTGTGAGAAAAGTTGCTTAAATAATTTGTTATTTTTGATTTTGTTGTTCTAAGTACTTTTTGTCCCTGAGACTCCTGAAGAACAAACATTTACATCAGGGCAGCAACAATAACATAGTGACTGAGATGATAGTAGCTATGTAGCATTCTTTCTGACCTGATGGTTAATTTGTGTCAACTTGGTTAGGCCATATACCTAGGTATTCTTTCTAAACATGGCTTTGAATGTTGCCTGAAAGTTTTTATTTAGATGAGATTAACATTTAAATCCATAGACTTTGAGTCAAACAGATTCATGTCATAATGTGGGTGGGCCTCATCCAATCACGTGAAGGCCTTAGGGGAAAAAAAAGACTCAGGATCCCCTAGGAAGAGGGAATTCTACCTACAGAAAGTCTTTAGAATCAAGTTGCTGCATCAGTTCTTCCCCAGGGTCTCCAACTTGCTCGTCAACCCTACAGATTCTGGGCATGCCAGTCTCCACAATCACATGAGCCTGTTCCTTAAAATAACTTTTTCTTTTTGTCTCTGTCATTCTTCTTACACACACACACACACACACACACACACACACACACACACACAGACACACACTCTGCTAGTTCTATTTCTTTGGAGAATCCTACTACAGAGAATCCTACTACGTAGAGCTAATGTAGGTATGGTACTAATACATTGGGCAGGGTCAACTCAGTTTCCTATCGCTGCTGTAACAAACGACCCTCAATTTAATAACTTCCAACTGCATACATGTAGTTTCAGAGGTCAGAAGTCTGACACAGGTCTTGTGTGGCTAAATCAAGGTGTCGGTAGGCCTTCATTCCCTCTGGAGGCTCTAGGAAAGAATCGGTCTCCTTGCCTTTTTCAGCCCTAGAAGTGACTTGAATTCTTTGGTTGGTAGCAACTTCCTCCATCTGCAAAGCCTATGGTGAGGTATCTTCCAATCTCTTTGAGTTTGATTCGCCCGACTCTATCTTATAGAGACCCTTGTGATCACCTTGGCCCCACCATATCTCCCTCAAAATCCTTCATTTAATCACACCTGCAAAGTCCCCTTTGCCATAAATGACACACTCACAGGTTCTGGGGAGAAGGACATGGACATTTTAGAGAATCATTATTCTACCTACCACAGCTCTTAAAAAAAGATTGGCATTTTGGGATGCCTCCAGTCACCCATTCAACAAGTACTTACTGAAGGCCTACTACAGGCTGTGATCTGGGACAACTTTGTGCTGTTCTGGAAGTTGGAATTTCAGCCAGCAGTACACAAGATAGATGCGGTTTTCACCCTGTTGGAGACCATACCTAGTAGGCCCTGACACACACAGATATGAAAATAAGCACATATAATCAGGCAATTTTAAATACGGATAAGAACCTGCAAAAAGAAAGAAAAAAGAAAAATAATAATATGGAGCAATGGGATGTCTAGAGGTTGGCTGGATGATTTCTGAGGTGCAAGTTTTTGAGCTGCAACTTAAAATATAAGAAGCTGCCAGCCACGCCAAGATATGTGAGAACATCTCAGGTGGAGAAAAGAGCCATGGCACAGGCCTCAGTTAGTAATACATGTGGTATGTTTGAGAAAAACGTCATGCTAGTGCATAGGGAAAGCACGATACAAGAGAGTGTCCAGATAGAAGTAGAGACAGGTCCTGTAGGGCAGGGGCAAGGAGTTCGGATTTACTAAAGGCCTCAGCAGGCAACATGTCTTCCCTCACAGAATGTTCCTTGGTAGAGAAACATGATACCAAGAAGGACCTGCTCACCAGGTGAGCTGTCAGTGACTCTTTTCTGGCTGAGGAAAAATTGGTCAAAAATCTTCTCTTCAGCACCTTATCCCTGATAGCAATTTTACTTTTTCCCAGAGAATATTTCTTAACCACACCAGCAGTTTGCCACAATCAGTACACGGGCAAAACTTAAGCAGAGAGCAACAACTCTTTGAGCTTACATATAAATATCTGAATTCGCTGATCCTTTTTCAAATGTGTTTTACTTGTGTGGAAATAACCCCTGAATATTCACAGAAAAAGAGAAAATTAGGTGTGTTATCTTTTAGCTGAATGATTTGGTATTAGTTTCTTTTCACTACCCAATAAAAAAGCACGGATGACTTCCCGGCTCTCCTGGACTCCAATTTCAACTATGTTTCAAGAAACTCTATTTTAAGTTTCTGCTCTTCACAACCGGAGAAATTCTCTGTGTTTCTCAACACATATAAACCTGGCATAGAAAGAGCGGAAAGGAAAGGGGAAAATTGCTTTGGTAATCCTGTAGGGTAATTCAGCTTGAGGGGGAAAAAAGAGTCACAACCTTATTTTTCAAATTCAAATAAAAAGAAATGTATCCTTTGCTGTGGTGGCAGGGAGGCCAGGATGAAAAACGGAGTTAAATAGCAACTGGAGAACCAGAGGCAGCAAAGAGCAATTAAACGAAAAGCATCATAGGAAAAACAAACAAACATGCAAACAACACACAAGGGCTAGCTTGATCCATGGTAAGAATATCAACCTTTGTCCCAGTTCTATCTAGAGTGCTGTCCCTACTAGACCTTTCTCTTGCCCCACAGCCACCCAGTTCATTAATTTATGGTTTATTCTTCCTAAATTTCTTGTAGCAAAAATAAGCAAATGGATTTGTATCCTTATTGTCTGTTCTCTCTCACCGAAAAAGGAAGCATGTTACCCTATGCTTTGCTTTTTGTCTACATAGCTTTTAATAACTCCCTATCAGTTTCTCTCTCTCTCTCTCTCTCACTGTGTGTGATTTCACACTCCATTGTTTCATGGTTCTACTGTCATTACTCAGTCTCCTATGAATGAATGGTCTTTTGGGTCATTTCCTATATTGCTATCATGTATAATGATGAATATGTAACTTTGGTTTTGTATCTGTGGGACAGCAGCTTCAGGCAAATTCCTAGAAGTGGGGTGGTTGTGTCAAAGGGTAAACACGTGTGTAGTTTTGCAAGACATTGCCAAAGTCCTTCAAGTGAGATTGTACAGTGTTGCACTCCCACGAGCAATTTGTGAATGCCAGTTTCTCCACAGCCTCACCAAGAATGGGGTGGTAGTCTTTAAAAATTGTGCCAGTCTGATACTTAAGAAATTGTGTCACACATCAGACTTAATTAGCGTTTCTCTTATTGTAAGTAAAGTTGAATACTTATTAACACCAGAGTTAAGTCCTTTTTCCGGAATTATGTTTCTGTGGTTTTTTGTCCATTTATCTCTAAGCTTTTGATATTTTTTCCTTTTTAGTGAAACATGTGTTCTGTATCTCTGTGACACCTGAGTTTGTTTTTTTTCTTTTGCAGTGTTTTCTTTTGTTTGTTTGTTTATTTTAGGTTTGGCTTATGGTTTCTTTGATATGTGATTTGTTTCTGCTTAGTAAGATTTACCAGTCTTTTCTTTTATTGCAACTGGATTGTGAATCTAGTTGAAAAGGCTTCCTCTGCTCCAAGATTATAAAAAATTCACCCGTGTTTTCTGTTAATAGTTACATGGTCTCATTATGTACACTTCCATTTCAGATTCATTTGGTATTTTTCCTGGTGCATTGTGGGAGGTAGGAATCCATTTTTATCTTTTTTCCAAATGGCCATCCTGGTGACTTTTTCTTTATTTTTCTTCTTTTCCAGAACTTTCCAAGCTATTCTTTCATGTTTATTTTTTCATATGATCTTCAAAAACATCTTGATGAGGAGTGTGTTTGTGGAGGAATGGGGGGAATTGCGCAGAATTTATACATTCAATTGAAAAAAATGATATCTTTATGATAATGGAAAGCATTCTATCCAAGGACAAGTACCTCCTCCCATTTATTTAAATCTCTGTCTTTATCAGAAATGTTTTTAAGTTTTTATCATATACATTCTGCCCATGTCTTGTTAAGTTTATTCCTAAATATTGGGACAGAGGGGGAAAAATTGTAAGAGAAATTTCCTATGGCAACTGCTATTAGTCATTGTCTATACATATAGAGATTATCGGTTTGTAGGTAAATTTTATATTCTCTACCAATGTTGTTTGTGTTAGTTTTGTTTAGATTTTGAATTTTTAAAGCTTTCTTTGAGATATAGCTCATGAGTAAATTTGGTAAAAAATATATGTTAGAAAAAGAGAGAGGCATGTTCAATTTTTTAAAGTAGAAATTTCAATATACCTATAAACTGATGTTTAATAATTCTAATAGTCAATGATCTATGTTAATTTCTCTGTATTTGAATGGACAAAGCCTATTGATCTCTTTTAATATTTCCCAAACTAAGAAATTATATTTCTCTAAATTTCCTCCTTTTTTAAAATGAATTTTCTTCTGGTACTTTGAATCTGTTATTTGGCACATAATAATTTGTCTCTACTGAAACTTCATTGTGCACTGTATTGTTGTCAAGGTGAATACATGGTTCATATTTTTTCTCAAATAAGGTTACCATTCTAATTTAATTTTTGTTTCAATAAACAAATTTTTGCACTTTTTTGTTTAAGTTCTCCACTTATTATTTGTTTTAAGTATTTTTCTTCTAAGGATACATTTATTTTTGTGGCTATCATATAATTTTACTACATGTTTTCAAACTTAATAGCTATCACTAAATTTTTTTCCCCAAGGTGGATGTAGTGTTTATTCCTACCAGCAACCAAGGATAGCTCCAAGTGTATCATGTTTTTATAAAACTCTATAATTTATTCCCATCTGATGACCATTAAATAGATTCTCATTGTGAGGGGTTTTGGTTTTTTTCTTTCATTTTTGAACACATTTTTTAATATTTTCTTGGGAATATGTATGTCTTTCACTTCTGCAAACAACTTGTTCAGAGACTTGTTTCTATTTTCCTTATTAATATTTAAGACCTCTTGAAATATCCTAGATGGTAGTTCTTTGCTAATCCTATTCATCAGGAATATTTTCTACCAGTTTTTGGGTTCCATTTTATTTTTTCATCAATCTTTTCTTTTATGGCTTATGTTTTTGTTTGTTTGTTTGTTTGTTTTGGCTTATGCTTTTTTATATCTTGTTTAAAAATCCTTCCCTGAGGTTCTTAAAGATAATCTCCAATATTTTCTTCTGAAATTTTGCAGTTTCTTTCTGCTTTTAAGTTTTTGGTAGATCTGGGATTGACTTTTTTTGCATGGTGTGGAATAGGCATAAACTTTAATGTTTTCCTATAAGACTAACCAGTTTTTCCTGCACTCTGTACTTAATAATCAATATTTTGTCTACTGATCTAAAATTGCACTTCTCTTTTATATTAAATTTCCTTTAATGGTTTGTTTATGCACTTTCTATTTTGCTTTATTGGCTTCTTTGTTTTAGCCTATCTTAAAATTATAGAGTGTTATATTTTATTGCTTTATAATAAAGCCTGATTTCTGTTGGGAAATTTATTTCACTTTTCTTGGCTATTGACTATTTATTACTTTTCATGTAAATTTTAGCAACTTGTCAAGACATAAAAACACTTGTTGGGCTTTGTATTTGAATTTTCTTGTTTTTATATATTAATTTGTGCAAAATAAACATCTCAACTGTATGAGCTTATCTTATCCATGAATATGGTCAATCCCTCCCTTAATTTAGGTTGTCTTTAATGTAATTTTCCCACAGGTCCTATGATTTGTTCTTAGTTGTGCTATTTGTCCTTATTTTGGTATGAATAGTCAGTTACCTTTTAAAGAAATTTAAAAAGAAAAAAAAATACCGTATATACAAGCATATTTAACATTTCTGGTGTACTTCTCTTTGGGTTATTTAGTTTTCCACCTATTATTATTTTTCTCCAGCCTGAAGAATTTGTTTTTAATATTCCTTAAGATGGTGTTCTATGGGCAATGAATAAAATTGTTCATAATATTTTTTAAATTTTTTCCCATGAGTATAGGATTTTAGTGATTCCTCTGCTTTCACTACTAGTATATATAACTTCTGTTTTCTGTTATTTTGTTCATCAGTCCAGCTAGACGTTTGTTAACTTGATTGATCTTTGCAGAGAACCAACTTTTGCTTTTGATGACTTACTATATTGTATTCTTTTTTACATTTCTTTGATTTTATTGTTATCTTTATGATTTCATTTTCTTCATTGTACTTACCTTATGTTTCTTTTGATCTTCTTTTTCCAATTTAAGTTAGAAGCTTAGATCATTTAAACTTTTCTACTTTATTTATGTAGATATTTAAGCTATAAATTTACCTCTAGGTCCTGTACTAGATGCATCTTATAAAGTTTGTATGTTGTATTTTCATTATCTTTCTGTTTAGAATTTTTAAAAATTTCTCTTGTTATTTTTTTTTGACTCATGAGTTATTTAGAATTCATTTAGCTATTTTTTTCTGAAAATCTTTTAAATTTTAATTATTGAGGACTATATTTGATTGCTGGATATAGTATTTAATTATAATGATACATTTTTTTCCTTTCAGCATTTTAAAAATATCATTTTGTCATTTCTTAGTTTGCTGTGTTTCCGGTAAGAAATTTTTTCTGTTTCCCTCTGTTTGTAATCTCTTCCTCACCCTCCCAACCTCCCTGCTACCCTGCCTCTGGCTACTTTTAAGATTTTCTCTTTGTCAGTGTTTTTAAGAAATTTTATTTTGATATGGCTTGTGGCTTTTCTTGTGTTTATTTTCTTGTGATTCAATGATATTCTTGGTTCGATATATTGATATTTTTCATCAAATACAAAAAATGTTTGCTCAGTCTTTATGTTTTCTGACCCCTGAATACTTCATGATCTGATTACATGCTTGTTAGTTTGCTTCATATTATCCTACAGGGCATAAGTCTCTGCTTTTGCTTGTTCAGTTGTTTGTTTCAGCATTTCTTTTTCTATTTTCTTAGATTAGTTTCTATTGTTCTATCATCAAATGCCCTCCTCTTTTCTCTCACAGTATGTAGCTTGTTTTTACTATCTAGAAATATTTTCATTTCAGAAAAATATTTTCATTTCATTTCAATATCTGAAATGAACTTTTCAGCTCTAGATGTTCTAATTTTAATATACAATTTCAATTTCTGCCTTCTTTTCCTTTAAGGCTTGATTATACATATAAAATCTATTTCAACTTCAGCAGGCAATTCACTTATAGAACAGCTTGACCTTTTCAAGCTTTAAAAGAATGCTTTGCTATGGTGAGTCTAGTATAGTTTTTACTAACGTACTCCTTTAATTCTATGTCTAACACATAAGCTTTCTGGTATCCCTACTGGATGCCCAGCATATTCAGTGAGCTTGCACCACTCTGGCTGGTTGGAACTCCAATGTCTCCATGTGCTTCTGGTCTGCAAGTTTCAATTGTCATTCAGTGCTATGGTGTTAATGCTTGTGTCCCCTCAAATTCATATGTTGAAATCCTAATAGCCAATATAATGGTATTAGGATGTGGGACTTTGGGAGTTTTCTGGGTCATGGGAACAGAGCCCTCATGAATGAGATTAATGCCTTATTAAAAGAGGCTCTAGAGAGATCCTTTGCCCTTTCCGTCATGAAAGGACTCAATGAGAAGTCATTGCCCATGAATTAGGAAGAAAGCCTTCACTGGAATATGACCATGCTGGTACCTTGATCTTGGACTTGCCTAGCCTCTGGGACTGCAAGAAATAAATATCTGTTGTTTGTAAACCACTCAGTCTGAGGTATTTTGTGATAGTATTTCAAATGGACTAAGAAAGAAAATTGGTATCAAGAAGTGGGGTTGCTTCTGTAACAAATATCTAATAATGGGGAAGTGGCTTTGGACTGGGTAATGGATAGAGGCTGGATGGGTTTGGAGGTACAAGCTGGAGCAAACCCTTGTTGTCATGAATGGAACCCTAAATTCAATTCTCTTCAGAGCCCAAAAGGAAAAGAGACATATAGAGAAAGCCCAAATTTTCTTAAAGAATATGTAAGTGGTTGTGAACAAAATGTTGGTAGAAGTATAGATGGTAAAGGTCATTCTAATGAGGTCTCAGACAGAAATGAGGAACATGTTATTGAACATGGCAGAAATGCCATCCTTGTTACAAAGTGACAAAGGGCTTGGTTTAATTGTGTTGGTGTCCTAGTGTCTTGTAGAAGATAGAACTTGTGAGGGATGAAATTGGATATTTGGCTGAAGCTATTTTTTAAGCAAAGTGTTGAAGGTGCAGCTTGGCTTCTCTTGAATGCTAATAGTAAAATGAGGACAAAAAATGACTTGAAGATGGAATTACCAAAAAGGAAGCAGAATTTAAAATTTTAGAAATTTTTCAGCCTATCCCTATTGCATGAAATAAGAAAGTGTATTTGGAAGAGGACACTAAAAGTGTGACCAAGTGACCCTCTGATAAGGAGATGCATATGTGTGTGAACAGCAAACTTAATCAGTCACCCCAGCAGAAAAACAGCCAATATAAACTCAGGAGAAAGGAGACAGAAAGGATTGAAGGAACGTTGTCAGACTCATTAGGTTTTATAGGACAGAACCACAAAGCTACTGAGCTGTGAATGTGCAAAATTCTTTATGACAGAGGAAGAAGGATCCCAAAGGTGAATTAGAGGTCATTAGAGCTGCCTCATCAATTTCAAAAATGGGGGTCATTGCCTGGGTTTCAACAGACCAGAGAAATCACGCCCAAAGTTGTGGGGGTAAAACACCCACCCAGCAGAGTCATCGGGACAATGACTATCTCCACCTAGCTTTTGAAAGACATGTCTGCTTGGAACTGTGGGTAAGGGGGAGACCACTGCACAGAGGCGATACTCTGGGATGGGGCCACCCCCGGAATCCCACCTGGGAGAGCCATAGGCATGTGATCAATCCATGAGAGCTGCAAAGTGCAATAGAAGTTGTGCCCTGGAAAGCTGTTGGGGCAGGACAGTCTGTCTAATGGGTTTAAAAGGCTGAACCTTTGTCCCAGTGGACCATAAAGTTTAGGATTTGCTAAGGACCTGTTACCTCTTTCTTCTTTTCTAATGTTCCCCTTTGGAATAGAATAGGAGTATTTATCCTGTGTCTTTGCTGCACCTGTATTTTGGAAGCACACAACTTTTTTGACTTCATACCTTCACAACTGGAAAGCAATTTGCTTCAGGATGAATCCTATTACTGGTATCTGACTTAGATAATATTCAGATAAGACTTTGACTTAGACTTTTGATTTGATGCTGGTGTAAGTTGAGACACTCAAAACTATTAGAACAGTAAGAAATAAGTTTCTAGAAACCATAGAAAATAAGTTTCTTTTATTTATAAGCTACCTAGTTCCTAGTTTTGTTATCATTCCCCAAATGGACGAAGACTTTCAGTTTATCATTACCTAATGAGTTTTCTTTCTCCAGGAGTTCTTTGTTTTGACTGTAGCATCTCACTGTACACAGTGCAAACTTTTTTTTTTTTTCTTTTAACATTTACCAAAAACTTGACACTTCTTGCAGATTTGGGGGGAAATTTCTCTGAATAGTTTTTTTTTTTTTTCTTTCCACTTAGCTCCACAGATTCTAGTTACCTAACCTTCCCCAAGTGCTGCTTTATGTTTCCTCAATTTAGGGAGGCTGCTGTGGTTCTCATTGGATTCCCCCCCTTTGCACCACAGCCTAGAGAATGCCTCCAAGGAGAAACCTGGGGAAATCACAGGGCTCATCTCATCATTTCACTCCTTTCAGAAATCACAGTCTTGCAATGTTTTTTTGCTGTTGTTGTTTATTTGCTTGTTTGTTTGTTTTTGTCCAAAGTCTAAAATTAGTTGGTTTGTGTATTTTGTTCACTCTAAATTATTCGAATCTTGGGGCACCTGGGTGGTTCAGTGGGTTAAGCCTCTGTCTTCGACTCAGGTAATGATCCCAGGGTCCTGGGATAGAGCCCCGCATCGGGCTCCTTGCTCAGCAGGGATCCTGCTTCCCCCCCTTTTCCCTCTGCCTGCCTCTCTGCCTACTTGTGATCTCTGTCTCTCTATCAAATAAATAAATAAGATCTTTAAAAATAAATAAATAAATAAATAGTTCATATCAGAAGGGCTGATCCAGTACTAGTTACTCCACCATGACCTGAAGCAAAAGTTTTCTGCCTAGCACTTTACTCTTCAAAGAAATAGAGACTATTATTGTTAGGAAAAAAGTCTAAGGAACAATAGGTCAACATGCCCTACTCCCATAGGAGTTTCCTTTTTGAAATATTCAATAAGTGGCTGTTTAGACAATATTGAATCCCCTCCAGTAATGAGGAGACCACAATTTCCAAAGGAAGCTTACATCTCAGGTTGTAGGAAAGTCTTCTGCATCATAAGAACTCTGTCTCTCTGTAACTCCTCCATCATTCCTGTTTTATTTCTCAAGCGTGCACACAGAGGGTCTACCCTGTCTTCCACCAAACAGTCCTGCACACAGTTGGCAATAGTACCATGTCCCTGCAAGGCCAACACTTCTCCAAGACTAAGCCTGCCTGGTTTCTTCCACATGCTTCCAGATTGAGCAGGTAAGATGGAAAGCCAACTGTTCATTATTCTCCTCCTTGCCCTTAAGTCTAGGCCCCAAAACTTTTGAAATCTCAGGAGAAAATGCCCTCCGAAGCCCTCTTGCACTCTTAACTTGAATCGGAGATGCCTAACTTGATCTACAGATCCCTCAGCTGTTGCAAACACGCTGTGTCCTTAGCATCTTTCAGCATCTCCGAGGACCATGTGAAAAGAGCCCTTTCTTAGCTGTGTGACCCAGAAGAACCACTCCTGACCAAGCTTTCAAATGGAGCTACAGAACAAGGAAATAACTGCTTCCTTAACTAAGAATTGGGAACTTGAGGAACAGGAAGAAATTATAATTCTATTGAAGTATAGGTTTCTGTTTCCTAAATGATAACTTAAGAATAAAATTGGAGATAAAATTTCAGGCCTCTAAAAGTCAGTAAACAAAGAGGAGTGATACTTAATGATTCTAATGTTATTTGTTGCTTTAGTTTATCCTAATATTGAGATTTCAGCACTTTGATTTTATTCTGAAATTAGGATTAATCTTACTTAATAAATGTCTCATAGTCAAGTTGAAAAAATACATTGTCTTGCAAAACATGTTCACCTGCTTCTCTTCATTTCTAATAAGGACGTGTCTGGGGGCAGTGGGCTTCATAGCCCAAACCTGACAGTGGTTTTAATTGGTTTCTAATTCATTTCTTTAGGCTACGCCTTATTTCTTTTGGTCCCTAGGTCTGTACTAATCTGCATAACAGCATTAACAGAACATTGTGAAACATAATTCTCACTCATTAAAGAAATGCAGATGCTAAATGTCACACATTTACATTTTGAAACAGTGACTTCCTTCAATCTACTTTATCTTATTTAACTTTTAAAAAATGATTTCCCAAGGGCTAAAGTGTAGGAAAACCTTAGTAAGTAACTTTACCTCAGGCACTTTAAAAAAAAATTTTTTTTTAAATCACACATAGCAGTTCTGCCCAAGTGTCTCCTTATTAGCATGGGATGTTTACATGACTGCAATGGATTCTGCAACTGACTAGAACCCATACACATACTCTGTTTTCTAAGACAGAATAGTTGATGGCTGATCCTTGCTTTCTCTTCACGGGCTCTTTATTTGCCCAATTAAACTTGTCTCATAAACTCACTGCTTCTTTATGTAATGATTAGGCTTCAGGATTAGATCTGATGTTGGAGTCCGATCTTTGGTTATTCAGCTTTACTACCCATAGAGAAGAAACATTTTTCAGTGGCTTATGGTGAAGAAAAGGAGAGAGAAGATTTGAAGTGTCTGATATTTTGCAACCTGTTATATTTTCTTGTCACTGCAAGCCATGAATGGATTTAAGCACACAAGCACACACACACAAAACAATTGATCACAAGATGGGCCGGGGAGTTATCCTGAAAGAGAACTTGGCTAGATACTACAGGTTTCAACTGCAAGGGACCAGAAAATGAACAGCAAGGAGTAACCTGCAACTTCTATCCTCTGATCTTTGCCTTATTTTCCTAATACTGGCTGACTGTAAGTGACTGTGAATCCACAGGCACTTACCATCACCAGCTAGAGTTCAAGAGCTTTCTAAGTTCAGTGAATTTTCATTAGCTTCTCTGGCTCCGTTCTACTTTCAGCTTTTCCTTTTTCAACTTGCAAAATATATTGTATTCCTACCGTGGGCCAAACCCCATGGTAGGTGTGGAAGATGCAAAGATAAATGTCAAAATCCCTGCCTTGAAAGAGCTCATAAGACAATACAACTGGGAGTTGAAACAGAGTTTAATAAGCCTTAGAATTGAGCTATACTGGGTCCAAACCTAAATTTTGTTGCATCAGAGAGCTCCTGAAAGAGGTACTACGTGCACTGAATCTTAACAGATGGACAATTAGCAGGCAACGCCACTGGTGTAGGCTTCAGAAGAGTGAGAAAGGAGGCATCAGGTACAAGCATGTGGAAATCCAAAGAAATAAGATGAGCTCAGGTAATGCTGAGTGGTTTTGTGTGGCGGGGCCACTGGGCATTTGCACGTACATTTTAAGTGGTTTGTTCGGTGTCCTGAGGTGGTGACTGAGGCTGGGTTTAAACCGTATCTTCCTGAATCTAAAATCTGTTTTTAACCATGGCTATCCATACCATAAGATTTAAAAGCATACAGCCACAATTAGATATTTGGTAATATAAAGTTTATTATTGTCTCAATGGATCTTCTTTTGCAAATTGTCTCAGGCAATTTCATCTTGGAGAAGTAGGCTTAATTTTGCTGTTTATTACAAAGTTTTTTACTTTCATTCCTATAAAAAGTATTATTTGTCTAAAATTTCATGCTTAGCATTTAAAAATAATAAAAGGTCTCACTCAGTTTTATATCAATGACAGTTTAATTGCAAGGATCTACTTAAACTAGAGTAATAATAGGATTCAACTCAAGTAAAGAATGGAGAATTTGAGCTTTCACTCATCAATACAACTCTATTCTGTAAGGAAATAATTTTGTCATCAACTGCCTTAATCTTTTCTCAGATTACCTCAATTACATTTTGTTCATTCTATTATTGGGTTCTTCAGAGACTGAAAGGCACAATTTTGTTATCATATTTTATTTTAAGTAGATCAGGTTTGTAGACAATTTGGTTGCAGGAAACATCAACAGGATTATCTTCCCTATCAAATAAAGGGTGCTAATCTCAGATCTTTGAAGTGTGTAGTTCTGGAAGAATAGTTCTGAAAGCAGTAATAGAGTCTAGGGCGGGGTGAGGTGGTGATGGCAAAAGGCCATTGCTTTCCCAGAAGTTTTCTTCCAATATCTTAGACCTTGCACAGATATCCAAATACCATTAACCACAAGCAATTGGATTATTTGCAGTCTGAGCTGTATTTCAGCCAAGTTATTTGCTAATTTGCTTGTTCATTTTCGGATCAGTGTTTCATAAATTAAATCATGTTTATGCTAAGACAAAAGTTAAATTTATACTACTACTACAGAGCTGAAAATTTCTACAAAACCAGCTTTGAATTACTTTTTAGAAAATAGCAACAAAAAATATTTGTATGGCACTAGCCTCATACTTATCAGAGCCTAGACATGACTTCCGGTCAGTATAGCTCCATGAAAGAACACTATAGTGAATTAGGAGAGGTAGGTGCTAGTATCGAGTCTTTCAACTCTAACTGTAGGAAGTTGGAACAGATATTCACCTTCTGGGTTTTTGTTTTTTATGACAAAGACACTGACTAGGCAAGATGTCCCTGGGATCCATTCTAACCTTAAATGTTTACATTTCTGATCCAAAAGGAAGGGATTTAGGTATGACACTTCTATTTTGCTACATCCAACATCAAATGACACCCACTTACCTTGCAACGCTTAGGGGGTTCCATTAACTTCATGTTGTTTCACGGACTTAGGGGGTTTTCTTATCTAGTTAATTTATAAAAGGATGGGTTTGACATATATTTTGGAGATTGATTTGGCAAGATTTGTTGGTGTTCTGACTGTGGGCAGGAAGGAGAAGGAAACATCAGAGATGCATGTCCACAATGTTTATGTTTCTGGTATAAACCACTGGGGGGATGTTGAAATCAGAAACACTGGAAGGAAACCATATTGAAGGACACTATCAAAAATTTAACTTTTGAGAATTTAAGTTTAAGATGCTTCCAGGAACTGAGTGTACATGCAGCTAAATATAAAAATCTACTGTTTAAAAGACGGATCAGGCAGAGAGATGATAAGTATGGAAGTCATCAGCATCATGACATCTTAAAATGTTATTTTAAACTGGAGATATCGATGAGATGGACTAGGGAAAGAGTGTAGATCGTAAAGATCTGGGTTTGGGATTAAGCCCCAAGAAATTCACACATTTAGAGTTCTAGGAGAGGAAGATAACTTGCAAGGGGCCAAAGAAATATCCAGACAGGCAGAAAGAAATCAGGAAAGTGAGTGTAATAAAAACCACTGTCAGAGAAGTATTCAAGAAGGGAAAAGCCAAATGTATTGAATGCTTACAAAAGGTACAAGCCAAGAGATCAAGGTAGAGAGTAAGCTTACTCTTTGGCATATCTCTTCTGATCCAAATGCATACGGAGATAAAATATAAGATGAAAGCTAAATACAGAGCCAGGCTCACAAACAAGGCAAATATGTACAAGTGAAAGACAATGCCAAGTGATGAGTGGGAAAAAAGCCGTGAGGAAGCAAATGGGCTAGAAGTCTAAGAGAGCTTATATGAAATGTCTGAAGTTTTGGAAGATTTATCAGGCTCACTTAAGTCAGGAGCAGGGGTGGGGCTGGAAATGTTACTCACTCACATAGTCTGAGACTCTGACATATTAAGCATTTAATCTAGGGTGGTTTAAGGACACCTAAGTTGAATAAGTGACTAAGGTTAAACCAGTATCTTATTATGAAATAGAAAATCCTGTCTACCACTGTAAAACCCAGCTCTGGACTGACTTGCAGGAGCTAGGTGAACCTCCAAACACTGGAGTGCCCCAGGGCCCAGTCTTCCAACCTCTTGTCCAGAAGCATTTATTCTGATGACCTGGTCATGTTCATATTTTAAAATACCATCCATGTCCTGGTGACTCCCAAGTCTACACTGTCAGCTTGGACACTACCCTTTACTTCAGATTCACATATCTAGTTGCCTGCTTGTTATCTCTATCTGGATATTTCAAAACAGAACTCCTCATTTCCCCCTAAACCGTGTTCTACTCACGGTATTCCCCATCTGGTTTAATGGCAAATCTGTCCTTTTCAACATGGAGACTGAAACCTTTGGTGTGATCTTTTGCTCTTCTCTTTCTCTGAGCCCACATCCCATCTGCCAGCAAATCCTGACTTCTCTGCTTTTGAAACATATCCAAAATATGACCACCTCTCATTATCTCCACAATGGCTCCCTTGGCCCAAGTGCGCAATCTCTCACCCAGATCACTGCAATTTCTTTGGGGCCCCCTGGGTTGTACTGTTACCCTCCTATTGTCTGATAAGGATATGGCGACCTGAGGGAGACTTTAAAATATGTCTGTCATTTCATACCACATTTTGGCTTAAAATGTTTGAAAAGTTTTCTGTCTCTCCAGAATAAAATCTGAAGTCTTGATACTGCCTCATGTTCTAAAATGAAGAATGATGGTACCTATTATTAGGTACACATGTGTAAGTAGTAATAATATAAAGCCATACATAGGAATGAGGAGCTTGAATTGTTACCTGTAGTGAGGGAGAGAGGGTCCTGAGTTTCTAGACAAATATACAGGGCTTCAGTTTGCGCGGAAGGCTCGGTAAGGGGATAAGTGTAATGGGGCCTGTGCAATCTCAACTGAAATTGCCCTGAAGAGAAAGAGACATGGGGCTGATAGATGGGAGGGACCTGTGGCTCCAAGGCGTTGCAAGCCTGACCACTTGAGCTGGATGGATGGGGGTTGTGGTTGATTCACAGCTCTTTTTGTGAAGGTCTCCTCCCTCAAACAGGTGCACAAATTCTGTGGGACACTATCAGTGTTGCTGAGTTCTGGCCTTTGCACTTTCAAAGTACACACCTGACTTCTCCCAGGTTCTATAATCATCCTGGGGCCTGAGTAGGGAGAATTTCCACAGCAGCTGAGTACCTACCTGGAAAGTGTCTCATCTGTGTCTTGGTGATGAATCCAGTCTTTTGATCCACAATCTGTATTCCCTTAGAGTGAATTTTCTATCAGTCGTTATTGTCCTTTCTGCCTTTGGCCTGGTTTGGGGCCTTGTGTTTCAAAGTTTGCTAGACATACAATTGTTTCATCTACCTTTTAGATTTAAAAAAAAAAAGAAGTTGAAATGTACTTTGGGGAGACTATGATAAAAATATGTTCATGGAAGCAGCGTGAAAGCAGGAACCATACCTAGCAGATAGTCCAAGTGCAGTGACTTCTTACAGGCTTGTGGCTCGGCCACCACTGGAATGGCTGTCCCCTCCCATTGCAATAAAGGAGTTCCCTTTGCCTGTGGAGAGTGAAGATGTCTTAAATTACTAAGCAGGAATAGCTTTACCATGGACAAAACATCCCAGTACACTTTCATGTCTTTTCTTTCTTTAACTAAGACTCTCTTTTTTGCATTTCTGAAGTAAATTCTTATCCTCCAAAAATCAATATAAATGTCTTAAAGTTGCTACTACCTATCTTGCAGAGTTATTAGGTTATAGAAAATATACACCTACTTACCATATAATAGATAAATATATAATATATATAATATATATTATCATATAATGATAAATAGTATCATTTCCTAGAGAGCTTGTGATCTTTTTGAGTTATATATATAGAGAGAAGTATATAGAGTGCATATATACATATGTATATCATAGGTATATGTATATTGTATATGTATACATACACATATATATGGATATGTACCTCATACACATATCTATATATGGGTGTATATATCCATATCTAGATATACCCATATCTAGAGATATATCCATATCTAGATATAGGTATATCTAGATATGGATATATAAGGATATATATGGGTGTATATATCCATATCTAGACATGGATATATCTAGACATGGATATATCTAGATATGGATATATACACCCATATTTATCCTATATTTATGCACTTTCTTTACCACTTGGCACAATGCCAAGAAAATGCCAGAGCCTGGACAAATTTGGATGATTAATCTGAATATTTTCAATAGAGTACCTATAGACTATGCAACAAGAGACTAAGAGAGGTACTCAAGAGACCATTTGTAAGTTCACAAAGAATGAAAATAAAGTCCTAGTATCAAGTTGACCCTGACCTTTAGAGAATGTAGAGGGTAATGTGTCTTAAATAATGAGCTGTATTTGCACAATATCTGCAATGTGTCGGTCCCAACCCTTCAACATATGGCACATTCCAGACCTCCTTGTTCTCACTGCCTTGTTCCTACGTGTTTGTTCTGTAATTAACCTTGGAAAAGTCCCCTCTCCATCTTTACTTCTCTCTATCCTTCCTAATAATCATTTTGCCAGCTCAGAGTTGTGGCTTGATCAACGTCTAAGGTTTTGATTTCTCAGACTCATTACCGGCTGGCGATATGCCATGGTCATCAACATTAACCATTTCTAGTGAGTAGGAAATTAATTTATCTACTTAAGAAATTCACGTTTTTTTTTTTTCTTAATTGAGTTCTGTTGCTCTGTTTGCCTGAGAAAGATTCAACATAAAAATCTCACTTCTTAAAATAGGAATTTTGATTTCAAAGTCTAAATCATTTCAACTCAGTCATAAAGATTTAAAGAGTGGAAGAATTTGGATGTCAGGAAAACATAGGCTTTGGAATGACAGGTGGATTTGAATTCCAGCTCTTCTACTCAGTGGCTCTTTTCTTTGGGTATATCCAGTGCTTTAAAACCTCTGTATCTCACTGTCCTTGTCTGATAAGCTCAGATAATAATAATGTTTGCATCCTAAAATTGTATAATTAAGTGATCTAAATAATCCATGTAAAACAATGTGCCTACTTTGAAGTTAGTTCTACATTAAAGTGTGAGTCCCTGCCATCATGGAAGTTACAATTTACTTAGGAGATAAATGAACATATTTAAAGCTGAAGAAAGATTTCTGGAGAACGGAGCTTGAGTGAGCACCTTTACTCAAGGAAAAAGATAAGGGCTGACATCTGTGATAAGGACTTAAGTTTTACCAGGAGGGCAGAAGAGGAAAGATCAGTGAGTGCCTTTGTAGTGAGCTTTATCACTCAGAGAACCTTAAAAGAGTAATCAACACTACAATGAAGGATTTGAGATTTCATCTGAACTCTGAGCTAGGGATCTAACTTGGGTAGATCCCTATTAGGCGAGCAGTGGAAGGGATGGCATGAGCTGCTATATTATAGCAATAGGAATAATTTTTTATCTATCTGGGAAGGAATGAGATAATCAACTGACTAGAACTGAAAGTTTGCTCAGGGACCAGCATAAAAAATTTGGTGAGATAGGTTACATCTATTTGGGGAAGATTTAAAATATGCAAAGTTACTTTTACTTTATCCTAATGGAATTTTGGAGAACTGGCAGGTTAATGATGTGATGGGACAAGGCTTTAGTCTGATTATTTCTGGCTGTTGTGTATGCAGGATGACATCAGATGTAGGAAACACTGGGGCAAAGCAGCTTGTTAGATGATGGCAGTGACACGGTTTGTGAGACCAGTGTAGTGGCAAATGTGAATAGAAGAGAAATGGCGTTCCCTGGAGCCACTCTCAGTAGAGCACTGGTGGTAGATTCCAAGCAGGAAATTAACAAGAGGTAACTGTCAAAGATGATCTACATAAGCATTTATTCATCAAACCCAGAAGGTTTATTCCATTCACCAAAGAAATCTTTGAAAATGTCCTTTGGGAAAGCATTCACTGAAATCTGAATGACCAATGAGACAAAACAAAATAGTATGTTATTTTTAAGTAACCTATGTGTTGACTGGTTTATCCAGAGAGACCAAGTAAATATCAATGCCAGTATGCTTTGCCCGATACCCAATAACCTACAGAATTAAAATGGGAAGACAAAGATACCTTGTGTCTTATTTGCACCTTATGCTCTTTTGGATGGTGGAGTCAAACTTAGCAGAGATCCTAAGAGTTCCTGCTCTTCTCCAAATGTGGCTATGGCTTCTCTAACAAGAAACAGCTTGTTGGACTGTGTCAATTATCCTGTGACCTGAAAGTTCCTCCTGCGGTTGGCTTTCACCCCTTGTGCATATCTGACTTTACTCTTTCCCTTTCCTCGATGGTGGTTAATGCATTCACTCCTCATCATTGACAACAGGATCACATTAGGGGATGCACCCCAATGAGGAAGTAAAAGTAACACAAGGTCACAAAAAATTGAACTGAATTAAAAACGTAGTAAGGGGGCGCCTGAGTGGCTCTCTGCTCAGCAGGGAGCCTGCTTCCTCCTCTCTCCATGCCTGCCTCTGCCTACTTGTGATCTCTGTCAAATAAATTTTTTAAAAATCTTAAAAAAAATAAAATAAAAATAAAAACGTGGTAAGTGGGAAAGTGTGCACATAAAATTACATCTTTTAGCACAACCTTTAAAAAATAAATTGCATCAAGAGAACAGACCTAGAGAGATCATTTAATCCATTCGAATGGCTTCTGGTAGAGCAATGGTTCTTGACCTTGACTGTATACGACAGTTATGTGGGGGAACTTCTAAAAGATACCAATTGCCAGATCTCGTTCCCATAGATTTTTTTTTCCTAAAAAAATTTTTCCTTGTGATGAGAACTTGTAAGATCTCTTAGCAACGTCTAAATATATAATACTGTATTATTAACTATAGTCACCACGCTGTACATTACATCCTCAGAACTTATTTTATAATTGGAGGTTTGTATATTTAATGTTATATAGTGGGGTCCCTGCTATCCATAATGTTTTGAAGTTTCTCCAGGATCACTATCAAGTGCAGTCAGATTTTAGAGATAGCCTCCAGGAGGGTCAAAAACACCAATGCCTGAATTCAACTCTCAAGATTCTCAATTAAGTGCTTTTGGGTGGAACCCAGGCCTTTGGAAATTCAAAAGCTCTGCAGGTGATTCTTATGTAAAACCAGCTTGAGCATCAATGGGCTGATCTGTGGCTCTCAAACCTCAGAATCCTTTGGAGAGGTTGTTGACAAAAAGTTGCTGGAGCCCATCCCCAGAGACTGACTCAGTAGGCGTGGGTGGGGACAGAGAATTTACGTGCCTAGTAAGTTCCCAGGTTAGGTTGCTGCTGATCACACGTAAAGAAACACTGAAGCAAAAGTTACTCATGTTAAAAGTATCTCCAAGCAGTTATGGGGGCAGGGTTTGTTGGGTGGGGTTTGGTTAAATAGGCAACGGGGACTAAGGAGGGCAAGTGTTAGGATGAGCACTGGTGGTGTATAGAGGTGCGGATCATTATATTGTACACCTGTAACTACTATTAATTACACTTTATGTTAACTAACTGGGTTTAAATTAAAACTTAAAAAATATGTATCTCTAAGCAGAAGATTATATAATATGTTTATAAATATGTTCTAATAACTTCTGTCTTGCCCTCATATAATCTAACTGCTTTCCTCTCTTTTTTAGAAGACTTTATATTTACTTATTTGAGAGAGAGAGAGAGCACGCACTTGGGTGTGTGCATAAGTGAATGGGGGGGGGGAGTAGACAGAGGGAGAAGCAGCTCCCTGCTGAGCACGGAGCAGGATGAGGGACTCCTTCATCCTAGGACCCTGGGATCATGACCCGAGTTGAAGGCAGTCATTTAACCAACTGAGGCACCCAGGTGTGATGAAGTTCTAGAACCTAGGTGAGGTTTGGTGGGCTGGGGTCCGGAGCCGATGACCAAGAAAGAATTCTTGAGATCTCTTTGGTGCAAAATGGTGGTTTATTAAAACACAGGGACAGGACCCGTGGGCAGGAAGAGCTGCTGCCCCGGGTTGTGAGGGTAGGCATGTTATATACCTTGCAGTTGGGGGAAGGTGAGGAGAAGGGAGGTTTCAACGGGAGTTTTCATATGCTAAAGAGGGCCTACAAGGTGCCAGGATGTCGGAGGCCTACCGGAGGCCTTGCCCTTGCAGGCCTTGCCCTTGCGGCTTGATCAATGTTGTCTTCAGACCAGCCATTAACATTAAGATACTTGGGAGACTTTTTGGTGGGATGTCAGAATCCTGCGATCAATCGTCTTTGTTAGTGAGATTTAGGACATTTGTAAGCCAAGGGAGACTCCTGTCTAGCAGGATTGTGAGCTCTGCAAGTTAACTATTTGCTTATTGTTCATGGCAGTCAGGGCTGCTTGAGGGATGCTACACATAGGACTGAGGGGAAGTGGATGGAGGGGGGGGTGTACAAGGCGCCAGCTTTTGCTTTGTCCTCAGCCAGCCTCGTGCTCCCTCATCAGGTGTCCCTCTAACTGGTTTCCTTAGCAATATTGTGATACAATCAGGTTTTAGCTTTTTGCAGTTAAGAGGCTATTTAAAGTTGACATGATCAGTGAATCCATATTTACCCTACTTGTTAATTTCTTCACTTTCTATCCTAACCCCCTTTCAGAAGAGTGATTAATTATTTCATAATTTCAGTTCAGAAGAATCTAAATAAATAATTGCTAAGAATTCATAATTTGATTTTCTGCTAGCAAGGGTTAAGGTCCACTAATCCACATTAATTCTTTAAAAATTGTATAAACACCAAAGAGTAGGAGGCACTGATAAGACACAATTATAGATATCATATAATAAAACTAAGTTAAGGTCATGTTGACCCATAGTGTGAAAGAATGGCCATCCACTAAGCACAAAAGGAAACAAATTGTCATATTTTATTCCTTCAGTGGTTGTAAAGGGAAGAAGGTATTTGGAGGAACAGGATTAATAAAATATTAAAATAACTAGGAAGAAAGACCAATAATTAAAGATGATATGTAATTCAGACCCAGTCTGAGCAATAGCTCTTCTCTTTTGATTCTGCATCTTTAATTACAGAAATAACAGAAATAACAGTTCTCCCTAGATCAACCCTCCCTTGTCATCTCCAACAGGTATAAAGACAGTTTAAACAAACAAACAAACAAACAAACAAAAAAACCCTTAAAAAACGATTCATGCTTTTGCTTCCCTTTTTTGCTTTTTTTCCACCTACTTACTCTGGAGAATGTAAAAGGGTAGCTGAAACATTGAGTGCACTGACTTCTACATGGCAGGTCCCTAGCACATCCCAGTTGTCCGATTATTCCACAAATGATTCTCTGGACCACTGGCAGTGGTCTTAGAGGTAAACAAATCAGAGAGAGGCGAGGGGCGTGGCTGAAAAGCATGAGGCAGATGGAAATCTTTCCTCTTCCTTCCAAAGGCGGATTATGATGGGAAGGTAAGGGCTGCTCAATCCAAGAAGAGTTTAAACAACAAAAAAAAGGATTTTGTAAAAAAATACAAAAAACAACTGGCTCCATGACTCTAGTTTTTAATTATACAGAGACTTTATTCAGGGGACCAAAATGTGGACAGGGCAGCCAGGAGGAGGATATTTTCAAACAGGCCAGTGAGATTGACACCTTTTATATTAACACATATATACTAGTAGACTTGAAATTTGAAGTCAGGAATTTTGCTCAGTCAAGCCTCTATGTTTTGTTTGTATATTAAGGTCAGGTTATTAAATGAAAGAGCTCTCCATCCTGAAGTACTCTATTACACCACTGCACTTAATTAATCATGGACATTTTACATTGAGTTCCTTTGGGATATAAGAAAATTCCATAAAAAATATTTGGAAGAATAAATAATACATATCTTAGAAAACAAGGAGTAAAATGCAAGGAAATTTAGATGAGTAAGAAAGTTTTCATGATTCTTTAAATAAACAAATACATATAATAATAATAATTGTGGTACCCTACAATTGCACAGCACATTTACATTTCCAAATATCTTGTTTTATCATTAAAATAACCATGTGAATCAGGTAGATACACAACATTGACATGTATAAACTGGGGCCAGGAGAAGTTAAGTATGTATTAAAGTCAAAAAAAGCTTGTTGGTATTGTAACTGAGACTTGAAAACACATATTCTAAATCCCGGCATTAGTCATCTCTTTTCTGAAGATAGTGTCAGAATATAGAAGTAGATCTCAAACTGTAGACACTGTTCTGATGAGGGAGCACGAGGCTGGCTGAGGACAAAGCAAAAGCTGGCGCCTTGTACCCCCCCTCCATCCGCTCCCCCTCTGTCATATGTGTAGCATCCCTGCCATGAACAATAAGCAAACAGTTAACTTGCAGAGCTCACAATCCTGCTAGACAGGAGTCTCCCTTGGCTTACAAATGTCCTAAATCTCATCCTAAATCTCACTAACAAAGACAATTGATAGCAGGATTGTGACACCCCACCAAAAAGTCTCCCAAGTATATTAATGTTAATGGCTGGTCTGAAGACAACATTGATCAAGCCGCAAGGGCAAGGCTTCCGGCAGGCCTGGGACATCCTGGCACCTGGTAGGCCCTCTTTAGCATATGAAAACTCCACTGACACCTCCCTTCCCCTCACCTTCCCCCAACCCCAGGGTACATAACCTGCCATCCCTCACAACACGGGGCCTGTCCCCGTGTTCTAATAAACCACCTTTTTGCACCAGAGACTTCTTAAGAATTCTTTCTTTAGCCCTCGGCTCTGAACCTCACCCCACCGAACCCGACCCAGGTTCTGGGACTTCATCAATTCTGCATTCCAATTAATTTTCCCCAAAAGGTGATTAAAATAAACCACTTAAAGATAATGCAAATAAAGCACTTTGTAAATGCCTGACACATAGCAGCATTTACTCTCACATTCAGTAGTCATTTTTTTTCTGACTTGACTAAACTTTTTCATATTCTATTAACTCACATTTATAATCAAGATTTAACATGAATGTTTCTGGGTCTCAAATGAGGCTTTGTTTGATTCAACAGCTATTTATTGAGAATCTCCTACCTCCAGGGCAAGGTTCTCCATGCCACAGATAGAAGCGTTAACAAAAGAGATGAGGGTTCAATTCTCTTGTCACATTCTTAAGACTAAAGGAGGAAACAAACAAACATATAATTAGAGATCATGATAAAGCTTTGAAGAAAATATAATGCTAATATTATAATTTAGAAATGTAATAGTGAATGATAGGGGAGGAACTTGAGAATCAAATTAGATGTGTGGGACGCCTGGGTGGCTCAGTGGGTTAAGCCTCTGCCTTCGGCTCAGGTCATGATCTCAGGGTCCTGGGATCAAGTTCCGTGTCGAGCTCTCTGCTCGGTGGGGAACCTGCTTCCTCCTCTCTCTCTGCCTGCCTCTCTGCCTACTTGTGATCTCTCTCTGTCAAATAAATAAATAAAATCTTAAAAAAAATTAGATGAGGGTCAGGTAAGGATCCTCTGAGAAGGTGACATTTGACATAAAACTAGAGGGCATGAAGGAGGTAGCTGGGTGCATATCACTGGGAGGAGAGCATTTCAAGCAGAAGACTTATAGAGATGAGGTACAAAGGCCTGGGGGACGGGGTAGTGAGGGTGGTCCTCAGCAAGAGAAGGATTCTGTAGTAGTCAATTAGAAAAATTCATGTTAAAAATAAGAAAAATTACTTAGAATTATTTATTGGGCTGTGTCAAAGTTCTGTCTATTATACATATACATGAAGGTTAATAGGTTGATAAAATTATCTCTACTGTAAAATTTTATAAGCCAATCTCCTTCAAGACAAAGGGGAATGCTGTTTGACCATTCACTCTGGAGCCTGCAACACTTTGAAAGTCAAGTACCCTGGGTTCCGTGAAGCAACAGAGGGCTAAAAAAAAAAAAAAAAAAAAAAAAAAAAAAAAAAATGTAAAGGCTTTCAAATACCCCAATTAAAAAATGGGCAAAAGGGGGCACCTGGGTGGCTCAGTGGGTTAAAGCCTCTGCCTTCAGCTCAGGTAATGATCCCAGGGTCCTGGGATCGAGCCCCGCATCAGGCTCTCTGCTCAGTAGGGAGCCTGCTTCCCTGTCTCTCTCTCTCTCTCTCTGCCTACCTCTCTGCCTACTTGTGATCTTCGTCTGTCAAATAAATAAACAAAATCTTTAAAAAAAAAATTGGCAAAGGATCTAAATAGACATTTCTCCAAAGAAGATATGCAGTGACTTATAAACATCTGAAAAGATGCTCAACATTATTAGCTATCATAGAAATGCAAATTAAAACCACAATGAGGTAGCACTTTACTCTCACTAGGATGACTGTTAATAAAGCAAAACAAAACAACAACAGACAGATAATAAGAAATTGGTGAGGATGTGGAGGTTTGAACCCTCATACATGTCTTCTTGGAATGTAAAATGATGTAGCCATTTTGAAAAACAATCTGATAGCTCCTTAAAAGTTTGAACATAGAATTACCATATGAACCAGCAACTCCATTCTAGGTATAGATACAAGAGAAATGAAAATCTATGACCACATAAAACCTTGTACATGATTGTTCATAGCAGCAATACTCATAATAGCCTGGAAAGGGAAACAACTCAAATCAATGATGATATATATATATGTTTATAAAATGTGTTACATCCATACAATGGAATATTTTTTGGCAATAAAAAGAAATGAAGTACTGATACATGTTATAACATGGATGAAATTTGAAAACATTAAAAGAAGCCATAAAAGACCACATAACTTTCTGATACCATTTATAAGAAACGTCCATGATAGGCAAATCTATAGAGATAGAAAGTAGATTGGTGGTTAACTAGGTCTGGGGAATACCAAGGGATTGGGGAGTAATGGCTAAGAGATGCCGTGTTTCTTTTTGTGGTGATGAAAATGTTCTAAAATTGATTGTGGTTCTGGTTGCACAACTCTGTGAATATACTAAAAACCATTGAATTGTATACTTTCAATTAATAGACTGCAAGTAGGTGAATTATATCTCAATAAAGCTGTTTAAAAACCAAACAAGCAAAACAAAACAAAACAAAAACAAACAAACAAAAACAAACAAGCATACTTTGTTTTGCGTGATCAGTCTAGGATCATTTATGCATCCTGAAGAGACAGGAGAAAATCTCTTCCATCTCCTTTACTTGTTTTATAGTTGATCTTCCCAGTTCTTAGGACCTGGAACTCAGGTTATTTTGAAGAGTGATTTGGAAAGTTCAAAAGATTTCCATCATTTACCTGACTTTCCATCATTTCCATCTAAATCCAGATGGAACTTTGATGGGTCAGAGTATTCTAAGTTTTCAACACCATATTGACATAAGGGCTTTGGACACAATCCTTTTACATAAAAGTAGAATTTATTTTATTTTTGTCCTCTTACCTGGATTCTTGTGCCACATCATCCCACAAGCAATTCATGACTTCAACTCCAGGCCACCTGATTGGTGGATTGAAAAACACTATAAGTGCTATTTATTTGACTCCTCCTCTTTTCTTTTTCTATTTTATTAAGGAAATGGCTCTTAGTATCTCTCCAATCCATCTAATTATTAGCTTAACTAGATATGCTGAAATTTATTTGAAACCATTCCCATACTAAATATACACAGACTTAGGTACAATTGCTCTCCAGTTTTAAAAAGTAACTATTATCTTAGTTGCAAAGACAAGCCAAAGAAGAGAGTGCAATTTTATAAAACATACTTAAATAAATGTACTCAGGCATATTAAATGGTAAGAGGAAGTAATTCAATCAATTACAAGGCTGCCTCTTTTAAATTTAATTAATCAAAGATTACAAACTCTTTATTGGAAAGGTCTGATTTTTAATTCATATTTCTATATCCAGAATACCTTGAATATCTTGAATAATGCCTAGCCTACAACAGGGCTCAATGTGAATGAATGAGTAAACAAATGATTGAATGAAAGACTGAATTAGTCACGTTTTGTCTTGACTGGAGTCAAATAGGATCTGGATCCAAGACATGATTCTTTACTATTTGTGTGACTGTGTATCTAATGCAGTATATCTAAACTTTTTTCTCACCAGTTACAGGGGTTTGCTGATGTTGCAGTGAGGGTTAAAAGAACACACTTCCTGGAAAAGAGGCAACATTAAAAGCCACTCTAGATTATAGGTTCATAGGCGTTACTTCCAGTAATACTTGGATTACAAAAGAAATATAGAATTCACAGGTAGTCAGGAGAGAAAAGAGTAGAAGACAAAAACCAAGGCATTTTGCCAGTTAAACATATTTGTGATCAGCCTGAAATTTTTTAAAAAATTGAATGGTATTGAAAAAACCATGAGTAAAGAAGCCCCCAAATCATTGCAAACCGTCATCATGGCATCATGTCTTCTGCCATGTAAAACAGAAATGTTTTTCTTGCTGCCCTGACAACTTTGATGATGGCAATTTGCAAAGATATCAATTATGATTTAAAGAAAGGTCAAAAATAATAATTCCAGCTGTGGTTTGAGGAAGCTAATTTGAATTTAAAAGTAGAGCAAAGTCCTTTCTCATTTCCCTCTTGCCATACAAACCTTTTAATACTGCTGATTCCTAACAGATATAATTGCATGGCATCAATGGAACACCCCAAAGAAATATTCAAAGAGGGGAAAATCTACCAGTAGTGTGAGGAAGACTCCCTGACTGACTGACACATCAGGAAAACAGATGAGGTATGATGGGTTCCCAAGCCCAAAGATTGTTCCTCTTCCAACATGGCACCCACACTTCCTTTTCTGCTTCCACTGCTTCATCCCGTCTCCCATGGTGGTTACCTATGGTTTTGAGTAACAGACTGTTCTGTTGTTCTGTCAGTCCTCTGGGGTCCACTGAGGACTCCAATCTGCTCAAGAAAAAATATCCTTTCATTTACTATTCATCATTTCTTCCCATATCTCCCATTTTATCCTTGAAGTTTTTGGGAGTCTACTAGAATGTTCACTCAACCTCCAACTGTTGTTACTTTTTGGTCATTTTGGCAAAGTAGGAATTTTCAGTTACATGATTGATGATTTTGCTAAAAATTTTTCTTGACAAGGAAAGAATCTTGGTGGAGATTATATGAAATAAACATATTTGGTCAACTCCCAACTTTTCTGGTTTGATTAGCTTCCTCTTGGGCTTATATGTCTGAACTTTCTGCCTAATGTTCGGAATACTTTTTAGAAAGAGTTATAGGAAAGACAGGTTATTTGGTAAAGTAATAATATTACTTAAAGATGTGAGAACGAAATTATATAGCCTACAGAAAAATAGTCAATACATTCGAATATGAGATTAGACATAGGAAGTCAATTTTGTTAATTTCTTAAAATTATGAGATAAATCTCCAAATATTTATCATGTGATGCTATTTACAGACGAATTTCTTATTCCTAGAATTATTATGTATGCTTCTGAAGAAATTTTAACTTCATACTCTTATTTGATAACTGGTATTTAAGATTGAAACAAGTAAACATCCTGTAAAGTTAAAGAAGTATTGAGATTTCTCTGTTTCTGTTAGCCTTTTCGTTCTAGGATAGCATTCACCAAATAGATTATATATAGGAGCATAAAATGGCTTAATATTTCAAACGATTAATCCCATTTGGGTGTGTTTTTCAACTATAACAAAATTAAACTAGAAATCTAGATGAAAAAGATCTCTGGAATTATCCCCAAATACCTGGGGACCTAAAAAAATTAACCATTACAGAAGCTATGAGTCAAAGAAGAAATTAAGCATTAACTAACTAACGAAATAAATAAATAAATAAAAAGAAAACATCAACTTTTAAGAGATATAGCTTAAGTGTTGCTTAGAGTTTTTGCCAAAACTTCTAGAATAAATATAGGACACACAATCTTTATATCATTGGGTAAGCAAAAATTCTTAGGACATGAAGAACATGAGTTTTAAGAGGAAAAAAATGATGAATTAGACTTCACCAAATTAAAAACTTGGTCTTTAAAGACACCATTTAGAAATTAAAAGGCAAGCCACAGATTGGACAAAAATATTGACAACACATATTTCTGACAAATAATTTATATCCAGAATACATAAAGAACTCTTACAACTCAATAAGACAAACAATTTTTAAAATGAAAAAAGATACAAACTTAAAACTCACCAAAGAAAATGTATAAATGGCCAATAAGCCCATGAAAAGATGTTCAGCATCATTAGTCATCAGAGAAATGCAAATTAAAAAGCAGCAATAAAATAGTATACACCTAATAGAATAGCTAAAATTGAAATAATGGCAGTGCCGAATGTTGCCAAGGATTTGGAACAACTGAAACTGTTATCATCATTATAGGAAAAGTAAAATTTACAATCACTTTGAAAAAACAATTTGGCAGTTTTTCTGTTTTTTTTAATAAGGTTCAACATCCATTATCATACAAGCCTGCAACTCAGCTCCTAAGTATTTTTTCCAAAAGAAATGAAAATACATGTCTACCTGAAGACTGGTGATGAGTGTTTGTGATAGCAGGAAACTAAAAAACAAACATCTATCAGGAGGCGAATAAATATATTATAGTATATCCATGCCACAGAATACTTCTTAGAAGCAAGAAGGAACATGTCTCTGATATTTGCTACAACGTAAGTGAGTATCAAAAACATGCTGAGTAAAAGATGCATACATAAAAAAATATGTACTCTATGATGCTATTTATATGAAATTCTGCAAAAGGGAAACCAGTTTATGACAGAAACCACACTGGTGATTGCCCAGGGCCAGGATGAGTATGATGAGTTGAATTCCGAGAAATTTAAGGGAACTTTTTGACTTGATGGTGTTTGCTTTGGTGCATATGTTTCTCAAAACTCACTGAATTGTACACTTAATAAGGGTGCATTTTATTGTATGCAAATTAAGCCTCCATAATATCGATTTTTTAAGAAAGTGACCAAAACAAAAAAATCACCAAGACTGATTTTATGTTGATGGGCTAGAGTATGCGGAGTTTATATATTTGTTCTTCTCATTCATATATATATGTTTATACATATATATATCTCCAAGTATTTCTTCTATGATAGAAAAGGATCAATAGATTCTAAATCTTTTATACAAATTTCCATACAGACTTACTCTATGTCATTTTATTCTGCCTATAATTACTTTGCTTTAAAAAACTGGAGCTCTAACAGAATATTAGAGAGAATATTCAACATCTTTCCCATCTTTAGACTGGGAAAGTAAAAAACAATCCCTCCCACACAAGGTCCCCTGGATACATTACTCGCTAGAGAATGGTCCGAGCTGGAGGGCTCAGCAGAAAAATTGTTTACCATCACTCAGCGGGCTCATCCTGACCTCTCCTAATGAAAGTTCAGTGTCTTTGGAACATAAGGGATACTGTTTCTTTTTAGCATTTCCACAGGGAACTGCTGACCTCTCCTTGTTCTCTTTGTTCCTCTGGTCTAAAGGACACTTTAGCAAGGTTAATATTTGAAGACCAACTTTTATAGGCAGGCTGATTCAGTAAATTGTTGAAATGGTGCAAGAATAATTTTGGGTACATTAATTTCAAAAATTAAAAAAAGAATATCCAGGCACAGGGCCATGTTGCCCTTCACTACTTGGTAAATTGAAATTGGTCATTCCTAGGAGATATTTTGTGCTTGAGTTTGGAAAGATGGTCCAAGGAAGGCAGACAAAGGTCTGTTTGGATAAGTGCTCAATTAGATTTTCCTATTGAGGTTGCACTGAGCTGATACACATTTTTGAGTGATTTAGTGCATTTTGATTTTCAATTTTCTGGGTCATGTTTTCAAGTGCTACAGAAGGCAAAAGAACAAACTTGATGAATGAGTGACATCAAAGGGGAAACAAAGCATTCCTAACAGATTGCAAGAACCCCAAGAAACATTCAAGGTTTCTTTTCATTTATCTTTCACTGGCGATTCTTACCGTGGCCATTCATTCCCTTTCTCATTCTTCTGTGTTCTGTCGTTTATTCACCTATCCATTTATTCCTTCATTTGTTGGCAAATTGACAAATATTTACTGAGTGTGTGGAACGTGCCCTCGCCTTGAGGATATGAGAGGAACAATAAGAGCTACCAGTACCTCAACTTCTTAGGTTTGTGGCAGTAGACACCTGTCATGGCTAATCTGGAGATGAGATATGATGTTATTTATTTTCTAGATGAAGAAAATGAGACTAACTCAGAATTTAAACTTGAATTACCACTGATTCAAAAACCGAGACTCATTTCACTCAACTATGCTGCCTCCCAAATTCCATCTTAAGGACAAACGAGAAAGGTCACCTAATGATCAGGACAGTTTAACAAGCTGGAAAGTAAGGGTTCTAGTCCTGGCGCTGACAAACTAGACTTATGATTTTGCAGAAGACACTTTATTTGTAAGAGATTTATGTATAAATCCTCTGTAAAGGGGAAGATGTGTTACATTATTTTTATGATCTCTTCCCTTCCAGTTATAAACATTTCTAATCCTATTATTTTTGCTTCAAAAATTATAAACAGTTGACTTAATAGTTCAAGTTTCGGAGATTCTGTAACTTTCTAAATTATGATTTTGCTTTCCATTTTGTCTCCTTTCTAAGCAGCTCATCAGTTAAGTTCCAAAATAAAAATGAGAGGTATTGGGCAGCTAGTCCGGGGAAGTCAGACATTGAATGGCCAACCGAGTCCAAATAATATCAAGCCACTTAGGAGACTGATGACTTTCAGGCTCCAGTTTTTAACTTTCTAGTTGGCACTGGTCTTTGAACATGCCAATATCATGACTTTCTCAACTGGGTGATTTTTACATATTTTAAGCTTAATTACAGAATAAAGAAAAAGTTGTGTTTGCTGAGCCGGAATGCTCGCCAAGTGTGAAAGAACTATATCTCAGCTGTATGTCCTGTTACACAGTGTTCTTGGAACTTCTCATATGTCGTTCTGTCTGTTCATGTGCAATCTGAAAACTCACTACAATTAGCAAATGAAATATTTATATATGCTGCCACACAGTCAGTCCATATGTGCAAACTATTGCAAGTTCCTCCATAGCATTTAGCATCACCCACTGGTATGTTAGTTTCTTAAAATAGCCCTTCTGGTGCCTTATAGGAAATAGACCCCGAAATCATGCATTTTCCTTGCTTCCCATGTTTACAGGCCCGCCTTGCTGAGGTAACCTGTCTGTTCTCCAACAAAATTCAGCACCACCGATGTGAAGTTCTCTCTTTCTACCCTCTGCGTTAGGCATTGAACTCACAAGCAACGTCGTGCTCCAAAGAGCGGAATTCATCCCCTTGGGCTAGCTGGTTAAGATTTTGTTTTTAAAAATTCCAGTCATTGGGGCGCCTGGGTGGCTCAGTGGGTTGAACCCTCTGCCTTTGGCTCAGGTCATGGTCCCAGGGTTCTGGGATGGAGCCCCGCATCGGGCTCTCTGCTCAGCAGGGAACCTACTTCCTCCTCTCTCTCTCTCTCTGCCTACTTGTGATCTCTGTCAAACAAATTAAAAAAAAAAAAAATTCCAGTCATTGTCTGAGCACAATGGATTGAGAGCACACACTGAGAGTCCCATAATGAAAATGTAAACCTTCAACAGATACACACTCTATAATCAGCACATGAACAGTAAGAAAATCTTGTTGACTCCTGAAAGCCTTTCCCGAAGCTGAAAACCCATAAATGGAAGGGAGGCAAGCCTCTGATTCACTTCTGAATTAAATCAAGGGACAGCCAGCAGTTGAAGGAATACAGGGCAGTTGCCCTCAATAAAATACTAGTAGGTAGGCTCCCGCCCCTCCTAACACGGATTGCATTACACTGAGTCAATGAAACGGAAAGGAAGTGAGTTCTACCTGCAGGCTTAGGTTTGTGTGCAGCTTTATCTGCCAGAAAACCTCAGGTCAATGAAATCACAATAAGAGGAAGAGAAAGACAGAGAGACAGAGGGAGAGAAGTGAAATAGGACAGGAGATGAGTGGTGAACCCCAGGGGCTGGGTTCTGGTACTCCACGCTCCTGGACTGATGATCGAGTCCATCCGAGTTGCTGAAGCGCGATGAGTGGAGAAAGTCCTGATTATTAGACCAATACAAATAAGATGGTCTCTAACCAAAACACAGCTCATGTCTAGTTCCAGGAGATATCGATGCCATCAATTTATGACCACTATGTTTTTTAATAATACGAACCTTGTTAACAATGCAAAATCTCTCGTAAGGTATAATTCCACAGCTCTTAAGAACAACCTTGAAAAGAAGGTGTCTCTAGTACAGCAATGGTGTTGCGTTGCTAGCGTTGGAAGCAGGGAGGGATGCATGATTTCCTGTCTTTTTATATTGTGATAGATGTGTGGTGGCATGGTTGAAGCGGCTCCCGCTGTCTCGAATTGTTCCCTTCAAGCCCTGACCATGAACTGGGCACTGGCATGATTTGGACACTCAACAGCCTCAAGGACACAAATTTCTCCCAACGTGGTAGGGAGAACGGGAAGGGAAGAAAAGAGAATTTTGTCATTGTGCATTACTACCACCAAGGCAAACCCAGAGCCCCGAAAAAGACTAAAAAGTGGAGATTCCAAGACTCAGTTTGCCGTGCTTAATTGTGTCCGTCTAAGTTAATGGCATCAGTTCCTACAAAGGAATAAAAATATGCAGCGCTATTTAAGCAATGGTTTAAACAAATATAGCTTATTGTCAGGGAAAAGTGCTAAGTTGGCCGTTCACAGCCAAATCTCTTTGCAGGGCCTGTCGGCTGCACTGTTTTCCCCACCATGACAGATTGGATTTAATTGAAAAGTTGCTAGTTTAGAGCTGTCGCTGAAAACTTGCATGGTGAAATGAAAACAGCCTGGTGATGGTCCTTCAGTCTTTTTTTATGTATCTTCTTTATCCCGGTCATCGTTTTTTTTTTTTTTTTTTTTTTTCTTTTAAGAACCCAGTATGAATATTTCCTAAAGCCATCAAAAATCTTGAACGATGGGAAGTACTCTCTTCTTTTCTTGAAGTTCAAAGTCTCAAAGATTTTTACTGTTCCTTTATCTTGCCCCCCTCATTAATGAACTTCGTGTGCCCTGTTTATAATAGAGGAGGATTTTTTTTTTTTTAAGATTTTATTTATTCATTTGACAGACAGAGATCACAAGTAGGCAGAGGGAGAGGGGGAAGCAGGCTCCCTGCTGAGCAGAAAGCCTGATGCAGGGCTGGATCCCAGGACCCTGGGATCATGACCTGAACTGAAGACAGGGGCTTTAACCCACGGAGCCACCCAGGCGCCCCTAGAGGAGGATTTTTTAAAAACTGTGTGAAGCCTAGTTAACTTGCAGTCTTAACGAGGTGAGCTGCGCAAACTGGAATGAATATTCTGTGGGACAGTCAGATAATGGAAGCTAAGGTTTGAAAGGCTGCAAATATTGGAGTTAACGCATTTATTTTCCCTAAATTTCTATTTCAATATACACTACTGTTAAAAGATAAGCGGAGGCATATTAAAAATGTTAAGGGTTTATTTGAGCAAAAATGAATTCAAATCGGACAGCTTCCAGTCTAGCAGATAGAAAGGGGTTGCTGCCCCAAATTAAAGACTTGTAGAGGCAGATGGGAACAGGAAGTTACGGCAGGCCATACAACGAGTTGGTTGTTGCAACTAATTTTACAACAGGAAAAACAAGGGTCTAGCGCGCAGTTTGCCTACTAGGCTGCTCAGGCAAGTCCTGATTGGCTGGTTTAAGATTCCATTTCTGTGAGTCTCTGTTGGGTAATGTGGGACTAGCATAAGTAACTCCGCTTGGGCCCTGTTTTCTTGTTTTTAACACAGGTACATGTGATTTTGAGTCTTTATGGACAAAAGAGGTCTTAGTAAATTATCATCTAATGATCAAAATTCCTTCACAAAATTAATAGGCGATTTCTGTGGTCAGAGCCACACTATATGCAATCTCTGTGAGCTCATTCAAGGTAAATAGAAAGCATGGCTGCTAGCGGGAGAACAGTAACTTGCCTGGATTTTCAGCAAATATCAGTGAGTAATTATGATGAATGAGATGCCAAGGAACCCAATGCCTTGCTGCTCAAATCTTCTTCCATGAACCAACATCATCAGCATGACGGGGGCGCCTGTTGGAAATGTGGATCATCAGACCCCTCCTCAGATTGATGGAGTCAGAATCTTCAGTTTAACAAGACACCCTCTCCCGCCCCCGCTACGCACGCGCACGTGCCACACACACACACACACACACACACACACAGTGATTTGGATGCTCTGAAAATTCCAGAAGCATCTCCCCAATGGATAGGTGAAGGACACCTAGTGAATTTCCTTCAAAAATTTAGGAAAGTATCCCTGACTTCAATTATTCTAGTTTTTAACCACATAGTTAAACATACAGAACAGATGGTTACATTTAGAAAACAAGGAAAGAGGAAGGAAGGATGGATGGAAAGGAAAGAGAGAGAGGGAAAGAAAAGGAAGAAAGAAAGAGAGGGAAGGACGAAGGGGGGGGGAGGAAGGAAGGAAAGGAAAGAAGGAAGGAAGGAAGAAAGAAAAGAAAGAGAAAGAGAAAGAAAAGAAAGAAAAACCCGGAGAGCAGGGACTAAGGACCGTGTGGCATGATGACAAAGACAGCTGCACACAGGTGGAGAGGACACGTTAAGTAGCTATCACACTGACACGTATTAGCATCAGCTATGTAAGCATAATTATTGGTCAAGGGCAGATTGTTGTAAAACAGCTAATAAACAGGAAACATTAACTTCCCTCGCACAGGGCCTTTGCAAAACCAATATTAGGCCTATGTGCTCTGTACATGTATTTTCTCTGAAGCCAATTAACCTCTTTATTGGAAAACAAGGGCTTCGTTATTGTTGAACGTGGCAGCTAATCCTTCACAGTAGATAACTTTCATTGAGCATGAGTGGAATGAGCTGTATTTACTCCACTGACTGACATTCCTGTACAATTAAAAGATTAATTGTTTAATTTCCTCAGGATTGGTGCTCATGAAGGCGAGCAGATCCATAAAACTAAAAACTATGGTTTTTCTCTCCTCCAAGGCCAGGGGAGCCATGGAAATTTATATTTGGATGGTATATATATTTTTATGATCCTGCCCATGTAAGGATAGATGAGGGCTTGAGTATCTTTGTAGAATCAATTTTTATGCTATTTCTTCCACATAACTTTGAAGGTTCAGACTGAGATAAGATATGGGACCATAGATTTGTCACATCACTTTGATTTTTCAGACTTGGATTTTTTTGGCTGATACACAGCACATGGAGGAAGCCGACAGAGAAGAATAATGAACATGTAGGCAGTGACCACTTCAGTAGATATAAAACGCTGGAAATACGTTTAATAACAGCTTATATCATTCAAGTGGGTGCCCACCTGGAGTTTCAGGAAGACATTTCATGAGCAAGGGTGCCAAAGTCCATGACCTTGATGAACTTGCCTGGAAATCAGGTAAGAGACAGGTGGGCAGACCAAGGGGACAAAGCCTGAGGATGGCAGCCCTCTGTGTGGAGTGTCTATATATATCCATGTGTGTGTGTGTGTGTGAGTGTGTGTGTGTGTGTGTGTCCTCACATGCTGCGGTATATTTTGGTATTTCATATTCGTGTTTCATCACCTTCCCCAGTTCCCCTGACTCCTCCAAACTTTCTGGATCCCCTAACTCTACTTTCCCACTTCTCTCTTGATTTTCGTCCCCACATATCCAAGTTAAACTCTATTCATCTTTGTTTCACCTTGAGGGTTGAAATTTCTTTTGTTTCCTTTATTTTTTTTTTTTTAAAGCCACTTCAGTGTGTGCAGTTGTAGGGATACAAATATCCAGGACAGGCCTCTAGGTCAGGGCTGCTCAGTACAAGGGTCATGTGAGCCACCCCTGTAATTTTAAATTTAATTGTCATCTGACATTTTCTAATAGCTGAGTTAAAAAGTGAAACAAATTTATTTTAATAATATTTGTACTAACCCAATATGCCCGAATTACTGCCATTGTAACATGGAATCCATATAAAAATATATTTTTTTGCAATTTGAAGTCCTCTGCCTATTTTAGATTTACAGCATCTCTCAATTCAGACTAGCCACATTTCCAATGGTCAGTAGCCACATGTAACTGGGGACTATCACTATCATCAGATGTTAAACGTTATGTCAAAGCGAGAGACTTAAACTTTTTTGCCATGAATGAGAATTGCTATTTACAAACAAGTTTGCATTTCAGGCCCAGGGAAGAGCCATCTTCAACGATTTTCATCAATGACTGTAACACGCAGGATGTTAGTGTATATGCTGAATGACTGTCAATGGAAAAGCTATTTTTTGGTGGAAGCTTTTTCTTACTATCTCTTATTCCAAAGACACAATTGTGTAGATACAACTATATATTTTGTTCCTCATTCATTTTTGGGGTGAGGATAGTTTCAGAATACATTGAAGCTGCTTTATTGGCTTTACTTCTCTCAAAAGGCTCCTGTACACACAACTTCTCATGTATGTTCTCCCAGAGAAATCAAGGGACTGGGACAATTCATCCTGAAAAAAATTTAAGAAAAAAAAAAGCAACTTTCACCATTTATATGGTGCATTTCATTATAGGTTAAAAAATTCAGTTTTGTCTATGCTTAGAATGTTGTGATAGTTCTAAAATATGGTGCTACCCATACCCTGTCTTCTTTTCAAAGCTCTCTTCTGTCTCCTGAGAAGAGATGTGCACAGCACACCTTATTAGGCAGAAAAGCCCATGGGATATCTTCTCTTTCAAGTACTTTTAAAAAATCTCCTACTTTTGTTCTGGCATTTCTGGCTACCTTTATCAAGGGAGAGAACATAATTCTCAATGTCAACTCTGTGATCTAGATCACAGAACAAAGTCTAAAGTTGGTTCATCAATGACAGCTCATACTATCTGTTGGACACAAGTTAGGGAAACTCTAAGGGAATGGACAGAACCCCCATTTAAGAAGGCCTGGAGTATGAAAACCCAAACCCATTACACAGCTCCATTAGAGGGGCTTTCTCTAGAGGCAAAATGTTTCTTCTTTTTACCACAGGATTGCTTTCAACCAAAGTCTCTCCATCTTCCTTGCACTTATGTATTTGTTTATAAATCAATAACTACTTGAAAGAGAGACAGGAGAAATGAGAAAATGAAGAATAAGTGTTGGGGACCAGTGCCAAATTGAGAGCCATCAAAAATGAAGATAAACCATTTCTAAGGGGAAAATAAGGCTTACCGTTTAAAGCTTCAGTTTCTGTTTACTTGCCCCTTAATGGCTATCTGCACAAATTATGAAATGAAATTCTATAGTGACCTTATACTCCATAATGGCCTTCTTAAAATTAATGTTCATAAGCACCCCTACACACCCACCATTACATACAAACACAGAGAGGCATGTTTGCAGCTTCTTTCCAGACAACTCCACAATGCCCCCAGGAGGTGATGACCAACTGATTAATGTTTGTCTGAGGAGCGCCACTGCACGTTTCCAGAGCTGCTGGAAAGCCAGTTCTTACCAAAACAGCTGCGAAGCCAGACTGACTTCTAACCTCCCCTGTTGAATACAAGAACTCTTGGCACAATTACAGTGCAAGTAGCACAGAACCTATGGGGTTACCATTATAGAAACAGACTTGGCCAGCAGGAAATGTTTACATCCTGCATGGAACCCTGATGTTCGACATGAAACCAGAGCGACTCATCATGGTTAGAGAAAACAAAAGCCTCCATCTTTGAACTTGCCTTGTAGCCCAAACAAACAAATATTCTCATTTCCTTATTGTCAAATGCCTCACTTCCAGCTACTTTCATTGAACTTTGGATGCTCCTGAGATGCAGGAAATTAACAATCCTGCTGAAATACAAGCCACTTCCACCAGGGAGAACAGTAAACGACACAGCCAAGAGAGATGGACCCTGGTTGATCTTTGCAATTCCTCAAACATCTCCTAGGTAAGTCCATTATCCATTAATAAAAATGAGCTAGGCTTCTTACTACAAAAGCAAGATAGCCAGGTTGTACTACAACTTACCAAATTTGAACCTGAGAACTCAAGAGGTAGTATTAACATGCTGCCTTATACTTGATTCTCCATGATCTAGATCTAGCCTTGGGAAGGAGGCTTAGGAGGACTAAAAGAAACATGGGTTGAAAGGTTGAGGATCTGGAAGAGAGGGGAATTAAAGTCTTTTTCCAAGTTCCAGCAGCCCTTGGCAAAGGGATAGTACCAGAAAACCACCTGGTCACCCAGTTTCCTTCCAGTAACTGGACAGAAGACAGAGGCTTCTGTCTTCTTCATACTCAGAGAGTATGGCTCTCTGAAGGACTGTTAATTAGTTTTATGAGAAACTTACACCTGATGCCTTGATCATTTCCCCTCCCCCACTAGCAAAAAATAAAGGGACAGGAAATATAGAAGATTGTTTTGATTGTCATCTTTCAACATGGCTGATATGTGGTTTTTTTTTTTTTTTAACAGCAAATCATTGGTTTTACTCTTTCCTTAAAATTTTTTGCTTATGAAATGCAGAAGCTCTCAGAAGCCAAACAATTTTTTTTGACTTCAGCAGGCTACTATGATTAGACTATATTTGTTTGTTCCTTTCTTGTGTTAAGATGACCATGCAAATGTACCCACTTCCTAATTGCAGAAGGCCAAGAGGAAATCAGGCAGTCAAAAAGAAATTGTGAATAACCATTCCACTTCCAGGCTTATTTGAATTTTATAAGCATATATGGACAAGGGAATATTGAAAAGCCTTTAAAGCAATGTGCAGGGGTGGGTTGCAGATGGGTTTTAGGACTGGGAACATTCTGATTACTTGGGTGAGTTTATGAATGTATTTCATCTCTGAGCTTCTGTTCCTTCTTCTACAAGATAAATATCTCTGTCTTAGGACAGTAGGGTATAGTGGATAAGAGTTCAGGCTGTTGCTGACACATCTGCACTTGAACATGAGGAAGGAAACTGCTTCTCAATTTAAAAAAAAATCTTAAAATTCACCATTGTGGTTGTTTCTTCATTCAAATGACATGATAAAATTTATTTAAATCATGACATTATGTATTAGATTTTCTATTACTGCTGTAACAAATTGCCACCAACTTCATAACTTGAGATGATGCAAATTAAATATCTTACATTTCTATATTACATATTACATATTTACATAATGTAAATATCTTACATTAGGTTAAAAGTTTGACACAGATATCATTAAGATAAAACAAGTTGTTGGTATGGCTTTATTACTTTCTGAAGACTCTAGGAAAGAATCTATTTCCTTCCCTTTTCTAGCTTCTACACTCCCTGACTCAGGACCCACTTTCTCCATGTTCATAGTCAGCAAGTTTTTTTTGTTTGTTTGTTTGTTTGTTTTAGTAAGCTCCATACCTAGCATGGAGCCCAACCTGGGGTTTTACTTCAAAGTCAGCAACTTTACGTCTCTCTGACTATAGCCAGAAAAGTTCTGTGATTTTTAAGGACTCATAATGATTCCACTGAGTTCACTTGGATAATTCAGGATATCCCCCCTCATCTCAAAGTCCTTAACTTATTCATATCTGAAAAGTCCCTTTTGCTATTATGTAAGGTAGTCTGTTCATAGTTTCCTAGGAGTACAGCGTGAATATCTTTAAAGGCTATTATTCTGCTTATCATATCCTGGGAAGTGGCAGAATCTTATAAATGCTCTTTGTTACTTACAAGAAAATATCTTTGCAACCTTTATTCTGTTTTAAGGATACACGTGAACAATTTTAGAACTAGTCCTCTGAATAGTTTCCTATTGTCAAAAGTGGTAAGTAATATGAACGTAAATTAATTAGTAAATGAAAGTAAATACATACATACAGTTTTGGAGTCAGGTTATGTTTAAGATATTTTCTTGATCAAACTGTTTTTCAAAAATTACGTAAAAAGTGTTGAATAATCAACAAATAATGTAATATAATATAATGTAGTAATAACAACTAACTTGAGTATACTATTCAAAAATAATAATACCAAAGTTATGTCCTAATCACCACCCAAATGTCATCAGATATATTTCTACCCCTTTTAAATTTTCCCACAATAATGAAATATATCAGTGACTCTCATATTCTGATTTTTTCTCACTATAAGTGTAGGCTTTTTTTTCGACTCAAATTGTTTTCAACTTATACCATCCAATTATACTCAATGCACAATGGAATCCTTTTGTAACATATTCTTCTCAGTGTTCTTTGCTGGATGCTCCCTGCATTACTAAAATTTAAATGCTAGTATTACCTAGGAGTCAGCGCTAGGGTACTGTTATTCAGTTATGCTTAATCAACAAAGAGGCTGATCACACCTGGTCCCATAGCTTTATATAACTTCTATTTCTGACCAATGACAACATTATATTCCTAGATCCAACCTCCTTCAAGTTCCCATATGACATTTCTATTGAGATGCCTAAGAACCTTCTGAAACCTACAACTTCTGAAGTCTTTCACATCTTGATAAATGGCAACTCTATTCTATCTGTCACCAACTCTGGAGTCCTCCTTGATGATCCTCTCTTCCTCTCACAATCAACATAAATAAACTATGACAGTTCAACTTTCCAAATGCATGCAGAGTCTGACCCGAGTCATACCACCACGTTCACAGTTCCTCTAGTGTAAGCCACCACCATCTCTCACCTGGATTATTGCAACAGTTCCCCAATGGTCTTCCTGTTTGTATCCTTGCCATCTCCTCTGCTCAGAAGCATGCTGTGGCTTCACAGATCACTCAGAAGAAACTACAACATCCATATTATGGATACAAGACCCTACATGATTTGGTGCTGTACTTCACTGTTCTTATTTCCTGCTGTTTCCCCATTTACACTACAAATTCCAGACACACTGGCCTCCTTGGGTCCTTCAAACTTGTTGTGCTGCCTACCTTCCATTGATCCTCCAGATCCACTCTTTACATTTCTCCCCTCTACTCTGTGCCCAAAGAGACAGGTATCTCTCTTCAATCTTTCTTCTACATCTCCTTGAACTCTACTTGCATAAAAGAAATGAAAGAAAAAACTGCGAAAGGTATAAATATTGCTTAAAGGTAGAATGAGAACTGAATCAAGTCGAAGACCTAGACAAACAAAATTTGAGTTGAGAAAGGCTGAAAGTTCAAGTAGCAGAATTTGACAAGCAGAATGAGGGCAAATCTAGATTTAGCAGAAGAAAAGCATTGTGCTCCAGAAACACCTGGAATTGATAACTGATCCATTTTTCCTCATCCATTTTCAGGGACAAAATAATAGGCTGGATTGATAAACAAAAGATATGTGTGTTCATAAATATTATTTATTCATTACAAAGTATATTTAAGACATAAATAGTGTTTATTGAGTAGTTTGTTTTCAAAATTGTGGAGCCAAAGAAGAGAGAGCATAAAATAGAAGTCAGTCAAGTTGCAAGAGCCAAAACCACCTTTCTGTCCTTATAATTATTAAGAGTTACAAACAGACAAAATGAGCAATGCCACCTCAAATCACTGTGTAGCTTAATGGCAGTTGTGAGTTTCAGGAACTATACATGAATTTTTTTTTTTTTTTGTCAATTTCCCCTTACTTTTATAAATAGCATTCCCAAACATTTTTGCATTAAAATTGAAATTGAGGGGATGAATAAGAATTACCTAGTATTATTAAAAAAAAAAAAAACTGTTCAGGTCTTTAAATATTAAGACTACAGTTTCGGGATACCTGGGTGACTCAGTTGCGTAAGTCCCTTACTCTTGATTGCAGCTTAGGTCGTGATCTCAGGGTTGTGAGACAGAGCCCTGTGTAGGGCTCTGCAGGGGGCATGGAGACTGCTTAAGATTCTCTCTTCTCTCTCCCTCTGCTCTCCACCAACCCCCAGCACTTGTGTATGCTCTCTCTCTCTCTCTAGAAAAATAAAAGAGAAAAGAATAAAATAAAATAAATTGAATTTAAAAAAATAAAAGAGAGCAGTTTAATCCCTTCCCAAATTTATTGAGTATCTTCTATGTGTTACTCACTTATCTATATTCTAAAGATACATAGATGAGTAAGATTTCTGGTTCCTGATCTGAAGGATTTTATGGTCTAATAAAAAATAACAAGTATTTTGCAAATAGTGATTATTAACAAAGGTTTACTAATAACATGAATAAAACACCTTGGAAACCAGAAGAGAATTGATAATAATATTTCATGAAGGAGAATCAGACTAGGAAAAGATCAGTGAAAGTTTTAAAGGAAGAAACATTTTAATTGAAACTTGGAAATTATTTTTGTGTTCAGACTTTGTTAAGAAACATCACTCAGGTAGAGAAAACAATGGATGCAAAAATGGGTTTTCAGAAAATAGTGAGAATAAGCAAAAGAGTGGATAGGCATAAAAAAATAAGTGGCATTGAGGCTCATTAAGGCTAGCCTGACTCACATGAAAGATGGAGAAGGTCATTTGTGTTCTATACATAAAAATATGGAGGAATGGGTAAAAAGTGACAGATTTGAAAGATTTCAGAGTTAGACTTGACAAGACGTAATGATTGATTGGATTTGGATGGAGAAAATGAGAGAAGTCAAAGCTGGCTCCTAAATTTCTAGCTTGAGGAACTAAATGAATGATGGCATTCATTGATAAAATATTAATAGAGTATGAGGATCAAGTATGAAGACTTAGATGGTGGGGACAGCTTGGAATATGATCTAAATGAGAAGCTCTACAATTTCCAGGTGGAGGTGTCTGGTAGAAAACTAGAAACACAAATCTGGAACTTTGGAGTTTTCAGGACTGGAGAAATAGGTTTGAGTGTGATTATATAGGTAAAACTGAACGTGTGGCTAATTCATGCAACTGAAGAAATCCACCATGGCAAGAAATCAGGAAAGAAGACTGGAGTCCCTAGACCAGAGACATATTGCTAGTAGGTGTTCAGCCACACAGACTTTGCCCTGTACAATGCTAGAGACATCATTCACTTGGACTGTGAAATGAATGGTGCCTACTGGAGTTATTCGGGGAGCTACCCTGACACTGGAGAAAATATACCAAGTATAATATTTCAAGAGGAGGGGGAGGGCACAGGAAAATCACAAAGAACACCAAATATCCGGAGCAGAAAGAAAAAAAAAAATCAAAACATAGGACTGAATGGAAATTGTCAGAGAGATTAATAGGGAAACCAGAAGTACAGTGTTTAGAAACAGAGGAACCATTTTCAAAAAGAACATAATCTACAATATGAAATTCTGTGAAAAAGATCCAATAAAATGCAGGATTTAAAGATTTTATTTATTTATTTTTTGGTACCTGGAAATAGTAGGTGATTGCTGGTGCCAGCAAGACTGAGATCCAAGTATAAGTCACAAGTCAGAGTGTGGTAGCATTAAATAATGACTTGGAAAAGAGAAAATGGAAGTAATAAATGGAGACTGTACCTACAAGGGTATTCATTGTGTACTCCTGTTGCTCAGATAAGCATTTTATCTCCTTTTCTAAATTCTTCATCTTTCTAGCCAGAGACTATTTCTTTGACTCGCGCACAGAATCTAATGGTGCTCTTCAAAAACTGTATGTTTTAAATTAATGAGTAGGCATTAAAGTTTTGCTCTGATACTATTTACCTGACTCTACAACTGACATTTTACTAATTATTTGTTTACATGTCTGTCTGTTTAATTATAGTGGAAATATCTACCTCTAAGCCCTCTCTAATAGATTGCTAGTAGTTGTTTGAAGATCTGTGTTCAGAAGGATTCTGAGGTATTATATAAGCTCGACTCAAAAGTTGAAAAGTATCTGTCCCAGAAGGGGAATTGGGAGTGCAGCCTGCTTGTGTTGAGAATGGGAATTTTTCCATCTGCCTTTATAGACCTAAAACCCTATACACTGTCTGGTCTAAGCAATGAATAAATCGTCAGTGAATGAATACACAAATGAATGGATATATTCTGCATTACAGTGGATTTGACTTGGGTCTCAATAAGTAAGCAGGATTGAATTTGACTGGGTCAGTGCTTTCCAGCCAACCAACGTCATGATGCACTACTTATGACATGGGCTACAAATGATTTGCTGTTAAAAATAATTTACAAAACCTTGCCAGTTGTTTCATCAAAAACAATAGATTGAATTTATGGTGTGTAATAACTACATTCTCATTCATATTCCGACTTGATTTCCTGAGTAAAAGATAAATGAGGAGGTTGAGAGCTGAATTTCTGGAAGCATAAGAAACTCTGTTTACATGCAGCTATGGTGGTGTTTCCCAATATAGGCTTTGTCCATCATGATAATGAGGTACAAAGAAAATCAGGAAAACTGTTGAATATCTACAGATAGCAGAGAGGAAAATGTCAGGGGGAAAGAAGATATCCTAGGATAGAGAATGATAGGAGCCCAGAGGCCAGAATGTGCTTGGCATAAGAGAAGGTCGGACACTAGCCTCGTTAAGTGAGTTGAAATGTTCTGTGGAGATCCTGTCGAGATATGAGAAGATAAGGTCTCTGTACTGTCCCTCACTGGGTAAAAATATCAGAAAATAATGCTTTTCCTTTATCTGGAGAAAAGGAATTGTATTTCTACGTAATGAAAGATTCAGTGTGCCTTATTACCAAGCAAAAACATAATAGAAATAGAAATAATAGAAATAAAAAGCAATTCGGTAAGGTGGGAGATTCTGGTTCAAGGAGGACAATGTCAGAGAAACATTTACTGGTCAGGTTTTTCAGTCTAGCCTCCTTCATAAATGAAATAGCCATTATCCTAACAGTGCATGAAATGCATACAATATCAGTAAGTAATATCGTTTTGCTATTCGAGGTCATGTTAACCTCCTTGAAGATAAAGCCAAGCACTCCCTAAGTTAATCATCACTTACTTTGGAGTTTGGTGGCTGTTTCAGCTTGAGGTTCTGTCCAGAAGAGGCGTGTGAAAGGCTGTTGAAATGCTATATTTATTTATGTAAGGTCAGACTAACCCAGAGTATTATGAAGTGAGAAAAGTTTAGATTGGTCCACAGTTGTGTGTGATTGTGCAAAAGATAAGCCATTCGTTGCCACCCTACGAGGTCACACTACTCTTAAATGCTGAGTGCACTTTACTGAAATAGTAACCATTCAACTGAATGTGAAATAGACTTGATGCCTAACATGTCTTGAAAGTTATATTTCAAAACATTCTTTTCAGTGTTTAAAAGAGTAAACTTATATACTGAGAGTAGTATCAAATCTTGAGAATTACTTCAGGGCATCACAGAGAGACCTCAATTATGAAGTTTAGTATTTCACTGACTCATGTCTAAACAATCAGCATATATCTTGCTGAAGAGCAGGCCACTGGCCTGAAAATTAACAATTAATTTTATATTAAGTTTGGCAGAATGGGAATGGCACAGTCAATACTGCTAGCAAACAGCATGATTTATATATCACTTTTAATTAAACATGAATTCTTTAAAGTTTTTATAAAAATGAACACATTAAATTTACTTCCCTTATCATTAATGTTTTAGTAGGTATATAATGGGTGCATTTTTATACATGTGTATTTTTTTTAAGATATTGTCCATCTCTCGCACCTGTCTAAATGCCAATATATAGATCAAAGCAATGATCCCAAAGATGAATGACTCAAAGGAGACTTTCAGATCCACTGATAATGGAGCTGAAATAAATTTGATATTTTAAGTGATCTTTCCCAAAGAACAGTGTGCTATTTGGAAACAGCCATTCATATTTTTCTCAGCATTAAATGTTTGTCAGCTCTTATAATCGAAACTCAAGCTAAAAACTTATGACTAAGTAAAATTCAGAGGGAGAGAGGATATTTCTATATGTCTAGCTTGGATGAAGAATCTTCAATAGGAAGACTGCCATTTTTTCTTTTTCTTCAGATATGCACTTTTTTTTCTTAGTGAAAGTTCAGGTTAGAAATCTATAGAAGAAATTTAAGATGATTGGCTTTAAAATGAGAAACATAAAGTGAAAATACATGATCTCAAACATTGCATTCTGTGAGAAACCCACAGTGCAAGATTTAGTGTGGCAAAGGAAGCATGAATGAGAGCACAGATGACAGGAAAACATTTACTTCTAGAAATCTAACAATAAGCCACGAAACTTATTAAAGGAGAATCCTCTCACAAAGGAATACCATACTATATATATATACCATAGATATGACTTTAGAAATATAATAATGGCCCTCTAAAATCTAAGTCATATTCAAAGTATTGTTTGATGAACATTTTATGTAAGCTGTAGTAATAGACCATTTATTAGTTTCCACGCACTGTGCTGGATACTGGACACACGGACACACAGAGGAGGTAAAAATAGACATGACTGTTGATCATCCAAAGCTTTACAGACCAGTGAAGGTGACAGACCATCATAAAATCACACTGGAGAGTGTACAATTACAAATGTTGCCTATAGGCTCTCAAGAAAAAGAACAGGGGTTTATGACAAAGAAAACTGGCTTGCACTGAGGAGTGAAAGAATGTTTGATTTTAAGGTTGAGTAGAAATTAACTAGGGGAAAAGGGCACTCTCAAATATTTATTGAGTGAATGAGAATAAATTCCAGGTAATTGTCCTGTGGCAGGAGGCAGCATGATTCACCTAAAAACTGAAAGTCAGGGAGGTTGGAACACAGAGAGTAAAGTGTTAAATTGGTGCAGGAGAAGTAGGTTAGAGAACAAACTATGCTGGGATTTGGTCTTTAACTCAAGAAGAAGAAGAAGCCTTTGGAGGCTGTGAGCAGAGTGAAATGATCAGTTTATGATTTCAAGAGTTCCCTCCAGCCACAGTATGGAAAATGGAGTCCAAAAGGCTTGACTATGCTAAAAAGTTAGAAAGAGGGGCGCCTGGGTTGTTCAGTGGGTTAAAGCCTCTGCCTTCAGCTGGGGTCATGATCTCAGGTCCTGGGATCCAGCCCCACATCGGGCTCTCTGCTCAGTGGGGAGCTTGCACCCTAAACTGCTGGACTGAATAGAGTTAGTAGAAGGGAGCAAGACAATGAGGGGTAACTGTGGCATGCTCCTTCCTGGAAAAGTGATGCATCTCATTGGCCTTAGGTCTTTTCTGGGTAAAGGAAAGAACCAATATGTGGACAGGTAGGTAGATACCCTTGGGTCAGAATTTGAGCTAAGTTTTACCATCTTCCAACTTTTACCCCAATACATTTAACTATTGATGTCTCTAAGTAAGAAACTCTACCTTAGTTAAAATGAGTAAAGTTGAGTTACTATTACTAATCAATATTTATCTTTTACATCTTAATTGTTTAAAACTTTTTTCTTTTCTTTTTATAATATCTTTAGGAATTCAAAATGTGAATCTCTTTCTTAATCAAATGGGAGAAAATGACAGGCTTCCTGTCATCCCATCACTATGTAGGACTCTTATTTTCATAGCACCTTTGGTAACTAACTAGATAAGAAACATTTTACTGCAAATCATTTAGGCACTTATCAATAACAGTTCAGAAAAATAAATACTTAGATACTTAGAATCACTTAATTTTTAAAAGGAAGCGTACATATATCTGTGGCATCTTTAAAGAACTAGGAGTCTATATGAGAAGGAGATTGAAAAGCTGTTCTCTGAAAATGAAAAATGAGACTGTAGGGAGTTGGTTTTAAGTAGTGTGTTTGAGAAAGGGCCATTCTTAAAAATAAAAGGGTACTCTAGCTCTTAAGTAACTTATAATAGTAATAGACATAGTGAAGGAAGGTGTAAATAATTGTACAACACAAATTAATCATATTTTAAAAGTTTTTTAAATTGATATAAATCACATAACACAAAATTCACAATTTAAATATTTTCAGCCCAATCCCTACATTGTATAATCACCATTATCTAATTCCAGAACATTTTTAACAGCCCCCCAAAACCCTATATCTATTAGACTTCCATCCCAATCACACCTCACCCACACATAAACAATTCTCTGACAACCATTAATCTATTTTCCATGTGTGAGGATTTGTTTGTTCTCACATGTGGCCTTTTGCACCTAGCGGATTCTGCTTTGCATAAAGTTTTCAAGGTTCATCTGTATTGTACCATTTAATAGTACCGTGTTCCTTTTTTGTGGTTGAATAATATTCCATCGTAGACACATATTATATTTGTTGATTCGTTCATCAGCCGATAAACACTTAGGCTATTTTTACTTTGTGGTTATTATGAACAATGCTACAAACATTGTACACAAGTTTTGGGGAGAACATATGTTTTCACTTTCCTTGGGTATATACTTAGGAGTGGAAATGTTGGAGCATCTGCTAATTCTGTGTTTAACTTTCTGAGCAACTACAAAATTATTTTCCACAATAACTGCATTATTTTATATTCCTGCCAGCAGTGTATTAACATTTGACTTTCTCTAAATTTTTATTAACACTTGTGGTTTTTTTTCTTTTTAAAAAAATTATCATTGCCAATCCTAGAGTGTGTGGAGTAGTATCTCATTGTGTTTTGATTAGTGATGAATTATACTGAGTATCTTTTCATGTGCTTATTCATTCCTTTCATATATTCTTTCTACAAATGTCTATGCAGATGCTTTGCCCATTTTTGGTTGAATTCTTTGTCTTTTTTATTGTTAATTATAAGCATTCTTTATATATTCTAATTACTAGACCTTTATCAGATATATGATTTGCAGATATTTTCTTCCAACCTGTGGATTGTTTTTTCACATTCTTGGTAGTGTCACTTCAGCCTCAAAAGTATTTAATTTAATGAAGTACAATTTATCTATTGTATTGTTGCTGCTCATACTTTTGGTGGCCTATCTAAGAAACCATAGCCTAATCCAAGGTGATGTAAATTTATACCCATTTTTACTTGTAAGACAAGACAGACAGATGTAATCAAATGATAGATTTTGATAGAGATTGAGAGAGATAGGATCAGTGGATATTAATAGAGTAAAAAAGACGTATAAGAAGTTGAAACTCTCAAATCAAAAGGCAGATTCTCAGATTGTATTTTTAAAAAGCATATTCAGTAAAATGCTATCAATAAGAGATATACTTGGAAAAATATGCAAAAAAGACTGAAAATAAAGGGATTGGAACAGATATAATGGTCAAATATGAACAAAAAGTAAAGATAACAAATTTTAATTAAAAAAGGTGTATATAAAGATATAATTTAATAAAAAATTTCAACTAAATCACAAAGATACTGGCAAAGGAAAAGTAGTTAAGAACATATAATGATCATCAAAATATATGTACCTAACAATATAAACATACTGCCCCCTTCTATATACCTAATATAATTTATATGAGTGTATATATATATGTATATATATATATATATATAGTATAGAAGTCCGATATACTGAAGTAGATAAATGAGCAATTGCAGTTAGAAATTAATGTCTCACTCAGAAATGCATAGATCTATAGGTAAAAATAAACAATTTATAAAGGATTTAAACTAAATAATCTATGAGCTAAAATATATTGTGCAAAATATGTAAAAGGTTCACACAAATGAACAATGCCGGTGGAATTTTGATTGGGATGGCTTTGAAAGTATAGATTGCTCTAGACAGTATAGATATTTTAACAAGCAATCTTAAAATTTGTATGGAACCAGAAGAGACTTGGAATTGCTAAGGAAATGTTGAAAAAGAAAAACAAAACTGGGGCATCACGTTGCCTGATTTCAAGCTTTACTACAAATCTGTGATCACCAAGACAGCATGATACTGGCACAAAAACAGACACATAGACCGGGGTAACAGAGTACAGAGCCCAGATATGGACCCTCAACTCTATGGTCAAAATATCTTCAACAAAGCAGGAAAAAATGTGCAGTGGAAAAAAGACAGTCTCTTCAATAAATGGTGTTGGGAAAATTGGACAGCTATGTGTAGAAGAATGAAACTTGACTGTTCTCTTACACCAGACACAAAGATAATGGATACATGGATAAAGACATGGATGAAAGACCTCAATGTGAGGCAGGAACCTATCAAAATCTTAAAGAACAACATTGGCAGTAGCCTCTTTGACATTGGTCACAGCAACTTTTTCAAGACATGTCCCCAAAGACAAAGGAAACAAAAGGGAAAATGAACTTTTGGGACTTCATCAAGATCAAAAGTTTCTGCACAGCAAAGGAAACAGTCAACAAAACAAAGCGGCAACCCAGGGAATGGGAGAAGGTATTCGCAAATGACACTATCGACAAAGGGCTGATATCCAAAATCTAAAAAAAACTCCTCAAACTCACAAACACACACAAAGAGGATAATCACATAAAAAAAAAAATTGGGCAGAGGACATGAACAGACACTTCGCCAAAGAAGACATAGAAATTGCTAACAGACACATGAAAAATATTCATCATCATTAGCCATCAGAGAGATTCAAATCAAAACCACATTGAGATACCACCTTACACCAGTTAGAATGGCCAAAATTAACAAGACAATAAACAAGTGTGTTGGAGAGGATTTGCAGAAAGGGGAACCCTCTTCCACTGTTTGTGGGTAACATCCATGAAAGATTTTGGACTCTGAGAAACAAACTGAGGGTTTTGGAGGGGAGGCGGGTGGGGGGGTTGGATGAGCCTGGTGGTGGGTATTAAGGGCATGTATTGCATGGAGCACTGGCTGAGGTGCATAAACAGTGAATTCTGGAACACTGAAAAGAAATTAAATTAAATTAAACTTTTTAAAATAAGAAAAATGCACAGTTCTCTTCAAATAGAAAAATAGTCCATGCATTATTTTCCAAGAAAAGGGTATCTTTGGGGCGCCTGGATGGCTCAGTCAGTTAAGTGTCTGCCTTTGGCTCAGGTCATGATCCCAGGGTCCTGGGACCTATCTCTGCATCGGGATCCTTGGTCAGTGGCGAACCTGGTTCTCCCTCTCTCTCTGCCTGCTACTCCACCTGCTTGTACTCTCTTTCTCTCTCGGTCAAATAAATAAAAATGCTTTAAAAAAAAAAAGAAAAACTGTATCATTTAGTTCTGATTAACCACCACTTCAGATGTTATATTCCCTGATCACAATGTAATACATTAAAAATATGTAATTGAAGAATATCTTTTTGGGTGCCTGGGTGGCTCAGTGGGTTAAGCCGCTGCCTTCGGCTCAGGTCATGATCTCAGGGTCCTGGGATCGAGTCCCACATCGGGCTTTCTGCTCAGCAGGGAGCCTGCTTCCTCCTCTCTCTCTCTCTCTCTCTGCCTACTTGTGATCTCTCTCTGTCAAATAAATAAATAAAATCTTTAAAAACAAAACAAAACAAACAAACAAACTAACTAACTAACAAAAAAACGAATATTTTTTAAAACCACATATCTGCGGGGCGCTTGGGTGGCTCAGTTGGTTGAGCAACTGCCTTCGGCTCAGGTCACCGTCCTGGAGTCGCGGGATCGAGTCCCGCATCGGGCTCCCAGCTCCATGGGGAGTCTGCTTCTCCCTCTGACCTTCTCGCCTCTCATGTTCTCTCTCACTGTCTCTCTCTCAAATAAATAAATAAAATCTTTAAAAAAAAATAAATAAATAAAAATAAAAATAAAACCACATATCTGCAAAGCTGAAAGACACCAATAAATAATCCATAGGTTAAAGAATAACCTATAAGGAATTTTTTTAATGCAAAGAAGAAAATGTTAATAAAAATACAGAACAACGACAGAGCAGTAATTAGCAGAAAATTTAATGCTAAGTAAGCTATCATAAAATAATAGTCACTAAAAACCGAATAGGCAAATGACTAGCTGAACAATTTGGAAAAATAAAAAGAGCAACAGATCATACCCATAAAATAGGAAGAAAGGGGGGTGCCTGGGTGGCTCAGGGGGTTAAGCTTCTGCCTTGGGCTCAGGTCATGATCTCAGAGTCCTGGGATGGAGCCCCGCATCAGGCTCTCAGCTCAGCAGGGAGCCTGCTTCCCCCACTCTCTGCCTGCCTCTCTGCCTACTTGTGATCTCTGTGTGTCAAATAAATAAATACAATCTTAAAAAAAAAAATAAGGAGAAAGGGACAGAAAACTATGACATTGAAACAAACCAAAAGAATGAAGGAAAAATGAAGAGGAAAATAAAACCAGAAGTGGTTTTTTTACTTGCATTTAAACTATAGACAATGGTATGATGGAGAGGTTAAAAATCAAAATAAGATACACATGAAACTAGTGCTATACTGCATGTTAAAATAAAGATTGAAAGAGGATAAACAACTACAAATCAAAAAAGAAATTTACAATATGATAAAATGCCAGAAAGAATTATAAACTAATACATTTGGAATCACATAGTAAACAGACTTTTGCATATTATAACATGTGAAAACTAGCAGAAAAGTAATACAATCTTGAATAAATTAATAACGAATTGAACAATAATCAATTTCCCTTTCTTCCCATTAAAATAAAGAAACCCTGGCCAAGAGAATTCTACAGGCAAATTTGATCAAAATTTTAAGGCACAAATAATCCATATTTTATTACAAATTCTTTCAGAAAATAAAGAAGGAGGAAACAGTGACCAAGTCATTTTGACAGACTACTGTAACCTTGATTTCAAAAGCAGATAATGATAGTACATAAAAAAGAAAGATATGGGCCCATAACTCCTCTAAACAAAAATACAAAGCTCTAATTAAAATAATAGCTAAATATAATCCAGAGTTAAATAATAACAACATTAACCTATCATGATAAAGAAGGCTCACCCTAAGAAGACAGGACTATTTTAACCTCAGGAAAAAATCTGTCAGTCTAATTCAGCCCATTAATATGTTACAGAAGAAAGAGTCATGTGATTATTTCATAGATGCAGAAAGATTATTACAGAAATTTCACTATGTTTGACATAGACTCAGAAAATCACATATAAAATGAAGTATGATTAACATGATACAGACAATGTAACAAATCCAAGAGAAAACATCACATTAAGACAGAAACTTTAGATGCCATCTCTGGGAGACCAAAACAAGAGAAGGAAGATCATTACATTTCTACTGTTTCATATAGCACTAGATAATTCTCCACTGCATTTAGTCCTATGCACACAGACTAGACTGTGAGTATTGGTAGGGAAGAGGTAAAAATATCATTCTTTACAAAAGATATGTCATCAACTACATGGAAAACCCCAAAGAATCAATAAATTATAAAATCCAGGGATTAAAATTAAGTAACGGGCCAAATGAATGAGCAGTTTTCAAAATTCCATAACATTAATCTAAATTAGAAATAACTAGTGGGGAAGCAAGCAAGAAAAAAAGGAGAGAAGGGAGGAAGGAAGGATGGGGGAGGGAGAAAGAGAAAGAAGGAAGATGCAATTCCTAATATTAACAGGATCTATCAAGGAATGAAATCAAAAAGAGTCCATACTCTTTCAAAGAAGAAATGAGTTAAACTGTAGAAGAACATAAAGAAGATGATTATATGAAGAGGATGACATGTTTCTGTATAGAAGGATTTCATTTGTTAAAGGTGTGAGTTCTCCCCACCTACAAGTCCCCCCAAATTTTCAATCAAAACATGACCAAAATTTTTTGAGAAATTAAACAAACTTATTCTACATGTATATGTAATTCTAAATGCAAATTAGGAACTCAGGCAATATTAGGGGGAAAGAAGCAGCAAACTAGGATTTATTGCATTCCCAGATAGTAAGACATAGTGATGACAACTGAAATACTGGCTTAGAACAGGCAACCAGTGAAACAGAATAGAGAGCAGAAATGCCCAGAAAAGGTGGCATTGTCAGCCAGGAAGGGAAGTGTGGCTTATTTAGTAACTGCTTTAGTCGGAAAACCAACTCAGAGAGAAAAACAAACTTCACAGAAATAAAAACTTACATGTAATAGGTCAGCCAGAACACAAATAGTAGATTAAGAAATTATGATTGTGACCTGAAAGAAATTATGATTGTGGAGGAAAGTTTCTTAAACTAGAGCCAAAAACCACAAACCACAAAATCATGACACCCCAAACTGATGAATTCTGTGCAATGAAATACATGGAAGAAGAAATTAGCATTCCACATACCAGTGATAGACCAGGAGAAGACATACTTAGAATCCTAAACTATTAAGTGATTATTATCTAATCTTAACTAAAGAAGGCATTTCTACAGATTGACAATAAAAAGATAGGAAACCTTTTTTTTTTTTAAGATGGACAAAAAATATAGAATATGCACAAAAGGATAAACCTAAGTAGCTAACAAATGTTTGAAGAAATTCTCAAACTTTTTAGTGTTCACAAGAATGCAAATTTATGGGGTACCCGGATGGCTAAGTTGGTCAAACTTCTGACTTCTGATTTTGGTTCAGATCTCATGGGTCGTGGGATCAAATGCCAAAATAGGTCTGCATTCAGTGGGGAGTCTGCTTAGGGATTCTCTCCTGCTCCCCACCCTCCCCCTCATTTGTGTTCTCTCTCTCTAAAACAATAAATAAATTTTTTTAAAGATGCAAATTAAATAAAAAAGAAAAGACAGCTAATGATTTTCTGATTGGCAATAAAACACAAATAAATACCAAACATTGGTTCAGGATGTGGGAAAACTATTGTGCTATTGCTTGAAGTGTTAACAAGTATAGGCCCCCTGGAGAACAATATGATCTTACTCACTAAAATTAAGAATATGTATTCACTATGACATAGCATTTCACTCTTGGAAGCATATTCCAAAGGCTCTCTAATAAGTCGATGAAAAAAAAAAAAAAACAAAGCAAAAACTGTTAGTGGATTTGTTTGTATCCATCACTAGGTGACAGATATTTAAATTTTGGTGACCATGATGGAATAATATGTAGTTTTCAGAAGCCATGAACTAAATATACAGAGAGCAGGATGAATACATGTGTTTAAAAATGTGTTTAAAAAAAGGTAGGAAAGAGAGTAAGATCTACTATTCTTATAAATTAAAGCCCATACATGCACATAAAATATACAGCACACTACCTAAACCTTGTTAAGCCAAAAACATCCCTTTCTAATTTACAAACACATGCTTTTGCAAAAACATATAATGTGGACATGAGAGTCATTGTTGGGTTATAAAGACCAAGTGGGGATTAGTGATTAAAGTTTCAAAGGGAAAATAAAATAAATCAAATAGAACCCCTCAAAGAGCAATGAATAAATATACCATTAGTTGAGGCATCTGATATGCTCAACTAAAGAAAGATCTTCAGTAAAAGATTAAAAAAGAAAGAGGGACACCTGGGTGGTTTAGTCAGTTAAGCATCTGTCTTCGGCTCAGGTCATGGTCGCAGAGTCCTAGAATCAAGTCCAGCATCAGACTCCTTGCTTGCTCAGTGGGGAGCCTGCTTTTCCCTTTGCCTCCTGCTCCCCCTGGTTGTGCTCTCTCTCTCTCTCTCTCTCTCTGACAAATAAATAAACAAATAAGTCTTTTTAAAAAAATAGAAAGAAAATTAAGGGAATCAATAAGAAGCATAAAGAACAGCAGAAAGAATAAATACATTATTGTGGCAAAAATATAAATGAATTAAACTCAACTATTAAAAGATAAATGCTTGGTTTAGAAGTTTTAAGTAAAAGGAGTAAAAGTGTCCAAATATAAGATGTTTTCAAAAGCATACCTACAAAAAATATAGTAAAGAGTTGAAAGGAAAATGTATGAAGTAATATTAGGTAAACAATAAAGGAAGTGCATTATTTTACTTTAATAAAGGTTATAATTCATACCATCTCTTCCCCAGTCTTTCTCAAGGAGGTTATTAAAATAGGTATTGTAGTTAAAAAAATGAGTGGCAACCAGAATGTATAAGATGAGATAAAATTGTAGACTTAAATGTTTTTAGTAACAAACAAAAAATAAATGTACAAAGCACCCAGTTCAAAATTCTAGAAAAAATAAACCAGGAGAAACTATATGAAGCTAAAGACAAAATAAATAACATATGAACAAGAAAACAAAAATAGTCACAACGAAATTAATATTTACTGAACCCTGCAAAGCACTCTATTTTATGAGATTGATCTCACGTAATACAATAGTGCTTTTACATGAGAGCTATGTTCTCATCATAGATGATGAAAGATAGATTTATAAAGTTTAAATTTTTCCAGGTCATATATTTAGGAATAGTATAGACACAAACTTGGTCTCTTAACGGGGAAACAAGTGGTCATAGCCACTAATTTATAATGTATAATGGATATATGAGTATAAAACTGAGTATTTTATTTTATTTTCTAAATTTGAAGGATATTTTGTTCCACAAAAGGTAAGAGTATACATACTCTGGGTTTAGTAAAACAAACACGATGAAGGTGAAACAAAGCTTTTAATGAAGGAAAAAACTGAGTATTTTAAAATTATGTTTGAAAAGAGAAAAAAATCTAGTTGGCTTTAGCTATGGAAAGGAAAAATTGAAAATTTACATAGGGTAAATACAATAAAGATTAAACTGTGAGTATAAAATGTACAAATCATACCAATAAACTAAAAAAATTGATTGAAACTATAATTTTCCATGAAAAGAAAAATTACCAAAATATATCTCAACAAGAGTTAAGAAAACAACACCTACGCAAGAATGTCCAAATTGTCTCCAAAATTGACTTAAAAAATGTTAGATCAAGTCATTACTGGGGAAATTTACTCCTCAAACTTCCAAGGGACATATAATTCATATCCAATACTAATTCCTTAAACAGTTTAACACTACAGATTAACCAGAATGGTTAAAAAGACTGGCCACACCAAGTGTCAGTGAAGATTTGTTTCTAGAACTCTTATATATTGCTAGCAAGGAAATAAATATTAAAACAACTACTAAGATAAAATATAAAAAAACTATTTTGGGGTAAAAAAAAAACAAACAAACAAACCCAAACCTGGCAGTTTCTTATAAAATTAAACGTTATCACCCAGTTGTTCCACTCAGAATGTATTTCACAACAGAAATATTGAGTATTTCACAAGAGAAATTGAAAACACAGGTCCACAAAGAAACTTTGCAAGAATGTTTATGGAAGTTTTATTCATATTAGTGAAAATGTAGAAAGAGAACATGTGTTTCTCCACGGAAGAACGGACAGACTGTACCATATCCAAAAAACCAAAATATTAGCTAGGAATTTTACAAATTAAACTACTGATAAAAAAACAACAAGAATGAAACTCTAAAATGTTTGCTGAATGAGGGAGACTTAAAAAGAAGAGTACATATTATATGACTGCATTTATGTGACATTCTAAAACAGGTAAAACAAATCTGTGTTGGAAAGAAAATTAGAGTAGCAGTTGCCTCTTGTGGACAGGCAGAGAATGACTTAAAAGAGACACTAGAGTTAACTTTCTGAGGTGATGGTAATCTTCTGTATCTTGATGAGGGATTTGGTTACATAGTTGTATGGATTTGTCAGAACCCACTGAATGGAATGAGAAAGATTTATGCATCTTGGGGCACCTATGTGACTTAGTTAAGTGTCTAAGTCTTGATTTCAGCTCAGGTCTTGATCTCAGGGTCATGAGTTCAAGCCCCTTGTTGGGCTCCACACTGGGTATGGAGCCTAATTTAAAAAAGAAGAAGGAGGAGGAGAAGGAGAAGAAAATATTTGTGGATTTTATTGTGTGTAAATTTTACAGAAGGAGAAAGAGACAAATATTGAACCTTAGTAAAATGGATGTTGGTATAGCTAGTGGGAAGTGTACTGATATGTGAAACTTATTTCAAAAAGCAGAAAAGTAACAAATTAAAATATAGGTAAAAGGATAGGAATATGAATGGATAGAGAATAAAGCAACTATAAAAATATTAATTGCAGGACCTAGGTAGTTACTGTACAAGCATTCAAGTGCAATTTTTATATACTTTTGTGTATGTTTGAATTTTTTCATAATAAAATGCTGGAGAAAGCATATTAAAACATGAAAATTGTTGCAATGTATGTTACCAAGCCATAATAACTCTGACAATGAAATCTGGCAATAATGGCATACACATGAATGTACACACACACACACACCCCACAAAAGTTCCACAAAACCATCTTACTTGTCTATAATTCTTTTAATCTTAAAAAAACTAGGGGCTATAAAAATTTATTTTTAAAAAACTATGGTCAGATTTTATCTTAGGAATGTATTGGTTGTTTACTATTTGTAAATCTCTTAGTGTAATATGTCTCATCAGAGTCAAAGAAAAATTTTGTAATCATCGCAATGGATCTTGAAATGGCTCTCAATAAGTTTAGATCTAATCCTAGTGGAAACAAAAAAAGTTTCAGCATATTAGGAATAGAAGTATACTTCTTGAACACGTTTTTTACAAATCTATGACATGTCAATGCAGCTCCAAAAAACAAACAAACAAACAAAGAAATCCTTTCTGGAATTTGACCATGTGATTAGACATTTTATCTCAAGACCGAAGAAGAAAAAAATAGTCATTAAAACAAAATAATGAGGTTGTACTAAAAGGAAATGAATTACTTGGTGAATGACTCGAGAATGAATGAAAGTGAAACCAGTGCTTCTTAACAAGGTACCACGGGATGCCTGGGTGGCTCAGTTGGTTGGACGACTGCCTTTGGCTCAGGTCATGATCCCAGAGTCCTGGGATCGGGTCCCGCTTTGGGCTCCCAGCTCCATGCGGAGTCTGCTTCTCCCTCTGACCTTCTCCTTGCTCATGCTCTCTCTCACTGTCTCTCTCTCAAATAAATAAATAAAATCTTTAAAAAAAAAAAAAAAAACAAGGTACCTGCAAATCTTGGAGATCTTATTTAAATGCAAATTCTGATTCAGTAGATCTGAGGTAGAGTCTATGATCCTGCATTTCTAGAAAACTCCCAGGTGATTCTAATGCTCCTCCTCTGTGAATCACACTTCATGTAATAAAGCATTATATGATAAAGGAGGTATTTAAAATATGATTATTTAAATCATATGATCGACATTTGATCAATGGATATATACTGGGATATTCTATTACCATCTAGAAAGAATAAAATCTTTTTTTTTTTTAAAGATTTTATTTATTTATTTGAGAGAGAGAGAGAGAATGAAAGTGAGCAAGCATTGGGGGGGAAGGTCAAAGGGAGAAGCAGACCCTCCCCTCCAGCCCACTGAGCAGGCAGGGAGCCTGACTCTGGACTCCATTCCGGGTCGCCAGGATCATGACCTGAGCCAAAGGTAGCCATTCAATCAACTGAACCACCCAATCAAATTCTTACTTCAGGGGCGCCTGGGTGGCTCAATGGGTTAAAGCCTCTGCCTCCGGCTCAGGTCATGAGCCCTGCATCGGGCTCTCTGCTAGGTGGGGAGCCTGCTTCCTCCTCTCTCTCTGCCTGCTTCTCTGCCTACTTGTGATCTCTATCAATTAAATAAATAAAATCTTAAAAAAAAAAAAGAACAAACATAACAGATAAAAAAATTTCTTACTTCATATAATATATAAAAATTACTGCAAGTACAATAAAGTTTTAAAATAAGGTAGGTTTAAAATGTGTATAAAATATAGTTACGTTTAAAATAAGCTAGCCTTGGGGCACCTGGGTGGCTCAGTGGGTTAAGCCTCTGCCTTTGGCTGAGGTCATGATCTCAGGGTCCTGAAATCAAGCCCCGCATCGGGCTCTCTGCTCAGCGGAGAGCCTGCTTCCTCCTCTCTCTCTCTCTTTGCCTGCCTCTCTGCCTATTTGTGATCTCTATCAAATAAATAAATAAAATCTTTTAAAATAAGCTAGCCTTGTTTCAACTAGATAAAGGTGAATATTTATATATTTGGGTGTGAAGAAGGCTTACGATCAGCTCTTAAGATAGAAACATAAAGAAATAAGATTAAGAAAGGTATTTAAAAATTTAATTTCTGTATGCCAAAAAATACTTAAAATATTAAGTCAAATAACAAATTATGAAAATATTTGCAGCATGCTTAATCTAAAGGCTCATGTATTTAATATATAGAAAGCTCCTACAAATAAATAAGGTACAAACATATTTAGTAATGGAAGAAACATAAGTAAAGAATATGTGCAAGTAATGATTCAACAAAGACATTTTAATGGCCAAACAACAGATGCAAAAATCTCAATTTACTGATAATTAAGAACAGCAAATTTAAAATATAAAATATTTTTCTTATTAAATTTGCAATATTAAATAAGGATAGTTTTGGAAGGAGTATAGGGAAGTGGCATTCTCATAACTGGGTTAACCATTCTTTTTTTTTTTTTTTTAGGATTTTATTTATTTATTTGATAGAAAGAGAGAAAGTATAAGCAGGGGGAACAATAGGAGGAAAGGGAGGAGAAGGCTCTCAGCTGATCAGGGAGCCCAATGCGGGCTTCATCCCAGAACCCTATGATCATAACCTGAGTTGAAAGCAGATGTTTAACTGACTGAGCCACCAGGCAACCAACCCTGGCATAACCATTCTTTGGGATTATTGATCAATAGAAATAAGAAGACTTTAGGGGCGCCTGGGTGGCTCAGTGGGTTAAAGCCTCTGTCTTCGGCTCAGGTCACCATCCCAGCGTCCTGGGATCGAGCCCCGCATCTGGCTCTCTGTTCAGCAGGGAGGCTGCTTCCTCCTCTCTCTCTCTCTCTCTCTGCCTGCCTCTCTGCCTACTTGTGATCTCTGTCTGTTAAATAAATAAAATAAAATAAAATAAATCTTAAAGAAAAAAGAAAAAGAAAAAAAGAAAAAGAAATGCACATAAATATTTATGTCTGAAGATGTGTACCACCACAGAGTTTACTATGGCAAGTATATATGCACTTCTTATAGTCATAATATATGGATGCAAAATTAACAGTTTATAAAATTGTGTACTCCGTGGATCAGGTTCTTTGGCTACAAACACAAAAACCAGCTTTGTCTCAGGCACTTACAGATGGCACAGGTAAGAACGACCAGACAGAGGAGTCCAGGAAACAGGGAAAGATACAGATAGGACTGGAAATAGAGCAGGGATTTACTTAGCTATCTTTCCAACTTGTCTATCAAGACAAAGGAGTGCCAATGTTTTCTATGCCCAGCCCCATCCCACCCATATTTCTGTCACTTCACTTAAGATCCAAAGTCCTGGAAGGAAGAGATTAATTGTTCCATTTTGGGCCAACTGCCAGTCCTTGGTTGGGGGAGGAAAAGGCTTTTTGATTTATGATCCCGCCAAGACTATACACAATAGTGAGGTAATATTGAAATAAGGAATCAGGAGTTATTAGAAAGGAGAATAAATGCTAAATGAATCCAACTCATCACAAATATCCAGTTTTTACAGTTTCCTCTTCAAATATGGATGCGTGAGGGTCTATAGACTGTACATATAGAGAAAAATTCCAGAATATAGTAACATAATATTAATAGTAGTGATCTTTAAGTCACAGATGATGGTTGAATTTTATTATCTTGGTTCTTTTCTGTGTTTTCTAAACTTTTAAGAATGAGAACCTCGTTGCTTTTTTATTAAGAAATAAAAACAATAGATTTTAACACAGTTTGCAAGACATGATTAAAGAGATTTCTTTCAGTTGATTTTCAAATATATTAAATAAATGGAACTCTTATTCCAAGAGCTATATTCCTATACCGACTATTGGTATGTATTGCAATATTGTAAAACACAAAGTTTTCTTGATTTACATGAAATACCTCATAAGGTTTCTCCTTGATGCTGCAGAATGAAACTTAAAGCAGACTCATGAAAATGCACATTGCACTGAGGAAATTGCTTCAGTTTTGTGGAAGATTGGGAACAGTATCATCTATCCAACTAATAATTTTCTGACAATGAATTCTACAGAGAGATCATCTGTCTGCTGCTCGTTCTACAGAGAGCTCTGCATATCAGAGCCAAGAATGCAAACTTCCACATGTCTGGTCATAAAGTTCTGGGAACATCTCCATTTTACATGAATGTGATTTAGTTTTTACCGCATTAGGATTTTGAATTCTGAATCTACTTGTTCATAATGCAACCCCAAGCTCAGAGTGATTAGGATCAAAAGCAAAGACAGGATATGTGTAATACCAATTGTTATTCACTTTGTAAGTGCCTTGTTTCAAGTTCAAGTTCTTCAGTGATCATAGTTTAATAATGAAGGAACATAATAAGCAGGGTATATGATTAGAATTCTCAAAATTTTAGCAAGAAGTGCAAACACATCTATCTTCCATTATCAGCAGAATAATAAATATGTACCCATACATTAGAACATTTCACAGAATTTTGCTCTTCTCAAATTCTAATATCTTGAACAAATACAATATTCATTGAAAAAAATTATTTTCAATTCCCAGAGATTAGATTCAGTGGTAAATGAGCATAATTACCAACACAAAAATGTTCTCTTTCCACGATTGTACTAAGTGGTAACTTCCAAATAAAAGTTAAAGAACACTTAAAAGTTCACATGATTCATCTACTTTCTAGAAAGTTCAAGAACAAAAATGAACTTGTTAATCATCAAATTTAAAGTGGCAATAGCAGTCAAAATCAGTTTTGAATGTTATATGCAAAAATGATTTTATTCTCTTTCAGACAGAATTGGTTTGCTGTCTTGAGGCATAATTTAGTAAATGCCACTTTTTTTAGTCTTAATCTGTTAATGTGGTCTCCAAAAATATCTAGGAATAACCAAAGTGCTAAAAATAAATAAATAAGTAAATAACCAAAGTGCTCCAAAGACTTATTTAAGTAGATGCCTCAGTAAAAAAAAGAAGGAAGGGAAGATACGAACTATCTCAGGGAGGGCAAGAAGAGACGACAATTAATTTATATTAATAAATATAAAATAGCACTGTGAAAATTGGGGAAGGGGATGCTTAATCAATCAATATTTGCCATTAAAGCCTTTCCAGAAATTTAATTTTGAGTGAGGTTTTGGCAGAAGTTAAGACAGAATTTAATTTAAAGTTTGTTTAAATTTCGGACATTTAGTGTTAAGAAGAAAAAAGAAAATATAGTTATCTATTGAGTTTGCTTATATGAGTGATCTATGTTACAAATATTTTAACCATCTTTTAATTCAGAGCTTTTCTTTGAATTTTTCCAAACCAAGTATTTCCAGTCAAATCTATAAATTGTCAACACATATAAATGTCTGATTTGCATTTATAAAATATCCAAACCTAGAAACAATGTAAGACTTTTTTTTGAAGCAATGTGTATTTTTGTTCCTAATAAGAGTGTTGAATTGAATAAATTAAAATTCACTTTACCTATTTCCATGCTCTCTGATATTGATTGATATATTTAATAACAGCACCCTAGTTCCTTAAAAATAAAAGAATTGTTCTCAGTAGAGCCACCAGAAAGTCAAATTAATCAAAATAATGAGAGAAGTTTACAGCAGTTTTGTAAAAACATATCTTTTCCAATGATAGATAATAAAACAACTCTCTTTTCCCTTTTTGTAAATCAATGCATTGTTAATGCATAAATTTGTTATTAGTTATATTAAGTAAACTCAGCTTTTGTGGACATTTGCCAAACTCCACAATGATGCTCAGAGAAGCAGTAACATTCAGTGGCTATGTTTCTCTTATTATAGATGAAAAGATTCCAAGCTTTTCCATTATATCTAGTTCATCTTGCTTGACTATACACCAAAGATGACAGCAGCTATGTCTCTTCTGGGGCATTTTGTCTTCTTTCAGATTATGAGCTCCAAAGGTTAAATCACCAGGGATAGATGGGAAGGATTTTGGCCTTTTATTCTAAACCACAAGTAAGCTTTCCAGCTAGTTTATGTCTGGTTTCAATAGTCTTCCAAGGCTGTTGGGGAAAAATCAAGTTGTTTGATTTAGTAAAAGGCAATGCCTTATTTAACCACTGCATTTTAGTTTATTGATTTGATGGGCAATTAATTCTGTTCATGTATTTCTTTTACTTCCATGACAATTGATTTTAATAACATTTATACAGCCCAGCAAAGCAGTTAGATATTTTGTGGAATTCCAAATTGGTGATTATTAATTGTGCTAATTATCTTATTTTTTGTGAAAATAACAAGAGCCCTGTTCTTAAATTTGGAAAACAATTGAAGCAAGAGGACCCCTCCCACCCCCTTTTTCTAAGTAAAGGCAGGATTAGCTTCACTGGGGTTAAAAGGTCAGAAGAGAAGGTCATCCTTTCTGTCAATATGCAAATGAAAAGCTGCCTCAGACAGAAGGATACAGCTTGATGGACCAATGAACTCGAGCATTATTGTACCAGCAGACATGTTCACAGTTGAAAACTAGTCTCTGAAAATGTGAACACCTTTTTAATGTTCTCTAAAAGCTGCATTTACTCTCTTGATAAGGAATTTAAATAGCGCTGTCACACACCATGCCAATATTAGCACTGACTACAGAACTTACATTTTACACCACACATTTCTGATGGTAAAAGTTATCAAAAGATACATGAGAAATATTTGGAAGTTGAAGCCTCCCATCTTCAATTTCAGATTAATGAAGTGGATAACAAAGGTCATATTACAGACCATATTTTGACTCTGACGAGGATGTCTTAGAAAACCACTTTAGACATAGGTATGTATTCTCAAGGACTTGAGTCACAGAAACCTAAGGATCAGCCAGATCAGTAAGGTCAGCCAGAAATACTTTACCAGGCATCATAAAATGCAGACAACATATGGAAGTTCTATATGTAGCATACATGCCCTCTTCTACTGGTAACATTTCCCACAAAAGATTAAAATTTTATCTGGTGTGGGTGATTAAGTACGAATCCTTTTGTGACAATTTGCCTGTTCTTTAAAGTTGTGGGCCAATTACAACATTGTTTATTAATGGTAGACTCTGCAAGCATGAGCAATTCTAATCAAATTAAAGTTTATAGTGGTTAATAAATCACATTTAGTAATAGGCACATTGTTATTATCATATGAAAAGCCAACAAACTACACAGAGTTTACTCAAATGACTGTTAATTTTATACTGTCAAACCTTAAATTTTCACTTTCCTCTTTTTTTTTTTTTCACTATATTTCTCCTGTTTCCATAATCAGGATCAAGACGGGGGTCAAACTATTTATTTCAATCTTCATTGTAGATGCTTTCCCACAGACACATGTGAAAATAAAAGGTCAGGGGTTTGAACTTTGGCCCCAGGCTGCTGGGCTCTGAACTCTTTCCAGTACTCTTCCATCTTCTCAAACTTCCGGAACATTCTGGGTCCTCAAAGGGCTCATTCAGCTACTCCTTCTGCACTCCAATCTCCCCACACCCCTACTTTCACTCCCGCAATCTATTCTCTACCTTCTGAAGGACGTGGGTTAACCATGTAACTGAACCACGAGGGTGCTTTTTGAACCTTGGGGTAACATTCTCAAGTCTACTTTTTCATTATAATGTGGATAATGCCATGAGAAGATATAAACATTTCGTCATGACTGATCAATGGAATAAATCAGATTCACCCTTAAAAAGAACCTTTGTATGGTATGACTTTGTGGGTTAATAGAAGAAAGATCCTGACAGATATCTCCTTCCCAAGGTGGCTGCTATCTGAATTCTTTAAAAGCGAGAAAGCTATCCCTTAAAGAAATTAGAAATCGAAGACTGAAAACAGCTCTATGAAGCAACAAGACAACTGAGTCAGATCAGAATTTCTTTCCTGGAGGGAGTAAGAGAACAAGAGGGATAGAAGGCTTCTGAAGCAGAGGAGACCCCTGGCACTGAGAGACAGGATCTCTGGAAAACTTTTGATTCATGAAAGCCCAGTTTAGTATCAACCATGTTTAACACAAAAAGGAGTATTTGCATGTGCCATTAGTTTCGGTGGAAATAGTAGTTCTGGCCATATTTTTAGAGCCGTTCAGTACCTTTTTTTTTTTTTTTTTTTTTAAACTTAAAATAGCTGCTTGTATCAAACATGCCGTTTTATGCAAACTTCAATTTATTCTACATTTTTCGTTTTAACTGCCTCATGGAGCTCCACTTAGTTTCATTTCAACAAATGTTTGTAAAACACCTACTATGTGTCAGCATGTGCCAACAGCTGAGGATGAATGAATCAAGTAATATATGGCATGGGTTTCCCAATCTGGTAGAAACACCACATTTTAAAAATAAGTAAGGTCAAAACCAAGTGATGCATAGTAGAATGCTGTATGTATCATGAAAAGAGTGAGGGAAAAGTGCAATTCAATTGCCTTACTGAGGCGGAGGGGGCTAACAGAGGAGATGCAGTTTGAAATCATTCATTCATTCCATAAATATTTATCAAGCACCTACAAATATTTGGAAAGTACCAGTAGGGGCAGAAAATATAATGGCAGACAATACAGGCAAAAATCTCTGCCTTTGTGGTACATGCATTCTAGTGTATAAGGCAGCAATTGATCAAGGTAAGTACTCTGTATTGCATGTCAGAAGTGAGAATGAAGGACAAAACAAAGAAGAAGGAAATGAAATGTTGAAGGGGATGATATTTTTTGAAAAAGTGTTCATGAAGAGCCTCCTTGAGAAGACAAGTTCTAAGTAAATACTTGGTTGGGGAGAAATTTGCCAGGCAAATGAGGATTTGGAGGGAACATCTGAGACAGAAAAGAGAACATGTGCAAAGACATGGAAGCTTATAAGTCAAACTACGTTTAGGAAATAGAAAGTACTTGGGCCAAGTTGTGTGTGTGTGTGTGTGTCTGTGTGTGTGTGCGCGCACGCACGCGCATACACATGTGCCCTTTGAAAGTTAACAAGAAAAGTAAAAGAAAGGCTGGATTGAGACCAAGATGTGAGAAACATATTCACTGGGCTAAGGAATTTGTACTTCATCAGGACAATAAGGCTACTGGACAAGTTTTGAAGCAAGGGGATGATGAGACTTAACCATAGAGTCGGTTGGCTGCTGCGACATCACTATGGCCTTGGGGCATGGCTAGCATTAAATTGTATGCAACTCCAAGCAAAGAAAGACCTTCCTGAATCATTGTAGGTTTTCCTCGCACTCATATGTGATTTTATTTTGGACATAGATGCCAATGAGAGGAATTTTTGACATGTAAGAGGACCAAATGAGAAGGTGGTACTTTAACAGACGGAGAGGGTAAACTGAAGCTACAGAAAATAAGGGCACCTTGGGGACACCTGGGTGGGGCAGTTGGTTGAGCGTCCGCCTCTTGGGCTCCGCTCAGGTCATGATCTCAGGGTCATGAGATCTAGCCTACCGCCTGGGGCTCTGCAGGAGTCTGCTTGGGGTTCTCTTTCTGTCTCTCCTTCTGCCCTCTCCCTCCATTCTGCGTGCATGTGCGCATGCTCTCCCTCTCTCAAAAAAAAAAAAAAAAAAGTAAATCTTTATAAAAGTAAAAGAGAAGAAGGGCATCTTCTTATGAAAAGAAGAAAATGACTGGGTGGTCAATGTTAAAGAAACTATGTTGGCTTGGTCATTACTTATTGTCTATAGAAATACTAGTGTTGTGTATTATAACTACCTACTCTTTAAAGTAGTCTTAAAAACAGAACAGTTTTGTTGCTGTTGTTTTAAGCAGTGGTTCTCAAATCCTGGTATGCACAACTTTACAGGTTCCCAAGACTTTTTCAGGAAGTTCACAAAGTCATAACTATATTTATAATAATACCAGGAAGCCATTTGCCATTTCACTGGGCTGACATCAGAACACCTGGTGAGAAAGCGATGGTCCTGGCACCTTGGCATGAATCAAGGCACCAAATTGCACAAGGGATTGTTGTAGTCTTTACCATCACATACCCGTGCGGGAAAGAAAGAAAGCCAATTTCCCTTAAGAATCACTTTGATTAAGCATTACTTCAATTAAATCTCTACCCTAAAAACGTATTTTTTAATATCATGATGTGAAAATTGAAGTATACACAAAAGTACTTCTGCCTAAGTCTGATGGTGGTCTTAAGGAAAATGTTTGTGTTGCAAACTGAACGAGATGCTTTTTTAACAAGAGTACCATCTCTACATGAGAAAATGACTGACTGTGATTGTTCAGACTTGGGTCTCTGGCAAACATCTTCTTGAAAAGAAACAAAATGTGTCCGTTAACTTTAGGGGAAAAAAAACTATTAGGATCTATTGTCAATGACACAATTTGAATTTTCAAGTTATAATTAGTATTTGGGAAAACATAAATCTACCATCTTGAACCCAATAGCTTCTCAATGTTTAAGATTCTTCTGAGGTGATTGGTGGTAATATTAACCAATGTTGTCTCTTGATACTGTACAAAGATCATTTGAAAGAACTACATATATCGGTAAGCCAATCATTTCCCAAATGGTTAATGCCCCATAATGTCACATGGCAAGGATAGAATATCCATTCAGAGAGCTAGACAGATAAATGGATTTTACTGTGACAATATGAAAAACTCTTGTAGTTTCTGATTCCTTATTGCAACCAACCTCTAGGAAATGATCAGTTATGGATTTGGGGTATAGATCAAAGGAGAATATCCATAGTTATCCAAAGAGGCATTAAAATACTATTCCTTTTTCTAAACTATATATCTGAATGAGGCCATGTTTTATTCAGATACTTTCTTTTTTTTTAAAAAAAGATTTTATTTATTTAATTGACACACAGAGAGAGATCACAAGTAGGCAGAGAGGCAGGCAGAGAGAGAGGGGGGAAGCAGGCTCCCTGCTGAGCAGAGAGCCTGATGCGGGGCTTGATCCCAGGACCCTGAGATCATGACCTGAGCCAAAGGCAGAAGCTTAATCCACTGAGCCACCCAGGTGCCCCTGTTTGAATACTTTAAATGGGGCAACATAGTGCAAGAGATTCAATAGAGAATTAGTACGAGAGTCTAGCTGTCTTCTACTAAGCTAGATGTCAGAGAGATAGGCAGAAATGTAAAACCATTCCAACCCTTTCACTGTTTTTTAGGGAAAGTGTAATTATTTTTCATAAAATTGTGGTTTCAGCAATAGGTCTTTTGCTATTATCTTAAAATGAATTAATGAATGCAGATTTTAAAAAAAATTCTCAGTTTTAATTTATAATATGGAAAGCACTGACAAATATAACCAAATGGGGTAAGGTTGTCAGATTTAGTAAATAAAGCTACAGGACACCCAGTAAATTTGAATTTCAGATAAGCAATCAATAACTGTTAATATACATATGTCCCATGTAATATTTGAGATGAACTTATGCTAATAAATTATTCATTGTTTATCTGAAATTCAAATTTCACTAGGCATCCTATATTTTATCTGGCAGGCCTACTTGGGCATTCTCAATGCTTTTTATTTTTCTTTTTTTAAAGATTTTATTTATTTATTTGACAGAGAGAGAGATTACAAGTAGGCAGAGAAGCAGGCAGAGAGAGAGAGGAGGAAGCAGGCTCCCCGCTGAGCAGAGAGCCCCATATGGGGCTCGATCCCAGGACCCTGAGACCATGACCCAAGCTGAAGCAGAGGCTTAACGCACTGAACGGCCCAGGGGCCCCTCTCAATGCTTTTTTTAGTATAAAGAAGTTCTAAGGCCCAATGGTTTGAAAACCACTGCTTAGATGCTTTTGACTGTTCAGCCTTTTTCCATTTTGCTTTCTTTTCCTTTCACTTACTCAAAATTAGTCGGGTTTAGCTATAATTACTTTAACTGTCTTATTACCTCTAGACTTACTTGCTATTGGACGTTATACTTTTTATAGTTAGTTACAGACAGGTTATTCATCTATGTATTTTTTGCTCAAGTAGCAGAACTGATAAACCTATCATATGTTTTATAGTTTGCTTCATGTAAAGCAATGACGGACCCATGCACACAGGGAGAGATATGATGGAGATATTCTCAGGAAGGTATTAAGTGATGATGGAAATAGCTCCTACACTTATTTTATGTAGATTCTCTTTTTGTTCAACAATAGGAAATTGAAGTGTTTTGTCTAGAAGTCTTATATTTTGAGAACTACGCAAGTGTTCGAGCAGGACCTAGCAGAATATAGTGCTTCCCAGAGATATATCATAAATTTTTTGCTTAATGTTTACAAGTACTTTGCCTGTCTTGGATTGATTAAATGTCATATTTGCACTGCAAATAATAGCACTTTGCAGTTCTTGTGGAAAACAATAGCCTCCGAAACATGTTACAATTTAAAATTGTGTACGGGAGCCTGGGTGTCTCCGTTGGTTAAGCGACTGCCTTTGCTCAGGTCATGATCTCAGGTCCTGGCATCAAGTCCTGCCCCCCCTGCTCAGCAGTGAGCCTGCTTCTCCCTCTTCCACTCTCTCTGCTTATGCTCTTTCTCTCTGTATGAAGTAAATAATAAAATCTTTAAAAAAATTAAAATAAAAAAAATAAAATTGTGTAAAACTGAACCCACATTTATGAAACAAGTCAGTCCTATATGTGAGCCAAGAGAAAGGAAATCTATGAAGGAATCAGTGGCCTCCTATGGCTGTTTTCGGTAGAAAAATGAAATTCAGAGTGCCACAAAATCCCTAAGTAGTATAGCCCTGACACAACAAATTTTATTCCTAAAAATAAAAATGTGCATCTCAAACAAAACTGAATTGGCTTAAAAATGTAATCCAAACTTTGTATGTGTACAAAAAAAAAAAAGTGATATACATTAAAAAAAAACTGATCCAGGTTATCTCAGGAGATGAGGATTATAGAGAACGTTGGCTTCCTATTTTCTATTCTTCTATCAACTCTATTTATACCTTTGGATTATATTTAAGATGAGAATTAATCCATAAAGATAATAATGCACTTTAAAAATTATCTTTCCTAAAGTAGGATCCTACTTCATAAACTGTTCTTGAACTCTTTGTTTATAATCTGTCTGGGACCTCTTTCCATGCCAGTATCTATAACCATATTTTAATTTCTTTTTAAGATTTTATTTATTTATTTGAGAGAGCAAGAGAGCACAAGCAGGGCCAGTGGCAGAGGGAGAGGATGAAGCAGGCTCCCAGGAGCCCGGTGTAGAGCTGGAGAGTCCAATGTGGGGCTCAATCCCAGGACCCTGAGATCATGACCTGAGCTGAAGGCAGACACTTAACTGGCTGAGCCTCCCAAAGGCGCCTCTTTTAATTGTTTTATAACATGTCTACACCAAAATCTTTCCCCTTTTCTGTATTAAAAAGCCCCTTTTTTTTGCTATTTCAAACAGGGCCACCATAAGCATGATGACACAAATCTCTGTGCAACTGTGGAAAATTCACAGTTCAGTGGGAGGGAGTAAGTGATTGTTCGGGGGTGGTGGTACTGGTGGGGAAAGGATGTATACAATCATTTTTACCATTATGCTATTTTGGGAGAGTTCTACAGAGGACTTTGTCTTCCTAAGAGCTCATGGAAGGTTTCGGAAATGCCAGAGAAGTCATCTTAATTGAGTCCACCTCCCTGTCATTGGGCTGTATTCCATACCTTTAATTGTTTTGTCAAACATCCATTTAAACCCACTGCTAACACGCAGTAGCTGGAAGGTTAAAACCATTTCTCAGACTCTTTGGGCGCTAGGATATGATTTGGGTTCCCCCATGCGCATATAGGAATGTTTAGAAATAGAATCAAGTGTAAGCAAAAGCCAAGTCTGAGGCCTATGTTTTGCTGGCAAGGATTAAGCCAAGGTGGAAGCTATGGCAGAGACTTCCCAACATGGTGGGTGAATTCCTGATTCAGCAGCTTCCTAGAACAGCAGTGGCAGATTTCTGGTTCCTGGCCCAGGAGCTTGAGACTCCAGCCTAGGAAGTCAGCACAATTAGCAGCAGATTCGTGATTTTTCGGCTCTCTGCATTTGTGATAGTGGTTTTCCTGCTCATGGCAAAGGTAGAGTAATTTCTGGAGCTGCTTATTGTTCCTGGTCGTTGAAGCTAGGACTGTTCCTCCATTCCTTCCAATAGTTTTGTATGATTTCAATTCTCAATATAAGATCCCTTTGATGCCAAGTGTCACCCACCATCTTGCTTTGGTATAGTCTGCAAGCTACAAATGGTTTTTATATTTTTACCGGATTGGAAGAAAAACGAAAAGAAGAATAATATTCTGTGATGTATGAAAATTTTATGAGTTTCAAACTTAGTGTCCTTAAGTAAAGATGTATGGGAACGTACCACTCCCATACATTTGCCTATCAGCTGTCCTGGATTCTACACTCCAATAGCAGAATCAAGTCATTGCAACAGAGACCACGTGATCTGCGAAGTTTAAAATATTTATTATCTGTTTATTTTTGTATAGGATGTAAGAAAGGAAGGGGAGTTTCTGGGGGGATGGGTTAAATGGGTCATAGGTTTTAAAGAGGGTACTGGCTGTGACGAGCATTGACTGTTATATGTGAGTGATGAATCACTAAATTCTATACTTGACACTAATATTACATTGTGTGTTAACTAACGGGAATTTAAATCAAAACTTGAAAAAAAATGTATTGTCTGGCCTTTCACATAGAAAGTTCACCAACTCCTGATCTAAAATGAATTCTCTTAGTTTAATTGAACTTTGAATAATCGATGCTGTTCTATTTAAAAATGTAAGAATATGGTGGCACAAACTGTAAACATTAATTATGCTGAAATTTTAGCCACTGATATCTTTTCTATTTCTCACATCCTGTCCATGTTGAAACCATAATGCAGAGTTACAGAGGGCTTACAAATTATGGAGGCCATTAGCACTGTTCACCAACTGTTCCTACATCTTCTTGTGGACACTTCTATGTACCCTTGATGTTAGATATGACCATGTGACATGCTTTAGCCAATAAAATTTGACCCCAGATTTTTGGGTTCTCTTGGCTCTTCCTTTCCATGTAGAGTTCTGAGTTCCTTTCTCTCACTCTCACCTGAAGTGCACAGATCTCTGTGAAGCTTTTCTTCAGATCACCTTCCTTGGCTTTTTCTATTCTACTGCCTGATGCCATGTTGACTGTGGCTCCCAAGAGACAACTTCTCTGAAAGAGAACATCCCTAGGACATGTCTAGGACTCCACAAAACTTATATGAATGTTTCTATGCCCTTCTGTCTTTGGGTTTTATGCAAATGAGAGGAGTAAGAGAGCTCTCCTTGCTTACTCCAGCTGTTACCTTCCTCCTCTCACTCTTAACCTTCTTCTTCACCTTCCTGTGGAGTCAGGTCATCCCACTTCCTCTTCCAGTTGGTGGAGCTTCCCTATGCTGCTGCTGCTTTAGGTCTGAGTAATTACCCTTACCTTCTCCATGGCAATGTTAACCACAGGGATTGAAATTGCCTAACAAGAAGAGAATATATGCTTTTTCAAATATGTTATCCTGATTATATTACCCTCAATAGACCCAGTCACTTAAAAACACAAGTAACATGTATACTTGAATATAGGATGAGGTGTTTTTTGTTTTTTTTTTTTTTTTTTAAATTATTCCTCAGAAACAAGAAAGTCATCTAATAGAATCTTAAATATTAAATGGAATTCTCTTATTTTAACAATAAAATTCTATTTGGGAAAGGTACACTGACCCAAAATAACTCAATTAATGATGGAATTAACTTCGTAAAATATGGCAAACAAATGTATGCATACTTGATAATTATTCTTACTTTCAAAAGTAAAGTATTAATGATTAAGTTGTTGAAATGATGACTATCAAATGGATATTTGTGGCTTAGGGTAAAATTTCCAATGGCCACCTTCTGCATAAGATGTAGAAGAGATATCTCCAACAACTTGGATAGAAAGGTGATAAATTCTTTGGTTTAGATGACCTACCAAGTGGTTGCACTTATAATAAAGACACTGGTTTCTGAAGGATAATTTCCAAAAAACCCTTTTATTTATATTCAGGCATTACTCATGCAAGTGATAAGTTTTAATATAGCTACTTCAGGGAATGAGAACATGGAAAAAAGTAGCATTTGTTCATTACTGTATCATTTAAATAATATGCAATTTTAAAATTGTGTGTCCAAATACAATTTTAAATTTTATAAATAGCTTTTTAAGCTACATCCCCAAATGTATGTATGTGATTTGGAAAACCAAGCACAACAAAATAAAACAAAAGCCTTTTTTAGGATCTTCTCTTTGGAAAACAGATCACCTTGTAGTCAGGTTTGCTTAATATTCCACAAATCATACAATTTTAAATCTCTTTAACCAATATTCTCCCTCAGGGGTATAGCTTGTACTGCTTAGGAAAGAATACACTTTCTTCCAAAGTTTCCAAATCTCTGCTAACTCTGATGAACTCTCTGTAGTTAGCAGACTGATGCAGATTTTCAGAAGTTTTGACATTTTCTACTATTTATTATATTCTATGCCAAAATCTCATTTTCTATGATCAGTGTCATTAGTAACTATCGCCTGATTAAAAAAGGAAAAAATCCTTTCCAAATCTGGATGTACTACAAAATGATGCTATTCCTACTAGTTTTCAGTCCTAAACTAAATTCTAGGTAATTTAAGTGTGATATTCACTTCATCTGAACTAGTCTTTGCTGGACCTGCCGTTCATAAAATTGTACAGTGATTTCTGCTCTTCAGAATTAATTCCAAAGGGTACTTTTTTACATATCATTAAAGATAAAACAAGGGGGCGCCTGGGTGGCTCAGTGGATTAAGCCACTGCCTTCGGCTCAGGTCATGATCTCAGGGTCCTGGGATCGAGCTCCGCATCGGGCTCTCTGCTCAGCAGGAGCCTGCTTCCCTCTCTCTCTCTGCCTGCCTCTCAGCCTACTTGTGATCTCTCTCTCTGTCAAATAAATAAATAAATAAAAATCTAAAAAAAAAAAAAAAGATAAGACAAGGAACCTCTGTAGTCTGAAAATAAGAACTATTCTACAATAGAGATGGGGAGGCAGAGGCAATGGGATGGTGGAGGGGAAAGGGAGAGAGTGAGAGAGGGAGTGAGGGAGAGAAAGAGAATCCAAAAGGAAGAAAAAAGACAACAACAACAGAAAAGTGAAAAGCATGAAAAGTCCAGTAGGAAGCTGTGGACATTTGGTGAGAAACCAGGTTGCAGTGTCTAAAAATATGATTCCAAGTTTGGAACCACATTCATTTTCCAGAAATGGCAAATTTCTCCTTGAAGAGCTCTTACAAAATTTAAAAAATATATATTCTTAATTACTGATCTTAAATAAACTTGGAGGAAAGTAAGTATGTATTTCCTAAACCCAGGAACACTTTTGAAAATGACTTGTTCCTACTGTGTTTTCTACTTTTTAAAAGAATCTTCCTGTATCTCACCGTAGAATAGACACATCTCTTTCTTTCCCGAGAACATCGGTGGAAAGTAGCAAGTCCAGTGACTTGCTCAGGATCATGCAGCTAAGCCAGAGGCAGAAGAAAGACTGGAACTGGTCCAGGATTCTCCCAACTGAGCTGAACTGATAGCTTTAGCTATGTAACAAGCCTCCCAAATTCTCAACTGGATTCAGCAATGTTAGCAGGAGAGATGCCTAATAACAGCCCTCCTCTAGTATTTTAAGTCATCAGGGCAAGGTGATGGTAATTTAACCTCAGCAATTTTTTCATTCTTACCTTTAACCTAAGGGATGAATACATTATTCCGAGAAGCCACTACTCCTTAGCTAGGATTGTACATTGCACTCCCAGGGTTGATGGATTACTACAGTGGTTTCTATTCTGGACGACAATGAATGGAGCCAACTCCAGTTATCATGCTGCACACTCTCCAGTACTGCAGAATCCAAATCTACTTACTTTTCCTACCTTTTCCCTCTGTTCTAGTTTGCACAGGTGCATCCAGCTAAAGTACCAAGAGCAGCCCTTCTGCAGAACTGACTCCTTACTCTTATCATGAGCAAATCTACATCCGGGCATGCATGGACAGAGCATTGCCTCAGCAAATTCTCATTTTGGACTCAGGGATTAAAAAAGATATGATCACGTTTTGTGGTATTCTCTGTGATTAATAGCTGATTTCTGAAATTAGCAAAATACGAAAGAGAAGAAAACATGGCTCCAGAGTTTTTCATGCCATTGAGGGTACGCTTTTGAATATTTTGACTGACGGGTATCCACAAGCATGAGGAAAACACATTTTCCTCGTCTTATTCACATTATAAATCACTCTGCAACAGTTCACAGGGTATGTTGATACTTGTTGGCAGAGGAGAAGTATATTCAGTTACATGAAGCATTTCCTAGCGATGTGTGAACTATGTAGTGAAAAATCATGATGAAACAAATGTGCTACCTTAGTCTCTGACAGGTGGATGTTAGTATTACTGGGTCAATCAATCCCTTTTTTGCATAACTTCAACAAGGCTACATTCTTCTAGTCCACCTATTTCTCTCACAACTTCATTCTTTCGTTTAATGATTCCTCTTCCCACGAGAACATTAGATTCAGGATTCAGTCCTCTCTCCAATTTTTGTCCTTTACATTTTTTCACCCTCAAAGCTGTCATCTGTTCAATTGGCCATTACCTTTAATGGCTTAATTTTAGACCTTGAAGGCAGGAGAGGAACTTGGTCAAACTTTCCTAATTGGAATGAATTCTAAATCTAAATTCTCTCCTAAAACAGTTTTCAAGTGGATATTTCCACCTGAATTGACTGCTTAGTCATTCACCTGGAATTCAACATCACTAAGACTAATCAGTGCTAAGACCGTCCCCTCCTCACCGCTTCTCAGCAATTCCCTCTTCATAGTTCCCCAATCTTTCCCTGGCAAAGCCCCCTTCATACTACTGTCTGATTAACCTACCTAAGGATAACCCATTCTCCTGCCAAGAACCCAACAAAATGATCGTCTGAGGCTCATCACTAGGACTATGTAGCCTGATGTAGAGAATCTGGCAGAATCCAGTCTCAGTCTGTTTTTGCAAGCTCATCTCTCACCCAGGCCTGACATGAACTTTCTGTTCCCATCTCTTCAGTGTCCCCAAGACATCTTGAACTTCCACACTCTCTCTGTCCAGGCTCCCTCTGTGCTTATTCTGAGAACTCCTTTTCCTCCTGTTTTCCTGCTATTTAAATCTCACCCATTCTCTAGGACCCAAAGGAAAGCCCACCTCCTTCGGCGGGACTTACCCCAATCGTCCAGTGCTGAACAGCCTCTCCCTCTTCTGCCCTTCTCTGCTTCTCTTCTTTTGCTCTGCACCACACTCTAAACATTGATTATTCAGAGCCCATGTTGTTTGCTCTAATTTCATCTACATTCATAACATCTCCCCCATAACTCATATGCCTCCTGAGAGCCCAGATTACGAAGGAACTTACATCTCTTTACATTTATGACTTTTCCACAATAAGGCATCATTGATTTGTTGATATTCATTTATATTACTGATAAACAAACATTGAGAATACATGTGATAGACATATATATGTTGAATTATTTGTACACTTGACTGTCAAGAATTTGGGTCAGATCAGATCAGAATACGAGCAGAGTTTGCAGGTATCAAGGGGAGGAGGACAATGATTTCGTATCCGGCCCAACCGGAAATAAGGGGGGGAAAGGATAGATGAATAGAGGAAACTATTATTCACTATTTATAATGCATAAAGGGATTAAAAAGGGAAGGGACGGGGCGCCTGGGTGGCTCAGTGGGTTAAGCCGCTGCCTTCAGCTCAGGTCATGATCTCGGGATCCTGGGATCGAGTCCCGCATCGGGCTCTCTGCTCAGCGGGGAGCCTGCTTCCTCCTCTCTCTCTCTGCCTGCCTCTCTGCCTACTTGTGATTTCTCTCTGTCAAATAAATAAATAAAATCTTTAAAAAAAAAAATAAAAATAAAAAAAAAAATAAAAAGGGAAGGGACAAGGAAAATTTGAAAACGCCCTGGGTGGCCAGGGGAATTATGTCTTTAAAAGTAATGCTAAAGATGAGAGAAAATGCAACATTCCTAACAATCAACTCCTGCAGAGGGGAAACAGGTGTGATACTATGGAGGCAATGCTGTATTTGTGAATTAATGAGTGTTTGCCTGTGTAGCAATGTCGAAAACTACGACTGTAACAAACGTAAGTAGATTACTTAACATTACGTATATTTTCTCAATGCAGTAGCCATGACTGGTAGAGGGATGTACCGGAACTTCAAGTCTACTTTCCCTGTCAATCTTGCTGACACATCTCAATTTACTAACCCAAACATATGACTCTAAACCCACCCTGTTTTGGGTCATCAGCCTGTTTTATTGGATCTATCTCTTTTCAAAGTAAATAAAATGTGTGCTGTTAATTTTTTTTTTTTTAACTGTTACCATGGAAATTTCAAGCTTCAACGTTACTAATGGGTTGTGCTTTTTAATTAACAGATTATTTGATTTTTATAAATAGGTGCATGACCTTCTTAATATTGTTTTAATTCATTTTGTTTAAATAGCTTTATTTCTAAAATTACAATCAATATGGTTCCTAGAAAAAGGAAGCAGAGCAAAAATACTGGATCTAAGCCATTTTACAAGATGTCTTTCTATTTAAGCAAGTTATTTAGAAGAAAGATGAACTTTTAATTACACTATTCAATTATATTTTCTAGGATACTAAATTTATTCCAGTCTGGTGGTTATAAAGCAGCCTTGCCTAGATCATTACAATGGTTTTCTCAAACATATGTTCAAGAAACACTTGTATAACGACCTGGTTCCCATTAATGAAAACGAAAACTACTACTGTATATAGTTTCGATCATAAGCACATGAAAATCAGATTATTTTTAATGCTTTTCTATTACAAGTCAGATAAGTTTTTATGATAAGTACACTGGCCTTAAAAAATGCTCATTTAAGTGATTATGCCAGAGTATCTATAAATAGGAGACATCAGATTCAGTGAAAAATTCAGTTTTTCTAATTCTTTCTGTTTAGTTTCCTGTGTGTTCCATTTCAGTGGAAATTTATATTTGTGGAGAACTCTAAAAACAACTGATCATCAACCACAGATAAGATGAGATGAAGGGAAAACAGCCATAGAGAAATGTCTTACTGTTTCATGGTTATTCATAGTTATTCATCCCCCACCCCCAAAATTCTCTTATGTATTAGAGTATTAATGTCTAAGTCAGGGGTGTGAAGAGGAGGGAAGGAAGTGATACAGAAGGACAGAGAAGAGGCGGACCAATTCTCATGGCTTTGGGGATACATGGAATATTGATTATTGGCCAATCCTTCTGATGAATGGGGTATAACAGCCTATGGAACCTACCAGATAGTCCAAGTATTACAGATGGGTAAGAAAGGAATTGAATATGACTTAGAAACATGTTAGTGGTACTGGAAAATCTAATGAGGCTAATACATTTTGCAGACAAAAAATAATTTTGTTGAGCCTAATGATCTTTGAAAATTACTTGTGCATCTGAAATAAACAACTTTTTGATACTCAATTTTCCTTAAAGATACATACTTAAGTATCCTTATTTTCCAGTGCTATATTTGGTCTCAGAAATTTTGCATATTTAAAGAATTCTTTGGTGATAAAAAGAAATGAACTATAAAACTATGAAGACATAAAGTAGCCTTAAAAGCATATTGGTAAGTGAAAGAATTCAGTCTGAAAAGATTGTAACTATGATATCAACTAAATGATATTCTGGAAAAGGTAGAACTATAGAGTCAGCGGTCATCACGGTTTTGAAGGGATAGAGGAAGATGATGAATAGGTAGGTGAAATACGGAGTTTGTAGGGTGGTGAAATAATACATTATATGTTAATAAAAAAAATAAAAATAAAAGAGTGACATGAGGGGAAAAAATTGTAATGGTGGATTCATATTATTATGTACTTGTTAAAACCACAGAACTAAGCAATACAAAGTGTGAATCTTAATGTAAATAATAAACTATAGTTAATAATAAAGCATCAATAGGTATCGACTGTAACAAATGAACTACACTAATGCAAGATGTTAATAACAGGGAACATTGTGAGGGGTGAAAAGGGTGTATCAAATTATTTGTATTATCTGCTCAGTTATTCTGTAAATCTGAAACTATGCTATAAATAAATTTATTAATTATTTTAAATATAAATCTATTAATTATTAATTATGTATGATACTCTCATACATTTGATTCACCTTTTCTTTTACTAAAAGAAGAATTTGCATTTTTCTTCTCATGGAAAATGGACCATTTTTCTTCATAGATTTAGAAAAAGAACATACGTCAAACCTGGTGATTCATAGACCTGTACCCCTGGGGATAAAAATATATGTTTATAAAAAATAAAAAATTAAAAAAAAAAGAAAAAGAAAAAGAAAAAGAACATACTTCAGTTTTCATCCTGAATATCAAAAAAAAAAATTAGTTGTGTATTTGTTTTAATCATTTGTTCAGGGGTTAAAATGCCTACTGTTTATGGGACAATCGCCACATTTTCTCAGTGAAGTCAACTGTAGGATGACAATCTGTAATTTTAGGGAACTAAAATTGTCTTGGACAATTGTCTTGGACATAGAGAAGCCAGTGAGTAGGAAGTTAAGACTATCCCAGGCTGGAAATTTTTTTTTTAAATGTACTACTCCTGAATTAATGGGGATGCCACAAAAAGGTTGACTTTGTATAAACTGGTTTTCTAGTAGCTGAGGTCAGAAAGAGAAAAAAGAAGTCTTTGAAACAATGCTTGCTCAATATTTAAAGTCTGTTGAGCCAGATGGCTGTGGAACGCACTGAGGCACATTCACCTTTTGTCTTCTTTATGTTATGGGTTCTGATTGTTCTTAACAATCCCAGATGTGCCTTGCTTTGAACCTCTTTCTCTTCTCCTTCCTGACCTCACATCCTCTGTATTTCTTCTGGAAAGGTCTGTACAATTGCCTTTTCCATATTGTGACTAGGATTAAGTCTTTAATGGTGTGTTTCCAAATGACCACATCCCTTTTCTCTAAGTCTATAAAAATGTTTCCCATCTTTCCTGAGCCCACTTTTAAAAGGATCACCTATAATGGCTTAATTCATATTCTGAAAATAATTAAAATGAGGGCATCCTATTATAAACTAGTGCTGTGATGTGTGTGATTTCACTTATAGCTTCCTATTTCAAAAAGAATGTGTTTTTTAAACTCTTACTTTTTAATTCACTGTTAAAATGTATTACATATGACAGAATTTCCAAAGTGGTTTTAATTTTAAATTAAAATTGACCACATTTTTATATAAAATTGACCATATGAAATATCAGTAATGCCCTTGAAATTGTAATCTTTTGGCAAATAATGATTTAGTTATACAAACTAGTAAGTCTTAAGATACAGACATACAAAAAAATATATTCCACCTCACAAAAAAGAGGAAAGATGAATATTTTGGTTATAATATAATTATATATATAGTTATATAAGTAATTAGTTTAAATAAATATGTACTATAAATATATTTTAAGATAGGTGTTGAAGATTCATTGTAAGACACCATGGCAATTGAAGTCTTGAGAGTAAAAGAGTAGTTTTAAATGTTCCAGCAAGGTAGCAATACAAGATAACCAACTAATCAAGCAAATATCACACATCATTTGGTTATTGTTCTTAGAGTTTGCTGTGTCAAAATTGCACAACTTAAAGTGTTTAGTATAATAAAAAGTTATCTCAAGTGACAAGACAGAGAACACTTGTAAAGAAACTTTTCAAGGAAATAAGTATGTTTCCAGAAGAAATATAGTATTTCCATAGAGTCTTTTACACCCAATATATCAGCAAGATAACCATTGTTTTTACTGGAAAGCTGACATAAGTTTATACATTGTTCTTCCCATGAAAGAAGTAGTATTTGCTTCCCAAGTATGTAGCCTCTAGAACTTTTATCAACAACTTTTTTTTTGTAAAAGATAATCCTCTTAACATGAGGTTTTGGTTTAAAAAAACACACTATAATTGTATATCATTTTCTGAAAAACAGTTTCAGATTTAAGCATACACATTTAATCTTATTTTTTTCATTGCTTGAAAGTAAAATTCTGTCAGCACAAACAAAAGCAAAGCAACTGTGAAAAAAAACTATTGCTTCCAAAACACAGAAGACTTGTCTAATAGGTATTAGACAAAACCACTCATCTCATTCTTATGACTGACTTGTCTGTGTGCAAATTCAATGTTCTTTCTTTTTTTTTTTTTTTTTTTAAATTTTATTTATTTATTTGACAGAGAGAAATCACAAGTAGATAGAGAGGCAGGCAGAGAGAGAGAGAGGGAAGCAGGCTCCCTGTTGAGCAGAGATCCCGACGCGGGACTCGATCCCAGGACCCTGAGATCATGACCTGAGCCGAAGACAGCGGCCTAACCCACTGAGCCACCCAGGCGCCCTCAATGTTATTTCTATACAAAATTAACACATACCTCAGTGGATGTGAAACACTAAAATGGAAAAACTAGAAGGACAGCAGGCATTTGAAACCAGTAGAGATGGCAGCGGAGGGAGGAAGGGGTGACAGTGATGGTGTGTCACAGAACAGAAACAAAGACCATCTGAGATAAGAGTGTAGGGATGGTCCTTGTGAACTCAGAATATAACCAGAGAGAAAAAATGTAAAATTATAGCTGTCTGGAAAATGGGAAAAGTTCACACAACAAAGAGGTTTTTTTTCTCTTTTGTTTTTTTTTTTTTAAATTAGAAACTGAGTATATAAGGAGTAAGCCAGCATGAAAACTCATACTAACGCTAGCATTCTAACAGTTGAAAATGCTTTCAAGTGTTCATTCATTGAAATCCAGAGGGTTTTTTTTTTTTTTTTTTTTTTTTTGATACCGATTAAGAACTTTCGGGACCTGGACAAGCCACTGAAGATACCCACTGAAGCAGTGTCACCTCCCATATAAATAAGTTAATAGTGACTTGACAAGATAAATTTGAAAAGGGACACACAGTAATGGAACAAACCAGGCTCTTCAAAGAAATTCAAAAGAATGATAGAACATCTCGGGGCGCCTGGGTGGCTCAGTGGGTTAAAGCCTCTGCCTTCGGCTCAGGTCATGATCTCAGGGTCCTGGGATCGAGTCCCGCATCGGGCTCTCTGCTCAGCAGGGGGCCTGCTTCCCTTCCTCTCTCTCTGATCTCTTCCCTTCCTCTCTCCTACTGTGATCTCTCTCTGTCAAATAAATAAATAAAATCTTAAAAAAAAAAAAAAAAAGAATGATAGAACATCTGCTTCAGCTTTGTAGTGGACATGCCAAGTCTGAGAAAGCCTGTCACACACATTCCCCTTAGAGGGAAACATCTCGCCTGCATCATTATTTCTTGAATAACCCTGCTTTCCACCCACTGAACGCCAGTTCTCCCAGCCACTGCTGACAAGACCAGATCAGGGCACTGACCACAAGGCTGGTTAGAAATTATGGCATGGCCTGTGGTAAAAAAGGAGCTAGTCCACGATTTCCTCTCAGAACATATATGGTAAAGCCCTGAGTGAGGAGTAAAAGCAGGAAAGGTATCATGGAAACACAAGACGTGTCTCAGAGGACATGATGCCACAGACCTGAGGTAAAGTTGTCAGGAGAAAAAAAAAAGCCCATGAGCTCTGGAGAAAGTCACTGAAGTGGAGAGAATAAAACAGAGTGTTAAAGGAGAACAAGAATGGCTGCACATTTACAGTCTGACCCTGAGACAGCTTTGGCCCAGATACATTTACAAAGAAGGTTCTAGGCCACATAGAGACTTGAAGTAACTCAAGATTATAGAACCAAAGGATTTTAAATAGAATAATCTCAAATCAATTTAGCATACACATTAAAAGAAAGATTCTAAAGTCAAGCTGACTGGTTCAGATCCCTGCTCATCCACTATTATCAGCAAGAGGGACTCAATGTCGTATCTGAAAAAAGTGAAGCTATTTATCTTCATGGACATTCAAGCTGTGGGACTCATTCAAATCCCCACAGCAGGTCAATTGTTTAAGTTATTTTCTACTGATATTTCCGGGCAAAATACTTTGGGAGATGATGATACTCAGAATTCAGCTCTTCACAACATTAACTGGTTTCACTTAGGGCTGTAGTGGATGCGTGGAAGCGTGCATTGACATTTTTTCAGGGTACAACTACTGGCTTGTCTCTGGCTGTGCTACTCAGATTGGAGAAGTGGGCAGGCAGTACTCGAAGCTGGTCTATAAACAAGGCTTATCTCTTCTTACAGTTTATTTAACACACTTCTTAAAATACACTTTTTTAGAAGAGCTTTAGGTTTATGGCAAATATGAATGGAAAGTACAGAAATTTTCCATATATCCCTTTCCTTCACACAAACATAGTCTCCCCTATTATCAACATCTACCACCAATGTGGTACATTTGTCATACCTGATGAATCTACATTTAAACACATCATTCTCAGGACACCTGGGTGGCTCAGTTGATTGAACATCTGACTCTTAATTTAGGCTCGGATCGTGGCCTCAGGATTGTGGGATTGAGCCCCACATCAGGGTCTGTACTTGACAGGGAGTCAGCTTAAGATTCTTTCCCTCTCCCTATGGGGGAGGGTCCCCCACTTTACCACAAACTCTCTCTCTCTCTCTAAAGTACATTAATAAAATATTTATAAATAAATAAATAAACCAATCATTATCACCCAAAGCCCATAGTTAACGTTAGGGTTCACTCTTGGTGTTGTACATTCTACGAGTTTGGGCTAATGTATCCACTATTACAGTATCATACAGAGCATTGTTGGTACCCTAAAAATCCTAATCATTCCTCTCTCCCCTTGACCCCTAGCAACCACTAATTTTATTACCATCCCCATACTTTCATTTTTTCCAGAATAATCATACAATTGAAATCATACAATTGAAATCATACAGTATATAGTCCTTGGATTCTTTCATAGTAATATGCATTTGGGATTCCTCCATGTCTTCTCATGGTTTGATTGCTCATTTGTTTTTAATGCCAAATCACATTCCATCGTCTGGATGCACCGTGGTTCATTTACCTATTCATCTACTAAAGGATATCTTAGATACTTCCAAGTTTTGGCAATTATGAATAAAGTTGCTGTAAATATCCATGTGGAACTTTTTGTTCTTTTCAACTCCTTTGAGGTTAATATCTAGAAGTGTGATTGCTGGTTTATATGATAAGAATGTGTTTAGTTTTATTAGTAAATTCCAAACTGTCTTCCAAAATGTCTGTACCATTTTATGTTCCCCCCAGTTGTGAATAAGAGTCCTATTTCTCCACATCTTCATCAGCATTTGATACTGTCATTATTTTCATATTAAAATAAAACAAACATTTAATGGAATAATAATGTGTACATATTTTGAAATCTCAAGTTGAGAATTTAAAGAGATTGTTGACTTATGGAACAAATCTTTGGGAATTTATCCCAAGTCTTAGTGCAAAGAGTTTAACTTGACCCTGCCATTACAAGGATGAAAAAGACTAAGAAGCTTGCCATATCGAGTAACCCCTTCATATCCCACCATCTTGTGGCGTGAGGAGACTCAGACCCCAACACTGGTTCAGGTTTTGGAATTTTTTTATTATATATTAGTCTTTCATTTCCTTGTATAGATTCTAAATCTTACAAGACTATTTTTAACCATAAACAGCAAAACCTCAAAACCCTCACTGAGGGTTATTTCAAAGAATCCACTGCTTCCAGCTCCTAACAAATATGAAACTTCAGCAAAGAACCAGTTTAAGCCTTTTACAACTGCCGGCATCCTAAGTTCTACCTTTGGATCAGGATTGAACACATGCTGGCATCTCATTCGCTGGGTCCCTCCCAGAACTGTCTTCCTCCCTGGTGCTTTAATATTATGCCTTCAACTTTTATTGAAGGCCTTTACAAGAAAGAGCCACATGAGGCCCATTTCTGCATTTGCTGTGAAATTGGTATAAGGACATTGTCCATTAAATTACTCAATGTTCCCTACCTAAGACCCACATGAGAACTTGCTCTGAGTTTAGTACCAAGAAAAAATGTGCCTTCTTTGAGACAGTAGTAAATTTTCTTCTTTTCTCTTAGTGAGTTATGTAACCCATTGTATTTTTCCTCCTCCTCCTCCTTCTTCTTCTCTCTAGGTTTTATTATTTTTATTTATTTATTTATTTATTGGCTTAACTGCCAAGAAACATACAGACAATTTTTGTGTATGATCATACCCACCGTGTTGGCCTTTGTGGTTGGCATGTTGGTATCTTCTTTTATTCTTAACCTTCTGTCTTCTAATTTATTCCAATAAAACTACTGTATAAGTCTTTTTATGTAAGTCAGCCAAAATCTATATTAGAAAAAGGCTGAGCATACCCAAATAAAACCTACAGATGCACTGCTTTACTTGATACAGATTTTTTTGAGGTATTTCCTGTTTTGTTTTACAAAATGTTATTGAATTCAATATAAAAGCAATTGAATGCAAAACTGAATTCAGTTTAAGGATAGACACCTTGTTCAGTGTATAATTAAGTGTGATTTAATCATAAGCCTTTGGCAAAATTTTATAGACATAAAGTTACAAATCAGGGGAAAAAAATCTCAGGGACATAATCACTGTAGCCATAGAGAAAATCAATTCGTTCATTCATTGTATTAGTAAAGCCCAGCATTTATTCAACAAATGTTTAATAGTGTTAGCTTTGTTCAAAGCAGCCCGCTGGTTGCTTTGGAGAATACAAACTTGGTTTAAAAAATGGATCACCCTCAAGAAATTTATAGTTTAGCAATTAAGAGCCAGCGGGTTTACCAATCTTACTTAAAAATAGGAGTAAAGTATTTCTTGTCCAGCAGGACTGTAGGTCACTATGCCAGGATTCTGCTTTTTAATGTAATTGAAAAAGAAGTCATAAAGATGAAACTCTGGGGGCACCTGGGTGGCTCAGTGGGTTAAAGCCCCTGCCTTTGGCTCAGGTCATGTTCCCAGGGTCCAGGGGTGGAGCCAAGCATCAGGCTCTGTGCTCAGCAGGGAGCCTGCTTCCTCCTCTCTGTCTGCCTGCCTCTCTGCCTACTTGTGATCCCTGTCTGTCAAATAAAAAACTAAAATCTTAAAAAAAAAAAAAAAAAGATGAAAACTCTGTGATGGGAGAATTTTTTTATGAAGAAAAGAAAAACTTTACATAAAATTATTATTAATAAAGCTGCTCTCGAATTGAAAGTTGCTGAAGAGGATTATTGGAAGTAAAAAAAAAAACTAAGTGTGACTTTATTATGATCTGAAAGTGGCTATGAGTGCAGGATTTCTTTTATTTTCATATGAGCAAGATTTTTTTTTTCAAATAACTCTTTCTTAAAAGCAGAAGGAATTACTGACTGCTACACGTGGGCTGACAACATAAACATTTTATCAGTGTCCTAAACTCCCACACAGGAAGTAGGGTTATGGGAATATTTTCACAGCTTGCTGTTGGCCTTTCAAGAATTGAGGGTTGAAGGTTGCTACAATCATTTGCTTTTCATATTCTGCTTTCTTCATGAAGTGAATAATGCAAGAGTCTGGAAACTAACGCTGAGGTGGGGGTTTTTGCCTCGAGATGTGTTTAGATTAGTTACCAAGCTTCCCAGCTTGTGGTCATTGAAGGTCACTTGGTTGATAGCTAAAATTTCAATTGGAACCTTGTCATATAATCAGGATTTAAAGCCCAGCTGAGACTTTGTCTTTCCTGTGAAAGGGGAGGTTGTTTTATGATTAGCTTCAGAATGTTAAATTAGGTGTTGGCAATTATGAGCCATTTTTGTAGTTTAAATTGCACTATGGAAACACCTGTCCAGAATAGCAAAGGAAGGCAAGTTAAAAAAAAAAAAAAAGTCTGATTCTATTATGCATGAATAGTCCTGCTTTTATTATCAAACCCTAGAAGCCCACTTAACCACTCTTGAGAAAGAATCTTTTTTGTATCCTCTAACAGTGATTCTCAAGAACAAGCACCTTATTAAAGATATCTTTTGTGTGTGGCACAGAGAAATGATTTATATAAAGAGGCCATTTCTAAAATAACTGAAATGTTTTCCAATTTATTTTCAATAATTTCTTTTTTCTTCCAGTAGTCCTTACGTTCTTAGAAAAAGTCTATTGAGGACCTATGAAACCATGTCCTAAAATGGGCAAGGTTTAACAAATTCTCTTGCATAACTATAACAAATTATTATAAAGGAGACTTGGTACCTTTGAAGAAGAGAATTGAACAAAAAGGTGATTGAGAGGATAGGAAAGAAACTGAAAAAATTTCAAAATCACTAAAGTTCTTCTGGTCAAAATAATATACCAATTTTTATCCCATCACACTGGGATAGGGGCTTGGCACAGAAAAAGAGTAGTAATTTTTTATATCATAATATAGTAAACCACCTTCATGCTTTTCAATATTGCCTCATATTGAAAGCATATTGAAGGCCTCATATTGAAGGTCATACTGAAACATCCAAACAAAACTTTTGAACAAGATAATACATGATAAAGGGCACCTGGGTGGCTCAGTGGGTTAAAGCCCCTGCTTTCGGCTCAGGTCATGATCCCAGGTTCCTGGGATCCAGCCCTGCATCAGGCTTTCTGCTCAGCAGGGAGCCTGCTTCCTCCTCTCTCTGCCTGCTTCTCTGCCTACTTGTGATCTTTGTCTGTCAAATAAATAAATAAAATCTTTAAAAAAAAAGATAATACATGATCATATTTCCTATAAGATTAGAAAGTCTATAATAGTACTTTCCCCTAAAAATTTCATAGTTGATATTTGCTTGGATTAAAACATAATACAGTACTCAGATATACATGCATATAATATATGTACATATATATATATATAAAATGAATACAGTAATTCATATATATGTGTATATATGTGAATTCATATATACAGATGTGTGTGTGTATATGATATGGACATGTAGATTTCTACCTCTGGCTAAGATGAAGTCACAAGGACTGAATTCACTCTCCTACCCAAAACAACCAAAGGAGAAGAAGAGGGGACAAAATATGTGAATTAACAATGGACATCAGGCAACAAAGGAAGTGATCCTGGAGAGATGAGCTTCATAACAGACCCCAACTTACTGATTTGGGAAAGTTCTCAGGCTGCAGGATAGGGGAGAGGGCCCAGGAGGACCTGGCAGAGGGATAGAGTCTGGAGGGACAAAGGCAGCCTGAATTCACTAGCCATAAGACAGGAGAGGATAGAGATGTATCAGGAAAATAAACCAAAAGTCTGCAGAGGGTTCATCCCAAGTAGCATTCAACATAGTATTAACCAGCACAGGCATGCAAGGAAGCTACCTGAGGCTCGGAAAAAATCATCTGAAAAGATTTGAATGGCATTTGGTGCTCACATAGGGCCTGGAATGGCACATGTTCCCATCAGCCATACTGGCAAACCTCATAAGTCACAGGGCATGGGTAGCTCAGAAGACCCCTTCCTCAGTCATGGGGAATAATTAGTCCTAGTAAACATTACTCTGGTCCCACCTAATGATTCTTAAAAGCAAGACCTGATGAAGTCAAGCCACTTCCAAGGAACTTAACCATGCCCTAGCACAAAACTCAAGAACTTTTATAGGAATACAAAAATAACCAGCATCATATAAGATAAAATCCACAATGTCTGCCACTCATCAAAGATGATTAGCACAGAAAGCAGGAAAATACAATCAGTGATAAAGTTCAATCAATTGAACCCGCCCAGAACTGATACAGATGTTAGCATTAACTTACACAGGTATTAAGACAATTAGGATTATATTCCTTAGTTCAAAATGTTGAATTAAGGCCCAAAAATTATTTTAAAAAGACCCAAACTGAATGTACAGAGACACTTTCTAGAAAACTACAATGTGTGAGATGAAAAATACACTAGTTGGTTTCCTGCAGATTAAATGCTATGGAAGAAAAGCCTAGTGAACTTGGAGACACAGCAATAGAAACTATTCAAAATGAAGCAGGGAGAGAAAAAAAAGACTGGGAAAAAAAGTGAACAGAGCATCATCGAGTTGTGGTACAATCTATCAACTGGTGAATTTTAAATTATGCAATTTTTTATCAGTTATACTCCAAGAAAGCATTAACAATATAAATATCGGTACCCGAGGGATCTATAAATCAAAAGAGATTTATGAACAATGTGATACATTGCAATATTGACTGGTATCACCCTCATAAACACGAATTTAAATAAGTAGTTTGGAGTAATAAATTTATTCACTCAGAAGAATTGTTACTAATAAAACTAAAAAGTATTTTTTTCCATACAGAGAACATTTTTAGCATCTTATACTTTTTTAATACCTTAAACTTCTCTGCATATGATAACAAATCTAATGTTACTGAAATAACATTTGGAATAACCTCTTTTAACCTTTCTAGAGTACATTATCCCAATTCACTTTTTCAACATACAATTAATTTTTTTAGAGATAAAACTTTGGAGTTGATTTAATTGCCAAAATAACTACCTAGGAAATGGAAATAACCTTCAATTATGAACTATGATCAAAGAGAGCTTTTTCATTTTTCACATTGTTTCATGAAATGACTTTCATTCCACCCATCACCTTTTAAGTAACTTTGACATAACATTTTATTTTTCATCACTGATAAAATACTTTCACTTGAATACAGTTTAATGAGACAAAGCCAATTGTAACACAATTGGCCAATTCTAACACAAATAGATTTATGTTTGGAGGAAAAGTGTGACCAGGTGCTAAAACGAAGCTTTCTGGTCTTGATCTTGTTTGAAAGTTTAAAGTTTTATATGAGTACTTCAGTCTGACTCCATTTGGCAACATTGCCAGGTATGAAGGTGATTTCCTAAAGCAAATTTGTAAATTAGTGACAATGGAACATCTCCTCACATTGATTCAATTGATAATGCATGTATTTCTTACAGAATTAGAAAGCCAAATATATCTCATTCTGACCCCATTCTCAGAAAGCTTTGCTTAATTGTTTCCTGAACAAGTGAGTTCTTTTTTTCTAAGAATTTATTTATTTATTTGATGGAAAGAGAGAATGCAGGAGCAGTGGGGAGGGACAGGAAGAGAGGGAAAAGCAGCAGCCCAATGTGGGGCTTGATCCAGGACCCCAGGGTCAGCACCTGAGCTGAAGGCAGACACTTAACCAACTGAGCCATCCAGGTCCCCCAATTAATTTTGATGGGAAATAAAAGAAGAAAGTGGATCAAGAACATAGAAGCTGTGGACTAACTGCTAAAAGAAACCATCTCTGAGAAATGTTTTTAGAAGACCCACAGTCTTCTTTTACCACATCTCCTCCATTCTAAGATTTCATCAACTGAACAACGCATCATCAATTTAAAGACAACTTTCACATTTATGCATCCATATAGATGGTAAACTGCATCCCAATTTCAGAAATATTTGAGTCCTTGAATCAAGGAAATGTACTACTTTATCATAAACAATCAGAAACTTAAAACGTTATTATACTTCAAACAAATATATATGAAAAGCACATTAACAACAATTAAATGACAACTGATGGTAAGAAATTGATTTTTATTCAATTCATCTTTGCAGGTAAGTTTAAATAAACTGTCAAGGAGATTATTATTGCCCACCTGAATATTTTTTACTTCCACTTTTTCCATATATTTAGAAATTTTAAGGACATGGTGAAACAGAAGGAATGAATTTCTGTGGCCAGGAGAAGTATAGTTATTATTTGGTAGATTATATTTTCAATTTACCATTAAATAATTGTTTACTGAAATTTGCTTCTATCTGGCTAACTGGATGCTGCCTAATTCTGCCTGAGGGATTTAGCTGAGGGTGCATTTTAAACTGCAGGGTAAAATCTCAGATTGCATAGAAAAACTACAGGGTGGTCTACTGAGAGACATAGACAAGGTAAGATTTAAGCTTTCTCAAAATTAGAAATAAAGTATATAAAGTGATACCTCTTTCATTAAATTTGCTTTCAATCAACAATCAGCTCATCGATAATTACTCACCAGAACTTAACATGTGCAAAATATCTCATTACGCTTTCATCAAAGTGTAATGATAAAGTGGGTGGTTTAACAGACCACCCAGTGACTCAAAAATCGGCAATGTGAATGCATTGAACATGAATATTGGAAGTTATTTCTTTATATAAATGATGTCAATCTCATGGCTCTGCAGCCAACACCTAGAAAGTAAAAACATTTTAAGCCTAGAGGAATGAAATGGGGATTCAGAGCTCCCAGGGGTACATAAAAAAGCTTGAATCTCTAAGAAGGAGGTTTTGCCTCCATCTACTAAGTTTATCTTAGATATGATTCATTCAATAGTCAAATGGTGGCCTAGAATGTGACTTAAAACTGAGGGAAAATACTGTCACCCTCCACTATTCATTTTCAGGGCCAAATGTGCCTGTTCTGCCTGTTTTCTCTGTTCATTAAAAGGTCTGTTCATTTCCTTCTCTTCTGTTTTCTTGCTTGGCTCCCATCAATGCTTCACTTCACACTAATTGCAATTCCTATCAACTTCCTCCAAAGTAGCTGGTGCATGTAATTTGGAAGCGAGCTCCTAAATCCTTAATGCTCACACTGATTTTAAGTTTTCCATTGATTTACTGTAAGAGAACACACCAGGATTTAAAAAAATTTGGAGGACCTCTACTATTGGTCTTGAGTTTGAAGGACATGGGTTCCCCTAGAACCTATGATTTTTCTTTTCTGTTTAAGACAGTTCTCCTAGATTAGTGTATATAAAATTCTCTGTTTTTGTGCATATTTATGGGAAAAAGTTTCATAGCTTTTATCAGCCCCTCACTGATTTTTTTTTTTTGCCACCCAAAAGGATGAAAAACAGGGGTCTACATACTTTATACATTCAGCTAACATTTATTAAGACTGTAATATTTGCCACATATTACACTAAATACTGGGGACCAGAAATGAGTAATAGGTCTTTTCCTGAAGGCATTTATTGGGTCAGACAGACACAGACCACCACAGTAGGTGCAGCAAATTCTGTGATAAAATTAGCTGAGGGGCACCTTCATGTTATGCGGTTAGTTAAGCATCTGATTCTGGGTTTGGGCTCAGGTGTGATCTCAGGGTCATGAGATCGAATCCCATGTCTGGTTCCCTGCTCAGCTCAGAGTCTGCTTGAGTTTCTCTCTCCCTCTTCTTCTGCCCCTTCCCCCTTCATGCACGCTCCCCCCACCACTGAAAGAAATAAATAAATCTTTTTTTTTTTTTTTAAAGTAACTGAGTACTCTTTGTACTCAGGGAGAAAATGAAGTTAGGGGAGGTCGGAAAGAGTTCATTCAAATTGGGAAATTGTTCATGGGTCTTAAAGCCCAAGGAGAAGATGAGCTAATATTGCTCCATCTCCTGGATCATTGGTGGATTAACTACCCACAGTTGTTGGAGGTTTAGAGCCCAGTGATCCTCATCTGTCACCAGGACTTTAAAAGAATGCAGCCAAAATTCTAACCTGTTCCAGAGATTCTACTGACTGATCTTACTCAAAATGTCTTTTCCATATCTTAGTATTTGTAAGTTTCCCATGATAGTGTTCTGCACGCATTTTGAAATGATTCTGCTGGGCCATTCATCTCAGGCTTGCTCATTTTGTCCCAGTGCTCTTGCTCTACTACTAATGACCTTCAGAAAGTCTCTGTTCTGCTGAACACATTGGCCTGCCAGTGACCACGATGCTTCCTCTATTTGAGACCAAGGTCTTATACATCTTTTCAGTTGCTAGTGGGACTAGGCATGACCACATGTGGCTGGGAGAATTTGCTACATTCCAGAAGTTGGTTTGCAACATACTGTTTTATGACCACTGTATTTATATCGGTAATCTGATAGCCAAAAAGATATTTCTCAGGTATATTTGGTCTTCGGTGGGGATCTTGTTACAAATGAAGGTGACTTCCATATCCCACCCAAGGTGGGGGACTAGTTGTAAGAAGGACTAACCATGCGATTAGAGGGTTGGAACTTTCCAACAAACTCAACCCCCTAGGTCCCTGGGAGGAAAGAAGAGTTAGAGCTTGAATCAGTCAATGACTAATGACTTAGTCAAACATGACTATGTAATGAAGCCTCCATAGAAACCCAACAGTTCAGGTTGTTTTTTTCTTTTTCTTTTTCAGAGATCTTCTACTCTTGGGGGTCCCAAGCTCCAGAATACAGAAACCCCTTTGTTTAGGATCTCATCTTATGTATTTCTTCATCTGGCTGTTGGTTTGTATTCTGTATCCTATCCTTTAATAAACTGGTACACTTGTTTCTCAGAGTTCTGTGAACCACTCTAGCAAATTAATGGAACCTAATGGAAACTTGTTTCCCTGAGTTCTATGCACTACTCTAACAAATTAATGGAACTCTAGCAAAGTCACTGGAACAGCCAGTCTATAGCCAGTTAGTTAGAAGCACAGGTAAACGCCTGGGGCTTGTGACCGGCATTTGATTTGGGAAGAAGGGTCAGTCTTATAGGACTGAACTTTAACCTATGAAATCTGATGCTGTGTCTGAGTAGAAAGTGCTGGAATTGAGTTGAATTCGTGGATATCCTTTCTAGCGCCGGGAAACTGCTTGGTGTCTTGTGTGTGGGAAACACCCCCTCTCCAACACACACATACCTCCTTACACATGTTGGAATCGAGTCCAGGAATCTTAAAAGATGCTTGTTCCAAAAGCTGTCACTTCTCTGTTCTTCTACTCCTGCTGCTTGCAGTGGAAAGGGCAAGCTCTGTGATTATTAACTCCTTTTCTGCTTCTCTATAACGAGGAATAGTGGAGATTATTCATGTTCTCCATGTTTCTGTTGCCAGTTCTAAATGTGCATTCACAGCTCTGCCTTTTACTCCTAACCACCTGCACTTGCAGGTTTCCCAGACAATTGTTCTTTGGCTACGGAAGCAGAATTGGAATTCACAAATCCTCAGTGCTCCCACTTTCATCCAGCTTGCAGCCAGTGACTGGAGGCTGCTGCAAGTAGACATAGTTTCAGATCCCTTGCCTCCAGGAAGGACATTGTGTGAGGGACATTTTACCCACAGGATCAAGTCCTGGCTTGCACTTCACTTGAAATCATACCTTTGCTCAGCTTTTCCTGTTCACACATCCTGCTTTTCCTGTGTCCTTTCCAGTTTCCCCTCAATAAACCACTTTCACCCAAATCCTCTCACATCAGAGTTTGAACTGTGGAAACCCAACCTAGGATGCCGGGTCAAACCCACTCCTGGAAGTTGCCAGGCCTGAGAAGGTAAAACTTTTCTCCAATACTCGGTTCAAAGATGCACCTTATTGCTTACTTCATATTGAAGTTTTCAGGATGTTTGACAATGATCACTTTTTTTTTTTTTTAGAGGGAAAAAAAAAACCCACAAAAACTGATTCTCTTAGGGTATATCTTTGTTCCAGGATACCAACAAAATAATCTTGAAAAAAGTCAGATATTAGTATTTCTCAATCTGGGTTATATAGTCTTATACATAGTCATGAAATATGTTTCATGAAGGGAAAAATCTAATAACACAAATACAGCAGAAAGAAAGATTATGATAAGAATTCTAGTATGGCTAAAGAACACTATACAGTCCTGAAGAGAATATGAGCCCAGATACTGATGGGCTTCCCATCCCGCTGGAATTTGACCTTAATCCTATAAACACCAGAGATATTTAAATGAGGTAATGATATGAGACCAAAAAAAAAAAATTTTTTTTTAAGACGAGGTTCTAACAGACTGAAGGGAACGACATGGGGAGAGGCTTGGATATACAGATTGGGCAGTCAGTTACATACGGAAATACAGCTTGGAATAGAAGATACAATTTGGGGTAAAGATGGGACTCTAAAGAAAATAAATGGATGTCAGAAGAGTATCCATTAAATACTGAGGAAACAAACCCTACAGTGCAATGGGTGGGCTAAAGGGAAGGAAGAAGGACAGTACATCAATAGAAACCAAGAGACAATAGTACTCAGAATCCATGGAGACACATTATCAAGCATCAGCATCTGCAGAAAAAAATCCAGTAATGTGAGAGCAAAATGTGATTTGGCCATTAGAAGGTCATTTGTGGTCAGAGAAAGAAAAATCTCAGTAGGTTAATGAGAGAGGAAGCCAGATCATAGGCATAAGATAAAACATTTTTGAGGGTGAGGGAGACTGGATCACATCGATATACTCTGGAGGAAGGATTCAGGGGAAAAAAAAGCAAAAGAAATGCAAAATAACTACAACAAGATAACCAATATCCTAGAGGATGGGGAAGAATGCCATAGAGAGAAGGCAAAGGGATACGTTGCTCGGAGACAGGAGGGAAGATGGTTCAGGATGGGTTCCATGGTCAGGCTAGGGTGCCAGGGAGAAAGGGCAGCTGCTTGGAACAGTCGCTCTTCAGTTTGAAGAATAGAGTGAACTCCTGGGGGTCAGGAAGATGCAAATGGCATGAGTGCTATGAAGAAGGATGTAAAAAACCTGCAGAGCAGCAACAAGAAATGTAAGAGTCATAATCAGAGGCAAGAGAAAGAATTACCCAGCGGTATGGAAGGCCTGTTGGCTTCAAGTGCCGTTGTCCTCTTCAACCCCATTTCAATGAATGTCAATGTTCAGAGACAACTAGTAAAGAGAAAGAATGATTATAAATAAAAAGAATGGGTAGAAGGGTAGATTAATCTTTGGTTGCATATCGTCATGAGGGTGGCTGGGGTGGATAATGCCTTAAAAAAAGAAAAAAGACAAAATAAGAAAGAAATTGAGAGGGCTGGTAAAGGGGCATTTAAGTGATTCAACCACGGTGTTTAGGTTGAGTGGAAAAGGAATTGGTAACAACAGGAAGTTGTCAGAGTCATCTTGAGCTGGGCAAGTTCCAGGGTCCAAGCAGGGGCATGGGGCGGCAGGAATGCAGACCCAGACGGGCAGATCAACAGCTCCATCAAGCCTCTGGCTCTGATCCGCCATTGTACCAGGGGTGCAATCAGGCCTGTGTTTGCTTGCCTCTTGAGTAGACCAGCGATCCCATCTAAACAGCAGCTCTCCACTCCAATGGCCCGACACCCAGTCTGGTATTGTCTCCTGGGACATTGACCCAGTTGCCAAGTTTATGGGTGCTGGAGCTGCCACAGTTGGTGTGGCTGGTTCAGGGCTGGCATTGGAACAGTGTTCGGCAGCTTGATTGTTGGCGATGCCTGGAGCCCATCTCTTAAGCAGCAACTCTTCTAAGCCATTTTGGGCTTTGCCCTTTCTGAGGCCAGGGGGCCCTTCTGTTTGATGGTGGCCTTCCTCATCCTCTTCTCCATGCGAGGCTCCCTGGGAATCACCCACCCATCCCGGCTGCCCTGACTTCAGGCCGTGTCTGGTGTTGGAGTGTACTAAGCTTTCCCTTGAAACACAAGCTGTCTCTTAAAAAGAAGAAAACGAAAAAAGGAAAAAAAAAAGCAACAGTCAGATCTGGGTAGAGATCTGGGAAGTCGGATCTAGGGTCAGATTTGGGAGGACAATTCAGGCAAGAAGAAAAGTATAAAGAAAGCTCCAGAAGCAGGATAAGCCTTCACAGAGTGTAATGCCAGTGCAAAGAGGCCCCTTGAAAGCAGAGAATGTGTGCTGGGGATTGGAGGTGGACAGCTGGTGGGATTTGAAAGCCCAGTGGAGCTTAGAAGCGAATGGCACGCGCACGGGGGAGTACATCTAAGCTAATCTTTGAAAAAGGTGAGAATGTGAGGCTTGATAGAAGTTGGGACATAGAGAGTATTGGCAAGAAGCAGCAAAAATGATCCTACTTCTGGCCTCTTGCCCTGAAAACTAGAAGGATAACAATATCCTTGACAAAGTGGATTAGGTAAAAAGGAAAACAGGTCCAAGTGGAGAGGGAGACGAATTTAATGTTAGTTACGATGAAACATGTAAGTAGGAATTTCCTCAAGGCTCCAGGAAATACACATTTTAAAATATAAGCTGAACAATTTGGGGGTCAGGCCTGGAGTGTTCTGATTTTAGGTCTCAGTATTATGTGTGAACCCGCTGTCACTAACCCAAACTCCTCCCCACCATCGAGTTTACCCCAATAATTTCCGAGTCAGAATCTATGCGGCGGTGGTCAACTGGCATAATTTTGTTAAAAAGCTAGCATGTAGATAGAGAGAGCATTAAATCACAGGTGGTATTCGGTAGAGTTCTTCTTGAGAAGTGATTTGATCTTTCAATTGATAAACCCAGCACGGTGCTTTTTGGACCGGGAGAGCAATTCACACACCCAGGGTGGTGGGAGACAGAGACGGTAGAGCAGGAGAATAGGACCTTGCCAGGCTTGGGAAATTCTTCAAGTACTGATATGAATCACAGTCCAGCTCGGTCTGGGGGGGGGGTACAATGATGCTGGGTATGGCCGAGCACATTAGTTCTAACCATTAGTGTACTTAAGACTCGAGGCCATGAAAATGACTTAAGAAAAAATATGTAACCTCAGGGGCAGATGGAGTTAATCCTCCTTCAAAAACCCGGATTTTATTTTTCTTTTTAAAACAAGATCCTGCTCATCATACTGGAAAATAATTTATTCATCATAAGTACATATGTATTAGTAATTTATGGCTTACAAATATTGTCTCTGAGGCTCTTTTCTTATCCATAGTGCTGTGTAAATTGCCTTTATTAAGCCAAGTCCATGAGATGTTATCTGCTAATTCTGAGGTTAATGCAAGAAACAGGTCGGTTTGCCTCCCTTGATCCTCTTAAACAATATTCTCTTCTTTCTATCTCAAATTTTATTTTCTTTTCCTCCTTGAGCACCATCATCTTGGCACAACCAACTTTCACATCTCATAAGAGTAGAAGCAAAGACTTTTTTCCAGAAGAAAAGAAGACACAAGTTTCATACACTGTTCCATCTTGCATTGTTCCTGCTGCTCACAGTGCGTGTGTGATGTCTTGTCCCCAAGGACGTGTGGTGATTATCCAACATGGTAGGTGTAATTTATCAGCTCCCCCCCACCAAGTATTTGAAGAAACAATTCTACCCACAGTCCAATAAAATCCCTTTTCATCACCGAGGATGTATCTATGGCACCAGTGACTGACCAAGCACAGGTGGTATTTGCTAGGACTTAGAAATGAAATGCTTTCCCCAGAGTGAACAGCTTCTTACAAAAATATTCAGGGTACAGTGTGTTCCTGGCGTGTAGCACCTGTTACCCACTCGTTTAAATGTCTCATGAAGGGGACAGAGAAAAAAATAGTTTCTCCCTGTCTCTGGGAACATACATAAATTTAGCCTACGATTCTTTTTTGGCCACTGAAAAGTTTGAATTACCTTAAGAAAGGCCATAGGATATAATTTCTTGAAGATGCTCTTCACATTAGAATTTAATTACATAATATGACTGAGAGGCAATGGTGGGCAGGAGAGAGAAGGAGAAAAAAAAAACAGAGATAAAAGAAATGAAAAATAAAATGGAAGGCAATGTTATAAATCCAGACATGAAATCGGGGTAAAAAACAAAACTCACCCATTTATCCTTACTGCGAATGTTTGCATTATGTCAAAATATTTGGTCCTCCGTCTCTATTTGATTATGAAATGTGCAATTTGGACAACAGTTTTTTAAATATTGAAAACCCACCTCTCTAGGTGTGAAGATGCTATTGACCGACTTTCTTTAGGAGGTAAACTGAGTTTATATTATTTTTCCTACATTTTGAGATAAACTCAGTCTAAATAGCAACCCAAATGTTGTTTCCCTCCAGACAGCTGGTCTTGACTCTAACATCAGCCACAAAAATACACTGGCCTAACGTTATTTTATTCAGTAGCATCATTGACATTGCTGAAAACACAGGAAAATTTGAATGATTTTGGAAACCAAGTTTTGGTTTCCTTTGTACCATACTCTTAAATGAGCATCACTTACTACAAAATGCACATCTTGCAAGTACTTTCAAAGCATGTGTGAAGGGATTGTGCATGTGGACACAAGTGTGTGTGCTCACAGGGACACAGACCCACACTCCACCGCGCTCACACAAAGCTGTGGACGTTATGCACCTGACCTCTTCAGCAGTCTGTGACTGTATTGCAATGAAACACCTGTCTGCACGCTCTGGACTACTGCAACTTTCAGAGCACGGCTTATTAATAGCCACCCTGTGAGTAGTCCCCCAGCCTCGTGAGGCTGCTTTCAGAATTACAAACATACTCATAAGAAGGGAATTCAAGGTCAGCAGTCTGTGGTAAGCAAGTCCTATATTTATAAAGTCGCTAGAAATGGAGAACTTATCATTCTTGCTCTCCATGCTTGCTGGACTCAGGACCAGCCACTATTTTCACAGAATCTTTTTTTAACGCAGGGATGAACCTCTAACGTGCATCTGTGGTTCCAGCTCACCCTGAGGGTTTGCAACTTTAGTGACTGGCCAAGGACTAACACTTTGGAATCAGTCCTACCTTCTCTTCTTGCCTGGCAGGCTCACCTCAGGAGCAGGTGCTAAAGATAGAGCCCCAACGAGCCTCAGAAGAACTCATCATTGTTCCTGCAGCTCTGTTCCAAAAGTCGGAGAACGTGCAGTGATTAGAAACGTGCATTTGTTGCGGTGTATGTGTATGTGTGTGTTTTCACGTTGCGGCTTAGACAAAAATGGGGGTTTTCGGGCTTTTCATCAAAGTCCAGTGAGGGCTTGTGCTTAGTTTTGAACTCTGACCAGCTCTTTTAAGACCCCTTTAGATACAAAGATTCCTTGTTTTTGTAGGAAGATGAGCAATGGGGATTTTGCACAATGCTGAGTGTGCAGTTACCATAGAATATGGGTAAAAAAAGATTTATGTGCAGAATTATGAACAAATTCAGAAAAAAATAAAAATATAAAATATAGAAATCATAAAATGAATGTGGGCAGCCACAGGTGAAACTCTTTCCAGAAATAATTCAAGTAAATAATGGGAAGCTCTTTAATTTCATCCAGAAACTAGGTACTTCCCTCAAAGCTCATTAAAAATGCATAAATTTAAATGTAACAAAGATCTGACAAATAAGGAGATAATAATAATAATAACAATAATAATGCATAAGCCACAGTACTATACATGGCACTGAATGTTTGTTCCTTCCTCACCCAAATAATTATAAAATGTAATGTTTTAAGGATAGGTGTCAGTAGTCTGTATGAAGAATAGAGGGGAAAAAAAAAAAGCCTCTTTCTGAGTATTACCAGAAATATCCAATGGTGAGAGTTGCCTAGCTGCCCTATGTAAACATTCTGTTTATCTTGGCAGGCACTTACTTATATGGGGAACCTGGCATTAGTGCAGGATAATGTGATAACATTAACCAGAAAGATTATTTAACTTTCTCTACACGGACTCAATACCCACCAGAAATGTTTGGACATCAGTTTTTTTTCTTGACTTTCCTAATAGGACAAGTTTGCTTTTGGCAAACACTAGAAATATTCTAATTTACTTTATGATATTTTTGCCAAGTACCAATTAATAGTAATTTTCTTTCTAAATTAACATATAACGTATTATTTGTTTCAGAGGTACAGGTCTGTGATTCATCAGTCTTACATAATGCCCAGGGCTCATTACAACACATACCCTCCCCAGTGTCCATCACCCCGTTATCCCATTCCCTCCACCCCACCTCCCTCCAGCAACCCTCAGTTTATTTCTTTCCTATGATTAAGACTCTCTTATGGTTTGTCTCCTTCTCTTGTTTTCTTGTTTCTGTTTAAAGACACATTTTGATAAGTTTTATAATAAAGAGAATGTATGCCTCAAAATTTGATCACCAGATTTATGATTTCGAGTTGGGAGAATCTTTTATCACCTCTCCTCTCAAAATCCAACTCCCTAAAATCCATGAAGACAAAACAAAAACAAATAGATTAAAACAAGAAAATTGGATATCTTTTTTTTTAAAAAATCAGTCAGATATCTGTAATCCCAAGCCATCATGCTTAAAGACTGAAGGACACAGAGGACTATCTTAGATGAATGGAAGGAGTAAAATCTTGCATGTGCATCTACGAACTCATTGGTCCCTGACAACCCAGAAAGCCTTAGAAATTGGAATTACTAAGAATAATTTGAAGAGATTGAGGAAAGTATTTGAATAAACACCGAGGGATCAGTTAATCCCACATCCCTGGTCCACATTCCCTCTGAGAGCCTTCAAATGACTATCCCTCTTCTAGCACACCTGCAGGCATAGGCCACAGCAGAGAGCAAGATACCATACTAGGGGAAAATGTAGAATTAAGTTAAAGTTGGATTAATAAATTTTCGATCTGAGACTTCCCATTTCACCAAATTCCAGAAAGCTGGTAGCCATGTCAATTTCCACCAGTAGGTGTAACAGAAAATATACTGTACTATACGGCTTCGCAGAAAATCCCAGGAGGAACAGACATTTGGGGATTTTACAACGTAGAAGCTGACCAGTCAGTCATGGTTATTAACACAGGAGGTTCAGCAGTGCAGAAACACAAGCCACACCCACAGAACTTCCTATTCAATTTTTAAGGCCTTGATCTTAATTAGACACAAAACCAAAGAACTGAAAGCTTCTAAAATTAAACTGAGAAGAGAACCAAAACAAATTCAGGAAGAAGAAAAAATACTGTAATTAATATCCTTGGAGAGATAAGAGAAGTATTGAACCCATGGAACAAAACCAACAGGCATAAAAAGAAACATTCATGGAACAAGAAATAGATAAATAAAAATTGAATAAAAATTCAACAAAAGAATTGGAAGATCAAAAATGCAAACACATAACCAATAAGAGTGAAAAGATGAAAGAAAAATAATTAAGCAAAGAGGCCCAACATCTGACTAACAGGAGTTCCATAGAGAAAACCAGAAAATTCCCACCTCTGAAGGATGTAAGTCTCCATTTTGAAAAGATCTACCATCAAGTACCTGAAGCTATACATGAAAAGGGGGAGGAATAAAGAAGAGACCCTCTAGAGTAAAAGGGGGTACACACAAAAATATCAGGAATAAAAATTGCTTTTGCTTTCTAAAAGCAACATAGAATGGGAGAGGAGAGCAGTGTGATGAATTTCAAATTTTTTTTTAAAAAGAGAGAGCACATGATCAAATGGAGAGAAGAGCAGAGGTTGAGAAATTTCAAGCAGGCTCACCACTGAGTGCAGAGTCACACTTGGGACTTGATCTCATGACCCTGAGTTCATGACCTGAGCTAAAACCAAGAGTCAGGTGCCTAATCCACGGAGCCACCCAGGTGGCTCTCTAATTTTTAATGTGTATGATAGCCAACATGGTAGTCTCCATCCAAACACATTATCACCCACATATAATATTAAAAATGACATAAGCATTTTAAGAAATGCTGTGTCTCAAAAATGTTCATCTCTCATACTCTGTTTCTCCAGAAGCTATGGTAGATTCCATCTGTAACCAGGGATAAACCAAGAAGGTAGAAGACCCATAATCAGGAAACCAATCCAGAATGGAGGGATCAAAAATGGAGAGGAGCAAAAGGAATTCTCCAAAGACTGCAAAGTATCCAAGATGATAGTTGGGCAGAAGCCTGCTCACAGAGCAGAGCACTTCCAGACTGGACAGAAGACCCCAGAAGAGAAGTTTCCGGTGGAAATAAAGATGAAGAAGAAATTGATAGATTAACAGATTTGGATTCATGGGGATTTGAATGAGGCAATATTTTAGATAGCTACTAGAAAGTATATGATGACTTAGCTATAATTTTAAGATAAACTGAGAAAACAGTAGAAAAAGATTATTAATTCCAGGGAAAATTCTATAGGAATGCAGTATAAATACAACATGCTACTTGGTTCAACAGCGAATAGTGTTTGCCTTAGTCACACTAAAGATAACATTGACTGTGGCTTTATTGCCAAACTGTGAAAGAGTTGGATAATGGTTAAAGTTAATAATTAGGGGCACCTGGGTGGCTCAGTCAGTTAAGCGTCTGCCTTCAACTCTGTTCATGATCCCAGGTTCCTGGGATCAAGGCCCAAGTTGGGCTCCCTGCCCAGTGGGGAGGCTGCTTCTCCCTCTCCCTCCTGCCGCTCCCCTTGCTTCTGCTCACTTGCTCTATTAAATAAATAAATAAAATCTTAAAAAAAAAAGTTAATAATCAAAATCAAACAATATTGTATACTACTTAGGAAGAAAAATACCAGTACCAGAAAAGCTAAGAAAGGTGGTATTTCTTATCTCCAAAGGAAGATCTCTGTGTCGAATAAGCTTTTGGTAATGGGAAAGGAGGATAGACACTACTATAAGCTTTCAGCAATAGTTTACTTTGGAAATAAAGAATCAAATTAGAATTAAATTTTTAAAAAGCTTATGACCCCACTAAAACAACTAATAAAAACTGATTTCCAAACACACAATGAAGACACAGACTCTGAGCCCTACCATACTCCAGATGTTCCAGGAAGTATAGCTTTAAACAGCCCATTAGCTCCTCCTTCATTTATCTGGAATTTGTCATTGTTGTGCATTCACCATGTCACTGAAGGCGAAGTAGGGAATGAACTAGAAAGTGTCCTTGCCCTCATGCAATGTATATCTCATCTGGAAGACATTAGATATAAAACATTGGTTCTAATTCAAGGAGGGAAAGGGTGAGAGAGAGAGTTCTTGAAGGAATCCAAGGGACTGATGGAACAAATGAGTTTGGGTTGAAAACACTTTCAAGATCCAAATAATCCCTTCATGTTGAACACATTTTTAAAATGAGTTATATAGAAATATCCAAGTTTTTGGAGAAAGGTTGTTTTTTTGTTTTGTTTTGGGGTTTTTTGGTTTTTTATTTTCATATTTTCTTGAGAGAGGGAGAACAAACAAGCAGGGAGGAGGGTCACCGAGAGAGAGGGAGAAGCATAGTCTCTGCTGAGCAGGGAGCCTGATGTGGGGCTCAATCCCAGGACCCTGAGATCATGACCTGAGCCAAAGGCAGACCCTTAACCAACTGAGCCACCTACGTGTCCCAGGTTGTATGTTTTGTAATATACCATATCAATTCCATGGTAATTTCACTGGGGAAGGAAAGAATGCATGCTACTGTTTCTGAAAAGTTAGACATAAAGTTCAAACACTTTTGTGTCAAACATTGTGGGACAACTTTTCCTTAACTTTAGCCCTAACCATAATGAATTCTCTTCTGGGAGAAAAAGAACCACCAAAAGTCATAATGTGTCAACTGAGGAAGGCTATGCCAAAGTTATATTTAATACCCCATCCTTATTATATTCACAAAATGAATTGAAATTCACTGTGCATGACCATAAACAGGGCTGTTGTCAGAGGGCTTCCATTCCCAAGCTCTCTGTCTACTGAACGCATCTGAGCTTTAATCAACAATAGCATCTTACATTATGTTTCACTTGTGAACATGATGCAACAATGATGCTATGGCATGACTGTTCCTGCAAAATATTCATTTCACGTTTTGTCCATTTATTGAACATTTTTGGACCACTACAATGTATAGGGCCCTGTTCATAAGCATTCCATGGTAACCACTATGAAACTCACATTCAAAGATGAAGAAACAAAGAATCTATAAAGCAGTAAGTGAATATCCTCAAAATCTTCCAACAGAGATAATCTCTATAAATAAAATACAACACAGAGAAGGAAGATGCTGATTAAAATGGAGTGGGTCAAGAACATGCTCAGAGCAATGAGAAACCCATAGCATCCCTTGGTCTAGTAATAGGTCTGATAGGTTCCTTGCCCTTGGCCAGAGAATTTCCTTTTTCTTTTTTTTTTTTTTTTTTTTTTTTTTTTTTTTTTTTTTTTTTTTTGATCACCTAGTAAGCAGTTTGACAAGTTATCATTTTATCCCCATGGTCCAACATAGAAAGCATTTCTTCCCCTGTTCTCTGGACTTTCTCCTCTGATAATCTGAACTGCTTGTTTGTTTTCATCTAGACCTTATTTTTCCACATTCTTTACCTAGACATCAACCTCCTGATTTTGAACCTAACTCACATGTGATATGATTCCTGTAAAACCCCTTTTTGGAACTCAATTCCTTTGGGACCTGGAATTGTATTTCTGTATGACCACAAAGAAGTGCACTCTGAGTGGGAGACTGATAGTTTTCTCACTGCAAAGTAGATGAGAGGTTGTTTTTATTTTTATTATTTATTTATTTATTTATTTTTGTTGAGGGGTGCTGCTTTCCTTTGCTGGTTCAGAACACTCTCAAATTTCCCACATGGTATTTGGCCCTTTCTAGCATACAGGACGATAAGACTTCATGTCTTCCGGGCTTCCAATCCTCAAGGGACTTGAAAGTCTTTGAAAATCCATTTTACTAGCAAAAGGAATTTTATTTTATTTTATTCTTGTGGGTTTTCTAATATTGATGCTAGGTTTAATTAAAAGTGAGGAAATCCTGAAAATGAGTTGTACCAGTTAATTTTCTGTTCTTATACAATTACTATAACCTAAGAAATAGCTGGTGTCTGAAATGTGAGAAAAGGAGACTGCAGTGTAAATAATTTTCTACATAAAAGATGCTAAATGAAAAGGGCAATTCAGAGTTTTATAAGCTACCTACACAAACACAGTCCACCACGAATGCCCAGGCAGTAGCTAAGTACCGCTGCCAGGCATGTCATTGGCTAATGGGCTTCCTAACCCCAAATTCTTCTCTGCGGTTCCACAAGGAACATAGTCATGATCTCATTTAGGTCTCCCTGTTGTGTCTTTGCCACAAAGTATAATCTTTTCCTGTCTGGGATTCTTTTCAAAATGCAAGCCACTGCACACTTTCTTTTTACAGGCTGGATCCCAGGTCTGCAATGCTAGCTCCTGCTGTGTTGAACATCTGTTTGGAGTCTTCCTACTTATTTTTCTTTCCCTACTTGCTTTCCCGCTGGTTATTTCCCACACCCAAATTCCTTGACAAAATGGGGTTAGCAACATCAGTTTGCTTACTTCCCAGGACTCAAGTCTTTTACATTTTATAATATCCCACACACAGAGAATAATAGCATTCTTTTTTTTTTTTTTTTTAAGATTGATCTAATTTAAAAAATATATATATATATTTTTAAATTTTTAAATTTTTTAAAATTTAAAGAGAGTGAATCTCAAGCAGACACCCTGCTGAGCGCGGAGCCTGCTCCTCTCAATCCCCTGAGATCATGACTTGAGCTCAAATCAGGAACTGGAAGTTTACCCAGTAGAGCCACACAGGCATCCCAGAATAATAGCATTCTATGCATGCTATGATTCAACAATCTGTTGAAAGAAGCCATGGAAGGATGGAAGCCTCCTTTTTTTGACTCCCATACATGGCATTCAATAGAAATGACCCTGCCTTCATTGAACAAAATGTTTGGACTCCATCACCTTATATATTTCCTGTTGAACAGAAGCAGGGTTTGAAAGGGCCTAGATTGAGTCATATTATCCATAATAATTGAAAAAGGGGAGCAGAGTAAGTGGGGAAACAAGGTATTTTATATAAAGCCATGTTGAACAAAGAAAAATTGGACTGACTCTAACACCGCAAGAACATACCAGAAAGTGCTTTAAGCCAAGTGATTCGAAGTACAAGAATAGAAAAGGATGTTAGGGTTCTTTTGAAAAAAGCAAGATGGAACTATGGCCATCAAATCATTGCTCAGTGTTACAGTAAATCAAGTACATGGTCACAGTCCGGAGAAAACCTAAAAATCATACAAGATGTTATTAATCAGGAATAGACAATCCTCTTTACAAAACAAAACTCCTTAAATAGAAAATGCTCACAATTGACATATTCTTCTCATTTGAGATATCAAAAATTCAAAGCATAATTTCATAATATATGAGAGGAAAGAAGGCTTTCAACAGCCCCCTTTGGCCCACATCTGTATCCCCATCTGCAAAGCAGGTTATGGAGAATCTTCCCTCCATTTAAACTTTCCTTTAGGGGTGCATGGGTGGCTCGGTTGGTTGAGCGACTGCCTTCGCCTCAGGTCAGGATCCTGAAGTCCCAGGATTGAGTCTGCATAGGGCTCCCTGCTCAGCAAGGAGTCTGTGTCTCCCTCCACCTGCCCTTCCCTGCCTTGTGCACACACACACACACACACACACACACACTCTCTCTCTCTCTCTCTAATAAATACAATCTTAAAAAAAATTAAAAAAAGAATAAACTTTCCTTTACAATTGATGAACATAAAATGTAGAACTAGGTTCAGTGTAAACATTATCAGGCAAACCAGATCAGTCTTTTATTTCTAATCTTTGCCTTAACATGTTTTAACAAGTGCTCATCACTTAAAAAAAATGATTTTAGAATGAATTTACATACTAAATATCTAGATCTGATCATGAAGTGCCAAGCAGAACTTCCAAAGGCACTCCTGGGCACACTTTCGTCACTACTTGACATTGGATATACTGCATTGGGGTTCCCCATTCACTGCAGCAGGAAAAGCTGCACTTTAAGCCCCAATTTCCAGGAGTGTATCCCCTCACTGAGCAGATGTAACGACTTTCCATTGGTTTTTAAGTCTCTAGGAGCCGAGCTGTAACAGCTGGCAATTAACCTGCTAGTGGCTGAGGCCAAAATGCTTAGTCCTCCACCTGAAGGGAAATTCGTGAATATCAAAAACTTGCCAAAACATCTAGTCATGGGCTTTGATGAATTTCTTACGGAGGCGACCCACAGTACCTCCCTTCAGGCCTGAGATAGGTGTCCCTTGATCCTATTCTAGAGCTCCTCTAACAGAAAGAGAAGCCGAGTAACAAGAACTGCAGGGTACATGGAACAGTTCTTGGCTATTTGGAGACCGAACCCGATGTGTTACTATTTCCTTTTTTTTTTCCCTTTAAGCAGATGATTCCAAGACATGTGTCATGTGGATTCTCAGGCCATTCCATAGTACAGAGCAACTCATCAGTCATAGCAGTGGCCAACTGAAGAACTCAGCTTGGGTCATTTTTCCTTCCATATATTTCTCTGCCTCTCTCTTGTTCCTGCTTCCATGGATTCGGACTCTCAAATATGCTATTTAAACATAAGTATTTGGTGGATGGAACTAGAAGGTATTATGCTAAGCAAAATAATTGTCAGAGAAAGACAATTATCATACGGTTTCACTTGTATGTGAAATTTAAGAAAGGAGAAAATAAAGAGAGACAAAATCAGAGAGGGAGACAAACCATAAGAGACTCTTAATCATAGGGGACAAACTGAGGGTATCTGGAGGGGAGAAGTTTGGCGGGGTGAGGTAACTGGGTGATAGACATTAAGGAGGGCATGTGATATAATGCGCAATGGGTGTTCTCTAAGACTGATGAATCACTGAACTCTACCTCTGAAACTAATAATATATATTAATTAAGTGAAATTAAAAAAATAAAATAAACATGAGTATTTGAGGCTTTCAAGGGAACCCAGGCTGATGGGGTCATTCTGGTTACACTGTAAGAAGTAGTGTCACAGGATGTGAGCCCCTGTGAGTCCAGCTGCCCTGGGAGACACCACATTCTTCTCTGAGGAACCAGGATTGAAGAGGTACACTACTCCTTGTCCATCTTTGGCTTGTAAGTTTCCCAAGTAAACCCATACTATGTGTGATTATATCATTTGTCCTTACCCTCCTCCCCTCCTGCCACACAGAAAGTTACAGGGAATCATTTTTGTGTTTTCCAAGGCTTTTAACAACAGTTACATAGTTCTGCAGAAAGGTGTGCAGATAAAAACGGAGAGGGTACGTATGTGAATGTATTTGTAGACTTGTCTTGGGGTCGGTTGGTAGGAAAAGGACTTTTAATTTCAACGATTAGTAAGTCGAACTGTTAAAGTAACTTGAAAGGACACGTTCATTATGAAACCTTGGGACATCTAGAAACCATTATTACTATCTCTTGCATCTTTAGTGAGTATCATTAGCCTACCTAAGGAGATAATAGATAAAGCCTGTAGCATGATATGAAGCCCATGAGAAGCCTTCGTTAAACTTTTGTTTCCTTCCCCAACTACCACAGTAAATTATGTTTTTTTTCTCCAGCTTTGTGGAAACGAACTGAAGAATAGACTTTCCTGAGTAGGACATACGTTCAGAAGTTTGCATTACACTTTGGTGGTCCTATTAATGTCAGTGAGTTTCTCCAGAAACCAGTATTGATGTCATTTAAATATTTGAAATGGTTCATTGGAAACATAAACAGCACCAGTAGGTTGATTCTGTGTTTTTTTTACCTAGATAATGGATGGAGAACTAGGTCCTAGCTGATTTTCTTTGTTCTTCTACTCTAGATTCTTAAATTTCAGGTAGCACATCAGAAAACATAAAACTTGTTAAGGTCCTTATTATAGTCTAATCAGCTTTAAGGATCTGGAATGCCTTAGGCCAAAAATTCCTTAGAAACTGATTTTTACTTTTCCTCCAATTTCTCACTCATCACTCAGAACAATCTTTCTCTGCCAAAATCTGCCAAGAGCTGGAGATGAGCAAAAGAACCTTTATTTGCTCACACATAGATGACATTTTTCTATTGTCCCATGCATGTGGCCACATGTGGCACTGTGATTTTGCTTGTAATAATATTGATTCGCCACCTATACCCTCTGGAATATACCAGACTATGGAGAAGTCTTGTAATTTCTACTCAGACCATCACTACAAATCTAAGATAATACCTACTGGTTAACATCCTGCATTTCCTTATGATCAATTCAATAGATTTCAAGCTTGAATCAAGGTCTTTACGAATCTCATTGATCTTCTACTTGTACCCATGAGAAGAACAGGACTTATCTTCTTCACCGTACAAATTATTCTTCTCATAATGACACCTGCTCTAGTTCCTTGATGGAAATAATGGGGTTATTTCAAATGATGGTCTTGAGGGGGTCCTGGGTGGCTCATTTGGTGAAGCATCTGCCTTTGGCTCAGGTCATGAACTCAGGGTCCTGAGATGGAGCCTCATGTCATGCTCCCAGCTCAGCAGGGAGTCCACTTCTCCCTCTGTCCCGCCCCTTTGCTGGCATTCTCTCTCAAATAAATAAATAAAATCTTTACAATGAATAAAATAAAATGATGTTATTCAGAATATGTTGAGTTCTGATGCCAAAATATTCACCATGAGCAGACAGTAACTACACTCACAGTGATGAGCGTTTTGCAATATACACAACTATCATTTCACTATGTTGTATACCTGAAACTAATACGATATTACATGCTGACTTCACTTCAAGTAAAAAAAATATTCACAGTGAGGTTTGGTTTCTGTTCCATAATAATGAATATTATTATAATGCATGGCCAGAATAAAACCTCACCATTGTGTGGACTCCCTGAAGCCATATTCTTTAGAAAGTCTTTGGGATACAGCAGAATATTACTTTCAATAAATCAGCCTATTCTTTCCAGTGTATATTAATATTAGCTGCTTGTTTGTTATATTTATATTTATTTTTCTGATGATGTGTTTCACTATCTATATTTCCCTATGAATTATGTTATCTAAGGGAAGGAAATACACCTTACCCATTTAAATATTTATAGCTTTGAGTGTATACCAAGCTTTTTAAATGAATTATTGATTTGATGAATTTGGTTTGGTCTCAGTGACACAACTCGGAATGTTAATACAAAATGGAACAGCTTCCCAAACTGAATTTTTGGAAGATCATGTATATCCTGAAAGTTGAATATAATCAACCTCATTAATTCTAGGATTACTCTCCCTATTAATCAGTAGTTCATACATAAAATAAATATCATGTACGAAAAGCGCAGATTCTTCTATCTCAATGAGTCTTTCTCCAAATATATCCTAGGAAGAGGCTCATTTAGGGGTGATTGTTAAAAATCAGTTCAGATTACTTGGCCCGATTCCAGACATTGTGATCAGAATCCCTAGGGCTAGAAGCCAGGAATTTTCATTTTTAATAAGCTCCCTAGTTGGTTCTTCAAGCCACTAAAGAATGAGAACCGCTCATCTAAAAGCTAACATAAAATAAGTTTAAAACTCTGCTCTGATGGTAGCAAACTGTCACTTTGTTTTCCACACTGGATCTTTACTCTGAAGTACTTTACAAGATGAGAATCAGCATTTTTTTTTTTTCCGAGTAAGACTCCCCCCTATTTGCTAAAGTAAATAATAGCAAAATTAAGAACGAGCTATAAATTGTGCTAAATGCTGATAACTTGAAATCTCCAGAATGGAATAAATTACTGACTATTGCACTTTAAATGGACATTAAGAGTGTTCCAAATTACCAAATGTTTTACCATTTTGATAAATTGGTTTTAATTTTTTATCAGACTATATTTAAGCAGCATGCTTAAATATAGTCTGGCATCCTCAATGGCATTTATTTTCCTTAATGTATACTACAAACTAAAGAGAGTTTAGAAAGCCTGATGCTCTCCTCCAGTGCACAGCTAGGAATACTGCCCCCTGGGTGTGGGGCTATGTTTACACTATGAGCCCCAGGAAGTAATACGAAAGTATGAGAGAAGCATAAGTTAGAGCATCATTAGTCTTTGACTTGATTTTGCAAACCTTACTCATGAATAAAAAAAAAAAAAAAAAGACAGAAAATTGCACCTGGTTGAAATGAAACAATTTGATAAGGCAGGCAGAGAGGTTTCTTCCACTTTATGGAAAAGGAAGGGGCAGAGAACATATAATAAAGTCAATCATGTCCTGAGAATCTAAGAGAAGCATAATTAACTCTTTGGCACCATGAGATAGACTCTCGCTGTGTATGGTTCATTGCCATTAAGGACATGCCTGGAGCCTCTGGCCAAGAAGAATTACAGGCACTTGTTATTACTTTAAAATATTCATGTTTCAGCTACAACACCACACATTTTCAATTGACAACTATGGAAAAAAACAAACACACAAACAAACTTTTTTCCTCCCTTTCCTGGCATAAGAACCCTACATAATTAACTATTTCATCTAACAACACTGATAGTTCCCATTACAAATATGGACTTCTGGCACTCTGTATCTTGAAATCAGCATATTACATGAGTTTATCATCTTATTTTAACCCACATGTTAAGATTTATTTATCTATTTTAGAGAGAGAGAGAGAGCTGGGGGAAGGGCAGAGGGAGAGAAAGAGGGAGAAACCTCAAGCAGACTCTGCACTGAGCACAGAGCCCACATGGGGCTCTATCTCACAATCCTGAGATCATGACCTGAGCCAAAATCCAAAATCAAGAGCTTGGACATTTAACTGACTGAACCACCCAGGTGCCCCATTTTACCCACATTGGGAGAGTGAATTTATCCACTTAGAGCTGATTGATGCAAATTAATGTGTTTTGATTGAAGACTGAACTCTGATGTTGAGAACCATGGCTTGGGTGGAAGGAACAGCCCATCCAAGCTTGCTCCCAGAGAAGCTGAAAGTTAAAAATGCACAAAAGCCAGCGGTCAGAATTTTGAAAGCTTAAGAGACTTGAAAAACAAACCTGCTGACAATGAGAGCCTAAAGACAAAGAATGTTATCTGGAAAATATCTGCAAAATAATAGTGACAATATAGAATTTATACACACCTAAGCAAAAACCATGCTTGAATTTCTTCTCTCATCTTTCTTTGTGTTGAAAGGAAATTCCTTCCTCTTTTGCATAGAAATGGGAATAGTTTTAATTTCATAAGAGCCAGATTTAATGCACCTCTGAGACTCAGCGTTAAAGAAGAAGGGGAAAGTTATGTAATGTGAGTTTTCTATTAGGGTACTGGTTCATCACTAGTAACACCAGGTGCTTTGGGTATCAAGACTCAGAAAGCAAAAATCACTGTTTGCTGCATGAACTATGAACTATGTATTGGCAAGGTAGGCCTGTAGCTGGCAAGATTATCTCTGAAGTAGACGTATAAGGATAACATTCCATTATTTAAATTTGTTTTTATTATGTTCAATTAGCCAACATATAGGACATGATTAGTTTTTTAAAAAATTTTTAAATTATGTTTTTAATTTCTTTTCAATGTTCCAGAATTCATTATTGATGCACCACGCCCAGTGCTCCATGCAATATGTGCCCTCCTTAATACCCACCACCAGGCTCACCCAACCTCCTCCCCTCCTCCCCTCCAAAACCCTCAATTTGTTTCTCAGAGTCCACAGTCTCTCATGGTTCGTCTCCCCCTCCAATTTCCCCCAACTCACTTCTCTAACTTTCCTTCTCATTCTCTGAATTTATTTCCTTTATCCCAAGTTTCAGGAGGACCACTTGGGACCTTTTCCATACTGGCCCCTCCCCACTACCACCCAATCTCACCATATGAAACAACCCAACAGCAGATCTACAAACATATTTCCTTAATGTCTCAGAAGCCAGTAGAGTGACTTCATATGCCAGACGCTTGCCACATGCAGGTTACATTGAAATTAAGTATCTCCTTTCTGCAGAAATCTGCCACATTTAAACGATTAAAATTTCTACAATCCACTCTATCCACAGAACAGATCCTTTGTCAGCCTACTTTATAACATTTTATTAGGCTCTTAACAAAACTTGTATTTTTTAATGTATGTTTTTGTCACTAAATATACTTAATGATGTGTTCCCTTGTCAAAAGTACTAGGTGTGGCCATTCAGGAAACGTTGCACTTGTTTTCCAAAATTACATGGTTATTACTTCCTTTCAATAAGGTACACACAATTTAAATTCAAAATGTGGTGTTGGTCGCTGAAAATAAACAACTCAGTAATAATAATTAACTTAGCATTTCGAGAGAAGTTGAAAGCTTTCGAGGCTTCACGTGATTACTTTCTCTGATAATCTTAATGACCACTTATAACATATACAACACTGACATCATCTCCATTTAAGGAGGAAATAAAATATTCTAGTGGACTATACCATAACTGTACACTAATTTATCTGTGCAAAATGAAAGGGAAATTTTCTGAAAATTTCCCTTAAAATTTCTTTAAAAATTTTCTGAATTCACCTCTATTTTAACTAAATGTGACACTCCATTCTTCACAAGAGCTATACGTTTGCTTGTTTGTTTTATAAGAGTGGAGGTTTCTACCTCAAACATTCAGAAATTCTGGGGTTAGTCTATGTGTGTCCTTTTTTTTCTTCATTACTTGGAAATAATTGGCCTATATTAATTTTTGAATGGAGGCAGGATGATATGAAACACTTATTCACAAGATTTCTGGTAATAGTTCGTTAGCCCATGCTTTCTCTTAAGGAAGATTACAAACACTGGGAATCAAGGACACATTTTCTTTTTTTCTTTTTTTAATTTATTTGACAGAGATCAAAGTAGGCAGAGAAGCAGGCAGAGAGAGAGGGGGAAGCAGGCTCCTCACTGAGCAGACAGCCCGAGGAGGGGCTCGATCCCAGGATCCTGGGATCATGACTTGAGCCGAAGGCAGGGGCTTTAACCCACTGAGTCACCAAGGTGCTTTTTTAAAGTTTTTTTTTTTTTTTTAAAGGACACATTTTCTAAGGAAAGAGGGGATGGGTAATGAGTTTTGTGATGTTTTTATTTTATTTTTTCCCAAGGGCTTATTTAAATTCCAGTTAGTTAACGTACAGTATAATAATAGTTTCAGGCGTGGAATCTAGTGATTCATCACTTACTTAAAAACACCCAGTGCTCATCACAAGTGCCCTCCTTAATCCCCATCTCCCATTTAACCCATTCCCCTCCCCACCTCCTCTCCAGCAACCCCCAGTTTGTTCTCTATAGTTAAGAGTCTGTCTCTGTTTGCCTCACTTGTCATCCCCTATGTTCATTTGTTTTGTTTCTTAAGTTCCACATATGAATGAAATCATACAGTATTTGTCTTTCTCTGATGGACTTATTTTGCTTAGCATAATATTGTCTAGCTCCATCCACATTGCTGCAAAGGGCAAGATATCATTCTTTTTTATGGCTGAGTGATATTCCATTTTACATCTCTGTGTCTATGTACCTCTCATCAATTTATCCCATACACACCACATCTTGATCCATTCATCAGTCGATGGGCATTTGAGCTCTTTTCACTCTGGAAAACAAATATCCTCAAAAAGTTAAAAATAGAGCTGCCTTACAATCCAACAGTTGCACTACTGGCTATTTACTGAAGGATACAAAAATACTGACTCGAAGAGATACATGCACCCTAATGTTTATAGCAACTTTATCAACAATAGCCAGATTATGATGTTTTTGATTTCAGATTTTCATTTCAAAGTCTTTTTATAAGATTTTATCTATCTGAGAGAGAGAGAGCATGAGCATGGGGAAGGGCATGTGCAGACCTCCTGCTGAGCATGGGGCTCGATCCCAGGACCTAGAGATCATGACCTAAGCAGAAGGCAGACACTTAACCAACTGAGCCAGCCAAATGCCCCTCAATGATTATCTTTCAAAATCAATTTATTGGTTATAAACCCATGTAACTCCTTCTTTTAAGGAAGAATTTATAACTTAAAACTTCTGTTTTAATCAGCTCACCTGCCATAACGAAATACCATAAACTTGATGCCTTAAACAACAGAGACTAATTTTCTCACAGTTCTGGAAGCTGAGGTCCAAGAGTAAGGTGCTGACCTATTGTATTTCTTTCCTTGCACCTGACCACATTCTCCCCATCTTCCCATGGCCTTCTCTCAGTGCATACACACAGAAAGAGAGAGCTCTCTGGGGTTTCTTCTTATAAGGATACCAATCTTATGAGAGGGGATTCCCACCCTTATGACTACATTTAGCCGTATTTATTTCCTTAGAGGCCCCATTACTAACTTGGGGTTGGTGCTTTAATAAATGAATTTGGTGGAGGACACAAACATTTGGTCCATAACAACTTCTTTCGAAGAATGTGATTTTAGGTTTGGAAGCCATTACTTTTCAAAATGAGGAGTTTCATGCAATTTTTACCTCTAACAAGGTTTTGTATATTACTTAAACTTGATAAAAATTAGATCATTATATTGATGCATTCAAGGTATGAACTATAGCATAGCATGGTAGCTAAGAGTATAGATACTGAGAACCTGCCTATCTGATTTTACATCCTAGCTCCATCCCTTCCCAAGTGTTGAGGGAAATCTGCCTAATTATCTCATCTCAGTTTTCTTAACTATAAAATAAAAATAATAGAGGGTGTCTGGGTGGCTCAGTCAGTTAGTTGGGCCTCTGCCTTCGGCTCAGTTCATGATCTCAGGGTCTTGGGATCGCGTCCAACCTTGTGCTCCCTGCTCTCCAAGGAGTTTGCTTCTCTCTCTGCCCCTCCTCCCAATCATTCTCTCAATCTCTCTCTCAATAAATAAATAGAATTTAAAAAAATAAAAAATGGAAATAATAGAAATAATCTACATAAGGTCATGGTAAGAATTAAATGAAATCATCCTCAAATGGATTTGGCAAAGTGATTTGGCATATCATAAGCACATCATGCTTATTCATTATTGTTTTTATCAAAATGACACTAATATTTTTGCTAAAAGCACAACACCGGGTTTGCAAGATACATACATGGTCACCTTGATTGGCCAAAATTTCATTTTCACTTTTCCTGATTCACAAGTTCACTCTTCATTGATTCTCCATTGGAAATTATTTTCCATCAATTTCATTTATAGGCTGATTCTCTTAAATGACTCCTTGGTAGACGAAGCTATTCTTTTTCTATAGAACTACCTAATGTCCCTAAATATTCTTTCCTTTTGATAGGTGGCTTTCAAATGTATTCACATCAAGGATGATCAGACATATTCCCAAGAACTTATGGAATGACTTGAAATTTTCCCAGTCTGTGACTAAGTAGCAAAAGTGGGCTGTGACCCATGAAAACCACCTGGCTTTGGCATCATGTGAAGTAGCCTTATTATTTGGGGATCTTAATACAACATGTAGACATTCAGTAAGAACATTCAAACACTAACCACTTTAAAAGATCGCTCAGCAAGGGGCACCTGGGTGGCTTAGTTGGCTAAGTTTCTGATGCTTGATCTCAACTTAGGTCTTGATCTGTGCTCAGGTCATGATTTCAGGGAGTTGAGTTCAAGCCTTGCATTAGGCTCCACACTGGGTGTGAGGCCTACTGAAAGAAAGAGAGAAAGAAAGAAAGAAAGAAAGAAAGAAAGAAAGAAAGAAAGAAAGAAAAGAAAGAAAAGAAAGAAAGAAAAGAAAGAAAATAGATTACTGAGCACATTCTCCCAGTTAAATGTTAAGAAGGATTTTGTATAATAATGATACTTTAGTCTAAATGTTTTAATCAGCACTTTGTTTAGCCTGTGGATACTAAGAACATTCTTAGCATATCACATTCTTAACAAATCAAGGGCATCTGTAATATAATTCTTTGACTTTTGAGTCTCCTTTCTCTAAATACCCATCTACTATCTATCTACTCATCTAAGAGTTTCCTTCTTCTGTCTCCTATTTATCTCTATTCTAAGAAGACAAATGGATCGGATCTGATAGAAGCTTTGAGGTAGTTGTATAAGTGTCCAGTGGGTGTATGGGGTCTATCATGTTATTGTTTAGCCAGTGTTGAATTTTATCTTCTCTCCGTGATGCTATTACTGCCTAGGAGATAGGTGGATGGGTGATTTCTCCTTTATGAACTACATACCATACATTCATAATCATTTTTTTTTTCCTACACTCTCTCCAATTTTCATGTCAAAAACATATAGGAAATGCTGTCAAATAATTTCTTCTCTCTGGGGCGCCTGGGTGGCTCAGTGGGTTAAAGCCTCTGCCTTCGGCTTAGGTCATGATCCCTGGATCCTGGGATCAAGCCCCACATCGGGCTCTCTGCCTGCCTCTCTGCCCGCTTGTGATCTGTCAAATAAATAAATAAAATCTTAAAAAAAAATAATTTATTCTCTGGCAAAGCTTTCCATCCATGCTTGATTCATTGTAGCCTAGCATGCAAGTACAGAGTGAGGTATGTACCCCAAGTCTCTATCAGGTAAAATAATGTGACCTGGAGACCACAGAGCACAGAGGGATATCTTAGGCATATCTAGTCATTAGGCCTGGATTCATGCATTTAAAATCAGAAGGACTTCCTTATTCATCAGATATTTGAATTTCTGTTGATTTTGTGGACATTACCTTTTAGGTTTTCTGCAACCTGAACAGACCAAGGACATCCATCATAAACCTTCTCTTGCATTTCTCTTTGTGAATCTTCCCCATGCTGTCCTCTTCTATCGGCCCCTCTCCCTTGCTTAAGATCTCCCCAATCTTTCTAGCATTCTGCTTTGTAGATATTGCTGAATGCCAGAGACCCAGGTTCCAGTTTCCCCTACATCCTTTATTGACATATGATCCTAGGTTAATTATTCAATATCACTAGAGCTTGGCTGTCTCATCCATGAAAGGAGAATACTTTATTTGCCTAAAAATAGCACCAAATAATGTATTGGCTTCTCTTTGATCTAACATATTTCAGTTATCTGTTTCCACATAGTGATTCTTTACCTTCGGATTTCTGTGCTCTAGTGGATTTAGGTCTTTATTTGCATCATGTGCTTTTCCAAATCATCTCCTGATCTCATCTTCAACAAAACCACACTGAAAATCCACATAACAAGATTAGGTATTCAAAGCTATATTAGAAATCATTTCTTCCCACAGAGGAGCATACACTCTACTTGAAGGTAAACTGAAAATGTTTTTAAAAGTATAAATATCAGTACGGGGCACCAGGGTGGCTCAGTCGGTTAAGCATCTGCCTTTAGCTCAGGTCATGATCCCAGGGTCCTGGGATCAAACCCCATCCCTGGCAGGCTCCCTGATCATTGGGGAGCCTGCTTCTTCCTCTCCCTCTGCTTGTCACTATGCCTACTTGTGCTCTCTATCTCTCTGTCAAATAAATCAATAAAATCTTTAGAAGTATAAATATCTATACAAAGTAGCATGTGATTTGTCCCAATGAGTGCTATAACATTCGGTGCTGTAAAACTTCAGAGGGCTAAGCTGATAATAGAAGCCTTCCAGAGGAGGTGGGATATGAGCTAGACATATGAGATGTGGGATGACCTAGAGAAATGGACAGACTGTGATTGCATACCTGGCTGCTGGCAAAACAGTCACAACAAAGGTCAGATGCAGAAAGGTAGCTCTTTGATAGTTTGACTAGAGTGTCAGGGTTACAAGGAAAGTGATTTAACAGGTTACAGCTGGGCTATCCACTATAGTATCTTCTGGCCCCATTTGGCTATGTGAATTTAAATTTTAATAAATTAACATTAAATAAAATTTAAAATTTACTTTTTCAATCATTAAATTGAGCATTAAATTGCTCAATACTGTATGAGACTAGTGGCTACCACATTGGACAGTGCAGATAAAGAACATGTCTTTCCCCACAGAAAGTTCTGTTGGACAGTGCCATAACAGACTTAAAATATCTAAACTTTTTTTGTACACAGACAACTTTTCTTCTCAATGAAGGGGAAGAACTCCCTCATTATATCTGTAAAGTTAAGGAATTTTCAAATTGTTTTTAAAGACTCTAAGTTCATATCTGTAAAATTTCTTTTTGAGGATGTCTGTCTTACACATTACGTTCCCTTTGGAATTCTCTTTTTCCTTGTTCCCCAAAGGAGTGGGTCAAGGATACTTCCTTAACAGGATCGTTTGCATTGGTTCTATTGTTTTGGGGACTAGGAAAGGATACATGGCCCCTGGCCAATCAGACTGACTCTTCCAGGGATTTGGCTGGGGACACTTAGTCATGGGACAGTTGCTGAGACTCTGAATGTGGGAATTTGCAACCCTTAAGTGGTCTGTCACTTCCCAATTTGTACAGAGATAAAAAGGAAGACAATAAATAGAATAGCAGCACTTTTTAACCTGAGCCCAGGTATCTGATCCAGGGTGAGAATTCAGGGAGCTCATAAACATGGAAGGGGAAAAAAAAATTACATTGGTTTTCACAGCTTCTAACTATATCATGAATTTAGGCAAAACTATAGTAGTACCAGCAACACCTATGACTTTATTTCCAGTAGAAATTGCAGATGTTTTTATGTTAGGACCATCAAAAAATCTATCCTTGTTTTGGAATTATGGTAACTACTGACATACTGTCATATCTTCTTATTGACTATATTTTAAAGAAACACATATATTAATAAATTGCAAACATTATTAAAAAATCAAATCAAACCTAATATTTTATAATGGTGTTTTATATATTTGGTTTCCTTTCTAATTCTGTATAATGTATTTCGTAAATTGAAAGCACTTTCTGAGAAGGGTCCCATAGGTGTCCTCAAAGGGCTAAGGGCATCCATAGCATGAAAGTGGCTATAATCCTTGGTTCACATAGAAGAGAAAGATGAGATCAATATAAGGAAGAAGAAATGAGAGACTCCACATTGTGGGGAAAAAAGATCTTGGTGAATTTTTACTTTCCATTTTCAATATGACCCTCATTTTGCTTTCACTAGGCTGAATCCAACTTTAAGATGTCTTTCTTCCATCGGTGTCAGGTGTTAGCATAATTAGCCCAGTCATTTCATTGTCGTCCAGTGAACACGTTTATCAAGCAAAAGAGATGAATTCGTTCAGATAGAGCCAGGTACAGGTTAGACTTCCAAGCCATTACAGCTCTTCCAGGACTAAATAGTAAATCATCACTTCTTAAGTAACCCCAACTCTTTTTAGACCAGTTCCTTAGGCTATAAAAACAACTCCCTAGAGAAAAATAAATGCAATGGAGTAGGCTGAAGGCCAATATCTATTATGTTTGCTGAAATGCAAAGCTACTCCAAGCTTACTGTGTGTGTGTGTGTGTGTGTATCAAGCCAATAGAAGCTGATTGACTTTTATAGACTCCCTTTTTTGTTTTATATACCTCATTATCCTCTTCTAATATTATAACCATTGGCTTTTCTCTTTAGACCAATACAGACAGAATCTCACCTCTCTTTCTACGAACAAAAATTGTTGGTGATGTTTTTGTATTCACTCATAAGTATTAACGGAAATTTATATTTTTCATCTAACACAACCAGAGTCATCAATTGCCCCAAACCTAGGCTACAGTCCAAAAGGCCTTTGAATTTTCAAATGAGTCAGGGTTGACTACCTCGATCTCCAGACAAAAATGATCCTTGTTTACATATTGTCTGTGGCTGCTTTTACCCTACAACTTGCACCTTAAGTAGTGCAAAATTAGGAGGGGAAGAAATGACAAGGGGGTAGAGGCAATTCACTTTTTTATAGTGACATATTTAAATGGTGAATTCCACTTTCCTCGATTAGAGCCTACTTCCCAGTAAGCTGTGTGCTGGCCTGAATTAATCTGTCACGTCCCTTCTGTTTCAGCTGGCAAAGCAAGGTAGGCCTTGAACTGAGTGGACCTCCCCTAATAAGCAGTTCTGATCTCTTTTCTCTCTTCTTCCAGAAAACTGAAAACAGTACCAGAGTCTCTCCTTATTCAGGATTCAAGTTAATTTCTATCAAGCCTGGAAAAAAGGAACTTTGATCCCTGACAGCTTAGGTCAAGTGTGGAGATGCACACTTGATCATACCAGCTGCGGTGTAATTTGGGCTCACAAGCTTACCTGTTAAGAAAATCTGTCTCATGCATACCATGGTGTTAATGCATTTAACTTGTTCAGTTTAAGACTCTAAAGACTTTGTGTTGGTCTTGGAACAATCAGGAAGATTTCTTAGGCAAGGAGGAATACGGAAAGGGAAGAGTGTGAAAGAGGAGGGAAGAGAGGGAAGACTCAGCAACAGAGCAAAGGCACGGATTACCTGGAGGTGAGAGATAAGGCACAAGATAAGAATGAGGAGGGAATGTGGATAGGCAGACTTTGATTACTTTGTCAGTTTACCAAGAGCTTTCTTGGCAGAGCCTGTATACTGTTGCAAAAGAAGTGAGTTACAAATTTGGAATACTGCCATCCTGTGATGAGACAGGACTGTTCCTCCTCTGGAAGAAGGAAGGGAAGCAGCATGAATCCAGGATCCAAGCCTGAGTTAATCACCACTAAATCCACAGCGTGGGGCACAGGGCTTGGCATGTTATGGGTGCTCTCATATTGACTAAATGAGAACCACGTGTCCGTTTTACTTTCCTCCTCTTTGTTACTTTGACCCTGGAACATGGCATAATGAGGGAGAAGGTCTATGGGACCAGGGAGATTGGTCTTTCAGCCAAATCTAGCCTGCCATCTGTTTTTGTAAATAAAGTTTTATTGAAACTCAGCCGTGCTCATTTGTTTACATATTGTCTGTGGCTGCTTTTACCCTACAACTTGCACCTTGAGTAGTTGCAACAGAGACCATCTGGCCACCAGAGATGAAAACATTTACTATTTAACACTTCAGTTTGCTGAATCCTGGTCTATGTTAAGGGGGTGGGAGTTTTCTTTGAGGTTAAAATATCTGGGGACTCATGGGGTGCCTGGATGGCTCAGTTGGTGAAGCGTCTGCCTTTGGGTCAGCTCATGATCTCAGGATCCTTGGATTGAGCCCTATGCTGGGCTCTCTGCTCAGCAGGGAGTCTGCTTCTTCCCCTGTCCTTCCCCTGTTCCTTCTCTTTCTCTCTCTCTCCCTAATAAATAAAATCTTTAAAGAAATAATTGGAATCAGAAGAACTTTGGAATGCTTCAGGGCAGTGTTTCAAACAGAATGAGGGCTCTACTTCTCACTACGGGGTTTTAAAAAACAGAGACTTATGTGTATGCAGTGAGGGTGGGTGGAGAAACAGAAATTCAGATGTCAGGTTGTCAAAGTTACCTCTCTCTTAGATGTTAGAAAATCTTACCTTGGTCTTAGGAATAACTCTGGTTGTCCTGTTCTCACCAAACTCTGGCCATCCTCATTCTAATGATTAAGAGAAGAATGCTCCTGAATTACTTGAAAGAAAGAATCCTAGTTAGTGATGGGTGCAGGCAACTGCTCGCTAATGAAATTAACCTGCCCTAAAACAAAAGTGGATTTGATTTGAGCCCTTGCTCTGTCTTCTATTGCAATGCAGAGACTTTATTTTCAATGGACTCTGATAGGAAGGTAGAAAAATAGAATTTTGTAGCCTTCAGTTTTCCAAATCCAGACAGTAAGTGACAGATCCAGAAAATCTTAGCAGCTCCTTACTCTGCTCTCTTCTTTTCTCCCTTTTTTCTAGCTGCCAAAAATACTAAGTATGGCTATGTTTGAAAGTCATGCTAATTTCAGTCATTTATGTGCACGACTTGTCTGTTACGCCATTATTATCATGTAGCACAATTACAATTAGTAATACTATTAAAGATGTATCCATTAAGTTACCAATGATTTTATTTTCCATTTCTTTGGAAAAGCTCAGGCAATATGCAGAGTAGTAAATGCATCAAAGTAAAGTAGTAAGTCTAAGACCTCTATTAGAATCATGGTTCTTTCATTTAATCATGTGTGAGCTTCATAAATTAACTTCTTTTAGTTCTAGCTTCTTCAACTATAAAATGAGGGTGATTATAACTTACCAAATTCGCAGGGTTGCTGTAGTTATTGGAGGAGATGATGTAAGAGGTAACAAATATGAGGTTACCGATATTTTGCTCTAGGAATCTGGTGGGTCATTCCTCCTAAAACAAAACAACATCAAGCACAACACAAAGGAAAGGAAAGGAAACAAAAGGAAAAGAAAGGAAAAAAAAAAGAAAGAAATTTCTTGTGAAATTGGTGGATACTAGTTGGAAATACTCTCCTGCCTTCATCCATTCACCTTCTCCTGAAGCCACTCCCAAAATGGAGAAGGCCTTTGTGGTGGAAACACTCCGATCTCGCCACCAGACGCCAGTCACCACTGTAAGAAATACTGACTTCAATTTAAAAACAGTTGAATATATGAAAGACTTAGTTTTACAAATGATTGTCGGCCAGTTCTTAGACAATTAATCAATGTCAACACGTATATGCTGATCTAGAGGGAAAGGGCTCTAGAGGGGAAATCAACAGTGGATTTTGAAATGAGGCTATCCCAAAAATAAGGCTTCTTAAAGGTCTTAATGATACATCTGATTTATTCTGGTAGCTGTTTGCATGTTTCAGGTGGTGTTGTTGTTTTAATGGAAGAACTACAATGATATTGAATAATACTTTTATAAAAATAGGACTTGTATAAATAACTTCTAATACCAAAATCCAAGTCATTCTGTTTTATGTATTGATTAACTTGCAGTTTTTGAGGGGAGAATTTTAAAACTTGCTATCTTAAGAGTGATGCAAGTTTTAAATTCAAACTAGTAAAAATATTTCTGCGTATTTCTGAAAGTAGTCAACCCTGTTAACTTCCACTTAAAGCCCAATTATTCATGAATGTTATAGATGACTATGGGTCTTTGGGGAAAAATCAGCTAGACTTTAAGTGCCAATTAGCTAAAGCTAAATGATAGTGAAACACCTAGAAAAGTACATGTGGTATATATCGATGTGAGCACTAAATTAATTCACCATACTAGCTCAGCTAAGATAAAATATTAACCAAACATTTCCTATGGCATGAAAAAAGGATGGAAAATTGCAATAAGGAAAGTTGCAAAAGCTCTTAGGCTATACTATTGTGTCATAGGAAGATGCATTTAAAAATATTTACTGAATGAGCCACCTGGGTGGCTCAGTCATTAAGCGTCTGCCTTCAGCTCAGGTCATGATCCTGGGGTCCTAGGATTGAGCCCCACATTGGGCTTCCTGCTCAGCAGGGAGCCTGCTCCTCCCTCTCCCACTCCTCCTGCTGTGTTCCCTCTCTTGCTGTGTCTCTCTCTGTTAAATAAATAAATATAATCTTTTAAAAAAAATATTTACTAAATGTTAGCAAAATACCAAAGAATTACTTAAAAGGTTTATATTATTGAGAAGTGTCCGTCCTATCAGAGGAAAGGTAACTATTTTATTACGTAAGGCTTTGATGGTAGTGTTCTTAATGAGCCACCAGAAAATCTTAAGACAAAGAATAACAGTAATTATTGGTAATTAAATAAATCTAATCCAATCCAATAAATCCAAATTAAATAAATCTAATCCAATTCAATAAATCCACTAAAATATGTATACACATATATATGTGTGTATATATATGTTTAGCCCCTCCCAAGTTCAAGAACTGTTGTTAATGCTCCAAACAGGTTTGACAAAACACAGGACCCTTTCTCCCCATCAGGATTCATACAGTCTGGCTGTGGGGGTGCAGGGGATACATATAGATATGTGAGAGCAGGAGAAATCCTGCAGTATAAAGATGTAAACATAACTGCTGGAGTTTCTGAGGTCTTCACTACAGACCAGGCACAAAGCCAAATAAGAATCCTCTTATTTAACCTTTATAGGAATCTTATGAAGGAAGGTCTATAATCAGTCCCATTTTACAGATAAGCAAACTCATGATTATGGGGACCAAATATCCACCCCCCAAGTCACAGTGCTGGAACCCACAGAGCCCGGGTTCAAGTCTGGCCCTGTCAATATCACGCGTTCAGCTTTTCACAAATTCAGTGACGCTGTGAAGACTGCGGGCTTAGTGCCAGGTTTTGAGTTGTTAGCTTTTCCCATTCCTTGCTTGGTGACCTGGGGCGAATGTTTTAACCTCTAATAATAGTAATAGTTTTCAGATGGTGAGAGGTGAGTTTGGAGAGCCAGCCGTGAGCGGCCGCAGAAGTGGAGACAGGAGGAATGTGTGTCCCAGGGATTTTGGCTGGCCTGGAGACTAGCTGCTTCGGAGCCATGGGAACTAAGCCTGGAATTAGGGAGAAAGCAGACTGTGCTGGGTCTTAAAAGGAAAGGCATGGGATTCTCATTTCAGGCTATTAGCAACTGGGAAGCACTTGTTGAAAATAACAGTTTGAACTCATATGTTCTGTATTACTTTCCTAGGATCAGGCCTGAACAAAAACACTATCCTCAAACTTCCTGGGTCTGTATCTTAAGAGATTGATTGTAAATACTTCAACATGATGCAAGGTCAATAGTGATGTGTTTATTGTATAATCCTATATAATATTCACTCAAGGCAGATGTTAAATACTGAGTGAATAAAGTAATTCATATTTCAAAGACGCTAAAAGCATACACAAGCTTTTTTCACACACTCTGTATCTCTTAACCCCCAGCATGTGATAAGAGGAAACTACTGAATGATGTGAATGGACAGTATAATCTTACTGGGTTACTTGTTATTCTAAACTACTGGTTACTTTTTAAGCTAACTAATTTGACTAATAGCAGACATAGGAAGACAATCTTTGGCATGCACCTCAGGATCCCAAGAAATACATTTTCCATGTCATCCCATATATAGCAGTTAAGTAAATACATTTTTACCTCTCCCATGGGGCCAGCCTTTGAAAAGTAACTCAATGTATTTAGGTTGTGAGAAAATAAACTGTCTATATTCTCATGGCTTTCACATCACTCATCCCTCAGATGTCTTCTCTTTTTTCCAGCTATTGCAAAATCCTGATTGTCTCTCAATTCTATACATAACCTAGTGTAGGAAATTAAGCCTCTAAGCTCCCTCTAACACTTGAAGAAAACAGGAATTTGACTAAAATTCGTCTTTTAAATGGGCAAAGTATTACATGCTATTTGCTAAATTCATTTCTGAAAAATAAGACATCTCATCTCAAAGTGTTTGGCTTGTTTTAGTTTTATTTTCTATCACTTCAATAAAGTTTAATGATAACTACAATATCCCCAAAACAGTCCATTGAGGAGAATATTACACATCCTACACATTGCCAGGCAAGAACTGAAGATGTTTCCTAATTTTTGCTCGAGGCAACAACAGAATGGCAAGAACTTCATCTCTCTTCCTTTGTGCTCTATCTTCTTTCTTCTGAAATCCTACTAAAATATTTTAGGGTAAAAAAACCCCTAAGGATAAATTAAGAGAAGGTTTCTCACATTATGTTTATATTTGGTTTTACGGTGAGGTTGGGGTGGGAGAGAGTTCGTGTTCCATGATCAACCAAGTTTGAGATAGGTTTCTTCCTGGTAAAACAAAGCTTTTAATGTGTTTGTTACATTTGGGAGTCTAAATGGTGAGGTCATAGTGGTAGCTTTTTTTAACATATTTACCACAACATCCCGCCTTCACAGACCACCTGGCAGAGCCAGTGTTCCAAGAGTGCTGACAGAGCGCCACAGAGAGCAAACCCATGCTCTCTAGGGATATGGAAGAGGCCAACTTGAGGGAGAGCTGGTTTCCTGAATTGAGATTCTCTCTTAATGTGACCCGTGGTAACCCAAGGATCAACCTGTCAAAGAGCGGAATCTTCCCCTTCTGGTTTTTTCATAACAAATGTGAGGCTCATGGTACACGTCAGGTCTTGCTCCCACAAACCTCCCCACTAGACTGTGCTCTCAACCAACTTCAGAAACGGGACTCCAACTATCTGCAGAGACTCCAGTCATCGCTTGAAGAAGGCACAGAGCAGTTAATGCTGTTAATAAGGGGTTCCTCCAGGCATTGACCCAGAACCCGTCTCCTTGGTGATTCTGTGGGCCTCTTGGCTGAGCAAAGGTCACTGAACTCCCCAGCTGGATCCTCTTGTCAGCACTTTACTTGGGATTTAGTTCCAGAAGAAGGGAAGGAGCCAAGACATCTTACAAATTGCTTCTTAGGAGCGAAGAAAAACTGACATCTCAGGTACTTAGGGATGAAAAAGGCAGTGAGTCATAACCCCTTCCACGTTGCTGCATTTTGCTAACTCGGTTGTTTCACCAATTTGGCTTTAATTTCCAAATATTAAAACAAAAAAAATATACTATTTACTTGCCTCATCTCATGCTGTGAGGATTTAATGAGGTAATCATATGTGTTATAATTTTGGCTTCTCCTTCCTACAAGTCTATGTCTCCAGGCAAGTCACTTAAACTCTCTGGGCCTCAGTTTCCTGCAAAATAGTAACAATAGTGTTTTTCCAAGCTACTTTTTAAGGTGATAGTAAGAAGCTAAGGAAGATGAATGTCCTCTAAAAGTGATCTATATTAGTGCACATCTGTGAGAAATTAAAAAAAAAATCCTCCTTTATAGTATTTATGGTCAAAACTTGAGTCATTTTGGATGACTTTTCATAGAGTTTGGCTCCTTGTCACTGTCAGGTGGAAAATAAAGTTTGTGTGAAAATTTTAATAGGTATTTTTGGATATAGTGTGGGCTTCCACAAATTCTTCAAGCCAAATATATATGTATACATTAAAACAATTATTTTTAAGTTCTCATTTCTGGATTCATTTTCTTTTCTCTTGATTTATCTAAAGATGTAACGGCGGAGGATAGGATCACCGCACATTCACACCTGGGTCACTGTGTTCCTCAAGTTGGGGAACCCAACAAAAATACACAGGTCTCGCTCAGGCTGAAATGTTCTTGGCTGTCCCTGCTTCGTGCCCCATCCCAGTCCTTCCATTCCTGCACAGAACGGGTTAATGTTCTTTTTAATGTTCTTTTCTGGTGTCCCTGTTCCTTCTGACACTTTGCTGGTGGTGTGCCACAGACTCGATCACCACAGGCCCTCCATTCCTCTCATGTTTCCCTGTAATGTGACTTGCATTTGACTTGTGGCTCTGGGAAACGTTTGACCCTGAGACAATATCCCAGCATCAGCCCACGGAATCAAAGACCCTAAACGGACTTGACGGAGGGGGATGGTGGTGGCTGGTGGAAGGGTTGACTTCCTTGGTCAGGAGTGTCAAGGGAAGAGACATGTATTCGTTTCCTACAGCCGCTATAAGAAATGACCACAAACACGCTGACTGAGAACAACATACATTTATGATCTTATAGTTTTGAGGTAAAAATCCCGAATGGGTCTTCTGGGCTAAAATCAAGGTTTGGCAGGACTGCATTCCTTCTGGAGATTCTAGGGGAGCCCTTTCTGCTTCTAAAGTCTGCCCACACTTCTTGGATCATGGCTGTGTCAGCCTTCTGTTTCTGCCAACAGATCTCCTGAGTCTCCTCCCTCCCTCTTTCACTTAGAAGGACACTTGTGATGTCACTGGGCTCGCCTGGAGAATCCAGGATAATCTCCCCATCTGAAGCTCCCCAATTTAAACCACCTTGGAGACATCCCTTCTGCCCTGGAAGGGCACATATTCACAAATTCTAGGGATTAAGATGTGGACATCTTGGGGGAGGGAGTGCATTACTCTGCCTGTTACAAAAGAGAAAGAACTAAAAGTGGGGAAAGAGGAATGAAGACCTAAGGACCCAACTGACCACAGAAGAGAGAGCAGAACGGATACCTTCTGTTCCTCTCCTGGCCCTGCCTAGCCTTGTACCCTGTGATCTCATCCTCCTTTTTCCACTGAACAGAAATTGTTCTCAAGTTCATCTCAAAGATAATGAGCTAATCTAGGCTAATGTGCTCTTCAGGCTGCATTATCACCAAGACTTTCTATAGAAGAGGATGTTCCACTTTTATTGACCTCACCACTTAGTGAGTTGACTGTTGAGAATTTGTGGCCAGAGAGAAAGGGAAGGAGACCCCACTGGGAAGATGTTTTGCTGAGAAATCCTCTCAAGTCACCCCAGACAAGGAGTTGCCTTAATAGACTTCCTTTTATGTAGGCCTGGCTCTGGAGACAAAATTGTTCATCCTACTGAGAAGAAAGATACTCCCAGGCTTTTTCCGAGTATGGCTTCCTCCTATATTTGTGAGGAAAAACATACCCCTTGGTGTCAACTGGTGACTTTAGGATCACCAAGAACTTTAACCACAGCATTGGAATCAGAACACAGAAAATGAGGCTGTTCTTAACAATTTTACACATTCACTAAATGATCCAGATATGGAAAATTATCTGTATTTCCCTATAAACTAGGTTCTTTCACATGGTTTCTAGCAATGCCATTTCCTTTCACTGCAATGCTTTTTCACCTGACTTTTACTTTTTTTTTCTTTTTCTTTTTAAATTCATGGTCTTCACTGTGTCTCAGAAAGTTTTCTTGACTTCCCTGTTCTGGAGCTTGGATTCTATCCAATGCTCGTTCGTGTCCTGGCACACATCACATTATTATTCACATGAAAGCCTTACGCTAGACTTTAAAGACTCAAAGGCAAGACATGTACTTCAGTTATCTTGGGATCCTCACGGGATGTTCCATAATGGTTTGATGAACTGGTAGGTGAAGGAGCCCTCCCAGAGCCAGTAAACTGCAGCTGTAGAAAGCAAGGATGGGGGACAACCCACAGGATAGCACTGGGAATCTGGCTATCACAGTAGGGGTTTTTTGGTGCTTTGTCATATCCATTGAACAGAATTCCTAAGCTTTGCTTTCATAATGAAGACAGCACCAAAGAGAGTAAGAAGAATTCTAAAAGTAATAGGAGAGGCCCAGATCTGGGAAATAAACATCATTCATTTACTTTTGTTTCAAAATATTTTAATGAGATACTACATGTGTTATACTCCCCATTCAAGCTCCCACCAAATGCCTGGCATACAGTAGGATTTAATATGTGGTTAATGATTCATTCCCTATTTCTGGCTCAAAGGGACAGAAGAGGTAAAGCCCAAGTCAAGAATTATACAAAACGAAATTTAAAAATTACATTGTTCTGAGCCCACATAATCGGAATGTCATGTAGATGATGAACATTTATTGGCTTCCTGCAGTGAGGAGACTTTTGCTGTAGCTGGTGAGCATCAACAAAAAAGTATAAAATAGATGAAATCTGTCCTCAAGCTTTGCATTGTTAACAGAGGAAATGGGAAAAATATATACAGTAAAAATGATGCAACAATGTATATTAGAAGTTATTCTGACCTTGAGAATACTAGGAAATATGCCCAATTGGCCTCCTGGAGTACAGATCATGGCAAAACTGGGTCATGGGAAGAAGAAACACAGTTTCCTTCCCCACATTCCTCACTTTCCCTTCATTGGGTAAGACTCATGAAGTACACCTTATACAGATGCTCCAGGGAGGAACCCATCCCTGCTGTTAGAGGGTGGCCTGATGAAGGCAAAGCTTAGGAATTTTGGTCAATGGATGTGGAACAGCAGGCTATAACTCCAGTTGTGATTGACAGCTGTTTCACAACTCTCAGAAAACCCAAAGATGAAGCCAACACAGAGGGGACAGAATCAAGAAAATCACAAGGAAATGGAACAAGAACTCCAGCTGAACTCTATCTGAAGCCTTCCCTATCTCAGCACTTTTGTTAATGTATTCCACTTATCTTTTATCTAGTTTGAGTTGGGTTTCTGTTCCTTGCTACAAGCTATAGGAAGAGTGTCTATGTCCATCCCCTTTTGTCCTCTAGTTGATCTAGTATACAGAAATGTTTGGGGAGCCATTTGAAGTCACCTTGTTGTAGAAAGTACTAAAATCATTTAGTGTCCATGAGAAAAAAATACAACATAAGAAAGAGACAGTAATATTGGTCTAGAATATCAGATTTGAATGGTGCCAAAATGGGGGAAACTATAACAATCAAATTCAGATAAAATCCAGAAGAAAAAAAACACTCTTCTGTAAGAATAGTGTGAGGGTTGAAAGAGATCTGTCTGGACATTCCTAAGGAATTCAAAATGCAGTCACATCACTAGAGAGGACAGGAGCATTTAAGGGTCAGAGAAGGTTGAATTGTTTCTCTGTATCACTCAATCAGTGATCATCACTGACAGGATAAATGTAAAATTGTTACTAAAGAATACTTTCCATTGAAAACAAAGATGATTCACTAGCATAAATATAAAAAAAGAAACAACAGGTGGCGAATACAACTCAAGACATTAAATTTCCATGAGTCACTGAAGCCAGATGGCATGCATTTGAGAATTCTGAAGAAATTTAAGATCAAAGTATTTTGGATACTAACAATATGGGCAATTTATCATATAAAACAACTATTAGACTCAGGGAGATTGCCAACTGTATTATATGACACTATTAGGAGAAGCACAAATTGTTCATTCAATTCAATTAAATGCAATGAAACCTAACGAGCTTATTGGACACCACCAAGTGCAAAGCCCTGTTCTAGGCACCAGGCACTCAAAGGTATTTAAGACAAGGTCATGTCTGTCATATTCTCACAGCTGAGAAGACTGTACATTGTCAGTAGCAGTCAGCTATGCATAATGCCAAATGGACTAAAGATTTTATGAGAACAACATTTAAAGAAGTCTCTTATAAAGCATTTTTCCATTTGAAAGGTTATTCCCCTTAAAGAAAATATTCCATGTGTCCTAACTTTCAGAATTGTCTTTCTAAAATCAAAATCTCATCACATCACTCCTTTGTGTAAAACTCTCCAAAGACCCCCGATTTCCTGCCCAGGGATATTTAAGCTTCTTGGTAGGGCAGTCAGAATGCTTCCAATTAGACACTAGCCTACCACTTCAACTTCTCCTTTTCCAGTTCTATAGCCCTTTTATCCTGTCTGATAATTCTATACTTCTTACCACTCCCCAAATATACCAGACCCATCTATGACTCTGTTCCTTTAAATATATTGTTTTTTGTCTCCCGGATTATACTTTTCCATAGTTAACGAACTTCTCTTCATGCTTTAAAACCCAGTGTCAATGTTACTTTTGTTTGCAAAACATTCCCAAGCAGCATTCATTTTTCTCTCCTTTCCAGTGTTATCTCATATTTTTCACACTGCTATTTGAGTGTGTTTTGTGATGTAGCTCTTTCCCTCATGTTGCTCGCCCTCTGTGAAACTGAGATTGCCTTTAAAGCCAGAGCAGAATCTTATCCAGAATTACATACTGTTCCCCAACCCACACTGACCTCAGGTGCTGGTACCTCTGGGTATTTATTGAATGACACGTGAAGAAAATACAAAAGCATTTATAAAGAACTTTTTAAAATAAAAGGAAAATCAAAGACTTAACACTATTCTAACCTTATTGTGATAGAATAATATTCATCTTCTCTTACCTGACTCCAAGAGAAAAGCGAAAGGATGTTAGGGGAATGGGTAGAGTGTTCTTTTTTAAGATCTGCTCTGTCTCTAAAAGATGTAAACCTGGCAGCCTGACTTGCAGGAGTCAAGACGAGTACCCAGGAGTTTCTTACAGGCAGCTCTGGCTCTCTACCCAGAATGAGCCAGCAAAATCCCAGAAGCCTATATACAGTTTTTCTTGGATGATGTATATGTTTAGATTATAGTAGCTGGATGGCTCCAGGGTAAGTTCTTGACTTGTACGGGAAACTCAAAAGAAAGAAAATCTGCTCAAATCCAGAGAGAACGTAAGCCAAAGACTTAAGTCAAAAAACTTAAGCTCATTTTGTACTAATTCCAATAACGGTGAGGAAATCACAACCTGTAAATGTGACCGGAAGGGCCCTAGACCGACATCTGGCCCCTGAAAGAAAAATAACAATGAAGGTCGATTAAACATTATTCTCATAAGCATTAGCTTTAAAGCATGGATTCCCAAAGTGTATGCTAGGGAACGCTGGCTGGCTAGGGAGTTTGTGGTTGAGCGTTTGGGAAATGAACGGACTATATTGTCTTCTGGGAACATCACAAAGATGGACTGGTATAGCAAGTCTCTGAGAAGTGCTCTTAAGTGTTACTCTGGATCCAATGTTTCTCAAACATACGCAGCTACTCTTGTTTTCATTCAACAGCTTTGCAACATCCAGCAGAACCAGTACCCCATACTGCTGCGGAGAAGAGGGAGGGTAACGAACTAAAGTCCAAGGTGATAGTCCTGTGATGGCAACTACATGATTGGAGGAGCATGGCCCTATCACTCTAGAGACACAGGAAGAACAAGACGAACTCTAGAGTGCTTAGAAGAAGGATGTGTCCCTTCAGTGGCCCCCAGGAAGGTCCACCCACATCCTAATCCCCAGGACCTGGGAATGTTATCACACATGGCAAAAGACACAATTAGGAATCTCAGAGATTATCCCAGATCATAAATGTAATCAGATGTATCTTTATAAGACTGACACACAGAGGAGGATGTGTTGTGAAGACAGAAGCAGGGATGAGAATACCAAGGCAAGCACCAGAAGCTGAAAGAGGGCTAGATTCTTCCCTGGAGCCCCTGGCAGGAGGGTGCCCTGCTAATCCTTTGACTTCAGACTTCTGGCCTCCGGAAGTGAGAGAGAATACATTTCTGTTGTTTTAAGCTGCCAAGTTTGGGGTCAAGTTTGTTACAGCAGCCACAGGAAACACATACACCCAAGTTCAGTATCTCTGTAACAGAGACGCTGAGCAATATTCTGCCAACTTCCAGAGTGTTCTGGAAGGTAAGGGATGAGCCTGCCCACTTCCACCCCTGGCATCCCAATTTTGTTTAATAACCTGCTGTAGAGCTTCTTGAACCTATTTATATATAATAGCCTATATAATACTGTGAGGCAATGAGTTTCATAAATTTACTACCCACTGTGAATAGCATCTTGGTGTATGGCCTTTTTTTATGGCACAGTGCATTTTCATGATGAATCCATTTGTCCCTTTTTTCAACTTTTGCTTAATGCTTCTATCATTAGCTTAAATAAATGTGGGAGAGAATTGAACTCCACTAAATAGGACAAAGGTCAGGGAGGAGAGGTTGGAACCGTTAGACCACATTCATGAGACACAGAAAAGACAACTCCTTCTGAAGATGGAGGCTTCTGTGGAAAGGGCCGTGCCTGTTTGGTGGGCTGAATGCACACTGGCTGTGATAGCAGAGGACGGCTGTAAGGCAAATCCTCATCTTGGGAACATTTCCACAGGATATGGCCCACAGACAAAATCATGCAAAGGCACAGAAAATTTAAGCTCAGCACCAAGACCCACCTCTGCTGAACTACAGAAAAAGATTTCCTTTCCGTCCTTTATAGGAAAATAACCATATCATGAGAGCCGTGTTACATAATCCCTGATGAAATTGGTGAAATGGTGTTGAAGATTGAACCCTTAAACATGTCTTACTGCTTGTTTGGACACCTGCACTGCACCTTCCACCAAGAGTGTCTGATTTATAAAAAGGAAAAAAAAATCAATGTACTCTAAAGAATTGGAATTTGGAGTTTATATGTTAAGGGCCAAATAGATATTATAAAACAGAGCATACAAAACTTTGGTTATTCAGCATTAGTTCAAATGATGCATCTAGGACACTTAGTTCCAAACCTTGTTGTGCCTGAGAGTCACCAGGTCATAAGTTCAAAGAGCAGGTTCCTGGGCACCCTGTTTTTCCTGATTCAGTAGCTGACAGGAAAGAATGGGTGATGAACAAAGTGTCTTGGGATGAGAAATGTTCTTCTAGAATGTGTATGTGTGTGTATGTATTACATTTTAATATCGTAGTGGTCAGCTCTCTCCTCTCTTTCTATACGTGTTACCTTTTGCCTTGGGGATAAGACAAGGGGGCAGAAGAACATATATATTATTAGAGCGAGAAAAAAAATGCAAACACCTGATACCAACACATAGCTACTAAAAAATTAAATACATAAATACTATTCAAACTATCAACTTAATCATCTCGGAAACAATTGCATTATGCATTCAAAGAATACCTCTTTTGTAAATCTTTATACTATCACAAGAGATTTGGAGACTAAAAAAAGAGTAAAAGCAACTGCTAACGTTTAGTGAGGGCTTCCTGTGTGTCAACACTCTTCCAACTGGTTTACACACAAAGATGTGTTTAATTCTCACAGAAGCTCTGGAAGGAGGTACCGTGTTTACCCCTCTCTTATCGATGAAGAAACAGAAGCTAGGGGCACCTGGGTGGTTCAGTGGGTTAAGCCTCTGCCTTCAGCTCAGGTCATGATCCCAGGGTCCTGGGATCGAGCCCCACATCGGGCTCCCTGCTCGGCGGGGAACCTGCTTCCCCCTCTTAGTCTGCCTGCCTCTCTGCCTACTTATGATCTCTCTCTGTCAAATACATAAAAATAAAATCTTAAAAAAAAAAGAAAGAAAGAAAAGGAAACACAGAAGCTAGCAGCGGTCCTGCTCACAGGGTCCCTCTACTAGCGAGCAGTAGAATGAGCTCAGGCAGCATGCAAGCATCTTTGAAGCATTTACTTTACATAATTTCATTTATTGGATCTCAAACCTTTGTATAGCACTTTGTCATTGAAGGTCTTCTACATAGCTATTTCATTTTTCTCTACTATTTTTAAGCCACACCGATGTCCTCTTTTTCAACCTCCTAAGTCTGTATTACTCCACAGAACTGTTTTGAGACTCCAGAGTAAAAGAGGACAAAATGCCACGTTTCCTACATCAAGCCTACCAGGAACTTGAACGTCAAAGACACCTTCATCCCCCGTGAGGTGGACGGATGGTCAGGGTGCTTCTGGAATGCTACAGTTCCATCTCTTCCAGGGTCTTTTAATACACAGCACTAAGAAATCTCTTCTCACAGTTAAAGCAGCATGGGTCCCAAACTACAGGGTTATCAACCTTTAAGACTGCACACCCCTTTCATTAGCAAGAAGGGATAATGTCTCTATCACAGATTAAAAGCACACCCGAGGTGAGCTTCCTTTCACAGGAGTACTGATATAACTCTCGGATTTCTTTTCTGATTTTCCTCTCACTTTTCAAATTATCTTACCTCCTTCCTAAAGCTTATTTTTATTTCTTTTTTTGAGGAGTGGTCTTATTTTAATAATAATAAAAACAACAACCCTCGCCATAGCAAAGCTGGTGAATATCAGTTATGATGCTATTCCCTCCCTCCACTCCCTGTTCTATTTCTTCCTATATCTTTCGGTTTCATCCCCTCTGGTTTCACTCTCTTTTCTAAATACCCTGTTGGGGCTCTCTCACTTTCTCTTTTCAATCACACCTTTCCTACAGATTTTATAAGCATCACATGGCTGAATGACAGTCACTTCTTTTGGAATAGGGACGCCGCATGTTCCGGAGCCTTCCAGAATAAGGGTACCCGGTGCTTCTTGACAGTACCAGGCCTACACTAGGCAAAAGCAGCAAGGAATCCAAGGTCTCTGGGGGCCAGATGGAGCCCTTTCTGCCTGAAGGATCATCCAGGTGGGAACACAAACAATTGAGATGATAATGACCCTGCCCTTGCAGCCTTCACAATTTAATCAGTGGAGAAAATCATGCAGAAAGTACGCCTTACAAAGGCAACCAGATGTCAGAGGATAAAGTCCAACCACCTCAGACTTTACAGAAGCCCTTTGGGATGTAACCCTCTCTGCCTGTGAAGCCTCAGCTGTGGCTAATCCTGACCCAAGTCCCCGTGTTCTTGAGGGTATCAAGACCCTTCTTCCTTCTACACTTTTCTATCTATACCTCCTTCCACCCCTTTCCCTTGTTGCCCTGACAAGCTCTTTCTTTCCATTTCAGATTCAAATCTGTCCCTTTCTTTGAGTCTTCCTTATCTACCTCTGTGTTTCCACACATTTTACCATTTGTCGGTTTGTCCCCATTATATCCATGGGGGCAGGCAGGATCTGTGTTGTGACTGTCTCCAGCCTTCAGTTGTGGAGTCTGGTCCCTACTAGATGCTTAATAAGGTTTTGGTGCTTAAGGAGCCAGAGGCACAACAGAGTAATTAGGTGCTTATGTTCTGCTTTTAGATAAATCTGAGTTCACATCCAGCCCCACACTGACCACACAGGTGATCTTATGGCATTTTCTTACGCTTCAGTTTTCTCCTCTATAAAATAAATACATCTGTATCAGAGAGCTGTCGCTATGATAAAAAAGTGACATGTGAAGAAATGCAGTATGACTTGGAAAATTAATTTTGTCTTTATTATCAAAGAATGGTTTAAATACGAAAAGCAAAATTTCATATACCTGTGAATAAAGTAAATTGGCATATATTTATGTTAAGGATGCATTGAATAGGAAAAGAATGGCTCAGCGTAGTCAGCAGAGTTTCTGGAAGAAGAGGATATGAATGGGGCACGTGGTGGCTCAGTGGGTTAAGCTTCTGCCTTAGGCTCAAGTCATGATCCCAGAGACCTGGGATCCAGGCCTGTATCTGGCTCCCTGCTTGGCAGGGATCCTGCTTACAACGGCCCCCCTCTGCCTTCTTGTGATCTCTGTCTGTCAAATAAATAAATAAAATCTTAAAAAAAAAAAAAGAAGGGGATATGAAAATGTAAGAGTGTAATGCAAATGGAAATCATAGAATGCAGGGGGAAAAAACCTACTGGAAGTAAAAATAATAATGCCAGGAGCAGGTAAGTGACACTGAAGTAATCGAGGGAGGTGACAAGATAATAATGTTGAGAAATACTGGTGATAAATGATGAAGAGCAGGCGGTCACCAAGATGGGACATGGACTCCAGTGCCAGCTCTTGAGCCAATGACCAAAAGTGAGTAGTGAAGATGTCAAACACAGTTGAGTATAGCATCCAGTGAAGCGGGAAGAGATCTGAAGGCAAAGAGAACAAATAGAAGGCTGTCCCATCTAGGAACTCTGCGGAGCTGTCCCTTACAAATGCTAATGAGCTAACACAGAAGGAGTTCACGTTGGCAGTTTTGGGGGGAATGTTATTAACACTTGCTGAGGGACAGCCTCTCATCGACTGATGTTGAAGCAACCAGAAAAACAGTTTTACTTGAGAATGCCTAGAAGTGAGTTAATGGCCAATCCCAACTAGGAGAAGAGTAAGCACTTTTCAAGCATTTGCTGATCTAGACTTTTGCATATTTGAGCTCCTGCACATCAAAGAGGACTCCCCGCTGGGTTTGCTCACCCCTTTAACAAAGTCCTTGAATTTAAGGACAGAAGTTCCTGTACATGGAGAATTTCGAAGAGCCAGAAATTGCATTCAGAACAATATAGCTGTTCTTCCTCTAAGACAGTGGCACAGCTGGTGTTATTAATCAAGCAAAACACTGCCCACCTAGAGCCCAGTGCCCTTGGCCCTGAGGTTGTAAAATTGGCAGGTGTCAGATTTCAAATGTGGAGTGCCTCAGCTCTCCTGAAAGACTGGGGTCCAAGAGGTTAGGCCACTAAGGTCAGGGTGTCCAGGACTGTGTCCCAAAGGTCAGAATGCTCTGCTGGCCAGACTTCAGCCAGAGTGTGGAACTGGAAGGAGCCCCATGGGTGAGGATGTAGCAAGAGAAAAATCAATAGGCTTATTGGCCAGGGTAAGAAAATTTGGGCCATGGAATCTGGCAAACCCAGATGTGTTGGGAAACACGCTTTTCAATTTAAGTTGAGCTAAGAAGAATTTGACATATACCAGCGCCAAGTGTGCTTGTCTCCATCTAAGGACCAGAGTGTCAATACTATTGTTTTTTGTGCATAGTCATGGCCACTAGTGCCATTTTCTCTGTGTTGTGCTTAGAATGATTATATTCTTCAGAAGCTGGATCTGAAAAGTGATGACATCGAGACTCGAGAGCCAACAATTTCCTAGCACTGTGTTCCATGTGTTTGCAGAGACCAAGATGAGGCATTAATTACCCTAAGGTATTCGCTTCAAATATGGATAAAGTGCGTTTTAAACAGTTTTTAACTGAATTTTTAATTGTGTCTACCTTTCAAAATTACTTTGAGGGAAAAAATAAAGTATCTTAACTTTAGGTCTATTGTATTTTATTTCATATTTTTATTCTGAAAGTTGCAGTACCAATAGATTTGATAAAGCCAGTACTTTGGAACTAGTCATTATTAACACGATAGCCAAAGGAAGATTTACAATAAAAAGTATTAGTTGTATACCACATTTTTCTTTCAAAACACACTAACCAAAGCTTATTATGGAAACCTTTTATTTTAGTCTCCTTTTTAGTGCCCAGGACATTTTAATATACATCATTCCACTTGATTCTCACTAGACACAATACACAATATATAAATAATCAAATTAATTGTGAAATATTTTTGGTATTAAATGGCACTTGGACAAGTTATAGACAGTGAACTATAGTTCCATTTGGCATGTGATTTCAATTAGCTCTAATAAGATTATATATTTTATCCAATGTGCATTGTGTCAAAAATAAATTCATATGACCTATGTCATTAAAATGTTATCATCTTTGGCTCTTCTCTCTTGTGGAATGAAGTAGGTACCATGCAGAATATTGCAAGTTTGCATAATAGAGAATGCCGATATGTACGTCAGAGTATAATTCTGTTGTCTTTTCAAGATATACTACAGAGGGATTAATGACTATATATCTCAGCTTTAGCAAGATCCAATTTTCTCCTCTAAACTAAAAAGTCACTCCCAAGATTTAGGCTTTCATTTTAAAAATGATTCCCTTAAAAATACACAAGAATTGTCAAGACTATAAAATAACAAAAATGTGTGGCTATAGACAGTTGCTGCCTTATAATGCGGTGGTGTTTCATTAATCACTGTTTCAAACCGTACCTTCTGATTTGTATGTGACTTTCAGAGTAATTTATCACGTAGTGAAAGTTGTGTGTGACCACTGATTTAATATTTCAGGACAAGGGGAAAGGTTTATATTTGTAAGGGCAAATGAATAGTTGATCAGATAGTCCTTATGATAATGTCCTTATCTTGACAGCCCCTTCTTCAAGTGACTTATAAGAATCCTAAAACCTGGGCCGTTATCCTAAGAAACATGTTTAAAATACTTCCCTTTAGCCAGATTCTGAGGTTTCTTTGGAGTAGAACCAAACATTTGATAAGCACCTTTGTTTTGTTTCAAAAGCTCTTTTGGGGTCAGATGTCTCCACTCATAATGCTTAATTCACTTGGGATAATGTGCCACCAAAGCATTTATCATGATTATGCTGTTTAACCCAAATTAGGGAGTAAAAAGACTTAAAATGTTATCATTTGCTAGAAATTTATGTAATTTTTCTTAAAGAAAGGAGTCTAACTCAGCCAATCAAATATATTCAATGTTCCCCTAAACTCATATTTAATCTTGTATACATTTAAATGGTTTCATCTTCCTAAAATAAGTTCTCAACTTGAAGTAAATCTTACCAAATGGTGAAATCTCAGTTCAGTGTCCATTTCCCTTGGGAAGCCTTACCTAACTACTCACTTCTATTTACCCCAAAGACACAGATGTAGTGAAAAGAAGGGCCATCTGTACCCCAATGTTTATAGCAGCAATGGCCACGGTCGCCAAACTATGGAAAGAACCGAGATGCCCTTCAACAGACGAATGGATAAGGAAGATGTGGTCCATATACACTATGGAGTATTATGCCTCCATCAGAAAGGACGAATACCCAACTTTTGTAGCAACATGGACGGGACTGGAAGAGATTTTGCTGAGAGAGAGAAAGAGTCAATTATCATATGGTTTCACTTATTTGTGGAGCATAACAAATAGCATGGAGGACACGGGGAGTTAGAGAGGAGAAGGGAGTTGGGGGAAATTGGAAGGGGAGTTGAATCATGAGAGACTATGGATTCTGAAAAACAATCTGAGGAGTCTGAAGTGGCGGGGGGGTCGGAGGTTGGGGGAACCAGGTGGTGGGTATTATAGAGGGCACGGATTGCATGGAGCACTGGGTGTGGTGAAAAAATAATGAATACTGTTATGCTGAAAATAAATAAATTTAATTTAAAATAAATAAATAAATAAATAAAATATAGCTTGTATCACCTATACTAATCCTATCTCACTAGCTCATGTGCATATCTCATATGTTAATCATGCTTCCCCAACTATATTTTAAATTCACCAAGGAGCATAGGGAAGAGAGCCAACATTAATTGGCCTGCTATAAACCATGGAATGGGCTACGTACTCTATTTATGCTATCCCCGTTTAAAAGATCAAAGTTTTACACTTTTTCTTTGTTGAATTCCAAAACACAGGGCAAACTGGTGTTCAGAAAGTGTGTGTTTATTTGAAAACAGTGTTTAAAGTGATTTCTTCCCAAAGATGTTATTATTGCTTAATCATTCTATTAGCCATCAGTAAAGGTCTAAAATTAGCCAATCTTCGTATTCATAAGAATTTTAGTCTCTTTCTTTCTCTCCTTTTTTTTTTTTTTAACTTTATCTATTGGAAAGTGAGAGAGTGAGAGAGTAGGAATGGGGGTAGCAACAGAGCGCCAGGCAGACTCCCCACTGAGTGAGGAGCTCTACTCAAGACTCCATCCCAGGATTCTGAAATCATAAAATGAGCCAAAGTCAGATGCTTAACCGACTGAACCACCCAAGCGCCCCTAGTCTCATTTTTTTTTTTAATGCTGCGGGGTGAGCACCTGGGGGGCCCCAGGACTCTGGGGCGTCTCTCGTCCACAGGTCCTGCCCTCCCTAGGGAGCCCGCGGGAGGGGGTCCTGGGCCCAAGTCCCTGTAGGCTCAAAGCTCCCTAGTCTCATTTTTATAAAAGCTAACAATTCAGAGGAAGTATCTTGAAGTAAGACAATAACCTTAATGTATTTTATGGTCTTTCTCTCTTTCCTTCACCCCATTCTAGGGACTTAGTGTGGAAGAAAAAGTTTACAACACTTTCTCAACACAATTGTTAAATTACAAACTCTAGACTAAAAATGACTGGGTTCAAATTCTAACCCCACCAACTTGAGCAAATTACTCAAACATTTTACAGCCAGTACTGTTACCTATACAGTAGACATAACAGTATATGTCAAAGGTCTCCATGAGGATTAAACAGGATAATGTGCACAAAATGGCTGGCCCTTAATAAGCAGTCAATAAATATAAACTATTTTTTTTTATAATTTACTTATAAATTGTCTTTCTTCATTTCCCCAACCAAGGACTTAAGGAAAATAGAATCACACCCTATTCAAAGAAGTGAGAGAAAATGTAACAGACCCCTCAGACTCTTCACACTCATTGACCTAGTATGAAAAATGTAGTGAAGTAAAGTTTATCAGACCAAAGACTAAACTTATATGCCATCTTATCCCATACCTCCCCTTGGCCCTCTTCTCTAGAATAACCCTTTCCTCATACTTTGTTCATTCTGGTCCAATTTACTAATATAGATAAATCACTCATATGTGGATGTATTAAGAAGTAATGCCATGGACTCATGTTCTCTTTGTGGTGTTCTAGAAACAGAAATAAAGAGATTTGAGTATTTTGAAATGACTTTTCATTTCCTGAGTTTGTCTTTAACTGTGGTATGTTCTGAGACTGGACCACATGGTTCATGGCTTTATAATCGTTACCCAAGTTAAGTGCATGACTAGAGTTTATCATAAAGTGCAGGAAGAAAGAGTTGAGGACTCAAATAGTTGTTGTAGTGTAATAAGGACAATTCCTGTTGCTCAAGTTGGCTAAATAGCTTTCAGCCCTGGGCTCCACCAAGCAACAATCAATAAATCCATTCAACCATCCTTATACAGCTGCATTCTCTGAGTCACTTCAGCAATTTGCATTTTTAATTTTTCTTACAAATTAAAAAACAAACCACCTTCTTTTGTTTAAAAATATTTTGTTTAAAAAACAGAAATATGTTTTAAGAAACACATTTCTTCTCCTTTATATTTCAGCTCACACATTTCTGCTTCTCTGTCTTTTAAGATGATGTTTAAATCCATAAGCACTTGGGGAAGGTAGTGTTTTTCCACAGCAATCATTATTAGCCTTTTGAGTCTTGAGAATAAATGGTCCCTAAGAAACAAACACAGAAAATAGATACATTATTATCTTAAGAGAATTCTTAACTGGACTTCTCCCTCTTTTCCTTCTGGTGCCTTCTGCATGAATCCTGCAGTTCATTATCCTAAAAATGAATTTGATTGCTAGAGGGTAGCAGAATATGCCACCACAAAATACGCCACTTGGCATAAAGATTATTTTGAGCTGAGGACAACTGAGAAAAAGCAGATGCAAGAAAAGCTCTCTGCCCTCCCCCTATTTATCTAAAAGCAGGACATAAACTGTAAATATGCCTCCCCTCTCCTCTCCTCCAGGAAGGACAGAAGTTAATCACTAGAGACAACTCTAGATCCTTATCAGCCCAGAGATGGCACCAGACGAACCAACATAACAAATGTTACCAACTACCCTTTATCGTCCATTAGTTCTCCTATTTTTTTACCTTCCCACAATTTGCACACACACCCCTGAAACTCAGTTATCTTTCCTTTGTCCTGTCATTTCTCCAAAAATATGTTGTTCTTCTATTAAGATGCCATATAGACCCAAGCTCTAATCACCCCTTTGAGTTACTCACCACTGGATACCTCCACGTGTATGCACACGTTACTAAATTTCTGTTTGTTTTCCTCTTGTTAATCTGTCTTTTCTGAGTCCAATTTACAAAGCCTCAGCCAATAAATCTGAGTTAGGTAGAGGGAAATGTTCTCCTCCCCCGCATTTCTACACTCAGCTTGAAAATCTCTGTTGGCTTCTTATATAGATAAATCACTCATATATGGATGTATTAAGAAGTAATGCCATGGACTCATGTTCTCTTCGTGGTGTCCTAGAAACAGAAATAAAGAGATTTGAGTATTTTGAAATGACTCCGTCTCCATCTCTGTGGGTGGCCCTTCCCAGTGACCCCCAACCTGTCTCTTGGACCACTCCTCTCCAACACTTTCTGTACTGGGTCACATAAAGTTCTTCCCTACTGCGGGAAGACACTTCCCTCTGAAACTGGGGAGGAACTGCTCTCATATCTACTGTTTCTTCTTTCTAAAATATTCTTCCCCAGGAGAATGTACGCTGCTAACCAAAACGTGACTCATTTCAAGGGTCACATCTCAGTTGTGGCTTCTCAATTTCTCCAGGTAGGATTCGTACTTCTGGAGGACTAATTTCTTAAGATCCTCTTTAACCATGCAAAAAAACAAACAAACAAACAAAAAAAAAAAACAAAGAGAAAATTGTTAGTAGCCTCATTTTACAAATACTAAATTGGGGACTATAGAATTCAAAGAACTCTCTTTGAGGACAGAACTGGCAAATCTGCCACCATCACCCTCACTGCCAAGCAGCTACTGGCCCTCTGTGCACGTGTAAATTTCTATTCATCCTTCTATTGCCATCCTTAGCAATAGAAAGATGGAAAATATCTGTCTCAGTGTGCCTCTGTGGTTCTAATTAGATTCCTTCCCGATGTTAAGACTTCCATGGTCCCAGGACTTGGTATAGTCTTTGGTGTTCAAATGTTTCCTGAGTAATAGAAGCACTCAATCAATGAAACACTTTCCAACTTAAGAATGAGAGGGAACATGCGCTAATGTTTAATGAGCATCTATACTATTTACCAGACATTGTGCTGATTCTATAAAGCTCATTCAGAATTATCTAATGAGTTTTATCAAAAGTCCTTGATTTATCAAACCTTTTTTACATTACATAAAATATAACACAAATTTATAACACTTTAACTGAGCAAAGTAAATCTTCTAAACAGCGTTCAAGAATTAGATGCTTGCTGAGGGTTTACTATGAAAATTGTTGAAGACATGTTTCTTATGTAGTAATAAAGAAAACATTAACAGTAAACAGAGAACCCATGCTGCTGTGCACTCTGTTGTATTTTGGGCTCTTTGAAAGGCAAGTTGCAGACCAGTTCAATGCAGCTTAAGCAGTAAGATTTAATTATAAGAATTTAAGAGAGTCTCAGGGCACCTGAGGGGCACAGTCCCCTAAGCACTGGTCCTGATCTCAGGGTCCTGAGATTGAGCCCTGCATGGGACTCTGCACTCCGGGTGGAGTCTGCTTCAGATTCTCTCTCCCTCTCTTTCTGCCACTCTGACTCAGACTCTCTCTTTCTCTTTCTTTCTAAAAATAAATAAATATCAAAAAAAAAAAAATTCAAGAGGGTCTTACAACTTTATATCTCTAAAGGGATTGGAGTCAGAAATAAAAGCTCCTAGGTGGTGACTCTCTGTCTCTATCTCCATGGTCTCTTATCTCCTCCATTCTCTTTGCCTGTTTCCATCATTGCTTCTTGTCATTTCTCTGTTTTCTCTTTCCACATAGTGGAAGATGGATAGGTCACCCAGGGACATGTTACATGTGTATATCTCTAGCCATGCTTAGAGAGTAACTGGATGACTCTGAGAATCAGTTTCTTAGAGAATCTGATTGATTCAGCATGGTCAGGGATCCATTCTGGGCCAATCGCTAATCAAAGTAGCAAAGGTCTAGTACACATGCCCTCCCCAAAACAAAACAAAACAAAAACAAAACCACCTAGAGATGCCTAGGAGTGCATTTCTCAGGGAAAAAGAGTCAGTGTTAACTGAGCAGATGTCCCAATAATTGTCCATTCAATACATGTTCTTATCCAAATTTTTCCTTGCATGGAAACCAGTTAGAGTGTCTGTATGTTACAACTTTGGCAGATATTTCAAATATGCAATATTGAGGACACAGTTTCTTAATCAGTTTGTAGTAGATTCAGTCCTGAAAATTTAGACCACAATTTTCTAGCCACGATAAAACCATTAGGGATGACTGAATCCATACCTTAGCTCGCTGTTACGTAATTGTCTCCACTCTCCCAAATAGATTGATGTTTTCAGTTCAATGTAACTGGAATTAAAGAAAAGTGCAGAGGAAATGTCTTTTCTTATTACATTATAATCATGTTTGTGTCATAACAGAGTGGCTAAATGAAAGGGACATACTCAAATCACTGCAGGACCAAATTAGCAAATTGAATAGTTTTGGTGTGTTCACAGAATAACCGATTAAACCATGGAACCTCGAGAGAGGCAGCTTCTAATACACAGAAACATCAAAGAGGAGGAGCCTCTGATCTGAGGATGTAATTGGACATAAATGAAGGAATAGGTCAGAAAATGCTCCCCTAAATTCTTCCCTAAGTTGCCTAGTTCAAAATAATTAGTCTCTAGCCTTTAAATATGTAAATAAGCATTACTGAATCTTGTTGTTTTTAGCATAATTTGTAAAAATAAAATCACTCTCAAAATTACCAAGTTTCCTGTTGTTTTTTTAAGATAAGTAACCCCTCAAAATTAACTGACCTCTTAAAATTAAAAAACCTCTTATGATCAAGCAGTAAACTGAGTGCACACAGTCATCTTTTTTCCCCCAAAATGCCATTGAAATGACAGTAAAGATGTTCAAAAAAGAATAAGTTAGGAATGATATCATAAAAGGGGTTAATAGAGAGTAGAAGAGGTGGCTAATTAGACAATGAACGCAAGTGGGGGTCACGTGGAAGCATACCCCCAGGGTAGAAGAAGCCATGCACTCAACAGAATGCACACTCACTAAAGAACACTACAATTCAGGAAGGACCTTTCCTCTGAGGTGAAGGTCTGGAGAAAGTCTAAGCTGAGAATCAGCAGATTCGAAAGTTGGAATGGGCTGTGGAATGGTATCAGTCAGGGTCTAACCAGAATAACAAAAACCAGGAAAGAAAGAAAGACAGACCTTTATAGGTATTCTAACCTTAGAGAAATCAACCGCTACAGAGAATAGGTTATCCTAAAAATTGGAAGAACTGGAAATGCCCAAGAGCCTGAGCTGGTGATGCAACTCAGAGACTGGCAATTGCAGTAAACCTCTACCATGCCAGAGGGCTAGAGGGACTAGAGGTCAAGGTAATGTTAATAGAGTCCAACGCTACAGCCCTCTATAGAAGCTGACCCCATGGCGAGCCTGCCAAGTAGAATTGAGACCACAGAAGAAAGGATGGAGTGGCAGGAGATGTATACAGAAGGCACTGCCAGATCCTCAAATGCTGCCTGAGAAGCTACAGCTGCCAAAGACACACAGACAGTGAGAAATACCCAGTCTCCTCTCTTCTTCCCACGCCCCAGTCTTTTCTTTTTTTTTTTTTTTTGTAATTTCTTTTCAACGTAACAGAATTCATTGTTTATGCACCACACCCAATGCTCCATGCAATATGTGCCCTACATAATACCCACCACCTGGCTCCCCCAACCTCCCACCCCCCACCCCTTCAAAACCCTCAGATTGTTTTTCAGAGTCTATAGTCTCCCATGGTTCATCTCCCCTTCCAATTTCCCTCAACTCCCTTCTCCTCTCCATCTCCCAATGTCCTCCATGTTATTTGTTATGCTCCACAAATAAGTGAAACCATGATAATTGACTCTCTCTGCTTGACTTATTTTACTCAGCATATCTCCTCTAGTCCTGTCCATGTTGATACAAAAGTTGGGTATTCATCCTTTCTGATGGAGGCATAATACTCCATAGTGTATATGGACCATATCTTCCTTATCCATTCGTCCATTGAAGGGCATCTTGGTTCTTTCCACAGTTTGGCAACTGTAGCCATTGCTGCTACAAACATTGGGGTACAGATGGCCCTTCTTTTCACTACATCTGTATCTTTGGGGTAAATACCCAGTAGTGCAATTGCAGGGTCATAGGGAAGCTCTATTTTTAATTTCTTAAGGAATCTCCATACTGTTCTCCAAAGTGGCTGCACCAACTTGCATTCCCACCAACAGTGTAAGAGGATTCCCCTTTCTCCACATCCTCTCCAACACAAGTTGTTTCCTATCTTGCTAATTTTGGCTATTCTAACTGGTGTAAGGTTATATCTCAAGGTGGTTTTAATGTGAGTCTCCCTGATACGCCCCAGTCTTTTATCCATACTTCTTGCTGGCTGAACTCAGCCAACTGACAAGGAAACCTAAGAAATAAGGCTCGTGTTCTGTGGAGCAGGACATAAGGAGATTGAGAAATACCTCTGAGACCAGATAGCCATATGGCAATCTAGAGACATTTTTCAAGTAAATGCTTCTAAAGGAACTAATTTCCTGACAAGTCAGAATTAGGGGTTCCGGTGGGAGTTAATACCCTAGAGCAAACCTTCCTTCCCATTCCCCACCCCCCCAGGAGTGAGGAGGAGAAGGTCTTCCTGCCTACTCTTCTCTGCATGATGAAATCCATCCGCTGTTTTTTACACACACGATTCCTGGCAGAGAAAACCCAGCCCTAATACTATATTCATTAATTGAATCTATTATTCACAACATTAAATGGACAAACCGAAGAACACCACTCAATTGAGAAAAACCAGAGGGTCAGACAAAGGACTGAGATGAACAAAGAGAACAAATGACCCCTGAGAAAACAAATAATTCATGAAACAGATTTGTAATTAGACTTTCAGAGATATTCAAGAATATGCTGCTCCCCCCCACCAAACTAGCACATCAAAAAAAAAGACACAACTAAAAAATGAGCATTCTTGGAAATCAGATGAATGACTGACAAATTTTTAAAAATACTCTCATACAAGTCAAAATAATTATAATTTGGATCCCAGAGCGAAAGCTCCAAAGAATAAATATATATGTTAAAAGGTAAACTGAGGCACTTCAAAACTTATACTTTATTCCAGCAAACTTCCATATGAATTAGGCAGCACCAAACTGAAGGTTAAGAGTGCTCTCCTGACAAGTGTGGAAAAACTTTTATAAAGAAGTTGGGAAGCAAAATGAAGGAATTATGTGACCGGCTACCACTTAAACTATTGCCTTATTTGGGTAAGCCCAGTTGGATGTTTGTGATTAGCAATTCTTAAATTTCATTTTCTCAGTTTGGAGTGCATTGACTCTGATTTTGGTTTCAATTTGTTCCATAGACTACCAAGGCCTGAGAACCACAGCAGTCTAATGGCTCCCCTGTCCATATGTGGGTAAATGTGTAGCTTTGTATGTAAATGTATACATATATAGTATATTTAAATAAAAAGTACATAATTAATTTGTAATATATAACTTTATCATTATATACTTTGTATTATAAAGAATATATATTCCATTTTACCTTGTTGTTACATATATATTTCTATTATGTATATATATATATATGTATATACACACACTTTATATTATATATATGTCAAGAAGAATGAATAGACATGGAGACTCAATCAAGAGGTTCCATATGCCCATTTAAGAGAAATTCCTAATGAAAGAATAGAACAGAGTGGAAGTGGGAGACATTAAGCAGAAGAAAATGTAGAAGGTGGAGGAGAAGGAGGAAATTTGCAAGAGTTCAAGAAATGCCCAAGTGCCAGTTGGAATCAGGATGGAGCATTCATATCTGGCATCAACAGGAGCTAGAAACAAAGATATTTTCAAACACACAATGAGTTGTCTTCATTTACCTTTTCTTTAAAAAAAAAAAAAAAGGTAATTGTGAATTCTTCTCAGAACAACAAAAAAGGAATTGAAGAAAGAGAAACCATAGGATTCCGGAAATGGTACACCCAACACAAAAGTACAGTGAGAAGAAATTGCTTCAGAGTAGGCTCTGTGACATGTGAGAAGAAACTTGGGAAATGCAGATAGAAGTTTCTAACCATGATGTTTTCAAGAAAAAAATGGATTAGCTTTGACATACAGTATAGCTAAAAGGTAGGCTCATTGTGGAGCTGAAATAAATGTGTATGCTTCCACTTTCAATAAGGAAAAATAAAAGAAAATTAGAAATCCATGGAAGAACAAAGAACCATATAAGGAAGCCTTGGACTAAATAGGAGGAAAGGAGCAATGCGGGTTACTTCTGAGCTACTCACTGTATGGAAGGAAAGAGATTCTCTTGACCTTCACTCTTAAGGCATCATTTGTCCAGTAGGCCAGGTTTAGTGAAATAAGATTACATCATTCTACCAAGCTCCAAGGTGATTAATAATTGCTGCAATTATAATACTGAAAACATTTATTCTGAATTCTAGACTGTAAATATAGATAAAGGGTTAAATAATTATAACGGTAATACGGAATTTAATAATATGAATTTGGTCAGCATAAAAATAATGGCACAGTTAACAGATCTCAGTATGGAGGAAAAGGAGGGAAAATGGTATGAAGAAGCACTTATCTTAATAATGAGAGTTCAAGAGTAGTGGATATCAACTTCAATGAAGAAAACATGAAGTTTAGCAATAACATGATAAACAAAAAAATTAAGGGTGCAGAAGTCAACTGGAAGTAAAGAGAGAGTGTAAGTTAGCAAATTCACCAGCTTCCACATGAAAAAACACAGATATTTTAAAGATTTTTTTTTAATTTATTTGTCAGAGAGAGAGAGCGCGTGAACACAGGCAGACAGAATGGCAGGCAGAGGCAGAGGGAGAAGCAGACTCCCTGCCGAGCAAGGAGCCCAATGTGGGACTCGATCCCAGGACACTGGGACCATGACCTGAGCCGAAGGCAGCTGCTTAACCAACTGAGCCACCCAGGCGTCCCTGAAAAACACAGATATTTTAAATTGTAAATTCAAGGGTTTATAATCGTTAAGTAATTGTAAGCTATTAATGTAAAATAAAGGTCTGAATGTGCAATGTAGCACAGGGTGTCCCAAGTCAGTGACCCACAAGCTAATCCTACAGAAGAGAACTTTTTGTTTGTTTCTTATGTCCCTAAGAATGTTTGTAAAATGAATAAACTTAACTAAAACATTCAGATTTCTAGTCCTTCTTTAAAAAAAAAAAAAAAAAAGAGTGGAAGAAAGATCCAGCAACACAGAGATCACATTTCTGCATGAGAGCAGCTGGCCAGAGCTGGCAAAGAGCCTTCCCTTGCATGGAGCCTATGCTGTGCGGTTGGCCACACTCCACAGTCCTCAGCTATGTTACCTGCACCCTGCTTTCTCTGTCTACCTCACCTGCATAGCTCCTGTGAGGCTGGAATCTTTGCCTCTTCACTGACAGCTGGGGAGTTCAATACCAGAAGAACTATTCCTGGTTCAAGGTTGGTATCTCTGGGGAAATGAGATCAAGGGCAGGAAGAATATAGTTTGAGAAATAATCATCTTTCCTTCCAGGGCAGTTTTAGGCAACTCTTCTATTTCTATGTCTATGTGTTTTTCTATGTCTATGTCTATGACGGTGTCTTACTGGGTCCTAACCTATCCACAGACCGACTCAGAGATAAAGCTTCCGAAAATAATGAAGAGACCTCATGCTTGTTGAAGGGTCAAGTACATGTAGGAAGATGTCTTTCAAGGCCGTGGTTCAGTACCAAAGATTTCACAGATGTTATTAAAAACAAAACAAAACAAAACAAAAAAAACAACCAATAAAACAAAAAATTAGAATAACCTATCTACCTGGCGGAAATACTGTAATGTTTCTCTGATTTTGCTTGTGGCCGATTCTTAACTTTCACAAATAACCTTGTGCTCCTCTACCTTTTCCAACCTTCCTTGTAGGATGTTGCAATTATGTGACTAGACTGTAGCAGACAGGATGTGGGCAGATGTGAGGTAAGCCACTCCCAAGTCTGGCCCATAAACTCTTCCCAAGCAATCTTCTAGCTCTCTTTCCCTTCCTCAGCAATTTGGAAGCCAGGTGTTCAAGATGTCTTAGCTACAAGACAGATGGAGACTATCTGACCCATATTGGACTGTGATGGGAGCAAGAAATAAACTTTGGTTGCATTAAGCAATTGAGATTGGGGGATTGTTTGTTCCGGTAGTTATTGTTGATTACCTAAACTAGTGACTCTCAAACTTAGCGTGTTTCAAAATCACCAGGAGGGCTTGTTACAACACAGATTGCTCACAGGTGACTTAATATGAAGTCTCCTACATACCAGCACTGAAGCAATGCTTACCATAACTCGACTGTGTGGATATGAAGATGTTGGAAGAATGGGTGATGCCAGATTACCAAGAGGCAACATAATGGTGCCCTTATCTACACTGACATGACTCTAGGCAGTCCGGAAAGCGATGACTTCAAGTTACTGTGAAGTGCAATTTTTATTGCAGCATAATTAATGGTCTGGGAAAGCAGAAGACAGGTGGATCAGCCTCCCCTGAGATCACCTCTGTTGGCAAAAGCCCGGGTTAGGCTGCTGCAGGTAGAAGCAGAGGAGAGAAAACCTAAGCAGACCCTGTAACCAATTATTCTGTGATGGCCCCAGGTAAGCCACATCTCAGCGTCCAGACCAGGCCACAGTCTCCTACCTATACAGAAGTCTCTAACAGTGCTAAGCCAGAACTCTTTATTTCCGAATAGGAGCAATCACTGTCAGAGGGAAAACCACCCAAGAGGAATTCCATGATTTTATGTCAAGAACACTGCCAGAAAACAAATGCATTTCTAATGACCTAGGAGTGACAGACTCAACCTTCGAGGTTAAAAGCAACGATTGGACAAAATTCAATTTTCTTCTTTCCTTTTTTCAGATATGAAAAATGTGCATCTCTGCAGTGGGTATTTCTATGGTACTTTTCACAAGACTGATTTGGCCGTATTGCCAAATTTGTCACTGTTCTTTTTCAGAAAGGTAGTTTTGCATCAGCCTCTTTGATAACTTTGTGTTCTTTTTAGATCCCCTACCCCATGCCACACAATCTATTCTCTCTTCTTATAGAGAGAGATAATAAATCTCATTTTTCTTTTAGCATTGGACTTACTAATATGTTAATTATCTCACTATGATATGATAATAAAATACCCATGTTTTCCAGAAACTTCTATTTCTGTTTCATTTCTTTCTCTTGATTTCATGGATCCGATCACAGAAATTCCTGCGTGGACATTTCTGTTAATATTCCCCTTATTAATGGGGAGTCAGATGAGAATGGTGTGATTATACTATTTGACTTTTCCCATTCTATTTGCAATCCAATGGGATAGTCACTCTTGATGTTATTAACTCTTCACATTTAAATTTTAATCCTCATTTATAAGCCATCTGTTGTCCTTAACTCTACAGGTCAAAAAAATGAAATTAGATTTTCTCTGTCCTCTTGAGAAATGTGAGCACGGGAAATGAGGAACTAAAATGAATCTTACTGCCGTTTTGACATTCGAAAAATCTTAAATATTTCCAACTACGCAGAAAAAAGGTAGCCTTTATCCAATTTTCATATTATCTTCACAATAAATAGTATTAACCATCGGCTATCTACCAAGCCTTGTGCTAAGCATTGAGGAAGAATCAGACAACAAGACAGAAGCTCCTCCATCTTCTTAGAACTTAAAAATATCATATATTCATAAGTGGGATGGTCTTACTAGTAAAGGTTAAAGTCCATAAGAAAAGTAGAACTTGATAGCTATAGATCCGAAGGCAGGTGATTTAGAAGAGCAATCAGTGACAGTTCCGTGGACATCTGATGTAGTTCTCGAAGAACTGTAGGATAATGATTGCGAGGGAGGCAAGTCTAGCTGGGAGGGGGCAGTTCTCTGTGGAGCAAATTTGGGGATGCAGTAACGTCAGAGGATGGCTACCAAGACTGTAGAGGGTATCATTAGTAATAAGGCTGACATGAGGCAAATCAGTACCAGCTTCTAGATGTCTGAATGCAACATTCAGGAATTTGGCATTTGCCTTTATGGTCCTTATGGGTGTGGCAGCGGTGGGGGAGAATGACAGTTTTGTTTTAAGAAGACTGATCTGGTAACAGGCATGTAGAAAATAAATTAACGGGGAGGGGGGTGCCTGGGTGGCTCAGTGGGTTAAAGCCTCTGCCTTCGGCTCAGGTCATGGTCCCAGGATCCTGGGATCGAGCCCCCGTATCGGGCTCTCTGCTCAGTGGGGAGCCTGCTTCCTCTTCTCTCTCTCTCTCTGCCTGCCTCTCTGCCTACTTGTGATCTCTGTCTGTCAAATAAATAAATAAAATCTTAAAAAAAGAAAGAAAGAAAATAAAATAAGGGAAGTCATAAAATCAGATGCAATAGATATTGATGGGAGAGAAATTGTGTGGATCAAGCAGAGAAGGAAATCAAAGAAGACTCTGAAGTTGGGAGCTTGGGGACCAGGTGGCTAGTGACTACAGGCCCAGCAAAAAGGAAGTCAGAAGCAGCAGCTTGTCTGGGGACAAGCTATAGATCCGAAGGCAGGTGATTTAGAAGAGCAATCAGTTTCTAGAGAACTGCCGAGTTTAAAAATGCCCACGGGAAACGCAGAGGAAGCCAGTGCCGAAATGGAGTGGGCGCTCAGAAGAAGGTTGGGTGTTAAACATTTGGAAAATGGCTAAAGCCCAGGATGGGGAGAGGCAGTGATTGAAATTGTCCAGTGAAAGAATGCGGTGACAGAAAGGTAGGGAGCTAATAACTACTGGGGACTAACATCACCCGACTGACTTCATTCACTCACACTGAATTCCAATGGTAAGACTGACACAGCTCCCAGAACCGCCATACAGAGTGAACGGCCAGTGCTGTCATATGTTTCAGTAAAAGGTAGATCTGCAGATTTCTGTTTGTGCTTATGATTAAAGTCATGAGTCAGAGATTCTACATAAGCAGTCTTTTTTTATTTCCTCAGGTCAAGTGTAGATTTGGCAGTTAGGTAAGTCATTTGACATAGTCAGAAATTAATTGGATAACTCCTAACTCACCAAATCCACCTGGGGTCTGAATCATTCATTCGGATTTTCCAGAACTGAGCACCTTGTTGGGTAATTTTGTGTCTTCAAGCTAAAGTCTAAGCTCCTTAAAGGTAGGACTTTGGTCTTACAGGTGCTTGGCTCTTAAAGGAAGCTTGATACCTTTTTTTGTTAAATGCAGCAGTAGAATAAAAACCGGCCTCAACTCCGAGTAATCCTCAACGATTTGGAGGACTCAGCATAAAGTGTGTGCCAGGACCAGAAGGATGCTGAAAAATAAAGAGCTAACAAAGATAAAGATGCTCTAGGGATGCTTGGATTTAACAGAGAATCAGCCTTCCTCTAGCTACCACAAAGACATTCTTTATGGATTTATTAACGATTATTCTCAATCTACAAATGAGTTCATGGAGGCAGACAGGTTCAGTCACTTCTGGAAGATCATAATGTGTCAGCAGGAGTTCCGAGCCTGAAAGGACTTGCTCACCAAGGGCTCTGAGCTATAACCTAATAGGTTCCAAACTTCCCCAAAACTTTACTTCTCAGATCCTGAATCATTAAGGTTGTCCCTGAGGTCAGTTCTGTTTCCCCTGAGTGACTCAGGGGAAACACACACTTTTAAGGGACAAAGAATTACAGACGCTATTATCTTTTTAGAAATCATAGGGGGCCTTCTTTATTAAAACCAAAACAGGACTTCTTGGTGGGAAGATAACACATCTTCCCCACTACCATCCTCCCCCAAAAGAAACATTCACCGCATAAGGCACAAATGCGGGACAGACACATTGACTTGGGTTTTATGTAACACTTTTAAAATGATTAAGATGATCGTTGCTTCCCTTGCAGATATTGGTTTAAAAGGTCCGTTTCTTGACTAACAACCAAGAATGCACTGAGGCCTGCGTCACCGCCCAGCTTCTTGCTTGTTTTAGCCTCACTACGATCTTGAGTGAGGGCAGGGAAGAGTTAACCTGAGGCCCAGACAGTCCCCTGCTGATCGGTAATGAGTGAGAGCTGCAGCTGAATGTCAATAGCTCTTTGTGAACTTGGGTAACCCAGCTGAGCCCTCTGCTTGCCAGAGCTGGAGGAGGTAATCAGCTTGACCCGTGTGACCTTCCTGAGGCTGTGCTCGGTCCTGCCTCGAGAAGCTTCTTTGCATATGACTCCTACGGGCTGCTCCGTGGAGCCTCTTTTAGGAGAACTGAACCTGACTCAGCCTTAAGAGGAAATATAATATAAATTAGTCAATGCTGGTTGCAGGTTGCACAATATAGTAGATGCTTAAAAAAAAAAAAATACTAGGAACACATCCTGGAAACCTCAAAAAGATTTCCAGGAACAGCAATGACATCTGCCCTCCCAGCGTTATTAAAATAAATTGAAGGTTATATAACAGTTCTGTCAGCACTTTAAATTTCTTGTGGAGTTGTGTCTCAAGCAAATGCTTTCACCTTTCTGGGTTTGGCAAATTGATTTACTTTTGTTTTATTGTTTACTTGTCACTGTTTTTTTTTTTAAGATTTTAAGACAGAGATCACAAGTAGGCAGAGAGGCAGGCAGAGGGAGAGGGGGGAAGCAGGTCCCCGCCAAGCAAAGAACCCTATTCGGGGCTCAATCTCAGAACCCTGAGACCATGACCTGAGCCGAAGGCAGAGGCTCCAACCCACTGAGCCACCCAGGTGCCCCTACTTGTCACTATTTTTGTTGCGTGCTCTCAAGTATGCCATACACACAACGTTTACATTGTAGATTGTAAGTATGTATCATAAGATTTTCTTTGAATTTCCAAGAGCATGCCATCCTCCTTCTGTTCAATAGAAGAAACTTGGACAATCACTAAACTACCTCTGTCTAAAGATGCTGTTATTAAAAGAATATTATTCACTGAGAGAGTGAACGTAATTCTGCTGTTAAACAGCATAACTTACATAACCATGTAGAAAATAGCACAGTACTTCCTGTAAAGATAAGAGTGATTTGAATCCTAACGGATTAACCTATCATGGACTATACAGATCCCTAGAGAAGGTCCATAACAAACACAGAGTTTATGTTCCCAAGAAAATACGGCTTGAATAGAACAAAAATATTCAGTTAACTTAGGCTCATAGGGTTGTCCAAGTACTCCAAATCAAAGGTACGTTTTTCTTCAAGGAGCTAGAGGGGTCATTCCTACACTAAAGCAAACCTACCACCTAGTATATTAATGACGCATGTTCAGTCTTTAGAACTGGGGAATCCTTCATCACGACTAATGAATTTGGCCTGGGAAAAAAAAATCTCTATCCTGTAGTTTTCCTTAGTTTTTATAATATCATTTTAAAAAATCCTCGGTAGAGGATTGCCCCCGAAAAGGCAAATTCTTTCCCAAATGCTCTCAGCCACCATTATTACTGACTAGGTTAAAGGGCACAGGAAAGATACAGCTGCGGGAGGGCGGAAGGAAAGCAGGGAAGTTGGAAGTCCCAATCTGTGATCAAATACTATAAAATACTTTGTAGCCTTCTTTGGACAAACATGCATGGTTAGACTGTGGGGAGAAAAAAAGCCTGCTAAGGGCACTATATTAAGCTTAGCATTATACTCTCAACTCGGCCATAAGAGAAACAACACAATTATGCACCCTAAGAGGAGCGGAGGCAACAGATGGTAAAGATTACTTGAGGGAGAGGACACCTATATATTTGACCGAAACTGTCAAACACACACACAGACAAACTACATCACAATTGCACTTTACCCAGACTTGTCCGTTTCTGGCTCAGGCATCTTGTAACTGACAACTTGAACATCTCTGAATAAATAGCTTAAGAGTACCATTCCCAAAGGAGGCTGATTTTTCAAAACCATGCCACGTGCCTGAGGAAATCATGTATAGAGATTGGGCTCTGACTGCCAACTCAAACTAATAAAATATATTTCCCTTGCTGATTTTTTTTTTAAAGCTTTTGAAGATGGGTGTCCCTGATAATGAGTTATTTTAGCAAAGTCTACATTTATATATAGAGTTTGCCTCTAGAAAGTCTCACATGTTGGGTTTGCCCCTAGAATGTTGCTTATGACAAAGATTTGTGGAAATGATCTCAGTGAAAAGTAAAGATAAAAAGCAGATCTTCCTTATCCAATCAGATCGCACAGAAGAACTCACTGCTTTATCTGGATTGCCTTTTTTTTTTTTTTTTTTTTGCTTCTCTGTCCCATCTCATCAGCATTGCCACCGACACTTTCCTGAAGGGAGAAGAGCTTTGTCAAAAGAGTTCCTGGTAAATCAAAAGCATTTTGTGGCTAGTAACAGTGTGCATTGCACCAGAATGAGATCTAGTTGCACAGTATTCATCCTCAAGGAGGCCGGCTCTGTTCAGTCAAACACCTAATACCTGAAACGAATGAGGAGGTTCCAGAAATCACTCTAGTAACTAGGTTAAGCTAAACAAATGCACTTCAGTTTTGCAGAGTTCCATATTTCTACAGTCAAATATAATTTGCACAGATTAGCTAAATATACTATACAGATATAGCTAAAATATACTTTTAGCATGATCTTTACTGATCTCACAAAAATGACCCCCGCCCTATGCGCTAAGTAACATGAAGACTGGTAACGCTACCATCCCCAAACATTTGAGAGGACCTTGCTTGATGGAGACTGTCAGACTCTGTGATGATTAAGGATGAAGGAAGGCGACTAAGCTACGGTGCGCAGTTTATGGGAGTCTCCACTCAAGCAGGAGGAAAAGGCAAGTAACCATTATAAGAAAATTGTACAAATACCATAATAGAGTTAGAAGCCAAATTCCGAGTACCCACAGATGGGAGAAGCCATCAGTTCTAGCTGGGCCACTAAGCGAAGGCTTTCTGGGCAGGGGTAGCACATGAGGCCTTCAAGGGTAGCTTGGAATAGGAACTAGAGATACTCCATGCTCCTTGAATATGCACTTATCAGTGGGTATCCCTTGCTGGAAGTGCTGGGCCTTATCTCAAGTAAAGGGGGAGAACACAAAAAGCTAGAAGTTTGAGCAACCAATTTTTAAGATGTGTGTATTCTGAAAGAATCCTAGCATTCACAATAAGAGAAGGAGAATAATAAAACGATCCCACAAAGAAATGCCTATCACCTCCATTTAAAGATGATCCAAACTACAGCACATGTGTTTTCTCTACCTTGTTTACTTTTACTTTTCTTCCTGAGTTTTTTAAAAAAGAGATCCCAGACATGCAATACCTGTTTCTAAAAAGAGGGCATTGTTAGTTTATGAAATTAGTGACAGTTTTTTGGTTTTGTTTTGTTTGTTTGTAGGTCAAATGCCATCCCATGGACTCAGGTCGTGTCTCATAGGCAGTGGGAATTCCTGGAGGCCCTGAACTATATCTAAATCCTGATTGACTAGCCCTGTACCAAGCACAGTGTCCAGCCCAGAATTGACCCTCCAGAAATGTTTGCTGAATTGCATTGACTTGAACTGAATAAAGCTGTTAAGTAGAGTGGTATCTTATCAGTACTCAGTTTCAACATAGCTCTAGTGGTCCTAAGGTGGGCATTGCAAGGCCTGTCCCATCCAAAACTCTGTATGCTCAAGGAGGTTGTAATATATAGGATCAACACTGCAAGTATCAAAGGACCACAACCATACTGGCACTTTATAGAAGAAAAGTTCTCAGTTTATAGATTTACTGAAATGACCAGCCCTTGAGCCTTCTAGGTAGGGGCCATACTTTACTTATCCTTGAATATATGAATGGACTAATATCCAAATAAACTAATACCAAAGATAGATGTTTCTTGACCAGACTGAAGTATTTCCTCTGATGATTAAAAATTACTTTGAAAATATTTATTTCAACAATGTCATGGGTAAGTTATCCTTGGGCAAGCCTGTGTATTCTTTGTACCTAAGTAAAGAAACCACTAGAAGAGAGAGAACTCCATCCAGAAAGAATGGTACTCATCACTTCAGCTAAGTTTCATTACCTTATACTTTGATACACACTTATATACGTTTCTTTTTGTTATTCACAATTCATAGAATGTAGCAATATCATTATGTTACATTTAACAAGTAAGTAAACTGAGGTCCAGGGTAAGTGAATCCTGTAGTCAAGGTCTTAAAGATATTTATTGGTGGAGGCAAGATTTGAGGTCAAGTCTCTGGATACCAAGAACACACTGATGCTTTTACGTTTCACCAATTTTCTTGATTTTAGTCTCCCATTCTTAGCATCGGCTGGGTTCCAATTGTTCCATGGCATCAAATCTTCTCAGCAGAAGAAGCTGGAGGGCAGTGAAGGCTCCCTGTGTTTGTGGGTGGGACAACTAAGTAACCTTCAAACAGTTTGAAGTATCCTTGACAGCTGACGAGGTCCTCTTCATATAATTTTTATAGAATCTTCAGGCTCCATTATTATATTTGAAACTTTCTTCTAAGAAAAAAAACAGAACCCTATTTCCCAATAGAATAGGCCTCTACTAGTAATTGGTGATGTGTTTAATTTGTTCGTAGTATCCATAATATATGTATTGTATGAATAGATAATCAGATATTAATACTGCATTGAATTGACATTAAATTTTAGTATGAAAATCTTTGTAATATCAGGTTATAGTATTAAAATGAAATGCATAGAGCAACAATTAGTTCTGGCTCAATTATTTAGTAGCAAATTATCTTCAATTATTATGAATAAATGTATATGGTTCTTGCATTATTAATATATGAGCCACGAGTTCTGCATTCAGCTTTCCATTGTTGTTCCTTGTCTCCCATCCATTTTGTTCAGCTTGTAGTCCCATTTCCAGTGCTACCTGAGCTCCCAATTTTTTTAAAATTTCCCTTAAGCTATTTTATATTAAAAGGTTTTCCTAATGGTTGAAAATGGAACTGTTTTGTACAAGTACCTTTAGAAAAGACCGTATAATAGTCAAGTGCCGTGATTTCTGAAACCTAAAGAGATCGGTGGAAGATATGAATAAAGATTATTTTGGATTTTCTATTATCTAAAAGCCCTAGAAATTTAATTGTAAGATCAATTGTTTCCACTTAAAGCCAAGTCTGCTTATGGGGCTATATTTGGTTCCAACATCTCATTGTAGAAGCTTCTGACTGAGATCACACTCTGTATCTTCGCACAGTGATTTCTCAGGACACTCCACTGAGATAGGTGCTAATTTCTATCCTTCTTTATTTCCTACAAGTGGAATTAGAGTGAGAATGTTCAACTAGCTATTTTTTTTTTCTTTTAAATTAACTTTTAGCACTTTGAACATTCTTGGAAATGAAGGAAATGCATCCCCCTAGATCAGGGAGTTGTGCCGACTTACAAGGCTGTAGTTTTGGTCTTCATTTTGTTACAGGTTCTGTTAAGGATTAGTGCCAGGGGAGATGTCCATTGACAATGAAAATATCCTTTAAGGAAGAGGAGGAATGAGTACTACTAAACTTATCCAAGTAGTCCTGTTTTGAAACAAAAGAAAGGAATTTTGAGAAAAATGGGATTAAATTGCACACAAAATGGATATGATACACAGTGTGTGGGGGTTCGGGCAGCAGCAAGCTTACCTTGCAAAAAGAAAGTATTTGGGAGGGATGCTGAGAAACTTGCAGTGTCTGTGTCTTACCTCTTTTTGTCTTCACCACAGAACTGAACCAGAGGCCTTGCATAGAGTAGGTGTTCAGTAAAGTCTTGCTGAATGAACAAAAGCATGGGCCCAGGTTTATTCTGAAAGAAAATTTACAATCGTAGGACATGGTGTCTCCTGCAAGCTCTTAATTCCAACCCCCATCTCTTCCAGCCTTCTAGAAAGTGCCAGGGTGATCTTCTGAAAAGAAGATGTGGTCCTGTTATTCTTTTAGCTAAATCACCTTCAGTGGCTCCCAGTTGTCCACAGGAATCAATCCAAATGTCACAGCCTGATGACATACAAAAGCCCTTGCCTGAGACTCCAGCTTCATCTCCTACCCCCCGCCCCCACTTCCCTACACCCCATCCACCCAGGTAAATCAAGGCACTGACTTGCATTCTCTTTCTGTTTTTCTCATGTATGCTGTTCCAGCTTTCCCACTCTTAAAGTACCTGGCTGGTCACTACCCTTGTTTTAGTATCAGTTCAAAGCTCCCCTCTTTTGAGAAGCTCTCCCTGAAACCTTACCTCCTACAGGCCTGTTGTCTCTGTGTCTTGCTAGGGCTCCCAGCTTCTAGTGGGGCTTCCGGTCTCCCTGGACTACTCTCTCAATAATCTGCGTCTTTTTCACCTTAAAATTCACGGCTCTCAGCAGTATAATTCCAGGCACACAGTAGAAGCTCAAACACCTTGGAGGAAAAAAGGGAGCTTGGGAAAGGGAGAGAAAACAGAAAGAATGATGAGAAGGAAGGGGAAGGGAGAGAGGAAAAAAATAAAAAAACCAACTACTATTGGTTCAAACCACTTTTCTAGGCTCTTCAAGCCAGAAATGAGCTCTAAATAGAACACAGTGTTCAACATTTAAAAAAAAATCTATTAAACAGAAAACACACATTTTAAAGAATTAGCTTTTATATTTTGTAACTTGTTCATAAGGCTTAAATGGCAGTAATTTTGATACAATTCCTCTTGAGTGGTTGCGGGCTTTAAAAAACAAAAGCAATAATTTTCTTATGATAGCCTGCACTTGGAAATCAAAGAGAGCAGAATCATTTCCCAGTTTATTAGACACCCATGTTAAGAGATGAAAAAACAATTCAGAAATAACTGGGTTCGCACTCTAAAATATTTCCTTTAAATACCAAGGAAAAAGTCAATTATTTTGCAGTTCTTGATGTGTTTTGAGGTCATGAGATCAGTCTATTTTACTTCCTCTTTAACACGGGCTGGAGGCTCTTAACTATTTACGGATTTCACTGATCAGCAGGCTTGGCAAAACGGAGTAGGGAGTAGCTCCGGATTTTAATGCAAGTGGGGTTTTCTCAAAACAGGGGCGCATTTAGAGAGGACTTTGAATATGTTGAATGTCGTGCTTTATGATATGTAAATATGATGTCATTTTGAGACAGACAAATACAAAAAGCTAGTCATACTAATTGTAAAATCTAACACCGCAGTATACATTCTTAAGGGAAAAAAAAAGAGAGAAAGAGAGAGATGGTGCTGGCCATGGGGAAAGATCTCGCACGAAACACCGGAAACTGGCAAAGACCATCAGTGCATGATCCATTTGCTCTTCACACACACTCCCGCCCCTTTCCAAACTGCCCAGGTTATCAAGGACCTCAACAAAACAAATAAATACACTGTATGAGCAAAGCAGAGAGGATTGCTGTTTGATGTTAAATGTGCCAGTAAAATTAATAGTCCTTGGATGGATGGTTCGTACAGGACAGTCTTGCTTTGGTTGTAACAATGTTCTTCACCCCTTTGCAACCTCTCTACTTCCAAACATTGAGGCTGGTGGCCCGGAAATCTGCCTAGCTCTCAGATCAAGAAACCCTGCCCAAATCCAGCCAGCCCAAGGCCATTCAGTGCAGAACAGTTAGAGGCAGAACGGGGGAAGCCAGTCCCTGGATTCCCAGTGGGTCAGACCACTAGACCACATTGCACCATAGGAGCAAAGACAAACACGAAGGTTGTTGGAGGGCACCCTCTGTTTGTTTATGATGTGTTCAGCCTTTCTGAAGCCGTGGTGTCCTCATTTCTTTTTCCTGTTTGCAACTTGTAAGCATTTCTCTCTTCCTTTTCCCCTACTTAACCTATTTCTATGATCACTTTCATTCTTCTGTTTGAAATGGACTCTAGGAGCAACTGAAGGAAAAAATAGCATAAAATAACATGTTCGGGTTGTCTGGATGTTTCTACCAGGGTACTGATACATACCTTCCTACAGAGAATATTAAGGAAGTGCATCAGTACCAAAGACTATTTTTCAAAAAGATAGAAGGTATTTTGAGTTTAAAGTGACCTCTGACTCTCCCCACACTTTTTTTTTTTTAAATATTTTATTTATTTATTTGACACAGATGGGGGGGGAGCACACGCCCAGGGAGAAGTAGGCAGAGGGAGAGGCAGGCAAAAGGAGAGGGAGAAGCGGGCTCCCTAGTGGGGCTCAATCTCAGGACCCTGGGACCATGACCCGAGCTGAAGGCAGACTGAGCCACCCAGGTGTCCCCTTTCCCTACACGTTTTAAGTCAAAGAAATTTGAGCCATACAGAAGGGATGGAAGTTAGATCATCCATGGATCCTGTTCCTTTTAACCCAAACACAATGGTGAATTTGCCCAGACTCACAATGTTGTAAATGAAACCATTTATTTTGAAAGCATCTATTTAAATACACAGGGTGTGTCAAGAATCACGAAAGAAAGATAGATCCTCAGTCAATTTGTAGCTCTAAAAAACATGACCAATTAGACAAAGCTGAAAAGCCTAGAAATACCGTAGGAAAGAAAAAATTAACACATCATGATTGCTAACACTTGAGGGAAAGCAGTCTTGTTTTAGAGGAGGTCAAAAAGGTAGACAAATTGCTACTGAACTTGGAAAGCGATCCCAAAGCATCCAGGAGATTTTAAGCTTAGAGACACTGGTTTTATTTATATCTAATTTTATCTGACTTTATTCCTTGATATAGGAATTATAGGTTCAACCTAACACTATAATTAAAAGCCATGGTCAGGTCAGTATTTGGCTCACAAATGTAATGAATATATAATATTTCTATCAGAAATCAAAAACATTCTTGTAAAGGCAAAATTGTTTTTTCTAGTCTGTAAGTTTTATAGCATTTTTCTAATTCTCTCTTGGCTTCTATTTCTCTGGATTTCAAAATCTGTTTCTCTCGCCTTGAACCCAAGAGGGCATGAGGAGGGCTGCTCGGTCATCGGAATATCCATGTGGTCACCATGACAAACTGATTCTACAGCCGATAAAGCCAGACCCCTAGGTCTTTGCCCTTGTGCGTCTGTAACCTATGGCTAGTGACTTCAGCCTGGGCTCAGTGGCAGCAGACAGCCACAGTGACCTCTTATGAGTAACCTGGCTGGGAGCCCTGACCCAAGGGTGGGGCTGGAGCCTTTCAGTCATGCCCATTGCCTAATCCTTCTGACTCCAGCAGAACCTAAAAGGAGCAGGGATGACTCTTACATCAAGAAGGGGTATGGAAGCAAGAGGAGGGAAGATGGCCAAGTAGCCCTAGAGTGGTAGAGGTTCCTGGCCTCCATGTCTTCCCTCTTGGACAGGCAAGACACTTTAGCTGTCATAGATGGTTAAAGATAATAAGACCTTTGGAACTGGGAACTAATAGCCAGATTATTCATTTGTCTAAGAGAAAACAATTGAATTAAGAGCTAAACCACTCCCAGTTTCCTCTCCTGAGAGGAAAGGGACTCTCAGGATTCCTAGGAATGGAGAGAAGAATGAAGTGCTATGGTTGGTGAAAGATATTGGGAAGCCGGGGCTCCTTGTGATATGACCCAGCTTTTATCAAATCATCAACCTACCTCATTGTAGTGGGCTGAGAAGAGAGAGGTGAGCAGTCTGCTGGCTTATTAATGCCCATGAGAGCTGTGGGCTTCATTTTATTTTGTTTTCCTGATTTCCCTCTAAAATATTTTCCAATTTGGCTCTTTGATGGTCCTGTCTTCTCCTGGAGAGAAGTCCCACAACTGCACATTAAAGAAATCTCGTGAAACCTTGCTACCCTAGAATATTCTTTTGTGTCCTGGTGTCCTTGGTGGTTGGACTCCGGGTAACTACACAGTTATGAGCAGAAAGTCCCCCATTCAAATTATCCTGGTCATGGCCCTCCAGAATGGACACTCCTGGAAGAACCGGACAGTAGAGCTCTGAGTCTTCAGTAGGAATGAGGGGAAAGAGAGAAGCTGCACTGCTGCGCTAACAGAATTCCTCCAAAGCTCACTTCCTGGTGGCTTCCAATGGTCCTGCATCATATTTTCTGTTGTAGCTCCCCAGCCCAACTCCTTGATTTCTCATATTGTTTGGAGGAAACTAGCGCTATACCAAATAAAAGAGGAGGAGGAAAATTCATTCATTCCTCCCCCGAATCAAAAGCCTAAAGAAGGAAGAAGACTTTCCAAGTCGGTAGCCTCTCTCCCCTTCTCCCTTCTCTTCCACTGCTGGCTGTCTGGGTGGGCAGGATGGGCGGGGCTTCAGCTCCAGTCCCAAAGTCTGAATTGGAGCAACTGGGACTTTTCCATTTCCTCCCTAGAATCTTAGGGCACGAAGAATGCTCAGAGACCGATGAACAGCGAGATTGATTCATTCATTTACTCATTCATCCGCGAAAGAGGCATCTCTTCAGGGCTTGCTTTGCAGTAGGCACTGTACGAGGGTTAAAAGTGCAAAGATGAAAAAATATCAGTTCTTGCCCTGGAGAAGCTCATGGTCCAGTGACAGAGACAGACATGGAAACACACTTTGGGTGTGACTCATGACTCACAAACAGAGGTGTACGTGCCATAAGTATCGTGTATATATATATATTTTAAAGGAGATTAAGTGCTGCTCTGAACTGTCCCCCTGCAGGGCATCTGAGAAGCTCAATCTCAGTCATTATGAAGGATCCCTTCCTGTTTTAACCCTATGTCCTGCAAAGCTCCTGTGCTTTTTCACAGCCGAGAGCATGTGAGGAGATGCCTGCTGACTTGGGTCCATGCAGGCTATAGCTGGATGCTCATGGTCCAAGCCTGGCTGGTTGCTCGAGGTCTAGAAGCCCCACTACTTCCATGGTACAGATGTGCTACTGGATCCTTGAGGATCTGGGAGCTAGACACCAAAGAGCATCATTCGACATAGGTAGATAGCCATCCCCCGACACAACCAACTTCCCCCTTACCTTTCTAGCCCTAATCCCCTGGAACTGCTGTGGTCCTACTACCTTGCAGGGGCCCTGCTAGGGTCATGTGGCCCACAGGACCTACCCCACCCTGCTCTCTTTCTTGCCTGGGAGCTTAATCCTCTCTGTCTCCCTGTTCTGTATTTTCTCCACCTCCAACCTCACAGAATCTGGTCCAGGAGATGACATGTACAAGGCACAAATATGAAGTAAGCTCTTAGAGATGATTCTGCCTCTCAGCCCCAAGAATGAATGTCTCCTCAACTGTTGTACTTGGTGGCTCGTGGCCTCATCCTAGTCCCCGCCCAGTGTCAGAATATAGGCTTGAGTCAGTGATGCAGGAAGGAAGCAGCTACTTGGGGGGAATTTGGGACTCAGCGAAGTTGATGTTTCCTCTGGGTCATGGGGTCTGGAGGAGTCTTATAATCAGCAAGGGCATGGGGGATGGTATCCAGGGCCCAACAGGCAGAATGTAGAAAATAAACAGAGATGAAAGAGTCCGGGTGTTCCAGCAAAGGTGAAAATCCTTCTGTGCAGTGCCGTGTGTGTGTGTGGGGGGGGGGCAGGGGGCAGGGAGGTGATATTGGGGGTGATGACAAGACTTGAGCCTAGAAAAAAGGTTGTGACCAAACTCCTATAGCAAGTAAGGGGGTTTTCCAGGTGAGTTTCTAAAGTAAACAGTTTAAGGTCATAGCCTACACCACAGTACAAGGAGAATCCATGAACCTTGGAATCTCTTGGATGTAGCTTGAAATCCCAGCTCCATTGTTCTCTTGCCATATGGCTCTGGGCAAGGTAGGTAGCCTCTCTGTGCCTCAATGTCTATGACCTGTAAAATTGGCATAGATGATGGTCACACCCACTTCTGAGATTTTGTAAGTCTTGAATGAGACAACATATGTAAAGCGTGGTCCTGACATAGCAGTATTGGATCCCTGTTAGCCTGGTAATGTTATACTTGTAAAATTATTTTTATGTCACTATCCCCACAGCAGCACGGAGAGGCAGGTCTGACATGCATTACTGTACCATCGTGCAGCTGACAGAGGCATCCAGGGATCAGAACTGGAAGTGCTCATTGGACCAAACATACTGGCATTTGGAAGATTTAATATGACCTTACAGATGATACTGGCCGCAAAGTTGGAAACAGCCGCCCATCGGGAGTAGCGGGCCGGGGCCGAGGGGCGATGATCTCACCGGCGTGAAGGCAGGGCCTGGCACCCAGATACTACCCAAGTCATTTTGTTTTGAGATGCCCCAAAAGAACATGACACAGATAAAAATGAGCCATCAGAAAAGAGAAGGCAGCATATTTGTTTCCAAGGTCTGTTGTAACAAAGTACACAAAGCAGGTGATTTAAAACAATAGAAATGTATTATCTCACAGTTCTGCAGGCTGGAAGTCCAAAGGCAAGTCGTCAAGAGAGCCGGGCTTCCTCACGCCTGCCTAGCTTCCGGTGGGCGACACCAATTCTTGGGGGTAGCTTGGATGGCCCTGTTGTCTCACGCTGTTCTCCTGTGTGTCTGTCTCCATGTCCCTTTCCTTCTTCTTCTTCTTCTTCTTTTTTTTTAAAGATTTTATTTCTTTATTTGACAGAGAGAAATCACAAGTAGGCAGAGAGGCAGGCAGAGAGAGAGAGAGGAGGAAGCAGGCTCCCTGCTGAGCAGAGAGCTGGATGTGGGACTCGATCCCAGGACCCTGAGATCATGACCTGAGCCGAAGGCAGCGGCTTAACCCACTGAGCCACCCAGGTGCCCCCTTTCCTTCTTCTTGCAAGGAAAGGTCGTATAGGTTCAGGTCACCCTGCTTCATATGAACTCACCTTAACTTCTTCCATTTTAGCCATGTCTGCAAAGACGATTTCCAAATAAGATCATGTTCACAGATGTGAGGGGAGTGTGGAGGGTGCAGTTAGGCCTCCATCATATCTTTTGGGGGGGACATAATCCAACTTGCGAGTGTCATTATGGAAAGTGCAATGGCCTGAGAGCCGTGGGTGTGGTCAGTTTTGTCTCAGGGGTCAGGTGTACGTTGGTGAAATAGAGGAGGGGCTCTAGGCTCTAAAATGCTGATTGTCTGGGCCTCTCTTGATTCTAAAAATGAAATCCATCTAGAGGCAAAAACTGAAGCAACTAATTGAAACCATGTGTTCAAATCAAAACTGCCATTTGAGGAACTAGGGATTACATAACTAATAACCTCAGCCCTCACTGACCCTGGCCACATCAGGAAGCAGTGCTTATGAAAGAATGCACTTTGTTTGAACAATTTCTTCAGTCGGGCAGAGGAGAGATTTTCTTGTGTAACTGGCATTTCCCACCCCTCCCTCAAAATGTGCTTTGATAAATATACTTGAAAGAAACAACATGAAGTATAAGAAAGTTCTTTTACTCTCTAAATATAATCTTCCTATACCATGGCTTGAGCTGTGAGGAGGGAAACAAAGTTAGTATTAGAAATGATCCCTGGGGCATCTGGGTGGCTCATTCAGTTAAGCATCTGCCTTTGGCTCAGGTCATGATCCCAGGGTCCTGGGATGGAGCCCCACATTGGGCTCCCTACTCAGCGGGGTGTCTGCTTCTCCCTCTCCCTGCTCGTGTATGTGCTGTCTCTCCCTCTCAAACAAACAAATAAATTCTTTGGAATTTATTGGAAAAAAAAATGCCCCCTAAGGCTAATTGTGAAACAAAGATGGGCACTGAAGACCTTCCATTCATCTTCTACACCTGCCCCTGGCTCTCCTTGACTCTCACCACTGCTTACAGTAACACCTTTTTTTTTTTTTTTTTTTTTTTTGCCATACAACTACTGTATGGGTCATGTGTATAGTGTGATTGTGTCTTCAGCACATGTCACATTGTAATGTAATCTTGCCTGTTGCTGTCCAGCCAGCCATTTCCATATCATATTCTCTCATCCCTACCTATTTTATGATTTGATTGTATCTGGGAATAAGGGCCACCTGCTAGGAGCCCATCCTGGGCTGTCCAAAGGTAGCCCTTTGACACTTACCCTGTGTTCCTGAAAAGGACACAAAAGTTTGGTAGGATCTTAAAAGGTAGTTCAAACGGAAAGAGAATTCTTTCAAATTCTCGTGGAGGCTGAAGAACATAGCATATATTTGGAGGAAACTGATCTATTTCATTAGTGATCTAGTCTCAGATGAGCCTAGAAGAGGCACGCTGGGCCCCAGTTGTGAAAGGGCTTTGCCTGCCAGACAGAATGCTGGAATTTATCTTGTAGGCAGGAAGGATCCCATGAAAGTTTGGGGGAAGGTGGTTAACAGAGCAATGTTTTCAGAAGCTATCCCTTTATTCACACACCAGGTGGGCTGCTCCAGCAGAATCTGCATTTGCAGAGCCCAGCTGTGAAATGATAACAAAAGTCAGAGCAAGGGGTAACTCCAACCTGCACCAAGTTAGTGATGTTGGCAGAGAAAGGAAGGTATAGATCCAAGAGACAGGGCAGACCAAGAAGCAAGTGGTCATTGGCATGAAAGTGGGGCTTCTAGTCCCAGCAGATAGAGGGATGATGTGAGCTCGTGAACGTGTGAGAAGGACCGTGTTCTATTTTGGACGTGTTGAGTTTGAGGTGACTTCAGGACAACCCAGTGAAGATGTTCGCTGGGAAGCATGAGGTCACTATCTCTGCTCTGACTTGATTATAAAGAAGGCTCCCAAGGGCACAGACTATGGCTCTGTGTCCATTGCTGAATTCACACGCCCTGCCCTGTGTTTACTGAACACATAGTGGCTTCTCAGGAAACCCAGGTTAAGGTCTTTACACAAACTTTTCATCAAACACACAACTGAGTCATTTGCAGCCCTACCTCTCTCTGCAGCCGGGGCTGTGAGAAAAATTGTAGTTCTAACATTTTTAGCGTCGCGACTCTTAAAGAGGACATTCTTCTAAAATCAGCTTTTTACTGGGGTGTGAAAAGTGATGCAGGAATAGCCTGAAGTCACGTGTTCCCTATTTCTAAGAAATGGGAGTAGATCTCAGAAGCCTGAACTTTCAGATGACTTGTTTCATCAGGCTACTTATTTTTTTTTTCTTTGCTAGTTGATATATTAACATGATACATGGCAGTGGTTCCAAGGATCCCATCTGAGAAGAATGACCAGAAAAAGTCTTTTTTTTTTAAACCCATCAAATGGTGGTGGGAGGTTGGGGTTGGGGGGGAGAGAAGTGTTGGTTAGATGCCAAAAGCAATCGTGTGTTTTAGATATGCCCTTGGTTGGTATGCTCATAAAAATAATTTACAGGGGGAAAGTTGACATGGGGCCACTTGGTGTCCTTATAAGCAGTGACTTCTGACTTCAGTTGAGAGAGACAAAAATATGAATAGGGCAGAGGTAAAGAAACAACATGACATGCTGACACGTGGCTGCGGAATGCCGAAATCAGTTCTCTTGCCCCATTTGAGAAGGGAAGTTCATTTGCTTTTCCATCGGCTCAGGCAGGGTGGAATCTGGGAAGGTATTCTGCACCCGAAGCCAGGATGCTTGGGTTCAAGTTTTGATCGTAACCGGATCAAAAGAGAAGTTCTGCTTTTAACCTTGGGTGAATCACATCACCTTCTGCACGCTGGCATTAGACTATCATCTTCCCTCCTTCACACATCACCTTCTCTATCCCGAGAAGCAATCTTCATTAAGCAATCGCTCGCAACGTATATAAAATACCTCTGTATTTTTGGGCGTTGTATATTTCCTACTGAGGGAAGTGCCTCTTCTTGGGGCCACTAATGAAAATTATAAGTGCTTGGCTCATTTGTGTCAAGATGATACGAGTAAACTGAAGGTCACTTTCGGCATACTTTACCATGCCTCCCAGGCACTGCTGATAAGAAAAAGACAAAAGGACAAAGACAAAATTAACTTTTAATTTCCCGTCCAAGCTACAACTAACAGAAACTGAGAGATGGGTAGACTCTCTTCTAACATTCAAGGGAGAATTATATATTAAATCTCTTATCTGATTTAACTATCAGAGATAACCAAGCATGCACCTATTTAAATCTGTATTTATAGTTAGGTAAGGTCCCAAGTTCTGAGCTCCAATAAATTTTAGTGACACATTTTCATATCTAGTATCAGTCCAAAAATCTTTCAGCCCTAAATTAGATGAATAAATAAACAAATCAGATACATTAATTTTCTCTTTGGAGCAGTTTTCTTTCCACGCAATCACTAAAGTTATTTACATGCTGCTGTAAGATATTACTTAACATAATGAGTAATTTTCTCACCCTCCAAGATATTAGCCACCGAACCTGCTTCAGTATTTTTTTTTTAATTCTCTAGCATCACCAGGAATATTAGTAAAGAACGTGAATTTTTTTTTTTTGGTATCTAATTTATTTCATGAAATTGGATCAGTAATTATGACTGGTAAAGCATTAGCCATAGAAGCCACCAAACATAGTATGTTGATAATATACGTGAACTATGAGAAATGAATTAATTTTACAGACTACTCCACTCATGAATGAACTATGACGCTTAAAGTGAAATGACTAGCACTTTCAAACAATAGATTTCAAAACAATTTTGTCTAAGCTTTTCTTATATAAACTTTTCTTCTTTGTGAAGCATATCTTAATTCCACCATTTTTATGATTGTAAGCAAGGCACACCGTTGGCCTCAAAAAAAGGCCAATTTAGTAAAAAACTTTAAATATATAAAAATAAATGATCACTTTGTTGCTTTACAAATCTATTCTTTATTAAGTACAATACTCGATCGTACTTAAGTCTAATGTATTTTCTATAACAATGATTGCTCAGAAGCCTATTTGTTGTATGAAACATGTTTTAGCCCTGCTATAACTTTTTCAGTATTCAGGATTCCTACTGAACAGCAATGCACCATTCAGGAAAAATGTACAATACCAGCTTTAGATTTGACAAGTTCTGAAACTGACGAAGGAATAAGCATTCCTCCAAAATGACAATATTCGAAAGCTACATAATAATTCCATTTGATCCTAGGTCGATACAGTTCAGGAATTCCCAATGAAACAAAAACTCAAAGGGAAAATAATAACCTGGAAGTCTGTAGCAGGTAGTATACATAGTACATAAGATCTGAATATCCATTTCAATCTTTTAACTTCTCTTTTGAAGAGAGAAGATTAAATGTTCTCTTAGAAGTCCTGTATTTAGTCTTAAACAGTGGAAATGGAGGTGATATTTAAATTGAGAGCTATAGGAGGAATTAAAAAAGTACTTTCATTTAAAGTCTAAACAGGAAGCATGGAGTTTTAAAAAATGTTTTTAGTGGTATCAGTCATAGTCCAGGGTAGAAAATAACAAATAAGCAAAAAGAGTAAAATAAATGTCATTCATAATTCTAAAATTACTAATATACATATAATCTGCTATAAATCGAATTGTGTCTCCCAAATTCAAATTTTTTTTTAAAGATTTTATTTATTTATTTGACAGACAGAGATCACAAGTAGGCAGAGAAGCAAGCAGAGAGAGCGGAGGAAGCAGATCCCCCACTGAGCAGAGAGCCCGATGCGGGGCTCGATCCCAGGACCCTGGGATCATGACCTGAGCTGAAGGCAGAGGCTTTAACGCCCCGAACCACCCAGGCACCCCCCACATTCAAATGTTAAAGGCCTAGCCCCTTGTACTTGAGAATGTTCCCTTATTTGAGATAGTCCTTACAGAGATGATTGGGTTAAAGTGAGGGTATTTGAGTGGGTTCTAATCCACCATGACTGGTGTCCTTTTGAGAAGGGGAAATTTGAACCCTGTGACCTACCATATATAGAAGCAAGGCAACGTGAGGAGACCTAGAGGGAAGGCACCACCTACGAGAGAGGCCTGGAACAGATCCTTCCCTCCAGACTTCACAAGGAACCGATCTTGCTGACACCTTGATTTTGGACCTCTAGGCTCCAGAACTGTGAGACCGTAAACTTCGGCCATTTAAGCCTCTGGTCTGTGGCACTTTGTTATGGCAGTCCTAGCAAACTAATACACTCTTCTTCTTCTTTCTAAGCACGTATATCACACACACACACACACACACACAGAGGCATATGTATAAATATTTTTAAATTTATATCATAAAATTTGTATACTGTTTTGTAACTTTTTTCCCACTTTACATATAAGAACATCTCCCTAAGTCTTAAGATATACCAGTAACAGCGATGTTGCTGCCACTGCTGCTGATGAAAAAGTTAACATTGAATAAGTGTTTATTAGGTACCAGGCACTGTTTTAAGTACTTTATGTCTACAATTCTAATCCTTATGGTTTCCAGAAGAATATCATTTTTAATGACTACATAGTATTGCATTCCATTATACAGACGTATCAAAATATTTGAAGTATATCTTATTATTAAATATTTAGATTTATTCCATTTTGTGGTTTAAATAATATCTCTGCCATAAACATCTTTCTACCATAGTCTAGATGCATATATATTACCTTCTTGGGATGAGGGTCTGTGAACTTATAAAACTTAAAGGTTACTTAGCAAAATGTATACATTTATATAATACATATTTTATTTTAAAATATATGTAAACATAATATGTGTGTGTATAAATGTGTGTATGTGTGTGTGTGTGTATGTGGACAGAGAGAGACAGACAGACAGTGTGGGAAAGAGAAACATTATCTTCTAGGATAGTCATGTGAATTTGACCAATTTTTATCCCCTCAGAAATAAAGGAAGTATCTATTTTCCTTGGCCCTTTTATTTCTTAAAGCCCAGCCTAGTTATAGGCAAACATTGATATGTTACTGTCATAATTTTCGTGTTCTCAACTTCTAAAACCTTGAACTTTGCGAATCTGTGCTTTAGGCCATTCTATTTTATTTTTCTGAATGTCTTGTTTGTTTATTTGTAACCTGAAGTCATAGTAACAGTCTTTCTGGATTACTTTTACAATTTTTCAATTTCCCAATGTCTTCTCCAGTTTGAGAATTAACATCAGCTATTCCTTGTTTGGTCACCTCTAACCCACAATGCTTCTTCTCCATTCTAGGGTCATATTTCTGACAACCTCAATCAGACAGACCACAAATATAAACCAAGAAATACAATATAAGGGTCCTTAAAATGAAGGAAAATCATGAAGTCATGAAGGAAAAGTCCTCAAGTTCATGGATAGTACTCCAAAAGAGACCCTTGAAACGGAGTTTGTTTATACAAATTTTAGTGACAGAATGGAAGAACCAAAGAGAGAAAACTGATATAGTATTCATCATTTTGTTAAAATGACTCTTTGATGTTAACTTACATTAAATAAAACACTTACTTCTTGGTGGAACTTTTCTCTCTGCACTACCTCTTCTGTACCCTCATTTCACTCTTCTTATTCCCTTCTCTAGGGTTCAAAGTTACTACAGAGATTTAAATATGAGTTTTTCTGCACTGTCTTCATTGCTTTTCTACTCATCTGCTATGTGGTTCCTTTTTGATCTGCTAATATTACACATTACATAAATCTTTTATATGGCACTTGAATGTCTCTTAATTATTCGCTTCTATATGTTTCTGATATCTGACTGTGAGCATCTTTTATTATTATTATTATTATTATTATTATTAGACAGAGGGAGAGAGATCACAAGTAGGCAGAGAGACAGGCAAAGAGAGAGGGGGAAGCAGGCTCCCCATTGAGCAAAGAGCCAGATGCAGGGGCTCAATCCCAGGACCCTGAGATCATGACCTGGGCTGAAGGCAGAGGCTTTAACCCACTGAGCCACCCAGGCACCCCTGACTGTGAGCATCTTTAGATCGTTGGGCCTGGCAGCTTTGGAGCTCCAGTGCCTCATCGAGGACAAAGGCGAGATAGCTGGTAATGTCGCTGGTGCTGAGGGTAGATGTGGCTTGAGGGTGGATCCAAGACCTCTTCTGTCTAAGGCTAAATTTTATGAAATTCGTCAATGTGCAGAGTTAGCTCTTTGTAAGGCAACAAAGGTACTAGCTTCTGCATGAGACAATGACCCATCCCTGAAGGGCTTAGGTCTATACATCCATCCGTGCGTCTGTGACAATTACAAATATCACCTATCTCCGTATCTCCCCTGCTCTTAGGCTTTCATTGTTGTTGTTGTTGTTGTTTAATCTGTAAAACAAGAGTTTTGCGACATGATCTCCGAAGGGGTTTTCAGCCTGAGAAGTCTGTGCTTCTTACTCCATGTAGACAAGACTGGATGTCAAGTGTCTTCCCTGTGTTTTGCGGGGCAGATGGAGCCAGGAGCTGCTGGTGTTAGTGTCTCTGAGATAGCATCCTGTTTACACACAACAGTGGCACCATGTCTCTGATAGCCGATCTTATCAGAACTGGTTACTTGCTGCTGTCTCCAGGAGCAGAGAGCTGCAGTGTCCAAATTTGCCGGCTTCACCACTGGAGAGTGTAGGCAGCTGTCACACTCCTTTTGGGGCTCTCAGGCTGCTAACTGAAGGCTTGGGAGAATACTCCCTCACAGGGACAGCCAGCCACAGGGAAGGGCTCACCTAGAACCAGAGCTGTTTCCCATTTTCATTAATTGTGCCAATTTGTTCGGTCATCAGGTGGGGCCGGAATTGAAGGATATGTTCAAAAGACAATTACAAACACATTTATTAAGAGCAAATGAATCTAAAGAAATGGAGGTCGGGGCACAGGTTTAGAATCTGAGAATAATAATAATAATCACGATAACTGTTTATAAGCATGTAAGTCTATGGGTATTGCGGATTTTTTTGATAAATAGGTAGATTTTGGGGTAAATATGTAGATAAAATTGATAAATACGTAAATATGTAAATAGTTCCAAATGGTGATACCATAAGGAGCTAAAAAAGAGAGAACAAAACACTGGATAATTTGGAGGCATCCCTGTGTCCTCCTGCAGTGATGGATGGATATTTCAAGGTCTGAGTAGTCTTCTTAGTACTAAACCTTGGGCAGAAAACTAAAAACTTACAAATGGTAGAAGAAAGTGATAGTGCTACTTGGAAATGGCGAAGACTTAGGAATCACATGACCAGAAGCTCTGGTATATGTGTGTTGATGTTCGTGTTGACGATTTTGAAGATGGAATCAAGACCTCTGTTTTGCCCTTAGCGAAGGTGAGTGACGCCATGTCAAAAGGTTGTCACCTCCAACCTGATACAGAGTCCCTGGGCCCAAAGAGAGCATAGGCTCCATTTCTTCTCCCACTGGGCCTTCCTGAATGGTTTCGATTTCCTGTCTTCCTGCAGGAGGACTTTTTGGCAAAGGGAGCCACAAGGCCTGAACTGAAATGACCTTGTTTCCAAAGGGATCCCAACAGCTACCTGAGAGGAAAAGATCTCCCTGATTTAAGTTTCATTCACGGGGCTAGATGTTGGCCTCTCACAGTTGAGCTAAGAATTTCCTTACATGGATTCTAGCAAGACAACACTTTTAATCATACAGACTATTTTAAATGACTCTTTGTGATAGGCAAAGGGTTGTACTTGGCATGGTGGTGGACACGAAGGCCTCCCTCTTGGAAGTCTCCATAAAGAGGTCATCCTCTGCTTATCTTCCTGAGAAGAAAAGATTTACTTTGGGTAAAACGCAAGTGTCATAAAGATTTACCACAAACATGAAATGTATGTCTTTGGCAGTTTCTATAAAGTTTCATTAAATAAATTTCAATAGTATTGAATTTTCATAATATGGCCTAGGAAGAAAAGGGATATTTGTGTATCTGTGTTAAAATAATTTCTTTGTTATAGTCTTGGGCAATATTTAATTTAGCAAGGTCATAGATAGTGGGAAACTCCCACATTACAAAGAGATCAAGTCCTTAATTGCTAAGCACTTATAATAAGTACATAAGCTAACTAAGAAGTCTTACTTGGTTATAAATGATTGCAAGATATTTTGCAACCACACCATCATTTTAATATGTCTGCCAAGTACCATGAAGCATCTACCAAGTATATTTCCAGCCTGAAGTTGTTGGGAAAATGTAGTTATTTTTAGAGAGCCTTGAGAAATTTATTTTCTCAGATACTAGTTTTCTAGCATTTGGGGAAAACCTTCACTAAACTACTTGGTATAAGAAATTACTAAAATGGAAGAGATGCCACAGTGCTATTCTGCCCTTTCTATTTTTAAGATCTCCCATCTCAGTGCTGTTCACAATAGGCCAGGATGCGTATCTTGAACAAATTTTATCACCTGAGAGGCAAAAGTATTTTTTTTCCTGTGTTAAGTGCATTATACCCCCAGTTCTCAAAAGGATCCCATCATAGTGGTGATAACATTTGCCCCATTTTTATAGCAGGGGAAACTGATGTACTGGGTGTTCCATACCTTGCTCAAGGTCCTTCAGGTGATCAGTGGCAGGCCAGGAGCATCCCAACCCAGACAACTGGTTTCAAAGTCTGGATGCATATCCACTCTATCAGTCAGCCTCATCAATATAATTGGTAAAAATTACAAGGATTCAGGGGCTTAATGCGTGTGTGGGGAGGGATTCACTATTAAGGCTTCTATTTAAGGCCTAATTTCATAGAAAATAGGCTTCCACTTTGCTAGTGTTGAAAATCTACATTGCTATAGTTGCTAAAGTTGAAAATCCAGGTGCCATATTTTAGTTGACTTAAAAGTATTTAAGTGCTGTTTCAACTGGGAAAAATAAAAACTTCCACTGTATTTGAAATAAAGATGGAAGGTGAGTACAGCTTGCAACTTTTAAGGATACATTTAAAGGATAATCAGTTGTCTACAGTTAGTTTTTTTCTTTTTAAGTTTTCAAGCTTACAGAAAAGTTGAAAGATTATTATATGAAATATACTAATAATATACTAATAATAAAATATATTATACATTTACATTATATTATACATATACATATATGTATTAAATACTATATTACTAATAAAATATACTAATAACAAAGCCATAGAACCTTCATCAAGATCTATCATGGCTAATATTTTGACACATTATATTTATACTTATATATAATATATACACACATATATATAACATTCACATGTCACATTTGATCTTTGTATATAACTTACATGTTATATATAATATATGAAAATATTTTTTTGCTCAAGTATTTGTAATATCATGGCAGAGAACCCTCAGTATTAAGGATACATCACTGAAAAACAAGGAATATTTCCCACCTTCTCACAATTTGTAATAATAGTGATATTATCGTGTTTAAGAAAATTATAATTCCTTATTATCATCTAATAGCGAAGCTGCATTCAAGTTTTCCCAATTTTGCATGACAAATATTTTACAGCTATTTTGTTCAAGCCTAGGTCAAAAAACTTCCACTCATTGCATTTGCTTGTTCTAACTGTTAAGTCTTTTTTTCTAATTTACTTTTGAAATTGTTTCATTGGACTTGTATAAAGTCCTGCTTAAATGAGTGATTTTTTTTTCTTTTTTTTTTTTTTTTGTAATTCAAAAGCAAAGAATGACATTTGGAATTGTTATCTTTTTTAGAGAACTTAAAACAAATAAAATATAGCCACCTGGCTTACAATTATCTTTTAGATAACCTACCCAAGTTGTCCAGAACAATGATTTTGTCCGTCTTTTACCACCGTCTTCTTTCTCAGCCCACATCTAAGATGAAAACTAAGGAAAAAAGTTAAAACCTTCTAAATCCAGAGCTGAAAGATCAAAAATGTTGGAAATCAACCCACATAACCACCTCACTTAACACGTTAGAAAACCAAGTTCGCAGAAGGTGAAATAAATTGCCCTCAGTCACAATTACATATTAGCAGAAAATGGAACTAGAACAGAGGTGCAGACCACTTTCCAGTAACACCATAGTAGAAGAAGATCATATTACCTGGCCCCTGTCCTTCAAAAAGACTGCAGAACAAATGACTTTTCAGATCCCATGCTTCGGCACAAAAGTCAATAAAGCGCTTCCTGACATTCCAATTTGCATCTGTGACAGCACATTTTATCAAATGAGTCTGCAGGCCGAGTTCCTTAGACCCAGTTCAAACTTGTGGGCATGAGGTCAAAGATTTGTACTGAGTCTTTTGTGCTCACCTGCATGCCTGATCAAGCTACATATAGGATTACGGCTCTCAGTAGAACCTTGGAAACTTGGCCATTAACAAATAGGCTCAAGGAGAACCAATGCTACATCCTCATCCTGTCTGTTTCTTAGATCCAGCTTTTCTTTTGTCATTGGAGAATTATTTCTTCTCTTTCCATGTTTTCTCTGGTGGTCCCACACGGACCCAAGCAAGGCCAACTCAATATATGCGAATTGGGAGAAAGACTATTCTCTTTCTTTTGGATCATTTCCTGTAAGTGTATGGGCTTAACAACTTTTCCTGACACATGGTGAGAAATTTGGGTCAATTTTCAAATAACAACAACAACAACAACAACACAACAACAAACCTCATGCAGAACAGAGGTACAGAAAAAGAGAGCCTTGACACCACCACCTGGGCCTACTTGGAATTCTCAGTTAGCAAAACTATTAAATTCATGTTTTTCCTTTGCTAGATGTCAGATTTCTGTCATTTACAGCCAAAGGGGTCCTTATGAGTACAAAGTTCTGCTTTACAGAGAATTATGAAGCCCTCAGGTTTTATGGCATCTAAAGATAGTGGTTTGTACCTTGCTAAAACTATTTTTAATTTTGAAAGCAGAAGCTACACATGTACAGAGGTGCTCTACTCAGCAGTGACCAATCAGAAATAAAATTTGTGTTTTTTTTACCCTTTTCTTTAAGAGAGGTGTGCCAAAACTCTCATAATTTAAACCAGGGTGAAAAAGTGCCTTGTCGTCACAGAGATCAGCCTGATTTACATATGGTACCTTAAAATTATTTGGGAATTGCCATTAAAAGGATAGATCACCTTGGCTAACTCACTGAACGTTGCTCCCCTGAGATATGTGGACATAGGATAAATCTGAGAGGTGTAAAGAAAGAAGTCAAGATCAGTTATTCTTCCTTAGGTAGGTCTAAAGAGAAAAAGCAGTTGAGCTGAGGAGAAGGCCAGACTCAGGAGTTAGTTCATCTCAGGATTGATCTGTGCCACTCCCTTAGAACTAGCTTGCCTTTAGATGCTGGACTTGCTGGGGCTCTACACCACCTTTGACCAAACTTAGAACCAAAGAAGTGAATGGCTGTAGCAACCACTGTTCCAAGTGTGTAGGATGGTCTTCAAGAGTGAGAGGAGCAGCAGCAGAGATTAATCCCTTCCAACTCCCTCTCTACTTAACGGTAGCGGGAACTGCCCCTCTCTGAACTGGGTAAGGAGTTGGTGGGTAGAAGAAAGGCAGAGAAACCTCAAGAGAAAAATATGAGACCTCCTGTTAGGAAACATGCATGTGGGTCCTACAGCAATTAATTGAACATGAAGAAAGAGTGACCAAGCGATTGCCTTTGTATCTGGATTTCTGAAACAGAATCTATGGTTAGAGATATCACTAGCTGTACCAATATAAAGAGATATATCTATGGTAGATGATGGATGGAAGGAAGGAAGGAAGAGAGGGAGAAAGAAAGAAAAGACATATAATCTCATTTGCTAAAGACAGATTTGGGGGTAATCAAATTTTAAACCCTATTCTCTGATATTTGATCTGCCAACTGTGAGGTGTTGAAGAGTGCATAGCCTCAAGTAAGACCAACACTAGGCTCTCTTCAGTAGATTCTGGGCAGACCTTCTGCAATAAATTTAGTGCAAGCTTTTGTGTACACAGTTATAATCCCAAGGGAAGCAATTATAGTTTATAAACCAGAAAAGGGAAATAACAAACTATCTGTTCTTCCCCATAGGCAGTAGATACCTGTAAATATCTCTATATTTAGGGGAGACACCATACTGCTGCTGCCTCCCCCTCTCACTGGGTAAATTTTATTTAGAAACCAAGTCGTGAACGTCTCTAGATGATTGCTTTACATATTCCTCTTCTTTTTGACCTAAATCACTGCTCCAGAACCTGTGTTAATTTTCAGTTAAGTTTTAATTTCACAATCTGTACCAAATTTTTATTGTCTGGTTTTATCCCTTCCTTTTTCTATCTACTAGAAATGTTCATCAGGCTGCCCCCCTGAGTTCAATCTTTCTTCAGCCATCACTGTCAGACTCCCTCAAGAGATTTCTGCTGTCACCCGCTGGGATCTTGCTTCACCCTCTAGTCTGAATGTTCTGGAAACAACATTATTTTTGGTTTCAACACATGCAATTAATCATGCACATTTATGACCTGCAATCTCCAAGAAGGCTTCAGGATGTACCAATGAGAGGGCTCATGGACTAGCAGGCAAAATGCCAGTTCAGACTTGAGGATACTTGATACTTCAGTATTTCTAGCTCTAATACAAATTGCCTCAATCTGTGTAAAAAGAGACATTGAAGGGCTCTGCCTTTGGGAGAAGGTAGGAGGCAGAAGAGATATTTTTAGAGCTCTTCTCCCTTTCCCCTGGCCTATGTCCCCCAGCCATCTTAAATCATGTTCATCCTGTTCCTCCAGATAGTTCCTTTCACCATTGATTATCTACAACCTGAAAGTTGGCTCAGCCTAGAAACTGTATTGGGCACAAAAATCTTATTAGGGTGGATGGTCATGGGTGGAAAGGTGGTTGCAAAACACATTACAAGGGTGGGTTGGGGATAGGAGCTGAAATCTGGGAGATATTTCATTACTCTGGTAACAGAAACACACAAACAGTGAGAGACAGAAACAAAAATTATTGGTCGTTACAAATTCAGATTCCAACTTGGTCCAATAGTTGTCTCCAAAGTCACTATATTACAAGATTTGATCTCATAGTTTTATTATTATTATTATTATTTTTTACAAATTATAAAAGCAATGTCTGTTCCATATAGCAAAATCACATAATACAGGAGTCTAAAAAAATGTAAAACCTCCCAAAACTAATTCTCTGGAAGGAAAAATTAATTACAACTTGGTAATTTAAAAAATTACCAAAAAATATATGCTTTTTTTTTCAATATAAAATGCACACATAGAAAGACGTTTTTCAGTGGGGGGGGGGGGGTTACTGTTGTATTCTTTTGCATAAATAGGATTACAATAAACATATGTTTCACAATATTCTTTACTCTTATTCTGGTATGGACATCATAATTGTTCTTTTTTTGAGTATATAGATTTGAAGTTTAATGGGTAACTGACTATGGATTGTTATTTACAACCGAGTCAATACTTAATTAATTTGTCCAATGAACAGGGAATAAAAAGTGTGTCTCTTCTTATAAGGTTTCAATTCTATTAGGGAAATAAAGTCAAACCAAATAAATATGTAAATAGGAAAAATTTCAAGTAGCAATAACTGTTCTTCACATAATGAAAATACATTGCTATAATAGAGTCACTGAGTAGTTCCTTTATGTTTTTATGGTAGCTCTTCAAAGTCTCATCCACCAGAACAACAACAACAAAAAAAAGGTATGAGTTTTATGTCATAGTTTCTGTGCAATTAATTTCTCAGGGTTCAAAAATACCTTCCAAATGCCAATAATGGGGGGTTGTTGTATAAACTCTAGCAGACTTTGAGCCATGATATCCTCTAAGGCTAGCTCTTTGTAAGGCAATAACTATGGGTCTGATTGACCTTGGCAGTATTACCGGGTCATATTTTTACATGGCTGAATTGTTCTTGAACAATTTCTACAATGTCCTAGGTACAAATAGCTTTTCTTCAACACCAGGCATGCGTGTCTTATCTTCCTACCTATTCTCCCCACACTCTATTCTTTCATTACTTTTATAAAAGAAGAACTATTGCAGGGTATCCAAAGAAAACGCATCCCCATTGACTTTTTTCTTTCAGCATGTCTTCTTTTCATGCTATGTTATAGTTGAAATATTGCGCTCATGGACTTCTGGTCTGTTCTTAAGACAGACTTTATTTGCGAGTTTATCTTGTTGTTTGGGGGCTCCACTATCACATGGAATAACCACTTTTTCATTTTTATCCTAAGAAGGAAAAGAGCTAAGAAAGGGATGTGATTCTATCAGCAGTTCGCCTAGGAAAAATTCCAATCTTTTTTCTGACCTGCTCTTCAAGGAAACCGCAACGTCATCACAAAAGAGAATGAAATTGCAGTCAATTCTTGACTATCAAAATATTTCCAAGAAAATATCATTTTCGAATAAAAAAGTAAAACCCGTTCCCATGAAAGCAATTATTTTATCTCCATGCTTCAACTCAGCGTTGTGAAGGGGGGAAAGTACTGTCCTAGAAACCAAGAGTCAGGCAAGGTACCAGCAGTGTCCCAGACAGCATATTCGAGCAAAGTAGTTGAAGAGAACTTAAAGATACAGCAATTTACAAAAGGGTACAGAGGGTACAATGAAACCAACGACAGACAGTGAAATGCTGAGGGGATTAGGGTTGCCTTCTCAAGGGCTGAGTGAGCTATAGATGTAGATATAGAAGGTGTGGGACTCTGATGGAAGCTGCAGACATCATCCTACCATCATCACCATTATTCCTGTTGGGGGAATAAATACCTCAACCTCATTTTCCCCCAAAATGGTGTCCCTTGATGCCATCTCCCTTTCGCAGAACCCAACTGGAAGCCTGAGGGGGACAGGAGAGTTTGTGCTTATAGTTCACACATGTCAGTCTCCCATGGCACAGAGCAGTGTGGTAAAGGATGGGGAGGAGTTTCCTGGCAAAGAGAATAAGCTAGCACATCAGATCCTGCCACTGGTAAAATCTTGGGGTCCTGTTCTTCCTCTCTGAATTAGATGGTGGTTGGTGATCATTCCAAGACCTCAGATTCTGTGGATACATCTTATTTGAAGAGGAAGAAGTTCATGGCTGAAAAGAATAGGTGAAAGTTACACAAAAAAAGCTTTAAAAAAATTCTCAGCATCCTTATTTCATATCTTCTATGGTATACTCCAAGGGTGACTTTTCTCCACCTTAAAAAAAAAAAAAAGTTAATGGATAATTAAAATGTCTTGTGTAAAGTATGAATGTGTTACATGGAGTAAACGAGGTATGCTACTTTGGAAAAATTATTTAACTTTTATGTGTGTTTTCTTGAAACATCAATGTAAATGTGAAATGCTTACAGTGTTTGTCATTTTTACATTTTTCTAGATTTAACATACTCATCAAAATTAGATAGCATTGACAAGTTTTGGTTGTCACTAAATTGTAAGCTTGCTGAGAGGGGTACACATGCATTTTTGTGTTTCCTAGTATCTGTGTAATGGGTTTAGCAGTGATTTCATAGAGAATATTTGTATCCTGAGAACTTCCTGTGTGTTAAGCACAATGTTAAATGCCCTTTAAATCATAATCTCCTTCAATCCTCAGGACAAATTTAAGTTAGAGAAGTTAAACAACTTGCTCAAGTCACACAGACAATAAGTGTTATAGCTAAGCGCTAACCTGGGTCTGGGTGACTGATCTATTTGTGCTTCCTACTGGTACGTACATTGAACTGCCACTTCCAAGTGAATAAGTCAAGGGGGATAGGGATATGCAAATGACTTTCTATGCTGTCTGGCAGAGAAGTGCTAAAGACATTGTTGGTGATTTTATTGGGAGCATCATTATCATTCTGCTGAGGAATATGAAAAAGTTGACACCTCCAAGTACATTAAAATGTCGTGGGGAGTATTAGCTACTTACTCAAATGCCTATAATGCAGGATGGAATAAAGCAAGGATCATAAGACAAGTACAAAAATATATACAACGATAGAGGCCCCACTGAACAATACATGGGGTTTCCATGGTGAAGAGAAGAAAGGATGGAGAGAGCATCATGAACAAAGACTCGGAGGCTGGAACACACAGGGTGTGTACAGGAATCTACAAGGGATGTGATGACTGGAACACTGGGAAGTATAGGGAAACACTAAAAGAAAAGACTAGAAAGGTAGGTTGAACTTTGTGAGGGATCTACTTAATTGTACTATCATCAGTACATATTTTTAGAACTTGTTGACAAGAGAGCTCCACATCAAGTGCCATGATGAAATCTAAAAACACGTTGTCTACTGGGTTTTCCTGATCTAGCAATTTTGCAACCTTGCCAGAAAGAAAATGAGGTATGACTAACCACTCCCAATCCTGCTCTCCTCCAATAAATTTTCCTCACTAGAGTCCATGGGAATCTCTTAAAATTCATCTCGAATTATGTTACATTTTGTAACATTATGTTACATTTTCCTTAACACACTTGACTGGCTTCTCATTTCCCAGATTCAACATGCTGACCTCTTCAGCCATATCTCTGAATAGACCCCACCCTAAAGAGGTTCCAAACACCTCAAACTTCTTAAATGTGCTCTTCCTCCTGGCAGCATGCACTTCCTTCACACCTCTGTCCCTGCCTCTAGGCGCCGACTCATCTGTCCCTGCTGGGATGCCATTCCTGTGGCCTCCTTCAGAGGTCACCCTGCCGATCTCCCCAATGCCATTTGTTGCATACCTGTCTTTGTGCATCTGCCACAATATTTTGTTATATTCATTTAGATTTTGGAGGCTTTTTCTTATTTATTTTTATATTCCCAGTTCCTGGAGCAAAGTAGGAATGCATAGATCTTTACAGAGTGAGGGAACAAATGAATGAGGTAGCAGCATTTTCTATAACTAGAAAATATGATATAATTATATTATATAAAACTTAGCTTGAAAGTTATAGAACCAAGAGCTTTCCTGATGGTCTCTTCTTAGATGGTCAGACTTCCAGCACCTTTGTGAATAGCTCACATCTTCTCCACCTCCTTAATTCAATCTCTGAGGTGGCTGTTGAGGTAACCTCTTATATCTTTAACCTGTCCAGGCGGCCATAATATGTTCCTACAGAATTTGTGTGCAGAATTTGTATCGTGTCCTTTTTATTTTAAACATTATCCAAGATCTTTTCCCTTTGGCTTGTGAATTTTTGAAGTTTCTCTTTTGGAAGAGAAACTTTTTCTTTTCCTTCTCTTTACTTCAGTCCCGTGTCCATTAGGTTTAAAGACTACATTCTCTGTTCTGTTTTCTCCCAAGAATTGCTGGAAATCACTTAAACCACTCAAGCTGCATGCTCTCTATCAGTTTATATATTATTCATACACCGGTCAAAAATGATTTGAGATAACTAATTTCATAATTTAGCTTAATGGTTCTCATTTAAGAATGACAAATCAATTAATTAAGAATTGAGTTTTATATAATCCCTTTTCAAAGATAATTTCCTAAATGGCTAAATCTTATCTTCATTAGACTTTATTCTTCAATATTGTTTCTGCCTGGCATTCAACAGTTCTACTTGTTTTTAAACTCATCTTAATGTGGGTCTGCAATAGGGAAGCAAGAGGCTGGTCCCTATTCTACTTATGGAGCAGATAAAGGGATGAGTTAGGAAGACTCCCAGATTCAAGTGCTTAAATGTTATTTCTGTGACTAAATATTTATGTAAATTAAATAGATAGCTTACATCATATAAATATATCCTGTCATCCAGATCTTATTTTAAATCACTTCAATCCTCAAATCTGCTAATACCTAGTATCTCCTGATATCTGTGATGAGAGTTCTGGAAGAATTATGAAAACAGGTTAGGACATGGGGATGATAAGGTGATTGTACAGGCCAGGCCACTTCAGGTGTTAAGGGTTAGTGGGCTTGGGAGGAATGGCTTCTGACTTGGGCAGTCAGGAATCTCTCTGCTGCATCTGTCATCTTCTAGGCTGGGGGTCACCCGAAGGCAAGACAGGAAAGAGGGAATGTGTCAAAGTCAAATAGTTGAGTTTGGAACATGGGGTCCTGGCAGCTGTAACAGCCTGTGACTTGTTCAGCAACATTCAGAGTGACTCATCAGGCACATTTCTCTTAGGTCACTTGTTCATTCTTGAGGCAAATTTTACTTGTCTGAAGAAAGAAAACATTAATATCTTAAGGACCTATCACTAAGATTCATGCGTAGGTAATCAAGTCAGACATTCTGAGCCCACATTTGACCTTCTGTAATTACAGAAGATTAATATCAGCAGACTACCTGAATATTATTCTTTAAACCCATGGTAGCCATAAGATCAATTTTATATGTGTATGTCTATATGTACGTATGTGTGTATCCATTAAATGCCTAATCCTCCATCTATCAAGTATGGCCTTATTTGGGAATGATGTGGCTCTGTCCTCCAGGTGTGGCCATCTCACTTTATCTGACAACTTCCAAAGAATATACAGTCTTTCTTCACACAATGTTGTGCCTGATGGTAGGTGCCAAATAATTATCTCATTTAAACAAAAATTCATTTTTCTACAGATAAATTTCATTTAACCAACAGAATTCTCTGCAACAATACTAACATCAAAGACTTCATCATACAACTAAAAATAACATATAACATATACATAATTATTATAAGTAAAAATATTTGAGTGCCTCTCTGTACTAGGTATTCCACATGTGGTCTTTTACACTCTTAGAACCATCTTGCAAGGTTAGTGTCACAATTTTTGATTTATAGATGAAGAGCCAGAATTTCAGTGAGACCAAACAACTTGTCCAAAATCATCTAAGTAATCAGCGAAATTGCAGTTGGTCCTCAAGTGTGTCAAATTTCAAAGCTCCTCTTCTTTTCTAGACCATTCCTCCTTCTCTACCTCACCGGTTCTTCAATAACCTCCTCCCTCTCCTTATACCAGGAGAGGAGTCAATTCCCAAGAAACTTGGCTAAAATGGAAGATGCTTCTACTCCTCTGGGTAGATCCTCCCATCAAGTGGTGTAGAGGTCATATGACTATTGCTCAGCCTTTTTTCTCTCCTTTTCACTTTCCAAGTTGACTCAACTTATAGGAGCAGTGAGTAAGTTGGCTCTAATTCAGCAGGCTCAGACCCAGCCAAGCAAGACTCCACTGGAGTTTGAGTCCTGTTTCCTCCTCCTCATCCACCCACCTCTCCATTCATTCATTCAACTATCCATGTTCAGTCAGCAAAAATTGTATTCCAGGTACTATCTCATGTGTTAGGGATTTATTCAAAGAAACAGATCTTGCCTTCAGAGAGCTAAGAGTCTAGCAGAGAAGGAAAACATAATTTGCACAAGAATGGGAAGTGTCTAAAGGTTAGTAAAGCTATGAGAAGGACAAGATCGACTCTTCTTTGTGGATCAAGAAAGTTTTTATACGAGAAATGTTTGAGCTGGCTCAGCTGGCATGAAAACACTGTAGACTCAGGAATTTTCCCCGACCCAGGGCAGCTTTCCCCAAAGCACGCTTTTGCCAGATGATTTATGAATTGAGGTATCACTGTGCTTTCTTGTCAGCATGCCATGGGATGGAGTGTTGATGAGAGGAACTTTTCATCTCTGCAACACAGAGGAGAATCTTTGTTATGTGGAGGTGCACACCTTGGGATTTATCATCACTCTGAGACACAGTGCTAACCGTTCGAAGTGATCAATAATCTTTTGTATGACATCCGACATGTGTGCTTCAAGAACCCAGTTCTCATGTTTCCGAAGACTTCAGAAGACTCTCCCACAAACTTGTGATGACATGCCTAAGCTCAAATTAAAATCAGTCTGTAGAATGATGGCCTGCCAGGACACAGTGGAGGCAGGCAAGCATCCTGGTGCTTTTTAAAGCACCAGAGCAGAGAAGAATGTGAATCTAAGTGGAGCGGTTGAAAATAGCTGTATGCTTAGCCATTAGCAGCTGTGGCTGCAAATCAAGGGCCAATCTCATCTAGGCGGTGTAGACAGGCCCCTCCAACATGCATCATTCTTATCTGAGCTCCACATAGCCTTGCCTGATTGGTGATAGAATGATTAGCTCTGTTTTCAAACACAAAACCAAATTATGCATGTGAGCTTGACAGTGAATATTATAAAATGCCTGGGATAAAGTCATGTACCAAGTCCGTTCATTCTTTTGAGTGCTCTCTTATTTGCAGAATACCCACTGCATTCAATATAATGCTTCACATTTTTGGAATTGGCGTTCCACGGATTATATTGTCACTTCGATTTAATGTGATTCCTATGGTCTGTGCTCTACAATCATGTTTTTCCTAATTGATCTCTGTTGAATAGAGTCTAAATATAAGCCCAACTTAAAAAAAATCACTGTACTTAAATTCTAGCATATTTGAATTAACAGACCCCATGAAAATGTAAAATTTTATGAACATATTTAATCTTGAAGCAATTCTAGAATTTGGTGTTTCATACTGTGGAAAACTACTGTGTAAAATATGTTTGCCAATTGCTATTGAAACCATTTGTATTAATAACCTTTCAGAGAAGAAGTAGAATATGAAAGGCTATTATTAAGTTTTCAAGTGACTTTATTGAATGAAGGTGGGATCATTATCAGAGCTTCCAAAAATGATTCAAAATAGGGATTCCCAGTTCTAGTCCTGAGTAAAGGAGACACTATCAGTTTAGGAAACAGTGGGGCTTGACCTTGTGTCCACTGAGTCCTTAAAGATGGAGGTCAAGCCTTTTGTTTCATCCCTGCACACCCAGCTCCCCAGAGGGGGTTGGCATAAAGGAGAGGCTTAGTATACATTTGTTGAATTGGTGTGTGAGGCAATATACTGTTGTGAAACCAGTCAACGGCCAAAGAAGTAGGATCAGTTCAGTGTCTGGGTCAAACATGTGGAAATGGGGTCAGGATGACCTCTCTGAGCTTCAGTTTCTTTATCTCTAAAGCATAGCGGCTTCTTCATAAGGGTGCTATGAGATCAAATGCAATAAACACATACAAATGTTAAGAATAATGCTTGACCTTTAGCAAGAGGTCCTTTAAATGCTTGTAACCTCCATCTCTACCCATCCTTCTATGGCTTCCCCACCCCTCAACCCTTAGCCTAGAGTGTGTGTGTGTGTGTGTGTGTGTGTGTGTGTGTGTGTGTATTCTGTTACGGCAAATACATTGAATGGAAACCAGACTTGGAAATTGGTCCCAGCCTAATCTCTTAACCTCTAGATTTTGGTTTTCTCATCTGTAAAATGAGGAAATTAGACTCATTCTCCAGATCCTTCTACTTCTAGGTTTTAGCTTGAAGCCTTCTAATTCTCATTTAATTCTTATAAATTAAACAGTCTGTAATTATCTAAATTAATAAGTACTATGTAGGGGCATGATAGACCCACTACCATTTATACCAATATCTGTCCACTTGATTTTAAATATCTTTTCTATAATTCTATGAATTTTCCTCACATTTTTAAGGCATCAGCTACATATCAGGTAAATCTTACTAGAATAATTGCAATTTGGGTATTCTTTTTTTCTTTTTTTTTTTTCAAAAATCTTAGCCAACCAAAAGTTAATTTAAGTAAAGCAGATATCTATGAGTTAATTAATTTCTTTTTTTTTTTTTTTTTTAAAGATTTTATTTATTTATTTATTTATTTGAGAGACAGAGATCTCAAGTTGCAGAGAGGCAGGCAGAGAGAGGGAGAGAAGGAAGCAGTCTCCCTGCAGAGCAGAGAGCCCGATGTGGGGCTCGATCCCAGGACCCTGGGATCATGACCTGAGCTGAAGGCAGAGGCTTTAACCCACTGAGCCACCCAGGCGCCCCAGAGTTAATTAATTTCTTGATGTTTTAGAAAGTAGTTCAGAATCTTCAAAACTTTCATTTTCATTTTAGGGCTATTAGATATTGTGCTATAATATTGTGAACATGTTGGGAGGTGGGGTGGAGTAGATAATTTTTGGTTAATAAAGAGTTTTTATCAATAGAATTCTGAGTAGCAAAAATTTCCCTGAAGCAAAAGGAGAATTATAATGGCATGGAAAGACAAAAACAAATTCATATGATTTATTGTATTCCTCAGATTTTTTTATCTTGAAGTCTACATAAAAGCAGTCATGACCATCTTGAATTTCTTCAACAGTGATATTCCTTTTGAAAGAGTAGTTCTAAGTATAGGAAATATTAAAAAATTTCCAATCTCATGATAGTTCTTAGTTACTGGACTTTGTGTTCAGAAAGTGTTGTCAGTCTTCACTCATTAGAAATGCAATGAGAAAAATAATGCTTCTATTATTAATTCATGGACTGTAAAAGAATAATTAAATTCTCTTTATGTATTCTTTCTATCTAGTAGTATTGTTTTATTACTAAGATTAAGTGCGTGGCTTTGTAAAAAGATTGCTCTCCATGATGATTTTAGAAAACTAAATGACCAAAAATATTCTAACACAAAAGTTAGTATTTGTAGAAACCACTTCTGTCTCCTTTGGAGAGCCTACAAAAAGAGATTCTACCTGAGACAAATGACTCCATATTTTTTAACATAGAATATTTTCTTTCTTACCTAGGAATTGAGTTCATGGATCAAAAAGCATAGTTGATATAAGACAGGGTGACAAATTATCTATCTACCATCCACTGAGCACAATCCACGTGGTTTGGGTTGAAGAACTCCTTTTCAGCTATAGAATAATGGTGAGGTTACTTGATTGATAGCTTTTGTCCACCTTAAGACACTGATTTTAAAGCTCATGTATGCTGCTTAATTCCTTCATCAGGTACTACTTGGTGTCTAATAGACACAGCTATTAAAGATGGCCTTTTAATTAGGACTTTGAAAACAACACATTTTGGCAAATCTCATCTAGACATCAGAGTTAGCAAAAGGCAATGGTACCATTAAGTGATTTTCATTTCTTGAATTTTCTTTTGCATTTTAAAAACTTCAAAGTTAAAACAGCTTTTAATTGCTTCCTGGAATGAATCTTGGACCTATAATCAAGCATACAGAAATCCATGTTTCATGTTGCTGTGGGAGACCCATAATGACAGGTCCTAGTATACTTATTTTTAAATGATAGCAACCTGAAATCATCAGTCTGAATCCATGAATTTGCTGGGGAGTGGGGAGGAAAATGTTGCATTTATGCAGGATTGTGGTTTTTCCTTTGGGTAGTGTTATTTGGAATGATTATGGAGTTAAGGGACTCAAGTATTTTTATGGTTTCTTGGGGTGTTTCATATCGATATTTTTTTTCTCTTCGACATATCTTTTAAATAAACTTTCACAAAAATGCTTTCTAAAGGTGCTCTGTCAATGTTTAATTTTCACCTTTTGTGTAGTAATGTGTTGTGCTTCTTTCCAGAATTTGAATTTTTCTAAAACTTTAATACACTGTCACTTTAAAAAAAAAAATGGAAAGGAATTCAAATACTGAAGAAAAATGACAGTGTTTCTTTTTCACTTTAAATACCAAGGATTTTCTTCATCTTTTGTTACCAGCTTTCCAGAAATTGTCCATGATTTCATTCATTTGTTCATTCATTCATTCATTCATTCATTCATTTATTGAATAATTACTCAGGTCTTAAAGAATTCAGACTGACATACATGCCTTGCAATTTCTGTTCCCCTCTTTTAATGAAGTAGTAAATATTACTTGAGTTTCACATTCCTACCTCAGCAATCTATAGTTTGAAAAGGAAACTTCGGTCCTCATACTAAGAAACGTTGGTTCCCTTTATTGAGATCAATTTTTTTTTTTTTTAAGATTTTATTTATCCATTTGAGAGTGAGAGAGAGCCTGAGAGGGGAGAAGGTCAGAGGGAGAAGCAGACTCCCGGTGGAGCTGGGAGCCTAAAGCAGGACTTGATTCTGGGACGCTGGGATCATGACCTGAGCCAAAGGCAGTCGCTTAACCAACTGAGCCATCCAGGTTCCCTATTGAGATCAACTTTGAGGGCACAAGTGTCCAGGTGAGTTCCACAAGTAGCATTTTGCCTCAGAGTTAACTCTAAATAGAGGTATTGCAACATTTAAGATATTATCTTTAGGAATCTCAATATGGCCTAGATGATCCTGGTTTTTAATAATCCATGGGGTACAAATTTTTAATGTTGGTGTTTCCTCAACCTCATTCCCCCATTAAAGAAGAAGAAGAAGAGAAAGAAGAAGAAGAAGGAAAATAAAATTAAAACAACAAAAACAGAAGCTCAAAAAAGGGGGCACCTGGGCGGCTCAGTGGGTTAAGCCGCTGCCTTCGGCTCGGGTCATGATCTCAGGGTCCTGGGATCGAGTCCCATATCGGGCTCTCTGCTCAGCAGGGAGCCTGCTTCCCTCTCTCTCTCTGCCTGCCTCTCTGCCTACTTGTGATCTCTGTCTGTCAAATAAATAAATAAAATCTTTAAAAAAAAAAAAAAAAAAAAAGAAGCTCAAAAAAGTGAAGCTGCTTGACCAAAGTCATATGACTAGTAGGTGACAGAGCAAGAAAACAAGCCTGTTCTCCTGAGCACAGTAAACTTTCATCAGAGCATTAGACCATGATTTGGAGCCAGGAGTCTAGAGATGAAAAAAGAGATTTTCTTCAATGTATTTTTGATAGAGAAGGAAGCCAGGAATGACCATCAGGCAAGTTTCCTACGTCAAATTCCCCCTTGTCGGACTGTAATCCTAGTCCAGGCCTCCAACCCATCCCCCGCCGTTCTTCCTTCATGGATGACTCATTTAGCCTTGACTGGTAGAAAATAATGGTTTCTTTGTTCTAGCCAAGTTGTTATGCAGATACAAAGAGGAGTACTAGAAGAAGAAGATAGGAAGTCTCCAAAAAAAAGAGAGAAGAAACATTTGCCAGGCCACTTGTGATAAGTCTATTTTCTCAACCCCATGCCAAGACAATCTAGTTTGACCTGCTATTTTCTGAAAAGAAAAATCTCTTACACGAACAGCCTCCCCAAAGTATAAAAATCAAATTAATTTAGTTACCTAATTGACTTGCTGAAAATAATAACCTATCGATAAAATTGAGGCTGTCCTGAAAAGCACAGAATGTCCAGTCACTGTAAGCATAAGGAACATGAACATGGAATACTGAAACCTGCCACCCGAAGCGGAGTCCTCAGACCAGCAGCATGACTTGAGAGCTTGTTAAAAATGCAGAATCTCAGGCTACAACCCAAGTTTAACAAGATCAGCCTGTGCGTTTCTGATGATCCCCAGGCAATTTATATGCACATTAAAGTCTAAGAAGCACTGATTTAGAACACCGGGACAAAGACTGTTTAAGCGAGTCTAAAGGCTAGCCATCATAGGCTAGACGGTCCCAGCCCTTTTATTTTTCTAGTTTCTTTTGACCGTAATTTTTTAGTCTTCAAGACAGGCGCCCCTTGGGTAGCTGTCCCTGTGACTCATAACGTTCATGAACCATTGAAAGTACGATGTTCAGAGTAGGGCCTGCTGCTCCATTTCTCGATTTTAAATGGTTATTTTATTGCAATTCTCTTGACAACCAAGTGAAGCAGAAAACCACACGTGCCTTTTTACTTTTCTCAACATTTCTTAACATCAAAAAAGGCCACTGCCTTCAGTTCTTGGTTATCAAGTGCTAACCGAGTAGAAAATGGCGTTGAGAGGTTCATAAAAACAACAACAACAAAACACCTTTCAGTCGTGATTTTAACTATTTGGGTCACCCTAATCCCTCTCTACCTTTATCAGGGATTACTAATGATTTATCAAATTCACAGATTTTTAGTTTTGCCTTCTCTCCCTTCTATTTGCTTCTCTGATCCACTGGCTAAAGGTAATGGAATTAATAGTGATTAGGATAAGCTAGGAGTATCAAGGGTCCCTGGGCTGGGTAATTGAGAAGAGTCATTAAATTATCACTGCCACTAATATTTATTGAGTTGGGGGGCGTCTGGGAGGCTCAGTGGGTTAAGCCTCTGCTTTCAGCTCAGGTCATGACCCCAGGGTCCTGGGATCGAGCCCTGAATTGGGCTCTCTGCTCAGCAGGGATCTTGCTTCCTCCTCTCTCTCTGCCTACCTCTCTGCCTATTGTGATCTCTGTCAAATAAATAAATAAAATCCTTTCAAAAAAATATTTATTGAGTTGACTGTGTGATAAGCTGTGCTAAGGGCTGAGTATTTATTACCTGGCTTAATCTACATCTTCTCGGTACCATCAGGACCCACCACAGACTGACATGGTTCCAATAGAGGAACTGTTGGATAATACTAAGTTTTCTTCACCTTAATAACCTCTTGTCTAAGGACTTACTTCTTTAGCATCTGTGCGTCCTTCTACATCTTGAAATATATATATCTATTCAATGCCCTTTTTCCCAGGAAAACAAGAATGCAGAGGAAGAGCTAATCAAACCCTATAATTAAAAATTTGACCTAAAAACGTACTGGTTACAAACACACATTATTTTGTTTTTTTTAAGACTTTATTTATTTAGTAGAGAGAGGGGTGGGGGGCGGAGCAGAAGGAGAGGGACAAGCAGACTCCGCATTGATCTTGCCCTTCCTGGCCTCCAGAACTGGGAGAAATAAATTTGTTATGTATAAGTCACCCAAACGATGATATTTTGTCAGAGCAGCCACAGCCAGGACACTATGTGAAACAATATATTTTTATTTATTTATTTATTTATTTTAATTTGACAGAGAGAGATCGGCAGTAGGCAGAGAGGCAGGCAGAGAGAGAGAGAGAAGGGAGGAAGCAGGCTCCCTGCTGAGCAGAGAGCCCGATGTGGGACTCGATCCCAGGACCCTGAGATCATGACCTGAGCTGAAGGCAGAGGCTTAACCCACTGAGTCACCCTGGCGCCCGATACAATATATTTTTATGCAGAGAAACTTTTCAAGAACACTTGCATTCTATATATGGAAGCTGACAGATATTTATTCTTTAAAAAGAGCATAGACATGCAAGACGGGGTGCATCCTTGCCTTTTCAAGACACTTAGGGCTCTGAATCTTCTTATGGTTTGGGATAATAGTAATTATTATTTGGTGTCCCTCATGTTCTGGTCACAACACTAGGTTTGTTGGTCACATTAATACACATTGTCGGGATGCCTGGGTGGCTCAGTCAGTTAAGTGTCTGCCTTTGGCTGGGGTCCTGATGGTCTTGGGATCGAGTCCTGTGTTGGGCTCCTTGCTCAGTGGGGAGTCTGCCTCTCTACCTGACGCTCCCCCTGCTTGTGTTCTCTTCATTCTCTCTCTGACAAATAAAAAATCTAAAAAATCTAAAAACAAAAACAAAAACAAAAAAACATGTTGTCGTCACATTAAGTCAGTGAGTAGGTATTATTAGATTCACCCCATAGATGAGGAAAATGAGATTTAAAAATTTGAAGTAGTTTGCCCAACTTTCCAGGGAAGTGGGAGAGCCAGAATGGGACACCAGGTCTGTGAGAAACTCTGCGGTGCATTTGCTCGTGCTGGGGAAAGCTAAGGGAGGGTGATTTGGATAACAGGTGCCATTTGGCCAAATTACCCTGTTAGATAGACTTGAAAAGCCGATTAAAGCTACTGATTGATCTGTTGAAAGCATTATACCTGGGGAGAACAATCAGCCAAATAAACAAGATGTTCTGGTGAACAACTGCCCTCACGTGTAATGATTACTCTACTTTTGAAAAGTAGGTGATACTAACTCCGTAAGAAATCTCGCAGTGGTTTATTTTAAATTAACCTCCTCCTGTTTCCTATTTGGAAAAACAGTATCCTTATTTTTTTATTTTTATTTTTTAAAGATTTTATTCATTTATTTGACAGAGAGAGAAATCACAAGTAGGCGGAGAGTCAGGCAGAGAGAGAGAGAGAGAAGCAGGCTCCCGCCGAGCAAAGAGCCCGATGCGGGGCTCGATCCCAGGACACTGAGATCATGACCCGAGCCGAAGGCAGCGGCTCAATCCACTGAGCCACCCAGTATCTTTATTTATCATTCTGGAGCTGTTTGCAGGCCTCTCCTTGTCATGTTTATTATCACGAATTGTTTTGTGATGACTGATTGTCCCAAATCAAGGACGGCAAGATAGCCTTGCCTTCAGTTAAAACCACCAGAGGGACTGGCAGAGGTCAGTAGGATACACCAAAAAGCAAACACCCCACATGCAACCAGTGGCGTCATATAGAAGTTCAGTGTGTCATATTTAAAGATGATGAGAACATGCTCATTTTATACTTACCTGGCAGGGGAGATACCATGATCACGAAGGTGGTTTTCCCAGGGCGAGGCTTATCCATTGCACTCCGGATGTGCTGACCCCTGCGATTTCCCCCCAAAGAAAGACAATTATCATATGATCTCCCTGATATGAGGAAGTTGAGAGGCAACGGGGGAGGTTTAGGGGATAGGAAAGGAATAAATGAAACAAGCTGGGATCAGGAGGGAGACAAACCATAAGAGACTCTTAATCTCACAAAACAAACTGAGGGTTGCCGGGGGTGGAGGGGTGGTGGTGGTGGTGGTGGTTGGGTTACAAACATTGGGGAAGGTGCGTGCTATGGTGAGTGCTGTGAAGTGTGTAAACCTGGTGATTCACAGACCTGTACCCCTGGGACTAATAATACATTATACATTAATAAAAAAAAATGAACACGCTCATTTATAAATGTCCTACTTTCATTAATGGGAAAGCACATGACAGTTATTTTAATTAATTCCAAATCATTGTTAAAACATTTTTTGAACATGGAACTTCTTTTGTTAACTGAAGTTCACTTAAATCTTGGATAATATTTTTAATGATTTATTAATTTTACCCATTAGTAAATTTGACTCCATTGTAACCCACTATGCAAACATAGCACATATTCTCCAGTTACCATAAATTGCTGAATGTTTTAACTTGGGAATAATCTAGTGCAACATTCTTACCAATGAGGAGAGTGAATACAGAGAAGTCACATAGCTATTAAATGTCGATGTTTGGACATTGACCAAGACAATTGACTTCAAGGCAAATGCCCATTCTAGCAAACCATAGTGATAGTGTGTCTCTGAAACGGCAAAATCATCATTTTGTGTAAGTAACACTTGTTCCCCACTGGGGTAATATTTCATGACATGACACATATAATTGTCATACCAGGAGGTTAGGAAGATCTTTTAAAGTAGGACCCATGTCATATCTAGTTTTGATTCTACACAGTGCATAACTCATTTCAGGGGTGCTTTGCATGTTGTTGATTTTTGGATTTTACCCAAACCCTTCCTATAGATATCATCCCATCTATGATCAAAAAGGAATGTTGACCAGTAAACTTTTTTGGGGGGGGGGAGGGGGTCCATAGAAAACAGATCTTCATACATTGGAAAAGTATTCTATTTTGTTGTTGTTGTTGTTGTTACCTCTTATATCAAACTAGTATTTTGTGACCCTTTACAAAAGAAAAGTATTTTAACCACTCTTCCTTAGGTATGGGGTTGAAAACATTTGTAAACTGAATTAGTTCTACTGGTTACCCGAATGTCAACATATACAGGCACTGAGATATTTTGCGTCAAGGATCGTAACATCGTTTAAACACAGTGGCCTTAAATAAAAAGCAAACATTCTTTTCTCCCTTACGTGGACCATGTAGAGGAACAAAAACCTATACTATCGACTAATTCTTGCTCTTAAATGACCGTTATGGACTTTCAAGTTAGCACGTTCCCAAAGCAAATGGGATTGGGGAAGGGTTGGCTTGACACCTTAGCTGTTACTACTCTCCTGTCAGCTGTCACTGTGGGCCTAAAGCAAACGAGAACCACTCTGAGCTGAAACCCAGTTGCTGCCAAAGTGAGTGAGGAGGGCAGGGAAAGATTGTGTTACTCAGTGACAGCTGCATCTTTCCAAAAGAATTAGCTACCTAATTCCTCTAATGAAAATGTACCTTTTCTATAAATTGGAAGAGGAATAAAAATGGAAATAGAATTGGTGTTTTTACCAAGACTCAACAACCTTCCTAATCTGATGCTAAAGCAATTAAAAAAAAAAAAAAAGACATAACTATCTGTATATTCTTTGATCCAGTGGAAGTTTTCAAATTTCTGGGCCTGTGGTTTTAAGTGCTCGGCCCTCCTTGGTAAGTCGGTGTTAAGGATTCCTAATCTAAACCATAGAAAATTTAACCATTGTGTTTCTTGGGAGAAATTTCTTATTTTATTTCTTCTTCCTTTTTTCATTCAGGATCTCACAACGACCTTCACAAGAACTATTACAAAAGGGAAGCAAGGTCACCTATAAACTTGATGACACGCCATCCTGAAACTGCTCGCTGTCTTTTCTGCTTAAGGATGGGAGAGTTAAATGAGATGACATTTGAAGGTTTTCTTGCCCCAATGTCCTGTGAGATTCAGATTTTAACTGTTATAATTACATACCCTCTCTGGCTCTTAAAACCAAATCTGCCCTTTGCTTATGATCTTTTCCACATGAGTCTTTGATGTCTCATGGCGTGTCTCATGACAGTATGACAAAGTGCCACGTTGTTTTCAGATCTTCATATGAGGATACAGACAGGTGTAACCATCTCAACCCATGAATGCAAACACTCCTCTGCCCTGTAGAAAGGTTGAGTTCTTTTCTTTAAACATTGCTCTCCACCAACATTAAAATACAAAATCCTAACTGATCTTCTAGATTTTGAGATTTACATTTGATGTTCAATTTCTTTTATTTATCTTTTGTCTTGCTCTTTCAGGTTGCTCTGTCTTCTAAGCTGTTGTTGAACCATTTGGTTATCACTGGGAATTTCTGTTTCAAATAATTTATTTCTTCCAGATTCAACCATTGCCTGCCTAGGGAGTTATTCCCTAACATTTTGCATCTTCAAACCTTAATAGATGGAAGTGGAGAGGAGTAGAGGATTGAACCACTAATGAGGTCTTTCCTCTTCCTTAAAGATACTCTAGGGTGTTATAAGTGCTGATAGTGGGACTTTCTTAATAAAATTACCTGTAGTTCTTGTCCTCTGAAGGCAACAATTATAGAAGTAAGATCCCCAATCATCTTCTTGTCTCTTCCACATGTGTGGCAATATATTGTTCTACTTATTGTGTTAACACCAAGCTAGGGAGTTCTATCAAGGAGCTGGGAGTATTGACCTAGGAGTGGGGACCCACTCTAATTACTGTCTTTTTAGAATAAGAACTGAAGATAATGACTAATCGTGTTTTCAATGAAAAAACTTAGTTCTCTTTAGTCCTATCATACCATAACTTCTCATATGGGGCTGATGGAATCTTACGGCTAACTTCTTCCTCCATCCATCCGCATTTATACTAAATGAGGTGCTTATGGAAAATAGATAAAACTTGAATCTCTTGTTTCCTTATTATCTTGTATAGAAGTGTTGTGATTTACCTTCACTAGTTAAACAGCAGGTGCTTAAGCCTTTTCTTGACTTTGGAGGACTGATGTTCTCACAGTTTCTTCTCCTTTTTTATTTATTTATTTTTGGTTAGTCACTTTTTCTTAACTGTATGGAAAGGACTATTTTTTCTTCTATAGCAGCAATACTACCTTTTAGCCTCTTAATATCCTTAAGTACAGTTTATACTAGGAACTTAATAAAAAGAATGACAAAGGAAGTGAGAAAACCGAAATTTGTCATATCAAATATGTTGACAAAACCTTGTCCCAAACACTGTCGATCACCTGTGCAACATTGATTCATTTCTCTGGTCCTCCTTTTTCACTTATCTACCTTTCTTTGCAGTCATATACTTGAAGGGAACTCATCAATCCACTCCTGGTCTCAGGGGTAGGTCCTAACTGGTCTAAAACAAACATGATGGTTCCAATGCTTTTGTCCATGACTGGTTTAAGCTAATGAGCTAAACATCTGGGATTTTTTTTTTTTCCCTCCTGAAACCTGTACATGGAAAAGGCGGCTCTATTATTCTTCCCTGGCCATTGTTCTCTCTGGATATGTCATCCAGACCTGTTTTAATCATCTTATGCCCTTACAGGAAACAGCAATAAAAGAATCCAAGGCACAGAAGAACTCAAAGGTGGGCCCTGAAGATACCATGCCTTAGGGCTCCCCAGTCTCTGGGCTTCTTGCTAGAAGAGATAATTCACATCCTTATTGTTGAAGCAAGCCCAATCAAGAATTTATGTGACTTGAATCTATAATCATCCTGATAAAAAATTATTCCATATTTCTATTTTTCTGGAATGTCTAAAAATAAGACTTAAAGCAGTATACTCTGCCCTCCCTTGGGATCGTAGGTCTTGTAGAAAGCAATGAGGAAAGTAATGAGGGAGTAAGAATTAGGTTATGTTTACATACATGCAGCAATACAGCTATGACCAAAATATTTAATCTAAAATGTCCTCACAATTCCAAAAGTTTGACTTTAAGAAGTATTAATGAAAATTCCATTATTCCCCCTGATGTTTATAACTTCTGATTAGAGATCATGAGAATGTGGAATGACCATTGGAATATAGAATGATGGAATCTTCCAGTCCCCATTGGCCACTACCAGACCTGTATTGTGCATCCCACTTTAGCATGGACAATCGGGAAGCCTTGCTATGTGCACTACAGGGGTAAGCAAGAGTTGGATATTTCATTTTTGCCTTTCCTTATGGTGTCGCTCATGCACAGAGACCATCATCAAGTAAACACCCTTCAGTTCCCATTTGAAGAAAGGAGATCTGTATTATTTTACCTTAAAGCGCACAACAGAAAGAACTTGATGCAATTCCACATCTAGTTTCAGAAATCTGCTGCATGAGAAGTCTTAGTAATGGATTTGAATGCATCCTAGAGTTTATTGTGCCAATATCAATTGAATTAAGACTTCAAACCTTTTCAGGGAACTTCTCATCCTTCATTTCAATTGAATGCACAGACTGTTTTCAGCTACTGAAGAGCTGGCCCTGAAACGCAAAATGACTACCTCTCAACCAAGGTGGATCACAGAAACCCACAACATCAAGTTTTGATCAGGATCCAAAATTTTTTTTTTTTTTTTAAGTATAGACAATGATTGCTACTCTTTCCAGATTGGGACAGAAGTCCCAGACTCTAGAATTTTGCCCTGCTCCGGCCACTTTATTTCTGTGTAATTAGGCAATAATTTACCTCCTTGAATTTCTGATTTTAAAAAACTGACATTAGAGGTGCCTAGGTGGCTCAGTCGGTTAAGCATCCAACTGCTCTTAGTTTCAGCTCAGGTCTTGATCTCAGCGTTGTGAGTTCAAGCCCTACCTGAAAGAAAGAAAGGAAGAAACTGATATTAAAACGACAACAACCAATTTTGCCAAATAGGTTCAAAAAAGATTGTCAGAAAAAATATATGACAAACAAAAAGGGACTATAAAAATATCAGGTACCACTATTTTTATTAGTCTAACTTTCATTTGGGAGAAGACTTAAAAACATGCCCAAATTGGTTGCATTCTAAAGCACTGAGATGCCAAACTTGGGTGTAAGGACACTTGGACCTCCTTACGGACCCCCAGCTCTACACTTCCCAAGTATCATCAAATTCATGACCTCTTTGTTTTATCTTTTTAAATTTAAAATGGTGTTAATTTATCAGAAGCCTATTAAGTTCTTATTATATCCTGATCTTCTTTGGGACATGAAGGATACAAAGACATGTAAGAAGCCTATAATCTAGCAGCGGGAAGGGCCCAATTAGAAAAGATAATTATGGGGCAGTAAGACCATGGTATGGGCAGAGGAAATGGGAAATCTGAGGCAGAATACCTGTTCCAATTTGAGGTTCTTGATCTCAAGTGCTGAGCAAAAATATTATTTAATTTCTCCCTAGTAACCAGTTCTCATTAATTTTCTCAAGTATCCCAGAACAGTATAGCCAATATGAACCCCGATGTAGACTTCCAAGGTTCTACAGATTCCCCCACCCCCAGAAGTTTTAAAACAGATGCAGAAGAAGGCTCACTAAATGATTCATTTTCAGCTCAACTTTCATTATGTTGATAGCATTTTTGAGGGCAAGGGATATACCAGAGCCCTCTGAATGCCAAAAGGAGAATGAGGTTGTTGGCTAAGGGTGTGTTGAATAGGTTAGGATGTTACGCCTGAAATACTTCTTTTTCTTCCTGAGAATTGTGTTGATGGCATGTTTTATGGGAGTCCTTAGTTGGAAGAAAGTTGAGGCAAAGGGAAGGTGCGTTATTTGCAAGAATTTTAATCATGAGAATAGATGAAAGGGAAGAGGTAATAGAATTAAGAATCCTGATTGATAACTTGTTGAATTACCACTTAGAGTTTTAAAACAATTACTCTAAATACACCTTTTTTGTAATAAGTAGACGTCTAACCAAAGCAGAAGGAATACAGTTTCATTTTACCATCCATTCCTGTAGGACCCATCCATTCACTACTAACATGTGGCTAGGAAGTTGGGAATAAATGCACAAAAACATACATCCCAGCTGACTCACTGACCATATCACTGTGGCAAGTTCCATGCTATTATTTGGAAATTTTCTTACCTTCTGAAATTGAAATCAGGAAGTGAATACTTATTTAGATGAAAAATGGAGCTTGGGGCACCTGGGTGGCTCAGTGGGTTAAGTCTCTGCTCCGGCTCAGGTCATGATCTCAGGGTCCTGGGATCAAGTTCCACATCCGGCTGTCTGCTCAGCAGGGAGCTTGCTTCCCCCCCTCTCTCTGCCTGCTTCTCTGCCTACTTGTGATCTCTCTCTTCCTGTCAAATAAATAAATAAAATCTTAAAATAATAATAATAATAATAAAGAAAAATGGAGCTTAACAACAACAACAAAAATTAATCAATGTTTTGGCAGTCTCACACTGCTTAATCATGCTACAAATAGTGAATGGGCTTTTACACACAGACTCTCTTACTGGTGGCCCTAAAGGAACTTTCTGTGTTCCTCCCCACACTGGTGTCTCTCCTGCCACGTTTCAACTATCACCCTTATGGGTGTTGGAAACTCAGTGATCACTCCTCCATAGTGTTCAGGTGACTATTGTTGTAGTCAGTTAGCCCAACATTTAGCAGTTTAAAATGACTGCTGCTTTCTGCTTACAGTTTTATGAGTCAGAAATGTGTCACCTCTTCACTGGGCAGTCCTCCCTTAGGGTTCTTATGAAATTGCAGTCAGTTTTTGGTTATCTGAAGGCTCAACTGGACTGGGTGTCCAAGATAGTACACTCATAGGGTTGGCAGTTGTAGCCGACCACTGTCTGCAGCTCAGCTGGAGTGTGGGCCAGAAGGTTTACATGTAGCTCACCAGCGTGGCAGTCTCGGGACAGTTGTATTCTAACCTGGCTAGTTGCCAGGTTAGGATTGCCACGTGAGACTAAGCGGAACACCCAAAGAGGAAGTAAACAGCATTGGTTGCTAGCGAAGTTGTTGGTTTAGGTGCACAGCCTGATTCACTCCCTCCTGTACCCTGCTCGCTGATTGGTCATGTAAGCGTATATAAGTGTGTAGACTTGTGGAAATAAAGAGAGAGAAGATGCATCTGAACCAGAGTTCTTGTCGTCCTTGCGGGGCGAGGGCGATAGAGAGGCAGGCGGAGAGAGAGAGGGAAGCAGGCTCTCAGCTGAGCAGAGAGCCCGATGCGGGGCTCGATCCCAGGACCCTCAGATCATGACCTGAGCCGAAGGCAGAGGCTTTAACCCACTGAGCCACCCAGGTGCCCTGACAGTTGTATTCTTATACGGAACCTCAGGGCTGTAAAACATGAGTGTTTCTGCTCACAAGATAAAAGCCACATTGCCTCTTGTGACCTAACAAATCACATAACGTTACCTCTGCCATGATCTATTGGTCACAAAGAAGCAAAGAGCTCACTTAGATTCATAGGAGGGACTTTAGTCTCCACTCCTGATGCAGGAGTAGCAAGCTCTCAACGAACATGGGGGATGAGAGATATTTGGTGCACATCTTCGGAAAAGAAAATGTACCCAAAGTGGTGAAATACTGCTCTGCATGAATTTCAATACTGTTTATTAGTTCTGCTGTTGAATATTCTATAATATTGCTAATGTTGCATTAGCTCAGTTTCATAATCTTTCTAGTTCTCTTGATATTTATTTTTCTTCCTTCTTTTGATGTAGTAAAAAAAGAATCACTTAGTGGAATCCAATTTGCTGGTTTCAAATACAGGTTAGTCTCCATGTAAAGCTGTAGTATTAGATTATAGAAGATACACAGTTTACTAGGAATACTTGCTCCCTTCACTTCCATATTCCAGTCAGGTGGCCTGCTTGTTTTTACACATGGAATGCTTCCTTGTAATCAGACTTGGTCTGGGAAGGAATTCTGGAAGTTTCTTCACATTACAGAACTTCTGGCTCACCATCATGCTTATTATTAACCTTGATTCCCCAATGTCTGTTACTCAGAGCCACTATCTAGATGCAAAAATACTGGCCTGTGATTTTTGAACCCTGGGCTATGCACCTGTGTGTTGTTTGGACAGCTAGGACTCCTGCCTTAATAACATTCTTGAACTTGACCTTTGGTATCAGTCCTTATCTTGTGGAACTCTAGTTCTTAACCACGGATAGATCACCTTAAGAATGAGAGTAGGAAGGCTGTTCATAGTTCTTTCAACAGACATTTTAAGATCAAATGTTACCTTAATATAAGATTGCTTTGTGATATCTGAGCACAGTATTTTTGATTCTCACTAGAATCTAGGTTCTCTGGATGGTATAACATGCTGATTAAGAGCTTAGTATTAAGAATTAAATATTCTTAAGAGTTGAATCCTGGGCATGTAACTCCCTGGATCTCAGTTTTCTCATCTTTAAAATGCAAATAATATTAGAATCTACAAGAAAGTATTGTTATGGAAAATAAATGAGATAGTGAAGCTCTACCCCTTGGTCTAGTAACTGCACTTCATAAATACTCAACAGTATTAGGTGTTATTATCATCATCATCCTCATTATTTAAAGTAGGAGTTTTACTTTTCAGCTTTGTATATCTAGCACCTATGACAATACCTCTCATATGATAAGCCCTCAACATTGAATTAAAACTTGCATATCTGTTGAATCTTGAAAAAAGATAAATTGGATGAAAGAGTTTAAATTTTTGTCAAAGCCAAAATTATTCTGATAACACATCTAGGCATAAAAAAAAATTTAGTCATACCAGGATTGGTATCACTGGCATGATCTGCGACCTGCAGTGTGCAACTGAAGAAGCAGAAAGGAAGAAGACAGGTTCAGCAGTGTTGGAAGTAAGTCCAGCCAGACCACTGGCATGTGGTGTCTTGAAAGACAAAAATGGGTGGAGGGCATGTGGCTCAGCATATGGCATTGTCAAAGTCCAATAATGCTACAAGGCATGGCTAGAAGTACTGAATGGGGGTTAGCATCTGGGAAGTCTGTCCAAGACCCAATGATAACCAAAGACCAAATCCTTATGCCTGGAAAAGCCCAGAAAAGCCAGGCAAGGCCTCAATCCAAATAAGCTCAGTCTTAGGCTAAGCAAGTGTAGTAAGAGAAACAGGCATGAGCCCAGAACTGCAAAGACAACTTGGGGATTCAGACTCAAGAATAAAGCTTACATGCAAATGCTAGATCAGAAACAGACTGGGAGAAATAATGCGAAATCTTTGGAATATGAACTGGAGTTCAGAAAATGTCCCTTGATCAAGATCAAGGTAAATTTTAGACCCTAAGGCTGGACTGAGTCTGCAAATAGAAGTCACATGACCCCAGATGCGAGGAAGAAAGATTTGAGAAATCATTTTTGAATGAGATTTTTCTCTCATTTTGGATCTGTAGCAAATCTCTATAAGAGCATAATTTCAAACATTCTCTAGGTGGGAGGGTGAATTAAAGTTAAATTTAAGAATAATTTACTTTTGCATTGGTTATGGTGGTACATTTGTGTGTTTCCACAGTAACCTATGGATATTACCCTCTCTTTCTGTCTCTGCCTCTCTTACTTTATTTAAATATAATTCATTTAAGAGAACCATGCAACTCATTCATTCATAATGAATAAAAATTCACTCAAAATTCAATCTACAGGGGTGCCTGGGTCACTAAGCCATTAAGAGTCTGCCTTCTGCTCAAGTCATGATCCCAGGGTCCTGGGATAGAGTCCCACTTCAGGCTCCCTGCTCAGAGGGGAGCCTGCTTCTCCCTCTGCCTGCTGTTCCCCCTACTTGTGTTCTCTCACTCCCTCTCTGTCAAATAAATAATTAAAACCTTTAAAAAATCAATCTACAATTCAAAGATTTTTAGTATATCCACAGAGCTGTTCAGCCATGACCACAGTACATTTTGGAACATTTCATCACCCCAAAAAGAAAGTCCATATCCCCTAGTAGTCATTCCCAATCCCATCCCTCGCCTCCTAGCCCCTGACCATCACAAACCCACATTCTATCTCTATGGATTTACACATTCAGGACATTTTATTAAATGGAATCATATAGTATGTGGTTTTTGTGACTGCCTCCTTTCACTTAGCATCATGTTTTCAAGGTTCATCCAGTTATCCAGTTATTATGTTGTAGCATAAATCAGTACTTCATTCCTTTTCATGGCTGAATAATATTCCTTCCTATAGACATATTACATTTTCTATTCATCAACTGTTGAACATTACGGTTGTTCCTACTTTTCAGCTATTATAAATAATGCTGCTATGGATATGTGTATAACATATATTCACATGTTGTCTGGACATATGTTTTCAATCATTTTTGATATATACCTACCAGTACAATACATCTCATCCTCAATTTATTTTATTTTATTTCATTTTATTTTTTAATAAAAAATTATTTTTATTTTGTTTTTCATTTTTTAATAAAAAATTTTAAATAAAAATTATTTATTATTTATTTATTATTTTATTTAAGTTTTTTGTTATCTCAATAAACTGTTTTATAATTTTCTCTTCCATCCCACATACTCCTTTTTAGTCTTAAAGCATAAAAATAAACACAACAGATAAAGCGCCTGTGTTCAAGCTTACATTCCTCTACAAAGCTGTAAGCCCCTGAGAATAAAAACTGTAATAATTCTATTCCATGACCTATCCACATTGCCTATCACAGCTCTGCTCATTATGTTAATACAAGAATGAATTAGTATACCATCAACCTTTAGAAAAAGCTTAAATCAAAATAATAATGTTTAAATAGAGTTTGGTGCCCATCCCACAACTGACCTGTAGAATTAGTTCAATCCCTTTCAAATGTCTCTAATTTGCTAAGGAAGCTCCGTTTTATGTGTGCTCCTAAATGTAGCTCTCCTGCGCACCATGAAGCATCCACCATTGCCCCCTTCATCTTGGAATATGGACTCAGTGGGATCCAAGACCCCACACTGCTATCTTGATGGTGAAAAACACTTGTAGCTTTCTGTCCAGGGCTCTGAGGACCTCTTCTGATGCTCCTGTGATGTGTTTTGGCCTGTCTTCTTTTTCCCTGAATGCCAACTTGTTCTACTACATCCTTCCTGCTACTTAGGTTATACACTGTAAACACTATACGACAATCACCCTTATCCATGGTTTTGGTTACCCACGGTCAGCTATGTTGGAAGCAGATGATCAAAAGGTCAATAATAACTTAACACAGTGCCCATGTCATTCACCTCATCATGGAGGCATTTTATCGTCTCCTATCATTACAAAAAGGATGAGTACAACACAAGAAGATATTCTGAGAAACAGAGACCACATTCATGAAAGCTTTATTACACTCTATTGTTATAATTGTTATATTTTATTATTTGTTATTATTAACCTCTTTCTGTGTCTAATTTTCAAATTAAACTTTACCATATATGTATGTATAGGAAAAAAAATGTAGTGTTCCTATGGTTTAGTCCAATCTCAGTTTCAGGTATCCAATGGAAGTCTTAGAACATATCCCCCATGGATAAGGAGGGATTGCTGTATTCTGTTACTGAGTGCCCATGACTAATCTTTACTTTAAATAGCTCATAGAGAGGGGCACCTGGGTGGCTCAGTTGGCTACTCTTGATTTCAGCTCAGGTCATGATCTCAGGGCCATGAGATCAAGCCCCCTGCATCAGGCTCTGTGCTCAGCAGGGAGTCAATTGGAGATTGATTCTCTCCCCTTTCCTCTGCCCCTCCCTCTTCTCTCTCTCGGGGGAAAAAAAAGAATTAAATTGATCCTAGAGATTTTTCTGATCCTGGGATTTTTATTGTTGCTTCCTTCTCTTCCTGTAGACACAGAATTGCAAGGGTGAGGAGGTCTGACTTGTAAGGCTGCTTACAATTCATCAGGGTACTCAAAAATTTTCTCTCCCCTCTGACAACATCCAATTATGAAACCCATTTTATGCACCTTGAATCTCTTGTTTTCTCACAATGAATTCTTCCAGTTGGGGGTCTCTGGTTGCTCATGCAAACAGACCCTTGAAGGATCGTTTTTGCAAGCTTTCCAGACATCAGCAAAAGGTCTGAATTATGAGGATGAGCAGCTTAAGTCTCCAACTTCATTCCTGCTACAGCAGCGTTTAGTGTAAAATGTGATTTGACAACATTCTGCTCTGTGTCTTTTGTGACCACCCACATGTGAGTCTGTTTCAATTATAGCTTTGTATTTATGAGTTTGGAAATAGATTTAGGAGTGGGCCAATGGTTCAGGTAATTTCAATATGACCTGGCAGCACTCTTGATCCAGTGATTTAATTTGTATCTTGTGCAAGTCACTAAAATGCTCTGAAATTCAAACTCCTCTTTTGTAAGAAGGGGGTTATTTACCCTGCAGAGTGATGATGATAATAGCTACTGTTTGCTGTCTTATGTCTGGGCTACAATTTCACACCCTTCTTAGCTATCGGCTCAATGATTGCTCACACCAATCCCATGAAATAGGTGCTATTATACTATAGGATAAAATCATTCTAACGAATATACATGGACTATGAAAGAATCATGCTTATTACTTCTTTCATTTTTTTAAAAGATTTTTATTTATTTATTTGACAGACAGAGATCACAAGTAGGCAGAGAGGCAGGCAGAGAGAGAGGGAGAAGCAGGTTCCCTGCTGAGCAGAGCCCGATGCGGGGGCTCGATCCCAGGACCTGAGATCATGACCTGAGCTGAAGACAGAGGCTTAACCCACTGAGCCACCAGGAGCCCTATTTTTATATTTTGTATTTTATTTGTTTACTTGTCAGAGAGAGAGAAAGAGAAAGAGAGATTGCACAGGCAGGCAGAGAGGTAGGCAGAGGCAGAGGGAGAAGCAGGCTCCCTGCCGAACAAGGAGTCAGATGTGGGACTTGATCCCAGAATACTGGGACCATGACCAGAGCTCAACTGACTGAACCACCCAAGCGTCCCTGCTTACTACTTTTAAAAATGAGGCATAGATAGGATTCATTCACTTCAGGAAACTTTATATGAGATCTTGTAAATAATTAATTATGTAGTCGACATACCCTTTCTCTAGAAAACACATTGGATCTGTTCAGCCAATATAGACCCCTTCCATAAATGATCTCATACATGTGCGGCTTAGGCCCACAGACTATTTTGACTTCTGCCAAGATCCACACTTCCTCAGTTTTATCCCACACTTGAATTCCACCCTGATGAAAGGCAGACAAAAGAACACTGAGAATCACCTGAAATACCACGAGTCTATTAAGGCAGACTGAGCAATGGTAACTCACAAAGTCCAGCCCAGGACCACCCACCTTGTCTTGCTTCCTCACCCCACACTGGGCCAGTGCTCCCACGGTGAAGAGTGTCCCTTGACACTTCAGTGAACTAGACCATGGGGACAGCATAAGCCCACTCCATGTGCTTTCTGTCATCTTTTTGTCTCTGCCGTGAGAACAGCAGGCCTGGCCTTTGATTTTCTTTTCATGCAACCACCTGTGTTATTTTCTTCTTGATAGTGACTAGAGAACCACTTACTTAGTCATCAGTTTGGTCTTATCTGCTTGACTGTGCGCTTTACAAGCTGCTCTCAGATATTTGGCCAGGAATTCAGTTTTGATTAACAAATTCTGTTATATGATTGAAGAAAAGATTAATTTGTTAAGAATTATAAGTACAAAGTGGTTGGGTTGGGGGAGGGTAGGGGGCCAGAAGAATTGTTGATAATCATAAATTTTTGCATTAAAATTCCAGTTTATTAAGTAATCAGCATGGGGGTGTCTGATTGGCTGATTAGATGCAGAGGCAAATCATGTGTTGCTTTTTTAGGGAAATTTCCATCAAAGTAGTTCCACCTAGAGAATTTAAATTAATGTATTATTTTAAGTCCATGTATATTTATTTCAGATTGAGTTATCCTGCAGAACAAAGGAGTTGCTTTTTCACCCAGGACACTTGTGGCATCCGGGGTTGTGGCAGGGCTGAGAAGACCTTTTTCGGGCGTTAGTTCCACATCAAGCACACAGTTTCACTTAAGACAAGCACCCTTTCTCTCTTTCTCTCTTCCTCCTCCTCTCCTTCACTGTCTCTCATTCTCTCTCTCACCTACCAGCCCAAACCCCGCATCCTAGAGTTCTAAGTCACCTTCCACAGGCCCGCTCAGGTTAGGCCTACGTTAGGCCTACCCTAACGTAGAATACAGCTGAGGAAGTGTGGACCTGAGCCCATCAAAGCAGCTGGTCTGGGTGAGTATTCCTCACAAGTCTGTTGTTTTTTCTGCCCGTTTCTCCCGCTCCCTCTGTCTGCCCGTCAGCCTGCTTGGGATCCCTCTCTCTCTCTCTCTCTCTCTGTCAAATAAATGAATAAAAGAAAAAAAAAAGTGGGCTGGAAAACAAGTTATACCCCCTCATCTGTAGCTAGAATTTCTTCCAAGTTGTGACTGCATCAGGCCACCCCTGGCTTTTGAGAGTGTTGAGAACCGGCCCATCCCTCCTGGACACTCACTCTTCCTTATCTGCATATGCCTGACCTGGGATCTCTTCAAAGGCACCACAGGAGCGTCCCACCAGGAGTCTGTTTGGAGAGCTGGAAAAAAAAAAAAAAATCACAATTTGCTCATCGTGATGCCTCTGGCCACACCCCCAGGGGCCTGAGCCAACAGGGGTAGGAAACCGCTCTGTACCTCTACTCTACTTGGAACTCCGAGAGCAGCTAATCCTACCAGAACTCACACCCCTGTTTATTCTCGGTCCCTGCCCGACATTCAAGTCCCTTTGACCATCTACCCTCTCCCCTACTCTCAGTCCCTAACTTCCCTTCTGCCTGTGCGTTTCTCTCTGCTTTCTTCTGTCATGGCCTCGGTGGTCCCCATGCTATGACATAAAACTCCTCCACTGGAAAGCTCTACACAGAATGCTTCTGCACCTTCTGGGTTTAACTAAAATCAAATAGTCTCCAAGACCAGCACTGCCTATGAAGACCTCTTGAATGACAAGAAGGCACGCAGGTGTCTCCTCTCTCCCCACTTGGGACTTTTACACTAAGCCATATTCCCCTACATGTCAAAATCTGTCTTTGGGGGCTGATGTCAACTAGCAAGTCATGTTGTTAATACCTTTTACTAACATCCAGTCTGGGCACCCGGACCATGTATTTCCTCCTAATTTGCCAACTTCTTAACTTCTGCTATGACCTGGGGTAAATTAAATAGCTGCTTAGGTGATAATTCTAACACATTTTCCTCACAGTTTCATCTTTAATCCCAAATCTTCCATTTTCACTCTACTTGAACCCTCTCTCACACACAGCCACACAGTGGCCCTTGAAATCATTCCCAAACACCCCGTGTCTGAAAGGTGCACCCTCTTCATGGGCCAAAACCTCTTACCACTGCAATTCTCTCCATCCCTTAACCCCATTCTGCCCCTTTTCACCTAATCCTGGTTTATACCACCTTGACCATTCCATTATCTTTCAATCAGCCAGCATCTTCCTGTTAAGCCAGACCTGTTGGCCCCTAGAACTTCTGATGTGAGGCATCTCACAGTGAAAAGACAATAGTAGCTCAAATCAATAATCCATCTCCAATGCCCATTTCCTGATTCCCCTGGAGAAAAGCAGACCACTGGACTCTCATATCGCTTGACAATCATTCAGTGGGATCTTACTAGCAACTGATGGCATCCATGTTCCACACAATCTATTTCATGCCTTCTACACTCTCCCCCAGCTTGTTGTTTGCCACACTTTCCACCTGCAATGAAAATGAAATGGTTGTAGTTGTCTCCATCATTTTCAGAAAAGAGTTTTCATATGATGATGGGATTGCTATGTATTGATCGCCTGGGTTCTGGCCAACTAAAACCCTTCCTGCAATAGAGGACATTCATAGTTCCTTTCCTGAACAGAATAAATACACGTAAGAAACACATTCACCGAAGAAAGGTGTTTTATATATAGTATCTGAGCAGTTACAAAGTTGGCAAATCCCTGATAAAACAATCCTGAGTTTATCCATTTTTCTAAATATGTATATTTAAAATATATAAAATATGTAATAATATATGTATAAGATATTTATAATGAATATAATCATTTAAACAAATCCAATTAAGCACTAGTAGATGCCATTCCCACTCCTAGTAAACTCTGTGAGGAAACTATTTTATTATTGTTTTTATTCCCACTGCCTAGGGCTTATAACTGTGTATAGATAGGTTCTAGAGTTATTTGAGTATTCAGGTCTTTAATGAAATACTGTAGGAGCAAATCACATACCTTTTTTTGACATCCTCAGCTACCTCAAGATGGGAAAAAAAAATCAAGAAATCATAATTGTACGTTGCTTTCTTTTTCTCTATGACCTACATCAAGTCAAAAAAATCAGATCTATAGGATAGATAGGTCCAATTTTGGCAACAGCTTCAGATGTTTCTAATGTCTTGGTACCATACAATAAAGGGCCTAGAATATCTCCCTGTTGGTCAGATCCAATTCAAATACTGAAGCAGACATCCCCTTAGATGGCATTTTCTCTCTGCCCAAAGACACTGGATCTTTCCTTTTAACATCCTTTGGCTCTCCATGAGTCTGGGAGTAGCAAGGGTTGTCCAGGACCTCGTAGGTAGTAGTCACTAGCAAAGTACTCCTAGGAGTCAGCCTTCACTTTCATCCTCACTGCAAGGCAGGAATTCCAAACTTTGTGAATCTCAAAATGTCTCTGTGTCCATCAGGTAGGGATTTTGAATTCTTTGAAGTTGGACTTCACATACACCCAGGATTTAATGAGCCATTTGTTATCAAGACATATAATTCATGATATTATTCTCCTACCATGCTCTGGCAAGGACCAATTTTCCCCAGTTTCTCCAGGAAGTTATCCATGGGTATTTATTTCAGAGCATTACCAGTCAATTTGCATTAATTAATCAGATGTGCAGAAATGTAACAGTGCTACTTTTCTAGCTAACCTCTGAATCTCTCCTTGATCACTGGCAATAATAATAATAATAATAATAACAATATTTTTAAAATTGAAAGCATATACCTTGAAGTCATATCCTGTTTAAAATATTCCCTTTGATGTAAAAGTTTATTCCTATAAATCCTTCAGGATTTAAACTTATTCAGTTCATGGTTTAATCTCCTTAGCATAGTTGTTCTAACCTCTCAAAAGATTTCTTTGTCCTTTTGCCACCCTGCAGGGTATAAGAGGAACTCATCTCATATTATAGTGTCACCTGTGTTGGGGGAAGAGGGGGTTAAGAAGGAGTCCAATCTTCATTTCTTCCTCCAAATTCTCATTAGATGGCTGAAGTGTATTCTGCTACTGCATAGTCTATGGTTATTGATCATCAGCCTTTGTTCTCCCAACTATGGCTGCCTTCTTCACTTTCACACCTAAAGACTGGTCTCAACCTTAATCTCTGCTCACAAGGACTGAACCACGTTTGGTCCTTATCTCCATCCCAGCATCTTGTGTTCTACTGGCCCTCACAGCATTTCTGCACCCCACTAACTTTGGGAGCAGCTTCTGAATCTCTTCCTCCAGACCTGCCACATAACACAGGGTTCAAGGCAAGAGTATAAACGGTGACCCACATGTCGTCATTCCAAATATGACTAAGCAAACAGATCATTAAATATAATACATCCTATACTTTCACCTGGGCAAATATACTTTTATAATGACTTAGGTCATTTGAATTTAGAAATATTAGACTACTTACAGGTTCACACGGAAATGTGTTGACATAGGGAAAGCAAGGCCCAGTTTATGGGCCACTTTCCATTGTCCTCCCACCACTGGCTCCTTTCCTAATGGCCTTGAATGTGCCTGTATGGAAACCGCAGCCCATGTAGTTAAACTTTCATCTATACCCCATACCAACCTCCTTCTCCCCCAACACACACACAAATAAGAACATATTGGCCACCACTCAGCCCTAGGGGTTTACACATTGGTAGTATGACTTACACTCCAGAGACTAGAGCCAGGAAGAGACATACAAAGCCTAACTATAATCTTGGAAGAATTTTTAGCATCTCAAGGATCTAGAGTATGATTTAGAATAGTAGGAATGGAGTGATCTCTGGATGGGCAAGTCTCTTTGGTCCCAAAGTGTTCTAGTTCTGCAGGATAGGATCTAGTCAGAGAAAAGCCAGTGTGTACCACTTTAAAGTGTGAGTCCCAGAACAAGGGTCTAAGAACAATGTTGGTCTCCTCCTATTACAAGAGATCACAACAATTGAGGAGGTGGGGACCATCTCAAGATCCTGCTCTCTGGCTCACACTCCATTGCTACTCTGCTGTGGCTGCCAAGGTTGAAAAGAATCACTCACAGTTGTTAGTGAAAAGGGGCACATATCCTCCTTTAGTGCTGAGGTTCTCAAGTCATTTAATGTTCTCTACCTGCCTCCATGGGTTTCAAACTTATGGAGAACGCAAAAGGATCAGCACCAGACTGCCGTTCCAACTTATTTGTTCTTTCCTCCCTCTCTTTCCAGACTTCTCCATTTAGGCCAGAAAGGATGTCATGGTCTTCCACACAGTACAAAGCTGTCCTTAGGTTGTCTCTTGCATCCTTCTCTATTCTTCATGGTTAACCATATTAATGATATTATTTGTATGTGCATATTTGGGTTTTATTTACATATACACAGTTTTAAAGAGTTAATCAACAATAAACACTTATTAAAACATTTTTAAAATTTAAGTTCAATTAATTAACAAATACTGTATGTTTTTTTTTCAGGGGTACAGGCCTGTGATCCATCAGTCTTATATAATACCCAGTGCTCATTATAATATGTACCCTCCTCAATGACCACCCAGTTACCATCCCCCCGCACCTCCCCCACCATGTTTGTCTCCACCTTTGGTTTCATCTTGTTTTATTTTTTCCTAAATACTTATTATAAGAGCCTTCCATTTTTCTTTCTCCAGAGCTAATTTCAATTCTTTAGCTTATTTTTTCTGTATTTCTCGGTAAAATTCTAATAACATTTAGTATTATTTTTTACTTTTTGGTTTTATACATTAATTAGAAATGATTTACCAACCTCTCCCCCACATCCCAACCTCCCCAGGTGCATACTTATGTCTATATAACAGACTCCGGCTGGCAAAAATTCCTATTCTTATATCCTCCCCCATGCCACACACATATAACTTCTGTTTCCTTCAAGATTGGCATTCATATTTAGAATAAAGGGTAGAATCACGAAGTGACAGCTCTGTTGCCTGAGTCAAATAATTCTCCAAGTTCAAAAGATTTTACTGAAGATAACTGAAGATGTTGTCCTACCATGAATAGAGAGTCCCATAAAGAGGAGTTTTCCAGAGGAGAAAGAATGCCACCATTCTTAAAAGGGAGTCTGAATCTTGTCTTATAGCAGCATTGGAGTCTCTGAATGGAAGTGGACTGGATATATTAGACAGAAACTAAGGTACTTAAGATCAGTTTCTGAAAGTATTTGGAAGTAAGACCAGGGAAAATAATAAGCAAAAATAGCAGACAGAAAATCAGGAGACTGCAGTTAGCATGGGAACTAAGAGAGTGAAAATCCAGGGAGCGATCATAGTGTCAGATTCCCAAAGGTCAAGATCCAAAAATCCAGTGGGTTTAATGATTCAGTTGTCATGGTTAGACAGCAAAAGTGTTTCAGCACATTTGTGAAGGTAAAAAGAAGCCTTCAAGAGACCCGGAGAGTAGGAGTATAAGTAGAAATAAGACAGTAAGTTATTTTTTTAAGAAGTCTGATGAAGGGAAGGGAAGACAGTTAAACAGAAGACGGAATGAGCAAATATGAGAGAAACGTTTGAGACAATGGCAGACAAAATGTGGAGCAGCCAGTGGGTGATATTTATAGCAGACTGGAAGTTTCCAGCAGAAAGTAAGATATTGAAGATGCAAAGGTTTGCAGTCACAGACACAGTTCAAAGGGTTAGTTCTGAAAAGGAAGACTCATCCTCTTGAAAACCAGTGGCAATAACAACAATAACAACAACAACAAAAAAGCTGATAAGATAAATTGAGAGAGAATTCAGTATCCCTAAGGATGTGGGGGAGAGGAGATGTTTTAAAAAAGAAAGGAGAAAGATTAAGAGAGAAGGGTCGTGTTGGATGACTTGGGTCTTCTTGTCAGCGTACAGTTTTAAGCCAGAGATGTGGTTATCTGCTGAACATACGAGGCCAAGGAGGAAGAGACTTGGAAATTGAGAAAATTTTAAAAAGTTATGGGGAATTCACAGTGAATACTTTCAATAGGAAATCAATAAAAAGTATAAATTTCTATGAGAAGAAAAGTTTTGTGGGATGTAAATGCTTGTCTTTTATTCATTGAGGATGTTTCAAGCTAACCCTGTAATATCACTTTCAACTTGTCCCAGGAAGTCAGCTCAAAGCCATAAGCAGTTCATATAGACTTGATTCCCAAGTACAGAGACCTAGAGAGCTAGGTTTGAATTCTCCATTCTCTCTAGCTATTTTATTTTTTCTACATTGCTTCCTGTTTTCCTATTGGATCATTATATGTAATTTTTGAAGCTCAAAGGGATTCTGCTATTGTTTACACAGGCATTGCCAAGATATTTTCAGGCGACTAAGACAGGATCCATTTTAGAGAAAGGCACAGAGAACGTTTGCCATTGGATTAAGATACGTGTACCTTACTAGGACTGAACATACCAGAAAAGAAAGGACAGGGAACTAGGGGATGAAAGATTCATGCCTTGTGAATCTAGGGCAATGGTTCTCAACTGGGAGAATTTTTCCTAGGGAAATACTTGGCAATGGTGGTCACAGCTAGAGGGGGGCGGGGATTGGGGTACTACTGGTACCTAGTGGGTAAGAGGCCAGGGAAGCTGCTAAATATCCTGCAATGCACAAGACAGCCCTCCACAACCAAGAATTTTCTGGCCCCATATGTGATTAGTGCCAAGGTTGAGAAACTCTCGTCTAGAGACCCTGGAGGCAAGCAAAACTTTGGCAGGCACAAGGGCCCTTTCATCTGGTGCCAAGCAACTGACAGTGATCTCTGAAGATGCTGATATTAATTATAATATAACATAAAATATTTTCATTATTTTCCCAAGAGACATGATTAAGCCATACTTGAGTACTTACTGACCTAATTCAAAGAAATTATATATATTTTGAGGTGTGGCAAAAGCCAATTTTTGTACTCTGTCCATACTCTGATATCTTTGGCTGTACACCACATAACTCATGAATGGAAGGGAGGCTGGGTGTGTATTAGCTCAACTGACAACAGATACCAGAATTATGATAGAGTCGCACATCACACCCACTGGTTGCACCTTGGCCTAGTGTTATTATCTTTAAGAGGTCAGGTCCAGAATCTGATGAACTATTGTCTCTTCTACTACTCTGGTCTATTACTACCTCATACCAGTCATAGCTCCTTCTCCTCCCACACCAAAATTTCCAGATGCATTACAAGTCTGAAGAGGAAGATAATTATGTTTGTTGTGGTCCAAAGATTCTGCGGGGTTCAGCTCAAGGGAAAAGATCTATGGGATAAAAAAGCAAAAGAATGGGAGGGGGAGAGAGAAGAACTTCCACTGAGCACATGAGAAGAGGAGGGGGAAGTTAAGGATTGAGAAGAAAGAAGGGCCTGGCAGCTTAGTGACCTTTTCCAGCAACGGATTTATAGAAGTTAGTGGTGCTTCAAGAAAATAAAGTAGTGTGCCTGATGCCTTTTGAAACAGGAATCTGCTCTCAGCTTTTTATCTTCTAGTCTCCACCATATGTAAATTGGGTTTCATGGCATATTAGAACTGTGAAGATGATTTAATATGTCAAAATGTGTTATGGATCATTTGTGCATCAACTCTGCAGTTTAAACAGCAGTCACTGAATCGAAACTCAAAACTTCCCTTGCCAAATCATAGAGAACTTTAGGTTTTTACGCAAGTGAATGTAACACTTCTGCGTAAAGAGAGCACAGCTTTCCTCCACCTGTTCCAGGTACATGGCACAACTCTTCGTGTGTTTATTTGTTCTCATTGCAGTAAGGTGAACAAGACTAAGAGTATGAATTCTCTTCGCGCAGTGTTGTCAATAGAGTTCCTAGTTCTCTGACCATGTCATCTCTGCCTGGTCGTCAGAAACAGGGGTTGAGATGTAATACAGTGCCTAATTACATGAACTGTTTCAAGAGCAACCTGCTAGAAAAGAATTATTTCTGGAGAGCAGGGCCATCTGACTCAGTGGACACGGTCATAGTAACTATCATGATCACTTGTGTTATCTTAAAATAAATTCTTTAGTCCTTTCTTTTTAGAAAAAACTGGTTTTAGAAAAAAATGACACTCTGCCCACTCTTCTCTACAGATGTTTTTGTAAACAGAAGGTGCCTTCCTCTCCCGTGGCGCTGTCTCAAGTTCTATACCAAGGGCTGGATCAGTCATAGGAAGGGGAGTTCAAGGCAGGGACTGCTTGACTGTTTCTTTGTCTTTTTTTTTTTTTTTTATTGTAAAGATCTGTACTCACATAAAGATGATTTGAAATGATAGAAAAAAGCAAACAAAGATCGTGGACAAAACATGGTTTTGACCACTAATCTTAGTTCATGAGATGAATTCTCCCTTGTCTTGGCTAATCATGTACTACCATCTGTACATACTCACTTTTAGGCTATTGTCCCAGTAATTTTAAGATCTTGTATTATACATCATGCTCTGCTTCTACACTCTAAATTCTGGCTTTAACCTCTCATGATCACATAAATGAGGGAACCACAGTGACAGGGACAAACAATGGGCAATGGACTGGGATCACAAAGGACTGTGACTCCTAACCTTTATCTCCCATGTGTTCATTGGCTATATAATCAGAGAAGTAGCCAGAAACTGTTACCAAACACAAACAGACCTCATGAACACATGGCCACAACCCAGAAAGAGAAGAAAGCTTTAGCTGGATAGTTGTAGGGTCAATTCAGAGTTTCTCATAGGCACTGAAAAGCTCAGGTTCCAAATTTACGCCCATCCCTGTGGTCACCAGCTTCTTAGCTGCTCAGCCAGTGATGGTGGCAACAACCTTGTCCTACTTCATTTTTTTCTTCTGGTTTCTTCATATTGAATCCTGAAATCACACTAGCCAGGATATGAAAATTATGAACACTGTCATTGGGGTGGGACAGATGTTGGAAGGCCTACATTAGCACAGTGCCATAGAACTTTCAGTGTTCATGAACATTTTCTCTGTCTACATTCATTATAGTAACTACTAGCCACATGGAGCTATGAGCATTTGAAATGTGCTAGTGTGACTGAAGAACTGAATTTGAAATATCATTTAATTTTAATTAATTTAAATTTACACTGCTCAATGTGACTGGTGATTACTGTCCTGGATTACTAGACAGTAATTACTGTCTAGTTCTAGTAATTACTGTCTAGTTCTAGATATCCTACTTTTTCTTTGAATGCTTATTCACTTTTCACAAATGTCGTCTTAGCTTTGACCCTTATAATTCACTATACTCTTTCAATGAACAAAATATGGCTAATGCTTTGAAATGTATTTTGGAAATATATCCACTAGAGCATTTCTGAGGTACTTTCTTACTATATAAATTGGTTGTATAAAGCCATTGCTAGCTATTGCAGATGGATTTCCAACATGTTGAAATCATGTATGTAGTCTTATTCTGACTGCATGTGAATTCTGAGTTCTGTGTCCTTAGCTATCCTATCTGAGCTCTATCCTGAGCTGGGGGATTAATTCATGTAGTTCTCATTAGCAGTGATGTGAGTTACCTATGGAAATTTTCTAAACAACAATGAGAGAAGTGGCCGCACTGCCTTTTCTGGCTTTTGGCTAATCTGTATTGTTAAGAAATCCTTTGTGTATTGTGCCACACCTGAGGTGCTGAAGGAAAGTAAGGTTCAGGAAGTAAGGCTAGTCAAATTCTTTGTGGTAAAGTTGGATTAGCTTCTTTGTTCCTTGACTTAACATTTGTGCCTGGCAATATTCCTCTTAAAAGGTTTTTCTTTTTAAAGATTTTATTTATTTCAGAGAGAGTGAGAAATAGAGAGTTAGGAGGGGCCAGGGACAGAGGGGGGGTGAAGAGAAACGCAAGCAAACTCTGTACTGAGTTCAGAGACGAACATGGGGGTTGATCTCACAACCCTGAGATCAAGACCCTGAGCCAAAACTAACAGTTCTTAACCAACTCTCTCAGCCAGGCGCTTCTCCTCTTAAAAAGTTTTAATGAACTGGGTGCCTGGGTGGCTCAGTGGGTTAAGCCGCTGCCTTCAGCTCAGGTCATGATCTCAGGGTCCTGGGATCAAGTCTCGCATCAAGCTCTCTGCTCAGCAGGAAGCCTGCTTTCCTCTGTCTGCCTCTCTGTCTACTTGTGATCTCGTTCTATCAAATAAATAAATAAAATCTTTAAGGAAAAAAAAAGTTTTAATGAACTGCTGTTCTGAAGCTGCAAAGGGTTTCAGCTCTCAATTAAATGTTAGGCAACACACTGGGACAACTATTGTTGTCACAAGCACTGATATTAAGCAAGTGTCCCTTTTTGTTATTGTGTCAAATCATGTCCATGACAATTAATATTTAAAAATTAGGAATTGATAGAAATCAAATAATAAACATAGACTTCTCTCCACATGCTAGATATAATTCTTATTTATCTGATGCTTTCATGACCTACTTGAGGGAAGGATAGGAGTTCTTGTCTTCCAGATCTCTTTGGTCTCAAACCCTGAATGAGGCAATGCAAGATCATCTTAGAGTGAAGAGGGTGGATTTTTAGAAGCATTCAGATGGTTAGTCCAATAAAGGACAAAAAACGTAATAGAACATAAAAAAACTACATTCACATTCTTTGAGCCATGGGTTTCTGCTTTGGTCCAGGCTCAGAGTGAAAAGTGTAGACTCTTTTCCCTTCCCAAAGCAGCTCATCTAGCTTCTGTTTTGAGAAACTCTTCATCCCCTTAATCTCAGGAGCCCAAAGACTTTCTAATTTCCAAGTCTTCTTTAAGGTCTTCTTTCTCCATAGGTTTTCTGGGGTTGAGACATACTTGCCAAGGTTTCTCCATTCAATTCTTCCCAAACATTTTCTACTATTTTCTTGATCTCCTTTCTGGTGGGACTGGAACTAGATCAAGTTGTGGCAATTTCTGTAGTTGTTTTTCAAAACCATTCCTCTTCCTGATCAAATTATTTTTTCCAGATGGTACATGTTATTCTAACAGTGCTATGGGCAAAAGAAAGCACAGACCCATCCATTTAGAATATTAATTTTACTGACAAATTCTTCATGTTGTTATGTCAGAGTAGGGACTGAGCCATTCTCCTCAATGGATCGTGACCTTTAGGGGAAATTGCAATGACAGCGAAGGGCAAAGGATGAGAAGAAGAGATCCATGTGGCTCTCACCTACCTCGGTCTTCAGCTTTAAAGCAGAGTGAAATAGGTAAAGGTAGTGTTCTCTAAGTTCTCCTTTCCTACTCCATAGAAACTTCCCTTGTCTCCACTTAGCAGCTACTGTCTACAAAGATAAAGTCGACTCATCCTCTTAGTCAATTTGGGCTGCTATAGCAGAATATCATAACTGGGTGACTTAGGAAAAGCAGAAAATTTTTTCTCACCATTCTGGAGGCTGGGAATCTAAGACCAAGGCACCTACATATCTGTAATCTTGTGCGAAAACCTAGTTCTCACTAGGAGTCCCACTTCCTAGTTCATAGATAGTCATCTTTCACATGCAGAAGGAATGAGAGAACTCTCTGGGTCTCTTAAGTCCATTCATGAGAGCTCCACCCACACAATCTAATCAATGCCCAAAGGTCCCAATTTCTAATAACCATAACTTTGGGGGATTAGGTTTCAACTTATAAATTTTGGGGAACACAAACATTTAGTGTATAGCACTCACTTTACTATCTATTTTAATGGCTCTGGTGCCATTTCTTCCACCTAACACCAACAGGTGATGCTTAGTCTTCCTGCTTACCTTACTCAGTTCTGCCCACCTTAAGAAGGTGGTATTACTTTACCTCAAAAGGTGGTAAGCATCACTAGACTTATCAGCTAGAAAAAAATAATGATTGAATGGGGATAACCAATCTTTGGTCACCCAGGCATAGCACAAATGCTACCCTCTCAGAGCAGGCACTCTTCTACCAATTCCATGACGTCCACTAACCTGTGGAGATCCTGGAAAAAGAGAGCTAATTGAATTTTTTGTGTGTGGCAAGGAATACACAAACATTTCACCTCTGCCTTTTGGGGAATCGCACCTTCTTTAGTGACTTTTCCATTTCCAGGGCTTTTCTTCTCTCATGCTGAGAATATCAGGCCATAGAAAGGAAAAGGTAGCAACATGATAGTTACAGAAGAGAGATTTGGGGGTAAGCAGGATGCACTGTGATGGTTGTTAAGTCACTCATTCCGCATATGTGGAGGGCTGCCCCCAACCTCAGAGAGGCAAACTGCATTAAAAAATGAAAGCAACAGGGTACCTGGGTGGCTCAGTGGGTTAAGCTGCTGCCTTCGTCTCAGGTCATGATCTCAGGGGTCCTGGGATCGAGTCCCACATTGGGCTCTCTGCTCGGCAGGGAGCCAGCTTCCCTCTCTCTCTCTCTCTCTGCCTGCCTCTCTGCCTACTTGTGATCTCTCTCTCTCTCTCTCTCTCTCTATCAAATAAATAAATAAATAAATAAAATCTTAAAAAAATATATTGAAAGCAACAAAAATGGAATACATCATGCCAACTCAGGCCTCAGGCAGGAGGCCTAAGTCAATTCCATTTGACTTCATCTGCCTTTAGAAGGCAGTGGACAGTGAGAGGAGCAGTCTGAGTACTTTTCTCATTTTATCTACCTCTGTTGCTCTTTGGAGCTCTTCCAAAAAGTCTGCAGGTTTGGTGTCTATAGACCTCAAAATGGGCCCCCCAGAATCAGCGTGGTTGCAGTGCAGCACACTGTCTGCACCCTCACTTTCTCATAGGTTATCCTATCTATCCCTCTTTGAGTACAGACCAGAATATCCCTGGCTTTTCTTGTTGCATATCTTATTACTTACAAATGGCAATCTAATTTATTGTCTCCCAAACACCATGCGTTCCTTAGCTATTTGTTTTTTTTTTTCCCCCTGATTAATTTATCTTCATCTTCTCCTCAGATTTTATTCATTTGCATTTTCCTTAAAGTTATTTAATTATTCTATCTCCTTATTTAGAGCCTCTTTGGATTGAGGGAAGCAGGAAGATGGATAGGATAGCAATGGCTCAGTGACATTATTTGGGGCCTAATTTTTATGCTGTTAATGAATCCCTAGATAACCTCTGGAAAGTCAGCAAGCCTCTGTTAGTGAAAATGTCTTCACCTTGAAAAAATGAGAAAAGAACAATGCACCCCCTGAGGTGACCATGGGGAATAATATACAAAATGAAGTTAATAAAGTGAAAGTGATTTACAAATCAGTATTGTGAAGATTGCAGGAATCTGTTCCCTTGCAGATTAATTTCAGTATCTCTTATTTTGGAACCTGACCATTTCTACATGATGGAGAGGAAGAAATTTTTAAATTTGTTAATAAATTTGTTTCTTCAAAGCTTAGTGGTCATAATGCCCATAGGGAAAGTGATATTATCACCTTCTACAAAATCAACTGTTTTCATGTCTCTCTGTCTTTCTATTTATACCTTAATTATAACCAGGACTGATTTTATGATTGAAGCATGCTAATAAAGTTTCTACTCCTGTCATAAGATATCTGCCTGATTCATATGTAAAAATAATCTAAATCCTCGTCTTAGAAATTTTTTCTTTTAGTTCTTCAAGGCTTTTGGTTCTTTAGTAATCTCCAAATTCAATGATAATACATAACATCACATATGTATACACACACATATATATATATATTATATACCTATGTAACATACATCACATATATAAACTTTCATATATCTATTATTTTTCTTACACATGTGTAAGTAAATGTACAAACATATATAGGAAAGATAATACTTTATGCATTATTGGTAAGTAACTAATACACACTAAGACTAGAGAAGTTAGGGAATTGAAAAGAAGGTAATAGGTCAGTAAATAGCTTGCCTACATTATAGTTTCGCCATGGATTTACTCTTAAAAATAATTTTAAAAATTCCAAATAGATTAAGATTTCTGGGTAAATTGTGACTGTAATACAGAGAGTTCCTGCATACTAAGTTTCCCCTAACATTGTGCAATAATATGGTATATTTGTTATAATTAATGAATCAATAACGATGTACTATTTTTAACTAAACCCCCAACCAAGGTCATACTTCATAGTAAAAAGCTAAAAGATGAGAAAAAAGACATAGATACCCACTCTCTCCCCTTTCACTTTTTTGTACTGGACATCCTACCCAGAACAACCAGGCAAGAAAAAGAAATACAACACTCCAATTCAGAAGGGAAAAGTAAAAATTGTCTCTATTTGCATATGACATAATACTGTGTGTAGAAAACTCTAATGACTCCACCAAAACAGGACTGATAAACTAATTCAGTCAAATTGAGGGATGCAAAATCAATATACAAAATGTTGTCATGTTTCTGTATATTAACAACAAACTATCAGGAAGAGAAGTTAAGAAAGTAATTCCATTAATAGTTACATCAAAAAGAATAAAATGCCCAAGAATAAATTTAACCCAGGAGCTGAGAAATCTGTGCACTAAAAAAAAAAAAAAAAAAAAAAAAAAAAAAAAAAAAAAAAAAAAAAAAAAAAAAAAAAAAAAAAAAAATAATAAGACATTGATGAAAGAAATTAAAGTCACAAATAAATGGAAAAATATTCTATGCTCATTGATTGAACAAATTAATACAGTATTTACTAAAATCAACTAAAATGGGCTAAAGACTTAAATTTAAGACCTGAAATTCCTAGAAGAAAACATAGCAGGGAAGCTCCAGACATCAGTCCGGGCAGTGAGTTTTTCAGATTTTACGCCAAAATCAAAGGTGACAAAAGCAAAACAAGAGGTGGGACTACAACACGCTAAAAAGTATGTGCACAACAAAGGAAATCATCAACAAAATGAAACAGCAATTTACTGAATAGGAGACAATATTTGCAAATTATATATTGATAAGGGATTAATATTCAAAATACATAAAGAACTCACACAACTCATTAGCCAAAAACAATCTGCTTTTAAAATGGGCAGAGGAACTGCACACACATTTTTCCAAAGAAGATATACAAATGGTCAATAAGTACATGAAAAGTGTCATCAGGGAAATGCAAATCAAAATCACAATGAGATGTTACCCACATCTATCAGAATGGCTATCATCAAGAAGGCACAAGATAACAAGTGTTGGCAAGGAGGTACAGAAAAAGGGATACACTGTTGAAAGGAATGCAGACTTGTTCAGCCATTATGAAAAACAGTATGGAGGTTCCTCAAAAATTAAATATAGAAATACCATTTATCCAACTATTCTACTCCTTGGTATAAATCTAAAGGAAATGAGAATAGGATTTCAAAAAGATAACTGCACTCCCATGTTCATTGCAGCATTATTTACAGTAGCCAACATGTTGAATCAACATAAGTGTTTGTCACTGGATAAATGAATAAAGAAGATGTGGTATATTTATACACTGGAATATTATTCAGCCATGACTGAGAAGGACATTCTGCCATTTGTGACAACATGAATAGATCTTGAAGGCATTATGCTAAGTAAAATAAGCCAGACAAGGAAAAACAAAACAAAACAAAACAAAACAAATATTCTGATTTAAAAAAAAAAAAAAATTGAACTCTATAGGAGCAGAGAATAGAAAAGTGGTTACCAGTAGGCTGGGAGTAGGGAAATAGAAAAAGTTGGTAAAAAAGTATAAACTTTCAGCTATAAGAGGAATGAGGTCTGATGATCTATTATATAACATGGTGACCATAGTTGATAACATAGTATTACATCATTTACATCATTGAAATTTCCTAAGAGTAGAACTTAAATGTTCTCATCAAATAAATAAATAAATAAATAAATAAATAAAAGAGGTAGGTATGTGAATTGATGGGTGTGTGAATTAACTAGATGTGAGGACTCCTTCCACAACATATATGTATATCAAACCACGCTGTACACTTTAAATATCTTACAATGTTGTCAATTGTAAATCGATAAAGTTGAAAAAGAAAAGTCCACACTTTGTTCAGATTTCTTTAGTTTTTATCTAGGGTCCTTTTTTCTGTGCTATGGTCTCATCAAGAGCACCATATTACATTTATTCATACTGTCTTTTTAGGCTTCTGCTGGCCATGATGTTTCTCAGATTTTTCTTGTTTTTTGTGACCTTGGCAATTTTGAGGTGTACTGGTCAGTAATCTATAAAATTGGTGTTTTTCTGATGTTTTTCTTATAATTCAACTGGGGTTATGAGTTTGTGGGGAGGAAAATGACATGAATCAAGTGCCATTCTCATCATACTCTATCGTATCAAGGGTACATACTATCAGCATGACCTATGACTGAGGATTGTATCAAACTGGAGAGGTCGATGTCCCTCCATAACAGGCAGCTGCTAGGGAGCTCCATCTGATGGAGTGCCCAGTGTCGCTAGATCTTGATTTTTCAGCAGAAGTAAAAAACCACCACGTTTATGTGGAACATCCAACCTTTATGTTCTTTATGTTGACAATTAATTCAAATTTAAAACACAATGGTTCCATACTTGTTTGGGCCAAGTAAAATGTCTGTAGGCCGATGTTAGTCTATGGTCACTAGTTTGCAAACTCTTTGGTAAATAAAATAGATGGTCCTCATTAAAGTTTTTAAAACAAGGAAGAAGTATTACTGGACTTGACTCAGTTTGTTTCACGCTTTACAAATCATTTCTACTAGTGATAGGAGTGAAGGAAATGGATGGAACATGACTGGAGAACCATTGGTCCATCACTACAGGGATAAAGATGAGCCAAGCTGTGGGTAATGGGATTGAGAGAAGGTGATGGATTTGGGGACATCTCAGAGGTAAAACTATGAGGTCTGGCAATATGTTGGATTTCTCAGGTGGAAGTGAGGAAGACATTAGAGATAATGTCCAAGTTTCTGGTTTGGGAGACTGAAGCAATAAAATGGCATAGTCCATGGAGGAAACGTAGGGAAAAAGTAAGTTTGCAGGTATAGATAGAGATCTCTGAGTTCCCCAGTTGGATACATTGAATGAGCAACTGGAAATACAAATCAGTATCTGAAGAGAAAGATCTAGGCCAGAGATCTAGGTTAGGGTGTGTCTTCAAAAGACAGGCGATAGCTCCAATCATAACAGGGTATAAGAACACCATAAAACAAGCAGAACAGTACAGAGCCTTTCATATAGATGGGTATAAAGAAAAGGGAGCCAAGAGAAGACAACATTGAAGATATACTTGTTCAACCCTTTCATTCCACTGGCATGTCTTAAGTGGATTAGGAGTGCACGCTTGGACCTTCCACAGTGCTTCCTACTTTATCAGCCACCCTACTGCATTACCTTTTGGTTTCTGACCTCCATGCCTCTGTGCCTTTAAACACCTACTATCACCCAGAGACCTCCTCCACCCCACTACCCACTTCCAACTTGCCATTCAGAAGATAGCAGGCTCCTCATCTTCTTTCCTTTCTGATAATTTCTGTTCTCGTTTTGTCTGGTTCTGTGTTTTTCCAACCTCTCTTTGGATTCAAACCTGTGTTTTGCTGTTTACAGGCTGTGTGGCTTTGCATAAGCATCTTAACTTCACTGAGTTTTAATACAGTTATCTGCAAAGTGGAGATAATTTGTACTTCCTGGTGTGTCCATGTGGATCAAAAGCTTTACCATCTTGTGCTCCGTCCTGAGCATGAGCTAAGACTCACTGCTAACTCTCCCGGCTCTTCCTGATCCCTTACCATTCTGTTTGTATCTCTACTATCACTGGTAAGGACCATTCTTTTTTTATTATTATTTATATATTTTTATTAACATATAATGTATTATTTGTTTCGGGGGTACAGGTCTGTGAGTCAACAGTCTTACACAAGTCACAGCAGGCCAGGACCATTTTATTTTCTTCCTACTATATATAGTTCCCACTCTTTGAGGACTAAGAATGGAACATATCTGAATTTATTATTGGTGCCCTTTTTCCAGAACACAGTGTGGGTGCAGAAAATATCTATATAGGTAAACACGTACATGTAAATATCTCAATAAATATCTGGAACATGGTGGGCCTTGACAGGCAACTGTCAAAGGAATGAACACTGCTTATGATTTTTTAAACTCTTTTCTAATGTAAACAAATATGGGAAAAGGAAATAGATTGATTTTGTGAATCACAAGGAATATTTAAAAATTCTAAACCTGTGGGACGTTAGTGTATCACCAAGGGCTGTGCCCCTTTCTGAGGTAAAATATTAATCCATGCTATCACTGGAAGGGGCAGCACCCTAACCGACTGACTGGGTAACTAGTCTAAAATCCTGCCTCCTTGGCACCCATGTTCGGCAGAAGGAACGTGAATCACAAGATCCTGGCACTGGGCCAACATGACACCGGGCTCTGTTTCCCTAAGCCCCTACCTGAAGTGCTCCTTCAAACCACATTTCCCAAACGGCCTGCCCTCCTGGGTTTTATTTTGATTCTGTTCACTTCCATAATGGTAAAGCATAAAAAAGACCCTACCCATTTAAAGAAAATTGGTGTTGTCAGCATCAAAGAGGGCTGTTAGAGAAAGTGCTAGAAGGGAAAGTCAACGAAATGGATTGTGGTCTTGGTTCTGCAATATACGAATTCTGTGATCCCAGGCCAGTTGCTAACATCTCTGAGTCTCAGTTTCTTCATCTATAAAATGGGGATATTAATAGGGGCGCCTGGGTGGCTCAGTCATTAAGCAGCTGCCCTCGGCTCAGGTCATGATCCTGGGGTCCTGGGATCCAGCCCCACATCAGCGAGAAGTCTGCTTCTCTCTCTCCCACTCCTCCTGTTTGTGTTCCCTCTCTTGCCTCTCTCTGTCAAATAAATAAATACAATCTTTAAAAAATAAGTAAAATAAAATGGGAATATTAATGGGTTGCCACCTTCCCAAGACTGTCGCTAGATAGGGTCAAGCAATGACAACTCCCAGAAAAAGTGAGTTTCCTTCTGAGTCTTTAGTAGACAAATAAAAAGGACAATTAAAAGAGGGGTGCTCCCTACAGAAAGGAATAATATCAAGGGACCCTCATACGGGGAAAAGGTTTGCTGGATTCTTGAGGGTAAGTCTAGTCTTTATTTGATCTTTGCTCTTTGATAGTTTCACACCTATCTTGAACTTCCTTCATGGGTACTTACTTCAAAGGGACTCAGTTTTGCGTGTCTGCTCGGGCCTGGTTATTCTCTAGAAAGACATTTTTGACCTTGTCTTTCACACGTCCTTAAACCGGTTGCTTCCGCGCACATGCAGATTCTCCTGAAATTAGTTTGGCACCATTTAAGCTTCCATAGAAAGCATCCGTGTAAGAATCTGGGAAAATAATCTGTCAGTTGTATGTAATAATCGTCTTAAATAAGCAGTTCAAGGCTTATCTAAAGCCGGCCCGAGCTAAACAAAGAAGGCAGTCAGCAGAGCGTCAGACGCTGAACTCTGAACCCTGGCTGGACCTTGCACGGGGCAGCCTGGTAACAGGAAGGCAGTAAGACACACTTTGAACCGGGGGTTCTAAGGCTGTGGTGGGGTTAGTGACGGGGTGACAGCTGCACTTTGCAGCCTGAACTTTGTACCTAGACACAGGGGCATTTAATCTCCATAACAGGCACTTTGTTTCATTACTTATTAACAGCTCCTCCCTGAGTAAAGTTCTTTGTTAATGGAGCTTTAAAATAGGATCCCTCGCCCCTCGATTCCTGCCACGGGGATCAGCGTTTGTGCTTTTTGCACGTTCTTCCCTGATCTTTCCATCCAGAGGGCTCTTCCTCTGTTCCAAATCGGTCCTGGTAGAGTGACCGCTGCAAAGCCCACATGCTGCAACCCGGTTTAGATCCGGAGAAGGGAGCCATCGTCCTGGTGTCATGAAATGTCACGCCAGGCGACAACTGCTGTCACTTTGCCTCTTCCTCCCATAGCACCTCTGCTTGTGTTTTGCGCTTTGTTTTCATCCCTCCTTTTTCCTTCTCACGTCTTCTTCCCTTCTTAGTCTCCTTGCCGGACTTTCAGCCTCTCAGTGGCCCTCAAGTTAAATAATGATGACCCCGGTCCCATACATCATTCCACCAGCCAGCAGAGCCAAGACATGTTCTGTTGCCACTGGAAGGCAAAGCAATTTAAGTGCACATTCGAGTATCCTCCTCAAATAAACACATTTGTACATAACCACCCCCCATCAATGACTGATATTCAGTAAGCTTGAAGGCTTAGCTATTTAAAGAGAGGCTCTGGACTCCAGGAAAGGGAAAGTGAGGTTGTTCGGGAGGCAAGCATTAATTACCCTCCATACAATAAATACCAGTTCTACGGAAAATGTTCAGACTTCCATGCCCCCAAACCAGCGAGTCTATAGACTGTCTCAATCGCTTCATTTTGCTCAATACTGATCAATACGGAAGCTTTGGTTTCTGGGACCCAGGAGGTGATGACCACAGGCTATTCATTTAATCACTCACAAAGACCAAGGAGCCCCCTTGGAAGCTTTGCTGGAGGGTTTGGGGGCCCAGAAATTAACCTTTCACCACTCGGCTACTTTGTCTATTTTAGGAGCAGTCGAGCTTGGTTCAAACAATAATTCACTCTCATCTCATTTTTTTTTTTATGTGTAAAGATGCATGTGCATCTAGCTCTCATTCTCAGAAGGGTCAGTCCCAGAGTCAGCCCTGCCTGGGCACTATGCGTCAAAACCTGTCCATCCTCCGGGACTCCCCTCCCTCCCCCAACCACACACACACACACACACACACACACACACATACACATACACACCCCACACACCCTCTGGCCGGTTTCCAGCCCATCCACCTACCTGCGTCAGCCCCCAGCCACCAAGTCCCTTTATGTCCAAGCGGGGTTGACCAAGGCTGGTTTGAAAACCAGAGTCTATAGAGTCTATGTTTACACATCCCTGCCTTACTTTTCTCTTGTTTTCCCCTAGTTTTTATCCACCGTTCCTCCTCCTCTCACTGTCTCCCCCTTCCTTCTTTTTTCTTCTCCTCACTCCTTTATTTCTTCTTAGCTTGCCCAGATTCATAGTTTCCAAACTTACCCCCGGAAAGCAAGTGAAAATGTCCGAGCTCAGGTCTGGCTTCTCTAGGCACATTACCCCTCCCTCATCCCTACTCTATTTTTGCAAGCCTGCCACGCCTCAGGGCAGTGACCCAGCCATTTATCCTGGCATCTGGATTGGGATTATTTATAAGAGGAGAAGGGAAATTACAAACACAGATAACTCCTTTAGAAACACGGAGCCTCCAGCTTTTACGTTCAGTGTCCTCATGGGTGATCAGACCTGGCTTTTTGGGTACCGGCACCCATTTCACAGCGGGGTGGTGGGAGTGTCTCTGTTCCCACCTCCACCATGTTTTGGTACTAAACCATCGCACTTCGGGGCTCTGGGACCTTGCTCCCTCCTGCAGCTTTCTCTCTCAGGCTCACTGCTGTTGTTTTGGACCGCTCCAGCACCCGCAGCTGGCTCTCCAGGGGCTCCTCCCCAGGCCCTGGCTTAGGACTGCACCTGTTTGGGATTTACTCAATCCGAAAAATAGTAGGACTCCTCAAGAACACCTAATTACCTTTGCTCTGAAAGTAATGCAGTCAGATGCTTTGGCAGCACATGTAGGACAGTTAGGCCTGTGAACATGGCCTCCAAATTCACTCCCAGTCGTCATAGACAAACCACTAATTACCCCAAAGAGGACACTGCCATGGAACCTTGATTTATAGCCCACTCCTCTACCTGCCCCTGGGTCCCAGAATCTTGGCACCTGCTCCAGCAGGAAGGTTCAACCAAGTACAAGCAAAGGTTCTTGCAGCTTCTGTAGCTGGCAGCTTGAAGATATAAGACAAACTTAGTCTGATTTTTACATTCACTGTCATAATCCAAGCTTAAAGATGAGAAACACGAGGCTTATTGAATTAGTCTTTCTCTCTTTCTTTTTGAGTAAAGATGAATTAAGTGAAGCAAACATGATTATCCCATTGGGTTCCTAGCCCCTGACCCATGACTGAGAATGTATAAGCTAATGTGAGCTCAGTATTTCCTGAAAGTCCTATGTAACAACTCCTCCTCTCCATACCGTCAGCTCCTCTCTTGTGCATGGGCACACACATGGGGACAGGAGAGAAGAGATGGGGAAAACAGTAATCCTGCTGTAGACTAGAAGGAGGGCTGGGCAGGCACAGTGAAAGAGGACCCGTGTCTACGTGAGGATCTGTATCTACTGCCTGAGTGATGGGATATTCACCTACATTTTAAGATATAATGATTTTTACCTATAAAATGAAGCTTTGGAAGATAAAGTTCACTGGTTCCCAAATGGAAAAGGTAAAAGAAAGAAGCACAGAAAAGGAAACTAGAAGGACAAAGACATTACCACGCTTAAGGTATGGAGGTTGTAAAGTGAGGAAAAGAACATTCTCCAAGACGGACGCCACTGGTTTGCTTTCTCTGAGCCATCAACACCAATCTCTCCTGTCATTACCAGACAAATCCCCTTTCCTCTCACCACGTTCAGATTCCATTTTACAGAAAATAATATGGATCCCCTAACAGCAACAACAAAAAGAGATGGAGGGCAGTGGTAAATTTTGCCTAGTATTGAACTATTTAGAGTGCAAAGTTAGATCCACTATTGCATGACATAATCAAGTCATGCAATAGTAATTCCCCACCCATCATTTCTTCTTTGTGCTAATTTTGTATTTATCTTTGGCATAAATCAAGGTTAACTGCCTTTGCTTCTCCAAGAAGAGCTGCTCTGGGTGAAAGAAAGAATAATATACCCTTTAAAAAGTCATCTACTTGCTGGTTCTCGATACTGTGCATGCGCGAATGCCTCATTACTGGTCATCACCTTTTACGTTATTTATGCTATTCGTAAAATAGCACTCCAAAACTATTTGATCTAAAAGGTCCTCGCCTCATGTATGGCTTCTCATCTCTAGCTTCTCATTTCATCCTTTATCCATTTCAAGCTGTTATTCCTGTCCTGGATTTTAAGATATCGATTCCCTTTTCAGTCATTTCTTCCATTTCTGAGGTGAACGTAAAGATAGGTAATAGCTCCATTTCCTTCCTTTCTGCACTTGGAGTCTTGGAAACACTTATTTACTGGCATAACTCTCAAAATGGTTTCTCATCTTTCCAAATGGAGATTGCAGTTCTTTGTTCATTGCTGAAAGACAGTGCTTTACCTGAAATCTACCCACCCATGTTGTACTAGCAACAGTCTTGGGTTTGACTTCACCTACTGTGCTCCATCAGGGTGTAAAGAAGATAGCAAAAATATGAGCTTCGGGTTGTTCCTGTTTGAGAGGAAAGAGGGAAGAGGAAATCTGGGCCGTTGACCTACTTACTCTGCAGAGCCTTTAAAATGAGAGAAGAAAGGAGTCTAGAGTCTCCAGAAAGAAAGGAAATTTGCCATTTAGTAAGCACATACCATCTATCAGGCGCTATGCTAGGCTAAAGACTTTATATGTTTATTTCTACGCGGGGACCGAAAGCCGAGCCAGAGATCTACACAGAACGCACAGCCATTGGGGTGCCTGGGTGGCTCAGTGGGTTAAGCCTCTGCCTTCGGCTCAGGTCATGATCCCAGAATCCTGGGAACGAGCCCTACATTGGGCTCTCTGCTCAGCGGGAAGCCTGCTTCCCACCACCCCTCTCTGCCTGCCTTGCTGCCTACTTGTGATCTCTGTCTGTCAAATAAACAAAATCTTTAAGAAAGAAAGAGAGATAGAGAGAGAGACAAAGAAAGAAAGAAAGAAAGATAACACACAGAATTAGAGATTTAGCCAAGAACCAACACTGACGGAACTTCTTTTTTTCCTTCCTGGCACCTAAATCACCCCACAATTTTGCTCCATAAGACCCATCCAAATTTACTGCCCATTATTATGCATAATGTATCCTCCCCTCAAGCCACCTCATCACATTTTTATTTCTGTGCTTATGCTCTTTTATGGTGGAAAATGCAGTCTTTGGAGCCAGCTGTATCTATGTTTGGTCCCGATTCTGTCATTAGCTAGCTGTGATGTTTCTGAGCCTTGGAGGTTTCATCTTTAGAATGGGGCTAATGACTCTTTGCAGAGTTCAGCTAATATGACGTTGAGGCTCAGAAATATACCTAAAGGACTTGGCCTTCTAGCTGATAAGCAGGGACCACCCAGGGATCTGTCATTAAACCGTCACTGTGATTAGTATTGAATGTTTCTCCACCCTCGTCATCTTCCACACTTTTCTCAACAATCAACAGTTGGCTAGTCAAGTTCCCTTTGAAATCGTTTCTTTTTTTTTTTTAATTTTCACTCCTGCTTCAAGACTATAGATTTATTGTCTTCATATATTTCATACTCCATCATAAGCTCATATATCTAGTTGAAATTCCTGAAATCTTAAGGAACCTCAAATTCCTTGAACGCAAAAGCCAAATCTTATGGGTCTCTGTTGAGTCCAAGCTTTCAATAATGAGCAGTAAGTAGTTTGCTGAATTTTAACCTGTTCAGAGTTTGTATTTATTGGGCTTCTGAGGGTCTAGGACCCTATTTTATAATATTGAGTCACAGTCAGCATGCTGCAAGCTCTTAATTTTAAATAAGTTAAAGTAATACAATGAAATTACCATAAAAATGTAACATTGCCATATAATGTTGCTCTAATTAACTATTTTTAAAAATACCTAATATATGGGTTCACATGTTCAAAGAACTTTCAAAACCTGGGATTCAAGTATGCTGGAAACACACATTAGTGTTCTACAAAGCAAGAAGCCCTAAGATTAACATAAAAAATGTTCCCTGTCGCTGTTTTCCTCTTCAGTTCTTACCAAAATGAAATAAATCAACAGAATGTTGTGGGAGCTGGCCTTCTATATAAATAACCTGTGATTTGCTTTTGGTTCAATATACTGATTTACCCAGTTTACGCACGATTATAAATTTCCTTTGGTAAGATATAGGTGAATAGTCTGACGTGATGACTACACTACACAGTTTAAGGAAGGATCTAGAAATGTTTTTATTTCTCCTGTGAGGATCTTAAGAAAAGTTAAGGAGCAGTGACATGAAGATAAATCTTCATTCACCTGCTCAGAGATCAGCAAACCTTCCTCCCTGAACTTTACAGGTCTGACCCGCACCCGAGAAACACACCCTCTCTGCCTCTAGGATCTGCCCCAACCAGCTTTGTTATCCAGGACAGGCTATAAGAAATTCTTTTGTTCCTCTTTATGTGAATCACTTTGTCTCACCATTTCCTGCATTTTTCAGAAGTTACTTAAATAGGTTATTTTTAGGAGCAAGTTGGAAGTTGCTGGTAGCTTTTACATTATCTACAAAGCTCAGAGTCAAAAACTAAAGTGCAAAATTTACCTCTGGTGCCAATCAACTTTCTAATCTATGGAACCAAATTTCTATTAGTCAGTGGGACTATTTCCTTTCTTTCACAATATTTTGAGTTTCCTCCTTCGTTAACTGTTCTATCTACGTATCCTTTGCCACAAGTCGAATTTGGAGGGGGATGGTTTGGAGGACTGGAAAATCTCAAACTTTTCTAAAATATAAAGAAATATTTGTAAAAAATACATTGCAGAGGTAAGAGTGTAACCCTCTAAGTAAGAAAACCTTCCCCCAAGAGTGGTAAGCAGTTAGGAGAGTCATGCACATCAATATATGATTGGTTTGTCCAGTCCAGTTGGCATGAAAGCCATTTGGAGTATCTTGTAAATGAGAGAAAAATGCCACATACCTAGAAGCATCCTCCAAATCGGGAGGTTTCTGTGCTACCATATCTGTTCTGGATATGGACTGGGTATGTTCTGGATAGGGCAATGGACTGAATCAACCCTTCACTCAACAAATATTATTCAGCACCTACTGTTGTATGCATGCAAAGCTATGTATGCTTGGCCTGAGAGCATCCAGACCAACATAACACTTGTGCCCACAGAAACAGTTGTGATTAGGAAAAATAACACACACACCTAAAAGGTCATCGTGCAATGGATGCACATTCAGCTTCTGGTGTCAGGTCCAGCTTCGTGCAATGGATGCACAATCAGCTTCTGGTGTCAGGTCCAGCTTCTTAGGGAAAATGTTTCACTTCTTTAGGTCTTGATTTTTTTTTTTTTTTTTTTTGCAAAAATTAAGAACACAATGAAGTGATCTTTCAAATTTTCTTGAGATCTGAAATTCTTCCATTTTATGAAGCAGAATACAACATAGAATATGGGGCGCCTGGGTGGTTAGGTTGTTAAGCAGCTGCCTTTGGCTCGGCTCACCATCCTGGGGTCCTGGGATCAGCCCTGCATAGGCTCCCTGCTCAGCAGAAAGCCTGCTTCTCCCTCTCTCACTCCTCCTGCTTGCGTTCCCTCTCTTGCTGTGTCTCTCTCTGTCAAATAAATAAATAAAATCTTTAAAGAAATAGTAGATAATAAATGCTAAAATGTGTGGGACTTACAGCTAGGAAATTAGACTAAGGAACTGTAATCCTGGTTTATTGTTAATCAAGGAAGATCAGAAACACTGAAGCCTGAATGTCCTCATGCTCTTGTGGCAGTATAAGATCTTTAGGAAATCCAATAAAATGGTGAATGTGAATTTCTGCCCCTGGGAAGTCAGCACTGGGCCTCCCCTGTCATTTTCTGTTTTACAGTCACATTCCTATCACATTGGTTTTTTCTGTCCCCAGAATGCAGAAATGCTCATTTTCACAGTGCTAGACAGAATAATGGCTTCTCCAAGATGTCCATATCTTCACATTCTGTGAATATATTATCTTACTTGGCAAAGAGACTTCGCTGCTATGACTAAATTGAAGATTTAGATGGGGAGATTATCCTGGATTATCTGGGTAGGCCAAATGTTTAATCACAATGCTCCTTGTAAGCGAAAGAGGGAAGGCAGGAAAGTTGGATTCAGAGAGGTGTGAAGATGTCACTCTGCTGAATTTGAAGATGGGAGGAGGAGGACATAAGCCAAGGAATCTACATTGACTCTAGAAACTGGAACAGTCAAGGAGACACAGTCTCCCCTAGAGCTTCTGAAAGGAAAGCAGACCTGTCCACCCCCTAATCTTAGCCCAGTGAAACCCCCATGTTGGATTTCTGACCTCTAGAACGAGAAGATGATAAATGCGTGTTGTATTAAGGCCCTGGGCATGTGATATTTTGTTACAGTGCTCATAGGGAACCACCACACCCCCTGTAGGGCTTTCCTACTAGCTGTTTCCAGTACCTGGAAGACCCTTTCCCTGGAATCTTCCCAGGGCTAGCTCCTCTGTGTCTCCTCTTCTCAACTGGTATGTCATCTTGACCATATAACCCAAGGAGCCATCTAGGCCTTCTCTGCATAGTATATGTGCCATCTGTCTGGTTTTTTGTTCATAGACTGTTTCCCTCTAAGTTCAGCTTCATGAGAATGGGAGCTGATCTGTCTCAGTCAGCACCCCATCTGTGATATTTAGAATGGTGTCTACCCTTCATCGGTATTTGTTGAATGTCGGAATTAGGGAACCTGGTGAGGGCTTGGGATCCAAATCTTACAGGAACTTTTTAGATATGCACAATGGGGCCACAACACATGTATTCCCATCATCTTCAGCCATCGCAAGAGCCATCTGCTACCGCCAAAACCCCCAGTCCCTTTCCTCTATTTTGATTGTCTCTCCTTATTTCTACCTATCTCACAGAGAATGGTTGAGAAAATATGAGAGTGGTCTGAACATTCCCCCACCAAAGTAAACTTCTGAATAAGGATGGCACATATTATATCTAGAAGTCTTTGGGTTTTTAAGGAATAAATGGCAGCATATGAATATTAAAGTACTGGAGTTCCTTTAAATTGAAAATTTCATTTTTATTTATCTGTTTGTTAACTATACAACATTGCCACCCCAGCAAAATCCTGTTGCGGCAAAAAGAAGACGAATACCTCCCTCCCTCCTTCCCTTGAAATTTGTTAAAATGGCATTTCCCTTGGGTTGCATTTCCTCAGACCTGTGCAAAAACATCTCCTCCCAAGATAGAAAGCAATGCACAGCTGTAGGCTTGGGAAGCATAATGCTGTGCTCGGAATATCAGATTTTTAAATCTACCAAAGCTGGAAAAGAGATTAAGAGTTAAGGCTGAAAGTCTGTCTTTAATGTGCTCTATTATGCACCAGGCATTACAGTTAATATGTCCCTTCAGGTTTTGATGACCTACTTTTCTGGGCTTACAGATGCGGCAGCACACATTAAGGATAGCGGTTCAGCAAAGATTACGTATTTCTTTGCTTCCATTGATTGACCTCATACCCCGAATGTTATGGTGCTGTTTTGTTGTGTGTGTGAGAAGGAAAGAGGGGGGTGGTGAAGAAATGGTGAAAGGAAGAGAGCAAGAGAAATAATTCTGTGCTTTTATGTCCCCATAAATAATACAGCATCAAAAGGGGGAAGAGAAGACAGGCTTTTTAGAAATTGACCCCTGCATCTCACCATACATCCATCTTTGGCTGTTTTTCAATATTTTAGGAATATTTCCTCTTTAACTGCATTTGAAGTTTCTCATGGAGGTCTTTATTTTTCCTTTGGCCAGAATTTGCAAACTGGCAGTAATTGTTCAGTTGGTCCTCATAGACATGTTTCATTTGGTTCCACCTTGTTTAATTTTTTCTTTTTTACTTAATTGATACACTTTTAGGTAGATATATATACACTCTCATTCCAGCAGATTCCGGCACTCATTACTCCCTGGCCTCTGGCTGCTTCACACGTTTACTTTCCAGATGGTCCTGGACCCCAGTGTAAGGGACCGTGATCTAGTCTATAACTGGCTCACATATGCACCTTGGAACATCTAACTCTATTTACCTCCATATAGAAGTGCCAGACTGTTTACTTTGTTGTTCCTATTAAGTAAGAATATGACTCATAGATATGGCAACCTTATTTTTCACTACCCAATCAGAACTTCTCCTGATTTATGAATTTAGGTAGTGGAAAAATCTTCCAAATTTAAAATTCAAATCACAATTAGATTTAATAACATCTTGTCTTTTTTCCAGAAAAGATTGAGGATGGCTATTCATGGTAGTTGTCAAGATCCATGATGAAGTGCTTTTATTTAAAAGCATCAGATAACCTAAAGTCTGGATTATCTTGGAAATTCCTGCCCACATTGATACCGTGTGCCTGGCAGAAGGCAGGCATGAAAGGCTGCTGTTTTATGGAATTTGTTAGAAATGCGGTTTCAAAGTAAGAGACAGATGTTCCATTTTCAAAGCTTTTGACAATATTGATAGACAGAAGATTTCACACTGGGCCAGGCAAGACTGGGAATCCATGCAGCAGAGATCAGCATACATCTGGTTCCAAAGTGAGGCTCACTGAGCAGAGGAGCCCACAAGAGATGATCTTAGTAGAAAGTGCCGAGTGGAAAAGAGAAAAGCAGGTGGAGAAGGCGGAGCAGGTGTCGAGGCCTCTGTGGTAACAACTACCAACTGGAGCAGAGTCAGCAGTGACTTGCCCAGACAGGAAGAAGAGGAGGTGCTTTTGGAAGAGCCAGAAGATTCTGAAGAAAAGAGCAATTCCCTTTCTCTGGAGTCCAGTTATTTTCTCTTTTTCTATTTTCTATTTTTCTTTTTCCACATCCAATTCACTCACTCCCCAATTCAAAGCTCAGGAGATGTTGGGATATACATTTTAATTAAGCCAGGTCCAAACCATCATCACCTCTCATCTGACCTTTGCGAGAGGCTATCAGCTACTCTTCTCCAACAGCAGCTAGAGATTGTTTTTTAAGAAAGAAAATAGAATCACATCACATCTTTCCTTACAACTCTAATGGATTCTTCATATTCTTGTGATAAAGCACCATACTTTTCACCTGCTCTTTGAGATCCTTATGATGAGCTATCTACCCCAGAGTTTCTCCATGTTGGCTTTATTGAAATTTTTAGCTAAATAATTCCTTGCTGGGAGGTTGTCCTCTACATTGTAAGATGTTTAGCATCATTCTTGGCCTCTACCTACTGGATGCTAGTAGAGTTACCTACCCCCAGTTATGACAACCAAAAATATCACCGAACATTTCCAAATATCTTACCCTGAAGGGATCTTTCTGGACCATGCCCTGACTCTGTTTGAATTCTGCATCATTTCCCCAATGCCTCAGAAATACCACCACCACTCTCCTCTTCTCCAGCCATACCATCTTTCTTCCATCTCTTCAAATGCACTCTCCATCATGTTTTGTCACTTTGCTCTACCATGACAAACAACACAGAGTAGGAGGCTTAAAAAACAGGCACTTATTTCTCACAGCCTGAAGGGTGGGACATACAAGGTCAAGGTGCCAGCCAATATATTTCCTGATGAAAGCTCTCATCCTGACATGCAGATAGCTACCTTCTCTCTGCATCCTCATAGGGAGGAGAGAGAGAGAGAGAGAGAGCTCTGCTTTCTCTTCCACTTCTTATGGACCCTATCCCATCACTGGAGCCCCCTGTTCTCATGATCTCATCTAATCTTAATTATCTCACAAAGATCCCACCTCCCAACCATTGAGGGCTAGGACTTTAATGTATGAATGTTTGGGTGACACATTCAGTCCATAGCACACCGTTTTCCATTTTCCATTTCCATTTTCCATTCTCCATTGTTTTCTATTCCTCTACCCCCAACTCTGGACCATCCAATTCCTACTCATCCTTCAAGGCAGACTCTTTCCTGATCCCAGTAGTTAGTTTCCCTACCCCCAAATCTCATATATTTTCATAATACCTGTTATTTGCATGTGGTTTATCACCATTAAAATTGCTTTTTTAATTAGTTCCCCCTGTTATTCTTTCTGCCCTGAAAGTTTCATCAGAATAGCAGTCATATTTGCACAGCTCACAACAGTTCCTAGCACAGAGCCTGATGCAAGCCATTCCCAAATAAACAATGAACGATAAAAAAAAAAATAAGTAAAGATGAAATATTAAAAGGCGGGAGGCTCAAAGAGTGATATAATCACATGTAAGCCCCGAAGCTGCCCACTTGGGCATTCTTTGGTAGATGGTGTTATAATATATAATAATGGCTTTGCCTACAGTAATAATAATAGCTAACATTGATTGAGTGCTTAATTTATGCCAGGTGCTGCACTATGTATTTATTGTATCAATGAGTCCTTAAAATCATCTGACAAAGTAATTGTTATTAGCATCCCCATCTTACAAAGAGGTTAAGTAAATTAGCTAGGGTCACATAGCTACGAAGGGGCAGAGCCAGAATTCAAACACCATCTGTTAGACCCAAAGGCTGTTATTCTACCCCCCTATGCTATATTGCCTGCCATGAGTTAGGGAGCAGGGAGTTCAATACCTAGCACTTCCTCAAACTGTATGATAAGAGATTGTTTTAATTGTGCCCGAGGTCTACAGGTCTATATTCTCAAGAACAAGGATAAAGAAATCATTCAAAAGCAGAACACTAATTGCTGATGAATTCTTCTCAATACCATTTGGAAGATGACAGTTGGGCAGAAAGATATTAGGGGAGAGACAAGGGAATAAGGAAGTTAAAGACTGTCTTCCCACCATATCATATCCATTTCAAGTTTCATTTTAATGATCAGACTTCTCTTAGAATTTATAAAAATATTAGTCACACATACCTTGGTATGAATGATCTTGAGCCCATAAAAAGAAAACTATCTTCTGAAACTATGTATATGTGTGGGTGCACAATGGATGGGAATATAACAACTATGGGCCCTGGGGTCCTTCAGTACAGGGGGAATGACTCAGAGAAGAGTTTGGGAAACCATAAGCTTTGCTAAGTCTACTAAATACATGGTTCCAGAAAAGTAGGTGGGAGCAGGGCACTGGATCTGAAGTGGGAGGGGTGCCAAAAGTAATTGCTACCCACTTTGCAATTACTCCCAGGGCCCAGAAGCTGAGAAAAATCATCCTGAGGTCTACCTTTGGCACTGTAAGTCTGCAATAGAGTTTTCATGAATAATTCACTTTGCCAAAGTAGAAGTAACCAGAGTTTGTAGTTCACTTTCCTTCCATTAATTTAATCTATGACTTTCATTTTGTCTCTCTGTAAAAACAAAAGGGATACTAATATTTAGCTGTGAGCCAGGAAAGTGATTTATTAGGCAGCACTTATAAATCATTATTCATGGCACACTAATAATCTTGCAAAAATCTTTTCAAAATAAGATTTTTACTGAGAAACCATTCGGGAGAAAAACAGGAATTCTATAATTCTAGTCGACTGAATTTGTTTCTTCTACAGTTAAAATTTCAACTACCCAATCTTGAGGCATGTACTCAAGTGCCAGGGACGGCTCAAAGTATAAAGTCCATCTGTCTAATGGAGGTTTGGCCTATCAATCAAATTTGTCATTACTTGGATTAAGTTGTTGAGATGAGCAGCTTTTTGGAAAAGAAGTAAGATGGAAATGCCATAACAAATTATGGTAAATTATAGGGATTGGGGGTAAATGACCCCATACCAGTAGAAATCCAAGATCTTGTTATTTGGACTCTCTTTAGGACTGATAGAAAGAAAATATTCTTTCAAATGCGTCCCTTTGGCATCTTCCTAAGGCACCGGCTCTTGTCATCATGATGCCATCCCGGGGCACTGGCTATCAGTGCCCTCACGACTAATTAAAAACTTGCATAACAGCAATGTTAGAGGGCTCAGAGTCCTTTCCCTCTGAAAGCAGGACTTCTGGCTCCACATGTGGGGCTTGGTGCTATCAAGCTAAGCTAATTCTACCACATAGACACAGGCTATTTTTGAGCAAAGCCAACTCCAGTGCCTCACTATAGTGGGAACAGGAGCTGACCTTGGCTGACCCTGGATGGCCTGGACATCATGGCTTCTCTTGGGAAGTTATGTCATGCAGTTCAGAAAAACAATGTGGAGTGTCGCCCACAAAGTGCATGGTGCTGGATGACCGTGAAAAATCTAGAACCTTTCCAGAAAGGCATTTTCAGGGGAGCAAACCTCCTGACTTTTTTTTTTCCCTTCCTCTTTCTCCCTCTCTCAGAAGAACAGAAGAGGGTGGTGAGATGTACGAAATAGAAAAAGTGGTTTTGCAGGGGCAGGGGTGTGGGAGGTTGGGTGAGCTTGGCAGTGGGTATTATGGAGGGCACGTATGGCATGGAGCACTGGGTGTGGTGCATTAACAATGAATTCTGGTACACTGAAAAGAAATTTAAAAAATTAAAATTTTTTTTAAAAAAGCTTAATTTCATACATTTTGAACTTGGCATAATCACATGTATACATTAGGAAAAAATGTAAACAAAATAATGTTATTGGTGTATGTTGTGATTTCTTTCAAAATTAAAAATTTTCATTTATAATTAAAGTAACTTGTAATTTTTGAAAGTCTTAAAAAAAAAAAGTGGCCCTAGGCTTATGCACAATGTAAGCACACTGATCTCCTTAAAGACAAGTTTAGGTACTTGTTTAGTTATTTGGGAAAGTCCTATGTATCTCTATGTGTGAGATCAACCTTTCTAAGATTCGGAGCCTCTTGAAGGGAAGGGAATTTCATGCCTAAGTGTGTATGTCTATCTCTCCGGGTCAGCATTTAACATGTAAATCTAAATTATTTTACACCCAGGAAGCAAAAGGAAAACAATGTAATTTAGAAACATTTTGCATAAACACATGATTATCAGACTTTCCTGAAAAGTATGTGCCATTTTTCCATGAAGGACAAAGTATAACAGGAAAGAAATGACAAAAGAAAGTAATGAGCTATCACACAATTATTCTTCCTTCTTTCCTTCGGTGAGGTAGAAAAGTTATTCTGCAGCTCTGTCCCAGACCACTAACCCGCCTCATTCCAGGGGCCCATAGAAATTGCTTCCATGCTGCCTGGGGAAGAAATTTAGCAGGCTACTAGCTGTTCTTCCAAATATGTTTGGAAATTCATGGGTCCAGTCCTACTTTAGTTGCTTCACTCACCTCTTATGCCTGCTAACGTAAGCAGAGTGTGGGCGGGCTGCAAAGATGACCAGAAAATCTTGAAGACAGAATGAAAATGCAAGTTCCTCACTTTATTTTTTTTATGTCATCTGTTTCTTGAGGAAAGTAAAACTAAGTTATGTTCCTTATAGTTTTAAATAATAGTGAAAAAGAATGGTTTAAAAAAAAACTTTTCAACTTCAACAAATTTGTTAAGGCTATTGAGACCCTAAACGAATATCAGGACTGGGGTGATTGTTTCCTAATTGTTTTGAGCCTGGTGGATTTTCATTATGGATGAAAACAGGTTCAACAATTTTGTTGCATGTGTTGTCCTCATGATATAATTAATTCTCTGTATTGTAAAATTATTGTATGTCATTCAACAAAAAGAATGGGGCCCTTACTTTGTGTCCTGAACCATGTGAAGCACGGAATGAAATCTGATTTAAAATAAAATACGGTTCCTACTTTCCATGAGCTTCAACTCTGATTCCAGAGAAAAGAAATGAATAACTATATGCCTTTTACAAATGTTGTAAGAAACACAGTGACAGGGATGCTACGGAAGTTAAAAAAAGAATACTTTTCCAGCAGCAGCATCACAGAAAAGTCTTCAGAGAAAATAGCATTTAATACTAAAGCATAAAATAATATTTTGCTCAAGAACTGATTTGTATATGTCTTACTTCCACAGCTACACTGTAATCTTCTTGTGGCTAGACAGTGGATATTAAGCTTGGTTTTATTTTACTTGTTTATTTTTTTAAGATTTTATTCATTAATCTGAGAGGGAGAAAGAGAGAGAGAGCAAAACCAGGGGGAGGGGCTGAGGGAGAGGCCGAAGCAGGCTCCCCACGGCGGGTTGGGTCCTGGGACTCTGGGATCATGACCCTGAACGGAAGGCAGATGCCCAACAGACTGAGCCACACAGACACCTCTCTTTATACCTGCTTTTTAAAAAACGCTCCATCTTTTATTCTTTTAGCAAGAATCAGCTGCCTAGGAAAACTTTCAGAAATAATTGGTTTTGATATTTACTAAATGGTAAGACAAGAGTCAGAACAAGGGCCCAATATGTCCACTGTACCTTCTAGCTGCTAGCTAGAATTCTAGCTTCTAGATTCCAACAGCTTTAAGTGGCAGATAGTCTAGTTCCATTCTTTTGTATTGTAACTTGGGAAAACTGGATTCTAATTCTCAGTTTTCTACTGGCTTAATCTAAGAAGTGGATCAGCATTCAATGATATCACCTGAAAATGAGCCCACTAGCATCTTGAAGGTTTAATAAGTATCATTTTATGACATAAAAGAACTGTAAGGTTATTGGAAAGACATTGTACAAATACAAGATGCCATTATTACGACCACAACTTGTGTGTGATGTTAAGTTCATTCTTGACAATAGCACAGAGATTTTTTTAGAAGTATGTCATTGCTTTAATTTTTTATTTCACTTTTATGTTTCATTTGGCTCATCTTTTTGAAGTCATTTTCCTTGTTTAAATAGTTTTGTATTGTACCTTTTCTTTCAAACTGGTTTTATTTTGATGGATTTTGCTTCCCGGGAGGAAGCTGAATATGGAAAAACCTAAGAATCATTGAGCTGCTAATAATAATTATCCTCTGCCCTTTTAAAGCCTCTTTTATCTGAGGATATCAAAGGACTTTTCAAACCGGTATCTATAATTACCTTCATCACACAAAAGACTAACTGCCAGTGAGGCTGAATGACTTACAGGAGGTTGACAAAGGCAAAAAGCAGAACCCCAAATCCCCTTCCCATTTCCTTCTTTCCTGTCTCCCAGACTTCAAGACCCTTAGGGAAAACTGAGATCCAGCATAGGCTCTAAGGAGATCCAGGGAGAAAGGGAGCGAGTCTTCATGATAGGTAGCTCTAATGAAGACCTAAAGCTGCGACCCTCTGATGGCTCATAACCTAAGAACATATGAACACAAGTGGCAAGACACCAGTTCAACAGGAAACCAGTGGAGGGAGAGGTTACTTCGGGGCATAGAGGCTAAGAAATGTTAGTCAAGTGGAATTTCAGTTGACCTACCCCAGTGGCTCCTCCTCCACCCTAGTTTGCCTTTGCAATGTTCCTTCTCCCTTGGATTAAAAAAAATAATAATAACTAAAAAAATAGAGTTTATGCTTGGTAGAGGGCAGGGGTTCACTTTTCCCTCAGCAGGCCAAGTTGAGAGCTAGCAGAAATGAATTTCTGGGTTCTCCTTAAGGGTATAATTTAGCCACAGTGTTCGGTAAGATTTAAAGTGCTTTCACAATTGACCATCCGTTCTTTATAACTTTCAGATTTTCTTTCTGTGTTCTATTTGCAGATAGAGTGACATATCTCAAACTGGCAAAGTTCCCTTAAGAATGGGAAAAATGAGTAACGTGAACAGGGGTTGATTAAACATGGGGTCTCAGAACTGGTGGAAGGTCTGGCGCTGACTGATGGCTCTGGGGCCTCCCTACTAAATGGCAGACGAGGGACCATAAAAGAGATAATATAGCAAGGAGCTTCAGCCATCAGGTTATTCTAAAAATGGAGTGAGGCATTTTACACCATGGAGAGAAGGGCACTGGTTGTTATCTGGATATTGCTAATATGTCCCCTAGAACCTAACTGGAATAATTTTTTACTATTAATTTGAACAAGAGTGCCGAGACGCTTTATACGTGTAATAAAGCTAATTTCTACATTTAATAGAGACAATTTTATTTTTTAACATTAGTGGAATCAGCATCTTATTAAATTTTAGAAGTGAATAAAACTTTTATAACTTCAGGATTTCTTTCTGGGATCTATTTGGTGATTAAGATGCTCTCATTTCAATCCCCTTAGATTAGAGCGAATCGGTGGTGCCATTTGTCTCTTAGGACATATCTTGAGTATTCTGGAAATGGAGCATTCCCACAGTAAACTATTTCATACAATAAATTCATTTTTATATTTGCTCTTATATTTCAGCCAAATGCTAATGGTTGGTATTTTCCCGATCAATGAGAAATTGATGATGCTTGATTTCAGGGAAACAGTGGCTATTCCTTATGAAGCATTTACTATATGCCTAGTCTTGGGTTAAACTGCATCTGATGTCATTTAATCCTTAAAACAGCAACATAAGGTAGACCCTATTTGCATTTTACAGATGAGGAAATAGCGGCTTAGAAATTTAAGTCATTTGATCAATGTCTCACAGCTCTTAGGAGACTTAGCTGTCATTAAAACCCAGGTCCCAGGGACTCCAAACGCACTCTTCCATAGACTCCAACTTTAACCTGTTTCGTAATTGATTCTTAAATTTCTAGTTCTCTGACCTTCACTGTGTCTGGCTAAGCCATCACAGACCATGTGCCATTACTATCTGCTCAAACATCTTCCGCCAGAATGTTGACATATCTAAATTTGATCAAGTTGGAAACACCAAAGATCCGCACCCCCGTACCTCAAGCCTTATTTGGCTTTAAGAGCGCTCTGGATACAGCTTTCAGCCTTAATGATTGTAATATTCTCTCGAAAAGAGATGACCTTACCGAGTGTCATTTCTTGGTAAATAAAGCTCTGCTGCTGTTGACTTTTGATTCATCATCACACTGATATCTAGTGTCAGTCCAGAGTGCTGGGACGAGGCCGTGGTCTTGAGCTCTTATAAAGGGAAACAGGTGGCTGGTCACATTGGACATAGTGCCTTTGGCAGAGGTAGGGGAACTGCAACTAGTAGTTAGCATTTTAATTGACGCTGCTGTTTGCAAAACCGTTTTTCTCTTTAAAATTCTTTTCCAATGAAGGGATACCAAAATAGAAAGTATTTGAACTTCTTCTTGTGTCATGAACGTTTAGCTCCTTCAGAAGACGAGACTTTCTTTGCCTTAAGTGTAGCATTCACAGGCTCCCCGAGCTAACACTCAGTCATCGCCACCAATACACACCAGTGCTTCACATATCGGGGAGAGTCAATGTTTTCTGTCAACTTTTTAAACAACTTCCCCACAATCACCGACACTCTCCAAATAGAATCTGCTGACTTCAATGGCCGGGTCAGTGTTACAGAGTGACTCATTGCCGGAGAGAACAAACAAGCTCAACAAAGGCTACTTCAAGATGTAAATCCTGCTTCCTTATTGCCTGTGAAAGCTAGAGTTTTCACCAACTAGAAGGAGAAAGTCCCGTGTTTGGGGGTTCCTGCTGTCTCAGATATCCCTGGGCCTCCAGAAATATACACACCCTCTAACAACTCTTCCCCTCCCCTTCCTCTCCCAACTCCTAGAGTGCACCAGATGCATTCAGTTCCTCAGTGAAAATACTCCTGAACCTGATCCAGTCCGGCTCCAACCCACGCCACTTCCCAGAAGCTAGCCTTGCCAAGGTCTCCAGTAACACGCTCACTGCCAAAACCCAATGGCACTTCTCCATCGTGATGCTCCTTGACCTATGTACAGAATTTGACACTGCTGATAACCAATTACACAACTCTCTCTTCTTGGCTTCTGGGCCTCTTTCCTCATTTAGTCTGCCTCTCAACTCATCTGCTTTGGAGACCCTTCACCCCTCATCCCCCACCCCAGCTCCCACTTGCCACGGGGCTACCCCCACTGTTTTGCAAATCAGCTGTTTCATGTACAGTCGCCTCGCTGATGGCAAAGGCAATGCTTTATTCACCCCGGAACCCCGGGGGCCTAGGCAGTGCTTGCAAAATTGCATGGGATCAAAAAGAAATATTTGTGGAATGAATGCACGTATCTCCTAGATCAGTCTTTATATTCGCTTCTGTCTTGGATGCTGTGTCTGGCCGTAAGACAAGTTGCATGACCAATCTATACTAAACAGAAATATATGGCATGTCTGTAACTTTTCCCACGCCCAACATCCATGTGTCGGTAGAGAACACCGATACAAAGCTCCCAAATAAAACTTCTCACTGACTGTTGGTTGTTTTTCAATTCTATTTCCAGTTCCTAATTAAATCTGCTTTTTCAGTCATGACATTTTCTGAATCTGATTTGCCTTCTTTTCAACTCTTCCAATGGATTTTTTTTACCGAATAAATTTTAAAAAGGACTCTGTGTTCAACTAGCATTTGTATAGTAACTACTTGCTCTAATGTATTGCAAAGAGCAGCCAATTATTATTTGTTGAGTGATGGCCGCACAAACCACTGGATTATGTGTGCTGTTTCTCAATTTCATCATTAAGGTGGTCCAGACAAGTGAGTTAGCTGTTCCATTGTCTGTTTATTTTAGTCGTTTTAATGACCAAATTGTATTATCTCAGAGGTGATATAATCAAAGTAAAGCAATTTGTTATTTCAATGAAAAATAAGAATTTGATCCTATAAGCTGTTAATTTCATTTTATGGCTAATATGTAATCCTTTACTCCTGCTTAGGTAACCATAGACTCATCTCTCTAGAATCCCAAATTATATTTCTTTCCTTCTTTCTTTCCTCTTTAGTTCTTCTGACGAACTTAACTTTTTCACCTGTCATTTTGATTTCACTAGACTTTTCTGAGACCATACAACTTTTTTAATTTGTTCTGTAAATTATGTGTAAGATGCTCTTGCTCAGTTGTGAAGTCTTTCATTCTATTTCTTTTAATATCTTACTATTTTCTCTCTTCTTGTATACCCTGTGATTGAACCACCTCATGTGTCTGCTTGCTACTCTCTTTTCATTTATATCTTCTCCCACTGCATGGATGATGGATGGATGGATAAGTTGATAAACACATACTTAGAGAGAGCGATCAACAAATTCACATCTTACAGATATTAAATAATTGTTCAATACAATCAACTAGCACTAAACCCTTACTTTCTAATGACAGATATTTTCTTTTATCCCCTTATTATGAGCAAATCTGTTCTACCTTTCTTGTGGATCAAGGCATTTATGTTTGATCATCATGGTATTTGTGGTTTTTAGAGTTGTCTCTCCTTTCACATATTCTGCTTTATTTTCATTGTCTCTGATTATAAACTCTAAAGGGAAGATCTGATATTTATTAAGCATATCCTTAACAGTTTCCAACATTGCAATATGAGGATATAGGTGATTAAAACATGATTTATGTCTACTAGCAAATGATCGTGTCTGTGTTTAAAACTATTAGGCATCTGAAACTACAAAAATCGATTAATTCTTTCTTCTTTCACCAGTATATTCACTCAACCTTGCTAGCTGGAATATGTAATAAAAATGGACCCTTTACATTATTTGATGGATCTTGTTAGATCAATAGTATTTCCTATTTAGTAAAATGTGATGTCTCATGATTTTTCATAGCAATCTGTATAATTGGAAGGGATTCACTTTGATTAACATCAAAGAGTGGTAAGTGATACAAGGCACCATAATGAAATATAAGAGAAGTCTCTGTTGATAATTCTAATCCATCTGAGTTTCCAAAATAGATAATTTTAGGAAACTAAAGAGAGGATCCTTTCAAGTTAACTGATGGTTATCATTTCTTCTAGTCAATTCTGCTGCTATAAACCATGTACATCCCCAATGTCTTTCTCTGCTTGTTATAGCCACACTCTTTTGCCCAACATTTTATATCTTCAATAAAATATAAATGAGCAACAGCTTCCTGCTAACCACAAATTCCCCTTCTTGTTTTGCTTTGTCTAAATGTTCTTCTTGAATGCCCAAAGGACTTTCTCTTCCTGCTTGGCACAATCCGAAATCAGTTTGAATCATATTATCCTCACAACCAGTGTACCTGCATTACGATTCCAAGGGTAATTTGTGTCCTTTAACCATAGTGTGCTTATCATCAATGCTTCAAGGGACTACAATCTGGCCTTGATCTTGCTCAGTTTACTAAGGCTACTTGGGGGTAGAGTTATTCATGAGTACAATACCAGTTTTATTCCTATGACAACTCAGAAATCTATTGCTCAACCAAGGCAGTGATTTTTAACAGTTTTTTTTTTATTAAATCACATTTATAAGACAATGTTGATACCAAAGTGTGCATCCATTTTCTCCATCAAGTTCAAAACAAAGAGTTCTTTTAACATCTCTCCTTAAACTTCAGTTCTGACCTAAATCTTCAGCCCTTGAGCATCAGCTAAGAATCTCGTTCTGCCTTTGTGTATTTTTTTAAGTGTGTGTGTGTCTCTTTTTTAATGTCTCATTAAAAGATTAAGCTGTACTATTATTAGTTGAAATAAATGGGTAGACTTTGTCTTGCTTACTGCTCATCCATGTTTTTATCTTCTTCCATCCAGATTACCTTAATTCTGGGTCACTTGGTCTGCCAAAAAGACTGATTATAGACCTTTGATTTGTGCAAAATTCCCACTGTTTCCTGGGTGTGGTACAGAGACACTCAGCTATTCTTGAGCTGTCATAGAGTTCCTATACTTTTTCGTGCATAAACAGACCTACTTTATGAAATTATTTATGACCTTACAAGTTTGTGTTTGTAGCCAACTGTTTTCCAAGTTTATTTCTGGACACTAACCTGGAATCTATCCTCTCAGCTCGAAGTCATTGTTACAAGGACCCTGAAGATAGTTAACATTCTCCTCAATTCTTTGAAATTCCTGGTGAATAATATCTTCCCTTGAGTGAAATCTACGTGAACCTCAAACAAGTAATGACAGGGTAGAAAAGTTGTCAAAGTCCTAATCTTACATTTGTGGAAAAAATATGATTTTATGAATTCTACTTTTTGTATGTTCAATTCAGTGAAGTCAGTTTTAATGTGACAACAGTACCTCAGAAATGGAGATTTTCATCCAAAATGTGTAAGTCAGCATGTTGCAGTCACGTAAGTTTGGAGGCAGGGGTTTTCTCAAGATGCCAATTCTAGTTCTCACCACCTTATCTAAAAGCTTAGATCTCAAAAGACTTAGAGCTCTAGATCAAGCCTTGACACTCTTACTCACTGGATGACACGAGGGAAGGCAGCGAAATTTCTTATGACTCAGTTCCCTCTCTGTAAAATTGGAGGATTAGATTAGAGCAGCAACTGTCAGTTCCATCTGTCCCGATGGGTCAGAGTAGAGCATTCTAGTTCTAGCACCAGGTAGGACAGGGTCAAACCCCCAGCCTACATCTTCCAGCATGAGCTGCTGTAGCAGGAGGGAGTCGTAGCACAGAAGTGTTAACCACCATGTGTGCCATGGGAGATGGAGAAGGTTGAGAACACCTGAAGCAGAAAATCTCTAAGACATCCTTAGAGGATATAAATTTTCCTACCCAAAGTGAGTCATTGGAATAAAAACAACAATAATAACATTTATTTTTTTTTTTAAATTTTTTTAATAACAACATTTTTCAGGAGACTGAGATTCTGAAAATTAAACCTATGTATATGTGGTCTATGCCACATAAAAAAATACTACAACTTTGAGGAGACGTGATTATAAAACTCTGCAGATGAAATAATGTAAAAAATATTGTCACATAGACCCCTTTCACATAAAGGCAGTAGAACAGTGGAATATTGAGACTGTTCTACTTTGCCAGAGCACAACCCCTGACTAGTGAAAGCAACACCCATTCTAGTGAAGGAGGCAGACATGTTTTCAAACTATTAAAATGCGTGCCCTGCATGAGGTTGAGACTAATCTCACACAGGGGCCAAAGGAGTCACCTGAAAAGGATCTTGAAGCATGAGTCCATTAGGAAAAAAAGGTGGCATGGGATATCCCAGAAAAAGATATAGATTGCACAAAGGGGCTGTTATGTTTAAAGAAAGATGAAAAGTACCCTGAACCTGGAGAATTAGAAGGGTGGGGGTACCATCAAAATAAAGATTGAAGACATGGGTAGAAAGTAGGTTCTTACAGGATAAACTAAGGAGTCGGATTTTATGTGACAGGAATTCTTGGCAATGTTTGTTTCTACGGTATTTATTTTTTTAGATTCACTTATTTTTCTTTCCTAAATGACTACACCTGCCTTCTAAGGAAAGAGGCGGTAATCAAATGGAGAGCCATTTTCTCTCTGCCTTGATGGGCTTAACTGAGCAAGTCGGATGAGCTTTAATGTGACTGAGGTTTGGGAAAGAGGTAGCTGAATTACTCTGAAAGATGGAAGGAGAAGAATTTGGAGTTATTTGATAAGAAAGAGACTAGAAACAGAGAAATGAAGGAAAGGGAAAACCCAACAAGACAGAGAAAAACAAACAAAACACAGCTTCATAAACATGTTAGTAAATATCCACCACGTAAGGGGAAATGAAGGATATTTTAGGAGCGATGAGTTCCCTGATCCATTTGAAATGACTTGTACTGCGAATGTTTAGTCCACTCCTCAAACTTTCTTCCAGATCTCTAAGTTCATCAAACCTGTATTATGTTAAGTATTTATTGTTTGTGAAAATCAAGGGGTAGGCTGAGTTAGTGACACATATATGTCATGTGCCACAAACTGAGGCTGAGATGACTTGCAAATTTAACCCCTGTGGGCATATGTTAAACCCTTGGAAACCCTTTTGATCAAGCAGCCATGGAATTGGGGAAGATGAAGATTTTAGTCCATTTTTACCTAGAAGTCAAGTGCAGGGGCAGGGGTAGTAGAGGTCCACCTAATCTCTGCTCATAGTCGGTTTTTCAGTAAAAGAGTGGCCTGGCCAAGTTCACTGTTAAGAGATAATTTAGCAGTATGCAAATGGGCAGAGACTATGCAATTTGGCGCAGTGAGATAGTACATCAAGAGGTAGTCCAGATATCGAAGCAATAGAAAATGGCCTTTAAAGCAAAAGTAGGTGCCTGTGGGTGTCCCCATGTATCCAGCTTGATAGATCTCGGAAATGGTATTTGCTATAGGGCATCTAGAAGGGCGCATGGAGTGGGAGGGAGGTAACGAATTAGATTGAGAATATGCTTGACTTTGAATTGACTGTGATAGAGTTAATTAGAAATGCCCATTAGGAGATTGTGTATACACCTAAAGTGAGATCGTTCTCCTAGTATTTGATTTAGCAACAGTGAAGCACAGACAGTGTACTTATTCCCTCCTGTTGAGTTATGAGGTTCTCTCCCTCCTTTCTTCCTTCATTCCTTCTTACCTGAGTGGCTCAGTGGGTTAAGCCGCTGCCTTCGGCTCAGGTCATGATCTCAGGGTCCTGGGATTGAGCCCCGCATCGGGATCTCTGCTCAGCAGGGAGCCTGCTTCCCTCTCTCCCTCTCTGCCTGCCTCTCTGTCTACTGTGAACTCTCTCTGTCAAATAAATAAATAAAATCTTAAAAAAAAAAAAAAAGAAAAGAAACGCTCTGTCACTTGCAACTTTTCCTAAATCACCCTTTATAAAAATTATTTTGCACATTAATTTATTTAAAATTTGATGAAAACATTGGCTCACGTACATATTAAATGAGTTGTTAAGGTTTGATATGGTGAGACCTATTATTTTCATTTTTTTAGGTTACTATTGTTCTTATTAAAAGAATATTGTTCCTGTCATAAATATTTTATATACATCATATTTCTTGGATTCTTTCTGTCTTAAGGGGAAAATTATTCTTAAAGCTATTCCTTTATCCATTTCTATCTATTAACATTAATTTAATTTCCTAAAACTGTCTTCTCATTTTCCTATTATTCTTTCTATTTGCTCCTCTCATATGAATGAAGGCTTTCCTAGGTCCTCTGACTTTGAACTACCTAAATGTAAATGACTGATTGGATCATGTCACTATGCATTTATGAAGCTTTAATTACTTTTTGGCTCTGTTATAGTTATCTTAGAGTTGTTATATAAATGCTCCATGAGAATCATTTAAAATTCAATTTATTAAGCCAGCCATTTTTCCACAGTTAGAGCAAAAAAGAAAAGCGTATTAGAACCATTGTCAAAATGGTTTGAAACCAGCATAATCACTGCTTTTTCTTTAAGTAACAAAAGAATAGACTTTATCAACATATTTCAAGTAGAATAGAAAACATTTGAATCTGTAAAAGCAGTTAGAAATCATTTTTAATTATCTTTTTATGAATTAGGATAAGTTTGAAGATGTGATTTTGTACATATGACATATACTTAGCAAGATAAGAAAATCATGATACTTTAAAAAGTGTGATGCTTGTAAAAATACTAATTTTTGGTGGAAAGAGCAAAAATATATGCAAAAAGCAGTGACAGTAATGAGGATTAAACTTTATTAAGTAACAATGAAATACTGTCACTCCACTAATGATTAAATACTTACTGGTGTTTCTATTACCTCCACAGAGAGTTGACTTTTAAACACTATACCTCACTTTTTTTAGAAAAAAATTCCTTTAGATGTATTCCTAAGGATGTACTCCAAACATTTATAATACTAACAACTTACACTGATTTTTTTTTCAAACCTGAGAGTACCTAGGGCCTATTATAATACTTGTATCTATTTAGATCTCTAATTAAAATGAGTTTCTTTTACCATGTAGTTGATACAAAAATTGGACAAAGGATAATTGAGATAAATTATCATCATGTAGATTTTAAAGTACATTTATTCTGGAAAAAAATACATTTGAAAATGATAGTCACTACATAGAATTTATCCAATTATATCTTAAAAATAACTAAATTTGAATATCATTTGCTTGCATTCTGTATTTCTTCTGAAGAACTTCAGGTATTTTGTTATATGCATAATATACATCAGTAAGTACTTATTTAGACAATAGATAATCACAGAATACTCAGAGATAAAAATAATGGAAGTGGTTATTCCCATTAAAAAGAATCCTCAAGAAATTCTCACACAAACCCAGCCATAGAACTAAGAAAAATAACAATACAATAGTCCTGTGTCATTATCCATGCCTAAAACTACACTCTTTTCAAAAGTTTCACCGTGTATGTATAAAGGATATCCAAAATTTCCTCTAAAGTCTTACCATTTGTCTAGGCGTGAATAAATTCTCCAGAATGCAGTCGAAGGCCTTATAACTAGTACCTCTTCCATAAACCCTTCATGAAAAGGTCACTGCCATTCAAGCTCACCTTTCTTTTCCCTTATATATTTATATGTGTCACTCAACGCCCTTCCTCCTGCTTGGAAAGCCATCAAGAACTTTTATCTTGGGAGTCAGTTGCCAGTTCTGTTTAATGAACCAGTCAGCAGGATTCTCGACAGCCATGAGGATAAGCCTGTCTGTGCCCTTTTTTTCTCAGACTAAGAATGGCATTACCTCAAAAGCTGGCCATTGGGAAATAGCCTTAGAACTAGTTAGGCAGCCTCAAAGCCTACATGGACAGCCTATTCCTGGGTGTACATCCGTTCTGTTTTAATTCTATAGGTCTACCGACTCTTAAATGGGTTTATCAAGGCAATAAGAAATCACTGAAAACTTCTCCTTTTTCATTGTCTATTCTCGGACCCAGATGTGGAGACTGGAGATGTTAACATGTTTTGGTTAGCCTTCCAAACAGAAGACATAAATGCACAAAGCTTTCTGGCATCTACTGCTTCGGTACTCTTCCATCCTCCCCCGACAATATTATCATATTTGGCAAGATAGGGCTCAATTCCACTTAAGAGGATGGAATTAAACAGTCAGTTGGTCTAATGCTTGGAACCTGCATACTCTTAGAAGCACAGTTAAATTTAATCAGATATTAGGCCATAAAATTAATAATTCTACATTTGGAACTAAAACAGATTTTTGAGTTTCATTTGACATCTTAAGAGTGAGTTGAGATAAATAAGTAGTACAACACCAGGCCCATTAAATCAAAATATGTAATAGTCCTGTTTTATATTTTAAGGCTTTACAGTGGTACAAATTGCTAAGCTATATTTCAATTTTAGTACATTTGCATACTGTGTACAAAAATAATAGGAAACAAGGTAAAGAAAGCAGTGTGGGCATTTGGAATATGGGAAGAAGTGATGATGGCACAAAAAAAGTTTACTGCTAACGAATTAAAGGAAATAGATGGAGAGTGTTGTTGATGGCGTGGTGCATCTTTTTGGAGCTCAATCATCCCTTAAATTGTAATGGGCAATTTCAGACTTTCTATATCAACTTTCCAACAAATGAAATGTGCATGTATTCAAATAGGCTAAACCTTGATTTTTCCTAGACAAGTTAACCACATTGTAGATTATCAACTTTGAACTCTAGAATTAATTCTTTATCTTCCTGCTCAGCAATTTCCTTGGTAGTCGCATATGTTTTGGAAGGGCTGTCCCTATTCAACAACTGTCCCCACCCCGCCAAAGGCTTTCTATCTTCGGTCCTACCCCCAAATACAACTTTTTGCTTCCTTTTGCAGTTTCGCATATTTTAGAAAAATAACTGCAAATTTCTGAATCAAAATAATTTTAAAATTAGATCGTTAAACTCTTAAAATCCTTTCTTGCTAATTTTGATAAACACAAAATTGAAGCTAGTTTGTTCTTAACAATTTTTAGTACAATTCCCAATTTCATGAGTCAGCATATGACATTTACTCAATCACCAGTCATGCCTTTTATAGAGGAAAGGGAAATTGTATTTTCAATCATCTATCAAAATAGTAGATATCTGTATCACTGCTTTCTTCCTCAAATATGGTGGGACTGTCAACATGAACTTTTCTCTTTTTTATATCTTGGCAATTTTCTGGAGCAACGTAACTTTACCTTATATTTTTCTGCATTCTTTCTCCAAAGAATTTTTGGTTTTGTTTTTGTATTTTGTTTTTATTTTGTTAAATTTTGTTTTGTTTTGTATTTCTTTGTAATTGTGTATAAAATTACCATTATTGTTAAGGAAAGAGGGTAAGAAGACAATACAGGAGTTTTATTTTCACTTTGAAGACAGAAAACTTTGGTTTCCCCAGCATATAAAAGATGCAGAGTAGGGACACCTGAGTGGCTCAGTGGGTTAAAGCCTCTGCCTTCAGCTCAGGTCATGATCCCAGGGTCCTGGGTTGGAGCTCAGGTCATGATCCCAGGGTCCTGGGATGGAGCCCCGCATCGGGCTCTCTGCTTGGCAGGGAGCCTGCTTCCTCCTCTCTCTCTCTGCCTGCCTCTCTGCCTACTTGTGATCTCTGTCTGTCAAATAAATAAATAAAATATTTTTTTTAAAAAGATACAGAGTATGGAATGTATAATTATTTATTTTGTAGTAGGTATGGAATGAACACCAACCTCTCTATTGAGTGCTGCCCTTGACCCTGTACCAATAGACATTTACATAATCTCTTTTTAATTTAATTCTAAAAATAACTCTATCAGGTAATTTCCTGAGTTTTAAAAAATGTATGCATATTTATCAAATAAAGAAAAAAGTTAACAAATATTAGAGAGTAAAATGTCTTTCACTGTTGCCATTTTAATGAAATTTATCCTAATTTACCATTTTAATGACTTTCCTTCCTTTGTTTATTTAATGAATGAGTGGATATATAATTCTTATGCAGTTCTGGTGACTTAGTAATTATATATATTACCTCTTCACATTTCCTGAACTTTGTAAGTATAACCTACTTTTGCATTATTATATTATTGGCATATATAGTTAAAAACTGAGTGTGCTTTGCTAAGAAGTGGACCTACCATAATTAACTGTTTCTCATGGATTTTAAGTTGTTACTAATTTTTCACTATTACAGGTATTTTTAGAATAAAAAGTTTTTATCATAAAGTTTCGTTTATTTGTTGCTGTTGTTTGTATTTAGGAATTTTTCTTAGCATAAATTATCAATAACAAAATGAATCAGAACAGGAGTAGTACAAAATGCTAATAAATTAAAACAGTAATTAAATTTTATATTTGCATTTTAAATGAACAGAAACAATTGTTTTACAAATACTACTAGTAAAATTGTTACTCTCTTACTCTCATATGCTACTGGTGGTAACTCCAAGTGGCACAAACAACTCTTTGGAAAACAATCTGATACGTAACTTTTTAAATCCAATGAGCTAGCGTTACATTCTTGGGAGTCTCCCCGAATAAAATAGTGCAAAAGAGGGAAATATATCTAGCACAACAATGATCATTGCAGCTTTGCTGATTTCTTTATTAGTTCTAATCTTGTGAATGAAAATTACTCCTTTATTATTATAGGAACAATGCGTATTCATGGTGAATGATTTATGCAGTACTTAAGAACAAAACATACCCTCCAGTCCCATTCCCTAGAGGTAACTGTTCCTAACAAGCTCTTATCTACCTCTGCATTTTTTTCTATGTAAACACAGATTTCTTTTTACACAGGTCACACCATACAAATTGCTCTTTAATTTGCTATTCTTGATTACCATAGTATCTTAGACATCTTTCCATTTCAGTACATACAGATCCAACACATTCTTTTGAATGGCTAAATAGTTTTCCATTGTATGGTTGTACTATATTTTGTATATCTAGTACTCATTTTCGGTTGTATGCATTTTTCTCTATTATAGAATGTTACAGAAAAATATCCTTTTATATAAATCTTTCCACATTTATAAGTATAATTGTAGGAACTTCTTAGCAGTAGAATGGCTAACTGGAGGGTATACACATTTTAATTTTAGGTAGATTATTACCTAATTGCCCTCCAGAATTAATCACATTTCCAACAACAGATTTTGATAATGCCCTTTCCTCATAGCCCTTGTAACACTGGGTATTTTCAAACCTTTAAACTTTTGCCAACATGATAGCTCTTCATTTTATCCACAAGGATAAAATGTACTCAGTAAAGCACCTGGAAGGAACTCAGTAGAAGACATGCCACGGGTTACAAGGAGACAAGCAATATAGCAGCAGGTAATACATACATCATGAAATCACACAGTCAAAAAAATTTGAGTCTGAAGAGTTTTTGGAGGTGATATGCTTCAAACCTCTCATCTATTATTGAAAACTTGTATCTCATTAACTTCAACACACACACACATGCCCACACACACTCTCTCTCTGTCCTTGGGGGATGGCAAACCATTTCAAAACATTTATGTTCATCTCACTGGTGAGAAAACTAAGATCTAAAGAGGAAAAGCTTTCCAGTATCACACAACCATTTCTAGATAGAGCAAGAGCTAAAATAAGACCACTACAGGTACAATGTTATTTCCAAGGCAACAGGCAAGTGTAACGTGTAATGTGGCTTTATATACAACGTAGACAATGGCACAATAAAGCCTGTTGATTTGTGATTTTATCAGTGGAAATCTCTTCTAACTAGCATAGTAATTAATGAACATCTGAGAAAAAACTAACTTTGTCTTCTTTAGTTTTTAGATTTCATGTGTTTAGTGTTAAATGTATTTTTTCCCAATTATTTGAAATTAATCATAGATGCATGTTAGATTTGGAAACCAGAATGTGAATTTCCAAAGTAATCCCCAACTTTCCCAGATGCAAAATATTTATTGCAAAATTCTGAAAGAAGGAGGCAGAGAGGGGAAAGAAACTTCTGATTAGGTCTGAAGTGAACAGGGTACATAATGTTATGTGTCTTCTGTATTCCCATTTTTTTTTACAATATGAGCATTTTCTCAGGTCATTAAATATTCTTTGAATACTTAATTGTAATGCCTATAAAGACATTTTTAATTTATTAAATTCCCTTTTAGGTTACTTCCATTTCTCTATATCACAAGTAATACTGCAAAGAATAACCTTATATATAACCTTTTGTACATAATATAATGACTATTTTAACAAGCATTTATAGAAGTGGGTTTCTTGGGCCCATGCATATAAAAGCTTTTAAATGTTCAAATGGTTTTCCTAAAAGGCTAATCCCAATTACAATACCTATCAAGAGTGTGTTAGCATGTTTGTTTCACTTCATTCTTCTGAACATTGAGCATCGTCATTACATTGAAAGATTTTTGAAAGGGATTATGGATAATAATATTATAAATCTTCCCATCCCACGTTTTCCAAACTTTATACTTTGTTTATACTTTGTTATTTTATTCTCATATTTAAATGGATTACTTTGTTTAGGCATATGAGACCAAGATGTACAACAATTTGACAGGTCCTGGAAACTAGAGCAGGAGATCAGTGAGGGACACTATCAGTTCAATGGCAGACTTCAAAGGAGGAAGAATTCAGGTTGGCAAATTCAGGCAAATTTAGAGGAGGAAGAATTCAGGTTGGCAAACAGAAGACAAGGTTGCAGTATAGGAACAGGAAACGCTCAAACAGAGACCCAGAGTTTCAAAGGAGCAAAACACCTTCTAAGAACAACTGTTTTGATAAACTGGATTAAATCAGGTAGGGCCCATTTGATTCTAAAATCTCCTCGGTGATTTTCTCCTTTAACTCACATTAAGTGGATCTCTTTGAGTGGTCACCACCTCCTCCCTCAAAATTATTGAATTAAATATTATCAAGAAAGTGAATAAGAATGAAATAGGTAACAGGTTTAATTTTCAAAACCATATTTCCTATGGCAGGAGACCACCCGCTCTCTGCAGACCTTTGGTTTGATCAGAATTCTCACAGCACATTATGCTATGCCTGCTGATCTCAAGAAAACCCAGCATACTTGAGCTTTCTCAATTTGTTTTTCTGCATTCTTCATCAACACACCACTAGGCAGAATCCTCCCTAGGTTATAGAATCTGAGCTGACAGTTTTCAATTTGGAGCTTCCAATAAAATTCTTTTGCTAAATATATGTTTTTTCTCAGTGAACAGAGGGAAGAGAAGATTTTGTAAGCCTGTTTTTAGAGATTATGTCTTAATTAGCTATCTCAAGTATAGAGTACCCCCCATCCATCTGTAAACTAGTATTCAAATCTGACCACCTCATTATGTTCAAACAATTAGATTAAAAGATGAAAGATAAAAGGCAACCATCTGGATATCTGATCTACCACCCAAAGTCAGAGTCCTAAAAGCACTCTGGGTTTACATTCAGTTTCCTCTTAGGCATTTATTCATGCATTTTTGCATTTTTAAAGACCATGTCCAGAAAGGATCTGTGGCTTTGCACAGTTGGGTTCCCAAGAAGCCCTATTTTACGCCAGAGACACAACAGCCTTTTTCTCACTCCTCAGAATGTAGTGGGATACCCGAGTGTTCACAGAGGCTTTATTTATAATAACCCTAAATTGAAAGTAGACAGAATGTCCTTCAGTGAGTTAGTGGCTAAACAAAGTCTGATACACCCATACAATGGACTACTACTCAGCAACATAAAGGAACAATCTACTGATAAGCCCAACAGCTTGGATGGGTCTTAAGGGGATCCTGATGAGTGAAAAAAGCCAATCTCAAAAAGGTTGCATACCATAGATTTTCACTTACAGAAAATTCTCTAAATGAGAAAACTGTAGAAAAAAAGGACAGACCAGTGGTTACCAGGGAACAGAGATGGGGATGAGGCTTTAAAGAGAAAGCACAAGGGAGTCTTTGTGATGAAGAATGCTTCTATACCCTGATTGTGGCAGTGGTTACATAGATCTTTACATGGGGGAAAATCACATAGAACTACACACACACACCCCTTAGCCCATGTAAAAATTGGTAAAAACTGAGTAAGGACTGTAGTGTAGTTACTAGAATGATACCACTGTCAGGTTCTGGTTTTCATATTCTACGACAGGCATTCAAGATGTCACCACTGTGGGACACTGGTGGAAGGTTCACAGTACTCTATGTACTCTTTTGCAACTTCTTGTAATCTATAATTAAGCCAAAGTTAAAAGTGTTTTTTGAGAAAGCATTAAGGTCTTCATCCAAGTTACCCTCCTCTGAGACCATTAGTGCCCTGCCTCACCCTTTGAACTCTAACCCTCTGACCCCCACCAGGAAAGTCTTTCTTGGCTCTCCCGATTAGGCTTGTCTCCCAGTGTTACATGTTCTCATGGCTCTTCATAGTTCTTCTTCGGGCCTACCTATTAAATGGCTATAATAATTCCATCAGTGTAACTGACCTAGGGCTTAATACCTGCCTTACACAGACTATTCATTTTTAAAAGGCACTCGGTTCACTACTGTATCTTTAGTACTGAATATATTCCTTAAAACGCTGTAGGTGCTTAGTCAATACTTGTGGAAAACAAGAAACGAGAATGACACAGCCCATGAGCAAGCATTTCTGTAAGTCACAGCTGGGGAATTTCAGTCCGAGCATGAAGATGAGATCATGGGGAAAGTCAGTACATAGCTAATAGGTAGTTCATCACATTTTATACAGATGTCTGGTACCACAGATTATAAATATTAATGCACACCGTGCAAAACAGTCAGTTCATTTAGAACCAATCGAATATGATTATTTGATTATTTCCATCTTGTTGGGAAGAACATTTTGACTATTTTATTTGCCACTGGTAAAATCCAGTCTCCACCCCTAGTCTATGTCCTTTGGGGTATATTCCCTACAAAATACGCTAGAATAATCCCGATGATGAGGACATTCCTACCTTTCAGTGGCTTGCAAAGCTATTCCTGCCCCTAAGACCTCAAGAAAACATCAAGGATATAATGATCCCTGACACTCTGCTCCCTCTTTCTCCTATCTCCATCTCCTAACTTTGAGCACTTCCTTTCTCTCAACTCAAGTAATCCCATTCCTTCATACCATCTTCTAGCTATTAAATACCTTATTTAAATTATTAAATAAATATTAAATACCTTCTAGCCATTAAATAGTGTGGAATGCACATGTACACACTCTCCCGCCAAATCTCAATTCCTCAGTATTCATGTCAACTCCTTGGAGGAAAGAACCAGACTACAATGATGAGAGTGATAAGCAAACAGAAAGCTCTGGAACAGTAAAGATATTTTTGAACAGAGGCAGTGGTTCTCTAATCCAACTTACTGTCGTCCATTACGCCTCGGATGCCACAAAGACAGAGATTGCGAAGGGAGCATGGCAGCTCGTTTCTGAAAGTTTCCCAACCCTTGGGGTATAAGTCAAAGGGAACGTGCAAGAGACATCTGGACATACAAAACTTTGCAGTGCTAGTCTGTGTGTTCTGGAAGCAGGTACATCAAGAGACTTCTGTGAGATCTCAGTGTCTTTCACAAGATGAGTTCTGAGTTACACAGTGAGGATAGGCAAGCTGCAGAAACCAGATGCCGAACAGCACCGAGAAAATTCTGTGGGAAGTCGAGGAAATATTTCTAAGATAAGTTCTTATGTAAGAAAACTTGAGTTTACTTCCTTGGTGGTTTGGTTCAGTGTAGCTAGATGACAATGGCCATTAAGTACTGCTGCTTTGTCTGACAATATTTTTTTTTAATATAATTTTTTATTTTTTATAAACATGTATTTTTATCCCCAGTGGTGTCTGACAATATTTTAACATCATAAATTGAGCATTTTGTGATGTTTATTTGGTTTGTTTGCAGAAACTATGCAACACTTCTGTTGTCAGTAACTTGAGTTATCATTTCAGACAGTAATAGAACCAGGTAAAGCCTAAGTCTAGAGTAATGATATTGTTGATGAACATAGGGAAGAAAAAATCAAAACAAATTTGCTAATTAGAATTTTCCAGAAAACTTTTTTTGTCCAGAATAACAAATTGACTTTTACGTTTCATTTGTCACTTGGCATTTTTCTTTTGAATGACACAAGGATTACAGTTGAAATTATTGCCATGCACTGACCCGTAGTGGTAGCAAATTATGGAGAAAGGAATAGACCATGTTCTACTCTTTTGTTTTCTGATTTCCTTTAGGTGAAAATCTCTTCACTCTAATTTGAAACCATGCAAATTAATCTCTTTTCAAGTATAAACCACCCATCTGTCCGTTTTGTTCTCCCTGAAGTCATTTTGGAATTCACGATTGAAAATAAAGTTAATATCTTTAACCTACGTAATAAGTACATAGGGAAGAAAATGAGTGTAGGACACATAAAGAAAATGAAAACATCAACATTTATTCTCCCGCATTCATGACACTCATTATCAGAACCAGAAAATTATCACAGCAATAAGAAAAATATAAACTCCAACAGGCAAATGAATTGTGCACCAAAAAATTTCATTTGCAACTAGGTCATTTAGAGCATTAACACCTATAATAGAAATTAAGTTCTACCTCATAGCTAGAACCCTCAGGCATTCTATGTATGACAATATGGTCCATCTGTTTAGTCCGGAACCATAGGAATCATCATCAGGAAAGGGCCCCAGGACGAATAAGAAAAGAGAAGGAACAGAGAATGGGAAAGGAAATGTTTATTCCCCCATCTGGTACGGATCCAAGCACATTTTTTAATTAATGAAGTTCACTTTTGGTCTCCTCCTACTTGTGGCATCTTCCTCACTTTTTGGTCATTTTCATTTCCAGTATCCAGGCACTTGCACCCCCTGAGATCCACATTGTAGAAATCTAGAGATATTGGACCCCATGAACCATCTTCTTCATGGTAAATATTTCCCCATCAGCTCACAAAAGGGTCCACTCGTTCGGGTAGGTTGTTTATGATGAAAAACAAACTAGTTTAATGTTTGTCATGCATTAGGTGATTAAAACATATTTACCGAATGAATAAATGAGGGATAGTTGATATTAACACCACGCGAAGGAGAAATTTCTAAATTAGAGAAAATCTCTATCTGCATTGGTTTGGAGTTCTTAGCTTTGCTGGAATTCATCCATAATGAATTTTGTCGTTACTGCATTGTAAGGAACTGGTATAAAAAGTTATTCTTTTATCCAGAGTTTCATATGGATAGAATATTATATTCTGTTACTCATAGTGGCTTTCTCAAATTCTCTTAAAATAATAATGGTAACAATAATGCTAAGCAATACACATGGCTATTAGAGTGTGCCAGGAGCTTTGCTAAGTGCTTCTCATATCTAAATATATTTCATCCTCTCATTAACCCTAAGGGCATGCACTATTATTATTCCCACATTAGAGATGAGCAAACTACCCAGGTTATGAGTATAAGCTCACTGGCTACCTTAATGTTAGTTCAAGAAGGGAAATATCAAAATACGTATAAAATCCACAGCTCTTCTGTCGAGCCAGCAGGCTCATATTTGAGCTCTGATCTCCTGTGCCATCCTTGGGGTGGTCTGGTCTCCTTTCTTGTTTACCATTATTCATGCCCGATTTAAAAGCTCCTAAGGGCACCTGGGTGGCTCAGTCTGTTAGGCATCTGCTTTCAGCTCGGGTTCTGATCCCAGGGTCCTGGGATCAAGTCCCACATCAAGCTCTCTACTCAGTAGAGAGTCTACTTCTCCCTCTTGCCTTCCTCCCTGCTCGTGATCTCTCTCTCTCCTCCTCTCAAATAAATAAATTAATAAATAAATAAAACCTTTTTAAAAAAATTCTTTAATGAGAAGGGATCATCCTGGATAAATGGGCTGTCTTCCATTTGTTAGTGGCAGTGGTTGCATCCTCGCCATACACTGACAATGCCGGTGACGACAGGAAGAAAAGAGAAAAGAAGTGAGAGTGTGCATGCGGGGCCGCTTTTGTCCCACTTTGTAGATTCTGCAACACGTTTCTAACACTAGAGACGGAACCAACAACTTTCAGCCTCCAAGGTTGATAATTGATTTAGGATAATTTCCTTTTTTTTTTTTTTTTAAAGATTTTATTTATTTATTTGACAAACAGATTACAAGTAGGCAGAGAGACAGGCAGAGAGAGAGAGGAGGAAGCAGGCTCCCTGCTGAGCAGAAAACCCGATGCAGGGCTCGATCCCAGGACCCTGGGATCATGACGTGAGCCGAAGGCAGAGGCTTTAATCCACTGAGCCACCCAGGCACCTGGATAATTTCCTTTTTAAGTGACATTTTTAATATTGCTGACTTTTGTATCATCAACACAAGTAATTGGTATGATGACTCTAGTTAAGTTTATTCATTATCAGTTATATTCTCCCTTCTTGAACTAGCATTGAGGTAGCTAGTGAACTTGGACTTACAGACCATCAAAGCAAAATTCGAACTTCCTTCTTCCTCTGCGCCTCACCCAGCCCATGTTCTCTCTCTCTCTCTCTCTCTCTCTCTCAAATAAATCAATAAGCTCTTTTAAAAAGGGGGAAGGGGTTGATGGCAAAAAAAAAAAAAAAAAAAAGAAAAGAAAGAAAGAAACAAAACAAAACCAAAATCCCTCGTCTAGTCATTTTGGAACCTAGACTATCGGTTGGTTCATTAATTAGCTTCAGTGTCTGCTACCTGATACTTTTCTCAAGTCACAACTCAATTTCATATCACGCTTTTTTCCCTCTGAGAATTGCATGCCAACTTACTGATTTTCTTTCTAGAGTATAATTTTTTCGGCCATGAAATAAATTAACTTGTGGATTTTTAAAAGAATCCCAAAGGGCAACAACAAACAAAAACATATATATTCATAGGAAGAATAACAACCTTGCATAGTACTGTGTGAACTCGAATTCACAGAATTAAAGAACATGAGACACTGCTTAATTCCTCCCTGGATTTAGAACCTTGAGCCTGCTGGCACACACTCTCGAGTTATCCAGATACTAGAGGGATCATCCGCTTGGATTGTATAATCATATCTCCGTTTTCTCTCTTCGCCGATATAGTATGAAAACCAAAAACCATCAAAAAATAGGATGTAGCCATTCTCTTTAGCTTTAGAAAATACACAGTATGAAGTTTACTGAAACATCTTCTAAGATGAAAATGGGAAAGAAAAAGCAATGCTAGAAAAGAAGGAAAATTGTGTACTGCCCATTCTCCACTACCTTTTACCTCTTAGTGGCTGAGAAGTGACACGGAATGCATCTTAAACCCAAAGACCGAGCCTCTCATAGTACACCAAACCACTCATAATACCATATGCATATTTGGCATCTAGTTGATGATTTAAATCAGTAGACATGCGTAATATAGATGAGTCTACTGGCTATCGGTCTGGATGTTTATCATCTAGAAATTGGTACCACCTCCAGTTCATCTGGTCTACAGAAAAACAAAGAATTAGACCCCTTAGTCAAGTGGATGCTAACATAATGGGTTGGTTATTCTACCTTATTTACTCTCTGGACTATCTTATGTACCTCTCTATTCTACCTTACTTACTCTCTGGATCCTTGAGCCTTTCTTTGATGGTGCTTAGCTGGCAGAACTTCTGCGTCAGTATTCCGAGCATCAATATTTATCGAACACCCACTGCAGCAAATGAAGAAGGTGCAGAAGATTAATCTAACTATGGACTGATCACAGGAAATGACTTCTATGGCTTCTGCGGAGGGGCTTAAACAACAAATCCATGAGTTCAGTTTGTTTTCTTTGTCAAGTGTGGGATACAAACTTCTCCCAGCTAAGGTTTTTGAAAAATCAATTCTATGCTTCTCTACCTCAAAATGACCATGGCATGCATCTTCCGTTTCAACGAATGAGTCTTTGGTATTGTTTCAATGTTGAATCTGTTTCATGATTAAGCAGTGAAATGCTTTTGGCTGCTGATGTCATCTATGGTGAGTCCTGTGGTGGGTCTTCTGCTTGTTGTTTAATCCAAAGAGGAATAATGAACCACTTGCTTCTAAAGAGGAATTATAAAATAAAAGAATTTAAACATCAAATCGGAATTTTTTTGTGTCATGAAATTAAAGTTGAATTTGGAAAAAGTTTACCTTGAACCAATACATCAGACCTTTAAATAGGTTTAAATAGGATGTTAGAACAAGTCACTGAGTTTTTACTGCTGCCCTGTGGGCTGCAGAACCAAGCTGTCAGCCTGGACTTTGACCCGGGCCCTTGGGGACTCATATTCTAAATATTTGACCGTTAGTGTGGAGTTTGAGATTTGAAGCAAAACACTGTAAATGAAAGTCACGAACTGTGGGCGCTGGAAAGAGATGTATTTTCTGAGGTAATGACTTTTTTAAGTTTTTGTTTTGGTTTGGTTTTCATATTTGTTGTTACCGCTTCTGCCATAAAAGTGAAAACAAATATTATTTCCTTTCAAGACAATGAGTAATTTAGCCTCTTATTTTGGAAATTCTGACACTAATGTGCTGCGTTAAAACAAACGTTTTAGTACTCAAAAGACTCCAAAGAGTGCTAAGTGAAATATGAGTGGTTTAGGGGAATTCATAAATTCTACACTAAATACAAAGAAACAGCCCAACTTTTGAATGACAGTGTTTCTAATGTTGACTGGGAAACACAGCGAATCCTTTATTCCTGTCTTTTGTGTTTTAATTTGTAGGCAGGATTATAAAAAGTGAACTGGGCAATTTAGAAATACCCAAAAGATTATTTTTCTGACTTTTTTCCCTTCTCGGTGTTTCTATACTTAACCCATAAAATAGAAAAGATTAATGTGAAAAGTTACACCAAAGATAACGGTATAAAAGTCTCTCTAAATTGATACTCATAAAATCCATTTCTTTGGCTGCTGTGTAATTTGTAAAACATTTCCAATGGTGTCTTGGGCCAGTCTCTTCAGTATCTGATCTAATGGAAGGCACTGGAAAGATATCTGATCTTGCACAAGACAGCAGTTTAGGCCCACAGCAAGAGAGTGCATAATGAGAGTGGGTAAGGTATGTGGCAGTTTTGTAAGTGAGCACCGGTGTTTGCAAAGTGGGGCTTGGGGAAGAGGCATGCCTGAGAGCGGGCCTCAGCCTATGGTTGTCTGGTCTGGAGAGGCAGAGGGCATTATGCCAAGGGTGTGGGTAGAAGTGAAAGCCCATCCAGATTTCATTCCCCAAGTGACAGCCCAGAACACAGTGCTTTTTTCTAAGTTATACCACACTTTCCTCTGAATGGTCTGCCCAGAGGTCTGAAGTGGTGCCTTTAATAATATATACACGAAGGTGTTCTAGCAGCTGTGACTTTGGCTGATCCTGAATGACCACTTATATTAGAAACAATTCAAAATGCCTGTCGTGAAAATGACAATGGCTCTTTTTTTTTTTTTTTTTTTTTTTGCATTTCAAATACAGCACATTTTACTTATTATGGAAAATTAAAATATTCTGTTTAGGCTTCCAACATACTGGAGTCTATTATAGATTGTTCATATGAGATACTGAATACAACAAATATAATCAAATAGGAACTAAATGTAACTTTAAAACCTTTAGGTAAGTCTATAACTTGTTATTTTAAAAGGTTCCTGGTAAGGGTGCCTGGGTGGCTCAGCCCATTAATCGGTAGTCTGCCTTTGCCTTGGGTCATGATCCTGGAGTCTTGGGATTGAGTCCCACATCAGACTCCCTGCTCAGCGGGGAGCCTGTTTCTCCCTCTGCTCCTCCCCCTGCTCATGCTCCCTCTCTTTCTCCTCTCTCAAGTAAATAAATAAAATCTTAAAAAAAAAAGAAAAGAAAGAAAAAAAGGTTACTGTTAGGGGCACCTGATTGGTTCTGTCCATTAAAAGCCTGCCTTCGCTTCAAGTCATAATCTCAGGATGCTGGGATCCAGCCCCGTGTTGGGACCCTGCCCAGCAGAGAGCCTGCTTCTCCCTCTCCCCACACTCGTGCTCTCGCTCTCTTTCAAATAAATAAATAAATGAAGTCTTAAAAAAAAAAAAAAGAAAAGGCTACTGTTAGGAGAGTTTGTAATTTGTTATTTTAGAAGATTACTGTTAGGAGGAGAAAAGGCTACTATTAACCAGGGAAGTAGTTAAGAATAAAATCACAAGAGTCAGGCCTGGATTCGTATCCTGACATCACCTTTTCTGCTGGCTTGTCACCTAGGGCAAGGAACATTGCTGCCTAAGCCTGTTTTCTTACGCAAAAATGGAACTGACGGTAGTGCCCAACTCACAGAGATATTGTAAACATAATCCATAGAAAGCCCTCCACACGGCACCTGTTGGGCACACATCAAGCACTGACTAAAATGCTGACTCGAAGGAGGAGGAGGAAGAGGCAAGATGGCAGGCAGAATTTCTAAAAGTCTCAGATGTCCCACCTGCTCCTTAGTCTCCAGAAACTACGAATTTGATGAGTTATCAAATTACATGATTATGTTATATTATAGGGGTGCGGTTGGCTCTAAGAAAGGGAGATTGCCCAGGGGGTCTTGATCCAGTCCTATGCACCCCTATAGGCAGCAAGCTTTCTCCAAATGGTGGCACAAGAGAACACCACAGAAACCCAAGCAGGAGTAGGTCTCAGGACTCCATTTTTGGCTCTGAGAGGAAGGGGGCCATCCCAGAAGAAAGGCAGAGTTTTCTGTAGGAAAACAGAGCCGTTCCCTGATGACAGCCAGCAATGAAATGGCCACATCAGTCCTACAACCAGAGGAATAGGGTATGCCAACTTGAATGGGTTTGGAGGTAAATTCTTTCCTAGAGGCTCCACAATACTGCCCAGTCAAGTCAAGGCCCTGATTTCAGCCTTGTGAGACTCTGAGCAGAAAGCCCGGCTATGTTCACATGTTTGCTGACCTTCACAACTGAGAGATAAGTGTGTGTTGTGTGAAACTGTGAAGATCGTGGCAATTTGTTACACAACAACAGAAAATATAGGCAGTCGAGAAGTGGCTCGACATCAGGAAAAGGCACCGCTTCTCATGGCTAAGGTGAATTTCCAAAAAGAAAAGGCATTTTTGTGTTTGCTTAGAGATATATCTTATGGGAGAACTTTATTTTATTTGGAGAATTTTAATCAATAACTGAAAGTACTAAGGAGTAACATTTTTATTTGATTTTCCTAATAGCGTACAAAAGTGATTTATGGTAAAAAATCAAATGTCAACCTTTCCAAGAGTATATAACAGTACTAGCTGGGCCAGCAAGGAAAACAAATAAAGAGATACCTCTAGAAATAATTTTCAAAGTGAATGTATGGGGTAAAATCCTCACTCTGAATCCCCATGGAAAAAAATCAACTATTTTGCATTCATACATTGCTTGTATGGGCCAAAAAAATGTTAAAAGACAGAGTAGACAAAAAAAAAAAAAAAAAAAAGTCACATTAGGATAGTACCGAGGATATTACTGCTCAAGAGCCTTTCAATGCAGTGAACAGTGAATATTTTGGTTTGCCTAGTATTTTTTTTCCTTTGGGGAAACTGCCCATCTTCCTGGTGGTTTGGTTCACAAGGGGCTGTCTCTTTCTCCCAAGGGAGGAACTTGCTTCATGCTAGCCAATCAGAAGACCCCAAAGGACACATGTTAATTTCTGTGCATAATGACTGAGGCAGAGTTGTTCATAGCACCCAGCACCGACCATCAGGGAACCAACCAGAGAAAGAAAGGAAACACAAATCAACAGTAAATACCGCTCGTCTCTGTAGGTAAAGATTGACTGTATCCTCTATCAAATTCTTGCTTATCCAACCAGTACTTTATCAAAGTTCTCTTCTCATCTCTTTATTTCTTCCTGCAACTTTTTTAGGATTTACTCTGCAATTATGATCTTGCTTTCTTTTGAAGCTGCAAAAGGACAGGAAAAAGAGGAAAGGTGTATTTTTTTTTTTTGTATTGCCATTTTTCAGAAGTGGGTAGTTGGGGAGCGCTAACTTGGGTATTATGTGTGGGTATCCTGCACAAAGATGATTTCTGCATCTCATTCCCAGAGAACTCAAACTGGCTAGGCCACCCCTTTACCTGCTAAGTGAAGTCTCTTCAAACTACATATATTCCAGGAAGCAAAAGCTTGGGGTTCAGCATCTCTCTGTGATTTGGTCACAAGTGAGGTGACTCGTTAATTTGGCGAATTGCTGTTTGAGCTTATTTTCAGTCGAGCTTCTGCTGAGAGAAGAAAGAACAAGCAGGCGAGCAGAGAGCATACTATATGCATCACTGAAACTTATTGCTTATCTCTATTGCATTTGAGTAAATGCTCTTTTTTCTGCTGCTGCCAAGTAAGTCATCATATTTTAGTTCTGCACTGAATCCCTCAGCAGGAGACGAGATTTGAATAGATCCAGAGTGCAGGAAATAAAAGAATGCACATTTTGGCTCAAACACTCCTCTCCCCAGTCTTTCCCCCACTGCCTTCATTGGTCCCTTGCATGATCCATACTCATCCATGTGAAATGTTGTATAGAAGCAATAGTGAGATGTTGTGTAAAAGGCATCGCAATAAGTCTAAGTTACTTGAATTGAAATAGATCATTGTTAATTCTTCTGATTAAGAAAACACATGCTCAGGACACCTGGGTGGCTCAGGCTGTTAAGCATCTGCCTTCAGCTCAGGTCATGATCCCAGGGTCAAGTCCCACTTCTGGCTCCTTGCTCAGCGGGGAGCCTGCTTCTCCCTTTGCCTGCTGCTCCCCCTGCTTGTGTGCTCTCTCTCTGACAAACAAAATCTCAAACAAAACAAAACAAAACACATGTTCTTTGTGAAAAGAAATACAGCAATGAATAGAAAAGAGATTTACCTGAAGTTCCTCCTCTCAGAGGTGAATTCACGTTTCCGTGACTAACACATAACATCTCTGTTTATTATACCTTCCTGTATCCTATTATGTAAATATGGTCATAGTCATAGGATTCTCCGAATTCCACGAGCCACTTATTTTTAATGGAAATATAATCGACATGTACTATTCTATTAGCTTCATGTGTACGACAATGTGATTTGACATTGGTATACGCTACAAATGATCATCGCAATAAGTCTAGGTACCATCTGTCACCATACAAAGTTAATACAATATTATTGAATATATCTCCCACGCTGTACATTGCAACCCCATGACTTCTTTATTTTATAACTGGGCATTTGTATCTCTTGATTTCCTTCACCCATTTCACCCCTCAACCCACTTCCCTTCTGGCAACCACCATTCTGTTCTCTGTATCTTCGAGTCTGAAATTTGTTTCATTTTATTTGTTTGATTTTTGTAGATTCCACTTATAAGTGAAATTATGAGGTATTGTCTTTCTCTATTTGACTGATTTCACTTGGACAGCTTTATATTTTATCCATTATTTACCTCCCCTCTATTTCTTTCCTCTTTCCACACCTTTCTGTTGGTCAATCATATGCAAATACATTACATATTTTACTCCAAAATGGACTCATATGTCACCTACTTTTCTGTATTTGGCTTTTTGCACCTAGCCACACATTGCTGAAATCCTTCAAGGATGACTAGGAAAAGATTAATATGTTTTTTGTTAATGGTTATGCAATAAACCCTAGTATGAATGTCCTGCAATTTATTCAATTATTCACCTCTTTATGAGTATTCAGATTGTTTCCAGTTTTGTTGCTCTCACAAATAATGATGCAATAGGCAACTTTTAAAAAAATATTTTATTTATTTATTTGAGAGAGAGACAGTGAAAGAGAGAGAGAAAGCATGAGCAGAGGGAGTGGGAGAAGAAATGGCAGACTCCTGGCTAAACAGGGACCCCAATGTGGGGCTCCATCCCAGGACTCCAAGATCATAACCTGAGCCCAAGGCAGATGCTTTACCTACTGAGCCACGCAGGCACCCGCAACAGGCATCTTTATATAGTTGGTGTTTTTGGTTTTATGGAGTAGTGTCTTCCAGTAGGATCATTGAGCCAGAAAAACGTACTGGCATGTGTACACAGACATAGATTTGATGCTAAGCGATATCGCCATAGTGCCTCCCAGGATAGCCTGAAAAGTTCACACATCTGTAGGAATGTGCAAGGATAGCTTTCCCCACAAGCCACTGGGCACCTGGACCTAAACCATTTGTATTTACAACTTGATGAACAAGGAGTGAAATCTCATTGCTACTTTATCTATAGGAACTACTGAGGTCGACAAAATGTATTTTACCCCTATTTTTACTGGCCATTTAGGGTGTTCTACTCTGTAAAATGCCTACTCATTTCCTTTGCCCATTCCTGGGCTGCCTTTATTTTACATAACCATGAAAAATCGCAGTGATTGTGACTTGAAAAACTTGAAGGATACTGTGATCCTCCGGTTTGTCTTTCCCAAGGTTACCCCTTGTCCTCACCTCTCCTTACATATGGCACAGTTGGCCAACTGCGGTCTCCTTAGCCATGTTTACTCTTTCTCTGAGAGTCTTGAGAACCTCCTACTGGGACAGCTTCTTTGGGTTCTCCTTGGCTTTGGAGGATACTATTCTAGAGCACTTGTCATGAATTAATTATGACAATTATGGCTTTGGTGGGGGGGGGGAGAAAAGATTAATTTGCTTTTTTTAAAGCAACATCTTATTCCTTCTTTATCCGGGTATCTATTTATAGCTCAATGTAAAAATCACATATTTCCTTCAACTCCTTGAATAAGCTGTGAGTGTTTCCTTAATACATTCTTGGCCTGGCCCTGGATGGGGCTGGGGCGGGATGGTCTTTGCTTGGGTTATTAAAAAAAAAAAAAAAAAATGCTGTGTGAGGACAGCGCATGACCCAGTTCTTTACATTTATTCCAGGTCACTGGTAACCAGATGAATTCTAGTTGTGCAAGAAGGTTAGTATTTGTGGAGACGTGCGTTATGCTTCGGGTCTGTAGCTTTGTTTGAAAGCATTAAGTTTCTCAGCGAAGTAGGTGAAAGCTTGAGGGTTAGTGGGCAACAGAAATACGTGTATATTTAGCTCTGTTTATTCTGGCCAACCTCAGAGGGCAGATTGGCTATCCAGGCTCCTCCTAATGTGTGGCCAGACTTTACCTACGCCTCTGATCCTATTTGACTTTGAATTTATCCATCAGATGCCTCGTTCTCCTCACTTCATCCAAGGGAGCCCTCCTGACAGACCTGACAGAATGGCTGATAAATCTTCCGTCTAAATGGCAGATTCCAAACAATAGAGCCAGCACAAGTACGTCAGAGCCGGAAATATAATATGCCCTCTCGTTCTCGGTGCTCTCTTGTAAAAGATGGTACACACATATGCTGACAGCAGAGTGACTTTTAAGAAACTTGGAGCCCTGCATGAGGAAGAAAATGAGGCTCTGGGCTTCTTCCCAGTTGCTCAGGTATGCCACTGAGTCACACAGCGGTCGGCATGCCTGGCGACAGGCCACGTGCGGCCCCCGAATTGTGAAGCTCTCCTAATTTACTCATAAATCTTGATTTTTCTCGAAGCAGTTCTTTCCCTTGAAGGGATCTTTTAATTACCATCCTCTGGACTAACCAACCAAGCTGCAAAACCCTGAAAGCAGCTGAGAGAGTCTTCCTTCCACGACCGTCAAGTGCAGCCTCAGCACGTTTCCCTGCCTATGGAAGCAGTTTCTGTCAGCCGCTTCCTGCCAAAGCCCTGTGCTGAATGGAGGATGTTGTTTCTGATGCCACTTTATGATCCCAAAGAACAGAAAACTTTAAAGGGAATATCTTCAGAATCTGAAAATTGTCACAGGGCTCTTATGTAAAATAAAAACAGCAGCTACCAGGGGAGCTTTGGGTTAATAATATCCTTTCCTTGTGAGAGGGCTTCTTTTCTTCTCTAGCATACTATGATGTTTCTCTAGGGAAAGTCATGTGTGAGGAAGCAAGCGTGGATTTTCCCTTTTCTAGCTCCACTCCAGCTGGGCCCCTCCTAAGTCAAGGCATAATACCACTGTAAATGGCAGAATGTTAAAGTAGCATTGTCCAATATTCAACTTCAGCTCACTGACACCCTACACTAACCATCTGAGCAACAACGATGTCGCTGCTAAACCCAGATAAATGCAGAAAGCATTTGTAGATGGATTTAGATTATGTGTTTTTCCGTGTTTTTGGTCAGTACACAAGGTTCGTACAAAGCCACACTGTCTCCCAAGGAGAGGTAGTCAGCCAGATACCGTCCAAGTTTCATCTCCATTAAAAATCTGCCCCAGTCGCTTCTAGGTTTAAGCTTGGTGAAAGGTTGTGATTACAGTTTGTAATAAGATGAGTCATTGCACCAAACTTAGTCATGAAATAGTAGAGCTAGAAGAGGCTTGTAGATGAGATCCAATTTTTTTGTCTGTCTCCACGTTAAGTTAATGAAACCATCTATGGCTCCATTTTCCAAAGCACATTTTATGAAACCAAAGCCAAGATATACACTCTGCCAAAAAGAAAATCTTTGAAGGGAGACAAAGAAAGATTCTGGAAAACATGGAGATTCACAATAAATATTATAATATTAAAAGCTTAACTATGACCTTCAATACAGAAAGTGATTCAACTTCGTTTAACCTAGTGAGTCTCAAACAGATTTGACTACAGAACATTCTTTCTCACATGACCCATTAACACACTGTGGAACCACTCTTACACGGAAATGACACTTTGAATCATGTTGATCAAATGATTGCAATTGCCAGAGGTTCTCCAGAGAAAATTTTAAACTTTCCTTCAGAGAGTTATGTCATTCTCTCAGAAATATTCCGCATTCTTGATTTCAAGAGAAATCTTCCTTTTAGTAAATTGGCAAGGATATTAAGAAAATGGGGATCACTGGCTCCAACCATTGAGTGGGAAGGGCAGTGCTATTACTCCGCCCCCCACTATTGCTATAGAGTGAAGAACACTTGAGCTTCCCTTCCTGAAAAGAAACACCAAAGATTGACACTTTCTATCTCTCTATCTATTTTTACGGTGTTCCTTCTTGGTAAGATTAGGGCAAATCACTGTTCTTGCCTTGCCTGATCTCTTGGCTCTCTCTTTCCCTTGAACTACATGTGAGGTTGATTGTAAACAACCATCGACCTGCGGGTAAGCATCTTACTTTGTAGACCCAGTGCTTTCCTTGCCTGGGCCTTGAGTAAAGACTCGTGGAGTTGAACACTGGAAATAGCTCAGTGAATGGAGCAAAGAAAGTAGGCAAAGTCATAGAACTGTACTTGGGTCTCAGCCCCAAGCCACAACCCCCAGCCCAAGAAACCATGACCGTTAAGAGTAGGAAAGCTGACTCTACCCTTGAATTCTTACCTGCTTGCTTGTGTCTGTTCTCAATTTGGTTCTAGAAACTTGAAAACCAGAAGTGAGGAGGAAAAGAATTCATTGGCACCCTCCATCCCCAAACCTATTATCCTTATAATACCCTTTCTTCAGTTGGAAATGATTATGAGGTCACCCTGCAGCAATTTCTTCTCCAGCTCAAATAATTCCAAGTTCTTTTCCCTTTTGTTCCCCATAGGTCCATTTGCCAACACTAATTATTTTTGTTGCTCTTCTCTGGTTCATTTCCAACTTTCGCAATCACTTAAAAAGTACAGAACCCCAAATGGGACAAAGACTTCTGTGGCTCTGGCTTAGTCTGGGCTTCTAGACGGTGTGTGGGCCACCACAGCATTTTATGTTTTGTGGTGTATGCAAGTGTATCCCCACATCATCTTAGCTTTATTAGCAACAGACTGGCAGCAATGGCCCCATTCTGTGGCTTTACTATAATTTACACTTGTTTATTGTGAAGTTGATTAACAACAATGATATTATGACAGTGGCACCGTAAGCATTTCTGACTCTGTATCAATATTGTTCATTTTTTCTAAGTGCTTCACATTATATACTATTCCTAGGGGATCCTAGTGGATTTCTTTATAACTCTATCTCAAAAAGATTAAGTTTGTTTTGACTTTTCCTGGTGCTTGAGGCTAGGAAACTTTCTCATTCATTTTAAAATCTCCAAAATATTTAGTCAAATTTATGAACAGCCATTCTAATCCTGCATTTGTTATGCAGTTTCTACATACTACATCGGTTTGTTAATGCACACTTAACATTAAGATCTCTCCATATGTAATGTAAGAAATACTTTCTAGCTTTACAGTTCACAGATTGCTTTCACGATACATATTCTCCTTTACTCATTCGCTAACCAATATTTATTGACAGTGTATCAGGAATTGAGTTGGGTACTAATGGGATAAAGGTGAATATGATTTTATTTTATGTCCACTCTTGCCACTGTTATTCAACATAGTACTAGAAGTCCTAGCAACAGTAACCAGACAACAAAAAGAAATAAATAGTATTCAAGTTGACAAAGAAGTCAAGGTATTCAAACTGGCAATGAAGAAGTCAAACTTTCTTTGTAGATGACATGATATTTTATATGGAAAACCCAAAAGACTCCACCCCCAAACTACTAGAACTCATACAACAATTCAGTAATGTGGCAGGATACAAAATCAACGTACAAAAATCAGTTGCTTTCTTATACACTAACAATGAAAATACAGAAAGAGAAATTAGAGAATCGATTCCATTTACTATAGCACCAAGAACCATAAAATACCTGGGAATAAACCTAATCAAAGAGGTAAAGGTTCTGTTCTCGAGGAACTACAGAACACTCATGAAAGAAATTGAAGAAGACACAAAAAGATGGAAAAGCATTCCATGCTCATGGATTGGAAGAATAAACATTGTTAAAATGTCTATACTGACTAGAGCAATCTGTACTTTCAATGCCATCCCGATCAAAATTCCACTGGCATTTTTCAAAGTGCTGGAACAAACAATCCCCCAATTTTTGTAGAACCAGAAGAGACCCTGCATTGCTAAGAAAATGTTGAGGAAGAAAAACAAAACTGGGGGCATCACATTGCCTGATTTCAAGCTTTACTACAAAGCTGTGATCACCAAGACAGCATGGGACTGGCACAAAACCAGAAACATAGACCAGTGGAACAGAGTAGAGAGTCCAGATACAGACCCTCAACTCTATGGTCAAGTAATCTTTGAGAAAGCAGGAAGAAATACACAGTGGAAAAGACCCTAATGGTGCTGGGAAATTGAATAGCAATGTGTAGAAGAATGAAACTCGACCATTTTCTTACATCATACACAAAGATAAACTCGAAGTAGATAAAAGACCTCAACATGAGGCAGGAATCTATCAAAATCCTAGAGGAGAACATAGGCAGTAACCTCTTCGACATTGGCCATAGCAACTTCTTTCAAGATATGTCTCCAAAGGCAAAGGAAACAAAAGCGAAAATGAACTTTTGGGGACTTCATCAAGATCAAAAACTTCTGCACAACAAAGGAAACAGTCAACAAAACAAAGAGGCAATCCAGGGAAAGGGAGAAGCTATTCAGAAATGACACTACAGACAAAGGGCTGAATGTGATGTTATAACTGACCTCAGGAGGCTCACAGTCTTTGGGGGCAATGGGAACAACTCTGAGCCAAATGGTAAGTGCACGAGGAAGGAGGCAGTGCTTTTTCACAAGGGGTGGGTGGAGGATTTGCAGACTGGCAGATTGGCAGGGAAAGAGACCCTGAATGAGATTCAATATACCACAGGGTCAATATATCACAGTACAGTACAGGAGGGTTGGGGGGAGTCGGGGGAGTGGGTAGAGAGAAAGCTAAAACCAGAAAATAAGCACAGATTTTGAAGGTCTTTATCAACTGAGCATTAACTCCCTAGCTGGGGTCTGTATCATCATCAGTTTTACAGATGACAAACTTGCGGGCCAGAGAGACACACAAATCGGATGTTAGAAGAAAGATAATTTCCAGTCCTTTGACTCCTGGACCAAATCTCTTTTACATGACACATCTGTTACAAAAGTGAAGAGAAGATTGCAAAGTATTTACAATTTGGTGGCCAATTTTTCCCCAAAGTTTGTTTTTTATTGTAGAAATTAAACCATGTTTATGGTAGGACATTTGCAAAGTAAAAATGAATGAAGAATAAGTAAAAATCCTAGGTAACAACATTTCAAAATATCTCCTCTCTCATACACACACACACATATATGAATATATATGTATATATATTTTATAAAATTGAAACTGATAGGTATATAGTAACCTGTTTCCTGCTCTTTTCCTTGATCTAAAGTCTATTGTAAATATTTTCCTCTTGCAAATAAATATGCTTCCATACTATGATTTTTAAGGATCACAAAGGATTCTATCATTTGTAATCATTGTAGAATATTCCATTTATGGATCTAATGGCACACCAGTCTGTCCATTTCACTACCATGGGACATTTAAGCAGTTTCTAATAGTTTGTATTATGAATAACATTTCCATGAGCAACGTGTTCACATTTCTGATTTTTTTCTTTAAGATAAGGAATCACTAGGTCAGAAAGGATAGGGCTTCGAAGGCACTTGACACTTACCTGGCAATTTGTCCCAATTTGCCATCCCACTAGAGATGAGCAAAATGCCAGTTTCATTGCCAACACTGTGCAGAAGACAAACAACTTCTTTTTGCAACAAATGGCTTTTGTATTTGATTCTTTACGAACTTTAGAGGACATGTATCTCAGCTGTAACTCCTTAAGAATAGTATGCTTGTTAGGGCCCTGAGCCAGGGGCAGAGGAAGGGAGCAGACATGCGAGTGACAACTGTATGCACTCTCCAACCACATTTGCATTTAATGACAAGAGTCCTTCTATTTCCAGCCATCCTGGACTACTGTGGGAGATGTCCACCTGGCAGATCATACAGAGGCCGAAGTCTGTGCCATTCACACCTTGCTTGGGACAAAAAGGGTCAGCCTATAAGCCTTCTCCAGTCCTGAGAAGAGGAGCACTTGTCATAGGGCCCGGGGCGAGCAGCAGGAAGTTCTCCTTCAGGGAAGTCTGCACCACCAGAGGCTGGACACTCAAAGAAAGTGCCCTCCCAGCATCCTGTGGATATCCGCGCACTCGGCCCTCCCAGGCAGATGCCCGCTCCCTTTATGGGCAATTTCCCAAGCCATCAGTCAGGCTCACTGGCCAGCCCCACACCACCCACTGAGTCTTTTCTGTTCCCACTTCCCTACCTGCCCTCCAAACCAAAACACTTTAGTCTCCTCTCCATGACATTTTACAGAAAAGTATTGAGATTAATAAAGCAAATGCTCTTCTCGCCACCTCCCCAATGTAACAAATATGTTCATTTTGCCAGATGTGCTTCCGCTGTCATTTTCTTTCCAAGAAATAGAATGTTATACCACTCCTCATGCTATTCCCTTTCCTCCCCCTTCCTCAGAGATAACTACAAGCTTAAGGTGGTGTGGATCCTTCTATAAACCAGGTAAATCCAAGAAATCTCCAGTTCTTCTTCATTTTTCTGGGTACCAGATTTCTTCTCATTTACATATTTGAAGGGACGGAGTTGGGCACTAAAGAGAAAAGGACTGTTTATTTGGAAGAGAAGAGTTGTTTTCTTACATGGATATGGAGCCATCACAATGAAATGACAGGAAGGAAGCTCCTCCACTGGCCTCAGTCAGATGATCATGGTCAGGAAAACAATAGAGCCGTTAAACATAAAAATATGAATATCAGGGTGTAAATAGTTCGTTGATTAGAGATGCAAACCTGGAACAATATTCAAAAAGGAAATAAATTCTTTTTTTTTCTTTTAAGATTTTATTTATTTAATTGACACAGAGAGACATGGCGAGAGGGAACACAAGCAGGGGTGCGGGACAGGGAGAAGCAGGCTTTCTGCTGAGCAGGGAGCCCGATGGGAGGCTGGATCCCAGGACTCTGGGACCATGACCTGAGCCGAAGACAGATGCTTAACAACTGAGGCACCCAGGGTCCCCCAGGAAATAAATTCTGAATGAACACTTTAATGTTCAATAGCAAAGAGATATATAAACAAAATATGGTCAATATTTTGATGATATATTATACAGGCTATAAAACCTTGTTTTTGAAGATGACTTAATAAAGATAGGGACATGTGCATGACCATACTGAAATTTTAACAAGGAATAAAAAAGGAAAAATGTAAAGCATATACATAGTACTATGTATATATGTGTATACATATCCATCTATGCAAATAGAATCATGGATAGAGAGAGAGATAGGACAGATAGCAACCATTTTGTTTGTATTTGCATGTATATGTGTTTATGCTTACATGTTAGAAAAAAGACTAGGATAAAAGTGAATTAAAATGTTAATGTTTGAGTGATGGGATTACAAGTAAATTTTGTTTTTCTTTTTATTTTTGCAAATTTTCTTTAGAGTTGTATAGGTATTTCTTTACCTAATGTATGTGTATGTCTGTGTGTGCATGTAAGAAAACAATGAGATTAGAGATATGTTGAACTTCATTCAATAGGAAAGGCATTTTTGCATTCCTTTGGCCATCTCCAAAGAAACCAACCTGACAGCTCTGCTCCACTGTGTGCAGTCATGAAAGCTAGAGAAATGTTAATAAATTTAAATGAATGGATGCAAAGTGGACCTCCATTTGGGTTTATGTGGAGGAAAACCTACTTGTAAAAAAAAAAACAACAACCTGATTTTGTGATTTCAGTGTTCTTTTCATTCAGTCAGGTTGAATAAGTTACCAATGTGATCAACTAAGCATAACTGAATCACCAAGATAAAAAAAAAAAAAGAAAAAGAAAGAGATTCGACTAAAAATAATTGATCCATTAGCCACATGTAGACACAGAATCAATTTCAGGGTCAAGATAATGAGAAAATAAGGTAAACACTTGTTTTGTAAAACTTATTCAAATATGCTTAGGAACAATAATAGATAATCATGATTTTTGAGACAGGGAGTACTTTTTTTTTTATAGAATTCTTTTTTTTTTTTTTTTTTTAAAGATTTTATTTATTTATTTGACAGAGAGAGATCACAAATAGGCAGAGAGGCAGGCAGAGAGAGAGGAGGAAGCAGGCTCCCTGCTGAGCAGAGAGCCCGATGCGGGACTCAATCCCAGGACCCTGAGATCATGACCTGAGCCGAAGGCAGCGGCTTAACCCACTGAGCCACCCAGGCGCCCGACAGGGAGTACTCTTTTTAAACTATTTGTTTATAATGCTTGAGGACAGACAATATGCTTTTATAGTTTTCATTGTGACAGCTTTTCCAATGTTGGGTTCTTTGCTTTTGGATGGTTGTGGACTGCCAATCACTTCTAAGCCCTCGGTGTCCCTTCCTTCTGTCTTCCCTCACTACACAAACCACCAGGAATCTCAGCTGACTCAGGAATGCCCTGTTCTCAAAGAATTTTCTGTGAAGAGGGCAGAAGCTATTATCCCACATTTCTTCACTTGATTGTTGTTGACATAATGTTTGCTCAGAAAAATTTAATTTCTGACTCCTTTCAACGAGAGACCAAGACCAGCTAAAACTGAGTGGAAAGAGTTCTTCCTAAAATGGAACTTAGGTTGAAAGTCACAATAAAAGAGATCTCACCTTGGGTGCAAATGAAAATGTCTCAAGAGATGAACACCCATAAACACATTGTCATCCACTAACATTATGAACAGGCATTAGCGTGCGTTAATAAAAGCATAGTGTCTTAGGGGTGAAAAGGGAGTTAGACATTATCTAATTCAAGTCCTCCCTCATTTTTTAGATAAGAAAACCAAAGCCAAAAAATAAAAAATAAAAAGTGACCTGTTCAGATTGTAGCCAGTGTTTCCCAAATCTCAATGTACTTTAAAAAAAAAATAGTTAAAATTTCTTCCAGATAGTTCCATGTGGTCATCTTTTGGTTCTGGTTGCACACTGTCTTAATCCTGGGCAGCCAGCACCAGCAGAAGCTTCATCTCATAAACCATCAGGGCTTAGTGGCACAGTCGCCTCATTGAAAGCACCTCTGACCTGGGGACCTTCTGCTCATCCAGACCACACTGCAACTGACCAAGACAATTTAGTGTGGACATCAGGTGAATCTAATGATGTCAAAAAGAGAGAGAGAGAGACCACTTAAAAGCCCATTGCTTTCAGAAGAGCTTCTTTAATACTAGAGTCCACTATAAAATTGGTGATTATTGTATGTCATTATAGGAGGCCAATTTTTATGTGAAAGATCTATTTTGTTGATTAAATGAAATTCTTTTTAGTGCCATTGGGTCACACATAACATATGTCCAGGCAATTATTTTAGGAGTAGTTGAAGATTTCTCTTTTCACAGTAATAGTTTTTTTGGCAATCAATACAGCTTTGAAGAACCATTTTTCTTGATAATGACCTAGATCTTTTTTACAGGATTCCGCCCCCCCCCCCCAAGATGGATACATCTGGGTCATGGGAAAGGTGGATCATACATGCTTTATTGTAATGTTTTCAGTAAGATTGATGATTTTGCATTCTAAAAGAATGGCACAAAAATAATAGTTTTTGGTAAGTTGGAATAACTAAAAACAAATGTGGGTTTGAGTTGACAGATGTCAAATAAAAATATTGACAGTAAAGAAATAGCCAATTTTTTTCCAGGAAATCTCATCTCTTTTTATCCTACTTAGATCAATAAGACAAATTTAAGCTATACGATGGTCAATATTTTAGCCAGGTAGAAGAATCTATATTAGATATTTGGGAATTGACTTTCAGATTTAATTCTGACACACTGATTTTCTGTGGAACAGTCATTTAACTTTTAATTGCTTCACAAATAAACTATTAGGTTTTAGCTATCATTCGTATTTGTGAAAAAAACGTGCATGTTGACTAAAGGGAATACTTGCTTTTTTTTGGTTTGTTTTTTGTTTTTAGATTTTATTTATTTATTTGAGAGAGAGCATGAGGAGGGGGACCAAAGGGAGAGAGAGAATCCCAAGCAGGGTCTACACCCAGCATGGATGTGGATGCAAGGCTCAAGTTCATGACCCTGAGATCATGACCTAAGCCGAAATCAAGAGTTGGAGGTTTAAGCGACTGGGCCAACCAAGTGTCCCAGAAACACTTGTGTTTATATATGGTTGTTTGTTTCCAGTTTCCACTCAGATTAGGATAAGAAATTCAAGTGGTCTGTTGACCTGCTCTTTAGTGACACATGCAATTTTACACTGAATAGTGTTTTCTCCTGGAAGGGTTAAAACACTAGTACTGAAAGGCTTAACTAAAGACCCCTTTTTGATATAAACAGCGCTTCTATTGACAATGTGGTTAAACATCTCTGCCATTCTTGTCTGAGCACCATTTACCCACTCTGTTCATGACCAGGGAACCCTGTGGACTTACCCTTTCTCCCTCTTTCCTATTCTCCAAGCAAGATACTTGAAGCTATAGCTCATGTTCATGCCTGGTACCTGTAGACTGTGGCACTAAAGGACAAAACTTAAAGGTTAAAGAGTGCCTTCTGGCTGCAGTGAAGACAGAAGCAGGCCGGGACTTCATTCATACCTTCATCACACCTTAGCTGAAGAGGACAGACAGATAGACTCTGTCCCATGGATTCAGAGCTACAAGGGACCCACATCTGATTCTAATCCTGATATACTTAGAGGGATCGAATAACGGCTTTACCCTGCAATGATCCAGTGGACCCAGCCATTTTCCTTAAAAAAAAAAAAAGAAGAAGAAGAAGCTATTCCTATAGGATTAGGCAATGCCATGAGACCTCAAATTTGGGGAATTTGGTAACACAAACTGGGCATCAGAAACTATTTTATGCAGTATGCAGCTGCTCCTGCCCATCAAACAGGTTTTTTTTTTTTTTTTTTTTTAGCAAGCACTTTCTCTTTGTTCATATTCAAAGATATATAGATAAAGACACGTAATAAAAGTTCATTATACTCCATGGCACCCCTTCTGGAAAATAATGGAAAAGTTGTGGGTTTTTTTTTTTTCCATCTGCATCTGCCATAGCCTACATGAAATTCCCTTTTGAGACCCTTACCTATACTTGAATCATTTGCATGGGAGTTGGGGGTCACCTAACTCCATCTGAATCCAGCATCTGCAGACTGAACCCCTCGATCTGAGAGGGTGACAAATGGAAGATGGTTTTCAAACTTCTGGATGCATTGTGATTCCATTAAGTGTTCCAAGAGTTGAGTCTAAGGGTTCTGGACCAAAGCAAATTATAAATACTGTCCTTTGTTGTATATCAGGAAGCTCCTTTTCACCCTTTCCTATCTAACTGGGACTATTCTAAACATAGTGTGAATAGACCATCTTGGCATTGATACCAGTAACATACTGAGAAATTTGAAAATGAAATTTGTACAACTAAAATTTCACTAATCATAGAGGAAAAGGTCAGTCAAGGATATCCACCAATTCCTATGATTTTCTAGATACAAACAGTGGTTCACGCCCTACCTTTTCACTCGGACCATCCCAAAAAGACCTTCTCGGGAACTGAAACAGGTAATCTGACCCATGGAAAAGCCTTCAGCATTCCAACAGTTGGAAAATGACCCTTCTCCTGACACTGTGAGCAAAGTTCCTTACACCTCGAGCAAAGCTGGTGCTACAAGAGCATCCTTGCAGGAGAAATCTCAGTGCCCACATCTCTAGAAACTTGGTCCTTCCTGAAATCCCTACTGCTTATGGAACAGGAAATTCTGGCAATCAATGCCAAGTTTGAGCCAGGTCTCCAAGACAAACGATGACAAGTCATCTAAACACTGCGGCCAAGAAAAGCCAAGACAACCAGAGTAGACAGGGGACATGGCTGTGTTCTTTAAATTTCAACCAGCTCATTGTCTAAATCTTGGGCAGTGGGCACCAGCAGACACAAGGTCACACAATACAGCAGGGTAGAGAAAAGCAGACAACTCTCTGAGAACTCCTCTGACCTGAGGACCTTCAGACCATACTGTAACTGACCAAGACAATTCAGTTGGAACAGCATACAGATGCCTGGTCATGTCAGTGCCTAACCAAGGTACTAGCCAGAGTCTTTCCCAGATTTTACAGGATCCCTATTATCTTAAAAAAGTGGCAGCATATCCCAGCAGAACCATTAACAATAGTGCCTTCTTCTAGGCATGTCCTGGATCCCTGCCTAAATCCTGATCTATTGCTCTGCTCTTTGTCTATCTGGATCCATTTTCCAGCTTCAGTATCTGTGACCCTTATCCCTTGGCAACTGGCCTTTGGCATTTGGGGCCCTAGTTTTCTTCCTGTTGTAGAAACATGAGAGAAAGAAGCAAAAAGAAAAAATAAGAATTCCACCTTTCCTTTCAGGGATAAATACTGAAATACCATTTTCATACTATATCCTTACACACACATGCCTACACACGATAATTATGCATAGATACGCACATATGAGATCCTACAAGAACAATCTGTTTCCCAGTGCCTGTCGCACACTAGACCACTCTGCGAACATGAACTATTGTTTGCATATTTGATTTTTAACTTGCTTACATTACTCAGCAACATGTAATGAAGATTCTCCATGTCAATCCATGTTTTTTTCCACACGACTTTTAATAAATACAGAGGACGCACCATAATTTAATCCTCTATTGTTAGACACAAGTTGTTTACATTATTTTTTTCCTAGTATAAACACAGCTACAATAAACATTAGCCTATTTAAATTTTTATATTCCGGGATAAATTCCTAACAGTGGAATTGCTGGGTCAAAGAATTTGCACAGTTAAAACCTTTCATATGAAATGATAAACTTGCCTGCAGAAGACAAGCTTATACCGGTTTATGCTCTCCCAACAGTAGCATATCCAGAATGGTAATTCATTTATTCATTCTTTTATTCAACAAACGAATTTCATGAACTACAATAAACTCAACAGATACTTTTGGGACCAAACACACAAGGATCATGCTCTCCTGGGTATGCAGGGTCGGGCGGGGCGGGGTGGGGCGTGGGGGGCCCGGACATTAAATAAATATCACAATAATCAATTATAAAGTTTAAAAGTACCATGCCTGTAAAAAATAAGTTTCTATTAGATGTGTATTGGTTATATTTTGATGCATAGCAAATTACCCCAAACTATAGTGGTTTAAAACAACAAACGTTTTTTATCTTACAGTGTTCGTGGGTCAGGAATCTAGTTACAACCTAGCTGTATCCTCTGAAGAGATTTAGTACGTAGATTTGAGAAAATGACAGGGCAGGTCTTAGTGAAAGATTAAATGTAAATGAAGCAGAGAAATAAATCAGAAAATATTCCCAAGTTTCTGGTCTCAGCAACTGACTATAGAAAATTTAGGTTTCATTATTGCTATTTTATTGTTCTTCTTATTTGCTTCTTCAATAGAGACAAAGCATTTTCTCATTTGCTTCTCCTTTTGCATTTCTTTTTATGTGTTCACTCACGAGAGGACGTGTTTTGGTTTAATTGTTTTATGCCTACTGTCATAGCAGTCTTCCAAATGGTAGACTTTGTATTAGAAACTTGGTCTTTAAGATCTTCTTTTTTTATTAATTATTTTTATTAACATATAATGTATTATTTGCCCCAGGGGCACAGGTCTGTGAATTGTCAGGCTTACACACTTCACAGCACTCACATACCCTACCCAGTGTCACATACCCTCCCCAGTGTCCATAACCAAACCACCCACTCCCTACACTTCTGCCCCCAGCAGCCCTTAGTTTGTTTTGTGAGATTAAGAGTCTCTTTTGGTTTGTCTCCCTCCCGATCCCATCCTGTGGTCTAAGATCTTTTTAGTAATTTTACTATTATAAGCCTTCAACATAAGAAGTGAAAAAGTAAGATGCATAACTGTGTGTTCATAAGTGGGTATAATAATAAATTTATGTTCGTAGAGGTATCTATGTTTGTAAAGGTTTAGGTTGTCTATAGTAGAAAACATAAGAAACTGGAAATAGTGGGTTTTTCTGGAGAGAACTGGATAGCTGAGGGACAGAGAGAGACTTACCTTCCCCATATACTTTGCCTGCCTGTGGAATTTAGTTCCTTATTATCAGTTTTAAAACATTCTACTTACAAGTCAATAGATATGTAAGATGGTTTTGCTGAAGTAAATAGGGGACAGACTTCAAGAACCATTCTTTTGTCACCTCATATCTGTTTTACCAAATGAACAAGATACATCCACAGGCCTCCAGGGGAATTCATTTTCAAATACACTGGTTCAAAAGCATGGGTTGTATCACTGTAAGAATTGAATGTAAAGCCATTCTTGGCGTATGGTAGCCAGTAACCTGAGACCATTAGTAACAATAGTATTTTGCTCTGTGTATCATTGTCTCCTGTGCATTATCTTCACCAGGTATCAATTATCTTAACACTCACTATTGAGCTTGTGTATTATCTAGACTCTGATTCACATCCTTAGGTCCTTTGCCACCTGCCTCTTAATCATTTTCCTGCTCATTAACAGCTCCAGTGGGCATGGTCGTAAAGGGGAGGCAAACTCGAATAAATTTATTTGTTATTGTTAATTGCTCGTATAAAAGACTTTATGAGGAAAAGGTTGACTTTGGTGATTAAAATGAGATGTTTTGAAAATTTTAATTTTTTTAAATTCTTGATTCTTTGACATCCATACATTCTACTTACTACTAATTACTGGTTTTCCTCTTCTGCTACTAAAAAGTATTATCTGCATAAAAGACTCTTTAGCTGCTTACTGGACGTTCATTCTTTCATTCATTCATTCACATTCCAGCATTTATCCCCACACTGGGGAGTATAGAATGAAGTTGCAAATATAATAGCAGGTGTTGAAATGAGCTGTGCCAGGCTGGTAATCGAAGAAATCAGCAACAGAAAATAAGAATTCCGTAAAAAGACAAAGTGAAATAGTATGGGCAGATTTAAGATGGATATAGAAAGGCCAGATGTGAGATGACTTTTCAGAAACACACAGCCCCACAGAAAACAGAGACCACCTATTTAATGTGCTTATTATTTATTTTTTTTAAGATTTTATTTATTTATTTGACAGAGAGAAATCACAAGTAGATGGAGAGGCAGGCAGAGAGAGAGAGAGAAGCAGGCTCCGCGCTGAGCAGAGAGCCCAATGCGGGACTCGATCCCAGGATCCTGAGATCATAACCTGAGCCGAAGGCAGCGGCTTAACCCACTTAGCCACCCAGGTGCCCTTAACATGCTTATTAAAAGAATGGGAAAAAGACATGGAAATGGAACAAAATCTAAAGATAAGAGTAGAACAGATAACTGAAAGGGCACTCCAGGGGCCATGACTTGTTTAGTAGGGGCCCAATATCTGTTCTTTCTATTCTGATAACTGTTTCCAATTTATTTGGGAATCTGTTCTTTGCCACTAGTCCGAGTTCTTATGGTCTCTGGTGAAAAAATGTTATCTTTACTCCAGAACCAACAGGCCACCTGGAGCTGGCCAGTTAAAACATATTTCTCTGGCAACAGTAATTGGTTTCCAAAGATGCCACGGCCCGACTCAGAGCCCATGATGCCGATCTGGGTGAATTTTTGTTGCCCTTTGGAGGAATCAGATTTGTCTCTTTGTGTTGGGCTAGGAACTGGGAAATTTAAAGTCAGGAAATGTTTCCACCATATTTTTTTTTTTTTCTGCCAGTGAAGCTCAGAATAAAGCTGTAGATGAAGCAAACACACCAAAAGTTCAGATCCCCATCCTGCCGAGAGGATGGAGGCAAATCCAAACCAGCAGGATGCCCAGTGAGCTATTGCCTAAACCAGTGCCACCTGAATCCACCTGGTCTTGGCTTCCCAGTTACATCAGCTAATTAATTCAAGTTTACCTCTGCCCTTACAATAGTTTGGACTGAGTTTCCATTGCATAGAAAAGAGCCCTGAATAATAGGTTTTACTCATATAAGGCACTGAGGGAAAGAAAGATGGTTCATTTTTGCCTGGCTAATTAGTAGTTTACAGGTAGGTGTCCTGTCTCATGGAGATAACTTGCCATTCATGCACTAGAAAGACCCAATCCAGGTCTAGCAGAGCCATAGGGAGTAGGCTCTTCTACTGGACAATAGGCTAGGGGTTTCCCTTTCAGAAATTTAGAGAGTGGTAGACCCCAATACGGGATCGCTGAGATAATATCTGACAGTGGCTTACCTAAAATTTTGTAATAGGAAATATTGACCTGTGAAAGAATGAGGTTCTGAGACTGAATAAAAAGGTGGCTAAAATTGGGGAGCAAAGAAATGGAACAGTGAAGTTCAGAGTAGAAATGTGGGAAATGCAAAATTATTTCCATCCCTAATATAATGGAAATCTCTCTGGAGCTGGCAGCGGAACAGATGCCTGGAAAACATGGTCAGTTTCACCGTGACATTGAAACTTGCTGAATTGAAACCCTTTGCTGCCATCACACTTTGAAATCATCATCCTAGACTTGAACTTTTGGGAAAAGTTGAATAAGATCAAAAACTCTGAGTCACTTCTGGGATAGCTCGATGCCAGGAAGTGATGACCTCCTCGGAATAATGGGACAGTGACATCAGTTTACAGTGGGTCACTAGGTATTATGCAGGGTGGCAAGTTTTTGTGCGCTATCCAGTAATACGCTTCTTGCATGAAATATGAGACCAGAGCTCTAATTCTAACAATGTTATAAACAAACCTATGCAATTAAAGCCTGGTGCATGACTGGAAGCAGAGATAAGCTAATAAGATTATAAACCGACTAAATAGATCCTGAAGCCATATGATGACATCATGAAATTTTAGAAGATACAGCTGGCTTCCAGTGATATTTTTGCAGTTGAAAATATGTAGCATCTGGTCTTTCGTTTATCATTCTTTGCTGAAGTAGTTGTCATCTTGGGTTTCCTTTTATCATGTAGATGTGTTAAGGTTAAAAATAAAGTCGGAAGATTTTGATAGAACATTCTGTATCATTTCAAGGAAAAATTAAGCAAAAATTAATTACTGTTTTGTAAATGAGCTGTAAAGATGGGCAGTGCCCTGAGCCTTTGCACATGCATTAAGCTTCTTTGTACTGTTGGAACACCATCAACCTAGAGAATGATTGTCTCTCATGCAACTGTAGAATGTTTCATCATTCTTTCCTGTATGCTTTCAGTATAGAGAGGTAGTATAATATCCTGGGCGTAGGTTTCTTTGGTTCAAATCCCAATTCGTCATTTATTAGCTGTGTGACTTTGAACAAATTATTGGATCTGTCAAATTCAAGTTTACTCCTGTATAAAATAGGAATAATAGTAACTGTTACTAAATGAAACAACATTTGTAAAGAATTCCGCAGCATGTCCAACATATATGTCTCAAATAAATATTAATTATGATTAGTCATTCACTTAACAAATATTTATTGAGGACTAAATATGGGCCAGGCCCTATGCTAATCCCTGGGAATCCTCGGCCAAGAAAAGAGAAATGGTCTCTTAACAATTAACTTGTGTGTAGGGATCATCTCTGACATTTTAATCGTCTGAAACCTAACTGCTCCATTCTCTGACCCTGGACTAAGAAGATCTTTGAGAAGCTATGTTTCTGACATCCAGTGTTCGAGATGAAAAAGGATCTATCTGGAGAAACAATGTTAATGTTTTATTATAGGCACCTCTATAATAAAAGAGAATGTGTCCTATAATTACATGCTCTTATCAAAAATTTAATTCTAGGTGGTAGCCAGGATGGGAGTGGCACCTGGAAACACATTGCCACATCCGAGTCTGCTCCTGATGGACAAACCTGAGGCCGGTCACATTGACTTCTCCTCTGCTTTCACTTCTGTTACCTCTCTTCTGCTTCTGCAACTCCTGCCACTGGTATGCCTGCTGGCAAGCTTTCCTTTGCTGCAGGCCCTGTCTCTTCTGCCACATGTCCTGTCATCTCCATTGAACAACTTTCGACATTGCTTCTGTGGACACCGCCTCCGGTCGCTCCCAGATCTGATGGGGCCCCTGCCTTTCAGAAGCTCACAGTCTAACATGGTGTAGGGCATTTGAAAATTCAACCATATTCAAGCCTAGATGAACTAAGTCCTAACAAAGTAGTTGAAGAAACATTATAAAGAAAGGCAAGTTTTATGAAGAGAGTGGCATTTGAGCTGACTCTGGCTTTTGATGGACAAAAAAAAATAAAAGGAAGACCATCTCAGCCTACGGTAATGGCATAAGCTTCTAAAAAGGTCATCACTTTGCTGTTCTTTTAATAGTACAAAAACCCAAAACCAGTGAAGGCTTTCAACACGATGATCTAATCACTTATATCTTCTGGAAGGGCATATTTAGGTCAGTTTTTCCAAGTATACATGTGTGAATGATGCCTCTGGTTTTGCAGGATGCCAGAAGAAACAGAAAGATAGCTGTTTTTGTTTTACTTTTGTCCACTAGTTTCTTGCCTGATAACATACTGCAAGTGATAGATGTTAACACTGAGTCCGTTTTAATGTGTGGGTGCTGGGGAGTGATGAGTACTGGGATGTGTACACACATGCACATACATACATAAAATGGAAAATAATAATTTGAAAACAAAAACCCTTTGAATTTTTAAACAAGTAGTCCAATTTCTATGAAACAATAGTAAGTGGTGGACTGCTGGGTGGTTCAGTTGGTTAAGCATCTGCATTCAGCTCAGGTCACGATCTCAGGGTGCTGGGATAGAGTCCTGAACGGATCTCCCTGTTCAGCGGAGAAACTGCTTTACCCTCTGTCCTTCCCCTTGCTAGTGATCTCAATCTCTCTCTCAAATGAATAAATAAAATCTTTAAAAATAAAAAAAATAAATTAAAAGACAGTAAATAGTGGTAATATGGAGTATTTTTATTTTCTACTAGTATTAACTACTGGCTTTATTTTGTTTCACATACTGGAAGTATTGTAACTATCATAGGCTAATTCAAAAAGCATATCCAGAGTATCTGAACATTAATTACCAGCTCTTTTTTGTGATGACTTGATTAATATCGCTAATCCTCATTACTCACCTGAGACTGAGAATCATGATACCTTTGATCCATGAGATCTACAGAAACAGGATATGACTAAATGAGACAGTTCAGGCTCATGGTATTTAGATATGTCAATGAAAAACCTTCAATGCCATCGCAATACAGTTTCTTATCTCTCCTCACCAGAGTAGAAGACAATAGAGCGTGAGAAATGCATATGCCCAGGTTTTAACAAAAAGCCCATTACCATGTTAGACTTAGCTGTGCTCAGTTAACTCTGAAGGATCAAAACAGAGGCAAATGATCCAATGAGTGCACTTTATTGCCGAATGTTGTCCAAATTAAAGAGATTATTTTAGCAAATGTTTCATTAGTGTTTGACTTAACAGACAAACCACTATTTTCCCTCTGAGCATGTTTTAATCAAAATGGAGAAGCCGGCAGATGCCGTCTGATAGTTTTCAAATGTATACCAAAATTTCTCCCACCATCAAACACATTTCAAGTTCCTTTAAAGGTGATATTAAGAATGCTTATGCCCAAATTATATAGCTCAGTTCACTTCAGAGCTTTCTTGCTATTTTATGTTGATTCTCTTCCACACATCATTCAAACAGGATTAAATTATATATGCTTTACACATACAATGTGTTGAAGTAGTGAGAGTCAGCCTAGCTTCCTGAAAAGATTAATTAAGTGCATCAGCTCTTCCCTAGATAAAAAGAACCTATAAGTTTGGTTCTTTCATGCAGGATCGAGCTACTCCCCCACAAAATGGACTGGAAAAAAGTGTTGATCACAGGTAGGGCCATCCTAAAATTAGAATGTCTCATTCACATTATGTAATTGAGGAAATTTGAAAAAGCCTAACTAGCAGAAGACCAATGCTCAAGAGACACAAGGTATGCAATAACCCTTTAGGAACTATCAAGTTATACCGTATGTCTTTGATTCTGTGTCATATAACATTGATTCATCATTTGATGTCTAACATCTCTGAAATGGCAATGTATCTTACACTCATTGTCTGGGGGTGTCAATTGCCAGTACATCTGGGTCAAAACATGCTAAGGGAATATCAGCAGCTTGGGGAAAAAAATCCCAGAGATAGTCATGGAACACTCTTTTAAGAAATGCTACAGAGCAAATGCTTCTTGGTGGCCCAGAAGATTAAGTTGTGTTTAAAAAAACAAAACAAAATATAGACAGCAATGATTGGGTCAAAAAAGGATCCTTGACGGACAGACTCGGGGTGAAAACATTTTAGGAATACTTCAAAGAATGTATTTCACTTATATTTTCCTTTAACTTGTGCATAAAAGTGATAAAATATTTTAAAAATGTATTAAGTGTAAAAGCATTCCTACAATACGTGTAAAATTAAAATTTTATGGGATGAAGAGGCATCATGTCATTGTTTGAAATTTTCTTTCTTAATAGTACATGAAGCAATTGATGGTGTGTTAGAAAGTTGGTACATAAATACAGAATGTTACTATGTATTTGTAGTGAGTTGGAAAAAGGTCATGTACTGACACCAAAAGTAAGGTTGGTGCATTTCATAACTTTGTTTGAGGAAGAGATCAGGGAAATAACAACAACCACTACTACAAAGAGACCTGGAAAGTTCTGATGTGCATGCAAGCCATCTGGGTATTGGAAAAGCAAATTTTAGCTCCCGGGAGGAATCTGAATCTGCTTGCAATTGGTAAAATACCAATCTAGTCCTATGTTAACACGTTGACAATCAATGAAAATTGCTGGAAGCATAATAACATCTGCAAAATGTGTTTTGATGACAAGGTATTATAGTAAGTAGCTTTTATAAAAAGCTAATCAGTGATGGCCATGAGAAAAAAAACACATTGGTAAATTCATCATTTATGATATAGTTCAGTAATCTCTTCCTCAAAGGAAAAAACCCTTCCTTGAACTCTTGAAATACAAACCAATGCCTCCTTCCCCAGTAACACCCATCTTAATCATATCTTTATAAAAGAACATACCAAACTAAATATTAGCTCTCTCCTCAAATTGGTACCTTAAAGCAAGTAACCATAGTGTGTTCATCTGGTATCCAGAGAACTTGATATAATGTACTACAGGGTACTTAGTGGGCAATCAATACATAATTGGTGAAAGAATGAATATGTTTAATGTATTTTGTGTATAAGATTCACAGGCATTAATTTGTAGGCAGACAGTTTGTAAATAAGATTAATGATGCTGTTACAATATTACAAGTCTTAATTTATGTGGTATAAAAGATAATGACTGTACTACAAATATTAGTTTATTGATCTACTGCACCCATCTTACCCTTCTAGTTTTACTTGCTCTATTCACAGGCTTGGGAACTTCAATCTCATATTTTTTTTTCCAAAGATTTTATTTATTTATTTATTTGAAAGAGAGAGATAATGAGCAGGGGTGAGGGGAGAGGGGGAAGGAGAAGCAGACTCCCCACTGAGCAGGAAGTCCAATGCAAGTCTTGATTCCAGGACCCTGGGATCATGACCTGAACCAAAGACAAACATTTAACCAACTGAGCCACCCAGGCTTCCTAATCCCTTGTATTAAGTTAACTTTCCCTCACTTCCATTCATGGCTATAGCTGATTACACTAAGGGTAGATACTTGTCCATAAAAGTAGTCCTTTGCCTGGCTAATAGTCAATCAAATTTTCTCTTTGGAGAGTTGGACCAACAGACCGTCTGAACAAGTGGAGAATGAAGATGCATTAGTGGAGCACCACGATGAAGTTCTATGGTCTTCTGAGGGCTAGTGGGGCAACATTTTTTTAGATTCTTTGTGTTTTGTCTCTCAGAGCTTCCTTTATTTTCAAGTTAACTGGTATGTTTCTCTTCCTTAAAACCAAAGACACCCTATCCAAGTGCAGGTACACTTTTTGTATCCCATCGAGATCAAGATCTAGTATACTGGTTAACATAGGTTGGCAAGCTTTCCAAGAGCTGGACTACAATGAAACATAATTAATGCAAAATGTACCCCAACTTAATGATCCTTGGATGAATTATTGTTTATTTTACCATCTGAAGTATTTGGTATGCCTCGGAAAGTTTGGGTCTGCTCCCTACCAGAAATAACCCTTTGGCCATGCTATGGAATGACACACTAAATACCACTCTAACTTCTTTCTAGCATGCTTTCCTGGTTACTAGAGACTAGAATGCTGAATGTTTCATACATTTCTCAGACTCAGGTGAAGCTAGAGTTTCACATGTAACCTGGTTTCTGCCAGCCAGAGGATGCACTCAGATGAGACATGAGAGGTAGGTATAAACATGGTAAGCAGAATGTATGGGGCTGTTTTGGCAAGTCAGGTGGCTGAGTGTTTAGTTCTTCGATAGAGCTGCAATGGCGGTTCTAATACTTAGTCTGTATCTTCATTAGTTTTAAGTGGCAGGTGGTGGATGGAGTTTCTACTTGGCTGTTCCCATTATGCAGCTGGACCCTCCTCCTATGCATCATGGAAGCTCAGTTCCTGGATCCAAGCCTGATTCCTGGGTCCCAACAGAATTTTGTAAAATTATCTATTATATTACATTATAATAAACCCTTTTGCTGCTTAAGCTAGCAAGAGTTGATTTTGTTTTCTGAAACCAAGAACCATGGCCTCATTTTGGTACCAGAAATGAGATGCCACAAAATACAAATAACACTGATTTAGTTAAAGCAGTTGGATAGTGAGTGGTGAGGGTCTAATTTTAATGTGCTCACCAAAGATTTGCTTAACCTGTCACTTCTTTACCTTAAAAACCAGGCTATTTGCTGGCTGAGGCTATAATGTTAAAAGAAATAACAAAACACATTTGTGGTGTTGGTAGGGGTTAGTTCATTTTTGCTATTTTTAGCAAAATCTAATGCATTAGATGAACTCAGACTAGAACCAAACCTTCTTGAAGCAGAAATGGAAGAAAGCAAAGATTTACTAAGAGAGGTATTCCCTGCCTTTGCATGCTAATGCCACCGATGAAGAGTCCATTGATTCGGGCCATGTAGTGTTGAAAAAGTCATCTGCCTCTGTACCTGACCTTGAAGACGTTTTAAGCTGTGGCCATGAACCTACAGTCTTAGCAAGAGGTAAAACTCTTGCTTTGTCGTAAAGCAGCAGTGGTATTGCTGGCAGTAGGTGATGAATTGTATTGCTTCCCCAACTAAGACTATTATTTCAGATGCTCTCAAGGTAACCACCTTTAATTTAAGGGCCAAAGGGATGGGTAGAGTACAGAGCCTAGTAAATAAAAGAGGAGCATCTACAGGCTGAAAAATCATGTTTAGACAAGACTTTTGGTTGGCTATGGTAGTTTATACATAGAACAGAATGGAAGTAAATCAAGTCTATTCAACGTTTGAAGGAATTATCTTCCCAAAGACACCCCAACTTGGTTTATAATAGTCTGTGATTGTTGAAACTTGAAAACAATCTATGCCCCAGTATTTTAAAGTTCATGTGGTCTCAAGAAGGGCAATCTCCCCTGTGTCCACCTCATATGTATTTATTGAAGAAAATTGGCAAGAAGGAACCTCTAAGGGCAGATCCAGGAGCAGCAGGAGATAAAACATGAAGGGAGACATTCAAGAGAAAGAACCAGGAGCTGTCAGGTTGGCCAACCAAGGAACTCCCTGAGGTGCAGGGCAGGGAGTCCTGGCTATTCCTGCTTAGTAGGTTTTGATAATTATTATGGAATAATGACTAATGTTTCTCATTCTCCCTTCTCAAAATGGACAGGATTATTGCAATAATCCATTCCTTCTCCAAAACTTAAAGGTGCTGATAGCTGAAAACATGTCTTTAACACTAAAGGTTTTAAAGGTTGCCAGCCTACAGGGAGTCACATCTGGGATCCTTGGAAAGGGCTGCATATCATCCAGAAATCTTAGGCAGTAGATCTGAGGAAGTCTCAGAAAAAAGACTTGTGTTTGGATGCCTGGAAGAGACAGTGAGACTGCTGAGCCTCTGAAAACAAAGGTGTATATACTGGTTTAGAAAACCAAAGAGGCAGACCATGACAGAAAATGCTAATAGCCTGCTGCCTTGGCTTTAAGCTATGCCCACAAATTATTTGATACCCTTCCCTTCAGGATGACTTTCCTTTTAAGAGTGGAATTAATTTAGTGACTTACCTGGAATTAATGCAATAAAATGGAAGTACTCTGTGTGAATTGGGCGACCAGGTCACAAAGGACATTGTGACTTCATCATTGCTCTCTCTGGGGGGAGTTAGCAGCCACATCGTCAGGATACTGAAGCTCATGTAGCAAGGACCCGAGGTCTCTTGCCAACAGCCATGTGAGGAACTGAGGCTTCCTGCCAAAAGCCTTGTGAAGGAGCCTTCTTGAAATTGGATACTCCAGCTCCAGGCAAGCCTTCAGATGATTGCAGAACCTGCCAATATCCTGATTGCAGCCACATGAGAGACCTTGTATCAGAATGATCTGGCTAAGCTGTTCCTGAATTTTATACCTACCAGAAACCATGAGATAATAGTGTTTCTTGTTTTAAGCTACTAATTTTTGTGGCAGCTTGTTATGCAGCATGATATATCTAATATACCCGCTCAATATGGAGTCTCATCTTCTTAGAAACAAAACCTTGATTTTCTCTGAGAATTGTTCCTAACTAAAACACTATATACCCCCATACTCTTTCTTGATACTTCTAGTGAAATGCTAGTAGAAATTATTGGATGGTCCTTTCAGGAAAACTCCTTAAAAAGATGGTAGGTCACCCACATTCTTTCTGCCAGAAATGCAGACTTGATGACTGGAGCTGCAGCAGCCAATCAACATCATGAGGCAATCTTTAGGGTGAAAGCCAAGAAAGAGCCAAAAGTAACAGAATAGAAGGAATCTGGATGCTTCAAGATGATAGCATCATCAAACCAGTCCCAGAAATGCCTTTGTGGATTTTTATTTTTACATTGGAAGGAAATTAAACTTTTATCTTGGTTTAGTTGCTGTTAGTGTTTACCTCTATACTAGCAACCAAATGTAGTTACTAGATGAAGGAACTTAGAATTAGATTTCTTGGATATGACTATTAGGGAAATATAATACAGTGAACTACCTAATAAGAGTAATCATTTAGCTTTGTAGGAATAGTTATTACTATAAATTACTGAGTTATGTATATCATATAAGTCAGCTTTGTGGGACATGAACAGTATAATGTAGTTTATCCAGAATCTTCTTCTAAGTCACCTCCAGAATTCAATATTAGTGTTGCTGAAAGACGACACACACACACACACACACACACACTTAATATAGTGCACACTAAATTACTGACACTTGGGCTGTCCCGATAAAACCTATCCTTCTGTACTGTGTCATTGAAGAATTGTAAAGCAGCCAAAGTTAATTTCCAATGTGTAGTTTTTTGGTTTTATATATAGATACATTATTTTGCTAATTTCTGGCAAATCGTAACCAGCAAAAATAATTTTGAGTTGTAACATTTTTTAAACATTTACAGACTTTATTGTTTGATACATGTCAAAGTTTTATTTTCAAAATGAGAAGATAGAAAGGTTCTTTCATGTTGATTTGTTTTTTTTTAAATATATGATAGCTTTATTTAGATGTAATTCATATACCATACAACTCATCCATTTAAAGTGTATAACTCAATGGTTTTTGGAATATTCAGAGTTGTACAAACATCACCACAATTTTAGAACACACTTGTCACTACAAAAAGATATCCTATGCCCATTACCAGTCAATCCCCATTTCTTCCCAAACCCTGCCTCTGTCCTAGGTAATCACTATTCTACTCTCCATCTCTATAGATGTGCATATTATGAACATCTCATATAAATGTGATTACACACTATGCAGTCTTTTGGCATTAACTACTTTTATTCAGCATAATCTCTCCGAGTTCATTCATACTGTAGCATGTGTCAGCTTATTCCCTTTTTATTGCTCAGTAATATTTCATTGTAAGGATAGACCACATTTCCAAATCCATTCATCAGTTGGATATTTGCCTTTGTTTCTCTTTTTTTATGTTAGGAAGAGTACCACTGTGTACATTCATATATACAAGTTGTTTTGTGGAGATAGAGTTTTCATTTCTTCAGGGAATCTACTTAGGCGTAGAATTGATGGGTCACACGGTAACTATATTTAACCTTTTGAGGAACTGCCAGACTCTCAAAGTAGCCACGACACTTTAGATTTTCATCAACAATGTAGAAGGGTTCCAATTACTCCACATCCTCCCCAACACTTGTTTTTAACTGTTTTGTTTTGTTTCATTTGTTTATGGACATTCTTAGCAAGTGTGAAGTGGTAAAACATTGTAGTTTGGATTTGCATTTCCCTAGTGACTACTGCCAAGGAGCATCTCTCCATGTGCTTAACTTATATCTTTGGAAAAATGTCTATTCAGAGCCTTTGTTCATTTTAAAATATTGAGTAATAGTCTTTTTATTATTGAGTTGTAAGAGTTATACATTCTAGACACAACTCCCTTATCAGATATATGATTTGCAATTTTTTCTCTCATTCTGTGAGTTGTCATTTCATTTTCTTTATAGTGTCCATTGAAGTACCAAAGATTTTAACTTTATTTAAGTCCAATACACCTACTTTCTCTTTCGACACTTGTGCTTTTGGTACCATATCTAAGAAGGTTTTGCTTAACTAAGATCATGAAGCTGCTGGCACACAATCATTTTCAGACTTTTTTTTTTTTAAGATCCAGTTTTCAGGGTTCATTTCAGTGTAGAAATTGAGTGCCCTGGTTTTGCCAGTCCATGACATTCAAGCCCCACCAAAAGTATAAAGGCTCCAATGTCATTATGGAAAACTTCACAGTAGCCTGCAGACAGATGTCTGAACATCTTCATCTGAGCCCTGTAGACCTTTCCGGTACCCAAGACTCTGTGGCACAACCTTACCACTGGCTTCAGGCAGGTGACTGCCTCAAACAAGGCTGGTCTGGACTTTAGAGTCCACAAGTAACTAACTGGGCATGGAGGAACTGAAAAGCAAAACCTGGGCTTGCACAGAACGTGCTTGACGGTAACTTGCACAGAGGTAGTTCACAGAAGACTTCTTTAAAGCTTATTCAACCCCAAATTTATAGTGTTTTATTTCTGCCATAAAGCCAGTTTACGTTTACAGTCCACCACCAGAGTTAATAGAAATAGCAGTAGTTGTAACTACTGTATGGTTAATGAAGACACAGTACATAAAACGTAAACTTTGCTGATTTTCTAATTGGCATAAAAGCCTAGATACAAGAAAGTGGTTTTTATAACACAGTATAGTTAAACACCAGTAATCAACACAAATAAAATCTTAGATTTAATAAGACTTAGATTTTTCATCCTAAGAGTTTTTTTAAAAGATTTTATTTATTCATTTGAGAGAGAGACAGAGCACGAGCAGGGGGAGAGGCAGAGGGAGAAGGAGAGGGAGAAGCAGACTCCCCGCCCAGCTGGGAGCCAGACACCACATTTGATTCCAGGACCTGGAGATCACGATTCTAGGACCTAGAGCTCATGACTTGAGCAGAAAGCAGGTGCTTAATCTTCTGAGCCACTTAGGCGCCCCTAAGAGATTTCTTTTAATTGTATTGTTAAATATTTCTTGTGTCCTCTAGAGCTGTTCTGTCCAGTACAGCGGCCATTAGTTGTACATGACTTTTAAACACTTGAATATGACTTATTCAAATTGAGATGTCCATTGGATTTTTGAAAATGTAGTGTGAATAATGAAAAATATCTAAGAAATAATGTTTATGTTGTACATACATTAAAATAATATTTTAAGTCTACTTGCGATTTCTCTGTCAAATAAATAAATAAAATCTTTAAAAAATAATAATATTTTAATATATTGGGTTAAAATTACTTCCACCTATTTCTTTGTATTTTTTTGAATGTGGCTACTAAAAAACTTAAAAGTCTATATGAAGCTCACATTTGTGTCTCAATTTATATTTTTATTGGGCCGTGCTTTCTCTGGAGGCTAAGGAGAGCATAATAGTGTAGCTACACTGCAGTCCCATCACTAAACATTTTTGTCGGTTGTCATAGTTCGTTAGTCACTAATTCATAGTGTATAATGTAGATTCAATACCCCTCAATGTATATTTTTGTTTTCTTTATACCTCTCTCGTGTCCAACAGTCTTTTCTCATTTCCTGAGAATCCGTTTCTTACTTAGCCTATGTGGCAAATTTTACCTTTTAAAAGTTTGAGGAAGCATTATCTTCTCTGTAAAAATGTTCCCTCAACTCCCTCCTCCCATATCTGTACCCCAGGTGGAGCTAAACACTGTCCACTGGGCCAGAACTGAATCTTGCCCAGTGTCTACTGAATTCTGCTTGTTGGGCACAGGGATAGATGGTGGAGAGATACCAGTGTGAACCAGAGGGATATGGACCCTGACTGCCAGGAGTGCTTGCATTTAGAATGGGGTACAGTCACAAGATGGTGTGAAAAGATGCTAATGATAGCGGAGATTAGGGAGCACCTCATAAACATACCCTTCCCAGACTATTTCTCCGTGAGGGATAATCATACTAAGCCTGAACTATGAACGTCTGAGGCCATAGGAACCCTGGGTTTATAAAAATACTTTTGTGTTTAAGTATATAAACTGAAGGGCATCTTTTTCAAATCACAATTGGTTAAAATGAGTGTTGTCTTCAAAATACAAATTACTGAATAGGCATTCTGATATTATATATATGCCCCGTATCACTGCAATGTCTCTCTTAGCCAGGAAACTTAGGTATTGATTTTTCAAAAACAAAGAACAACAAAGGAGCCTCATCACAATTAGCATGATTAAGTAAAAATGAATTCCACAAAAGGTGCTCAATTTACTTTCACTAAGGCACTATCAAAAAAGAGTTCAGGATTTCAGTGATTGGATTTTTGGGGGGTATAGAAGATGGATTAATAAGAGTTGAGCACCTTTGTTAAGTCATCTGACAAATGGTTGTAGACTTTAACACTAGCGTTGGAGGGCAGGACAGATACTCTGCTGGTTGGGTCAACTGTGTAACCTCACTTATTATTAGAAGGCTGTTTGTCTACAGGTCTCAGTGATCCAAAACCCAGTTAAGGAGCAAAAACAATGCTTTTCAAAGCAACATTTGAGTGGTCTGAATAGCTGTCCCAGAGTCTAGGCATTGAGGTTGATGTGTTTTACTCCTTGGTGAGCACATCAGCTTCTTACATAAGATCTATTTAGTTTTACTGTACGGAATTGTGGGGAGTAAAGTTATCTAGATTCCCAGTCTGCACCAGACTAGAAGCTGCTGATCAGAAGAGGAGGAAAATACCAGAGGCAGGCATGCTGTGGCAATAGAGAATAAGGCCAACAGATCCTCAGTGAGTGAAGGGGAAGAGAGAAACTACAAAAGGCAGAACAAATCATGAAGTCATAGCATTCTAGAGTCCTTTAGCGCAGCCATTGATAGCTTATGCACCTCCTGGGAGCATCTCTTAACACATGGGAAGAAGCCTGATACAGAAGAGAAACTTGATGTATTTGTAGAATCCACTACAACCTACCACAATAAACACTTTTAATATAATTAACCCTGACTTTTTAAAGAACAAGCCAAATAAAAGAAAGAAAGAAAGAAATCCAATAAACTGCTTAAGGAAAAAAATATATATAACCCATTTTAGAAAATCTTTGTATAATACTTAACAGTTTTTTTTTTTTTTTAAAGTTTGACTTTTAAAGGGCCAGATTCCAATTCTGCTGATCATCACTTAATTGGAACAGTTTGTTTTGCATCAATCCTGGATAAATGATATACTATGGAACAGAAGGTTTTACTAAGTTGCCTTGAACAGATTTCACACTGGTATATACACACAATAAGCCATCATATGAAGTTTAAACAATATAAGATGGCAACAGATTGCACAGTTGAGTCACTAAGGTAATGTAAAATAATTGTTCTAAAATGCACTATCATCATTAAGCAAACTATTTCTACAATGGGCCCAGCACGGTGCTAGGTGGTGGATTTATTAAGCATATTAACCATTGCTTTCATTATTAAGACTTGAAGGTATTACAGAACTTTCATTCATATTTTTAAAGGTTAAATGAGATTTTAAATGTACAATATAGTCATTACATAACAGGCACAGAATACTGTTTCATGACTAGGATAGTGAGTTTTGGGGTTTTTTTGGGGGGAGGGTGTTTAAGTGCACCAGCAACTCTATTTTCAAATGTTATAGAATTCTTAAGGATATGAACACCTCCATGTAAGAATGGAGTGCCTCACCCACTCATTTGTTTGTGTAATAAGTGTTTTAACACGGGCATGCCATTTCTGAGTTAAGGGTGAGGCTAAGCCATACTTCAGCGTTTTTGTATCAAGCAAAAACAATTTCAGCAACAGCACTCATTTCCCCTGGTAATTTTTTTTTTTTTTTTCATGGCGAGTTACTAAATGCTAGATGCTAGAGTCAAAAAGAAACCTGACATCTGGGGAGGTGTTGAAGGGGTGTTAATAGTTCTAGTTAGATGTTTGGGGGAGCATTGAGGATAGGATTTTTAAAACAGCAAATGCAAGGTCGGGGGGTGGTGGTCGGGGGGAGGTGGTGGATTATGGTTTCGTAGGACTCTCTCCCCTCTCCACTTTCTCTCGTCACCAATCCATATGCCCCCCAGTTTAGAGGCCGGTGCAGCGAGATTAAGCTGCAGGAAACCGAGAGGCTCCACAGCGCTGCCGCCCTGGCCTCGTGATGTAATTGTTATTTCTTATTCGGAGACAGAACCGAGGAGAGCTGCCGAAGAAGTGGCAGCCCTGCTCTTTTTTGCCTCGTCTGGTAGGGTCAAATTCTTCCCGGCCTGATGTCGATTCGCCGACTGACTCCGCCGGAGACTTCGCAGTGACAAAGCAGCTGAAGACAAACCCTGCCTCTGGGTCCTACGTCCGTCCAAGGAGCTGAACGGGGCACTCCTCAGGTCTCCTCCCCAGTGTTCCTCTCCAAGTCACTCCACATTTATTCCCGGGCGCCTGCTACGCGCTAAGGCGTGGGGTCAAAGTGACCCGGAGTTAGTGCCCGTGCCCCCCAAGATCAAAGCAGGACACATACAATTGCAAGGTGGTGGAAGCTGGGGGTGGGTGACAAGGAGCCGAGAGAACGCGCGTCTTGGGGGCGGGGGGGGGATGGGAGGGGGACGCCGAGGCGCCAGCACCCCGGCGGGACCTGGGCGTCCCGGCCCCCAGACTGTGTCCCAAACGCGAGCCCTCGGCCTGGGCGACGAGAACGAGCCCCCGGGGCCCGGGAGGAGCTGTCCAGGCGCCTCCGGCGGTCAGGGACGGCTGGACAGAGCCGCGAGCCGAGGGGGCCGGCTCGGGCGCGTGGAGCACCCACCTCTCCCGGCCGCCGCGGTCCTCCCGCCGCCTCGGGGGCCCTGCAGCCCCCGCCCGGCCATCCGGAGGGCGGGCACGGAGGAAAACAGCAAAACCGGGGTGTGTGTGGGGGGGGGGGGAGGCTCCTCAGCGCCCGGGAGCAGCGGGGACCCGAGCGGCTTCCTCCAGCCCCGGTGACAATGGGAGGGAGGGGGATAAAAGGGTTAAGAAACTTGGCTGAAGAGCTGAATGGCGTGGAGCGGCGAGGGGAGGGACTGGGCCGCGGCGGACTCGGCGGCGGAGGGAGGAGCGCGGCTGCGGGCGGGCGGCGAGCGAGGCGCTCAAAGTCAGCCTCGCAGACATTGCAGCAGAGCCCCGAACTCGGGAGGCGGCGGCGGCGGTGGAGGAGGAGGCGGCGGCGGCCGAGGCGGAGGGACGACCCGGCCCCGAGCCCTCCCGCCCGCCCGCGCACGCCCGCCGGTGGCCCCGCGGCCGCCCCTGCGCTTGGCAGCGCCGCCGACCTGAGGGAAGAGCTCGCCGGGGCGCCGGGGAGGACGGGGCGGCGGGGCGCCTTCGCGGAGGGAGCCTGACGGAGCCCGAGGCTCGGAGCCGCGGCGGCCTCGGGTGAGTGGCGGCCGCGGCCGGGGGCTCCGGGAGCGGCCGCGGGCGCCGCCGGAAACGGCCCGGGAGCGCGGCCCGCGGCGGCGGCGGGCAGGGCCGCGGGGGCGTCGGGGCTGCGGGGATGGCGCGGCCGCCGGCAGGAGCGAACGCGGACGGCGGGGTGGGCACGGCGGCGGGCAGGAAGCGTTTCCGGGGACGTTGCGCCCCTCCTGCCGCGTCCGCACCTTCCCGGGCACTCGGGGGGCCCGGGCAGCCGGGCGGGCAAGTTGTGGAGTTGGCCCCGGGCTCACCGGCCGGTCTGTGGCAGTCCTGGGCCGAGGGGCCGCCGCCGCGTGTCCCCTGAGGCGGCCCGGGCACGGCTGGCCCGGCCCGGGTCGCGCCCCCGCTCGGCTGCCCCCTCGGCCCGGAGTCCGGGCGCTTCTGGCCGCGCAGCTCTCGGTCTTGCTGCCCGGGGCGACCTGGGCGGCGCCGGGCGCTGCTACCCGCCTCTCGCCCGGTGCCTCCCGGCTCCGCGCTCGCCGGATTCCGGGTCGAGAAAAGTGAACAGGACTGGGGACAGCTCTCCGGGCCCCCCCACCCGACCCCCAAGCCTGGCCGATCGGTCCTTGTCTTCCCCCCGCACTCCCCCACCTTCCCCGAGGGCGAGGCTCTTTGGACCCAAGGCCTCAACCATCACTTTCAACCCCCGAGCGCGGAGCGGGGCTCTCGTTTGGGATGAGCCCGGTGGAGGTCCTGGGAGGCTTCTTTCCTCTCCTCTTACATCTCTGCCCTCCTTACTACTAGTGAATATTGTTTTATGAACGGTTTCCCTGGAAGTAGTCTACAAACCCTCCCATCCTTTCCAAAGTAGTTTCCAAATTTTAACCAAGAGTTGGTGTTCCGTCTGGAGGAACAAAGGAATCAACTGTGTCTCCGAGGCGAGCAAGCCCGGACTCTGACACATGTTGATCTCTGAAGCATTGCAGGCGGTTCTTACCATCTATCTCATGAGTGATTGCATGGGTTTCTGAAGATAGTCAAAGAACAGAATGATAAGTACTTTTGCGTTCAGTTTCTTAATAGGACATCTTATTTTAGACAAAAATTAAGACGTTCCTACCTGCAAGGACTTCTCTCTCAGTCGGTGGAACGAAGTTGGAGTTTGTCTCCGGTCATGTAAATGATTAAATTGTGAGATGGTCCGGGGCTGAAAAACTGTCTTCAGAGGGAGAAAGACTGTATAGGTGTCCAAAGTGAAAATAGGTGTTGGGTTCTATACCATGAATGCTCTTTACATTTGGGGGAGGGGAGTGGGATTTGTGAAGCAGAGGGCTTTGGTAACTCATTCTTTAAAGCTGTGAATCGCATTGAACCTACTTATTAGTGAATCATAGGTTTAGCAAGTGGGTGCATCTTCCTGATGGATTGTTCAGTGTTTAATCACCGGTTTGCCACTTTCGTGGAAGAGGCCTTGCAATGAGTGGACTTTTTAAACACATCTAGTGCTTCCATTGCCTGGCACCTAACTAGGCTGCTGCCTGGAGTATGTTGAAATGTTTTTCAACTTAGAAATAAGTTGCTTTGGTTTTGCTCGGGGGTTCATTGATGTTGAGTGGGTTTAGCTGGTTCTGATCATAAGGCTTCATCACCAGTAGCAACTTTTCTCTGTCTGGAATTAGTTCCTAGAGACAAAGAACAGTCGTCAGTCAATGAAACAGCTGTGGGATTGTTTCTCTGGTCCACTTCATTCACTCTGGTGGGGAAACACCTCCTTCCACACCTACCCCTGAAAGTGCCCTATGAGTAAATACGTATTTGGAAAAAAAAAAAAAAAGGTCTGCTCATTGTTAGTTTTACTCAAGTGAAATCTCTGCAGTGCTTTTGAAGCAATTGAAAACCTTGTTTAATATCTGCGGGAAAACTTGACTTAGATCCATATATTGCATTTGTCTCCAAAACTCTGTAGAACTTGGAGTTTACTAATTGAAACATCCTAAAAGATTGTAGGTCTGTAAGAAAGAAGTGTCTGTAGAAGAGGCTGAAGGCTCCTCTGACTCTTGCAGTTTTAAGAGCAAAACATCATGATAAAAAATAACCTATACCACCACCTAGAGTCTGTTTGTTAGTTTATTGCTCCTGAAGTTTGCTTAAATTGACATGTCTCTTGTGGTTCCAGTAGGGCCAAAAAATGATGAAGAAGTGCTAGCTTTCAAAAGGCCATCCGAGAGAACAATTATTTGTGTAATAAATAACAAGTGCCAATTTAAATTATCCATGGTGCCTTTAGAAATGAAAATTATGACATATCCAGTTGAGTGGCTATTCTCCAAAAGGTACTAATTCAAAAGAATTTAAAACAGGGAATTTTCAGTTTGTGCTCCAAGTTTGCTCTCTCTGATGGCTTCACGACTTTAATGCATTATTAACCAGAAATTTAAGAAATGTTACAGATTAAATGTCATTAAGACTTTCTGAGGTCTGTTTCAAATAGAAGCAATGATAAAAGTATAAAGGAATGTTAAAACGCCAGAAATTCTGGAGATTCACAAGGTACGAGAGAGTGTAGGCAAAGTAGACTGAGGCTTCAGAGATGTTAAAAGTAAATCAGTGTGAAGTAAAGTGGTAATCTGTCTTGCTGGTAGTTTATGCTTGGTAAAGCAATCTGTTAAATGGGAGACCTGGGGATGGCAGCTTTAGTGCCATGTGGCTTATCACATTGTCTGGAGGAAGTAACGTTCCTTCTTTAAATGGTGTAACCTGAGAGAAAGATGGCCTCCAAGATCTTTAATTAAGTACCCGTTGAACAGAGAGAACTAGAGCACTGTATTAATTCTGTCAAACATCACTATTTTAGAACATTGAGGACAACTAAAAATGAATTAACTCATATCTGAAAGCAGAGTTTTATGGAAGGTGACAGATGAGGCAAAATATGTCAATCTAATGGAACAAGTAGGGAGATAAGAAGATATGTCATCCTTGGCTCTCTAGAAAGATGAGAGGGAAGAAGCTTATTATTAATTGTACAGATTTCATTGCAAACCAATAATAGGCGGCAATGATACAGAAGGTGATGTTAAATCAAAGTGGCTTAGGATATGTGATGGTAAAGGGATGAGACTTTAATTTTAAGACTTGCAGAATGTAAGACATTTGAAAGCTCCTATTTTAAGTGTTATTTTGGAAAAGTAGTTTTATGTATCAGGTTAAAAGATAATTCTGCCAAAATAAGTTCAAAACATCCAATTTTCATCAAGAAAGTGTTGTTCAGCTTAAACTGTGATAGGATCACTTTTGTTTTTCAGACTTTAGATTGCCAGATACCGTTAGTTTTTAGAGTGTAGGTTAATAAAGAAGAATTCTTGTTTATCTGTCAGTGCTACACCTCTCTCTCTATTGCTCTCTCCTCTCCTGCCCCCTTTTCTAAAGTAAACCGCTTCTACAATTTGGGATGTGTTCTTTCATGAAAATGCCTTCATTTGTAGCTTCCCTTCTCAGCTATTATGGTGAGGGGCAGTTTCTTTACTCGGGTGCTTTTTCCATATGCCCCTTCAGGAGGCTAATACACCATCCGGGTGCATTTCGTTTTGTTTTAATACTGATTTACTGTTCTGTGGGTGAAGACAAGGGAAAGAAGCATTTGCTCTTTTAACAAAGCCCCTGTACCCACATCTTCCAACTGAGGAAATAGTTTTATGAAAAGTGTATTGATCACCAAAAAGCACATTGATTACTATTGAAAAGTCAAACATTCTCAACAGAATAGGGCAGGGGGAGGGACCTCAGGATAATACACTTGAATCCCTGAACTGAATTGTTTAAGATTCATTTCCTTAAGTTGCTGTCTGGAGGGTAATGAACAAACTCCTTCTGTAGGATTTAGACACCAGAACAATCACCGAAATGTAACAGGATGGTCACTAAGACTTGAAAAGGTAGAAATCAGGAGTGTCAGATGATGGAGCAGACCAGTGGAATGGGACTGAGGGTTATGTCCAGAGGTTGGAATGAACAAAAAGTAAATGGAGGAGAGAGATCTTGTTTCCGTATCCTGTTTGCATCTGATGCTGAAGCAGGGACATGAATTGCTGATGGTAATGGATTCCCTTTTATGAGTGCAGCAATATTATATAAATAGTGGTTGTTTGGAGGGGGGAAATGACAAATGCCCCATCTGTGCCTGTGCACACTTTGCATTTGAGTGTCTCTTAAATCTACCTAAGTTGGAAGATGAAAACTGGGTACCAGGATAGAACCAGGACTTACAGTTTGTTTGGAAGAAAATGAATTCATATTAGATCACCTTCTCTTTATTCTTTTAAGAACTTGTGTTTTAAGAACTTGTGTCTTCTAAGGGTCTTCCTGAACATGGAAGAGAGTGCTGCATTTGGGTAGTGAACTAGGGACTTCCTTTATAGGATTGCTGAAGAAGATAACTCAATGTCAATTACTACAGAAAGAATGTTTCCTTTAGGCACATTATCAGGGGCAGGGGAAAACTGCAAATAAGAGACATCTGAAGTCTTATCAGGGTTTCTTCACACATTATGTTATAAATGCCCATCTGTTGTTTTTTTGTTCCTTGAAATTTAACATTCAATTTGATGGATACTTAATATTTAGGATTCTAAAAATTAGAGGTCATTTAGAACAGACCTTTCCTTTCACTTTACTACAGTCATCAAGGGCAGTTTTAATTTTTCATAATAAATACAGCTACTGAGATAACATTATACTAACTGTTGCCATTATAATAGTACATTCTCTGCACCGAGAACCTTGAAATTCAAATGTATTCCTGCACTATATTGCAAATATTACAGATAAAGCATTACAAACCTTGTGATATTTTAGGGTGTCAATACATCCGAAACAACGTAATTTTTTTTCAAGTTCATAGAACATTGAGAAGATCAGAAAAGAGGGAAATGTGATACATTTTACCACCGTATTTGCATTTTGTTAAAATTAATACCTTAGACCATGCTAGGGATAACATTTCGCCTAGAACTCTAGGAGCAATAGAATGAGAGAGATTTAAAGAATTCATTGGGAGATTGGCAACTCAAAAATGTAGTTCTGAAAAAAAAAGGACCACTATACTCTATTTACTAAGTAGTAGTAAGATTTTTTTCTTATTGTCTTTACCAGATTTTAAGATAGATTGTTCCTGAAGATAATGTTATGGATAACTACCTGATTTGGATAAATCATCTGTTTTTTTTTTTTTTTGGTTGAAATAAATTCAAGGATAATTCCAGAATATGTTGAACTTCGGCAATATGTTGAAATTAAAGTTTCGAATATGTTGAAATTTTAGGAGGATGCTTGTGACATCCGTCCGTCCGTCCGTCCATCCTTCCGTCCTTCTCTCTCTCTCTCCCCCCCCCCCCAACTTTCTCCATCCACCTGTCCTCTTACCCACCCTTCCTTCTGTCTTACCTTCCTCTTTTAATAAATGAGGAGGGGGGAGCATTTTGTTAAGAAATTTGGAAATAGAATTTCTTCTCTGACAGGGTTAATAGTTGTGTTTGAAATTCAAAGCTAGCATGTTACACTCTCCCCAGGAAATTTTTTGGCTTGGTGTACCTCAGGGAATAAAAACTCTAAATTAAAACCCATCTAACCATAAGTGACTCTTAATCTCACAAAACAAACTGAGGGTTGCTGGAGGGAGGGGGTTTGGGAGAAGGGGGTGGTATTATGGACATTGGGGAGGGTATGTGCTTTGGTGAGTGCTGTGACGTGTGTAAACCTGGTGATTCACAGACCTGTACCCCTGGGGATAAAAATATATGTTTATAAAAAATGTCTTTAAGGATGAAAGGAAGAGACCCTGATTTGCCTTAAATTCCAGGTCACTCTGTGACTAAGCCTAGTGCTTCAAGAAATATTAAACTAGAAGTCTGCTGGGAACTTGAGTCATCAGCTTAAGATACCACTAGGACCAGGACCACTCTTACTGACCTGATGCTGGTGTTTATTCAGAGCTTTGGTGGAACGGACGGAGTCTCTTGCCCTTGACTTCTAATTAAGAGAGTCTTTTTTCAGTCACGTGTTAAGTGACAGGGCTTATTTTCAAATCTGTAATTTGGTGATGAATTGAGGACAGATCAGGAACTAAGGAATTAGGAGTGTCTCTTGTTATTGGGATGCTTTATTTTACCTGTACCAGCAATGTGAGGTTACTGGGTGAAAAGTCAGGGGATTCGTTTTAGATAGATAAGAGGAAAGCTTAAGTCACATAGTGGTTACACTAGCTTCTCTTTGTAGTTGTGGGCTTTTAATTGTTGAATTTGCCCATACTGTGTATAACATGTGAACATCTTAAATATGTTACCGTATTTTAAAAAGTCGGATGATAATTTAGCATTGCAGTAGTTAGGAAATCATGTTTATATGCAGTCTTAAAGTGAAAATAGTATTATAATTGTGTTGATTTAATAACATAATGTAGATAAGAGTACTTGCATGTGACAGAACATAATCAAAATTTGAGAATTAGAAGTTCGAGATAAAAAAAATTTCTCGGGGGCCTGGGTGGCTCAGTGGGTTAAGCCTCTCCTTCAGCTCAGGTCATGATCTCAGGGTCCTGGGATGGAGCCCAACATCGGGCTCTCTGCTCAGCAGGGAGGCTGCATCCCCCCCCCCGCCCCCCCGCCAACCCCCGACCCCCGCCTGCTTCTGCCTACTTGTGCTCTCTGTCAAATCAATAAATAAAATCTTTTTTAAAAAAAGGGTTTTATCTTTTAAGGCGTCTCTTCAGAATTTGAGAGACAGGAAGTCTTTAAGGGATTGTAACTGGTTTTTGAAAAGCATACTTTCTTAGATATTTTTTTGATTCTTGAATTTATGAATTTATAGTAATCTACAACAGAGTGGTGGATGTATACACTAGGAAAAAAAAAACAGATTAAGGGAAGGAGGGTAGATAGAAGAAGGGTACGAACACCAAGAAAAAGTACTAGAAAACCTGTGAAACCCTCCCAGGTAGGATATAATAAGAAACATCCTCAAAGGAATTAATCACAGTTTCACTTTTTTTCCTGTAAAAGGGGTATTTGTACAATGGATCATGTAGGCTCAAGTTTGATTTTTGGAAAATTAATTTTTAAGTATTTGTTATGTTTTCCCAAGTATACTTTTTCAAGCTTAGGATCTGCTACTAATACAATGTATGATACAGATAATGGGAAAGTCCTTTTGTTTCTCTGGGTAACATCATTAGATTATAGAGCAAGGGAGATTCGTTTGACTTCTAAGTTCTGGAATTCTGGTTCTATATATCGATGTATGCTGTTGTCAGTAAACAGTGAAGATTTCAAGCCTATGGTTTTAACAGGAGTAGACAAGGGGAAAAATTTGAAATAGAGAGAAGCTACCTTTTTTTGCATTGTCCTTTTTTATTAAGAGAAAGATCAAGAAAAGGAAGAGGATTGGGGGGCACCTGCTTTGGCCAGGCATTGAGCTGGCCCCTTTACAGTTCCATGTAGTATAATGCTATCATTTTCTCTACTTATAGAGATAAACCTAACCTGAAAAATTCTCGAGGTCACACACCTAATTTCATTGATAATGATTTGCTTTATCATGGGAATATGCCATCTTTATAAGAGAAAACCAGTCTCTATTTGATTTCTAGAATGCCATCAACGATCCTGCTCCCAAACTTGATAGCCGGAGAGCCGGAGAACTCAAGGAGCACATCCAGTCCACCCAGCCTGGATTCTCAAAAACCAGTCCTAGGAGGAAAGCACTCTTATTTCTGGTTGATAATTCTGCAGGAGTTATTGTTAATTCTCTGGAGAACTAATGCCCCATTCCCTGTGCTTACCTGAAAACTAAGCACCAAGGGCAACCATGCAAGCTCTTTTCCCTCCTCAAATGCTAACCCTTGGAAAGTATACCACAGAGTTACTATAATGTTCTTTGAAGCAGAGAAAGCAACTATGTTTCTCGATTTAATTCATTAGAACACCTTGTCATGGTCTTAATCCAGATATTCCCAAGGCTAATTATGTTTGTCTACTTCAAGGAGCAGTTGCCACAAATTCAAACCTGGAGCTCTTCCTGGTTGAAAAGTTAAAATTCTTGACTATAACGGTTCTTGACATGAATTTTGTTTCATTGCCCTATGTTCATCCACAATAATTTATTTTAAAGACTAAATTATGCTAATAAACTAGGCTCTTTGATACAAAGAGGAAATTAATAATATGTTTGTGAATTTACCAGAGGGAAGCAGATAGAAAGATGAGTATTTGGCTTCATTTGGGAGTAGACTATTGTCAGGAAAGAGATTTTTGATTTTAGGGAGGTTTGTGGCATATAGTGTATTTTTAAGTGTACATTAGACATGCTCTTTTATTGTTGAGGTCATGAGAAATGTAGTCCTAAACCTCTTTACCTCTTTTTACTTACCTCATTTAAAATTTATGGAATTTTGAACCCAAAAGAGTCAAGCCGAGGGTTGCCTGTGTGGCTCAGTCGGTTAAAACCTCTGCCTTCGGCTCAGGTCATGATCCCAGGGTCCTGGGATGAAGCCCCACATCAGCCTCTCTTCTTGGCAGGGAGCCTGCTTCCCTTCCTCTCTCTCTGTCTGCTTCTCTGCCTACTTTTGATCTCTGTCTGTCAAATGAATAAATAAAATCTTAAAAAAAAAAAGCCCGACTGGTTCCCTCTACATTAAAAGTTACAGTCAAATTCAAACCACATTGGAGACACAAGGATGAGTAATAACGCTCATATACATAATATTTTCTAGTGTGCTTTAGATTTTGAATTGCCAAGTAAATGTTGGATAAACAAAAGGGTTTCTATAAAACCTGAGAAAGAATGTTTTACTATGATGTTTTATTAAGAGGATGTATTGTATTTGGCCAGGTAAGAAAGAAACTACATAAGTGAACTATTGGAGGGGGGCAAACTTTCTAGGGTTCAGATACATATTTTCATATTTCCCTAACCCATCCATGCCTTTAAAAAATATTTAATTGAAATAGACTGAATCTCCATGAGGCCAGGGATTGAAGATAGAAATTTTGTATTCACCATCTGGTTCTTTCCCAATATCCAGATGTTTGGTGGTGTTGACGCAAAACTCAAAGAATTGCATTGTTTACTTTGTTAATAAAACATCGCTTTTACCTATCCTAGTAATTATTGACTGACCTGAATCAACGTCATATTTTCCTCTTCCTGTTTTGTTTTGTTTGGTTTTCAGCTTTTACGAGTTGAAGTAATTTCATAGAATCCTTAGATTTTCAGATTGGAAGGGAATTTGATAGAACCTAAGGATGCTCCAGGTTTAAGTATATTTGTCCTAGAGGTATTTTGTCCTCCCCATTTTCAAACAAGTTGGTTTTATAGAGGCATCATAATGGAAAAGCACATAGGATAGGTGGTTGGTATAAACTATAAATCAAACAGTAGTAAATGCTACTGTTTAGCCCTTACACACCTTTTTCTTTTGATCTTCCTTTCTCTCTCTCTCTCTCTTTTGTTTCCTCTTTTTCCTGTTTTCCCTTTTGTTTTCTCAATTTCTAACTTGTCCTTGTTTTTTTTTTTTTTTCTTTTTTCTTTATTGCCAGGGTATACCTGTGGTGCAATGGGGTAAAATTACTTGCTTATCTTCCAACATTGTTGTTAATGCTATGATGTATGGAAATGTGGAATCACTATATTGTACACCTGAAACTAATATTACACTGTATGTTGACTAACTGGAATTTAAATAAAAACTGGAAAAAAATAAAATAAAATATCCAAAACAGTTGCTTGCATTTTACAGAGGAGGAAATTGAACCCCTGAGAATTTTAGTAAATTTTAAAACTCATCCAGACAGCAGGGCCGCCTGGGTGGCTTAGTGGATTGTGCCTCTGCTTTCAGCTCAGGTCATGATCTCAGGGTCCTGGGATCGAGCCCCGCATCGGGCTCTCTGCTCAGCAGTGAGCCTGCTTCCTCCTCCCCCCCCCCCTCTCTGCCTGCCTTTCTGCCTACTTGTAATCTCTCTCTGTCAAATAAATAAATGAAAACCTAAAAAATAAATAAATAAATAAAATAAGGAATCCTGAGCTCCTTTAAAAAACAAAACAAAACTCATACGGATAGCAGTTGAGTAAACCCAGGATAAGAAATCAAATCTTAATTTATTTCACACTTTGTTTTATTAAGGCAGTCTCAGCAAGAGGGCTATGTACCAGGTGTTAAGAAGTAGTTATTAATCTTTGGTGATGGATCTAGCAGTAAAGTCCAAGCTGACCTCATGATAATCAGAAAGACGGTCTTGAGAAGCACAGTGAGGCAGAGCCAGCTACACCCCCCACCCCCAACGTCTTTGTAGCCTATTTTCTTCTCCTGGGACTGAAATATGGTCTTCAGAACAGTCTTACGGTTCATGTATTCTAGTAGTTGGAATGTTACTTTCTAGGCTGAGAATTTAAAACAAGTTTTACAGTGGAGCTATGCATCTATTCATGCGGCAGCTTTGTTCCTACATGTTATATACATTTTTGAGTTCTACTTAAAAACCAGTAGGGAAACTTCTCTTTGTAGGTTAACAGAGCCAGGTGCCTTTAGTTGGCTAGTGGGATCAAAATACTCACAGGTCAGCTCTGGTTATTACTGAAGAGTCATGTTCTAAAATCATCAGTGCAGATAGTTGGGTGTCTCAGTTCAATTGGGAATATAAGGTAAGGTTATGGCCCCTGTTTCAGTGCTCTCCTATGAAAAGGTAACAAGATGAGAGGGCACTGTGTGGACGAAGGTGGTGATGCCCTGAGCCAAGTGTGTCTAGATCCACCCTTCTAGAATGAGAGCAAGAGAAGAAACCTAAGGGTAGCCCAGACTGACCACATTTTAACCCTGGTGAAGCAGATTGAGAAGGAATATTCTCACTCCTGGGACAGTGGGCAAGAGTGTGTAGATGCTCACTACAGTCCCCAGGCCTCTAGTAAGATCAGATTTGTCTCTCACTGTTCTCTGTACTCCTTCCTGATTGTAATAGTCCCACTTGTTTAGTGATTGTGTTTCTCAGTAGACCCTAAGCTCTGTGAATAGGGGCTTTTCATCAGTGTACTTTTGGTACCATAGGTGCCTGGCACAGAGAAGGCTCTTATAAACATTTGTTGAAATGGACCGTACCAATCCCAGTTACTGGTAAAATCTGGTTTTGTGGGGGGGGGGGGGGTCAGGAATGGAGTCTTTATGTATTTATATATAATGGCAGCTAATTATTATCTGTAACTAATTCGTAGTAGCTACTGTTCTACAGGTTTTTTTTTTCTTTAGATTATTTAAATTAGGACTTCTAAAAGGGATAATATTTCTAAAAATTTATCATCATCTTTCTAGGCATATTAATTATGAAGAAAAATGTGAAACTATTGGTGACATTATAATTACTTGGCACTTAAAATTGTTTTATAATGCTAGGTTTCTTCAAAAATACACAAATGACAATATATTAGAAAACACATTTAGCGAAACCTTTGGGGGAACATTTAATTATTTCTTAAGGAAACAAATTTTTTATAGAGCCTTATAGATAGTCTCTTTAGGTTATGGTAATGTAAAATCCACCAGCTTGACACTTAATCGCATTGGATTTGACTCGTTGGGAAGAGGGAGGCATTTTGAAATCTCATGTCTAGAATTAATTTTGGTGTTAATTAATCTAAAAGTTAGAGGCCATCAAGAATGATTTGATGATTCAAACCTACTAAGTTGGAGGACTTACGTAGTATATGAAGCCCCTTTGCTGTTGTTTTAACTAGTAACTGCTCTTCTCTGGAGGTGAATCTTCTGTTAGAATACTGTTATAGTCAACTAGATTAATAATGCTAAGGTAGAGAAGAAATTTATTTTAAAATGGAGCTCAGAAATTTCTAAGCTAGCCATTTTCAAATGCAAAAGGAAATGTGTAGATTATCAGGGATATATATATTTACAACACTGAGATTTCACAAATGCTCTTAAAATAACTTTAATCCAGTTTCTTGCTTTGTGAAGACAAAAGTGTTTTTACTAAACTTCAAGCATGCTTGCAAGGGATGTCTTCTCTCATGGCTCGTATATATATTTTTTATGTCACATGCTTATAAATCATAGTAAAAAAGATATGCAGGCCACTGGACGATTGTCCAAAGTAAGAGGGTAGAAAAATTAGCACATTTACTAATTATGTGATATATTCTACTTTGTGCTTTCAACCTTGTTTTATCCTGATTAACTGAATTGTCTTTGCTTTTCATTGTTCCTTAATGTCAGTCAATATGTTAAGAGAATGCATGAATTCTATACATTGGTATAAATCTTCCAAAGTAGGATTCCTCAACAAAGACTCAAACTTAATCTCTATGTTCATAAACTGACTCTTGTAACGAAGACATGATGTGTCGTTTGAATTAACAACATTTTCCTTTACAGTAAAAAGGGTGAATAAGATTCTGAATCATTATTTCGCTGGTAATTTTCTCTGCTACCAGTGTTTGTTTTAGTTCTGACTACTCATCCATCCATGTATTTTACATTTTATACATCCTCCTATGCCTTCTGATAATGCCAACTGACACTTTCCTTTGAAGGTGTCATTCTAATAGCATGACCACATTTACTTTGAGTTTTAAACTCTGATGCCGTGTTTTCTTACACCTTAACACATAATAAATTCTGTCATTGGATTTAGTCATCATTTTAGTACAACACTGATCTTTCTGTGAAAAATTATGGTATGTTCCAATTAAAGGCATATTACCTTCACCTGTAAGGTTCTGGTGGAATGACAGCATTGATTAATACTGGAAATAGGTAAAGTGGGCTTTGGACAGTCAACAATAAGGACAAAATTAAAATCTGATGACTCATCTTCTGAAAATTGAAAATTAATATGCATTTTTTCACAAGAATCCCAGATGAAATCCAAAATTTGTTATCTGTTATTGATCTTTACATTGTTTCCATGTGTTACAGTGAGAGTAGTAAGAACGTTTTCTAGCGGTATGAAGAGAATGGAAGAGGAATAATAATGCACATTACTATATGTTACAAGTACCCCAGTGATGACAGCATGTTAGTTTGGACTATATCTGATTTGATTTTACACTGAATTTCTTTTTCACTGTAAACAAAAAACAAGGTTTTTTTGTCTATATATTTTGAAATTCTGATATATGGGAACAGAAATCCATATATTTATGGGTGTAAAAAAGAGGTATTTTCAAAAGATATCCAGCTATGAATTCGTCTGCTGGGGAGAAGTTGTGAGTTGTAATTGCTTAGTGTGGCTTAAGTCATTTTCTCTGTTGAATACTTAAATGAAGCATCAGGAAAGAAAGAAAAAATTGTATTCATACATATTGCCTTATATTCGAGTGTTGCAGAAGCTAGCCGTTCTTGATGACCATTGTTAGCCTTTAAAAAGAAGAAAAGAAATAGGGCGGGGATAGAAAGTCCTGTGTGCGTGGGGAAATTATTTCTGAGGTCCATTCACGTGCCCACATATTTTCCTTTAGGCCAGTTTGTGCAGTGCGACATGTGTAGTGCATTCTAGAGGATGGGGAGCGATCCACATTTGTGGTGAAAATATTAGTATCCTTAACATGCTATCAGTTGGTTTAACTATTAATCAGAGATACAGTGGAGAATAAAGGACTAGAGCCAGAGACAGGTTTCAGTATGGCTCAGCTGAAACTATGAAAGGGACAAGTCATTTAATGTTCTTCTGGACTCAGTTGGTAAAATAAGGGGGTTGGGCTAGAATCATAATTTGGTTCTTCTCAACTCTGTAAGAGTCAGTATCACTTCAAAAACGAGGTTTTACTGTTGCATGCGTGGAGTAACAGGGTGCATAGAACTAAGGGCTGGGAGGGTGTCCCTTATGATTTTTTGAGCTTGGCATTTAATATTTTACAGCAAAGTTTTTAGCTTAACATAATTGAACTTGTACTAGATAGGGTTAATAGGCTAGAACAAAAGGTCAAAGCATAAGGCATTAGGCTTAATTAAGGGAGAGCAGGAGTGGCAGGAGTATGTGACAGTTAAATGGGTTTCCCACAGACTAATGTCGGTTACAGTGCAACCATGCCTCAACTTAAGTGGGTTATTTTGTGCAAAGGGCAGCAGTGATTAGCAGTTTGACATGCCAGACACTTCTGGCCAATCCCATCTGTTTTAGAGGTTAAAAAAGCACACCTTTATGAGCTGATGGATTGATTTGTGTGCCCGTCTGGTAAAGATTAGAAGTCCAAGGCCAATGCAGTAAATGTCAGTTATGGAATATTGTACTTTCTCCGTTGGCTCATTGTTTTAACCGTCAACTGTTTTATAATGGTGGATTACTGCTGTTTATGGAGGTGGGTGCAGGCTGGGCGGGGGAACAGGTGAGAGAGGAAGAAAAATATTTCCTAGACAGAATTGTGAATGCACATATTCTTAGCAGGTGTTTCGAATGGAGATACGGCGTATTCTAGGCAGACTTGATTTTTATGGAGTGTTTTTGGCCTGTTCCTTACAGTTTAAGTCACGTTGTGCTTTTCTGAGTGTTATCTGAACAACCCTGTCAGTCCAGGATTTAATTTTACATACACAATTGTTAAGTTTCTTTATTTAGGTAACTCTTTTTCTGACACATGGGTAGTTTATCTCTGGATCATTATATATACTTAAAAGTATAATATTTTGTTCATTAACCTTCTGGGGAAGAAGAAAGAAAAAAGTAAAGAGAAAATGGAAAGAGGCACACACATACTTGAACACGCGTGCACACTTGCTTTGTGGGTAGGATTTACTAGGCTCACCTGAGATTGATGCTGTTAAAATAAGTGTATCTAAACCTGGAGTCGGACTTAACTTCTTTCTTCGAGAGCTGGAGGAGTGATGCCGTTAATACTGTTCGTTTTCAGTTCAAGGTTGTAGCCCATTTAAAGATACACAAAGGCTAGTCTGTGGCTACAAAAATTGGTTTTAACGTGTTCTGATATCCAAGGAAAGGAAAATCCTAAATTTGTGTGGATGGAATAGAACTTCAGATGTTGTGATTGTAATCAGTGAGCTGCGGGAACATAAGGCATTTGTTCAGTCACTTGGGTGGACAGAGGGAAGTGTTTCAGAAATAACAAAAAGTTGTCATCTTAATAGGAAATTAATATTGTCAACCTGAGATTTGAGTTTAAGTAAAAATGTGACCAAGAAAAAAAAATGTGACCAAGAACACTGGAAAAAATATTGGAAGATTCTGATCTGCCCCCATGTTTTTATCCTTGTCAAAGGATATGAACCATGAATTGCCTGTTACATAGTTATACAAATTATGTATATTATATTAGACCCTGAGTTGCTTCTTACAGAAGGAAATTTATCTAAAGAAGAAATGGCCACTGAAAGTTACATGTGGATCATAATAGTAACTAGTACCTTTAGAAATACCTGTATGCATTAATTTTATTAGTAAGCTATTCCAAAGTGAATTGGCTTAACTTATAGAGAAAAAAATGAGATATTTTATTTCTCATTTAAAAAGAATAAAATGACATTATGGTATTGGAATTTATTTAGGAATATAGTACTTAAATAAATATGTATTTATCCTGTGTTCTTTGTGGAGTAGCATCGGTTGAAACTATTTGGATCTAACAGATTTACATGAAAAAAGTCTTGCCCTTCTGTGAAGGTAGAGAAGAAGGTGAAGATTTTATAATAAGGTTGTTTCTCTTTCACTAACTCAGTTTTAATTACAAAACATTGGCTTGGGGAGTATAAAAGTACGTGGTTAGTTAGTTAATGAAATGTGGGAGGCTTATCTAATTTAATGGACAGAAACTTTTTTTTTTTTAAGTGAGAGAAAGAGAGAGATAGAGAGAGGGGGTGGGGAGGGGCAGAGGGAGAGAGAGAATCCCAAGCAGGCTCCTAGTCCAGTGCGGAGCGCAACATGGGGCTCCATCTTAACAACCCCAAGCCCATGACCTGAGCCCAAACCACGAGCTGAACACTTAACTGACTGAGCCACCCAGGCAACCCTGGATAGGAATTTCTTAAATGAGTATTCCAGTGATGTTATGTTAAACATAAAACAAATATCTGATACTCTACATTTGTTCTAATAAACATTTTTAAGGTACCCCCGAGATCCTATCTTCGTCTCCTTCTCTTTTCTCCAGTAAATTCAAGTGCCAATATTATCTAGTTTGTATTAGAATTTTACAAAACTAAAGGGAAATATTTTTTTGGTTACCTTGGTTTTGTGTGGTTTGGTATATTCTGAAGTTTTCAAAGATACGCCTTGGCTTATAATCTGTGGTAATCAATTTCTGTCTGTTGTATTTCCCTCCTTTTACTAATACTGCATTACTGACATTGAGACATTTAAAATCTGCTTCTCTAAGCCAAATAATTGAATGTATGCTTGTTAAGGTTATAAAAAGAGAAAGCAGAAACTCTTAATATACTTAAGATCCTGTGTTTGCAGTTCTTGTCCTAAAAATTGTTATAACTTTGTTACCTGAATTTTAGTTGTTAGAAATTTTGTGAGAGAATGGAAAAAATAATAGCTCTGTTTCATCTTTTGGTTTTAAATGCTGGTGAATTGTGCTTTACCTCCACTCAGGCAGATTGATTTTAACAAGCAAGCCATAATATATGATGAACTTATTCTAATATATATTCTTAGTATATCTATGTATTTATAGTTATAAAATCAGTGTGCATATGTGTGATATGTTTCAAAAAGAGAACTCTGCACCTGTTGATTGCATTAAGCATTTGGTATCTTTTAATGAGGAGGGAGAAGGTGCTGAAACTCTAAGCGGATCATTCCTCCTCAGTAAATTGTATACATTTTACTTTTTTGTATTCTGTGACCTTGCAGTCAGTGACTTCAGCCCAGAATAGTTTCAAAGTCATGTAAATGAATGCAATTAAGGTATTGCTTATCATCTTACATAGTTCAGATGGAACCTTATTGGATAGAGAGATTGTTTGCTTTATGAGGAAGGTCAAAATAAGGTTAAATTTTATTACATAAAATGATTTGGTAATGTTTTTATTTAGCTGCTGAAAAAGTAATGTCCTAATAGGAAATGATAATGCTCTTTTTTCTTTTTTCTTTAAACCCCTGGGAGGTCTTTTCAGGGTTTTTGTTTGTTTGTTTGTTATCTGTCTCTAATAGTTATAATTCTATTTAAAGATGATACCGTCTGTCTACTTCTAAAATTTTGGGAACATTCTGCCCTTAGTTATGATTCTGGGTATCTTTGACTCATACATGTAGGTGACATTTCCTGGGTTGCTTAGGAGCCGCTGATGTATGTGCGTAGAGAATTTGTGTTCATGTGCAATTACCAGGCCAGTTGGTGCAGGACCTCGGACAGCAGGATTGGAGTCCTAGTTCAGAAAGGAGATGCACCACCCTACCAGGCTGATTGTCTATAAGGGATGGGAGAGCATTAATATAGATTAGAAAGAAGAGTTTTGCTGATGAAGGAGTGTGTGTGTGTGTGTGTGTGTGTGAGTGAGTAAAGTGATTAAAAGGCAAGTATTCCTCATTGTAGTTGGCCCATATAATTACCCTCTTTGTTTCACGGTATTATTTTTACTTCAGCATGGTATATTATTGAGGAAGTCTGGAAGATCCACCGATTAGTGGAGCCGGTCAGCTCTGGGCCTCGCACCGTGTTAGGTGTCGGAGGACTCAAAGATGAATGAGGGGTTCACAGTCACAGTGAGAGTAAGAAGAAGCACGATGCCCAGAAAGTGATCTGGAAGCATAATGGTCAAAGAGCCTGCTTGGGTAGGGTGTTGAGAAAGTATTACTCAAAGAAATCTGATACCTCTATGTGGTTTTAGGGTAACTACAGACACTGGTAAAATAAAGTAATGATGGAAAGTAGCTACTGTATTTTCGGAAGTTGAAATTGCCGTAGTGGGGTCAGGGTGTCTGCGTCACACCTTCTTTAGGACTAACTAACTTCACTGTCCATTAGCCTTTTGATCAATATAAAGTCCCCTCAGCTACCGCAGTATTGAAGTACAGCCTGTGTCTCTTGATGGTCAGAAAGTCTTCACCCACTCCTCTATTCCTGAGGGTATACACTTGCCCACACGTTGATGTCATTCTGTATCTAGAAGGCTTCTAAATCTCAGCTCAGCGTTTTTTTGTTCCTAGTGGTCTAGAGAGAAAGAGAGAGGAAGAAAAGAGGTGTTCAACTCAGTATTGACTACAGAATACTCCTAGTAGCTTTTCTCAGAATTCATCTTCATCATCATTAACTTCTCACCTTGAGAATAGGTAATGGTGTTTATGTAGTATAAGGACAGTGTATTTTGGTAAATAATTTTGTAAGCAGATTGTTCATCAGATACAGTCAACAGCTATGCAGAGGAAAGCATGTATAATGAAGAATATTTCTTATCTTATATCTTTTTTGCTATTTTTTGAGATAATTTATTTTAGTCAATGATTAAGATTCCATTGTAAAACATACCATTGAAATTCTTTGAGATAAGAGGCGCTTGAAGTAATATTTATTTTTCTTAATTTTCAGGGAGTTTCTGGACTGTGAGCTATTTCAGACCTCTGTTCTCAGGACCCATTATTTTAACAGTCAGGAGACACACATCCGGAAGGTATTGTATTTTGTCTGTTGCTCCATTTTTTAAAAAAAGTAGAGTTAAGCCTTTCCAATTATAGAAAGAATATTATGTTGCATTTTGTTCTTTGTTTTTCTTTAAGTTTCAGATATTGATTAACTAGTTGTTTGATGTTTGTAACAGAGGAGAGGGATATATTTCAGTGTTGGTAATTCTGAATTTTGTGTAAGTCAGTAAAAAAAAGCTGCTTTGGGGGGCTGGCTGGTTAGCACAGTTCATTAAGCATCCCGCTCTTGATTTCCACTGAGGTCGTGATCTCAGGGTCATGAGATCAAGTCCCTCGTGGGGCTCCTCACTCAGCAGGGAATCTGCTTGAGATTCTCTCCCTCTACCCACCCCCACTCTCTCTAAAATAAATAAATAAATCTTGTTTAAAAATCTGGCTTAGTGGGATGCCTGGATGGCTCAGTCGGTTACATCTGCCTTCAGCTCAGGTCATGATACTAGGGTCCTGGGATTCAGCCCCACGTCAGGCTCCCTGCTCAGTGGGGAGCCTCCTTCTCCCTCTGCCTGCTATTCCCCCTGCTTGCTCTCGCTCTCTTTCTTTCTCTCTCTGACAAATAAATAAAATCTTCCAAAAAAAAAAAGAAATTTTTGGCTTAGATAGAAACAGCGTTGCCTATTTTAAGCACCTGAAGTATTTACATTTTACCTTTTTTCATACAGGACTATTTTAAAGAATGTTTTCATTTGAAAATGAGATATTGAAGGCACTTATTTATCTAAGACAGTATGGAATAGACATTAAATTAATCAGGCAGGGCTAAAGTCCTTCCTGCCTTTGACAACTCCACCTTGTAGTATAGGGATCAGCTGCTGTCTACATTTCTGCCAGTCTTTCATCAGGATCCCTGGACACCTGACTCTGCCTCTGTCCATCTGCTAAGTTCCCTATCTGCGTTATCACGTGGTTAGATCAGTGTTGCATAATAATTCATCTGCTTGCAAAGCCTGAGTCTCAGACATGTAATGTATTACTAGGAAGGAAGGAACTTACCCGTTTTATATTTTTGTCTTTTGTGACCCCAAGACCCCATGTGATTGCACCAAAATAGACTAAAAGTCAGTGGTGAAGACAGTTCCCTTCAGCCTTATCCAAAGTTTCCTTCTTAATATTCACCTTTAAACCTCCCCTAAGTTTTGTGTTTTCCTAAACTTGCCTGCTTTCTTGCTTGGAATAGAAATATTTAATAAAATAATGCATTTCTTGAAGTTGTAGTGAATAAGCCTACTTCTTTGAATACATATTTTCTTTATTAATTGGATATTTATTATTTATATTCACATGAGATGACACAGAAATCAGTGTCATAGAGTTTCTTAATCATTTGCCAAACCACATGAATTCCTAGGATTGATTACATTTACAGTATTTTATGTTTCCTAGTACAATATATTGAACTTTTAAAAGTAGTAACTTTATGTGTTTAAAATTCTTCACCATTGGCAAAGTGGCATTTTCTCCTTCCTCTTGTCAGTTATGAGAGGGAGAGTAAAAGTGAGTAAGAAATTTAAATAAGCACATTAGGACTATAAAAGAAATTGTAAGTGAACCCCAAATGTTAACTTTAATTTTGACTATTACCAGTGAAAGAAATGATATGATCAGAAACTCTGGATTTTGTGACATCTAGTTACCTTTTTATTTTGGGGGAGGGGTTACTAGTATTTATTATTTTTAAATTTAATTTTATTATAGTTCTGGTATAATTAACACACAGTGTATAGTAATTTCACATATACAATGCAGTGATTCAACAATTCCATACATCACCCCATGTTTAACACGAGTGCACTCCCTAATCCCCATCACTTACTTCGCCCATCCCCCCACCCAGCTCTCCTCTGGTAACCATCAGTTTATTTTCTACAGTTAAGAGTCTGTTTTTTAGCTTGTCCCTCTCCCTCTTTTTCTCTCTCTCTTTTTTCCTTACTTTTTTGTTTTGTTCTTAAATTGCACATATGAGTGAAATCATACGGTATTTGTCTTTCTCTGACTGAGTTATTTCAGTTAACATTATACTCTCTAGCTCATCCATGCCATTGCAAATAGCAAGATTTCATTCTTTTTTTATAGCTTAATAATATTCCAGTATATATTATTTTATATATATATATATATATATATATATGTACAGACATATGTTCCTATGTATATATATGGCAGTTCTATTTTCAACTTTGTGAGGAACCACCACACTGCTTTCCACAGTGGCCGTACCATTGGCATTCATTGAATTCCATTTGCACTCACCAACAGTGAAAGAGAATTCCTTTTTCTCTACATCCTCCCCAACGCTGAGAGTTTCTTGTGTTTTGTTTTCGGCCATTCTGACAGGTGTGAGGTGATACCTCTTTGCAGCTTGGATTTTGCTTTTCCTGATGATGACTGATGTTGAACATCTTTTCGTGTGTGTTGGCTATCAGGATGTCTTCTTTAGGGAAATGTCTTACAAATGCCCATTTTTAATCAGATTATTTGTTTTTTGGGTGTTGTATACGTCTTTATATGTTTTGGATGCTAACCCTGTATTGGATATGTCTTTGCAAGTATCTTCTCCCATTCACTAGGTTGCCTTTTAGGTTTTTTTTTTGTTGATTGTTTCCTTCACTGTTGCAGAAGCTTTTCATTTTGATGTCCCAGTAGTTTATTTTGCTTCTGTTTCTCTTGCCTCAGGAGACCTATCTAGAAAAATATTGCTATGGCTGATGTCACAGATCTTATTGCCTTTGCTGTCTTCTAGGACTTTTATGGTTTCAGGTCTCACATTTAGGTCTTTAATCCATTTTGAGTCTATTTTTGTGTGTGGTGTAAGAAAGTGGTCCAGTATCATTGTTTTGCATGTAGCTGTCCAGTTTTCCCAAGCACCATTTGTTGAAGAGACTTTTTCCCATTACATATTCTTGCCTCCTTTGTCAAGGAATTGACCATATGATTGTGGGTTTATATCTGGGCTCTCTATTTTGTGCCATTGATCTGTGTGTCTGTTTTTGTGTTAATACCAGACTGTTTTGATGACTACACCTTTGTACTGTAACTTGAAGTGTGGGTTTATAATACCTCCAGCTGTACTTTTCTTTTGCAAAATTGCTTTGGCTGTTTGGGGTCTTTTGTACAAATTTTAGGATTTTGGGGGGGTACCAGGTGGCTCAGTTGGTTAAGTATCAGCTTTTGGCTCAGGTTATGATCTTAGGGTCCTGGGATCGAGCCCCACGTTGGACTCCTGGCTTAGCGGGGAGCCTGCTTCTCCCACTGCCAATCCCTAGGCTTTTTTTTTTCAAGTTCTATGAAAAACACTGTTGGTATTTTGATAGGGATTGCATTAATGGTATAGATTGCTTGGGGGTAATTTAAACCTTTTAACAATATTTGTTCTTCTCATTCATGGAAAGTTATCTTTTTAAATTGAAGATAAGAATGAACTATTATAATTAAATTTTTGAAACAGACATTCAAATAGTTCATTAGTTATACAGAGGCTTGTTACACTTTTCAAGTCATGAATTATCCATTTATGAAAGTTTATCATGTAATCTCAAAATTCAGAGGATGTTTGAATAAAGTTGAACTGGTTACGATATTTTATTAAAAATGCAAATAAATTCAGTTTAGTTGTAGGATTAAGTAAATTCAGAATAAGAATGTAAATTCAAAATAGGAATTGGTTTTAAGTAATTCTTTTGAAACTAATGATACTTAAGACCCCTTAAAAAAAAAAGTTACTTTTAAAAAAACAAAACAAAACAACTTTTTACCAAGATATAACTTCATGTAGTCAAATAGACACTCTTACTTGGTAGTTCAGTGATTTTTTTTTCTTGTTACACATAAGCATACCCTGTGTAACTAACACCCTACTTCAGAAGGTTGTCTTTCCTAGTCAGTACTACCTCTACTCAACAGAAACAAATCTATGACATTTTTGCCACGTGTTCGTTTTGCCTGTTTTTGACCTTCTTATGGCTGGAATCACGTAATGTGAACTCTTGTGTCGGAGCTTTTCATCAACATCTTGTCTCTGAGCGTCATCATGTGTGTGTCCTGTGTTCCCTCAGTTGTCTGTATTCCGTTATGTGATCACACCATTGTTTCTCCTTTCCATTCACTTTAGATGGACGTTGAATAGCTTTCCAGTTTGGGGCTACAAATAAGGCTGCCATGAATTTTTTTTTAGATCATTTGGTAGGAATAAGCGTTCCTTTCTGATGAGTGTATGCACAGGAGCCGAACTGCTAAATTGTGGAGCATGTGTTTATCTGACTTTAGTAGAATGCATACTTGGACTGCTCTTTGGGATATTTTGGGATATTTGGGAAATGTCAATCAGTGTATCTTTTTGTAATAACAGATTATACTGTGATACAGATTTATTTTTCTCCAATTTTGTGCAAACTCCAAAGTTGTTTTTTTTTTTTTTTAGGAGGAATGAAATTTTTCCATCTATTAAAAATAAGTTGCCTGTTTTCTGATGCCATTATGGCATGTATTTGATCTATGAAACTTAGATCTCTTCTAACCCTACTGAAGGTAAATAGGACGTAAAACCCTCCTGTATATATTTACTACTGTAGAAATACTGAAATTTTAAATGAAATCAGACATTTTAAACATGAAGCTTTTATCTTATTCTTGAATTTTGGGATACCTCTTGAATATCTAAAATAATACACTCTAGAGTCACAAAAAACTTACCTTAGCATTTGTGATGAATATTTCTTTCTACTTTTATCTGTGTTGTGTTCATCTTTTTGGTGATCTAAAGTGAAATTATTCATTCTAGAACATCAGTACTTGAGAAATTTTTTGTCAGGTCTTTTTCTCAGTCTTGAGAGCAGTGATATTCATTCAAAAAAAGTATAATGTAAGCTGCACATGTGATTTTAAATTGCCCAGCAGGCACATTAAAAAAGGAAAAAGAAACTGAACATTTAATAAAATATTTTATTTAACCCAGTATCAGCAAAATATATTTCATTGCATAATTAATATAAAATTATGAGATATCTTACATTTATTTTCTTATAGTAGGCTTTTGAAATTCAGTGTATATTTTCACTTATGTCACTTCTCAGTTAAAACTAGTCATCTTTCCTCTACATTGTTAGATCTTGGAGTTGAGTTACCTTGTGTGGGTAGTACTACATGAGGAGGGACAAGTCTTTTGCTCACAAGGGGCTCTGTTTGGCCCAGTCAATGAGTGTTATAGTAATTCTTGCTGCAAGTGTGTGTGTGTGTAAATATATATAAAGGTAAAATTGAAAATTAAAATTGAAAAGATTTTGAAAAGGCAGACTAGTCCCTTTTCAAGTGCTTCATAGCCACATGTATCTATCTAGTGGCTATCATATTGGACAGCACAGCTATAGAATTACATCTTGGGTTTTTAAAAGACAAGGCTTTAGTCAAATTCATATCTAGTTATCCCTTAGGGGCGCTAGGTGGCACAGTCGCTTTAGCAGCCCACTCTGGGTTTGGGCTCAGGTCGAGATTTCAGGCTCCTGAGATCGAACCCCCCCATTGGGCTCCACAGCCAGCGAGTAGAGTGCTTGTGCTATCAGAAGCTAATATACCATCATTGAGTGGGTCTCAAACTGCCAGTTTTTCCTTCACTGTTGAAATAATTAACATTTTCTTTGGTTGAACATCAGATAAAGCAATTCACCATGTTTAGGGAACATGTATGAAAAATACATATCTCTAAACCGCAGAATCGAAATCTGTAACAGCAGATGAGTCATAGCTTCCATCTTACTGTAGGTTATATGATGGATAGAATTTTAATCTTATTGTATGTTTCTTTTTTCCTTTTTTTATTTTTTTATTTTTTTAAAAGCATGGCTGATTCAATTTGAATGTGATAAAACTGAGCAATGTAATTCCACTATCTCCCGCATAAAATAGGGCAGTTAAAAAAAGGTTATATGTATACATATTGGTGTACCTGTGACTTTCATCAGTGAGGATATTTAAAGGTTACCTACATTATGAGGGTTAATTAATGTTTCTTCATGCATATATTTGCCAAGTAGGATAAATCAAGACATATGCTACCTCATATGAACTTAGGTCGAATTTTACTACCAAATGCCTTGCTTTAAGCTTTCTTAGTGTTCAGAATGTGGATAAGGTTCTTTTGACCTTTGAATATGGTCACATGTGGAGTTGTTGTGAGGGATAGGGCTCCTTGAGCAATACTGGCCGTAATTGTATATGTTACCTGTTATTTTGGATTCTAGATCTGAGGTAGCCGGTTTACAGTTCTACTCACTAACTTTTTTTTTTTAAGAGTACTTAACCTCTTCCTTTATAAAAGAAATCAGTTGACATCCAGTTCTAACAGTACATGGTATTGGCTGCTTTTTAAAGATGAGAATCATCCTTCTGTTGAAAATCCCTCACTTTGGTTGTAGTAAAATTTAAAGTCCTGTCTTTGCTGACCAGGCCATCACATCTTCTTAATTAGGCCTTAACCTGGCGACCACTCCACCCTGAGTGGAGGCCTTCCCTCTTTGCTTTCTCCACTTTTCTTTTTCCGCAGCACTTACTACCTTGAAAATTACCAACATGAAATTTTTTAAAGTTATTGTTTATTGATTATTTTCCTCTTCTAAAGTGAAAGCTCCCCGAGGGCAGGAATCTTTTTATGTTGTGTTCATCACTAATATATATGAAAGAAGCAAGAATAATGCCGGGTTTCGATTGGTACAGCTACTATAGAGCAGTGTGGAGCTTACTCAAAAAATAAAGAACTACTGTCTGATCCAGAGTCCTACTCCTGGGTATATAGCCAAAGAAATTGAAATTAGGAGATTGAAGAGCTGTCTGCACTCCTGTGTACATTGCAGAAGTATTCACAGTAACCGAAATATGAAAGCAACCCAGAGGTCCATCGGCATGTGAATGCATCAAAGAAAATGTAGTATTTCCATTCCTTAAAAAAGAAGGAAATCCTGTCATTTGTGACAACATGGATGAACCTAAAGGACATTACCTTAAGTAAAATAAGCTAACCAGAAGCACAAATACTACACGATCTCGCTTCGGTGAGGACTCCAAAAAGTCAGACTCACAGAAGCAGAGAATAGAATGGGGGTTACCAGGAATTGGGAGGAAGAGGAAACTGAGGTTTTGGTCAAAAGGTGTAAACCTTAAATTACGCAAGAGGAATAAATCCTAGTGATCTGCTGTATAGCACAGCACCTGTAGTTAGCAATACTGTATTTTATACATAAAAATTTGCTGAGAGGTAGGTCTTATGTTAAGTGTTCTAATCATACAAAAAATAAAGAGGGCGGAAAGAAACTTCTGAAGGTGTTGCATATATTTATGGCATTGCCTGTGGCGGTGATTTCATGAGTGTGTGATTACTTCCAAATTCATCAAGTTGTATAGCATTTTGTATATCAGTTATACTTTTAAAAATTGTTCTTGCTTGATGACAGGGATTTACAAGGAGCTCATAAATATTTATTGACTAAGTATTTCTTGAATTTGTGGACAAACTACACTTTTTTTCCACTCCTGGAAATTTGCCTTTAGGAATTTTCTGAGGGCAGGGAATATTTAAAGCAAGAAAAAAACAAAGATCTTCAGTTGTATATATAATAATACATTTTGATAATTTTGAATTCATCAAAAATAGTTTATTCATCCAATTGATACATGTATTATACCACTGAAAGGTAACATGTAAATTATTATGGCCAAGTAATTTATCTTTTGGGTATTTATATGTGTATTTTTTATGTGGGTCATAAAAATAATGTTGGTAATCAGAGAAATATATTTATAAGATACTTCTTCTTGGGAAATATAGAGACACATATTTTGGCATCTTAAAATTAGTATGAATCAAACAGACCTTGATAGTTTTTAAGAAATAATTTATATGTAGCAGAGTATAGATTACTTTTCAACTTATTAGATGTTTTCTTTCTTTTTTCTATTTTTTTAGTAGACGTTTTCTAATTGTAGTTTTTAAAGTTTTATATTTAGGTTACCTACAATAAATATCTTTAAAATAGTACAAAAATGTAATCAAAGACTTACATTAACAAATGGTGTATCCTACCTTAGAATACATTGAAAGGAGTTGTTATAAGTGGTTTTTCCAGAATGGTGAATGGTATGGTATGTGATTATATCTCAATAAGGCTGTAAAAGATGTAAAAAATATTTTAAAAATTTTAAAATTAAAAGAAGTTTTTATTTTTTTTTTCCAAAGTAGAATAGGTAACTTTATGTGGTAATTTAAGCAGTTTTTCTTGCAAGTCTGTTTACAAGTGTTTGGTTTTATTTTATGCCTTTATTTATCAACCCATGATATATCTAACCATTTCAATAGTCATTTTTATGAGAACAGGAAGAATTATAAGTTTTGGTTTCTTTCTTTCTTTTTCCACTGCTGTTCTCCAAATTCAAGCATCCGTGCTTCCTGCTTGCGAGACAGTTACTGCTGTCGCTTTCTAACTGGTCTTTTTGCCTTTTCCTTTTTATTATTCAACCCATTCTCCATACTATAGGACAGTAAACCTCTCAGAAGAAAGTATTAATAACTCTGAACAAAGGCCTTTGCCTAACAAGATAAAGGTCAAGTTCTATTTTGATCTGGCTCCTACTTCTTATCCCAACATTGTATTCCATTTGCCTGGGCCTCAGAGATGTTAACGCACATTTCTTCTGCGTTGTCTTGTGATCTCTGCTCATTTTCTTTTACCAAAAAACTCTACCTGTCCTGTGATTTGAATCATCACCCTGAAGTGCCCTCTTCTGTTCTCCCTTAGTAGTTGATGAGTACCTTTCACACTGCATTTATTTTATTCATCTCTTCTGCAAGATTGTAAACTTCTGAAGGAAAGGGACCATATGTTTTATAAATCTGCGATTCATAAAGCACCCAGCTTCAAGCCCTGTGTGTATGGGATGATAAAACGTTGATGAGACAGCAGCTCGAGGGTATATCCTGGAGCTTTAGATACAATTAAGAAAAGGATACAAATTCATCATGTACGGTGCTTAAGGTGCAACAATTTTTACATGTGGCTCCTGTGAAGATTTTACATGTGGTTAGAAATTTGTAGGTTCCAAAGTATGATCTAAGCATTTGTGATAGTTCTCAAACTGTGTTTTGTGGACTTTAAGTTTCTTTGTATTCATGTAAAATACATAGAATGTTGTTTTAATATTCCTTACCTGACTAATGACAAGATTGATTTGGTATGTTAGCTTGAATGTTTACTGTAATAAGTCTCTTTACCATTCATCTGAAACAAGAAAGAAAATAGAGATGCCTTTGGGAAAGTAATAAATTACCTGCGTGGTGAATGCAACAATTTGAGAGATGAATGAATTTGAAAGTTTTGTTAACAACTTCCCAGAATTGATCTTTAAGTCATCATATTGAATTACATGGAGTAAAAAAAATTTTTGAAGGGCATCATCTCACAGATTTCCTTAAGTTTCTCAAAGGTGACCCCATCCCTGTCAATTCTATTTCCTAGGAGTATTTAAAATTAAATAGCTTACTAGGCTAGTAGACGTTCTAAATGGGACTGAAATCAGAATGATGAATTTTTTTTTTTTTTTTTTTAATGGGGATATAGTTCTGGTGCTCAGAACAGCATCTAGAAATGGAGTAAGTTTCTGATTTTTCAGGGATTTCTTTTTTTCTCCCCCCCCAAATCTGGATATCATGTATATCTAGGTTATAGCTGTGGAATTAATTCAAAGAAAGAGATAGGTTGAGGTTCCAGGGAGGAAACGGTTTTATAGAACCAGCATCTTGAACCATGAATACAGTCACCACCGTAGACCCTGAAAATAGGGGCCCGTATGGTCTTGTGTTTATGGGATTATGGTTTCTAAATCCTCCTTACTTGTGGTAAAATGTGATGTGCAATTTGGATACTATTCTTTTGGCAACTGAATAGGTTTGAGAAGTTAACCTTACAGGCCATCCAGGTATATTTTAGGTGGTTAGTATACAAAGCCTTTACTTATTATCTAGGTCATAATAGGAAATAGCCTTTTATTTTTTAATGGTGGCTAAATATTTGATCCTTCAGTCTTTTTTGTTTGTTTGTTTGTTTTGTTTTGTTTTTGTTTTTTATATTGCAGACACAGATTTTGAAGGAAAGTCCAAGTGTTTACCCTAATAGAAATGGATAAAGCCTGACAGTGAATGGCTGTGAATTCTGGACAGTGAATGTTAAATGTTACTTTGACAAGTGTATTAAAAATATGTGCACGGGGTTTATATTAATATTGAGTCCATGCTAATTTGCTATTTTCACAATAATTTCAGTAAATAAGAAATAGATAAATAACACTTTCATTTTATTTAAGTACTTCCATGGGTTTCTATTAAGGGTGAATAGTATTTGTTGGAAAGTTGCATATAATTTAAACCTAGTCCGGTGACCACAGAATGCTATTTTCTTAGTTTTTAAGTCTTAGTGTAACTTGAGAGAAGGCAAAAGTAGCTGTTTCTTTGTCATATATATATATATATATATATATATATATATATATACACCCCAAAGGATAGACAGTTGACCTTTGAACATGGAGGTTAAGGGTACCAGTCCCTGCAGAATCGAAAATCTGTGTATAATTTTGAGTCCCCCAAACTTAACTACTAATAGCCTACTGTTTACTGGAAGCCTTCCTGATAACCGTGAACAGCTATGTGTGTTACATACTGTAGTCTTATTCTTAATTTTCTCGTATTTCTAGGCTACATGGTTCTTCCGTTTTTTCAAATTGTTGCAGATCTCCAAAAAATTTTCCAATATATTTACTGAAAGATAGTGGAGCTACACAGTTCAAACTTGTTCAAGGGTCAGTGGCATTCCTTTTACTCCTTGTGCAGATCCCAAGAGTAGTCCTGTCATGGCCACAGTTTAATACAGTGACATGAAAAATGCTGGTTTTAGAGTCTCAAGTTTGACGTTTGAGCTGTAGCTCACCAAAGAGACTGTTTAACTTGAGCCTCGAGTTTCCCTATCTGTAAAATAAGGACATAACCTACATCAGAGGAATATTATGCAAAAAGTAAAGGAGAAAGTAAGTTTGTTGTCACCCAGTGAAATGTTCTAGAAAGATAATGTTTTATTGACAATACTGTTAATTCTGTATATTCCAAAAGAATTAAAATAGGTTTTTGGATGACTACTGTTTTACTCAATAGCACACCCTTCTAAATTAGGACCTCTCTTCCACACATTATGCATTCTTCTTTTTTTGCTTCTCTTCCACTTGAGGAGTTTTCACAAACCCTGCTCCACGCTTTTGAACTCCTTTCAAGTTTGAACCCGTTACCATCTGCCACCTACTGACCCACTTCTCTCTAATTCCTTCAACTGTGCTCTCCCCATACACACTTGCTTATTTTTGTTGGGTGATTAAATTGGCCATCATTTGATTTTTCCAAGATCTAGATTAATACAGGGTTATAAACAGCAGCTCCCGAATGTGTGTGAACTATAAAGCAAGATAGAGAGGGGCCCGTAAGTAATAATACTCTTTTCTCCCCCTCAGGAAGACAGTTGTCAGAGAAAACAATGGATAAAACCCCAAATGGACTTGCTTTTCCTTTCGTTGTATAGTATTTAGAAGTTTGTAAAGTGATTTCTGATTACATATCCAGGTTAAAAAAGTTTTCAGTATAAAGTATTAGTTTGTAAAGTGACTCACCATGTATGAAAGCACTTCAAAATGCATGCCCTTAACTACTATTTGAATTTTTATAGGTTTGTAGTTTTGCTGACTGCAAGAAAATAAAAGGCCTAGTGCCAGTTTTTACTGGGTCAAGATTTATTTTAATGTATCAACATTTCCTCAACGTTTTGATACTTTAAAAAGTCCTAGAGGTTTTCCTGCAAAAAGGCTTCACAGACTTTATTCCAACAAGGAAAATTCAGGGTACTTATGCCATGGTAGTAACAAAAGCAGTATATTTGGTAAATTTGTTTACAGAAATGGCCAGACTATCCTAGAGATGTATTTTTGTTTAAAGAGGAAGGGACTAGTAATTATATTTGTACAGCTCCAGGCAGAGGAGATTTGACATGTGATTTAAAAACATACTGTTAGTCTTTCATGAAATGATCAGCAGATGGGTTGACCAAGGCAATTGGTCTGACACTGTGGAGGCTTCCTTCAGTCATGGTTTGTTCAATGTGTTATAGGAGCACACTGACTGAATTTGAATCCCAGGTCTACCCCATAACTGTTTATGACTTTGGGCAAGTCACTCCATGGCTCTGAAGCCTTAGTTTCTTCATCTGTAAAGTTGAATAGTATCTGTTTTATAGATAATGATTAAGTGAGATAATGTATGACTTAGTATGATTGTTAAAAAACAAAAATAAAAACTGGCATCTGCTTGCCATCTAATTAATAAAAGTTCATTATAATGTCTGGGATTTAACCCTCCAAATAGTAGTTTTAAAAACTTGCATTTTGGGGGCACCTGAGTGGCTCAGTTGGTTAAGCCACTGCCTTCGGCTCAGGTCATGATCCCGGAGTCTCAGGATTGAGTCCCACATCGGACTCCCAGCTCCACGGGGAATCTACTTCTCCTTCTGACCTTCTCCCCTCTCATGCTCTCTCTCACTCTCTCTATCAAATAAATAAAATCTTAAAAAAACAAAAACAAAAACTTGCCTCTCTAACGAGTACACTTTCTGTTTGCCCATGTGGCTCAGTCAGTTAAGTATCTGACTCTTGATTTCGGCTCAGGTCATGATCTCAGAGTCGTGAGATCAAGCCCTTCGTGGGGCTCCGGCTTAGTGTGGAATCTCTGACTGAGATCCTCTGCCTCTCCCTCTGCCCTTCCCCCATCCGCTGTCTCAAATAAATAAATAAAATCTTAAAAAAAAAAAGTACACGTACCATGATGAGCACGGAGTGATGTATAGAATTGTTGAATGACTATGTTGTACACCTGAAACTAATATAACACTATGTTAACTATATTGGAATTTAAAAACTTGCTTAAAAAAACTTGCATTGCATGTTGAGAGTCATTAAAGTATGGAAATATATTTAAGATTTCTTTAAAATCTTTAGGAAGCCATGTTAGAGTCAAAACAGTGTTTATGGGGTGCCTGGGTGGCTCAGTGGGTTAAGCCTCTGCCTTCAGCTCAGGTCATGATCTCAGGGTCCTGGGATCGAGCCCTGCATCGAGCTCTCTGCTGAGTGGGGAGTTTGCTTCCTCCGCCCTCTCTCTCTGCCTGCCTCTCTACCTACTTGTGATCTCTCTCTCTCTCTGTCCAATGAATAATAAAATCTTAAAAAAAAAAAATCAGTGTTTATAACTAATAGACTGAATTTGAGAAGGATTGAGACACTGGTGGTGTGTTTTGGACAAGTCTGAATCCTGACTCTTGACACCTGCTTTGTTGACTTTGGACTAACCATCTTACCTCCTAAGGCTCAGTTTTCTCATCTGTAAAATGGGGATAACTCAGTAGGGTTGGTTTTGAGAATTGAAAGACTAAAATCATGGAAAGCACTTAATGTTGTTCTTGGCACAGTAAGTTTTAGTTATTGTTAGTCCGTAGATACCTTTTAAACATGGCCTTTAGTACTTGTGAGAAGTATAAGCTAAATTTTTTGGAGTAATAGTTAATGTTGGAATTTTGGAATTGATACTTTTTTTTCCCATTTGTATAATGCTTATCTAGTTGACTTAAGATAAAATACTAAAATATTTTGAATCTCCTATTGTCCAGATAGCACTTAATTTATATTTGGAAAAACACATTTTTATATATCATCTACTGTGGTCGGAATGTTTATTTTCCCCTCTAAAATTCATATGTTGAAATCCTAACCCCCAAAAAGATGGCATTAGGAGGTAGAACATGGTGCTTAGATCATGAAGGTGGAACCCTCTCAGTGGGATGAGTTTCCATATAAAAAAGGCCTGAGAGAGATCCCTTTCTCTTTCTGCCATCTTTGGTATAGTGAAAAGATGGCCATCTCTGCACCAGAAGGTAGGTTCTCCCTGGATACCGTATCTGCATGTACCAGGATCCTAGACTTACTAGCCACCACTGTGAGAAATCAGTTTTTGTTGTTGATAAGCCACCCCGTCCATGATTATAACTCTTGTTATAATCACAGCCTGAATGGACTAAGACAGTATCCATTTTTTGGAACAATTTTATGGCTCTGTACTTTTAATCCAGTCTTAATCATGTTTCTGCTTTCCTTCCTGCATCATTGCCTGAGAGTGACCCAAAGGAGAAGCAGGGAAAGCAGGAGGAGGCAACGTCAGTAGATGGTCAGCCTTACCTTGATCAGACGTACTCGCAGGACTAAAGCCCTCGGCTAAATTGATTCATGTATACTTTTTGAAGTATTACCAATAGAATAATTTTTATTGCCTTTTTACTATTGTGGAATATGTGGACAAGATTTTAAAGGAAATCTCTACTTTTCCCACGATCCTTCAGTGATTTTTTTTCAGAGCCATGATTCATCCAGTAATTTTTCCAAGTGGCAGCTAATAAAAGATTGGCAATTAAATAGTTACCATAGGGGCCCCTGGGTGGCTCAGTGGGTTAAAGCCTCTGCCTTCAGCTGAGGTCATGATCCCAGGGTCCTGGGATCAAGCCCTGAATCGAGCTGTCTGTTCTGCGGGAAGCCTGCTTCCCCCTTTCTTTCTGCCTGCCTCTCTGCCTACTTGTGTCTCTGTCAAATCTCTGTCAAATAAGTAAATAAAATCTTGAAAAAAATAAATACTTAGCATATATTGTAGGCATAATATTCAGTATAGAGTTAAGTTTATCCTATATAAAGTTAATTTTTTTTTTTAATCTTCTGTTTGGTGCCCTTTTTGTTTAAAGAAAGTTGTTTAATGGCATAGGGATTTTACATTTGTAGGAATTTTCTAAGTTTATAAGACCTTAATGAGCAAACACTGTAGTTTGGTAGGTTCTTAGAGTGAGAACTTGAGAGTTTTGGATAGATAAAACTTTGGCTTTGTTACCAACGATTTGTCTTTGAGTTAAAAACCAAAACCTGATGACTATTAGCCCTTGTACTCAAACCATTACTGAATCACCAGATCCGCCTTCCCTGTAAATCTACAATTACTTCACGGATAAAAGGGTCCCCCAGCTGCCGTCCAGTGTGTGTACACACACAAAGGAAGTGTAATTATTTATGTTTAATTCATCATGTCCTGATTTTGTGTGGCCTTGAGACCTCCAGCGCCCCTCCTTACCATGTAACTTCCTCTCTTTCTCCTTCCCTTTCTTCCTTCCTTTGGATGAGTACTGATAGTGCTGCAGAACCTGGTTAGGCAGATAGTGGTTTAGAGCACAATTCCCTATTTAAATTATTTCAAAGTTCTATATTTAGATTGCCTTTGCTTTGGTCATATGTTTCTTTTCAACTCTTAATTAAGAACACACTGTTTATAAATTAAATTCCTGTGAGAAAATATGACTCATATTGAGAGATCTTGTTTTATTATCATATGACATGTTCTGTAGGCATGCAGCATAAAAAAGGCGAAAAACACCTGACATCCATCTTCATTTTATTTGATTAACACATTGCAGGAAACTGTGACTATTTAAAAACTTTTTTTTTCTGTGTTAATTAAAATAAAAGTAATTAAAGACCTAACTAAAATAACTTAAATAATGAGGGATAAATATCATACCAAACATGAAGTTTAAAATACCAGGTAGCTAATTAATTGTCATAATAGTGTGATCAGGAACGCACATGCTATTTTCCATTTTTCTCTGTTGTCTTGAATGTTCTGGCAATCTTTGGTTACGAGGTAGACATTTTTTCCATACTACTTTTTTTTTTTTTAAGTGAGAAAAACATTTTCTAGTAAACCCCATTGGCCATAATTGCCTCATATACCTATGCCTAAATTCCTGACTGGCAGAGTAAACATTACTTGTCATGGTGGCTTGACCTAATCAGGATTCAGTTCCTAAGAGGAAGAGAGTGAGTGTTCTGCCAGCAAGTGAGAAGGGGAAGGTGTGTCTTTGAGAGGGCTATCACGGTGGATGACACAGCTAGGGAAGTTCAGAGTTCTGTTAATTTCTACAGGCTTCCTTATGGGATCACAAAATATAGACAGGTATGCCTTGATTCATTCAATGTATGTTTATTGAGTATCTACTGTATTCTAGTTATTCTCTATCCTAAGAATAGAGCAGTGACCAAAAAGGGGAAAAATCACTGTCCCTTTGAAGCTTACATTTTACTGATGAAACAGACAAAGAGTATACAACCATTCAACTTCCTATGAACTGTGCTGAGAAAAAACTGAACCAGAGAAGGGAACTTGGAAGGTTTGGGGCAGGGATGTATGAAATTTTAGATTATGTCCAGGGAACCTTTCACTCAGAAGATGATTTAAGTAAAGGCTTAGTTGAAGTGGTACATACAGCTCTCTGAGGAGAAGAGTATTCTAGTCAAAGCCCCTGTGGGTGAATGAGAGAGAGTCACAGGAAGTGAGGTCAGAGTGAGGTGCACTAGATGGTTTTGAGCCAAGAGGTGAACACATTTTATGTGTTCACCGAATTACTTTGGCGGTTGTGTTAAGGAGAGCAAAGGGCATTAGAAACAGAAGTGGGGAAAAACCAATCAGGAAGCTGTTGTAATAATCCAGAAGAGACGATGGTGACTTGAAAGGGGCAGTGAGAAATAGTTGGATTTTAGATATTTCCAAGGCAAAGCCTACAGAATTTGCTGACAAATTGGATGTGGCCTGTGAGGAGAGGACAGGCATCTAGGATGCCAGCCAGGTTTTTAGAATGGAGTTAATATTATCTGAGATTAGAAGGAACAGGCACTTGGTCATTGACATGTTAAATCTGAGATGTCAGATAAACAATTTATAGATGTCAGATGGAGATGTCAAATAAACAGTTGGATATGTACATATTTTTAAAAGATGGTTCAATATATATTTTTAATAGGGTAACATTGGTCATTAATATAAATAGGGAATGTCTTTTAAAAGAATATAAATTTAAAAACAAAAACCATACGAGAGTAAGGGTAAAGTGTATATGGGGAGGGATATTTTATGTTCTGTTGACCAAATACAGGGAGATATTGGAAGGAATCTTAGGATAGACCAATGGGGGAAAAAAAAAATTATGCACTGAGCATTTATTTAGTGCCCAATATATTCTAGTTTCAGAAATTGCACAAGAAATATACTTATTCTTTCAATCAGTACCTCATTCCTGAAACCCCAACCTTTGTCAAAAATACGCATGAAAGTAAAATGCACCACAAGGACCAGTGGTGTGCATGGATTTAGTTTCTGCTTGTTCCCTTTATAACATGATGCAACATTTCCTCTAAAGGACGTCTGTTAACCAAGAAGCTATCGCCCCCAGCCCAATTTCCTCAGTATTGTACTATAACTATATAACTATAGGTAAGACTCAGGCGTAATATTCAGTAGTGATCCAAGCCAGGAAAAATAATTGCTATTATGTACACAGACACACACACACACACACACACACACACTATATATAATGTATCAGGATGAGTGGTTTTTCTTTTGAAGAGGAATTAGTCCAAGATGCCCTTTAACCAGATTTTCAGTCTGTGTGTATCACATAAAGTGCTGAGAAGCACCTTATAAAATACCTTTTATATTATAGATAATAAATATTTAGATAGAAAATTTGATTTAGAGCATCATTAACATTTCTAACTTATTTTTAAACTTTTAAAAACCCTATGCTGCATGAAGTAAGTGTTGCTTGATAATACGTGCCTTACCTCTAATGCAAGGTTGTTGAGAAAATTGAATTATCATGGGTTTTGTCAGATCAAAGTATTGTATAATGAGTATAAGGAATTGTTTATTGGGCAAACAAATTTTGCTTTAAGGTGGGTTAGGCTTTTCTCATCAAACTTTTGGCCAATCAGAATGAGTATATAACCATTAGACTATAAGACCAATGAGGGGAAATGCTTAGGATTAGAGGGGAAATACTGTCTAGTCAGAACCTGAAGTATATTGAATTACTTCAGTTTGCCTGTTTCTCATGTTAAGTAATTTTTGCAACGTGACCATCTCCCATGAAAGAGTTCTGCAGATTTGCAGTAATTAAGCAAGCATTTATGCTAGTTTTGAGACCAAATTGACAGTAGATATGAATTAGCCTCATTCTTTGGTTGACCGAGCTCTAAGTTTTTATCTACAAATCTACCTTCCATTTCCGTGGAGTGTATCTCTTTATGTGCTCCTTTGCTTTTGTTTTTGAAGAGGAGATTTAGGAAAATCTGTTCCCCAGCAGTTTAGCACTTGTTCATGTGTGCAAGTTAAGATGCTTACCTAAACAATATTCTTATCAAAGTAAAACTCTGTTTTGCTACAGCGTGGCAGCTTATTTTTTATTATGCAATCAGGAATATATTTATATTTTAAAGCATAATACTGAAATGATCTACCAAGAATCCACCAGCTGACATGGAACCAGAACTTGACTAATAAAGTCTACATCTACCAGCATACGCCTCTTCTTCCCTGTGGTGCTGCCCTTACTGCCCTCCCTGACCCCCCGACCCCCCAATCATTCTTCAAGTTCGTGTTTATCATTTACTCTTTAATAATACTGCTGTTATCACATGGGTCTTTAAGTAATATGCTATTTAATTTTACTTTTTTTTTTAAAGCTTTATAAAAATGGTAGCATTCTGCATTAGCATTCTGCATCTTCTGAGACTTGCTTTTGTTCTTTGTGTTTTTTTTGAAATTTATTATCATATGTAGTTTGTAGTTCATATATTTCACTGCTGAGTAATACTTCATTGTATGAATGTATTTATTTTCTTGTTGGTAGATATCTGGATTATTGTTGCTGTTGGGTATTTTTGTTTGCCTGTTTCTGGGCAACTATATTGAGTTTGATGTATATCTGTACGTTGATACAGATATGTTTTTGCTATTAAAAGCATTGCTAATGTCTGCATTCTTTTATATGTGTTCTGGAGCACACGTGTAAGACTCTAGAATACATACCTGGGAGTAGAGGTGTAGAGAATTATGAGCATTATATGAATATATTAACCAATTATACAAATTAATGCCAGTTGTTTAACATATCATTGGGCCAGTTTAAATACCACGAATAACAACCAGAAGCTCCCAGTGAACCAAATCATTGCCAAAACTTGGAAATCTCAGGCTGCTTAACTTTTCTGAATATAGTAGCAACAAAATGACATCTTACTATTTTGCTTTTCTGTGATTGGCAGTGAGATTGAACATCTTTTTATGTGATTACTCAACATTGGTATTTTTCTTTCATGAATTTCTCATTTATGTGTTTTATCCATTACATACTCAAAACTATGCATTAAATATATATATTTTTAAAATTTTAAAAATTAAAAAAAATAAAATAAAATTTAAAAAATTTTTAAATAACACAATGAGGAGGAAAAATTTCCCCCAACCAATTTTTCCCCAACCAATCACCCATTCAGGGGTGATGCTTAATCACCCCTGAATAAATGAGTGTATATTTCCTACAAACAAGGACATCATCCTATAAGCCACAATAAAGCCATCAAAATCAGGAAATTAACATTGATGCATTACTACCATCTAATCCTCAGATCTCATTCAATTTTCACAAGTAGTCCCAATAATGTCCTTTATAGCAAAAGGATCTAGTTCAGAAGCACAGCTTGCATTTTACTTGTCACATCTTTTCAGTCTCCTTCAATCTGGAACAGTTCTTCAGTCTTTGTTTGACTTTCAAGACCTTGGCACTTTTCAAGACTCTGCTGTATAAGCCACCTATTTTGTAGAATGTCTCTACCTTTAGGTTCAGCTGCTGTTTCTTAATGATTACGTGCTAGTTAATGTATATTTGCAGGAATATCACGGATGTTATGCTGTGGGAGTCAGAGTCCAAGCTTTGGCAGAGCGGTATGGGTTGTATCTTGTCAGGTGACACATTTTCATTGTGACCCATTACTGTGTATGTTTACTTGATTACTTGATTAAGATGGTGTCTGCCATGTTTCTCTACTGTGAAATTACTCATTTTTTCTCTGTGTTTAATAATTGTTTTGTGCAGAGGTACTTTAAAACTAAGTGACTGTCTCCTTCCCCATCAAGCTTTCATTTAATTAATTAATTTGTATTAGTATGAGTTCATGATTCTGTCTTTTATTCAGTGAGCTCTGATCAGTAACTGTTGTTCCTTATTTTGATGCTCACCTTGCCCCGATTTAGCCAGAGGGATTCCTTTAAAGTTGGCTTCTGTGTTCTTTTGATATGTCATTCATCAATCATGCTGCTACTTCCAATTTCATTCCTACACGAAAGTTTAGTCCCATTTTTCCCCTTTCTTTTTTTATATCCCCTTCTCTAACATTAAGAAACTTGCCTATAATTAGCCTAAATGTGTTTACTTAATTTGACCAGTTCCACTGGGTGTCCTCAGTCTGCCATATCCATCACACCCTCCTGCCCAAATTCTCTTTAAGCTTAGAAGACCCTTCATGTGGAGGCCCCCTTCACCCTGTTTGGATTCCTGCATTCCTACATGCACCGCACAGTGCATCATTTTATGGGCACCCTCCTGCCCCTGATCAGTCACTCACATCTGCTGTTAGATCGCTGGTGGGCAGGTCCTGCTCCAACCCATACCGCTCTGCCAAAGCTTGGACTCTGACTCCCACACCTCACTTTTCCCTCCATTCCAGCATGGTACCAGCCTCATCCTGCTCAGACTCTCACACCCCTAATCAGGGATACGTTTTTGTATTTTGCCCATTTTTATTTTTATTTTAAAGATCTCATTTATTTATTTATTTATTTATTTGAGAGGGAGGCACTGCACCTGAGCATGAGCAGAGGGAGAAGCATCAGGAGAGGGAGAGAATCTCAAGCAAACGCCCAACTGAGCCAGAAGCCCTACACAGGGCTTTCTCTCGTGACCCTGAGATCATGACCTGAGCTATAGTCAAGAGTCGGAAGGCTTAACCAACAGAGCTGCCCAGGCACCCTTACATTTTGCCTAATATTTTATTTTTTAAAGTTTTTTTTTTTTTTTGTAGATTTTATTTATTTATTTGACAGAGAGATCTCAAGTAGGCAGAGAGGCAGGCAGAGAGAGAGGGAAACAGATTTCCAGCTGAGCAGAGAGCCCGATGCGGGGCTTGATCCCAAGACCCTGAGATCATGGCCTGAGACAATGGCAGAGACTTTTGCCTATTTTTAAATAAAATGTTATAGGATACACATACGTGTGCACACACACATATTCCAGCCACCGTTTTTTTTTTTTTTTAGGCAATGTGCTTTGTGGTATTGTAGTTAATCTTTTTTTAATTTTTCCTTGTTGTGTCTGTTGATGAATGAAAGTTTTTAATTATAATGTACTTGAATTTATTAATCATATGCTTTATAGTTAGCCCTATTCTGTGTCTTAAGTTTTAAATCATCCGTACTCTGAATTCATAAAGATAGTCTCTTATGTTTTTTTCAAATATTAAGAACTTGTATTCTCAACTTAAAATTTTAATCCCTCTTGAATTTATTTTTTACATGTTGTGTAGGAGGGATTCAATTTCTTTTTATCCCTCAAATGAATAACCAATTCTTTCAGCACTGTTGAATGATTCCTTCTTCCTTCAGTGATCTGCAGTGTTGTGACTTTTGTCAAATATCAACTCATAAAACCTTTTGAATTTCAATCGGCATTGCATTAAAATCAGTTGAATTTGGGGGAAAATTTTCATTTTATGATACTGAGTCTTTCTTTGATGAATATGGTATGTCCTCCTGTTTATTAGGTCATATTTAATGTCTTCAGATAAATTTTCAAGTTAACTTTTATTCTTTAGGTACATTTTATTGTTGGATATTTTTTAAATGTGATTTTCTGTTTGTTACTGGTGAGTAAAAGTGCAGTTGATTTTTTTTTTTTAAGTGTGATTTTGTTTGTTTTTGTTTGCAAGATTTTATTTGTTTATTTGACAGAGAGAGAGAATGAGCACAAGCAGGGGGAGGGACAGGAGTGGCAGAAGCAGGCTCCCCACAACAAGGAGCCCGATGTGGGACTAGATCCTAGGACCCTGGGATCATGACCTGAGCCAAAGGCACTTAACGAACTGAGCCACCTGGGTGCCTGCAGCTGATTTTTTAAAAATGAATTCTATATAGCCACAATGAACTGAACACTAACATACCTGTTTAGATAAATGTTAGACATGCTCAAAAGAAAGTAAGATTAGAAGCCCAGATTTTTACTCTGAAATTACTTTTGCTGTTTTAATAAATCGTACATTAACAGTCATCGTTTTTTTACATATGGAACGCTTCACGAATTTGCGTGTCATCCTTGTGCAGTGACCATGCTGTTCTTCTCCGTATTGTTCCACTTTTAGCATATATGCTGTCTAAGTGAGCACAGTAATCATCTTTTTTAATAGATTTTATTGAGATACAGTTCACATACAATAAAATTCACCCATTTAAAAGTGTTCTTTATAGTCACACGTGTACGCAGCATCACTACCATCTAATTTTTGAATATTTTCATGATCCTAAAAAGAAACCCTATACCCATGGTCAGTCACTCCCCATTCTTATCCTTCCCCACTCCCAGCTCTGAGGCAGCTACGAATCTATTTTCTGTTTCTGAATTTGCCTGTTCTGGACATTTTTACATAAATGGAATCATACGGTACATGTTTTTTTGTGACTGGCTTTTTTCACTCAGCGTAATAATTTCCAAGGTTCATCTGTGTTGTAGCTTGTATCAGTACTTCATCCTTTTTGTGGTTGGATAATACTTTCTTGCTGAATGTATCACATTTTGCTTACCCATTCATCTGTTGAGAGACACTAGACTGTTTCCAGTTTTTGGCTGTCATGAATAATGCAATTATGAGCCTGCATATACAGATTTTTATATGGACATAAGCTTTCATTTCTCTTCTATTTATACTTAGGGGTTAGACTTTCTGGGTCATATGGTAATTCTGTATTTAACTTTTAAGGAACTGCCAAACTGGTTCTCCTTAGCAGTTATACCATTTTACCCTTCCACCAGCAATAGATGAGAGAGGTGAATAGTCGCCTTAAAACTACTTTTGCATTCTCTAAAGAGTAGTTGCTATACATTAGGCTTATCTTTAATTGTGATTATTATTTTAAATAATGGGAGAAATAGCAATTTATTTTAACATCGGATTCATTTTAAGTGAATTTAAGTGAATTAAAATTCATTTTAAATGAATTGAGAAACACTCATTTATGATTCTATTTAGAATATATCCTTTTAATTTTTTATAGCCTTATTGAGGTGTCATTTACATACCATACAGTTTACCCTTCCTTAGCATTCAGCATGATGATGTGCAGCCATCACCACCGTCCAGTTGTAGAACATTTCCCTCACTCCAAAGGGGTCCTTTATGCTTGTTGCAGTCAATTTCTGTTCCCTTCTCCTGTCCCAGGATATGATCTACTTTCTCCTTAATTAATTTTGGCTTTTCTAGACATTTTACATATAAATGGAATCATATAAATATGTCTTTATATCTAGCTTCCTTCACTAAGCATTACGTTTCTTCCATTAAGTTTTATCTTTGTTGCATGAATTATTAATTTCTTTCTGGGGTATTGTTTGTTTGTTTGTTTGTTTGTTACTACTTTTTGCTTATCCCTTTACCAGTTGATGGATATTTGGGCTGTTTACAGTTTTTGGCTGTTATGATTGATACTGCTATGACCATTTACATACAGTGACATATGTTATCATTTCTCTTGGTTAGATACCCAGGAGTGAAACTACTGGGTCATATGGTTAAGTATCTGAGTAGGCTGTTGAGAAACGGCCAAACTGTTTTCCAAAGTGGCCGGGCCATTTTATATTCTCATCAGCAATGTATGAGGGTTGCAATTTCTTCCTATCCTCCCAAACTTTGAATTTTTCAATTTTATAAAGATAATTATGGCTATTCTAGTGAGTTGTGTAGTGGAATATCATTGTGGTTTTATTTGTATTTCTCTATTAGGTAATGATGATGAGCACCTTTTTATATGTTTACTTAAATATTAATGCATCTTTGGTGAAATAGCTTCATAACTTTAGCCCATTTTAAAAAATTGTTTTATTATTCTTCAGGTCTGAGGGTTTTAATATGTTAGACACCATTTCTTTATCATTTGTATGATTTGCACATATTTTCTCTTATTTTAGGGCTTGTCTTTTACCTAAATTATGACTTTTGAAGAATTTGATGAAGTCTAATTTTTCCATTTTTCTTGTTCATTTTTTAATAGATTGCATCTTTGTTGTCATGTTTAGAACTCTTTCCCTAACTTAAGCTTACAAGCTTTTTTCTATGCCTCCTAGAATTTTTGAAGTTTTAGTTCTATAATTCCTGCGGTGGTCCATTTTAAGTTATTTTTTTTGTATATTGTGAAAGATTGATACTTATCTACTTTTGCATGTGATTCTTGACCTGTCCCAGCATCATTTGTTGAAATGACTATGAATGTGAGAGTTTATTCTGGGCTCTATCCAATTTCATTATCTGTATGTCTGTCTTTATGCCAATATCACACTGTGTTGGTTTTTATAGCTTTATAAAGGTTTGAAGTTAAGTAATGTAAGTCCTAAAGCTTTAATCTTCTTTTTCAGAATTGTTTTGGATATTCTAAATCTTTATTTAGATTTTATATATATCTATATATGATATATAAGATATTTTATATATATGTGTGTGTGCATGTATATAAATATATCTTTCATATATATCTTAGAGTCAATTTCATGTGTATCTTAGAATCAGTTTCTACCAAAAAAATAGCTATGGTGGTATTTTGATGATGATCAGTATGGGGAGACTTGCCATCTTTTTTTTTTTTTTTCTTTTTGCTAAGAATGTTTTAATTTTTTAAATTTTAATTCTGGAATACTTAACATACATGTTATATTAGTTTCAAGTGAACAATGGTAGTGATTCAACAATTCCATACATTAGCCCATGCTCATCACGACAAACACACTTCTTAATCCCCATCCCCCCCCCTGCTCTGGCAACCATCAATTTGTTCTCTGTAGTTAAGAGTCTTTTCTTGGCTTGTTCAACTCTCTCTTCTTTTTTTTTTTTTTTTTCTTACTTGTTTTGTTTCTTAAATTCCACATAGGAGTGAAATTGTATGGTATCTGTCTTTCTCTGACTTATTTCACTTAATATTATACTCTGTAGCTCATCCATATCTTTTCAAACGGCAAGATTTTATTCTTTTTTATGACTGAATAATATTCCATTATATGGAATTTCATTATATTTTATATGTAGATATATAGATTTATATATTGCAGCCTCTCTAAACTTTCTTAGTAGCTTTTTGGTAGACTTCCTAGAATTATCTCATAGAAGATAACGTTGCCTGCAAAGAGTTTTAACCTTTTTTTTTTTCCCCCCAATTTATGTGTCTTTCTCTTCCTGGTCTTACAGCAGTGAGTAAACTTTCTGGTTCAATGGTGAATAGTGTTGTCTAGAGCAGGCCTCTTGCCTTTTTACCAGGATTATAGGGCAGTAGAACAGAGCATTCAGTCTCTCACCATGAAGTATGGTATTAGTTGTAGATGTTTGTTTCAGAAAGGAAGGGTTGTTTTCACTCTGAAGCAATCAATTACGTAATATATCTTATTAATAGAATAAAAGGACAAGAGCCTTTTATGTACCTCAGTAGATGCAGATAAAAGAAAATCAGGGAAATATAACAAAATAAAAAGTTTAAACAAAAGAAGAGGTAGAGGGGAAGCTACTTTATGTAAAGTGATGTGGACAAACTTCTCTGAGGAAATGACATTGAAATTGATTATCTAGACAACCTAAAGGTCCTAATCAGGCAAAGAGAATATACATGAAGGGTAGTTCAGCATCTGGCATTGTTCTTGTCTTATTCACTTTATAATTCCGACACCAAGCACAGTGCCTAGCCCCTTACAATTTGTTCAGCTTAACAGGTAGTTGAGTGTCTTGCTTTCTTAGCATCACATTCATTTTGCTGTATCTGTCATTAAATATTATTTGAAATTATGTATTTTGATGATCACATAATATTGTACGGAAATACTATATTTCTATAATTATAACAGTTACTTAAATGCTTTCTTATTCATAGAAATGCTTCCTATCTTCATGATCCCAAACTTCTGGGAAATATAGTTCCACTGACTTGTATTTAAGACTGATTTACTCATTTATTAATATAAAACAGTCTTAAGATATTAATCTATGAGAGTAGTTTCTTTAATATTACCTTTTGCCAACTTTTATTTAAGTATTCTTTTAATTTATCTTTCATGTGATCGTGTTGGCTCAAAAAGGTTAAATAGTGCTTTAATAGAAACTAGCCATTAAACTGTTGTAGAATGTGGCAAAATATCAGACACCAATTTTGGGCTCTGGGTATTTTTCTCTTTATATAGAAAGTATAGACTCGTGAACTTCATATACCATTGCCAAGTGTTTTGTACTGCCTGAACTGAGACCACTGTAGGTGGGTTACTCTAGAGAAAAGTCAGATGTCTCTTCCAGAGAACTGCCAAGGCCCCATTTTTGTTGTAAGTAAAATATACCAGAGTTTGAATTCCACTTTAAGCTTTTACTGGTATTTTGATTTGGGGCCAGGTTCCTCATTTATAAAGTGGGATTGATGATAGTCACCTCATTAGGTCGTTTTAAAGATCATGTATATAACCTGATACACATGACACACTAGCGTGTCTGATACACACTAAGCACCCAGAAAACAAGGCTACCATTAATTACCTTTTAAGTCTCTGGTAGTCGTGGGCGTGTTGGTAGGAATGCTAGCTATAAGTGTTCCTAATGCTTCAAGGCCTCATTAGCAGATGCTAACCAGCTTGTTAATGTTGTGCCTCTGAAGATGGTTACTGATATTTTTGTGAGGAATTGATCATTTTCTTCACTGAGTATACTTGGAGTCATCTGGAGACTGTTTCTTGACTGCACGTGTCCCCAAAAAGATTTGGCCCCAAAGGTGGTATTTTAAAATACCATTAAGTTAGATCTTTTGACCTCTTGTAAGTCAATGTTTGTAGCATTCATTAATTTATGTATATAGTTATGGTTACTTTTTTTACCCTCTTTAAAATAAAAGGTAATACATTTTCTTTATTTTTCAAGAAGGAAAGAATTGCAACTGAAAAATAAACGATTAAATTCTACTTGAATTTCAGAGCTTTAGTAAATAATGTTGACAAGGGGCAAGATGGGGTTGCCAGGGTCTAGCGTCTGGAAATCCCTAAGGCCCCCAGCAGATGCTAATAGGAATACTAATATGATTGCGAATACGGTTATTTTAAAATTCACATATAAATCACTGCCTTCTAGTTATAAATAATCAGAAGTGATTATTCCCTGTTTCTCTTAGAATTCCTATCAGAATTTATAGTCAAGGCTCAATTTAAATCCAAGATTTGGGGACACCTGGCTGGCTCAGTTGGTTAAGCAGCTGCCTTCAGCTCGGGTCATGATCCCAGCGTCCTGGGATCGAGTCCCACATCCTGCCAAGCAAGGAGCCCGCTTCTCTGCCTCTGCCTGTCACTCTGTCTGCCTGTGTTCGCTCTCTCTCCCTCTCTCTCTGACAAATAAATAAATAAAATCTTTTAAAAATAAATAAATAAATAAATCCAAGATTTGTAATTTGGGGACACGACACTTGATTGGCCTTGCTCAGTTGTCTGTTTCCCCTCGGTAAAATGGGATCATGCCTTCTCTGCTCGTTTCACTGAGTTACGAAGATCAAATGAGGTCATGCCCATGAAAGCGCTTTGTAAAGCACGTAGCTTACTAATTATTACTCCAGTTTATCCTGTCAGACCTGCCCTTTTCTCACGACTGTTTGGTAGGTCACTGGTGGAGGTGACATGATAGCTCAGAGCTCTGTAATGGGCACAGCTCTGAGGAGTCTTTTACTCGTATAGGGAGTGGACAGTTGTAGGCTGTTGGTATTTTTATCCTTTAATTCATTTTATTTTACCAAAGTAATGTGTGTTTATTATAAAGAAAAAAGAAACTAGGGACTATAAATCAGCAAAAAGGAAAAATAAAAATTACCTCTAAATACAGAAATAATTGCTACATTTATTTTCATATATGTTGGAAACAAATTCAGCTATACTGAACTTAGTGCTCTGTTTCCTATTTTTATCACTCAGTGCATGTTTTATGGAATGATAGCCTATATTTTTTTATATAATATATTAGTGGCTACATAGTATCCTACCATGTAATATGCCAGAATTTATTAAACCTGTCCCAAATTTGTTATTTTACATTTAATGGCTGTTTTCTATTTTTTTTTTAACGATTAGAAATAATGTATATTGTCACATCCTTATGGCTGAATACTTGTATATGTCCTCATTTTTTTTTCTCATTATGATAAATCCTAGACTTGGCATTGCTACACAAAGGGGCATACAACATTTGAGGAAATTTAATATTTTGTAGCTTTATTAAGTCGTAATTGACATCTAATAAACTGCACATGTTTAAAGTTTAAAGCTTGATCAATTTTGAATGTGTATACACCCATGTCCAACACAGTTAAGGTAACGTCCTTTTGTAATCCTTCCTTCCTGCACCATCCCACCGCTGGATCCCCAGATAACCACCGAAACATTTTCTTTCCCTGTGGATTACTTTGCATTTTCTACAGTTTTATGCAAATGGAATTACAAACTGTGTATTCCTTTTTGTCTGGCTTCTTGCACTCAGCATAATTATTTTGAAACTCATCCGTGCTGTTGTTTATATCAATCGTGCATCCTTTTTTGTTGCTGAGTAGTAAATATCCCATTGTATGAGTATACCATAATTCATTTACCTACTGAAAGGCATTTGAGTTATTCCCAGTTTTTGACTTTTTAAAATAAAGCTGTTTTGGAGATTGGTGTGCAAGTCTGTCTCTGGACATAAGGCATTTGATATTTATTACAAATTTTGTGCTAGAAGGTTACATACGGAGTATTTTGTAACAGAAAAAGCTTAATAGGAACATCTATTTTTCCTTTTTCCTTTTTAGTTTTCTTTTTAATTTCTTTCCTTTTTTTTTTTTTTTGAAATATACCTTTGGGAGGATTTAGAATTTTTAGATGTAACTTAATTGGAATAATTTGACAGAAATTTGAAATTAACAGAGGTTAACAAGCACAAGCTAGCAACTGTAAACCTTACTCACTTGCCTTGAAACATCTACTTCGATCCAATGTATTGTCTAGAAAGCAAAAGTTACGTAGTTTCCCTTAATGAATGATCCCTATTTCATAAACTATATTCCTCTGTTAAATGACTACTTCTACATTGAACTTCAACAGAAAATATACTGGGAAAAGTTTACAGAACTCCACAAAAAATATTCCAGAATCTGGTTTTCCTTTTCCTCAGGTGCACACTAGACTGGAGGAGAAACGGGGAATTTTAAGTTTCCAGATGACACCAGAGCTCCTTTTCAACAGCCTTCTCCATTTCCTTTCTCAGAAAGTAGAGACAGATGGTGAGAATATTCTTCCTGATTTCTTAAGGCTTAATCATGGTGATTTTAATATATTTTGGAGAATCCTTTCTTAGTGATAAATTAGCTTGTAATCACCAGATTTATGTTTTGTGTTTTATCTGTGCAAATTATTTCATTAGGCACAATGTGGTTTAAAACAAACCAACAAAAAAGTCGATACTGAATAAGATACAATCCTAAGGAACTTACTGAGAAAGGATAAGTAGAGATAAATTTAATCAAGTAGTAGAAAGAGCTTAAACGCCATAAGAAAGACAAAAAAAAAAAAAATTCTATAGAATTCAAAGGACTAGATTACTTGTGGAGTGGGGTATTGGGAAGCTTGAAATTAAAAATAGTGTTTGTGTTGATGATAATGTGTTTTTACCAAAAAACAGAGAAAATGAACAGTTAATATAAAACCCGAAATAGCAATCTGATTTCAGATAAAAAGTTAATTATTGTTTTGAGGAAAAATAGAAGCATGCTTGGTTATTGTGGGATTATTATAGTCTAAGTCAATGATTACTTTTTGAATTAGGTAAAATGGTTACCTCTTATAAGGCAAATAGTATATTAGAATTTCTGAGAAGCGATAAAATGGTCTGATTAAATTAACACTAGTAAGTGGACAGCACAACAGAAAGAGATGGGTGAGTGGCTAATTCTGTGTGGATTAACACTCCTGTTATCTAGTTGAACTAGAACCTAAATGAATTTGTCATATCTTAAGCTCTTGGACTTTGTGCCTGCTTACGCCTGGGCAGAGAAGCACTCCAAATAAACTGGGAAAGGACACAGTGATTAATTATTGTGCTCATCATTCGTTGTGAAGAGTTCACTTTCAATTAGCTAGCTGAAAACTCCTGTTAGAAGAAAGCAGATAGGATATCCTGAACTTCATGGTGTTTTAATGGACCCTGATGTTTCTAAAGGAGAATGGCAACTTTGAATCAAATTTGTTCCTTATCTAAGGTGTCATATGGTTGGCTCAGTGATAATACAAATTCCCTTTTCTCTACTCTTCTGATTATATTCAGAAAACCTAGTAATTAAGTTATTTAAGCATTCTACTTCTTTCTTATTTTAATTCTGTTTATTCTTGTAGTTTAAGCAAGAAAATCTTTAAAACATTTACTTAATAAAAATTAGTTACTCATAATTATTTGGTTGCTCGTCATTCGTCACATACTCACATACTGTTTTTTTTTCCCCTAAATCAAGATTTTAAATCAGCCAGACTTTTATTTGTTCAATGCTGAGTTGTTTCATTCAGGTATAATTATGTGTTAATGACTGATAGTCTGAAATCTATTTTTATATTTGATGAGCTAAGTTGCTACTGCACCCCAATTCCCAACTTTTAATTTCACTAAAATGAAAATTATAATCATGCATATTCTTGTGACCTGCAAGATACAATTAGTTTGTTGTTGTTCTTTGTCAACGCCTTTGTTGTTCCAAGTACCGACCACCACTTTGCCAGTTGGATAAATAAATCATACATAGCCAGCTGAGAAATTTACTTAGCCAATAAGTTGTCCTTGAAAAATGGTCAGATTTAGATCTTTCTCCCAGATGGAAAAGACAGATTATTTAGAATGTACAATGAATAGTTTGGAAAGCATATACAAATGAGCTATTTGTGATCATTTTTTGTGTATATTTAAATTTTTTTCAAGATTTGAAAGGGAATATGTTAAGTATATGTTTTCCAAATTGTGTTTTGTATATGTGCTGCCGAAGCGAGCACTCCAAATTGTGTTTTGAATGAGACTCCATGGTCAAATAAATTTGGGAGAAGTTGTCATTATATAAAATATCTTTTCAGTAGGCATTCCATGAGCCAGCCTTTGACTTCTCAGTTTCCAAAAGGAGGGTCTTATTTAGACTAGTATTTGATAGAAAAGCATTTGAAGACTCTGAATTAATATATTCCATGAGGTTTTACTATGGTTTGTCTGTCATACAGCTACACTCCAAGAACGGGTATGGTCACTTTTTTTTTTTTTTTTTTTTTAATGGAAGAGAGAGAAGGGAGAGGGAGAGAGAGAGAATCTCAAGCAGAACCCACACCGAGCTCGGGAGCTTTATACGGGGCTCAGTCTCACGACCCTGAGATCATGACCTGAGCCGAGATCATGACCTGAGCCAAAATCAAGAGTTGGATACTTAACCTGCTGAGCCACCCAGGCGCCCCAGTACATCGTGTTTTTTAAGTAGAGTAATGTCCTGAATGAGAGGCCAACGAGGGTGATTAGGAAAAAAGGAGAAGAATCGGATTAAATGAATATTGCAAACCATATAAAGCAGGCGGCGTTTCTGAAGCTTCTCAGGGCCTGAAGCGAGATCTCCTTTGCTCCCCTGTCAGCTCCTGCTTTTGAACAGAAAAAGTAATCATCCCACATAACTCATAAAATAAAATCACCTTTTTCTTTGGTTTTTAGAACTCCATATTCTTTCTGTCTTCTGTTTATTTCAGAGTGCAGCATTTGTTAGCTGATTTTGGCAAATACTGATAATATTAAAAACAGTGACTGTCTCCGGTAGAATTAGATAATTGGCCATAAATCAATTTACCTTAAGTACTTGAATATACTCCTTTTCTCACTAAGTGGAGTTTTTATTACTATATCTCATGAGTTCTCACTGGGAAGAGTTCTTTAATGTATGTTTTTTTTTTTTTTTCCCTAGTTTGATTACATTGGTGATAGCTATTTCAATGCACATTAACTATTTCAAAACAGTTTTAAGTGCTAGAACTTTTCGATCAGTGATAGAAGTATCTGTATGAAAAGACAATGGCCATTACTCAGTTGGTTCTTACAGAATAGGTCACCAGTAAAGTGACCTATTTTAGTAGGTGGTAAAGTGAGTCTAATCATCTCCATGAAATGCTTTCCCCAAACTTTATAAAACATTTCTTAAAGTCATGTTTTTAATTTAAGAAATAATACTTTGAGAGGCACCTGGGTGGCTCAGTCAATTAAGCATCTGGCTCTTGATCTTAGCTCAGGTCTTGATCTCAGGGTCATGAGTTCAAGCCCCACCTCCACACCCAGCATGGAGCCTACTTGAGAAAACAAAAAACAGGGGCGCCTGGATGGCTCAATGGGTTGAAGCCTCTGCCTTCCGCTAGCTTGGGTCGTGATCCCAGGATCTTGGGATGGAGCCCCACATTGGGCTCTCTGCTCAGCAGGGAGCCTGCTTCCCTCCTCTCTCTCTGCCTACTTGTGATCTCTTCTGTCACATAAATAATAAAACCTTTAAAAAAAAAAAAAAAGAAAGAAAGAAGGAAATAACACTTTGAAAAAGTGTTTATGCAAGGTAATCAGTGAAGACTGTGGTACTGGTGAAACCAAGATCAATCCAGAATCTAGGTGAGTTATTTTAGTTGGAATTAATTCCCATAAACTAAGTTGTCTTTCTCAGCTGATGTTTCCCTGGCTTTGTGGACAACCTGGGCAAGAAAATTTGGGTGATGGGCTCAAATGAAGTATTGATTTCCAGCATTGCTTCTACCTACTCTTTAATTTCCTTTCCCACAGCCAGCATCTTGTCTCCGAGTGCATACCTCATCTGGAATGCTTGTTCTGGAAGCCTGCTTACTTAGGCCTTGTCTCCACAACTACCACATTTTCCTAAAACTTCCAATTTGCTTGTTACTTCTCTGATAAAATAATTCAGTGATCCCAATAATATAATGACCATAGGAAAGTGACAGGCCTTCCTTAATCCTAATTCACTGTTACAATGGGAACTGTTAATATAATTAATATTTTGCTGAAATTGATGTCATTAAAGAATTGGCTTTTTTAAAGTCTTTTACTTAGTACCTTAGTTGATACAACCAGCATCATTTTGAGAGGGAAATTACCCACTACACCAAGCCTCCATGTCAACTCAGGTTTTTTTCTCTCCCATGAAAATTTTCAAATGAAATAATTAAAATAATTTTAAACTGTCTTGGTAAGAGTGTCCATTCACTTTCTCTTCTTATTCACACTCTGGTTTTTCTCACTTAAAATAATTGTAGTGAACCTGATACTCTCCTTGATTCTCTGCGATGTTTGCCCTCCAACCACACGGCCTGAGGTTTGCACTTTGAAGTTAGTGTGATGCTAACAGTACAGCTTATGCATGTTATTTAGATAACCAGAATTTCCTCATTCTAGATCAGAGATATACTACATATACTAGAGTAATTTTCAAACCCTATTTATTTATTTAGTTAGTTAGTTATTTGCAGTTACTTATAGAAAGATTATTAATAGGGCACCTGTGTGGTTCAGCCGATTGAGTGTCTGACTCTTCTTGATTTCAGCTCAGGTTATGATCTCAGGGTTGTGAGATCGAGCTCCAGGACAGGCTCCCACACTGGGCATGGAGCTTTGACCAATGTTCTCCCACCTTCTCCCTCTCCCCGCCCTCTTCCTGCCCTGCCCTATATGAGCATGTCCTCTCTTTTTCTAAGCAAAATAGATGATGAAATTTTTATCTCCAGTTGTCCTGCCTCCATCCCACCATCCTGCAGCTTGTTCTCTAAGGTTCTCAAAATGCCTATGGCAAAGGACCAGTGTTTGTTTACACTCCATTTTTTTTTTTTTTAACAAATTACTGTTATTGTATTTTTTTAAAAAGCCACTATCTAGGACAGATTGGAAATGAAGAAAAAGGCCTACAAATTTACAAGTCCAAATTTTCCATCATTGACTTCAACTGATATATCATATTACATTATCGAATTCTAGAAAGTGTCATTACTCACAATTTCTGTGCCTTGAACAGAGGTCCGTTATCTGTTACTAGAAACTTAGTTAAACAAGTCTCTAAAACATCTGTGTGCTGTTCCTCTTCCCGCTGGGACCGACGCACCTCCCCCTGCTTGAAGAGTGCTCCTTAACTTCTGTTCCATTTGGCAAAGCCTGATTTTTGCTAGTCAGTTCATGCCACCTCCGTGGCAGAGTGCCTTCACTAACAAACGTGTTCCCTGCTTGTCTTCCTCCCAAGAATTTGCCCTTCCATGCTCTTTTGGCTTTGCGCAGGCCTTTTCTTACACTAGTATCTCACTGGGTTGTGGATTACGTTTTTCCTGACAGGGTGGGCCTACCAACGGCTCGTTTGTTACTTAGTTATCCTCCTGTCCCGTCTTCAGCTCTCGGCACACACCAGCTTATTTATAAATATTTGTGGATTTGTTACTTCTGGCGTGGTGAATTCAGAAGAGTAGTAACTGTGCGTCTCTAGCTTACTAATTTTCTTTTTTAAAGGTCATTTTTTTCTCCCCCCTACTCAGCTCTCCGAGACGTTTCTGCATAGAGAACAGTACTTATCTGGCATAGTTATAGCATAAATTCTTGAAAATTAGAAAGTAGAGATTTTGTTTGAACATTAAAACCAAGATGGAAGTTCTTAACTTTATTAGAGTAGACTAGCAGCAGCTCTCAAACTTTTCCCTCTCAGCATCCCTTCAATCTCTTAAATTATTGAGGACCCAAGAGAGCTTTTCTTTATGGGGGTCATATCAACCAATATTTTACCATACTAGAAATTAAAACTGAGAAAATTTGTAAAGCACAAGAATATACAAGGCTACACTCCATGAGCCATTAACACATTAGCCATGACACATCTCATGGCCCCTGGACAACACTGTTGCACACTCATGAGAGAGACAAAATGGGTATCAGATTAGGTTTTGACCTCATGCACCTCCTAAATGGATCGTGGAGACTCTGGGGATCCCTGGACCACGGTTTAAGAACTGCTTTATAGGAATTTACTGTCTAATTGCCTACAGAATATTCTGTATTTTTACTTCAATAATGTATCTTAGCTTTTGCATTTGTAGGTTAATAATTTGTGTGGGTTTTTTTGTTTGTTTGTTTTTTGGTTTGTTTTTTGTTTAGTATCTACAAGTCTTAACATAGTACCCACCCCCATATTAATAACTAGACATCCAGTGTGCTGGAAACTTATTACTGCTAGGGTGGAGATGCTCAGTCAAGAAGTCATTTTGTTTGTAGATACTTGGGAAGGTCATTTCTAGTTGTGCCCTCTCACTATACTGGCTTTCAATTGCTAGACCTTTTTATGACTTGTGAATCTCCAAATATATCTCCTGTGATGATGATTCTTCCTCCGGAGGGTTTGGAGACTTCATCATTTCTTAAGGAGTTCACAGAGTAAAGTTTGCTTCTTCTTCAGGGAAGTGAGAAGTACTCCCTTCAGAATCTTTCTTCTCTCCTTTGTTTGACCTTCCCCTCCACTTGCCTCAACCTGATCCCTGATGCTGGCTTTCCTTTTCTGAGAGTACAGTCTGCTCTCTGGCAGATAGTTTCTTGGCCCTGGTGACTCCTGTTCTTTTTTACTCCCTACCCTCTTACTTTGGCTGATACTCTGTTAAATTCTTTCTGAGGTCTTAGCAGGACAGTCAGTCTCCAGAGAATTTGACGGCTCTCTTCAAATTGCATGGGTACTGGGTCTTCCCAGAGAGTTCTGGGATTTCTCTGTATACCTTGTCAGCTGCCTGGGAATACCAAGATGGCTGCTAGTTGAGAACTGATTCCCTGAAAACTCAATATTCTTTTTACTAACAGGCTTTTTATTGTGTAATGGTGTGATGGTGTGAACTATAATTTAGGGACTTATCATTGTAAGTGACACACTAGAAGCACAAAGTTGATAGAATGTTGGGGACTTTTTATTTTTTAATTCTGAGTTCTAAACATAGTACATACTCAATAAATGTTTGCAGAGTTAATTTTGTGCTCATTAGTGTTGATGAAATGCTTCATAATATGGTAGCCTCATCAACCACGTTATGATTTAAGCCAGACATCTCTGTCTTATACCCAAGGGAGATATGCCTTCACACTATTCTGAAAAGGTACATATTGCTGCCTTCATAAACAACAATCCCTACCTGATACTTAATGAAGATTATGGTTTGAAATGTACAAAATTCAAATCTCAATGAATTCTGATTCTGACTGTTCCCTAAATTCCTCTAAAGGAGTTCTTAGTTATCATGAAACTTTGTACAAATCATGTCAACAAGATGATTTACAAATGTGGGCTTCAGATATAATAATTATTTTCATTGTTTTTTGACTTAATGAATTTGCTATTAAAAATACCCTTTTTGGGGGCGCTTGGGTGGCTCAGTGGGTTAAGCCGCTGCCTTCGGCTCAGGTCATGATCTCAGGGTCCTGGGATCGAGTCCCGCATCAGGCTCTCTGCTCAGCAGGGAGCCTGCTTCCTTCTCTTTCTCTGCCTGCCTCTCCATATACTTGTGATTTCTCTCTGTCAAATAAATACATAAAAAATCTTTAAAAAACAAAAAAACAACCCCTTTTTTACAGCACTATTTATGTTCTATAAATTGCTTTCTAAATATTCAGACCAGCCTTTATTTATTTTTCAGTTAATTTTTTTCTTCAACATTCCTGCCCCTGTCATATTTTGACCATATTTTCTTCTCTGCACAAATTCATCCCAATTTCTCCCCTCCAAGCCATCAACGACTCTACAACTTCTGTTTTTGTTTTTGGCATGCATTTAATCATACCATTGCCTGTAAACCTTCCACTGCCCACCAGATAAAGGCTAGCTCCTTGGCATGGCCTTGATTCAAAGTCCTTGGTCCCAATTGCATTTTCAGCCTAATCTCTAGTCACACTGGACCACCCCCTTCCTGTATCACACTCAGCTCTTCCCTGCCTATTTATGTAACCCAGAGTGGCGCCTTTCTCTTCTCCCTGGCCAGACCTTCCTTGTTTTTTAATGATCACGGACCATCACCTAGGGCACACGTATCTGTGAACGGAAAACCTAGTTACTGCTCACTCTGCATCCTTAGAGTTCTTTTTTTTTTTTTTAACACCAGTTTTCTAGCTGAAGCATTTAGCACAGTATATATACTCTTTTCTCCTTTTGCACAGGTACTAAAGAAATTCACATGTATGGTTCACTTTCATGCGTTATCTACTTACCTAGGTACTGCTTTACCCTTTTCCTGTCCCATTCAGGAAAGCCTATCAGAATTCAAGTTAGTGGGAGTGCCTGGGTGGCTCAGTGGGTTAAAGCCTCTGCCTTCAGCTCAGGTCCCCATCCTAGGGTCCTGGGATAGAGCCCTGCATCTGGCTCTCTGCTCAGCAGGGAGCATGCTTCCCCCTCTCTCTGCCTGCCTCTTTGCCTACTTGTGATCTCTCTCTCTCTCTGTCAAATAAATAAATAAAATCTTAAAAAAAAAAAAAAGAATTCAAGTTAGTGAAAGTGTCCTTGTTACTCAGCATAATCTTCAGTTTACTTAGTCTTTTTTTTTTTTTTGAAGGGCATGATTTGAAATCTATTGAACCTTAACAAATTCTGTACCTTTTACTAAATGCTCTTTACAACGAATTATGATATACCTTATATCTGATGATGACAAACAGACATGTTACAGGTGCAGAGATACTTAAAATGCAGTATCTTAAAATCAGTGTTACAGTGTTTGTTCCCTTAGACTATTGGGAGCATAGCTACTAAATTAAACTTTGAGAGCATTGCCAGGTAAGACTCACACCCTGTGCTGGCATTGATACTGATTTTTTGTAACAAGCCTGACATTGCTTTGTTTAAAGTATGTTCATTTTCACTATTCTGATTTCTTCCTTTTAGCAGTGTATCCATCATGTTAGATATAAGAAATTTGTAAATATATGATGTAATTTTCTTTACCTGTTGTAATTGTGGTGAGCTATATGTAATACGTATGAAGCTTGCAACTTAACCAGCTAGAAGCTTATTCTTAAAAAAAAAAAAGAGAAAGAAAGAAAATTCTAGAGATTAACGTTGATGGAAATACTTCCTTACTCTTAACCTATGACTGTTCTGCAGATCTAAGAGCAAACAAACAGAGCTTTAAGTTTTACATTCACTACACTAAAATGCAGGCAAGAAGAAAATTGACCCAAATTCTTAAATAAGTGCAGTGGGGAGGTTTAGTTTTGAGGACTAATAGCTGCCCCATCCTTTGTGATTGCTTGCTTACATAATTTGTTATGAAAGAATGCTTCTAGGTAAACCATTTCTCCAGAAAGCTTGTGATTTGTTCTGTTCTGCTTGGGAAGGGTTAAGAGGAGACAACATCCTGTCAAAGACCTTGTTTTTAATTTTGCCTCTCACACTGGCACAGATCCTGCTAAGAGCAGCCCAGATTAGTTCGGAAAACCTTTGAAGAGATTTAAGATGTCCTTCAGCCAGTTTGAAGGTTTTTGTCTTGCAAATCCAGTACAAGGGCGCCTGCAGGCATCTCGACCCTTGCTGTGCCGCTGATGCAGCTCAAGGTCACACTAACCCGCCCTGTGACATTCAACAACAAAAAAAAATTATGCGGTGAAACTGCTTCAGCGTTTAGCCAACCAACAACTTCCTTTAGTGAGGAACTGAGGAAGAAGTCTTTTTTTTTTCCCCCCTCTTTTTCTTTTTTTGGGGACTCTGTGAATTTTTTGCTGTAGGAAATAATCCCGGATTTATGGTGTGTGTGATGACAAGGTCATTTCTTAATTAGAACACATGTAAAGAACAAAGCTAAATGGCTTCAAAACAGCTTTGTAGTTGATGGAGAGGATTTAAATTATTTAAAGAGATAGTCACCCATGTATGATGGAAGCTGAATTCTAAAGGCATTAACTCCTTCATTCCAGTCTACTTGCCATTTCTTCCTTTGAATTCTTACGTTTGACTTGAGAAGGTTGCCTTCTGCACTAAAGCAAATGTGTAAATGCCCACTTTTTAACAAGGTGAAATGTAATTTACGAATCAAATTCTTGGGTAAACTTTTAATGGAGAAGTTTTCTTCCCATGACAGTTCCCTCCTGGAAATTTTATCCAATGACTTGATTTAGGAGCCAGGAATTATGAACTTTTCCCTCTGGCAACCGTGATTTATTTATAATGTGTTGGAGGGGATGAGCGAAGGGCTTTTTATTGCCTCACCTTGTCTCCCTCACTTTTGCCCATTTGTGATTTAGAATTCTAGTTGAGCAATTGGTCCCTGCTTCTTTAGAAATCGTAGCACAGATTCATTCAGGTTTCTCAACTCTCAAAGAATCAGTATGGGAAGTTACATGCTTTTTCCTAAGGGAAAGAAAAAAAAAATAGTGTCAGTTTAAAGTGGACTTTCAGAAAGTTGTTTCTAACCATACAGAACTTTTTTGAGGCACAACGAAACCATGTCCATGAACACTGAGCCATACTGGATTCCCTCTCCTTTGTGGGGCTTGTTTGCCAATTTTGTTCCTCCTTTGTTGCCTTGCAGTGTGAAGTAGCAAAGACATTCCTTGGAGAGATCCAAGTGAATTAGCTTCCTATGCTTGGGACTTAATGCATATCACACCTAATGCAGAATAAGCCGCGTAATTTATAGTTGGTTTTTTAGATACATATCCTACACAGAAGCACACCCTGCAGTTACTTCTCTGTACACAGAATCACACCCTGTACAGAAATTTAACATCGGCGTAATGATAGCCACATCACAGTTTTCTCAGAATTCATACCCGGTTACTCTCTTGGAGACATTTCCCTGTGAGTGTGATTAAAGTAGAATCAGGGCAAGCACTAGGTGAAGAGGGATGATGTTTTGAGGGTGATTATTTGAACTGATATTTTAGATTTTGTGGGCCACACTTAAATTGAAGTTTGAGGCAATAGCGTGACAGATTGTTTAAGAACAACTTAGAGTTAACTAGACTTACTGTTCTGAAGGATTTTCTTCTAGTCAAGAAACAGTTTCTTTGGGTCTTCCCTGAAAAGTAAGAAGGTATGTGTTCTTTGAGGTTCTGGGTATTTTAAAGGATTTTAGGTTTACAGAAAGAAAAAGCTAGAGGGAAAATCTATATGCAAGAAGATGGTCCGTGTGATTCTTCCTGTCCCTGCCCTTGCCTGGAGTCTGCTGTGCCCTTATGTCATGTATGACCCAGGCTCACCTGCTAGTAATTTCTAATTCACTGTCCTAATTCATCGATTTGTTATCACTAATTGTTCTTCATTTACTTCTGTGTAGTTTCCAGTACCTAAAGGGTTGAAAGGTTGCTGTAATTGGCACCCGCAGCTGCTCTTTCTTTTGACAGGGGATAATTTTGCAGCCTATGCTTTGTGTGACAGCTGCCTAATTGGGCATTCTCCCCTTGTAGCAAGCCTGCCTCCTCCAGCCTCCCTGCTGACAAATGGTGGTGGATTATAGATGAGGACACGCTGACCCATTCGACCTTGCTGAGACAGCGGGGAGGGGCCTCCTGCTACTTGAGGGAAGCTTTAGGTCATTTAGAGGACAAGGTCATGAGCCAGGTGGGGAAATGACATGATATCACATGACAGTAGCCTGATGACATGGTCAGTGTGTCAAGGACAAATGCATCAGTATTGATTAAACATTATTGCAAACATTATTGCAATACTTCATTGAAGGCCCTAGTATTTCTTAATTGTTCCTGCTGCCTTGTTTTTTTTTTTTTTTTAAAGAAAAGTGTGCAAAATAGGACATGTTTTCTAGCAGTGTTAAAGCATTTGTGTACATGAAAATAGATCTGGTTTAGGAAGCCTCCTGTTAAGTTTCTTTGATGATCTAGAGTGTTTTGTCCCTAATTATTGCTTTGTTTGCAAGTCCTCGACTGTCAGTACTTTTGAGGAGTTTTTTGAAAATTAAGGCAGGCAAATTAAAACGGTAATATGTGTTGTTAAAAAAATATTTATCAACTACTGTCATCACCCTAATCAATGATTGGCTTACCTTTTCACATTTTGGATAAAAGAAGAATAAGCCAAGTAAAAATGCCCCATAGAAAGGAACCTCAGTGTTTTGAATTTAGGAGCTCAAAATTACCACTATGCTACTACCATAATTATAAAGTTTTGTTAAAAATGTTTTCTAAATAATTTTGAGACCTGAAAAATTTTTTTTTAAATAGCTTGTGTTTATACTTCGTATGAAAACTTTAAGATAAATGAAAATCTTTTGAATATCTCTTCACTGTTGGTAATGCACATACTTTTCTTGAAGGAGTGGATGTGAGCTATTACTTTTTGGTGCAAAATTCTAAGAATCTTTGCTGAGTCCGTTAACCCTCTGTTAATACTTGAAAGTATAAGTCCATGTAAACTGTACTGAATAGTCCAATTTAGAAAAATGCCATGTTTAAAAAAACTGAACAGTATAATGCAGAGAATACTGATCATGATTCTCGTTTCTGGAAAAACGTAATTATTGTTGGGTACTGTTGGATCTAAGCCCCCAGTCCAACAGGAGGTAATTTTATGCTCCTGAAATTAAAAAAAAAAAAGAAAAGAAAAGAAACTATCAGTGGTAAAGTGTGATGAATTAGTTCACTGAAGTAGACACATCTGTATTTTCATGGCATGTGCATGGGTGGGTATGTGTGGGTGGGTGTGCGTGTGTGTGTGTGTTTCATTTTGACTGTGCTGTGCATGTGTTAGCTGCTCTCAAACCCTGACTCAAGCTTGGTGGAGGTTTAATCCTGTGCCCTTGTACACGTAGACTTGATTAGTAGTTGTGGTTATCTCAGCAGAAGACATACCGCCCTCCTCCTAGTATTGGTCGGGACCCGGGCATTGGGGAGTCAAGGCAAAGGAGAAAGAAAAGAGATTTTACATTAGTATTCTATGAAAGCCTTACTGTCTGCAGAACAAATTGATTGCTCCGGTGTACCTGTGCTTGGCACCACTGCTGTGAAGGAAAGGTAGGGTTGTAATCTGTTTTATTGTATTACATATTGTGACACTCCAGGAATATTTAACATGCGCTCTTTCTGTGGCACGTGCTTTAAGTGTAAGTAAAGAAAAAGGAAATAAATGAATGGAAAGTATGCAAGAACAGTGGGCTACAGCTTTGTTTACTTCCATCCATGAGAGTTCATTCGAGTAAGATAATTTTGCTGAAAGCGTCACGAGGAACAAACCCTGATTGATAACGAAACCCTGTAAAGTGTTCTGAGGCACTAATCTGCTTCACTGCTTGAAACGTGTCAGGCAGAGATGAAATTCAAGCTAATATTGTAAGATTTTAACCACAAAATGAATGGGAGAAGTCATGGAGAACCTAGTTGGTTTAGGAAATGATTTTTAATTATTTTCAGTATATTACCTTGTTAAAGGTCCTACATAACGTGGTGCAGAGAATAAGAAAAGAGATTTTCATTTTAAAAAAAAGAGGTAATCACTGTACAGCCTTAACTATATTAAGTAAATTAAGAAATGTTTTATTTACTTTATTCTTTTACTGATTTCATTCATTTATATGAACATTGGACTGATTCTGTTGTAGGAAATTGAAACATTTTTTCAGGGTTTTTTTTAATTATGTGACTGTCAGATAATTATAGTGTAAAATTTAGGGTTGTTTGGTATGAATTCAATAAATGTTTTAATATTTCACAAAATGGTTGAAATATCTGTGATTGGAATTTGACCCCTTGCCATTTTCAGGCATTCTTGAAATGTTGTGGCTGTACTTTTGAGGTTACGTATAAATCTGTACTGTGAAGGGGAGAGGAGAAATTCCTCTTGTCTGAGCCTCTTGCCACATGTGAACTGCAAGTGCCCTTTGCCGCCTCTGTCCCCATCCTGATCCTTCGATTAGAATCAGAACCTTGATTTCGGTCAGAGAGGAAGCAGAATAGCTCAGAGATGAAAGGAAAGTTGTTTTCCATTGTTTACTACAACATTCCTGAAATTAGTATATAGCTTTACAGTTTTTAGGTTGCATTTCACTTCCACTTAAATGTGTAATTGTTCTGCATATCTAATTTTAGTTTTATATCACAAAAACATCCTGATACAGAAGATCAGAGGTCTCGGACATTGGTCTAGACTTGCTCTCAGAGACTTTTATAGATAATGGGTAAATGGAGAAATATTTTTAAGCATTTGTTAAATAACAAATACAAATATACCAAATCCTGATGTGATTAAAATGTAAGGCTTTATTACCCATGAAGAGAAGGGCTGTTTTCAAAGAACTTTTAAACTTGATGGCAAATTTAAGACGACTAGAGATGTTTTCAGAGGAATATAAGCTATCCAAATGATTACTGCTGTACTCTTATGTACTTAGTTCTGTAGTTGTTTTCCTATTGAAAAAATGTAAATTGAGATAACGTTGAGGAAAAATAAACCATGGCACTAAGAACCAGAATATATTCCAGAATAAAACATCTTTTAAACTTTCTCTAGTTCTAATTTTAGTTTTTAGTTTTGTAATTACTTCACAAACTTTAAAAATTTTGGAATCTTTCACCTTCTCAAAAGAAATTCATGGCATGTGTATATATAATGTTCAGCCAGCTCAGAATGAGAAGATAGAGAAGGGGATACCCAATAAAAGAAATTGGTCTTTACGTTTTCTTTTCTTTTTGTAGTTGTTATTCTTCCCCTCTTTTGGTGGAGTGGGAGGTTGGTTTTTTTGTTTACCAAAGTACCCGAAATTCTTATTGTATCTGGCACATAATAACTGCTCAGTAAATATTTCTTGGTCAAATGAAAAAAAAAAAAAATGCTTAACCAATCCATCCCCCGCCCCAGCACACACACTTTAGATTTTCCTCTCTCGTCTATTTACGGTTCCGTTTTTACAGTGCGGACTAGAATGAGTACTTAGCGTCAGCTTCTCTTCTTCTTCTTCTTCTTCTTTTTTTTTTTTTTTTTTTAAGATTTATTTATTTATTTATTTATTTGAGAGAGAGACAGTGAGAGAGAGCATGAGCAAGGAGAAGGTCAGAGGGAGAAGCAGACTCCCCACGGAACTGGGAGCCCGATGTGGGACTCGATCCCGGGACTCCAGGATCATGACCTGAGCCGAAGGCAGTCGTCCAACCAACTGAGCCACCCAGGCGTCCCTCAGCTTCTCTTCTGAAAGTACTCTGTGTTGAAGGAATAGGGACTCATTGTTCTAGAACCAACCTAGGGATCGTGTTTATAGAATTATCTGACGGTCAGAGTAATTCAAATGACTGCTTTATCTTGTTCTTCCTCTGAACACAGGACAAGGAAGTATGAAAATCAGAACTGATCCGTGATGTTGAATTTTTTAAAACTATGAAATCTGTTTCTTATTTAGATTCATTTTGTGAATCTAGGTACATTATGCTTATTAATCAATATCAACAAATTACACTGAACATCCAAGGAAACTGCATGTTAACTTGGGTCAGAGATTTCTAGGTACATGAAACATATGGAGAAGACAAGCATTTGGCATGTTATCATGACTATTAATTTAGGCCACAAAATAAAAGTCATTCATGAGGACAACTTTGAATATGTGGGTGACAATTCTCTAAGCTCAGTTAATGAGTTAATGTTTTCATTAGTTGGTGTCCATTAGCTCAGCTTAGACCAGAGTTTTTGAGTTCTAAGAACCTTAGAAGTCAGTTAATATAAAGCATACATTTAACAAATGAGAAATCTTATAGCCACAACAAAATTGAATTCATTTCCAAATAGGATGTAAATTAAAGCAAACTGTTATATCATTTTATACACACATATTTGTGGATTGCTCCCAATGAATGTGGACACCCTATATTTCTATACCAGAAAGAGTGAGAAAATATTGATATTACTAAAAAAGACATTAAAAACTAGGGAGAAAACCTTTATATAAAATTATAGAGTGTATAGTAGAATAAATCTGTGAAAGGTACTGTCTCAAACATGTAATATCTGTTGTTATATAATAATTTATGGCAGTGTTTTCCTTAATAGTGTAATAATGGCTGAGCAGAGAAAGAGAACAGCTAACAGAGACTCTTGTTGGGTAATAGGAACCTCCAAGATGGAGATCCCAGCCTCGCATGGTCTCCTTGAAGCATAATTAAATGCTGAATTGACAAGTTTGCGAAATATTCTGATTGTTCTTGGAAATATCGGACTCGTGGGGATGGAGTTAGGGTGTGCAGATCGGTCCCAGCAGTGCATGTCAGATGAGTATCCAAGTCATAGAATGAGAAAGTCTGTCCAAAATGTGTGCCTGATAAGAGTAGACTCGCCTTCATCTACCTGTGCTGAGATTTATAACCTCATTTTATTTTTAGCAGAGAAATAAGTGAGGAACTAGAGAACTGATGGGAAACCAAACTGGCCAAACATGGAAGTAGTGGAAAACTAGTAGGCATTGGAGGTGTGGTTTGAGGACTTGGCTGTCTCATGCTTAAAATTCAAGTTTATATAAAGCTGACAAGTCAGAGGAATTACAATAAACTGTTCCTAAGCCTTTCTCTCCCGTAAGTAGGGTGGCAGGGGGTGGGGTGGGGAATCTCCATTCTTAGCTCTTTGATTCAACAGTTGGACAGAGCAAAGTTTACCAGCAAACTGTTTCACATCTCCAAACCTCAGTTTGCCCATCTTCAAAATGGGCATTATTAAAATATCTACCTTTTGAGGTTATTATAGTGAAATGAAAGGACTCGTGAATAGTGCTTGGACCATTATAAAATTATCTGATCATTTTTTGTGTATAGGGGCTTGTGTGTCTCAACATAAGACAGCCTTGCCCTGTGAAGATGTATTCTTTATGCTACTATTGATAACAGAGGCCCTGACAAGATAACCATAATACAATGTGATAGAACTTTTGGCTATTTTAAAATAAATGATATAGTGTTTTATATGCAGTATAGTGAAGCTGTATAAATATTCTTATTCCCATTTTTTTTTAACCTGTCCACTTAGTCTCAGATTTCAACATTAAAAAAAAAAAGGTCTGTAATTTTATATTATTCCCTCTCAAAAATACATACTGGTTAGTTATGTGGTATTTATTTGCATTGGCTGTATTAAAATATGTATTAAAAACTGTGCATAATTTTCAATGACCACCTTCCAATGTAACTGTGTAAAATGCTGAAGTAAATCATGGATCTCAGTTTAGAATTACAGCAAATAATTTAGAAAATGAGAAGCTAGAGGAGATAAAGTTTAATTTGGTTCAATCTTAGCTAAAAAGTTTAGTGTTCTTCCAGTGACACTTGTAGTTTCCACACTTTTCTTTTCTCCCTATAGTTGTAGGATCTACGTAGCAATTTTAAGGCTTTTGTAGATCTTTAGGGGATCTAAGTGTACCAACATGAATGCTAAATAAATTGCATTTAACACGATACTTTCTCTGGAAGGCACAGAAAAGAGAAATATTAGAAATCCTTCATGATCGATCTGAGTTTAAAATTTAACTTTTTCATTAGGTAGTACTTATAATTTTAAACAAAGTGATTATTTCTTTTGATCTTTATAAAATCATAAAAATCAAAGAATTTCTTAGTGATACTTTTTAAAACGTCTTTACTTGTCTTACATGATAAATTATTTAAGTGATTGTATATGTATTTCTTATGCTGCAATTTGTTATTCAGTATGAGAGTTGTGTGGTCAGAGAGAAACTAAGAATATGTATAGATCCCCACTTACTCAGCAAAAATTCAGTGTCTCTGACATGCCTGTGGCAAACAGAATAAAACTAATCCTTGTCCTGGAACAATAATTACAGCATAGTGGTCAAAGACAGGCGTTAAACAAATATTTAAAAAGCAAGGAAAAGCAAGCAAGAAAAAAAAATTACAGAATGAGAGAAATCTTAAAACAACTGTGTTTTCTGGGTACTATGCTAGGGCGTGAAGCCATTGGAAAGAGAGGGGACACACAGACTGAGTTGGGGAAGGCGGCAAAGGAGCTGTCAAAGGAAGAGCCTTCTAGGAGAAGGGAACCTCATGAAGCGGGGGCGGGAAGAACTGCCTGTTCTGGCACCAAGGGAAGTCCATGTAGCTCAAGTGATGCTGTCCTGTATGGTAGCTGCGAGCCACTCAGGCTTTGTTGAAATGGAGATGCGCTCCAAGTGTAAAATATATGTTAATTTAGAAGACTTGGTGTGATGAAAAGTATATAAAATAGCTTAAGAATTTTCTGTTGGTATCAAAATATTTGGGGTATATTGGGTTAATAAAATTTATTCAGGTTGGCTCTACCTTTTTTTTAACTTTTTAAAAGGTATGGCTACTAAAAAAATTTAAATTACATTTTTGGTTCTCATTATATTTCTGTTGGACAGCGGCTTAGTAGGGTATAATGAACAAGGAACTAAATGGCTTGAGATAAAATTGGTTCGATTCACCAGAGCCAGGTTATACGGGGCCTTGCGGGCCACAGAGAAGAATTCAGACTTGATTTGAAGTGAAATAGGAAACCATTATGGGTTTTTAGCCAAGGGGATTTACCTTTCACAAAGAGCATTGGCTCCAACGTGGAGACTGTATTGGAGGGGAGCCAATTAGGAAGCTCCTACAGTAGGACACACACACCCAGCTAACGCAGTTATCACAACAGCTGTCAGATAATGTTATATAAGAAGTCGTGTCTGTAATCGTAAGTGAGTTTCTCAGTCCTTCTGATGGAATTTAGAAAGCTGTAGATGTTAGACATGGGTTTAGGTTTATATGTGTAAGAGTTTTCTTTTCTCCGTGTTCATGGAATATTAAAATTCTTACACAATTAAATCTCTACCAGCTTCCCAGAGCACTGTAATTCATGGAAACGGTAATACCTCAAATCACGTATAGCTCTAAAGATTTTTAAGAGTTTTGACAAACCTGAAACATTTCTTAGTACTTTGTGGTTCAAGGAATTACTTGCTGATATGGTGGAAGCTGCTGACATCGTGGATGGGGCAGGTCTGTCTGTGCAGCCTCGATCTCAGGCTTAAGAAGCTTCATCAGACTGGACGGCCTTTAATCCTCCGGACTATTCTCCTGGTAGAGTTTGTTCTCCCTCTTGTGCAAAAAGACGCCGGAGACTTAGAGTAATTAAGCAAGCTGCCAAGGTTAGAGGGTAGTAAGTAAGTTTCTGGCCTGAACCTCCGATCATTCAGATAGGGGTTGTGATTTCCTCTTATCTGATTGCTCCTTTTCTGTAGTGTGTGTGTGTGTGTGTGTGTGTGTGTGTGTGTGTGAGAGAGTTCGATTCATCATTCGTTTTTTTTGGCTCAGAAGCTGCATTTGTAAGGACCACTGTTCAACTTACATAATAACATGGGAATGATTCATAACTTTGGCTTTTTACTGTTATTCTGTGATGGCACAGGTTTTAGATTATTTTTCATAGTTTTGAAAAAATGTAAGACCTGTCAATATAGTTCGGGGTTTTAGTCATTGTTTGTTTTTTGGGTTTGGTGGGGTTTTTTTTGTTTGTTTGTTTGTTTTTGTGTTTTTGTTTGTTTGGGTTTTTTTTTTTTTTTTTTTTTTGCCTAATTTTGGGGAAAGAATACAGTTTATTTACCATAGAATCTGCTTCTGCTTATGAGTACTTACAGGATACCAGCCACAATACTATGTACTTTGCTTGTTTTATGTCATTAAATCCTTTTTACAGCCTTATTTAATAGGTAACATTATTCCCAGAATCCCAGAAAAGTGGCTATCTGAACTAAGATTCAAAGCCCAAATTCTTAGTTTCGGTATGTTACCCATTTTTTAGGTATATTTGAAACAGTTATCTTCTCAGTATCCCTGTTATGAAGCATTTACACTGTCAACAGTATTTTTCACTGTAAAAAGCAAAGGTCAATTAAACTTAAGTTTGTAAAAATCACAGTTCTTGGGGCACCTGGGTGGCTCAGTCAGTTAAGCGTCTGCCCTCATTCAGGTCACAGTCCTGGAGTCCTGGAGTCGGTCTCCCCATCAGGCTCGATGTGCTTCTCCCTCTGCCGCTCCCTCTGCTTGTGGTTTGTCTCTCTCTCTCTCTCTCTCAAATAAATAAAATATTTTTTTAATCTCATTTTTTTAGAAAATTGAAGTTGATGCAGGTGTTATCACTGAAAAGGCTGATACTTTTCAGTAAACTAAAGGTTTTATTTCCTTTAATTAACTGAAAATGGGGGGGAACAGTTAAGGCAGCACTTATGTTCTCCCTGTACAGCATAAAAATCTAGAAGTTTGCTTTTAATGGATGATCTTACAGAGAATAGGATAGTGGAGTCAGTAGGACCAATACGTGATTAAGTGATTTCCTATCACTTAACATACCAAGTCACAATAAATACATGTTATGTGGTTCTACTTTAGATTTCAGATTCTGTTAGATAGCTATGTCTTATTTTATAAAAGGTTCTTGAAAATACTTGAGTATCCAAAACATTTACAGTATAGTACTAACTTACTTTAGTTTCCACTATATTGATTGGTTTTGGAAAGGACAGATTTTGCCTAACTAATATAAAATTATGTTAAAACAATTACATAAATTATCAGCAGTATCTACTAGAGAGATAAGTAGCACAAAGAAGGAAACTACGTTAACATTTCTTCAGGACTCGCTGTGTTGGATGTTATATATACATTACTCAGTCTTCACAACTGTCCCTTTCGATGAGTTGATACCCTACATATTAAACTGAGGTGCAGACAGATTTACCCACAGTTGCAGAGCTAGTGGATGAGCCCCAGTGCCCCTGTGTTTAAAGCTCGCAGTATGTTTTATAAATGAAAACTGGAAGGAATTTTTGATGATACGAATTGTTTGAAGATGTAAAACAAGCTCTTTCCAAAGTGAACTGCGGAGAATCTGACTCTTAAATTTTCTTCATTTTAAAGGATTGGCATTGAAAGCTTTTGCGATTAAAGTGGTATCTAGTCCTGTGAGTAGCCAAGGCAGTGTAACAGTTCATGGAGTTTAGTTTCTCAGTCCTAATTTTTTGTTGTTACTGGTCTCCATTTTTTTTTTTTTTTAAAGATCTTATTTATTTACTTGACAGAGATCACAAGTAGGCAGAGAGGCAGGCAGAGAGAGAGAGGAGGAAGCAGGCTCCCCGCTGATCAGAGAGCCTGATGCGGGGCTCGATCCCAGGACTCTGAGATCACGACCCGAGCCGAAGGCAGCGGCTTAACCCACTGAGCCACCCAGGCGCCCCCTGGTCTCCATTTTTGTTGGTTCCATCCAACCATCTTTTGTCCCCAGGCCCATCACAGATAACGCAAAAGTATAAAGACTTCATAATGCAAAACACAGAGGTGATCTTCTGCCATTGTAGAAGTGTTTTTCCTGTTGGCATTTCTTTTAGCAACTAAAAACTGGTATTGAACAGATTCGAAGGAGGTTTAATCATTTTTTTCCCTTTTCAGTCATAATTGTGTACTAAGAAGATTTGACTAGTAGCCACTATCTGATGACCGTTTTTCTTGACTGTGTAGTTAAAAGTAGAAATTCAGGGCACATTCTTACTCAGTTTTGTGCCAGTATGCAGGTTTTAATGTATAATTTTATTCTTCAATTTTGCTGGTTATACACAAGTGCATTTAGTCCCTTTATTCTGACATGTGTTCCAACCAGTTTTACTTCATAATGTTTATACTCTTGAATAATACAGTTAGAACCAAAATATGGTTCAATTTGGGGACTTTTTTTAATACATCGTAGATATTTTTAGTATATTGAAGGGTCCCCTCCCCTTCCCTTTCCTGTTTTGTGTCATTCTTCTAGAATTTTGGAAGGAATTCTCTTAGTATTCCTATAGTGCATACCTCTTCAAAGGGTGAAGGGGACACTGTACTTAGGAAGACAACTTTGGTAACTATTTTACAGCAAACCTGTGTTTGCAGTTAGACTTTTTTTTTTTTTTTTTTTTGGAAACACTGAGTCTTTTCTTTTAAAAGTTTGAATGGTATTCTCTTATGTAAATGGGTACAGAAACTTATCAGCCATTTCTGTGAGTGGATTTTAAACCACTGTCCTCACTCAAGCTGAATTTTTAAGTTAAATTGTTTAAGTGTTAACCTTGCCTCTGGAATTTATTTCCAAAATAGACTGAGTCTCTTTAGGTACAGTAGTGCATTCGGACTAGAGGAGAAAACATTCGTCAGAGAAACAGGGGAAAGCAAGGGAGAGGAGGAAAAATTCTTGCAGGAAAAGAATCCTGGATGCGGTTTCTTACCGTCTCAGATGTTAATGGACAATATTTATAGTTTCTCCCACTTTAATACTGGAAATATTTTTGGCAAATCTTTCTCACATGCCTGGGTTCTAGAGTGTGTTGTGGGGAGAGTGAAAGGAGTAATGCATACCATGTTTACTCTGATTATGATATACATAGAAGAGTACATTACCTTTTTATTCTAGTCACTTTTTGAAAATTTGGTACCCTTTATGCAAGTATTTGTATTTCCTTTTGAAATCCAGGGTAATTATCTCTAAAGCTCAACTGCAAAACAATTGGAGTGACACTTACAAAAGTCTCCCTTTTGTGAGTAAGAAGGAAGATGAAAGAAGATATTTGATGCCATCTAGAGTAGGAACACATATATACTTACCCCCTGAAAGGAGCATCAGTCCTAAAAGATGGAGAAGAGAAAGAAAGGCAGAATGATTGGGCTTAGCTGTACTAAGAACATTCTCAAGGAGGGCTTTAAAATAAGAAGCTAAAATAGCTAGAGCCGAGGGAGATGAGATAGAATCTTAAACCCGATCTTGTTGAGCCTTCTCCTTTTAAATGAGTAGAGTGAGGCACAAAGAGATAAAAACACGAGGTCACTTTTTCCCCCCCTTCAGTATCCATTGTAGCTCCAGGGTTCCAGGAATTGGTCCCGGTGGCCAAATTCAGTATCTTCTGCAGCTGATCGTGCCCTGGTCCTGTTAACAGGAAGAGGCATTCTACGTGATGTGCAGGAAGGAATCGAGGGAGAAGTAGTCGGAGAACGGTCACAGAGGAGGAACCTTCTGCCTCTTTTCTTATTTATCCCACCATGGAGTAATCGTTCTTTCTGACTCTTCCTTTGGACAGTTAGTGTCAAAACATTTTGGCCGAGGCTGTAGTCTAGGATCAGAAGCCACCAAAGTTTATTTAAGAATTGGAGGCAGGTGGATATCCATTAGTTGACAGCAGCAGATGAAACAAGAGCAGCATCTGCAGCCCTTAGGTGAGCCTGGGCTTGCCTGAGCCAGGGTAACCCTGGCTTCACTAGCGAAGCTTGACTGCAGGCACTACCCAGTGTGAGGCTGCCCACTGTTAGATGCTGTACCCATGCCCTATTAGAAATAGGGGCGTATGTTTTTAGAGATGGTAGAGGTTAGCTGAATCGAGATCCCTTCATCTAATATTTTGCTATCGAGCCCTCTGAGCAAGAACCATCTGGTCTTTATTTGCTTGCCAACTTCAAAATAACCCATCTACCCACCCTTCGTGCTTGGTTCTACTTTAGGAATTCATTTTCCATATCCACTCACACATACAGCTTGAATACAAGTGTCTTCCTTAAGATTTTATCACCTTTGTCTGATTCCTACTGTAATTCCCTGGCACAGACCCTTACCTTTCAATTAAGAGAAAATACCCAGATTTGTATATTGGGTTAAAGATATTCCCTCTAAGCTTGCCTTCCCCCCCCCTTCCAAACATTCGTTTTCAATGCCTTAAAAGGTTCAGGGGCCATCATCTAGGGCTTGGACAACCCTAGTCTTAGTCATAGTTAGGCATTAATACCTGCAGTGTTAACTACGAATAACCCACCCTGTCCCACTCCCACATCCAGTTCCCAGCATAGAGAATGGGACTTTCCCGTGAACCCCAGGAACCGTTGTCGCTGTGAATACCTGCAACATTGATGAGTGAAACAAGTAAAATTAATTTAAGACTTGAGAATTAAGCCTTAGGCTAGTGGTGCTAGAACCAGGATTTGAACGGACTTGATGGATGTGAATCTGACCTTGAGGTCTTAGGACCTGCTCTTGAGGTTAATAGTCCAGATTTGTTGTCATCTTCGCAAAATTACAAAGTAGAAGAAGTCGGGATCGTGGAGAAGGAAATGGGCTATGTGTGTTCTTTCATGGTTCCCTTTTTTCTTGATTGAGAGGAAGACCAGTATTCTGTTGCCTGTGAAAAGAACAGTGGGTCTTTATTTCCTTTCCAGTGGCCATGTTTTAGATGAATTGCTTTCATTTCGAATATGAGAAGTCCATTTAAATGTCAGAAAATATCAGTCCCCTTTGCGCACGCACATGTATGCACACACACAATATGTAAGTTCATGTAGATTCAGTAACTTCAGAGTCAGTTAAGCTGCTTGGCGGATATGAAAATATTTATCTACTTTCAAATTTAATAGAGTGGAGGGAAAATGATAAAACAAATTAAACTGTAAAGTTCCTCAACATCAGTAAGTTTCACACAGCTGCAGGGATAACTTGACGAAAGGACATGTTCAGCCAGATGGCCTGCGCTGGCCTCCTTCCCATTCCTGCAAAAGATATGTTATTCACTCCCAGGGTAACTCAGGGAAAGAGCTGATTATGGAATTAAAACAACCAATGTCCAATTAACCCCTGTTTTGGTCAATGTTTCCTACACAGTTTGGATAATTGGCATACTTTACTTCCATCAAGGGAGGCAGCTGCTTTATGGGTGAGTTCAAACTCCTGGGAATAAGGAATTTGAAATTCTGTTATCAGCTCTGCCCCTACAAACCAAGTATGACCTTGGACAACTTACTTACCTCTTCGTGTCATCACATTTCCCCATTTGAAAATTGGAAATACATGTTGCTCTCAGACCTTCCAGAGGGGAAGGCACTAGGAAAAGTAAGGGAGAGTGTTGGTATATTGCAGATAAGACTGTCGATAAATGGTACAGTAGTAGGGGCGCCTGGGTGGCTCAGTGGGTTAAAGCCTCTGCCTTCGGCTCAGGTCATGATCCCAGGGTCCTGGGATCGAGCCCCGCATCGGGCTCCCTGCTCAGCAGGGCGCCTGCTTCCCTTCCTCTCTCTCTCTGCCTACTTGTGGTCTCTGTCTGTCAAATAAATAAATAAAATCTTAAAAAAAAAAAAAAAGATACAGTAGTATTATGTAGTATAATTATGTAGTATAATTATGTAGTATTATTATAATATTATGTCCTGGTTGCACAGGACAGAGGCCCACTCAACACATGTACGGAGGCTTCACTAGAGACATGCAGTCAGTTCAGGAACCCAGTGACAAGAGTGCGTTGCACCTCCTTGAAACTGGAAAGCCATTCAACAACTCCGCACTGTCTCTTCTTTCTTCCTTTTGCTTTCCTCGTCGTTGCTTCTCTGTATGCGCCTCCTTCATTCCTCTTTTCAGCATACTGATGCCTCGGCATTGTCATCTGTGTGTTGTGGCCTCATTAAAGCAACCCAAAATGAAGGTTTTCCATCTCACTGAATTTCCCATCCTAAGAGAAGAAATGAATCAATCCAGTTTAGGCAGGTTCCAAACGTCCCCACATTTCCCTGTGCCCTGGGGACTGGGAACAGATACTTGACGAAAAAGGTCTAGGGCAGAAAGAAATGAGCGCTATCTTTTGTACCTAAACTAACTCTTTGGTTTATGAAAACATGTCTTATAAAATATTAGAAAATTAAGGAATAAATTAGCTAGGTTATTCAATTATTTTATAGATACACAGCATTTATTTATTTATTTAGTTTTCCAGGATATTTAGAGAGTATGTTAAAGCATTCAACAGATAATTTTGAGTGTCTCTAATCTATTAGGCACAGGATACAAACACAAAAGACAATCTCAGTTCTCAAGGAACTTTATGTGATGACGGGCAAATAAAGAAATTTTTCTTCTTTTTGCAAAGATCTGGTGCTACGGCCATGACGAAAAGAATAGTTAACATTAAAAAATACCCGATGTTGGGACGCGTGGGTGGCTCAGTGGGTTAAGCCTCTGCCTTCGGCTCAGGTCATGGTCTCAGGGTCCTGGGATTGAGGAGCCTGCTTCCCCATCTCTCTCTCTCTCTTTCTCTGCCTGCCTCTCTGCCTGCTTGTGGTTCCTCTCTGTCAAATAAATGAATAAAATCTTAAAAAAAAAAAAAAAAGATGTTATACTAAAGTGTTTTACATGCGTATTTCATTTAAGACAACAGCTTCATGAACGTTGGGAACCTCACACCAGCTTTATGAGGTAGATACTGTGATTCCTGTTTTCCAGCTAAAGAATCTGAGCCCCAGGATGGATAGGTGACCGGCCAGAGTCACCTGCTGATGAATGACAGAGTCAGGAATCCACAGAATTCTCAGAACCACTGTGCTTTATGGCCCTTATAATAAAAACCAAGAGACAGGACAATAGAGACAAGATTTGGGAGTAGAAAAAGTAATCCAAAGTTTTCAGAGTGCTGTAAATGTATTTGCCTTACCAAAATGTTTCCAAATTCACTTACGCTCTACTGGGTGGCAGTTTTACATGCTAATAAGAAAGGCTAGAACCAACTTAGGTTTGGATGAGCTACTTAATGGCCTGTTTAACCACTCACTCAATTGCTCTTAGCTTTACTACCTTTGTTCATTAAAATGTGAATGAGGATAATATACTATTAACCAACCCCGTAAGAAGAAATGAAGGAAATATATCTTGGTATTTCATTGGAGGAGATGTGGCTTAAAGCACTTGGGGAAAATCAGGGCCTTTTTAATTTAGAGTAAACAGCAAAGGAGTCCACAGTTTGTAGCAGAAAGCCCCCAGGAGCTTTTTAGACACTGCTTTGGCCAGCCGGAATATGTAAAGAATTGTATCTTTGGGGCACCTGGGTAGTTCGTTCAGTTAAGCATCTGTTCAGGTCATGGTGTCCGGGTCCTGGGATTGAGGCCTACATTGGGCTCCATGCCCAGCAGGAAGCCTGCTTTTCTCTCTCCCACTCCCCTGCTTGTGTTCCCTATCTTGCTGTGTCTCTCTCTGTCAAATAAATAAAATATTAAAAAAAAAAAAAAAAGACTTGAATCTTTATAGCACCCACCACAGACTGGAGCCTGAGAACTTTTGTCTTCTTTTGTTTGTCTTTTTTGTTAGACTCCTGTCTACAATGAAGTTTTAACTCTCTTACCTAGAACTTAACGAAGTGCTAGACTTAGTGGAATATGGCAGTTCTTTTCTCCGGACTGAAGGATAATTGCAGGCTTAGCCGAGTTTTCTGAGGCCTCTACAGGACCAGCCCTCAGGCTAAAAGGAGACAAGAGGATAGCCCAGTGTAGGGAAGAATTTTTATACTGTTGCACTTGTGCAAATGTGAAACAAATTCTCTACGTAATAGGTAACCTTTACTGAGTGCCTGCTCTGTGCCCAGGCACTGCACTGTGCACTCCGACTAGGTTTTTGCACATTTGTAAATAAAACTTTCAAGAGTAGTTAACTTGCTTAAAGTCAGACAGTTTACTAACGAATTGATAAGAATAGTTTGCTAGGTGGAAGAGCTAGAAATTGAACCCAGAGCTGTCTGGTTCCAAAAGATAGCACCTTGGAAGACAGTCCATGGTCACCAAAGGTTTTGGGGAAAAAAAACTAGACAATCAGAGTTAGTAAATGGGTTATAAAGGAGCTTAAGCATTCTGTGGAATGATTGGTTAGGCAGACCTTTCACTTCTCTTTCAACCATTAAATTCTCATCCTGTAGTGTATGTAGAATCAATTTGCAAGACGTACTGTTAGGGAAATGATAGCCAGAGGTAGAGTCATTACAAGAAAATAGGTTTCTCTTTAGAAAAATTAGCTCTTCTACCTATTTTATACAAATTCTATAAATTTGTTTTCCCGATATTATGCAGACTATGATGTTGGTCAGTTTAGCTTTAAAAAGAAGTCATGAGTCCAAGTGAAGAAAGTGCCAGGAAAAGAAAAAAAATTATAATGAATTGACGAGAATTTGATTAGAAAGCTCTGTATCTTTAAAGCCAATGACTAAATAGCTTTTGGAATACATTAAGGTATGTTTTGTTTTTAACATATATTTAGGAGTGGTTTACTGTACATTTTAGAAACCTTGAGTTTTCAAAATCTTATCCGTCTACGTCAAAGTTAATTTTTTGGACCCATGTGACTCCCTTGCCTCCTCAGACCTGAGACACATTATTTAGGCTTTAACACTATACCAGGAAGCAGGAAGAGACCTGAAGTTTACCCCTTCAGCATGGGTCAGAAGAGTCAATGTCCTGATTTTATATCACTACCAACAGCACCATGCAGATAGGGCGAAAAGTAGAAAAGGCACAGCAGTGACAGCTTGATCTCCTGCATCAGTATTCAAGACCTGCTTGGATAATATTCGTTTTTATTGAATTGGTTATTAGTTCTTTAGTTTTTAAGTCTTCAAAAAATAATTCAATTACTTTTATGTCCTCTAATTGAATGACTTTGGTAGGATATTGTTTTTATTTAGCCAGACATAGTAAAATCTCACACTTAGAGCTCTAAAGGTTCAAATGAAAAAGATTATCCTAAGAATAGTTTTGACAATTTGATTTCATCTTTATCACATCATTTAAAGGGTTCAAGTTCTTTATGATGATTATCTGTTTCAGTGATTGATCTTTAAAATGGGCATAGAGAAACAGTTTCTCAATTGTGGTTGATACAGCTGTGAATTAAGGTTAATTCATAAAACCTTTCTTTTCCCCAGTTTGTCATAACTGTTTTTTAGGATTTGGTATGTCTGGCTTTGGGAAATAAATCTTTCAATGTATTAACTTCATTTCTTCACATATCTCCGTCATATGAAAATTTAACAAAATAATATTATAATGTTAAATAGGTTTTAATCAATTTTCTGTCAAGTATAGAGTACAGTTTGAAGGGGGAAATATGATAAAAAGCTTTATGATACCAGTATTCTGAAACATTTTCCCATTCTAGATATAGTCTGTGGGCATATTAGATCTTATAAACCTTGACTGGGGAGACACTAATTAAAGGAAATTCAATGAGTATGATCAGTTTTTATATATACATATGTATAAACATGTTGAAAAAGATGTTCCTGTGAAAACTAAAATCTTCTAAATAGATATATATTTCTAAAATGTTTAAAAGTTGTTTTTTTCTAACAGAATACTAGTCACACTGTCTTCCAAACATAGAACTTTCTGCATAGGACAAAATACTTTATTACTCCGTAATTTTGTGATTTATTTTTTTATAACTTTATATCCAGAATGAAGGGGAAAAGGATATCTTGAATTCAGAACCAAACATTATAAATAGAATTATCATACCATCTTAAAAACATTTTTTTTAAAGATTTTATTTATTTATTTGTCAGAGAGAGAGAGAGTATGAACATCAGCTTGGGGGGCGGGGCAGCAGGCAGAGGGAGAAGCAGGCTCCCCACTGAGCACAGAGTTCAATGCAGGACTGGATTCCAGGACCCAATGATCATGCCCTGAGTCAAAGGCAGACGCTTAACCAACTGAGCAAACTAGACCTCCCATATCATCTTAAATCTTAAAGTACTTTAAAGTTATGACAGTGGGCCCCTCATTTTACAGACTCAGATTCCAAGAGGCTGACTTGTTGCATGTTCTACTAGGAACACTACCTCTGCCAGGTGCTGGGACATGAGGATGACAAAGATGTAATGCTTGTCTCTAAGTTGCTTACCCTCTAGTTGAGGACCAGGCATAAACAAATAAAATACAATTTTGCAATGAGATGATTGAACGATCTACTGAGTGCTGTGGAGTCCCAGAAATGGAAAACTATCCTCAGCCTCCAGAGTTCGGGGAAGGCTGTAAAAGGAAGGGGTACGTCCTCAGCTGAGGCTTACAGAATAAAAGAGGTGTCTTATTCCTTTAGCTTGAGAGTAGGCAAATGGGGCTTATTTTATGATTCAAAAATGTATTACCTGATGCGTTATAATGTCTGATACATTTCATGAGACGAGGATGATTGATTGTAGGGACTGTGTGGGTGAATGGGGGAGGGGCACTGAGTAGAAGGTTCTTGACTCTCCATCCATTATTCTCCCATTATTATGTCTTATTCATGTGTAATGACAAGAATTTAAATATGAAACAAATAATTCATTTTATAAATGCCATAATTGAAAATACAATAAGGACCAAACAACCAAGCAAAATATAAATAGTAGAAAGTATTGATGTAAGGATTTCAATCGTTGATGTTAGAGTTGAACAAACTACTAAGCATAGAAGTGATCGAAATAGTGCATATGTGCCACTCCACATATCATCATTCTGTCAAAAAAAGAAAAATGATATACATGATACCCTGAGAATCTCCTAAAGCTAGAGTGTGTGATTTTTTGATGTAGAAATGTTTTAATTTCATTAAGTAATGCTAATGGTAGATAGTAGTGGTGGTTTTTTAGGATCTTAATTGCTGAAGTCAGAGTTGTTCTGAAATGTCTTTGGTCTAATGAGCGAAGTCAGAAAAGCCCTGACTTCTATTACTGCTGTCCTTCTCACTTCTTCTCCAGCTCGAGAGGAGCCTCTTCTAAAGCCTCCTTACTACCCTGCCCCCAACCTGGGTCTGTATTTGTGGCTGAGTGTCAGGTACCCCGGCAAAGGCCACAAGTAGACTGTCCCTGAACGGACTGAACAGACCCGAGACCTGGATAGCAGCTCAGCTGGAGCTCACACTGGTAGTGACCGCCTATAGTCACTGAGATGATTGCTGCAAACATTTGCTTACGTGCCCAGTGAGCACAAGACAGGTTGGAGGAAAGTATGGGTGGCAATTTCTTCAATAAAAATGAAACCATTTAAATAAATAGCCTGTTGACGGTTGGTATGCCAGTAGCTCCATCTTCCTAGTTGAAGAACGTATTTAATGTTACCCTTTAATATTTAAAGACAGAAATTCTCCAGGTACATTGTGCATACTCTCGTTTTTTGTTTATTAATCCCCTGGGGTGGGACCCTGTTGGCTATGGACATCTTTTCCTTACAGATACCATCATTATGTCTGTCTGCCCAGGGATTGTGTCTCTAGTGATGTTTCTCTGCCTCAGGCTGACTAAAATCTTCAATTAGGAAAGCTCTGTATTCTGGGCCAACACAGGCAAGAGTGATATTGTGATGTTTACCGTTTCTGGAAAATCAAGTCAGAGTTCATGGACCTTTCATAGCAAAGCAGCACTTTCATCCACGCAGCATGTAAAGAAGGATGTTAATTGGTGAACTGATTAATTGATAGATGATCCTCTAAATAGACATTAATAGTGTATTTTATAAGGAACTTTACTTAAAATAAATGTCAGTAGATTTCTGTGATCAAATTTTGATATACTAATTAGTATCCATTACTAGTCATTTTACTACACCCATATTCTTTTTCTGCCTGGTAAAGGAAGTTCCACTTTTTGTGGTATTTCATTGGATACATATATTTTTTATCTTTCTACTTTGTATCTGAGAAACCCAGTCTTCCTACCGTAGTACAATTCTGGTATTTTCATTTAAACCTATTTAATTATCAAAAATAATTTTGCAAAATGAAAATCTGATCATTGAGAACGTCTACATGTACATACATTATAATTTACAAATTATATAAAACTATAGCAGGTGATACTGGATTTAAGAAGGAAAGCTTTTATAGTATGAATCTACCCCCAAACCACTATGTGCCCTTAAAAATGATTTCTTTTTTTTTTTAATAAGTTTTCTTTTTTTTTTTTAAAGATTTTATTTGTTTGACAGAAACCACAAGTAGGCAGAGAGAGAGAGGGAGGCAGACTTCCTGCCAAGCAGAGAGCCCGATGTGGGGCTTGATCCCAGGACCCTGGGATCATGACCTAAGCTGAAGGCAGAGGCTTTAACCCACTGAGCCACCCAGGCTCCCCAAAAATGATGATTTCTTGATCAGAACAGGAACATTCATCACATAACTCTTGGTTCATAAATGTAATTTAATATAAATTCAATACGTTGTTTGAACAGCTAAAACAAAAGGCATGGTTTTGTTAGATAATATATTCCACTAAGAATCACTTTTATTGCTGTTGTCAGTAACAAAATTTTCTTCTTATAATTTGGAAGTTATCATGGAAGACTTTGGATACGTTCTAAAATTTTTCTGGTTCAACCAGTTTTTAGCAGTTAAATCTGTGTATTTGGGAAGAAGTGGCCCAATATTGAGAACTATATGATTAATTTCCATTTCAGCTGGTACAAAGGCATGAAGGGTCGGGGACCAGGGAATGATTCAGGGACCTGCAAGTTAAATTAATTTCAAATTGTCACATGGCAAAGATTGGTAATAACAAATTAATATGCAAGCATACACATGCACATACATATATACAAGTTTCTTCTCATGTTCTGTGATCAGTACAACATTTTAGACAGAATATGCTTTATAACAAAAAGTGCACAAAGATCTTGTCTTCATAGATGGGGAACATTTTTAAAACAGAGTGTACCCTGTGAGTAAATGCAGAGTATCTGGTAAGTGTACTTAAAACCTCAGGAGCTTTGATCAAATGCCAGCTGTTACATCAGTTCTGTTGGTAATCTTTCTTACTGATCTGTGACCTTGACCTTGTGCTTGTATCTGTATGTCAAATCTATTTTGGGGATGGGAAGACCATAGTTGAATTTAATAGGATTTATGCTACAATCTCAAAGGATGTCCTGGGGTATGTGTGTGTGTGTGTGTGTGTGTGTGTGTGTGTGTATACATAATACATACACATGTACACACACACACACACACACAAACACACAGTGTAAACACTTAATTCTAGGAGAAGAAAGCACCATTTTTCATTATACTTTACATTTTGATAGGGATTGGAAAATATACTTTTGAAAACGAATAGAAAGAAAGCACCAGTTACTTTGAAGAGCTCTTTAAAAAGGTTAATAGAACCTATACCTTCTATTTATTTTATATTTAAGCACTTTTTTCCCACATTGATGTGCTACCAAAATAATGTGTCAGTGAGTGTTTTGTGTTTCTTCAGAGAAACTGTTGTTTCCTCAAGAACAGTAGGAGGCAGTGAACAGACATTAATATTAATGCTAAATAAACATCGTATGTATTCTTTATCATATAATGATTCTCTTCTAGGTTTTTAAAAGTTGTAGTTAGAATTCATTTTAGCTAAAAGTATTCTAGTTTTCTAGCTAATGCAGCCCAACATCCAGGAAAGCATTACATTTTTGGTATAGAAATTGGGCAATCCAGCTCTTTCTCTAGCTCCTTTCATTCTGTGAGCCTTTTTTGACTTAAAAACCTCCAGCTTTTTCATCTTAATTTCTATTTAAAATAAATTTTTTAATAAACTGTAGAGGCAGAGTAAAAGGGATAGTGGATTTTATTGAAATCCTTTTATTGAAAGCCTTCAGAACAAAGAAGCTCTTTATTTTGCTGTATCAGTTATAGGGGATATCTGTTTCTGTCATCTGGACAAATAATTGTCCTCTCTCTCATATGCTTTTATCTACGTTATCAAGGATCCTAAATCTTTAGTATTGCATTTTATGTAGTATGTAGTCACTGTGAGATAAGCCAAAACTCCAGTTTGAACATTAGCTCATATTTGGCTTTTAAATAAATATCTGTTTGAAATTCTGTGCCCCCCCAAAGACAAAAGCGAAGATAAATAATTTGGGGGGTATTGGATGTGCCAGGTGTATGGCTCTTTGAAAATCATTTCCTTCCCTCAGAATTAACTAAAAAGACTATAACACATCTTAGGACTATTTCCACAACTTTATGATAAGATTATCATCTTTCTGATTAAAATGCTGTCACGTTCATCAACTACAATTTGATAAATTACTTGGAATCAGAGAAATAAAATTTTAGAGTTGAAGAGGTCCTCAGATACATGTCCTTCTATTAAACACTTGAGTAAGTCAAGCACTAGTGTGTCCTGGGGAGTCTCTTTGAACAGGGAGTGTGAGTGACACTATTTTACTCTTATGGAAGCAGCTGACAGCAAGTTAAAGCTGATGGACTTGGAAGTTAGGAGCAAATTTGGCCTTGGGCAAAAATATGTAAGTCCTTCAGGTTGCGGTGCAGAGCAATCTGGACACCTGCTTTCCTCACTACAGTGTCAGTGACTTCTGTTAGCAATCTCTGAAGACTATTTACATTTAAAATGAGAATGCCTGGGAGAGGGCAAGAAGCTCTTATGTTCTAATTTAATGTTGAGGCCCCCAGTAGCGCAGAGTGTTCTTAAATAAACTTATTTTCCTAGTACCCATCAAATTGTACAACCACACATCTGTCTTTTGATGATGATACTACTACAGGGAAAATTACTATCTTGGGATTCAAATTATAGCAAAGGACATTAACAAATATTTATTCCTTTTTTTCAATGAGAAATAGATTCTGATAAGTGAAATTTCAGGCTTCCTTTTTGACCATACCCTTTTTATTCCCCCTTGAAATGGCAGCAATTGAATGTTTCTTTCACTTTTTGTTCCTTAATTTTTTTTTTAAACTGACTTTTGCCCATTTCTGCCACTAATTTATTATGCTTCTCTTATAGCGGGGGTCAGTCTTTTAGATTTAGTTTTAATAAAATGATAGTTATAATAATTAAAAGAATAACAAATGATATTTACAGTTTTTTAGATGAAATAACTCAAAGTTTTTTAAATGTTTACAAATACTTAGAATTCCTTAGTTTTTCCAGTTTGAAATAATTGACATACATTACTATAAGTTTAAAGTGTACAGCATAGTGGCTTGATTTACGTATATTGTAAAATGATTACCACAATAGATTTAGCTAACTTCCATCTTCTCATATCAATACAATTTAAAAAAAAAAAAAGAGAAAGAAAAGGAAAAAAATTTCTTCTCATGATGAAAACTCTTAGGATTTACTCTCTTAACGAGTTTCCTAGATAGCAAACAGCAGTGTTGTTTTATTTTTGTTTATTTCTTTAGATTCTACATATAAGTGAGATCATATCATATTTGCCTTTTTCTGTCTGACTTAGCATAAGAGGCCGTCCCTGTTGTTACAAAATAGTAGGATTTCCTCTTTTTGTGGCTGAATAATATTCGTGTGTGTGTGTGTGTGTGTGTGTGTGTGTGTGTACACAGCTTTTTCCATTCACCCATCAATCCGTAGACACTTAAGTTATTTCTCTGTCTTGTCTCTTGTTGATCATGCTGCTCTAAACAGGGATGCAGATCTGTTTTCAAGTTAGTATCTTTTTTTGCTTTGGATATAGTCTCCGGAGTAGAATTGCCAGATCATATGGTAGGTCTATTCGTCATTTTTTGAGGATCCTCCATACTGTTTTCCATAGTGGCTGTACCAATTTACAAACACACCAAGAGCGTACAAGGGACTTTTCTCTCTACACCCACATTGGCATTTGCTCTCTCATTCTAACAGGCATGAGGTGATGTCTCAATTGTGGTTTTAATTTTCATTTCCCTAATGACTAGTGATGGTAAGCATATTTTTTCCTGCATCTTCTTTGGAGAAATATGAGGACTACTCAAGTCTTTTGCCCTTTTTTAAAATAGGTTATTTGGGTTTTTTCTATTAAGTTTGATGAGTTCTTTAAATTTTTTGGATATTACCCTTTATCAGATATATGGCTTCCAAATATCTTTTCCCATTCCATAACTTATCTTTCCACTTTGTTGATTATTTCTTTTGCTGTGTGGAAGCCTTTTACTTTGATATAGTCTAATTTTTTTTTAATTGCTTGTGCTTTGCTTTATTGCTGGGTGTCATATTCCAAAAATCATTAACAAGACCCGTGTCAAGGAGCTTTATTCTTATGTTTTCTTCCAGGAATTTCATGATTTCAGGTCATACTTTAGTCTTTAATCCATTTTTGTGAATGGTATAAGACATGGGTCCAGTTTTATTCTTTTACATGTGACTATCCAGTCATGCCAACACCAGTAACTGAAAAGGCTATCTTTTCTCCATTTAGTATTCTTGACTCTTTTGGCAAATATTAGTTTATTTCTGGGCTCCAGATTTTGTTCCATTGGTCTGTTTGTTTTTATACTAATACTATTTTGGTGATTATAACTTTATAGTATAGCTTAAAATCAGAGAGTGTGATGCCTCCTGATTTATTCTTCTTTCTAGCTGCCCTCCCCTGCCCCACTGCTATTTGGTATCTTTTGTGGGTCCATATAAATTTTAAGAGTGTTATTTTATACTTCTGTAAAAAAAAAAAAAAAAGCAATTGGACTCTCGATAGGAATTGCATTGACTCTATAGGTGGCTTTTCGTAAAAATAACATTCTAACAGTATTAATTGTTCCAGTCCATGATTACAGGATACCTTTTCATTCATTTGTCTTTTTCCTTTGCTGTCATCATTGTAGTTTTCAGAGTAGAGATTGTTCACTTAGTTAAATTTATTTCTAAGTATTTTATTTTTGATTCTAGTGTAAATAGAATCAATTTCTTTTTTAGAAAATTTGTTGCTAGTATACAGAAATACTACTGATTTTTGTATGTTAATTTTGTATCTTGCAGCCTTACTGAATTTATTGATTGCATCTAACAGACTTTTGATTGGTTGAGTCTTTAGGATTTTCTTTTTTTTTTTTTTTTAAAGATTTTATTTATTTATTTGACAGATGGAGATTACAAGTAGGCAGAGAGGCAAGCAGAGGGGGGTGAAGCAGACTCCCCACTGAGCAAAGAGCCTGATGCGGGGCTTGACCCCAGGACCCTAAGATCATGACCTGAGCCGAAGGCAGAGGCTTAACCCACTGAGCCCCTAGGATTTTCTATATATAAAATCATTTCATCTGCAAATAGAGACAATTTTTGCTTCTTCCTTTCTAATTCTGATATCTTTCATTTCTTTTTCTTGCCTGATTGCTCTACCTAGGACTTCTAATACCATATTTAATAGTAGTGGCAAGACCGGACACCATTGTCTTGTTCTTGATCTAAGACCAAAAACTTTCAACTTTTCACCATTGAGTGTGTTGTGAGCTGGGGGCTTGTCACATATGGCTTTTATTATGTTGAGATATTTCTTCTGTGCCAAATTTGTTAAGAGTTTTTGTCACAAATAGATGTTGAATTTTGTCAAATGCTTTTCTGCATCTAGTAAGATGATCATCATTCTTTTCTTTCATTCCATTAATATGATGTGTCACATTAATTGATTTGCTGGTCTTAAATCATCTGTACATCTCAGGAATTAGTCCCATTTGATCATGGTAAATGTTTCTTTTAATATGCTGCTAAATTTGGTTTGCTAATATTTTATTGAGAATTTTTTTTATCTGTATTCATCAAGGATATTGACCTGTAGTTTTTTAGGTTTGGTTTCATTCTGTTTTGTTTTCTAGTAGGGTCCTTTTTTCTGGTTTTGTATCCAGATAATGCTGGCCTCAAAAAGTGAGTTTGTGAGTGTTACCTCCTCTTTCATTTTTTGTAAGGGTATGACAAAAATTGGTGTTAATTCTTCTTCAGAGTTCAGTGAAACTCACCAGTGAAGCCATCTGGTCCTGGGCTTTTCTTCATTGGGAGATTTTTTAGTACTAATTCAATCTCCTTACTAGTAATGTCTCTTCAGATTTTCTATTTTTTTCCTGATTCAGTCTTGGTAAGTTGTATGTTTCTAGAAGTTTTTCCATTTCTTATAGGTTGCCTAGTTTGTTGGAGTATAGTTGTTGATAATAACTTCTTATGATCCCTTTCATTTCTGTGGTATCAGTAATGGCAATATCTCCCTTTTTATTTATAGTTTTTGTTGACTTGAGTAAACACTAATTTTTTATTTATATATAAAGACTGTAGTCTTTACTTCTTAAGGAAGTCCCAGGACCCTCAATCTGAAATGTTATTTTTTTCTTTCTTGTTCTGTGAAATTTAGTGTTGAGTTTCATGTATTATAACTTCTCATTGGCCCTTGGTTTAGAAAGCTTAATCTCATACATTTGGAAGATGTTTGGTGTTATGTCCTTTTGATAAATTTTAATAAATATAAATCTTGGATTTTTGTTCCCTTTTCAACTTTTAAAACTTTCTTTCAAAGTCTCACCTTAGAGAACACCAAGAGTTTTCTTAATTATTTAGCTTGATTTGTATTGATTTAATGGAAGTTTCAATAATAACGACTTTGGAATCTTCCTAGTACTCAGATATTTTTCTTTAAATGCTTAGTGAAACATCTTAATAGTTTTCTTAGCCTGTTGGGTGAAAAGCATTCCTAAAATAATCTACAGTGGAAATTAGGTAATATTGTCCAATAGGAGTTACTCTTGAATGTCACATTTCAGTAGACTTTCAGTTACTTTTGCATTTTGAGGAACCAGAGCCAAAATTTAAAATGCTCATTAGAGTGATATTGGAGAAGTATCTTTAAATTCAGTACTCAAGCAGGTATTACTTGATAATGGAGAAGAGAGTGGAAGAGATTTCATGGAAACAATTGGAAGTCATGAGGTATTCACTAGACATAATTTTAAAACCATAAAAAGTGAATTCATAGGTGTTTAGTCATTGAAATGTGTTTCTAGTGGAGAATTTGATGCAAATAAGATACTGAATCCTTTACAGCTGGAGGAAGACCTTTCTCATAATTTATTTATTGTCAATTAAAAGTAGTCACACATGCAAGAATTCTATTAGATTCATCTTTCATTTATCCAAATAAAAATCTGTTTTGCCATTTTAAAAAGTGCTTAAAAATTCAGTAGATTTTTCCCTTTCCTTAATAAGCCATTACCAAATAGGGAATACAAAATGCATTGCAATGAAAATAGTTTAACTACTTCAAAGAATCAATATAACACTCATTTGGGAACTCTTAACATGCAAATTATTTACAACCATCTTATTGATTAAAGTTCTAAAAAAAAAAAACCTTAGACTTCAACATAATTTCATATTTTTCAGGTACTTAAAGAAAATGTAGCTTTAAAAAACTACACTCTGAATTCACACATTTTACTAGATAGACATTTAACTAAACTAACCTATGTGTTGAAACTTGAATCTTTCCCTAGTTTTGTGCATATGGTCAAGATTCCATGGACTTCTTTAATAGTTTTTTTTTTAATCTAACAATAATTTTTTTAACCATATGCTAGCTAGAGCAGTAAAATGTCAACTTTATAAAATTTAAAAGATTTGCATGCTTCTAAATAATTTTCAGTTAATAAAATGAAGATTCAGTTTATAATTTTAATGTTATAAAGTAGTTTTACATGAATTTTATTAAATTATCAGGAACTGCATTAATCCTTGATATACTGTCAAGCAGGGTTCTTTGGATCTGGTGTTAGTTTTTGAAACTTTTTTTTTTTAATATTTCTATCTAGTAGGAAGGATTATATTGCATGTCTTTAACTCTTCTTTTAACATTTTAATCAATGTGTTTTTAATAGGAAAAGAACAGTTATCTTGCTGTTACTATATGTGCCAAATCAAAGATATGTTACAGAACCTTAGTGACCTTAATTTTCCCATACCATTAAGTATTTTGCCATTTTCTGGTCTTGAGAATTAATTCATTATTTATTTCCAACTGTGCCAAATAAAGACTAAAAAGAATAAGCCAAGAGAAAATAATGGAAGTGCCTAGAATGATGATGCAGTAGTGAAATAAGCCATCATTATATCATCTTCAGTTTCCTTATCGCATAGTCCATTAATTCTGTATCATTTTTCATGAATGTTTAAAAAGTCTGGAGACACTGTCTTTGTAGTCTTCCTGTTCTAAGCCTTTAGTAAACACAACGGAAAATTCAGCATTTTCCATTTTCCATCTATAATGTCAAAGAAAAGAAAGTTAACCTGGGAAGATGTTCCAATTAGATGAATCAGGGGATGACTGCAAAGAGAATGATGAGTAGTACTCCACACATGAATGGCGATGGTGACATTGACCGTATAAGCAACAGCTCTCACGTGGTCTTCAGATGACAACATCCTCAATGAATTTTTTCACACTCAGGAATCAGTGAGTGAACAATATAGTCCAACGTTATAGTTCTTTTATATTTTTCCAGGTTTATTGAGGTATAATTAACATGTAACATTGTGAAGGTTTAAGGTCTACACTGTAGTAAATTGATATGCACATTTTTGCAAAATGATTACCATAATAAAGTTAGTTAATACACCCATCACCTCACATTGTTCCCACAACACTATAGTTCTAAAAACAAAAAGGAAATACAGTATTTCATCTGGTCAGTTGACTTCAATAAGAAGGGCTTCATCACTCACTATTTTGTGACAAGAACCTCAACTGTTCTGTTTCGCTCAAAGGAAGTATGACAGTATTTTTCTTTTATGATGTTGGTACATCCAAATTTATTTGAAATGATCGTTAAGTAGACAAATATTGAAGGCTGGTTTGTAATAAAAGAGATCAGAAGAAAAGAGATGACATGGATATGAAATAATTCATTAGGTTGGTCATTATAATTGGTGTTAGTAAGTCTAAAAATAAAAAAATTTACGTATTTTGCAATTATGAAACAAGGAAGATTTCTGTCCTCTTGTCAGCGTCATTATGAGCTTTCAGAGTTCTCTAAAGTAACACATTTTGAATTATACAAGTACAAAAAGAAGACTCGGAGGTGATGATAAAGTTTACCCCTTAGACATGTACCAATCTGGAATTGGTACTTAAAGGATGTTTCCCGGTTCTTGCAGGACAGTTGATGAGCTGTCAGTTACCATTATCTTTCAAAACCAGGAAGATACAGAATTAAGAATGTGTAAATTTTTACTTAAAATTCTGATTTTTTAAATATTATCCCTTCATTCCTACTCTATTAACTATTCATAAATGGACTTAAATATTAGTAAAATGTTTGTTGCACTTAGATGGTAATGGTGATGCCTATTTTTCTTGGTACACTGAGGGTTAAACAAATCCATTAAAATTACAAAGAGCTGATTTTGATTTAGAATGATAAATCTAAAATGAAGATTAAGTCACCTCTTGATATATTATAAAAGATTACAGAGAGCTTTTTTTTTTTTTTTTTTTTTTTATAATTTTTTATTTTTTATAAACATATATTTTTTATATACATATATTTTTATCCCCAGGTCTGTGAATCACCAGGTTTACACACTTCACAGCACTCACCAAATCACATACCCTCCCCAATGTCCATAATCCCACCCCCTTCTCCCCAACCCCCTCCCCCCGGCAACCCTCAGTTTGTTTTGTGAGATTAAGAGTCACTTATGGTTTGTCTCCCTCCCAATCCCATCTTGTTTCATTTATTCTTCTACCCACTTAAGCCTCCATGTTGCATCACCACTTCCTCATATCAGGGAGATCATATGATAGTTGTCTTTCTCTGCTTGACTTATTTCGCTAAGCATGATACGCTCTAGTTCCATCCATGTTGTTGCAAATGGCAAGATTTCATTTCTTTTGATGGCTGCATAGTATTCCATTGTGTATATATACCACATCTTCTTGATCCATTCATCTGTTGATGGACATCTAGGTTCTTTCCATAGTTTGGCTATTGTGGACATTGCTGCTATAAACATTCGGGTGCATGTGTCCCTTTGGATCACTACATTTGTATCTTTAGGGTAAATACCCAATAGTGCAATTGCTGGGTCATAGGGCAGTTCTATTTTCAACATTTTGAGGAACCTCCATGCTGTTTTCCAGAGTGGCTGCACCAGCTTGCATTCCCACCAACAGTGTAGGAGGGTTCCCCTTTCTCCGCATCCTCGCCAGCATCTGTCATTTCCTGACTTGTTGATTTTAGCCATTCTGACTGGTGTGAGGTGATATCTCATTGTGGTTTTGATTTGTATTTCCCTGATGCCAAGTGATATGGAGCACTTTTTCATGTGTCTGTTGGCCATCTGGATGTCTTCTTTGCAGAAATGTCTGTTCATGTCTTCTGCCCATTTCTTGATTGGATTATTTGTTCTTTGGGTGTTGAGTTTGCTAAGTTCTTTATAGATTCTGGACACTAGTCCTTTATCTGATATGTCGTTTGCAAATATCTTCTCCCATTCTGTCAGTTGTCTTTTGATTTTGTTAACTGTTTCCTTTGCTGTGCAAAAGCTTTTGATCTTGATGAAATCCCAGTAGTTCATTTTTTCCCTTGCTTCCCTTGCCTTTTGCGTTGTTCCTAGGAAGATGTTGCTGCGGCAGAGGTCGAAGAGGTTGCTGCCCGTGTTCTCCTCAAGGATTTTGATGGATTCCTTTCGTACATTGAGGTCCTTCATCCATTTTGAGTCTATTTTTGTGTGTGGTGTAAGGAAATGGTCCAATTTCATTTTTCTGCATGTGGCTGTCCAATTTTCCCAGCACCATTTATTGAAAAGGCTGTCTTTTTTCCATTGGACATTCTTTCCTGCTTTGTCGAAGATTAGTTGACCATAGAGTTGAGGGTCTATTTCTGGGCTCTCTATTCTGTTCCATTGATCTATGTGTCTGTTTTTGTGCCAGTACCATGCTGTCTTGATGATGACAGCTTTGTAATAGAGCTTGAAGTCCGGAATTGTGATGCCACCAACGTTGGCTTTCTTTTTCAATATCCCTTTGGCTATTCGAGGTCTTTTCTGGTTCCATATAAATTTTAGAATTATTTGTTCCATTTCTTTGAAAAAGATGGATGGTACTTTGATAGGAATTGCATTAAATGTGTAGATTGCTTTAGGTAGCATAGACATTTTCACAATATTTATTCTTCCAATCCAGGAGCATGGAACATTTTTCCATTTCTTTGTGTCTTCCTCAATTTCTTTCATGAGTACTTTATAGTTTTCTGAGTATAGATTCTGTGTCTCTTTGGTTAGGTTTATTCCTAGGTATCTTATGGTTTTGGATGCAATTGTAAATGGGATTGACTCCTTAATATCTCTTTCTTCTGTCTTGCTGTTGGTGTAGAGAAATGCAACTGATTTCTGTGCATTGATTTTATATCCTGACACTTTACTGAATTCCTGTATAAGTTCTAGCAGTTTTGGAGTGGAGTCTTTTGGGTTTTCCACATATAGTATCATATCATCTGCGAAGAGTGATAATTTGACTTCTTCTTTGCCGATTTGGATGCCTTTAATTTCCTTTTGTTGTCTGATTGCTGAGGCTAGGACCTCTAGTACGATGTTGAATAGCAGTGGTGATAATGGACATCCCTGCCGTGTTCCTGACCTTAGCGGAAAAGCTTTCAGTTTTTCTCCATTGAGAATGATATTTGCGGTGGGTTTTTCATAGATGGCTTTGATGATATTGAGGTATGTGCCCTCTATCCCTACACTTTGAAGAGTTTTGATCAGGAAGGGATGTTGTACTTTGTCAAATGCTTTTTCAGCATCTATTGAGAGTATCATATGGTTCTTGTTCTTACTTTTATTGATGTGTTGTATCACATTGACTGATTTGCGGATGTTGAACCAACCTTGCAGCCCTGGAATAAATCCCACTTGGTCGTGGTGAATAATCTTTTTAATGTACTGTTGAATCCGATTGGCTAGTATTTTGTTGAGTATTTTCGCATCTGTGTTCATCAAGGATATCGGTCTATAGCTCTACAGAGAGCTTTTTTAAAATCAGTTTTTCTAAAAGTTCTGTGGCACCACCTTATAAAAATGACAACTAAGTTTCAATTCAATCAACTTTTACTCTATCACTGGGTAAGTTTAATTTTTTTCTCCTTCATACATGTGCACATTTAGGGTTCATTAAGTCTTTCTTGGCTTTGCCTGTCATATCTACCAACCTAATGTTTAAAGATAGTATACTAATATAACATGTTTTAGTTTCTAAACTAAAATTCTTTACAGAATCTCATGAGAGTTACAAAACTTGTGAGGCCTGCATTTGTTCATTTGTTACTTTTTTCTACCTTTTTTTTCCCTGCCCCCTCCTTACTTTTACAAAGCTCTTGGTTTTCTTTTACCTCCCATAATCCAAATGTTGTGGAAAATTCTGTTCCCTTTGCAAAACCACTTAGCAAGTGTATGCCATATAAGTAAAGTCTCTTCTTTATTGTGTTTGTGAAAAGACCATTGAGTATCTTTAAGTAGACACAGTCTCTAATAAATCATTGTCAAAATTATGGACGTGCAAGTAGATCCACTGGTAGGCCATTGAATCACAGTATTTTGTAAAATATTCCAGTTTTAAAATATATTGCTTACCAATCTCTCAAGAAGCCTAATTCTTTTTTTTTTTTAAGATTTTATGTATTTATTTGAGGGAGAATGAGTGAGAGAGAGCATGAGAGAGGAGAAGGTCAGAGGGAGAAGTAGACTCCCCAAGGAGCTGGGAGCCCGATACTGGACTTGATCCTGCAAGTCGGGATCATGACCTGAGCCGAAAGCAGGCACTGAGCCACCCAGGCACCCATCAAGAAGCCTAATTCTTAATAGTGTGTTGACATTTAGTTATTTTTAACCGAATATATGTGTTAAGCATCTGGCAGTGTTTTTAAGTAACCTGTATATAAAATAAAAAAGCAAACAAACTCTATGTCAAAGATTCAAAAATAATGTGATGGGGCACCTGGGTGGCTCAGTTGGTTAAGTGTCTGCGTTTGGTTCAGGTTATGATCTCAGGGTCCTGGGATCGACTCCTGCATGAGGCTTCTTGCTTAGCAGGAGGTCTGCTTCTCCCTCTTCCTCTGCTTCTCCCCCTGCTTGTGCTCTCTCTCTATCTCAAATAAATTTTAAAAATCTTTAAAAAATGTGGTTGTCTTTTTGCTAAAAGAAAATGAGTCGGGATATTATACTAACTACATGATTTTAACTTTAAGAAGTTTATTTATTAGGCGTGGTAATCCTTTACATTATACCCTAATATCTGTAGTTTGGGAGATGTACCATATTCAGTCACCTTGCCTCCTCTTGTTTCTTTTCTAAATTTGTCAATTAAATTGTATTCTTTATAATGGAAATATGAAAAGGCAAGATTTGGGAAGGCTAGGAAGGGTTGTTAATGATTTCTCCTGCTTCATTTATTTAAAGGAAAGAAAAGGAAGTTATCAGAAAGTATTTGGCTCACTCAATTCCCTGAAGAGTTTTTAATAGTAGAATCTGAGTGAATTCAAGCCTTAAGTAGTCTCAGAATTCCTCCTTTCTTCGGCATTTCATTTTTGCTAGCACGATGGTAGCTATTGCCACTGAGTGCCTCTTGAAGCAGCATCTCAGGAAATGCAGCCTTTGATTTACAGATTCATCATATTAAAAAACAGGTTTCCTATTAAAAAAAAGTCTTTCCTCCCTGTTTCATAATGGTGCTGTTTATATGTTTTCTTTCCACAAAAAAATTAATGAAAAATAACCACATTGACTTCGAATTTTCTGGAAGCAATTATTCATCTTCCCTTCAAGCCTATTCTAAATTTGTTTCCTACCCACTTTCTACAGGGCGCTGTGATTGCCTCTTGTATACACATGGTAATGTTTACACGTATTATGGTAACCACATTTTCTCAACTAAAAATTGGTACAAGTGCCTTGACACATTTTTCTAGATTAATGATTTTTATTTTAAAAAATCTTATAAATTTTTTTCAAATCACGTATAATAGTTTATTTATACTTTATTTATACTGATAATGAAGTCACACAAAAAGAAATAGCATTGGTAGGGAAAAGAGTATTTTCTATGAGGAACATTCTAGAAATTTAGAATTACAAGTTCATCCATAACCTGTCTTCTTCATCTGCTAGGAATGGACCTCACATTAAAATTTTTACCTAGAGCAATGAGTGAAGATTTCGGATACATTAAACCTCTGATAGACTTGATGAGCATGTAGAGAATCACTCTCTTCTGGTTTTAATAGGTCATGGTAAAAACAAAGCTTTGATTATGCTTCAGTGTTTATGAATATGACCAAGACTGTCACACTTTGCATAGGCCTGTAAGATACTTACACTTGTCAGTCTTCCATTTCTTTGAAAACAGAAATCCTACAGATTACTTAACAGAATTTGCAATGTTTCAAGGATGCTATCAGAAGTAGTACTCAACCCTACACCCAGCTCATCAGATGAGTCCATGTCACATGATCTCTTTTCTTTTCTGCACCTCTGCTTCTGTTCCCTCATAAGCTCCCAGTAAAATAAGAAGGCTAATTCTAGCTCCCTTATAGAGCTACATCACTATAAAAGAGACTTAGCATTCATATTACTCTGTGCAAAGTGCTCATGAAAATTCAGAAACTTGGTGTGCTTTGGAAGACAGTTACATAATGCCAAAGTATTTTCTCTAATTGATTTGCAATGTGGATCGATTCATGGGATTTCCAGGGGCAAGTTGCAGTTTAATAGGAATGGCAAAATATGTACCAAAGAACTGTCTACAATGCATAGATGTGTATGTACATTATGTTTTACGTATGTAAGTATGTTTTACACACACATGTAGAATCTTACAAATACTAGATTCTTTTGCTTATCAGTAGCATAACATGAGTTCTGCCCCTTCTTAACTTTTTTATTTATTTTTTTCTTTTTCTAGAACACTGTTATTTGCATTTAATTGGACACAAAAGATGAAGAAGGAAAAGCAGTATATTCGCTGAGGATTCTATGTGCTTGCTGCTGCAGACCTGTGTATTGAGGAATTCTTCTGCTCCTTCTTGCTTAGGAGTTGATCAGCCCTGTGGTCAGGCTCCTTTGGAATTTGCCTATCTTTCACCTTGTCGTTGCCAGAGGAAATCCTGGTTGGAATGTCACAGGGCATCTCTGCCTGATTACTATGGAAGGTGATAAACTGGCAGTCACTTATTAAAGTTACATCTCACTCACCCCCAGAAAACCATTCTTTAACGTGAATAGAAACCAAGCTCTTGTGAACACTTCTATTGAACATGACTCATGGAGAAGAGCTTGGCTCTGATGTGCACCAGGATTCTATTGTTTTAACTTACCTAGAAGGATTACTAATGCATCAGGCAGCAGAGGGATCAGGTACTGCCGTTGACAAAAAGTCTGCTGGGCATAATGAAGAGGATCAGAACTTTAACATTTCTGGTAATGCATTTCCCACCTGTCAAAGTAATGGTCCAGTTCTCAATGCACAGTCCTATCAGGGATCTGGCATGCTGCATCTCAAAAAAGCCAGACTCTTACAGTCTTCGGAGGACTGGAATGCTGCGAAGCGGAAGAGGCTGTCTGATTCCATCGTAAATTTAAACGTGAAGAAGGAAGCTTTGCTAGCTGGCATGGTTGACAATGTGCCTAAAGGCAAACAAGATAGCACATTACTGGCCTCTTTGCTTCAGTCATTCAGCTCTAGGCTGCAGACCGTTGCTCTGTCGCAACAAATTAGGCAGAGCCTCAAGGAGCAAGGATACGCACTGGGTCATGATTCTTTAAAAGTGGAGAAAGATTTAAGGTGCTACGGTGTTGCATCAAGTCACTTAAAAACTTTGTTGAAGAAAAGTAAAGCTAAAGATCAAAAGCCTGATACCAATCTTCCCGATGTAACTAAAAACCTCATCAGAGACAGGTTTGTGGAGTCGCCACATCATGTTGGACAAAGCGGGACAAAGGTCATGAGTGAACCCTTGTCGTGTGCTGCCCGATTACAGGCTGTCGCAAGCATGGTGGAGAAAAGGGCTAGTCCGGCCACTTCACCCAAACCTAGTGTTGCTTGTAGCCAGTTAGCGTTACTCCTCTCAAGTGAAGCCCATTTGCAGCAGTATTCTCGGGAACATGCTTTAAAAACACAAAATGCAAATCAAGCGGCAAGTGAAAGACTTGCTGCCATGGCCAGATTACAAGAAAACGGCCAGAAGGATGTTGGCAGTTTCCAGCTCTCGAAAGGAATGTCGAGCCATCTCAATGGTCAGGCAAGAACATCATCGAGCAAACTAATGGCGAGCAAAAACACGGCCTTCCAAAATCCAATGGGTGTCGTTCCTTCTTCCCCCAAAAATGCAGGCTATAAGAACTCACTGGAAAGAAACAATATCAAACAAGCTGCTAGTAACAGTTTGCTACTACATCTTCTTAAAAGCCAGACCATACCAAAGCCAATGAACGGACATCACCATAGTGAGAGAGGAAGCATTTTCGAGGATAGTAGTACGCCCACAACTATTGATGAGTACTCTGATAACAACCCTAGTTTTACAGATGACAGCAGTGGCGACGAAAGCTCTTATTCCAACTGTGTGCCCATAGACTTGTCGTGCAAACATCGAATTGAGAAACCGGAACCTGACCAGCCTGTTTCTCTCGATAATTTAACTCAGTCCTTGCTAAATACCTGGGATCCCAAAGTCCCCGCCACCGTAGATATCAAAGAAGATCAAGATACCTCAAGGAATTCTAAGCTAAATTCACACCAGAAAGTAACACTTCTTCAGTTGCTCCTTGGCCATAAGAATGAAGAAAACGTAGAAAGAAACAGCAGTCCTCAGGAAGTACCCAGCGATGTGCCCAAGTTCAGTACTCAGAATTACACGAGGACTTCGGTCATCGAAAGCCCCAGTGCCAACAGGACTACCCCCGTGAGCACTCCTCCGTTACTCGGCTCCACGAAACCAGAGTCTCCTATCAATCTCTCCCAACACTCTCTGGTCATCAAATGGAATTCCCCCCCATACGCCTGCGGCTCTCAGTCTGAAAAGCCCACCAACACCGCATCCAGCCACTTGATGGACCTGACGAAGAGCAAAGAGTTGCACGGAGAGAAGCCCGTCCAGAATGAAGGCGCGCAAAACTCCGCAACTTTCAGTGCCAGTAAACTGTTACAGAACTTAGCTCAGTGCGGAATGCAGTCCACCTCAGGAGACGAGCAGAGACCCAGCAGGCAGCTGCTAAGTGTAAACACAGATAGACCCGTGGGCATGGTTGACAGATTAAACAGTCCTCTGCTGGCAAATAAAACAAACACAGTGGAGGAAAACAAGGCGTTGAGCAGCCAAGCAACAGGTCCCGAATCAGGACTTTCTGGTTCTGAAATAGAAAATCTGCTTGAAAGGCGCACTGTCCTCCAGCTGCTCCTGGGAAACCCCAACAAAGGGAAGAGCGAAAAGAAAGAGAAGATTTCTGTGAGAGACGAAAGTACTCAGGAACACGCGGATAGAGCTTTAAGTGAACAAATACTGATGGTCAAAATCAAATCTGAGCCTTGCGATGACTTACATACTCACAACTCAAATGTGCACTTGACCCATGACGCCAAGGGGGCCCCATTCTTGGGTGTGGCGCCCCCGGTGCAGAGAAGCGCAGCTGCCTTACCTGTGTCCGAGGACTTTAAATCGGAGCCCGTTTCACCTCAGGATTTTTCTTTCTCAAAGAACGGTCTGTTGAGTCGACTGCTAAGACAAAATCAAGAGAGTTACCTGGCGGAAGATCTGGACAACAGTCACAGAAACAGTGAACTGACAATTCTAGAATCAAAGAACCTTTGTATGGTCCCTAAGAAAAGGAAGCTCTATACTGAGCCTTTGGAAAACCCATTTAAGAAGATGAAAAATAACATCGTCGACGCGGCAAACAGTCACAGTGCTGCGGAAGGACTGTATGGGTCCTTGCTTAACCAGCAAGAGCTGAAACTGAGCAAAAATGATCTTGAACTTAAGTACCCTGCCAGTCATGGTGCGGCGCCCGAAAGTGAACATAGGAGTTGGGCCAGGGAGAGCAAAAGCTTCAATGTCCTGAAGCAGCTGCTTCTCTCAGAAAACTGTGTAAGAGATTTGTCCCAGCACAGGAGTAACTCTGTCGTTGAGAGTAAAAAGAAAGGACACAAAAATAACGTGACCAATAGCAAACCTGAATTCAGCATTTCTTCTCTGAACGGACTGATGTACGGTTCCCCTCAGCCCGGCGGCTGCATGGATAGCAGGACATTTCCGTACCCAGGAGTAGTGAAATCTCCCATGAGTCCCCCTTTCCCTGAGCACTTGGGATGTGCAGGGTCTAGACCGGAATCTGGGCTTTTGAACGGGTGTTCCGTGACCGGTGAGAAGGGACCCATTAAGTGGGTTATCACAGATGCGGATAAGAATGAGTATGAGAAGGACTGTCCCAGGCTGACCAAAACTAACCCGATACTGTATTACATGCTTCAGAAGGGAGGCAGTGCTGTTACCAGTCGAGAAACGCAGGACAAGGACATTTGGAGGGAGCCTGCACCTGCCGAAAGCATCTCACAGGTTACAGTCAAAGAAGAGTTACTTCCCGCCACAGAAACTAAAGCTTCTTTCTTTAATCTAAGAAGCCCATATAATAGCCATATGGGGAGTAACGCCTCTCGTCCACACAGCGCCAATGGAGAAGTTTACGGACTATTGGGAAACGTGCTAACAATAAAAAAAGAATCAGAATAAAACGTACCTGCCATCCAGCTTCGGATCTTTTTAAAACTGCTTAGTATGAACTTGCGATCTGTATAAATAAGAGCATGATTTGAGAAAAGCATGGTATAATTGAAACTTTTTTCATTTTGAAAAGTATTGGTTACTGGTGATGTTTAAATATGCATACTGCTTTTTGCTTTACGTTAGATGTCATGAGGAAACTACTGAACTAGCAATTGGTTGTTTACCACTCTGTATGCATCGGACAACAACTGTGAGTAGCCTATGAATGAAATTCTTTTATATTCAGATAACAGGCATAAATGAAAATGTAAATCTCCATCCATAGTGGATTAACGCATTTTGCTGCCTTTATTAGGGTACTTTATTTTGCTTTTCAGAAGTCAGCCTGCATAACACATTTGTTTTTAAATCCAAATTGCTAAATAACTCTTGAAATGTTAATTATTGAGTTTAAAAAAAAAAAAAAACCTAATTCACTTCTCATTATCTGATTCAGAACCAAATTAGAAAAGAAAATGCTTACATTTTTCACTTTTGCTAAAACAACATATTTATTTTTAACTCTTGGAAGGGGTTTTGTGGTTCCCAATGTGTCTGCCCTACCCCAGTCCTTTTCAATATCTATTTCTTTAAACCTTGTACTACTTAGTAAAAATTGGTTACAATTGATGGGAGTTTGATAGATCCTTCAAAAAAGGCAGATTTCCATTTTTGTATTTTAGCTACTTTACTAAATTAATAGTCCTCCTTTTACAGAATTAGGAAAGTTAACAATTTACCTTCAGGTGGTTTCCTGAACAGGTGAACATTTAAGAAGTTGTTTTTAACAGAAGCAAAATGGTTTTTCTTTGGACAGTTTTCACCATCTCTTGTAAAAGTTACTTCTCACCATTTCTGTGGTACCTGTGAGTCTTACGACCAGGGTTTCTTAAAAGCTGGACTCAGACCACCTGCATTAGAATCATTTGGAGCCCTTGTTTTAAAATGCAGATTCCCAGGCAGCATCTCAGATCTACAGATCAAGAAGCTCTGCTCAGTGGACCGGGGAATCTCCCACCTGCATCTTAACACACTCCCTAGATGTTTCTTCTGCATGCTGAAGTTTGAGAACCATTGCTTATGACTTTTCTCAGAACACAGGATTGTAAAAAAAAAAAAAAAGAAAAAAAAACAACTATTTGATGCCTATATTTTCCCCAGTACAGTTAGTTATACATCAACTCAAAATTTGCAATATTGTAGTTCATATATAACCGTTCTGTCTTTGGAAAATCGGGTTCGAAATACTTTTTATGACAAAAAAAAAAAATTGGGTGGAGGGGACAACTTTCATATCTGGCTCAGCATCTCAGGAAAATCTATGATTATTTATGTGTTCTAATGAGTAACATCTACTTAATTAGCCTTAGGGATGGTATAACAGGGCCACTTACCAAACTCAGGTGATTCCAGGATGGTTTGGAAACTTCTCCTGAAACATCCTTAGTTTCTATTGAAATCATTGTCCTAAGATCACTGCTGACAAAGATGAAAACATTTCAAACCCAAGGAAGGCACTAAACTCAGCTTGACTAAACAGAGAAGTTCAAAGGGCACATAGACATGACAGAGTTGTACACGATCACTCCATTGGACCTATTATTTTAAAATTGCAATTAGAAGTAAACATTAATATTATCTTGGAAGAACTTATTATTGAGCCACATGGGGTTTTGACCTCGCAACAAGTCCATATGTTTAAGTTCAGCTTTCATTGTCCACAATTCAGTCACCCGATAATATTTTTGTTTTTAAAAGTGAACCAGGTTTGCAACTGACCTATCAACAAATTGTTATATAATCAACTATTAATTAGAAGGAAATCTATTTGAAGTTGTTCTACTTGAAGTTGTTTCTAAGATTTTTATATTAAAAATGGGCGTTATTTCCTAATATGAATTAAAACCCTAAATGATTATTTTTTCTCAAAATGATTTGTAAATAGTTACTGGATTATATTATAAAACAATAGTCCGGAGTGAGTATTATGCTACATCATGGAGAGATGAAGGCATACACTTATTCTGAAGTGAAAATCCCACTGGCCAGTGAATATATTCTACTCCATCCCATATTGACTTTGTGACAATCTTATTGTCTACATCCTATAAATAAGCTTTTAAGCAAGTCATTTTTCTCCCTGCTACATTATGAAAGGTCTGGAGCCTTAGAGATATGCTAGAAAAATTGTTGGTATTCCCCTTTGGTCGGGGGAAAATGGGCTTTCACAAGGGAGGGAAATTGAGGTCAGGGGAATGAACATCAGGGGCCAGCATTGCTGTATTTTTGTTTGTTCCTTTGGTTGGTTGGTTGGTTTTGTTGTTGTCGTCGTTCACAGTTAAAGGAATGAGGATATATAATACGTAGCTAAACATGACCAGAAAAACGATGTTCTGATTTACTAGAGAATGTCCCCAATTTGAATTTAGGGTGATCTTAAAGAAGAACAGTGAGAAAGGGCACACATCCATAAATTCACTTTGTTTATGCATATGTAGATACAAGGATGCACATATACACATTTTCAAGGACTATTTTAGATACTAGATAATTTCTTCCCAATGAAGTCATTTGTGAAAGGGTACTACAGCTCTCATTGACAACAGTAAGGTAGCATTGCCTGTTTATTCTCTGGTACATGTTACAGAAGAGTAAACTGGTGAGAGTATATATTTTATATATATATATATATATATATATAATATGTATATATATATATATTGACTTGTTACACGAAGATGTTAAAATCAGTTTTTAAAGGTGATGTAAATAGTGATTTCCTTAATGAAAAATACATATTTTGTATTGTTCTAATGCAACAGAAAAGCCTTTTAATCTCTTTGGTTTCTGTATATTCCATGTATAAGTGTAAATATAATCAGACAGGTTTAAAAATTGTGCATGTATGTATACAGTTGCAAGTCTGGACAAATGTATAGAATAAACCTTTTATTTAAGTTGTGATTACCTGCTGCATGAAAAATGCATGGGGGACCCTGTGCATCTGTGCATTTGGCAAAACGTCTTAACAAGTCAGATCAGATGTTCATCCCAACATGACAGTATTCCATTTTTGGATATGACTTCTGTGGTTTAAGCTTTGTGGAAGAATGTGCTTTGAATCCAAGGGTCTTAAAACTTTTTAAAATCAAGTCAACCACTTTTCAACATGACAAGTTCACACAACTACTTTCATGAATTTTTTAATCCCATTGGAAATGTACTGTTCTACCAGGAGTATCCCAGTATGCTGGAATACAGGCACATTACCACTCATGAGATGAATTCTGGAGTTTACACAACCAATTTTGATGCGATCTGCTTCGTAATATAATTTGTCATTTTTATTAGAAATTTAATTTCTTCATGTGATGTCATGGAACTGTACATACTGCAGTGTGAGTTTTTTTGTTTTGTTTTTTAATCTTTTAGTGTTTACTTCCTGCAGTGAATTTGAATAAATGAGAAAAAAAATGCATTGTCTTTGGTTTCAAATGACTGTTATTTTGTGGGCTTTCTCTGGTTTTTAGGTTTTCCATAAATATAAAACTCCCTGGTCACGAAAGTAGCAAGTCTTAAAGGATACTTTACCCTTCTCCGAAAGAAAATGAAGAAGGCGGCGGCCAGTGAGTTAATGTATCTAGAGGCAGGGCAATTGAAGTGTAGCTCAAAGAGGCAGGCAGCCTACCTTGCCTTGATTCCATTGTTTGGTGTGTAACTCAATGATGACTGTAGATTTTCAAAGTGTGGAAGAATTTGTAAAGTGTTCAGAAATAAAGATTTGATAAACATTTGTTTTAAAATAAGATTTTATTGGGTTTTATCCAATTTTCAATGAGTGTTATGTTCATTTTAAATTTAAAAAAAAAAAAAAGGTCAGGGCGCCTGGGTGGCTCAGCCTGTTAAGTGTCCGACTCTTGATTTCAGCTCAGGTCATGATCCTCAGGGTCATGGGATCGAGTCCCCTGTGGGTCTCTCTGCTTAGCCAGGACTCTGCTCCAGATTCTATCTTTCAACCTATGCCCCTCGCCCCTCCCCCTGCCTGCTTGGTGTCTCTCTCTCTATCTTTCTTTCTCTCAAACCACATAAATATTTAAATAAATAAATAAATGTCTTCAGTCATCTTCCAAAACAATGTATATACACGTGTGCCCAGGCATCCATATGTAAATATATACCATATGTATATAGGTAATGACTAGTTGACAATGATAAGCAAAATATGTAATAAGTAAGGTAGACAAATTTATTTAGGAAAAAAACAATTCCTGTGAACCGATGGCTTGGGAACTTTTATTTTTGCATAAGGATTATTAATGATAATTTAGGAGGAAGACATTTTCCCAAAATGAATGTCTATTTTCTGGCACTAAAATAAGTCTGTTACAACAGCAAAAATGTTGCAGCTACTCTCCTAACAGGTCTATAAGCCTTTTCTGAAAAACTACCAAGTAGCAGAAATACATTCAGCTATTCTACATCATCAAAGCACTGAAGTTATACTTTGCTATAATGTATAGCAATGAATAGCTGTATAGATATAGATGTATAGATATAGATACAGATATATAGATACCATCATTAGAAGCATAGCCCTGTTTATTGATTTATATTCTGAAAATGCATAATAAGTGTACTGAGTAATTAATTGCCCAGTAAGGAATTTTTTTGTTTGTTTGTTTGTTTATTTAATCTCTACACCAAGCATGGGGCTTGAACTCAACAGCCCCAAGATCAAGAGTCTGCATGCTCTTCCAACTGGGCCAGCCAGGCACCCCAAAGGGATTTTTAATAAGAGAACTAATTACTAATTCTTGACTACAAGATAGAGCCCATGACTTAAATATGAAGTCTTTAATTATCAGAATTTTTTCCCACCACTGATATCACTAAACTGTGTCCTATTTGGTTTTAGATATAGATATAGATATCATCTATAGATAATTTTTATCTATCTCTCTCTCTCTCTCTCTCTCTCTATATATATATATATATATACTACTAAAGTATACTACTTTATATATACTACTAAAGTATACTACTTTAATACACATATATATGTATTAAAGTAGGTTTCAAATGTTTGTTATTAAACATGTCACTTTGTGTTTATTCCATGAAGCTAAGAGAGGTATCAAACATGCACCTCATAAGGGCTGGTGGAGGGAGCTATTGGTATCATTTAGCATGAACTATGTTTCTCTCAATGGTTGGTAAAGTAATATTTACAACATTTTTAAGGTGCATCTTCCTCGGTAAGTTAAAGACTCCTCTGAAAAACCAGTATTAATGTATTCTTTAGTTTTAGCAGAATATTGGAAATAAAATCTGAATCTTATAAACTTATAAGTAAACAAGTAAATAAATAAATGAAAACTTAATAAATCAGTCCTGAGGAAGTGCTGCTGCACTCAAGAGCTCCCCTGAGTGTCTGACAATAACTATATAAACCAAGGTTTTATTTAATTTTCTTTTTCTTCTTAAAAACAAACAAACAAACAAACCTGGTTTTTTAAAATCGTGTATTTCTGCAGTCAGAGCAAGAGGATTTTTGAGTCATTCCAAGCAGTCTTACAGCCTTTTCAGTGATTCATATACCTAGACAAATTCTGTTTTCCAGTCTTTGCTTTTACCAAGTTTCATTGGGAGGTGCTCTAAACTTTGAGAGAAGTTTATGACCTTTCTGGACTGTGTGCTGTAGTCCTATCTGCTGATCCAGCATCCCCCTGTGAAATCACTTCTGTAAAAGGATGTGGCCTCTCCCGGGTGGATGCCCCTAGCCTATATTTTTCTAAAACCACCAGCTGGACCACAGAGGAGAGCCGAAGTGCGAATACACGGAGATTTTATTTTCTCTTAGCTAATTAACATGAAATAATTTAAGGACAAAATAGTTAGATGGTTTTCTTAGTAAACCGCAGGTTTCTCTGAAGACTGAAAGCGTTGCCTGTGGCAGCCATTATAGCTAATCTTACAATCGAACCGAGAATCCTTTTAAGACTGTCAGCACCCCACTGGGTGTGCCACCCAGCCCTGTTCCATCTGGTAGCATGCCTTCTGACTTCTGGCCCTGCCTGCGTTTTCCCATTTAGCTCCTTCTCCCACCAGCTAATACCTTTCTGCCCATCATCACAGAACATTATGATGTTCATACCTTCCCAAGAAGAATTCACTATTCAGGGAACACATCTGCCTTCTTGGCATCAGCGCCTTTCAATCATATAACATTGCCTAAAACACCTCCCTCTGCCCTTTTGTCCCCACCCCCGGCTTTATAAACTTGTACTTGTCTTTACAACTTAAGAAATATCACCTCCTCAAAGAAGCCCTTCGTCTGCGGGTCCTCTAGGGCAGAGCCCCTTCAGGCCTCTGTAATCCCATAATGCTTTGTGCGGGCCTCCTTTGTTGCAATCCTTAGAGTACTTGCCAACATGCCTTGTATTCTTCCAAAGGCGAGAAATGTGTCTTCTAAGTCTGACCTTCGGTAGCAAGTCCAAATCCTGATACAAAGCAGCTAATTCAATAAAGGTGTACCTCGTCAGAAAACGAATGAAATACACAAATACATTTTTTTGCCATACACACACAAAATGAAAGGCTGCCCCCCGACCCCCACGCACCAGTCTGAGACATGAACAAAGTTATTTATGTAGGAACGGGTCCATTTCCCTGAAACAATGTCCAGCCTCCTCAGCCACCTTTAGCCCCAGAGCTCGTGATCTCTGTGGTCCAGCCCGTGTATTCTTCCTTCTGCCTTCTCTATCCACAGAAATGTGACCTGCTAAGAAATTCCTGATAAAGAAACTGGTTCTTGAAAGCAGAATGGAAATTGGGGGTTTGACCAGTAAAAGTCTAATAACCTGTTGTACTGTACCTCCCTCCAAAGAGCAGGGAGCATCTTAGAAGTTGTGCCTTGTAGCCAAGAAGCTCTCAACCCTTCCAAGCATCACTTTGCTGAGATAGGCCTGAGGCAAGAATTCATGGCTTCTCCTGCCAGTCATGAATGTGTTTATGTTCCAGAGGGCTACATTTGTCGGAACTCTCGAACTCTACAAAATCAAAGCCAGGCAAAACATGTTGTCTTGGGGAGTGTGGTACAACTAACTCCTTGATGCTGAAACCCTCATCAGGGAAGGAGCTGGAATTAGCATTAAGCTATTTCCGGTTCTCAAGGCAGTCTGGGTCCCTATGGCGTGGAAATGCAAGAAACCAGGGCAACATATGAACTAGTCCATCCAAATTAATATTCATACATCAGAATGCTTTGATGGTGTCAACTTAGGTATAAGACCAAATCACCATGTTTTAAGAGTATTGTAAAGTAATACATACATACATTCAGTGATTTGTTAGGTGCTGAATAAAAAATTGTGTTATATTGATGTGAAAGCAGAAGTTCATTTTTCATGTGTGGAACTGGGCAGATGCATGTAATTTCCTTTTATTCAGATATAAAATTAACATAATAAAAATTTTAATTTTTAATTATTGCATTTTATTCAGAAAAACTACCTTGCCTGTTCCCAGCCCCAAGAGAAGAAATAAGGTCTCAGTTTAAATCATGCTTGTTGTATGTCCAAATGGCCTTAAGGATTAGCAGAAGAGTATTCAAGACGAAGCGATCACACTATACACTCCAGGATTTTCTTTTCCTCAAAATTGTGACTGATAGTCATCTGAGGAAGGTTCCAAGAAGCCAGGGTCTTGCAATAGTCAAAGCATAACTTCCTAAAATAATGATGACATTGATGCCAGTAGGTGAATGGGATCATAGAGAACTTAGAGCTCCTTGTGATCAGCAAGTGAACTCACTCAAGCAGGGAGATAGGCCAGAGCATCCTATTCTTATATTTATCAGATTGCTTTCTCAATCTCTCTCCCTCTCTCTTTCTAAAATATAATAGATACATACTGTACAATCACATACTGTGTAATAGACCAATCTGAAGTATATAATTCAACGAATTTTAGTATATGTATAGTCACTATAATCTCTAGACACATTTTCCTCACCCCCCCAAAACAAACTCCGTTTCTTCCCATTGTGTTAGATTAACTACTAAATCTAGTTTCTGTCTCTGTAGATTTTTATATATCCTAAACATTTCATATAAATGGAACCATATATGATCTTTTGTGAATGGCTTCCTTCACTTAACTTAATGTTTTCAAGATTTATCCATGTTGTTGCATGTATCAGTACAGCATTATTATTTTTTTTTCTGAATAATTTCCCATTTTATACATGCCACATTTTTATCTATTTATCAGTCGCTGGACATTTGGGTTGTTTTCCTTTTTAGCTATTATGAATAATTGTGCTACAATAGTTGTTGCTGTAGTCACTCTTTCAAAAAGAAAATGGACAACCAACTAAAATTTGGCTTGGACATAGCCACATATGCACATCGTTACAGTATAAAATTGATTGACCATAAATGTGAGGGTTAATTTCTAGACTCTCAATTCTATTCCATTGATTTATATGATTATCCTATGCAGTAACACACCATCTTGATTACTGTAGCTTTGTGGTCATTTTTGAAGCAAGTATGAGTTCTCCAAATTTGTTCTTCTTTTTCAACATTGTTTTGGCTATCGTTGGTTTTGTAAATTTACATACCCAAATTTTAGAGTAAGACTGTCGATTTCTGCAACAGTGATTGGTGGAATTTAGATTGCATTCAATTTGTAGATTAGCTTTGGGAGAATATTACCTTAGCAAGATTAATCCCTCCCATCCATGAACATGGAGTGTGTTTTCATATATTGCAGGCTTTAATTTCTTTCAGCACCAGCACCCTAGAATGTTGGCTTGAGCAGGACTCTCTTGGACTGTCTCTTTCCCTGATCTGTTAAACCGTCTGCTTCTTCTGGTGTCACATCCAGCTGTTAGGCTCCACTAATTGCTTGATCCTTGCTCTATTGTTTTTGACAATGCCCTGGGGCATAAATAGCTCCATTGTCTGATCTAATTAAATTTGGGTCCTTTTGCAAGAGTAATTTTTGAAGCCAGTCTTTGAGATTTGTTCTATTCCATGGGAGGGCTCTTCCTAGCAGTCTCGTGCCCTCATTCTCTCTGGTAAACAGCTGGTTTATGGCTTAGCTTTTTGTTCTCATGGAGCTACCAGCCTCCGAAGGGTTGCTCACCACCAAGATCCTCATTGTTTTCAAGAACTCATGATGCTTGAACTTCTTTAACTCTGTTCTAAATGAAGGAAGACTTTCAGAACTCTCTGCCCTTATGGCTTGCCTCTTCCCCTGGGCAAAATTTCTGAGCCATTATTGTTGCATTGCTGGGGCAGAGATAGTGGCCTGCTTCTCTCAGTTAACAGTCTTGCTTTAAAAGCAGGGTTCTGGGTAGAAATGATAGTCTTTAGGGCTCTTTGGTCACCATTTCTGGTGGGAAACATCTACCCCCTGAGTGAGCAGTGGTTAGTTAGGTCAGCCAATGCCCACCATTCCTGGCCCGCCACACCAAGGGTAGACTTTCTTCCCTTAGAGTGGAAGCCATGTAGAGGAAGGACTGTGTAGAGTCAAGGACTGATCCTTGATATTTGGCACTTGCCTGATATTATGCTTCTGTAACACAGAGCATTATGGAGATGAGAAATGCTGGTGACCTGGCCCTTCCAAGGAGAGACACTTTTATTATTTTTTTAAAGATTTTTATTTATTTATTTGACAGAGATCACAAGTAGAGAGGCACGTAGAGACAGAGAGAGGGGGAAACAGGCTCCCTGCTGAGCAGAGAGCCCAACACGGGGCTCGATCCCAGGACACTGGGATCATGACCTGAGCTGAAGGCAGAGGCTTTAAACTACTGAGCCACCCAGGCAGCCCGGAGATACACTTTTAAAGAGGAATTGGGGAGGGGATCCTCATCTTCTCAGCCATACCCAACTTGAGGGTAATTTCCATCCCACTAAACCATGGCTGAGGAAAAGGTGCCGATCTTGGTTCAATGCCATAGACTCTCACTGTTCTTACCAAGATTTAACAGAGATTTTTCTTATACAAATGCTCACTGCCCTTAGGAAAATTTTCAGAGTATTTAAAAAAAAAAGTCATCAGTTTATATTGTTTTGCTTGGGAGTGTGGGTCTGTAGGGTGCCTTATGCTCCCACTTTCAAAGTGGGTCCTTACCACTGACCTTATTTCTAATCACCAAATTATTCAAAGCCACATTCTTCAGAGTCACCTGCTTAAGCAATGTTGAGCTAAAGCTTTATTTCTGTCCATAAGATGGCACATTTTTGGCACATACTGTTTTGAAAGACTCTTTTCCTCATTCTCATTGTCCATAATTTACCTAAATCTATTCTCTTTTCTCCAAGAATTTCATTTCTTTCTTTTTTTATTTTTTCATATCCTGCCTGGACAATATTCCTGGCCCATCAAATGTTCCACAGTTGAATCCACCAGATCAACCTCAATACAACAACCTGCCAACACTTTCATATTCAACTTATAATAATTTAAATGGCTCTTTGAATTTAGTTCAATAAAATTATTCTTAATTTTATTTTTTGTTTTCCCCTTGCTGAATCTTTTGAGCAGTTTAAGGTTTACAGAATAGATCAGAAAGTATGAGCATTCCCCCATATCAACATACCACACTCCCTCACTCAGTTTCTCTTATTATTAATACAGTGCATTTTTACAACTGATGAACTAATATTGATAATGTCTTCATTGTTGTTCATAGTCTCCGTTGGGGTTCACTCTTTCTATTATACCTTCTATGGGTTTTGACAGAAATATAATGATATGAACCCACTGTAATAGCAATATACAGAACAATTTCACTATCTTAAACATTCCCTATGCCCCACCTATTCGCCCCCTCATCCACCTTTGCTTCCATCCCCCATTTTCCCCCACAACTGATAGGCAACCAATGATCACTTTACTGTCTCCATGGTTTTGTCTTTTCCAGAATGTTGTAAAATGGGAATCACACAGTATATAGCCTCTGTGGATTGGCTTCTTTCACTTAGCAATATGCATTGAAGTTTCCTTTTATGTCTTTTTTGCAGCTTGACAGCTCATTTCTTTTTATCATTGAATAATATTCTGTTGTATGTATGTATGTATCACCATTTTCTTATCCAGTTACCTACTGAAGGGCATCATGGGAACTTCCAAAGTTTTAACAGTTATGCATAAAGCTGCTATAAACATCAATACACAAGTGTTTGTGTGCACTTTCTTTTGTTTTTTGGTATGTGTTTTCAGAGACAGAGCTTATCTTCCGGTGATTTAAATTTCCCACCATTCCTGTGCACCAACAGGGCTTAACAGTCAATTCCAAGCCCATCGATTTCATTGGATGTATCAATTGGCTCGGCTGAGTGATACTGCAGTATCACACAACCCAAGCTCTCAGTGCCTGATAACCACAGTTTATTTCATATTCTTGCTACGTGTCTGACTTGAGTTGGCACAGGGCTTTGTTTGTGGTGATGCTTGCTTTGGGACCTGGGGTGGTGGAGCCGTCACTGTCCCAAAAGGTCGGTGGTTACCATGGCAGAGCTAAAGAGCATGGTGAGCTGAGCACCACACTTCATACTACGTGAAACAAAGCTTCTGCCAGCTTAACTTCAGGGGTGTAGGAAATATAGTTGCATCCTGTAGCTAGAAGAAGAACCAGAAATATTGATGAGCTTTCAGCAGTATCAACTTTTATTTTACAATTTGTGTGAACATAGAACAATAATCTTTTTTTAGAACAATAATATTTTGATTACTGAATTTAATTTGATTATATTTTAAAGTTTACCTTCCCTCTACAGACTCTAGGCGATAGGGCAGAAGATAAAATTAATTAAACTTAAGAGTTCAAACAGTATTTACTAATCCAAACAAAAGTATTCTGGTTGTAACACAGACTTCTATAGGCTCCCTGTAAGGAAGACATCACAGGACTCAGCACAAATGAGGATGAGTTCTTTTTACCAAGGCTCAGTGCAACAACAGAGAGATATTCACTTGTGCTATCATGTAACTGTCTATTCATATACATTGACTGATATTATTTCAGGTTGTATGATTTTTAATGTTTTATGTATTTACTTTTTTTTTTTTTTAAGTAGGATCCATGTCCAATGCAGGGCTTGAACTTACAATCCTGAGGTCCAGACCTGAGCTGAGATCAAGGGTCCGATATTCAATGGATGGCGCCAACCATGCAGGTGCTCCTTTTAAAAAATTTTTTTAACTTTGTATTTGATTTTTCAGTTTGTATGATTAAATCTTCTCTTCTCTTTCCAAAATGGGATGTTTCATTTGAACCTAAACATACCTTGAAGCAAATTTCAACTCAAAAGAGTTTTGGTTTAGGTCATTGTAAATTTATGTAATTGCTCTTGAATTCTTTAGTAGATACCTACTTTGTTTGGTTGTTTTCAGGATTTACTTACAATTTCTGATTTACCAGCACCCACCTTATAAAAATGCTTTATTGACAAACAGCTCCTGGCCCTGGGCACTCCTTCACCAGTCCATCCCCAGAAACTTCTCTTCCTTCCCAAAACACCTTGTGATTAAGCTTAGGATTTGGAAATGAGAAGATTATCACAGATTATCCAGATGGGTGTGAAATATAATCACAAGAGTTCTTAGAGAAATATAATCACAGAGAGGACATTTGACACAGGCAGAAGAAGAGAAGGCAATGAGATCACGGAGTCAGAAACTGGATTGCTGGAGCCACAAACCAAGGCATGCCAGTAACCACCAGGAGCTAGAGGAAACAAGGAACAGATTCTTCCCTAGAGCCTCCTAAGGGATGGCAGCCCCGCTAACACCTTAATTTTGGCCCAGTGAAACTGATTTCGAATGTCCGGTCTCCAGAACATTAAGAGAATAAGTTACTGTTGTTTGAAGTCACCAAGTTTGCAGTCATCTGTCCCAGAAGCCCTAAGAAATTTAGAAATCCTGTCCTGCTGCCTAGAAAAATGAATGAAAGACAAAGGAATCCACTTTAATGTTCTGCAAATACCTTTCCAGGGCAGGTGCAAACTCCTGTAAACATGCACAAACTACATGAGAGATCTGTGTCTTGTTTATGTGTGTGTGAAAATTTAAGAATCAAGTATTTACTGGCCTGAGGGGAGTAATAAAGAAAAGGTAAATTTCTCAAGCCTGAGGTATATATATTCTAAGTAGAACACACATACACACACACACACACACACACACTTTTAGCAGAGTACAGAGCCCTGTGTTTTCTCAAAGTCCACCTTGAGGTACACACTTTGAAATATGTTAGAATTCAGAACACATAAACATGAAAGTGTAGTTTGAATCCTCCCCCTTTGGAGATATAATTGCAGTTGTGGAAAGGAAAATAACAAGGAGTCGCAGATAATAGGGCCCCAAAGATCTCAAAGAAATAGGTTAATCTCACTGTGGATCCTAGCATGTCATAAAACATCAATGTGCACTAGCTTCTCTTTCCCTTCCTTGGTTAAAAATGTCCCTTTATCGTCAAGGTCTAAAAAAAGGCAAGACATAACAAATGAATCCGCAGTGATGTTTGAAAAATATGCCCTGACACATTTGGAACATACCCACTGTTCAAAATCTGCCGGCTAAGAGAAGCTGATTAGAACCCCTGATGGCCCGTGGGAAGCCCCGTCCAGGTGCCTGTTACCTGCTGCTGCCAGCTCTGCCTTGGGCCAGCGTGGAGCCAGAGTAAGTTGCCTCTCATCTTTATGTAAACACCAGACCAGGAGGCAGCCACTGCTGTGGATACAAACATGAAGGGAAGGTTGTGCTGACTAGCGAAGAGGACGAGGCCCCTCTCTTCCTCTTCCTTGGCATTCGACTTCAGTTGGGTCTCTGTAGTGATGACAGTTCATCTTTTTCTTTATGAGATGCCTTGACTTTGGTAGTTTTTGTGTATCTCTTCATTTGAAATCAGAAAAGATGCTCTCTACACAGTCTCCCTTGAAGCTCCCAACCAAGAGAGACTTAAAATGATCATCTCTGTTGGTATGTGGATTTAAAATCGAAAGGACAATTCTGAAGTTGGCCAGAAGCCTTGAATTCCAGCCCCACATGGTGGATTTTCAGTGTATTTATCATTCACATTTCCTTTCCTTTCTGAGGGTGAAAAAAAAAAAAAAAAAAAACCCACCCTGCCAGAATTCATTTAGCATGTATCATTTTTTATACTACTATATATTCTGAAATAAATCATTAATGTGATTATAAATAATAAAGCATGGGAAAAGTTTTCTAGGAATGAAATAAGTCAAAATGGAACTACTGGTGCTATAAGCCATAGACAAAGCAGCCATGATCCACAGTATAAAGAAAGTCTCATTAGGGGAAAAATGGTTCATACATATATTTATTCATTTAACAAAACATTTATTAGTGCCCGCTCTATAACATCATTGTGTAAGCTCCTAGAAACACAATGAGGAATAAGATTGATCGTGTGTCTGCTCTTAAGGAATTTAAAATCTAATTATTTTCAAAACTAACAGGAGAAACAAATGGCAATCACCACTTGGTTCTCTGATAGGGAGCAGAGGAAAGCATCTAACTTCAGACTTGATTGGTCGTAAGCCTTTGCTGAGGAAATAATATTCTCCTTGGAACTTTGAGGATGGAAACAACTTGAGCAGCGACTTGAAGGTAGGAGATAATTTGAAGGATATTAAAATACGTAAGTAGGATCACAGTGGCTGGGAGATGAACTCTGAAGCTACAATCCCTCAAAGGGATCTTGTAAATAAAGATGGCGGAGGTTATTAAAGGACATTAAGCAGGTTAGTGATGTGATCCAATTTACCCTTAAGAAAAGCTCTGTATCTACAGTATACAAGATGGCTGCCAGAGTCATTTCGGGGAGAGGCGATGGCGGCCTAGGCAGTGGTAGCGATAGTGAGGAAGCAGCTGTAAGTGGATGATCCAAGAGATACTTAGGAGAGATAAATTTGTCAACCTTGGTGATTGAGTAGGCAGGAGGTGAAACAGGAGAAGGCTAAATCAAGGACAACTCTTAGCTTCCCAGACTTCACCAAGCGGCAGGTAAAGTTAATGGGCTCAGTTTCAGACAAATGCATCGGAGATGTCTAAGTTATGTTCAAGGAAAGATGTTCAGCAGAGAGTTGGATAAACGAGTTATTTCAGGAGAGAGATCCAGGCCAAAGGTATGATTTAGGAGTTGTCAGCAAGCGGTGGATTATTGAAGCTATGGGAGCCACAGAGGATACTTAGAGAACCTTCTAGGTTTAGAAGAGATGAACACCTGGGACAGAACCTGAGAAATATGACGTCTTATGGGATGAGAGGAAGAGAATCTGGCAGAAGAAACTACAACATAGGAGAAAAACTGGGGGAGTATATATCATGGAAGCCAAAAAGGAGCTTTTGAAGAAGGATGCCATGGTCCCAAATGCTGACTGTTGCCTTGATCAGTATCCCATGTATTTAATATTGGGGCAAGAGTCCCTGTTTCCTATGATGAAATTATTTGTAGTCATCATCAGATGAGATCGTAATCGTCTTTATTTTCTTGATTTGTTAAGGTTAAAATGGGCACAATTTTCAAAGAATAAATTTTAACTTTGAAGGTACTATTCAAACTCAGAAATAAAAACAAAGTTAAAATTAAAAATGAAAAATAAATAAAATTTTAAAGAATTTTAAAAAACCCTCAGTAAATTATTTCTTCTACAAATTAAAATTTATACTTACAAAGCAAGTAACACCTCAAAGTTCGCACAGTTTTGCTGTTTCCAATTTTATTTATATATTTATTTATTTGAAAATTTTATTATTATTTCTTAAGTAATCTTTACACCCAATGTGGGTCTGGAACTCACAACCCTGAGATCCAGAGTGAGCCAGTCAAGTGCTCCCCAATTTCAAATACAAATAAAAACTCCTAACATGTGGTAACACAAAATGACAGAATTAAAATAACTCAATTTCTGTTTCTTTGTCTTTACAATCCCCGTGTTGTCATGGCTTATTTTGAAGCTACTGATTAAACATGGGAATATGTATACCGTATGGCTGGAGACAAAAACCATGCCCAAAGCAAGCCCGAATGATTCTGAATCATTATGGATTTCCTCTTGAAATAAATATATGTAGCTGAGCCCATATGTGTCTGAGGTGAGCTGCAGACTCCTGAATATGTTATTTGCTAAAGGATAACTAATAAAAGCACGCTTATTTTAATTTTACACACATGTACATTTATATATACAATATACCATATTATAATATACATGGATAGTAATAATATATATTATTGAAATGAAGCAGAAAGTAGCAATTGCATAGAACTTAGATCAACAAAAGAATTTTGGGAAGGAGGATTTTATACTTACATTGCTTGGTATTGCTGGTGCATTGCGATGATAGTAAGACTTTCATAAGAAAGTCATCGGTGACCTTGGCAGACATAGTTTCAGAGGAGTGGTCAGGCGCGGGGGTCGGGGGGTGAAGCCATTTTACACTGGGCTGAGAAATCACTAGGTAGAGAAGCAGTTTAGACAGTGACCTATCTTACTGGTCCTCCAACTTCCAAATTCCTGGTTACTTTTTATCTCTTCCCTTTCAATCTTGCCTATACCTTCTACTTCTCAGGCACATTCAAATTTTCCGCTCTTTCTTGAGCATAGCAAGATCTGTGCTAATCTTCCTTTGCACTTACCATTCTGCTTGCTCAGAATGCCTTTTCCTCCTGATCAATTCCTTTCTTTCTTGCCACCCCTTCTCAATGTCAGTGATCCAAGCAGCATCTTCTCAACTCTCCCAGGCAAAATTTCAGTCTGCCCCACTGTCTCTGTACTACCCGGTTGGGTAGAATATGTTTTCTTTCACATCTCCAACAGTTACCATCAAACCTGCCTGTTTTACTCATAAAGGTTCATTGGGTGGAAAAATGGGGGAAGGAAGAGGGAGTAAGAATTTAAATGAGCAAACAGGTGAATGCATCAAGTCAAGTCAAGAAAATCTGAGCCCTTTAATTCTACATGTGTAACCACATGAAAGCTAAGCGGCCTGATGGCAGTGTGGTGATGGCCACAGTTACAGGTGAAGTTGGTCCCTGGCAGATGAGTTCAATCTGAAAATGATCATCAGACTTAAATCAGACCAGTTGGTATGTGGTCCTATCTCTGGCTTTGAAGCTCCGGGTTCTTCCCATCTACTAGGATTCCCCTGACCCTTCTGCTGTGGTTCTCTGGCACCGTAACCAAGAGGGACATTTCAGTTCTCTAGGTGCAGGAAGCAAGGGAGGTTTCTGCAAAAGCAGTATTTTTTTTTTTTAAGATTTTATTTATTTTTTTGACAGACAGAGATAGTAAGTAGGCAGAGAGGCAAGCAGAGAGAGGGGGCAGCAGGCTCCCTGCCAAGCAGAGAGCCCGATGCGAGGCTCGATCCCAGGACCCCGGGATCATGACCTGAGCAAAAGGCAGAAGCTTTAACCCACTGAGCCACCCAGGAACCCCTGCAAAAGCAGTTTTGTCAGCTCAGTCTTAAAGCTCAGTTGAGCAAAGCAGGAGTTATTGTTGCCCTAATGTGTCCCACTCGTGCAGGAAAGGCTCCATTGGGTTTTCAGAATGAATGATTCAGATGCATCTAAATATTTACATTTGTTTGAGAAAGATGGAGATTTCAGAATGTAAATGGACAGAATGTAAATGGACATGAGCCTTTCCCCCCTTTCGTGCTTTAAATGTTCAACAGCATGAAACCAGGTAGTACTCGACTCGAAGTAACTTTCAGCAGGTCAATGTCAGCTCCAAAGTCAACCGTGTGCCTGAGGTCAGGAAGGAAAACTGGGTTGTTCCTAAGACCCCTCCCCTCCCCGCACCAGTTTATTAGTACTTTTTCTTGTAGTTGTTAAGTTTATAATGGGCCTTTTCCACATCTTGAATTCATAAACCACAAACGAGGACTCAGACTTGTTGATAATGGAAACTTGAGGCTGGGGTTCGGGATGTAAAATTGGGCTCTTTATTCTGAATATTTGTTTTCAGACTGTGTCCGTGGAGCTCCTCAGCCTACTGGGGGCTGATACACTCTGTCTCTAACAAAAGCCATTTAAATATTTGCAGTAAGGTTCTCCTCTGTGAGTTCAATGGAATGAATAGTTGAATAAATAACAAGAGGGTCAATTTCTGTGAAGGAACAGTAACATTCAAGAATATCTCTTTAAGTATGGTAACCTTTATGACTTTTACATATTAGAAAATCTTAACAATGTGTAGCTGGTGAGTGAATGCCCTTTTGATAATTGAATATTTTTCTGGGATACAAAGCTCTAGATTTAACAGATGTCCAGTCAACAGTGAAAGCTATACTCAGTTGTGTAAACACTGACCTTTTCTTATCCAATTTCCCCCCTGAGTTTATTGATACACATCTGAGCACTCTTCTTTACAATGGCCTATCCAAATCTTGAACAAATTTTCGTTATTTACATGCAACTCAGCTAGAACTAGACACAGTAAGGCCAGGATGAGAATAATAGGATCTTGTTATTTGTTGATAACAAATTGCTATTTGGTGATTTTTTTCAAGGGCAGATATTCATGCTAAAATTAAATTCAGGAAATGTAATGATGCAATAGAAAGATCCTGTTGTAGTCCTGTCTTGGCCATGAAAGCTACCATATGACCTTAGAGAAACCAATGAACATCTCTGGCCCTCAGTTTCTTCATGATTGTAATGAAATCATTGGATTAGATCACTGGTGTTCAGCCTTATTCCTAAAAGCCCCAAAGCCTCTCAGGACATGTCAAGTGCCATATGGTTTGTTTTCTCTGTGGTTTTTCTTTTTGCCATGTTTCTGTAAAAACTGGCACAAAATCTTGCCATTATTTTACATATATATATATATATATATATATATATATATATATATATATATATCATATGTATCAGTTTGAATTTTGTCTCTGTTTATGATGGAGTTGATATTCTGACTTCCATGCCCGAGCCCCAATCCCGCTGTCAACGTCCTGTCTTTCTGAGGAGGCTTCTCCTTTCCAAGGATGAACTCCAAGAACTCCCTCCTTTACAATACCTTGATTGATTTACCAACTCATGTGAATTGTTTGATTTCCCTGAACTTCCATGAAGTAAACACTTTGTGTCTCCTTTTCTATAGTTTTATTCTCTCTGCGTTAACTCCAGACTCAGCAAGTAGAGTGCAGATCTCACGTGAGCACGACTGTGGCAACCTTTTAGTGGTCGCTCCCATCCCTTCCCTTTAGGCACAACTGAATGGATCCTCTGACTATGTTCTGATCTAAAACTGGAGAGTCATGATTGGTCTAAATCAATTACAGAAACCCTGTTCCCCTTTCTCAGGTTCTCTACTGCTGAACTTGAGCCTATGACCTAGTTCTGATCAGCGATATATAAACTAGTAGAAGTCCACTGAGGAGATTAAGGGAAAGAAAGCTTTTTTTCTCTTGAGGAGAACTATCCTTTTTTGCTTTCTCATCCTTCCTGCTTCAACCACAGATAACATGCCCTGAATAGCAACAACCATGTGGAAACTGTTGAGGCAACCAAGATTGAGGGAAAGACGAAGGAAATCTCAGAGACACAGGACCCTGATCTTGGTAAATGACAAAATCAATAACAAAAATGTACCTCTGGATTTTCACTTTTTGAAAAACTTTTATTTATTAATGGTTAGAATTTTAAATTCATTCATTCATTCCACAAGTATTTATGATGAATTTATCATATTCCAAACATAGTTCATGAAACACGTTAGTAAACTAATATAAAAAGTTCATACCCTCACAGAGTTTACGTTCTAGGAGGGGAGAAGAGACAAAAGATTAGCAATAGCGATAATAAATACCCCTCATGTCTTTCTGATTTGAATATAGCCTCACATTTTTCCATATATATAATTTGGAAAATGCTACGTGTTATGGAGAAAAGAAAGGATATGTGTATTAGAAAGTCTACACTGGGTGGTGGGGGGTCAGCTCAGCCCCCAGTAGGTGGGAAGCTCCACAGGCACAAATAAGGTACTAGGAACTCGGGAAAGTGATATTTGAGCACAGACTTGAAGGTGGTGAGAGATTTAATCATAACGCTCTTGATAAAGGATAGTTGGAAGGCACATAGGAAGGGACAAACTGTCTACCCCTAAACCCTTAAAAGGATTTTACACCACCCTGGAGAAACCTTTTACCCTTACCCACGTGATATATCAGTGACAGAAACCTGATTGGATGACAGGTGCATGGAGGGCTCATCAAATTGAGACAGCCCGCCAACAAGCCCCATAAGAACCCCTAGACTTATACATTCCAGTGGCAACCCCTTCAGGTCCCCTCCCTCATTGGGACCCTTGTGCTATCACTTTGCTATCGCTCAATAAAGCTTGTTTTGCTGCCCACACCTCTGTCTGGTCTACCTCTTCGTTCTTTGAAGTGGCGTGACAGAGAACCGTGGGCACCGACGGAGAAAAAATCCTGCAGCAGTCTTGGAGGAAGAAAAGTTCAGACATGGAGTGTAATCAGTACAAAGATTGGAAAGCTAGAGCAAGCTGAATCTGCCCAAAGAACCGCAAGGAGACCAGTGTGGCTGGAGGGAAGTGAGCGGGGTAGACGGGAGCGTGTGTGTGTGTTGCATTTTACAGAATCATGTAGTTACTGTAAAGACTTCGTCTTTTCATGACATCTGTATCTTTGGGGTAAATACCCAGGAGTGCAATTGCAGGGTCATAGGGAAGTTCTATTTTTAATTTCTTGAGGAATCTCCACACTGTTCTCCAAAGAGGCTGCACCAACTTGCATTCCCACCAACAGTGTAAGAGGGTTCCCCTTTCTCCACATCCCCTCCAACACATGTTGTTTCCTGTCTTGTTAATTTTGGCCATTCTAACTGGTGTAAGGTGATATGTCAATGTGGTTTTAGTTTGAATCTCCCTGATGGCTAGTGATGATGAACACTGTAAGGAAGAAACAGTTTTCTCTCCACCCTCTCAGAGTCCCTGACAGGGCCTGGAAATTAAATTGACAGACACAAATTAATAAGAAAAGTATACAAATTTTATTAAATTTGCACATGTACACGGGAGCCTTCACAAAAGAATGGAAAGCTAAAGAGTTCACTTTTGTCCCACCTTCGTCAGAACCCTTCGCTGGACAAGTAAGGAGAGACAAGATCCTTTTGTAAATCGCTGCATTTTATGATGTGAGGCGACTGAAACTGTCTGTGACTTCCCCTTCCTGAATTTCTTTTTCTTGTATCTAAATGGACATAAGGGAAGACTAATTTCTTTTTTTTTTTTTTAAATATCTTATTTATTTGAGAGAGAGGCCAAGTAAGCAGAGGGAGAGGGATCGGCAGATCCCACTGAGAGAGGAGCCTGATGCGGGGCTCGATCCCAGGACCCTAAACTGCAACCTGAGCCAGAGGCAGACGCTCAACCGAGTGAGCCACCCAGGGACCCCGAAGACTAGTTTCTACCTATCAGGATAGATGCTTCATCTATGAAAAGCATGAGCTACTTATCCAATTGCAGTTCGTTATGCTAGACTGTATGAACCGTACCTTTGCAAAATCAAGATGCTGAGCTAGAGCCCAATACTCCACTGAGGGCTGGGCTAGCAGTTCTTCTAGACATTTCTCAAGTGCATCTAGTGGAGTCACCAATGATACTGAGTCAGTTCGAAGAAAGGCAAAGACACATGGCAGCCTGTCCAGGATGGATTTAATAATCCCCTTTAGTTTCAGAGAATTGTTAGTTGTCAGGGAATTCTTGGCATCATGACATGATGTAGCATATATTGTAAAATAATATACTAATAGACAAATAGCTAGAAAACATTTCAGCAAAGGTAGTGCATTCTTGGCAGAAGTGACTACATTTGGCATTAACCTCAGAGGTACAAGAGGAAGATTGAAAACATGGTATTTTCAAATTCGTATTTTTTCTAAGATCCACTTATTTTTACACTATGAGTTAGAAGATATAAATCCTATTTGTGTGTTGGACAATACACTCTACAATTTTAGGACACTTTTTAAAGGTTATTTTTTCTCTTTGATGTCTAGGATTAAAACTGTCTGTATCTGCACCCCCAAAAGGATGATAGTCTTACTTCATTTTCATTTTCTTCCTCACTAACTCCGGCACCTCCCATAGTCAATTTAACTGAAATTTTTGCTCCAAGTGTTTATTATGCTTTGGGTTTCTGCACTGTGCATCAAAAATTATTCAGGTATTATGAGGAATGTGCTACTACTACTCTTTTGTATATTTGAGACTATATCATGCCCTTTTTTGTCATTCATTGCTTATTTGTGGCTGTGTTTCTTCAACTAAGTTTTTCAGAGATTGCTTAGCTTGGTAAACACTTAGAGGCTTCGACTTTCTGAATATTTATTTATATTATTTTTCACTTTAATGCCAGCTTGGCTGAGTATAGGATTATAGGTTTGAAAGAACTCTTCCCTTTAATTTGGAAGATCATAATCTCTGTCTTCTAGCATTGAATTATGCTCCTGAGAAGTTATGCTGATAGCAGGCTGATTTTTCAGATTTTTTTTTTTTTGGTTGCCTGTTTTTCTCTTTTTTTCTTTAAAAAGACTCAGGATTTTATTAATCCTTGCAATTCTGAAATTTCACAATGATGCCTGTGGCTTTGGCTCTTTTAAAGTCTGGCTAAGCACTTTCGATTTAAAGATCTATCTTTTCTTCAGACCAAGAATTTTTGGTTTGTATGGATTGGATCACATTTTCTCTTTTTTCTTATTCTATAATTTCTATAGTCTAGATTTTGGAATTTCTGGATCTACTCTTTCTGGATCTACTCTTCATATTACTGAACTCTACACTTACATTTTCTCTCTTTTTATCCATATGTCCTGTTCTGTATGAGAATGTCTCAGCTCAGGTTTTTCAGCCCAGTATTTCACAACACAATACGTATCATAGTTGCCTCTGTATTGGGATATTCATTTCTGTTTCTTTTATATTCTCAGACCTCTAGGAAATACATTTCATAGATGCAATGTTCTTTCAAACTTTTCCAAGTATATTTATATTTACTCTAGTTCGTTCCATTAGCTTTATTAACTCTATCCGGGGGTGGGGGGGTATTCTTTTTCTTATTGCCTAGCTGCCATATTATTGATTTTCTTAAAGTACCTAGTGCTTCTTGACTGCCTATAACTTTGAATTTGAGACTCAGCACTCGTGTGCCCTTTGTATTTCCATGATCTGTGTCAGTGTATGGAGAGGAAGCATTTGGAATGGAAGCTTGTCTTCCAGGTGTTAGTTTCCATCGTTTCTGGAAGTCAGTAACTGCTTGACCACCGCCAAGACTTCTCCAACCCCAATACCCCTCTGTAGCCAGTGGTGAAAGCCAATGCAACCCAGAAGAGGGAGAAAGGAAGGAAACTGACTAGCTTGCTGTTCCAAATGCAGCTCTCCAGTTAAGTCTCCTTTTAAATGCCCAGGGTTTTCCCTTAATTCTTGGAATTGTTAACATTGGGCTTAGAGACCTTTAGACCTCTTACCTGCACAGCAGGCTTCTCCTACATGTGTTGGAAACCTGTGGTTTCCTCCAGTTCTGTTTTGCTGAAGATCTGCTGGTATATGCCTTCTAAATCCCAGAAATTCTAAAAAATCTGTGGTTCATTGATTCTACTTTTAATACTTTCTAAATATTTTCTGTATTTTTACTTCTTCATTGTTGTTTTGTGTATCTGGGAGAGGGGAATAGAGGTATGCTAAGTCCATTTTGTCTAAGAAATCATTCTTACAAGAAGAGCTTACAAAAGTAAAATTATTTTCCTCAAGTTCAGAGGAACTACTTCAGTTCAAGAGTTTAATTTGCTCTTCAGTACAGGACTTTCCAAATAGGGGCATGATAAATTATATACCACAAGCAATCTTGGATCAAAAATATTTTCTTAGGTCTTTTCGTAAGACAATAAGGTGAAGACAAGGTCCTTTCAATTATTTTTTTGACCTTATACCCTGCTATTTGGGGATATTTTTTCCCTAGCAATGTTCTCATTACAATAAAGTTTCACCACAATAAATGTGAAATCTCCCTACAGTTTATTGTAATTGGTGGAGATATTAATTTTTAATGGAGTTCTCATGAGGACAAGGAGACATCCTTTGGGATCATGTGGTGGTTTTATCCTTAGAGAAGATGAAGTCATTTTGAATATAGAGCATCCTTTAACTTGCTTAATGGGATCATTGACCAATAACTTTCTATCAGTGACCTGACTTGACTTCAGTGCTGAGTTGTCTAAAATATATGCAAGACTGTGACATTTAATTACAACACAGTTTTCGGAAATAGTATCATTACATGTTAGCCACTAGATCATGTACTTTTGGCAGTGGATATGGGCTAATTTCAACAATGCAAACTTCTTATTTTAAACTGCAGTTACAGATAGAGTGCAGAAACTCTCTGTGCTACTGTATGTGACTATAATCCTAGAGCGATGAATGAGAAGGCATGGCAGATGGTTGATGAAATAATGCTGGATATGAACTTCAGAGTAATCTCCCTTCCTTCTCTTTTTATTTCTTTCTCCCAGCAGAATGTTGTGTGTCTTTCAGCAGGTTTCTGCATTACCATATCACATTTAGTAAAGTTTGGGAGATTACTAGCAAATTACCAATAATAAGAGTGTTTCAGGAGTCCACTAGTCTTCAGTTTGATTAGGTGTTTCTGCCATCTTTTCTAGTAACTCAGACTGACTTAATGCTTTCATATCTGTAAGAAGATGTGCCTGTAGTAGAAAAATGCACATACTTGCTGATTTAGTAATTGATTCAACACTATTGGACTCAAAATATGAGTGATAGAGATCAATCTAAAAAGAATATTTTTGTTTTTCTATAGCCAGGTTGACTTTGCCTTTGACATTCAGTTCAACCAGAACACATTGGCCTTTTTTATATGCATGTTAGCTCTTTAATGTTAAGTGACTCCTTAATATAACATGGGAATAATGATTCTTATTCTATTTTAGCAAAGAGATGAAGAAGTTCAGTAAGTTCACCCAAGTCATACAGTCAGTCTTTGGTAGGTCCAAGGTTAAACTTCAGGAATTCTGGCAGAAATGCAAAGAGAATTTTCCATTGACTCAAAAATCTAGTAACAAGGCTGTAAATCAAAAAAGAAATGGACCCTGGTTCAGAAACCCAGAGGCTGCATGAATATTACAAATACTCTCCAGAGTATCATCGGCTCTGAGAGTCCCAAGCACAAATGAAGGAAATTCCTGATCCCCTTCTCAAATAATTTGAAGCCACTGGTACACTGAGCCTAACTAAACCTATAAGAATGTCCAAACACAACTAGATTGTGGTTTAGATGGTCACAACACACCACACTTACACTCTGATAGAGGAAAGGGTATGATTTTTCTGTGGAAAATAATGTTTTACTTTAGTCTTTATTGTTCTTTTACATACTATGTCCAGAATACAGAAAAAAAAAAAAAAAAAAAAGCGATGAGGAGCATGGTGAAAGGAGACATAATCCCATGTTAAAGAGAGGAAACAGTTAATAGAAGCAAATACTGAGATGTTTCAGGTGTTGGATTACCAGGCAGGGACTTTAGGGAAACTATAATCAATATGTGGAAAGGATGGATGATGTGGGGGAACAGAAGGGGATTTTATTAGAGATGTGAACTTTTTTTTTAAAGATTTTATTTATTTATTTGACAGAGAGATCACAAGTAGGCAGAGAGGCCTGCTCTGCTCTGAGCAGACAGCCCGATGCGGGACTTGATCCCAGGACCCTGGGATCATGACCCTAGCTGAAGGCAGAGACTTTAACCCACTGAGCCACCCAGGCGCCCGATGTGAACATTTTTTAAAAGGCAAATGGAAATGGTAGAAATGAAATATATAGAAAATTAAGAATTTATTCAGTGGATTTATTGACAACTGGAGTGGGCACAGAAAAGAACTGGTGAGGGGTGTCTGGGTGGCTCAGTCATTAGGTGTCTACACACCTTTGGCTGGGGTCATGACCCTCGGGTCCTGGGATCAAGCCCTGCATGGGGCTTCCTGCTCAGTGGGAAGTCTGCTTCTCCCTCTCCCTTTCCTCCTGCTTGTGTTCCCTCTCTTGCTGTCTCTCTCTCAATCTCTCTCTCTCTCTCTCTCTCTCTGTCAAATAAATAAATAAATAAAATTTTTTTTTAAAAAAGAAAAGAACCGGGGAGCCTGGGTGGCTCAGTGGGTTAAAGCCGCTGCCTTCGGCTCGGGTCATGATCCCAGGGTCTTGGAATCGAGCCCCGCATCGGGCTTTCTGCTCAGCAGGGAGCCTGCTTCCTCCTCTCTCTCTGCCTGCCTCTCTGCCTACTTGTGATGTCTGTCTGTCAAACAAATAAATAAAATCTAAAAAAAAAAAAAAAAAAAGAAAAGAAAGAAAAGAACTGGTGAACTTAAAAATGGGTCAGTAGAAATTATCCAAAATGAAATAGAGAGAAAAGAAACCCAACAAGGAAAGTAATGAGGTAGAGTATCTGAGATCTGTAATTTAATGATTTAATACATGTGTAATTGCTATCCCAGGAGAGGAGAGAAAGAATGAGGCAGAAAAAATATTTGAGGATACAATGAGAGTTTTCCAAAGTTAGTGAAAGACATCAAAAAGTGCAAAAAATCCTAAGTGGAGAGTGTATGAAGAAACCTTCACCTAAGTCATATTTTTAAATATTTTTAAAATAGAAATATAGGGGGCCCTGGGTAGCTCAGTCATTAAGCATCTGCCTTGGCTCAGGCCATGATCCCAGCGTTCGAAGATGGAACCCCCGCATCCAGCTCTCTGCTCCGTGGGAAACCTGCTTCTTCCTCTCCCACTCACCCTACTTGTGTTCCCTCTCTCATCATCTCTTAATAAATAAATAAATTCTTTTAAAATAAATAAATAAATAAATAAATATAATAGAAAAATAAAAGAGACGACAACAAACAGGGGAACCATGATAAGAATAATGGGTGCCTTCTTATCACAAACAGTGAAGGCTTGAAGAGAAAATAATTACATTTAATTCTAAAATAAAATTCTAAAATAAAATTCTAAAATCACCTGAAATTCATATCCTGTAAGAGTAGCCTTCAAAAATGAAGATGAAATTAAGGCAGTTTCAGAAAGGAGAAAAGGTTAAATTCATCTGCAGCAGATCTGTACCATAGCACATATTTAAAGAAGTTTTTTGGAATGAAGAGAAATTATGCCATGTGAAAACTAGGATATGCAGGAAAGAAGTAAGAGCACCAGAGAGAGAAATTCATGGATAAATGTTGGAATGGCAGTCACTACTTGTATTCTGCATTGTACCAGAAGTCCTACTTACTATAACAAAGCCAGAAAAAGAGAGAGAGAGAGAGACATAATGATTACAAAGGAACAAGTGAAACTGTGTGTATAAAACTCCATGGAATCCACACATATATAATAATTACTACTGAAACTAGTAAGTGAATTTAGCAAAGTCTCAGACACAGTTTCAACATTCAAAAATGAATTGTGTTACTATTGTATTCTATCATTAAAACTATAAAATGAAATTTTAAAATATCATTTGAATACCCTCAGAAAGCCTTAAATACCTAGCAATCTAACAAAAGATGAGCAAATTTAAAAACGTTATTGAAAGAAATTTTAATGAACTTAAATAATACCATATGCATGAATTGGAAAGCTCAATAGTGTTAAGATGTCCATCCTCCGTCAAATTATTCATAGATATGATACAATTTCCATAAAAATATCAGCAGGCCTTTTTGAAGAAATTACAAGTTAGTCTAAAAATGCAAAAGAACTGAAGTAGCCAAAACAATATTGATAAAGAACAAAGCAGATGCGTTTACACTACTTCATTTCAGAGCTTAAGACAATGTCACAGTAATCAGGTCAGTATGGTATGGACATAACAATAGACAGATTGACGGAACAGAATTTAAAAATCCAAAAATAGGCACACACACAAATATATGATATGTACACATCATAGGGCACAAATACATGTATATGATATCTACGTCCACAGATATTTGGTATCTGACCAAAGTGGCAAATGAAATCGATGATGAGGAAGAGATAATTTTGTAAACATGATGTAGAAACAACTGGATGTCCCTTTGAAAAAATTTTGTTGGTCCGACCTCACTCAATACACAAAAATGTTATTTGGAAATGGATCACAAATGAAGATTAGCAGAATATGCCACCCCAAAATTTGCCTTGTTAGCATAAGGATTATTTTGAGTTCAAGATAATTGAAAAACAGCAGGTGCAAGAACACTGTGACCTTCCTTTTTCTTCCTAAAAGTAAGAGGTGAAATTTCCAAGTGAAAGATACCCTTTTTCACCAGGAAGAAAGAAATATTCTTAAAACCAGAGACAAGGGCTTGAAGCCAATAGAAATCTGTACAAACAGACCTTGTTAAAATCACTCTTAACTTCCTTCATTTTCCTTATACATTTACTTTTCTAGTTGTCTCTCTTTGTTCAACCTTGTATGTAAACACTTAGGCCTAACCAATTCTCTGGGTCTTCATTACCCTATGGGGTTCCCCCACCTATGTAAAAATCTGTATGCTGCTTTTCTCCTGTTCATCTGTCTTATGTCAATTTAATTCTCAGAACAAGCCAGAGAACCTAAGAGGGTAGAAGTAAAGTTATGCTTCTCCTACACAAATGTAAATATAAAATCTATAACAAAAAATCTTCTAGAAGAAAACAAGTAAGAAGATCTTTGCCTTCCTGGGATATACAAAGATTTATTAGACAGAATTTAAAAGATAACACTTATAAAAGAATATTTGAGTTTCATCAAAATTAAAAAGTTTCTGCTCATGAAAACAAAAGAAGTAGACAAATAACAGTCTGGGAAAAATATTCTTATCATTTCTATTTCATGAAGAGTTAAGATCCAGGACATATAAAGAACTTTTACAAGTCAATAATAAAAAGTTAAACGCCTAATAAAAATGTGAAGAGACTTGAACACAAACTTCATGAAAGAAATTGTAAGAATCCCACATAGGAATGAGGCCAATGACCACATGAAAAGATACTCAGTATCATAAGTCATCAGGAAGACGCAATTTAAATATAATTAAACAGCACTTCATACCCAGGAGGATGGCTAAAAGACGGACAACACCAAATACTAGCAAGAGTGTAGAGCAACTTAAATACACATTGTTGTCAGTAGCAGAAAACATTACTACTGTTTTGGAAAATCATTTGCCATTGGTTAAAAATTAAATATTTACATACTATGAGTTCCATTCCTAGGTAATTATCCAAGTGATACAAAAATAGATGTATACAAAAATGCTTATATAAGAATGATTGGAGGAAAAACTGGATGTTAAGTATCTACATTCAGGAAAATAGATGAGCAAATTATAGTATATTCATACAATGAAATATTACACAGCAGTGAAAAGGAATAATCTAGTACTATGTGTAACAGCACGAATGAATCAAAAACATAATAGTGAACAACAGAAGCCAGATACAAAACAATGCATGTGGTGTCTTACTTCAAGGAGAGGCAAAAATGACCTATGGCAATAGAAATCAGTCCAGTGGGATCTGCCTAGAGAGGCAAGAGGAATATTTCTGGAGTACCTGAAATGCTTTGTATCTTGTTTTTGAGTGGTATTACCTTGGTGTATATAGCAGTTATCAAAACTTACACAGTGAACAATTAAAATATGCTCATTAAAATTTTAAAATTCCATAATTTATAAAACTGTAAAGGAGAAAAGGGGAAAAGCCATTTTAGGCATCATGAGCCCTATGAACTGTCATTTTTTTTAAACACTTGGCTTTCATCTAATCAATGTTTCGAAGCAAGACTAGGGGGACTAGTGCAGGATTTGCTGAGTATTTGCGAAGGTGGAAGGAAAAGGTTAGGTCAGCACCACCTGTTTCTGGCACTCGTCTGACTAGACAGCAGATTGCCTCCTGGCTTATTCCAGCTTTTCTGAACACAGGGAGAGTCACAATAATACCAGGGAGCCTTCTGCTTGCAAGATGGACACCATATGTTTTCACTATCCGTTCAGAGCTCTTCTCCTCTCTCTCCTTCTTCTGCCCTTTTACCATTGGGATCCAATGACCCCAAGAAATTTAATATGAGAAGACACCATGAATGAAATGTTAACATTTTTTTAATCAAACACAAAGGGAATGCTTATATGTATTTATTCTCTTCAACTATCCAATAGCTGTTACTTATCAAATTACCACCCAAACTTTCAAACTGTGTCTTAAAATGAATATCCATGCTTTGTACAACTAATTGTGAACACCTATTAAGAAATCCTACACATATGACTTAAAGATACCACTTACCCAGGATAGGAATTCTAAATAAATTATAGTAAATGTCAGAGAAAAAGCAAAATGTGGCAGGATATTCAGAAAAAGTAATTAGTACTTGAAGACAGGTAAATGTATTAATTTTTTTTAAAGATTTTATTTACTTATTTGTCAGATAGAGAGTATAAGCAGTGGGAGCAGCAGCAGAGGGAGAGGGAGAAGCTGGCTCCCTGCTGAGCAGACAGTCCCATGCGGGACTTGATCCCAGGACTCTGAGATCAAGAGCTGAGCTGAAGGCAGATGCTTAACCGACTGAGCAACCCAGGCACCCCAAGATATTACATTTTTAAAGGTGGGATTGTTATGAGGCACTGAGCTGGGTTTCTCTCTTTTTTTTTCTAATGACCAGATTAGGATTTAAACACAAAGATGTGTGTGAAGGATGATGTTAGTGAGAATGCACAGGAGTGCAAAATTTGCAGACTGGTTCTGCGAGCTTAGACCTGTTTTAGGATTTAGCTCTACCTGGAAGTCCAGAGAAACACAATCCTGTTGGCTGTAGTATGAGTCTAATTTCTCCAAACTGCCCCTTATTTGTGGAGCGAATTTCTACCCAGCCACTAAAAATAACTACTTGCCTCTTGAGACACATATTGTAGTAATAAAACAATGTAATTTACTTTCGAGGAAAAGAATTTGTATATAATTTTAATGTTACATTTAATGCCTACAGTTTCAGAATCTCTGGGAAGGAGTGAGGACAGTCGGTCCAGGTTTCTCAATCCGCTCCCATCTTTGGTGCTGGAAATGGACCTTCCCCAAAGCCTTAGGAAGTAGCTTCTCTCTCCTATTCAATCCAGAGAAATTACCTCCTTTCTCCTTATTTTATCGCTTTATCCGATCTCTTCTAACTGCCTCTCTCCCTTTCTCTCCAACTCCTGCATGTTTTTCAGCTCATGCTTACTTCCCACGTTTTGATGTGTACGATTGATAATGCTCAGCTTTGGATCAATCAGTTACAAAATATGCTGCAGCCAAAAATATTTAGTAGAAAAGCATATTGCTGCTGGAAAACGACGATTGTTTGGAGAAGCAGTATTGGGCCATTGAGAAAGGATTCCGGGTCTCAGTTGCAAGTAAAATGTGATGGTAATTCAGATGGAAGAGTAAACAGCTAAGGATGTGGTCATCCAAACAGCCCACGCTTCCCCTGCTTCTCCAGCTCGCTGTGTGACCTACGTCTCCCAGCTGGAATTTCAGAACAGCAGGGGTCACAAAGCTCGCGTCCACACGCACTGTGAGCCCGTATTTCTGACCCTCGGTAGAGCTGTCTTCTCAAGAGCTTGGAGGTTGTCGGGAGGATACAATGTAGATGACTCTGGTCTTCGGCCAGTTTCCCTGTCCCCAGGCCCTGCAAACTTTCACACAGTTCACGGTGGCCTTTATTATATGTGAGAAGTGCTACTTACTGAAACAGCAAGAGTAGAGTAACTGGTTTTGTGTTTGCAAAGCCAGAAGGAACATGTCTGCGCTTTGTCGCTCTGTGGGATTACCGGCATCAGGATTCTGCTATGGGCGTGCATCAAGTGGGCATGCGTGGGCATTTTATTTATTGATTTGCTTTTATTTGCTTACTTGTATTATTCCATTTTATTAATAGTATGGCCTTGTACATTTCCATAGCTCCATGAGGACTTTGATCTCCATACTTTGGATTCATGAAAAAACTCTCTGAGTCGTCTTCAGTGTCTTCCATCAATGTTTTATGGTTTGCAGTCTCCAAGTCGTTCATCCCTTCTGTGACGTTTATCCCTTAGTATTTTATTCTTTAGTGCGATTGTAAATGGGGTTGTTTTCTTAATTTCCCTTTCTGCTGCTCTGTTGTTTGGGGTTTTTGTCCTGAACAGAGGTTGTACTTTGTCAAATGATTTTTCTGCATCTACTGAGATAGTCATATGGTTTGTTTGTTTTTAAGATTTTATTTATTCATTTGTCAGAGAGAGAGAGAGCATGCGCACAAGGAGGCAGAGGCAGAGAGAGAAGCAGGCTCCCCACTGAGCAAGGAGACTGATGCTGGACTCGATCCTACGACCCTGGGATCATGACCTGAGATGAAGGCAGCAGCTTACCTGGCTGAGCCACTCAGGTATCCCAATAGTCGTATGGTTTTTATCCTTCTTTTGGTTACAGGGTTTTTTTTTTTTTTTACATTTTTGTTTAAATTCCAGTTCATTGTTTTTTTGTTGTTGTTGTTGTTGTTTTTTTTAAGATTTTATTTATTCATTTGTCAGGGAGAGAGAGAGCACAAGTAGGGGGAGCGGCAGGCAGAGGGAGAAGCAGGCTCCCCGCAAAGCAAGCAGCCTGATGTGGGACCCATCATGACCTGAGCCGAAGACTAACTAGTGAGCTAACCAGCTGAGCCACCCAGGCATCCCAAATTCCAGTTCGTCAACGTAAAGTGTAATATTAGTTTCAGGTGTAGCACACATGCATTTTAAAACTCACTGATCCTTCCTGGTTGCCAAGGAAATTGGAAGGCCACTGTGGGCACCTTAATTCACTTGCTATCGGAGTTTGCACTTTGTTTAAGTGCTTACTTTGCTCCCGAGTTAGTTTTATGTTCCATAAAACCTGCTCCTTCTTGGACCGAAATTTGAAGTTTGTCTTTTTTTGTCGCTTGCCTACTAGACTCCTGGGGCTGAGCAAGAATAGACCCGAAGCTTCTGCGTAACATACAGAATCAGGCTTGTTCTCAGAGTATTTGAAGTCTTACCAGGCGCCCACTTGGTTAACTCAGACCTGTGCTTCTTGCAAATGCTATCTGACTGGGAATATTTTAACTGCCTCCAAGGGCTGCCTCTCAAATCTAATGAGCCTTGCTTGCTTGGGCCTGGCCTATAATAATCTAAAGGTATTTTGGGGACCACTTCACCAATGGTAATTCTGACCCACTTACTCTACAGCAACTTTTCTTGCCATGAAATGCTGCAGACATTTGAGAAACACTTTGCAAAGCTAGCATGTGCTATCTTTGGCCATATGAAATGTTTTCTTGTCTGTAAGCAGTGCGCTTTTCTTCTTACATGCGATCATTTGGGGCGACTGCAGGAAACGTAGGTATAAACACAGGTTCACAGTTTAAAGAGAACTTAAGAACGTGGGGACAAAGTTGATGGGAATTTACGTTACACGATCAGGGTGTTTTTTCTTGACCCTAAGCTACATGTGGCGAAACACTAAACCAACACGAATAATAAACGGCATGATGTCAACCTTCCGTAACTTACTGTCAGAAACGTCTTCTAAATATCAAAACAGTTGCTCTGAGGCAGTGATTCTCAACTTAGGAGTGGTTAGGAAAGAATATTCTGTCCCCCTGGCGGGGGGCACTTAGCTATGTCTGGAATCATTTTTCTGTCATTTTTGCGATATTAATGGCATCTAGCCGGCAAAGGCGAGGGATATTGTGAAACATCTTAGAGTCCCCAGTACAGAATCCACTCCACCCTCAATAAAGAACTTTCTGGCCCAAAGTGCTGGTGATACTGAAGTACGGTGCCCATGCTCTAGAGGCAACATCTCAGAGAAATGATATCCTTTTATGTCTTTTGACAAAATCTCTAGATTAAATTTCATTCAATGATGAAAGAAAGAGAACTTAGTCTGTAAGTCTACCTATTTTCGGGCTAGCCTTTGACCCCTTTCTCCATTGCCTGTACTCACGTATTGCAATGTTGGTATTCCACTCACTTTTTTTTTTTTAAGATTTTATTTATTTATTTGACACAGAGAGAGATCACAAGTAGGCAGGGGCAGGCAGAGAGAGAAGGGGGGAAGCAGGCTCCCCACCAAGCATAGAGCCCGATGCGGAACTCGATCCCAGGACCCTGAGACCATGACCCGAGCCGAAGGCAGAGGCTTAACCCACTGAGCCACCCAGGTGCCCCTTCCTCCCGCTTTTTTTACTTTCGTACAGTTTGACTTTTGAAACATATATTCTGTATTTGAGGAAGCAAGTTAAATAGGTAGGAAAGACATCAGATTCAAGCATGACCATGGTGAGGTTGAAAGAGAGTGGACTCTACCTCCTAGCGCCTCTCTAGGCTTCAGCGACTTGTGCCCCACATTCTATAACCTAATATCATATTGAATAATTATTTTAGAAGCTATAAAACACCCAGCTCAGCAGTATTTGCCAATGAGCACAGTGGTAGGGAGAAACATTTTGCATAAATAAGTTTCATTGAGTTGATATAATTTAAAGGCTGGTAAGAATGATTTTATATCGAATTCAAGTTCTAGAATTTATAGCAAAACGTTATTTTACTGCATTTAGTATCAAGAATTTCCCATATCAGTCATAGGGGGAAAATGTACAACCATTAATAGTTCTAACTGAGGAGCATATGAGAGGTTATTAAAAAACATTTTCAAAAGGAGAAAAATCTTTAATAAAATATGATACTATAAACCGTATTAAAATTCCTGTCAAAGCATCTTTGCTTTGCCAAGTAGACCTTTACATAGAAGATGGAAAGAATTTGCTAGAAGTAATCTCATCTTTTGATGTATCTTTTTATTTTTTAATTTTTATTACTTTTTCAGAAGATTTTATTTATTTATTTGAGAGAGAGGATGAGAGAGAGCATAAGCTGGGGGAAGGGCAGAGAGAGAGGGGGAGAGGAGCAGACTTCCCAGTGAGCAGGGAGCCCAAACAGGGACTCAATCCCAGGACCCCGGGATCACCACCTGAGCTGAAGGCAGATGCTTCACCAACTCAGCCACGTAGACGCCCATTGATGTATCTTTTTAGAAGTGTGTGTTTGACTTAGTTGCAAGTGTTCTGCTTAGTTACCAATGGTGGATTTAAACTATATCTGGAGCAACATTTTTTTTTTCCCTTGCTAAATGTAAATGAATTCTGTAGATTCTTTGCTTTCACTGTGTGATGAAACAAACATACACACATGTAACCCATTTTCTTTGTCAGGAGCAGAATTTAGGATGTACTGATTACGAAAGCAAAAACAACAAAATTATCTCCAAAAAGAAAGTGTGAGATGTAACAAAATAAGGTAAATACATCTACAAGCTTTTCCAAAGTTCAGCTTACCTCCTTATGATATTGCCCAATTTAATTATCTATCATCTTAAGATTTGCTTCTGACTTACTTTTGGTTATTTATAAATCACATTTACACTCAAAAGATGAAGCTACATTATCATAAAGACATTCCAAAATTGTGGCACGGAGAATGAAGGCCATCTTCAAAAAGGAACTCCAAAACATGTTCAGAACCATCCCTCTATTAATTTAAGTATGCAGCCTTCTAAATGGATACTTCAAAAGCAACAGTACACACTTGGATGTGTGAATTCTGATTTTTTTTTTTTTAAGTCAGACTGGTTTGTGCCTGACAGTCTTGCTAGAGATACATTTCTTTCTTGGGAATGTTTATAGACCGAAGGCTGACTGTTACCTCACCAGCGAGCCTGCTTGCACGTACACACACACACACACACACACACACACACACGCATGGAGTTTAGAAAGGACACTTTCTCCGTTGTAACTAGGCCAACATAATTTTGTGATGCCTTGGAAACATCCTTAGGTATTCACTCCGAAAAGGGGATGGCACGGATTCAGACTCTGTGAAAGCAACAGAACTTGGTGATCTAGTTTGCTTAAGATCTCAGTCATTCTTCAGTCAGTTGAGCGGAACTTTGCATCTGGAAGTTAGTAGGTACGTCTCACAGCTCTAGAAGGATGAAAAACCAGAATGGACTCCATAAGATTTGGTCTTTAGAGTACAGATCTGTCTCTATTTTGGAAGCAATAATCTATTTACTAATTACCTACTTTTGAAACAACTTTCCTCTTGCCTCCGTGATTGAGGATTTCCAGAGCATCCTTTTGTCCTAAGTCAGCTTTGTCTTTCTGGCAAGCGAGCCCTTGTTTTTCAATACACAATCTTTTAGGCTCTTGTGACCTTTTCTCATTCAAGCTTCTCTCTTTCTTCCCTATTTTAGCTCCCACGTTGGCAGCCCCCTGTTGGGTCGCTGCTTCTCCTGGGTCACTGCTGGGTCAACTCAGGTTGTTGAGTCTGAGGTTGTTTTCCTGTCTTAGGATCCCGAGTGCTGTGTCTGAGTCAGTTCCGGCCTTTCCCATTGGAAGCTCATTTTCTTCTACCTCCGAGCTCCTTGTGCTGTATAAACCATGCATAACACCAGGTGACATAAAATTATCCTGGTAAAACGGATTCTATCTTGATGCCGTTACAAACCACTTCAGGCCCTCTCTTTCATGTCTCACACCTATTAATTCAGACAGCGGAGCTCCCAACTTGTGTTTACTCTACCGTTTTTCTCTCTTTCTCTCCATGCCTGTTCCATCTGTTTGTCACGATGGAAAATCTTTCCGTTTGCCATTATTTCCTGTGAACAATAGCACATGCCACTTGACCTTGCCAGCCCCGAGTTTTGCTGCTACTTCAGCACATTTCCCCTCACATTTTTTGGCAAGCTAGGAAGAACCATGATGTCCGTCCTACTGCAAGTACAAAAGACGAAGGTATAAAGGTGACTCTGTATCTCATCTTTATTAACTATTGTAGTCTGGCGTCTGAAAGGAGCAAATGTAGATGTAGATCGAGGTCTTTTCTTAGCTGAAACTGAGAACAGCTTTTTGGATTCAGCAATTCTCCCAGGCATATATTTGTATGTCTGATTTGCATTTGGAGAAGGGAGGAGAGAGGGGAGGAGGAAGTCTTGTGTCTGAAGCCCCGAGAAGGATTTGGAAGCTGAGAACAAAGGAAATAAAGAGGATAACAGGGCATCTCATTCCTGGGCCAGGGTGGCAAGGAATGGTTTGAGCCCCGTGAATTCAGGGATTAGAAATCTTTGCCCCATTTCCAGGGAAAAGCAGGGTGGACTGAAGGGAAGCCCGGGCCCGGATGGCATCGCAGTGCTAGGCGGCACTGGGGACACCAGGAACCCTGTGGGGGAAGGTCATGGTCTCTGTAAGGATCCTAGGACAGGAAACACACTGCTGCCCCCCGGACCATGGCAAAAAGCCAGGAAAGTCTGAAACAGCGCAGCCGCTTGGTTTTCAACCCTCAAAATGCCCAAGTGCCAGAATCTCTTAAGTGCTAGGAAAAACTCTTCGGAGCCCAAGATTCCTTCTAGGTAGGTATAGTAGGGAGAAGCCTGTAACTCAGTGGGCAGATCTATGCCTTCGTTTTGGTTGCAGACTGAGGCCTGAGCATGTTGAGTGTTTATAAATAAAGAAAGAGAAAGAGAATGTCAAATACTATTACATGGAGGGACAAAGAACAACAATCTGGAAATCTGTCAATAAGCAAATATTTAAGATGAGGGAACATATTTTTTAAATCTCTGTTCTTTGTTTCCTGTGTCCTATGATCTGAAGCCAGAATTGTGAGTTACAGGTATTAGTCTCAATTTGGAATTAGATTTGAGTTTCAAGATCCAATACTTTTCCTTTTTTTTTTTTTTTTTTTAATATCTTATTCATTTGAGAGAGCAAGTGAAAGAGAGAGCATGAGCATGGGGAGGGGCAGAGACAGAGGGAGAAGCAGACTCCCAACCGAGCAGGGAGTCTAATGCAGGGCTCGATCCCAGGACCTAGAGATCATGACCTAAGCCGAAGGCAGACACTTAACCCACTGAGCCACCCAGGTGCCCTGAGAGCCAATACTTTTTAATAGTTCCAAAGCTTTTCAATTTTTCCTCTGTAGCTTTTATAAATTACTGCATTTTTCTGGGCCAAATCTGATGTGCTATAGGGAAAATTAAAGATGTGATTTGGGCTCTTTCTATGTATGTAATTATTGACCAAGGCATAGACACCCCTTTTGACTGTACTATGGATACTTCGATCTACCTTTCCTTTGAAGAGTTTATTTGCAGTCTTATGGCTTGAGTACCAGCAGGAAACCTTATGTTAACCTACTCATCAAGTGGTTTTGCTAAATCTTCGTAGACATTTTCCAAGAACAAGACTATCAAACTTTTTGTCTTCTATAGGTGACGGGGTCACCAAAAGATCACTTACAATCTTATTTCCTCTTAGCATGAACCTCTCTTAAGCATAACTGGTTAAAGGTCACACTCCTAGAGATTTTTGGCTCTTATCCCAATACTCTAGGTGTAAGTTAGAGCTCTGGGATCTATCTCCTTCATGAGCATGTATTCTGGTACCTTCTTTTTTAAGATTTTATTTATTTATTTGAGAGAGAGAGAGAGAAGAGAAAGAGCACAGAGTGAAGAGAAGAGGCAGAAGCGAACTCCTTGCCTACCAGGGAGCAGATGTGGGGCCCTGGGATCATGACCTGAGCTGAAAGCAGACACTTAACAGACTGAGCCACCAGGTGACCTCTGGAGTGAAGAATGAAGCCCTCCAGGCGTGAAGAACAGTGAGCCCCTGGAAGCCTGGTGTCTGCTGGGTCTAGCTTCAAGGACCTTTGGGAGGAAGGTTTGAGTGTTCCACAGGAAATAGCTTCAGATCACCAAGATCATTCAGATGACTGAGATGTACAAATTAAACACTGTACCCAGGGGCAAAAAATAAAATAAAATAAAATAAAAACACCCAATAGCTAAACATATACCAGGAGTTTAATTTTTAAAGTGGGAACCCCCAAGCTGTTTTAGCAAAGCACTTAAAAAAAATCACTGGGAAGTTTGGTCAACTATGTGAAGAAAAATTCTGTTTCATCTTTTTCTTGTACTGTGGATATGAATGCCTAAATAATTCATTTTAGAACTTTTCCTATGGTGTTCGGACCTTGTATAAATGCTAAATTTGCTAGATTCACACAAAAGCCCCATAAAACTGATGAAATATTTTATTTCAATAAATATTTTCAAGACTAGCCCAAAACACCCTCCTCAAAGTTATAGATGACATTTTTGCATGCTTAGCTCGATTTATAACAATTGAAAATATTTGCTTTTAAAAATTTGAGTGGAAAAGAAACTCACAGAAGCAATTCATTAGTCTTTGCTCTCAGAACGCTGTAAGATTCTATGAAAATGTAGGACTCTCTCAGCCTAATCAAGTAGTTAAAATGGCTTTAAGAACTAAGTTCCAAGCCAACGCTTATACCATGTAATGCTAGGTAGAAACAATATTAGCAAATTAAAGTGGGAAAAGGAATAATAAGTATTTGAATGGGGCTTTTTTTAACTCATAAGAAGTAGGAACTAGCCCAAAGTCATTTCATTTAAGTGGGAGAAAGAGGTCTCTCTGGAATCCAGATAAAACAGATCCCGGAAGTGACAGGACTGATTAGCCCCTTCTCTGTGAACAGATTTCTTCTCTCTCAATTTGTTTCCCTTTCAAGGACCATGTTTTTCTGGACATTGCTTCTTAATCTGCTTCTATTCAAGTTCTCTTTCTATCCCAACTGGCTGCTTCTGCTTTTCTTTCACAGGGTCTCTGATGACTGCCCAGGCTTTGAACTTGCATGGCCCTGGGCTCAGAAGCAAACAGTTAATCTGTCAATTGGTCACCACCCACTGAGTATTCTAGAATTAATTCCTAAGATGGAGACTCTGACTGGTCACAGCAGGTGAATCATGGCAGTTTGAGCCTCCAAGACCACCCAGTTTTAGTATATGTGCTGCTGAAGCGAGCACCTCCAAGACCACCCAATATTATCAAGAGGACAATTGTGTTTTACACCCTTCCATCTTTTCCGCATAAGGTTGACATAGCTTCTATCATATGTGTGAAGAAGGAAAGGTACATAGAGGATGGAAATGAAAATTGAGATGTTATTTGGGGGAGACACGGACCAAATGCGGGACATCACCTTCCAGGCTCCTAAATGGGGTTAACTTCTAAAAGCAGTCATTCATTCATCATTCATTCATTCATCCATGCATCCATTCATTATAGCTTTCAGTTACCTCTCAAGTATTTATTGCATGTCTAATATGTGCTGGACATTGTGTGAGCCATGGAATTGCCTCTTGTCTCTAGGTCATTTGGAATGGGTTCTATGCAGTTTAGTAATTAAGAGATGCAGTATATCATTGATTCCTGATTGCTAGTCTTGTACTTATAACTGGACTGTTTGTTTCTCATGGGCATGGGCTATCATAATTTATACTCTAACACAAGCTGAGTGTACATCTAATAAATAGGAAAAGTCCTGTCCTGGCTCTTTGTCTACCTTCTTTGCTATCTTGCTTTCAAGATTAAAACCTTGGGAAAAATAAGGTGCTCAAAAGAAAGTCTGGTTATAGTTCCTTAGAGAAGTGTCTCTGTACTTTCTTTTTTCTCTTCCCTTTCTAGAAAAATTTTCTAGAAAATTTTTCTCTTTCCCTGTTTTGAAGTCTGCAATGAAGAATACTATTTTAATAAAGGTCATATGGTATTCTATCTTGAATTTGACTCTAAAAAATATGTCAAATTTTGTTTGACTTTGAAAGAATTTATTCTGGTCTTAGAAAAATTATCATAATGTTTTGTACAATTCTACAGAAAATGGCATTTGGGAAGGTTTTTTTGCACATAGTATTTATCTGAAGCCACTACAATCCTCCATGGATATTTTCTTTCTCTTCATCATGAGGAGACATCTCTGTGGACCTTCTACTGGGTATAAAAGTGGTGTGCAATGGCATGGAAAGGGAGCCAGCTACAGAGGGTAAAGTCCTGAGCACAACTGTTAAATTTACAAATCATAACAGGTATTATCCAAGTTATGGTTTCATCCATGGCTGAATTCATCAAATACTTATTGAGCATCTATTGTGACATAAGCATTGCTCTGGGGAAATAGTAGTGACTGAGAGAGAAAAAAGTTCTTTTCCTCAAGGAATTCATCTTCTAGAAGGTGAAATTCTGAAGCTTTTCCAAAGAATATATGACATATTTTAATGGCTAGTCCAAAACAAGACTCAGGTTTCTGTTTTTTCTTTTTTTTTAATTTTTATTTATTTATTTGGCAGAGAGAGAGATTACAAGTAGGCAGAGAGGCAGGCAGAGAGAGAGGGTGAAGTAGGCTCCCTGCTGTGCAGAGAGCCCAATATGGGGCTTGATCCCAGGATCCTGAGATCATGACCTGAGCTGAAGGCAAAGGCTTAACCCACTGAGCCACCCAGGTGCCCCAAGACTCAGGTTTTTAAAACACTGTATAGTTGTCCACACACTTTCTTTTAAGATTTTATTTATTTATCTATTTGAGAGAGAAAGCACTAGCCAAGGGAGAGGCAGAGAAGCAGACTCCTTGCTGAACAGGGAACCCAATGTGGGACTCGATCCCAAGACTTTGGGATCATGACACGAGCCGAAGGCAGACAGTTAACTGACTGAATCACCCAGGTTCCCCAATCTCTTTTTTTTTTTTTTTTTAAGCATATCAGTGATTTTTTATGCATAGTTCACATTGATGAACATCTAATATTTTATTTACCAAGTACTATGTCCAGCCTTAAGAAATGCAGCTTTCATATGGTCCAAAGAAAGTCTGTATCCAATTATGCTGTTAGAATTTTCTTCAAAGCTATCTGTCCTGGTTTTTAATACACATTCACACACTTAACTAAAACTTGGGAGATGGAGATGGGGGTTAGGGGGAAAGGATACCAAGTCTCTTTAAAATTAGGTACTTTATTTCTTTTATGTATGCCTTTAATTAATTTATTTATTTTTGATCTCAGATTTAGGCTTATTTTCATTCTGAAATAAATGGAATGTTCTCAGAATCTATAGATGGAAGAAGTTTCATGGGTGCTGGTACACAATGTTCTCTGTTATCTAGATTTTTTTAAAAATTTACCTTTGCATCTTTGCGTGATGCTAAGTTTTCTGTTCAATTCACTGTATCTAGTGACCTTTTGTGGAGTCCGTTCTTACAAAACTTTTGAGATGGGAACACACAGCATACTGTGTTCCATGTCAAGTCAATCATTGCTCTCTTTGACTTTACTTGTGTACTCAAGTCACTATGTTCCAGATTAATGGGGCATTTGTTCTTAATCAAGAAACAATTTAAAAATACACTTTTAATTTTAACGACTTGTTTGTGATGAATTGTTTCTCCATGCCCTTCTCATATTTAAGGATACTTCAAACCTGTTGCCTTTTTTTTCACAGTTCCCAAACATCTGAACACTGGTAGTTGCTATGACCCAGTGACCTCAAGGGACTGAACAAACAGGGTTATCGATTTCCTTCAGAAATTCATTCAAATAGCTCCCTTAAATTAAAAATGTTTCCGAATAACAATCATTTTAAAAGGAGCTGTTAAGCAGACTGTGTGGTTATACATGATATGTTTTTAATGTTCCCTTTAAACTCTATATCTATTGAAGTCCTACTGTTTTATGAGGAACCATGTTAGAAATAATTTGTGAAGTAAACTCACTTTCCCAACTGATCTATAATATGCCATTAGCTGATTTAATTAAAATGTACTCTGTTGATTTATGTTTTATTTTTTTATTTAAATAACTATCAGATGTGTGTATGTGCATGCGTATGCTTTATTTGATTCTACAAAAACAAGTGATTCATGGCCTCTTAATAATAACAGCTAACATATATTGAGTGCTTATTATCTGCCAGGTTTTGTTCCCAGTCTGTTAAATCTATTAACTCTTTTATTATTCTCCACTGCCAATTTGGGAACCCTGTTTTATTCCTGTGTTGTAGATCAAGAAACTGAGACACCAAGATGATAATAATTTGCCCAAGGTCACATAGAAATTACATGACAGTTTAGAGATTGGAAACTTAGTAGTCTGGCTCCAAAACTCAAGTTCATAAACACAAGGCTATACCCCTCTAGACATAAAGAAGCTTCCGGTATTGTCAATCCCTTTTTAGGAACTTTAGTTATTTTGTACTTCCTGAAATATCTTTGTAAACCTTACTTATCTGAGGTCATTATGCTAACTTCTTGGTCCTTTGGTCCTTCTCTTATAGATGTTAAAGATGGAACAGATGAACTAGGCCCTTCAAATTCATACATTTATTTACCAGACTTGTGTTTTTTTTTAAACAGAGTAATATTGACATTTTTAGAGATTGTCAACAATTCAGTTGAGAAATGGAAACGAGGATTGGCAGAATTCCTCTGTGTCCCCATGATGGCTTTGAGCATACAGAAGACATACTAGTCATTTTGTGATAATACAAATTGTGTTGTGCTTGTTTAAGTAACCGACTTTTTTTTTGGGTTTCATGATGAGTTCATTCCATTTCAAAGAGCTGTAAGAGAAATATGTCTCACTTGGCTTTTAAAGTGAGGATTTAGTATAATTATGTTCCACCTGGTTCCACCCAGGATTCCATTTTTTTTTTTAAAGATTTTATTTATTAATTTGACAGAGAGAAATCACAAGTAGACAGAGAGGCAGCCAGAGAGAGAGAGAGATAGGGAAGCAGGCTCCCTGCTGAGCAGAGAGCCTGATGCGGGACTCGATCCCAGGACCCCGAGATCATGACCTGAGCCGAAGGCAGCAGCTTAACCCACTGAGCCACCCAGGCACCCAAGATTCCATGTTTTAGAATTATTTAAGATTCATTGTCGTTCCCAGTGTAAAGCCTAATGGGAATAATGGGTTTAAATTTTCCTACCACTGAAGACAATATCACAGAAATAGAAAATCAGAGTCACTGATAAGAAATGAATAAGCATGGTTGGAATTCTTCTTTTTAAAGTCACTTCCTACATGTTCCTGACAAGTCCACTGATCACTCTGAGGCTCGGCTTCCCATTTGGTAAGTTCAGATGGTGGGAATTTTATTCATCAGGAACTCTTTGGCTTACGTGTGACAGAATTCAACTAAAACGAATTTGAGCAAAGTAGAGAATTTAGAAGACTCAAGGGTAGAAATCCAGCTGGATTTGAGGCAGAACTGGAAATGGAGACCTGAGCACCATTAGGACTCTGTGTAGCTATTGCCTCTGACTTTCTGGGGTATGAACTTTATTTTATTTTATTTTATTTTTATTTTATTTATTTTTCTTTCTTATTTCCTCCCTTATTTTGTTCCCCATGACAGGAAATATGGTTACTGATACTTGGCCTACTAGTTTTACACATCATACTTCGGGCACCCAAAGAATGACTATGAGTTCTGGATAAAACATTCTCAGGATGGAATTCCAATTTTTCCCATTTGTTTCAGGTGCCTGACTGAAACTTAAAAGTTTTGGCTAACGGGGCGCCTGGGTGGCTCAGTGGATTAAGCCACTGCCTTCGGCTCAGGTCATGATCTCAGGGTCCTGAGATTGAGTCCCGAGTCGGGCTCTCTGCTCAGCAGGGAGCCTGCTTCCCTCTCTCTCTCTGCCTGCCTCTCTGCCTACTTGTGATCTCTCTCTGTCAGATAAATAAATAAAATCTTAAAAAAAAAAAAAGTTTTGGCTAAGAATATGAGGTCTGGGATAGGGATTATGATAAAGTCTATGATAAAGTCTATTATTTTGAGTCAGTGTCTATTCCTGAGCCAATAAACTGTTGCCCTAGAACAGCATCTATGATAACCTCATGAAGGGGGTGAGGAAAATGGGCATTTCCCCAATGAGGAGGCTGGACGGATAACACCATGTGTGTCTGCTGCAGTTAACACCAGTTTATACATAATAATAGGCCCTTTTCTGTCTTAGGTCATAATAAATGATCTGAGAAGTCTTTTTTTTTTTTTTTTTAAGATTTTATTTATTTATTTGAGAAAGAGAGAGAATGAGAGGGGGAGAAGGTCAGGGGGAGAAGCAGACTCTCCATGGAGGTGGGAGCCCGATGCGGACTCGATCCTGGGACTCCAGGATCATGACCTAAGCCAAAGGCAGTCACTTAACAAACTGAGCCACCCAGGTGCCCCTGAGAAGTCTACTTTTGATGGGTATAAAATATTTAGCCCCAAGCCTACTGTACATATATAAATTCTTTTATAAAACATCTTTGCTATGATTTTCCTATAAATGGATATGTGTTTATTTATTCATTGATTAGAACTAAACTTTGGGGTTCCTGGATAGCAATTGTTTAACTGATCAAAACTGAGTTTTGGGATTCAGGGAGAGTTTGGAACAAAAAACAGAGATTGTACGAAGTGCATTAAATTCTGGGTTATTACAAATGTAGCTGAATAATAAATAAATAAGATTTGGAACCAAGAAAAATAATTGAATTGAATAAAAAGATGGAAGATTAATTGAATCTGGTAGATTAGAAGGAAAGAAGTGAAATTAAGAGTTTTTCATGAATGCTGGAAACCAGTATGAGTTCATAGTTTGAGTTTTAGAACTCAGATGGACATTTTCTGTTTGACAGACTTATACTGGGAAGGAACCAGACTTGGATAATGAAAAGAAACCCTGGATGGAATAATTTAAACATAAGAGGCAAAAGGCAGAATGCTTCTTTTTCAAGTATCTGTCCAGGTATGATATGGATATAACATTTCCTACTTTCCCCAGTGTGGCTTTGTAGGGCTCAAGGCTAATTGTCAATGTATTGCCAGGGAGGAAGGCTAACATGAAAGCTCAACCTCTGCAAGTTCCTGGTGGCAGGAGGAGTGATGGGGAAGGTAGGCACCTTGTACTTGACACTTCATTGTACCCTGTTCTCAATAGGCTTTTAATTTTGTGAAGGAGACCACTCAAAGTTCACAAAGGATCAGAGAGCAAGGCTGTGTTGTGTGCACTACTCTTTCTGTTTAGTGCATTTTTCTCTCATGGGTCTGGTGTCACCTGGCATCTGTCCAAGACTGTTTTATTTTTTTTTACTCTTTCTTGCCATAGAGGTCATGTGTTGTAATTTGGACTCTGGTCTGCAGTTCATGTTACTGCATGCACTGTAAATTCAGTCAGCAAGGCTTTATTGAAAAGAAAGTACTAGAAGCACTATGTGGAGAACCCCGAACAAAGTATTTTAATTGGGAAGGGTCACTGACTAGTAGAATAGTTCTCATCTTTATGGGCTCCAGATCATTCTGTCTCTTCGCACTGGGTTGGGTGGCAGGAGGTTGCAGACCAAAGCCTGGGAGAATTTCAGACAAAGCTTGCAGGAAGGCTTTAGACCCACGTGGGTCTAAAATCCCAGGCAGGCAACACAGATGAAAGCCATGGGAAAAGACACTGAGCCAGTGGAATCAGGAAACAAACACAAAACAGTTATAAATAGCAAGGGACAGAAGTTAGGTAAGGAAATGGGTTTAAGGACTAGGAAATTTAAACACACACACACACACACACAACCAAGAACTCGCTAGTCTAAGGGCTGGTCGCGTTCAGGTGGAATCTGGGGCCCGTGTCAGCCTGCCTCTCTGGAGGTTTCGAAGATATGAGTTACCGACCCACAGAGCGAGGGGCAGAGACAGATTCCATCCTTGACTTCATTTACAGCCCTCTTGGCCTCATTCAGTTTTAAAGGAAGACTGTTTTATTCAGAATATTTTGGACAAGCTTTGTTTGGAACTCCTCTGAACTTTGACCATGGCTGAGACCATCCTACCCCTTAGGACATTTTTCTTCCTGAAATAGCAGATGTTTCTGAATAGGTTATAGTGGGACTCACAGACGAAGAATAATTGACATCATGGATGTCAGACACTAAGCCGTGTGCTTGCCATGTCATAAACACTAAGTCGATGTTAGAGATGATGGTCATATGATCATGTGATCACCATTTCTTTGTTTACTGCCTCCCCTGGAAGATACTGCCACACACAATGCCAGTCATCTGGGAGTCAGTTGCCTACGGCTCTCACAGACCTTGTAATTATTTTTTAAAAAATGCATCTGAAATTTCATTTCATCCCCACACCAGATTCCAGGAACACTGTAACCAATCTCTTTTCTTTGACCTAAGCATACACTATAAATGATTCTGGTTTCTTTAGCTAGTTTTAGATCCAAAAAAAAAAAAAAAAAAATCTATTTCTACATCTCAAGTCTTTGGAAAAGCCAAGTGCATAGCATTGCTCTAGAGTCGTGATCAATTTTAAGGTCGGAAAGTGAAAATTCCTGTTATTGCAGAGATCGTGGGAGATCTCTGTCCCCAGATGTCATCTGGTACTGTCCTCAGATTTTTCCCCCCCAAATATTAATCCTAGCCCCAAGACAAAGTTCACTTGTCTAAATTCCCAGTATTTCTTTCGGTTTTCCTTTTTTTTTTTTTTTTTTTTTTTAAAAAAAAGACCACTGTTTTAGAAACTGAACAGTCTTCAACCACAGTTGCTATTTTTAGGAACACGATATCCATTCTCATCAGTCTCCGCTGTTTCACACCTTATTTGCTTCAGAACACTCAGATAAATGCCATCTGGCCCGAGTGCTTTATTGAACTTTGCTTTCTTCGATTGCAGCATCTCTTCTTCTAATCTCTGTCTTTCTTGTGAAAAGCGTTCTCAGAATTTAGAATTTCCCCATCATTTCCTAGAGTGGAGTATTGCCAAAGAACCAAACAAAAACACCTCTCTGGGCTTGTGTTCCTATAACCTTATTATTCCCTTCTGACCACTTGTAACATCATCCAGGTTTATATGTTATTCTATTATCTGTTGTCTGGCCATGCTGGATTTCTACGTAGAAGACTGCCTTTGATTCACAAATGCTTTAACTTTTTCTTCTTTTAGAAGTGGTTCTGTTCAGTCTTCTGCTTGTCCTTTTTGACTGTTTTCTCTGATGGACAACCTGTTAATTTCTTGGATTAATGTTTTGGGCAAGAAAAAATAAAAGACATCTGAGCTCCCTTTGGCCCCAGATTCTATAATTCTGTAACTTTTCAATTCACTTTCTTTACTTCTGTCCAAATGGTCTTCGTCAAATGGGAATAACACCCCTGGTAGATTTTTGTATCACAGAAGTAGATCATATGGTTGGGGGCGTCGTCTTTGATCCTTTTGAGTGGTATGCTGCTGGCTGAATTGTTTAGCTTTAGTTTTCTTATTTATAAAATGGGGGTAATAAAACTATCCCTTCTTCAAGGCTGTGATGATAATTAATGTATTGTGTACATTAGGAGTTAATAAACATAACACGCCTTGAAGGTGCCTGACACATTGTAACGTGTAACAACTGTTAGTAGTGTGCTATTCCCCTTGATTCAGTGGATGTTAGATGAGCCACAATATCAAACAGCACCTGTCACAAGGCTGACACATTAAATGGAGGACAGAATAATGTCATGGTGAGAAAGGAAAGTCATTTTGTCCAAATCTGAAAAGGAAATCAGACATACCTCACAATATTATGAAACATAGAGCATGATCAAGAAAATTTGGCAGAAGTTTTCAAACTTACAAGACATGAAAAAAAAATAATGCATGGGAAGGCATTATTTACAGTACTGGTAGGTAGTAAGTTACCCTAAGACAGCTTATCTCATAACATCTGGATTTCATCATGAGTGAGAAGATAGGCTTAAATCATTCTTTGGGTGATAAGAGGACAGTCCCCCTCTGCTCCATGCTGACCATGTACCCCTGCACAAGTCCTTTGACTTCGTAGTTCTTTCTGATAAGGCAAATGCATCATTTTGGCATGAAACCAGGACTTTTGCCTTTGGGGGCCTAGAAGCTTATAGAAAGGAGCTACCTGTGTCTATTTTTAACCTACTCTCGGTTGGCATGGAATCTTTGGTTACATGGAGTCTGGTGTCTCCGGTCTTGAGGGGTGATCTTTAGTCCAGCATGGTTAGTGTGAGAAAACAAGGTTTTGAGAGTCTGCGGCTGCTCCTATGAATGTATTTGAGATATCCAAAACTCACTTTCTGGATGAGCCAGTGATTATTAGAATAACCCATGGACTCTGATTTACAAATTATATATAATCAATCAAATATATATGATGAAATGCTGTAATAGAAAGATATATAATAGAAAAATGTGAAAAACCAAGGCTGTCAGTCTGGGCTACTGGTCTAGGCTAATCCTACAACTGGTTTAGATGTTTGAACTATAAGCTAGGGCTGCCCAGTATCCCTCCAAAGCTAATTACATAAACTCCCTTCCCTGCCCTTGGGACTATAAGACCAAAATATCTCGGGGCAATCTCCCTAACACTTTCCATATGGTGCTTGCTTGTCTGATAATCAAAGGACCCTTAATTTGTTTAATGGGTGAATGACACTGTACCTATTTGCAATTAAAAAGCAACTTGAATGATTGTATGTGAAAGTTGTCTATATAAAGAACATAATTTCCCTGCCTTGATTTTGTTTTCTCTACTTCCATTAATAATAAGAAGGTGACCACAGATGTTTAATGGCAGGCTGGGCAGGGGATTTTGAAATCTTTGGCAATACCAACTTTAAGCTCCTGTACTGGAAATGGGAAAACGTTTGTTTCCCCAACCCCTTTGTGAGCATATGGCCAATATTAATATTTTAATGAAACACTGTATTTGGGGCTTGCATTAATGTATGAACATTTCTTTTTGCTATGTTTAGAAACTTCATAAGGAGAGCAGAAATATCTCAATACAATGGCTCAAACAGCCCAGACATCTCAGGGTTACTGGGTGGATAAGCACAGAGTTACTCAAGGCCTCAGGTTCTTTCCATCTTCTTGCTCTGCTCACTTCCAGGATGCTGTTCTCATCTGCATGGTTGAATGTGTGAAATGTTATCTCCAGGCAACCGTGCGTCTAGCTAGAGCTTTCTTACTATAGAGGAGAGTGCTGCTCTGGGGAAAATCTGGCGCCAAAATGTGTCCTTCCCCCTCCCCCCCCCCCCCCCCCCCCGTAGTAAAACTGGCAACTTCAACTTCCATTATTTCAGAAGTACAGCTTGGCTTTGCTAGTAGGACAACTGAGATGTCCTAGCTGAAGCTCTAATAGGATTAAAATTTGGTTTTGTGAGGAACTGTTTGTACTGATTGGTTACCTACTGTCTGGGGTAGGGAAAATGAGAAAAAAAAAGGAGTTTTGTGTGCAGGTGCCAAGAAGAGGGTAAAGGAGGAATAAGAGGCTGGGGAGACTTTGTGTCCCCTCCTCAGCTGGCCCAGGCAACTGCCATTAAGGCCCAATAGAAAGAGAGATTAGGAGGGGCTCCTGGCTACCTTAGTCAGTGTAGTGTGTGACTCTTGATCTCAGGGTCTGAGTTCAAGCCCCACATTGAGCATGCAGCCTACTTAAAAAAAAAAAAAAAAAAAAAAAAAAAAAAGATTTAGAAAGAGGGGTTAGGAGCAGGAGCAGAAGAAGTTATTCAATGAAAAACTACAATGGTAGTGATAAGAATGATGAAGATAAAATTAATAATATCTATACCATTTGCTCAGTGCTTACCAACTTCCGGCTCTATGCTAAGCACCTGATTTTATATATATATATAAAATGCTGAGTGAAATAAGTCAAGCAGATAGATAGATAATGGTTTCACTTACTTGTGGAACATAAGGAATAACATGGAGGACATTAGGAGAAGGAAAGGAAAAGTGTACTGGGGGAAATTGGAGGGGGAGATGAACCATGAGAGACTGTGGACTCCAAAAAACAAACTGAGGATTTTAGAGAGGAGGGGACTGGGGGAGATGGATGAGCCCTGTGATGGGTATTAAGGAGGGCACATACTACATGGAGAACTGGGTGTTACATGTAAACAATGAATCTTGGAACACTGCATCAAAAACTAATGATGTGGGTGCCTGGGTGGCTCAGTGAGTTAAGCTGCTGCCTTCGGCTCAGGTCATGATCTCAGGGTCCTAGGATCGAGCCCCGCATTGGGCTCTCTGCTCGGCAGGGAGCCTGCTTCCTCCTCTCTCTCTCTGCCTGCCTCTCTGCCTACTTGTGATCTCTCTCTGTCAAGTAAATAAATAAAATGTTTAAAAAAAAAAAACTAATGATGTATTATTATATGGTGACTAACATAACACAATAATAATAATAATGATAATTATATATATGTGTATATATATATAAAGTAGTGCTTTTAAAACTCAAATAATCTTATGAGGAAGGAACTATTATTGCCAACCTATTAAAGAAGATAAAAACAGAAATTTGGGTTCAGAAAGTTTTTGTATCTTGCTGAAGGACAAACACATAGTAAACAGCAAGGACAAGTATGGAAACCAGACGTGATTTTAGAGCCAAATTCTACATTCCAGCCTACCTATAATGAAGTATGGCTAAGAAGCTGAGAGAGTTTATTCTTCTGTTTTTCAACAGCTTCCCCCTGCCATCCCTTCCTTTCATTTTCTCAATCCTCAACCCACACACCCACCCCCCAGAAAGGCTCTTGTGCAGCAGCCTTGAGCTCTTCCCCGGAAAATGGAGGTACAAAGGAAGGACTCTTCTTAGAGAAAGGCCCAGAACAGGGACCTGGTGAGAAGTGGCATTGAGGAAGGGGCCAGGGACAAAGAACATCAACTAACTTGTTTCTGAGGATACATGAGGCCCCTACAGGACTTTTTGGAAATAGAGAAGACCTTACAGGGGGACTTGAGTTCCTAGATAATTGGGGAGTTAAGGTTGCTGTTTCCTCATCAGTCCTCCTGTGCTGATGAGGTTTAGAACCATCTAGTTATAAGGGTAATTGCCAAAGACAATCCATTCCTCAAAGTTTTCCCAAGTGCTTCTAGGTCTGCAAAATGGAGGCACTGGATGAGATGATCCCTAAAATTCTTTTTGGCTCTCAGAAACTATGAACCCATAATTAACTTCCAGCTGGAACCCAAATTGGGAGACGGGGAGCAAATGCTTTTATACTGATGATGATTCTATGAAGAAGAACCCAGGGCCAGTGGAAAGAAAAAATGGAAAATGATGTGGCTAAGGGCTAAGCAATCATCTAGAAAGTTAGCATTTTTGAAACACAACATAACTAGAATCTTATCTAGAAAATTATCTTATCTGGATAATTCTAACATGACCAAGGAAATTATGATTATAATCCTTCTTCCCGGGGCTGCCTGCCCCGGGCTGGAATCTCTAATGCCTGCTGTTGGTTCAGGCTACTGGGTCTCCAACTTCTGGAGAAGAATATGAAATAAATATTATAGGAGGTTATTGTTCCCTTTTCTCAGTGAGGAGTACCTTAAGAATCCCCCTTAAGGATGATGGAGGTAATTTACATAATCATCTGTTTGTCCATCTTTGTATGTATCGTTCATCCATTTATTCAAGAGCTATACAGTCTGCACCCTCCATATGTCAATACTGTGCTGGATATTGGGAAAAGTTGGCACCCTTACTTCCTTTGGGAATCTAAAACAATTCAATGTAAGTCACAGACAGCTAGTTTCAGCCAAATTGTTGACTGCTACAACTGAATGGTGAATCAAGTTGTGTACATTGTGGAATAGGAGCCTTTTATAAAACCAGTGGGACTAGGAAACACATGCAGAGAAGGATCAGCTTCAGTTGGGTCTTGAAGTAAAACTGTGAATTTCCTGCAGGAATAAGGGCCAAGGCATTCCTGGAAGCAGACGCGTAGGAAGACAGGTGAACGGTTTTATACGGCACACTGAAGCAGTAGCAAGCAGTTGTGTATGATGGTTTTGCATGACTTTGCAAGCATGACATTAATGAGGACGAAGAAAAAGATGGGATCATTTAATGAAAGATTGGGGTAACATGTTGGCTAGCCAAGATGTTTGATTTTATCATGAGGATAATAACGAGTTGCCAAATCAGGTAAGATGGGAGAGTGAGTTATTCCTCAAAAGAATTGGGAAAAATAAGGTATCCGTAAACTGATAGTCCACCTGTGACTCCTAATGCCAATGGTGACTTCTAGAAATGATTCCTATTTAGCAGCATCTAACTGTGCAGCTGTCTTCATCCGTAAGTTCTCATCATCACAGTTATACTTGAGAGCATTTAAAACCCTAATGGCAGAGTGCCTGGTGGTTCAGTCGGTTAAGAGTCCGCCTTCGCTCAGATCATGCTCCCATCCGCCTGGGATCGAGGCCTGCATCAGGCTCCTTGCTCAGCAGGGAGCCTGCTTCTCCCTCTCCCACTTCCCCTGCTTGTGCTCTCTCTGTCAAATAAATAAACAAAATCTTTAAAAAAAAAAAAAAAAACCTAATGGCCCAGCTCCATCCCAGTCCAATTAATTCAAAATTTCTAGGGCTTATGACCCAGACATGAAGGATATTTTAAAGCTCCCAGGTGATATCAAAGCACAGCCAAAGCTGAGAACTGCTGTGCTAGTAGCATTCCAGAGAGCTGGCAGGACTGTCGGAGTTCATTCTCTTGTATACCCTGTTGAGTTTCAGCTCACCTTTGCCAGCCATTAAGGATTTACTGAATCCTATTCCTGTCAACTTTCATTCTGTATTTCTGAAGAAGGGCCCTCTGGGGGAATTACATAGGAGTTTTCTCCCTCTATTTGATCATAATTTATTGTTGGAGGCAGAAAAATTGACCAAGCATTATCATGTAGTAAGAGAGTTACTATGATGCTATTCCTTGCATGGATTGCTCTGGAAGGGACACTTACATTCAGAAAGGGAAAGGGAGATGAATTGTGGGGGAAGAGCAGTATTTAGGTGGAGTGTAGGGTTCCAGGGATCTAGGAAGAGAGATCAGAATGTGGAAGGCAAGGAGGCGTAGAACAAACCATGGCAAAGACTCAGGGTTCTCACGGCACATGTTCATTCCACTGGTAGTCCACTCTTCATACTGTTGTATACAGTGGAGTCTATATGGCTCCAGTTTTCTTTCTTTTCTTTTTTTTTTTCTAACTTTATTTTATTTTTTTCAGTGTTCTAAGATTCATTGTTTATGCACCACACCCAGTGCACCATGCAGTACATGCCCTCCTTAATACCCACCACCAGGCTCACCCAACCCCTAACCCCCGCTTCCCTCCAAAACACTCAGTTTGTTTCTTAGAGTCCACAGTCTCTCATGGTTTGTCTCCCCCTCTGATTTGCCCCAACTCCCTTCTTGTCTCTTTCTCCCAATGTCCTCCATGTCATTCCTTATGCTCCACAAGTAAGTGAAACCATATGATAATTGACTCCCTCTGCTTGCCTCATATCACTCAGGATAATCTCCTCCAGTCTTGTCCATGTTGATACAAATCCAGTCTTATTTCTATCTCATGAGGACATCCAGGGTAGGTATGCCCAGAACACAGTCTTAACGATATAATAGCCTCTTAAAAACTGAAGAGGTTTCCAGAAAAAGAAGAAAGCTAATCAAGAATTTAGTCAGACACTGGGCGCCTGGGTGGCTCAGTCTTTAAGTGTCTGCCTTCAGCTCAGGTCATAATCCCAGAGTCCTGGGATGGAGTCCTGTGTCGGTTTCCCTGTCTGAGGGGGAGCCTGCTTCTCCCTCTCCCACTCCTCCTGCTTGTGTTCCCTCTCTTGCTGTGTCTCTCTCTGTCAAATAAATAAAGTCTTAAAAAAAAAAAAGAATTTAGTCAGAAAATTGAGAGAAGGTTGAAAATAACTAGCTCAAATACAATGAGCTGACTTAAAAATAAAAAAGAAGAAACATATTCACAGGAGTATATTCTTAAGATGAACTGAAACCAGAAGTTATTCTCATGAATGTAATACCAGTCCAAGCGTCTCAGTACTGTCCCAAGCCTCTTCACCTCCTAATCTGACTTAATACCTGATTTTCCCTGAACACTCTCCTATATGAAGTGACTTCCTTTCATCAACATCCTAATCAATATGATCACGTCTCTCAAATATCACCCCTCACTTTGAAGTCACACTTTGACTCATAAGGAACTTCCACCCTTCCTCACAGCTGTTGAAAGGGGAGTCCTAACAAGAGGAAGTAGCCTTGTGCGCTGTCCTCACTTCCTTCCTGTGGCTGTGTCAGTCCTCAGTCTGGGTCATCCAGCTGCATCCAGGAGTCTCAAAGGATGCCACGAAAATGAGTCTAGGTCACGACCTCTTCAAAGCCATATCTTCTAACTTTGATTTGTATTATAATTAATCAGAAAGTCAGAGAACTGACTTTGTCAAAACTGACAGCAGTGAAAAGTATTTATGATGAATGTATTTGTTGTATATCTTTATTACAAGGTTTTCACCATGTTGTGTTGTTTTCTCGCTAAGTTTTACAAAAATTATTAAGGTAAAAAAACAGGTAGTATTACCCTCATTTGGGTAGATAAATTGCCACAAAGGTGCTTTCTTGAAAATTTTTTGGAACAAATGTTGGTAGACTTTTTTTTTAAATTTTTTTAGAAAGTAGACGCATTCCTAATAGGTATGTGTTGAAAAAATGGACACACAGATCATTTACTTCATTAGAAAAGGACACTTAAGGGTTGTATGCAGTAACAGCTTCATTTAGTGTTGGTCCAAGGAGTTGTTCTAAGCAAGATGACTGGATTGAGTTAATATTCAGTGAATATCCTTACTTTTTAAATTTGCCACCATAACTTCAAGAAAGCTAGTCTTGCCTTTATTAAGTACATATATAGAGCTCTATAGCTGTCCTCTTGGCTTCATGTTTGGACTTTATCATATGAACATCTCCCTTGTATTCCCTTCCTTATTTCTATGTGGTTCATTGGGTTCATTCATCCATTTCTCTATTCTCTCCAAAACCCCACCATGTTTAGCAAACATCTCTGGACTCCACAGTCCTTTAAATTGCTCTGGTTTTTGCCACATTTTGTGGTTCTTGAGCTCCTGTTTGAGCAAAACAAATAAATGAACATAAATGGTGTAGCATTGGTTATGGAAAATGCCGTAAGATAAGACTGTAAACACAACTATTTAAAAATGTCTTAGGTTTATCTTTTCCAGAGATGCCGATCTCAGGACAGAGGTGCGCGAGGAGAGAGCTTTTTTCTGACCGCTCTTGTTCTGAGATTGAAAACATAAGAAAATACATTCTGATGTTCCAGTCCAAGGCAAGTGATAAAGATCAAACACTCATTTTATTACAATATTTTTATTTTTATTGAACAGATTCACTTTGGATCTTGCTTCCATTTGGAAAGTTTACTTTTTCATAAGGGATCTGTTTAAATGTGGATCAGAGAACAAGGGTTTCTGTTTTACAGTTCAACTTTTGACCTTGGGGGATGAATGGGCGGAGGCTAAGAGGAAAAGTCCACTGTGTTTCTACTGAACTTTTTACCCTCAAAAAAAAAAAAAAAAAAAAAAAAAAAAAGCAAGTTTAAAGTTCACACAGTGCACAAGAGGTCTCCACTGGGGATTTCTGGTATTATTAACTTCCTGACCTCAGATAATTAAAAAGAAAGAGCAGAGCCACCTCAGACTATGACTCAACTTTGAACTTTTAACCTTCCAAGTAAAGTATTTAAATTGTAAATGGTAGACCCTGGAAGCTTTCTTATTGCTATTAACTTCCTTCATCTCTGGTCACAAAATTATAATTTAGGCCAAAAGCATGGCCCGAACTTTCCTTTTTATTTACTTAACCTCTTCTAGCAGAAAGAATCGAGAACTCTATTTACCTAGAAATGACAGGTATGTGGGAGAAATTAGTGAAGCCTGAAGGGTCATTGCTTCTTGGAGTGAGAAGCAACCCTCAGTGATCTTTCTGGCCTGCTCATTTGTGAAGGAGAATACTGAGAACCAGGGAGGTGAGTGATTTCCTTAAGGTCAGACAATTAATAGGAGAACCAAAGAGCATCCCTGATTCATTAGCTGTATTTGTTTCAGTAGTGGAAGGATTCAAACATGACTGCGAGGGAAGACTATTTCCCTATGTCGCAAAGGGGTTGAGATTTTTACATTAAAATTCATAAAATGGAAAAAAAAATCCCTGGATGGGTAGTCAAGAGGCCTGGGTCCTGGTGACCCTTTTACCTATTGATGGTATAATCTTAGGAACTCCTTTAACTTCTCCAAGCCATAATTCGTGTGGTCATAAAATGGAATGTAGCCGGGAGGAGGTGATAAGCATCCAAGACTATCCTGTTAGAACATTTTTGGTTTGAGAATCCTTGCTGTGATGCACGTTTAAGCGCCGTATAGATATACAATGCTTAGCAACAGCTGGACTTTCTTAACATGGAGGACAGTGCTAGATGGTTGTGATTGGGGGTCATTAGCTCTATCACGCTGGGCTTGACACTGATGATGAGGCTCTCCTCACTGTAAGAAAAGAAGACAAGACAGAAATCCCAAAAGAAAAGGGGAATGGCGTGTAAAGAAGCCTAAGGGACAGGGAGAAAAACAAAAGATCCGGGGCAAAGAAAGGAGCTATGGGGCAGGGGGTGGGGGAGGCATTAGAAACGAAGGTGATAGAGAGTCAACAGCTCCCTCAAGCCCCCTCTGTTGGATGGGATCCAGCCAATGCTTGTGTTACCCAGAAAGTCAATGAGCACGTGGTGAATCTGCCAGAGGCACGTGCTGTTAATACTCAAGCCCAAGAGGCCACTCTCCCTAGCGCTGGAACAACATGCCACGTGCTGGAGAGCCAGCCTTCCCCGCCCACTCTTCCCTCCTGCTGTTTGCTAACACCTTTATTGCCTCCAGTGAGTTGCTCACACCCTCTCATTCCCATCTGTCAAGGAGGGCTCCCATTCAACATTCTGTCCTCCTTTTCTTATCCAGAAGAGACCCTCCTGGTGCAGCTTGCCCAGCACGGGCGCTGGTCCTGAGCTGGACGTGGCAAGCTTGGAGTCAGTGAGCCACGGTTTTCTTGCTTCCTGGCCCCAAGAAGCAAGGGAGATGTGACCATAGGATCCTGCCTGAGACCCTCCTGTGGACCCAGCTGGAGGGGAGGGAGAGCGTGATGGCCGTCCCATGGAGGCCGTCTGCTTGGCCTGGAAGAGGAAGGTCCAAAGTCACTGCCTGGCCAAAGTGCTCAAGGCTGTGTTTGACTCCCCTCTCACCACAGATGTTTACCCTCCTAACTCCTCAACCACTCTCAGCTGCTTTAAACTAATTTACTTCTCCCTCACAACCTCCTCTGTTCCTTCTACTCCTCCTCCTGCCCCAGGCCAGCCAAGGCAGGCAATTAATATTTGAGCAAGGGACTGCCCTGATTTGGGGATGTCTGAATAGGTGATTAAAGTTGCAGGCATGGGATGCCTGGGTGGCTTGGATGGTTGGGCATCTGTCTTGGGCTCAGGTCATGAACTCCCGGTCCTGGGATAGAGTCTCGCATCAGGCCTCTGGCTGGCTCAGCAGGGAGCCTGTTTCTCCCTCTCCCTTTGCTTGTGTGTTTTCTCTCTCTTTTTCCTTCTGACTCAAATGAATAAATAAAATCTTGAAAAAAAAAAAATAAAGTTGTAGACCGGTGAGCTGCAAACAACTATCTGTCCCAGATTCGGGTGGGCAAAATCACCCAGTTTTTTCTCTGTTCAGTAAGCCCTATTGATTCATTAAATTTCTCCCACATTATCTAGCCTCGAATGCATTCCTTCCTAAGTAGATGTCCAGAGTACAGTCACATTAACCTCAAGATCCCCTGAGGAAAGAGGTCGTAGGTCACCAAGCAAAGCATGACTGCCCTGAAATAAGTAATACTGCCTCATTGACAGTTACCTTCACCAACATCTAGAAAGGGAATGAATAAAGGACTGGGTCTTGTCTGCCAGCTACCCCTGCAATGGAAAACATCAAAATGTGAATAAGATAGATTGTGCTTGTGAAACTTAAAAAAATAAAGGTTTATGCCCCTATTCTCAGTGACGGGCTACTGCAAATTCTAGTTGGCTTATTTAGGGCAGTGATGATAATTCCATTTTTTAAAATTAATCTCCTTTTTTTTTTTTTTAAAAGATTGTATTTATTTATTTGTCATAGAGAGAGAAGTGAGAGCAAGCACAGGCAGACAGAGTGGCAGGCAGAGGCAGAGGGAGAAGCAGTTTCCCTGCCAAGTAAGGAGCCCGATGTGGGACTCGATCCCAGGACGCTGGGATCATGACCTGAGCTGAAGGCAGCCGCTTAACCAACTGAGCCACCCAGGCTCCCATCCTTTTTTTTTTTTTTTTTTTTTTTAATCTTCTGTACCATAAGGTGATGGGAGAAGCATAGAGAGTTAAACACAACCTAGAGAGCCAGTGATGAATGATTCAGGAGGTAAGTTATCTGCCATGAAGACTCTCCTAAGCCAGGCCCAATAATCCCCCCTGCAGGTAGGAGAGTCTCAGTACCTCCCAGTACCTCCCTGGTACCGAGCCCCTCCTCACATTTCCCAGCAGCCCTGGCCCCACCCAGGGTAAACAGAAGAGCTGTGTGTGGTAAGTAACTTTGGCCCATTCTGTGCCCACCCTCATATCCCAGCTTAGCCAAGAAGCTAAGACTTGGCTCCAGAGCAGCCAGTGGCTGATGGATCCTCTGCAGTTGTCTGTTGTCCCTGGAAGTATTGCCTCTGTTGGCATGAACATCTGAATTGGCGATAAAACTGAAAAAAAGATTGGAAAATCACACCAGCAAAAAGGCCCTCTTCTTTGGTTTCTTCATCCATACATTTGGCTAAAATAGATCCCTTCTATTTGTCTGGTATTATTTCTTTGGTTTGATGTGCCCAGCTGGCAAGAATAAGTCGTCTTTGTGTGATTAAATTTAGTCGAGCCCCAGGAGCTCCAGAGCCCTTAATGGAACTTCGGGAGGCAAGACAGCAATCACTGTACAGCAGGTACCATGGAAATGGGGGGCCAGGAATCCAAGGAGCTGCAGTCTTCTCCTTTCTTTTCACCAGAAGCTCTGAAAGTGAACAGGTATCTAAATTAGGTGTTATTTTAGATGATGAATGGGTCCCCCCTAACAGAAGTAACACCATCAAGCAGACAGATGAAGATGGAAATTGGTTGGTATCTAGGGATGGCATTTGTTCGCTTGTTTATTTATTCAGTTGGTCAAATGACATGTATCACAGCCATCAAAAAGATATGTCAGTCTCTGGACACAGGGATCTTCTGGTGATCTCTGAGATACAAAAGAGCAAATTAGGAATGATCACTGCACAATGCCTGTTTATCGAGGACTGCTAGGCAGAGGGCATGCCCCCGGAGGAGCTCCGACATGTTGTGGCCCATAAAAAAAAGAATTGATTCTTCTTGTCCAGGGCCAGAGAGACCAATCCCCTTTACTCCTGAGAAGAAAATTAAGAGGTTCTCTTTAACTTTATGGTAGCCATATGGATAGGGTTCCCTTTTACTTCCCACCACCTTGATTTGAGGGAGATACAGTTGGGCCAAACTTTTAGAATTGTTGTATTGAATGTCTACCAAATGCAAGGCATTACATAGGATAAAGGATAAAATAAACATGGGCCATACTTGATTCAAAAGGAAAAATCTTTCATACGTAATTGTAATATAAGGGTAATTCTGGAAAAGGCTATATGAGAAAATGATTAGTCTCTGGTAAGTTGTTTAGGAGAATATCAGAGAGAAAAGCTATTCCTTGGACATAAAAAATGGATATAAATGTACATTGAAAATAATAACCATGTAGTGTTTTTTAAGTCAGAGGCACTGCTTTATAAATACTGGCAACCAATTAAGACAAGAACAGTTAAAAAGATGGATTAAGTTCATGTAGTAAATAATTCCTTAGACTCTTGAAAATGGTAGTATTTGAAGGTTTTGTGTGTGTGTGTGTGTGTTTAAATGAAAGGTTCCAGGAAGCCAGAGACTTCTGGGTAATGTTTAAATCATTGGGAATTGATCTGACATTTAATGGCAAAATGTTGACTCTCTAATGCCGTAACAAGGTCAATGGGTCAAGGGACCTCCATTACCTAACCTTAGCTGTTCTCTTTCCATGACATATCAGAGTATTGATCAGTGCTATTATGCGGGATTGGGCATAGTGTTCTATATCCTTTTTATAGTATTCTTAAGAACCGGGTCCAGCCAATATATTATATTCTGCTATGATCTGCATTTTTGTGTGGACCCCAGGAAGGGGGCTTGCTCTGTTTTTGTTTATCCTCCTACTTTGATTTTTCTGTCCTCCCTGGACAAAACTTAAATCTTCTGAATGTCCTGTAGCCAGGGTTCATTCCCTGTTGGGCTTAACATTTTCTGGGATTCCACACTATATTTTACCTTCAAACTTCATTGATCTTCTAAACTCAGTGATGCTATCAAAATAGTAGGCAATATTGGTGTTCTTAGAACTATGACATTGGATGATTAAAGTCAGATTCATACTGCCTAGTCATTATATTTTGATTATGGAAATGTTGGGCACTTAGACTAGACAAAGACTGGTTTCAGAGGGTCAAACTAACTCCTCAGATTTGAACAATGAACGAATAATTCAATTTAATTTCTAACACTGTAGACCTATAATGCTTCAGTTTTTCTGAACAGTTTTAAATATTCTCTCATTTTATTCTCATAACACATATGTGTATAATAATTCATAAAAGGACCCTAACATTTCATCAAGCGAATACATTTCCATTGAAGATGACTAATGTAAGCTGTAGGAATAGTTTGTTGTCCAAAGGCTCCAAGACAATTGATTCTTGAAACTTGGTTGTATCCTCATGGTTCTTAAGACATGAAAAGGTTAGTGAGTGGAAAAAAATGTTACAGCAATCTGTTTCGTTCCTCAAACAGTGGGCCGGACTTGGTGCCATGGCTGTTCTCTTAATCACAGCTAACATACTAATGTTACGTTGGGTGTATGGCCGTGTCCGTCGCAATCAACGACAATAACACCTCATGGCATCAAGTCACTGAAATGAAAATATGGGAGTATTTATTTACTTTTTGTAACTAAGTTGGAAATAAAAAATGATAAAAGGAAGTATGTAAGGGGAAAATGATTCTCGTTAAATCCTGCATTTTCAGTCTCCGTTGTGTCATGTGTATCAACATATTACATACTCCATGTAAAAATTTGCTTAAAGTATACAGCATTTAGCATGTAGTATATATGCCGTAGGTATTAGGTTGAAACACTAAAATCTGCCAGAAACTTTAGACAGCAAGAAAATTGTTTTGTTTTTTCTTGGAGAGTATCAGTTTTGCAAACTTCAGTTGTAAATTCAAAGGGCTGACTTTAGTTCTTCCATGGTAATGGCTTGAATAACATCATCTTTGGGATATTGCACCTCAGCTAAGCACATAAGTTACTCACCAACGCCCGTCTGTGTTAGAGCTCCCTTTCTCTTCATAGTTTTTAATGCTTCTACTATTAACAAGTCATCTAGTCTCTCTTGTGAGTCCCAGAATTGTCTGCTATCAGAATGTTGGAACACCACGGTGGGAGACTCGGCAGTAATAGCCAAGATACCGACGTATATCCCGATGCCAGTACAGGTGAACCCCGACAACCTGCCGGTGCTGCTTCGACATAAACGAGACTTTGGAATAACAGCAGCCATTATTGCAGCTATCGCAGCATCCGCCGCCGCTGCTACTGCTGCCGCGGTAGCGTTGACAACCTCAGTACAGACAGCAGCTGCGCTCAACAACGTCACAGGAATGGTCGCTGAAGCATTGGCTACGCAAGAACAAATTAACGGACATTTGCATGCTGGGATCCTTATTGTAAATCAAAGGGTTGATCTTGTATTGCACCTGTTAGTGAGTGGAAAAAAATGTTACAGCAATCTGTTTCGTTCCTCAAACAGTGGGCCGGACTTGGTGCCATGGCTGTTCTCTTAATCACAGCTAACATACTAATGTTACGACGTTGGGTGTATGGCCGTGTCCGTCGCAATCAACGACAATAACACCTCATGGTTCAAGCCATGATGGCTCTTGAAGCTGGTACCTCCCCCCAGATATGGCTAAGTATGCTAGATCGGTAGTCAAAGACGGGTAAGACTGATCCCACACCATAGCAACCTAAGACAGGGGCTCTTCGACCAGGGAGAGTACCCGATGACGGGTAAGCATGTGTGCTGAGGATTGGCAACCTAAGACAGGCACGATCTCAGCCATTATAAATAAATAAAAAAGGGGGAGATGTCGGGAGCCAGTACAGGAGGCCTACTCTAAGAGCTGTAAGGGACTGAATATGATTGGCTGTTCATTTAGGTCCACTCACGCGGGAGGTGCATGAGCACTGCGGTGATTGGCTAGGCGGGCTAAGCTGCCGGTGTATATATGCTTGAATGTACTTGTAGAGGGGCGGGCCCGCCGGGAGCCAGGCCGCGCCGCTGGGCCGGCTGGCCGGAGGGGGCCGTAGCCCGGACCATGGCCTCGGCGCAGTTCCGGTTAGGCAGCGGCAGCGGTGGCGGGCGCCGAGGGGTGGCGCGCGGCCCTGGAGGTGGCGGCGGCGCCTGAGCGGGGCGGCGGGAGCTGCGTGCTGTGCTGCGCCAGAGGGGGAAGAACATAAAAAGAAGCCATTAAAGAAGTTTGCCTCCACGCGTGTCTCCGTGTCGTTCTTGCTGGCGAGAGCGACACTTGCAGGTAGTTGTGGCCTTAAGACTAAGCTCTCTTCAGTGAAGTATGAGCAAAAGTGATAGATGCCATTCGAACTTTGCCTTGAAAATTTGCGAGCTCATTCTTCTTCTTCACAGCTGAAATAGTAGTGACAAGACAAACTTTAGAAGCCATGTGTTGACTATGGAAGGCCTACCCTCATTCTGGGTGGGTTCCTGAATGACTGAGTGGAGCCGAACACTTTCACTGCCTCAGTCCCCGCCCCCTTGCCCCCTCCCCCATCACCTCAACTCACATTGTTTCTTGAGAGATAAATCCACTTCTATTTTATCTCAGCCATTATATTTTCAGGATATTTACTTCGGTAGGCTAGCATGTTTCATTGGTATGGATGGCTGCATGTACTAGGAAAAATTTCAAGAGCCTTCAAGCCTTGATTGATGATGTGACTGAACGTTATCAAGCCCAGACTTGACTCCCTCTCTCCATCAGATATTTGATGGGGAAGCAAAGGGTAGGAGAACAGGAGAAAAGAACAAAAAAGAGGTAGGTCAAGGCTGGAGGAGGCAGCTGTGGAGACAAGAGTTGTGCTACAGAGATGTTTACACCCACTCCGAAAGGAGGGTGATATAAAAACGTTGACAAAATTGAACGAGAATCCCCCCTTTTATTACATACAGCCTTTATTGAGTATGCAGAACTCACTGGATATCACCAGCTAATGAATTCTCAGTTCTTCACGTTTGATTTGCTAATCATTATAGTGGATTAAACACAAAGAATACAGCAAGGGTTCTAAAAGAAGCATAGCCCAACAGTCACCCTGGACGCATACTTCAGAAAGCAACCTCTGTGTTTTCTTTTTAAATCTTTTCCAATCAAATTGTGTCTTTTCTCTTTAACACTTGTCACTTAGATCTTTATCTTAGTAGGTCATCTCAAAAGTCTCACATGCTAGAATCCAGAGAAAGAGAGAGAGAAGCATCGCGGACATTTATCGATGATACAACTACTTAATATCCTCCAGAGTGGCTCCCACGTACCCATTCACATGAAAACAGGACCCGACAGGAACTTTAAAAGGATCTCAAAGGAGAAGCCATGGCGGGTGTGTGTGTGCAATAACCCACAGTCATCACTGCCCTAATAGTATCTGATCTGAACCTGGCATAGCTTCAGAAAAAGCCATGTGTTCAGGCTAAAACAAGAATGAGAAAAAAGGAGAACGTTGCTTTCTTCTAATGTGGTAAATAGGGCATGAAGTTTTTATAGTTTGCTGGTAGAACCGGTTTTACAAGTTTTCTACTTACCCATAGGGCTTAGCCTTAAGGGAGTAAAAGATTTTTTATTCAGGAAATAGCTTAAGACTTCTGGTAGAGTGTTTAAACTCAGTATACAGAATAAAGATCTATATTAATGTGGTTGTGTCTACATTTATTGGGACGAAGTTTGAAACTGAAACTATTACATTTGAAAAGTTTTTCACGAGTGCCATACTTCCCACTTCTGTATTTGACATGAGGAAGTGCTAAAAGAAAGCTTCCTACTTTTGTATCCTTTTTACGGGCCCCCTTGTTATGAAGTTTTGGTGGATTCCTCAGATTCATTTCAATTGCTCTCCCAGATTGTTTAATATAAATGGCAGGAGATGATCATTTGATGGATCCAGGTCTTGATCAGTTTGAGAAGAAATGGCTTTAAGTAAGAAGCCCCCACACAGTATCAATGTGTGTGCACCTCTCGGTGAGTGTGTGTGAGAGAGAACCAGGCCAACAGCTAGGGACAGAGAATGTGACACAGGGAAAGGAGGCAAGGAGACCTTAAGGCAATGATATCTTAAGGCAATAAAATGTTCACCATGTTATATCTGTGCTTTTAAATTTCCTTTCCTCTCAAGTTTCAGTATCCCTCAACGGACTTGAGGTGTCTTCTGAGTGTGGCCGCCTTTGCAGACAGTACTGGGGGGAAAGCAGAGCAAGGGATAGATGAGGAGAAAAGGAATACACGTGTGTTTGTAGGTCAAGTTCATCTGTTCATACCTCTCTCCTAGTTCAGTTAGCGCGAAGCGTTCTTACACTGATTCTTTCATTTAACAACTTGTCTGCTTTGACGAAGACAAATCAGCTTTGGCTTTTGGTGACCCCTAGGGAAATATTCTATATCTAGTGGTGAAACTGATTGATTTTATTAAAACCACTGTGAAATCTCTGCTTCCTCAGGAAGAAAATTATATTTTTCTTCACTGGAGATTGAGTAAGAGAAAATAATCTGAATAAATATTATATATCATATTCAATTTATAAAGATATAAATAGAGTACAGAGATTGCCTTTAGAATTCAAGTTTGAAACTATATATTATATATATATATGTGTGTGCATATAGTGCACATATTCTTAGTGGAGAATACTAATACAATCATAAAAACTTAATAAGTGAGTCTTTTATTCACTCACAGATTAAGAGTTGTTTTGTTTTGTTGTGTGGTTTTATTTGTTTGTTTTCTTTTTTTTTTTTTTTACGTTTAAACAACTTTTTCTGAATCAGGAGGAAAGTGCTTTTGTTCCTTTTTTCATCTGAGGAGCTAAAATTTAATCTTGAAAATTTGGCTATGCAGCTGGCTAGCTGCTGGCTTAACAAAATCTCCCTCACTTCCTCTTCCACAAGGACCTCTCTGATACTTCAGTTCTATCCTGTCCAGCAGTTTTGAAGTTCTAAAACAATTACAAAATTTTCTTGTCTCTAACGATTTTTGGAGACTGGGAGAGCTCAGGTATGCCAGAAAGGCATTTGAAAGGAACAAGAAGTACAAGCGTTGGCTTTGTTCCATTCAAATTAGGGTAGCTGCCTTACTGCTGATTTTTTTTTTTTTCCTAGTAAAAGCTGTTTCTCTACATTTTTCCTATCCCCTAAGTCTTAGCCTTTTGGATCACAGAAAAATGTGACCACCCTATCAACAAACGACCCATATTTTTGTTAAGTCGGTGGAGGAGAGTAGAACTGATTTCTTACTACTGAAAAGAAGCCGTTGTCAAAATAAGGGATGTGAGCAAGACGGGGAAATCAGCCCGTTGCTACCATCACTCAAGCCAGGCTTGTCCTCGGCATCAAAACTAAAGGGAGACGCGGCTGGAAATGAAAACTCTTTACATACTTCGTTTTACTCAGCTCTTCTTTCAACCTCTTCTTGGAAGGAGAGCTTGTTTTGTGTTTCGTTTTGTTCTGTTTTTCTAAGCAAGGAGCCGCGGGGGTTATCTTTTCTTGGGCAAGCTACGATCTGTCACGTTGTCAGAGCAGACAGATGAGGCTGAAGAGGACTCTGCCTCCCAGAACCAGAGAGCAGGGCTGTGATTTTTTGCTCACGACAAGACCAACAGGTACTCCTTGGGGGGAGCAAGCAAATAAGTTCCCATGTCTTTTGCTGAACCAGAAATTAAAGCACTGATTTTAAAATTATACATATGACTTCTGGAGCCATGCCAAGAACCCTTTTCTCATTTTAGTGTCGCTCATGGTTAGTTTGCTTGTTATGTGACATTTTTTAAAAGCCATGAAACCAGGCAAAGAATGGAAAGTCCATAATGTGGTCCTGTGGGGATACCGCTGCTTCAAAAGCAAAGATGTGTATTAAATATCTATCAGCAGGGATTAGAAGGAGTCAACTATTTAAAGCAGAAGGCGTATAATCGGAAGTGTTTCTATGTGTCTTTTCTCTCCAACTTCTTATTTTGAAAATTTAAAAACATTACAGAAAATCTCAAGTATGGTACAATAAAATGCATATATAGATCTGAGCTAAGAGGGTAGCCACTTCCCATATATGGCTATTGGCTACTTCAAAATTTGGCTAACCCATGGGCTCCTGGGTGGCTCAGTGGGTTAAGCCGCTGCCTTCGGCTCAGGTCATGATCTCAGGGTCCTGGGATCGAGTCCCACATCGGGCTCTCTGCTCGGCAGGGAGCCTGCTTCCTTCTCTCTCTCTCTGCCTGCCTCTCAGTGTACTTGTAATTTCTCTCTGTCAAATAAATAAATAAAATCTTTAAAAAAAAACAAAAACAAAACAAAAAAAAACACAAAATTTGGCTAACCCAGATTATGGTGTATTGTTTTATACGCCTTTCCCAAAATAAACACCTCCTAAAGTTTTCTGAAAAGTGAATAGATACCTGGGTTCTAAACCAAGAAGATAAAAAGCACACACACACATAGAACATATAAATTATACACACACACACACACAATATAAATTCATACTAATATTTGTGAAGAACACATATTTGTGTATCACTGTGTACGTATGTTTAACTGTGGATCTAGACTTCAAAGCATGGAGAAGAAAGTGATTGTTTGGAGAGCTTTGAGATGAGGGTTTATGTATCCAGCTTCTAAAAGGTGCTTGATATTTCTCCTAAAGAGTGGACCCAGGCCCAGTACATTTATTTATTCTCACATGAAATAGAATATGTCAGAAATAATAGAGTCTCTGTTTTTTTGGTAAAATAAAATAAAAGTAAAAGTTAAAAACCAGAAATCTTAAACATTAAGATGTCTATTTTTGGTGCTTATGATTTTATAAGACAGCTTATCTCTAACACTTGCCTCTTTGAAGGCTTCTTTGTTTTTCTACCTATTCCAATGAAAGCTAAAATATAGGATTATTAACATTTATTTGGGATCAATTCTAAATTTAATAATCAATATCCAAAGATTCACCATTGGCAAATCAATGAAGTCACTAAAGAAAGGTCAGTCAGTGATTTTGAACCTCTTTTAAGCTGTTCCCATATAAAATGGAATTAGAGTGTTTAATAAGTAAATAGAATATACCCAAATGATGGATGGCCTTCCCTTCTGAGTAGTCTCTTCCCTTGTAAGATGATTCTTTCAAGCAAGTGTTTTTTGTGGGGTTTTTGTTGCTTTGTTTTGTTTACTTTTTTTTTGTTTTTGTTTTATTTATTTTTTATTTTTTTTCCAATTTATTTATTTTCAGAAAAACAGTATTCATTATTTTTGCACCACACCCAGTGCTCCATGCAATCCGTGCCCTCTATAATACCCACCACCTGGTACCCCAACCTCCCACCCTTCCGCCACTTCAAATCCCTCAGATTGTTTTTCAGAGTCCATAGTCTCTCGTGATTCACCTCCCCTTCCAATTTACCCCAACTCCCTTCTCCTCTCTAACATCCCTTGTCCTCCATGATATTTGTTATGCTCCACAAATAAGTGAAACCATATGTTTTGTTTTCTTAAGTAGGCTCCACACCCAGCTCAAAGCCCAGCTCAACATTCAATGCAGGGCTTGAACTCATGACCCCGAGATTAAGACCTGGACTGAAATCAAGAGTCAGCTGCTTACCCAACTGAGTCACTTAGGCACCCCTGAAAGTGCCTTTTTCTCCCTCAAAAAGCACATTGCTATTATTACCCATAAAAGTGCTGTACCATGCTTCTTGGTAACTGGCTTTGAATCTTGCAAACTGGCAGACTTGGTTAAAACCAAGTAGGATGATAAGATTGATAAAACTTCCTGTATTAGTCAGCTCAGGCTGCCATAATAAAACAGCATAGACTGGGTAGCTTAAACCACAGACATTTATTTCTCACAAACCTAGAAGTTGGGAAGTCCAAGATCAAGGTGCTGGCAAGTCAGGTTTCATTCAGAGGCAGAGAGAGAGAGGGCTCTCACTCTTCGTTTTAAAGACCGCCGGTCCTATTGAATTAGGACCCCACTCTTGTGACCCCATTTAACCTTAATTTCCTCCTAAAGGACCTATCTCTAAGAATAGTTACATTGGGGGTTAGAATGTCAATATATTAATTCTTTGAGGGACACAGTTCAGTCCATAGCACTATCTGAATTTTCAACCCCTGAAAGGCAGTAATTATACAAAGGCTACTTTTATGCCTGTGTGCTTCTGGCTTAAATAGTCCAGAATATACTTCTAAATAAAAGCTTTAAAAATTTGTTATGTTGTGCCAGCCTTGTTTGAAGAAATAGGTAAACCACTTCTTTGTTTTTTTAGTTAACAAAGAAATATATTTCCTTTGCAGAAAACTGGGAAAATGAAAAAAAGAATGAAGAAAATTGAAACAATTGTATGTTACTAAAATTCTCAGAGAATCGCATCTTCCCAGTATCTTTTTTTTCTTTTTTTAAAGATGTATTTATTTATTTGAGAGAGAGAGAGAGGGCTAGAGAGCAAGAATGTGTGCAAGCTGGGGGAGGGGCAGAGGGAGAGAGAGAATTCTCAAGCAGACTCCTCATTGAGCATGGAGCCTGACCCAGGGCTCGATCCAGGACCTTGAGATCATGAGCTGAGCTGAAATCAAGAGTTGGTTGCCTGAATGATTGAGCTACCCAGGTGCCCCTCCCAGTACATTAAAAAAAAAAAAAAATACAGAAACTTGGAATCAGAGGCTCCTGGGTGGCTCAGTCAGTTGAGTGTCAGATTATTGATTTCAGCTCAGGTCTTGATTTCAGGGTCATGATTTCAAGCCCCATATTGGGCTCCATAATGGAGCTTACTTTAAAAATAAATAAATAAATAAATAAATAAAAAGAAAAACAAAAAACAAACAAGACCAAAAACATCTTGGTATCATATAGATGAGAAATGTTATGTGTCCTGATCTTTTCCATTTAAAATTACATCATGAGCATATTCCAAATTAAATAATTACAAAAGCAATAATTCCAAATCTCTTTGAGGGATTTTTGTTACTTTCACTTCTCATTGTTGTATATAAGAGTCCATTAATCTTTGCTTTTATTTATTCATCCTTGTACATAAATATTTGCTGCTGGTCTGTGTATTTCCTTAGGATAATTCTCAAAGAGAGAAATTACTAGGTCAGAAGATATTAATAATTGTTAGACACTTGATTCATATTGCTGAATAGCTCTCCTACAAAACTGTATCACATGAAACTCTCACATGATATTTGAGAAGAACAAGTTCATTTGCCAACACTAGCCATTTTGCTTAAAAACATCTTTCTCAATTTGTAAAGGAATCTGCATCGGGCTTTATTTGGCAAGTAAGAATGGACTATTTTTTTGAATCTGCTTATTCATTCTTTTCTCCTTTTTGTGAATTGCCTATTCCCATCCTTTACCTGCTTTTCCTTTGAGAAAGTCCTTTTTCTCACTGATTTGTTTTTTTGTTGATGTCTTCTTTTTCAACCCTTTGTTCTGTAACATTGTAATATACTTTTTTTTTTTTTTTTTGGCCATGTTTTCTTTGACTCTTGATTTTGTGTGCTTTATAAAAATATCTATATCGGGGTGCCTGGGTGGCTCAGTTGGTTGAGCAACTGCGTTCGGCTCAGGTCATGATCCCAGACTTCCAGGATCGAGTCCCGCATCGGGCTCCCAGCTCCTTGGGGAGTCTGCTTTTCCCTCTGACCTTCTTCTCTCTCATGCTCTCTCTCATTCATTCTCCCTCAAATAAAAAAATAAAATCTTTTTAAAAAATCTATATCTGTGTAGTAAATCTATCCATCTTATTTTGCCTGGAGTGGTTCTTGAATTTTCTACAGAATGTCTCAGTGTGTTCATTAAAACACAGATTCCTGGGCCCTGTCAATTGGGGTTATTATTCACTGATCCTCTCGGGTAGCCCTGGCAACTGTTGTTTCCAAGTAACCCAGCTGATTCTAAATGAATTGGTTAATAAACCACACTGTGAAGCACTGCTTTGCAGGTTCTTGCTTTGTATTGATACTTAGTTTCTCTCAGTCATGTCATATAACTAGCTAGGTATATTTTCTTCTATTTCCTCACGTTTTCATTTTTCTACATCTGTCTGTTTGATTCAGCTGGAATGTACTTTACTATAAGCTTTACGACAAAATAGTGAAGCATTTTTCCTAGCACAATTTATTTACTAACAACCCAACATTTCCCCAATAATTTACAATTCCAAATTTACCGCTTTCTACAATTTTATAGATATTTGATTGTATTGCTGAGCTTGTTTTTTCTCCATTGATTGATCTCTCTATTCCAGCATACTGTTTTAATTATTCTATCCTTTAAGTAGTTCTGGTACTATGAGAAAATGTCCTCTTCCATTACTCTTCTCATTCAGAAATATTTTGGCAATTCTCACCTGTATAATTAAAAAAAAATAGTTTGGCAAATTAAAATAATAAAACATTTTTTCTGGACTTGTAGTTAATCTGTAAAATAATTTGAGGAAACATCACATTTTTTCAACACTGTAGCTTCCCTAAAACGTATATTTCTATTTATTTATAGCTCTTTTTTTTTTTTTGCTATGGTCTGAATGTTTGTGTCCCCTCCAAAAGTCATCTGTTGAAATCCTAACCCCTAAAGTTGATAGTAGTAGGAAGTGAGACTTTGGGAGGTGCTTAGGTCATGAGGGAGAATAGTGCCTCATGAAGAAGAATAGTGCTTTAAGAAGAAGGGCTTATGAAGAGAGAGATCCCTTCGCATCATGGGAGTATATACCAAGCCAGCTCTGAATCAGGAAGGGACTTCCCACCAGAAGGCATGGTATACATATGTAATATTCAGATACTTATCCAATGGGTAAAGATGGGGCTCATTACTTTAAAGCTGTACCATTTTGATATCCTAGTAATGATAAAAAGTATCAGTAACTTAAAAAAAAAATTCAATAGTAGTTTAATGATCTGTTTTTTTCCTTCATAAAATTCATGTTAGTCTTTGTTCAGATACTGAATTTACCAGTTCTCCTGATGTATAGGACTCAGAAAGAATGCTTCTGTTTTTACCTAAAACGCTATTTTCTAGATACCAAAACATAGGAAAAAATTTTTTTTTTTTTTTTAAATTTTTTTTTTTTTTAGTTTTAGCTGGTTTGGGAAACCCTCCTAATAGAGAGCTGGATTATATTTCAATGTTCTAGTTTTGAAAAATTGTCATGGTTGGCACTGCCCTTAAATCGAAAACTGGTCATTGCTTTCCCTCTATCCATTTATGGAAAAAAGGGTTCACTTAAAAAATTGTAAATAAATACATACAATAAGATGTGTTTCTTAATAGTTCAGAACTTCATTATACTGTTAAAGTTCTTCCAAAGCAGGATAAAATTTAGTTTAAAGCTGCAAAAAGAAAAAAAGAGAGAGAGGAATTTGGGATGCTGAACAGAGGTGGATCCCTTCCTGGTGGCCTTCACAGCAGACACTCCCTGCTTTGTTCTGTTTCCTCGTCTTAGTCTGATCTGTAGCCTTCCCATGGGCATCTTCGTCTGACTGGTTTCCTACCCTTCACCTGTGGCCAAAGGAAGAGGAAGAAAGGCTTATTCTCAGATTGAGGACTCTTGGGAAGTAATCCTGGACTGTAGGTGATGTCAGACTTCACCGCCAGGCAATGACAGCAATGGAAGAAGTGAAAGGAAAACATGCCAAAATGGAGTGTTCAGGGATTTTCCAACTCATCTTTGGGATGGGGATTTACAAAGAGATTTTCTTATTCCTAAGGATATTATAAAAACAAGAGGAGGTAAGAAGCCTCATTGCAGACCTCCAAGGGAACATTAGCCTTAGGAACATGGATGAAAGAATGGTTAACTCTGAAAGGGTAAGTGAGGCTTCTGAATATTGTTGAGTTTCTGTGTGGCAAGGAAAGATGGCCAGTAGGTTGGCCCATGGAGCTTTCAAGAGGTTCCCACTGGAGACATGAACTAGAGAGGCTCTGACAAGGAACATTAGAATGTGAGAAACAGTGTGAAGGGTCCTGAAAAGTGTGTGGGAGGAGTCCTGGAATAATACGGGGTGTTAAAAACCCCTGGACAAGAGCATTTTAAGAAAATGTTGAGTGAAGACTAACGGTTTGCTTGATAGCATCTAGATTAGTTTCCTATGGCCGCCAACACAAAGTACTGGGAAATGGGTGACTTCAAACAACAGAAATGTATTATGTCAAGGGTCTGGAGGCTGGAAGTCTGAAAACAAGGTGTTGGCAGGGCTGTGCTCCCCCAGCAACCTGAAGCAGATTCCTCTCTGGTATCTTCCTGGCTTCTGGTGGTTCACTGGAGATCTTTGGTGGTCCTTGGCTTATAGCTCTATAATTTTAATTTCTGCCTTTGTTGTCATGTAACATTATCCCTATTTATGTGTATGTGAATATGTGTGTGTGTGTATGTGTGTGTGTATTAGTATTTATGTCTGTATCTGTATTTATATATAGGGAGAAACACACACATATATATGTGTATGTCTATATATAGACGTAAATACCAAATTTTTAGTAAATCAAGATTGTTTTCTATTAATATAAACTCCTAAGCTATTAATATAAACTCCTAAGCTATTCCAATCAGTGTGAAGACACTGACTTGATATAGGCTAATTAGATTCTCTGTATATAGGTTTACATATATGTATATATGGAAATATAAAAATTTTCCCATGTTTTATGCTATTTCCTCTTAATATTATGCAGTTACTAAGGCAGACAATATTGTCATAAGATGAAGGTCTGAAATGAGGAAGGCATCTGCAATTTATAGTCTAATATATCTTTTTCCTTCAGAGTTTAGAAAATCATCTTATTTGCTTTTTCTATGACTAAGTAAATCTGTTTTATTAAAATCCTATTTCTCCCCCTGAACTTTCCAGCATAATGAAAACCTCTGAGAAATTTAAGGTTTTCTCTGCCAAATGTAGTGCCTGTATTTAAATATTTGTGAGTATATACAGTCTATGTACCCTCTAAAACACGCATAGAATGTGTTTTATTATTTATTAATGACTATTTTGATTAATTAAACAGATTCTCGAATTGTGCATCACTTTAAGGTTGTTTGATTTACAATAGTATTTGGTTTCACTGATAACGTGCATCATGAAAACACTTGAAAATGTGATCTTATTTCCTTCTTGTAATCTCTCCTCAGGAAAGTAAACAGGAACTGTCAAAGACATACCCAGTGTGTCTCAGAGGCTACATCACTGGCTCCGTCCAACTCTCAAGTGTGCCGGGCATTTTTCCTTTTAAGGACAGTGAAGTCATCTCCATAAAGGCCACGGTGTCAGGCACAGGGAAGCCACTGCCAGGAGGAAGGAAGCCATTCCCTGACCAGGGTCAATATTGCCCCCAGCAGGAGCATCTCTGCAATGGAAGGTTTCACTTAACCACCCAGCAGTTTGAACAACAGGGACGCGGTCCATCCGGAGACAGAAACTCTGTTTTCACAAACAAGTGAACAAAACAACAGAAGGATAGAACAAAATCCTTATCCTTTGTTAGGAGACTCCAACAAATCCTCTCGGATTTGACTTGCAGATTCTAGCTTGACTTGCACGTTCTTCCTTGATGTCCTTTCCACGGGGCCATGAGGCATTTTCTGTTACCCTGTGAGCTGGCTGCTGGGACTTTTCCACATGTCTCATGACTCTTAGCGAACCTTCGTTTTCATTTGGCTTTGAGCTGGGCAGGCTATGGTTTCTCAGGTTTAGCTTTGGGAAGGTGCCCCCTACTGGGCTTTGGGTGATGGAAGAACTTGAGGACCCCGGAAGGGGAGCTGCAGTAGCTGCCCGTGAATGTAACCTGGACTTTGGAACCTTCTGGATGACACAGTTGCTTACCCGTCTTGTTATCAATCTGGAAATCTAGTCAAGCGCTACATTTCCAGTCCCCTGACTATCTCATGACCAGCTTGTCGGTGTTAGGTAAAGTTTTGTCCAGAAGACTGCTATAAAGTTGTTGACTGGACCCAGTGTTGGGAAAAGTCAAGCGCGTTCTGGCAGCTTTCATCACACGCCACCAACTCCGAGAAGTCAAGGGTATTATGGAGAATAGTAATGTTTTAAAAATTGACTCATGAGGGGCACCAGGGCGGCTCAGTGGGTAAAGTCACTGCCTTTGGCTCAGGTCATGATCTCAGGGTCCTGGGATCGAGCCCCACATCGGGCTCTATGCTCATCAGGGAGCCTGCTTCTCCCCCCACCCCCCCCCCCCTCTCTGCCTGCTGATCTGCCTACCTGTGATCTCTCTTTCACTCTATCAAATAAATAAAATGGACCCATGAGCTTGCCTGTGAGTAACCAACTCGTCTCTGATCTAACAGAGGATGTCAAATGGCCCAAAAGGCCCTTCCTGAGAGTTAGTGACAAGAGGGATGGAGAAGGGGTCAGTCATGTAAGAGAAAGTCTGGACAAAGGCCAGATCAGTACCAATGAAACGATCAGTCTCTCTGCCCTTTTCCTACTTGCCCCAACATTTCACTCAGCAGAGATTGGAGCAAAATGCAGATAAGTGATATAGATAGTTTGTTCTGAAATCACTGTCTGTCACTGTCACAGGGCCCAAGCTTGCCATGAGAATCCTTGCGTATCATTCATCGTGCTTTCTTTTGAAAATGTAACTCAGTGTAAGTGATGTCATTTCTACTGCTGCACTTACAAATGGGCTTTGAGTATTTAATTGCATAGGCTAGATGTTAATATTTCTGTGTGGCTTGTAAGAGAGGTCATTATGATATGCAATGTAGCAAAATATTTGTTTTATGTTAAGAGAGAAATACTCCATCATTTTTATTTACATTCTTGTGCAACTTGGGTCAGGCTGCCCTAAGGAGTTCTATTTTCTAAAGAATAAGACTGTGGAATGACTTCATCAGAGATTCCAGTTCAGGAGTGAAACAAATATAGCCTTAGGACTTCTGCTAGCATACCACCCTTAATTTTCTAGAACACGGGAAAAAAAAGTTATTATATATAATATTGAATAAAACTCTGATCTATTATTTTATTTTTAAAGACATCCATGAGTTTGAAATAATCAACAAAAACCTTTTGCTCTGATAAGACACACATAACAAAAATAAATCTATTCGTGATGTAATTTTAAATGCAAGTTTAAAACAAGTAATATATTTTTTTAAATATTTGTTATGAACAAAGAACAATAAGTTACCAAATTGCCTTTAGGAATTTATGTTGCTATGTGTGTATTTATTCCAATTAAAGGGAGATATAATACATCAAAAATAATGATAGGAAGCTAAATTATGTCTTAAATATAAGTAAGGAAAAAGATGTTTCTTTTTTTTCCTTTTTTTTTTAACATTTTATTTATTTATTTTAGAGAGAGACAATGAGTGAGAAAGAACACAAGCGGGGAGGGGGGGCATCAGAGGGAGAGGGAGAAGCTGACTCCCCACTGAGCAGGGCTGTATCCCAGGACCCTGAAATCATGACCTGAGCCAAAGGCAGATGCTTAACCAACTCAGCCACCCAGGCACCCCAGGAAAGAGGTTTTTCTTCCTTTTTTTTTTTTTTTTTTTTTTTTAAGAAGCAAAAAGGAGAGAAAGCAAACAGGCTTTCAGTTCTGAAATGGATAAGTCATAGGCATGAAAGGCAGAGCATAAGGAATAGAGTCAATGTTATCGTAATAGTGTTGTATGGTGACAGATGGTAGCCACACGTGTAATGAGCACAGCTTAATGAACAAAGATGTCGAATCTCTGTGTTGTACACCTGAAACACATTGGGTGTCAACTACACTTCAGAAATTAAAACAGAAACAAATCCAAATAGGGTAGAAATTAGAGTGGCCAGCAGGGGGCTACTTTTAGGTTTCTTTTTTCCTTAAAGAGCTAGCCAAAAATAAATTTTACTCTTTAATTTTATAAATCAGGTATAAAGTCTAAACAAAACAACTTTTTCTTCTCTTTCGTGTACTCCTCTCTTCTACTTCCTTTCCCACCACCAAGACCGGTAACATGGGATCCCAGAGTCCTGGCTACTGCTGCCTCTGAACCCACCAATTAAAATTCTATCTTTGAAAACTGCCCAGGGGAGGATGATGGGCTTCCCACCAGACAAAAATTACAATTAAATTAAGAACAAAGGAGCATATTCTGGTTTGATGATTTAAATGGTAGTGACAGAAACCTGGTATCACCCCGAACCATTTGGGAAGAACTTTCTGGAACGATGGGCTTCAACAATAGTATAAAAAGGCAGTGAAATGGCCATGTGATATGACATTTTATAGTGCATGTTTTCCCAGGAATTTGAGAGTGTGTGAAAGGCCTCCAGGACCAGCAGGCAAATTTTGACCCATTTTGGAATATAGTTTCAAATCATCTTCCATTTCTTTGATTTGTGTGAAGCCTATCCTCCTATTTACCTCCTTCTTTGGGCCCATTTCTTAAAGGTAAGAAATGTAGGCTCAGTGAGTTTAACAACAGTGCAGAATAATTCTCCAGGTAGCGAACTGAAAGGTAAAATTTTGGCATTTGTGTTATCCAGGTGAAATCTCAAGAGAAATTGAAAGTGACCTCATGTAACATTTCTAATAAAAATTGGGTTCTAACAGAGGAGGCAAGCAAGACAGTCATAATAACCTTGAAGTCAGTGATTCCCGATTCAACACCCAATACATGAAATCATGTTAGGATTTTGTTTTAAGTCCAAGAAATTGAAACTTTGACTGTAATGATAACTCACAACAGACTGATTTAGAGTCATGTTTCCCAAACTGGGATACACAGCAGTGAGACATGGGTTACTGAAACCCCAGGAAGGCCTGCAGCTTCTCATTGTGCCAATTTACATGAGGACTTGGAATAAAAGATGAGTGATTTTGCTGGCAAAAAGATATTCAAATATTCTTATGCTACCTTGATAGGGCTATATTATGAAAGAGAGTATAAAATTCAAGTGATTCATCTAAGATAAAATATACCCTTCAAGAGATTTTGAAAATGCAAAGGCATTTATAGTTTGAACCCCCACTCCCAACCCCATCCTAGATACATTAATTAGATAAAGGCTTTAGAAACCAAACTACCAGATTTATCATCATGGCTTAGTGGTTGATTGATGTCATTTAAGTTTTCACATATCAGTACAATTGGTCCCAGCTTTGAACACAATTGAAGAATTCTTAGAAAATAAGGATTATAGAGTTGAATATTGCCTTAAACCATTCATGTAGATAAAGCTATGAACACCACTATTGATGTGTTTGTTCAAAGTCTTTGGATCTGAGAGGAAAAGGCGGAGGTGTTGGAAGCAGAGATCTCACAACAATGATGAGAACATAACTGTGAATTATATGTGCTTGCATAGCTTTGTCTTTCATCAGACCTTACTTTTCAGGGTTAGCCGTCAAAACAGGGAAGAAATGTATTTTTATTACTGGATGATTTAACCAGTGTCCAAGATTATGACTTATAACCTTGAATTTTAAGACTGTCTAGAGGCATAATTGAGCCTAAAATGTAGTCATTTCCTTCTCTGGTTCTAAAAGAAGTCAGTCAGAAAAGAACTCTGTTATCTAGTTATGGTTTATAAAATAATTCCTGGGAATGGTATCACAATACAATTTATTTGATCCAAATTAGTCCTCAGTAGCTATCACTACAACTGTCCTAAGGAAAAGATGCCCTTTGGTATTATAAGGAGACCCTGATGAGCATTGAAGGAAATGTGCAAAAATAAAGTCCCCTTTCTTTTAAAAAATGCTATCTCATTCTCCCCTTCTTTTAATTTTTTTTCTTTGCTCTTTTTATTCCTTTTCTTTTGTGAGTGGGGATAAAGAGTGTAAGTTAATGTATGTAATCATGCATTCATTGAACATGGCTGTCTCTCGAATTTTTCTTGCCTTGTTATTATATTGTTCTGGAAAACTTTGACAGAAAATATTAAGAGGAAAATGAATGAAAGATCAGTTAGTTGCATGGGACTAACTTTTTCTTTTTTTAAAAAAGACTTTATTTATTTATTTGACAGACAGAGATCCCAAGTAGGCAGAGAGGCAGGCAGAGAGAGGAAGGGGAAGCAGGCTCCCTGCTGAGCAGAGAGCCTGATGCAGGGCTCCATCCCAGGACCCTGAGTTCATGACCTGAGCTGAAGACAGAGGCTTAACCACTTGAGCCACCCCGGCACCCTATGGTACTAACTTTTAATTAAAACATTTGTGGGCTATTCATATACAGATACACAAAGACTTAGTGTCAATGAAGAGGTAGCTAGTTTTCTTCCTTCCATATTCCCTCATCACCCTTGGTATATTTCCTAGCAGTTTGTCCTGGAAACCTCTTAAAAAAACAAACAACTCTATACTCAATCAATTACATGCTGAAAAAGAGCCTTAGAGATTAATGATAAATTGATTATATTAGTGACTCGAACTTTTTGTGGAAAATTATTTCATGCCTTTTGGAAGTAACCTCCCACCCCAATCCTAACTTGGCTGGATGACTTACTTTGACCAATAGACTTACAGCTGACTTGATGCAAGCAGAGGTTTGAAACACACCTGTGCATTTCTGCTTCCTTTAGTGAAACCCTGCCACTGCCATGAGAATATGACCTGGCTCTCCTGCAGGAGAGATGTGAGAGGAGTCCAATGAAGGAAAGCCAAGTTTTCCCAGTGATGCCATCAAGATCGGCTAACTGCATTGATACAGTTGCATGAATAGGCCTAGCTGGTATCAGCCAACCCCTTAGTTGAAAGAAAGGAATAAGTGAAGTTTGCTTCAGCCATTAAATTTGGAGGAGTTCCTAAGCAACATTAGCAGAGCCATACAGGACATTTTGCTTCAGCCTTCCATTGTAGAGGTGAGAAAATTGAGGCTTGGGTTTACATTTTCTCCAGCTTTACAGCGCTATTAAATCCCCCATGTGTTAGAGTTGATGGTGTGAACTCTAGCCCCACATTACGTAAAAGCCCAAATACCTAATAATTGATGGACTATTCAGTCCTCACCAGATAATTCCAGTTAATAGCATAGTAAACAATGCTGCCTAGAATAGTTATGGCCAATATTATATGTAAGATTAAAGATTCTGTCAAGACTAAGTGATGTCTTTCTTTGCGGAAATTGTGATTTCTGTGGAGGTATTCTCTTGTACAATGGAACAGTCTGTTAGTGTGCACAACTGCATTTGTGCTTAAGGGGTAAACCCTCTGAAGCACGTTACAGCTGTCATCTAGACTGGACTGGTTTCCAATTGATTTTAAGTTGCAATTCAAATTGCTGTCTTTCATGTATAGCAACTATATTGTTTTAACTCTTGACTCTCGAAAGCTACTGGAAATAAATTTCTAAACTTTGGTACTGGAAGAAATGTTACCCTGGAATATTTGTAAAGGTAACAGCATATGAGTTAGGATGGTTCTTTTCAGTTATAACTCAAGTTTTCAGATTTAAACTATGAAGCATTCTACTGAGTTATAGCTCTTTTATGTCAATATATTTGGATTGAGAAGGATAGATTCAGAATGGTTTTCTCTTCTGATAGTTTGATGTTTAATGTCATTTCCTTTTATTAAATGTATCCTTATTTTCTTTAATATTCTTAATATTTTGATCTAGTATATTATTAACTACATAATTTTTCTTCTTTTTGGTTCGGGAGGTAAGAGATGATACTGCCATGCCTTTGAGGACTAGGTTTTTAAAACTTACAGCACTGGAATTGATTCACTCTGATTTTCATTTATTTGTTGAGTGTGTGCCTTTGTCCCAATATTGCAGAACTCCTTAGTATACCACAATAAATCTGTATTTATGCTTTATATTAAATGTATAAATTAAATTGATTTCTCTAATCTTTCTCTGTGCTAGCTTAGGTTAGTTTTTTATGTGTGTGATAATATTTAAAGAATTTAAAGGGAAAACATGTAAAAAAAAATTCAATCAAGAGGAAATGTGGGGGCACCTGTGTGGCTCAGTGGGTTAAGCCTCTGCCTTCAGCTCAGGTCATGGTCTCAGGGTCCTGGGATTGAACCCCACATTGGGCTCTCTGCTTGCAGGGAGCCTGCTTCCTCCTCTCTCTCTGCCTGCCTCTCTGCCCACTTGTGATCTCTCTATCTGTCAAATAAATAAATAAATAAGATCTTTTTAAAAAAAGGAGAAGAACAAGAAATGTGCCTAAAAGTTAAAAGACCAATGCTTTCTATCACCAAAATTCAGAGAAGACCACATTAATATCACTGTAGTTATTACATTCTTCCTAATAAGTTATTGAGCACTTCCAACATAAAAGATGAGAAAAAAAACCCATAGAATACTAATTATCTAATAAATACAATAAATTATAATATGTATAAAATATACAATAAATTACCTAAAACTTTTTAAAAAAGATTTTATTATTTATTTGACAGACAGAGATCACAAGCAGGCAGAGAGGCAGGCAGGGGTGGGGGGTGGTGGGGAAGCAGGCTCCTTGCTGAGCAGAGTGCCTGATGTGGGGCTCGATCACTAGGACCCTGAGATCATGACCCGAGCCAAAGGCAGGGGCTTTAACCCACTGAGCCACCCAGGCACCCTACTTAAAACTTTTAACAACACAAATTTAGTATCTCAATTTCTGCAGGTCAGGAATCAGAAGAACTTAACTGGGTCCTCAGCTTAGCATATCTCACAAGCCACTGTTATGGTGTCATCTGGGGCTATGGTCTAATCTTGAAAGTCACCTGAAGAAGGACCCATTTCCAAGCTTAGTCATGTGGTTGCAAGCAGAATTTAATGGCTTACAAGCTCTTGGCAGAGGGTTTCATTTCCTCACTGACTATTGGCCAGAGGTCAGCCTCAGTTTCTTAAACCCATGGGCCTCTTCAACATGGGTCTTACTTTGTCAAAGCCCGCTAGAGAGAGAATCTGCAACCAAATCACTTAAGTGACATCTCATCACCTTTGTTATGCTATATATGAGAGCAGGTCACTAGGTCCAGCCCACATTCACAGAGTTCACACAAGAGCATGAGATTATATAGGTGATAGGAATCATTGAAGAACTTCTTAGAAGTCTGCCTAGCATTACTGGAGCATCCAATTGTCTTAAGATTGTTTCCCTTTCATATATCCATCTTTAAACTTAATTTTTCTTAACTACAACATTGAATTACATATACTCTAACATCACGGACAATGTGATCATCATATTATACCAAAAAAATTATATAAAATTTTCATGAAGTGGTCGAGCATTTAGTTCTGGAGTAATCTAGCAGCATTAGTGAAAATGCAGAGTGTTCAATAGTGTGCTAGGATGCTGATTTCAAGTTTCATTTTACCTGTGAGTTGTTCACTTCTATAAAAAGAGTGATTTCTATCTTTTTGTTCTGCTCCAGTGTGTGTCCAATAAAATACAGAAAATAATACTGAAAAATAGAGAGATGCAAAAGACCAGCGTGATCTGCACTTACACTGCTATTTCACACAATGTTGGAGAAATAAGTTTCTTAAATTCTCACTTGTGTATCACTTTGCAACAGCTGGAACTACAGAGTTAATAAAGTTTTTTTTATATGACATTTAGATGTGAACAGTTTCAGATATTGAGATTTCTCTGTAATTAACTATATAGGTTCTGATAATATAAGGAGCTAGTCATTCCAACATAAACTGGCACAGAAAAGCAGAGCAGAGTCTATATTATGAAGGAATCTAAACCAGGCTAGGCAAGATATATTTTTCTTCTCCTTACTTGATTAGGGTTTTTCATAAACTCCCTAGTATAAGGTTGAGGCAGACATTACTAATCCTCATAAATATCCAGTTCTTTCCCTCCAACCTCATGGAAAATTAGAACTTATAAAAGTTTGTTCAGTTATGCAGGATCATGTGACTTTATGGCCAAAGGACCATAAATCTGAAGTGATATGTGTCACTTTCTAAGCCAAAGTATAGAAGAGTAGGTCTGAAATATTCATGTATTCTCTTCCTTCTGCTGTAGCAATCGGTGATTTTCAAATGCTGCAGTCTCTGTCAATGTGAGTCCTTGACTGACCATATAAAGGAAAGCTTATGCACCATCCAGTGATGGACATGTGCTATGTCTAAAATGATAACTTTCTTTTCATGTTAAGAACCTTTTTCTTAATGTTCTATTGTTGCCGTAGCAGATTACTAAGCAATGCAATTTATTATCAGATACTTCTAGAGGTAAGAAGTCTTAAAACCAATGTTTTGTTAGGGTTGTGTTCTATTTTTTTTTTTAAGATTTTATTTATTTATTTATTTGACACACACACACAGAGATCACATGTATCCAGAGAGGCAGGCAGAGAGAGAGAGGAGGAAGCAGGCTCCCCTCTGAGCAGGGAGCCCAAAGCGGGGTTCGATCCCAGGACCCTGAGATCATGACCTAAGCCAAAGGTAGAGGCTAACCCACTGAGCCATCCAGGCATCCTTAGGGTTGTGTTCTTATCAGATGATCTGGGGAAGCATCCATATCCATGCCTTTTCCATATTTTAGGGGACACTTACATTCCTGGCCTTGTGGTCCCTTTCTCTACCTTCAAAGCTATCAATAGAACATCTTCAAATCTCTGGTCTCTGTCTCTGTTTCTTTTTTTCTTTTTCTCCCCCTGTTTCTGCTTCCATTTTCACATTTCCTTATTTGACTCTTATCCTCCTGCCTTCATATTATAAGAACTCTTGTGATTACATTGCCACATTGAGATAATCCTGTGTAATTTTCCCATCTCAAAATCCTTAACTTAATCTGCAAAGTCCCTTTTGCACATAAAGCAACATATGCATGGGTTCTGGAAATTAGGATATGTACATAATTGAAGACATTTAGCCTACCATATCTTTGAATTTAGTGGTTTATGTGTTACTGTAGCATAGCTTAGTGTATGCTGAGTAACGCAGAAGCCAGTGGAAGTTAATAACAGAACTTCATTGTGCATTAACTGTAGTATGAGTATACTTAAATTAGCTATTTAGTGGATTCAACTAGTCTCAATTTTTCTCTATGAGCTTGCAAATGACACAACTAGCTTATAAAAATAGGTATAAAATATACGACACTGATAATTGTGTATCACTTTTAGATTTCTGGTTTCTAGAGTTGCGAGAAGAGATAAACACCAAATACAGAAAAACAAACTTTATTCCTATTTGTATTTTTATATTACACATTATTTTTTATATAACTATATTTGAAGGAATTATAATGTAACTTAGGATATTATGTAAGTGATCTGAAATGATAGTGAAAATATGGTTCTAAAGTCTATTTCATAGACTTTAGATCATAAAGTCCATGATTGCAATAACCACATTTTGTTTATTAGGTTGTTCTCCTATCTGGACAAAAAGGCTTTTTAGTCTGCGTATGATATCTTATGATTTGCTCCCCATTGTGTAATTACTTTCAGTTGTATTATTATTTCTGTTCTGGTAGGTGGAATATTATGATATGAAAGGCCTCATTAATTTTTTTTTTTGCATGTGTGGGCAGTTATGTTTAAGACACAGGTACATCAGGCATGTGATTAGGGTACATGCAGCAAGACTGCAAATGGAATTTTATGGGCTCAGACCTTATCTCATGTAAGAGAGGAACTCAGTGGGAATGTAGCTTGCCTCAATTTTTATCATTTCAACTCCAGAAGATGTTACTATATTTTTTGAAGATCTATTTATTTATTAAAGAGAGAGAGAGAGTGAGTGCGAGTACCAGTGAGGGGAGGGGCAGAGGGAGTTGGGGAGAGAGAGAATCTCAAGCCGGCTCCATGCTAAGTGCAGAGCCTGATGCGGGACTTGATGCCATGACATAGAGATCATGACCTGAGCCAAAACCGAGAGTCAGACACTTAGCCAACTGAGCCACCCAGGTGCTCCCCAATTCCAGAAGATTATTAATTCAATGATTCATTTATTAATTAATTCACCCATTTATCCTTTTGACATTCCTTCAGTATCCACTAGGAAAACACTGTAGTTTATTTGTAAGGATATAGGTTTTAGAGACAGACTGACACTTAAGTTTTAATTTCAGCTTCACTACTTACAAATTGTATCCACTTGGGTAAATGTGGTCCCTCTGACCCTTAGTTTTGCCATTTGCAATTATGATAATAATGTCTATACTTAAGGATGAATGTGAAATTAGAGATAATGTACATCCACACTTGGTAAATTATAGGCATTCAACAGGTGGTAATAGGTTGTTGAAACAATGGTTGTAATCAGCCAGAAACTGGGATGCAAAGATGAGAACCACATAATCCCTACCTTCAAAAAACTACAGAAGGAGCAAATAACCACAGTGCAGAATACGGGTACGATCAAGCTATGTATCAGAGAGAAGAGAGTGATTTAGTCTTTGGGAATGTCATAAAAGGGCTCACATGATAGGTTACATTTGCGATGGTTAAGAGATGTGAATTAGGCATCTGAGAGAATAGACATAAGAGCAATATGTGTAGTTACAGCAAATGCAAAAGAGCAGGGAACATACAAGAAACCTCAAGTGATTTGGTTTGTCTAGAGAATAGGACTCTCCAAAACTCCTCCTTCACCATCTTGCTCTTTCAAAATTCAGGTGTAGCATCACCTGTCTATGAATCTTTTCCTAATATAAATGGACTCAGAAAAATCACCTACTCTTTCTCTCATGCTCCCACTGTACTGAATAGATACCCCAAACACATAGTCCCTTCCATTTTTAAAAAATTCTGTTTGTTTATTTGTCTTTCCTCTTTACTAGATGATAAATATCACAAGTTCATTGAAAAAAAAATAAAGATTAAGTAATTATAATATTACTGGAGTCAATGAATAAATTAATAGTGGGGCAATGGTAGGAGACTAGAATAAGACTGAACAAGTGTGCTAAGCTAGGAATTTTAGATTTCTTCCTATGGGTAACAAGAGGCATGTAAGGGAGGAGAATAAATTGAGGAGGGAAAGAATGGGTTTTAGGGCATTGTAATTGTTCAAGACAAGAGTTATGGGAGAATGAGAAAAGAGACATATTCAAGGGGAAGAGACATATTCAAGACACATTTATAACTTAGAATGACAAATCTTGGGAGCTGTTTGGTAATGGACATAATGCAAATTCATGCCAGAGGAGAATATTTGGATAAGTTCTCCATATGAAACATGTTGGGTTTGGAGTTTCCATGGAACTCTGGTCAAGAAGCAGTTGTAAATATTTTATAGTACATAGTCAAGAGAATGGCTAGTGCTAGAGAGAAACATTAGGGAACATAGATGAAATGAAACTAGAAAGATAGTTGAGATCATCAAAGAAAGTGTAAGGACTGGGAAGAGAAAGTAATCGAGCAAGGAACCACAAGGAACATCAACATGTAGGCAGTGAAAGGAGAAAACAGCTAGAAGAGCAGACTGAGGGAAAAACAAATAGCAGGAAGCGAAGAAAATTTGCAGGATTTTGTATAACTAAAATTAAGTGAGTTTTGGGAAGGTGGATGTCACTAAACAAAAGTAAAAAGGAAAGAACATAATATTTTGGAAAACATCTCCCAAAATTAACAACTAAGAAGCTGGTGATGACCTTTGTTGCCACATTTTCTTTTTTTGTAGTTGTAAAGGTGAAGCCAAATTAAAATGTTTGAATAGACTCTTTTTCAAAGAAGGATTCTGCATAAAGGGTCTTCTTTAAAGAACACTCTGATCTGGAGGATGAAGATAGGATAGTTATTATAAGATGAGATAGGGCCAAATACAGGCCACTTTAGTACATGTGAGAGACTTGAGCATAATTTTTGGCCTAAGAGAAAAAAAAAAACAAAACAGTACAGAACAACTGATTGAAAATACAAGATAAATACAGGATTACTGATAGATTAAGTTTTATGAGGAAATGGAGCAAGATAAGTGGATACGCTGGACTTCTCCACACGCCTAAGGGCATGGGGAAGAGATTATACAATCAACATTGATTATGAAATGGTCATTAAATGTTAACTCTGTAATATTATTTAGGGCATTTACTTGGAAGTATCGCTCATTTTTTTAGTAAACATTTAGTGAGGTTGTACTATGTGACCAACACTGGAATAGAAGTTCTCACATTTATACCATCATTTAATCTGAAGATAGATCTTTGATCCAAAATAGAAGTCTAACAGAGAGTTTGGAAAGCAAATATAGGAATAACTTTTTGGAAGAAAAGTTCTTAGAATTTCTTCAAACTAAACCTTCTAGAGTTGCTTCTTGGCCTATGCGTAGACTGGCCTGTCTTCTGACATTAGGAAATAACACACCCAGGGTTATTTTTACATATGATGTGGTGGTGGTGGAGGACTGTGTGGAATATTACTGTTTTGTGGCCTTCAGGTCACAATAATTGCCTTTGCTTCAGGAATTTTAGATTTACCATTTTTGGAAGCCCACTGTGTTGACCTTTTCAAGTTGGTTCTGGAAAGCCACCCATGCTGTCAAAATGCATTAGAAAATAGACATTTAAGTTGAATGATGCTTGTACTGTAAAAATAAGGACCAAGGTTTCTTATTCCAGGTTGATAATTCTTTCCAAGAGGTCATAGTCATCTTCATATGAGATGTAGTTTGAACTTGAAATCAGAAAATTTAATTTGTATGGGAATTTTATTCTGATCGTGTAAGAACAGTAATAAATACTTATAAACTTTCTCTTTCATACTCTTTTGAAAGGAATTAAGTACAAATTAACTAAATAATGTATTTAATAGATGAGAATTCTATTCCCTTAATAATGTTTGGTTAACATAAATTCTCATTTCAATGGTCTGTGTAAGATAAATTAATTTATTTTCATTTACTGAGCCTTATCCTGCCATATTTATTTATGTAATGGCTAATCTATAATCTCATTTTAATATCAACCAGAGTGCTCTGTTTCTATTAATCTTTTGCCTTTTCTTCATTCCTTCCCTGTTCCTGTTCCTCTATTTCTTCCAGTAGACATCCTATTTATTTGCTACCTTTAAATCTGTTGACCCTGAATTAAAGGTTTAGCAACTGTGGTGGGCAGTGGGTTGGGGGGGAGCGGTGAGGGATGATGAGGTCTCACTTTCTTCACTTAGGTAAATGGCTGAAGTTAGGGACTCATCTGCCTAACTTAAAAGGAAAAAGGGAGGGGAAGAAAATAATTCTATGAGAAGAAAAAATGAATTTCTTTAGAAAACATAAATGGAGTCTTTGAGAAACAAGTGGAAAATAAGAAAGTTTGTTGTGATAATGTTTATTTAGACAGGTGTGAGTGGTCTTTTTCTGTCTTCTTCATGGCCATAAAACTCCCCTAGAGAAGGGATTTATGACAGCTTCATTCTTTTGGAAGGCTCTGCTTTTAAGCAGATAAGAGGAATTCAGGAAAAGATTCTTTACATTGCCATATTCTGGATCCCTTAATTTCTGTTGTCTGAAACTTTCTTGTAAGTTTCACAAATAAAACAGCTAGAAGAAAAAAAAATTGTCCCACATCCCATTGAACCCAGTCTCCCAGTCCTAGGTCTAGCCCACTCTATTTAAATGGTTATGTTTCATTGGCAGCGGTGCAGATGGTGATTGGGCATCCACCAAAGTTAGGGCTTTATAGGGGGCTAACAGTTAGGCATTTGATGAGTGATATTTCTACAGAAACAAAAGAAAAATGAAGATTAAAGGCTGGAATACACTATAAAACAAGGTTGTTGGGGTTTCTGTTTCTGTTTTTGTTGATTTATTTTTCAGTCCATTTGAAGTGTCTTTAGATGATAGAGTGAGGACGATCATGACTGTGTCACAGTCATGGCTATTTCCTAGAGCCAAGTATGAAAGATGTAGGTGTTCCAGTAAAGTTTCTGGGTGATCCACATTGTTATGGTGATAAATCCTTTGCACTAAGTCATCCAGCTTACACTGAACTTAAGCAAATAACTATCATCGTCCTGTCACAGTCCTTTCCGAAAGTCTCTAAGGCAGTATTTTTGGTTGAGGATGAAGTACTTTGATAGCTGATTGTAAGAGCTTTCAGAAAAGCATTAGAGTAAAATAATAAGTACCTGTAAATGACAAAAGACTTAAAATAGCTGTGGTTAAAGATCTAATGAGAGTTCATTATAATGTAATTGAAAAGGAAACTTGGTTATCTATTACATACAACATTTTATCATGACTGATAAAATTATACCAAGATATATGATGGATAACAAAGACATTGTCAAATTTCTAGGAACTTTATATATAATTTCTGAAATACCTATATTGATAAGATATACACATACAAATATAACCCAGGAAGTTTAAGAATCTCTACTTATTTGACAATGCTTCTTATGTAATTTAGCATATCAAATTTAATCCTAATTAGTTTGACATCTTTCTTTTTACAAAGTGAATGAACAACTCCTTGACACTTTTTTTGGGTCCCCCTGGGAAATCTCAAATTCATTTCAAGGTCAAGAAGATTCATTTAAAATTTGATTTGAGGAAGTTGTCAAAATGTCAGAAGGTTTGAATACTTGATTTAACAGGATCATAGATCACTAGGAAATGATACCTAGTTATCTATTTAACCAAAGTGATAATAAGAGATTTTAAAAGTAAATATAGGAGGTAACATAATTTAAAAACATAGACAGAGGTCAAAAAGATTTGGTCAAGGACAACATGATAAAGATGACATAAAGCCCAGGAAATTATTCAACAAAACACAGAACCTTTGTTTCCGAGGTAGATTACTAAAAAGGTAAAGAAAACATTTTGCAATCTCTTCTTAGGAGCAGAACAATAACCCAAGAAATCTTTGTCCCTTTAACAGAAAAAAGAAACTAAACTTTAGCTTTGCATTGGCACACTATTAATATTAAAGCTCATTTAAAAACCTTTATAATAAATCCATTCAATCTTGGCTAGTCTGACCCCATGAGGTATTCTCACTTGCTTTCTTTTCTGTCCTATTTCTTTTCTACTAACGCTTTATCACTTTCTATATCCATTCAGGCTTTTGTCCTTCATTTTCCTCTTTCTCATTTTGGAACAACCTTTTAAAAACCTCAAAACAATGATTTTAGGACAAGATTCCCCTCCTTTTTTATTTAATAAAAACATTCTACTTTCTTTGAGTACTTTGCATGGAGTTTTTCCTGCCTTCAATCTTATTATTCTTAGTAGTTTCATTTACATATACTGATTAAAATTCTTAAACTTCAGTAACTTTAATTTGTAGAAGAAAAGAGGAAGTAGACAATATGAACTGTCTGTCATAAATCAGCCCTCTCTGCAGCAGATTGGAACATTTATGAATATATCATTTCATAACTACTTTACTGTAAAAATTTTTAATGTAGCAAAAAGAAAAAAAGAACCTGTTTATTAATAGGCCCAAATATCTCTATTCTCTCTGTAAAAATAGGAAGCCAAAAGTAGATAAATTTAAACTTTTATTTAATAATTAATTAATTTAATAATTAATGTTTCAGTATTTTATCTTGTATAGAAATGTAGATATTCGAGGGTGCCGGGTGGCTCAGTTGGTTAATCATCTGCTTTCCCCTCAGCTCATGGTCCCAGGGTCCTGGGATCAAGCCCTGCATTAAGGCTCAAGCCCTGGGATCAAGCCCTCCCTCAGCAGCAAGTCTGCTTCCCCCTCTCCCTCTGCCCCTCCACCAGCTCATGCTCTCTCTCTCATTTCTCTCAAATAAATAAAATTCTTTTTTTAAAAAAAGAAGTGTAGGTACTCAATAGATATCAATAGTTTAACTTAACCTACTATAACTTTAAGTTTCCAATTTACCAAAAAGAATTTGGAAACTACTTCTTAGCAGCTATATTATAAAATGTAATTATTGTTGAAATAAAGTCTGAGAGATCACTGACTCAGTTTTATTAAAATCAAATCTGTAATCTTAAACATCTAATAGATATAAATAAGCTTACTTGACTAGTAAGCCCAGGCAGAATAAGAGTTGTATTTCTGCATGTACATAATGCTGACACTTCTGAAGGCAAGCAATTTTTATTAAGTCAATATTACCAAACTAGTCTTATTTAAAATTTTTCCAAATCATGGGGCACCTGGGTGGCTCAGTGGGTTAAAGCCACTGCCTTCGGCTCAGGTCATGGTCCCAGGGTCCTGGGATCGAGCCCCACATCGGGCTTCCTGCTCGGCGGGGAGCCTGCTTCCTCCTCTCTCTCTATCTGCCTGCCTCTCTGCCTACTTGTAATCTGTCTGTCAAACAAATAAATAAAAATTAAAAAAAAATTTTTTTCCAAATCATGAGAACTTCATAAACATTTGCGTTAGTTTCCATTTGTGAGAGTTTTAGGAATATTTAATTTATAAGTACTTTTTTTTTTTTAAGTAGGCATAGATGGAGTGGGAGAAGAAATCTTTTGTGTTGGGTGTCTGCAGTTTTTATAGTTCAAGATTGAGACCTAGCTGAGAAGACTTAGAAGAGCTCGATTGAAAAAGCTGAGGCCTACTGGGTTACTGTTTAAATTTTCCTTTCTCTTAAGTGCAAGATAGTCCTTTTCTCAAGGTCCTAGCTTTTTACACTATCTACAGTATCTTGAGATGAATGGGGAAGGGTTTCTGGTTGGTAAGAAAAATGAGTGGGTTTTGTTACTCCTAGAGTTATATTTCTGTTTCTACAAAGACTCGATTTATATGGTAAAGATTATTGATTTTAATTTCTCATTTTTATTGCTTTCTTGCAAGCAATTTTCAAAGACTCGGTTGGCAGTCTCAACAATAACACAAAGGGGCTGACCTGCCCATCCAGAATTATTATAATTATTACTAGATTTTTTTTTTTTTTAAATTTCAGGAAGAAGATTTCCAACTATTACCGAAATTAAAAGATTTCTGTGTTCTGAGGCTTCTGAATTTAGAGGTGTGTGTCTTTGGAATGTTTGTATATGTCATTACAACAAAGGCTCTAAAATATATTTTCTCCTTTTGCATACATAATTCTACTTTCTCCCAACTAACATTTGAAGGGAAAGCTTATAAAATAGCTCTTGTCAAGGCCTCAATATTGCCTATAACTAGGTCAACTACTGATTTACAGAGGTTCTGGAAGAGAGTCTGACTATTTGTTATTTTGGTGAGGAGAGTTTTTGGCTTGTTACATAACTACAGTAAAACTGTGGGTGGGAGGGTTTATGGTGGGTTTGGATTTAAATTTTTGTTCTAAATCTGATTTCTGCTCTTTAATTTTGTCAAGAGAGTATTTTAGGCCAGACATGGTACTTTTGTCCTTCTTTCAATTTGATCTTCTCTTAAGTACCAGTAAAACATTGGTATAGCATAAGAGATCTTTGCCCTTTAAAAATTCTTTTAAATATAAAAGTTTCGGGGCCCCTGGGTGTCTCAGTTAGTGAAGCAGCTGCCTTCAGCTCAGAGTATGATCTCAGGGTACTGAGATCAAGCCTCCACATCAGGTTCCCTGTTCAGTGGGAGGTCTGCTTCTCCTTCTCCCTCTGCTGTCCCCAGATTTTGCCCCCCACCAAAAAAATAAATAAACAAAATCTTTAGAAGTTTTTCTAAATTAAATGGTATGTTATCTGGCCATTGATGATTTAGGGTCTCCAAAGGTATAAGTGTTCCAAAATGTGACTCAAACCAATAAGACTTTTACTTAACCATGGACACAATACGCATCTTCCACAAGGATGCAGAAGGCACAATCCTCATGATTCAAAGTCACTCCCAAAGATAATTTAAGAATAAGAAAGAGACTTAGATGAACTTGAGAGCCAGCAATAGTCTGTCCGACACCAACTGCAAATGGAATGCCCAGGCCACCCATATTTCTGGGCAGCCAACTATAAATTCTTAGGGCTTCCCAATCCCTTTGCGCACAGCCCCAGGATGCAGAAAGTCACAGGGAGAGTGCTCTCATGGATCCAAGTCAAGCTATCAGGACACAAAATAAGACACAGAGAACACAATAGCTGTATCTGGGTGGAAAAGGATCAGTAACAAAAGAGTACTCAAACCAAGAGTCAAAATGCCCAAAGTACTAGTTCCTTCAAGTGTTTTCTCTTGCTAATTGAAAGCCTGGAAAGAAAAGACAAAGAGAGGCTCTTACTGCCCTACCCTGACTTGACCTTAACAGAGTTCCAGAAGTCTAACTATTAAGGAAATTTACCTTTTCTGACTTAGAGATCCCAAGGTCTCGGCTGCAGTCTCCAGAGTAACTGATAAATCCCAATCATCCAATCCTCATTACCAAACTATCAGAGAGGAAGAACTTTTCCTCTACTCAACTATGTGCCTGAAAATTAACCTGACAAAAGACAGACTGGCAAGGAAAAAAAAAAAAAAGTTTATTTGTATTGATATGGAAGCACATACAAAAAGTGGCTCACTAAATGACTGAAGTTAGTGGCATATATATTTAAATTAAAATATGAGAGGGAGGGGTGAGAAAAGGATTCTGGGATGAACAGATGAATTTCTTTAGGAAAAACAAAATGGTGCTTGGAAGAACAAATAGCAGATAAGAAAACTTACGATATTGTTTGTTCATGCCAGTGCAAGTGGTCTTTTTTCATCATCTTCATGGCCATAAAGACACCCTGGAGAAAGGATTTATGATGGTTAAATTCTTTTAGGAGGCTCTGCCATTAGGCAGATAAGAGGATTGTAGAACAAGGTTCTTCACGGTGCTATATTCTGGATTTCTACCACAAACCCATTACAGCTACTGCCCACCTGGACTCCCATGATTGTCCTGTTCTATAATGCAAGACAGAATTCCCTAAAGTCTCATACCTAATGACAGTGAAGTCTAATGTATTAAATATAACTTATACTATGTATATTTTAAACTACTGGGTAGTTGACCTAACTAGATTTTTCAGTTATATATATTTATTTTTAAACCGTTATGTGCTGCAGGAAATACAGAAAAGACAAAGCAGTTCAGTTTAGAGTTTCTTCCTTGAAATGTGTTTCTTCTTTTTCTTATGTAAAGAGAGGATAACAATACCATTCTTAGAGGATTGATAGAAGATCATGAGATAAAGAAGGATGAAAGAACTTGGCACAGTGCCTGGTAGGTAGTAGGCATTCAATCCATTTTCAGCTGAATCTAGATCTAGTTGAACCCAACTTCTCATCATGGCAATAAAATAATCCGTTATGTTTTGTTTTTGTGTCCATCCGTGCCTTGGTTTACTTTTAACATAGTTTTAATTACAGCAGAGATATAATAGTGCATTAGTATATTCTAATTTTTTCACTTAACATTATTTGATATATGTTTACACTGCATTAGCACCATGTTATCCCTTTTAAGGTCATTACCCTATGTTGTCACTAAAACTCAGTCAAGTGGAATCACAGTCATTTGCAAGTGCTAGTTATTTGTTTGGCAAGGTGGAAGCTTATACTTTTAGACCATAAATTAATGACTAAGTTAATCTCCCTTTTTTAATTAAGAAAAGTCAACTAAGCATAAATGCTGATTAAACAGACAATGGTACTAAAAGCAGCATATAGATAATATATGTTACACTAATTACTTAGCCTGTGTCTTTCCAGGAAGAGTAAAGAACGAATCAAGGTGATTGTCCGAAATGTACAGGCATAAAGTCTAACAAAACAATATTTGCCTCAACCATATCTGTGAGTTTTTGCAGGAATTATCCATTTAACTGGTTCAATAATCCGCTCATCTCCTTAGAGTTTTAACCTTTTTTTTTTTTTTAAGATTTTATTTTTTTATTTGACAGACAGCGATTACAAGTAGGCAGAAAGGCAGGCAGAGACAGAGGGGGAGGCAGGCTCCCTGATGAGCAGAGAACCTGATGCCAGCTTGACCCCAGGACCCTGGGATCATGACCTGAGCCCAAGGCAGATGTTTTAACCCACTGAGCCATCCAGGCACCCCCTTAAAATTTTATCTAAACCCTCTTTGTTCAGTTACTTAAAAAAAAAAAATCATGTTTTTCCTTCGCTATTTTATACATGTAAACATTGAGAAGATAAATAACAAAGAGTTGACTACTAAGCTCTTTATAGGAGATGCTGAGAAGAAAGGCAAAACACAAAAAGAAAATTTCAAATTGCTCACATTATTTTGGGTGGAAATTCTTTAATTATTCTTGGTCAATATTTCTCAGTCTTGAAACAAACCTTAAGGAATCAGCATCCTAAATTATTTCTGTAGGGTGTAAATTCATCTGCTGTTCCTTCACATAAGTTATTTATTTTTAGAAAAAAATCAATTTTGAAGTTGAGATTTTATCAGGCCAAAAGGCAGTTTAAATCCAGTGATGAAAGTGCTATGTCTCATTCGCACTCTCTATCAGTTTGAATTCAGGTATCTGTGAACCTCTAGAATCTTCGCTTTTTCCCTCATATCCCAGCACCCTTATGGTCAAAAAGGAAAGGGATATAACGTTTGTTGTCTAAATGCCAAACATTAATTGAATCATTTAATGGGTATTGATACTAAAGAAAAAGAATAAAGAGAAGGCATTTCAATCCTCTCAAAGAATAAAATAGCGTATACTCCATTCATTTGGTATTCGACTACATTTGGCACTTACTCTTTTTCTTCTTGCTCTCACTGTTTATGTTCGAACATCTAAATGCATTTATCAGATTGCCTTTGGAGACTGCCTGTGAGGATAGGGATTTGCAATCCGTTTCAAAGATCACAGCATCTTGTTACAGAAAACATTCATACTGTTATGAAAAGAAGTAGTCTATGCTAAAAATATACAAGTGTCACTTGAAATCTAAGCTTTTAAATAAGAACGAGGATATCTGGCCATTCTCCTGGTCCCTAAACTACCACAAGTCTGGAAATGAAGAAATCTTCCTTAGCAAGTAACCAAAAAAGTATGCAGTATAATAAAACCTAGCTAACTTACCCTCCATTGATTAAAAAATGTAAAACCATCTTCAAGAGCTGAAGTTTAGTTTATAGTCATTGATTTTGTAATACAAACTTGTAAGAGTTTAGAAACTATAAATAAGGGTTAAGTGAACAATATCTTCAGAGGACTTTTGCAAAATTTCTTCAAATATGAAATAGGACACAGTATTTTCAAGGATTTATCTATTCTGACCTGCTCATTACCTGGGATATATGTCTCCTTCAACCCAGTCTTGATCAGCTCATATTATGAAGGATTTTATTATACATTCTATCTTCTGCCAGGAATGTTCTTTTCCCAGATACTCATGTGACTTGATTCTTTATTTTCCTTTAAGTCTTCACACAAATATCACCTAGATCAAATAGCATCCCTGCTGTCTCCAGGGCACATTCTAGCTCTCACCCTGTCTTATTATATTTTTTTCTCCTTTGCTCTTATCACGTATTTGTCATTTTGTGCATTTGTTTATTGCCTCTCAACTTCCACTAAACTGTAAACTTTATAAGAGCAGGGACTTCACTGGTTTTGTTCATTCTTTGTTCCCACTGCCTACAGTAACTCCTGGCACAGAGGAGGTACACAACGAGTATTTGTGGAATGAAGGAACAAATAGAATTTGCTTGACTCTGATGCAAAAAAATTGACTAAAGAAAAGACACCCATTCATAAATAACTGATAGAACATTAACACAGAAAAAGACCCTTTCTATTTGTGCCTGATGTTCTTAAATCTATTTGTTGTTTGTTTTTTGCTGGACTTGAAATGTAGGCATCCAGCCAGGAGCCTGCATGCTGACTAATGAGAAAGAGATACAGATCTAGCCCAGCAATATTCATACATTCTATATGCATTCATTTTTCTCTAGTGACATTTTAATATATTTTGGTGAAGATATTCCCAAGATAATGAAGATATGTCGAGGGAACATTGAAAGTGATGAGTCTTTTTTTCCATTATCAAAGACAAATACAGGTGTGTAATATATGCAGAGCATTGAAAGTAGGGAAAGAAAATGAGAGAATCCCAAGTAATGAAAAGAAATTAAAGCTCTCCAGTAATGAAAAGGAAGGCCAAACTGAAAACATAAATCTCTAGACTCAGCAAGGATTTATGCTGATGTGGAGTGAGTGGACCAATGGCTTTCATGATGTGATTCATTTTGAAAAAATGTCATTTCCACTGCCAAGTAGAGTTCATGGTTTAGTGAAAATTTCATCTTCGGTCTAATCACACGAGCCAAATTCTGGCCCCATTTATTCTGATATGAGGAATGAACTAATTCTTGGGCTTATTTGTGAGATTCTAGGAATAATAACAAGGAGGGGTGGTCACAGCTAAGGTTAAGATCTTAGTATATTTATTTGTATTAGGCCTTACGCTATACACTGGAACTTGTGTGCAATATGACATTAATAACACAAAACCCACTTAATCCAAGACTATTTTATACTTTTTCTAAATGACTGAGAAAGATATCAACTCACTTACATTGCAGTCCTGATGGTCAGCCTGTAGGATATATGACCATGCATTATTTATAGCAGAAGCTCGTAGAATAGCAGCGTAGGGGAGAATGTAGACAGGTCATTTTCAAGCAAGACCAAATCTGTGTCAATTTAGAGAGATTTTGCCAGATTTTGGGATTGGATTTTAAAGAACCACTATCATTGATCCAAAAAAATTTTTTTAATTGATCATGTTATAGTAAATTAAATAGGACATATCCTCTAATACTGGATATATAATAGCAAAATTAGGGCAAGTAGTTCACACAGTTTATACCTGAGGGTATTGATGATTAAAATGAATCCAGCTATTTTCTTGAAAGGAGGGGAAATCTCTCTGGTTGGTAAATTAGGTAGTAGTAGCTAATAAAAAAAAGGACGAATGGATAAGGAAGATGTGGTCCATATACACTATGGAGTATTATGCCTCCATCAGAAAGGATGAATACCCAACTTTTATAGAACATGGACGGGACTGGAAGAGATTATGCTGAGTGAAATAAGTCAAGCATAGAGAGTCAATTATCATATGGTTTCACTTCATAACAAATATCATGGAGGACAAGGGGTGTTAGAGAGGAGAAGAGAGTTGGGGTAAATTGGAAGGGGAGGTGAATCATGAGAGACTATGGACTCTGAAAAACAATCTGAGGGGATTGAAGTGGCGGGGATGTGGGAGGTCAGGATACCAGGTGGTGGGTATCACAGAGGGCACAGATTGCATGGAGCACTGGGTCTGGTGAAAAAATAACGAATACTGTTTTTTGGAAAATAAATACATTGAAAAAATTAAAAAAAAAAGTCATATAGTGTAGGCCATCCTACACTGGTCTGCTCTATCTTGGGTGTCACATATTATGCAGTAAAATTTGACTTCAGTATTTTTCCAAAAATTAGGAATTGGCTATTTAATTCGGTCACTAATAAACTGATGTCTGATTCTTGTGGCTGGAATAAGTAAATATTCACAGAAGTAAAGAAGAAAAAATGGAAGCCAAAGAGTAGATGTAAATATATATGTACAGGACTGCAATAATGTTGGTTGTTTTTGAACTGAGATCTAGGTCAGAATTGGGACTGCTTAGTACAGTCCCAGATGACAACAGCCATTCAAAACGTCTTCTGCTGAAAAATTGTCTACCCTATCATCTGTGGGAAAGAACTAAAAGCTATAAAGTTGACTCAGCAGGTATTTCGAAACTCAGTAGGTAAAGTTATTATACTCAATATTTTAACACTGTTATAAACCAAAATGTCCTTCTCTGGAGAGACCCTCTATATGTATATCTGCCAATAAGTCTCTCAATTATTATTGTAGATTTACCCAGGTTTTGTTTGTTTACAGAAAATGGTACACATTGATTTAGGAAGACATCTCTTGTTTCAAGCTTTAATCAGTATTTCCATTTTCTCTAGTTTGAATTCTCCCAAAGTGCTCAAATTCCAAAAGCAAACATAGAGTATGAAAGAATGAATCCGGATCTAAAATGCAATATATGTTTGAAATCTTATTCTTCTTATCAAATGATAAGAAGAATCAAATTCATCTTATCAAATGAGTAGAACTTCGGCTAACATAAATAGAATGTCTTCCAGTATGATATTTGATCAATATAATATTCTTTCCTTTCTAAAGCTAAAATTAATTTAGCTATATTGTTATTGGAATGAAATATGCAGAATAGAAAACAAAATATAATTAAGCCTCAATAAACTTTCAACACGACTTTCTCTAACAGTTGCATATGAAAAGAAAAAAAAAAGCAATATAAAGGCTTGTTTTCCTGAAACACCATCTGTTATTTTTGTTTGAATCAAGCTCAATGCTCAAAAGGTTGTGGATACTGTGCAGTAATTAGCACCATTATGGGAAATGTTGTTACTTCTATGTATTGGACTTTCCCAATTATACAAATACAGAATTCCAAAATGATCTCTTTTATCAGAGGCATAACTAAATTCCTTGCTTGCACTGTAATATCAGCAAAGTTAATATTGGATTGTCAGTTTGTGCGCTCTGAGATGCAAATAAAATACAAGCTTGTTTTGCATATTTTCCATCTAATTGTTGTTTTCTTTATGTCATATATAGGGAGACTGAAGAAAGTGGTCATGAAATTGCTATCAAATACCTATAAATTATATTGATTTCTCTACCTTAGGGAAATTAGTTTTCTTATAACTAATAAGAAAATTAGATTCCTTTCCCCAAGGGGAGGCCAACAAATTTCAAGTACTTTTATATATCGCATAAATATCAGTAAATGCTTTGTAATGTCATCTCCCCTCTGTTCTTTGGGAACGGTAGTCCAGAAATATTTAGTTCATGGCATGTGGTTATAGATATTATACATGAAGGCTATATCTGTTCTTTAGCTTACAATTCAAATGACGAATTTAAGATTCATCGTTCTCAAGCATTGCTCTTGTGATATTTTTTAAAAAATTAATCTTGAATCAAAACCAGATAGAAAACTAAATGGGGTTTAAACATAGGCCGAAACCACTCAGATTAGGGCTTTTACCCTATGAATTCCGAGAGTTGAACGTTTGAAAGTTCTCAAGGCTCTTTAGAGTGCAGCAGGAGTCTGGCCATGAGTTTCATCAGGACCACTGCTATATCCGAGATTGCCACCTGGTTAAGTCATCTCACGATAATGATGAGAGCTAATGTAAGTGTAGACTTGGCATGTACTGAATGCTTTATTTAAGTAACTCATTCAATTATGATAACAGATTCCTTAAGGGAAGGTGCCATTGTTATCTCCATCTCAAAGGTGAGAAAAAGGAAATTCTCTGTGGTCCCAGGATGTAAGTGGTAGATCAGAGCCATGGCAACCTGGCCTCAAGGTGAGTCTGTGCTCTTGGCACCTACCGGAGATGGCGGTTAGCAGCTGAGGTTTGCCTTATGGCCATCTTCATGGGCAGACATCATGAAGGAAGGCCAGCGTGTAAGTCAGGGCCATCTCTACAACAGTAGTAAGCCCTTAGATGGCACTAGTTCTACATTGAACACTTTACATACATCAGTTTAATCTTCAAAACACTCCCCCCATTAAGAGTAAGGAATTCCCTTAATTTTTACTTTATAGTTGTAGAAAGTGAGACGCAAAGAGATGGAAGAGCTCGGTTATCTCTGCACTATAGTGGCAGAGACAGGCTTTGAATTCAGGCAGTTTGATTCTACACTGTATATATTCTTTGTCGTTATGGGATATTGTATCATGTCTTGGACATTTCAGACCTTCAGTAAATAATGGGTAAAATTCAATTTGTGGGAGTTAAATTTAGAAGAAAGAGGAGGAAACATGAACTGCCTTTTAAAAATTAATATTGAAGAAGCACCTGGGGGCTCAGTTAGTTAAGTGTCAGCCTTCGGCTCAGGTCGTGATCTCAGGGTTCTGGGATCAAACCCCACAACTGAACCCCATAATCAGGCCCCAGTCATCAGCTCCACATCTGGCTCTGCATGGCTCCCTGCTCAGCAGGGAGTCTGCTTCTCCCTATCCTTCTGTACCCCTCCCCCAGCTATTGTGGTAGCGCCCTCAAAAATAAATAAATAAAATCTTTAAAAATAAACAAAATAAAATTTAAATTTAAGGAAAAAAAAGGAAGAAATACATACAGAAAATCAATGAGAGTAATATACGGGCACTCTATAATTTAATCTACATTTACCCTCATTTTAGTACTTGTTACAGGTTGAATTGTATCTTCCACAAAGTTGTATGTTGAAAGCCTAACCCTGAGGACCTCCGAATGTGACCTTATTTGGAGACAGGGTCTTTGCAGAGGTAATCAAGTTAAGGTGAGCTTTGTAGGATGGGCCATGATCCAATATGACTGTTCTACGTTAAGAGAAGGAAATCTGGACACAGATACACACTGAGGGAAGACAATATGAAGACATCTAGAGAGAAGATAGCTATTTACAGTAGAAAGAAAGAAGTGTGGAACACAAAAAGCCCTCAGAAGGAACCAACCTTGTTGATTAAGTTTGTTTCAGACTCCTCCTCCCTGGAACTGTGAGACAATAAATTTCCATTGTTTAAGCCACCCAGCTTGTGGTACATTGTTAAAGCAGCCCTAGCAAACTGGTGCAGTACTCTTGGATCAAAATGAGCAGAAAATCATTTCAAACAGCTTAGCTAAAAGATAGAATTTCAGGAAGGATACTAGGACATCTCATGGACTCCAAGAAAGTCTGACACCCAGCCTCCAGTGTACAGAGACTGGAGGGTCCCAGAACTCTGGCAGCATTTCTGAGTCTCATTCTCCCTGCCTCACAGGCTATAGCATCTCTAATTTTTCTATTTTTTCCTTTTTACACACACATGACTGCACCAAAACCTACAATGGGTATCTGTCCCCCCAAATTAACAAAAATATTTATTAATAAGTTGAAATCTCGATTCTGAACTCAGAAGAGATAGACTCTGATAGGCCTGAACTGAGTAAAGTGTCCATCACTATTTCAATTCACTATAGTCAGGTAGTAGGGCTGTGTAGGGTAAACATGGCTTTTGGGAGCAGGGCCCTATTATGTTTCTTATGGGGTCTAGTCACTTTTATCATCCCTAAAAAATTTTATTAAAAATTGTGTTTTATGATCATAGCGAGGTGGAGATTATTGCCAATTAAACATTTTCTTTGACATGAAATTAATTTTTTTCTTTTTGATTTTAAAGAATGAAGACATTTTCATAGTCCCCTAAAAGTGTTGTGGTCCCTAAACAGTAGGGCTATTCTGCCTAATATTGCTTTTTCGATGAAGTCTTCTTAGAGAAAGAGGAATCTAGATAATTACACGTTCCTATTTAGCTAGTCTTTCTTTTTTTTCTCCTTTTTTAAAAGATTTTTTTTCTTTTGTTATTTTTTATTTCACAGGGAGAGAGATCGCAAGAGAGAGCCAGCACAAGCAAGGGGAGCAACAGGCAGAGGCAGAGAGAGAAGCCGACTTTCCACAGAGCAAGGATCCCAGGATCCCAATGCAGAGCTTGATCCCTGGATTCTAGGATCATGACCTGAGCCGAAGGCAGATGCTTATTTGACAGAGCCACCCAGGCACCCCCAGCGAGGCTTTTCAAAGTCTTTCCCAACACTTTTTCAATAAGACACTTTTAACTTGTGTTGTTGATTATGATGCAACCAATACTAATGTTGGAGAGGATATTTTCCTTGTATGTTCCTCAATGTAAATGCCTTTCAGATTTATAACCAAAAGTTTTTAACTTCCAACACCTGATTCCTATATGGTCTCAAGGGTGTAGAATAATCTTGATGCTTATGAATGGAAAAGACTTGGGGTAAATTATTTAAGCTCTTGGACAAAGCTGAGTATTTTCAAATCCCTTCTCCAATACACAGGGTTATATTTTATTAGCTATATGCATGATAACAATTCACTGAAGCATATGCCATTAGTCCATCTTTCATAAGTAAAATAAATCAAGAAGTCTACTTATTCACTAGGAAATACATATATCTTGCCTTTAAGATGACATTTAATTATGGGTCAAATTGAACAACTGTAGAGGTATATTTTCTATACTAGAGGCATGAAGAGGCTTCTAAAACTTGTTCAACTTCTCTAACTATTATGTGTCACTTTCGAGTCCTTTCATCTATGCTAGCGATAATGATAGAAATGAAATAACAAAGACAGGATGATAAGTGGGCAATTATTTTCTGAGTTTCAAATCTAATAGGTTGCTCGTATGACTTGATTGAGAATAAGCATTTCACCTAAGTGACTATTTCAAGAGGGACTACTATCATGTGACTTGAAATACCAGGGAAGCACATTTTGAAATACCCAGGAAAACCATCACAGCTCTTATAGAGTTGTGGGTTACAGAAGAAACAATAGTTTCACAGAAACTGGGTGGCCTATTTTGAGAAATCAAATCAAAGTAAGGTTCTGTAAAATGCCATTAGAGTTATACCTTGGAGCCATTGTAGGTGTTAGCAGGTGTTGGTTACTCAGTGCCTTTTTAGGCTATATGCACAAATGTACACTGCATTCACCTTGACAGCAGAGGATCATCCTCTACAATAATAAGTATGAAAAGGTAGAGCAGAATTATTGTTGCCTTGAAGTCTTACTCAGTCTGGCACCATGATGAATTATGAGGGTTAATTTTATATGTGAACTTGACTGGGCCACAAGCTCCCGGGATATTTTTTCAAATATTATTTTGGGTGTGTCTGTGAGGGTGCTTTTGAATGTGAGTAATGCTTGAGTTGGTAGACTGAATAAAGTAGATTATCCCCTTTAACGTGGATGGACTTCATCCAATCGGTTGAAAGCCTGAATCGAACAAAAAGTCTAAGTCTAACCCTCCCTCCCACCGGACTGTTTTGTGCGGGGGCATCAGTCTTTCGTTGGCCTTCAGCTTCAACTAAAACACTGGTCTTTCATGGGTCTTGAGCCTGCCAGGTTTTATACTGGAACTGAAGCATCAACTATGCCATCAGCTGTCCTGGGTCTTCAGCTTGCAGTCTGCAGATCTTGGGACTTCTCAGCTTCGGTAATCACATGAGCTAATTCTATATAACACATTTCTTCATACATAGATAAGATATATGTCTGTCCGTCTGTCTATCATCTCCTATTGGTTCTGTTTCTCTGGAGACCCCTAATATAATAAGTACATATTGAGGAAAGCTCAGTCTAAATTCCTGCCTTGTAACCTACAAAATATTCACTCTTTATAACTTGGCCAAAGTGAGACTAGCCTATTGTAGGCTATCGAAAGGATTTATTAAGAAAAAAAAAAAGTTGTTATGACTCCCATGATCAGGCATCATTTCAGAGCAGCAGCTTTTGCTTCAACCTAGTCATCCCGTTCAAAACTGAACTAGATTAGAGCTTTCAACCTAGTGGGTTGCAGCACACTTCTGCATTGTTTATAGGATACCATGAAAAGATGAAACTCCAAGGGTGCAGCTGAGAGGCAGCGGAGAAGGTGGGTCAGGGAAGGCGCACCTGCTCTGAAGGCGTCCACCGGAAGCAGCGCCCTCCTGCGTCCACCGGAAGTGGGCCCTGTGCAGACAGGGAGGCGCCATTGAATGGCGCCACAGCTGAGGGAGACGTGTGTGTTAACCAAGGTAAAGCTGGAAAGCGAGCTGAATGAGTGGGAGGCTGACCGTGCCCTGGCTGGCATGTAAGGCGCCATGGCACTTCGGCTACGAGGGCAGCGCCTGGATCTTGCTGGGAGTGTCTTCTCAGGAACTGACCAAAGGAGATAGCGTCTTTGGGTTCTCCCAGTATGGCGAGATTGTTAACATGAATCTCACGCGGGCCCGGAAGACAGACAAGTTTCAAGTTCAGTTTTACCCGCTACGAAGACCAGTCGAGTACAATTTTGGCCGTTGACAATTTTAATGGACGCAGGTCCCTCACGTGTTCCGTTAACAGCCCCCCTCAGCTTCAGAGGGTGCGGGTGACGTGACCAGAGAGCTCTGGGGGAAGGGCTCTGGGGCTCAGACCGCCCTCATCGAGTCCATCTGAAATCCCCAGTGACGAAACACTCTCAGAACAGCATAAATTAGAAAAACAGAAAAGAAAGAAGACCAGAAAGGAGGTCGCTGTGTGAGGGAAAGATGAAGTGGGACAGACTGAGCAACCAGCGTTCCTGCTGCCAGAGGCCACATTAAAATGAAGAAAAGCGTCCCAGGTTCCTTCTTAAGCCTGCCCCGGTGAAGTTGGGGTCTATGGCAAGTCAGAAGCCCCAGTCCAGGTGCTCTGAGGCCGCGGGCAGCTTAGAGCAGTGTGCGGAGTGGGGGGCTGAGGGAGGAGAAGCCGGCGTGGGAGTCCAGCCGCTTTCCACAGGTGGAGGAAGTGGGGAGAGAGCCCAGGTAGGGGCAGAGATGGAAGCTCAGAGGCATTCTAGGAGGAAGCACAGCCCCAAACATTCTCCAATCCCCGGGACTTAACTGCCAGACCAAAGCTGTGGCCTGCTCAGTTCTTCATATTTTTAAAGAAAACATGACATTTAAAATACTATGGGCTGGAAGTCGTTATTAATTTTATAACTGCTGTAAATAAAGTAACTGGGACAGAATTTTCTTAAATTTTGAACCACCCCCCACCCTTTTTTTTTTTTTTTATCCTGGAGCCATGTAGAATTTTACAATAGTTGTGAAATTACCTTACTGAATTTGTATGGCTTCTTTTGTAAGCTCCTCAAGATTTTTTTTTTTTTTTTAAGATTTTATTTATTTATTTGAGAAAGAGAGAGTGAGAGACAGCAGGGGCAGAGGGAGGGGCTGAGGGAGAAGCAGGCTCCCTGCTGAGCAGGGATTGTGGGGGGCGCCCGACAGGGGACTCAATCCCAGGATCCTGGGACCATGACCCTAGCCTAAGGCAGATGGTTAACTGTCTGAGCCACCCAGGCACCCGCTCCTGTAGATTTTGCTGCCTAAGATTTTTAAGAGTGGTGACCTATAGTTGTTCACCATGCAGGAACCACTCCCATGGTATCCTGCTAACATACTACTATTTTCTGCCAAACAGGATTTGCAAAAGGTTAAAAGCACTGAACCAGATAACCTCTATAGTCTGTTATAGTTCAAGCTTCTCGGGCTACAGTGGGAGAATTTCAGCCAATGTAGAGGGGATTTACTGCTATCATACAGTTTTTCTTGTAAGTAGTAAAAAATATTTAAAATATTTAGGGTCCTGCTTTTATATGATTTTATGTTTTTAATAGTAATAGTAGGGTTTTGTTTTTCCCCACTGTAACTTTAGCTAATGATAAAGGGCAAAGGATATTCTTATGGGAAGGAGTATCAGTTGAAGTACATAATTAATCATGGGGGATTGAAAGTAGATATCTGTCATGGCACATTCTTGCTATTTTCTACTTCATATGTATATATACATGTATATACATACCATCTATCTATCTATCTATATATATATATATATAAAATTCAAGAAAGTATATTTTATTCTGTCTCGCAAGAAGTTGTTTTATCTGCTAGAGAGCTTGGGATATGTAAAATGATAAAGCATAATTGGAAATGCAAAATGTTTCCTGGATTCTGTTAGTATTTGATGTTTGATTGATGAGTGTTTCATTCCCATTTGCAATTTCATATTCTGCATATGGACAGAACTCCGTGTATGAACTTGCAGAGGTTGCTACTGCAGATGGAAACCTTAAGCTAACCTTTTGGAAATTGCCTGTCCATTTTAAATAAGAAAAAAATCCCCAAATTCTTATATATCTTGAATGATTTTGAATATTGCAAATTTGGGTCCATCATTCTTTATACAGGCATACCTAATTGTGTTCGTAAATACTGTGCTTTTTAAAAATTGAAGGTTTGTGGCAATCCTGCACTGAGCAAGTCTAGTAGCACCGTTTTTTCAATAGCATTTGCTCACTTTGTGTCTCTGTGTCAAATTTGGAAATTCTCACAATATTTTAAACCTTTTCATTATTATTGTATTTGTTATGATCTGTGACAGTGATTACATCTTGCTGAAAGCTCAGAGGATGGTTAGCATTTTTAGCACTAAAGTATTTTTAATTAAAATATGTGCATTTTTTAGACATAATGTTATTGTATTTTTAATAGACTACAGTATAGGGTGAACTCGCGTTTATATGTACTAGGCAACCAAAGAATTTATTTGACTTGCTTTATTGCAATATTTGCTTTCTTGCTGTGGTCTGGGGACCCACAATATCTCTGAATTGTGCCAGTTTAAGAAATGTGTTTGGCCTACAGATTTTCTTTAAAAAACTCTTAATAATTTTGCATTACTCTATTCAGAAGTTACCAGTACTATAAGCAATGGCAGCATTGCTAATCCACATTTACTCATGAATAGAAATTTCTGTAGTAGACATTTACTATGGATTTTAAAGATCTTTTGTTTTTATTTAATTTTTTCATAAAACTAACTAAAAATAGAAAGATCAGAACTCTTTTCATATTTCCACATTTACTTCTAGTATTTGCCCACATATGTGAGTATTTTATATAGTTGCTCATCCTTCATTTGTTTATTTATTTGTTCATTTGTTCATTCAAGAAATATTTAAGTTTCTATGAAATACCAGGGGCTATAATGTAGTTGTGGATATGAAAATAAATGTGACACAGTGCCTGGCTGCAGGGGGTCAAAATACAGTGGAAGAAGTGTACATGCAAGCAATAAAATTAGAAGTATGTGAAGAATGTGCTAGAATTGTGAAAGGGAACACAGATGAGTGACTGGGGCAAATTAGGTGAGAAAAGACATTGTGGGCAGGGATTCTAATATGTGTAGAATCCAGGGAAGTTACAAAGTTCAGTGTAAGTGGTAACATGGAATCCTACACATAACAGTGAGAAATGAGGCTGTTGAAAAAGGGATACAAGAAAGTTCTTGCATGCTACCCATGCTATTTGAGCTTATCTTACTTTGAAGAAATCGATGATTTTAAAGAGAGTAACATGATGAGTAGATTTCTGAAAAAAAAAAAACACATGGTGGGAAGGTGGAGCAAGAATTAGGTTGGGGGAGGAACTGGAAGAAGAAAAAGGAGTAGGAAGGCAATTGCTATAGTTTAAGGGAGAAATCATGAGGGTCTCAACTGTGGCAGTGTGGTACAAGAGAGAGAGGAACTGGGGACTAATACAGATTCTAGGAGATAATATTGCAAAGAAGGGGAAGACTCCCACATTTATGTGATATACAAGCAAAGTATGTGTGGTAGCGAGGGAGTGGAGGCATGCGGGGTGATGACAGAGAAGGTCATGTTCATTTTGCTTCTTGTTGAACTCAGCGAAAATAATGGCTTGATAGTTGGCACAGACTTAGGTGTGCTGGGTGGCTCAGTCTGTTAGGCATCTAACTTTGGCTCTAGTCATGTTCTCAGGTTCATGGGATCAAGCCCTGAATGGGGCTTCATGCTCAGTGGGGCAGTCTGCTTCTCCCTGTTCCTCTCTCTCTGCCCCTCCCCGCAGTGTGTGTGTGTTCTTTCTCTCAAATAAATAAATCAAATTCCAAAAAAAAAGAAATAAAGAAAGAAAAGAAAAGGTGAGAGGTAATCAAATATAACAGCAACTTCAAGTAGTATCTTTTGGTTGAGATATATATATATATGGTGGTATAGTACATGTTACCATAACTTTAATAACTACATAATATGCCATCTAGTAAATGCAGAATAATTTAGCAAACATGTAAAAGTATTTTTGCCCTAAAATAGCAGAGCATTGAATGCATTTGTGCATATGGGTTTTTGGTGGTGTTATGCTATTTTTATAGGATAAATTCTTAGGAACTGCATCATTGGGTCAAAGAAAATGAGTGGTTTGAACTTTTTGGTTTTTCTAAGCCATTTAGCATCATTTATGTGATATTAGGGAATGGATTCAGAAATAAAGAATTTAGCAGGTGAAATAAAATAACAAAATTCTGAACTGAAATTCATAACCTTGGTGAATGTGCCTAAGTTTACTGCATCTTTTGATTCAAGGTTAATCATTTTTCTCAAATATTCTTTCAAAATAGAGGTGGTTCTAGAGTTTGACTTCCAGCAAAAGACATTTTTTTGACCTTATAATATTCCTGCTTGGGCAGTATACTTATTTATCTTGTTATTTAAAGTCTTTTTTTAAAGATATTTATTTGAGAGAGAGAAAGACTGATTAAAAGAACTAGTGGGGCAGAGAGAGAGAAGCAGACTCAGTGTGGGTCTGGATCCTAGGACCCTGGGATCATGAACTGAGCTGAAGGCAGATGCTTAACCGACTTGAGCCACCTAGGCACCCTATTTAAAGTCTTAATAGAAGGAAGCAAAATACTGGTAAACTAATTTTATTCTTAAACCTGTAAGATGAGAATAAAATTGACTATCATTTGAATCTTCATGTGTGGAGTCTTTGGTAGCTACCCAGATCACTTCATCAGGAGCTGCCTCTGGTTAGAAGAGCGAGCAGGTTATATTTTTGGAGCTTTGTATTCAAATGGAGGAGTCCATTCATTGTCTAAAATATGTAACATTAAGTAACCATAGATACTAAACAGAAGATAATCCATGAGTTAAGTAACAATATTTGTTATCAAAAATGGCCACTTTATAGAATACATAATCTAGGGCAACTCTGTTGCATAAAATTCAGTAATTTGTGCTGAAGTAATCAAGTTACCTTGACAGGCCTATTGTTGATTTTACTGTCTTCTTGCCTCCAGTATTTTGCTTTTCATTTGTAAAAGATGAAGAAGACACATAATATGAGTTTGGCTCATGTGTCTGAATATGGCTCCACAGGGAAGACTTGATACAGCTGAAGCTATTGCTTTTTAGAGACCTTTTATTTTGAGCAGCTGCCTTAACAGCTTTCATCTTGTTATATGAGCTATATCTCTGCAATGGGAAGAGATAGATACGACTGAGCAATACTTTTGGACTAAAACTTAAAATTGCAAAATCAAAAACAGCGATGGATGTCCCTGAAGTTATATTTTTATAATATGTGACAGATACACAATTTTCTTATCCAGTTTTAAAGCATTCCCTTAATCCCCAGAGATTTTTGTTTTGTCTCATTCACACAAACTATTTGCCATAAACTATTGCATTTTGGTTTAGTATTTTGAGTCCTTATCCAGAAGGCATCTCAAAGGGCTCATCTACAAAAATAGATTCCAGAGCCACTCACGCTGAAGGACAATTCAGTACTTCCTTTCCTCTTGTGCCCCAGTATATACATGAAAAACCTCAGTTCATAAGCTGTTCTTGTAATATGAGAAATGAATTATGCTTGTTTATCTAATCGTGCTTAACCAGAGGACTAGAATGGAGTCAACCGTAGCTTTATTTGTGAGATGTGGCAAGAATGGCTTTTAGTTTATAATATCTAAGCTAGATTCCAGCACCTAGAGGTGCTGGCAGTGTCAGCACCTCTCAGACATTCTTCATGCCTGTGAGTTTAGAAATGTATATATTCTCTAAAAGTACCAGTAACATACAAAAATATCACATATCACTCCAGGCCACCTTTACAGAGTTGCAGTGGGTATAATTAATAACAGTTACATTAGTGTTTGTTTGACCCCTTATGGCTGATGGACTCAATTTACTAGTTGCTTTGGTATATTCAAGCAATAATCCAAATTTTCTTCTCACTTTAGTTAAGGAACTAGTCAGGGAAATACACTTTGATTTTTTGGGAGGCAGAAGTTCTCTCTTAAGTGACAGTCTGCTTGGCCTTCTAAACTAAAGCCTAAATTGAACTGCAATATATTTTCTGGATACTTGGCCTCATTTGATCTTTTACTCTTTAATTGATGGTCAGTTTTTGACTATAAATGCATAGAAGATAAAAATATATCGAACTTGAGTTTGGTCTGTTGAATGAGTGAGGACTTCAGATTTTCCCTTAAAAAGTTTTGAAAGAATAGCAGGCTGTATAGAAGCCAATACAGAGGATATCTGGACTGCAACTCTGAATAGATATTAATGATACCCTGTTGTCCAACACAAATGGCTAAGCAATATTTCAGGGATGTGGGCCTTTTTTGGGGGGCTTATTCATTCCAGCAAGATGGATTAAGAAGATAAGAGGGCTTAGAGAATTCCCCTCTGACAGGGCTTGTCTTTGGGGTCTGCTTGAAACCAGGTTTGTTGGTAGGAAAAGCTTGAGTGACAGGATTAAATGTCAGGGCTATTTCATATTTAAACTCTGAAAAATTTGATATGTTTAAATAGGCTTGAACATAGATTGGACTTGTACAGGGAACCATGTTGGAGGAATAAAAGCACAGAACAGAAACAGATTTGGCTGTGGTATTTTTATATTTTATATATATTTTTATAAGAAGTAGTCACTTCTCAGGGTTTGTATTCTATTTCATTTGATTAAATATGTAATAACTAATATTAAGAATAAAGGTCTTATATTTTTAAACTCCTTAACTGAATGTTTTTATAGGAATGGGCCATCATTTTTGTCCTTAGCAGTTTTAATTAGTAAGTAATGGTTAGCAGACACCGTGGTAATTGTTGAAATATTGTGGGAGTGTCGGTAACAAAGCCTTCTCTTAAAATGCTAGGAATTTATTGTGTAAAGGGTTCTACATTCATTATTGTAGTTTTCTTTCCCATAGTGTTTTTGAGACGTTTCTGGCATGTTACTTCATCTTTTTGTTTGATTTCTGTCTAACAGGACTTTTTTAGTATTTCTCTTACCAGTCATAAGAAAAAGCAAATCATTGTTAACATTAAAATGTTACTTGATTTCAAAGGTGGAAGCCATTATCTTTTCCTATTTTTCCTTATGCTGCAGTGTTTGTAATGTAGTGTTCCCAAAATAATAAGCAACTTTTGGGAAATAAATTTAGAAAAATAGCCAACTAATTTCTCACATAAAATAAACAAAGAAAGGTAGTGCTATCAGATTATGCTATTAAACTGTATTTACATAGTCTATATCTATAAACTATAAACTATTAAGCTCTATCAGTACAACAGTAACTATGCATTATATTGACCAACCAGAATCTATCCATTTTTGCTCATACTGATCTTGCTTTCAGGATGGAGTGAGATAGAGAGAGATTTTCTTCCTTTTTCTGTTGGTTGTGAATGGAAGTCATCAATTTTTTTTCCTGACTTTCATCTTAATGGTTTGAAATAAAGAGTCAGATGCATGGCTTTTCAATTTCTTTTACTACTTTATTTTATTACTTGGTTATTTTAAGGTCAAAAGATTTCCATTTCCAAAATACATAATAGAAATAATAAAGCAGTAAAATTTGGACTTAGATAGTATGGACATTTTTCTTAAAAGTGTCAACATGATTTACAAATGATTAAAAAGGCAGTAAAATTTGAACTTACATAGCATAAACTTTACCTTAAACTGTCAGATACATGATTTTAATGTTACTTTTTTAATCTATCACTAATAATTATTTTTCTTATCAAGAGAGAAAGTGAAATCTAGTTACCTAAGAAGTCGTTAGAATTGGAAACATTAGATATTCATGTGTTAATTCAGTTTCATTTATCTGAAGTTTATATTTCTGCTGTGTTACTGGAGATCAATTGTATATAATCAAATACCTGAAGGAAAGGTGAGGGTTTTCTAGTTGAATCAGGCTCCAAACATCATTTTTATATAAGTTACCTGGAGAATTGACAAAAGTGGTTTCATTTAAAGGCTATTTGTAGGAGATAATTGCTTCAGTTTTCCATTTAGCTAGAATGATCCTGACCATACTGTCCTCTTCTGTTGAATTTTCTTCAAAGTAGGATTCCAGAGTCCCTACAAAATCTGAAATAGTTCTCATTTGGGTAACTTAGCATCCTTACAGAAATCCTGTCATAATTAATTTGTAAAACAATACCTTTACATATCTAAAATAGTTTTTATGAGAAGAATATTCCATAGGAAAAATAGTTCCAAGTGAAAATAATTGGCCTGTCCCTTGGAGAAAATGCTATTAAATAGTATATTAAGAGTACAGATAACATTTTCCTTGTCGTTGTGATCTTTTTTCAATATAAATTTTGGTTTAAGAGATCACTATAAAACAGAATATACCAGAAATAATCAGTCTATAAATGCTTCTTTTGAGGACTATTAAATGAAAAGATACCAAAGGAAGCACTCCTCCGTGTTTATAGAACTGTTTTCCTCCTGAGGAGGCTTGCAACATTGGTTATTTAAGAAGGTATGGCATAAGGTGCTAGAATTGTGATTTTTGCCAGCTAATATTCCCTAATGGCAGTAGACCCTCCAGAAATTGAAAATTAAAAGTGATAATAATATGTTCTATATATCATCAGTATTTCTCTAATATTTATTGTTAAGTATACATAAAGTGTAGCCAGTTGTGATAATCACTACCTTATTTGATACCTGTTATCAAAGATCTTTGAAAACAAAGCTTGTAAGATTACGGACCAACAGGAAGATATTCCTTAAAATGATGGGATTATTTTAAAAATATCCTCCACCAGTCCATCCCAGTGGAAGAGTATCTACATGGGTATGAATATTTGGGCAAAGTGGGTGAAACATTAGAACATAGCAAAATGGTTTTGAAATGTTTTCTTGTTCAAAATGCATTTGTTGCCAGGACATTACTTGTTGATCATTTTATATCCCATTCCCAAGAGTGTTTAAAACACCATATTACAGGCTTCTGATTCCATGTTGGACAACTTTTAAATCCATGTGTAGGTAGTGAATGAGCTGATGAGTAGCATGGATGACTTCTGGATCTCCCCATCCTTAATGGACAGTTCCTTTGTAAAGCAAAGCTAGTCCTGTAGTCTGGTAATAAAGACAGGAACTTCTCTGTTCATGAGGCAGTACAATGGGTAAGGTAGCTATGGAAAGGTATTTGCAATATATTCTCTTTGCTCAGTACTCCTACAAATACTGCTATCCTTATGTACTCCTACAAATACTGCTATCCCTATGTACTTGAATCAGTAGTGTATAATAGAATACTTAGAGTCTTCAGTAGGTTCCTGTGACCTTAAATTGGTGCTTATGTCAGATAATAATTGCCATATTAGATATTGCCATCCTCATCTTTTGCAATTACTTTAATTTTCAAAGTTACCATCCTAGTACTTTTAATATTTTGACATTTCTTTTTTTTTTTTTTAACTTCACTTTTTAGTTGAATATCATTATTCATCCCTGGAGGATTCCTCATGTTGGGGGTTTCCAACTACTCCCCTAAAATGAATGCTTTGCTGGAATAGTTTCATACCATTAAGAATATGGGAAAACAAGCAGCCACTTATCTCTTTTGGCTTTAGCCAAAAGAACTTAAATGGAAGAAATAAACACAAACTAATCTGGTGATACTTTCAGAAAATGCACTAATGACATGAATGCTTATAGGTTGTTGTCATCACCATCACCATCATCACCATCACCACCATCACCATCTCCATCACCATCACCATCATTATCACATGTAGTACTTCCTATGTGCTCAGCACTGTTCTAAGAGCCTACCCATATTAACCTAAAAAGAAGCCTTTGAGGTGGGTACTGTTACTATCCTTTCTTGGGATAAGAGAGACCAGGAGAACAAGGAGGCAAGACTGGTTATGAAACTTCCCCTAATCACCCACTTAGAAGGTGCTAGAGCTAGAATTTGACTTCAGGCAGTTAGGCTTCAGAATCAACCCTCAGTAGTTATGCATGTTACAATGTCTTATCTCCAGGTTTTTTATTTTGTATAACTTTGGGTGGGCAAACATTCATTTGAACTTCCCTATTTTTTAATCCTTTATTAGGGCTTTGAAATTATTTTTTTTATTAATAAAACGTTAGAGTTGCTATAAAACTCCCAGAGCTCCTAACTTTTGAGTTGTTCCAAGCCTTCATTTGTTTCTGCTTGACTCTTCTGAATCCTCACTCACAAAATGAATAAAGCTGGTCGTATAATACTGCCATGTTCAGCTCTCCAAAAATAACCGTTGTGGCACATGACCTATCATTCTTATGGATCTTATTGAATGATGAGCTCAGCTGCTTGTACAAATCATTTTATTTTCCTTCTCCTTTAATACTGTCTATCAGCAAATCAGGAAGCACTATTTCCTTTTGTGGTGTTGCTCAAAATAGGAGGATTTTTTTTTAAAAAAGATTTTATTTATTCATTTGACAGACAGAGATCACAAGTAGGTGGAGAGGCAGGCAGAGAAGAGGAAGCAGACTCCTTGCTGAGCAGAGAGCCCAATGTGGGGCTCGATCTCAGGACCTGGGATCATGACCTGAGCCAAAGGCAGAGGCTTTAACCCATTGAGCCACCCAGGTGGCCCAAAATAGGAGAATTTTGCACTTGTAAAATGTGCTTTCATATCTTAGCCCACTGTTTATTATAAACAAACCCAATAAAAACATGCCATGTTATAACTATTTCTAAATCAGAATTATTTTCCAGATCAGTAAATGCCATGTTATCATTGTCATCGCCTTAACAATATTTTAAAAATCTGAGTTAAGGAAGCCTGGGTGGATAGAATTTAACAAGTGGTAAGAAGAAAAAAGTGACCTCTTGATTGTTAGATCAAATGCAGTTGAATTTTGACCTGCATGTGGTGGCCTTGTCCACAGTTAATAACTAAATTGATCTATTCTTTGTTGATTTGGTCTTTTCTTGTCAGCTTTAATGATCAGTTGTTGCCTTATTGCTCAGGTTGTCATGTAGTTTATTTGTTTTTGTCATTGAAAGATAAAGAATTACCCATCTATCAATCAGGGATATGTCTCAGGTAAAGACAGACAATAAGGAAGATCACTGAGATGAAGAAATCACTGATGTTGAGGAATACAATTTTTTAGTATTTTGTTTAACCAGGTTGGCTACTGATGTTTATCAAATTTCATAGATAATAAATGAGTTGCACATTACTTATCAAGTGCCTCTTCGTATATGGTGATCATCTAGACTGTCTACCAAATCAGGCAAAGAACATGATAGCTTTTGGTTTATAATCTGGAACAGAAAAAAAGCAAAATTTTAAAATATAAAGGATATTTAAATAATGGGTATATTTCTGTGTGGAACAGGAAAGAGATAAATCCATTTTGTGATATCAAAGATCAATTGAGAGGGTTCTAGAGAAGGTCACTTTGCCATATTGTTAGTCAGAGATAATTCATCGATGGGGTATATTTTCAAGAGGAGTTGGAAACAGAGGGACGCGGCTGGTGGTAGGCTTTATTTGGGATAATAAAGACATTCTAGGAATGGACTTTAACATGCGAAGATACAGATGTGGAATGATAGCCCTAGAGGCAAGGTAAAAAGTGGGCCTGGCAATAGACATAAGTAAATAGAAGGTGGAACTCAAAATTGAAGACTTTCCTTAATTCTCTGAAAGAAAGTGGTGTTTTAATGAAGCCAGAGTGCTATGAAGACCCTGTTCACACCTGGAAAATATGTACAGAATGTGTTACATTTAAATTAAAGTTTACATTAAAGTCTCATCCTATAAGAAATTAGTCATTAAGTATATTCTAGAACACTTTCTTAACTGGTGTCTGAAATACCTGGAAAACAATCATTAAAATTTCATTTATATTTGGTTATAGGCAGATCATTTCCTAGAACATTGTCTAAATGCTGCTGAGAGATGTAATTTGACTAGTAAATTAATGGTTTCTGGTGATCTTAATGTTAACATAACATTTGGAGGCATTGCTCATCAGGGGTGCAATACTGTGTTTTACAAGATGCATGAGACAAAGGCACTTAATGAGTTTTGGCTGCACTGCACATATTGTGCACAACTCTGTTCAAACTGTTTCAGGCTTCCTGCCAAGATATGTGGGAGAAATTGCCTAGAAGATTAGTGGAAGAAACGGTCCCATCCCCTGCTGTGTACCCTTGTGATTGGTTTGTCAACAGTTGGAGAAAATTTTGGTATAGACAGTAAACAATTAGTGTCAGTTCAGAGAAATGCTGGACCTCTGCATAAGATTTATGAGAAGAGAAATAGTGACTCCAGTATAGTATTTTCTTCTTTGTGATGAGTGGGGGTTTTAACAGGTAATGGCTACTCCTGATATTCATTATTCATGTCCATTCACATTTTTAATAAAAATTTTCTGTGATAAATTCCATCTGATGTATACTTCTAGAAAATGAATGGCTAGATAGCATTGCAAGTTTAATATTCCTTTTTTGTGTACAATAGCAAGAATTTAAAATTATTCACATCCTTATTAAATTTTACACATAAATAAATAACAATTAAAGTTGTTCCCCATTAATAGTCTACAAATGAAAGTGGCAAATGCTGTTTGTTATCCTACATGGTCTGCTGCTTAGAGGACACACATACATAAACATTATTCCTGAGCTGTAGAATCATTGTACAATTGAAGAATAAATTATCTATAAAATTTGAAACATACACAACTGCAATAGTTTTATTTAATTTTTTTTTTGCAAATTATTTAGTGTATTCTCTTTGTTGGTTATCAACATTTCTTCTTATATGTTATCTTAAAAATATCCATTCTTTATCAGCTTATAAATGTTTTACATAGTAACAAAGCTTAAATTTTTTGTTATGCCATTACAAAATATATTAGCCAACATTTATTGAGTATTTTCTACATACCAGGAACTGTTCAAAGTGCTTTATATGTATTAACTCATATCAACTACAGAGTAATCCTAAGATGTAATTACTGTTACCAACATCACTTTATAGAAAAGTGAGGTACTGAGTAATCAGGCAGTTTTTCCAGCCTCATACCTGGGAAGTGGTGCAGTGAGGATTCAGTCCAGGTAGCCTGACTGGGTCAGACTGGGTCAGTCCTGTTGGTATATTATCGCTTTCAGATTACCGGGAAATAAATGTTTGTGGTAGATAAAATTGAACTGTAGAATGGTTTTAAATTAGAGGCTCCTTCTAAGGAGTACTTATGTTTAGCTTTAAAAAATATAATAGCCAAAATAAGATTTGAAATGATTGTTTGCATTCAGTAGTACTATTACTATTTTTACTATATTAACTATTTTAAGTATATGGTTCAGTAGCATTAATACATTCATACTGTTGTGCAGTTATCACCACTGTCCTTCTGCAAAACTTTTTCTTCATCCCAAAATGAAGCTCTGCACCCATTAAATAATACCTTCCCCCATCTCCTTTTCTTAGCCTTTGGCAAACACTATTCTACTTCATGTCTTTGTATCTCACTTTTCCCTTCTATAAAGTGATGCTGATAATAGTAATTACCTCTTAGGATTATTGTGAGTTAATAATAGGCTTAGCATAGCATGGTCTCTCTTCAGAGCTATGTCAGACTGCAAGGGGGGCACTTGGATGGTGAAGTTCTTCTAAGATGAACCCAACATCATTTGAATTGCTGGCTCTTTCACTATTGTTTTCTGCCCAAAGAGAAACACTTTCATGGTATGGGTGTGGGGTGGGGTGGTGGGGGCTGTTGGTGGGAAAGATGGGAAGGAAGGAAGTTTGAATGAATGAAGGAACGAAACAGATAATTGGTTTATATCAGGATTCCAGGGAGGGGTGTGTATGTGTGTGTGCATGCATGTGCATGTATGTTTGTATGTTGGCAGAGCTTGAGGAGTGAGGGATAGATATATCAGAATCAAATGTGAATTGTTTTCAAACTATTCTTTGCTGCTTTGCAGTTCTTCAGGATCCAAACTAGAGTCTTTGGTGGGGTGGGAGTCTGTCATTTATAGAAGCCCTTTCGTTGGTGTTGGTAGCCCCCAAAGCCCGCCTCCATACAGTTTTACACATTACTGCACAGGCACTTCCATGTCAGTTAAGAACTACTGTACTGACTACATCATCTAAAAAGGAGAAAAAGGGAAAAGCTAGTTCATAGCAGGGTTGTCCATAGCTGGTTACTTTGCAATGCATTTGGGAACATGGAGGCAAGCAGAACTGGGAATTTCAGGTATATCTGAGCTAACAATTTTGGATAGTAATGCCAATAAACAGAGAAAGTGGTGGTAGCTATGAAACATGAACAAACAAAATGAGATTAAAAAACCAAAAAGATGACAGAGATGCACAGAGCTGGTCTAGGAAGCATCCATGGGCCCAGGACTGAGGCCGTGAAGCATAACCCGTGAATTTATGAATAGACACATAGCTAGATACCATGAAAATAAGCAGAAAATCAATTTAACATGTGTTTTAAGACAAACATTGTAATACTTTGCTTTTAAGGATATGATCATTTTACTTTTAGAAGTGTTAAAATAGATTCCTGTGGCTCATCAGAGATGTATGCCTAATTCACTAATCCTTTTAGATGTCTTAAACATGTCTTGAGTATAGTTCAAGCAGAATCACCAGCTTGTCTTGGTTTCCCCAGGACTTTCTCAGTTTCAGCACCGGAAGACCCATGTTTCCAGAATTCCTTTAGTGTTGCGCAGTTGATGATGATTGGTCACCGGAAGTTCAAGACACATTATTTATAACTGTATCTTTATCATTTTATGATGTACATATTAATTATGTTTTCCTACTGTTTTTCTGTTTTCATATTTATCTGTAAGAATAATAAATAATATACAATAAGGTCAACTTTTCTTTGAATTACAATACTGTAGTTTTTGAAGTAGACATTTTTGCTTTCAAAGGAAGAAGGTGGCAAAATGTTACTGAAAGCAATTGCATTTAATGTTTAAAGTGATTCTTCCTAAATTGGATACCTGGCTGGTGACCAGATGTTTTAGGAATGCATCTTAATTAATTATAATGTCTGGCTTCAAAATGCGCATGCATATGTTTGGAAAATCTGTCTGTTGGGCGTATGTATCTTTCTTAAGATAATTCACTCTGATGGAAGGGAAGAGAGCACAGGTGTTAGGATTCTTCTTCTCAGATACAGTTTTGTTCTCAGATAATCATTCAAAACTGTTTGTTTTTTCCTAATACAAGCATTTCCCACTATATATTTACCTCCAAGCTTTGTTTTAGCACCTTCCCACACCTTTTTATACATGTGTTTTTATTTTCATTAAGTTCAAAACATGTTCTCATTTTCCTTTCAACTTGCTCATTGACACATAGGCTATTTAGAAGTATGTTGTTTAATCTCCAAATATTTGGGAGCTTTATAGATCTGTTTCTTGATACTTGATAATTTTGTTATGAATGGAGAAGACACTTGGTATGGTATCAGTTATTTTCATTTGATTGTGGTTGGTTTTGTGGCACAGATTAAGGTCCATCTTGCTGAACGTTCCATGTCGACTTGAAAAAAATGTTGAATTTGCCATTAGATTAAATCAGTTGATACTAAGGTCTTCTAGATCCTTAATGATTTTCTGTCTACTTGTTCTATCAATTACTCAGAGAGTTGTTTTGGAATCTGCATTTATAGTTACAGATTTTTGTATTTTTCCTTTTAGTTCTATCAATTTGCACTTCAGCTCTGTTGCTAGTGTGTACATACTTAGGAATTTTATGTCTTTTTGGTGAATCTAACCCTTTATCATTATGTAAATCTCCCCTTTCTACCACATAATGATCCTTCTTCTGAAGTCCACTTTGATATTAATACAGCTATTTCAGCTTTATTTTGATTTGTGTTCCCATAGTGTGTTTTCCCCATCCTTTTTCTTTAAACCTGTTGGGGTCGATTCCACGTTAAAACATGTTAACCCCCTAGGGCCTGCCTGGGCCTACTTAGCCCAGAATCCATGTTGCCTTGGTAGACATTTTGTTGTTTAATAAATGCCTCAACAGTTATTGATATCAGTTCCAGGTAACTGTTACTAAAACACACACCTAAAATAAGGCCATTTTGTTTATATCAGTTCCAAGTAACTATTACTAAAACACATACCTAAAACAGGCCATTTTGTTGTTTAATAAATGCCTCAACATTTACTAGTATCTATTCCAGGTAACTATTACTAAAACACACAGGTAGGAGACATCCAATCAGCCAAAGCCACATATGCAGATGTCTGCGATTGTGTCCTATAAAAACTAGCCTGTAAGACCAAGGGGCGTCGCTCTCTTCAGAGGCGGTCCTGGCCGGTCAGTCTGACTTCTAATGCTTGGCATAGAATAAAGCTTTATATAACTTTTACTTTGTCTCAGCCTCGTTTCCTTGGCGGGTCAGTCTAACTTCTAATGCTTGACATAGAAAAAGGCTTTGCCTAACTTTGTCTCCAGTCTCCTTCCTTTGATAACGGACCCAACAAACCTATCTTTGTCTTTATTTATATGTAAAGTGGGTTTCTTATAAACAGCATGTATTTGGATTCTGCTTTATCAGTTTAATCATCTCTGCATTTTCATTAGTATGTTTTGATCATTTACCTTTAATGTAACTATTTTATGTAGTTTAATTGAAAGATGCCCAACTTGCTAGTTGTTTTCTATGTGCATCCACTTGTTTTTCTCTTCCAATTTTTTTTTTTCCAATTTTTTGAATTGTTTACTATGATTCAGTTTTAAGTTAGGGTTTCCCTCTGGCTTACAATATGTACCTTGGATTAATCATGATTTACCTTTAAGTAACATTGTAACACTTCATGTATAATGTCAGAAACCATTATAGTATACTTCCAATTCATCCCTCTCAATTTTTTGCTATTGTTGCTACAAATTTTTCAAGCCTAAGAAAAATACAACCCTTGGGACAAAGCTAGTCATACTCATTTATTTATAATGTATAATTTATGGCCACTTTCAAGCTACAAAGGATAGTTGAGTAATTGCAACAGAGACCTTATGGCCCACAAAGCATAAGATATTTACTACCTGATCTTTTAAAGAAAAAGTTTGACAATTCCTGCTTTAGACAGTTATCCTTTTTAGTGTGATTAAGAAAAGAAGATCTTTTATATTTACCTTTATTTTAACCAGTTTCAGCAATCTTCATTTTTTTCCAGGAGATCCAAGTTTTTGTTTTGTGTCATAATCTTTCTTGCTGAAGAACTTCTCTTTAATATTGTAGTTCAGATCTGTTGCATATGAATTCTCTCAGTTTTGTTTAATCTGAAAAAATACTCTTTATTTTTTCATTATTTTTGATGAACATATTTTTCTGGCTTCACATTTATTTTTTTATCTGTCACTCCATAGTCTGGCTTCTATAGTTTTTATCAAAATTTCTGCTCTAATTCTTTCTTTTATTTATTTGTGTATAATTTGGATTCTCCTGGCCCCCTGGTTGTGTTTGGTAATTTTTTTAAGACTTTATTTATTTATTTGACAGGGAAAGGGAGGTCACAAGTAGGCAGAGAGGCAGGCCGAGAGAGAGGGGGAAGCAGGCTCCCTGCTGGGCAGAGAGATGCAGTACTCCATCCCAGGACTCTGAGGTCATGACCTGAGGCAAAGGTAGAGGCTTTAACCCCCTGAGCCACCCAGGTACCCCTAGTAATTTTTCTGTCTTTACTGTTCAGTCATTTGAATTTGATGTGCCTACAGGCAGTTCTTTTATTTTCTCCTGTCTCTTTGTCTCTTTGTTCTCCTTCTGGGATTCCAGTTTTGCTTATGTTAGATTATTTGATATATTCTCATGGTTTTCAGTGCTTTCTTATATCTTTTTTTTTTTCTGTTTCTCTTTTTCTTTGTGTTTTAGTTGGGGTAATTTCTATTGACCTATCTTCAGATTCATTGGTTCTTTTCTTGATTATGTCAAATCTAATGAGTCTCTCAGTCACATTACCATTGACTTTTATTTTTAGCATTTCTTTCAACTCTCATATAATTTCCATTTTTCTGCTGAAATTCCCAATGTTTTTCACCTTTTTTTTTCTTTTTAAGATTTATTTATTTATTTAGTTGACAGACAGAGATTACAAGTAGGCAGAGAGGCAGTCAGAGAGGGGAGGAAGCAGGCTCCCCGCTGAGCAGAGAGCCCGATGCAGGGCTCCATCCCAGGGCCCTGGGATCATGACCTGAGCTGAAGGCAGTGGCTTTAACCCACTGAGCCACCCAGGCGCCCCTGTTTTTCACCTTTTGCACTAGATCTTCTGACATATTAATCATAGTTTTAAAAAAAATTCCCGGTCCAACAATTATAGTCCATCTGTTTGGTTAGTTTCTCATGCCCTATTTTTAAATTTACTGATATTTTCTCTATCAGTGTCTAATCTGCTAAACCTATTCTATGGAATAATTTTCATTTCTCTCTTGATATTTTCTATTTGTTTCCTCATTATGTGTATGTTTTACTTTAAATCTTTCTATACATATATATTTTTTTAATTTTATTTTTATTTTTATTATTCTCAAAATGTTTTTAATCTCTGCTTTACTGTCTGGTAATTCCATTTTTTTTTTTTTTTCATTTTGGGAACTATACCTATTTACTGATTTTCCTTGTATTTCCTTCTTTACATAGCTAGTAACTTCTTATTGGATGATGCCATTATTGAGCTCACATTGTTCAGTCTGGATTTTATGGTCTGTTAATAGAATGCTGAATTTTGTTCAGGTAGACAGGAAATTTTCTAGAGCATGTGGTTAAACATTTGAGACTTGATTTTAAGATTTATTAGGAAAATTCTATAGTGGATGTTTTTTGTAGGACAATATTAGCTACTTTTCATGTATGGTTTTTCTTAATTTTAGAGAATATCTAGCAAGTTTAAAAAGAGAAATATGGTATATGTTAACATATTATAAGGGTTTGCCATCAGAAATTCTCAGTAAAGTACCTATTTAGAAGAGCCACGAGATCTTCATTCATTCATTCCTCTATAAATTATTATTCTCATGAGGACTAGGAAGATATTAACAAGAAGAGGTAAGGCTCATGGATTTTAGAGAAGGAAATGTGCAAAGAGTTGTAGGAATTCTGAAGAGAGTACAGAGTTGGTTTCGGGAGGTGTTAGGAAGTCAGATTCATGAAGGAAGTGCCATTTTAATTGGATCTTGAAGGAAGGAAGGATTTAAATTATAAGCTTTGATGGAGGAAAGAGATTTCAGGCATAGCTAACACATATAAACAATTTTAGAAAAGTGATAAAAATCAGCATGTTGAAGTTGTCAAAAATGTTAGGTGGGGTTATAATAGTACTTAATATGGTTATTGTACATGTAAAGTGAAATAATGCATGTAAAATGCTTACCAAAATATTTAACATGCAGTATATACTAAAATATTGTTTATTTTGCACATATTTGGGAGGGAATATTTGATATTTTTTTAAACTGGAGATGATAAGCTTGTGTATATTCATTTAAAAAATGTGAGTATCTCATCTTTTTAAAGAGGTATTTAAAACCATTGTTACTTTTGCTTCTTAAATTATTAATTTTTTGTTGTCATATTTTCAGGTTAATCATTATTTATTGTGGGCCCTATAAAGAGACATTTTTATCTTAATTTTTAAATTCTGGTTATTACTCAATAATACATGTCATAGCAGTAGACAAACATGCTTTGAACTTGACCTTGAAAGGCTTAGATCAATAATTTTTGAATAATCATATAAAAATAAGTTTATACTTTTTCAGGTATTTATGATTTGCATTTGAAACTTATAATTGATATTTGTCATGTTTGGTGACCTTGACTTTTTGACATCATTTCCAAATATTCAATCACTATTATATAGATTCATGTTCTTGTCATATATCTAGTAATTGATCTGTTCTTTATTATGTTAAACCTATTTGGATTTAGAAGGATGGGCTTCTTCCTAATTAACCTTAGCTGTTATGATAAGATTATATTGCAGATTGACACTGGCAGTTTATTTTATGACACTGTTTATTTGTTGTTCAGGAAAGCACTTAATCATTTAGCTAATAAACTGTCAAATAGATTGTATTGGAAGCCAGAATTTGGCTTTGACAGTGTTTCAAAAACACGTGTTTTGACACAAAATTAGAGAAATAATCATGAAAATCATTAAGTACCTAGGAACCAAATCACATTTAAATCACATATAAAAAACTACATAAGTTTCTTGGACCTTAATATTATGTAATATTAGCAATAAATCAGTGAAGAAGATGCATTACTGTGGTGAAAGAAATACTGTTCATAGGGATTGAGATATCGTAAGAGACATCCATGTGTTCAAGAACACCAGGAAAGGGGACTTGTGATTGATACAAGCTTCTAATAGGGAGGCTAACCTTTTTTCGTTCCTTTAAAGGTAGAGTTCATACATTCTGTAGTATTTGTTGAGCCACTTCTACTTTTGTAGGTAATGAGAAAACAGATATATTAAATAAAACTGTAGATTTCAGGATGCTTATAATTAGAGAAGATGTATTTGTATGAGTAATAAAATGAAAAAATTATCTTGTTCAACCATCTTTATAAGCATAGAAATTTTATGTTATTTTAGCAATTCATAGATCTGGGATTTTATGGTAGAGTTGGGGGCACAATCACAGGTTTTTAAATGTTTTCTTTTTTTTCTACAAAATAAAATATGGTTGTGTCTCTTTTTCTCCTTCTGTGAAATGGGCATTATTAGCATGCCTTTAACTGACTAAATACTTGCAAAGCAAATATTAAGAACATATTTAGGACTCAATATCTGAAGCTCTTAGCAGCATTATTTTAAGTTTTGTGCTATCTGGTGAAGACTGTATTTAATGCTGTAGGAATTTAGACAAGAACATAATTAATGGGGAATGGGTAAACAGATTCTTAGCCACATGGTGGAAGACCACAGAGTACAGCATAGTAGTAAAACTAGGAAATCTAGAGCAAGACGAGTTGCATGTAAATCTTTTGTCACTTACTAACAGTGGAACCATGTACAACTTAGTTATAATTTTAGAAGCTTTAGCTTCCTCCAGTTTATAGTAACAAAACCTATGCTTAAATGTGTCAAGTGCTCAAACTTGGTGTATTATCAATATGCATTATGTGTTAGCTTTTATTACTAACCAAACAATTTGACAGAATCAGCAATTAAATAATGAAGTCAGTATAGCCAGAGGAAAAGTACATTTAAACTAACTTGTACTGACTATATAAAGTTTAATTCTCAAATCTTAGTAATATCAAGGCTAGATTTGCCAAGGCTATAACTGAAATACTAAGGTTTCTTAGTAACAACTAAACATATTCATTCTGACATTTCCTTTCCATTTTACTTTTAACTTTTTCTTTTATATAAAAATATCTAAATGAAATGTTTTTAATAAGAACTTTTTGCTTTGAAAAGTTACCAGTGTGACTAGTATTGAAATAATGTCAATAAGTAACATATGGTAATGGTATAAATATTACACTAGTTTTTTTTTCTATGTTATAATTGTTAAAGAATTGGAAATGTGTGGTGCCTATTGTGTTAGTCTAACAGAAGCAATGGGAACTCAATTTTTTTTTTTAAGATTTCATTTATTTATTTGGCAGAAGGAGAGATCACAAGTATGCAGAGAGGCAGGCAGATAGAGAGAGGGAAGCAGGATCCCCACTGAGCAAATAGCCTGATGCGGGCCTGGATCCCAGGAACCTGAGATCATGATCTGAGCCAAAGGACAGAGGCTCAACCCACGGAGCCACCCAGGCACCCAATGGGAACTCAATTTTATCATTCAATATTGCATTACTCCTTGCCAGCAAAGTAAATTATGTATTACTAGAAATGGAATTTTAACCTCTCACTGTACAAAGGAAAAATTTACATTAATAGATATTGACACTGGTATTGACCTGATATATATGTGTATGTAAATATATATGTATGTGTATATATAAAATTTCTAATGCTTTTAGAAATTATAAAGTATATATTATAAGATATTGATATAAATTTAACACTAAAGAAAAATTGGAAATGAGTAAGGAACAAAGTAAAAACGTTTATCTTTTTGTCCTTTGTCCTTTGAAGAATAAGATCTAATAGATAAAACTTTGAACAATGTGGTATATTAAATATCTATAGCTACATAACAAGTTACTACTTAGCAGCTTATAACACCAAACATTTATTATCTCACAGATTGTGAGTTAGAATCTGGGAGTAGCTTAGCTGGGAGATTCTGCTTTAAGGTCTCTAGTAGTTGCTGTTAAGCAGTTGCCAGGGCTGCATTCTCATCTGAGGGCTTGACTAAGGGAAAAGTCCGTTTCTGATCTCATTCACATGGTTGTTGGCAGGCCTCAGTCTTCATAGAATGTTGCATTGAGGGCCTCATTTCCTTTGTGGCTGTTGGCCAGAGACCTTTCTTGGTTTCCTGTCATATTCCTTGCCTCTCTATAGGGCGGCTTACAACATAGAAGCTGACTTTCCCTAGGGTGAGTGATGGGAGAGACAGAGGGCCCTAGGCAGAAGCCACAGGGTTTTATAAATGAATCCTGGAAATCACTTCTAGTGTATCCTGTTAGTTATACATAACAACTTTGGTATGAAGTAGGAAGGGGCTTCACAGGGGTGTAATAACAGGAGCCAGAAACACTGGGATCCATTTCAAAGACTAGATATCACAGATGGAAAGTGGTGCTCCTTATTAACAAAGAAAGAGTTGTTACCCTACCTTATTTCTGAGGCTCTTGGGGCTATATACTCTGCTTTGGATGGTGATTTCTGTGACAGTAGCCCATATATTCATTAAAATTCTTATCTTACTGATTACTTAGTATAAAAGACAGAAAAGGTTGCTGGTCTGAGCAGACATGTGCTTATTTTTTCTCGTGGCTTTTTCCATAGAACATTTACTCTGTTTGGCCAGTCCTTCAAGGTTCTGAATCTCTCTATAAAGCAAATTGGAAAGACTCCTTATTGTGGATATTTACATAAAGCACTGAAATTCCTTTTATGCCATTTCACCTCTAGAGTGCACCTTTACAGAGCTATTCATCTGCATCCAAGGCTGGACTTTAAAACAGTTCTTTTGCAATTTAGGACCCTTTAGCTCTCTTTTGTGAACAAAAGAGGAATTGGCTAAAACTAGGATCATTTCCAATAGACTGTTTAAGGAAGGTCACAGTTGGGTTATCTCTGTGACCAGTTGACATGTATAATAAGACTTAATGATAAGTTTAACATATCAATCAGTGACTTATCAAAGTGATCATCACACTTTGCTAGCTGGAGGAATTTTGTTTCATTTAAATTGTATATATTTTTCACTTAGAACAGATGAACCAAAGAGTATTTAGGCTTTCCTCCTGATTCAACCAGATTTTTATTTTAATTTCATTTTATTTATTTATTTATTTTTTTGTTCATCCAGGCTCCAGTGCTTACTGTGTAATTGATTCTGGGCATCTGATGCAAGCAAGCCACAACCCCATGGTCTCTTTCCACAAACTGCCTTATTATCTCTCTTCATACGTATTTAGCCTGCATTTTGGAGTTGAATTTAAGTGCTTATGCAAATATATCAAGAGAGTGATGATTGCTTTCTCTATTGCTTTAAGGGATAGATGGCTTGAGAAGAGTGGCAAGAGAGGGCATTCCTTGCCTCTAAAAAATGGGGCTACTCTTTCAGCTTATTTAACTCCATGTGATGGATTTTATTATTGTTCCTAACTATGTGCTTCCTCCCCAAGAGGCATATATCCATTCCTTTTGCCATGCGGCTGCCAGTACCTTCCAATAGGCAGAATATACTTTCCCTACCATTGTTAAGTTTGGCCATCTGACTTTATATGTGTAATAGCAGAAGTAGCCCTCCATCATCAGCCTGGGTTCCAGAATGAGAAAAATCTGGAGCACAACTGAACAGAGTTGCAGCAACTCTCAGACCTGTGAGTGAGAAATGCAGGTTTATTGTTGCAAATTATTTTTAGACGTTAGGGTTGTTTTTTCCCATAACCAAAGCTGATTAATACACCATATATACTATGGAATGATCATGTACTATAATGGACCATGTGGATATGTCATGGCTGCCAACCATAGAACAGCCTGTCTCTTATAAAGAAAGGACTGCTGGCACCATCCATCATTTCACACATTTGAAAGTAATAAGGAACAGCATTTTCAACTGTGAAGAATATTTATAAATGTACATGTTTTCTATCTCTGTATAAAAGAGGATTCAACAGACTAGTTGGTGGTAAGCAGCTTAAGTTCAAAAAGAGAAGTGTGGTATATGTTAATCTACTCTAAGTGTTTGACATTATAAAGTTCTCGGCAAGTACCTATTTAGAAGAACTATGGGATCTTCATTTTTTTCATCCAACAATTATTCCCATGAGAGCTAAGAAGATATTAACGGAAACAGGCAGTTTCACAGATTTTAGAGCAGGAAATTGGTACAAAGGATTGTCAGAATTCTGAGGAAAGAACACAGATTTCAGGCTTCAGGAGGTGCTGGGAAGTCAGATTCACGGAGGAAGGACATTTTAATGGGACCTTGAAGGGAGGAAGGGAGGAAACAGGAATGAAAGGACTGATTGCAGTTATGAAGTTTGTTGGAGGAAAAGATATTTAAGATCAGATCTCTGAGTGTAATGTCAGAGTTGAAAAAATATGGGATGTTTATGAGAAATAATTAGCAGTTTAATTTTAATGCAGCATAAAGCACATGGAAGAAAATAGGTCCAGATGAGAGTGTGAAAAGCCTTGAATGTCAAATGCTTGAGTTCAGGTTTTGATTTCTAGGAAATGAGGAAGCATCAAAGATTTTCGAGTAGGGGTTTTAATGGCTATTGTTATTTCTCATATATATGTGTGTGTGTGTATTTGACTCCATTATCCATTTTTTCTCTGTCCCCTTTTCTAAAAAACATAATATGAAAATTGTTACTTGGGAGACTTATTGAATGGAATAATTGTTGGAGATTTCTGATCCCTGGCAAAGTAATGTTACTGAGTTTTGTTATCATTATTTGCCTATCTATGTAGAAACATTCCTTACTTCCTGTTTGTCGATTCTAAATCTGCCACCTGGTTGCAATCCTCTCTATAATATGATGTCAAACTTTGTGGTTGGACTTGCAGCATGAAGACATGAAATCCTGCAGTGAATAAGAGTAGGTGATGACAGGAAGGGCATAATGGATATTCTGAACTTCTAGTAGCTGTGAAAGGTAATTTTGCTTTCCTCTAAGAAGGCAGCCCAGCCATTTTACGTTTCAAACTAATTGCCTATGGACCATACACATAAGTGATAGAACTGATGTTTAATCTCAGGTATGTTTCTCTCTAAAGTAATTTAAAACCTTACTACTTGCTGATATTGGAGGGAATGGGAATTTAACAGACATAGCAGAACATACCATACATCAGAGTAAGACCAAGATTTTAGTAATTTGTTCTAACATCTAGGGCACTCTGAGTTTTGTAGACTGATTCCAAAGGCAAAATTTAGCATTTTGCTTCCTTAAATCATTTAAGATAAAACTTAGAATGGATAGTATATTCTAGTCTTCTAGGAAATTTTGCTGACTATATAATTTTCTTCATTCTTGGTTATCATTATTTACTTTTCTTTTCCCGTAATTAAGCCTAGTAAAACTGGGAAAACAAAGCAAATATGGGAAAACAAAAAGTATCTCTGAGTCTCTTTCAGAGTTAGCAAGGACAAAATTGAAAAGTGTATATGCCAGTTTCCAAAAGGATCTGGGGTCAGTAGTGATGGTAGTACTAAGAATATCCCAGGTTGGAGGCAGGTAATGGCTTTTCAAGAAAGTAAGTTTCAAGAACAAATATCAAGAACATGTGAGGAAAAAATAGGAGTTTTCTGGGAACTGAACTGAGAACAGGGGATTAGATGATCACATAGGCTGCAGAAAGGCCTCCAGGGTTTTTTTTTCCCCTTTCAAATTTTATTAAAATATAACTTACATACAGTAAGGTGTATCCATTTTAAGTATACAAGTACGATGAGTTTTAGGACATTTATAACTCCTATATACAAAAAAATCAAGACTTGGAACACTTCCATTACCAAATTTCCCCCCACCCCAAAGTAACCATATATCCCTTCCAGTCAGTTCCTCCTACCTGTGGCTCCAGGAGACCAATTAACTTATAACTCACAGTAAAATAGCTTTGCCTCTTTTAGACTTTCATGTAAATGAGGCTATAATACATGCAATCTTTTGTGTGTGTCTTTTGCTCACCATAATATTTTTAAGATTCATCTGTTTTTGCTGCATCAGTTTTTTGGGTGTGTTTTTTAAATTTTGCTTAGGCTTATATTACATTGTATTGATAGACCATAGTCTATTTATCTATTCACCTCTAACTAGTTGTTTCTAGTTTGGGGAAACTGTGAGAATAATATCAGGAACAAGTCTTGGTGGATATATGTTTTCATTTCTGTTAAATAAATACCTAAGAATGGAATTTCTGGGTCACAGCTTTTTCAAGAAACTCTCAAACCATTTTCCAAAGAAGTTGTACATACCATGTTCCTGCTAGCAATGTGAAACAATTCCAGTTGCTGTGCAGCCTCTTCATTACTTGGTATTATCTTTTAAATTTAGCTATTCTAGTTTGCCTGTGTAGCCTGACTTAACATTGAACATCTTTTCATGTGCTATTGGCCATTTGTTTATTTTCAAGTGTCTGTTCAAACCTTTTGGGCATTTAAAATTATGGGTGTATGTATGTGTTCTTATTTTTAGTTTAAGAGCACTTTGTTCTACATTAAAGGTCTTTGTCAAGTATGTGTATCACCTAATCTCCAACTTGTCCTTTTTTTGAAGAGCAGTTTTTATTTTTATGAAGTCAATATATCCACATACGTCAACATTTTCTTGTATCTCATGCTTGTGTCCTGTCATGACATCTTTGCTTTCTCCAAATTTCAAAAATTTCTCTGTTTTTTCCCCTAGAAATTTCAAAGACTGATAAGCTATTTTGACTTATTATTTGTGTATGGTGCCAGGTGATGGTTGAGTTTCAGTTGTTTCCAATGGATATCAGCATCATTTGTTGAAGAGTTCCTTTACCCTATTCATTACTTTGTCATTTATGTTGAAAATCAAGACTATGTATGCATGAGTCTGTATCTGAGTTTTATATTCTATTCTATTGATCTGTATATTTCTTTTTACTATGGTACTATACTTTCTTAATTACTATAGATTTAATCTTTTAACTTCCATCTTTTTACAAAATTGTTTGGCCATTCTAATTTCTTTCCATTTCCATAACAATTATCAGGGTATCTTGTCAATATCTACAAATCAGCCTTCTGGGGTTTTGACTAGGATTTGTTGAATATATAGGTGAGTTTGAACAGAACTAACAATTTAACAATCTTAAGTATTCTGCTTAACGTACATAGCTTATAGCTCCCTTTATTCTCCCTTTACTTCGGTTTCCTTTAATGTTTCTGTTTTATAGTTTTCACTGTACAGGTCTTATGTATCTTTTGGTAGTTTTTTTTTTCCTAAGTACTTTATATTTTTGGATGCTATACTGGTATAATGTTTTTTTCCAACTGTTCATTGCTAGCATACAGAAATGTCATATATATATATATATATATATATATATATATATATTTTCACCTTGCATCTTGTTAAATTCATTTATTTGCTTTTTAGGTGATTCCTCAGAATATTCTGCATAGAGATTATGTCATGTACAAATAGAGCCCTGTATGTCCTATGTTATTGTTCCTTCTAGAACTATGGATGTCTAGAACTACACCATCAAACTGAAATAGCAAAAGTGGATATTCTTACTTTTGCCTTGTTTCAGTGTCATGGGGAAAGCATTTAGTTTTTTCCATTAAGTATATGTTTGCTATAGGTTTTTCAAAAATTCCATTTATTGGGTTTAATAAATTCCTTGCTATTCCTAGTTTGCAGAGGCTTTTTTTTTTTTTTTTTTTTTTGGTAGGGGTATTGGATTTTGTCAAGTACTTTCAGATGACTGAATTTTTTTTTTTTCGCTTATTTTAATCAACCTTACATTCTTGGATGAATTATCGTTGGTTGTTATTATTTGCTTAATTTGGTTTGCTTATATTTTCTCCAGGATTTTTTGGGAGCTAGAATTCTCTTTGTGGGAAAATTTTAAAAATATAAACTCTTGCTTCTATAAATGACATAAGTATACTCAGTTTATTATTTCTTTTTGAGTCAGTTTTGGTAATTTGAGTCTTTCAAATAATTTCCTCACTTATGTTGTCAAATTTATTGTGATAAATTATTCGTAATATTCCCTCATATTTCCCTTTTAACATTAGTAGCTTCTGCATTGATATTCTTTTGATTTTAAAAAATTGGTAATTTATATATTTTCTCTATTTTTCTTGCTAATTGGTCTAGCCGGATCAATTTAATTGATCTTTTCAAGATCTAGTATTTGCTTTTATGGATTTTCCCAATTGATGGTTCATTTAATGTGTTATTGATCTTCACCCTTTAATTCTTTCCTCTTTTTATCTCTTTGGCTTTACTTTTCCTTACTAGCTTCTTAAGACAGAAGCTCTGATCATGAATATTAGAGATTTCTTCTTTTCTTATCTAAGCATTTATAGCTACATATTTCCCTCTAAGCATTGCTTTAGCTGCAACTGAGGTTTTAATAAGTTATACTTTCATTGTTTTTTTTTAGTTCTGATATCTTTTAAATTCCCTTGTGTCCTGAAAAGTGTTTTATTTACTTTTCTCATATTAGGGGACTTTCTAGATCTCTTTTTGTTATTTATGTCTTATTTAAATCTATTGCAGTCAGAGAACATATTTTGATTTATTTTAATATTCTAAAATTTGAACAATGAAAACTGAATTACACACTTGAAAGTGGTTAAAATAGTAAATTTTATTTTATGTATGTTTACTACAGTGAAAAATGTTAGGTATAATTACTGAGTACAATAGTTTTTGAAATTGTTTATTAAGAAAATTGTTGAGATTTGCTTTGTATCTCAGGTCCACTTGGTCTGTGGTAAGTTCCTAGTGTCAGTGTATATGCTGCTGCTGCTAGCTTGACTGTTTGATAACTACTAATTAGGTCCAGTATATGGAAAATGTGTTGTTCATATCTTTTGTATCCTTAGTGATATTCTGCATGAATTCCTAAAAAAGGAATGAAATCAACTCTAATTGGAAATTTTTCTGTTTCTCCTTTCAACTCTATTCTTACCTAGTGTTATTTTGTTTGTGTTTTTGTTTTTAGTTCTGTGCATGGGTGCATGTCCATTTGGCGTTATATATTATTCACGATTGACCCCATTATCATCAAGAAAGGTCCTTTTTTTCCGCGAATGATAATTGTTGTTCTGAAGTCTACCATGAATGGTATTTATAAAACTACTCCAACTCTCTTATACTTAGTAATTGCATGTCTTTCTCCCTATTCTTTTATTTGAATCTATCTGTGCTTTTACATTTAAAGTATGATTCTTTTTTTTTTTAAAGTATGATTCTTAATAGGTCTTTTTTGGTGTGTTTTCTTTAGTCCCATAAGCCCACTTACCTTTATTGTATTAATGTGACTGGGTTAATCTTGTTCTATGTTTTTCTATTTGTTTCAGGGTTTTTTTCATTTCGGGGGGTTTTTGGTTGTTTTCTTTCTTTTCCTATTATTTTTTGGGCTGAGTATTTTTGGTATCACTTTATCTCCACTCAATCTATTACTTGCACCTTTGTATTTTTTTTAGTGCTTTCTTTGTGTTTTAGTTTTCATCATGAGTATTAAAGTCATATTATTATATGTTGTTAGTTATATCTCTTCTCCACATTATGACAATCTACTGCTTTTCCTCCCTCCTGTTCTTTGTACTATTTGTGTTATACATAATTATAAACTATTATACATTTATAACTTCATCATATTGTGGATTTTTTTGCTTTAAACAATTATCTTTATTATACAGTATACTATATTGATGGTATGTGACAACATAGGGCTCTCTAAGACACTCTGTCTAGGGAATCTATGATGCCAATTGTTGAAGAGAGATTCTGACCGTGTTAGACTGAGTTAAGGCAGGGAATCCCCAGCAGCTGGAGAACTCTCTGTTCCTGTTTTGCTATTATTGGGACTAGTGGTCCAGGGCAGTCTTACTCCTTGGGAACAAAGCAGATTATAAGGAATACCACCTTGTTTCTGTAGCCAAATTCATTATTATATCAGGAAAGAAGAGTTTGTAAAAGTGATCATGAGGGGGAGTGTCAGCCCCAGCATCAAAGGTAAAAAAGTAGGTTTCATTGTTAAAGTAACAAGATATCCTGGTTCTTAGGGGGCCCTCTAACCCATTTTTTTTTATGACCTCATACCTGGCAGTTTTCTTCAGACAGAGGTCTGATCCATAACCAGCAGATTTAGGGGTGGAGACACAGAAAGCCATGCTAGTGAACTTCTCATTCCACTCTGGGATGATCTTGCCCACAACACTGGAAGCTCCAGTAGATATAAGGATGATGTTCTGGGCATCTTCATACTGTTATGCCAGTTTCCCAGATTGGCCATCCACAGTCTGTCAGTGATGGTATAGACTGTTATCCCCTTACAATGTCAAAGTCATCCTGGATGACTTTTGTTCAGGAGGCAATGCAGTTGGTGGTGCAGGAAGCTTTGATGATAAGCTTGAGAAAGTTGTCATAATTCTCATGGTTCTGCTATGGAAGCTGGGTTGAGGATGGGAGCATCACAAGTATGGAAGCATCAGTAGAAGGCTTAGAGATGATGACCCTTTTGGTTCTAGCCTTCAAGTGAGCCCCAGGCCTAATAAACTCCACAACATATTCAGCACTGGCACCATTTCATATAATTTTGGTGGCATCTTGCTTCTGGAAGATTAAGATGGCCTTCTTATTGGTGACAGGCTTCTTGTTCTCAGCCTTGATTATGCCACTGAAGTTGCCATGTGTGAAATCATACTGGGACATGTTAGATCATGTAGTTCATGCTCTAAAGGAGATGATGATGATAATTTCCTATTTGTTGAAGTTAAAAAAAGCCCTGGCATACCTGTAATTAATATGGACAAATTTGACCTTAGCCATCACATCTCAGGGATGTGACTGACACTGTACACAACATATGGCTGTTTGTGGACTAGGGGGAGGCAAAGAACATATCATCTTTTAAATAACTTAAAAATAAGAATAATTTTCTTATCTATTTACTGATACTTATTTATTTTTGGTGCTCTTCATTCCTTTGTGTAGATTCAAGTCTGTAACTGGTATAATTTTTCTGTTCCCAAAAGTTTTCTTTAACATTCCTTCTATAGCTGATCTGCTGGTGGAAAATTTTTTAGAGTACATGTTTAGCTGGAATCTTATTTTACCTTTGGAAGGTATTTATGCTGTGGCCCAGGGTTTTAGCCAGCAGAGAGCTGTAGTTTGGGATGAGAATAGAAGCTGGGGCACTTTAGTAGACCTCCAAGCTTTCAGTGATGGTGGAGTCTGATCATGGCACTAATTCAGCTGAGATCTGCTTCAGTTTAAGGTTTGACAAGAAAAAGAACAGCTGCTCCCAATGGTCTACTAGATAAATAAAAATATTACTAGAAAATGGTAATAGTTTACTTAAAATAGGTCAGCAGGAATTTGTAGTATCATTCAAATATTGAATTTTTTTTTTTCCTAGTAAGAAGTTTAGTAGTGTGAATCAGAGCTTAGTTTTCATTCCTGGAGGAGAGCTGGTCTATGTCTGCTTTTCACTTAGGGCTTTCTGTCCTCTCCAAATCAGTGCTTGATGTTCAGGTTTTTCCTCTTAGAAATGCCCATTTCCTTTTAATGTTTTCTCAGAAGTAGGTAGTCATAGCCATTAATGTTTTTTACCTGGGTACCAGGGTAATTTGTCAGTTGTCTGAAGATTATATTCTATTACTAATTTCATTTTAGATATATGAGGGTAATGGTTTATTTATAAAGAATCTTATAATTTATTATGAAAGAGAAGGAGTTTCCCACCTATGCAAGCCCATGAAATGTTCCACTTGCAGAACCACTCAAACTTTATAATGATAAGTTGATGGCCAGAGCTCATGTTATAAAGGAGTATAGTGAGAGACGATGCCACTTTCCTTCATTCTGTGATAGAAGTTTTGCCTATTATAGTTTGAAACTAATCACCATCAGAGAGGCAGTTGGACAGACCCTGGTAGACCCAGCTCTGTTACATACTGGTTGTAAGACTTTTGACAAGATATTAAAGCTCCTAAACCTCAGCTCCCTTTTCTAACATTAGGAGAACCATAGTATTTAGCTCATAGGATTATTGTGAGTTTAATGAGATAACACATGTAAACCACTGAATACAGTGTATGCCAGATTAAGGTAATAAATGTCAATGATTATTTTAATTAGCTTTAATGTTCAGTGAAGGAAATACATGAAATTAAATAAAATTGAATTATATCCATTGTATGAATATCTCAGAAGCATGGAGGGAATACAGGAGAGATAAACAGTTAAATGGACAAATGCTAATGGTTTTCTAATTTAATGGATCATCCTGCTAACTCTAATATAAACAGAATGTGTATGGTTTTTGAGAACTTTTCCTCTATAAACCAGTACTAATGGTACAATGCAATAGAAAGGCCACTGGGCTTTGTGTCAGTAGACTTTGCTTTATCATGTCTCTATCACATCCTGTTACCTAATTTTTGCACATAATCCTGTTACCCTCTTTGGCCATACATGGTAGATAAACCTCTTCTAAAACCTCTTGACAAAAGTGAGAAAGTTTCTGATGCCTTGTCTGGAGGGACCACTGGTAGCCAAGAATAGATGAGGCTACACTTCAGAAGTAAGTAACTGGATGCCACCTATTATGGACTGAATTAAGTCTCCCCAGAATTCATATACTAAAGTTCTACCCAACCTCCAGTACCACCTGAATATAACTATTTAGAGCTAAGTTCTTTAAAGAAGTAATAAAGGTTAAATGAGGTCATCAGAGTGGGCTCTAATCCAGTATGACTGCTATGTCCTCATAAGAAATGAAGATTAGGGCACAGACACACACAGAGCAAAGACCTTGTGAAGACACTGACAGAAGATAGCTCTTTATAAGCCAAGGAGAAAGGCCTTCAAAAAATACCAACCCTGCTGACACCTTGATCTTGGACTTCTAGCTTCCAGAACTATGTGGAAATAATTTCCTGTTGTTTAAACCACACAGTCTGTGGTACTTTGTGATAGCAGCCCTAGCAAATGAATATACCACCTGTTTGCTCCAAGTCTCCTTGGTAGGGCGTTTCTTCAAGAACTTGGGGACTCTATATGGGTAGTGTCACAAACTTATGAGAAATCATCTTCATCCTTCCCTTAAAAAAATAATTAAATGTTTGCAAAGTGGAAAATAGCTGAACTGAACTCACATTTCAAAGGCTCTAAATTTTCCTTTAAGTGCAGAGGTCTGACAATATGTCACAGATTAAAGTCCATCAAGATACGGCAGTGGGGCTACCTTGTGGCTCTTCTCTGAATCTTGTGAACTATGTTTCCTTTATATAGAAAGTTCCCTCTGAAGGAGAACAAAGTAAAGACAGAGACCCTTCTTTCTGGCTTTCAGAGACTGATGTATGAATATTAGATGTTGCTGTATAGCAAACAAGGAAAGTGAGTGTGCCCTCAAGACAAATGTACTGGGGAAGACCTCATGTTCTGAATGTTAAATTGCCAGTTGGTTCTTCTGCTGCCAAAAACAGCAGGTTCATTGCAAAATGTGGTTTGATTGTAATAGCATTTTAAGTTAACACCCAGTTATTTGTTTGCTGTTGCTGCCATGAAAAATTACCACAAATTTTGCAGCTTAAAACAACACTTATTCATTATATCTTAGTCTATGAAGTCAGAATCTGAGATCAGCATGGCTCAGCAAAGTTGTCTCAGCTCAACATCTTACAAAGGCTGAAATCAAGGTATCAGCTAGCCTGGGTTCTTACCTAAAGGTTCTGGAAAGAATGTTCTTTCAAGTTCTTTGTGGTGTTCACAATCCAGGTTCTTGTAGTTGTGGGACTATCCCTGTTTCCTTGACACAGCCTCCTTCATTTTTAAGCCAACAATAGTGGCTCAAGTCCTATTTATGAGCTAAAGAAAGACCTCTGATTTTAAGGGTGCATATGATTAGATTAAGTCCACCTGAATAATCTCCCTCTTTTAAAGTCAGCTGATTAGTAACCTTAATTACATCTTCAAAAAAAGAAAAACATGATCTATTATGTTATGTGTATAATCTAATATATTACTGGGAATAATGAACAAGTTATTGCAGAGACCAAAATTGTATCATACATCACATAAATGATACCCTTTTAGTTTACCTAAGTGAACTTTTATTTCATTTTGGAGTAGTTATACACACATAGGTAACATTTAAATAATGACATTTGATTTCCAGGGATGTACTTGTCTTTGTGTTTTTATTTTTTACAATAAATTCTTTATTTTTCTCTCTGTCTTACAAATCCAGGTCCAATTCAGTTTTTGTCTACAGTTGGACAACTTCACGGTTATCTCTGGGCTAGTCTAGTAATTTGGGCTTGGTCATGAAATACCCGTCTTTAAAGAATTTCAAATATGAATACAGGTAAAGACAATACAATAATCCTTATTAGAAAAACCTTTGTGTCAGTGGTTCTCAAACTTTAGGATACATCAGAATCAACTGGAGAACTTGTTAAAAGCATGGATTGCTGGGCTGCATTCCTGAGTTTCTGATTCAGTATCTATGAGATGGAGCCATTTTTAACAAATTCCTAATGATGTTATTACTACCAGTCTAAGGGCCACACTTTGGAAACCACTTCCTTAGTTTGCTTTATTTCTATTTATCCTACTTATAAAAATCATAAATTTGGGGTACCTGGGTGGCTCAGAGGGTTAAGCCGCTGCCTTCAGCTCAGGTCATGATTCCAGAGCCCTGGGATCGAGTCCCGCATCGGGCTCTCTGCTCAATGGGGTGCCTGCTTTCCTCTTTCTCTCTCTGCCTGCCTCTTTGTCTACTTTTGATCTCTGTCTGTCAAATAAACAAATAAAATCTTTTAAAAAATCATAAATTTGGTGCTTCATGTCTTTGAGGATGCCTGTATTTAATTTACTATAATTACTGTATTTATTTTACACTTACCTCATCAAATGCTGTGCATAGAGTAGAAACCTGGGGAAAAAATGTAACATGGAAAGAAGGGTACCTGGTCATTAATGCTATTTAGGGTATTTTTCCTTATATATGTCATGTGATGATGAGTTTGTTTTTAATCTGTTATTTATTTTCTTGCTTCATCTAAATATGGCTCTATAAATAACAAGCATAAAACAATTAGAGGGTCTGATACCAAGGAACATTTAAGGAAGAAAGTGAATTGTTAGCATTCAAATGTTTCCATGGGAAGTGTGTCCAGAAAAATTTTTTTTTGAATCTTGATTTAAATTTCATTCCTCAACTACTGAACCAATACTCAAAGGAAATATTTACTATAACATTCTCTCAAACTAAAGTTCTTTTGTCAGTGATATAGTTGTCCACATTGAGTAGGGTCACATTTATTCTAAAAAGGTTTTATGGGGGAGAGTTTGCCATAAGATGTTTCATGATGAAAGTGGAGAATCTTCAGCAAATTAGGATACCAATTTTTGCAGATGATAGCTGTTTTTTTCACATTACAAAATTCCAGTGAATGGTAATTATCACTAATTCTGATGAAGATAATATTGATGAAGTGTTTACCATAAAATTGGTTCTCTTAATATATAGTATACTCCCATATAAGAGTAAATGTCAAAATTTGAATCTGTAAATGGAAACAATTAAAATCTATTCTCTGTCCAGTTTGGTGAAGGTGAGGAATGTGCGAGGGCCCTGTAATACGCTAGACACGGACTTTGGAGGACCAGAAGCACAGAAGCAAATGGAAGGGTAGAAGGGGAGAATTCTGACAAAAGAAGGGGGGAAAAGATGATAAAGTCAGTGAAAAGGATTAATTTCCCCTTGCCCAAAGATGTCGTAGTGGATTTCTAATTCTCTTCTCCGACCTATTTCTTCAATATTGCTTTAGCCAATCTGTTCGAACCCTAGTTAGGAAAAGCAGGGATATATATTTGACAAAACCTCTAATATGCCACCTAGAGTTCTTTGAAATCCAGGAAATTTGACTCTGAGAAAATTCTCTACCCTTCCTCTGAGCATGTCTGCTTAGAAGGAAGCAGCACAAAAGGTCATGGGAAAAGGCAAATGGGTTTCATACATCAAGATTGCTAAGGAATTTCTAGTGTCTACATGCAATTTTAATACTTAATTTTTATGTATGTTTTAATAAACTGAAAATGATTTATAATACGAGCTTGTAGCAACAGTAGATCTGGGAGCAATGTTAAAAATTAATCTGTAGCCCAGCCATAGGGTAGATCATTTTTATATAATAGTGACAATGAATTGTCAAGCAGATGAACAAAACCTTGGGTTTACCTCACATCCTACTGATTTGTAAATTCTGGAATAATAACCATAGGAATGTTCCCTTACGTCAGCAAATGTATTGGGTTTTTTTTTTTGGTCAAGGATACTTCTTTGGGAGCTTAGAAGTTTTAAGCAACTCCAAAAGTCACAGAGAGTCTTGCCATCCAGGAAGCCAGAGACAAATCCCTGCTAAGTGCTGCTGTTCATTTTCTTTATCCAAGTTAAAAATTGCTACTATGGATCTTGGAACTAGATAACAGTCATATGCCAAATTTTACCAATAAGTGACCGATCTATGAATGAGAGTGAATTTATATGTGTAGAAATATCTTTCTAATCAAAGTGTAGCAACAGCATAAGGATCTGTGAGGTGAAATAGAAGAGCGCAGAATAGGTATTAAAGTCCTGCCTGATCAATTTGGGATTAATTTGTTTGTTTTATATATGATATAGCACAATTCCTAGTTACATCAGAGGCCTATTCCAGTTTGAAGGTTGTTATGTTTGGGGAGAAGCTGACTTAGCTTCTAAGAGATGTGGTAAAAGAAAGGGAAGAATGAAAGGAGGAAATAAATATGCTATGGCCTTGTGGAATATTCTGGAGAAGATGAGCAATGCTCTTGTTCACCAGCTTCATGAAATACAAAAGCTGGTACTAACACAGTAGAAATACTAGTTTAAAGTGCATGAGATTAGCCAGGTACTGGGCTAGATGTTTACATTTGATTCTAATATCAAGTAATTTGGGGACTCTGAAGCTCAGAGTGGCAGAAAGATTGTGAATGGATTGCAAATATGGTGTATTGGCTTCACAACCCAATCTACATACTTGAGGTGCTGCTGAAATCTGATTGGAATAGTGACCAATGACCTGGATGACTTTTGCAAAAGTCATAGTATTCTTATATGTAAAACAATAGATCATCTCTAAACCTTGTTCAAAAAGGCCTAAAAACATGATTGCATTCCCAGGAAATTAAAAGGATTTCACAAGGGCATTGGAAAAATTTCCTCCACCATTTTCAGGTCTAGAAGTACTTTCCCTGACTTTGTAAAAGCACTCATTCATTTAACTTCAGTTTATGTAAAGACCTTTGGGTCTAAATAGATGAGACATATTAACAAGGTATTATTTTTTTAATTTATTTTGAAAATAATATAACAATAGAAAAATTGGCAGGAGTAATAAATTTCTTGATTTTACTCATCCTAGTTGGCTTATTTATTTTCATTTCCCAGGGGTGTAAGGAGCATTGAGCACGATCCTAATGAAAATCCTGTCACAAATGTCACAGTAACTACCTACACTGAAGTCTCCACTCCAATTATAAGTCTCTAACTGATTTGGGCCCTGCCCACCTCTCCAGTTCATCTCCTGCCTCTCAGATTGAGCCACACTGGCCCTCTTGCTTTGAATACTCCAGGCTCCACTGCCCCAGGACCTCCCTGTTCTCTTTGCCTGTAATGTTCTTCCCATGGAAACTTTCATGGCTTATTCTTTCACTTTATTCAGATACAGACACAAAAGTTTTCTTACTATAGTGGAGTTGTTTGACCATACCAGCTAAAAGAGTGTGTTATATCCACCCCCAATGGCTTTTCTGTCCTTTTGCTCTGCTCTTTCTTCACAGCACTTACTTTTATACTGTATTACACATTTTTTCCTCCTCCTCCCCAACAAACCCCAGACTATAAGCTTCAAGAGGGCAAGGAACATGCTTATCTTATTTTATCAGTGCACTCTAGACCCCAGGACAATCCTGAACAAGCAGTGGCCAATAAATATTGTATATGCTGAACGATTCAACTGAATGGTTGTAACTAATTTTTGTTTAATAACATTTGAGCTGAATAAAAATAAAGCTTTTCATGGGAATGAAAACCCAAGCAAAGGGCTAATCAGATTAATTTTCCCCCCCACTGTCTTTAACTTAAGTAGCCGGCAGAAAAATCTTGGGATCGGGCAACCCGGAGAAGCTGGCATCAATTTAATTACAGAGGAGCCATTTTAAATAGCTGAGTCATTTTGACCCAGTGTTAATGAGGGAAAACTGACATCGCAGCTGGGGCTCCTCTCCTGGTTGTGCTGCTGCTGCCCTGCAAATGTGGTGGGAGCACGTTCCACTGCACCCAGGCTGCCATGCGACAGCAGGTGGTGCCACTTGTTTGGGCAAGCAGGGCATCTCCTGCGGGAAGGTCAGCCACACGGTACCATTATTATGAAAATGTGTAGGAGCCTGTTCTTCTACAGCAGGTCTTTGAGAGGAGAAATGTGTGAGGATCTCAGAGTCAGGAATTTGGGATAAAGCCTGCTTCCTAGGATGTCAGTGCATAGAGTCACTAAATTTATGAGTGATAAAAAAGAGTAAGAGGAGAAAGGCGAGGGAAAGGCCAGGTAACATATGTTCTGTCCCATTATTAACTTATTATCCCTGCATGCTCACATACCTCTGGAGAGGGGGGCTCTTGGGATGCTTCGGCGAGCCTTAGATGCACTCCTAGCATACAGGTTTACTCTCACAATTTTAGAGTGTACTGTGGAAAAAAAATGTTCATTTCTATTAATGACATTTATTTCACAATAGAGTATTTAGCCTATGTTATCGAATGCCTAGTATATGAGAATCTGTGTACTAGAAACTGAGGCCACAAATCATCAGAAAGCACGATTCCTCTTGACAAGGTAAGGTCACGTGAATGATGTTATAAATACCATGTAAGAGATAGGAACAGGATGGTATGGTGTCCCCAAGGAAAGTGTGTCAATGACTGGGGGAATTAGGGAAGGCCTCCGTTAGAAGGTGATACTTGAATATGAAAAATGAGCAAGAATTTTTTCAGTCAGAAATGTCAGGGAAAGGGCATGCTGTGTGGAGAAGGCAGCATGGATCAAAAACAATGAATTAGATTTTGTAAAGGCAAGAATTTTGGTTTGGCTGGAGCATAGGGTATGTGTGTGTGTGTGTGTGTGTGTGTGTGTGTGTGTGTGTTTGTGTGTGTGTGTGTTTGTGTGTGTGTGTGTCCATCCATCCATTTGAGTGGGTTTATCTGCCAGGTTTGTTCATGAAAACCTCAGCACACTTTATACTGCTGGTTTCAAATGTTTGTTTAGGGACTTAGAAGCTTAAACTCATTGGAAGGCTTTGGGGAGATAAAGACTATTTTAGTATGGGATGAGCCCACTCAGAAGGCACTTCAAATCTCATGACCACCCAAGCATCAGCTTGCAATATCAGAAATAATGCTCTCTTTTTCTCTTTACCTTTCCAATTATGGGTGATACCTATCAATGGTAGATTCTAACTCAGAATCACATGGGAGAAGAATATTCTCAGCATCATCTTTGTTCTTAGCTCCTTCAAACCTTCGTGAGGATATAGTGATGATGAATAAATGGGAGAGAAGAAAGTTCACTGAGAGGTAAAGTTGGCAAGAGTCTTACTATAAGACTTACGTGATAAAATATGTGCTTGTACTTCATCTTAGAATCATTGGGGAAATTGGTGAATATCCTAACAGGGAATGAAATGATTAACTAAATTTTAGAAAAAATAATCTATTACTTTTATTGCCAGAAAACTTAATTTATAAATTCAAAGAGGAAAATATAAGGGGTAAAACAAAAACATAACATTTTGGTAATTTTTGTGAAATATGGATTAAAGGAAAAAGAGATAAGAGGCAGAGAGGCCCATTGCTTCCTAAGTTCTTACTTTCCCTTAATAGCCAAATTTTGGTTCTGGGAACATTAATACATCACCAGTATGCTTATGGAAAGAAGAGCACTCTGATAGTTTCCCCTTTCATACTTTTTCAATCCTATTCACCAAACTAGAAACAGAAGTTTATCTCTGCGAAGGTCACCCATGACGAATGCTGGCTGTCTACTAGAAATCTGCATTGCCCTTCCATAGTGTAGAAGTTGCTGTGAAGGAGCTGCTTAACCATGGACTATCCTTCCCAACTCCTTCCCAGTTTACATGGGACAATATGACTGAATTTCTGTTCAATGGAATGTGGGTAAAAGTGAAGTATATCACTTCCAGAATGGGTGCATAAAATCCTTCCACACCATCCGGTGAACTGTTATCTCATCTGCTAGTTGGATGAAACATTGCCAGAATATCTTGGAAACCACATAATAAAAAAAGGTAGAGTCTCCCATGAATTTAGGTCTTAGAACCACCTTAACCCCATTCCAACCGCTGCCACCACCACCAGCTGAACCAGGTGAGAAGATGACAAATATTTCTGTTTTATTAAACCACTGAAATTGTGGAGCTTTTCTGTCACCATAGTTAGTAATACTTTTCTTTTTGCTACTCTGTGGCAATAAGTACCATCCCTTTTGTACTTGATGCTGGTAGCCATTGAAATGAAAATGTCTTTGGGGATTATCAAAAGTGAAGATAAAAAAAACTCAGGATGGTCTGAATATAAGAATTTTGGAGTCATTAGCACATAGGTAGGAGGTAAAATCTTGGGCAGGGGTAGGATGTTTCAGGGAAAATGGGTAGAATGAGAAAGGAAGGCCAATGCAGGAATCTTTAGGAGAAAAGCAGTAAGGGTACAGGCAGAGAAAAGTGGAAGCAAGAAGTGTGGTAAACTACACTCCTTCCTAGAATTTATGAGAACTCAAAGGAAGGAAGACTATGTCAAAACCTGAGTATAAACAATATTTAACTGGAATATAGAGAGCAAAAGTAAAATTGCTGTGCAGTTAGGAATGAAAAATGTGGTGAAGGTAGAAACAAATTACAGCTGATTCTAGAATTTTATCAGAAAGCATGTTCACATGCTTTCGAGGTCAGCAAAATTAGTTCATTCTTTTTTTAAATATGTATTATATGTATTTTTAATTTTTTAAAATTGTAATTTTAGTACAGTTAACATAGTATTATATTACTTTCATGTGTATGATATAGTTATTCAGCAATTCTATACATTACTCAGTACTTATCATGGCAAGAGTACTCTTAATCTCCTTAATCTTTTTCACCCATCCCCCACCCCACTCATCTTTCCCCTGGTAGCCACCAGTTTGTTCTCTATAGCTAAGAGTCTGTTTCTTGGTTTGTCTTTACCTCTCTCTTTTTTTCCTTGCCTGTTTCTTAAATTCTACATTTGAGTGAAATCATGTGGTATTTGTTTTTCTGTGACTGATTTCATTTAGCATTATAATCTCTAGCTCCATCAGGGTTGCAAATGGCAAGATTTTATTCTTTTTTATGGCTAAATAATACTCCATTGTGTATCTATATCTATTCTTATTCACATGTTGTTTATCCATTCATGAATTGAGGGAAACAGGCTTCCATATTTTTGCTATTATAAGTAATGCTGCAGTAAACATAGGGGTATATATACTTTTTGAATTAGTATTTTATATTCTTTGTATAAATTATCAATAGTGTAATTACTGGAACATATGATAGTACTATTTTTAATTTTGGGGGGGACACTTCATACTGTTTCCACAGTGACTATACCAGTTTGCATTCCCACCAACAGTGCACAAGGATTCCCTTTTCTCCATGTCCTCACCAATACTTGTTGTTTATTGTGTTTTTTATTTTATCCATTCTGACAGGTGTGAAGTGACATCTCATTGTGGTTTTGATGTACATTTCCCTGGTGATGAGTGATGTTGAACATCTTTTCATGTGTGTTGGTCATCTGTATGTCTTCTTTGGAGAAATATCTTGTCTTCTGGCCATTTCTTAACTGATGATTTGATTTTTAGGTGTTGAGTTGAATAGTTCTTTATATATTTTGGATACTGATCCTTTATTGGATATATACATTCTCCCACTCAGTAAGTTGTCTTTTAGTTTTATTGATTATTTCCTTTGCTGTACAGAAGCCTTTTATTTCAATGTAGTCCCAATAGTTTATTTTTACTTTATTCCCCCTTGTCTCAGGAGATATATATAGAAAAATGTTGCTATGGCCAATGTCAGAGAACTTACTGCTTGGAATTGTTTGTCTTCTAGGATTTTTATGGTTTCTTATCTCACATTTAGGTTCTTATTCCATTTTGAGTTTATTTTTGTATATGACGTAAAAAAGTGGTTCAGTGTCATTCTTTTGCATATAGCTGTCCAATTGACTTAACACCATTTGTTGAAGAGACTATCTTTTTTACCTTTGCATATTCTTGCCTCTTTTGTTGTAGATTAATTGACCATACAATATTGGGCCTGTTCCTGGGTTTTCTGTTCTATTCTATTCATATGTGTCTGTTTTTGTGTTAGTACCATATTGTTTTGTTTTGTTTTTCTTTTTTTTAAATTTTATTTATTTATTTGACAGAGAGAGAGATCACAAGTAGGCAGAGAGGCAGGCAGAGAAAGAGGAGGAAGCAGGCTCCCCACTGAGCAGAGAGCCCGATGCGGGGCTCGATCCCAGGACCCCGAGATCACGACCCGAGCCGAAGCAGAGGCCCAACCCACTGAGCCACCCAGGCGCCCCAGTACCATATTGTTTTGATTATTACAGTTTTGTAATATAACTTGAAATCTGGAATTGTTACACCTCAGCTTAGTTCTTCTAAGCTTGCTTTATCTATTTGGAGTCTTTAGTGGTTCCATCCAAATTTTAGGAATGTTTGTTCCAGTTCTGTGAAAATGCTGTTGGTATTTTGATAAGAATTGCATTAAATCTATAGCTTACTTTGTGTTATACGGGCATTTCAATGATATTGGTTCTTCTAATTGGTTCTTCCATGAGCATGAAATATCTTTCTGTTTGTGTTTTCTTCAATTTTTTTTTTATCAACATTTTATAGTTTTCAGAGTATAGGTCTTTTACCTCTTTGGTTGTGTCTGTTCTTTGGTATTTTATTATTTTTGGTCTAATTGTAAATGGGATTGTCTTTTCAATTTCTCTTTCTTGAACAGATGCGTTTTAAATATGAGGATGAGTGAAATAGGCTTGTAAGCTGAAAAGGAAGGGCCAATGAGAGGGGATTTTTTGATGATAATAAAGGATGTGGATGTTCAAAAGGCATTGGAGGACACAATAGAATAGTAAACCCACGAGGAGAAGGGCTTTGTCTTGTTTAACACTGTATCCCCAGGCTTAGACTATCCGGCACTAGAAGGCAGTCAAAAAGCATTTATTGAAGGAACATAAAGAGAGGAAGAAGGGAAGGGTGGGAAAGATGAAATCAAGAATACAGATAAAGGTGTTATCTTTAGAAGAAAGGCAAGGCATATACAGAAGGGAATGAGGGAAATCTGGGGAACATGCAGATAATATAGGAGGTGGAGTATGTGACTGATGATTGCTATTTTCTCTGTGAGGTAGGAGGCTATGCCATCTGTTAAAACATGAGTGGGTGAGTCCAGTTGACTGATTTAAAGTAGAATGGTAAAGGTTTATAACAGCTACTGGCATGAATAAATACAGTTATTTACCTGAGTTGAAAATATTAGACAGTCCTAACAACACACAAATTGTGAGCGTTAATTCATTTATAGGAGATTGTTTAAGCACACGTTTATAGACTATAAACCACAGGACAACTGGATACATTTAATCTTTGATAAGATTTGATTTTAGGCTTAAAACCTGAAAATAAATTTGCTTGCATATTATCTAGAAGGAAATTGTATATTATACAATCTCGGACTCTGTGGTGGTCATTATGAAGTTTAGGGTCTGTCTTATTATGATATTATTAGGTGTAGCCTTGTGCAATGATTGCTTTATCATTTTGGGTAAAATTATAGAAAAAATAAATTATCCTTAATTCTTTGAGCAAACAAGTCCTAATGTCTTTTATGAAGAAAACATAAGTAAATAAATTCTATGTGAGTACTTAAATTTTATAGACTGACACTGGCTCTGAATATGTGGATTTCACAATATTGAACATCATGAAGACTTTTATGGCAGTAAAGAGCTTTTATTATTTTAATATACTATCAGGGCATATGCTTTTGGTATACTTTTAATATACTATCAGGGCATATAATTTTAATATACTATCAGGGCATATACTTTTTGATTACCCTTATATATACTGATCTGTATAAAGTTGGACATTCCTTCACTCCCTCATTCAAGGAATTTTTAGTAAACACTTTCAGAGCACTGGGGACATAGTGAAGACCAGAATGACTTGGTTTTTCTGAAGTCATGGAGATGAATACATGAATATTTTCATCAGCTTCAACATGAACTCTTCTCAGATTTTCCCCATAAACAACAGACTCCTACCTCTTCATAATTTATTGAGTCCAGGTTGAAATGGGCTCACTGGTTATGTATGTGCCCATGTCTCATTTTGTTGTGATCGTATGTGAAAAGCAGGGATGTGAGCAAGTCCCAATTTTATTTGGATGGAATATTCTACTAATGTCAATATTAAAGGCTTCATGTTGCGTGATAGACTGTGAGAAGTGGACAATGGAACCTATGTTTGGAGGGCCAGTAGTAACATTTTAAAAGAGGAGGGAAACATAATTGACTAATTTAATGATCTGCAGTGCATATACACTTTTGGGCTGCTGCCCATTAGGCTGGGGAAGTTCAGAGGTAAGACAGTATCACTATCTGTGGAAGTCCCTTTGACTAGCATTGTATTATGATTTTTTGGTGCGTTCTCTCTGAGGACAGAAGATACTCCAGGAAGATAAATTATTAATCTTATCTTGAAGCATATACTTCCCCCCACACCCAATATGGAATGGCTCTGGAACTTAATGCTTCAGCTGAGAGTTGAAAGTTTGAATTTGTAATTTTGTATTTTTATTAGAGAGTTATGAGTTGAGATTAAGAAATCTTTATTTTACACTTAGTATGTGATGATCAATATTTCCTACTATAAACAGCCATGTTTACCAATATAATTTAATTTTATAATGATTACTTTTTGTCACTGAACTGTGTATATAAATAAAAAACCCATTATAGGTTAAAAGATTCTTTCATATCTATAAATAAAGAAATCCATTTTTGGTAAATGCTATAAATTACTAATTTGGGTTTTTTTATAATTTTATTTTATTTTATTTTTCAGTGTTCTAAGATTCATTGTTTATGCATCACACCAGTGCTCCATGCAATATGTGCCCTCCTTAATGTCCACCACCAGGCAGGCTCACCCAACCCCCCAACCCCCTCCCCTCCCAAATCTTCAGTTTGTTTCTCAGAGTCCACAGTCTCTCATGGTTTGTCTCCCCCTCTGATATCCCCTAACTCTCTTATCCTCTCCATCTCCAAATTACTATTTTTAAATAATAATGTGGTTAAAAAACACATAACATGAGATCACCCTCTTCACAGAATTTTAAGTATAATACAATGCTGTTCATATTGTATTGCTAATGATAAGCACAATGTGATATGGTAGATCTCTAGAACTTTTCCATCCTGCATGACTCAAACTCTAAACACATTGAGCAGCAATTTCTCCTGCCATCAGCACCTGGCAGCCACCATTCTACTTTCTGTTTCTAAGAATTTGGTTATTTTACTCATGTATAAGTGACTCCACTGCATATACATGGAATCATGTATTATTTGCCTTCTGTGACTGGCTTATTTCACTTAGAATAATGTCCTTAAGATTCATCCACATTGTTGCAAGTGACAGGATTTCTTTCTGTCTTTGTGGCTCAGTAATGCTCCATTTTATATGTATACCACATTTTAAAAATTTAATCTGGCAATGTATATTTAGGTTACGTTTACCTCTTGGCTATTATGAATACTATTGCAATAAACCCAGGAGTGCAAATATCTCTTCAGATTACTTATTTTGGTTAAATATCCAGTGGTGGGATTATTGGAATCATATGGTAGTTCTATTTTTAATCTTTTGCTTAAATATCCGGTGGTGGGATTATTGGAATCATATGGCAGTTCTATTTTTAATCTTTTGAGGAATGTTCACAGTATTTTCCATAGCAGCTTACAATTTTACATATTCCCACCACTAATGCATAAGGGTCAAGATTTCTCCATATCCTTACAGCAATGTGTGTGTGTGTGTGTGTGTGTGTGTGTGTGTGTGTATCTCCTTTGGAGAAATGTCTATTCAAGTTCTCTGCTCAGGTTATTTTATTGATTGAATGGCTGATTTCTGTTGAATTGTAGGGATTCTTTGTGTTCTTTGGATAGTGACTTCTTATCAGACATATGGTCTGAAAATACATTCTTCTATTTTAAAGGTTGTCTTTTTCACTCTCTTGATTATTTTCTTTGCTGTGAAGAAGCTTTTTAGCCTGATGTAGTCCCATTTATTTTTGTTTTTATTGTTTATGCTTTGGTTGTCATATTCATAAAATCATGCTAAGATCAATGTCATGAAAATGACATTCACATTTTTTAAGGAGTTATATTGTTTTAAGATAGGTTTATGTTTAAGTCTTTGATCCATTTGGAGTTGATTTTTGTGTAGTATAAGGTAAAAGTTCCATTGGTCCATGTGTTTATTTTTTGCTGGTAGCATACTTTTTTATTTACTATTGCTTTGTAGTGTAGTTTGAAATCAAAAGGGCGATGCCTCCAGCTTTCTTCTTCTTCAGGGTTTCTTTAGCTGTTCAAAGTGTAGTTCCATAAAAATTTTAGAATTTCTTCTATATCTGTGAAAAATACCTTTGGAATTTTGGTAAGAATTGCATTGAATCTAGAGATAATTTTGGATAGTATGGGCATTCTAACATTAAGTCTTTGAATCCATGAACGTGGTGTATCTTTCCATTTGTTTGTGTGTTTCAACAAAGTATTACAGTTTTCATTGTAGAGATCTTTCATTTCCTTGGTTAAATTCATTCCTAAATATTTACTGGTTTTGATGCTATTATGTATAGGATAGCTTTCTTTGTTTCTTTTTAGATGTTGGTGTATAGAAATGCCACTGATTTCTGTATGTTGATTTTATATCCTGCAATTTTAATGAATTTCTTCATCAGTTCCAACAGTTTTTTTGCTTGAGTTCTTAGGATTTTCTCTATATAAGATGATATCTACAAATAACAACTGTTTTATGATGCCTTTTATTTTTTTGCCTTGCCTAATTGCCTATAGCTAAGATTTCCAGGACCATGTTGAGTATTAGTGGTGAGAGTGGACACCCTTGTCTTGTTCCTGATCTTAGAGGCAAGCTCTCCATTTTCCACCATTGTTTATGATATTTGATTTGGGTTTGTTGTATATGGCCTTTATTATGTTGAGGTATATTCCTTCTATATTCAATTTTTCAGGTATAGTTTTTTTTTTAAGTTTGTCATTTAACCTTTATGCCAGAATTAAAAGTGATTTACACACCATCATTGCAGTATTACAGTATTCTCTATTTGTCCATATATTTATACTTGCCAGCAGTTTTTCTATGTTTGTATTCCTGTTTAATGCCCTCTTATTTCAATTTGAAAGACTTTCTTTAGCATTCTTGTAAGGCAGGTCCAGTGGTGATAAACTTCTTCAGATTTTGTTTGTCTGAGAATGTCTTTATCTCTCCTTCAGTTTTAAAGAATAGCTTTGTAAGACATAATGTTCTTGTTGGGTTAATTTTCATTGAGCTCTTTGTATATTTCATACCATTTTCTCCCTAGCTTACAGAACTTCTGCTTGGAAATTCACTTATAATCTTTTGGTTCTACTTGCAATTCTGTTGTGTGTATGTGTTGGATGGGGAGTCAAGGAGTTCTGACAGAACACCAAGTAGTTCTCTAGACACTAACAGTCTAGAATTCAACTCAGTTTTGACATTATCTATCTGAAGAAGGCATCAGATACTACAGGTTAAAGTTCAGACCTACTACACCCTCCCCACCCCAACTTCAGATGCCAGTCACAAGTCTAGATTATTACTTATGCTTTTGACAAACCAACTATAGATTTGAGGGTTCTAGTGACCCCCTTCTTGGGTTATGCCAGTTGTAATCCAGGTTGTTACTTGTCTTTCTGACTGACTGGCTATAAATCAGAGGTTCCCCAACCTCCTCCTCAGGTTCAGTTAGTTTGATAGAGCAGCTCACAGAACTGAGAGAAGCATTTTACTTGTTAGATCACTGATTTATAATAAAAGAATATAACTCAAGATTAGTCAAATGGAAGAGATGCATAATGCAAAGTATGGGGAAAGGGCATTTAGGTGTGCCCCTCTCCTCAAATCTCCTTATGTTCAACAATCTGGAAGCTCTCTGAACCCCATTATTGGGGGGTTTTGTGGAGGCTTCATTATAAAGCATGATTGATTAACTCATTGGCCATTGTTGATAGACTGAACCTCTATTTCTCTCCTCTCCCTGGAGTTTGGGGAGTAGAGCTGAAAGTTCCAGCCCTCTAATCACATGATTGACTTCCACTGGCAACCAACCCATCTTCAGGGATCCAAATTTACATCATTAACACAACAAAAGATGCCTCTAGGATTTTCATCACTTGGGACATTTCAAGAATTTTAAGAGCTCTGTGCCAGAAATGGGGACAAACCCAAACATATATTTCTTATTAATTACAGTATCACAAGTCTTGTGGGAGTTCTTTTGTACATGATGAGTCTCTTTGCTGCTTTCAAAATTCCTTCTTAGTCTTTGACTATTGACAATTTGATTAAAAATACACATTTGGTTGGATTTCTTTGGATTCCTTCTAGTTGGGGTCACTTGGGCTTTTTGGATCTTGATGTCTTTTCCCTTTTATATTTAGGGTGTTTTCAATCATTATTTGTTTAAATTGCTTTCTACCATTTCTGTCTTATTCTGGAACTCCCAAAATGGGTATAATTGGTCTCTTTGATAGTATTATTATATATCTCATAGATGGTTGGATAATTTCAAATGACCAATCTTCAGGTGTGCTTATACTTTTATCTGATTGATGAAATCTGATGTTGAACCCTCCAGTAAAATTTTAAGTGCAGTCATTCAGTTCTTCAGCTTTAAGATTTTTGTTTGGTACTTTCAAAATATTTTCTGTCCATGTTTATACTCTTATTCATTCACTCATTGTTTTCTTGAGCTCATCAAGCTTCTTTATGATGCTTATTTTGATGCTTATTTTGAATTCCTATTCAGTTAATTCATGTAACTCTGTTTCTATAGGTTTGTTTTCTGAAGATTGCTTTTGTTCTTTTGATTGGGCCATGTTTCCTTCTTTCTTCATATGTTTTGTAACTTTTTATTGGGATTTTTGTGTTTGAAAAAGCATCCACCAATCCCCGTCTTTAAAGGCTGACTTTGTACTATGAAGGACCTTCACCAATCAGTCCAGCTAGGAATTCTAAAGGCCTCTGAAACCTTTTTGGCAGACAGTACAACTTCTCTGGGCCTATGTGCATAGTTTCTCAAATGCTAGTTTCTATTTCAGGAGCTTGTAATCTTTTGCTCCCTTTAATATCTGTCTGTGGAACTCAGTTCTCTAGTTCTACAGAAGCAAGCTGCCCAGCTTTCCCTTGTTCTCAGTGGCCACTAGGCATCCACGGTATACCAGCTCCCTGTTAGTACCTGAGTTAGATACCAGTCCCCAGACAGCCCACTGAAAAGCCAGAATGCTGGACACTCTACTCTCTTCCTGCCCTCCTGATGGAGTAGCATCAAGTTGTATACCTCCTTTTGAACATGCTGAATTATACCAACCATAGCAAGCCTCCTATCTTTTTCCTATCTTCTGAGCAATCACTGGACATACAAACTATGTTGGTTCTCTCAGTGCTCCAAATGAAGTAAAACAGAAACCACTCCCTTGGGCAGCCTTTTAAGGAGCTGGAATGGCAGATACACATTCCACTCCTCTCCCTCCTTTCTAAGGGAGAATTTTCAGGTTATGCTGTTTCTACCAATGGTGCTGAACTATGGTGACTGCAGCAAGGCACCCACTGCTTTTCTTTGTTTTCAAGCATGCAAAGTATACTAGTTTTGTCAGTTATTTATGTGAGGTGAGACAGAAACCAGTTCCTCAGGTGGCTCTCCAAAAAGCCAGAATATTGAAGGGATGCTCCACTCTTCACTTTCCTCTCTCCTAGTATTGAGTTGTGCTGGCTTGGGATACAGGTTGAAGCAGGTTAAGTGAAATTACTCTCTTACCTATTTAAAAACAGCTGTCTTCAGATTTATTCTTACCTTGGGACTTGAGACTTCTTAATTGGATTCTGGAATTCTCATAAAGGTATATTGGTCCATATGTCATTGTTAAATCAGTGTTTTTGTAAAACCTCTGTAAAACAAGGACTGAGTCATCCTACTAACATTAGTCCTATTACATATTATTTTGAAATATTTCAGTATGTTAAAGCTAATAATTAACTTTAGCCAGATTGCCTATGTCATCAAGTAGCTATCTATCAATCAGACTCTTAACTCTAAAACATGTGGCTAGCCATTGGCATCAAAAGTTCAAGAACCTTCTCTTAGAACAAAAATAATTTATTATTGATTATCAGTTTCTAGCTGTGCAGTCTCTCACTTGATACTGTGAAAGTCTTGTTGGCATTGAAATACAGCTCATAAATAGGAGGTTAGGAGGTAAACACTCTGGGCTCTTCATTTGGAAGCTTTAATCTCACCAGTTTGGATTGACTATTCATTGCCCTGAAGCATCCCTTCCCCAGAAGAAGATGGTTGGAGATTGATATAAAGAAGACATATTCTGGAAAGAGGAATTTTACTTAAGGATGGTGTAGATAAGATTTCAGCAACATATTTCCAAACTCTCTTTAATGTGCAACATGGGATTTTTGCCAGAATTTTAATGGAAAAATTTGATTTTATATCCAGATAATAAGTATAGGAGGGAATTTTAAAGTTAGTTTTTTCTTCTTTCTCCTTTGTTCTGCTTCTAGTAGTCTCTATATTTATTTTCCTTTATATATATTAGTCTACCTTGTTGCCATCTCTTCCTTTGAATGTTTTTATGCATTTTATATTGTCCCTTGTAGACTGTCATGCATGCTCATTGATTCTATTCATTAATTCTAGTTTATCTTACTTCAACGACCAGTGAAGAAGTTCTCCCTTTTTCTCCTTTATCTGACTATCCCTTTTTTCTCTTTGGAATAATTACTTAATACTTACAAGGAATGTCTTGAACGGTAAATCTATAATTCAGACACTGATTTTTAAACAGAATCCAAAGGTTGCATTTGAGGCTGACCCAACTACATATCAGCCATATGCCACTGAAATAACCTATTGTTTATCACTGTTTTACTGTGTTCTTATACAGTTTTATACTGCTTGGGTGTGATCTGGCACTGTTAGCTTATCCACTTCAAAATTAATCAAGCCTGCTGGAAGAGTGTAATTTAGAGAAGTAGCACATGGGTTTGTAAATGCTAACATCTTTAATGTGCTCTGAGGGTGTCTTTTATGTTTTTTTTCTACCCTAGTTTCACCCAAATAAACCGTGAATATGAAAACATGTATCCAAACCCACTCATTTATATGTGGACAAAAATCATTGTATTGTTCAGGTTTCACTGAAATAGCAAGAAAATTAAAACAATAGTTTGTGAATTTCCTTAAAATCAAAGCAAGTCTGTGGCATTTACAAATATTTAAGAATGGTGTGGCATCTAACGTAATGTCTTGATGGTTATTTCCAATATACTTTTCCCTATTTTTTTCATTTTATTGTCAAATAGTTTATTTATTCAGTTCCCTTCTTTCCTTTTTCCCTCTCTGCCTTTCCTTTCTTTCTTCCGTGTTCTCTTCTCTGCTTCAAATACTTATAGAGCATTACCATGTGCCAGAGATTTCATTGATGAATAAGATTCTCATGGAGATGTTTTATAATATACACAAACACTTAGTGAAAAATATATGGTTTTCAGTGGTCATAACTTTTATAAAAGAAAAGTCATAATTACATAATAGAGACAGACAGATGAGGGTAGGGTAACTATTTTCCTATAGAAAACCAAGTAAGACATCTCCAAGGAAGTGATATCTGAGATGTCACTTAACTGACAAGAAATAGCCAACCACAGGAGAACCTGGTCTCACTGTTCTAGACTGATATCAAATAGGAGCTTTTTAGAGTTTAAGGAATACAAAGCAGACCATGAAGAGTGAATGAGGGAGACACTGGAAAGATTAGTTCAGAGATAACCAGGGTTCTGTTCGTGTCAGCTGATAAAGGTTTGAGGAATGGGTTAGATTTTATTCCAGTTGTAAAAGAAACTAGTGAAGAGTTTTAAGTAAGGATATGAGATAGTTTGATTTATATTTTTAAAAGATCACTATGGCTTCCACATAGCTAGTAAGGGAGGTAAAGAATGGAAGCAAGAACTAGGAAACACAACTACCAATATATTAAAATGTTTGTCCTAGAATACAAAGAGAGCCACAGAACTAGAACACTTGTTTCCTGATTCAAAGTACAATCCTTTTTATTGTTTTATTAAATTGAAGGTACACCTATGAGTCATCATCTTTATTTATTTTTCTATCATTTTGTCCTCCAGACACAATATTTCGTCCTACCTTCTCATGTTATTCTAGGAATTATCCAATTATCTTTTAATTTATTCTTTAATGGCTTTACCTCACTAGGTTATAGATGTTTTACTGTTTTTATTAAAGTATCCCTTTTAGTGAGGATAGGCTTAGTGCATGTGCTATATGTTTATTTAAATGTAAAAATATGATTATAGGATAAAACTGAACAGATTAATACCTTCTGTGTTGAGAGAAAACACTGGGAAATAGGACAGTGATGGAAGAAAACGAATTCTTAGTGTTTATGAGTGCTTTTCATAAATGGTTCCTCTTGGTTCTATTTAATTTTCCAGGAGAAAAAGGATTACTTGGTAAAGTAACTCTTGTCTAGAGAGATTAAGGTGTATGTGAGATAATTCATGCACAGTTTTAAAAGGTTGAAGTTTTAGATAAAGAGTGGATACTACGTAACCAGCTTGATGTAAAGTTGAACAGAATAAAACTGTTACAAATCTTCTCATTAATTTTTTTTTCTGTTAACTTGTTTATTCATTAATTTCTCCATTCAGCAAATCTTTATGGAGTAATTTGTGTGTTAAGGGATGGATGCTCTCACATATCTTTGACTTCTGAAGTGCTGATCTTTCTTGGTTTGTCCTTTTCTTATTCCTTGGGATAATGTACTTTCCAGACTTCTTCATGTGTTCCTAGTAATGTAGTTATAGTGTCCTTGAATATTTCTCCCAGACTGAGCATTTCATCATATTTCTTGATCTTGCTTGCACATTATAACTTGGCCCATTTTCTGGAACATGACCTGTCCTGTTTGCTAGTATTTGAGGAATTTTTTCCTGGGTAATTGGCAAGATACATCAAATGTCAACCGTACTGCTAATAATTTTTGTAGTTTCTTTGCTTCTGATTTCTAATGATTGTCTTTTTCTTTTTCCACTGACCAGTTCTCTACTTGAAATCCTGTCTTTCTCCTGAGTAAGAACATTTTATTAGGCCTTGGACCCTAATTCTGTATCTGAGCCAGACTTTTCTGTCTATTCTCTGTACATCACTTACTTTAGACACTTCTGTGTCTTCTTGCTTCACCTCATAAGATGTGACCTTAGGTGGTGGGACATTACCTTCTGCCAAATTATCCAAGAGAGATTCTAAGGTCTTTTCAGACTGTATCACGTTTTCAAAGGAACTCACTATAATCTGTTGTCCCAGTCCTCTACAATACATAAACTGACATCTCTAAGGTCACATATAGCTTTCTGTTTGGTGTATCCAATGGGCATTCATTAGAGGTTGCCATTTGTTTTGATCCTTGATACATTTGTCTTCTCTAACCCAGTTTTTTGTTTTGTTTTGTTTTGTTTTTTTGCTGGTTCTCACATAACTTCTCTGCTTCCTTCATGGTTTCTTCCACATGACGCATCCTTTAAATGTTAGATTTTCTCAGTATTCTATCTTTAAATCATCTATCATTTTAAAGACTCAGTGGGCAATATTGTCCACTCTTATTCAATAGCTATATCCCCCAGCCATAATCCTATGCTTTGGATACATATACCCAACGTTTTGTCAACCATATATCATTACCTTGATCCTAATATTTTGAAAGCTGAATGTGTCATCTTCTCTTCCTAAACTTTCTGTTTAATCATCTTTCTTTTCCACAGTTCCTTTTATCTATCCAGCCATAAATTCTAATAATTTTAATATATAAGTACTTCTTGAAATTTTCTGATCCTTTCACTTTTATCTTCATTACCTCAATTCACAATCACAATCACAAGACAATCACAAGAGTGTCCTTATTGATCTATCTGCCTCTAGTTTTGTCATCTTCAAGCACATCCTTTATAGAACTGCCAGAGAGATCTATTTAAGATGTCAATAACACTACCTCAGGCTGCTACAGAACCTTTTTACAACTTCCCTTTATCTACAGACTAAATTTCAAACTCTTTTGACAGTATATACAATCATCCATGATCTTACATACCCAGTTTCATCTCTTACGATCCACTACCTAAAACTCCGGGCTTACAACATGGAACTACTTGTAGTTTTTTTGCAGGTTTTGCATATTGGTACCTTTTGGTTCTGTGGTCCCATTAACTTCTCCTGCCTGGCTGATTTCCCCCTCTTACCACTCCCCATTACCAGTCATTTACTGTTGATCTTTAGCTTAATATTAATTTCTGTATTTCTTCTGGAATGACTACTCTAACACAGGTATTCCTGTCCATGCTTCCTCTGCCATGGTGAGTTAGATGTCCTTCAGCTATTTCCCAAGGTATATAGTATATAGTCTTAAGTATCTGTTTAGTTATCATAACTTCTTTTGCATTTCCAATGGCCTACTACTAATCACAAATTCTGTTCAGTAAACGTTTGTGGGTTGTTTGATTTTCAAGTAAGTTTATTTCAGTAGGGAAGCAAGATGAATGCTGTTAGTCTCTTGGTACTTATTTTTCTCATTCTTAAGCATTTTACTAAATATTTTTGGAATAGTTATATTGGGAGATTTATTTTCTATGTGGAAGATGCAGTTTGAAAAAACTCAAGTAAAACTGAAATATTCCAAATAATATAAATTTGGTTTCTTTTTAAAGCCCATTTTCCACCTGTTAAAAGTAATAAATATTCATCATAATAGATGACCAGTCTTCTTTCCAACCATTATTTTAATTTCAAAGGAATCAAAAGGATATTCCTTTTCTTGAAAAGTTTGCTTTTATTTTTTATTATACTATCAACTCATTGTATGATTCTGGATGACTTGCTTAACGTTTCTATTTGTTTTTTGTTAAATACTAATATCTCCTAATAATTATTACAGTTATCATGATGCGCAACTTAGAAATTCTGCTATTAAAGCTATTTTTTAGTAGTGTAGCATGATTAATATATACAATGTCCGTGTAATCCTTTAATTTTTTAATGTGATGCTATTTATTTATTAAATACCATTTGCTAAGCACAGCTCTCAAATGCCTTACGTATAACGCATTTAATCTCATGTTAGCCAATAAAGTATTATTATCTTCATTTTACAAATGAGCTAACTCAGATATGCAGTCATCAGGTTACTTGGTCAGACTTACCTCTTTTGAACTGAATTGTGTCCCCCCACCTTCCAAATTAATGTGTTGATGCTTTAACCTCAGGGTAAATGTACTTGGAAATAAGGAAATAAGTAAGGCTAATAAGTCATAAGGTCAGAGCCTTCATCCAGTAGGACTGGGACCCTTGTAAGAAGAGGAAGAGACACCTAGGGATATGTGCATGCAGAAAGAAGGCCAGTGAGGACACAGCAAGAAGGCAGCCATCAACAAACCAGAGAGAGAGAGAAAGAGAGAGAGAGAGATTGCACCAGAAACCAACTCTGCTTGCAGCAAGATTATAGGCTTTCAGCCTCTAGAACTATGAGAAAAGAAATTTCTGTTGTGTAAGCCACCCAGAATATCCTGTGTTAGTCTGCTATGGCAGCACTAACAGGCTAATATAATACCTGGCTAGCAAATAGCAGAGTAGAATTAAACCCATACAGGATGGCTTCAGAGTACATTCTCGGCTATTATACTGTCTTACAAAATTGCCTTGGCATTTCAAGTTCAATTAAAGAAAGTTCATAGTGGTTGTGTGTCAATAAATTTATTTGTTTATTTTCATATTTCTATTTCAAATGCATATTTTCTTTTCAATAATTATTTAGTGTTTCCTGAAAAGCAATTTTGTACTATTTAGTAAATTCTTAAAGAAATCTATACCTTTTATAAGAATATTTTTACCTTTGATATTATTTCTAAAATTAAATCCTTAATAAATAATCAAAAAGTTTGAAAAAAGTAACAGTGAATATCCCAGAAATACAAAGGATTATAAAGCAAATACCATAAAAATTATATTTAATAAATTGGATAATCTAGAAGAAATTGATACACTCCTAGAAATATATAATCTTTCAAAACTGAATCAGGAAGAAATAAAAAGTCTAAACAGACGAATTGCTAGTAATAAAATTGAAGAAGTATCAAAAAACTCCCAACAAACAAAAGTCTAAGACAACATCAAAATAACAAATAATCTCACTTACTTTAAAAGCTCAGGAAAAGGGGAGGAGTCAAGATGGCGGAGAAGTAGCAAGCTGAGACTGCTTCAGCTAGCCGGAGATCAGCTAGATAGCTTATCTAAAGATTGCAAACACCTGAAAATCCATCGGCAGATCGAAGAGAAGAAGAACAGCAATTCTGGAAACAGAAAAACAACCACTTTCTGAAAGGTAGGACCGGCGGAGAAGTGAATCCAAAGCGACGGGAAGATAGACCCCGGGGGGAGGGGCCGGCTCCCGGCAAGCGGCGGAGCAACCGCGCACAAAATCAGGACTTTTAAAAGTCTGTTCCGCTGAGGGACATCGCTCCAGAGGCTAAACCGGGGCGAAGCCCACGCGGGGTCAGCGTGGCCTCAGGTCCCGCAGGGTTACAGAAGGATCGGGGGTGTCTGAGTGTCGCAGAGCTTGCGGGTATTGGAACGGGAAAGCCGGCTACAGAGACAGAGCCGACAGTAAGCTCGCAGCTCCGTGTTACCTTGAACCGGTCGCAGGCACGGTGAGCTCGGAGCGCGGCCGGAGGTCAGGCAGACGGGAGTAACTGGGCGCTGTTCTCTGAGGGCGCACTGAGGAGTGGGGCCCTGGGCTCTCGGCTCCTCCGGGCCGGAGACCAGGAGGCCGCCATTTGTATTCCCGTCCTCTGGAACTCTACGGAAAGCGCTCAGGGAACAAAAGCTCCTGAAAGCAAACCCGAGCGGATTACTCACCCCGGCCCCGGGTAAGGGCGGTGTAATTCCGCCTGGGGCAAAGACACTTGAGAATCACTACAACAGGCCCCTCCCCCAGAAGATCAACAAGAAATCCAGCCGAGACCAAGTTCACCTACCAAGGAGTGCGGTTTCAATACCAAGGAGAGCAGCAGAATTCCAGAGGAGGAGAAAGCCAAGCACGGAACTCGTGGCTTTTTTCCTGTGATTTTTTTTAGTCTTGCAGTTAATTTAATTTTTTCTTTTTCATTTTTTTTTTTTTCTCGCCTTCGGGTAAAATTTTTTTTTTTTTTAACTGTTACCTTTTTCTTTTTTAACGATTTTTTACTAGTTTATCTAATATATATATATATTTTTTTACATTTTTCTTAGGTGTTTTCTTTTTTAAAAAAAAATTCTTTTCTTTTCTTTTCTTTTTTTTTTTTTTTCTTTTTTCTTTCTTCCTTTTTGAACCTCTTTTTATCCCCTTTCTCCCCACTCACGATTTTGGATCTCTTCTAATTTGGCTAAAGCATATTTTCCTGGGGTTGTTGCCACCCTTTTAGTATTTTACTTGCCCCTTCATTTACTCTTATCTGGACAAAATGACAAGACGTAAAAATTCACCACAAAAAAAAGAACAAGAGGCAGTACCGAAGGCTAGGGACCTAATCAATACAGACATCGGTAATATGTCAGATCTAGAGTTCAGAATGACAATTCTCAAGGTTCTAGCCGGGCTCGAAAAAGGCATGGAAGATATTAGAGAAACCCTCTCGAGAGATATAAAAGCCCTTTCTGGAGAAATAAAAGAACTAAAATCTAACCAAGTTGAAATCAAAAAAGCTATTAATGAGGTGCAATCAAAAATGGAGGCTCTCACTGCTAGGATAAATGAGGCAGAAGAAAGAATTAGTGATATAGAAGACCAAATGACAGAGAATAAAGAAGCTGATCAAAAGAGGGACAAACAGCTACTGGACCACGAGGGGAGAATTCGAGAAATAAGTGACACCATAAGACGAAACAACATTAGAATAATTGGGATTCCAGAAGAAGAAGAAAGTGAGAGGGGAGCAGAAGGTATACTGGAGAGAATTATTGGGGAGAATTTCCCCAATATGGCAAAGGGAACAAGCATCAAAATTCAGGAGGTTCAGAGAATGCCCCTCAAAATCAATAAGAATAGGCCCACACCCCGTCACATAATAGTAAAATTTACAAGTCTCAATGACAAAGAGAAAATCCTGAAAGCAGCCCGGGAAAAGAAGTCTGTAACATACAATGGTAAAAATATTAGATTGGCAGCTGACTTATCCACAGAGACCTGGCAGGCCAGAAAGAGCTGGCATGATATTTTCAGAGCACTAAACGAGAAAAACATGCAGCCAAGAATACTATATCCAGCTAGGCTATCATTGAAAATAGAAGGAGAGATTAAAAGCTTCCAGGACAAACAACAACTGAAAGAATTTGCAAATACCAAACCAGCTCTACAGGAAATATTGAAAGGGGTCCTCTAAGCAAAGAGAGAGCCTACAAGTGGTAGATCAGAAAGGAACAGAGACCATATACAGTAACAGTCACCTTACAGGCAATACAATGGCACTAAATTCATATCTCTCAATAGTTACCCTGAATGTGAATGGGCTAAATGCCCCTGTCAAAAGACACAGGGTATCAGAATGGATAAAAAAACAAAGCCCATCTATATGTTGCCTCCAAGAAACACATTTTAAGCCCGAAGACACCTCCAGATTTAAAGTGAGGGGGTGGAAAAGAATTTACCATGCTAATGGACATCAGAAGAAAGCAGGAGTGGCAATCCTTATATCAGATCAATTAGATTTTAAGCCAAAGACTGTAATAAGAGATGAGGAAGGACACTATATCATACTCAAAGGGTCTGTCCAACAAGAAGATTTAACAATTTTAAATATCTATGCCCCCAACGTGGGAGCAGCCAACTATATAAACCAATTAATAACAAAATCAAAGAAACACATAAACAACAATACAATAATAGTAGGGGACTTTAACATTCCCCTCACTGAAATGGACAGGTCATCCAAGCAAAAGATCAGCAAGGAAATAAAGGCCTTAAATGACACACTGGACCAGATGGACATCACAGATATATTCAGAATATTTCATCCCAAAGCCACAGAATACACATTCTTCTCTAGTGCACATGGAACATTCTCCAGAATAGATCACATCCTCGGTCCTAAATCAGGACTCAACCGGTATCAAAAGATTGGGATCATTCCCTGCATATTTTCAGACCACAATGCTCTAAAGCTAGAACTCAACCACAAAAGGAAGTTTGGAAAGAACCCAAATACATGGAGACTAAACAGTATCCTTCTAAAGAATGAATGGGTCAACCGGGAAATTAAAGAAGAATTGAAAAAAATCATGGAAACAAATGATAATGAAAATACAACGGTTCAAAATCTGTGGGACACAACAAAGGCAGTCCTGAGAGGAAAATATATAGCGGTACAAGCCTTTCTCAAGAAACAAGAAAGGTCTCAGGTACACAACCTAACCCTACACCTAAAGGAGCTGGAGAAAGAACAAGAAAGAAACCCTAAGCCCAGCAGGAGAAGAGAAATCATAAAGATCAGAGCAGAAATCAATGAAATAGAAACCAAAAAAACAATAGAACAAATCAACGAAACTAGGAGCTGGTTCTTTGAAAGAATTAATAAAATTGATAAACCCCTGGCCCGACTTATCAAAAAGAAAAGAGAAAAGACCCAAATAAATAAAATCATGAATGAAAGAGGAGAGATCACAACTAACACCAAGGAAATACAAACTATTATAAGAACATACTATGAGCAACTCTACGGCAATAAATTTGACAATCTGGAAGAAATGGATGCATTCCTAGAAACATATAAACTACCACAACTGAACCATGAAGAAATAGAAAGCCTGAACAGACCCATAACCAGTAAGGAGATTGAAACAGTCATTAAAAATCTCCAAACAAACAAAAGCCCAGGGCCAGACGGCTTCCCGGGGGAATTCTACCAAACATTTAAAGAAGAACTAATTCCTATTCTCCTGAAACTGTTCCAAAAAATAGAAATGGAAGGAAAACTTCCAAACTCATTTTATGAGGCCAGCATCACCTTGATCCCAAAACCAGACAAGGATCCCACCAAAAAAGAGAGCTATAGACCGATATCCTTGATGAACACAGATGCGAAAATACTCAACAAAATACTAGCCAATCGGATTCAACAGTACATTAAAAAGATTATTCACCACGACCAAGTGGGATTTATTCCAGGGCTGCAAGGTTGGTTCAACATCCGCAAATCAGTCAATGTGATACAACACATCAATAAAAGTAAGAACAAGAACCATATGATACTCTCAATAGATGCTGAAAAAGCATTTGACAAAGTACAACATCCCTTCCTGATCAAAACTCTTCAAAGTGTAGGGATAGAGGGCACATACCTCAATATCATCAAAGCCATCTATGAAAAACCCACCGCAAATATCATTCTCAATGGAGAAAAACTGAAAGCTTTTCCGCTAAGGTCAGGAACACGGCAGGGATGTCCATTATCACCACTGCTATTCAACATCGTACTAGAGGTCCTAGCCTCAGCAATCAGACAACAAAAGGAAATTAAAGGCATCCAAATCGGCAAAGAAGAAGTCAAATTATCACTCTTCGCAGATGATATGATACTATATGTGGAAAACCCAAAAGACTCCACTCCAAAACTGCTAGAACTTATACAGGAATTCAGTAAAGTGTCAGGATATAAAATCAATGCACAGAAATCAGTTGCATTTCTCTACACCAACAGCAAGACAGAAGAAAGAGATATTAAGGAGTCAATCCCATTTACAATTGCATCCAAAACCATAAGATACCTAGGAATAAACCTAACCAAAGAGACACAGAATCTATACTCAGAAAACTATAAAGTACTCATGAAAGAAATTGAGGAAGACACAAAGAAATGGAAAAATGTGCCATGCTCCTGGATTGGAAGAATAAATATTGTGAAAATGTCTATGCTACCTAAAGCAATCTACACATTTAATGCAATTCCTATCAAAGTACCATCCATCTTTTTCAAAGAAATGGAACAAATAATTCTAAAATTTATATGGAACCAGAAAAGACCTCGAATAGCCAAAGGGATATTGAAAAAGAAAGCCAACGTTGGTGGCATCACAATTCCGGACTTCAAGCTCTATTACAAAGCTGTCATCATCAAGACAGCATGGTACTGGCACAAAAACAGACACATAGATCAATGGAACAGAATAGAGAGCCCAGAAATAGACCCTCAACTCTATGGTCAACTAATCTTCGACAAAGCAGGAAAGAATGTCCAATGGAAAAAAGACAGCCTTTTCAATAAATGGTGCTGGGAAAATTGGACAGCCACATGCAGAAAAATGAAATTGGACCATTTCCTTACACCACACACAAAAATAGACTCAAAATGGATGAAGGACCTCAATGTACGAAAGGAATCCATCAAAATCCTTGAGGAGAACACGGGCAGCAACCTCTTCGACCTCTGCCGCAGCAACATCTTCCTAGGAACAACGCAAAAGGCAAGGGAAGCAAGGGAAAAAATGAACTACTGGGATTTCATCAAGATCAAAAGCTTTTGCACAGCAAAGGAAACAGTTAACAAAATCAAAAGACAACTGACAGAATGGGAGAAGATATTTGCAAACGACATATCAGATAAAGGACTAGTGTCCAGAATCTATAAAGAACTTAGCAAACTCAACACCCAAAGAACAATTAATCCAATCAAGAAATGGGCAGAAGACATGAACAGAAATTTCTGCAAAGAAGACATCCAGATGGCCAACAGACACATGAAAAAGTGCTCCATATCACTCGGCATCAGGGAAATACAAATCAAAACCACAATGAGATATCACCTCACACCAGTCAGAATGGCTAAAATCAACAAGTCAGGAAATGACAGATGCTGGCGAGGATGCGGAGAAAGGGGAACCCTCCTACACTGTTGGTGGGAATGCAAGCTGGTGCAGCCACTCTGGAAAACAGCATGGAGGTTCCTCAAAATGTTGAAAATAGAACTGCCCTATGACCCAGCAATTGCACTATTGGGTATTTACCCTAAAGATACAAATGTAGTGATCCAAAGGGACACATGCACCCGAATGTTTATAGCAGCAATATCCACAATAGCCAAACTATGGAAAGAACCTAGATGTCCATCAACAGATGAATGGATCAAGAAGATGTGGTATATATACACAATGGAATACTATGCAGCCATTAAAAGAAATGAAATCTTGCCATTTGCAACAACATGGATGGAACTAGAGCGTATCATGCTTAGCGAAATAAGTCAAGCAGAGAAAGACAACTATCATATGATCTCCCTGATATGAGGAAGTGGTGATGCAACATGGAGGCTTAAGTGGGTAGAAGAATAAATGAAACAAGATGGGATTGGGAGGGAGACAAACCATAAGTGACTCTTAATCTCACAAAACAAACTGAGGGTTGCTGGGGGGAGGGGGTTGGGGAGAAGGGGGTGGGATTATGGACATTGGGGAGGGTATGTGATTTGGTGAGTGCTGTGAAGTGTGTAAACCTGGTGATTCACAGACCTGGGAATAAAAATATATGTATATAAAAAATATATGTTTATAAAAAATAAAAAATTAAAAAAAAAATTAAAAAAAAAAATAAAAAAAAAATAACAAATAATCTGATTGAAAATGGGCAAAAGATCTGCATAGACATTTTTCCAAAAAAGGCATACAGATAGCCAACATGAAAATATGCACATCACTAATCATGAGGGAAATATGAATCAAAACTATAAGATACCCCCCTTTAGCTGTCCAAATGGCTAGAATCAGAAAGACTAGAAATGACAAGTGTTGGTGAGGTTGTGTAGAAAAAGGAACCCTCATGCACTCTTGGTGAGAATGTAAATTGGGATAGGTACTACGCAAACATGGAGGTTCCACAAAAATTTAAAATAGAGGTATCATATGATCTAGTAATTTTACTACTGGATATTTACCCAAAGAAAATGCAAACATTAATTTGAAAAGATGTATGCACCCTATGTTTATTGCATCATTATTTCCAATAGGCAAGATAAAGAAGTAACCTATGTCCATTGATAGATGAATAGATAAAGACGTGTGTATATATATAGATATTGCAAAAATAAATATTATACATTATTGTATAATATACAACAATATAGCATATGCTGTAATAATATGTAATTATATATATATAATATAATATTACTCAGCCATTAAAAGGGTGAGATCTTGCCATTTGTGACAACATGGATGGACCTAGAAGGTAAAATGTTAAGTAAAATAAGTCAGACTGTGAAAGACAATTACCATATGATTTCATTTATATGTGGAATCTAAAACACAAAACAATTAATAAACAAAAAGCACAGACACTTAAATACAGAGACCAAACTGGTGGTTGTCAAAGGGGAGAAGGGTAGGGAGAGAATGGGAGTGAAGGGGTGAAGGGGAATGGGAGATACATGGTTACAGTTATGGAATTAATAGGTCACAGAGATGAAAAGCACAGCACAGGGAATATAGTTAGTGGTTTTGTAGTAGCATTGCATGGTGACAGATGGTAGCTACACTTGTGGTGAGCATAGAATTACGTATAGACTTGTCAAATCACTATATTGTACACCTGAAACTAATGTAACATTGTTTATCAACTATACTTCAATAAGAGATTTTGAAAGATAGTATTTAATTATCTAAATAATTAAATAGTTATTCAATGAATATACTGTAACTACTAAAAACCATTTTTGGAGACTTTTATTATATGAGAAATGCTTAGAATTTTGTATTTAAAAGGTTGCAGTATTATAAGGGCAGGGGGTTATGGGGGGTAGAGGGGAAAAATGATACAAGATGGGATAAGAAGGGAGACAAACCATAAGAGACTCTTCAGCTCAGAAAACAAACTGAGGGTTGCTGGGGGGAGAAAGGGGAGGGGTAGGGTGACTGGGATATGGACACTGGGGAGGGTATGTGCTATGGTGAGTGCTGTAAAATGTGTAAGACTGATGATTCACAGACCTGTACCCTTGAAACAAATAATACATTATGTGTTAATAGAAAAAAAAAAGTTGCAATATTATATATAGAACCACCCTAATTTTTTAAATTAACCATATATGTATGTAATATATGTACCTACACATACTATATACATATATGTGTATGTATGTATACTATATACTATATATATGTGTGTGTGTAGGTAAGTATGGATGTATGTATCCATATATCCATACACAGATACATGGTAAAAAGAATGACAGGAAATATATTAACAGTTGTTATCTCTGGTGGTGATTTATGGGTGAATTTTATTTTTCTTCTTTATATTATATATATTTTTTACATATTTTTAATTTCTTATGAATATAAAATAGCATGCTTATATTGTTTATTTAAAAAAATCCCAAGTCATATTATTTGAAAAATTTATTAGCTAGTTCAGTGGCTTTTCTGAGTAAATTTTCATTCCTCCAATTACACCACCCAGTTTATTGTCAGACAGCATCAGGCTAGTTTATGTTCTTAAGTTCTGGAACACTGATAGTTCCTTATTATTTCCAGTCAATGTTGTTTTTAAAACTAAACTCAAGGGGGCACTTCTGTGTTATTTGCTTCCTAAAACTGTACAGACTACAGGTGACAGAATCAGTGTTATCTACTTGGAAGGCCCTCTGTTACCTAGAAATCCTAGTTGCCATGATGCTAATGATGACCAAGAGTGTCTTAAATCATGGATGCCTACAAAAACCTATTTTCCTTTGTTCTCTCTGAGTATGATAGTGTTAGCCATTTAGCTTCTTAATAGGCACTGACTCCGTTGGAAGAGCGTGCTGCTCTTGTTCTCAGAATTGTGAGTTTGAGCCCTACATGGGGTGTAGAGATTACCTAAATAAATAAAACCTTAAAAAATAACAACTTAATAGGCTAAATAGCTAATTATTTGAATATTTGGGTTAAATTTGGCTATTTGGATAAAGTAGCTATGAAGAAGAACAAATACATTGCATTTAGAAATACAATTTTCATGATTCTGAACCCTAGAAAACAAGTTCTATATATATCAATAAAAATATCGTCCCTAAAATAAAAATATAAAAATATTTTACTCCTTGCTTCTTCTGTATGGTATGTATATAAGTAAGTACTTTATTAAAATTTTGTAGTTCTGTATATTACTTACCTCCAGCATTCTAAATCCACAAACTCAATGCTACCTTATTACAGTTTTTAAAAATTCTAGAGCACTGTAAAAAAGAGAATATGAAAGCAAAAAAAAAAAAAGAAAAAAAAGAACAATATAAAATAGGGAAGGAAATGAAAATAGGTTGGAGAGAAAATGGTGTGTGGGTGTGGTATATGTAAGATTAATCTCTAAGAATCTAACTAAAATTGCACAATTTAGTGTAATATGTACAGGTGATTGGAAATATCACTTATCTTGCATTAACTACGAAAATTCAATATGGATATGGAATCAGTTTTTCTTCCTTCCTTTTCCTCCCAATAGATGTATATATCTGTAGAGTTTATTTGGGAAGAGAAAGAAAAGGAAGAAAAACTTATCCACATTTTAATACTCTGTGTTTCTAGGTATTCTAATCATGACTCTTTAAGTTAAAAAAAAAATCAAGAGATCATCTAACCATTTCACAGCTCAGTTATAGAAATGGGTTTTCTTCCTAAATTTATTGACTAGAGAGTACACATTCAAGAAAAACATAATGTATCAGATCTCTTCACGAAAACCGCAGGTTAACTGCATGGTTTTGAGCTTTTTGGAAACTTGTCAAAATAAATATCTTGGACATATCACATTATCAGTTGGAAATATTGACCATTAAGGAGTTGCCCCTTTGAAGTGAATTTTCACATAAAAACATGATTAAAATAGAAAGGGATAGGAGAGGGAAATGCTGAACCTGTTTGTACTCTATCTTCAAATTTGTTTCATTCAGTCATTCATATTTACTTGAGTGTTTATTAGTTATTAATCACCTTTTATTCTGATTTTGTTTGGGTATATTAATGTTTAAAATGGATTTTCCTTCATTACTTCAAATATTTGAGGTAGGATGTGTTACTTGGATTTAAGAGGATTTAAGTATGATAACTGGATGCATCACTTATTAACTTCCCAAATATAGCTCACCCAGTATGCAGTGAAGACATATACAATAAAATATTTCAATCAATGAAAGTGACTTATATTAAGAGAGGTTGGAGAAAAAAAACATATGGAATTATTATATAAAAAGTATATAATCAAAGCAAGCATTTTTCAATGGAATATATGTTAAGACCTAAGGCTGCTTTTACTGTATGGAATTATCCTTTCCAATGGGAATTTTAAGGAGATTTTAACTGGAACACAAGAAGAAAGGTAGCAGAAACTTCCAGGAACTTGGAACTAATAAGAATACCTTTTCTTTACAAAATGAGTTCACACTCATGTTAACAACACTATGAGATAGGCAATAAGAAAGCTAAACCAGAGATTTTAATTAGGGGGAGCAGCATGGGGTAGTGGTTTTTAAATTGTATTCTAGATCAGCGCTTCTCAAGTTTATTATGCACACATACCACCTCGGGATCTCTTCAGATGGTAGATACTATTCAGTTAGCCTGGCGTGGGGCCTGGGATTCTTCACTGCTGCTGTGCTCCCAGGTGATGCTGATGACCACTTTGAGGAAGGGCTTCAAAGGTTCTAGGACTGAGTTGTTACTGCTCTGGGTCTGGAAAGGAAGAAGTCCAATGGAAGTCCTTAAGGCTCTGGCATCACTTTGATTAGGCCATATATTGAATTGGCACATCGGATTTTATTTGAAGAATATTTTGCTGCTATTTTTTTTTTTCCTTATCGGTTGGTTTCAGAGTACTGGGAGAGGGGGGACTAAGTTTCTATCATGACTGCAGCAGTATGTCTCTTCAGTCTCACAGGATGTGTTTAGTCTTCAGTAAAGTAAATGAAATCAAAGACAAAAATCTCCAGGATAACTGCCAATACTGTCCATTTGATATTGTTTTTACTGTAAAACTGCTAATGAATGGTAGATTCAGTGGTTAGACCCACGTCTTCCAGGTTTGGGGTTCTTCTCAACATACCACATGTTTATTCATCGATTTCTGGAGGTCAGAAAACAAATACGGCCTATTTGTTCATAGTGAGTAATGAAAGAATCATTGGCTTTGCCAGAGGATTCCATTAAAAATATTAGAGATTAATAGCACATACTGGCAATGAGGGTATGATGAGAGAGGAGAAAAAACTCTTTTCTCTTTATAGCTGATTCTTGAGTGAAAATTCAGGGTCAATGAATCATTAAAATTTTAAACTAGAAGGGATCTGGAAGATTTTCTAATTTGAACATATTTTTGCCCTCACAGAAGTAACTTGTTCCAAGGTCACCCAGATAGTAGAAAAGTTTGAATTAGGCTTTAGGTCTCCTGATATATGAATATTTCTGTACTTCTTTTAGTCCTGTAACAAACCTCCTGCTAGTACTGGTGATGTGAAGCCATTGTGGAAAGTTTCATACATTTGGTTTCTTCCATTATCGCCTCCCAGCTCCAACTCTCCTGCTAGACCTATTATTTGATAAAAATGATATAAATAGAAGCAAAGCAGCAGATACCAGCACCAACAGAAGCCAAAGAATACACAATGGGGAACTGAACATTGATCAGATTACAGAAGTCCTATTTCTTCTTCACAGTAGAAATCGACATCATCATGCCTGCTTCAGATTCTCTGGGGTTAGTGCATTCTGGTGCGGCACCCCTCACTGAGATACTGGGTCAAGGGTAGAATTTTATGATAAGGTAATGTGAAGCCACTGTTAACATAAGAGATGGCATTGAAGGAGACTGAATGAATGCAATCAAAATTTTTTCCAATCCAGTAACAAAAATATTATTATTATACTAATGTACCAAAGTAGTCCATATTTACTGAGAGCATAGTATATAGTGAACTTTCTAAGTGTTTTATACATCTTATATCTTTTATTTCTGAAGTGCATGGAATTTCAAGTCCGTGGGTTGCTAGAGTGATAGTAAAAAGAGATGAAAAGGCCCACAATTAAGCTTTTACCAGATTGATTTTTTGTTGAATTTGCAGTTATTTGACTTAATGCTTCATATCATCTGGTTTCTTGGGCATCTGATGGACACACATCTTGGCCAGGTCACTTTAGACCTCTCACTTTTTATTTGATCTTGTAATGTAGAGTCTGCGAATGATTCTGGTGTCTTTTTCTCTTTAAGACACATAGAACCATTTAAAACATTCAGTATTTTCTGTTTCTGTTCTTTTTCCATCCCACTTCAAGAACGAATATAAACTAAGAAATCTTATTTTAGGTTTACTCATTCTCAATTCAGTACTTTTGACATTAATGCTTGAGATGGTCCAGATTTTGTTGTTATGGCCATCCCATTTTTTTATTGTTTTTTTTTAAATTTTAATTCTAGTGTAGTTAACATACAGTGTTATTTTAGGTGCAGGTGTACAACAATAGTGTGCAATCAAGAGTGATTCAACAATTCTGTATATTACTCAGTATGAAGATTCCTCAGAAATTAAAAATAGGGACACCAGAGTGGTTCAGTTGGGTAAGTGTCAACTCTTGGTTTTGGCTCAGGTCATGATCTCAGGGCAGTGGGATTGAGTTCCATGTCCAGTTCCGTGCTCAGCACAGAGTCTACTTTTCCCTCTCCCTCTTTTCTTCCCCTGCTCTCTTTCTGTCTCTCGAATAAATAAATAAAATCTAAAAAAAAAAAATCAAAAACAAAACTGCCTTATGATCTGGTAATCACTCTACTGGGTATTCATCCCCCTAATTACAAAAACACTAATTAAAAGGGATATATGCACGCCTATGTTTATTTCAGCATTATTTATAATAGCCAAATTATGGAAGCAACCCAAGTGTCCATCAACAGATGAATGGATAAAGAAGATACGGTATACATATTGTCATTGAATTTTAATTTTTTTATAGGAACACTAAGTGTCACTTTAACATATCAAAATAATTGCTTTGCATATATAGTCCCCTCCATTTTTAAATTTGAGTATCATTGACACACAGGATTTCATTAGGTTCAGGTATACAAATAAGTGATTTGACAACTTTATACATTATGCTATGTTCACAAATCTGTTCATACATCTGCTCCATTTCATTGCTATTATGATATTGTTGACTGTTTCTTATACTCTGCTTTTTATTTCCATAACTTACTTGCTTCATAACTGGAGGCCTGTATCTCCCTCCTACTCATTTTGCTAAGGCCCCCCCACCCCTCTCCCTCTGGAAACCATCAAATTTGTTCACTATATTTATAGCTCTGATTCTGCTTTTTGTTTGTTTATTTATTTTTTAAAGATTCCATTTGTGAGTAGAATCATATGGTATATGTCTTTCTCAGTCTGATTTATTTCATTTAGTTTAACACCCTCTGGATCTATCTATGTTGTCTCAAATGGCATGATCTCATCCTTTCTATGCCTGTGTAATATTCCTCTGTGTGTGGGTGTGTGTGTGTGTGTGTGTACACAACATTTTCCTTATCCATTTGTGTATCGATGGACACATAAGTTATTTCCTTGTCTCGGTTATTATAAATAATGCTGCAATTATCATAGAGATGCATGTATCTTTTCAAGTTAGTGTTCTTGTTTGCTGTGGGTAAATACCCAATAGTGCAATTATTGGATCATATGATATTTCTATTTTTAATTTTTTGAGGAATCCCATACATTTTCCATAGTGGCTATACCAATTTACATTCCTACCAACAGTGCATGAGCGTTCTCATTTCTCTACATCCTCACTAACACTTGTGCTTTCTTGTCTTCTTGATTTTAGCCATTCTAACAGATTGTGGTTTTGATTTGCATTTCCCTGATGAGTGATGTTTAGCATCTTTTCATGTGTCTGTTGTCCATATGTATTTTTTGGAAAAATGTCTATTCAGGTCCTCTGCCCATTTTTTAGCTGGATTGTTTTGTTTTGTCTTTTGCTATTAAATTGTATATGTTATTTATTTATTTTGAATTTTAACCCCTTATCAGAAGTATCATTTGAAAATATCTTCTCCTACTTAGTAGGTTGTCCCCCGCTTCCTTTTAAATAGGCTCTATGCCCAATGTGGTTAAAACTTATGACCCTGAGATCAAGAGTCATGTGCTTCACTACCTGAGCCAGTCAGCCACCCTCAGTTGGTTGTCCTTTTGTTTTCTTGATGGTTTCTGTTGTTGTTCAAAAACCTTTTACTTTGATGTAGTCCAGATAGTTTATTTTTTCTTTTGTTTCCTTTCCCTTAGAAGACATATCTAGAAAAATGTTGCTATGGCTGATGTCAAAGCAGCTACTGCCTTTTCTAGAATTTTTATGGCTACATGTCTTACATTTAGGTCTTTAATCCACTTTGAGTTTATTTTTGTGTATGGTGTTTAGAAAGTAGTCCAGTTTCATTATTTTATAGGTAGCTGTCCAGTCTTCCCCGCACCATTGATTTAAAGACTATTTCTTCCTCATTGTGTATTCTTGTCTGCTTTGTCATAGATTAATTGACCGTATAAATGTGGGTTTATTTCTGCTGTCTCTATTCTGTTCTTAACATATAGAACTAAATTCTCTTTTTAATCCATTGTTTATTTGTTGGCTACAAATGCTAAACCTCAAATACCTCCTATATGTGTCCTCTGAAGGAAAGAGTTCTATGACATTGATAACCACTGTGTAAAGTCTATTACTAACCTGTCAATACATCTATGTGCTCCCTATGTCTGGTATCCTGAGTGTTAGAGAATTTTGTCACTAACTACTCAGAGATCACACTTACCTCACAGATTAATGACTAAGTTCCATAAGACTATTCCATTTCAGATATCCATGGCAAGTCTCAGGTTTCCATCTATATTTCTGAGCAGCCAGTTATAAATTCAGGGGATTCTCACAACCCCTCCTGAGATTTGATAATTTGCTAGAAGGGCTCACAAAATGCAGGGAAAAAAATACTATTATTGGTCTATTATCAAAAAAGAACTCAGTAACAGCCAAATGGAAGGGATGTATAGGGCAAGGTATAGGAGAAAAGACACAAAACTTCTGTGCCCTCTCCATGTATGCCACCCTTCTCGCACTGTGATGTGTTTGCCAACCCAGAAGCTCTTTGAACCCCATTGTTTACAGGTTTTTAGGGGTCCCATTAAATACCATTTAGAGGTATGATTGACTAAGTCATTGTCCATAGGTGATGCACTCAGTCTCTTAAATCCAAGGGTGGGGCTGAAAGTTTCAACTCTCTAATCACATGATTGGTGTATCTGGCAACCAGTCCCCATCCTGAAGCTGTGTAAGAACATACCAAAAGTCACCTTCTTAGCATAAACTCAGGTTTGCTTGAAAGGAGATTTTTTATGAATTATAAAAGATAATGCTATTATCCCTATCACTAAGGAAATTCTAAAGATCTTAGAAAATCTGTGCCAGGAGCTATGGACAAGATTTCTTTTTTTTTTTTTTTTTAAAGATTTTATTTACTTATTTGAAAGAGCACAAGAGGCGGAGGGTCCGAGGGAGAAGCAGAGTTCTTGCTGAGCAGGGAGTCCAATGTGGGACTTGATTCTGAGACTCCAGATCATGACCTGAGCTGAAGGCAGATACCCAACCAACTGAGCCACCCAGGTGCTACTGTGGACAAAATTTCTTATCATAGGATAAGATAAGATTTCTTATCACACTAGAGTTTTAAGTTTCTAGGGTCAAGGGTCACTGCATACTTTTTTATTGTTAAATTTTATTTTGCAAATATTCACATACACAAAAAAATACAAAGTTAATGAATGCAGCCACCATGCAGATTAACAAATGAAGTATCTGTGTATTTGAAGTCCTCTGTGTTTTCTGCTCTGATCATGGCCCACTTCTTTGCCTCTTCAGGGAGATCATTGGTGTTAACCTTCCAGTGCACTTGCAACACATGAACTACATATACCCCTAAGCAATATGTGATCATATTCTCTTGTATGTTTTAAGAGCTTATGTAACCAATCTTATACCAGTGTGTTCTGTTATCTTGCTTTTTTCCCTTAACATTTATGTTCCTGAAAATTTTTCACATTGATATGTATAACTGTATTTTATTCCTTTTCTTTGCTGTATAGTATTATACTGTTTGAACATACCACAATTTATTCATACCTTTATTTGTGGATTTTTTTTCTAATTTTCTACTCTTCTAAGTCTTTATACCCCATAATTTATTATGAATGAAAGGTAAACAGTACATACACTATTTAAGAATTTGATTAGGAATTTAATGATAGTAATTAACTTGGGGTGGAACATGGCTCCTGAATGCCCTTTTTCAGCACACAAACACTACTGTTTTGCAGAGTCTCTGCATTACCATCTAGGACAGGACTTAACTCATATTTATATTTGAGTAATTTATTAATGAGTCACAACTTTAATGGTTCATCTCCTATAGGAAAAACTTTGAGAATTGCTTTAAATACAGCAGTTGGCTTGTCGCTGTTATTACTCAGTGCTCCAAAAGACAGGCTCCCCATGGGTGCTGAAGGGCAAAGAAGACTTGTTGTCACTCCACTGTCCTGTATATGGGTATATGTTTTGCTTTTCTGGCATGGCTTAATTTAACCTACTAGAAAACCCACCCAATTGACTTAGATCTATTGGAGTCTCAATATTGAGTACAGACTGTGTGGAAAATACAAAACTGCCAATAAACAAAACAAAACTTCATCAGTGACTAGTTTCCTCCTTTCCCTATGTTTCTAAATTGTGCTGTAAATCAAATAGACAAATGTAGAAATTCAAATGCCTGTGATTTTTTTGTTATTTGGCATTTATCTCAGCAAATGAGGAGATGATGTCATATCACAAGAGAGGTGTGATGATAAGTGCGAAGAGAAGTCATCCCTTAACAAGGGAAGATTAATGTGCTCTTCTAAAATGGAACTATTATATGTGCTGTTTACTCAAAAGGAGTATGAAAAGTGAACAAATGGAGCTGTCAGACAAAGTGCTGATGACATACAAAATATTGAAATAAACAGCTGATGATGCATGAAGCATTGGAAAACACGTTGATACCCCTGTTGGCTTCATTGCTCATTTATTTCCATGTGATTGTCCTCTTCTGAATGTGTTAGAGGTTTTGCTCTGTTAATAGTCTTCCAGATTGGGTCTTCAGGGTGGCAAGGAGTCAAGGAGTTGGGCAATTTTCCATTGACTATAAATTAATAGAGTTAAGAAAGTAAAAGAACTCAAAAAAGACAAATAAGTTTTCATAGTTTACAAGGAATTGTTTTTGACTGAAAATTAATTATATCAGTCATCATGATTATGGAAGTGACTGTGTAGCTACTCAGAAATCTGTTTCTTTTTCTGTATACACGTGATGAACACATCGCTCAACATTCTTTGTAGTTGAGTTAGGTCCATGTGCCTAGTTTAAACAAAGATGATGTGAAAGTAGGTGCTGAAAGTCAACTTTAGAGTCCGTGCCTAAAATCTGCTGTGAGGTCCTCCATTTGCTTGCTATGTGTGTCTGGAAGTGAAAGATCCCCAAAATGGCAAAACCACATAATGGAGGGAACTCAGATCCATGAGTCATCACTTGAAGAAGAAGACAGCCATGAAAGCTGCTCAATACGTTAGAACTCTATGCCTGAGAAACAAAACTTCATATGGATGTTTGTTCGAGCAGTTAGCATTTCTGTCATAATATAGTAAACAAGTTTCATTCAAATTAACATTTTTGTTTTAGATTATTTGTATGATCTACTAGTTTTTAGATTTCTTTAGTTAATATAACTTTAGTTGGATCTTCCCACAACTAAGTTGATAGTTTTAAAACTTTTCTTATAGATATAGGACAAAATCATGAGACTTTAAAATGAACCAAAAAGATTGTCTAAGCACATTCTTCTGGGTTATCTTATTCCATGATTCCATGGATCTCTCTGTGCCTTTTGTTGTCTTTGAGCTAGTTTATAACGCTTGCAGTTGCAGATCACTAATAGCAATGCAAATGATTCTTGTCCATATACATACAAATGAATTTTGCCAGTGAAAATACAACCAATCTCTCTCACATTACATCCATTCCTCCCACAGAATAAGGCAGTTTTGTATCTATTTACAAATGTATTTCAATACCACTGCTTTATATTCGTGGTTTAATAATTTAGTAAATTCGACTAAAAAGTCTCTTAAAGGAGCTCTATGCAAATTAAATTATTAACAAACCAAAAATTGAGCATTACTAAAATTTGTAGAAAAATAATACATTTTAAACTCCTAATACTTTAAGTGTACTTGACTTTAAAAGTTCTTATGGAAGCTAACTTAGAGGGGCATCTGGGTGACTCAGTCAGTTAAGCATCTGCCTTTGGCTCAGGTCATGATCCTGGGATTCTGGGGTTGAGCACCTCATCAGGCTCCCCATGTGATGGAAAGTCTGCTGCTCCTTCTCCCTGTCGCTGATGCTTCACCTGCTTATTCTCTCTCTGTCTCTCTCTCTGTTAAATAAATAAATAAAATCTTAAAAAAATAAAAATCTAACTTAGAAATGTTTTAAGAATTCAAGTTTATATAATAAAGATGAATCTTTTATAATTGAGAGTAGATCAATAATTTTGGCTTAAAAAGAGCTGTGTCTTCTCTGATTTACCATTGTTAAGTAAAGTAAGGTATTCTATCCTATTTAGGTTTTTTTTTTTCTATGCTTTTTCTTTTATTGATCACATAAACCAACATGATTATTATGTGAGGTTTAAGATTATAGAAAAGGTAAATTGGTGTTCACCTGGAGTAATTTTTCTGACAAAAATTTATTTTGACAGTAATTATGTTTTATAACATGTCAGCTTGAAGAAAATTTCCAGGATCTGATACTAGATTGGATGTATGATTATTGGAGGCCTAGAAAATTTCCAAGTGATCTTGTTACTAGTTACTAAGCATATTTGAAGTTCATATTCTTTATTCTCACTTGTATATGCTATCGAGAAGCCATATCTTTTGTGCTTATTATTGGTATGTTCATTTTTGCCCTTTAACGAAAGTATCTAAGATAATTATGTGACGTTAGAAAGTTGTATGATGTGTGTCCATGTGCTTTACTCACCTGCTAAAAGGCTTCCATATGACATTTATGAGCCATCCTCTACCCCAGTTTTTTTCTGTGATTATTTGTTAAGCAGTTTAATTAATATGAATGATTGAAACTACACTGGGAGTATGATAACAGAGAAATGTAACTCTGTGTACTTTATAGAAAAAAGAGGGCTTTTGTTTTAAAGTAGCAGTGTTCAGGCTTTTTTTTTTTTTTCTATTTCCCAAACTCGTTTCATTGAGTTTCATTGAAGATCCCAAGGAGCTTTAGCTTATGTGAGTTATATAGACCAGTATTTACATGTTAGGAATTAAAACAAATATATATAATACTTGCATCTAAGAAAAGCTATGAAATGTGTTACAGTTTTAGCAAAGTTTACTCAATGAGTTTGCTTCTTTGGCTTATCAATTTGTCTTCACCTACAGTATGACTACCTTCTCTGTAGTCTACATAAATTAGCAGAGATTCTGTATTTTTCCTGAATAATTTTCTGTGTGTTCATTGACTTATTTCTCCATTAGGCAAAATGAAAAAAGGAAGAACAAAGATTCCTCATTGTGAAAGAGGTAAGGTTTCTACAAGCATCCCACTTTCCATGTTTATTTTTATTTATTTTGAATTATTTATTTATTCATTTATTCATTTATTTTAAGATGTTATTTATTATTTTCCAGAGAGAGAGCGCCCAAAAGCAGGGGGAGTGGCAGGCAGCGGGAGAGGGAGAAGCGGGCTCTCCACTGAGCAGGGAGCCCAGTGTGGGACTCAATCCCAGGACCCTAGGAACATGACCCAAGCTGAAGACAGATGCTTGACTGAGCCACTCAGGCATCCCTCCATGTTTATTTTTAAGTGTTTTATTGTCACCGTACTTAAATAGGTAACTAAGTGAATGCTCCAGATCACCTCTTAAATATTTTGATTTTTGCTTTCCAAATTCAGGTCCTAAATGTAGAAAAAAATAAAATAAAAATTTCGGTATATTGTGTACTCCCGAACTATCTTTGGGATTTCCCAGAGGGTTCTTGAAAAAGCATAAATATTTATTCTTTTGCTTACAAAGAGGCTAGAACTAATTAGTTCTTTTTGCTACCCTGTTATAAGAGTTATGTGGGAAAAGCTGTTAAATTAGAAGGGACACTCAGTCTTCTCTAGGTTAAACTTGCAAAGGTAAAATGTTATTAATATCAATATTTCAGAAATATATGCTTTATTCGAAGTCTCTGGAAATTTGTCAGTGTTTTGTTTTCCATAATATACTTTAACCTCTCATGAAGCACGGATCAAATTTCTTATGAAATAGTCTGTCAGGTTTTGTATAATTATCAGAGCTCTAGGCTGCTTTATGTGATGATAGAAAGCAACAATGCTATATAGCATTATCTGTCACATTTCAGTTTTTACTTAAAATGTTTACTTCACCACAGCCTTCCTTTTATCCTACGAGTATGTTAAAAATGACAGCTGTCCAAGGGTTTCCCATGCCCTGTGTGTCTTTCTGGGAATGGGGAGATTTCAAGGCCTGACTGATCTTTGACCTCTTCCAGATCTCAGGGCCATGTTCTCATGATGAACTTCGAGGGATGAGCAATGTTTCTTTCTGAAACAAAAATTAAGCCTTACTTACTGCTTTCTATAGAAGCGATGGATTGTCCCAAACACAGTGTTCCTCAGACTGTGACATAAACTCTCTGTGTGCACAGCTTCCATCTGGGCTCTGTCACCCCAGTGGGATCTGGGGACGAGGGGAACTAATGCAATTTTATGTTCACATGCTTGCTGTGATATGAGTAGTAGAGCTCTTTGCCTCCGAACAAGGAGTCGCAGGTCTTCTGCCAGCATGCATAGGACAGTAACAGGGTATCTCAGTAGCTTATAAGTAGAGTGAAATCAAATCCCACCCTCAACAAAAAGTTAGCATCTTCTAAGCCAGTGGCGTTCAACTGGAGATGAACATCACACTTAGGGAAGAAATTTTACACATAGTTAGGCCCTACTCCAGACTTGCTGAATCTTCTTACTTGCTATTGCTGTAATCTTCATATGTTATATGTTTTATCCCTCAAGAACATTATATGTTACATCACAGCTCTAGTTGTATAAATCAGACATAACATTTAATGACATTTTTGAAAACTTAATCATTACTGTTAAGGACCTGTTTTTCGGAATGGTTTTATCATCTTTGTTTTTCATGTCATAGAAACAGTCAGTACTGCTGTCAGTTGCATTATTCATATCCAAAACCTCATCATATTTTCAAATTTGAAGATTGTGTGATTGTGTGTAATAAATTAACCCCAGTCATTAAGTATCTGTTATCTACAAACATGGAGGCTCAGCTATAAAGGATGGGGAAGAGTTTGTGTCTTCACCAAAGGAGAATTTCACCACCTCTGGGACCAGGACTGTTCTTCAAACTGTTGATGTCTGAGAGCTGATTTTACATTGCTTAGAGCAAGGGTTAGCAATCTATGGCCTGCTGGCTGGCCCAAAATATCCACTGTCAGTTTCTGTAAATAATATTTTATTGAAATACAGTCATAAACAGTTATTTATGTTTTGTCTCTGGCTGATTTTTTTTGCTACAATGATGGAATTGAATAGTTAAAATAGAGAACATCTGGCTTGAAAACCTTAAAATATTTACTATGTGAGATTTTATAGAAAAAGTTTGCTCTCAATCTGTACCCATGGATGGGGCTGGATTTTCATGACTGCTTTTTGTTCAAGGTGGTTGGCTTAATGAAACTAGTAATGTAAGATTAAGCAGATCAAGAATTAATTAAATAGCTCTAAATGAAATGATAAAGAAGTTTTTATTATAGTAAATTTTTGTAATATTGTTTTTCAACTTTCTGGATAGATGAAGTCCTATCTTTTTTTTTTTTTTAAGTTATTTGTAGCCCACAATAATTTAGTAAATGCTGTTTTTGTAAACTAAAGTGAAAGATTTTAAATAATAGCTGATTCTCACAAACTTCCTGGAATTCCAAAGTTCCTAGTCTTTACCTTTGATGGTAATATAGTTATGTGTATTGATAGATTCAGTAAAAATCTGTGCTCTGTTTTACATGATTATAATTGGACAAATCAATTACACAGCCAATGCCTTGCTGGAAATATTTTTTTGAGAATTTTTGAGAATAATATACATTTAATCAAATATAATAAATCGCCTTTAAAGAACTAAAGTTGATTCTGTGTATGGAACCAATGACTATTAAGCCTTCTTAGGAATATTGACTCACAGGGTTCCAACCCTACAGGTAGTAAGATGGTCACTTCCTTGCAAGGCATGGACCTTGAAAAATTTGGGGGCCCTTAGAATAGAGGAATTCATTTAAATTTACAAAGTATTACACATGAAATCTGGAGTAGATATTTTTTTGGGTTTGAGTTTCTAGTCTTGAAGAACAAATGAGATGTTTATAAAGGTCAAATCAGAAATTCCTTATGGAAACTCTAGGACAGAAGTTAAGTTTAAAGCCTCAGTGGTTGCTTGATAATGTACAGCTCTAGGTTGGTAAAACAAGCTCGAAGAGGTTTATTACCACTCTTACTGCACCTGTGTAAGTAATGGGACCAGTGCTTTTTTGGTGATCAAGTATAATCCTTCTCTTAGATAATTATGATCTTAAAGTAGAAGGTAATTAGAGACTGTAGTAATGTCTTATTGCCTCTGTAAAAAAAAAAAATCACAAATTTAGTGGCTATAAGCAAAAAAAGTTATGATTCTGAAGTTTTAAGTTCAGAAGTCATAAATGGGTCTCAGTGGGCTAAGATGAAAATGTTAACAGGTCTGCATTTCTACCGGAGGCCTTAGGTAATAATCTGCGTCCTTGTCTCCTGTAGAGGCTTCCTAGGTTCCTTGGCTCATGGCCTCCTTCTTCCTTACATATCTTTTTGTTTTAATTTACTTTTTAAGATTTTATTTATTTATTTATTTGAAAAAGAGAGAGAGAGAGAGAGCAAGCAGGAGGAGGAAGCAAGGGAGAGGGAGTGGGGAGGGAGAGGTAGGGAGAGGGTTAGGAAGAGGAGTGGTAAAGAATCTCAACCCCTGGGGATAAAAATATATGTTTATAAAAAATAAAAAAAATAAAAATAAATAAAAAATAAAAAAAATGTAAATGGAAAAAAAAAAAAAAAAAGAATCTCAAACAGACTTCATGCTGAGTACAGAGCCTGATGTGGGGCTTGATCTCAAGACCCTGAGATCATGACCTGAGTCAAAACTGAGAGTCAGATGCCCAACCAAGCTGAGCCACCCAGGTGCCCCTATTTTGTTCTTATAGTTTGTTTAAAATAATCAGGTTTGCCTATAGAGTTTTCCAGAGTATGTATTTGGCTGATTGCAGCCCTCTGGTACAATTTAATACAAGCTTTGGTCTTCTGCTCATTCTGTAAATTAGTATTTGGTTGTCAGTGTCTTGTTCCATTAGTTTATTAGAGTTCACAAAATTGTGAAATTCTAATTGATCATTCATTTCTTATTTATTAGCTAGAATATTTCTATACAGAGAAATGTCTCCTGATCTTTTATTTGATTATCCAGTTGTATAATTCATGTAGGAGAGAGAGAAAAATACTTAATCTTTTCTCTTTATTTACTGGTTTCTAAAACATATCAATAGATGCCAAAAATCTTTCTGGTAGAATTTAATACTTAATTAGTTAATAAGTTAAAAGCAAATAATTAAAAATACAACAACAAAAATACTTTTAAAATATTAGAAATAGAAGTGTGCTTCTTAGATCAAAGAATATGTATCTCAAACAGAGAGCTAACAAAATACTTAAAGGTGCAAACATAGGTGAATTTCCCTGTTGCATGTAATAAGACAACTTTCTCCAGATTAAAAAAGGGGGGGGGTGCAGGCAAGCAAACAAGATTGTTCACCATTATTATTGTTTTGAAATTCCTAGCCAACACAGTAAGATCTAAAACTGAAATCATCATTTATGTAATGGTATAAAGATTACTCTTCAAGATTAGTATTTTTTTAAAAAATATTTTGTGAATAACTTTCAGTGACATGCATATAAAGTCAATGGCTTTTCTACTTAACAATGAAATATATATGAAATATGTAGATTGTAACATATCTACATGAAAATAAATTGAGAATACATTCTGTTTATAGTAGCATGAAAAGCATTACATATATACTAACAACTTCAACAAAATACATAAAGAAAACCGCAGGATTTACTAGGAAATATAAAAATAAGTCTTAAATTATTTCATACTGCAAAGATACAAATACTATAAGTTTAATGTAATGTTTAATGTTTAACATAATAGATATAAAAAGCTCACTGGGCTTTTTTAACAGGCTGAACCATTATAAAGTTACCTAGAAGAAATAACTTACAAAGATTTAAGAAAACAACAGAGAATTACCTCCTAGATATTGAAATTAATTATAATGGGGCATATATTATAATAGAAAGTTACTGCCCTGACAGTAGGCAGATAGATCAATAGAAAAAGCTAAATGGGCACCAACAGATCCCTACATTTATTAAAATTTAATATTTGCGGAAGATGACATTGTACATTAGGTTGGGAGGAGAGAGATTTTGAAAAAGAGAGATTGACTAAAGTTTTGGGGAAAAAAAATTATAGATTCTTTCCTCATATTGTAGGTCAAAGTAAATTCAGGTGGTTTAAATAATTAAATGTAAAATGAAAATGAGAAAAGTTGGTGAAGGAATGGGAAAAAGATCCACAGATTTAATCATAAAAAATGTAGTACTTCTGAAAATTAACAACTTTATAATCATATATTTGCAACATATTAACAAAGGGTTATAGACTCAACTTACAAAATACTTATAAAAATTAATTAGAAAAATCATGAGCAATGACAATAGACAAATGACAAAGTTATTGAAAAGACATTTTTCAAAGATAGAAATACAAATTGATAACTGGTACACTTAAAAGTGTTATCCAATTGAGAACTATACATTCAGAAAAAAAGGTTACCAAATTAAGAAGGCTGCTTTAAAATAATAATACTCCACATTGGCAATAGTACGGTGAGATATTCATTCCTCATTCTTTGTGGGTATATAAATTGATACAGGTTTTTTGGACATAATTTGGCAATATTTATCAAGAGCCTTAGAAATGTACACATATACCCTTTGACTCAGAATTTCACTTCTGGGAATCTAAAGATTAATGAAGAAGAGCAAAAAAGAGAAAGTGAATTTCTAGATTGGAGAATAATTATATAAAATATTATTATGCTACATAAAATATTATCTCCTACCAGCTTGCAAGAATTGTATGTAACTCTTCCCAACTCTGCATTCAGAGGTATCATATTGACAACTTGAAATTTCCTACAAAGGGAGTCTTTGCTTCATGTATATTAGAAAATGCTAATGTAAGGGCTTTTTTTCCCTCCCTCAGAGATCTACTTGTTAACTATTTACAAGCATGTTACTGATTACAACCGGCCTAGCCCTTTAGAATAATAATCTAATTTTCTTGTTTTATTAATTGGTATATAATTTCCTGTCCAAATTTGCACAATGCATTACTAGCAGAATTAGCATCTTGTTGGGGCAGTGGGTGGCTCAGTGGTCTTGGTTTCAGCAGAGGACATGTTCTCAGGGTTGTGAAATCGGACTATGCACTCAGTGTAAAGTCTGCTTGAGATTCTCTCTCCCTCTGCTCTCCCCACTCCAACTCACTGTCTCTCTCTCTCTCTCTCTCTCTCAAAAATAAATAAATAAATAAATAAATAAATAAATAAATGAATAATAAATAATAAATGGATTAGCGTCTTGTTCTCCAAATGCTTAGGCTAAGAACTTTTCAACTTTAACATTTTACCAAGGGAAGTTTTCTCTAACCTGTTTTAAATCCTCAGACTGAAATAATACTTTTGACTTGTATACCAAGTTCTAGATGAACTTCAGGTGAAATGATGCCTATCTGATCAATTCTGTCAATAGTCCCTGTCAAGTAAAGCACAAATTAATCACAGGTATCTATTTATACTTGGAAATTTTGCTTCAGATTGGCCCTGACACAAAGCATCCATATTACTTGCTGTGTCTCCTATAGGTGTCCAGAAAAATGCTCTATGAGACAATCTTAACATATTGCCCTTGAAGGTATTCTAAGAGTAAATCACAATTGTATTTGCAGAATATGTTTGTGATCAAAATACATGAAGTTCCATTTTCTTAGAATCTCTATAATTGTAGTGCTTATTACATTGACACATCAAAAAGGAGACCAGAGTTTCCATCCATCCGCTCATTCCACAAAAATCTCTTGAGGATGGATGTTGTACTGACCCAGGGCTTGAGTGAACCCTGCAGAACTCCAGAGGCTCACTCGTTTTTCCTAATGACTTCTCGTGGCTGTTGACTCCATCTTTCAGTGAGCTGCAGTTCTTACTGAGCACTGTTGCATCTTAGTTCCAAACAAACAAACAATCTCTTCCTTCTTGTCACAATTGTGGTCTCTGGCAGTCTCTCTGGATGTTACCAGAGGTTTGTTTTTTTGTTTTTTGTTTCTTGTTTTTTTCTTTTGAATTTTTTGAGTTTTTCCATTATTTTCACAATCCTAGTCAACAGGGAAATTGAGGTTTTTTTGGCTTCACTTCAGGGTTTCATGTTTTGAAGACTTACCTTCTATCCTGTTTCACCATTTAAAAAACTGAAATGTGCATTAAGATTACTTTTGTTAATTTCATTGTTGTTAAAATTTACTTTCCTAAGCCCTCCCCCTTGATTCTGATCCAGCAGACCTGGCATGGGTCCAGAATTATGCATTTCATAAACCCAGACTCTGCAGGTGATTCTGATGCAGTAAGTCTCTAACCAGAGTTTAGAAGTTTGGAAGTTTGACATTTTGATTGGTAATAAAAAATTTGAGATGTGCCTGGTTTTCTAATTCCTAACATATTTAAGGCAGAAATTGAAAGAAGATTTGAGAAAAAGAGGTCTTTGAAATGTTCAAAAATAACCTTTTAGATTTTACTTGTTGCCTTACTGTTGAGTTTAGTGTCATTTAGTGTCTTCATTATTTTTATTATTTTTAGTTACAATCTAAAGAATGTAAATATTTTTATCCATAGCAGTTTAATATACTCCCACTATATTTAACTTCATGATATCAGAATTTTTTTTTCACTCTGACTCTAATAAGTCCTGGAAGTCTTTAAGCCCTAAGATGGTGGTAATACCAATAAGTATTTAAATTTACATGGTAACATTTGACCTACTTGGTAGACATATGTACAAAAAGAAATCATAAGGAAATAAAGACTTGGATACTCATCAGCTATTTAGAAAGTGTCAAACACTTGGTAAAATCAACTGTTCTTATTATTTATTTGAAATATGAAAATATGTGTATGTTAATGAAGAACCTATATTCAAATATTAGAACATATGGATCTACAAAATGAAGTCATCTGGTAGGTGTAGCTCTCCTATTTATACACTTTTTTTTCCCTAATCTTCTATTCATCCTTCAGGTTTTAGTTTAGATCACACTTCCTTCTTTCCATTCCCTACTTACTCCTTTTGGAACATTTCTCCTATTCAATTGTATCTGCCTCTTTCCCCATCAGTGGTCCCTTAGATGGAACTGTACCTTGTTTACTACTGCATCTCTGTACCTCTTTACAGGCCCTGGCAGTAATTGTTGCTCTATAAATAATCATTGGACAACAATCAGTCAGCACTTTTCAGCGTTTTTAACAGATAAGCCTCCTGAGGATAGATATTCCATTCCTAGTACTTAGCTCCTCATAAGAGGCACTGTGCAAATATTCCGGAATGAATGAAAAAATATATATATAAGGGCAGCTAACTGTGACATCCCCCAGGGGGTGCTAAAGGTCCAAGTCGTGTTCACTTAGGACTTGAACCTCAGTAAACTTGCTCTGTACCGTTTCGGTTGAATCCAACATTTCTTGAGTGCTGTGGGTTTCCTTAGAATTAAAAGATAACCAAGACTCAGTTCTTGCTCTTAGGGCCTTTAGAAGCTGGTGTGGCAACTAGTGCAGTTGACAGATTACATCAAGATTATCCACTAAAGGCAAACAGCAGGCCTTTTAGGTCATGGAAATTTAAAGGATATTGCAGCACCCAAGACTTTTACTTCTAGGCTCTGCCAACTACTACCACAGACCACCCTGGATCATTTGCAACCATGCCTTGGGATTCCCTCCTTGTTAGGAATTCCACCGCAGGTTGGGACAATTCCTTACCCAAGAATAGATCTAGGATTGATGAAAAATTCAAAATCTCTCTAAAAGCAACTTCCTGTCTTGACTTAGAATCAGTTTCAGAATTGACCAGACCTAATTAGCATAGAAACCTCACCCATCTTGGTCCTATAAGACAAATTATGTATCATTTGATGGTCAGTAGATACATTTGAATTAATGGTCACATGCATTTGGCCATATGCCCAGAAATTTGGGCACCACCCGAGGTGCCTGTGGGGATAATGACCTCTTCCTTGCCATGGCTTTTAATTGCAAATGGCTGTAATACCATAATCTGAACTGAGGTCAGAGGACTGCTGGGTGAAGTTTTCCATAGTGCAATTGCATTTTTGTTTTTCCTGGCAATGATCAAAGGCTTCCAGTTGTGCCTAATTAGAGAGTATGATTTTTGAGTGACCAAGGCTTTAAGTTTATTACCAACAAAACACATACCACATATGCCCTAAACTGAGTTGGAACCTGTAATTCTGGGCAAGAAACTAGTTTGCAAACTTATTTTAAGTGGTAGAAAATTTACAACAGATTTTTTTTTTTTTTTTAATGTTAAAGTGGGAATTAGGTAGAGTAGTAATTCTTAATAGGAATTGCTTGGCTAACTCCCTGTGTCTCACTGGAAATTTATATTGTAATATTAGCTTTTGGCTAATGTATATTCAGTGAACAAGATCTAACCACTGTTTTAGTAAGGACCCCTGTTGAGAGGTAGAAATGGCCATGGGAAATAGCCAATTCTTATCCACCCTTTAGGTACTATATACAAACTGAAATATAACCTAAAGAGCCCAAATGATAAAGGATTAGGAAAGAGAGAGAAGTTAATGCATAATGCTACCTGTGTGAGAAACAGGATATTTGCCTTTTTCATTATGCAAAGAACAACACAGGTGTTTCTAAATAATGGCTGGTTCAACAAAGAATGTGTTCCTTTAATAGGAAGAGCCATATTTTTGTGTTATGCTGGCTCACCACACATTTAAATTTGACATACATTGGAGCACTTCAAATTTATATCTTCATTTCAGCCATTCATTTAGTAGGTCAAATCATCATTATATTTCACCAGTATGGCGGATTTTAATTCATTTAACATTTTAATCTTTCATCAGTTTTTCATTTAAGAGGATTTCACAGCATATACGGGATTTGTATAAATTTGTGTGCAGTAAATTTATTCTTTTAACAGTTTTATTCTTTCATCAGAAATTCATTTAAATGGATTCCACTATATATCACTTCCACTTCCAGTGCAGCTTTAGGTCAGGCTGTAATTGATGCAAAAGCAATGAGGTATTAAAAGAGATAGGAAATATCTGAAATTGGAAAGAGTTCAAGAAGTGGGCTGTTGTAAGGGCATTACACTCCTCAGATAAGGTGGGGAGGGAGAATAATATGGCATTTTGATCTGAAGCCTTCCATGCTTTATAATTTCAATTCTCAACAAAGTCAAAAAGATCTATTTTATCTAAGCTTGTGTCTTTAAAACAAAATTAACTGCTTCAGTGCCCTAAAACAGCCCCCATATGGCCATGTGAATGTGCATGCTTGTCTTTACCATCCATTTGAATTAATGGCACAGCTTCTTTCAGTGAACATTCTATCTCCTCCCTCCCCCCTACCGACATTCATTAAATGACATCCAAGTGATAAACATTAATATAATAAATACAGTAGCTATGGAAATAACCCAGAGAAGAGGTGCATTCTATCATGTTCTCATATGGAAGTAGCTGAAAATCACCAGTAGTGCATTATTGTTGGTGGAAAGAAGCTGCAGTATGAGCGATGCCTTTACCAAAGAGCAGAGGTGCTGGGGCTTGAATTGTGTGCACTGGAAGAGTAAAAGGTGACCTTGAGAAAGTCCTTCTTGCTCATCAGGTCTCTGCAAAGGGAGTGACTGCTTTTATGGCACCTACTGTTATGAGGGCATTATTGTCTTTGATTGGAGAGTGAAAGATGCTAGAGAAATGATAGGTGGCATTCAATATTTATATTGTTAATGTCTCTTTGGGAAGACAGTACCTCAGGAAGAAATGTTCCTAACACACACACACACAAAATGGTAATTTTGTGAGATGATGGGTGTGTTAAATTAACTCTGTTGTGGTAATCATTTCATGAATAAATGTGTATGTGTATCAAATACACAATATACATGTATCAAAACATCATGTTGTACACCTTATCTTATACCATGTTTTATGTCAGTTAAATTTCAATGAAGCTGGGAGAAAAAAAGTGAAAGAAGGAAGGAAGGAAAGGGAAAAGAGGAAAAAGGAGGGAAGAAGGCAGAGTTTTACCTTGTGATATTGTTGTTGTATTTAATTTACTTCTTCATGAGACTGACAGCTGCTTCTGTCTTCCTCTGGTTTTATTGGCACTATAGAGTTCCTTTCACATCAAATGGCTAATAACTGTTTATGGAACTGAATTGAATTGTTCTGAATTGAAGGAAGAAAATCTTAAATGCTAGAAAGATGATCTAAGCCCATCATACCCTACCCGCCATCCCCCCACTAGGTCACAGCATAATCGGATGTTACAAGTGTGAAATCAATTTACTTATCACTGTTTCATAGAGTATGTCCCCTTACTCCATCTGACTAGGGACAGAATGTGGCTGAGAGAAAAAAGTGTTGCACTCAGACTCAACATCGAAATGAGTATTTCTAACAAAAATGATGATTGGTCATGAAAGATTGTGGGAGAGGATCATACCTTATGTCCACGCTGATGTCATGCTGAGCTGTCCTGTGGCTCCTTTCATCATGTTATGGAAGTGTCTAGTTCAGGGCCGGCCATCTGTAGACCTATGGCAGTTCTTATATGGGCATTTACACGTAAGTTTGGGGCAATCACTGGATTTCTCTGTAGTTTCAGGGTAGCTTTCATTGGTTCTAGAACCCACAGGACATTTTAGAATTGATTGAAATACAGAAAGTCTAGTATATTTTCATCTATGTTAAAAAAAAATACAGCTTTACTTTCTATAGTGGTCTAAAGGAAAAAAGTGAGGCAAGGGACAATTTCTACCCCCCACTCCCACCCCCACCCCTCTTACCCCCTACACCACTCCTCCACCCCCTACCCCCCCGGCTTCCAGCACTTCAGTGGACTGCATGCTGCCAGGTCTAGTCAACAGGTTTTCTGGTCCATTTGGGTGAGGACTCTGGTCCTCTAAAAGGTATATATGTGCCAGGAAGTTTATTACAGTAATGTGAAAGCATCTTATTGAAGACTAATTTTATTTGGATCTAACTTATCAAACTTGCTGTCAAACTACAACTGAGAAGGTGAATTTCACTGTCTGGACAATTTTATAACCTTTCAAATGATAATTGCCTGAATTTTTATGCAGGCATATATTGATAGAGACTGACAGATGTTGAAAAGAACAGAGCCACAAGCCACACCATAGAACTGAGGATAAAAATCATCTTTTCAGTCATCCCTCTTCTATTGCTATTTTTGTAATGCTTTAAAACTCTTTCAAATGCAAACCATGAGGCTGGGACCTCATTTATCTAACTGATCTTGCATATGTATTTCCTTTAACTTTGGTGGCTTTTCTGACCAGCATTTTCAGATCAGTGTGCTCATCTAGATGGTTTTCTAGTTCTTACTGTTTTAAAAAAGTATAGATTAGTAAGATCTTTACTTAATACCTGAGTGGTTTGGTTCAGGAAGAGCTAAGATACTCTGCAAATCTGTAGTCATCAACAATTTCACAAACATGGAGCCCATGTCTTAGAGCATTTGAACATCATGAGTGTGTTAATAAAGAATTCTGATTTTTACTTTTAAATTCATGTTTACATGGTGTTATCTTTGCCCCTTCTTTTAGGTTCAGCTTACCTATTTTTTTTTATTTAATTTAATTTTTTTTTCAGTGATCCAAAATTCATTGTTTATGCACCACACCCAGTGCTCCATGCAATATGTGCCCTCCTTAATAACCACCACCAGGCTCACCCAACCTCCCCAGCCCCCTCCCCTCCAAAACCCTCAGTTTATTTCTCAGAGTCTATAGTCTCTCATGGCTTGTTTCCCCCTCCGATTTCCCCTAATTCACTTCTCCTCTCCATCTCCCAGTGTCTTCTGGGTTATTTCTTATGCTCCACAAGTAAGTGAAACCATATAATAATTGACTCTCTCTGCTTCACTTATTTCACTCAGCATAATCTCTTCCAGTGCTGTCCATGTTGATACAAAAGTTGGGTATTCATCCTTTCTGATGGAGGCATAATAGTTCATTGTATATATGGACCATATCTTCTTGATCTATTCATCCGTTGAAGAGCATCTTGGTTCTTTCCACAGTTTTGCGACCATGGCCATTGCTGCTATGAACATTGGGGTACAGATGGCCCTTCTTTTCACTACACCTTTATCTTTGGGGTAAATACCCAGTAGTGCAATTGCAGGGTCATAGAGTAGCTCTATTTTTAATTTCTTAAGGAATCTTCACACTGTTTTCTAAAGTGGCTGCACCAACTTGCATTCTCACCAACAGTGTAAGAGGGTTCCTCTTTCTCCACATCCTCTCCAACACTTGTTGTTCACTGTCTTGTTAATTTTGGCCATTCTAACTGGTGTAAGGTGTTATCTCAATGTCGTTTTGATTTGAATCTCCCTTATGGCTAATGATGATGAACATTTTTTCCTGTGTCTGTTAGCTATTGAACCCTCAACTTTATGGTCAAATAATCTTTGACAAAGCAGGAAAAAATATACAGTGGGAAAAAGACACTCTCTTCAATAAATTGTGCTGCGAAAATTGGACAGCTATGTATAGAAGAATGAAACTTGACTGTTCTCTTACTCCATACATAAAAATAAACTCAAAATGGATAAAAGACCTCAACCTGAGGCAGGAATCTATCAAAATCCTATAGGAGAACATAGGCAGTAACCTCTTTGACATGGGCCACAGCAACTTCTTTCAAGACATGTCTCCAAACGCAAAGGAAACAAAAGCAAAAATGAACTTCTGGGACTTCATCAAGATCAAAAGCTTCTGCTCAGCAAAGGAAACAGTCAACAAAACAAAGAGGCAACCCACGGAATAAGAGAAGATATTTGCAAATGACACTACAGAAAAAGGGCTGATATCCAAGATCTATAAAGAACTCCTCAAATTCAACACACACAAAACACATAATCACGTCACAAAATGGGCAGAAGACATGAACAGACACTTCTCCAAAGACATACTTACTTTGTTTTTGAGTAAGTATGTTCTTGTAGACAGCCTATAGTTGCGTCATGTTTTTTAAATCCACTCTGCCAACTCTGTTTTCTAATTGGTATATTTAGATCACTCATATTGAAGGTAATTATTGATATGACAAGGCTTAAGTCTACCATAGTTTTTCGGTTTATTCTGTTTAGTTTCATACCTCTCTCTGTTCTCGCCCTTCTATGAGTTACTTAACCATTTTAATTCTTAATGGTTTTGAGAACACTTTTTCTATAGTTTTCTTAGTAGTTGCTCTAGCTATTATAGTGTACCTATATAAGTTATCACAATGTGTTAGTTTTGGCATTCTACTACTTCCAGTGAAGTGTGGAAACCTTATTTCATTTAGGTCTCTTTATATTTCAACTCTGAAAATACAATTATCTTAAATATTTTCTATACACATGTTGAATAGATGGTCTTATAATTTTTGCCTCAATGATCAAATGTGATTTTTAAAAAATCATGAAGAGAAGAATGGTCTGCTTAACATTATTTACACCCATTGCATGGTTTGTCCTTCCTTTCTAGAATTTCAAATATTATCTTGCTGCCATTTTTTTCTGTTTAGAGATCTTCTTTATTCTTAAAGATAAGTCTGCTGGTGACAAATTTTCTTAAATTTTCTTTGTCTTTACTTTTTCCTCTATCCCTAAAGGATATATTTGGGGTTGACAGTTCTTTATTTTAAGATGAAAATAATATTGTCCCCCATAGGTAGTATCTTCTTCTTCTTTTTCTTCTTTTTTTTTTTCTTTTTTTTTTTTTTAAGATTTCATTTATTTATTTGGCAGACAGAGATCACAAGTAGGCAGAGAGGCAGACAGAGAGAGGGGAAGCAGGCTCCCTGGTTAGTAGAGAGCCCGATGTGGGGCTCGATCCCAGGACTCTGGGATCATCACCTGAGTTGAAGGCAGAGGCTTTAACCCACTGAGCCACCCAGGCGCCCCTATAGGTAGTATCTTCTTGGCTGCTTTTTTCTCTGACTGCTTTCAGAATTTTGTCTTTGTCTTTAAAATTTTAATTTCAATGTTTCTTGGTGTGGATTTCTTTATGTTTATTCAATTTGAGGTTTGCTCAACTTTTTGAATCTGTAGGTGCATGTCTTTGACCAAATTTAGGAACTTTATAGCCATTATTTCTTCAATATGTTTTTAGCCCCATTCTCTTTCTCTTTTTCTTCTTGCACTCTGATGAAATGAACATTTTTTTCTTTTATTAGTGCACATGTATGCATTGAGTGTGTGTGTTTGTGTGCGTGTGTGTTTTCTTTCTGTTGTTCAGATTGAGTAATTTGTTATTCTAACTTCAAGTTTACTGATTCCTTCCTTTGCCATATTCATTCTGCTATTGAGCCCCTCCATTGAATTTATTTTTAAATTTCAGCTATTGTATTTCTTAGTTCTATGACATTCATTTGGTCTTTTTTATTTTTGGTGAGATTTTTTTTTTCAAGGGTATTTATAATTCTTTGTTGAAGCAGTTTTATGATGGCTATGATAAAATTCTTGTTAAATAATTTTAGTATAGCCTATTTACCTTAGTATTGGTATCTGTTGTGTTTTCTCATTCAAGTTGTAATTTTCCTATCTCTTGTTGTGGCAAATGATTTTCAAATGTATCCTAGAAATTTTTATTATTATTTTGGGTACTCTGGATCCCGTTTAAGTTTTCTGCTTTATCGCACAGTCACCTTCTTCATGTTTTCTATATGTTCTGTGTTTAGCATGCAGGTCCTGATCTACATTTCATGGCCTACAGTTGTACTGACAATTTATCTTTATGAGCCTTTATAGTCTGTTTTTGTCTCTTTGGTTTACCTGCCTGGTGCTGGTTGGTCCCAGATTTTTTGTTTGTTTGTTTGTATTTGTTTGTTTGTTTTTTGATGCCAACCACAAGGCTAGGGACTTAGAATCTTTAGGTTTTTAAGGGAAGGGACATTCCTGTTTATGGGGTAGAGATGGTTCCATGAACTTCCTATTGTTGGAAGGGTTCCCACTCAATTGAGGCTGCCTTGTGAGTTTGGAGGTCAGGGATAATCTTGGCCATGGGGCAAAGAACAATAATCCAGGCTGATTGTTCAATCTGGAAAAGGAACTCAGTTTTCTAGACCATATTCTGCTATTTAGTTGGTGACCAGAAGATGCTGGGCCCAGTTCTCCTTCTACTGGTGCAAATAGGGACAAGGGAAGGTCAGAAGATGCCAGATTGCTATGTTTCCTCTTCTGAGATTTCTAGCTAATTCACCTTCCTCTTTTCAACTTTCAGAGCTGATTTGGGTTATTTTCAGAGTTTTTAGCTGTATTGGGAGAAAAACAGAGAAAGATGAGTCTGTGCCATCTTCTTCCCTTCTGTCTTGTTAAGTGTTCTTAAGTACATATTTTGGTAAGAAGTAATCTTCTATGTTTTAATTTCTGTGCTTTTATGTACTTAGTAACTTTGAATTAAATATTAAGAATGAACTTGTTGGAAAAAAATAAGAAAACTCATCAAAAATGTTTAGTTATTTTCATTTGGATGGTGGGATTATGGGTGATTCTTATTTTCTGCTTTATATTCTGTTATAATTTTTAATTTTTTGAAAACAGTGAACAATATTACTTATTAGTAAAAATATTATTTTTCAAAGAAATTAAAAATCGTGAAAAGGGAATATGTGTTAAGCATTGCTAGACTATAAAGCACTGAGGAAAGTAGAAACAATAGCATCAATATTTTTTATTTTCAAGAACTGGACTCTTGATTTTTTGTGCATCAATATTTACTGGATAACATCTTCAAAACTCTTATTAGCTAGGTAAAAGAGGGGGAGGGGAAAAAAAGATCTTCAAAGCCACAACAAATCTAGCCATAGGGGGTAATGGAGAAAGGATGGTCATTTTAATAAGTTGCTAGGTGAATTGGATATTCATCCATTGGGGGGGGGATATATATCTCCTAATTCATATCTCATTTCTCCCAATTACACAGAAAAGCCAACTGCAGTTAAAGTATAGATCTTCATATTAAAGGTAAAACAGTAAGTCTTTAGAAGCATAGAAGAATATCTTCAAGATCTTAAAGTAGAGAAGTATTTCTTAATGGAATTAAAAATAAAATCAAAACAACTGTATTTTAGACAGAGTTTGTAATCACCTCTAGTTTTTTTATGCAATTTCTGTTTCTGTAGGCCACAGAAAAGGAGAGGACAATAATTAAGAGATGGTAATTGGTGGTAGATGCTCCTTACTTTCTAAACCAATACCCTAGAGTGAGGCAATTAATGGCCTAGGAATCTCATGCTTCTCTTTGACTTTGAATGGCCTCAAAATAAAGATTATTTTGTTTTATATTAGTATACGACTCTAGCTTTCTTCTGGTTACTATTTGCATAGTATATATTTTTCCATCCTTTTATTTTCAATCTGTTTGTGTCTTTGAACCTAAAATGTCTCTCTTGTAGAGAGCAGATAGTTGGATCTTTTTTTTTTTAATTCCATCTACCAATGTGCCTTTGATTGGAGGGCTTTATCCAGCTATAAGGTAGCATTTACATCTACATTTTGATGTTAGTTTCCTAAAGCTTGTGGGTTTTGTTTTTTTTTTTTTTTTGCTCCTCTATTTCTCCATTATTGCCTTTTTTGTGTTATTTTCTAGTGTACTATTTTAATTCTCTTCTCATTTCTTTTTACTATACTTTTTTGAATGGTTGCCCTGGGATTACAGTGAACACTTAGTTTATATCAATCTAGTTCAGATTGATGCCATATTAATTTCAATTCTGTAAAAAAACTTTGGTCCTATTTAGCTGTGTTTCTTCACCTTCCTTTGTGTTATTATTGTCATACAACTCACATTTTTATCCACTATAAGCCCATCAACATAGTTTTATATTATTGCTTTATGCAGTTGCCTTTAAATCAGATAAAAGAGTCAAAATCCAAAATATATGCTTTTTATTTACCTATATAGTTACAGTAATAAGTTCTTGTTCTACTTTTTTTTTTTTTTTTTTTTATCACCACAACCACCAACAAAAACTCTTTTAGCCTGTCATTAAAATACATATTTTGTAAAGATTGGCCCAAGATCAACTTTAGAATTGTCAGAGATAGGAGAATGTAAATCTTAAAGGCTAGCCTATTTCTGGTACAGTCTAGCTCAGTAGTGAAGACAATGTAGTATTTGATGGCTCTCACATTTCCTGTGGCTCCTCTCATATCACTTAAACCTAATTGCATTTGAACTGGAATCTCGACCCATGGCCTGTAACATGAGGATATTATATGTGTGTCGTGAGAAAAGTATTTGATGTGCTGTTCTACATCGTAACAAGCTACTAAAGATTAGAGCCAAGGGAACCAAAGAAACCAAGATCTATAATTATTGTCATTTGTGGGAATTGTTTTAAGAACATTTAGCTATTTTAATCCAATTTTTTTTCTTTATGGTCCTTAATGAAAAGGGTAATATACACAGAGGGCTTCGATCTGCAGCCCTCCTTTCTAATGAATGACTCTTTTTTTTAAATGAGCTTTTATGAGCTTTTTTTCCCCTGTATTTTTTCATGTGGATTCAAGTTGCTGTTTAGTATTCTTTTATTTCAACTTGAAGGACTCTCTTTAATATTTCTTGTAGCAGTAGTGATGAATTATCTTAGTTTTTCTTTATCTAGGAGTGTCTTATTTTTGAAATATAGTTTTGTTGGATATAGAATTCTTGATTGACAGTCCTTTTCTTTTGCACTTCAGATATGTCATCCCACTGCCCTTCTGACCTCAGTGGTTTCTGATAAGAAGTCAGCTGTTAATCTTAATGAAGCTCTCTTTCACATAAGTTATTTATTTCATGTCACTTCCAAGAATCTGTCATGGAGCTCCTGGGGGTGCAGTTAGTTAAGGATCTGACTCTTGATTTTGGCTCAAGTCCTGATCTAAGTGGGTGATATCGAGCCCTGCATGGGGCTGGTGCTCAGCATGGAGTCTGCTTGATATTCTCTCTCCCCTTTCCTCTGCCCCTCCCATTCTCTCTCTCTCTCTTTCTCTCTCTCTCTCTCTAAAATAAATAACTAAATATTAAACAAACAAACAAAAACTCTATCTTTCAACAGTTTGATTATGATATATGTAAGTATGGATATCTAACATTGCCAATAATACTTGTACTAATTTTACTGATTTTACTATGGAAATAATGTCTATTACCAACAAAGTACCAGGTCTTTTCATTAAGTTTCCTAAACAGTGACCTTATATTCCCTAAAGCCTAAGTAAAGATACACATCTGTATCTTCCCTCATATCTAAATGGTATCTGTCTGATCTGACCATACCTGTTGTCAGATGAAGACCAATCCCTTTGACTTTTTGTTTACCATCTGGGTTAGTCTCCTTGTAGGATTAGGACTGCTTTTGTTTTGTTTTCTTTTCTTTTCTTTTTTTTTTTTTAGTTTAAATAAGCTATTCTTCAAACCATTCTTTACCATTCTTCTTACAGTCAGTTGTCCTTGTGCGAATAAAACTGTTGCTGTCATGCATAGCATTATAGGTAACTTGACTTTCCTTCTTCTCATTGACCACCTGTTTTCACATTATCCCTTACTTGCAAGTAGATGGTAACTTCAAGAGCTAAAGGAGCTATTGAAGTGATTGAGAATGCTGAGTAGGATGTAATTACTTAGTGGAAGAGTTGAAAATGTATCACAGTAGTAAAGAGACATGAACTAGGAAGGACAGACCATCTGTTTTCAGCCTTCATTGACTGGATCCCTTTCCTCTCTTCTTACCAATGGCGAATTTCAGTGAGGTCATAATCTGAACCATCTTTCAAAATAACTCTGCTAAGTGACACATCTAGCTCTAAAGTAGACCCTTCCATTTGGAAGGAGATTGATTGTAGCAAGACAGTTTCATCAGGCTTTAGGCAAAACTGAGTCTCACATATGGAAAAATAAACAGATTTCAATGAACTTCACACTAAGCCCCTGATCCTAGTCATTGGTTTACAGAGCATATAATTCTTTTTCACTTTCCTTAGGGAAACTAGAGAATTTCAGATCACAAGTATTCTCATATATAAATAAATTGTTAGTACAAGGGAGAACAAGCAACAGTCAGGCAAGTGAATGAAGTGTGTGTCATAGTATTCTCATATTTGACTCTTTTGTGGTTTGTTTTGAATTGGTTTTGTTTTAGCTATAATGAGGGCTATTTCCAGGAACACTAGTTAGCCAAATTATTGACAAGCTTGATAAAAATAGGCTAGTATGAAGTACCAAGCAGAGGCTACCACACCAACACCAAAACATAAAGCACAGTGATCTTATGTTCTTTTATTAGATTCAGTATTCTTTTGCAGATAGATGTAATTACTGAGGGAAAAGCCTGATATGACTGGTCACCAATAGTTGTTCTCAGACCTGAAAGACTTGTATATATGTTTTTATAGTCCTACTGCAGTGGTCATCAATATTGCTGCATTACTTCTTGTGGTGATTGAAATGCTTTGGTGTCAAAACTAATCACAGCATCGTTCGTAAGTTGGTGTATTAACCAGAGAGGTTTTTATTATTACTGGCTAGAATGGTTACCCATACTTGCAATTTGTCATTATAGAAACTATAGATCTGCCATTTATAAAGTTGTCATGGTTTTGTTATGAGATTAGGCTAACATTTGAAAGTATAGGCAAGAAGGAGCACGTCACATGATCATTGAATATATTCTAGTCCTTCATCAGGTTAGTATTAGGGGTTAGAACATTGATAAAGATGTGGATAAACTGAGAAGGACATTGAAAAGACCAATGAAGGTAATTAAAAGGATGAAAACAGATCTTTTATATAAAGATTAAAGGAATAGGGAATATTTAGTGTAGAGGTGAGAAACCCAAGGGAAGTCTTGATCACTACCTTAAAATTTATTAAAGATTTTTATAAGGAACACACCTAATAGTTATTCTTTCTGTCCATGGGAGACCAAATGAAAAACACATTTAATTCTTTATTTATTACCATTATTATTTCACCTTCTGATTAACTGCTTCGAGAGGTATTAATGGAATTTATATCTCATTACCTAAATCACTCCCTGGCAATAATTTGGACCCTAAGGGTTGTACATTAATTTTTTCAGACCCCAGGGGCACCATTTAGTATTCTTGAGCAGTAATGACTATGTACTAAATGGTATAGAATAACCTGATGATGGCTCATTGATCGTTTAGTTATAGATCAGAAAACAACTAGAGATCATCTGGCCCAGGCTCCTAAGGGGAATACTGCATCATATTAAAAAACATAGGTTTTATTTACTTCTCAAAGCTTTCAAGGGAGGATACTCTATACCCTGTCTCACTGAAGAGAAAGAAACACATACATAGAACTAACAGGCACATAAATTCATTATATACATTTACTGAACATATAAGAGCATGTGATAGATGCTGCTGGTGAGAGAATGGGGAGTGGAGGGAGTTGAGTACAAGAAAAACCCATGATTCTTTTTAAAAATGGACACATTAATGAATAGTGAATGAGAGGAAATGGTTTATGAAGTTCTTAAGTCTAATTTTAGTTCTTCTCACATGATCCAAATTACTGTAGGTGCTTTAAGAAACTTTAATTCATAATTAGTTAAAAATCAAAGTTATATGCTGTGCCTACATAACTCCTTAAAACGGTCAAAGGGACAGATTGAAGTTCAAATAGTAAAAATAACTAGTGTTATCAAGATTAGTGGTAGAGCTTTAAGGAAATAGTAGACCTCTCTCTGTAGAGAGGTTAACCATTATATTTCATTTTATAAACCATTCATATTTCTGTTTTTCCAATAAGATAAATGGGATATTAATTTATGGTGCAAGAGGGAAATGAGTCCTGGTGAATTTTCATATCTTTAGTCATAGATCAATTTTTTTAAATTTAAATATTATTTAGAATCTTTTGCACTATGTCTTGAAAATCACTGTTCTGTGCCATCATTATTTCTTCTATTTGTGAATGAATGTAGGTGGTATCTATAATTCTAGCTTTCTGTTTTGGGAATTACACCTCCAGGCTGATATGCCATCTCAGGATGTCAGAGAACTAGTTCCCGGCTTGCTGCACTCAATTTCTTTCTGACAGCCAAGAAATTTGATTTTTATAATGAGGTGTAAATCATAGAAAGGGGTTGTCTATAAAAGACTTTGGTAGAGATAAGAACAGGAGTATAAGCATTTATGTCAACGGTGCTGTAGGTTAAAAGAGAACATCAGAATTAAGAACACCATCAGAGATTAAGGGGACTTCAGTTTACATGGGTATTCTATACTTATACTGAATATACAGTGAAGGTAAAAATTAGCAGTGGTGTATTTCATGTTCAAATCAACTTTTCCTACAATGGTAGTCAAATGGGCTGTCTAATGAACATAGGAACAGAGGCATGGCACAATCCACATGATAATATTTCACATCCTGCTATAACTTCCCACAAGGCAAGGAGAAAGTAATAGGGGAATAGTCTCCTTTCCTAATCACCCACACTTGAGCATAATTATAGTGTGACATTGCAAAAGACCCTAGACATGTAGAGTGCAAAAGGAGAATTTAGAATTGTGGCATGAAGGGTAATTTTCTTTACTGAGTTGAAAAATTTGCTTGGGTCCGAACTGATAGAGAAGAAGAAGTTTTATTTCAGGATTTAAATGTGATATTGGTATTTTTAGCATTTACTCAACTTTTTATTTTATTATTATCCTTGCATACTTTTTTTTGTATTCAGTATCTCAGGTAGTAGTTAGAAAGGAAATGAATAAATGAGATGTACACCTGGTCATTGTTCTCGTCCTGCCTCCTTCCCTAGCCCCTGTGAACTATTATTAGTTCTTAGTTTAATTTACCAATCAAAAATTGTAGCATTTATTCATAAAAATAAATGTGACATTACTGTGGATACATAATGTTATAGCTATATAATCCCAAAAAGCTAGATAAGATATGATCCAAAATACATATTTAGGTATTTGTATACAAAGTATAAAACACTCACATGAGAATGATAAATTTCAGCTAGTTATTTGGATATTTTATTTATATAACATGAAATATTCAGATATTTAAGAAATATCCAGCTAACTGATTAGAGGTCTCTATATTCCATGCAGCTACTTGGCAATATTTATTGATGTATTGATGTATATATGATGCTCATGTAACAATTACATAGAGATATTTTATGAGCTGAGATAAGTTTGGGTGACAAGAGGAAAATATCTCTTGGGAAATTCTATGTATTTTCTTTTTCCATTCTATGTCTCATGTCAATTTTTCTTTCACCATGGTTAAGGTTTTTTTAAAATTATATTATTTATTTGAGAGAGAGAGACCAAGCACTAGCAGAGGGAGGGGCAGAGGGAGAAGCAGACTCCCCGCTAAGCAGGGAATGTGATGGGGGGCTCAATACCCAGGACCCTGGGATTACTACGTGAGAGGAAGGCAGACTTAACTGACTGAGCCACTCAGATGCCCCCACCATGGTCAAGTTTTAAGGTTAACGTTCCATCAGCCAAGGTTAAGGCTAGGTATGAGAAGTGGGTGTGGATCATGGTTATAAAAGTATCTGAGTTAATATCATTACTTGGACAAATTTCAAGCTCATTGGCTGGGATGCTCTAACTGTAGATTTATTTGACTCTTAAATAACAGTTTGAGAAACTCTAATGTTGCTGACGAGGCTTACAATGATGATTCGCAAGAACAACCTATTTGTTTCTCTATGTTTGCTTGTTGCACATCATTCCTCTGGTTGGATTAGTGAGCAGAAGGAATTGTAAAACCACAGGGGAACAGTTTAAATGGGATAATGCAGACATTAGAGAATGATTAACAGTAATTTTACAAAGGTGGAAGGTAAGTTGCTCATTTTTATGGAAGGGAACAAATGTGTTTGGATGATTAACAAAATAAGACATGAAAAAAATAGAAAAATGTAGCCACTCAATTCTATTTGGGTAACAAACCATATGAGATATAAATGCAAATTCTCCCCCAAATTCACATACTTAACATTATTTAATGTTAAACTTCAGCTAGACTGTGGCAGACAACCAGCACAGAACATAAAAACCACAGTGCTTAAATGCCAGCCATCCTACTCAGTTAAAAGGCAGTTTATGTAATGTGTACTTTTCTTAAAAGTTTTTTTTTTAACCTACATAAGCCAGCTTAATTCAATGCTTAACAATAGCATTTCGATAAAACCTAAACTGCCTTCTGTAACAAATAGGTCAGATAAGTCGCTTAAATTCTGAAAGCTTGTAACATAAAGAACAATATTTTTTTCAGTCATTCATTCCACGTACGTTTAACCTGTATTCTATGCAGAGCACTGTCTTATGGGGGAAATGGCAACGGAATCTATACAAAAGCAGTTTCTTAAGGAAGCTGGACAAGGGCATGCCTATTTAAAATAAGTTTGTTACTATCCAGAGGCACTTGTTTCTCCATCATTTAGGCTAGGTTGGGACCAGCTTTAATTTCTAGAGAGCTGCCACTGCAACTTTCAGAAACAATTTCCCATATCATTCAACTACCTTTTCCTCTTTTCTTCCTTGCCTCTGTTTAGGAGCAGATGAACCCTAAGGACTTCTTTGGAAGCCCTGTCTCTAAACCTCCCTAGCACAGCACCCTACATGGTTAGCCTAGCTCTGTCTTTATTTAATCCATTCTGAGCCATGGTTCTGAAGAACACAGTGATGGTGCTCTGGAGGTTTGGTATTATGAGAGAGGTTCATTCCTAGGAAGGATCAGTATTGTTCTGGAACTGTAAGCCTTTGCTTAAAAAAAAAAAGCGGGGGATGGGGGAGGTGCGGCTGTATGGTCCACTGATGTTAACATCACTTGAGAGCTTTTTAAAAAAGCAGGATATCAGGTTCACATCAGATGTAATGAATCAGAATCTGCATTCACATGCACTTTGAGATTTGAGAAGCACCATAATAAACTATGGAAAGATAAGTGAATTGGAGGAGCCCTCATTTATAGTCTTACTTTGACTTTAATTTAATTAAGGCACAGTTGGTCAGAGTATGGTTTAATGAAGTCTTGTATTCTATACTGTGCAGGCAATTTAGGATAAGGATTATATCTCTCAGCAATGTCTCCCAAATGCCCGGAAGAGTGTTGACATGCACTAAATAGAAACATGTTGAATGAGTTTATATGTCCTGCCCAGCATCAAGTATAGAGTCCTGTCTATGCACAGTATATGCTTGTGGACTACAGATTTGCAGGTAGAATTTGGTATTTCAAGCCCCATTTCCCAATGCCTAAAAATCCATTACCTTTGATCAGATGTATGATTATATATAAATGAAGCCTATTCAGTCAATCTGTAATATTCATTGAGAACTACAACTATTCCCTTTACCAGGAATTTGGAATTAAAGAATTAAAAGACTTTCCTTGTGCTCAAGGTGTTTATAGTCTAGCTCATTGACAGGCATGAAGATATATACTATGGATCTATTTGGATGGACATAAAGAGTACAGTGGAAATGTGAGAAGACAATGTAATTTTTCTGGAGTACACCAAGAATGGCTTCACCTAAAGTGGTTTGACTGAGGACTTGATGGATGTATAGTACATAAAGTTAGAAAAATTTGACAACATTCTAGGTGAAGGAATCAAGGTATAAGAGAGCTTATGAAGTATCTTATTTCTGGTGTTTATGCAAAAAAAGGAGAAGGAAGGAGACATTATACTGCACAAAAAGGCAAGGGCCTGACCCAGCAAACCCATGCATGACTTATAAGTGAATCTGTATATCACCAAGCAGACAGTGCGGGGCCCACTGAAGCATTTTTAACAGAATGTGATGTGGTCAGATGTATATTTTAGAAGGCATCCAGAGCAAAGAGGAAGGATTGCAACTAGAGTCAGAGAGACTAATTAGGAGACGATTGCAGTAGTCTGCATTAGAAATGATAAGAACTCAGACTATGACACAGCAATGATGGGAATAGAGAGAAAGGAAAGAGACCATGCTCAGGAGGTATAAAGGTGAGGAGGACCATAGAGTTCCCAAATTCTTTCAGCATGGGCAAAGTAAGAGTAAATTGTTCTTGGCAGATTTATTTTCACTGCCATAACGAATAGTTACTTGTCATTTTTATCAAGTAAAAGGAAAAACTGAAGGGGTGCCTGGGTGGCTCAGTGGGTTAAAGCCTCTGCCTCTGGCTCGGGTCATGATCTCAGGGTCCTGGGATTGAGCTCCATGGCGGGCTCTCTGCTCGGCAGGGAGCCTGCTTCCCCCTCTCTCTCTGCCTGTCTCTCTGCCTACTTGTTATCTCTCTGTCAAATAAATAAAATCTTTAAAAAATAAAATCAAATAAAAGGAAAAACTGATCTTCTGAGGATCAAAGTTATATTTGGTCTAAGGACCAAAGAAGAAAATTCTACCAAAAATTTCAGAATCAACACAAAATGGAGAGACCCAAGCTACTCTTCATAAAAAGCTAGGCAGAAAAATCATCCTAAAATGCAACATGGTTAGCCTATAATAAGCAGCTAATTGGCTACGAGTTATGATTGATTTCATTTCCTTTACAAGGTGAACAAATATGAACAAGACTTTCCTCACATGTAAGTAGATTTGACTATTGCCTATATAGGATTTAAAGAACAACTTAAAAATCCTCCCCACCCCTGTCCTTACTGGTATCCAAAAGTCTCATCATCAAGTCATAGAACTCCTCCCTTTTCTAAGAGTACGTCTAAAAGCACAGATCGCTCTGCCACACATGATCAGTTTGTAAACCAAATGTCTCAAGATGGTTTTAAAAGGCTCTGCAGCCAGATTTACCAATCCACAAACTGTAGAAAATAAAAATGAAGAGAAGCTACCTACAAAAGTAAGAGAGAAAACTGGAGGTGTTTCTGTAGAATTCTCATCGCCACAATACCTCAGTCTGCACTACTCACTCGCATATTTTTAGCTGAACTTGCTCTTTTTTTTTGAACAATCTAAATAATTGTTCACATTTTCCACTTCCGATAGACACATGCTTATTATAATTAAAGGAAAAAAATGTATTTGGTTGAATATAATCCAAAGCTTACAGCTAACGTACAGACATTCGATACAGGGGACAGAACATTGTAAGATACAATTAAAAGATTGGCTCTGGTTATATTTATCATTGTCTTCTTTTGCATAAAAATAGCCTTTCATTTTTAATGAAAGATTAAAATTTTACTAAACATTGACACTTTGGATAACAGCAACACTAACAAATGGAAATTTTATCTGGCCTGAATTCAGCCTGCAAAAGCCTCTTATTTGTTGTTAAAGTATAACAATTACTCTATCTGGATCAGTTTATTTAGTTATTTTATATTTTAAATATATTAAAAATATGTGACTACCTAATATTACCTGGCTTTGAAAGTTAAGCCTGTGGCTCTGTTCCTTCTATATATCAATTCTGTGAACTTGTTTCACAGACAGGCAGGCATAGTATAAAAAGAGGATTAAGACTGTTTTCTGTATCCTCAACTTTATCAGGGATGACACAGAAATCTCCATCATTCATACAGCCTAGGGAATTCTAAAGCATTAACAATTTATCTGGTTTATATGTCATAAAAGCTAGAAAGTGTATATTTTTAAACCAATCACCAAATCCAACCATAATGCAAAAAGTTGCATTCCAAGTTTGACTAGTACAATTCATGCAGAATAAAAATAGAGGGCATGCTCTTGGAAAAGCTGGTGTCCAATAAATTTGACAATAAAAATCTCATCCCATGGGACGCCTGGGTGGCTCAGTTGGTTAAGCAGCTGCCTTCGGCTCAGGTCATGATCCCAGCGTCCTGGGATCGAGTCCCACATCGGGCTCCTTGCTCCGCAGGGAGTCTGCTTCTCCCTCTGACTCTGCCTTCCACTCTGTCTGCCTGTGCTCGATCTCGCTCGCTTTCTCTCTGACAAATAAATAAATAAAATCTTTAAAAAAAAAAAAAAATCTCATCCCAAGTGGTTTAAAAAGGTATTTGGGGAAACACACTGCTGTACAAGAATGGTACTATCTTTGATGTGTAAATACTTTCTTTCTTTTTTTTTTTTAAATTTGTCTGGATGAACAACATAAGGCATTGGCTTTTGCAAGAAAAAAGTTGTTAACAGCTGCTGATAGATAGATAGATAGATAGACAGACAGATAGATAGACAGACAGACAGATAGATAGTTGATTACCATGGTTTTGGAGTTCTCTCACCTTCCCTTATCATTGGTCCAGAAGATCTGCTCTTAATAGCTGAGTCCAAGCAGGGCTCTAAGGGCTGGCCCTAGTCAAGAAGGAAGGTTTGTTGTTCAGGAATCTGCAGCTCCTCCCCACCTTTTCCTTCTCTTCCTTCTTGCTAACCCTTAATGTATACCTGATGTAGGAAACCTGGTTTCCTTTGTTTCTTACACAAAGTCGAAGGTTTGCTACAGGAAAGGAAAACACATCATTCATAAAATACAGAAAATTAGGTAAGGTGAATTCTATCTTTCCTTCCCTTTCTTTCTCTATTGTTTTTAAAATCCTTAAGGTATCAAAAAGATGCAAAAAAAAAAAAGCCAAATAAATATAAAAATAGTCAAAAGGAAGTTGAGTTTTGGATGAAAAGGGCATTGAAGAAATTGTCCAGTAGTAGAAATGGTTTTAGGTAACTAGACTTTAGATGTCATCTTGGATTCTAAGGGCATGGTCAGGGATTCTTTTGCCAACTTATTTCACAGGCAGATGCCTGAGCCCTGCCATAGACCTCTGAATCAGTCTTTGGATGTTGGGCCTTTAATCAGTGTTGTGAATAAGCCCTTCTGAAACTTTTGTGTACTTCGTAGTTTGAAAACTTCTACATGATTGGAATCAACTGACCTTGTGTGCTTGACAATGACAGTGTCTAAGGCTAACAGTCTTCTTTTCCCTCCATTGTAAATGTCCAACAATTCCATGCAACTTTACAAAGTACCAGACAATTGTTTATCTATTCTCAAATTATCTGTTCCTGAAAATTCTTTCTGAACAAAGAAGGTACAACTCAGTTCTCAACAAAAAATTATCAGTTTCCTGAATTTGTCCCCATTTTTTTATGGTATTCCTTAAATCAACTATCAGGTATCAACTCTCTAAAAAATCAACACAAAATATTTTTACAAAACTGTTCCTTAACCTCCTAGAGTAAGGGAGAACCCTACCTAAGTCTTAGTAGTGTCTGAAAAAGGTTAGTGTTATTTATAGGACATTTATAGGGCTTTAAGTATGGTTTAAGTAGGTCTTAGAGTGGGTGGTTCAAGGTAGGGAACTGATTGGACATGGGCAACATACTAAACTGACATAGCAGTTTAGTATTGGTGTACTTAAGAGGACAAGGTCTTTAAGTGAATCTTGATAAAATAAGCTGAAGTTTGATAAGTGAGTTGTTTGCCCAGGTGAGCAATCTGTTGCCCTGAGAGGAGAGCAAAATAATTGCCCAGACATGTTGGTTTTTAGGAATTTTCTTAAAGCAAACAGCTCAGTTATTTTTTGATTTATTACCCTAAGTTCTTGGACAGGAATTTCCCACAACAGATAGTTGAGTCATGCTAACCCAGGTAGCTTTTGTTTTCACTAACACTTGCTATCTATGGATAGAGGTGGTCTCATTTCTCCAACCAGCAAGGATATAAGAGATCTTTTCTGAGATTTCTTTATTCTAAATTCTTAGTGAACTTGATTCAACAAATATTAATTGAATATTCAGAAAGAACTGGAAAGTGCGAGGTACAGTTACTGTTATTTCCCCCTCCTTCCACACAGATACACACTGACCATTATAAACATTAATAATCAATACAACATTCCTTCCCATTCATCCTGAACTTGACCTCATGCTCTTTTTCAAAGTAGCATTTAAGGCAATCATTTTCAATTCATCAGAGTAGTCCCTCAAATTACAACCTAAGGGACTATGTTAATCATTTGGGGACTATGAAGATGAATTTGGCATACATTGTATTCTTAAGGAGTTTGAAATTAAGAAATCATTGGGTACCCTAAGAACATCACTGTGTGTTTCGGTTAGAGGTAAAGCAAACATGAATGTGTGTAGTATAAAATAAGTACAGATAGAGAGGTGGAGGCCATTCATCCTTGAGGTGAAAATAAGAGTGTGTGACACTTAAAAAGAATGGAGAATAACTAAATCAGGAAAGGCTGGGCATGAAAGAATCACAATGTGCTTCAAGAAGATTATTCATCTGGAAATAGACAAGAGATTCTATAAATGCAGAGAACAAGTACGAAGCTATTGCAAGAACCTCGAAATAACATAATTTAAGAACGGATTAGATCAGTTATAGGTAGATGGAAAGGAAGGGAGAGGCAGGAAGAACTTGCCATAGAGATAGAACTGGTAAGCGTTGACTGCCAGTAGTTAACTGTAAGGAAGTAATCAGAAGACATAAATGACTATTTTATTTTGTTTTATTTTATTTTATTTATTGTATTTATTGTATTTTAAAAATGCAAACTTTGTATTTTGAGGAACAACAAAAATTTAGTTGTTAAATTTGAACAACAGTGAAAAGAAACAGTTTCAGTCAAAACTTAGTACTTACAAAAATTATTTATACTCTTCTCCATGTGACTTTTATGAAATATAAAATTACAGACCTATCCCACAGGGTTATCACATATCCTACACTAGACCAACTATTGGCACTCTGTTGGGAATTCAGTCCTTAAGGTGAAACACTCAGGAATGAAAGGTGGTAGGAGCACTCAAGAAATTTTTGTGTGTTAATACCATTGAATTCCCCAAGATAACCTAGTTCTTTTCTTTTTGGAGAGCTAGTTGTTTAATTCTTCTTAAGCCTATTAGTTATTCAAGGAGAGCTGAAGCCATCATAATTCGTTTTCCCTGTGTTAGGCAATACTGAGATCCAGCAAATATTACTTAGCTTCTTGCTCCAGGATATACTTGTTCCTGGAAGATAAGATTGTGAACCAGTTAAAATTAGGACCAATAGATTGCACATCAAAACTCATTTCAAGGCTCTTGCCTCACTGTGCTCACTTAACCCAAGACTACCATATTATAAATTCTGCCCAGGTAGTTGCTTGACTTGCTGACTTCCTTTATAATCACTATATCCAGACCCTACAACTCTATAAATGTTGACCTCCTTTAGTGTAGTAGGTCTAATAAAGTTATCTTTGCTGGATCAATGGGTTTTTCTGGTAGTCATTTGGGGAACCAAAAGTCAATAGTAAACAGCCAATAAATTCTTTTTTATTTCCTGGACAAACCAGATAAAATTAAATGATATTGCCTGCAAGTGAAAAATTGCTAATTATTTCATGCATTATCATACCTGCTAATAGAATGTCATTTTGTGTACAGCTTGACCCATAAAATTAGACTGTCAATTTCTGGAAGGCAAAAAAAAATAAAAAATAAAGAAATCAAATTGAAGTATAATGGTATATAATGTTAAATCACATAAAATATAAAGAAATAGACCAACTTACTACTTGTGCCATCCCATCAGTCACTAGCATATTGTCTTAGTAAAAGTAGATCCCCAATATCTGTTTGATGATAGCTGTACCTATTGTGCTAAATTTATAAGGTCCCTAACTTTAGATAGAACACTGCAGTAAGCCTTGTTGGAGTGTCACCCATTTCCTCTTGGATTCTCTTTTCATTTCAGTGGAAGGCACCCCATGATTCCTAAATCACACCCTTTGTTCCAGAACTGCCTCAGGGAATTTGCTGCAGAGACAGCCCTTAACTAGTAACTGATGAGCATAGAGGGGTAATTGGCCGGTGTAGTTCCGAGTTCCCCAGGGGGTTGAATTTTAGTGATCCAGTGTGGTACCTCGTTTAAGAACATCCCCTTTATAGACTGCTTTCCCTCTACCACCTTTCCACGCTCCAGTTATGCGGGGAGAGTTATACACAAAAATGACGTTCCTCAAACATGTACACTAACAGCCATGATACTTGCAACTTTTTTTTTTTTTTTTTTTTTTTTTTTTTTTTTTTTTTTTTTTTTTTTTTTTACAGCTCAAAGGCCTCACGTTTATTACCAAACCAACCCACTAGTGCAGAGCTATAGTAACAGAAAAATCTTTCGCTGATAAATGGTATCTATTGGCCAGGCAGAAAGGTGTTTACAGGGTGATGGAATAGAACACATGATCCTCAAGTAGCTTAATTAAATACGTGGTGCCAATTAGGTGTGTCATCACATGATGTGGGACGCCTTAGAGACCCAGCTTGGTTCTCCTCCAGTGCCTCCTCTTGGAGTTGTACCTGATTTTATTACCAGTTTTCATCCGAATCCACTGGGGAATGGGACGATTCTGCTTTTGTTTCTTGGCCAGGAATCGCTTGATCCTGAAAGTCTTGTGAGAAGACATGGTCAATTAACAGCGCGCAGCACACAGCAGGATGGCGGCGAAAAAGAGAAAGGAAGCGATACTTGCAACTTTTTATTTATAGGTAATGGAAATTGATTTTGCCTTAAGTATCTAAATAAGAGGGATTTATTAGTGGGTTATTGGTGTTTACTCCTCAAATGACCAGTAGAGAGATCTCTTGATCAAGCACACCTAAGATTACACATAATTCTTGCTTCAGGTCTGCTTTTGGAGAGATCTCAATGGAAACATGGACCTCTTAAGAAAGTGAGTTATCTTTATCCTTTCATGGCAAAACAGTTCATAGAATTGTACCAAGGATAACTTCTAGTGAAGAGTCTGCTGGACTGTACACTCCCAGCAAGAATGATGTCTGATCAGTCTGATCTGTTGAGTGGCTTGCACAGTGCCTATCACAGAGTAGGTAATCAGTATACACCTGCTAAATAAATCTTCATAATCCAAGTAGCCTGGCCACAGGGCCTGACAATTGCAGGGGCATGGCCATCACAGTAGACTAGAACTGAACCATGCTGAGGAATGAAGGAGGCATTTGTTCAAGAAGTGTTTTAGCCAGTCCACACCTTATAACCAGGATGGATGCTTAGGCAACATGTATTGGGATGTTTGAACCAGTTGTCCGTAGTTGTCCATTCTAACTCTTGCTTTGTCTGTTCTGATCTGTATGGTCTATGCTCTCCTAGGTGTTAACCATTTTCATATGACCCATGCTCCTAACCTTTTTATCAATTACTTTATCTCAGGTGTGCTTAAATCTTACTCTTGAAAGCTGAAGAGAATGCTCTCAATACTTTCATATGTTCTTTATTTTATATCTCTTCTCACTAGTTCCTTAGCATTTCAAAGAGAGCCAGTGCCTTGGCCAAAGTTGTTGCTTGTTTCTGAAGCAATATACCTGATCATACATCCATGCATGTATTTGTTTTTCTCCTTAGGAATTATGTTTCTTATCACTGACTGCATTGGCCTAGTGCCAGTCTACTCTGCGCCATGTTAGGCAGCATAAATACTAGTTTTGGTTGATACTGTAGAAACTTATTTAATGATAACCTGGACAGTTTTAAGTCAGTGCTTAAAGCCAATCATAAGAAAATAATATTTTTGTATCTAATAAGGTAAAGCACTGTGAAAATGGCAAAGGGGACATACAAGAATTCCAACAGTGATCTTTGCCTTCTAAATATATAAGATTCCAATCCAGGTCTGGTACACAGTATTTATGTAACCCCAGGCAAGTAATTTAATCCTTGTGTCTCTTTTACTTACATGTAAAATGAGGGTAGTAACTACTGTGCAGGCTTGTAAATATAAAATTTCAAACACATAAATTCTCCTTAACACATAATAGGCATTGAAAAATGGCAACTGAGAGAATCATCAGTCTAATTGCAAAATTGAGATGTAAAACACATGTAACGGTGTAAAATATCACCTGATAGATATCAAAAGGCAGCTACATTTTTCACATGTACAGAATTAATAGTACTGTGAATTCAGGGGAAGCAGCCATTCTGGGCTGGAGAAATCTGGGGAGGTCTTTTGGAGTAAGTGACACCAGAACTGAGTCTTGAAGAAGGGGATGCTCTTTAAGATAAGACCATGCGAGGTGTGCAAGACTGCCTGGGCCAGGTACCCTTACCACACTGTATTAGGTTTTGGGGCTCAGGGGCTGGGGCCAGGGGCAAAATGAGCCTGTGACTCCCCTCTTTGATCATGAAGAAATTAGATTAAGGTCGCCAAAATTTAACTATAATCATAGTGTAATAAAGTTAAAAAAATAAGAGAGTAATAGGCTAACTTTCATGAGGAAGCAAGCAGGGTAGTAGCAGAGGCTGGGAACTTTGCTGATGAGGTGAAGGCTTATTTAAAGATGAGATGAATATACTCTGTCTACTTTTTGAGAATCAACATTTCTCTATTTATTTTCCTTCTCCTGAGAATAAGCATATATAGAGTGGTCAAAACGAACATTAAAAATAATTTGTTTTCTTATTTTTAATTTTATTTTAAAATAAGACATGATGTCATATCTATTTCACAAATGAGGACTCATTTTCCAGTTCTTTTACCCATTTTATGCAGGACTTTATTTTTTTCCTACCTTAATTGTATGTATTAGTAAGAATGATATTATAAATTATAACTTCATGGAACAGAGAAAATATTTCATGTTTTATATTTTTCATTTGTCTTAAAATTGATCATATTTTTTAGAAATATATTCATACAGAGTCCACTTGAGAGAAACTTCTAGAAATGAGAGTAAATGTGAAAAAACAAATATGTTCTAAACTTATTCTTACAATCTTCATGTGCTATGTAGAGACGAAGGTGTTAACTTTGGTCTTCAGGTCCATTTATATGTTACGGATGTGTCCACTGAATTATAGGTGTGAGAGCCATTATCTCTCAGGAGCACCTTGAAAAAGAGATGTCTAATCTCAATAATGTGACTTTCTGCATTAAATAAATCCACCATGTTCTGCAGTTCTTCGTTCTTAAGGGAAAAAATGTCACCCCCATTCACCTCTTCTGATCTTAAAAAGAAAAGAATATCAAAGAAGTTTGAATTTTTCCTAACCACAATTGATTTTGTTTCATCCTACTTGGTATTCTATATTACACGGTATATGCGTGTGTGTGTTTGTGTGTACACACATGCACGCGTGTGTGTGTGAGTGTGCGTGGTATAATGGGTGAATAAACTCAGGAGAACCCATTTACTGGCCAATGTTTACCATAGAAACTATTTTCCTTCACACTGACTTTACTCTCTATTTCTTATACTAGAGTATATGCTTATTTAAAAAAAAAAAAGCGATTAGCCTGAGAAGTCTAGTTTAATGAACACAACCCTGAGGTAATACTTGGGCAATGCCTAAGAAAGTACTTAACTGGGATTTTGAAAGGCTCAGGAGGCTTCCACTTTTGCCCTGCAGATGAGCTACATTAGAGGAGCATCCTACAGAGGCTGTATTTTTCTTTAAAAAAAAAAACAAACCACCCACTGTTCTACATACTTTAAACTAGTTCTACACTAACAATAATGTGTGCCTTGGCATTTGCAGAAAAGATTCTGACCAACATCTATTCAATTTTGGCATCAGGTCTGTGTCTTCTCCTTTATAATTGCATGCGATACGGTTGATGGATTATATTGAATGATCGTTTGAGCAATGGAAAGTAAAGAGAAAGTGATTTTTTTCTTTAAATTTAACTTTAGCTGACTTCTTTCTCTCTTATACAAACCGGTATTTCCACCGCTACTATGAATTCAGGGGAAGCAGCCATTCTGGGCTGGAGAAATCGGGGGAGGTCTTTTGGAGTAAGTGACACCAGAACTGAGTCTTGAAGAAGGGGATGCTCCTTAAGATAAGACCTTGCGAGGTGTGCAAGACTGCCTGGGCCAGGTACCCTCACCACACTGTATTAGTCTAGTCTAGCACAATCTCTTCAATGAAATGGAAATAAATTCTAGAAAAAGAAGAAAGGTAAAATGACATGTTCACATTAGTGCCCCCAACCAGTCTCTTGGTTTACTGGGTAACAATAAGTTTTTATTTTTCTTTTATGTGTTTATATTTTTACTATTATGGGGAGGAATGTAATTCACAAACCAATAGAGCAGTAGAACAAACAGTTAAACATTACTGATAATAGAGTATTTTCAGACACAAGTCTTATGTGAATAATATATACCTTATTTCATATTTTAATGTAGATATTAAATGATTTAGCTTGAGAAATCCAGAGAAAGTTCCCTAGAGTCAGAATTTTAGAGCTAGAAGTAAATATCGGTATTACTTAGTCTGACTCTATATCAAAACAGAGGACTACAGAGATAACTAGCACTTGGTTCTCATTAAGGGTAGAGATAAGACTAGAGTTTGTATCTTCAGTAAACCATAAAATGATCTTCCTTTCCCTTTAATCACTATCAAAATAATGTAACACTTTCCTTGTTACACTTGTAACACTTTCCTTGTAAACACAGCACTACAAAGTCTTAAATATTGAACACTAAAGGATTTGACCAGTTGGCGTGATCACCCTTGTCTGTGTTTACCAGCTGAATGCTGATTCTTCTTGATATCTGTGAATGAAGATTTCTTCACATTTCCTGACACACTGTTCTTCTATTAATACAGCTAAGAATCGTGCTTCTCTTAGTTACAGTGTCACGTTACTATGCCAGGTTTCAAGTGGGGTCAGCTCTGACCTCAAATGCCTCTCTGGCTTAGACAAGCCAGTCTAGCTCTCTTTGGATATTTTCTTTTTTCTTACCTAATGGGTGTGGGCTGCACCTGGCACTGTATTATTACTTCATCCTATGTAGACCCACAGGCTATTTCAGCTTATAAAGGTCATGTCTTATTTTAGCTAGTTCCAGCTAATTCGTAACCATCAGAAAATGATTTTGAGAGCAGGTTCACTGAAGACCGTATCTATACCACGGCCAAACTTCCAGTGGATTCGGTCAAATTGGTAAAAATCAGTGCAGACGGTTGTTTGGCTTTTTTGAATTAAACAACAGATTAATGTATTGTCTTACCTTTCCATAGTTGTGCTGGATTGTTAGTGAACAACATATGAATATTGTATAAGGGTCTAACATAGGTGGAATGCCACCAGAATTTTGACTGCTTGGATCAAAAATATCCACTAGTAGAACTCCTCCTTGGGAATGACCCCTAGCAGTTTTACAGTCACCTGCTGATAATTTGATTTAAATCACATTTCCTCAATCTGTTGGTGAGGACCATATGCCATTTAGGACAGGATGAAGAGATGCATTTTGGTGAGACATACTGTGTCTCTTTCCTTTTCCAACCTAGCGAGTTTGTCGATGTAATAGAAAAGGATTATTTTTATAGCTTTTAGAACTTGGTGTTTGAAAGCTTTTCTTAATTGGGTTCCATAATTTTAAACAGAAGCCACATGGTAGACAGAAAACTGTAGTGACTAACCTGAGCATGATAGAAAGTAACGCTCTTTTAAATAATTAATAGCTGCTAAAAGGTCCCATGCATTATGGAGCGAGGAGGGAGAAGACTAGATTTAATCAGAAGATTCAGGAAGGAGGGTTGATGAGAGAGATTAATCAAACCAGAGCATGGTCATGCAAGGGACAGGATCAGATGATTCACTCACAGAAATGAGTAAGAGCAAAGAAAGCAGAGAGTAGGGGGAGGGTGACATGATGGAGAAAGTCGCATATGTGGTGGTAGTCAAATGTCAAACCTCATTAAAGAAGTTGTCCACAACATCTCTAATGAGCTGGAAACAATGTGTGACAAACCTGGTTAGAGGCTTTTTTGCACAAATTCAAACTCAGGCCAGGTTGCTCAATGGGTCTTCAGAGAAATTACAAACACTGGAGTGAATCCTAGCCAAGGAGAGCTGTGTTAGCAGACTTCCCCCAACCGCATAACTTTGGCAATTGAGACAAAGATAAAGCTACGTTACCTCCTTGAGGTAATGCTGAATTGGCCTCACCTATTTGTTGCCCCCTGAGAATTGTGACAGAAGACACTAGGGTTAGAGAAACTAAAATAAGCGCAACAACAAAGACCGCAACACGGTTTTTCTAAAATGTCAGGATCGAGCAAGGCCAGGGGCCAGATATCAGTGAGCAGGAGAAGGATTTGATGGAAATCTGTGTTCCTCTGCCAAAAGAGTTAACTACACTGAGCCACCTAAGCCATCTGTATATGCAGAATGACCTTGGCAGAAGTGGAACACATTATTTGTTTCCATGGAAGGTTTGTTTTCTGTTTTTTTGTTTTTTCCCCCTAAGTCAGGCTACATGGTCTAGTGCAGAGGTGTCCTCACTGTTCCTGCCAAGAACTCCTGGGCATCTGGTGAAATGTTGTGAACTTCTTTTGAGTTTTTGATCTAAGTTGGTACTCCATATAAGTTTTAGATTAAGGGATTAAGAAATTCATCAGCGTTCAACTCATTTTTTTTCTTTTCTCTCTCCAACCATAAGTAGAAGGAATGATCTTCTGCCATCAACTTTCAATTATGTCCCTCTCTTTAAGGAAGCCATTAAAAGAACGCCCAGTTTTAATTTACATCAAAATAAAACGTTCCCACTTTCTTGCTTTGTCCATCCTGTACTTTGCTATTCTTTTGTTTCCCACACTACTCTTTCCTCCCTTCCACAGCCAGACAGAAACTCTTTGCTCTCTTGCTTCCCATACCATTTTCCTCCTTTAAGATTTCCTATTGTTCTCACTTAAAGAGGCACACACACCACTTTCTGTTAAAGCAGTTCACTTCTTTCCATCCAAACTTGTTTTTAGAACTTTCGCGCAACTGTCTTCTGTTGTGTGTGTACACCTGTTTCTATAAGTTAAAAATTTATGTGCATTTATATTGTTCTTTGCTCCACCGGTAGTTCGTAAGTTCCTTATGGACAAGAGCGTGATACCCTTCTTTTCTGCCATTGTCTTAGTGGAAGCCTTCTCAATGTTAGTTGATGACTGATCCTGTCTATATACCAGAAATACCATGCTCCTTTGCTCTCCATTCAAGCTTGGGCAGACTCTATTGCTTTGTTCTCAGATTAATCCTTTTTTATTTTTTAGTTCTTCAGGTTTCTATCTCAAGTCTTAAAATGTTTTCCTTGAAATATTCACAAGAGTGATCTCTGTGAGCACACTGTACATGAATTCAGAGTGCCGGGTCATGCTTTGGAAGGTGAAGAGAGTGTCAGACAAGTAACAAACCCGCAGCTCTCTCTTCCACCCAAAAGTTACCTGTGTTTGTGTGCATAACGTTAATTTCTTACTCACATAGTCATCAGTAGCCTGTGTGCCTGTTATTTTGTTTATACTTCTAATGATACCAGAGTATCACTTTTCTGTTGATTAATTATATTGTCTAATTCCTAGCATGTTGCTGCATTCCCAGTCTCTCTTAATGACTTATTGATGACAATTATGCCACCAAACACATTTTCTTTAGCAAATATTTCCAGAGCACAACACACACACACACACACACACACACACACACACACACACACTGTAAATGATGCCATTTTCCACCCAAGCCTCTCTTGAGTCCTAGCCATGATGATGTTGTTATGACAGCCAGATCTCTTGGCCAAAAAGCTCTGAGTACAGTGCACTGAGACTATGTAGACATTTAAATGTGAAGAATTTGGGCCCAAACATGTATCCGTGGGCATGGGAAATATCCACTTCTTTTCAGAATGTCTCAGACTGACCCCAAACAACATTTTTGTGGAATCCTAGCCTCGAGGACCAGTATTAGTTATGTAATTGCTCTACAATCGATAACCCGATCTCTCAGGGTGTAAGCTTAATTCTGAGACCATGGTACTAATTTAAAATACTTGGAAACCTGCAGATAGACAGACTTGAGGATGTATTGACTAAGTTCCTGTTCCAGGAGACCATACGTGTTCCACTGTGCTGAAACTGTCAAACTTAGCCCCTCAACATCTCTCAACTCTTTTCTAATCAAATCTCAACAGCAAAAATAACCAATAATTGAGAGAAAGAAATGAGAATACTGCTCTGAAGTTTTAGTACACTTCTGGTGAGGCAAGAGATAGAAATATTGCTCTTGGGATCCCTGTGGCATGTGAGCTAGAGAACATGTACAAGAGAGCTGTGCGAGATACACCTGCAGAGGGAAGTTTGGATAAAATAATGAAGGAAGATGACAAGTTGATCCAGGCTATTACTTGTATTTTTAATTTGAACGTTATGTGAAGCTGCCTCCCTCAGATGCGGGAGGAGCCTGTTAACAATGCCCCCCAGGCCTTCTGAGTTAGCTTCACTGGGGGTTGTGTTTACCTTCTAACAGGCTGTGGTTCAGGGAAGTTTGAGGACCACCCAATATGCTAAAATAGCAAATAGAAATTTTCACTGAGTGCTGTGTGCTGTACCGGGTGGTGAAATACAAGAGTAAATAAGGAAGACCCACTTCCAGAATTCCCAAAGGCAAGTTATAACACCAAAGAAAGTGAACACAGCTATGTACGCCTATAGAATTTATTTCAACTGTACACCCAAAGACCAAGTTTTTAAGTAGGTCACTTTTAACTTTTTTAAATGGAAATGGATTTTCTTATCAATTAGCTTAATCTAAATAATTTATTAAAAATGTTCTAACTGTTACAGTCAGAATGTTTGGAAAACTTCTTTGCCTAAGCCAGTCTAAGGTGTTGGGGCAGAACTGGTGGGCAACGTTGTGTCTCTGGGACCTCAGATTCTCCTTTCTTTGTTTCTAGCATCTCTCTTGTGTTTCTTCAAGGGTCGCCTGACCTCCTGGCCCTTCCTTTGCTCTCCTGCCAAAATTGCTCACACGATACGGATAGAGTGAGAGTGCTAAGCTGGTAGTCAAGAGAAATGGGGTTGCACTGTGGCTCTGGTACTAAATAAATTATATGGCCTTGAGCAAGTTCCTTGAACTCTCTCTGTGTTTCCTATCTGAAAAAAACAAAGGGTTGGGTTTTAGGAGGGGCAGAGGGAAGTGGAGAAAGAGAGTCTCAAGCAGACTCCCTGCTGAGCACAGAGGCCAACATGGGGCTGGATCTCATAATCCTGGGATCATGACCTGAGCTGAAACCAAGAGTCTGACACTCAACCTACCAAGTCACCCAGGTGGCACCATAAACGTTTCTTTATTTGTGGTAAAGGTGCAATTTATTCAGTGCCTCATTTTACTTTCCAAGAGTTAAGCTGTTTATTTAATAAGCCTATACAGAGATCAGGATGTTCCAGGAACTAATCTAAGAGCTTCACTTTTAAAACTCATAATAAGGCTGCAAAGAACTATTATGATGCCATTAGACAGATAAGAAATTTAAGACACATAACCTGCCCATGGTCACCCACAGAGCAAGCCTGGGTCCACTGTCTGTGCTCTCTATCATTATTCTACTGGCTTATACAGAAGGTCCGAGAACAAGAAATGAAGCAGAATGTGGGCAAGCCGACTCTATTATTTGTCAAAGTCTGCTTAAATTTGGTATACCAGAAAGATATCATAGTAATTTAGAACATTTCTAAAATTATAATTATAATTATATTCTAAAATTTCTGTGAACCTACAGATAGTCCAAACCCTCAGGTGTTGCTTTTGAAGAAACATTAGTCTGTTATCAGGAATATTTACAAAGCATTTTAAATATGTATGGCAATCCTTCACAGAAAAAGCAAAGGGTGAGGACATTCCGAATCTTGAAATAGGAGTTGCAACATTTCTTAAACACCCTCTTTCCCACATGTCTTCCTGTCACACTTCTCCTAGGAATCCTACTCACAAGGAAGGTCTCCCCTGCTCTTCTTATATCTCCTAAATCTCTTCCCCAGCTCCACAGAAATAACACCCCACCAGCAGCCTCAGGATGCTAGCCTTATTTTCTCTCCCTGTATTATTTAGATCATTATACAGTATCTTATTTTCTTACATCCCTTTTAAGAGATCTAAGGGGTACTCTGAGAGAGTACAAATGTAACATGTTGTAGGGATAAATCTTTTTACAGAAGTAATCACTAAGGCCTGTGGCTTACCTGGTTTCCCTTACTGTAGTGCCTAGAATCTTGATTATGATAGGTTTTCTTTAAATTGGAGATTTTATAAAGCAATGAAATGATGAGTTAAGAATAACTCTGATGTGGGAACTACTTTATCTACAACTTAAAAATCTAATAAAATCCAGCACAATTCTTCACAGTAAATTGAATGACAGTTGTTTCTAATGTCAATTACAAGTCTTGCCTTGTGAGTAAATGGCCCCATTTAGCCAATTAGAACTAAGAAAAGAATTTTGTTCAGGGTTGGTTTCAATTGTTAAAATTTTCTACTGCTCAAATTCTACCAAACTTCTTGGGTAACACGAAATTCCGCCCTGAGAGGTTACTTCCTTATTTCAGGTGCCTTTTGCTGTAAGCAGTCCATTCTTGGCCTCTGCTTGTGTAATTGCTCAGAGCGTACTTTTAGTAAAAACTTTCTATCATTCACATTTCTAAAGAGGTTTACTCCCAGAGACATGTTCTGCCAAATACCTGCTATTAATTACTTATTGCCCGGGGTTCAATTTCCCTTGATTGAAACACGGTGTCGAAGCTTTCCATCTCCATCTGAGTTCTCCATCGTCTTGCTCAGATACCTTATGCCTTATGCTTTTCATTCTTCAAGCTTTGACTGAGCACCTATTTATGCTAGACACCTTTGGGCACTGAGATGACCAACACAGATGAAATACAACCTCAGTGTTCTGGAACCTCACCCTTCACATTGGGACAGCTGTACAGACAGACTTCTGTGAAATTATTTGATAAGGGCCATGATGTATTTTCAGGTACCGTGCCAAGATATCAATTACACACTAGCAAGGTGGTAATAAGGGAGGCTTCAAAATAAAAGTGACCTTTAAGTCAAGTTTTGAAAAGGGGGTTGAGATTAGGTAATGAATGGTGTTTTAGAGGCCAGAGCACTCTAGAAGAAGCAGCATGTGTAAAAACATGAAAAAGTTAGACAGTTGGTGCATTTATGACACTAAAAGATATTTTCTGTGGCTGGGCATAAAGTGTGCAGGACAGATGGTGACACTGGGATGACAGAAGCTATTGGGCTAGGTCATGAGGGGTCTTGGACTTCATGCTAAGGTTTATGGCTTTGTCCTGAAGGTATTAACCTTGATTGTACTTCAGGCCTATTTCAGAATCTGAAGGAAACAGAGCAACTTTTCCTAAAAAAAAAGGAATACTCAAACAGAAAAGCTCAAATTCATACAGATTTCAGAACCTTTCAAGTCTCCAGATTAAAATCCAATACTTTAGATGAAGAAGCATTGACTTAGGTGGGAGAGAGGTATGTCCAAAACTCTCAGCAAAGGAAGGAGTTTTATGGTGCTATAGAGAGTGGCATACACAGGATACCTTGGGCACAGACACAATTAAGAGATGGTTGCAGAGAGCCTGGTGAACAATTATGGAGACATACACTGAAACACTGGTCATTGACACTGAGCAGAAGTGACCGTGGCTTTAGAGGGGAGCCCTATTATGGATGTAGTATTGTTAGAAAGTATTAATAAATTAGATGTAGTGGAGAGCAAAGTGGCCCAGAAAAAAAAGTGTAGAAGTACTTGACGCAAAGGCCCCACAAGAAGTCAGTTCAATGTAGCCCGGCTGAAAACTTAGGTAGGTCAGAAGCCCAGAATTTTCCCTTTTGCATTTTTTTTAGATTTCTGCCCTTGCTGAATGTAAGGAGTGGATTCCTTCCTTTTTTCCTTTCTTCCCTTACTTCCTCCCTTCCTTCTTTACCCATTTTAATTAGTCTTGGATGAGTCCAAGTGTCTTCAGGCTTTAAAAGTTCCTCAGGTCCTTCTAATGTGCAGTGAGAATTGCATAGCATTGCTTTAAACTCTCCTTGTGGAAGGTAAGTATTCTCCCCATTCAACATTCAGTACTCGGTTTAGTGGACTTAGGGCCATGGACTGATAAAAGACAACTAAAAAACTGAGATCCTTGGCCACATCTTAAAATGGCAGGTGTTATACCATCTACTGGAAGAAGATGCCAGGTACGTAGGTGCCAAGGTCTTCCACTGCAGGTTTCATGTTCTTTCTATTATACCTCAGAAGGCCCGACAGTCTATAGATTAGCTCAAAATATGCCCTACCAACACACAAATGAGGTAATTCAATGAAGAAAGTATTTCTACTTTATTGCCCAGTTTTTTCAAATTGATGATTTTGATTTTGGCTTTAAGAGGTCATGTGATCTATTTGCTCTGATGGTAACGAGCTGACAGACCCCCCAGAGATGGCTCCTTCCTCTGCTCCAAATGCTCCTTGCTGTTGAAACATTCCATTTTTGCATGACCTCTGTTTTTATACGTGTTACCTGGATGCTCCAAATCCATCTTTGATCTGACAGGTACAGACTGTTGCCATCATCTAACTAAGGAATATCACCAACCCCTGTTAGGTGGGGCTAACCCAGGATCACGAGTTCCTTTTGGGCTATATTACTATTTTGGTCTGTGTAGTGTTGGTGTGTAGGGGTGGGGATGGGGGCTGGCCAATTATCTCAACATTTTCTATTGTTGGAATTTCCCTACTATTTCATGAAAGTAAGTGTTTACAAAAGGCAAGATAGAATTAGAAATTTTATTAAATGTTTTAACTCTCAGAATGGGACTCCTCTTATCAAGTCCAAGCCTATTGCTTGACATTTATATCTTTGAACTTTACGCAGATATTCAGGAATTATTTTTGCTAAACAAGGTAAGTCTGCATAGTGAGCAACTTCATGACAAATAGTTATGGAAGTACTTACCTAAAATGAATTATTTTATGTTTGTAGTTTTGTGACCTGAGTTCACTGCTCTGGTTCAAACTGCTTTATTTAGGACCAAAGACAAACAGGTGCCCTGCAGAGAGGTGTTCAAGGTTGTAGGATTGATAAGTGTACAGCTCACAGTGGGGATTCAGAAGAAGCACCGGTTAGTAGCTGTGGGAGTGTCAGGACAGGATTAGTGACAGAGATAACAACTGAGGCCATTGTTAAACTATCAGGTGTCAATCAGCAAAGAGAGAAGGACACTCTAGAGGAGCATAGACCAGAACAACACATCACACAAGATCAAAGTTCTTCCTGATGGTGTGAGCATTGTGTGTAAGAAGAAGGAAAGACAGCGTGCCACAAGAGGTAAGTTAGGGAGATGTAAAGAAAGCAAAAGACCTTTGTAAGCCATCTGTAGCAGATGCTGTCAGAACTTCACCCATATCCCTTGTACCATAATGAATTCACTGTGTCCTAGTGCTGACTTCAAGCTGTGTATAGGGTTTTACTAGATAACAGAAGGTCATTCTGGCCACTCCTAGTGGGCCAAAAGTGCCGAGGAAAGTGAGACCTCCCTCCCAAGAACATTCTGACTGGAGCTGATATGTATATATCCCAGCAAATGTACCCCCATAGCGGGATAACTAAGACATGGGTTTTGCAGCATGTCTCAGTATTTCAGCAGGATTCAGCTTCAGGCACTCTGCCTTCCTGTCTCGGTATCGGTTCCTCATTCCCTTACTGGCCTTCCTTGTCTTCCCAAATAAACTACGAGCACATAAACCTTTATGTCAAGGTCTGCTTCTGGGAAAATTTAAGCTAACACAACATGATAAGGAGTGCTAGGAAGGGGTTCAGATGTTTTAGATAAAAGTAATTTTGTGACTGATCACCTTGACCAGAAGGGAAAAAATGAAGGGGAGGTGGGAGAGAGTAGAGGCAGCAACACCAGAGAGGAGAGACTTGCTAGAGTCTAAAGAACAATGATAAAGACTGAACTAAGGCACCAGGGGTTCGGAGGATGGAGATAGGTTTGGAGGTACTGCAGAGATTTTATGGGAGTAGATGGGGAGGCAGTAGGATTGAGGTTGGGGGTGGTGGGCTGAGAGGGAATGGTTAAAGGAACAACAGAAGACCAGGAGAAGGGGTTATCCATTCCAGGAGGGAAGAATTAATCAACTGTGCCAAGAGCTTCAGAGATGACACCACAGTCAGTGCCTCTATTGGATTGGGAAACTTTGAATCATAATAACCTTCTGCAAAATCACCTTTCATCCAGAATGATGGGGCTAAAACTCCGATTGTAGCAAAATTAGAAATAGATGATATGAACAAGTGATTATAAGCCAGTCTTTGGAAGAACTTGGCTGTGAGAGGAAGGAGGAGCAAGAAAGTGATGGTTCATGGAAGGAGGCTTAAAGTCACAGAGGACATTTTTAAAGGCAAGGACGGGTTGAGCTGTTGTATAGACTCCAGTGATAGAACAAGTACAGGCAAAAAGGCTGAAAATACACCATTCGTAGTATAATGTCTTTGTTCTGGAAGAGATAGAGGGGGTGAAGGCATGAACACAGCAAGGAGTTTAACCTCACCCTGTCAAGTTAAAGAGAAATTGTTCATATGCCAGATACATGAGAGAATGGAGGAAGTCAGGAAGCTAGTGTAAGAGAAATGGCATCTTCAAAATCGTTCTTCTGGTATTTCGATAGGCATCCCTGAGAACTCTCATTTATGATGGTAGTCAGTGTCTTTGTAGATGCAACCCTAGGTCTGTGTGCTGTGTGCTGCAGAAACAGAAGGGGGATATAACCAAAGATTGGGAGTAGAAAAAGAAGGAAGCCAATTTAGAAAATGGGTCTGTAAAGTTTATGATGCTAACGATTTTTAAACATTTTTGGAAGCAATGGAAAGAAGAATGCAAAGAAAATGAGTTTATTTTCTAAAATGCTTTTTTTGTTGTTGTTTTGAAATTACCATTTGCTAATTTCATCTAAATTGTGTCACCTAAATTTCCCATATTTTGAAAATATGAAGACCACGTTATATATGTAGATTACTACTTAGCACTCCAGCAGCAAACAAGTCAATGAATGTTCTAAGTTTTAATGAAGCAGGTCATTACTTTACATCAACTTACTATCTTCTCTACATTCTACCTAAGATGTGCACACTGATCACCCTAATATCCACCCCTCCTGCAAAAACAGACCCAGAGCTCTCAATATTAATCCTAAATATAGCTCTGCCTGACCTCTGTCTGCTATGGATAGGCTTAGTAGATTTTAGTTTTTCAGATCTTCTTTTTGGTATCTAATTTCCTAAAGTCCAAGAGACAGCTGTCTGGGGCCTGAGAGCTAAGGTGATGAACATGCAGATATCAAGGAAATGGTCTTCTTACAGCAACAGCTCCGTTTAGATCTGAGCATTTCCTCATTCTTGTCTGACAGTAGAGCTTCGTGAGTTACAATATGTGCTGAATTCAGACATGTTCTTTCTTACCGATGGGGGTGGTTAGGGTTAACTTCCTTAGCCTGCTTAAATTTAAGTAAGACAAAATCTAATTGAAGTAATTTCCAGGTTCTAGTAGTCTGACATTTTGACTCTGTATCCTGTAGAAAAACAGGACATACAGATATTTGTAAATTACAATAATGGAAACTAGTAAAACCTTTTTTTTTTTTTTAAGCATTCAGAGAGGGGTTGCTTTTATTTCTGGGCAATGATGCTTTCTATTTTAGCCATTGTTTCCTCATCAGTCTAAGAAAAGTAAGCGTTTTGTCTTCTCTTGCAGTTGGGGTTTCTCATATGAGTATGCTCCTTTTCTGCATTGTAGAACAGGAAGCACAGTTGACTGGTTGACTTCCTTCATTCAGCATCTGCTTGGCTAAAGTTTGGACTTCATAAAACGGGTTGAATCTTTGTGATCCTAGTGATATTGAAGATGAAGCAATTAACCACTTACTTCAAACTATGTTAACGGTGAATCCCAGCAATTTTAACACTGGACACTTTCCCACCCTGAATGAGGGAGGAAGACAAATCTACACAGTAGAATATTGGTGATGAGCCAGGGTCAAATTGGGTCATTTAGGACACGAAGTGGACAGCTCAATTTCTAGCACAGAGTATTTGTAATAACACTGGGTGCCTTATATCAATGTTGTCGAGTGACTAAACTAGCAATTTGCAATGATTTCCAACTTGGAGTACTATAATGTTGTTTGATTTTCTGACCTGCTCTGTCACTTCTACATTGCATGTGGCATTTTTGCGTTTTACTAAGTGACTTTATACTTACAAGTGAGTTTAGCTAAGCAACTACATACCACTGTACTTGCAGATTTTCTTTTTCTTTAAGTTACCTAAAAACCCTCTAATTTGCCTTAAAGGCAGTTTTGGAAATCATTGCATTAGAAATAGAGAACTGTGAGGAGTCCTAGGGACCATCTGGTCCTCGTTCTTATTTTAGAGATAAGGAAACAGGCCAAAAGAGGTGAAATGAACTGCCTAAAATCAAACATCTAGTTACTTGTTGTACTGATTTTGAAATGGTTGTCAATGTTCTTGCCCCGTGTGTCCACATCCATTGCAATGTGACTTTGGAGCTTCTTCCATTAAAAGGAGGCATCTCCTTCCCCACACCTTGAACCTGGGCTTGCATTTTGACTTCTTTTGGCTGACAGAATGCAGAAGAAATAAGGTGTCGGTTCTGCTACAATAGATAACTAACACATAATTTATTTTATTTTACTCTTTGTTTAGCTCCCTGAGTAGTCCAGAAAATCAGCAGTACTCAAAAAAAATTTTTTTTCTCCACTCTGGCTTCCAGCTACTTGGCAAATTTTCAAATATTTGCTTTCTTTGCTTGTATATTGTATAATTTCTCTTACATCTTCTACCTCATGAAGCTTTTTAAGTTTATTCTTTTCTGGTTTGAGTTTTTAGGAACATCTTTAGCTGAGGTGAAATTTTTGACTATACTTTGGGCATTACTTTATGGCACAAAATTTTAATCCACTTAACAGCTTTCAGCACATGTATTTTGTTGGCAGGCAGGTGATGCTGTCAGCTATGTCCATACCAGCTGGCAAATTGCAGCAAGCAAGTAACTCTTGAAATGAATGAGAAAATATCTTTAACCAACGGGGAGGTCAACTAGCTGTGTCTGATAAATTTCAGTTCTTTGTTACCTGAAGCTATTCACATTAGCATAAGACATTATCATATGCTTGGCCTGAATAGAATCATATTATCTGAAATCTTCTGTTTTGGGTGGCTTACTCATTCTTATCTGGGGGGCAGTATGATGTAATAAAATGAGCACTGAACTTTATGATTAGGACTCCCGCGTTCATATTCTAGATCATCTGCACATTAGCTGTGTCACTTTGGGAAAGTCACTTCTCTTAAATCCAGTTCTTTTAATTATAGTTTCCAATTTACTTAGGTTTTTTGTTTGTTTGTATGAGAATAAGGTGAGGCATGCAAACCATTTTGTAAGCTGCAAACTGCAACCTCTCATCTCTAGTCCTCTGAGCTCTACACATTTTTCTTCTGCATATTGGACATTCTCTGCTGGGTGTCCCACATCTAAGATCCATCTCCACATGCACTGCTCAAGCTTTTATTTTCTCCTGACTTCTGAAATTCTATTACTTGGTACTCACATCTTGCCGTTATCCAGGTTTCAAATCTCCAAATAAGTTTTTGGTGACTCTCTCTTATTTATTCCTTGTAAGGAATGTATTCATTTATTTATCCAGCAAATGTTATTTATCTTTACTGCTTACATATATTATGTTATTATGTTATTTATCTTTACTATTTATATATATCTTTACTGCTCCTGCATACTTTCCTTCTTCCAGTCTCATCCCAGTGTTTCAAACCAGAGTTTGCTCCGTCTTATCTGTTTCAAACTCTACTCGTCTTGATTTGGCATCCATCTTGGATCTCTCAGCCTAAACCTTGACCAGATTTGATTCCTTCTCTCTTAGTCTTTTCTTTAGCTCCAGTCACTCCTGTCTCTTGTCTCTGGTAAGAACACCTTGTTCCCAGTCTGTCCTTTGGGACCTATCTCCTACCCCCAATAGCTAGCGGATACTCTAAGCCAATTTGTTCCCACTCCCATCTCCCTGATAGAAGAAGAGACTCCGACATTCTACGTGACACTGAAGGTGTTACCTAATTTTAATCAACATGTTTTCATTTATAAAATCAGAGAGATTCTGACTACCTCACTAGCCCACCATGAAATGAGGTAACACATATGACTGACAGAGCGGAAGCCATCACAACCTAAGAGTTCTTCCCAAGGACCTGGTTGTGATTGCACAATGCCAGATACAATGCTCCTTATCTAACGAATCAAAATAAAAGCAGCTTAGAATCGAATTAGGGAGATGAGAATGAAATGTTTAATGCCATTTGTGTGTATAGATAAAATACGAAATGCAGCGTAGGTGGTTAAGTACAAAGTGGAAAGGTAAGTGTGAAATAGGGTTACTCAAGGAAGACAAGCAGGCAGTGACTTGAAAAGAAACTAATAGATGTGAACTGGTGAAAAGACAGCAGGAAGATGTGGTAGGGGTGGAGAATGACATAGGAAAATACTGGAGAACAAAACAGTGTGACATTGTGCTGCTAGCCTGATAAAATGAGAGGATGGGTTTTATGTTAAAGATCATGTTCAGAGCTGTAGAGTCTTACCAGTCACAGCCGCCTTAAATTCCTGTCCTAGTAACTGAAATATGTGTGAGCCAGTGTTTCCATGAATATCCAAATTTTATTTCTAATAAAAGCTGTGCATTTTGTTGTGTCCTTAGGAACTTAATGAATTTGTAAATTCTTTGACTTATATTAAACAAGTGGTCTCTAAGCCCACTTTCAAATGCATTATTTTAAGTGTGAAATAATTTTGTGGAGAGAAAATTTGACTGCATTTAAGCAACTATCCTTCCAAGGGAAGTTTCCTGTGTTTTATTTATGAACATTAATTGCCTTCCCTTTCTGTGTGAATTGGGCTAGAAAATCGCAAATGTAAAAGTCTTTGGGTTTGTCTAATCCAAGCCCTGCATATTTTACAAATGAGGAGCAGAGAGAGAGAGAGGTTAAATGCCTTTCACAAGGTCATAGTTAGACAGTAGCCAAGATGAAATTTAAACTTCTGTCTAGATTTTCAAACTAATGCTTTAAAAAATTACTGAAGGACCTCGGAGACCCAAGGCAATATCAAAGACAAAGAGCACTGCTGGAGTATATTCACCACCAAATAACAAGACTTGCTCTAAAGCTATCGTAATTAAGAAAGTATAAATATTGGCACAAAGACCAATGGAATGTGATAAAGATTCCGGAAGCGTATCCCCACTGAAATAGTGCCTTGATAAGAGATGGTATGGATGCCACTGTATATCAATAGGGAATCGATGATCTTCCCAATAGACAGTGCTAGATCTATTGGCTATAGCAATGGAAAGCAAACCAAACAAAAAAACAAAACAAAACAAAAAAACCCTCCTTGACTCCTACCTTACACCCAGCACAGAAATTAACTTGAGATAGATCACAAACAATAGATATGAAAACTAAATCAATCAAACTTCCGGAATAAAACATGATGAATATTCTCTTAACCAAGATACCAAAGTCACTAATCAAAAAATGATTATAATGAACAAACTAAATTTAATTGCTTAATTAATTAATAACCTAAGAACTTCTATTTATTAACTGATAGCATTAAAAGGATAAAAAGTCAAGCCACAGGCTGGTAAAAGATTTTTTTTAATATTACATCTCTATATATTTGTCAAAGTTCTCATTAACAGAGGATAAAGAATGCTTACAAATAAATAAGAAAAAAGCAGGTAACTTATGAATGGCTTAAAATTTGGGCAGATATGTCAGCATCAAAATGGCTAACAAACATGAAAAATAGCTCATCCTTGTTAAAAACGCAATTGAAACCCATACACCGGCACAGCTGAATAAGAAAACTAACAATGCCAAGTTTTGAGGATGATATAAAAGGGCTGAAATTCTTCACTGCTGATAGGAGTATAAATGGGTACAATCACTTTAGAAAATTATTTGCTAGTATCTACCAAAACTAATCATATACCTAACCTATGACCCAATTTTCCACTCTTAGTTGTATATCAAAGAGGAATGCATGCAGATAACCACCAAAAGACCACTGTATGCATGTTCAGAGGAGCTTCATTCGTAACAGTGGAAATGAAAAACAAAAAACAAAAAACCACCCATTGCCCATCAATAGTACATGGATCAATAAATTATAGCATATTTACATAATGGAAGACCACACCATAATGAAGAAGAACAAATTACAGCATGGAAGAATGTCCCAGACATAATGTTGAATAATAAGTCAGATCTACATTAAAACTTAAAAAAAAAAAAGCGGAACTAATATATGATGATAGAAGTTAGAATAGTAGTTACCTTGGAAAGGGGTGAAGAGGGTATTCCCTTGGTGGGGGAAGTGGATATGAGGTAGCCTTCTGAACACTGGGGGCTTGATCTGATCCTGGTAGCTGTTGCATTAGTGTGCGTATGCAAAAATGTATTGAGCTCTATTATAGACTTAGAGCTTACCATGTGAATGCTATATCTTAGTTTTTCAAGATCGGCAATGATGTTATTCCCTGAACCAAATAATTCACCATTAAGAAATCTTGGAGAACATTTGCCTTATTTCTTTCGGGCTAGTAAATGCTTGAAATATTTGCTGTTGTCATCCCACCACCATAGCTCCCAATCCTTGACTCGTCATGGTACACATAGGTCATAATGATATTTTAAAGGTTTTTTTTGTTTGTTTTTGTTTTTGTTTTTGTAGATTTTATTTATTTATTTGACAGACAGAGATCACAAGTAGTCAGAGAGGCAGGCAGAGAGAGAGGAAGGGAAGCAGGCTCCACGCAGAGCAGAGAGCCTAATGTGGGACTCGATCCCAGGACCCTGGGATCGTGACCTGAGCCAAAGGCAGAGGCTTTAACCCACTGAGCCACTCAGGCGCCCCCATAATGATATTTTTATGGCAGACTAACACTGTCCATAGCCAGAGGATACAGGCCCAGAATCACTAGACCCTCTAGGGCCTGTCTGGTGGCCTGGAAGTATATCAGTATTTTGGTTTGGCCAAGTCTATGAAAATCTAGGCTGTTTTAGCATTATCAAACCACCCATTGGCATAAAGGCAAATACAGTCAGATTGTTCTCAATAACAATACACAAAGGCTACATAAGCAAAAGGAGAAGTTCAATAGGCAGGCACTGACAGCCCTTTCATGACATGTATTTTTCTTGATCCTAAATTTGAACTATGCCTAAAGCAAAGAGATATGATGTTAAACAGGCATGTGCACTTCCTAGTGTCACCACATCTTATAATGGAAAAGTATTTCAATTTGGGTTGGACAAAAGCAGTCTTCCAGAGTCATCAGTGCCACGTACCTAGTATGGAGTGCTCTCTGAGGCTAGTGATCAGAGCTGCTCTGGAAATCTGTTGCACAGAAGATAAGACTTGTATTTGCTTTTCCCTATCTATATCTTTTCTATTAAATTAAAACTCTAAAAACTACTAATTTTTAAAAAATGACAATTTTATTGTAGTCATAAAGCATTTTTTAAATTGGTTACATTTTTTTTTCATTGAGTTTACTTTTGTCTGTTATTTTTAAACTCTAATTTATTCCAGTTTGCTTACAAAGTTTGTTTTTTTCATTTTATTTTATTTTGTTTTATTTCTTTTCAGTGTTCCAGAATTCATTGTTTATGCACCACACCCAGTGCTCCATGCAATACGTGCCCTCCATAATACCCTCCACCAGGCTCACCCAGCCCCCTACCCCTCACCCCTCCAAAACCCTCAGTTTGTTTCTCTCCCTCTCCAATCACAAAGTTTTAAAGTTGTCTTTCTTTTTTTTCTTTTTTTTTTTTTTTAAAGATTTTATTTATTTATTTGACAGAGAGAAATCACAAGTAGATGGAGAGGCAGGCAGAGAGAGAGAGAGAGAGAGAGGGAAGCAGGCTCCCTGCTGAGCAGAGAGCCCGATGCGGGACTCGATCCCAGGACCCTGAGATCATGACCTGAGCCGAAGGCAGCGGCTTAACGCACTGAGCCACCCAGGCGCCCTAAAGTTGTCTTTCATTCATTACCGTTTTCTACAGAAATTTGAAAAAAAAAGATGAAGAATCTTAAGATTATCCAACTCTAGGACATATGCTCTTTTGAACTTTCTAAAAGCTTATTCCTTGTCAAATTCTACTTTGGTAGCGAGAAACATTAAAAACCTTTACCAAATAAAGGTTGAAGTCTCAGCACTGCAAAATCAACACACTTCTGTAAACCTTTATCTAATATACATGGCTTTCCCTAGCTTTCCTTGACAATCAGTCCCTGAAAAGGCAAAATACTTTATTGTCTATAACAAAAGTGTGTATACTGTTAGAGTTTTCACTCTCCTTCTCTTCTCTCTCTCTTACTGTCTCCCCCTTTCTTTCATTGATACTGGATGCTTACAATTGGGAAAACAATGTTATCTCAGTTGACTAGCTAAGAGATATGACAAATAAATAATTTCTGTGAATGATTTCCAAAATGTAGGTATTTGCATGTTCTACTATTCTAATTATGCCTCCTTAAAATGTGTCACTTTAAGTTTGTGCTTTGTTTATGAAATTTTAGAAATAGGTGAGATAATAAATGATTATTTATTAAGCTAAGACACTTCTTTGCAATGCAAGGACTGTATGATTTATAATTATTTCCATTTCATTTAAGGAAGTGCCTCCTGGAGATAACGTTGGGGTCTCAGAATTGTCTGTAGGATAATTTCATGCAGCAGTCCACAAGATTTGAATATAAACATTGGATTTGCCTCTCTAGCTTGAAGGATTTTTCCTCCCCGCCCCCCCAAGTCTAGTTTAACCATTTTCCCTGCTCTGAAGCATCTATCCCAAGTGTCATGAGCCAGAGAGACTTTAGAATCCTCCAGATCAGAGCTTCCCAGCTGGCGTGCGGTGACATGCTGAGACGCCAGGCAGGGCTATGGATGTGCTGAGATATCATCTCCTTGGAACCTGAAGTGACTGGAGGAGACTTGAAGAAACTTCCATGTGCTTTTGTGTGTGTGCTGTTCTATGAAATATGGTTAGAAAACCTTATTCTACCTCTTTTGTTTTGTAGATGAAGAATTGAAAACCCTTTGAGTTTTGAAGGCTTTGTGAGAGGGTTCCTTCATTCTAAGGCTAGGTGCAGAATCCAAATCTTGTGGCTTTTGCTCTGATGCACTTTGGCCATGACACACTTCCTTTCTTTCTTTTTGGGTGAGACAGTAAAATTTAGTGGCTGCTCTTGGTAAGCACTTGTATTGGAAGGAGCAACCAAACTAATTCATAACAGTTTGCTGAATTCTTCCTGAAATTCACTTTATATACATTGGTATCAACTCATGTAAGAAGACGTTAGGACAGATTCTATTATCACTTTTTTATAGAAGTGGAAATTGGCATTCAGAGAAGTTAAGTGACTTGTCAACGATTTCATAGTAAGTTACTGAATTCAACTGCAGATCTGTCTGGCTCCGGAGCTTATGGTCTTTGCACACTATCATGATAACTACCTGTTGGAATAAAAAGTAATTGTCATCTCTATAACCTAACAGAAATTCTGCCTGCAGAGGAGATAGATAAAAGATAGTTAATTTTCAGTATATGAGAAGAGAAGGAGAGGAGAGTAGAAAATAGGTGCATTCCCTGTGCCTACCAGGACTTAATCTTCTCTCTTACTTGGCGGTGACTTTTGGGGAGTGCATGTCCTGGTACAATTCCTTGAAGATCTTTTACAAAAAGAATCTTAGGATATTTTATTGTTTTTATTGCTTCTTCCAGGCCCATGAATCGGGAAATTTTCAAGTTGAAGGAAAGTATAGAGAGACAAATTTTTACAGTATTATCTTTAGAATCTGCCTATGGTAACAAGTTAGTGGCAAAGAAGAGAGAAAGAAGAAAAGAAGAGAAAGAGAAGTTCTAGACTAAAGAGACTTAAGAGACATGAAACCCAAAGTGACATGTGATCTTTTTTTATTTGGATCCTGATTCAAATGGTGCAAATATAAGAAAAGATTCTTTGTTCTTCTTCTTAAGATTATTGGAGCATTTAATTATGGAAAATGTTTTGGCTATCTTGGCACATAGTAGACCACTTAGTGGCTTAAAACAATTTATTTTCTCACAATTCTGGAGTGAGGTCAGGTCTTTCGGAGATGTCTCTCTACCCCATCGCTATAACTAGGGTGCCTCATCTGGGACTTGAGGACTTACTTCCAGGATTGGCCTCACCCATAGGAGTAGCTAGCACCTGGGTGCTGGTCGTCAACTTGGAGAGCAGCTGTTCTTGGTTCGAGAAGAACCAAGAACTTCGTTCGAGCTGTTGCTAGAACCCCTTATGTTCCTTCATAGAGGTCTCTTCTCTGCTGCTTGGGCTTCCTCACAATAGGACAGCTGGCAGTCCTCCTAAAGGCTAAGTTTAGATCTGGCGCAGTGATATCTCTCCCATACTCCATTAATCAGTGTAGTCACAGCTTCAGGCCACATTCAAGGAATTGGAGAAATAGACTCCATCTCTCTATGGGGGGAATGACATGGGGAGGTATTTGAAGTTATCAAGGAATAATTTTAAAGTGTAGCAATGGTGCTCTGATTGTCTAAGAAAATGTCAAAAAAATCTTAGAGATACAAAGTGAATTGTGTAGGAATGAAATGACATGATGTCTGAGGTTTCAAATACTTGCACAGGAAGGAAAAATGGTTAAGAATAAATGAGATTGATTTTGCAACTGTTGTAATATCTTGATAATTTTTAAATATAGGTGATAGGAATATGGAGGGATTAGTGAACTCCACTTTTGAGTTCATATGAAAAGCTCATCATCAATTTTGTTAAATACCCAGATTTGAAATAGTGTTATAGTTCCTAAAAGAGATTCAAAGTTCTATTCTCATCTGGTTTCGATTTTGATTAAATTTTAATATCTCATCTTCTCAGAACACACTGTAAATAATACTCCTCCAAAGTACTAACTTGGGAAAGCATGCAGAATGGAGACTCTTATAGGGCTGCCGTGGAAGCTATTGGGAAGAATAATAGAGGGCAGTCAAACACAGAAGACTGCTTGACAATGGTGCTGATAGTTGACTTTTTTCATCTAAAAGTCACCATGTGAGAACTTTGTGATTTGAGGTCCTGCATCCGTCTTCAGAACACGAAGGGAAGGCAGTGAAACTGTAGAAAGTTACCATGGCTGACCTCACTGACCCTTGGCATCAATTGTCAATGCACAGACCAGTCCTTTTATGAGAAGAGTAACTCTTCTTGAGGAAGCATTCTCAGATATGTAGTCTGTTTCTTGGAATTCAAAGCATTTTTAACTCACAGCACTCTAAGAGCTGGAGGTGCCAATGTAGTTCTCTAGGCTTTCCTGATTAAAGAACAAGGGACAACTGGAGATGCCTTTTCTGAGGGTATTAGAAATAAATGTAATTTAAAGAAAAATAAGCCCAGGACTGGCTGAAGAAGCAGCATATTTGCAAGGTGAAAATTGAACTTCCCAGCAATTCCACGTCTGGATATGTGCTCAAAAGAATTGAAAGCAGGGATACAAATAGAGATTTGTGTAGCCTTGTTTATTGAGGCATTATTTACAAAAGCCAAAAGGTAGAAGCAACCCAAGTGTCCATCAACAGATGAATGGATAAACAAAAGGTGGTATATACATACAATGAATATTAAAAGTCTTAAAAAGGAAGGAAATTCTGTCATATCCTACAACATGGGCGAGCCTCAAAGACATTATGCTAAGAGAAATAAACTAGTCACTAAAGGACAGATATTGTCTGATTTTACTTCAATGAAGTGCCTAGTAGAAAAGCAAAATTCATAGAGAAAGAATGAAGAATGGCAGATGCCCAGGGGCTGGTGGGGAGGGAGGAGTGGGAAGTTAGTGTTTAATATGTCCAGAGTTTCACTTGTTCCAAGACGAAAGAGTTCTGGTGATGGATGGTGGTGATGGTTAATGACAATGTGAATGTATTTAATGCCACCAAACTGTACATTGTGAAACAGTTACAATGGTAAATTGTTATGTCTAGTTTACCACTATAAAAAGTACTTATTGGGGCACCTGGGTCGCTCAGTGGGTTAAAGCCTCTGCCATAGGCTCAGGTCATGATCCCAGGGTCCTGGGATCGAGTCTCTGCTCAGCAGGGAGCCTGCTTCCTCCTCTCTCTCTACCTGCCTCTCTGTCTACCTGTGATCTCTGTCAGGTAAATGAATAAAAATCTTAAAAAAAAAAAAAAGTACTTATTTCACTATCTTGCCTTATTAAAAAAAAAAAAAACTTTTTTTTTTTTTTTTTTTTTAAATTAATGGAAGGAAATAGAGGGATGGAGAGACACATGGGACACAGCCTCAACCTACCACCTTTGGAGGGAAGGTGATATTTTATATTGAAGGATGGTCTTTTCTTTTTTGTTTTTCCCGAGATTTGCTTTATCTTTTCAATTTAGTTAGCTACGTCTATGATGGTTTTCACTGCAGTTTTCCTTCAGACTTTAGCACTATCATTGCCACCTGTGAAATCTGTTTCCACAGAACATGGTATGTCTCATCCTCTCATTTGAGTAGCAGACTTCCTCGTTAATTTAGAAAATTGTTTGTTCAATAAAGACCTATCTCATTTGATCCTGGTCTCTGAATCCCCTGGATTATGGCAGGGATTTTACTCTATAATCATCTCCCATGAGAACTGCCCCTACAGCTGTGAAGCCAAGAGAGAGCTACAAGGGGTGATCATATTCTCGTAGGCACAGCAACAAGGGACCGGAGCCTACCAAAATGAATCTCTTCTGCTTTTCACTGGTGAGTTTCTTTTCATGCATCATTGATATCTTCATTTTTATTTTACTATATCAATGAAAAGGAATGGAGTTCAGGTATACTCTAAACTTCCTATGTGGTAATTAATTAATACATTTAGGGTTTCATAAAAAAGTCCACATCAAAAAGAAGAAAAGGGTGTTTTTATTAAAGCACTTAAGCCAACTCTATTCAGATGCAAGTAACTTAACTATATATACATATATACGTATACATATATATATTTATCAAAACAATGACTAGTTATTTAACATTTTGATGCTGAATGCCTTTTTATGCTGAATTTCTAAGAATGATATGTAAACAGTATTTTTGAGGAACTATTTTCTTCTATTTATTGTAAATATGAGAAAAATTTTTGCAAAATATGCTGCATTTGGGTTACTTGCTTTGCTTTGAGACATCCTAGGAATCAAAATTTCTTCTTTACTGTGTGAGTAATGAATTCCGTCTAAAGTTGGCTTTGTCAAACTACCATGGAGGCAGCTTCCTGAGTTACACAGTACTGTAAATACGAGGTACAATAGATTATTCCAGTCCTGCAAATGTGCTCATTCAAGGGTAAAAGCACTTCTCAAATTCTTTTTTACATTATTGCTTTTTTTTTTTTTTTAAGCTTAGCCTGAAGTGGATCAGTGGAAGTTAACAGGTAGTCATAGATCTGGAACTACTTTATAACTCTAACCTGCAATTATGACCATCTGCCAATGCTAAAAATGGATTTCAAAAATAATTTTATTCATTTCTCTCTGTGTTTACAGCAGGACATTATGCCTATTCGTTGGTTTTTCAAGATGTGGATGGGAGATCCCTGTCATTTGTGGGAATAAAATGGTTTACTTTGATGTTTGTTTTCCTTCCAAATTGCAAATAAGATTAACATAAATGCCGGAGATGGTGCTGACATAGGTTGTAATACCTAAACAGGAGGCGTTTTAAGCCAAGATAAGGGATTTAATGTTGGAGCATCTTGAAAAATAAAATGCAGTTGTGAGTTGTGACAAGCTGAATCATCAAGTTCTGATTGCCTCTATAGTCCCAATTTACAAAATAATTGCCGGTGCTCAACTTCACTTTGTGCCATATAAATCTGACTGGAGAAATCCCATTTCAGGTGATTTAAGTGGTATTGTGCATTCTTTTCTAGTCCATCTAAAAGAGCTATATGGGGTTTATATGAATATACTTCCCATGGAAATAGGCAGTGTTGTAGCAGAGACGACTGCATTCCAGAATCACTCTGAATGGCTCTATAATCAGTATGCTAATGTTTCTATAACATAGCGTGGCTCAGCAGAGTGTGGCAGACTTTCCTAATCCTGCGATGGAAGCCGTCTAACCATCTAATGAGCATCATTGTCTTTCTCTGTAATATAGGGAAAGGGGCACGTACTCAAAAAGGATTGCTTCAAAGCCATGCCGTGCGGACTCAATCTGACTGCAACACTTTTGTTGTAAAGTTGTCCTTAAACATTTCCTTTTTTGGAAACATATTTGATTAGACGGAACCATCCTGAACACGGAAATATTTTGTTCAAGCATTCCAAAGTTTGTCAAAATTAATTGCTTTCATAATAAAATGTCCACAAGTGACTTGGAAAAACCTCAGAACTATTTTAGGTGCTTTTTATTTCTTCCTGTGGGCTAAATAAATAAAATTGTTCAGTGTATGGGCTCTCCACCAGGGTGCTGTGACACCCTACTGTGTTGTTACGAGCTGCGAAAACGGGGAGAGGTTACAGCTTTCGCCAGGAATTTGTGCATAATTCAAAACATATTTTATCTGCGCCTGTAGGAATGTGACCATATGGGACAGGCATTTAAAATAAAGAGAATAAAAGTCACTGATTTAGTGGAAAGAACAATTTCAAAATCACAAACTAGAGGTGTATATTTATATATTGATCTTTAATTCTGTGGGAAGGAGGTGGTTTAAATATTAAGGTCCACATAAAGATTACCACTAAAGAAAGCCAGAGAAAGAGTTAAACATTCTCTTATTTAAGTGGACGGGGAAATTGTAAATCTTTTACTAAATGGGGTTTTTAAGAGAAATATAAAGCAAACTTAATGAACTACCCATTCTGAACCAAGGATCCTATAAATAATCCATTAAAGGGGATTGCTATTATTTTGGATCTATAAACTCGAAATGGGGTCTATCTTTCAAAAGGGAGGCAGGGATATCCTTTTATGTATGCCACTCTGACTCCAGAATTTTTCTTACGGTTTTAACATTGTGATAAGGCTTTTAGAAGACTTGCTCATTAGAAACAGGATGATTTTCTTGTTGAGCTCATCACATAGTTATTGAGTTTAACATGACTTTGTAACCCAGTAAGGTTACAAATCAATTATCCCTGCACCATTTCTTCAGTGATTTGTAATAATGCTGCTTCTATTTTATTTGGACTTTATTCTATCCCTTTGGTTTCTCTCTACCCCTTTCCTTATAACCGTTCTTTTATATACCTATTAAGGTAATTCTAAGGCTAAGGGAGATATCTTATTCAAAGGAATACCCTCTCCTTGTCCTTCTTCAAAATTTGGACTTCTTAAGTCTTTGTGCTTCTAGGTAAATCTCAAATAATATGAAAACCTTTGATACGATCTTGGTTAAAACAGATTTAATTCCCCATCATCTTTAGGGGAAATTGACTTAATCATGGAGTTGAGCCCTCCCACCCACAAACATGTGTAGCTTTCCATTGATTCAAGTCTTCTCCTATGGACTATTAATATATTCTATGATTTGCTCTATAAAATTCATGCACATCTTTTACTAAATTTCCTGCTAGGGGTCTAAGAATTTTGGTGGCCATTGTGATTATTTGTTCCTAATTTGTTTCTGCTGATTTATAGATGCATTATCGACTTCCTGATACTGATATTGCAAGCAAACAATTTGGCTGAATTTAAAAAATTCTGATAGTCTATGTTTTCCCATACAGATAATCTGTAAGTTTTTCTCTTCTTTAGTAATTATATCATTCTCAAGTTTTGTCTCTCTTCTGTTACATTACAGTCATAATGCTGTAACAGCAGACACCCCAAACTTGTTTCTCACATTCATGTAGTTACTCCTAATTGAGTCTTTCTGAGGCTTTTGATTAATAATCCTAGTGAGATTAAGGAAATCCTGTCTTTTCCTAATTCGCTAAGATTTTATCACAGATGAAGAAGAAATTTTTCAAATTTATTGAAATAATAAGTTTTCTGTTAAATATTTTAAAAAGGCATCTAAACGTTGAAACACCCTTGTATTTCCATATTAAATACTGATTGACCATGGTGTATTTTTATGGAAGCTACTAAATTGAATTAAATTTAAGTGTGTGCATTTCCTTTAGAATTTCTTAAAACTATTTTATAAGTAAAATTGGTCTATAGGTTTTCTTTTTTTTTTTTTTTCAAGATTTTATTTATTTATTTGACAGATCACAAGTAGGCAGAGAGGCAGGCAGAGAGAGAGAGGAAGGGAAGCAGGCTCCCTGCTGAGCAGAGAGCCTGATGTGGGGCTCGATCCCAGGACCCTGGAATCATGACTGGAGCTGAAGGCTTTTAACCCACTGAGCCACCCGGGCACCCTATAGTTTTTCTTTAATTGACGGGAAAATTCTGTCATTTTTATTTTTCTAGAATTCCTGTTAATCTTTTTTTGTCACATCCCTCCACACTTCTACCTGAATGTTCCATATGTTTTCTATTTATCCTTCTATGCTGCACCATGGGTAGACTCTTCAGTATTTCTTAATCTTTTTCAGATTTCTAGACTCAGGTCCAGAGTTAATCCTCATTTTTTAATTTTTTCATATAAATTTATTTGATTATATTATTCATTCTCAAGATGTTGTAATTGTTTATTTTTGTTGCTCTTGAGTGATACTTGTTTCATTGCTGCCTGTTTGGTTTCATCATAGACTATTTATAGTCGGATATTACTTTTTTATTTTACTGTATGAAGATCACATTCTTTCTTAAATTGTTTCTCCATCTATTTTGATTTTAATTTTCTCTGGAACGAAATGCCTTGATTTTCAGATTGTCAGTTCAGTTGGCTCTCTTTCTCAGCATTTAATCCCCTCCCGTGTTTTGGTTAATGTTGAATGCTAAAACTCTTTCTGTTCGCTCTCTCTGTGTCTCTGTCACTGCCTCTCCCTCACCCTCCTTTCCCTTCAACCTACACCCTCCTCCCCCTCTTTCTCTTTCCTCTCCGCCCTCTTCACCTCTCTCCATTTGGTTGTGAGGCAGAGACCTCAAGTGTCTCTGAGTCTCCAGGTTAGAGAGAAGACATATTGCTGGTCCAGGGATTTTTTTTTTTTTTTTACATTTTTTTTTAAGACTTTATTTATTTGTCAGAGAGAGAGAGTGAGTGAGCACAAGCAGGGGGAGCATAGGCAGAGGGAGAAGTAGACTCCCCACTGAGCAGAGAGACCGATGGGAGACACAATCCCAGGATCCCAGGATCATGATCTGAGCCGAAGGCAGATGCTTAACTGACTGAGCCACCCAGGCATCCCTGGTCCGGGAATTTATCCCAAAGTGATAGTTGGTGTATGACTGAGCCAGTGACTGCACCAGCTGGCTGCTTGCTTGTTTCGGGTCCCATTTTGCTGGCTGTGTTGATAAAATTTCGCTCTTCTGAGGGCCCCAGCAGCTATTGGAAGGAGCTTTATTCCCAGCCTCTTTTCTAACTATGAGTTTTGCTGTAGTCCCTGGAGTTCAGCATGGAGTTGCTTTATGTGGTTGATGTCTACTGCACATTACCCCACAGAGCCCAAAATCTGGTCACTACTACCTGTTTGTGGATGGGCACCCAACAGGTTAAAGCTTTACATTCACCCACCGCACTGTGTTTCAGTTCGATTTTCAGTCTCCCTACACGTTTAGGTATCTTAGGGCATATGCGACTTAGTTCTTACTTAAGTCTTTCCCAGTAATTTGCCATGTGATTTGAGGAGAGGTTGTTTAAAATATAAAACTGTAGAGCATTTTAGTTTAAAGTTCTAAAGGTAGATGATGCAAATGCCATTCAATCTTAGCTTATATATTTAAAAAATTCATTTTTAAGAATGAGAACATTTTCAGGACCACACTATCTCACTATCTCTTTTATTATCCTTTCAAGCAAGAAAACTTTCTCATAATCAACAGACATTTATATTAATGACACCATTATCAGCATCCCTAGTTACTAAAGAAATTTCCATATACTGTCTACCTCTCTCCCTTAAGACTTTTCCAAATGACATCACAACTAGAACAATTTTGTCTCAAAAGGAGAAAATACAAGTCAGTTCAGTTAGTAAGTTGGCTTCCCAAATACAAAGAAAATTTAGAGTATAGTTCATAATGGTTTTAAGTGCAAACCATTCAGTTTAAAATTCATTATTCTGTAAAAGAATAAACACAAGTAAATAATATTATTTATTAATATAAATACTGTGAACATTAATGTCAAAGCCTTTATCATGCTTGTGAAATACTTTTGCTATTTCAAAGCGTGTCCTGTGTTTTCATTTTACCCTGATGATTCCTCTGTAACGTGGATGAAACTGCTCCTTCACTGTTAAGGAAGCCGTACAACAGATTGTGTTTCTCCTACAAGGACATAGGACTAATTAGAGGGATATGTGTCTCTAAAATCTGTGACCTGAGAGCCAACACGGTTTAATGTTATCCAAATCGTCCTTCATTTAGTAGTACCTTGAACTTGATGTCTTCATTACGCTTCTTGAGAAACTGCCTCCTTTTGTGCATTGCTCTTCACCACTTGAGTCTTGTTTGAATTGCTGGCTCTGTAGTGAGTGGTGAGAATGCCTTCCTTTACGGTCTTGTTCACTGTTGTAAAATGGTGTACCATTAACTCTTAGTCTTTATGCCCAGGATGATTTAGATAGGATACTTTACGAAAGTGGGTAGATAGGTTCGGAGGCTGTTTAAGGAGGGACCCTGGGTGGCTTAGCCAGGTGGGCAGCTGACTCTTGACTTCAGCTTGGATTGTGATCTCAGGGTCTTGAGATGGAGCCTGACGTCCAGCCTCATGCCCAGTGGGGAGTCTCCTTGGGATTCTCTCCCTCTCCCTCTCCCTCTCCCCTTCCCTCTGCCTGTGTGCTCACTTGCTCTCTAAAATAAATAAATATTTTTTTAAAAAAAAGACTTTTCAAGGAAAATATTTTATTATTTTGTGCCTTATAAATCTCTTTTATTGCAGGAAGGCTCCACGGACAGCTTGTATGAGCCAGTCCCAGAGCAGCAGACTAATCAAGAAAGCACCTCTGTTGGGACTGGTTTTGTTATCTCACCTTTTGGAGAGAGTGGAAAAGCACACGACAATTTCTTCATGGTGAGTGAAGCCCCAAGTCTCATGGATTGCTTCTCTATTATATATTTCAAATCATTTGCTTCATGACACCTGTTAATAAAGCAAAAACCTCTGTTCTCAGAAAGTTCTGCATTTACTTTTGGTTTCTGAGTTTCTCTTCATTGTTGTCTCTTGATGATTTTAGCTTCTTAATATAAACTACCATTTACAGAGTATCTATTACATAAGTTAACTCAGTTAATCATCAAAACAACCTTAGGACAAAGAAATAATTATATCTTTTTTGAGATTAGGAAATTGCAGGAGAGAAAGCAAAATAACTTTTTTATTTTTTATTTTAGTTGTTATTTATTTATATTATTATTTATTTTTATTTATAACTAAAGGCTATAAACTGTGAAGTAGTAAAGCTGGCAGTTAAAGATATATGGGTTTGCCTCAGCAGTTCATCAGTAATGTATTGGTAAACCAGGTCTTTGGGATGGATAGAGGGAACCCCAGATCTGTATGTAGCATTTGCCAATTGCCTTGGTGTAAATGCTCCTACCATGGTCATGTTCAAGCTATCAGTGGTTTAATAACAGACTTACAACACCTGAATATTTATTTGTTCCTTATCTCCAGTGCCAACTGCTGCACACCGCTGGTGGCTTTATAGTCTGTGCTAGTCATTTTATTAAGCTTCTCCTTAAATTTATGGACACACATTGTGAACTTATAAAAACACGAGTATTACTAGAATGCAAATGCAGATAGTTTTTTGAATTATCTTTATAATTACAAGAGGCAGAGAGTTCTCAGTGCTCTGCAAAATTGGCCCTGTCCCTGTTTAACAGTGCTGGCTATTCTCATAGTTGATGGTGCTGTATTTAAATTAATCTCACACTAACAAACTTATTTCACTTCTATTGTGGCTTAGTACAATACAAAATGTCCATGTTTGCTACAAAAAAAGAACTTCCCTATACTTACAGATTTAAATGTCATCTCCTACCCCTACAACCATACTTTTCCCCAGTAACAACACAAAGATGAATATCCACTTCTTTTTTTGTACTAGGTGATGTTATATATGACATTATTTGTGCTGATCTTCACAATAATTTTAGAGAGATTTAGAACCATCAAGAAAGGGGGCACCTGGGTGGCTCAGTTGTTAAGTATCTGCCTTTGGCTCAGGTCATGATCCCAGAGTCCTGGGATTTAACCCAGTATCAGGCTCCCTGCTCAGCAGGAAGACTGCTTCTCTCTCTCCCACTCCCCCTTCTTGTGTTCTCTCTCTCATTGTCTCTCTCTCTCTCTCTGTGTGTCAAAAAAATAAGTAACATCTGAAAAAAAAAATGTAGAGAAAGGTTATATAACTTTCCCAATTAAAAAAAGGATGACCCAGGATTCAAATCCAGAAAAGTACCTTCATGTTTTATAACTACTTTCATACCTACCTATTTTATTCCTTGGGGATATTCTTTGAAACCCTTTTTTATATAGCTTACAGATCTAAGCAATGTCACATCAGTTAGCAACCAAGTTCAATGATAAGTCTCAGTAAGTAAAAATAATCCAAAAAAATTTAGTGTAGTGGAAACTCTTCCCTCAATCTATACCCTTTTCAATATCCATGAATGTGTTGATGTTGACAGATATGCAGAAGAGGAAGCAGCAGTACACTTTACATATTAATGTGAGAGGGTGAGACTTACATGGAGACTCTCAATTGACATTGCAAAATGTTTGTAAGCATTTTTACTGTATAATTAAAGAGAAAAATTGAATAGGCTGAAGAGCCTGAAGATATTTTCTTAAATGTGTTAGTTCCATAAATATGCATGAAAAATAAACAAGTTCATGGCCAAGCAGTCTACTAGAATTTTTATCAAACGTCTTTACATTACAAAGTAGATGAGAATAATGAAAACACGATTTAAATTGCTAGAACTCTCCCTCCATGTATATATACAACATTACACACATATACGTGAGTGTGCATATATATATGCATATCGTGTATATAGTTACATACATCTCTATTTAATTTAAAAATGTATGCATACATATAAGCATCAATGTGTGTGTGTGTGTATACACTTTTGAAAGGCAACCAGTTCAACCACTGATTCTATATTAATTGTTAAATTGTACCAGTCCTTTCACTGACCAGTCCTTCACTGACATTTTATTCCTAATGAAAATGATTCCATAGCTTGGATAAAATAAAATCAATCTTTTGACAAAAATGACATTTAGTGATTTAAAAATTTCCCTCTGAGCCTCTGAAGAGTGGATCAGTTTTTCCTCCTAGTATTCCCACTTCCTTTTTTCCCCCGCCTAATTCAAGGGGAAAAAAAAAAAAAGTTTTGGGCTAGTCTTGACAGTATCAGAAAAAAATTGTTCATTTTGGATTCATGTTCTAGAAATATTACAAAAACACCCCTACAGTTCATGGAGTTATACCTCAAGTTCCCAGTCCTCGATCCAATGTATCTGTAACACTTCCCAGAGAAGAGAGATGTTCTCATACTCAAACTCTTTGAAGCAACCAGACAGCGTAGCTGGTTGTAACAGTGGAAATGAATAGCCCATACCAAAAATACTATCACTTGTCACATGAATTGAAAAGAGAAATCAGCACCTGGGTGGCTCAGCCAGTTAAATGTCTGACTCTTGATTTCTACCCAGGTCATGATCTCAGGGTTATGATATCGAGGCTCTTATCAAGCTGTGCACTCTGTGTGGAGCCTACTTAAGATTCTCTCTCTCCCTCTCCTTGTGCTCCTCCCAACCACCCTTCTCTCTCTTTCTAAAAAACAAAAGAAAGAAAGAAAAGAAAAGAAAAATCAAAATGAAAAAAGCATCCTAGGCTTCCTGGATTCCCTTAAACTATTTTATTTATTCATATTTATTAGTTTTGTGATATAGAAAACACTGTTTTGGGGGGGCACCTGGGTGGCTCAGTGGGTTAAAGCCTCTGCCTTCAGCTCGGGTCATGATCTCGGGGTCCTGGGATGGAGCCCCACGTCAGGCCCTCTGCTTGATGGGGAGCCTGCTTCTCCCTCTGTCTCTGCCTACTGCTCTGCCTACTTGTGATCTCTGTCTGTCAAATAAATAAATATAATCTTAAAAAAAAAAAAAAAAAGAAAGAAAACACTGTTTTAAGCAAGGCATGGAGTTATATAGATGAATATAAAACAATCCAGACTCCGAGGAGATGTTCTGGTGTAGATCGACTCCAGATTTAAGGATTGAATAGGTATTAAAGGGAAAGAAGTTTATTTGGGGATTTTCAAAATATAAAAAAATTAATTGAAGTATAGTTCTCACATATATTATTAGTTTCGGGTGCACAACACAGTGATTTGACAATTATCTACATTACGATACCCTCACCATGGTAAGTATAATTACCATCTGTCACCACACAGAGTTATTACAATATTATTGACTACATTCCCTATATTCTACTTTCCATCCCTCTGACTGATTTTATGACTGGAAATGTATACCTCTTAATCCTCTTTACCTATTTTGTGTATCCCCTGTCCCCTTCCCCTCTGGTAACCTCTAGTTTATTCTTTATATTTATGAGTCTTTCTTTCTGTTATTGTTGTTATTTGTTTTATTTTCTAGATTCCACATTTAAGTAAAATCATATGGTATTTGTCTTCCTGTCTGACTTAATTCACTAACTATAATACATTTATTTATCACTGTTGTCACAAGTGGCAAGATTTTGTTCTTTTTATGGCTGAGTAATATTCCATTGTGTGTGTGTGTGTGTGTGTGTAAGACAGCTTCTTTATCCATTTATCTATCGATGGTCACTTAGGTTGTTTCCATATTTTGTCTATCATAAACAATGCTACAATAAACGTAGGTATGCATGTATCCTTTTGAATTAGTGTTTTCGTGTTCTTTGGGTAAATACTCAGAAGGGGCATTACTAGATCTCATGGTATTTCTATTTTCAATTTTTGGGGGAACCTACATACTGTTTTCCACAGTGGCTGTACCAATTTACATTCCTACTAACAGTGCAAGAGGAATCCCTTTTCTCCACATCCTCACCAGCAATTGCTATTTCTTGTCCTTTTGAGAATACCCATTCTGACTGGTGTAAGATGATATTTTATTGTGGTTTTGACTTGAAATTCACTGATGATGAGTGATGTTGAGCATCTTTTCATGGGTCTGTTGGCCATCTGCATGTCTTCTTTGGAAAAACATTCTTTCAGTATTTGGGATTTTAATGACGAACATCTGAAATATCCAGCTTCCATTTTAATTGCAGTTCCAGGAGGGGTTGGTAGTGGAGAACTGGTCCAAAGTTAAATAAATTTAAAATATAAAGCTTTATTAAATTCTGTGAAGAAGAGTAAGTGAGATCTACTTGTATCTTAGCAAAGCTAGAGAGTTTTGGAGGGCTATTGCCCCCCAAAAAGAAAAATATATGTGTGTGTGTGTGTATGTGTGTGTGTGTGTTTGTGTGTGTAAAAACGTTTTTGGAGTGAATAATTGTGCAACTAAGTAAATATGCTGAAAGAAACTATGCTAATATACCAGTCTAACTAAGATGTAGGCCATTAGGGCTTCATTCTGTACCTATTTTATTACTGCTTTATTATGTCTGAAGCTAATAAAATATCTTGATTTAGAAATAGAGTGAGAATATAAAATGTTTGTACCTCTGCCAACTGAGGGTTAACTGGATTGGTTCTGAATTACCTGGTTTGCCATCTGTATTGACTGAAGTAAGTAAATATTTGTCAATTTTTCCTTCCATTTTGTAACCCATAAATTAAGTTGGTAAGAAATTTAAGCCTTTTCCAAAAAAATGAGCTTTAATGTGAAGTAGGGGCAATGTCCCCATTATTTACATGTTGCACAACTATTCATTCGGTAAATTTTCATAAGCTAAATGAATGAATGAGCGAAGTTCCATTAATCAAGCTAAAGAAAGTCTTAATAACGAAAAATGTATTGAACAGACATTTCTCCAAAGAAGACATCCAGATGGCCAACAGACACATGAAAAAATGCTCCACATCACTTGGCATCAGGGAAATACAAATCAAAACCACAATGAGATACCACCTCATACCAATCAGAATGGCTAAACTTAACGAGACAGGAGACAACAAATGTTGGTGAGGATGAGGAGAAAAAGGAATGCTATTACACCATTGGTGGGAATGCAAGGTGGTGCAGCCACTCTGGAAAACGATACGGAGGTTCCTCAAGAAATTAGAAATAGAGTTACCCTATGACCCAGCAATTGCATTACTAGGTATTTACTTCAAAGATACAAACGTAGTGATCTGAAGTGGCACCGTACCCCAATGTTCGTAGCAACAGTGTCCACAATAGCCAAACTGTGGAAGGAGCTGAGGTGTCCATCAGCAGATGAACGGATAAAGATGTGGATCATACATACAATGGACTATTACACAGCCATCAGAAGGGATGAATACTTGCCATTTACATCTGGAAGGTATTATGCTACGTGAAATAAGTCAATCAGAGAAAGACAATTATATGGTTTCACTCACGTGTGGAATATAAGAAACAGTGCAGAGGATCATAAGGAAAGGGAGGGAAAACTGAAGAGGAAGTCATCAAAGAGGGAGACAAACCAGGAGAGATTCTTAACTAGAGGAAACAAATGGAGGGTTGCTGGAGAGGAGGTGTGGGAAAGGGGTAACTGGGTGATAGGCATTAAGGAGGGCACATGCTGTGTTAAGCACTGGATGTTATACGCAACTGATAAATTATAGAACACTGCATCTGAAACTAATGGTGTAGTATATGTTGGCTAATTAAGTTTGAATGAAAATTAAAAAAAAATAATAACGAGGTAGGTATGATGCAGTGTCAAAAAGCATGAGCTTTGGAATTAGACAAATACATGCTATTTGACCTGGAAAAATTGCTCAAATTCTCTAGACCTCAGTGTCCTTCTCTAGAGAATGGGAACAATCCCCTGAGTAGGTTCAGCTGAGTTTTGGTGCATGGAGACAATCTCCTCTTGATCTTCCTCCTCTCCACACGCAGGAAGGATTTAGCACAGGAGTTAAAGAACCACGAGAAGGACTCCAAACTGCAGCCCGAGGGGGGCCTATATTTTATGGCCATAAGCTAAGAGCCGCTTTTGCATTTTAAAAGATTTGCTTGAACACAAAAGCAAAAGTAAATAAGACTGTGCTGTAGAAGTTGTCTGTGACCTCCAGAGCCTGATATATTTCTATCTGGCTTTTCAGAGAAAAAGTTTACTGACCCCTAGAGCTATGCAGTCACAAACACAAGTGGCAATTGAGTGCTTGAAAAGGGGTTCATCCAAATGCTGGACGGCAGAAGGGGTAAAATACATGCCATTGTTTACAGACTGTCTGTGAAAAAAGTATAAAGCAGCTTATTAACAATTTTTACATTAACTACTTGTTGAAATGAGACTATTTTAGATATACCAGGATACATGGAATTTTACTCATCTCTTAACGTGGCTACTTGATGGTGGCCTCCACGTCTCATCCCACCTTTCAGATATTACACAGATGTTTATATTTGCTAGACTTAAATTACATCTGTTCTCCAGGCTTTAGGGAACTTGCAGAATGTGGTTTTTAGCTTTTTGGCTTCTGAAAGATGAAATCACACTAGAAGGAAGATGAGGGGATTTTAAGTTAATAATACTGTGTCCACCATCTTTCCCTCTGAGACTTTCCATACTTATTATAATTGGCATTACCATCCTCAAAGACCAAAACAAAATAAAACAAAACACAAAAACAGTGTCCTTCCACCTCTGGAACTCCTCTGCAGTGGACAGGGAAGCGGACCAGCTTTCTGAAGATGGCTCTCTTTTGTCTCTGTAGAAAGCAATTTGTATCATTCCTACCCCAGACTTACAGTATTATCCTAACATTTATAGTGAGTTACAACTCTTCTGTAATATTTGGATCTTATAAAGTGATGATAAATTAAGACTTCTGATTTTTTTCCAGTTAAGCTAGAGTGGAATGATTTAAAAAAAAAAAAAAAAGAAAGACTGTCTATTACTATTACATTAAAAACTAAATCACAGGGGCATCTGGGCGACTCAGTCAGTTAAGCATCTGATTCTTGATTTTGGCTTAGGTCATGATCTCAGGGTTGTGAGATCGAGCCCCACCGTGGAGCCTACCTTGAGATTCTCTCCCTCCACCCCTCCCCCAACTCATACAGAATCTCTAAAATACATTTTAAAATCTTTTTTTAAAAAGTCATAAACAAAAAAGCTGCTATAACAAGACTTTGGTACAACTTTTGGCAGTTGTTCTCAAGAGCAGCTGGACATTACCTGAAGACACATATATCTAGAGCCTACTCTGGATCTACCATACCAGTAAGAAGGAATTAAAAGAGCCCCATCCAGTAGAAATACAATGCAATCCATAGATATAATTTTAGGTTTTCTAGTAGTCACATTAAAAAAAAAAACCTTAAAAAATGTAATTAATACAAATATTAATGAGACATTTTACATTCTTGATTTTAAATTCTGACTTTTGTCTAATTTTATACATCTTAAGTCAGATGCTAAAGTGTCAATGTTTAAAGTGAAATCTTGCCCTAGTGAAATCATGAAGATTGTCTATCTTCTGCCCAGCATCAGTTTCTAAGTTAAAATTAATTTAAGTTCAATTAAAACTTAGTTCCTCAGTCACACCAGCCATCTATCAATTGCTCCATAGCCACATGGGGCTAGAAATGTCTTCTGTATTAGGGCAGGACGAGAGGCTTGGAACTGCTAATGGTACTGAAGAATCAAAATAACCACATAATATCATACTCCACTCCACTTAAGGAAGTATAGGTATTAAAGTATAAAAATACTTGATGATAAACATTTAATTCTATACTTGTAGAAGAAGATGAGACAATAGGGAACAGGTGTGTTACCCAAGGAGGAAGCTGAGATTAGTGACTTGTATGGAGAGACAGATGGAGTCAAGACTGGAGTTCTGGCTTCCCCAATACTAATCTCGTCCCTTGGCCACTCTGCCAGAAGTGAGCGTGAGAGAGAGAGAGAGAGAGTGTGTATATGGTATGAATGTGTGTATACACAAGAGTTAGAGAAGGCAGGAGACGGGTGAGTGGCGGAGTGCTTTTGGGAGATAAGTAAGAGGAGCGGAAGATAGGAGAATAAAGAATCTGACCTTATAATATATATGCTAAATATAATCTGATGATACAGAGAACATAGCAGAAAGAACTTGAGATGGGCAATGCAGTTAATAGACTCGAGTTTTATTCCTGCTCCCCAGGCGGCTGAGAAATGTGTGTCCTTGAAAGTGTTATTGCACTTCTCTGACCCTAAATTTCCTAAGCAATAGAATGTGGCTAAAAATGTCTGCCTCTTAGTTTGTAGTGAGGATCAAATGTTTTCACACACGTTAAGCACCTGGCATAATGCATGTTAATGTTCATTTTCCTTCCTTCTGCAAACCCATCACACCAGGGCAGAGTGATCCTTTGATTTAATATCCTTGATTAAATGACTTTAAGTCAAACTCTCACTTGAGCTAGGATGTCGTTTTAAAATAACTGCTCAAAAATAATTTGTAATCAACACTCCTTACCTAAAAGCATTGATTTTTACTGGGCTGGACAAGAAGAAGCAACAGGATTTATTGTTGATGTGCATTAGAACACCCAAGATTTTAATCTCCACAAATTGCCTCAAATCAGGAACACTCAGGTTGAGTGCAATGTTTGACAATTCAGCCCGAGATTTCCCATCATGTGTAGACAGCAGCGAACAAGAAAATCCATCACAGTGAGTCTTGTTTGCCTAATTCTTATCTCAGGGTGGTTTTTGTTTTGTTTTGTTTTTTGTGGGTTTTTTTTTTTTTTTTTTTTGGTTTGGTTTTGGTTTTGGTTTGGGGGATCCATTTTAATTTAAATATTATTTAAATGAGAGTTCAATTTTTTATATATTCACTCATCACCATTTAATACTGATAAAAAGCACTGTAGAAATCAATTAAATTGTTCCCAGCCACCAGATGTTAATGAGAAAGTAATATAGCAGATTCAAAGATAGGCTTTAAAGACAAACAATACAATACATGTCTAACTGTTGGTTAGAGCTCCGCACTAATGAGGCCAAGGTCAGGGGTTTAATCCCCATATGGCCAGTTATTTTTGCTGTGTTCCATAGCCACTGGCAGCATCCGTGACCCCAGGCCACAGTCTTGTCTGTGTGTGCCATTGATCATTAAGGAATCTGGGTTGGGGGACAAGGAGGCACAAGCACGAAACTATTGCCCACTTATGGGAAGAGCAACTCAAGGGATAAACCACCCTGCTGACTGACAGTTCATCTGCCCACAAACAAAGAGTTTCCTTCGCTATAATCAGTCTTCAGGCCAATTGCTTCAGTGCAATTCTCAGCCTTCATCTTGGGATAATTCCGGGGTCAGTGGTAAGAGCCTTATGAGAGAAAACTGATTTCTTGCCTCAGCTTTGTTCCTAAATAGTGTTGAATAAGTCCTTACACTATCTGGATCTCAGTCTCCACCTCTATAACGTAATAGGTTTAGACTAGGTGATCTCTAAGGCCCCTTGCTGCTCTAAAATGTTTCCTTGAATACCTGTTAAATTATTTTCGAGGAAGGGGCTCCTGGGTGTCTCAGTTTGTTAAGCATCTGCCTTTGGCTCAAGTCATGATCCCAGGATCCTGGGATCAAGTCTCACATCAGACTCCCTGCTGAGCAGTGACCCCCCGCTTCTCCCTTTGCCTCTCTGTCTCTCCCTGTCTCATGAATAAATAAATAAAATCTTTTTAAAAATTAAAAAATTAATTGTTTTGGAAGGGGAGTGTTGTCTAACATTAAACACTATTATTTTCCTTTTGGAACTGTGGAAGACAGACTTCTAAGATGTCCTTTAATGAACCTGGCTATCTTAGTCATTGTTCTCTAGAGAAATAGATCCAATAGGTTGTGGAAATATGAAGAAAGGAATTTATTTGAAGGAATTAGCTCATGTGATTATGAGGCTGGCAAGTCAGAAATTTTCAGGAGACGCTGGCAGGCTGGAGGCCCAGGAAAGAGGTGATGTTGTAACTAGAATCCAGATCGAGTCTAGAGGCACTACCTAGAAGATATATAGACTATCTAGAAATAGTCTTCCCCCGTGGGAGACCACAGTCTTTTTGTCTTAAGATCTTCAACTGATTGGATGAGACCCACCCATATTACGGAGGGTAGTATGCTTTACTCAAAGTCTACTGATTTAAATGTAGATCTCATCTCAAAAAAATACTTTCATAGTGGCTTCTAAGCTAGTGTTTGACCAAATATCTGGGTATTGTGGCCTAGCCAAGTTGATAGAAAATTAATCATCCTATCTGCCTTATGATATTTAAGTCCTCGTGTAATCCCCACACTTTTGTGTGATTTGATTCCTGTAGAATTTGGCAAAAGTAACAGGAAGTCGCTTCCATAATTAGGTTACAAAAGACCCTGATTTCTGTCTTGGTAACAGACTGGCTTCATTACCTTCTTGGCTTGAACATCACGATGAAGCAAGATCCCATCAACAGAGGCCCATGTGGTAAGGAACCTAGAGCAGCAGCCAGCCTACTGCCTAGATGCTGCCAACAATCATTCACTGAGCTTAGAAGAGGATTTTTCCCCAGCTAAGCTTTGGATGAGACCTCAGACTTTTAGACCAACAATTTGACTGCAACCCTGTGAGAGATGATGAAACAGAGCACCATCTAAGTCAAGGCCATATTCCTGATGCACAAAAATTGTGAGAGAATAAAAGCAACTGTTTTTGAAGTAATTTATTGCACAATATTTTTATTTATTTATTTGAGAGGGAGAGAGAGAGAGAGAGAGAGCACAAGTGCGGGGGAAGGGCAGGGAGGAGGGAGAAACAGGCTCCCTGTTTAGCCTCAGAACCCTGAGATCATGACCTGAGCTGAAGGCAAATGCTTAACCGACTGAGCCACCCGGTATCCCCACAGCAATATTTAACTAATATGGGGACTAAAATTAATTAGACAAGTTATTAATCAGAATTATTTGCCGATTAACAGATCCATGCTAACTAATTTCATCAGAACAGAATATAATACAAGTTAAAGAGAGCTCAGAATTATCGGGAGGTTGAAGACAGATACCTAGCTGACGATGTAGGAATTACTCTGAGAAGCATCCTACAAAATTTGCTACCCAAGAGAGGGGCTGCTCCTGTCATAATCAGGAAGTGGCCAAATCAAGAAGGCAGTGTCACTGTGGCAGGCTCCAGAGCCCCATTGTCTGTGCTGAGATTTGTTACATTAGAAAATGGATGCCCATAACTTATAATTTGCCCTTTGTCAGTCAGTTTTGTGTAAGTGCCTTAGGTTGGTGGATGTGGTGCGCAGGACCTAAACCCCCACGTCTTATTCAACAAGAGAAGTTTCTTTCTTTTCTTCTTTCTCTCTCTCTCTCTTTTATGCTCTTCCTTCCTTCCTTTCTTCATCCTCTCCTCTTCCCTTCTCCTTCTCCCTCCCTCCTCTTTTTCCTCCTCTTCTACACATTGATTTCAGCTTTCGTGAATGATAGGGATGTCAACTACAGCAGGAAATACACACGCCCAAAATATCTAGAGAGAGACATAAAGAGCTATGTAATTAAATGCTGTATTGGAAGCATCAAGCCCAACTCCTGTAAGAATTCTCAGAAGGAATTTCAAAAGAAAAAATAATATTGTTAAGTAGCCTGAAACTGGGGGATCAAATAAGCCTGAGAAAATTCTCAGCTTTGAAATTTACTAGCTATGTGATCTTGGACAGATTCCTTCGACTCTTCAAGCCCTGTCTCTTCTCTAAAACAAAAAAAAACTGTTATTCTTATTCATCACTTGAGAATAAAAAGTAACAGTACAATTAACATTATTAGCACAGTGGTTGGCACAAAAATAAATGATCACTAATAGGTGTTATCTCTAAGAACATAACTGTGGTTTGTGGTTTCACGGTGCCAGTCCCGCGGGGTTGAAATTTAATATTTAAAGGAAGAACTAGAGTTAAAAGTGGTGGAAGGAGGTGGTTAAGACATTATCATCGCACACTATTCTAGCATCTTTCACAAAAGAGCTTAAAAAGCACTTAAAGCCAAGTGTCTTATAAATGGATAAATGGACACATTGAAATGTGACATGTCATTTTAGAATAGGTGAGTAATGGAAAAGTCAAGGTAGGTGACTCTCGGGTTGGTATTCTAACCACTCAACTGCATTTCTTACTCGTCTCCAAACTATTAAAATTGGGAGTTTTTTGTTCTGTCTCCATATTAGCATCAGCATTGACAGAGCTATTAATAACATAGACACTAAAGGAAGAAAATGAGATTAACAATGGCATCCCATCAACTAGGTCTTCATCAAACGATGAATAAGAAGAGTCAGTGTCAAAACAGGGCATGTAATCCTTTCCTTGATTTCTGGATTGTAAAATGACTCCTAACAAGCTGACATATAAAACACAGATTACCTTCATTAAAAAGACGGCTCTGTTCTCTCATTTTTATTTTTTTACCCGTTATATCTATGATCACATACGGTGATTCTCCTGCCACCAATTCCTGTGCGAACACTTTCTGGTGGTTTTAATTAGTCTCCTCTAGTAAATAGAGACTTATTTTAAAATAAAATGAAATCAATAGATTAAGGTTAATTATGCCTTATTCTCTTTTTTATTTCCTAAGCTTATGATACAATTACTAATTGAATCTAATGAAAGCCATGGTTATCTCTTTAATCATGTTTTAAAGAAAAAGCTGTAAAGCAAAAAAGCCCATTCTCCCTTTAATTTTCTCTTAAAAGCTTTTGCCATCCCTACTGATTTTGGATTGAAATATTGTAGATTAGGAACCATGGCTTGTTTCCGCTGGAGGAGATTGTAAAGTTCTCAGCCACCAACCTTATTCTGCGGATGCAGGGACTGAAGCTCTGTGAAAATTTTTATTTCAGATTTTTACCCATCGTATGTCCTACCGGACTTCTCACAAGTTCCTTTGTCTTGCTGTCATTCCATTTGTGGCTTTGAGGATTAAATAAGATAATGATCGAAGTGTCAGCAAACTGGTGACTTAATAAGCAGTATTCCTTTTCCCCAAACCTGGTGTAAATATAATTTCAGAAATCATGACACATTTGAAGATACTTCAGGAAAGCTCTCTTTTTTAAGAAATCTGGAATGGAATCTTTTTGTAAAGGAAGAATCTTTTATAATGCAAATAACCATCCCCTAGGAAACTTGTTTTGTCATCCCGGATATTTATAGTGCTGTGAGAGGAGTTTGTTAGTTCGGGATTGATAGAAAGCTCGCTTAGCACACCAGTAGACAAATGGCAAAATTTTATGTGATTTACCAGCTCTGTTCCTGATGGATTCGATACGGGTACCTGTGCCTTCTCCAGGCACTACAAGCTCTGTGATCTGCCCTGAGGTGACGGGCCACATGGGGATGCTATCCACCACCTGCTTCTCTTGAGGAAGTCAGGATTCATTAGCTATATAGGGTTGTTACTCTTTGACAGGAGTCGGACAGGCTGGCAAGAAAGTCTACTTTTCCCATCAGGATGAGCTGACATTGCTGCTGCTTCTTCATTGCATTCTCATGGGGGGATGAAATCTGTTTTCCCCGAGAACCGTATCATTATTACAGTAATATACTGGGGGACCTCCAATGTACAGACTGTCATCTAAATTCAGTGGTTCCTGAGATGCCCACTTTTAATTAAATGTGCTTTCATAAATTACTGGGCATTCTTTGGTGATGACGGCAACATCCACAAAATGATTAGTGCCTTTATAACACGTGAGTGTGCTGTCTGTGCACTTGTCTTCAAATAATACTAAATTATTCATATTAATGCTTTGATTAGGGTGTATTTTCTGAGTTCTTTGTTTAGTAGTGGGAAATAACACTATATTTTCTCAGCTTTCTCATTGCCACTCTTCCCCTGGCCAATAGTGCTCATTTGTGAGATCTCTGATCTAAATGATAGGTAGATTTTGTATCTGTGCAGTCAAGCATATAGAAGTAGTATTGGGTGCTTGTTAAGATATCAGACATAAAGGGGATGCCTGGTGGCTCAGTGGGTTAAGCTTCTGCCTTCAGCTCCGGTCATGATCTCAGGGTCCTGGGATCAAGCTCTGCATCGGGCTCTCTGCTCGGCGGGGAGCCTGCTTCCCGTTCTCTCTCTGCCTGCCTCTCTGCCTGCTTGGGATCTCTGTCTGTCAAATAAATAAAATCTTTAAAAAAAAAAAAAAAGACATCAGACACAAAATATCAGTCTTACCACATACTAATTATGTCACCTTAGGCAAGAATCTCAACTGTTCTGTGCCTCAGTTTACTCATCTATAAATTGAGGATAATTATAATAGTATCTACCTCACAGGATTACTGTAAAGATTAAGTGAATTATGATATACAAAGCATTTAAAATTGTGCTTAATACGACATGACTGTTCTGCCATTATTATTCTGCAAATGTATTAAATCAAGAAATGGAAAAGCAATGTGATTTAAAGCCATATTGTTCTTAGCAACTTGCTTTAACCAACTGGGTTGAGACTAGCTACATCTGCTAACATGCGTGTCTTTTGTGAGATCTATTTGATAACTTAGGAAACTTCTCCATCATGGGACTTTTTCACATGTTTGCCCTAAGAGGTATAGGCAAGGAAGAAAAGCTTATGAGGAGTAGGACTCCTTCCCATGGGTGATGGTTTGTAATCCAGTCACACCAACCTCCTCTTTGTTTTGACAACAACTGATAGCTCATGTACCTGCCTGTGTGTGTTTATGTGTGTGTGTGCATGTGTTTGCATGTGTGCCTGTGTGCTCCTTGGTGGCCTTAGGGGCACTGCAAAACTACTCTATTTTATTAACTTTGAAGCATTATAATTATCTTTGCCAGATGTCTCTGAGAATTTTTTTTAAAAAGAAACTTCCATTAATTTCCATGTCTTTTTTGAACATCTGTGGGAACTTTAATGAAGCATAGGAACCTAAGAAATATCCAGAAACAGGCTCATTCAGTTTGGATGTGGCATTCTTAGAATTGCTATATTTTAATATTAGTAAATTGCCATATTTTAATATTAGTAAAGCCATTTTGGTTATGCAAGTGAAACCTCATTCTCTTGAAAGAACGAGTCAGACAAAATAGAAAGTGTGTTAACTTATTTTAATGAGAAGTTATGTATATACATATGTATGTGTGTATTTGTATTATGTTCAACTCTTGCTTTAATATTAGAATTTGATGTAACTAATAATGAATAATTAATTTAATGAGAAATAACATCTATAAGTTTCTTGAATGTGTTTGGCATTGGGTAAGGATTTTATGAAGGCCAGGTCATTTAATCTTCAAAATTAAGAAAGTCATAGACTCCAACAGGATCCTGAAATCCGTAGTCATTGATGGTTGAATATTGAAGAGAAGGACTACTTATAATTCTTCTTTGCATCTAAAACAGTGTCTGATACATAGTACATGCTCAATAAATGTCTGTTGGAACAACTGTGAATGTATGAATGAATTGATTATATAATTCTGAAAGAATATATTAGAATGAAAATATGACTAAGATTTAATCAAAGTAGAGCACTATATGCATGACCCTAGACAAGTCAATTTACCATTTGGGATCTCAGTTTATTCATCTGCAAATCAAAGGTCAGCTCTCTACAGTCTTAAAAGTTCACCATGAGATTTACATCATCACTTACTGCCAATCAATTTCCTCTGGTGCCCAAACACCTTTCACATTTCCATCAGTTAAGGCAACAACAATCCCTGACATATTCACTTCATTTTTCCTTTTTGACTTTGATTTGAAGGTAAGATTTAAGAACCAATAATGCAAGGAACAGACACATATTAGACTCAACCTCAAAGGACAGTCAACTGTAACCACTGCATGAGAACAGAAATGTAGCATTGGGTGTCCAAGATTTCTTTTAAGTGGCCTCTTCTCTTTATTCATTTTGAATTTTTTTTAATTTGACTTAATACGACCTTGTTGCATAACTATGTGAAAATGCTTTACCCCTACAGCCCACTCTCATCTACTTGAATAATAACACATGTTAGACATATTCTTTAGTTTCTGCTGGCCCGTTTATAATAATCTGCCTACATTTCATTTTTTATTTTCCTAACAATGGCCAGGGGTAAAAATTAAATTAAGCCACAAACTCCCTAGTGAATGAAAGGTAAGACTAATGATTAGTGCTTGATTTAGGGGATAATGAAATGAAGGCTAACAGGAGCAAGTTTTGCCTGGTATTTATGGCAAGTGTCAAATTAATGGACTAGACAGAATCATTTCATTGACTCTCTGAAATGGTATCTTCTTTTTGGAGCTCAGAGTAACACACACACACACACACACACACACACACACACACACATATACATACAGATGTAGCTCTAAAAATAAAGCTGTATCTAGTCTTTCCTTGACTTGCCCCTCTAGGAATACAGGGTCTGAACTGTGAATACATAACAGTCTGCTTATGTAAGCAGAAGTCAGAAAGGAAAGCAGCTGCTTTGAGTCTGGTACAAGCAGTACTAAAAATTGCTTAACCAATTCAGTAGTAATCTACAACTAGGCAACACCCAAGGAACAGACATATTATTAATTAAGTAGATGTTCCGCTGTTTGAATGTTCCCCTTCCCTCGTATAATCACACTTCAGACACACATTTAATGTGCTTGACTCTCTCTACCATTTTGCAAGAAGCAGGTTGCCAAAGGAAAACTACATTACTTCTTATATCTTATTAGGGATTAAAAGAAGTTTTAACCCAAAATCTTTTTCTTTTTTTTTTTTTTAATTTTATTTATTTAAGTAATCTCCATACCTAACACGGGGCTCGAACTCACAACCCTGAGATCACTACTCTTCATACTGAGCCAGCTAGGTATCCCTCAAAATCTTTTCAAAGTATCCATTACAAGAAAACTCTTTAACAAAAATCTCCAAACCAAAATGATTCATTACAAGTAAAAATTGGATAACCCAGAATCCTGTAAAACAGAACAGATAGGTAGGCCCTAGAGAACGTTGTGACAATGTATGCCCTAAAAATAACCAACCTCTATCCCCAGTCATATGAAATTCCTTCAGTCTTGTTCCAGATGTCTCTTTACCTCAACCCAGAGCTAACTATATCTCTTTTACCACAATGAGCAACCTCATGTGTTTGACCAGTTTTGTATGGGCTCAATACCTCCTTGTATTAACTTAGAGACTTCACCCAAGTGAAGCAGGAGACCATGCTTGAATAATACCCCTTCTGTCCCAGACTCAAACACTTAGAGCTCCATTGCGCACAAGTTGTGTGAGTCCTCTGGAATTAATCTCTTTGGTAGCATTTTTCATCCAGCACAAAATAAACTTTTCTGTGTAAAACAAAAACCAAAATAATGAGTTACTAATATAATAAGTTAATTTAAAAGAGTTAAAAGTAATGGGACTTGCATGATTGAAAATACAAAAGGTATCTGATGTTTCCCATCTTTCACATTGCAAGTTGACCTTTTGTACTGGTTGGTTGCCTCTAGACTAGGCACATCTTTCTCTGTACTCAAAACAGTTAGAAACTATTTTGAGCACTATGCGATTTGCAATCTGAAAAAAATTATCTACCTTCATACAACAAATTCATTAGACACAAAACAGTGGATTCTGATTATTAAGACATATTTGGCCCAGATTTTGAAGATTATGTAAACAGGTAACTTGCTCCTTCCCAGCTAAATTCCAAATATATGTGAGAGGTAAGTGTAACTAGAAAGATGGATGGCCATCCTCTTTCCTGATGACCCTCACAAAGCTGGTGCTGTTGCTGATGGTGGTGAAAGGAACACAGTTGGCTTCCAGGCTGAGGTGTGGAGCCATCCAGACCAACACTGAAGGAATTTTATAAAAATACAATGGATACAGATGAATTATTTTTAGGACACATAGAGAATTGAAGGAGTGGTCATAGACCATTAGCCCCTCAAAGGTCTGTTGATATCCAACCTCACCTCAGGGTTTGGTTCATGACTCCCAAGTATCCACCCTCACTCCCCCTGTTTCCTGCTAGACGTTGTCCTTTGGATGACTCAGGCATTTTAATTTGGCAAAACCCATTCCTCAAGTTCAGGAATGGAATGTTTCAGCATCTGGAATTTTCAGTGACACTCTACTCAACAGTGACACTCTACTCAACAGCTGGAAATAGGTAATTTAAATTGTCCTTGAGAGTTGAATCTTGACAGAAATTCAATAAATAAGGGTTACTCTGTAGGGGACGAGTTATGGTGGATTTGGCAGTGCTCCGACAGATACTGTCAGCCACTGGAATAATAAAAACAATTTTCCTTTTCCTGATTTTTCATTCACTACTCTTCCCCACTTTTGCGTTTCTGTTTTTCCCATGAATTCCTACCATACCAATCAAACCTCTCTACAGCAGGGTCTGTTGTCTATGATATAGTAGATGTTCAGAAAGCAATTGAACATCAAAAACATAAATGGTTTTGAATGAAGGAGAAGATGAATGATAACAAGAAAATCTGAAGGGTTCTTAAAAGTGCCTGGGAGCAGTTTAAGCTCTTTCAGTGATGGTGAAAGACGTGGCGACATATTCTTCCCCCAAAAGTGTAAGGGATTTTACACAACGTTCAGTTGCTCTGATGAGAAAGGCCAGATGAATCACAGGAGTATTTCGACACACTCGGGGTATTGTGATAGATTGAACTTTCTCAAAAGAAAGTACTATGTGATATAATTAGCATACTCTAGTGCATATCTCTGCCCTTGGTGTTGGTGGGTTGATGAGGAATGGAAACTGAGGTTATGAGGATTTAATTGCATGTTTTTATTTAAAACACTTGTGTTATTAACTGATCAGGGCTTAGAATAAGGAATAAACCCTAGTTAATAAAGGAAGCACTCTACACCTCTCAAAGTTAAAAAGAGAAAAAAAAAAAAAAAAACAAACTTGAACTGAGATTCTATGATATAGTACCAAAATACAGGGAGGAAACACCAGTTACCTTCCTGGGAAAAGGCAAAATGAACTACATTTAGGTTATCCTCGAAGATGAACCATTCTTGAATTCTCCTTCTGATTTCTTGGAGTGGTATTATTTTATTTCATTTTATTTTGTATTTTGTTTTCCAGGAAGTTTCTGACTTTGAGAATGCACAACCAGAAAGAAAGTAAGTCAAGTTCACTTTGTAAGTTTTATGTTGTTAGTTCTATCATGCTGAATGGAATATTTTCGTGGTTTTCCTATCAAAGTGCTTTTTTAAAAATTGTCATGTACAGATCTAGATATGTTTCACTCTGCTACCATTTATCTGTTTATGCTGATGCATTGGAAACCTGTTTTGTGACATTTCTGTCCACAGAGAGGTGAAAATTGAATTTCCAGAAAAAGAAACATGTGTTCAGACTAGGCTCAGATTAAAGTGGGAGCCTTCTCAAAAACATGCTTCTATCAGTGATCTATTAATCTTCTGAAGGGTTCTGCTAATCCAAATAAAAATGTGTTTGTAAAGAGATTTGGGTTATTTAGGTCAGACTTGGCTTTACATTCAGCACATCAAGCTGCCAGAGGATGTGGTACACACGTGTTGCTTAAAGTAATGGGATTTTAACTAATAAGCAGGAAATACATAGGGGCCGGAAGTTGGTTTGTGGGGAAATTTCCAGATTGGTTGCTGATGATACAGAATACCTTCCTTGCACTTTGAATGCTCTGAGACCAAACTGTTCCTTTGTGGAATTCTGTCTGGATGGAGTCTTTCCAGAGGGTCTTGCTCTCCTGCCCCCAAGACACTCTGTGCTTTTACATAGTTGTTTTCCTTACCTGCTCAAAGCTTTGTCCCAGTAAGGATATAAAACACAGCCATAGGAAGTAGGTAATTGGATTAACAGTTTAGAGCACCTGGCAGACAAGGGTAGTTGTCTTTTAGCCACAGTTAACTATTTAAATTACAACAGAGGCATTTTAAGCCTGAGCTGGAGTAAAAAAGGGGTTTTTTGGCACAGCTTATCTATTAATCTTCTGAAGATTAATCATCTGAAAAACTGTGGTGCCTATGCCGGGTCTCTTTCCAGCCCCGGATAAGGAATCACCGATTCCAAATAAAATCCTTATATGAAATGACAGCTATTGGCTTTTGATTGATGCTTCTATCAATCAGAGGATATCAAAACATGCACAGGAAAAAGGGGAATGGATGAGCGGGAAAGCACCTGATGCCGACTAATTAGGATTTTTCAAAACCAGTGAATGTGCTCTTCCGGTTGCGACCCATTAAAATAAAATTGAAGACTCTCCAGGTCCTTAATCCTTGTGGCCACCACTCCCCTGAAGAGATAACATCTCATGCTGTTCTCCACCTCCCTCACCTTACAATACTATAAATAGTTCTTTGGGAACACTTACTCTGCCAAGAGGTGTCCTAAGCCTTTGCATTAACAAATAAAAATAAGTAAATAAAATAAAATGGTAAAGACAAAAATTACATACACAGACTTTTTTTCTTAGAAACTTGAGCTTAAGGAAAAGTGAACGTGGCACTAATTTAATGACTATCAAGAATATAAATAGTGGAAAACGCTCAAGCTACCCCAAAGTTAATCATGGGTACAGGACACGTGTGTGTTCACCCAGCGTGTAAAATAATTAACATGATCGAGTCAGCACAGTCTTATTCTCTGTTTCTGTTTTGGACATTTTATTATGGGAATTTTCAATTATACACAATGGAGGAGATAATGATGAACTAACATCACCAAGCTTGAACAAGTGTCAACCTATAGTCAATCTTATTTTATTTCTACCCATTGACACCCTAGTGCTCCAACCTCCACAATTTTTTTAGAGCAGTTACGAGACACATAATTTTGTATTTGGAGATATATTGCTGAAAAGTAAGCATACACACACACACACACACACACACACACATATATATGTATACACACACACACACACACACTCACAGTGCCGCCACTGCAGTAGAACAAAATAAGAAAAATTGTATAATATGACCAAATATATAGTCACTGTTAAAATTTTTCTGATAGCCTCAAGTGCTTTTTTTTTTTTTAATAGTTAATTTGAATCAGGATCCAATCAGGATCATCGCAGTGCATTCAGTTCATGTCTCTTAATTCATAGGTCCTTCTCCATTGATTGGTTGAAGAAACTGGATTGTTTGTTCTGAGGAATTTTCCACATTTTTTAATCTTGCTGATTGCATCATTGTGGTATTTAAAAAAAGAAAAACAAAAAACATGTTCTTCTATCCTGTATGTTTCCTGTAAATTCTTTAGGTAGTCTCTGGGCTTGATAGTGTTCAAGTTTGATATGTGTGTATGTATTTTAAAAGTAGTTTATCAGTGACTGTAGGCTTCCTGCTGCATTACTTTGGAAGCCCATATATCTGGTTGTCTGTAGTTTTATGACTGTGAACGTGCTTAGTGGGTTCAGATGGTATCAGGCTCAGCTATCAGCATAAAGTTGCCCTTTTAGCCTTTCAATGAAAAGTTTTAACAGCAACTGTTGATTATTGCCCAGATCCATTGTTTCATTAGGGATTGTACATGATTATATTTAGTCATCCCTTCTGTATTTATTGAATGGAATTATTTTAAAAAGAGCTTTTCCATGTTAACTATTTATTATCTTGAGATACAGTCATGTAAAAATGGCCCACTGTTTTTTGTGTGTTTTATGAATGTTGCATGGAAAATTTTCCAAATTGTGTGGAAATTTCCAGGCCAAAGTTATACTTATATTAATTGTACTTTGCCATCTAGGGTCAGGAAAATTCAGGGCTATATATAGACCTTAGTTAGGGGTGGAATGTATTTCTACTCTCAAACGTAGTGCAAGCATGTCTAAGTAATCTAATTTCTGCTTGATTGAAAATATTATTTACTAGGTGTAGACTTAAATATCTGTTTCTTTTATTCTTCTAGGTCAATCCGGAGATCTATGTCTGAAAACGAAGGATTTGGTTAGTAATTTAGAAGATGATTCATGCAGATAATCTGTTCTGTTTCTCTAAAAGTTCTTTTTTTCTGCCACTTCCATACAGCAACAATAAGTGATTAATGAAATCAAATTGAGCGGTCTTTGAATTCTACAGAAGAAATTTTTTTTAAAGGAAGGTGGTTCCATTCTAACTGTAAATGGCTAAGACAAAGAAATCATTGATTTATTCAGAATAATTTCCTTTTACATTAAAAATATAATTCTCTTTGATGGTTTATTGGCTGATTATCCTCCGGCTTCTCAACGTTAGCTTGGCTGACCATGGTCAAGGTGACCTCTTCCGTATCTTTCAGATATATGAATCTAGGAGTGAATAAAAAGAAATAAAAAATATATTACAAAAGACTCTTCCACAGCCTTTCAAACATCAGACCTTTTCTTTCATTTCTGTGGTCATAGTTTTTGTAGTTACAATAAAGGCTTGATGTTTATTTAATTCTGAAGTAAATATCTAATTCTATTAATTACTTTTAGAAAGCTAACGGATAACATCTCTCCTTTTCTTACAGAATATAGTTCACTAAATATAAAGTAGTCATAATGGCAAAGCATCTGGATTAGGGGCCCCTGGGTGGCTCAGTTGGTTTAGTGTCTTCCTTCAGCTCGGGTCATGATCCCAGGGTCCTGGGATTGAACACCAAGTCAGGCTTGCTACTCGGCGGAGAGCCTGCTTCTCCCTCTCCTCCCTACTTCATGTTCTCTGTCAGTATCTTTGACTCACTCGCAAATAAATAAATAAAATCTTTTTAAATATCTGGATTATTGAGGCAATACTTTATTTTTTTAAAGATTTTGTTTATTGGGTCGTGGGTGGCTCAGTGGGTTAAAGCCTCTGCCTTCAGCTCAGGTCATGATCCCAGAGTCCTGGGGTAAAACCCCACATCTGGCTCTCGGCTTGGCAGGGAGCCTGCTTCCCCCTCTCTCTCTCTGCCTGCCTCTCTGCCTACTTGTGATCTCTGTCAAATAAATCAAATCTTAAAAAAAAAAATTATTTATTTATTTATTTGAGAGAGAGCAGGAAAGGGCAGAGGCAGAGGGAGAAGCAGGCTCCCCGCTGAGCGGGGATTCCCCCAATGTGGGGCTTGATTCCAGGACCCTGAGATCATGACCTGAACTGAAGGCAGATGCTTAACCAACTGAACCACCAAGGAGCCCAGGCAATAATTTATTTTTAGTGAAGCTTGTTAAATATGTGGGTGCCCTTTCTCTCTGGTAGAGTCTAGGAGTTGGATGCTCAAACTCAAACTCTTTTCAAAATCCAATCTCCTAGGTAGGATCTGAAAATCTCATTCAGACCCAGTGATGATCATCAAGGGATGCATCTTCAAGAGTGTCTGCATCTTAATGAGGGCCGATATTCCTCAGAGGGCAGCATCCACAGAGGCTGTGTCCTATCTCACTAGTCAAGGCCCTGTGGGCAAGTAGTTTTTAAATACTTTGCCTATCAACCCTGATTTAAATAATGCATAATCTTAGGTAAAAGGAAATAAGTCAAAGTTTTATTTTCCATCAGATTTCTTCTCAGAGCCTGCTATGCAGTTTGTACACACAAGCTATAGCGGTTTCCTTCCTAACATAATTCTTGATGCTCGAGTCCCTTCCTGTAGTCAAATAGGAGAGTAAACAGTGACCTTAAAAACAACACAGACGTGCTGACTTTGTTTCTCTGTGACGCTTTGGGTGTATTATCTCAAATTTGCTTTATCAATATGATGACAGGACGTGTGGAATGATCATCTTTGGTAAAGAGACGAGGAGGGATTCTAATGCGTCATGTTAGCGTGGTTTAGTTCTTCACCGCACGTCCAGGCCCTGCTCTGGGTGGTGGGAGGCCAGAGCCGAGCAAGTCATCGTTCTTCCACTCAAGATTTGAGAGTTTCTTGAAACCACTGCAGTTCGGTGTTCTCTCCACACACTTGATCATTTTGTTACAAATGATGAAGAATGCGGAGGGTGGGGAGACTTGAACTAAGCATGAAAACCTATACGTTCATTCAGGAAAAATCCTTTCAAGAATAATGTAATCACAGACTATCAACAGGTATTTCAATAACAGCATCCTACCGCGTATGCTTGGGTGCTTATGTAGTTTATGGGAAGACATGGGGGCCCGCAGGACACTTGGGGGTTGTCTGTCAGGCACTAGAACTCTCTAGGATGGACCACAGAGCTCTCCTATCTCTTACCAAGTTACAACTGTGTGCTGATCTTGTTTTGATTTCCTACTTCCTACATTTACTGGACAGATGTTACTGTGAATTCTGCTAACCAATCCTCTGCTTTATTTTAGAAAGGAAAACAGTGAGGGACACAATCTGGCAGGAACCCCGCAAGCCTGAGAATGATTCCCACATCAGAAAACTCTGTCAGCTAAAAGGTAATTGCTAAATTCAGTTCAGCTGACTTTGCATTTTCCCAAAGTAGCTTAAAGGGCAGGAAAGAAAAATTTACATCTTTCCCTATTAAAATAAGCAGGGCATTGTGGTCTACTTAAAAAAGGAAAAACAACTAGAATAGGAGGTATATATTATAATAGGATATATACGTGTGTCTGGGTGTGTATAGATACTCATAAACATATAGAAAGGAAGTAGAATCTAATTAGGTTGACTGTTGAAGCAAAGAATCAATTGCAAATAATATTTGAAAGTCTTTAATGTCTGTAAGAATTTTAACATGTGTTAAAAATCATCCCATAGAAAAACCCTCCAAAATAACATCAATATATTAATAGTTGTTAAAACATTTAAGTTTTCCTTAAAAATATAGAAGAGCACCCTTGATTATTAATACAAAATTATATCATTTCATAATTTAAAAATTCCCAAGAAGAGAAAATTAGCAGCCAGGTGTAGAAAACTGTATTAATAATAAATGACTTCAAAATTAAAATTACTTAACTTCGGGAAGGTAATGAATAAAACAAAAAGTCTTCAGAGTTCACAAACATGAACAACTGCATAAAAAGTTGCTTGGTATTCTCCCTTTAATGTTACTAGAACAAAAAAAATTATGTTAGTTATTGATTATTTAAGAGTTTCTAATTTTTAATTAAATATATTTTTAATACCCTGGGACAAAGGGAATTATAGTGCATATTTATCATTAGTTTAGTGATTTGGTTATACATTCTGTCCAGATTTTACCTTTTAAGAGTGCTCTTAGATTTATAAAATAATTATTTATGAAAATAATTTATTTTGAAATATTGCTGTTTTATTCAAGATTATGTAACATTTTGGGAAATAATTTTAATTGAATTTTTAAATAGTTATAATTTTTTCTATGTAAATAAATAGATGAAACATTTTGGAGTTTAGATATTTTCTTTAATCACAACATAGGAAATGTCTTAATAAGATCATGTTGCGATTGGACTGTATCTTTACCTCATGGATGCCAGCTATGTTCACTCACACACTCTACAGACTAGTCAGACATTCATCCACGCCGTCCATCCTCCATCCCTTTAATAAATACATGTGATTTTTAGATTATTGTATATCGATCTATGGATCAAGAAGTTATAACTGTACTATAGATTATTTTGTTATAAATTTTGCCATTTCTTAATAATTCAATTTGCAATTTTTCTTTTTTACAAATAATTTTCTCCGATTTTTTTTTTTTTTTAAATTTAGGAGTCATAGGAAGGTAATTCTATTATAGCCAAAAAAATCTTGGCTTTACAGTATGGTGTTTCTGATTAGAGATGTGCTTTTGTCAGAGGAAAAAAAAAGCAGGCCTTTACAGAAACATTCTCAGCTTTGGTTACTTCTGCATCTTAAGCTACCATATCTTCGCGCGCGCGCGCGTTTGTGTGTGTGTGTGTGTGTGCGCGCGTCTAAAAGTTCAGCTGGCATTTCAGCAGTAGCAGCTGAGTCACAGGACATTTCCTAGGGATTAATGCTGTGCAAGGAAGAGTTGATGGCCCGAGACCAAGGCCATCCGTGCCACTGTAAATTGAAGGGAGGGCCACAAGTTGTGGACTTGAATTTTATGGGTGGAGGAGCTTCATTTGGAAAGCTCAGAGTATTTCTAGGCAATTAGTGCCCTACCCATCAACCCACGATATTTCTTTCTCATTTTTAAACACTACTTTTCAACTGTTAATTGCAAAATTACCGAAGAGAGGTTTACTGTGTCTGAGGATAGGCAGTCTGTCAAGTTGCTATCACCAGAGCCCATTATTTTATTGAACCCATATGATGAAATTCTGAAGGCAGCCTCAATAGAATAGAAGAAAATATACAGGAAATTAAATGGTAGGAGTGGTACTAACTCCTACGGAATCTGTTACTAACTCCAAGACCAAAGGGGAAAACAAGGCCATTTCTCTCCATTTCAGTTTCAATTTCAAAAAGGTGTTTGTTGATGACACATATTAACAACAATTCAGGCCTAAAGAATATCAGGGCCTGATGAAAGAAATGTCCACGGATTATGTTTAGCAAGAATTTGTGCCTGGTGTTTGAATCTATAGATATCCACGTAGCACAATAATATGACTGTGTTATGTCAGTTAAGACAAAATTTACCAGAATACTGAGTGCCAGAAGCATAATATTTTTAGTTTATCTAGTCCATTTCCTTCTTCTAAGAAGAGTTTTATCGAAACCTCCATCTGTGCTGTTAAAAGAGACTACATCTGCAAAATAAATGCAAAATAAATTAAGTGCTCAGGACTTTACGACTAAAGCACGGGCATAGTTTACGTATCAAGGAAAATTAATCTGTAATTCGTGTCAGTTGTATGTTCAGCACCATCAAAGGCAGAATAGTCATAATATTCATTAGAGTAAATCAAGATCAATTTTAAAATTTTAAATTTATGATTTTAAAATTGATTTTGGCCTTAATTTTATGAAGAAACTAAATCAAGCCTGAAAAGAACAAACTTTGAAATCTGTGAATTGGAGTTTACCTAAGATCAAGGTTTGATTTAAGGAGAGATAGTGGTATCAGGAATAAGCTTTTTATATTTTATGCCAGAAAGTACAAAGAATAAAGGCAAAGCAAAATTAAAAAAATAATAATAATAAAAAGGAAGCAGAACGTATTTAGAGATTTTTCAAACAGTGTGACTATGACAGACTATTTCATAAAACAGAAAATAGGCAAAAAAATAGTAATAAAACTTGGCCTGTTAGTAATGCAAGTAAAGGGCTGGATAAGATCAGGAAACATGGTTAGTATTGAGGGGACTATTAATTTCACCCATACTGTCGTCAAATTATTTTAAAAATAAATACTCCTTACGTATGATTTTGATGAGATTCATTACCAAAAATCCTATTATAGGAGGGATGATACTAGGGCCTTCCGGTTTCACATTTGAATTGCCATTGGTCTGAAACCTTCTTTCCTAAATCCTAGTCAATATTATTATTTGGCCTGCCTCTTTGGAGTATGCATGTAAACATTCTGGCTTGATTTTTCCAGACCTTATTAGTTCTCTTCTTTTTTGGCTTGAAACCCTCACTTTCAGGATGGCAAATAGATAAAGTCACTAATGTATTTGCTATTCTGTTTAATTTTCAGGGACCTCCAATTAATTTAAAAATTGTTTCCCAAGACCATGTAATTTAACTTTGGTTAGACTGGATCACAGGAAGGCGTGAGAGAGAAAAGCCCTATTTCACACCTGAACATCCGCTTATCATCTAGGAAGAAACTCCCTGAGCACAGGCTGCCTGTGTGCAGGCCTCTTGCTTCCAAGAAGGACTTTTCTGAATCGAGTGACGAGAACACTCAGTACCTTCGTGTTTTGGACAAATGAGTCTACCTTCAGTTCCTTAGTGGATTTCTTCCTAGGGTTATAGTTTCCTGAGTGTGGTTAGGACTATCTTCATTAGAATCACCTGAAAGCTGATTAGAATTATTAGATTATTTTGCTTTTTAACCTTATCTCATTTCTTCCCCACATCTGCATTCGAGGGTCAGTTGTAGTCTGAACGTGTACGTTGGATGTGCATTCCTATGTATGCGGTCATTTGTGACTCACTTATGTAGTTTCTGCATGTTCTCATGATCTTGTTGCTGCAAAAAAAACCACCCCCAAATGTAATGGCATCAAACAGCATTGTATCAGGCTTGTGGATTTTGTGGGCCAGGAATTCTTTCAGGGCAGGGCTTCATGATATCTGAGGCTTCTCCTGGAAAGACTTGAATGACTGGGGAGGACTTAAATATTTGGTGGCTTGAATCATCTAGAGAGACTTTTTCACTTATATATTTGGCACCTGTTCTGGGATCACGTGCAGGACTCGGTGGAGACTTCCAGTATGTGGCCTCTCCAGGTGACGTAAGCCCTACCCTGGACAAGGACTGGGTTGCAAGAGGGAGGGGCACATGAGAGGGAGCTTCATGCACCACGGGAGGAATGTCTGGAGAGTGAGCATCCCGAATGAACGAGGCAGAAGCTGTAAGGCTGACCTAGTCTTGGCGCGGGGGTGGAGAGTCACAAAGCATCATTTCCACTGCATTGTCCTGTGATAAGTGAGTTACTAAGATCAGCTCAGTTGAATAAGAGGAGAATTGAACTCTGTTTCTTGATGGAGACATACCAAGTTCACATTGCGGAACGTGTGGTGTGAGGGATATTTCTGTGGCCATCTATGGAAAGTACAGCTGCATGTTGCCTAATTCAACTCTTGCAACTTCGTTACTACTCAGGAGCAAATTGCTTCTGTTTTCTAAATATTCTCTTGTAGGGCAATATTCGGGAGATTGCAAATAAATAAAAATGCGTAAGACCACAAGACAAACAGCTAATCTTCATAAAATACTATTTTTCTGATGTCTCTTCCTTAGTTCAAGATCCTCAAACGTCCTCTTTTTTCTACAGCAGAGGCCACAATCTGGTAGCTGTGTAACTGAGTTTAGTAGGTAGTATGCTACTCTTTTATTACTGAGAGGGAAACTGAGTCCCAGAGAGGTTCCATGCTTGCTCAGATACCCAGCTGGCCAGTGGCATTCTTCATTTTTTCTTTGTTAAATTTGTTAATTTGTTAAATTTGTATTTTATTTTGACCTGTTTCTTGTGAGAATAAGATTATCTTTAAGAAAATAAAGATTTATGATCTAGGCAATATAGTACCGTAATAGACTAACGAAAAGTATAAAGAGTATTAAATTGCCCTTAAACTTCTTAAGTCCTGTAGTTTCTGATAATCTACATAACATTTATCTCTTTTCATAGATCTAAATGAAGATGATTTTCTTTTGAGTAATAACATGCATACTTTTCAAGGGAAAAAACCACAAGGCATTTCCTGTCAGGTAATGTGAATAATCAGCGTTTGGCATGTGTTTTGTGAAAATCATCTTGTTACTGAGCTCTGTAGTGTTCTAGATGCTGTGTACAATACTTCGCCTCGTAGCTATTTTGTATTTATATATTGTAGGCTGTTTTTGTAATTGATATGCTTATATCTGTGAATTGGAATATAAATGAAAAAATCAAATGATGACTTGAGTTAATAAACCATTTGATTATGCAAAACATTATGCTCTACAGCCTTTTGATAAGTAACTCTGAGCCTATTAAATTAATGTACTGGGATTTTCTCTGACAAGACCCATGTTAAGTGCTTAGAACTATCTGGTAACCTTCAGTGAGGGGCACGTCCCTCATGTTTTTACGTTTGATATAAAAACATATACTATTATTCCTGACATATCCCTTATAAATTGCATTAATTAGCCCAGGAGTTCAGGCAATTAAGAATGTCTGAACCTTGGGCCTCCCTCATAATAATAACATAACATTAATTAACAGCCCAATAGTTGCTCTTCACCTTGTAATAGAAAAACAGTATATGAGCCAATCGGGCCAACTCAAGCATCACACTGATTTTTGATATTTTTCCGACAGCCCATCATGTTCTCTTTCATCATTCTGATAGTTTTATTAGGAAATTTAGAACCGGCCTTCCTCGGTGCAGTAGAATTAATCCGTTGGAAGACAGGATATAGCGTCTGAATCGGGAGGGACTGAATTGGTGAGGAAAGGAAGCTCGCCTTCCTAAATCCAGCCTGATTTCTGAGGCTGTCGGAGGCCTTCTAACGAGTTAGACAGTGGACCATAACCTGTGATCAGCCACAGTGTCTCCTGGCTGTTCCGATGCTGCCGGGGTGACAGTAGTGAGCTCCTGAGGGGGGCTGCCCCAAATTGCCTTCAACCGGCGTGGTGTCCCACAATGCGTGGTTCTGGAAACACACAGAGCTCTGTATCTTAGTTTGGTCCTTAGTACCTTTGTGATTTGGGGCACTTTACATAATTTCTCTCTGCCTCAGTTTTCATGATCTGTAGAGTCAGGCTATAAAGAACATTCATCTCCTGGCTTAATCAGGAGGTTTAAGTGAGGTACTTTATTAAAGCACTTCCCTTCATGGCTAGCATTTAGGAGATGCTTGAAAAATTCTACTGTGGTTGTCCCTGAGGCTCCTCTCTTCTCCTCTGCCTCCCTCTCCTCCTTTTCTTACTCTTTGCAAGAGCTTCAGGACACTTTCACCAGCACAGCTGGCAGATTATTTCTAAAATCTGCGGTCTCATTCTCCTAAATTTAGATGAGGCCTCAGATATAGTATCTAAGTGAAACATTGTCTGATAGCCAGGAAATAAATGAAGGCTGATTTACAGTAAGAGCTCCCCAGACATGTGTTGTGCCAAGAGAAGTCCTTCTTTAGGTTTTTAGAAGAAAAATAGAACCATCTCTGAGAATGAAGAAAAGGATGTAAAAACTTCTTAGCATAAAAGGGTTAGGGCGCCTGAGTGGCTCAGTGGGTTAAACCTCTGCCTTTGACTCAGGTCATGATCTCAGGGTCCTGGGACAGAACGTGCATTGAGCTCTCTGCTCAGCAGGGAGCCTGCTTCTCCCACCTCCCAAACTCTCCCAACCTCTTTGCCTGCCTCTCTGCCTACTTGTGATCTCTCTCTCTGTGCCAAATAAATAAAATCTTTTTTTTTTTTTAAAGGGGGGGTTAAAGGTAAATCTTTACTACACTAGTTGTTCTGGCATTTTCATTGGCTGAGAAATGATCCTTCTAGAATAGTAACCATCGACTTGTACTGTGTAGTTTATCACTAAAGATCAGTTGAGGGAATTCATAAGCAATGACAGACAAGCTGGAGATACCTAATCTAGAAATTTTCATTTGGGAGTAGAGGTTGGTCTTGTGTATCTTTAATATCTCTCTTCTCATTCATGGTGGGCATTCAGTTGAATTTAACTAATTAAGAAACACTTTTTCTGGTGTGCCTCGGTGGCTCAGTCAGGTAAACGTCTGCCTTCAGCTCAGGTCATGATCTCAGGGTCATGGGATCGAGTCCCACCCACATCAGGCTCTCTGCTCAGTGGTGAACCTGCTTCTCTCTCTCCCTTTTGCTCTCTCTTAAATAAGTAAAATCTTTAAAAGTAAAAAAAAAAAAAAAAAAAGAAACTTTTTCTGTATGACAGAATACTTTTGTATAATGAAGTATTATTTAGTATTAAGAAGTGTTCTGCAAATTATTAACCTATTAACTCCTTATGACTGAGGAAAAGTAAAAGCAGTTTATTTTTTGAAAGGTGGGGCAGAGGGGGCACCATTCTCTGGTGTGAAGGGGCAGACTAGCTTATCAGTGGGATCCATAAGAATGGACTTCGACATAGACTGTGGCCTCTCAATAAGTGAGCAAAAGACTTATCAGAGCAGTGTTTCTCTGGTGTAGCCTGGGGATTGTCTGTATCAGAACAAAGGGACTTAAAAAAAAAAAAAAGAAGAACGAAGAGAGTTGGGTGCTCCTGGCTAGCTCAGTTAAGTGCCCAACTCCTGTTTTCAGCTTAGGTCGTGATCTCAGGGTCATGAGATTGAGCCCTGTGTAGGGCTCCTTGCTGCGGGTGGAGTCTGCTTGAGATTCTCTCTCTCCCCCTCCCAGGCATTTTTATGAGTAAAAGGGTGACGCTAGGTACATGAGCCATGAGACTCTTTGGCATCCAGACAGTGGACAGGCACTGGTCTACAGACATGATGCCCCACACAGTTTCACTTTACAAGTCCAAACTTGGCTCCTGTCTGGTCTGATAAGACAATAACCTCATGGAAAAACCGAAGTTGGCATTTGTTTCCTATCTTGAGAATAATGTATATTCATTGTAGAACTTCTTAAAATCATGTAAAGGAAGAAAAGATTAAAATAATGCATAATATCTTAACAGGGTACATATTTTCACATGGTTGGCCATTTTTTTTTTTTTTAAAGATTTTATTTATTTATTTGTCAGAGAGAGAGAGGAAGAGCGAGCACAGGCAGAGAGGCAGGCAGAGTCAGAGGGAGAAGCAGGCTCCCTCTGCGGAGCAAGGAGCCCGATGTGGGACTCGATCCCAGGACGCTGGGATCATGACCTGAGCCGAAGGCAGCTGCTTAACCCACTGAGCCACCCAGGCGTCCCCATGGTTGGCCATTTTACTGAATATCATTAACATGGGATAAAGTTCATGGGATATAAGATATATTCATACTTCTGATTATCACAGGACTGTGCCTGAAAATATATTTTAGACAATAAAACCATTCATAATACAGAATTTAAACATTAACTGAATTCCCCATCAGGAACCCCTCGACTAGACAAGTTTCCTTCATGTTTTCAAAATAAGAGGAAAGATCTCAGGCCTAGAGAAAAGTGCAAGGAACCAAGGGGCAGGAGGTGGGGGCAGGAAGCGTTTATGGAATTCTCTCTCCAATACTCACTTAGTTCCATGAGTACTTCTGACTACTTGGCCTGGGATAAACTTGCTGGAGAACCCACCTCGCAGGACAAGTGCCGATGGGGAGAGTTTGAAGCAAAGCCAGATGCCCAGTACCGCGATCATTACACCGATTATAGAGAACATCTTGGGGTAACTTGACTCCCAGCATTTATGTTTGTATCCTTGTTCTTATTTGTTCTTTTCTGGCAGCATTCAGTTGATGGCTCAGACCTTTTGTAGCATATTGAAAAGGGTATAAAATATGCAGTAATACAGACTTTGGGCTAATATATTTTCAAAAATGTTTCATGCCTCATTTCTCACGTAAATTCTTAGGTTGCTTTCAGCCTTCAGAGCGTCATTCATATTCATGATAGAAAAGAGGGATAACATTTATTACTTTCAGTGCTGGTGATATTAAGACCTGTCAAGCACCCCCCGACCCAAGACTGCACCAAAACATTTCCTCCCTACACTCCTTCAGTGGAAAAAGTGTTGCTGCATGAATTAATTTTTAAAAATACGCGTGTATGTAAGCGTGGGTTAGGTTCTCTTCTAAAGGTTGGATGACTTCACCACCCATTTCAATCAATTTCGCCTTTGACCTCCTTTCCTATGGAGACTGCAAAGCTTAAGTAGTTGATTTCTCGGCCTCCCCAGTTAGGGTGGTCATGGGATCCAGTCCTGACCAGGGAATTATAGAAATGCCCGGGGAAGGTTTTCTTTTCGGGGGATGGGGAAAGCAAAGCTTCCTGAGGAGAAAGCTTTGTGCTTTGCCCTTTCCCTGCTGGAAGCTGGGACATGGTATTTGCTAAGTTAGAAGCTGTCCTTCCACCACAGGGCAAAAGGCATATGGTAAGAACGGTAGAGCAGTGCGGGGTGACTCAGTCAGTTAAGCGTCTGCTTTTGGCTCAGGTCTTGATCCTGGAGTCCTGGGATCGAGTCCCGCATCAGGCTCCCTGCTTGGTGGGAAGCCTGCTTCTCCCCTCTCCCTCAAAGCTGAACATATTCCTCATAGAAACACGTTATTTATATAACTGCCACTTTTGCTAGTGCCGAGCCCTAATGAGATATTTGACCAAGTCTTGGGCACAGAGTTAGAGGGTGACTCGACTCAGCCCCGACTGTGTGATCTAGACCAGCCTCCTTCTGGGTCATTGGCTTCTAGAGTTGAGAGTTGGTCATTTCGCCCTTAAGAAAAAAATTGGATTAATAAGAAAAACAACTCTTGGCTACATACAGCCCATTGGCAACGTAGAGACTTAAATTTAGAGACTTTAAATTGGTATCCAATTCAGCACACCATTGTTGGAAAATATACCTAGATTAGATCAAAGTGGAGCTGCTTTTTGGTGAGCTTAACTGAGGGGGCTTGTCATAAGGTGACCGGGAAAATACTTAAGGTTACAGTGTGATCCAGAAGAGACAGATCCCCTGTTAGGTTTCATCAGACAAATCTAGGGTGGTTCTAATCAAAGTTGTGAACCAACTGTAAGGCAGGAAAAAAACAGGCCAAAACGACAGATTGTTTACTTACTACTTGAAAGTGTCAACCAAAAAATTGTTAGTTTTTATGTATGATGGAATATAAAAATGAACCAATTATGTTGTGCATCATTCTTATTTCCAAGTTCTTTCTTATCCGCTGTATAACTTTGCTACTGGATTAGTTATCTGTTTTCAAAGTCCCTCTCCCTGCGCTAGGCAGGGCTTTCTGCTTCTTGCTGGAGGCCGTTCGGAGGAATCAGTACCTCATCTTGTTGGCCTTGGCATGTGGCTGCTTGAGTATATCAGAAGGTGGCATTTGGCTTCCCCCAGAATGTGTGACCCAAGGCACAGAGTAAGAAGGAGACCAGGAAGCCTTTTAAAACTTGGTCTCCAAAGTCATATGCCATCACTTCTCCCTTATTCTATTTGTTATAGACAAGTTATTAAATCCAGCTAATACTAGGGAGAGGGGCATTAAGACCCACCTTTTGAAGAGAGCAGTATAAAACAATTTATAAACATATTTTAAAACCACCCAAGCCACCCAATAATGTGACATTATAGATGGAGGAGTTTTCCTATATCCCAAGAGCAATATTATAACTCATTTTGCAGGTAGAAAGAATGTAGAGCTCTATTTGTTAGCTAGAAGAGAGACATAATCTCTTTTTTTTTTTTTATAATTTTTTTATTTTTTATAAACATATATTTTTATCCCCAGGGGTACAGGTCTGTGAATCACCAGGTTTACACACTTCACAGCACTCACCAAATCACATGCCCTCCCCAATGTCCATAATCCCAACCCCTTCTCCCAAACCCCCTCCCCTCGGCAACCCTCAGTTTGTTTTGTGAGATTAAGAGTCACTTATGGTTTCTCTCCCTCCCAATCCCATCTTGTTTCATTGATTCTTCTTCTACCCACTTAAGCCTCCATGTTGCATCACCACTTCCTCATATCAGGGAGATCATATGATAGTTGTCTTTCTCTGCTTGACTTATTTCGCTAAGCATGATACGCTCTAGTTCCATCCATGTTGTTGCAAATGGCAAGATTTCATTTCTTTTGATGGGTGCATAGTATTCCATTGTGTATATATACCACATCTTCTTGATCCATTCATCTGTTGATGGACATCTAGGTTCTTTCCATAGTTTGGCTATTGTGGACATTGCTGCTATAAACATTCGGGTGCATGTGCCCCTTTGGATCACTACATTTGTATCTTTAGGGTAAATACCCAATAGTGCAATTGCTGGGTCATAGGGCAGTTCTATTTTCAACATTTTGAGGAACCTCCATGCTGTTTTCCAGAGTGGCTGCACCAGCTTGCATTCCCACCAACAGTGTAGGAGGGTTCCCCTTTCTCCGCATCCTCGCCAGCATCTGTCATTTCCTGACTTGTTGATTTTAGCCATTCTGACTGGTGTGAGGTGATATCTCATTGTGGTTTTGATTTGTATTTCCCTGATGCCGAGTGATATGGAGCACTTTTTCATGTGTCTGTTGGCCATCTGGATGTCTTCTTTGCAGAAATGTCTGTTCATGTCCTCTGCCCATTTCTTGATTGGATTATTTGTTCTTTGGGTGTTGAGTTTGCTAAGTTCTTTATAGATTCTGGACACTAGTCCTTTATCTGATATGTCGTTTGCAAATATCTTCTCCCATTCTGTCAGTTGTCTTTTGATTTTGTTAACTGTTTCCTTTGCTGTGCAAAAGCTTTTGATCTTGATGAAATCCCAGTAGTTCATTTTTTCCCTTGCTTCCCTTGCCTTTTGCGTTGTTCCTAGGAAGATGTTGCTGCGGCAGAGGTCGAAGAGGTTGCTGCCCGTGTTCTCCTCAAGGATTTTGATGGATTCCTTTCGTACATTGAGGTCCTTCATCCATTTTGAGTCTATTTTTGTGTGTGGTGTAAGGAAATGGTCCAATTTCATTTTTCTGCATGTGGCTGTCCAATTTTCCCAGCACCATTTATTGAAAAGGCTGTCTTTTTTCCATTGGACATTCTTTCCTGCTTTGTCGAAGATTAGTTGACCATAGATTTGAGGGTCTATTTCTGGGCTCTCTATTCTGTTCCATTGATCTATGTGTCTGTTTTTGTGCCAGTACCATGCTGTCTTGATGATGACAGCTTTGTAATAGAGCTTGAAGTCCGGAATTGTGATGCCACCAACGTTGGCTTTCTTTTTCAATATCCCTTTGGCTATTCGAGGTCTTTTCTGGTTCCATATAAATTTTAGCATTATTTGTTCCATTTCTTTGAAAAAGATGGATGGTACTTTGATAGGAATTGCATTAAATGTGTAAATTGCTTTAGGTAGCATAGACATTTTCACAATATTTATTCTTCCAATCCAGGAGCATGGCACATTTTTCCATTTCTTTGTGTCTTCCTCAATTTCTTTCATGAGTACTTTATAGTTTTCTGAGTATAGATTCTGTGTCTCTTTGGTTAGGTTTATTCCTAGGTATCTTATGGTTTTGGATGCAATTGTAAATGGGATTGACTCCTTAATATCTCTTTCTTCTGTCTTGCTGTTGGTGTAGAGAAATGCAACTGATTTCTGTGCATTGATTTTATATCCTGACACTTTACTGAATTCCTGTATAAGTTCTAGCAGTTTTGGAGTGGAGTCTTTTGGGTTTTCCACATATAGTATCATATCATCTGCAAGAGTGATAATTTGACTTCTTCTTTGCCGATTTGGATGCCTTTAATTTCCTTTTGTTGTCTGATTGCTGAGGCTAGGACCTCTAGTACGATGTTGAATAGCAGTGGTGATAATGGACATCCCTGCCGTGTTCCTGACCTTAGCGGAAAAGCTTTCAGTTTTTCTCCATTGAGAATGATATTTGCGGTGGGTTTTTCATAGATGGCTTTGATGATATTGAGGTATGCGCCCTCTATCCCTACACTTTGAAGAGTTTTGATCAGGAAGGGATGTTGTACTTTGTCAAATGCTTTTTCAGCATCTATTGAGAGTATCATATGGTTCTTGTTCTTACTTTTATTGATGTGTTGTATCACATTGACTGATTTGCAGATGTTGAACCAACCTTGCAGCCCTGGAATAAATCCCACTTGGTCGTGGTGAATAATCCTTTTAATGTACTGTTGAATCCTATTGGCTAGTATTTTGTTGAGTATTTTCGCATCTGTGTTCATCAAGGATATCGGTCTATAGCTCTCTTTTTTGGTGGGATCCTTGTCTGGTTTTGGGATCAAGGTGATGCTGGCCTCATAAAATGAGTTTGGAAGTTTTCCTTCCATTTCTATTTTTTGGAACAGTTTCAGGAGAATAGGAATTAGTTCTTCTTTAAATGTTTGGTAGAATTCCCCCGGGAAGCCGTCTGGCCCTGGGCTTTTGTTTGTTTGGAGATTTTTAATGACTGTTTCAATCTCCTTACTGGTTATGGGTCTGTTCAGGCTTTCTATTTCTTCCTGGCTCAGTTGTGGTAGTTTATATGTTTCTAGGAATGCATCCATTTCTTCCAGATTGTCAAATTTATTGCCGTAGAGTTGCTCATAGTATGTTCTTATAATAGTTTGTATTTCTTTGGTGTTAGTTGTGATCTCTCCTCTTTCATTCATGATTTTATTTATTTGGGTCCTTTCTCTTTTCTTTTTGATAAGTCGGGCCAAGGGTTTATCAATTTTATTAATTCTTTCAAAGAACCAGCTCCTAGTTTCGTTGATTTGTTCTATTGTTTTTTTGGTTTCTATTTCATTGATTTCTGCTCTGATCTTTATGATTTCTCTTCTCCTGCTGGGCTTAGGGTTTCTTTCTTGTTCTTTCTCCAGCTCCTTTAGGTGTAGGGTTAGGTTGTGTACCTGAGACCTTTCTTGTTTCTTGAGAAAGGCTTGTACCGCTATATATTTTCCTCTCAGGACTGCCTTTGTTGTGTCCCACAGATTTTGAACCGTTGTATTTTCATTATCATTTGTTTCCATGATTTTTTTCAATTCTTCTTTAATTTCCCGGTTGACCCATTCATTCTTTAGAAGGATACTGTTTAGTCTCCATGTATTTGGGTTCTTTCCAAACTTCCTTTTGTGGTTGAGTTCTAGCTTTAGAGCATTGTGGTCTGAAAATATGCAGGGAATGATCCCAATCTTTTGATACCGGTTGAGTCCTGATTTAGGACCGAGGATGTGATCTATTCTGGAGAATGTTCCATGTGCACTAGAGAAGAATGTGTATTCTGTTGCTTTGGGATGAAATGTTCTGAATATATCTGTGATGTCCATCTGGTCCAGTGTGTCGTTTAAGGCCTTTATTTCCTTGCTGATCTTTTGCTTGGATGACCTGTCCATTTCAGTGAGGGGAGTGTTAAAGTCCCCTACTATTATTGTATTATTGTTGATGTGTTTCTTTGATTTTGTTATTAATTGGTTTATATAGTTGGCTGCTCCCACATTGGGGGCATAGATATTTAAAATTGTTAAATCTTCTTGTTGGACAGACCCTTTGAGTATGATATAGTGTCCTTCCTCATCTCTTATTATAGTCTTTGGCTTAAAATCTAATTGATCTGATATAAGGATTGCCACTCCTGCTTTCTTCTGATGTCCATTAGCATGGTAAATTCTTTTCCACCCCCTCACTTTAAATCTGGAGGTGTCTTCGGGCTTAAAATGTGTTTCTTGGAGGCAACATATAGATGGGCTTTGTTTTTTTATCCATTCTGATACCCTGTGTCTTTTGACAGGGGCATTTAGCCCATTCACATTCAGGGTAACTATTGAGAGATATGAATTTAGTGCCATTGTATTGCCTGTAAGGTGACTGTTACTGTATATGGTCTCTGTTCCTTTCTGATCTACCACTTGTAGGCTCTCTCTTTGCTTAGAGGACCCCTTTCAATATTTCCTGTAGAGCTGGTTTGGTATTTGCAAATTCTTTCAGTTGTTGTTTGTCCTGGAAGCTTTTAATCTCTCCTTCTATTTTCAATGATAGCCTAGCTGGATATAGTATTCTTGGCTGCATGTTTTTCTCGTTTAGTGCTCTGAAAATATCATGCCAGCTCTTTCTGGCCTGCCAGGTCTCTGTGGATAAGTCAGCTGCCAATCTAATATTTTTACCATTGTATGTTACAGACTTCTTTTCCCGGGATGCTTTCAGGATTTTCTCTTTGTCATTGAGACTTGTAAATTTTACTATTAGGTGACGGGGTGTGGGCCTATTCTTATTGATTTTGAGGGGCGTTCTCTGAACCTCCTGAATTTTGATGCTCGTTCCCTTTGCCATATTGGGGAAATTCTCCCCAATAATTCTCTCCAGTATACCTTCTGCTCCCCTCTCACTTTCTTCTTCTTCTGGAATCCCAATTATTCTAATGTTGTTTCGTCTTATGGTGTCACTTATCTCTCGAATTCTCCCCTCGTGGTCCAGTAGCTGTTTGTCCCTCTTTTGCTCACCTTCTTTATTCTCTGTCATTTGGTCTTCTATATCACTAATTTTTTCTTCTGCCTCATTTATCCTAGCAGTTAGAGCCTCCATTTTTGATTGCACCTCATTAATAGCTTTTTTGATTTCACCTTGGTTAGATTTTAGTTCTTTTATTTCTCCAGAAAGGGCTTTTATATCTCTTGAGAGGGTTTCTCTAATATCTTCCATGCCTTTTTCGAGCCCGGCTAGAACCTTGAGAATTGTCATTCTGAACTCTAGATCTGACATATTACCGATGTCTGTATTGATTAGGTCCCTAGCCTTCGGTACTGCCTCTTGTTCTTTTTTTTGTGTTGAATTTTTATGTCTTGTCATTTTGTCCAGATAAGAGTAAATGAAGGGGCAAGTAAAATACTAAAAGGGTGGCAACAACCCCAGGAAAATATGCTTTAACCAAATTAGAAGAGATCCAATATCGTGAGTGGGGAGAAAGGGGATAAAAAGAGGTTCAAAAAGGAAGAAAGAAAAAAAAAAAACAAAAAGAAAAAAAAAAAAAGAAAAGAAAAGAAAAGAATTTTTAAAAAAAGAAAACACCTAAGAAAAATGTAAAAAAGAAAAAAATATATATATTAGATAAACTAGTAAAAAATCGTTAAAAAAGAAAAAGGTAACAGTTAAAAAAAAAAAAATTTTACCCGAAGGCGAGAAAAAAAAAAAAAATGAAAAAGCAAAAATCAAATTAACTGCAAGACTAAAAAAAATCACAGGAAAAAAGCCATGAGTTCCGTGTTTGGCTTTCTCCTCCTCTGGAATTCTGCTGCTCTCCTTGGTATTGAAACCGCACTCCTTGGTAGGTGAACTTGGTCTCGCCTGGATTTCTTGTTGATCTTCTGGGGGAGGGGCCTGGTGTAGTGATTCTCAAGTGTCTTTGCCCCAGGCGGAATTACACCGCCCTTACCCGGGGCCGGGGTGAGTAATCCGCTCGGGTTTGCTTTCAGGAGCTTTTGTTCCCTGAGCGCTTTCCGTAGAGTTCCAGAGGACGGGAATACAAATGGCGGCCTCCTGGTCTCCGGCCAGGAGGAGCCGAGAGCCCAGGGCCCCACTCCTCAGTGCGCCCTCAGAGAACAGCGCCCAGTTACTCCCGTCTGCCTGACCTCCGGCCGCGCTCCGAGCTCACCGAGCCTGCGACCGGTTCAAGGTAACACGGAGCTGCGAGCTTACTGTCGGCTCTGTCTCTGTAGCCGGCTTTCCCGTTCCAATACCCGCAAGCTCTGCGACACTCAGACACCCCCGATCCTTCTGTGACCCTGCGGGACCTGAGGCCACGCTGACCCCGCGTGGGTTTCGCCCCGGTTTAGCCTCTGGAGCGATGTCTCTCAGCGGAACAGACTTTTAAAAGTCCTGATTTTGTGCACGGTTGCTCCGCTGCTTGCCGGGAGCCGGCCCCTCCCCCCGGGGTCTATCTTCCCGTCGCTTTGGATTCACTTCTCCGCCGGTCCTACCTTTCAGAAAGTGGTTGTTTTTCTGTTTCCAGAATTGCTGTTCTTCTTCTCTTCGATCTGCCGATGGATTTTCAGGTGTTTGCAATCTTTAGATAAGCTATCTAGCTGATCTCCGGCTAGCTGAAGCAGTCTCAGCTTGCTACTTCTCCGCCATCTTGACTCCTCCCCCAACATAATCTCTTTTAATAGAAGATTTTACAGAGTGGATTTAGTTGGTTCTTAAGGAACATGGAATGTTAATATGAAATCTACATCTTGGGCTCTGGTGAAATGAAATTAAAATCAGAATAGATTTTCTTACTTTAGTATCCAAAGTCATGCTCGCTGTGTCTGTCTATCTATCTACCTACCTACCTACCTACCTACCTATGTATCTATCTATCCATCTATCTATCCATCACCTTTTAAAGCAAGGAAAAGAGGTTAACTAGTCCCCATTCAACTTTAATTTATACACAGAAAAAGAAATGCCTGGTTCTAATAAATGAATTTTATGAATGAACTATATTCCTTAGCCAAGTTCTTATTTTATATATATATATATATATATATATATATATATATATATATATTATCCCATAATGATCATTTTAAAAAGTTGAAAGGAATTATTGGGGTATCCCTTAGCATTAGTCTCATGTTTAAAAGAATTATACAATTCAAAAAATGGCTTGAAAAAACATTCTGGGGACTTATACTGTGCCAAGCACCAAGTACTAGTTGACATCTTTAAAATGTAACACAAACCTGAAAATGGGGGCCTCCTCCCTCACAAATCCACATCGTACACCCAATGGCAAAGTAAAATTCCATCACTCAGTACTGGCTTCAGTCGTTTCAGCTATTCTGTTGATTTCCACTTTTTGCCTCCTGGTCCTTGGCTACAATTTGTGGGACTTCTGCTTAGCTTTGGCCTTTATAGTAATCAAACTTGCTTCACCTTGATAGAAGTGATAATTTTTGACTTTGAACTTGTTTAAATTCTGTGTCTCCAATTCCTTATGTGTAAAATGGTGATGAGAAAAATTTCTTATGATTGTTAGAAATATTAAATGAAACAGCATATGTATGTTACCCCCAGAAGAGGAGCAATGAGCACTTGTGTCCTCTCCCTAAACTCCTTGAAATTCCATTGTAGGCCTCACCCTCAGAATCAAGTTCAAAGTTCCCTTCTGTTCCGTTGTAAACTCCATCCAATGCCCTTTGCTTAATACCAGGTACATGAATTTTTCAAGTAGATGTAGACAGTAAGGATCTTGCATTGACCAGTACTAAACATAATAAAAAATATCTTATGCTATGATTCCAGATATTACTTAACTCAAATATATATTTGGTTTGAGTTTAAACTCTATCAGAGTTTCAAAAACGATGCCTATTATGTACCTGATAGTGAAGGGCAGGAAGGAAATAAGGTGTAGACGGCTTCATAAACCATTTTCTTGATCCTAACTCTCTTTCTACCAACTTCTGAGTTTGTGGATTTTTGGATCATGTGTTGTGGATTTTTGGATCATGTGTTGGGACTGTAGTAAGAGATGGATGGGGAGTGAATCCACTATATATTTAATGTGTGTGTGTGTGTGTGTCTATAGATATAGATATAGATATAGATATCTATATATATATACCTACACACAGATTTTCATCTTTATATGTATGTATTTGGTGAAATGGTAATCACTGTACTTTGTTAACTTGATGACTATTTAAATTGAGAGAAAAGGATCCTTTCTCCATTATTTTGGCACCTGTGTGGTTTTATTTTTATTTTATTATTATTATTTTTTAGAAGAATGTTAACATCAATCTTGTCCTTTTCTTTTTCTAATGCTAAAGATGGTAAACTTTTTTTAAAAGATTTTATTTTATTTATTTGACAGACAGAGATCACAAGTAGGCAGAGAGGCAGGCAGAGAGAGAGGGGGAAGCAGGCTCCCCGCTGAGCAGAGAGCCCCATGTGGGGCTCGATCCCAGGACCCTGGGATCATGACCTGAGCCAAAGGCAGAGGCTTTAACCCACTGAGCCACCCAGGCACCCCAAGTAAACTTTTTTTTGAAGATTTTATTTACTTATTTTGACAGAGAGAGAGAGCACAAGTAGGCAGGGAGGCAGGCAGAGAGTGAGGGGGAAGCAGGCTCCCTGCTGAGCAATCCCAGGGCCCTGGGATCATGACCTGAGCTGAAGGCAGAGGCTTTAACCCACTGAGCCACCCAGGTGACCAAGAGGGTAAACTTCTAATACTGGAGTCCATCTCATTACCAAAAACATGTAAAACCTGCTGCCTATGAAATGGAAGGAAACTTCTCCCCAAATAATACTATTTAACTGTTTTTTCTGTTTCCCAATAATTTTGATACAGTGAGCATTATTTTCTGTAGTTCTTTATTGCATTTGTCACATGGAAGTGTTTTTAGAGAACATAAAAGACTCATACTTATCGAGAAGCTTTCTGACTTAAGCATAAAGCAGTACCTCTAAAGAAGAATGAGTTTTTAATGTGAAAATGTTCCCCCAAATTCAGCAATTTCTTGTGAGATAAGGAAAATTTTATAGTGTTGAAAAGTGTATCGACTTTCTCTTACCATATTGAAATGCTCAGATCACCTTAACCATCCTCCTTCCCTGGTTGGGCCATTGCTAAACAGAAGTTCAGGGGAAGGACAGGTTTTAGGAGGTATGGAAAATTTCCAGGGCACTCATAGACATCCACACATCTTGTAGTATGTACCTGATAATGAAGGACAGAGATCTGAACCAACTAAGCCCTCTTTATAATTATTTTTCCAGACTTGCTTTTGGGACCATGGCTAACTAAATTAGACTGATTTATTTGATTATTATTTCCTAAAATGTAATATAAATACTTGCAGATTCTGTGGAAATGAGTACCTTCAGTAAATCTTGTTTCGTTATATAGGTTCAAATATGATCGTTTCCAGGTATCTCCATTCACAGGACTCTCTTCCCAAAGATAATTAACATGTTAACATCTAAGTTTCTACAATAGTTTTCTTCTCAACAGTAGTTTTTTGCCTAAGGGGTGATAGCTATTCTAGGTAGGAAGAGGTGATGAAAAGGTACTGTTTAAATATGACTTCTGTTTCCTGAAAAATTACTGTACTCTGCCCTTCGTGGTCCCATGCCTTCTAAGTTTTTAATAACTAGATAAATATCAAAGAGCTGTAAGGAAAAAAAAAAAAAAACCCTGAATCTTGATAAATACAAAAAGGACTTCCCAGGTGATAGTAAAGCTATGCATTTGGAAGGACTAAGAAATAACTTAATTAGAAACCGAATCAAGGAACCAGATCAAGAGACCCAGAGCTACCACTTCCTTTTCAAAGTAAGGTATTGGGCTAGATGAACACAGAAACTTGTTGGAATTCTAATTTAAATATGTGGTTATTAGTAGCCCATTCTTACTTTTCCCTTGATATTCTTCTGAGGTCCAACAGTCGGGTGTAAATAACAAAAATGAGACAGTTATCTAGTGTAATGTCCCTAAACTTGTTAGACAAACAAAGAATTCCTGTGATCAGGCTTATTTTATTGAAGCCCAGAGGTGCGCAGTGGCTCGCTCAAGTTCACGTGGCTCGTCACAAAGCAGAGTATCTCAGTAAGGCAGCCACGCGTCTGCAGACCAGGGCTGGTTCTATCAAACCAGATCATTATTCATTTATTGTATAGATTAAATTATAGCTCCTATATACAATGTTTGTATTCTTTTTTTCCTATGTTATTTCCTACATCCATAGCTTGTTGTATGCTAGGACTCTAGTAGACGCTTAATAAAGATTAATTAATTTGTATGCTGGCACTCAGATTTCCTACTGTGCACATTTTTGGGTCAGCTAGAGGATGTACCCAAAAAGAGAAGCAGTCTTACGAACTGTTCTAGAAACTTCTTCCAAATTTGAGAGCAGAGGATATTACACGGGAAGTAGTCTCTGACTTGTGTAATCCAGGCAGCTCCCAGCTGACTTTGCAAGTGTCTTCTAGAAGAGTGACCCCAACATATGGGTAAATGAGCAAACAGCAGTCTTGGCTCCCCCATACCGAAGTGGGGGAAAGATGACCATGGAGTTGTAACTTCCTGGTGCCATGGAAAATAGAGTCTGTGTGATGCATTATTCCAAGACAGAATTGCAAACACCAAAATCTACTTGAGAGAAAGCAAAAGGAGCCAGAAACCTGTATTAGAACTTGAGTAGGTGATTTGTATTTATATAGTGGGATAAGACTGTTACATAAAAGGCTTTGTTAGACATGCTAAATTACACTGTTCAAATGTGTCTTAATCCTCTAAGCAAGTGCTTTTCCCTTCCCCACATTACCTTATGCAATCTTCTCTCCTGTGAATAACCATCACATTTTATTTGTACTTCTCACATGACACACATTAACCTTTTCCTCCAGATGCTTGGGTTTTTTTTTTTTTTTTTAAGATTTTATTTATTGGGGCACGTGGATGGCTCAGTTGTTACGTGTCTGCCTTCGGCTCAGGTCCTTGGGAGGGAGCCCCGCTTCAGGCTCCCTGCTTGGAGGGAAGCCTGCTTCTCCCTCTCCCACTCCCCCTGCTTGTGTTCCTGCTCTCGCTGTGTCTCTCCCTGTCAAATAAATAAATAAAATCTTTAAAAAAAAAAAAAAAAGAAAGATTTTATTTATTTGAGAGAGAGAGTGAGTAAGAGAGCAGGAGTGGGGAGGGGCAGAGGAAGAGGGAGAACCAGACTCCCAAATTACAGGTGGAATCCAGAATCCTGAGATCATAGCCGGAGCCGGAGGAGATCATAACCTGAGATTATAACACTTAACTGACAGAGCCACCCGTGTGCCCCCCTCCAACTGTTCATTTCAGATATATTTATTGACATATTAAATACCAGGTTTGAGATGTGTAAAATCACTCTGGAGCCCCCCAAACTCATCCTTTTAGTGGAGAGAGCAGGCACAGGAACAGACTACTGTTAAGTTTGGTTTTTAATCAATTATACTAAGCAATGAACATCGCAAAGTAGACAAAATAGCTTATTCTCCTTTCTATCTCCCACAGATTAGGTGCTCAGTAAATGTGTGTTGAATGAATAAATAAATATTTTATAAGTCTTCTAGGAGAATATATTCTATTTCATTCATTCATTCATTCATTCATTCAATTGCCTGCTCAGTGGCCTTCTTTAAAATTATGCTTAACCTTATTTTAAGTATTGGTCCAGTGTTTGTTTAATTTTAATTTCTATTACTGAAAAAATAATAAATTTTATAATTATAATGATATAAGAATAACCAACATCAACATGGCAATTTTTCCACCAGTTATTTTTTCAATCAATTCATTTATATAAATGAATTCTTTTCAAATTGTCTTTTTAGTTAGTTTTAGTTCCAAGAAAGCATTAAAATAATTCACTGAAATGAGACTTGTTTTCATAGGTTCATTGATTGATTCTAGTTCATAATTCTTTTGGTTTTATTACTGCCATTGAGTTACTACAATGTTAACTGATCTTTGTGACCTTACAGATTATCTTTTTGGAGTATGTTTTAAGTCATAAAGAGTAGTCCCTTTTATATAGAAGAGAATGGATATACAGCTTTGGGGTTTTAATAATCTCAGCATTTAAAGCTAATTATTTTGTTTTACCATGAAAATAAATTTCCTCATTTTTATCCAGTCCCTGGGTATCCTTCTTGTCAAGTGGCTGGGAAAAATTCACCGTACAAAAGCTGGGTACTTCTGGTCTGCTTGGAAGAAATAGGTTTGATTATAAAAACCTGTATTCTAAACATATTTTTAAATTATAGAATTTCTTCTAATTATAGGAATAATATATGTTCATTGTAGAAAACTTGGAAAATGCAGAGTATTTAAAGAGAGGGAAAAAGCCACTTAGAGTGGTGTTTGTTCTTTTTATACAAATTTGCATACTGATTTTTCACTTAACAGTGTATTGTGAGCATTAAAAAGTTATTTCTAAAGCCTAAAATTGGTAAATCTTTAGTAATTAAGTGAAGAGTCAGAAGAGTTTGAAACTCAGAAAAACTGTCAATGCAAAACACATGAAACTATCTGAGGTTTCATTTCAGGGAGTTCATTATAGGCTTTCTTTAACATAAACCAAGATATTAATTTGAAAACATCTCTGTATCTCCTGTTGAAAAAATTATATGAAACAGACATCAAGTGAACAGGCTTTTTCTATTTGAATACTTGTTTAAGAGGTCACAAGAAAAGAACAGTTTTCTAATTCAGAAGAACAGAAGAACAAAGGGAAATGATTATACTTCATGCAAAGTCTATCATGTTATTTTCCAACTTCCTTTTCATTAGTGGGATAAAGAGTACACAATTCAGACAGTTAGGTGACCTGGATTTAGTTAGTTTCCGTAAGACTAAGATTCTCCTGTGTGAAAGAAAAGGGATACCATTGGAAAAAAATTAAATTCCCGAATAGTGAAATATATATGGGGAAGAAGATGTATGTGTGTCAATGAGGTATATATATTCATGTATTTGAGTAAATATGTATATGAGTAAATAATATATAAATAAGAAAAATAAAAAATATCTTTTTACATTCATATATATATGAAAGGGGAGATATGAAAATATATGTATGTATGTATGTTGTATATATATATACACATACACACACACACACGTTTCATATATATATGAAAGAGAATAAGCCTATAAATATGAGTGTTTATCTGATACTCATCCTCTATTGGAGAAGCATATTTAATATATAAATCAAAACCCTGGATTTGATTGGTCTTAATGTGGCTGTCATTCCTAGATAACTAGCAATTATGCTGGCTTCTAAAAATCTTGTGAGAAAGGACATTGGATTAAAAGTCAGAATACTTGATTCTCATCCTTGCTCTATTATTGAATTATCTTTCTCTGGGTAAGCCACTTAGCTTCTCTGGTTTTCTCATTTTTTAAATAGGCTGGTAGACTAGATGTCCAATAAGTTTCACCCCAGCTCATAAAATATGGTTGTAGAACTATTCCAATTCAATAATTCATTGATGCTATTTTCTAAAAATTATTCTATCATCCTAATAGTCAAGCAAAGTGTCAGAAAGTGAGGTATATTTAATTTAACACTTCTAACAAAATTTTTACATTATTTAAGGAAGGTGAGTGAAATGAACGAAAGGATAAGGTCACATTATATATGAAAGATGGTATATATGTAGTAAAATATACATATGAAAAATATTTAATTTATATTCATATATAATTGTCATTTTATTGGCAAGAAATTTTAAGTAAACTAAACACAATAATTTTCTCTCCTCTCATTCTCAATCCCTAATTCTGTTTTTCACATCATTACCAGATCAAGTCCCCATTCATTCATTCATTTTGTATTATTACTTCTAACTAATCATTTTATATCATTACTTCTAATACATTTTGTATCATTACTTCTAATTAATATAGAGTACCAACTGTCAAGAATATTATAGGTACTAAGGATACTGCATGGGACCTATATGGAAGGTTATGGTTTCTGCCTTCCTTCAGTTTAGAGTCTATGGGGAAAGAAGATGTTTAACCAATGACACAAAAATATAAATCTGAAGTTGTGGTGAAAGCCAATAAGGTAAAAAATGGGAACCTAATTTGGACTTGGGAGTCAGGAAAGAGCTGTCTGAAAAAACGACATTTAGGATGAAGCCCCAGGGGTGAGTAGGAATTAACCGGTTTAGGAGAATGAGAATAAGCATTCCAGGCTGAGAGAGCAGCACACATAAAAACACGGAGGAAAAAAAGTGCTCTGGAGATTGGTAATCTAAAAGTCATCACCTTGTGAGTATGAAGAGAGTCTAGAGCATAGGTGTTATAGACCCCATCAAGTATTTGGGATTTTATTTAAAGAAAACTGGGAAATTTTACAGTAATTTAAGCAAGATAGTAATATCATAAGATTTACATCTTTCAAAGAGAACTCTAGCATATATTGTGAATCAACCGAAGAAAGGCAAAAGTAAAAAGAAAACCATTTAGAGATTTCGCAGTAGTTTTAATGAGAGAAGTTTTTTTTTTTTTTTTTAAGATTTTATTTATTTATTTGACAGGCAGCACAAGTCAGCAGAGAGGCAGGCAGAGAGGGACGAGGAAGCAGGCTCCCTGCTGAGCAGAGAGCCGGATGCAGGGCTCTATCTCAGGATCCTGGGATCATGACCCGAGCCGAAGGCAGAGGCTTTAACCCACTGAGCCACCCAGGTGCTCCTCAATGAGAAGATTAAAATAGGGTGGTAATAAGGGAAATGGTGAAAAAGAAACAAGTTCAAGGTGTATTCTGGAGGACAAACCAAACTCAGTAATGGGACTAGACCAAATTTAGTAATGGAGAGGTATGTGGCAAAGGTGATAATCTGATTTATAGAATGTGCATGAGGGTAGATGAAGATGGCATTCACTAAGTGGAAGAAGCCCAGAAGAGAATCATGTTTGCGGGTATAGAGGTCAGTCTTGATAGTGCCCAGAAGTCGTTTTAGGTAGACAGTGGCATATTTGAGTCTGAAGCTCTGATGAAAACCTTGGAGAAATAAATTGGGCATCCATCAGCATGTAAGTGGCATTAAATGGAGTCTGTGCGTGTGTGTGTGCTGCGCGCACGAGCGCGCGTACGCGTATGTGTAAGTGAGTAAAGAATGATGGTAATATTAGATGAGGGCCCAGAGTTAGTTATAAAGGAATTGAAGCATTTGGTCTTGAGAGAAAAGGAGTTATCAGCATATAGGAGTTAGAGAAAGAATGGCCAGAAAGGGTGAAAGGAAAACCAGAGAAGCCAAGAAAATAAAGTGCTTCCTGCAGACCATCATGGTCAATCTTGCTGCATATCAAGCAGTAATGGAGTTTGAAATGGTTCATTGGAAAACAAAAGCAGTCTGAATGGAATAGTAGAAGCAAAAGCTGATTGACAGATGTGTGAACCGAGTTGAAAGGCTGAGAATTAGAGGAATTAAGGGAAGCACACACAATGAACTTTCTGAGAAGTATGCCCGGGAAAGGGAGAAGAAAGAGTGGTAAATAAAATATGGTGAATTAAAGATAGATAAGATCAGCGCATATTTGAATGTTTTGGGAGAAAGTCCTTTAAAAAGTAAGATGATCAAAATTCAATAAAAAGGCAAGAAGAATCAAATGGAAACCAAGTATGTCACTCCCTGATTAGAACAAATACATGTTCCTCAACCTGTTCTACAAAAGCGTCCTTGGAGGCCTCTCTTCAGGTTTCTGGCTGATTTTCCACCTTCTTCCCTCTGTTCTCTTCCTTGGGCATGCTGAGAATTCTTCCAGGACCTTCAGCTTTAGAACCTCTGCCCAAGACAGAGCCTCACAGGAGTTCTCTTCCCCCTGCTTTTCGATGAGCTCAACCTTCTCTGTCCTTCAGATCTTAGGGCCGGAAATAGCCTCTCTGGCCATGCACTGAATTCAAAGCAAACACCGTATCTTTACATCCGGTTCCTTATAATTCAGGCCTGGGCTTCTGTATCCTTAGAGAAACCACCCCTCATCACTCAATGTAAATTAGTAACCTCCCCCATCCACACTCAGTCATGCTGCTAATTGTTAGAGTAGCAGATGTCAGATTTTCTTGCTTCTGTATGTGATTATATGTTTATGGTATGCGACTTCCCTCTGGAATGTAGACCGTATGAAAGCAGGGGTCTCATTTTACTTGTTCAATGCCATAGCCTCAGAATGTGTGATAGTTAAAAAAAGAAAGAAAGAAAGAAAAAGAACTGTGATAGTGCCTGACATACAGTGGGGTGTTCAATAAAAGTTTGTTGATTGGTTGAACGGTGAGTTCAATTTATGAGTCAGTCTTCTTAGAAAACATCTAGAAATTTGGCTATTGTGGACATTGCTGCTATAAACATTCGGGTGCAAATATATGTTTATAAAAAATAAAAAATTAAATAAAAAAAAAGAAAACATCTAGAAATTAAAAGGTACATTATTATAAGTTTTAATCAAATTCAGCACAAATACACAGGTAACACATTAGGAGACTCTGGTGAATAACATTATAATTTTGAAAATATTCTAAAGGATTTATTTTTATCTTTTAAAGGGTTCCTTTTTAATTAGATCATCTTAATGATTCTATTGTGTCTTATTATAATATTTACTTTAACTTTCATCCCTCAGGTATGTACTACCTTAATAGCAAGAGAAGGTTTTTAGGAAATACTTTGCTATTAGAAAGTAGTATGCCTAGGGCACCCGGGTAGCTCAGTTGGTTAAGCATCGCCTTCAGCTCAGCTCATGATCCCAGGGTCCTGCGATCCAGCCCCACAACGGGCTCCCCGCTCAGTGGGGAGCCTGCTTCTCCCTCTCTAGCTCCCCCATGCTTGTGTTCCCTCTCTTGCTATCTCTATCAAATAAATAAATAATAACTTTTAAAATAATAATAAAAGAAAAAAAATAAAATAGTCCAGCGTAAAACTTTTACTATGGATAAGCCATTTGGTGGATAAAACATATGTACGAACTCAAGAGTGTATTTACATTCAGCAAAGACTTAACAAGCCAGGTACTATCCTAGATATATGGTATTCAAAAGTGAATAAAACGCAATAGATTGATCTCTATTAACTCAAAGATCTGTGAGTGATTAAAGATACAAAAGTTAATGAGTCTCTGCTTTGAAAAGACTGTAATACAGTTTGAACAAAATAATGAGAGGTCAGTTTGTTTTAACACCTCTGGGCCATGAGCTCTCACTTATATGAATTTAGACATTATACAAAAGCTTTCATTCCTCCTAGGGGCACATCATTAATATGAAATTCAGTTATCCTGGTCTGTAGCACATTTCTCCGTATCAAGTGAGAGTCATTTTCACAAAGAAGGCAGAAGGAGAAGGCAATTTCTGATTTTAGTGTTTCAACGGAGCAATTAAGCATCGGCTGTGATAGGAGGAGGTTGCCATACGAAAGAAGTACAACAAAGAAAATTATCGTGCTCAATGGTTGTGCCATGTCAGCTTATTATTTCTGGAAGGGCCTCAAGGTGAGAAAATGACTCGTCTTGAGTTACAGAGCCTGGGAAACCAAGTAAGTCAGAAAATACTGAAAAGGAATACAGAAGAAAATAATACAAAAATAAATAGCCATAGAAATTGTATGACATAGCTGAGTATGACATTTGGAGAGAGAGGGAAGATTTTTGCATATCTAAGAAAATCTCATCACCAGCCTCCCTGGAAGATGAAAATGATTTCAATATTTTCCCATTTATTTAAGGCAAACAGGTCTGGCTTGCTCTGACAAAACGTCACATTTCCTATTTAGGTGCTTTTATGCAGAGACACAACATCAAGTTTATACTGGTTGCTCAAAGTTATTCTTCAAGACCAAGAATCAGTGCTGAAAATAATGATTGGAAATGTTTGTGTGCCCAAGATCCCCTCTCGCAAACATTTCTTTGGGCTTAGTTTCTCTCAAAGGATTGGAGAGCACTATTATCAGTGTATCTCATTCAAACAGTAATGAGGAAGCATGTCATTCACCTTTTGAAAATTACGGTATTTATTCGGATGTCATTTCTCAGCTCTTCAATGAAAAAAATGAGGCAAAACCATAAGAAGAAATAGGTCGGCGTCCAGAGATTTCTGGATGAAAAGTATTCCTCTATGTATTACCTGATATCTAGTCAACAGCACAGGATACAACTATTTTACCAATTAGTATTCAACTTAACACATAAAGTATTAATTTCCACAATATTTTGAAATTGTTAAGAGTAAGCTATCCTAAATAGAGTAAGTCAAAGCAGTGTGAGTACAAATTTGCCAACTTAAGCTAGTGGGAAGTGTTTCTGTATCTTTCAGAGAAATCTGAGTCATTAAGCAGTATTAATTCTTCTATCCATTCTTTTTGCTATAATAAACCAGTGACACTTAGGTACTAAAACATAATATAGAATGCCCTGGATGTTTTTTTTGGTTTTTTTTTTTTGTTGTTTTGTTTTTTTCTCAGTGTCTATCTTCTAAAATGCAAAAGGCTAGAATAAAGAAAAGGATTTTATTTGAAAACATTTCATACTTGAAATAAAATGCTGTTTTATTGGAAATTTCCACAAGGAAAAATGAAAATCTCTGACTTTTGCTTCTTTGCCTCCCTCAGTCTGTTCCCACACTGTCAAGAAGCAACTTTAAACCTCTCGTTCCTTCTTTGTTACCCTGCAAAGACCTTGTTCCTTTCCACTATTTCACATTGAGCATGGGCGACTCATTTTTAGATGGCTCCAGATTCAATCCATTTTGCAGCATGCTGAAGTTAAAAAAAAAAAAAAAAAAAAGGTAAAGCAACACCCTGCTTTAGTATGACTGGTCAGTTGTAATATATTTTACAAGTTTGAGACCAAAAAATGGTCTGCTTTCAAATTATTGCTTAAAATTGTCCCAGGCTACAGGCTTTAAGGTCACATTATGAATTTTCCCACATTTATGATCTTGACACATTTTATATTTAATCTTTTGTGAAGAAGAATTTGTCTTTACCTTGAGCTGTGTTTGTGCTAGGCCGTAAAATCAGGCGGTGACCTAATGGAATCAACGGGGACGTTCAAGAGACTACAGAAACGAGTCTGGGCCAAGAAAGCCAGGGCCCCCAGTCTGAAGGAGATGAAACCTGCCTTCGTAAATCTCCGTAAGTAAGCAGTCAGAATGCTGCTAGATATTCTTCGAGAAAGAACTGGGGTAGTGCATAGGAAATGAAGGCCATTTTGATAAGGCCGTAGAATAATCATTAAAAGTTGAGGGGTTTTAAATTACCAACTTCTGGGGCGCCTGGGTGGCTCAGTGGGTTAAGCCGCTGCCTTCGGCTCAGATCATGATCTCAGGGTCCTGGGATGGAATCCCACATCGGGCTCTCTGCTCAGCAGGGAGCCTGCTTCCCTCTCTCTCTCTCTGCCTGCCTCTCCATCTGCTTGTGATTTCTCTCTCTGTCAAATAAATAAATAAAATCTTTAAAAAAAAAAATTACCAACTTATTTGTGAAACAGATATATCCTTACCCTACTTCTGAATTTTCCTTTATATACCTCGTATCTCCTTCCCTTCAAGACCAGACTCTGGGACAGAGTGGGAGAAAGAGATAGTCAGGGTCAGCACCGTCCACTGTCCCCATTCTTTGGCCAAAGGAAATGGTATCTTTCAATTTTGACTTGAGCGTGGCAAAATGGCATGTCATACAACTCAGATGTTCATTTATTTTTTTGTAATTGTGTTATGTTAGTCATCATACAATACATCATTAGTTTGTTTTTGTTTGGTTGGTTTTTTAAAGACTTATTTATTTATTTATTTGACAGAGAAATCACAAGTAGGCAGAGAGGCAGGCAGGGGGGCGGGGGGAAGCAGACTCCCTGCTGAGCAGAGAGCCCAATGCTGGGATCATGACATGAGCCGAAGGCAGAGGCTTAACCCACTGAGCCACCCAGGCGCCCTATCATTAGTTTTTGATGTAGTGTTCCATGATTCATTATTTACGTATGACACTCAGTGCTCCATGCAATGTGTGCCCTCCTTAATACCTACCACCAGGTTGTGACAAACACTGTATGCATAAATCTCTTTATACATTGATATTAGAAAAAAATTAGAATGCCAATAGGATTTCAGCCCATGTCCACTGAGATTTCATTTTCTTATGAAAGGAGAATATTTCATTTACTTCCTTATGATGCTCTCTATACACATTACCTCAAAAAATTAAAAAATTAAAAAATATGTAAGAATATAAGCACACCATATTATGTTAATATATATAGGGATTTTTTTAAATTTGTATTTTTCTTAAATATCTTTCAGTATACTATTTGTATGTGATTTTCGGTCATTGTAGTCAAATTGAATTTAATCATTATATACAGCTTCAAAATCTTTGAGGTAAACCTGTCTTTACAAAACAAATCATTTACTATACAAAAGATTACTCTTTAAAGAATTGCAATTGTAGGGGTGCCTGGGTGGCTCAGTGGGTTAAGCCTCTGCCTTCAGCTCAGGTCATGATCTCAGGGTCTTGGGATCAAGTCCCACATCAGGATCTCTACTCAGCGGGGAGCCTTCTTCCCCTCTCTCTCTGCCTGCTTCTCTGCCAACTTGTGATCTCTCTCTGTGTCAAATAAATAAATAAAATATTTTAAAAAATTTATTAAAAAAAAGTTGCAATTGTAAATTATTTTGTGAAATTAAATGATTTCCTGTTTTATCCTGTGGTGTTCGTTTCTACTATATAAAAGGAAATATAATAGGCATAATTTCTACCTGTGCAAAATCATTTGACTTACTTCTTATTTTTCTTTGTCATTCAGAAGATGAAGATGAAACATTGATTTCCTGTATGAAATTAGCCAGATACCAAGAAAAGAAAATTAGTAACGTTAGCACAAGAGGAAAGGAAGAAATGGAGATTGGATGGGATTCTATTTCTGCATCACGGGCTAGATCCAGCGCTTCAACTGGATGCAATTCAGCAGAAATGTTATCCCCCAACGAAGGTGAAGTTCAGATGTGGAACAGCTGGAAGCCGTTTCCAGAAAACCCTCTCTGGACATGTGTTGATTTCCCAATTGCCCAAATTGGACCCTGGAACAACTGTTTCCGCTGCCCTCACCACCCACAACTGAAGTCTTCTTATACAGATATGGATCTCCCACACTCTTGGGTAAGTTTGTAAATGAAAAGAAATGTATCGCCTCATCTGAATGTTTTTACCAGCAGGAAGGAAACAGATAATGAATATGCTAGTCAGTCAAATTTATCAGTGTCAAAAAAGTTTCTAGAACTAGAGTTGTCTTTCCAAAAAGCAATGCAGCTCTTGTGACTTTTGCTATCATGTTACGTGTGTATCTATGTGTGTGTATGTGTGTGTGTGTGTGTGTGTGTGTGTGTGTGCACCTTGTGTTCAAATAATCTACTGCACAATATTTTTTAGAGAATTTTTTTTTTTTTTTTTTAGTTGAAGGCTGTTCATTCAGATCAAGATGTGGATTGAATTCTGTAAATCATTGCTGAGGTCACCAAGTCTCACTGACCAATAGTAGCTAAGTTAAATGAGCATTTTCTATGGGCCTGCCATTCCTCAAAGCACTTTATCATTTTATTTCAATCTCAAAACAACCCTGTAAGGTAGGGAAAGTTATTCTAATACGGATTCCCCCATTTTACAGTTGACAAAAATGAGGCACAAAAAAGTTAGCAACAGGTTCAATGTCACAGAGCTAACAAAAAGTGGAGCCAAGATCTAGAACCTAGACAGTCATATGCTAAGGATCCTGCTTTTTGCTAATATATTATAGTGTTTCCCATATCCGAAACTAGGCCCTAAAGCCATATGACTCGAGAGAAAGAGTATAGACTCCAGAGTTACAAAAAATTGGGTTTGGATTCAAACTCTGCTACTTGTTTGGCTTGGGCAAATTAATTAAAAGCTTTTATCCTAATTTTTTCAATTGTAAAATGGAAATAGTAATATTAAATTCATGAGGTAGTTGAGAAACCAAAACTAGGTAACACGAATATCCTAGGACTTAAGAGTACTTTTTTTTTTCACCTCGATTATAAGTTACTTAAGGCATGTATTTTGTACCTTTATTTCTCTACAGTTCATGGTCATTTGTGCTTGTAGTGACTGTATGGAACAACTTTGTGTTTCTAGGATCCCTACTCTATGCCATTTTGCTCTGAGAATCCATCTCGTACTAGACAGAGGCTGTATTTCATGGTGCATTAGAGCTCTCTGAAGAGGCTTGGAGTCCTTTTCACCTTTTAAGACTTGTATATTAAGTTAGGTCTTTGCAGACTAGAGCTAAAGTAATCTGTGTTCAAAGTACCACATTAAATATTACAGGTGTCTAGTAGCAGACTTGGAACTGATAAAACTGTCCAACATTAGTTATTTTTAGGAAGGTCTGTGCCACTTCCTTAGTCTTCATCTTCTCTTTTGGGGCCACTGGGTTTTGCTGACGTCTTCTTGGAGGACTTTCTTAGAGAGCACCTGGTAATATAATTAGGAACCACTTCTGAAGACTCCCCTTGACAGCTTCAGTGTCAGGATCAAGAATAATGACTAGTTGGCAAGCAGCAAAGCTGTTGTATAAGTATCTAAATTCACATATTTAGAGCTTCTTTCAAGAGTAAATCTGGAATCCTTAATTTGGCAGTTCTGTATTTTAGCACTCTGACCTCAATCTAACCGTTCAGCGCTGTCTATAACTTTTTGTGGATTTCCTGGGCTGGGCTGCTGAACTGAATTATCTGCTTATTCCTAATGACTGTCTTGTACTCTCCTGCCTCTCTGTCTTGGTGTTTATGTATTGGCCTCTGCCTAGCATGTTATTCTTGCTTTTAACCATGACCCTAGCCCTTAAGACTTGGATTACTTTGTTGTCCTTTAGGAAATACTTTCTGGGTCATGCCAGATAGAAGTAATTGCACCTTCCTTTGAGCTTCTAGAGAACTTAAGGGCATTTTCTTTCATTATATATTTATCAAATACATATTGGCATCATTGTAGGCCAGTTTGCAATATTAGCACTGGGGATACAGAGTCAAAGAATACATACACTGCCCCCATCTTCACGTAACTTACCATACTCTACCTTATGGTAGGATGACTTCGGCATTTGTTTATTTGCTATAAGTATTTTATCTTTGTATCCTCCATAGTCCCTAGAATGTGATGGGTCTTAGATTAATATTTGAGTGGCACCTGCTGACTAAATGAATGAAGTTTGAGAAACCAATGGATTTTGTTTCCATAGATCTACATATTTGTGCTTATTTTTCTGTTTTTATTTCAATCCAATTATCCATAAACTCAGTTATTGTGTATGTGTGTCTGTGAATGTGTGTCTAGATTTAATTATATATACATAGTAATGTTTTTCTTTTCTTTTGGTGGTGGTTTTGTCGATTTTAGTACATAACTAAATGATTAAGTAAATGAGTTTTATCTGCAGAAGGTCAAACGTATCTGCAGAATACTCAGAATTTCAGATGATAATGCTCAGCATTTGTGACAGGAAAACCTCACTGGATTTGGAGCGAGAGTTCAAGAACATGCTAGAGTTAAATTGGTTTGGTAAACGTAATGAAACCACTTATACTCAGGGATTTGAGACACAGAATGAAAGAAGTTGGATGAGTGCAAATTATTATTTTTATATTCTACACATATATTCTATAATAATACCAAGTGAAAAATACCCAGTTTCATTTTAGCATAGCTGGTATTTTTTTTTTTCTGTAGTAATTGCGGGGTTATTATTTGGGTTATATTTTAACTTTCATTCTACAGAAGGTACTGAAGGCAAACAGTGTTGAGGGAAAAGTTGTGCTTCTGAAATGAGTGTTACTTACCATACATGACAGGTAGTCAGAGGTGACATTTTTGCAATTTTAAAGGGTAAAAGTGTGACCAGATTTTTTTTTTCTTAATGTACCAACATAAGCAGATATGCTGGAGCTGAGCCAAAACCCCACATTTCAGAGAAAATGAAACCAATCCACAAAGACACTAGATTCTTCTTGACTTCAGAAATTTAAGCAATAGTAGATTCCAGTGCCTTTGATCCTGTTACCAAAGCAGAGCTTTCAGGTGGCCTGCAACTAACTTGTCTTCCAGAAAGTTCTTATTCACCCTAGTCTGACTCCCTCTTATTCCCACTCAGGCTCATAGTCTCAAAGCTGGTTCTGATAGAACTGGGTTTAATACCAACCAATTCGGACCTTACCAGCCCAGGGAGCTTAGGCAAACTCCTCACCTTCTTTAACTCACTAATTCCAGTTCTGGACATTATTATCAGACCCTGCTCATCCCCTCTCTTCTGAGTGACTCTCTGTGTACTGAAAACACCCATTTGTAAATCAAGGTTATCAGCATCTACCATGTGGGGCTCTTGGGAAGGTGAAAGAAAATGGTGCCAGGACTCAGGTGACAGTAGATGATATTCATGCAAAAACGGAGGAATCAAGAGGCTTGTGCTGGACTTGGAAAGAAGCATCATTTTATTCAGTGGAGATACCATAAACAAACTGAAATCAGACAGGGGAATATATATTATTTGCGAAGGGCTTTTCACAGAAGTCAACAGGAGGACGATGAGACGCACACAGATATTTAATGTGCAGTTTAGTTGTTTGCAAGATCTGTGGGTTCTGGAGTGTGGGGAAAGATAAGTGATGATGGAACTGATATAAAAAGAGAAAGGTAAAGGCCCGATTTGTGAAAGTATACACTCCACGAGAGAAGTGTGAAAGGAAAAACTACTTAGGGATGCAGGGTTTTTTTCCATATCTGAGATGAACGGTTGTGGAGAGGGGGTTTCAGATACATTTAAGAAAGGTAATAGTGGAGGTAACCAAAAATAATATGTGAAGCCAAGTGTTTACAATCAGTTTAGGAGGAGAGTGATTGAAGGGTACTTATGACGAAGCTCTGCGTGCTAAGAACTTGAAACATCTTAACAAAAGAGGAAAGTGAGTCCAAAGACACTTGGTTGGGAAGAAGGGCAAGAAAGAATAAAATGGGTATGTTGCAAAGGAGACGAGACCGTCCTTTAATAGAATGTTATGATAATAGCAAACATACTTCAAAACCTGGGGCAATTTTTCAGATTTATAGGAAGGACAAACAACTTATTTTTTGTAATATAAAGAGATGGAAGTGATCTTGACATGAAAAGGGGGAGCAAATATATATTTTTTCCCTGTGTATGTCTAAAATATTTTATAAAAAATACACTTAAGAAGTGAGAATAGCAAAAGCTCTTTCAGGAAGAAGGAAAGACAAAGGCCTGAAAGAACAGAACAGAGACCCAAGTGCAGGATAATTCAAATACAATGCGAATAGAAAAGTAATAACAAGAATTGGATACAAATCAAGGAAAAACAAGTGAGGGTTATATACAGAATCTCAAGGTGAGAAAATAAACAGAGCTCTACTTAAAGCATCTTAAAGTACACAAGAAGAGGATGAGAGGAGTGGAGTCCTAAGGTCTTGTTGGAATAGTATGTGAACTTGCCACAACTATGCCAGAAGAGAAAGCATGGATAATGGAACATTAGTACAGGGAACTATTTGTTTCAGTGAGAGGAACAGGATGTAGGCTAAAGGTCATCAAGAAATAAAGGAACAAAATATTTTACAGTTAACCTTTTTTTTTTTTTTTTGAAGATTTTATTTGTTTATTTGACAGACAGAGAATGTAAGTAGGCAGAGAAGCAGGCAGAGAGAGAGAGGGAAGCCGGCTCCCTGTTGAGCAGAGAGCCCGATGCAGGGCTCGATCCCAGGACCCTGTGATCATGACCTGTGCCAGAGGCAGAGGCTTAACCCACTGAACCGCCCAGGTGCCCCTAGAGTTAGCATTTCAATTCAAATGGAGAGTAGGGGAAACTAATTATTGACATGGGAAAATGCTCCTGGGACCCCTAGACCCATCACTGAGTTGTGTAAGAATTTTTACACTGACCAAGAAAACTACTGATCTGTGGGAAAGAAGGGACCAAAGCAGGATAAGCTGTTTGTGTGCCTCTTCTACCTTCTCTATTCTCCACCTTGGCAATCTCTCCCAGTCTATCTGACCCTGGTCTGCTTCCTTCAATCAGCATGACGTGTCATTACCAGATTAATCTACCAGATTAATATACTTGACTAATCTACCTGATTAATGATTCCAAAGCTCAAATCTGACGTTACTGCTCCCCTCACAAACCTTTAAATATCTCCCCAACACTGACAGGGCCAAATACAAACTCATTCACCTAATCTGCCCTCTTAACTAAATCCCCACAAGTCTCTTTCACGGATACACTCTGCTGTCAGCAAGGTGGTACCAAACAATGATTTGTCTCCATCTCCATAGTTCTGTTTATACTGTTTCTTCATTTAGTCCCTCCTTTCTTCTCTACCTATTTGATGAATAGTATGGAAGTTTAAAGGTGTAGATGGAGAAGTAAGAATCCATGATGTACACTTTGAAGAAAAAAAAAGTAAAAAGACAATAAGAAAACATATGGTTCAGAAAGAAAAGACATGTTAATTTCATGGATTCCACCATTTCCTTTGTACATTAGTGATGTCAGTCTCCTACCAAAAAGCCTCTGTGGTCCCAAGGAATAAGACATTCTAAGAAGACTGCTCACAAATCCACCCAGAGGGAGGCAGGCTCTGAACCATCCATGCATAATTTCTCATTGTTCAATGCCCTTGTGTTCAACTGTGAAAGCAAAACCCATTTGTTAGAACGGCTTAAAACTTTTATCTGCTGACGCTGGAATTATGGTAGGATGGAAAATGAACATGGATTCAATGAATAGATCTGGACAACCCATGAAAAGGAAGGCAGAGTAAATGATAATCGAGACTGAGAAAATCAAAAGGAAAAATAGAAAAATGTGATACAAAAATACCAAAAGATAGCTATACTTACTACACGCCACACTGAAACTGATGAACTTGAGAATTGAGATTCTAAAAATAATTTTCAAAGCTTCAATGAACAAGAACGAATAATGAATTATGAATATTTTACATGACAGAATTTTAACTGCAGCCAGGATAATGTTTGGTGGAAAGAGAATTAACATTTACCCAAGAGAAGCATTTGAAAAACAGGAGATGTTGCAACGGCTTATTGATTCCTTTGTTCTTTCATTCATTCACTCATTCACTCCTGAGCAAATTCATGTTAAGTGCCTCCTGAGCTTCTTAGTGTATGTGGGGGGATGGCCAGCCCACTCTTTCATATTTATAATGAGAGCTTATGGGTTAAGAGGCACGTCAAAAAAGAAGGGAACAAATAATCACAATCCTTGGTATAAAAATTCACTAGGATAGCAAACACACTGCAACACTTACATACATAAAATGATCCTGGAGAAGGTCTTGCAAGACATACATTTCACATTTACATTTAAAAAAAGAGCTTATATTTCTTATGCTCCACAAATAAGTGAAACCACGGAGGACATGGGGAGATGGAGAAGAGAAGTGAGTTTGGGGGAATTGGAGGGGGAGATGAACCGTGAGAGACTGTGGACTCTGAAAAACAATCTGAGGGTATTGGAGAGGCGGGGGATGGGAGGTTGGGTGAGTCTGGTGGTGGGTATTACGGAGGGCACGGATTGCATGGAGCACTGGGTGTGGTGCATAAACAATGGATTCTGGTACACTGAAAAGAAATTTAAAAAATTAAAAATTTTTTAAAAAAGAGCTTATAGAAGAAATAAATTATGGGAGATTGTAAAGGTACAAGGTATCAAATTAATGGAAATTCTCTAGGTTGAGTTTAAGGAAAGAAAGTTGTCAATGTATATAAAATTATTAAATATTATTTCTAATAAAATTGTAAATAATAAGAATAAATATAAAATGAGAAAATGTAATTGCTCTGAAAGTGTGAAGTATTATTCTCCAAGTCCAGGATAACTAGAGATATTCTTCAGTTAGACTTTTGAGGCAGAATAATGAAGAATGAAAACCAGTCTGATCATTTGATTCGTGGGTGGCTTTTCCCAGTTACACTAACCGCATGCCTATCAATGAGAATAGCAGATCTGTGATCTGCTTCTAAAGCTGTTAGAGAAATGAAGAATCTTTCACCTTCATGAGTTGCCCTAGGGTTTTAGCCAGCTTTTCTCTTGGTTTTGTTTTGTTTTGTTATCCTGTGCTTGTTTACTGAAATGCATCAGATTAGGGGGAAAGTTGAATTGGCGCTTCTGACAATAAAACCTTTCTGTGTCATCATGAAATATTTGTCATTTAGAATAGTTCTTTTGATAATGAAATAGGATCCATGATAATCAGTTATAACTACATTTTAGTTTCCACAAGAAAGCTGAAATTTGTTTCACTGGATCCTCAAATGAGAGGACAAAAAACATCAGTCCGATGGGGATCCAGTTACGCTCATTGACCATGGGACACCCAAACCTCCTTCCTCATTAGAACCTACCTCTTGCTTGGTTCAAAAATAAAGAAATCGCTAAAGCAGAACATCAACATTTGGAAGTAGAGAAGCTGAATATTAGAACACTGTATATAATGAGCCTCAGAAAACACTCCAAAGTTTTTCTTTTGTGCCAGAGAAACAAGCTCAGAATTTGAATTTTTGCTAAGCAAACTAAAGACAAAAGTCATACTTGAGTGTATAGTGTGGTATGTTGGAGGCCATGTTAGACATCAGAGGAGCACAGGTTGAAGCCAAGAGCATCACATGGGAATTCAACTGTCACTTACTAGAATCACTGTGGGTCAGGTTGCTTAATCTCCATGGTCTTCTGCCTCCTCATCTTTAGAACGAAGGAGAGCTCTCTATTATTTTTAAGATCTTATTTTATTTTTATGTTCAATGTTTGGGCCTATGCGGACACACTAAGGATGAAGAATTCTATGTACAAAAAGGTCAGTGCATACAGATTTTCTCTCAGCTTTGTCAAACCAGCTCTTATTTCACTCTTCAGATGACCACTGGTGACCTTATTTCTATCATTTTTTTTTCCCTAAGCTATTTTAGGTGTGGGTTTGTTTTCTTTTCCCTACCCATACTTCCTCTGTCCCAGCTACTTCCTCTCTCTCTCCCTCATGTTCTGAATCAGTAACTGTGTATGTGAATGTAAACTTCACTTGAGACTCAGCCAAGTTCTCCTGGCCATTCAAATTTCTTCATGAACCCAAATGTCGACATTTCCATTCTCAGAAGCTAAGAAGTCTTCTGCCATCCACAAAGAACATTTTCAACGTCATTTCAGAGGACTGAATTTTGCTTTGTAAAATAGGTGGGAGAAGTTGAAGTAAGACTGTAGAGAGGGGAGCAGAAGGGCAGGGGCTGTGGTGCCTGGGTGGCTCAGTCAGTTAAGCATCAGTCTTCAGCTCAGGTCATGATCCTTGGATCCTAGGATGGAGCCTTGCATCAGGCTCACCATTCAGTGGGGAGTCTGCTTCTCCCTCTGCCTCTCCCCCTCCCCCTCCACCAGCAACTTATGCACTCTCTGTCACTCACTCTCTCTCTCTCTCAAATAGATAAATAAAATCTTTAAAGGGAGAAAGAAGAACAGGGGCTATGCAGAGTAAAGGAGTGCTGGGTTGGAATGAGATATCCTCTGTTGTCACCACCACTTACCACACACACACACATGCCCTAGGTGCCACCTTGAGTGGTTCATGCCTTTGAGATCTTGTTCTGACCAGACAGGCACGTCCATTTAATGATGGCCATGGTTTCCATGGACTTAGCACTTGACCATGTTTCAGGTGCTTTTATGTATGTGAGCTTTCTGTCTTGATTCATTAAGGTGGTATTATTGCTCCCATTTTTATGATTAAAAATCTGAAGCTCAGGGCGCCTGGGTGGCTCAGTGGGTTAAGCCGCTGCCTTCGGCTCAGGTCATGATCTCAGGGTCCTGGGATCAAATCCAGCATCAGGCTCTCTGCTCAGCGGGGAGCCTGCTTCCTCCTCCCTCTCTCTCTCTGCCTGCCTCTCCATCTACTTGTGATTTCTCTCTGTCAAATAAATAAATAAAATCTTTAAAAAAAAAATCTGAAGCTCAAAGAGGTTAAATAATTCCTGCAATGTAATAGCAGGTGGCAGAGCTGGATTTTTAGGCTGTTATCTGTAAGAGTCCAAAGTTTTCCTGCAAAGATCATGGCTTTGTAAGGTTTGAGACTAGGCTGATCACTTACCTATGCTTTTCTCATTTGTGAAAACGAAGACATTAATTCCTACCTTGCCGTATAAAATGAAATGATCCGTGTGAAAGTGTCAATTCAAGGTAGGGGCTTAATAGCTTAATAAATAGAATCCCTGCCTTCAAGGTACAATATAACTTTTCTCATATTTTACTTTATACTAGCTCTGTGAATAGGCAAAGCATTACTGTCATTTTACACATGAAGTAATTGAGGGACAAGAAGGGTTAAGTGAGTTACCTGAGGTCCCACAGCAGGGGATGGCAAATACGGAACATCAACCTTCTAACTCTTAGTCCAGACTTTCCTTATCAGTAAGTTGTCTTTAAGTTTTTTTTTTTTTTTTTTTTTTCAGCAGAAAAAAATCAAAAGAAAGAAACAGTACAGGGAAGGAATTCTATGTGTGCTGGAGCCAAATAAGCCTGCTCTTGACTTGTAGCTTTACTGCTTACCATGTGACTAAGCCCCTTGATTTCTCTGAGTTTCAGTTTCTCATCTATTAAATAAACAGAATGAAGATTTCTTTGGGGAGTTCTTGTGAGAATTGGATGTAAAGAGTTTCATTGTACTGGATACCCAGTTGGGACTTAATAAAGAAGAACTACTACTTTTAGTGACAAATACTACTATTTAATTATAATGTACAATTATGTGTTTATAGCTATTTATCCTTTGCTCAATGAATATAGTATAATGTCCATGGTATCAGGTATTGCCTGGGCTGTGGGGCCACAAAGATGGCTAAGACACATACTTGGCCTTAGAGTCCCACAGTCGATCATTCTCTGTGATAGCATATGAGATAATGTATTAAATGTACATTACTAGCTTTCACTGATTTTTTAGATTTTTTTACACCATTTGCCCAAATTTCTCCCTGGAGATAAGAAAGCCAGAAGTGCCTAGTTCAAATGGATCCAGTATGGGTAGGATGAACCTCTACTTTTAGCTTTCCGGGGCTGCCCTAGTGACCTCCACCATGCAGACAAAAAGAAAGGGTGGGAGTGCCTGGGTGGCTCAGTCAGTGAAGCATCTGACTTCAGCTCAGATCGTGATCTCAGGGTCCTTGGGCTCCTCAATCAGCAGGGAGTCTGCTTGTCCCTCTGCCCTCCCCTACCCATTCTCTCTCTCTCTCTCTCTAATAAATAAATAAAACTTGAAAAAAAAAGAAAAAGAAGGTGGGCCTGGGGATGTTTGTGCTGTGCTTACCATTGCCCTTTTCTGTCTTCCCAAATTATCACCATTATTAGCAGCATGTTACTTACATAAAATTATTTTAGTTTTAAAGGCCCCTTTCATATATTTATCATAGCCACATCACATATGCATTTCATGATATTTTATTTCAGAGTCAGAATATCACTCTCAGGCATAATTCACCTTTTTAATATGAGAATGAAAAGTGAAGGAAAAGAAATTCATGCTCCCTCTCCTTCCTAGGAAGTTGTAAAGCAACTGGTTGAATTCACTCAAAAAACCCATATGCATGTCCAGTGTAAGATCCTTCTGCATCTTGGTTCCTAGCTATTAAATACAACTGTGCTGATAAATGGTTGGGTTAGAAATACAGCCTTATTTCAGCCTACCTTAAACCCAACTGGAACTGAAGCCTACATCTCATTCATAGAAAGGGATTTTTAGCCAGGGCACAAAATGGATTAAGTTCAAGAACTTATTCTTTCTCTGAACATTTGGAATATTTACGTTAAGGAGGATAAAATGTTGGGTGGAAACAGGTACTATGAACCTCATGAGTCCAGTGAGAGACAAACCGTAGAAATAATCAGACAAACATGAAGTGAAAACTTGGACAAGGGCTGTGAGAGCTCCACGGGTCAGTGAAGGCCTATGATAAACAGATTTGCTCTCGTCAAGGAGTCGGGAAAAAGTTACAGGGGTAGTGATGGTTGGACTGAAATCTGATGAAAACAGTGGGAGTTAATTAGCCCAAGTTAGCGAGGTTGCGGCATGGGTGAGGAGAGCTGGGAGAGAGCATGGAGACGTGGCACAAGGTAAGTCTGAGGGAGGAGTCAAGCCACTATGGCTTAATTGCTTACCCCAAGTTTTGTCTTCTGTGCCCCCAAAAGCAGCAGGAAACACTACAAGAAGTGTTTTAAGCCAAAGGCTTGTTTTTGTTGTTTGTTGGTCCTTCTTTGTTGAAGGTGGGAGATGTGTGCTGAAGCTTGTATTTTGAAAAGATCCTTCTCCATAGTGATGGGACTAGACTGGGGCGGAAATAGGGGCAAGATGATGGTGACGTGAACTGTGACGGTGGAAAGAAGACCTCAATGAAAAGCTCTTGGGCTCATAGACGTATGTACCTAATGTACACCGTTCTCCAAACGAAAGAAATGACCCTTTTGAAAGTCACCTTTTGTGATGCAAACTGAAAAGTTTGCCACAGATGACAGCAGAGATGCGACAGAGTGACATGATGACTGTACATTCCAAATCTGTCCTTTAATTTTTAAAACTCAGAAGCTCAGAGCCACCACGGTGACTTAATGGAATCATTACCAATGGATAAGGACATGTCATCCATCTGCTTCCCCTCATTCCACTTGGACATAGGCCATTGTTTCTACAAAGAGTGGCTTGGAGCCATGCAAGGTTTCAAGGGAAATTGGCCTTTCGGGGGGGCATACGAATAGATAATGCATATTGCCACCATAAAATCTCTAATGAATATTAAGGGTGGCTTTCATTTGTGGTGATTGAAAGGAACTCATAAATTCTCTCTCTAGGATGCGGGAATTTTTTCCTCCCTGTGGAGAGATTTAATGGATTTGCGGCATTCTGAATGATTTGGCAAGAAATCAGAGGTACCTGCGCAGTCACCCACAAAGGGCACTTAGCTTCTTGCATGTGATAGTTACCCCCACAAAATATTTTCTGCAAGAACCCAGAGTGATTGATGCAACCCGCCGTAAGTCATGACAAGGTGTCAACTGAAAAACTGGAAAAAGAAGTGGTTAAAGACACCGCAGCTTTAAAAACAAATTTGACTTTTAGAGAAGGGTTATTTCCTTTTAGAAAAAAAAAAAAAAAAAAAAAGTTAGACCTGCCACCTGCAAGAAATTTAGATTAGTTGTTTGTGGCAAGGGCCATCATACTTTGAGGCCACTGAGAGCTCCTACTGCTCTCTGTGTGGAGTAGATTAAACTGTTCCCACACAATGATAAATATATTGCAAAGGGCTGTAACAGGAATACAGTAAGTTGTAGCACTTAATGGTACAACTTCCAGTTAAAACAATATTCTTAGGGTTTCTTTGGCCAGTTCCCATTTTATGTGTGCTATTTTTGATAAGTTAATTTTTTACATTTGCAGAATCAATATCTTTCAAAGCTTTATAGGATTGAGGAAGGGAATTAGAGGCATGAGTTCCAGAGAGATTTGCTAGCTGTGTGGCCCTGGGGTAACAGACCCCGTTCTGGAAAAGGTAAAGATAATCTATTAAAAAAAAAAAAAGCGGATGAGGATTATGATTATTATGATTAAAAATACCACCAGCTCTAAACATTCCGTGTGTGTGGAAGGAAAATGGGGGAAATGCCCAAAACATCAAGGACTCCAAAGGCATTCAGATTGTGCTATGGAATGTGACAGAAGATCTATTTTTAGAGAAAGTGATTTTTAATCTTTTTAATGCTGGAATTTCAATACTTGAAGTAAAAAGAGTTCTAGGTAATTTTGTTTTGATGGAATAGTGTATTTCTTTGCGAAATGAATCAAGGATCTTGCTTTCTCATCCCATGAATTAGATGCTCTGAAGGAAGTTAACCCAAATGCCCTGTGTCCTACTTACATGAAGAAATTGTTACTATGATTTAAGACACTGATTCCTTTTTGATGCTGGCTCACAAAGCTTGGCTCAGTGGGAAAATTTTTCTAAGTGTGGAATTAGTTCTCAATTAGGCTTCCCTTGGGTGGGAAATGTCTTCATTTTTGAAGATTCCGGTTTAGAAGACAAGCCAGATGGTGTAGGCTATAATTTCCTTAGCTGTAAAAAGTAAATGGATAAGACTAGGTAACCACTAAGATCTCTTTCAGGGACAAATATTTATGAATCAACTTTGTGAAGGAATAAATAACTGTTGAAGATTATATTAAGTCATCGTCTTGGGGATGGGACTTAATTCCCATGAACATATTCCTGAACTTAGAACCTTATATTTTAAAAGATAAGACGGTAAAAACCTATTACCCAGTTTTATATAACTGGGTAATGTATAGCTTGGGTGTCTTGTTATTGCTCACTTACTAGAATTCAATGTTATTTGGGTCTGAAAGGCTGATACAGTTTCATTTATGAGAGGGACTTAGGGAGCTCATTCTAGATGAGAATCAGAGGCCTTGGAAAACTGAAGGTTTAAAGGAGAAAAATGATACTGGAAGAAGGAAGCACAGCACATGTGATGATTTCAAGTAAAATGTGTTTCACAATTTTGCTAGAATATTATGTCCTAAAACTGTATTTCTTGATGTGTGGTTCCATGAACCAAGGGCATCAGAATCACCTAAGGCATTTGTTACTAAGGTCTCCCTATGCCAGAATTACTGAATTGGATTTTCTAGGATGGGCATTCTTTGATAAGCTTCACAGGTGATAGTTTTATGCTCACCAAACTTTGAGAATCACCTCTGAGTAGAAGAAAACAATTCATGGTGCCCTGATTTTCCAATTTAATCTTCACCTAACCAAGAGTATTTTTGAGCGATGACAGTTAGATAAAAATAGATATTTAACTTAATTTAATTTAGTAAGAAGACTACCCTGTAAAGTAGATAATTCAGTTTTCCAAAAGAGACAGTAGGGCTCTGAGGATTGAGGAATTTGCCCAAGCTCTGTTCCAGGGCTAGGAGTTCGAAGCCTTTGGAATCCCCTTCCTATAAGATAGTTACATCACTTTAGGGACCTCATGCTCGGAACCCAGCAAAGGAATGCACTGGGCAGCCCTTGGGAACTCTCAGTACTCAAAGCCCATGTAATCATCCTGCTTAAAAATGTACAGAGCCTCTAATGGGTGCACCTGATAAATCCCCAGTAGTGGTTCAGTGCTTTCCAAAGTAACTTGGTGAAAACTCCCATCAGAGAGTGTTGGGGCTTTTGATAAATCATAGAACAGAAAAATCCCCAGATAAAGGATAACAAACCACAAGGCCACTTACCCTGTATCTTCCAGATTTTGTAAAATGCTTTTGAATATAAATAACGTTTTGATTATGATACATTTTTCCTTAGTAACTGTGTAAATGGAATCTGATTTTCTTAATTAGATCATAGTTCTGTTCTTTCAAGCTTAACATCCAAGATGAATTAAAAACCATTTGCCCAATTCATTTTTGCAACTTTCTTAAAATTATGGGTAACTCTTTCTTTCCTATGCTGCCATTTTCCAACTGTCTTTTCTGCCAACTCCTCCTTAGTATGGATGTTATAGTGGGTTACTTCCCTATGGTTCTAGTACTCATGGAACGCTCTCCCAACACTTCTGTATGACCTAACGCCCCAAACACAACACTCTATCCAGTCACTGAGGAGAAAAAGTCATCCCCTGTCAGAGGGTTAAAGAAAATGTCCCAGGACTATGAAACATGCAACCCACTTACTTTAGTATTTCCAGTATAATTTGGTGATGATCTCGAAATCCTATGATGTTTGGGCCAAGGTGATGGGATTGGAAGGGATCTCAAGGTAGTGTGTGCATGTATATCAGAGTGTGTGTTGCTTTGCATCAAATGACATTAGCAAAACTCAAAAAGAAATGTGTGAAAAAGGTTTCATTTGGTTTACCATAGCGAACCCCCATCTGTCTTTATCTTTATTTTAAACCAGTAAATTGTAAGTGGCGTTATACGGTGGTAGTCATATATGATGCAATGGGCTTTTTTTTTTTTTTTTTAAGTGTTCCTTTAAATGTCAGAATAGGTTGTGGGAAATGAAACTCACTGGTGTTAAATGGTAACAAAACTGATGATTTTGAAATATTTATGTTAAAAGGCTTTTTGAAATTGAGTACTTAGCTTCTGTAATGTGCTTTTCCTGACAGTCTGCAACCCTTGGATATCTTTATTCACCACAATTAGTAAATTTGATGGCTGTATTTATTGTGCATTAATTCAGTTCTGATGAAAGTGGAGAAAAGTCTCCCTTGACTAAAATACAATTGAATTCAAATTCAACCAAAGGAACCGCAGTACAAATGTGGTTACTGCCAATGAGTTGTCAACCAAAGCAACAGTGTGGCCTTTGTATCTGAGAAAATTGTTAGAAAGGTGAGGTTACAGCTTTATCAGTAACAAAAACAGGACTAATTAAAAAGTCAGTACGCATATATGAAACTGGAAGTAAGTAAATTATGGTATGTCGCTATTCTTTCCATTGTCTAGACACATGCCCCATGCCCCACCTCACTGATAACGAGACATAGTACAATGGCTTGCCTTTGGAAATTAAACTTATCAGCCCTTCACCAATATTTATTAAGCCCCTACTATCCATAGAATGCTTTTGCATTTTTAGTGTGGCTAGCTTGTACTTAGAAGTTTTGCAGCATTATAAGGGGAACACATTAGACTATAACAGAAGGGACCCTGGGCTTAAATTTGGGATCCACGGCATCCACATTCACATTACTGCCTGATACCCAGTTGCTGCTTCTGCATGATGGGGAGAATAGAGCCCTTATCCCAGACTTATTGCTAAGATGATAAGAGAGATTTTGTATGAAGGTGCTCAGCTCTCTGGCTGGCATAGAGGTCGTGACCCAAAACCCCAAGAACGAATGTTAAGAGGAAACATGTATTTTGGAAAGCTGCATCTCAGCACCAGTGTGGCAATTACAGATTCAGGTGTAAATGAAGCATTTTGTTGAGCTCTTTGACAGCCTTTTGAACTTTAATACTGTCTCTAAACTTCTCAGTATGGCTGCTGGTGTACATGTTAACATTATCAATAGAGGATCAAACTATTGATCAAACTATTGATCCTCTATTGGATGTGTGAATATTTTCCATACATCTTGAAGACTTCTGTATGATACACACAAAGCAAAATGTGTTTCTCTTCTTAGCTTTACATGGTTCATTGTGCATCCCTTCTGTTTTTCTCCCCTTTACTTCTGCTCAGTTTCAGGGACTTCTCCAGTTGCATTTCCATCCCTTCCAAGCTTGCATACTATCTGGTAAGTTTGTGCTTGCTACAACTTCCTCTCTTGGCTTGGTTTCAAGTTCACCCTCCTCTGCCTTCAATTTCCTTCCCTAACTGCTCCTGAAAAATACTCCATTATGGTCTTAGGAGGAAGTAATATTGTACCAAGGCTTTGGAAAAGAATTACAACATAGGAAGTGGGGAAAGGAAAGAGACCAGAAGAAGGGGCAGAGGACAAAGGTGATGAGGAGTCCCATTCTCTAGTTATAAAACCAAAGTTTATGTGCATAGCTGATTGCTGAAGAAGTGAGTGGTGCTGCTTTGGGCTTGCAATTTTCTCCCTTAATTTGCTTTGAACCTTATTCTGTATAAAGAATTTGGCTCTGAGGTACAGTGGAGTCAGACTGGTCTGGGTTCAGTCCTCATTAGCTTTTTGACTTTAAGTGAGTTCACTCCTTTGTTCTCCAATTTCTTCCTTATAAATGAGGAGATGATAATACTTTATACAGTTGTTCAAAAGATTAAATGAGATACCCATTAAATGAGATACTGAGACACATCCATATGTTTGCTCATTTTCCTCTTTCAAGCAATTGCTCTTCTTGCCTATTCTGTACTTAAATAAGAAACTACACTGAATATGTAAGTATGGGGCATGGTGGCTTTTTAACTATAAACACTATTTCTCTGTCCATATATCCATCTAACTCTTCTTTCAAGTCAGTATTTTAGAGGCATCTAAGTTCCTCTCTTAGATGATCTGATCTGAAATCAATTTCATAGGTTCAGAACTAACCATCTCTTTCTTTCTGAAGTCCAGATAGTATATGCAAATTAAACATTGTTTTAAATGGAGATATTCTCCCATGCTAGGTACATAATAAGTACTAAAAAATTGTGTTTGGAGAAAGGAGTGGAAAAAATGAATGGATACCAGTGGGTAAGCATAACTAACTCAATCACCCAATGGAGATACAAGGTATTTTTGGTTTACTTCCATTACTATTCTTAATTGCGCCTATACCACTTGTCAATTCTTTCCCTATGTAAGTATTCTGACCACTACTGGTACTGACACAAATATCAATCACAGAGAGACTGGACACCCCTTTATCCATATCCATGTCCATGGCCCCTCCCAAATATCCTAGATCTATTCTTTCCTTGGATAAAATGTGTTTTGTGGGATGAGAAATTATCACACAATACTGATGAAGGCTTCCAACCTTTTTAAAAAGCCATTTTGTAGGAATCACTAAGTATAGATCTTTACGCAAACCTGATTTTACACAAACCCTGTTGTTTGTGTACCCAGAGCTTATCACTGTGGGAGATGGTCACAGGACAACAGCATGGCGCCGCCTCTGTACCACAATGAAGGGACTCAGTGTAGGGCAGGCTGTAGGTCAGTGTTGCCCTTAGTTATCTCTGCTTCCCTCAGTCAAGCCTCACCATCTCTCTGAGCTTTAACTTTCCCAAAGGGGTATTAGAATTCTACATATCAATGTTCAAAACATATGACCGTGTACACAAGTTTTTCCATGTTTGTTTAGGAAGAGTCTTAACAATCTCATGACTTTTAAACTTATTATTATACTGTATACCTCCTGTTTAAAACCAAGGGAAATCATGTTAATGACTCCTTCAATATCATACAATCTAAGACATATAATTTACATGTCAGGTTATGTTATAAAATTAATGTATATTCTTTAAGTAATTTCCATGTCCAGTGTGGGGCTAAAACCCAAAAACCCCAAGATCAAGAGTCACATGCTCTACCAAATAACCAGCTCAGTTGTCCACAAATTAATATTTCTATAACATCAGTTGTGATATTCAGTAAGTGGAAGTTATTGAGACATGTTTTATATTCACTAAATTATTTACTCATATATGCAAGTACAACACGCTGTGTCTCAGGAGGTTATGATGAAATGGCAGAATGTGAATCAGAATGCCTTAACAGAGCCTTCTTGCTCTCTAGTGAATTCTATCACTTTAGTAAAGATATATCACTTGTAAAGTGTGTATGTGTGTGCATTTATGTTGCTTGAAATACTGAAAACATACTCAAGTCTTCTGTATTTGTAACAGGATCTATTTAAACCATTTAAGATTAGAAACAGCTAGAGGATATATAGCCTTGCAAGTGTCAGAGGCTTGGATGCCACCTACTCCAATTAAAAAGTCATTTGCTTGCATCAGAGCTGCCAATTATCATCACAATTCATGATATTTCTAGGAAATACACCTAACAGAAATAACAGCTGTACTCCAGCTTCCCTAGTATTGATCTTAGTGACAGTATGTTTCTTAACAAGTTTTTTTACTTGCCTCAGAATAGACATTTCAAAATGTGGATATAAATTAGTTTCTCCAATTAAGATAAAGATCAAGGAAAAGCATTCTGGGAAGTCAGATGGCTTGCTACTGGAAAATTAATTTTATTCATTTCATGGTCATGAGATCTTCAACTGAATTATATATTTTTATCAATATCAAAATATCAATATCGAAATCACTTGAAGTGTCTGTATCATAGTATTAGTACTGTCATTTTTCATCATGACCTTCCCATCACTAAACAAGGGAGTCTGGAAGGATTGAATGCCAAAGTATGCCCCTTTATCCAAGTAACATTATACAGACAGGAGAGCTCTACTGTAATCTTTTGAGCCAAACAAAGAGAAGGAGAAGAGTGATTCTTTCTCCATCCTTTTTGTATATTTCAGAGACGAGGGGATCCTAACTAAGTATAGTGATCAAGGAGCTTTGGGAATTTTAGAAATTCTCTCCATTCCACATCTCCATCTAAGGTCCACATTTCAGCCAGAACCTTTTGTCTAACAACACACCTCTGGTTGTGTCGCTCTCTTGTTTCAGCAATGGTTCTTCAGTAACTTCCATCCCATAGAGATGTATACCCCCATTATATTCAAATCCATAGTCTTTAGTATAATGCGTTCGTTCCCTCGGGTGGCCATCATAAAGTAGCACAAACTTGGGTGGCTGTCTCACTGTCCTGGAGGTTAGTAGCCCCAAGTCAAAGTCTTGTCCCCCAAAGCATTTAGAAAAGGATTCTTCCTTGACTCTTCCAGCTTTTTGTAGCTCCAAGCAAGTTCCTGGCCTGTGGTAGAATAGCTCCAAATTCTGCTTCCATCTTCATGTGACCAGCCTCTGTGTGTTTCTCCTTAAACTTCCCTCTATGCATGGATGTGTCCAAGTTCACTCTTCTTTTAGGGACACTGGTCATATAGGATTAAGAGCTCATCCTACTCCAGTTTTCAACTGCAGCAACCCCATTTCCAAATAAGGTCACATTTCAAAGTACTGGAGGTTAGGATTACAACATAGAATTTTCGGGGGAAGACACAATTCAACTCATAACACATGCCCTCCAAACCATTCATAGTCTGGCTTTAAATCATCTGGCAGCCCCATCACCTACTTTTCTCTTTGTTTACCATACACACTTGCTGTAAGAAATTACTCCCACTTCCCAATCACAACACATTCTCTCATACCTCTGATACTATCATACACTCTTCTCACTGATAGAATGTTCTTTTCCCTTGTCTGCCCAGCAAATTCCCATTGGCTCACTCTTAACCTCAAGCATTGCTTTCTTAGTGAATTATTTCCCTACTTCTCCAAACAAATAAGCAACTTCTATTTTTTTTTCCACACATTGCAACCTGGATTGATACAGACTATGTTACATTGGGTTCTCCTTGTGTCTGGATCTGCCTGTCTTCTCACTAAACTGTAAAGTCTTGGAAGGGAGTGCCCATGCTTTTCCATCTTTGGACACCTGGCAGAATGCCAGGCCCACAGGAGATATTCAATAAATTCTTATTAAACAAATAAGATAGGAGGGGCTGTCTGCTATATCTTAGAGCACAAGAATGATGAGAGAAGCCCAAAAGCAACATTTTTTGCCTGAGGGAGATTCAAATCCCACTCAGTTTTCTCTCTGTCTACCTAGTAGGGGGTTTCTGCCAAGTCCTCCTCACCAGTACAAGAGTCAGTCATAGGAAACACACGCCTTGAGTGTATTAAGGGTTTCCAAGCTGGTAACCAGAGCTGCAGTGACTTAAAGACCAGCAGCAGATGTCTACAGTTTCTAGAATGGTGCCTTCTCAAAGTAGTGCTGTGTAGTTTCTGTTCACCTACTGACTGCCAGGAGAGCTGACCTTTCCTGGCTGTTACAAAGAAGGTGGCTTTGCATGAACCATATGACATGCTTATCAACTGCACTAAGAACTAGAAACAAAATCCACGTTTTTCCCCTAAATGTTTATCTTGTAAATAAGTTTCTTTTCTCTTTTAAAAGAGAAGTGTTCGTTTTCAAAAGAACCATCTTCACAGGATGAGTTGATAAGTTTAAGTCAGGTTCTAACGTTCAGAGAATTATAGGACCAGGATTTTAGTAGAGATGGGACCAATACAATTTCTCTCAATAGCTTGTAAGGAGGTATTTCATTTCAATGAATGTTTTGCAGGAAAGCTCACGGGCTCAGTAAGAAGTCCTAGAATCAGGGGCTGACTTGGTAGAAGAGGAAATTCAAATAATCAGTTTCCCATATGCATAAAATCAGGATAAGTTCTTCATAGGAAAGCTGTTAAGATAAAATAATTTATGTTAAAAGGTGCTCAAGCCTTGGAAAGAACGTTATAAAATCAATAATAGATCATTATCAGCATTAGGAAGTATGTTGACATATCTTATGCATTTCTCCATGAAAGAGAAAGCATTTTATGAAGTGGTCTATAGTCTGTATGTTTCAAAATTTTTGCAAGATCTTTTTATGATAATGTTTAATTAAGCATTTATTCTGCCTGCTATAACCCCTTTGGTTTTGAGGGTTATGAATTGACATTTTGATCCTGATACTTGTCAGTCCAAGGAGATGGCAAAAGTGTGCAAAGCTATAGAGTTTAGTGTGTTCATCTATTCAACAAATGCTTCCTAAGCCTCTCTGTGTGCCAGGCTCTATGCTAGTGCCAGCAGTAGGCCTGGCCTCTGCCTTCTGGTAACTAAAGCAAACAAATTGAATCATGTCCAAACACAATGAGAAGACCAACATGACCAGGTCAGAGAAAAGAGGAGAGTGACATAGATAGGCAAAGGCCAGAGATGTTCAGGGGAACACCCCCATGTTTGGTCATGGGAAAGAGCATGGAATTTGTTTGAAGTGCATTTGCAAATCCACAGTTAAATGCTTATCCCCAAATGTAAGTGAAAGTAGAACTGAATTCCCCTGTCGAAATTTCCCCTGGTCAGTGGCAGAGGAGAAATAGCATATTCAAATATCATTAGAGCATGTGACAGTGAGAGTTCAACTAGCAACGACATCATGCGCGGACTTTGGAAATCAGAGGCTGAACAGGTTACTAAGAAGTTGGGTCACACTGTGACCGCATCCCAGAATGAGGTTGGGGTTGAATCCCTAGGGAGTTTATGTTTTTCTACTTTTCCATTTGAAGGAGAAGGAGTGAAACTAGCATTTGTTAAGAACTTCTTTGTGTGAGGCATTTTATAGATGTTTTCTGACTTAAACTCAACTCTCAAGAAGAAATATTTTCCCCTTTTACCAAGGTGGAAACTGAAACTTGGAAAGGTCAAATGTTCGGCCCCAGTTACATAGCTTGTCTGAATTCTGACCTATATCAGTCCTCCAAAGCACACTTGTTCTCATCACACCCCAGGGCCTCCAAGGATGAGTGGCATGCAGAAAAGCAGACCCCAAGGCAGGCTTACTCAACAGAGGACTAGTCACCAAAATTCATAACTGCTGTAGGGGCCACTTTGGGTGGCCTGGAAATCCTGTGCCCTGGAAAAGGAACAGGGAATCCAACAGGAAATTCCAACTAGCTATTAGTTTTTCAGTTAGTTAGTTTTTTTGGGCTTCTGGGCGCAGATATTAACTTGGTTATTTGGTTCACTGTACTACAGATCAACAAAGAAAACCAGACTTTCATTTCTCAAAAGTATAGCTGAAAAAGTTATGGAAAATTTTCTTGTTAGAAAGGAAAATAGAATTGAGTTGTGAGTAACATACTTGTAAAGACCTGTAAACGATCAAGTAATTTTTCTCTTCCCAGAAATGACAAATACGGATGCTTTAAAATTAGAATGCAGGGGGCTTTCTGAAGAGCTGTGCTGCACTGTGGCTTCACACTCTATGTGGAAACCTTATTTGGTATGTTTTGGGTCAGGGAGAATAATGTATATATTTTTTTACAATGTACCTGACCTGCGAAGAGGCTCTTCCATTACTCTTTTTATTAAAAGGAAAAGAAGGAATTCCATCCGAACAAACATAAACATGTATATACACATTCATACCACATATAGACATAAACAAATTAATTACATACATATATACATATATATACACATATGCATATGATGTGTGTGTATCTATATATATGACCCTATAAAATTTGGTTTTGCTATGATAAACATTTTTACTTTAAAAACACCCACCACTGGGACACCTAGGTGGTTCAGTCAGCTGGGTGGGTACCTGCTTTCAGCTTGGGTTATGATCCCAGAGCCCTGGGATCAAGTCCCAAACTGAGTTCCCTGCTCAGCAGGGAGTCTGCTTCTCCCTCTGCCTGCTGCTCTTTCACTCTCTCCCTCTCTCTCTGATGAAGAAGTAAATAAAATCTTAAAAGAATAAAATAAAATAATAAAATAAAATAAAAACATCCACCACCATCATAGTCTATTTATTTCTTTTGTAATTAAACTAACATGTAATTAAAGTATGTCTAATTGCATATTAGTTTAATCATAATTAAACTAATTATGCTGTAGCCAAGGTTGAGGGAATGAAGATCCCATAAAGGATTCTGATTATTTAAATAGATTAGGGTATACAATTACTGTCTCCTATAGCTTTATAGTTTTAGTACAGTTTCAAATGGTCAGGTCTGAAAAACAGTCTGATCACTCTTCAGTCTGCTGTAAATTTTTCCGACGAATGAAGGTAGAAAGGAAATAGAAATGATTTTGTTCTTCCAGTTTAAGAATAGCTTTTCTGAGGAAAGGAACTCATATGTATCTCTTCAACAATACTTTATTAATTGCATTTTTCCTCAATAGGTAAAGACAGGAAATCATGGTCTATTGATCAGAGCAGCCTCCCTTCCTCTTGTGCTTCTGGGGAAAGAAGTATGAATTAAGCAGGGGATTTTAATAGTACATGTAAAGTACTTTTTACATGTGCTCAGATCAAAGTTAATTAGAAAGCACTTCTGTGCAAAGTTAGTTCAATTTGTTTAGTCAGTATTGTACTATGGACAGACCTTTCAGCCTAATGAAATATGATTCAGGTAACACTGAATTATTTTCTTAGTTGAAAAAGTACTTTGAAGACTTTCAATGAAATGTGATTTTTTATTGTTTTCTTATATTCTCTATGAAGAATTAAAAGGCAAACTATTTCACAAAATTGTGCTCATGAAAAGCCTCTGAAAATGTCTGGAGAACACAAATACTTAAACGTGAGAATGGACTTGCCCTGGAAAAGCTTTGTGTTCATGGCTTGGCTTTTCCCTACCATACCATGCCAATAGCCATGTCCGATGTCAAGTTTAAAAATTATAAGGTTGGAGTAGACGTGACAAGGATCAGTTTTGTTTTGTTTGGGGCTTCTTTGTTGTTGTTATTAGATGTATATTCCCTATGATGAGTTGCTTACCAAAACAAGATAAAGAGACACAAATATTTTAAAGGACAGAATGAGAATCAGAGGTGATACAAATGTGAAGAAACAGAGTTGGCAAAACTAGTGTTTAAATATAGTATATTATCTGCATACATTTTCCAAAAAGATGAAGACCCGCATCAACAAAAACACTTGGTTAAAGGAGGTAAGGAGAGATGCTGGCTCATGTTAGGGTTGATGGAAGGTGCAGGAAGGATTGGAGCCAGTGGCAGTCACAGAACCTGCAGGAAAGCATACATCAGTGCAATGAATCATCAGTGTGCATAGAAGACCTCTTGAGATCTCCAGCATTCGTAACCTGCAGGGAAGCTACTTCCTCTCCCCCACAGCCCTCCCAGGACACGGGACGATTATTATCCACCAAACCTGAATGGCCTCTGAGAATAGAACTCCAGAAACTGCCATTTGGGGGTTTTCTGCTGGGAAGGCTTCTTTGCTGTCTGATGACCTAATAAGCCCACCCATTTACAGAGCTACTAGTGAGGATTTTCATAACATACTCTTAGTGATGTACCAACAGCCAAAGACAGCTAGACATTTGAAGAAAGCCTCAAAGGTAAAGACAGAGATCAAAGCAAACAGAAGAAAGAAAGCAGAGAAAAACAAAGACAATGAAAGGGACAAAAGGAAAAGAAAATTAATGATAATTAATAACCACAGAAAGAGAACATATTCCATTATGTATTTAGCTCTTAGTGTCTAGTGCATACCAGACACTTTTGTACTGATTTTTAATAATATCTCACTTAATCATCATAGTATTCCCTTTGAGGTATGCACTACCACCAAGTTCATTTTATAGTTCAAGTAACTTGTCAAGAGCATCCTATTAAATGGCAGAGCCAGGATTTGAACTCAGGTAGTCTACTGGGTTCACAAGTGCACCCTCTTACCCAGTACATTTTACTGCCTTGCCAAGAATTAAGAACAGAATATTTTTCAAGACCCACTTCCTTTAGTTTTAATAATATACTCTTATTCAAATAAACCCCTGAAAGAAAATCTCAAAATAGGACCTCAGAAATAACTATCTATCTATGCTGCATCCCCTCCCCCGAGTGAATTATTATACCAAATGCTATGTTCCTTACTCTTCCCTTTTTAAAACTGTGTATATGTGCTTTTTGTTTTTGTTTTTTAAAGAGTATCATGCTACATGTAATTCTTTTGGGAATGGTTCCTTTCACTTAAGATTATCCATATCATTGAATGACAGTTGACATCAATAATTTTTAATGCTTTGTTAAAAAATAAAAAGAACAGAAAGTTATGAAAAGAGAATGATCAGAACATTTACAAAATAAAATATTATAGTTAAAAATCTTTATTACATAATGAGTAGAAAAAGTAATGGAATTTCCTAGACGGCTAAAAAAAAGAACAAAAAAGAAAAAAATGGAAAACAGAGAAATATAAAAGAATCATAGTATCAATCCAGGATGTCTAAAACTGGATTAACTATAGATTTCCACAAAGAGAGAACAGAGAAAAAGAGGTGAAGAATTTATTAATAAAACACAGACCAGAAAGTTGTGTTTCCATTTTGAAAGGGCCACTGAATGAACATTAGGAGATGTAAAAATAACCCCTATAAAGACACATCATATGAGAGTTTAGGACATACCAAGGATAAAGGGGAAACGCAGAGAGAGACAGAGAGTCCATATACAGTAAACCAGGAATCACAATGGCATTAGACATCTCAATAACAACTCTAGAAGTCAGAGGACAGTGGAGAGCCCATCTAAATCCTAAGGAAAAATGAGGCTAGAATTCTATTTCCAGTCAAAATAGCATTCACATGTGAAGGATCTACAAGGACCTAGAACACTTCCATTTGGGAAAGTGTGCTTCTGCAAATGAGAAAATAGACAACATTGATGATGTGGGATTTAGGCCATCGAGTATCCAACTCAAGAGAAGACCGAGAAGTTCCATTTCAGCCTCAGCCCTCTATACTTAGAAAATAACCAGACCACGTTGGAACAGAGGGAAAAATAAGCCTACACTTGAGTATTTGACATTACAAGTATGATGGCTGTATTTAAATATTCAAAACTAATCAGGTGAGGGGTACCTCAGTCATTTAAGCATCCAAGCTGTGATTTCAGGTCAGGTCATGATCTCATGGGTGTGAGATAGAACCCCATGTCAGGCTCTGTGCTGGACATGGAGCATACTTAAGATTTCCTCTCCCTCTCATTCTTCCCTGCTCCCCACTGCCCCTGCACAGGTGCTCACTCTCTCTTTCTTTCTCCAAAAGACAAACAATAATACATAGAGAACCAACCATAAAAAAGGAAAGTAATCAAAAGCTCTAAAAATGAACGGAAAGAGGAAGCATAAAGCACTAAACACAATTTGACTTAGCCACAGGCAATATTTACAAAATAATGATGACTAATGATTTAACTAAATAATTATAAGGGAGCTGAGGAGTGAAAAGAGTACAAAATCCTCAAGAATAAAAACAGGAATCAATAGGTAACATCTCATACATAAATCAAGAAAGTATAGGCCTATCATTGAAAAACCTGAATCTAAACAATGAGAAAAATGGTTTTAATAGTGCAGGGAGTCAGGAAAATAATTACTAGGAAGTCTGGGAGTAGAAAGGAAAGCTTTTTTTTTTTTTTTTTTTTTAAATTTTTTAGGGTAAGCATTTTAATTTTTACAAAACTTAAGATGATGTTAAGATATGTTGATATGTTGAAAGGAAAAGTGTTGTAGAAATATGAAAATTATGACCATAATTGGGATGTGACTTTGGGGCAAGCAAAAACAGGTGAGATTAAGAGTAAAAAATTAAGAGAATAATAAAGTTTTGGAACATAAATTTGGGAGCTATAGCTCCAGATCAAAGAAGAAATAGAATGTGCCCATGATAGTAACTTCACAGGTAGTGTCAGTTTATAGATGAATAGTTTATCAAAAGCCATCCTCAGGGCACTTCGGAACCTAGGGAATTTCATAAAGTGTGGACAAGTCTAATTTGTGCTCCCAACCTGAATTTTATAAGCATGAAATTATTATTAAAGATAGCATTGAGGGGCTCTTAACCCTTCTTAGAGTCACAACAAGGTGGTTTGGGTTGGAGAAGGAAATTAGGTGGTATCAGGCGTTCCTGTGGTGCTGACTCTTAAAGAGGGTTCAAGATGGGTTGCACACTTCCTGGTTTCGAATTCTTTCATACATACAATCACTGAAACACTGTGTCCAACCAGTAGCTCAGCAATACCCTCCTCCCAGTCTCTACTCTTTGGAACCTAGCCCCCAAACAAATTATTTCCATTTTAGAGCAGGTCTTTAAATATGCCAAAGTGTAACTATGATAGAGAATGGTGGCTGCGAGCTAAGGCTTTGGATTGAATCCTGACTTTATCACTTCCTAGCTATGCAAACTGGACACAAAACCTAACTTCACCTGGAAGTTGAGGATGGTAGCATTAGACCAGCTCACAGAGATTTTGTGAGGATTACATGGGAAGTATGGGTAAAGTATTAAGCATAATGCTAAGCATATAATAAGCACTCAAAGTTGATTCTTGTTATTATCATTAACTTTAAGAATAATATTGCTTCATGAGTATTGTAACTTTGAATCGTAAATAGATGAAATTTTATTTTATTACTTATGGCAACCACTTAGAAATATATTTACAAAGTTTATATATATGTGTATATATATATATATATATATTTACAAATTATTGAATAATCTGAATAAATTGCACTTATTTTGAACTTAGGTCTCCTAATTATTTTTGTTACTTTGGAACTGGCATACCTCATTTTTTGTTTACTAAGTCTTCCCTTACATTGTTTTCCACATCTTGCCATGCTTTATAGACATGATCTTAGAAGTTCTTTGTCTCTTTCAAGACAGTTTCTTCCTGTATGATTCTTTAGGTTCCCCATTTATTTTAGACAGTTGGTCCTTTTTATTTATTTCAATTCTCTATCTTCTACAATTGAGATAATGAGATAAGGTTCTCCATTATTTGAGGGAAATTTAAAATATGCAATAGTATCACAAAGCACTAGACTCTCTCTCTCTAGAGGCTTCCCAAGATATCTACCACATCTCAGAAGGATAATATTTTGAGGATACCAAGAATGGATCCCTTTTTTGGGATATACTCCAATTAACCACCATGACAGTTCATTAATTTATAGTAAGAAATAAATTGCAGTATTTCAGGTACTTGATGTCCATTTGAACAATGCATTTGTCGCCTGTAGATGACCTACCCAAGGAACTAAATCATCATTAGAAGGTTACTTATTGAGCTTAAAATCAAAATAAAATAAGGAGAAGTAGTTAGACAAATATGCTGTTTACCGAAATCCAGCTAACATTGCTTGAAGCATCCATCTCCACAAGATGGATTATCTTGTCAGAGAATTAAGATACTTGAAGTTCTTTGAAGTTCTCTTTCTTGAACACAAATATTTGGGTTCTACCAAGTATTTGCCTCTGTTGCACTCTTTTCCCTATGTGAGGCCAAATGAATTAAGTTTTCCTCTTACCGGGGCGCCTAGGTAGCTCAGTGGGTTAAAGCCTCTGCCTTTGGCTTGGGTCATCATCCCAGAGTCCTGGGATTGAGACCCGCATCAGGCTCTCCACTCGGCCGGAAGCCTGCTTCCTCCTCCTCTCCCTCTCTGCCTGCCTCTCTGCCTACTTGTGATCTCTGTCTGTCAAATAAATAAATACAGCTTTTAAAAAATAAAAAGATTTCCTCCTACCTTCCTAAGTGGTTTGGTCATGATCCCATGTTAATGTGTGAGAACTCTGATAAAACTCAGGCAAGGCACCATATCACAAAGAGAAATTAATAGATAAAATATTAATTTCTCATATAGACCTGATACGGCTTCTTGGAAAAAAATAATCCTCATGATCCATATGCTTAATTGCAGGCCTTGTTGGGAAAAACAAACCTCTATAGCTCCCATCTTAATACTTCCTGTTAGTAGGATCAGAATTTTCTCTCAATTATCTCCTCAAAAACTTTTCTTCGTTCCGTAAAGCAAGTCATTGGGCAAAGAACAAAAGCTGCTGGAGGGGCACCTGGGTGGCTCAATGGGTTAAGCCGCTGCCTTCAGCTCAGGTCATGATCTCAGGGTCCTGGGATCGAGTCCCACATCGGGCTCTCTGCTCAGCAGGGAGCCTGCTTCCCTCTCTCTCTCTCTCTCTCTCTGCCTGCCTCTCTGCCTACTTGTGATCTGTCTCTGTCAAATAAATAAATAAAATCTTAAAAAAAAAAATAAGCTGCTGGAAAGCTTTTCAATCAGTAAAACATTAGAAGGAATCTCAAGAGCTTAGGAAAGGGAGGGGGTCCTTTATGGAAAAGGGTCAGTAAATAGGGACTCCAGAGACAGAATGGGTAAATGATATCAGAGAGCTAGGAAATGTAAGAGAGTCGCAGAGAATTCACCATTTCTTCCCCACTCCACCACTGTAAATCTGGTGGAATGTCCATACCACCATTTCTCTATAAACCCTCAAGTCTAAACAAGGAGGTGTTTTATCCATCATTTTGTAAGAGTAAGCTAGATATGTGGAGGGTACACCTCATATGTTGCATACGGCCAAATGACTTTGAAACTACCAACTGAATTATTGAGTAAAGAACTACAAGAACTCCAAATCAATATGTGTATCTGCTTCTAGAAATCTTGAGTAGAGTTAAGATTTGTATGATAGTGTAGGATCTCCACTTCCAACAACTAGAAATAGGCAAGGACACAGCAGCCCCACTGAGCTTCTTTCTATAAATTTCCCTTCCCCATTCTGTAGAGAAAAACCTGCTCTGTGGAGCCAGAAAGAAAAACAGAACTATCAAGTTTAAGTTATTTTTATGATTGACTCCTTCTTTTCTTTATCACAAGTGACTACATTCTGTAGTTCTAAATGAAATATAATCCATTCTTTTCTATAAGATAATCTATCTTACATTAAATATTAATTTCAGAGTTGCACTCCATGATTACAATCTTATTTCTCTTATTTTTCAAGTTCTTGGAAGCTGTTTATTTGTATTTTAGGTTATAGTTACTCAAACAGCTTTTGGTCATGGTCACCTCAGTAATACATGACACATTAGATTTACTGTGACCAAGTCCAAATGTTGGAGGTGTACAGATTAAGGTTGATGTGGGGATCATAGTCCCATTTTAAAAGATGTGACTTGAAAACCCTCCTTCTTTGGACATATGTGTTTAAAGTATAGAGTATGATTAATCCAAACATTATTAATTTCAGTCTTCAACCTAATGGCAGGAAGCAAAGGAGGTCTTCCGGCAATCAAGATATCAGAATCAAAGACATCAGACCCCATTTTCTTTAACCTATACTTTTCTGATTTGAATTTGATAATTCAGTTACTAGCAACCCACTAACAAATATTTGTTAAACTGCTAAAAAAAACTCTTCTGTGCCCTCTTCATTTTCTCATAAAAAACAACCCAAAGGCTGTTATTTGATTGCTATTTCTTCAAAATTTTGACTCAGCCTCTATGACGCAGAAATAGTGACCAGTACATATGCCACAAAGTCCCAGCCTTGTTTCACCATGCTGAGGTTCTAGGGCCATTAAGGTAATTTGTGAAAACAAAGCACCCGGACTGCTGTTTTGCAATTTTCCTCCTTCATAACATGTCTTAAGAAACATGTGGGTTAGTGGTTTAATCATGATAGGAAGTTAGGTATGTTCAATAATCTTGACCCCATTCTTGTCCTACCTTTGACTTTTGAATTTGCTGGGTTATTCTGGTCACTCATTAAGTATCCTGGTGGCCCCAGAATTCCATAACATAGTACATAACTGATTTAAAAAAAAAAAAAAAGAGAGAGAGAGAGACAGACAGACAGAGAAAACATTTGCTACCTTACAACCTGAGATTTTTGAGGACTAGGTCATTTAACATAGATTGTGACAGGACTTCAAATGTCTTTGAATATCTCCAGAAAATATTTTTTTCCTGAGTAGTAGAGAAGGTTAGAAAATTGCTTCTCCCATCTGTGATTCTGAAGGAAAAGATTTCAGTTTTACTTATATTTTAAAGTATTTCTTGAGCAACTGGGTGTCTCAGTTGTTTAAGGGACTGCCTTCATCTCAGATCATGATCTCGGGGTCCCAGAATCGAGTCCCGCATTGGGTTCCCTGATCAGCTGGAAACCTGCTTATCCCTCTTCCACTCTCCTTGCTTGTGCTCTCTCTCTCTGTGTCAAATAATTAAATAAAATCTTTAAAAAATAAAAAAAATAAGAAAATAAAACATTTCTTAAAGTGTTAATGATGGTAAAGTGCCTAGAGCCTAGAATTCATAAATTGTGATTTTGGACGAATTGCTCAAGTGTAACACTTTTGAAAACTGTAGATAGTCTAGTCCATGTATGTCCTCATGAATGTGAGTGTTCTCTATTCCTTAGTTGTCATTGTAGAAGTATAACTTATATCAAGCACCACCCCAACCTAAATATTTGAAATCTCTGACTTTTTTAAGATCCCCAAACAATTCTTGTCATTAGACATTCTATAAATGCTAAAGTCATATAATAAGTATGACCTTTACTGATAATTCCTCTTATTCTCCCTAAAGCTCTATGACTGTAGTAAGTGCAGGTACTATCATTCTCCTGTTGTTGATTAAACTCAACAATTGAATTAAATTTCTATTCACAGGTAAAGAAGGGAGGGCATGAGGGTGCAAATGTTTCTGTTAAGAAATACATTTTTTTTTTCATGACTTTCAATTCCTGAAAAGATGAAACTAAGATATACTTAGGTCACTGCCTGAACCTAAGCCATGCTTCTAGGGAATTACCCAACCTCAGAATCCTCAGTGTTATTTTGAAAATACCAGAGTGATCATTCCTAAAAATATAATTGCTCTTAATATCTAGTAGAAGAAGCATATTAGCCAGAATCTTAAGTGTATGTCTTTAATTCTATTATAGAGCATAAACAATTTTTAAGCTAGTCAAGAGGCATGATATACTGTCAAACAGTACACAACATGTAATTTAATATTCATTAAATGATTAGTGAAATTTGAACACTTAGAACTGGGCCTCAGGGAGGAACAGCTCTGAGGTCTGAGGAAAGACTGAGAAATGAAGTCAGCTGGTCTTGACCTAGAGAAGCTGCTCGTTAACAACATGGCACCTCTGCTTTTCAACCTAGAAGTTTGATAAATGAAAATCTGGGTTGATTTTCTTAACAATCCTCTTTTAATAGAGATGGAATTTTAGATGCTCCACAGTCTCCCTTTGGTAAATCCCTTATTAACAAGAAGCTTGAACTTGTTGCTTTTACTTTCTGGGTGTCTTGGTTTTGACATTATAATAAAAATGTTAAACCCTTCAGTTGGATGAGAAAAGTCTTTTTAAACCACATTAGCTCTATTCCAGGCCTATTAAATAGAGACTCTGGGTGTTTCATGTGAAGGTACCATTGATCCATTGGCTCATCACTGGAATAACAATTATCTGTAGATGGCATTGCCTTTGCAGCAGCAAAGACACCCAGCGAAGGCAGGGTTCTGTTTCATTGCTTTCCACGTTGGTCAGGGCTTGACAACATAGTTAATGGATTTAAAAGGTAAAAATATGTATAATCATTGAATTCTGAAGTCATACTCTTCTTTATATTTATTTGAATCTCACCCACACTCTGTTTTTTAAGTATATGCATTTGTACTTTAAGGAGGATTAGTATTCCTCCTTACTATAAAGTCTAGTTCATTTTGTCTTATGACAAAGTTTATTTGGAAGTATAAAATTGACTGACCTGAGTATTCTCTGCATTTTTAAATAGTAAAATGCCCACATCTCAAGTTTTATTTCATTTATGGGTTCAGATATTTTCCTCCCTCTATCCACAGAATGTGTGATAGATTTCTATTTTCATATAAACTAAAAAAAGGAAAAAAAATCTTTATTCTGCATCCTTATGGCCTTAAGGGTAACTACAGGCATGTAAAAGTGTAAGATTTAGGAATCTACCTCATAGAGGTAGACACAGACACAGAACATGAGTTACCAAAAATTACCGTTTAAAAAAAAAAAAAACAACAAAAGACAAAAAAAACTTTACCCATGTAGATGTGAAGTCATATCCTGACCAAAGGAGGAAGTGGCAGGTCACTGAGCTCAAACTTATCTGCTATACATCATTGACGGCACAGTGCTGACAGCCTTCAGTTGTTTCTTTAACAACAGAAAGCACACTTGCTTGGAGTACTGTGAATTCAAAATGCTGAAGCGAAAACCATCCAATGTTTCAGAGAAGGAGAAACATCAAAAACCAAAGGTAAGGTAATTTCATACACAAACAAAATAAAACCATTTAAAGGAATACACACACACACACACACCACACATTGTTCTTCTCTTGTTAGTCGTAAATCAATTCAACCCTAGGGTGAATGCCTCATGGCAAGCATGAAAAATGTTGAACTGCCAAAAAAAAAAAAAAAAAAGAAATAAAAAAAAGAAAAATATTGAATTGCAAATTTAGGTGTTAAATAATACCTGACAATTACTGTCTCTGTAATTTTATTTTATAGTGTATATTTGATCATTTACATATGTAACTCAAGTTAAAGTAAAGTTGGAGCTCAGATCCAACTTCATGGAAATCAATTTGGTGGTCTCTGGAAGGTTGATATTATGAAACAGTCTTGAACATTTTTAATAACCATAAAGTTGTCAATGTCTATTTAACTGAATGAATTTTATCCCTCACATGTTCAGCTCTCATAATACTTGTAATTATGAGAAAATTGTGAAATAGAGATGTTTTGGCTCAAATATTTGCTTTTTGGGGTTTTTTGTATTAAAATATGATAGTTTGCTGAGAAGATTATTTTTCCTACTATCACTTGAACTAACACTTTACTAGAGAGAGGATTGGGTTATATTTTTAAGAAGCATCAAAACCGCATATATTGATAGATTTATCAAATCGGTTCTATTTGGAATGTTATGCTGTTCTTGTCTTGACAATAAGTGCCGCTTTAAAAAAAAAAGTACAGCAGGAGATAACAAAGTTTAGATTCTATTGTAGAACTCTAAATTGGTTTCATTAATAACATGAGAGAAGCTATGAAATACTGGGTTCAAAGGTTTTTGCCAATACTTATGCATTTCTTGAGTTCCCCAGATAAAAAATATTTTTAATCTATTTGTGAATGAACTATAGCTGAGGTCAGATGTCTTTTTAGAGGACTGACTTATTATCTATTATTGGTCTTTATTTGTTTGGCACCCATTCTGAGAGAAAGGAGTTGAGAATTGATTGTGAACTTCTAAATTGATGTGGCATTGAACAATGGTCAATATTTTATAAGTCTTTGCAAGTTACTATACAACCTGTCTGAAGGAAACTAAAAAATAAAAGATTTCCTATCTTTAAAAACTAAGTCAAGCATCTTTAGTTAAAAATGCAACTGGATAATATATCATGATTTCTGGTTTTTTTTTTTTTTCCTAATACAATAAAAACTCACAGCAATGTTTCTCAAAGAGAAAGAAAAATTTCTCAAACCATCACTTCTATACTTAAGATTAATTTTATATAGAATTTACTAAATTAAATGTAACTAATATTGAGTTGACAATAGTAGGTTTTAGGAAGATCATAGAAGTTAATATGAAACAGAGGTTTTCCTTTAAGTACTTAAAATCTGAAGTGGAAGTATTTGACAAGGACTGCATTATGTAGTGAGTTACTATCATATTTATGTCATTGAACTGTTTTCAAAATAATACTGTAGTCTATCATCATCATTTGCCTTAATTGCAGGAACCATTGAAATGTAAGTGGAGTATTGTTAATCTTTTTGACTTCTTTATTTCTTTAAATAATAATATATTTGGTAACACCTATCTGGGAATAAAACACATCACAGAGAATAATCACATTGGGACATACTAACTTTTGTTGTGAATGAAGTCCCATTTTCTGTAGATGAGTGGTTTCATTCTCCGTGAATTTGAAGAAATATGTGAGTGCATATGTACAAGTGTGTTTTTTGGATATTCCAGGTCCACAAAGGCCTTTCTTTTTATATATATATTTCCTTTCCTTTTCTAACCATTATAATTATGTCTTAGAAACAAATCATCTTCTATTCACATTTACTTACTTTATTGGGTAATTTCCTTTGTGAATTTTATGGAAAAATTGCAGAGTCCCTAAAAGTTGAAAGATCTGCGTGTCATGACGATCTCTACAAATAAATGGCTAGTAGAATGAAGAGTGCAAATTCCTTCATCTACTGGAAGGGATCATATGGCCCGTGTCTAGAAAGATGGAATAGAACCATCAAGATATCAGCCTGAATTATGGGGAATAACACAGCCTATGCTGATTAACTATGGGACCAAATAGTATTTCACATCTCCTGACCCAGAAAGACATACTCCTTGCGCTATACTCTTTCAAAATATCTGAGAGAAATTTTCTTGTCTTTTACTGGGAACGCTACAGTAGGTAAAGAACAACAGCATTAAAAATGAGGGAACCATTACTGAACCATGTAGTTTGTGTTAACTCCTGTGCTAATTATAGTTCAGGTGACCTAGTACCCAATTCGAAGGGTGAATGCATATTATACCTAATGTTGCCTCAGATAAAAATTATGGAACTGTTCATTTGAAAAGGAAATCAATGGAGAAGGACTTTGTTACGAGTATTTTTAAGTAGGTACCACAATTGTGAGAGAATTCAAAACATTCATGGATATAAAATGTGGCAATAGATTTTATGAGCCTATAATACAAAATGATTTATTATTTTCTTAAATTCACAAGTCTTATCAATAGACATGTCCACAACTCAGAAAAATAATGAAAACGCATGTTAAAATATGGTTTTACTGTCTTTAATTTTATCATTAACATGTCATAAATAGGACCAATAGTATTCATGTCTGTTATAAGGGATTCATAGTGTAGGTTAAGGGAGTAACCAGAGATATGCTATCAGGAAAACTGGGAGGGCCTTGGAGAATTATTACCAGAAAACCCCACTATGTATATTGGAATGTTAATAAATTCCAGAAAGTTTCATTTGTGTCTCAGAACTCTCTATGGTGGATATAGCTAAATTCCAAATTAATAAAGAAATTTGATGAATAGCAGCTAAGAATTCTACATTTAGATTAATCACTCAAAAATAGCCTTGCTTTACATACATGCAAGGTTCTGTACTTTGGTTTTTGAAGTTTGGTTTTGCTTTCTCATCCCTACTTCCCACTGCTGATAGTGATTTTTAAAAATTTTAAGCATATCTAGGATTTGGATTTGATAAGATACGATCTCATTACACTCTATAAATGCTTAAATTATAGAACATGATTTTTTGTGACTTTTTCCAGCTGAAATGTTTTATTTTATGTTTCTATATTTATTGTGAGCTTTTTATACATTATTTAATATTTAATTTTTTTTTCAAGATTTTATTTATTTGAGAGAGAGAGCACATGAACAGGGGAGGTGCAGAGGAAGAAGCAGACTCCCCTCTGAGCGGGGAGCCCAATGCGGGGTTTGATCCCAGAACCTTGAGATCATGGCATGAGCTGAAGGCAGATTCTTAACTTACTGAGCCCCCAAGGTGTCCCTAGTATTTAATATTTTTAGCAACTCTGTGAATCACTATTACACACCTGCATAGATGAGAAGGCATAGAGAATATGAATTAACTTGAGCAGAGACAGTCAGATGAAAAATAAAACTGTGTGACGTGGAATATATATGTCAGTTTCCAGTACTCCTGTTCTTAATTATTATGCTGCCATTACTAGCATAGGAACTGTAGATATGACTCCTATTTCTGTCTTAATTACCAAATACATTTTATGGAAACCAGGGAGAACATATGTTTAAGAGCCTCTGTAAGCTGGAAAGGAATTGAGAAGTCCTCCATTCCTATCTCTGATTAGATACAAGAATTCCACCAACAAAACCCCTCCAGGTGTCCAGTCAAGCTTCAAAACTTACAAATCTAAAACAATAACAACTTTTCAATTTTTCAAATGTTCAAATTGCCAAAAAAAAAAAATCATGACCTAATAATGAGATTAAGTTAACCACAAATTGCCCTCCTGTCCTCAGCATACCACCATCAGTGTAGTAGGTCCCTAACAAACATGTGTGGAGTGAATGGGTTTTCTTGCACCTACTCTGTGTATCCTGGTTCAAGTATAGATACCCATGAACTCAGTGCACTTTCATTTCCTTTGGTCCTAAGTCTGTTGAGTGTGTCCCTAAGTTTATATGTATATGTATAAATGCAACTGTAATTCATTTTCAAGCTTTATTTTAAGGACCCTAAGATAGCAAATGTTTTACAAAATTCTCTGGAGAGGCCGACCTTTACATAACCATAGACCTTTGTTCCAGGTCAGGGATTATGGTGGAAACTTCGAAAATAGAAAAAGAATAGATAAATGAAACTTTGCAACTGTAATTAGAACAACTTGGCCTTTATTTGGCTGGAATTAATGATCTGTGTTAATAAATTTTAATAGCTTTTTTTTTCAAATAAAGGAGATTCAAATACCACTGTTATTTTAAAGGGAAACACTGGAATAATGGCAGTTCTGGAAATAGCTTTTTTTTTTTTTTTACCATATTTTTAAATCTAAAGTACATACTAAATGAGACACCATTAGTGTCACAGATGCTAATTTTCACTAGCAATGACTGAAGTGGCATTCTTTCCATTTGCATTTGATCCTAGCAATGATGAGAGGTGATGAGTTGATTATGAGCTGTTTTCACTGCACTGCCCGCTGTGCAAATTTATGCTCCTAGACAAGGATGACACATAGTTGTGGCATTAAAGAGCTTTCTTCATTGCTTTTCCTATCAGGACTGCTGAGATACATTTTTAACTCTTCTCTAACCAGGTATAAGAAAAGGGAAGAAATGTTCACATGTACGGGTGTTTACTTTAGGCCAGGCACTTACACAAGGGGCTTATTGCATTGTCCCTCCAGTTTACAGGAAAGAAAATAGTCCTGTATATGTGAAATATTGTCCTCAAGGTGTCATAGCTAGTAAAAAAAAAAAAAATATATATATATATATATATTTATATATTCAATATTATAGGAACAGCTTTTCTTCATCTAAACTTGTGGGTTTCCCCCCATTACTTCTTTTTGCTCCTTCATCTGGTGTGTAATTTCGGACTTTAATTTAGATAAATTCAGTCGAATGTTTTGGCTTATCAAACAAAGTGATCCCAAATAAGATATATGATATACAATGGAAAAAGTACTTTAAATTTACTTTTTCCACTTAAAAATGATGGGTGTAAATTAATGTTTATTTTTATTTTTGGTTAATATTCCTCTCCACAAATGAAAAAAACTCCCAAAAGGTTCTCTTCATTTATGTATTTAGTTAATATTTACGTCACCTTCGTTTTCCAAGAAATGGCTAAATTATGATCCAAAACCAAAACAAAAAAACTCCGGAAAGAACTGAGTATAGATCATGTTAAAATGTATCACAGGACCACCAAGGTCAAGTTGAACGTGGATCTAAGTGCCTGCTGCTCAGTGTGGTCATACAGACCAGGAGCTCTGGCATTTTAGGAGTCAGCTACAAGTGCCGACTCTCTGGCCTTCCCCAAACTTATTAAATCAGAATACATATTGTAACAAGACACCTATGAGTTCTCTGAGAACTTTAAAGTTCGGAAATGATGTTTGCATCGATGGTTCTCAAACTAGGTTGCACATTTGAATCACTGAAGAACTTTAAGAAATACTAACAATGGGATTCCATCTTCAGATGGAATCTGAATGTGCCTGAGCATCAAGAATTTTAAGTTACACAATCTGGAAACATTTTTTCTATTAATCTTTTCAAAAGACTTAGAAGGTAATTGATTAATCCATTTATTCCTTCCTTCCTTCCTTCATTCATTCCTTCATTCATTCTTTGATACAACAAATATCTCTTGAGTGTTGACTGTAGACAATATAGAACTTATGCTGGGAATGCAGTGGTGAATAAAACAAAGATCCCTGCCCTCGTAGAACTGACATTTACTGGGGATGATACACAGCAAGCCAGATAAATATGTTAAATATACAGTATGCTAGGTATCGGTAAGTGCTAAAAAGGGGAGGGATACAAACCACGGGGAAAGATTTGGTGAGAATGAGACATTTGAAAAAGGACCAGAAGGAAATGAAAGAGCTGCGTACGAGTTTGACTGATGTAATTATATTCCAGGCAGAAGGAAGAGCACGTTCGACAGCCTTGAGGCTTGAGTGTGTTTGAGAAACAGTGGAACAGAGTGCACAAGGGGAAGAGTGTTCCCAAAGAGCAGAGTCATAGAGGGCTTCTAGGTCTTTATAAGGATTTGGGCTAAAATTGAAAACTTTGGAGAAAAGAAGGATCTGGATTACACGTTAGTGGGTTTATTCCATCTTTTGGTTTTCAAATACACTGACAAGACTTGGAAAATAGGGAGAAGAGACCTGTTAGGAGGCTCTTATTGAAACCAGGCAAGAGATGGTGGTGGTTCACACAAGGGGAGTGGCAGGGTGGTTGTTGAGAAGATGAGTTTGGGACCTATTTGTACATACTGTGTCCCTTTGAATATGTACAGGAAACTTAACCACACCACCTATGCTGAAGAGATGGTGAACAGAAAGGCCACCACTGCCCTACACTGCTCTTTGCTTCTAATAATTGGTGCCCACGCTCCCAGGAGGAATGCCTATATGTCTCTGTCATGGCCACCAGAAACTCACACCAGAATTGATGTGCCACTTCCCCAAATTTTCTTCTCTTTCTCCAAACTACAATTTCTTGTTGAGCTTAATTCTCATTTCTAGTACATCTCAAAATCAGAAGAGATGAACAAATAATTTGTTCATTTCATCATGTTTAATTGTTTGAAAGAGTCTAATAATTTTAGCTTTGAAAACTTTTCTCCCAACAAAGCACTACTTCATTCTCACTTTCCCATTTTAGAGAATATGAATCTATAATCAAGTTGTATTGCAAGCAAGTAGCCAAAAAAGTAGGGCCAAATAGGTTGGCTAAACATGAAAAAACAAAAACAAAAACAAAACAGTGTCCACACAAGCATACAGGAAGTTCAAAAGACAAATGCCTGAGAGAATGACAGAAGTTGTAGCCTCTCTTTCTTTGGAAATTTAGATATTATATCCTATGGGAAGAGTATCAAGTCACTACTTTGACTACCAATGCACTGGATTTGTTAAAAATCAATTTAATGAAACACATCTCTTTAATCTTTCTTTGCCTGCTTTGGAGACAAATGGCTTCATTATCCCTGAAGATTGTGTTTTTTTTTCCCTAATGGAATCAACTCCATACTCTACATATCCAAGTTTCCCAATTTAGCATTACCAAACTGATCCATTTCTCTTCCTTTCTAGTGTTAAGGATTTAGGTGAACTTTTAGAAACAAGACATTCATAATTAGCTTCTTAGCTGAGAACAAAAATGTCCTACATTAAGAATTGATTAATAAGAACAGAAGAGGTTTTTAAGCTGTCTCTAGTGGTAGACGAAGTGATTCTTCTATACATAGAGAGAGCCATTTGTCAGCACAGCTGGCCGTGTCTCCTTTCTCCCCTCACATGATGAGCCTTAGAAGTTTTCACCTCATGGGCAGGAGTTTGCTGGGGTTGCCATTGCAAAACACAATGGGCTGAGAGGCTTAAAAAACAGAAACATATCCTCTCACAAACTGAGGTTGGAAGTCCAAGATCAGGGTCTGTGGGGTTGTTTTCCTATGTGGGTCATGAGGGGACGATCTGTTCCAGGCCTCTCTTAGTGGCGTAGAGATGGCCATCCATTACTCCTCTTCACTTAGTCACTCCTCTGGCCATGTACACTCTGGTAGACATCTCTCTTTATGCACCCAAGTCTCATTTTCTTATAAGGATACCAGTAGGATTGGATTAGGGCCTACCTTAACAACCCCATTTTACCATAATCACCTCTTTAAAGGCCCCATGTCTGAACGTAGTCATAATCCGAGGTACAATATAGGAAGAAGAATTAGATTAGGTCTTAAACATACACATTTGGGGAAACTCAAAATTCAGTTCATTATATAGTCCGTGAAATTCTACTAATTCAAAGTAAGGATTTGATTTTTGGCTGCTTCCTTCCTTCCAATGACCCTAGATCCCTCTTTACATCCAGTTGGCCAGTCCCCTCATTCAGCCAGCCCCACTGACCTTATGACAGTGGTTCCCTTTTACCCACACTGTCCAGTTTTTTTCCTTGTTCTTTCCTTCCATCCAAACCTACCTCTGCTACATCCCACAAGGCCTCTACTAAGAATCACTGAAAATTAATAAAAGTAAAACTTCTCCTCTGCCCTCTTGGCCAGTGGCTTTCTGGCTACAGATTAAAATCACCTTTCTAGCTGGACTGTTAAACCCTCAACAAAGCCTCCACCAAGTAGCCCAAGGCAATGTCCTAGAGGAAATCATGGCAGAGCAGTAGGGAACGTAAACTAAAGTCACATAGACTTAGATTTGAAGTCCTATTTTGATTATCTTCTCACCAGGGGACGTTGAACATTTTATTAAGCCCCTTTTGAGTCTCAGTGTGCTTATCTGAAGAAGGGGTGTATTAAAGTCATGTAGGATGGATGAGTGGATTTTGCTAATTATCATATGGAAATTTTCTAGCACATAGAACATGGTCCATTAATAATCTCACTCTCCTTTCTGTTTTTCACAGTGACTGTTCCACATTTCTATTGTTTCTTGTAACACAGTTTATTCCAATATGCCCTCCCAACCAGAGTTATCATCAAGAACAGGGGATGTACCTTATGCATATTTGCATCCCTGGATTTTTTGCTGGGGCACAAGGGGGACTAAACTCAATCCGCCTGACTTTCAGACTCCACGTGCTTCCTATTATACTTCGGCTACTGCCAAAAATATTTATCATACAGAACAGTCAGGATTTCTCAATGTGTGTACAATGAGTGTGAAATGACTAATGGATAATATTAGTCATCTAAAAAGTACTCTACTCCAGGACATAGTTTACAAAGGGTTTGCTGACAAAGATCTGGGCAACACCCACGTGAAGCAAAGGAACCATACTTAGAATCAGAATGTAATGAAACAAAATAATCAAACATGGCAATTTAATATAGCTGATGAGTTAAAAAAGAAAAAATAGCAAAGGGGCTTGCTTTGCTGGAAGCCTAGAAAAGAGTGGAAGAATAGAAATGTGTCAATATCAGCAGAACAACATAGATCAACCAAAGCAAACATTCCATTTGGCTCAGTGGACTTGCTCACTTAGTAAGATAAGTAATTCAGGATTTGTAGCTTCCTGTGTCTAGCCCTGGGTGCCACCTAGTTACTGTAGCTTTACTCCACTAAGGAAGCAAACTTCCAACAATGACCTTGTGTCTTCTATAGTGTTTCCTCCAGGGGAGAAAATTCTTTGATAAGTCAACAAGAACATGTATTCTTCTTGACGGTTGAATTTCCAATACTCTACCAATACTTGCCATTGCCATTTTTGGTGTCTTATTAGTTTGGTTTATGAGTCAGTCCCTCAGAGATTATTTCAGAAAGATTAAAAGACAAAGTTTCTATACCTATGAAGTGAGGGCCTGCCATTGGGCATGGAGACCTAACCAAGAAACAGGCTTCCTAGCTAGGAAGGATGAACCTGAGTGGCCACTTGGCCCTACCTTTTCTCTACATACATACAACGGAGACAACTAAATATAAAATAATGAAGTTCCCTTTCTATGTTTTTCATAAGTTAAATAATTAAAATTCCTGACACAAGATTTAAGGCAGCTTTACCTTGTAGCAAATTCTATTTTATACCATACATAGTGATATGTCTAGGCATTAATCTGGATATTTGGTTTAAATTTTTTTTTCTGAATACTTCACATAGTTACAGCTATACAACTTTGATTTTTTTTCATTAAGTAAAAGTAACAAAATGAGTAATTAAATATACAAATTATACACTGCTAGTTATTATACAGCTATCATCTTCTAAGGCCATCTACGTTTCAAGTGACTTTAAGATTAAGAATATCTCACTATAATTAGTTATCAATCTTAAAGCAGGCCACTACCTATAAAACAAATAATTATACCAGATTTCTAATTTTGAGAGAAATTTCCTTCCAAGATAAATGGTCTCGTCAGATATTGTAAGTTAAAGAATTATCAACAGAGTTCATTCCTATCTATCGTTACATTTCAACATGACTGTTCCCCCGCGGTATAATGAACTGTTTAAATAGCCGAATCAGATTTGCTGAAAGGCAACTGGGGACTGATCATAAGGAAGCTACACAACCCTAACATCTCTTCCAAATATCCTAGCATGAACTTACTATTTTTTTCCCACCTATTCTTTCCTTGTTTGGGATTACAGACTGTATATTTGCCCCACATAAACATGTCTGTTCTTACTAAGGAAAAAACGTTTAAATTCCTAACCAAAGTGGCAGCGGGTACTGCCTGAGATGGGAATGTTTATAAGCTTTATGATATTAACTGCAGCACTCCACCTCAGGTGGCATAAAGCATGCAAAAAAGAACTTTCTGTCAGTTTTATTATTTCTAAAAAGGTTCCCCTTGAAGCAGAAGAGTGACCTTGCTCTGCTGAGCTGACATATGCCACTGGATTAATGGTCGAGCTCTGCTGGAGGGAAGCTCACGGAAACATTACAACTCTAGAAGCTGGGCTGGCGGTGACCATTAATCAGGGGGACCAAAATCATGCATCAAACACACTCATTTAAAAGTAGTAAAAATGACTTAAAAAAAAAAACTTTTTGAGAATTAGCTTATTGTTTGTCATTACTTGTGTTCAAGGAGATCACTGCATGACTAAAATATCCCTTGAGGAGACCTTTAGAAAGGTTATTATGTACCCAGAGGCCACATGAAGACAGAGGACATAGAAAACTAATGGAAGTGACTGAGTTTTTGTTCCAGAGAATTTGAGGGGAAAGTTTATTCAATTCTGGATTCTGTTTTCCCAGCTTAATTTTCACTCCTTTATTTAAACATGATTTCAAAACAATGATTATTTTGGTTCTTTGTGATGAGTTTATTTTTTAAACTGGAGTAACTGGGTTTCATGGTATAAACATTTGACTGGTAAATATGTTGGGATATTGTTCAGGAACCTAAAGTTTAGTCAACAACCAATTGTCATGTTCAAAAGTATCTTAACAGACTAAAAATAAAAAGTACATTCTTCCACCATGTGTCAACTAATGAAGCATTTTCATGACTTTTCCTCTCTCTGATTATTGAAAAGAAAAAAAGAAAACTAAGTCTAAGTTTATTAAAAGGTAGAAGAACGGAAGAGGCCTTTGTTAAGAAAACCAGAATTGTGGGTGCCTGGGTGGCTCAGTGGGTTGGTTAAACCTCTGTCTTCAGCTCAGGTTATGATCTCAGGATCCTGGGATCGAGTCCCGCATTGGGCTCTCTGCTCAGCGGAGAGCCTGCTTCCCTCTCTTCCCTCTCTCTCTGCCTACTTGTGATTTCTCTCTCTGTGTGTCAAATAAATAAATAAAATCTAAAAACAAACAAACAGACAAACAAACCAGAATTTTGATACTTAAGACAATGGTCAATATAGGGAGACCTGTTAATTATTCTTCTCCAGGGTACCTGGGTGGCTCTGCTGGTTAGGCCTCCAACTTTTGATCTCAGCTCAAGTCTTGATCTCAGGGCTGTGAGTTCAAGCCCTAGTGTGGAGCCTACTTAAAAAGACAAACCAACCAAAATAACAACAACAACAATGCAAATTATTCTCCTGGGGTACCTGGCTGGAACATGTGACTCCTGATCCCAGGGTTGTGAGTTGAAGCCCCACATTGGGCATGGAGCCTAGTTTAAAAAAAAAAAAAAAAAAAGGTAAGAAAATTGTTCTCCTAAATAACTTTCTTTTTTTTTTTTTTTAAGATTTTATTTATTTATTTGACAGACAAAGATCACAAGCAGGCAGAGAGAGAGAGGAGGAAGCAGGCTCCCTGCTGAGCAGAGAGCCCGATGCAGGACTCGATCACAGGACCCTGAGATCATGACCTGAGCTGAAGGCAGCGGCTTAACCCACTGAGCCACCCAGGCGCCCCTAAATAACTTTCTTTTACCATCATACTCACTATTACGTTCATTAGCCATACCCTACACAGGAGGATTATTTATACAGTTATTTATATATGTATTTATTTCTATAAAGATTATTTACATAATTTGCAAGATTATTTGTTTTTGAAGTTTAGTTATAGAACGAAAATAGTAGATAATTATGGGTCAACAATTAAAATATTTAATATTTGGTTATAAGTAGGAAAAACCTAATATGCACACAATAGAAAGCCAATTTCTTAATTTATGGAAGAATAATACTTATTTTTTTCATTGGAAATTTGAATCATCTCTATTTGGTTATCATCTGCTCTCTCTCAAGCTACTAGAGAACAAAATTAGTAATGAGAAATTTGTGCAGGCAAGTTACTTAGAGTAGGGATGGTAAATACATCAAACATGTTACCTGTAATTCCTACTCCTATCCCCACCACCTTCCCTAAAACACACTATCTTCTGTAACAATTGTTGACACAGTTGATCATGACCTCTTTCATTCTAACCCTGAAAATGGCCTCAGAACCCTTCTCAATACAGCTCTTCATTAAATTTTCAACAAACTATCTGTGCTGGTGCAAGAATTGAAAACTTATTGGTTCTGAGAGATAGTTCTTCCAGATAATGGAAAAATCCTAAACAAATATTTCTGTACTGAATACACAACACTTATAGTGACCAAAATTATTATGTTCCTAGAAACAGCCTTTCTCTCCCTTGAAGAGATCAGGAAATAACTAGACACATTTTTGTTACCCAGTGTTTCATTTAATATAAGTGAGTAGTCCATCACTTTTGTGTTATTTTGTCATCATTTTGGCAATCACCATCTTTGGGTTTGGAGATTTCTATAGAGTCCCTCGGATAACAACTACATAATCTCTTAGGATAAATAACTTTTGAGACAAATTCGAACTGTATTGATTTCAATTGATTTTTTAAAATTTCTCAACGTTTTAATGACCCTTTCTTTAGACTGACTATAAATAAGACTGATTTCAATTGATTTTTTAAAATTTCTCAACGTTTTAATGCCCCTTTCTTTAAACTGACTATAAATAATAAAGGTTCAGACATGTGTCTACAAAATGCCATCCATGTACTAAGTAGTCAGTGCAAATAACTATTCATAAATAGATGAACATAAATTTCGAAGTTGATGTCTATTATACGTTATTAAGTTCATTTATTCTGTGAATAAATATAATCTGCTTTAGGAACTGCTTCTATATTTGTATACCATGCATTTAAATATGGTTTTACTTAGCTCTTAGGGATTGAAGTTATTTGGTTGATGGCAACCATAAAGTACAAATTCCTCCAGGATAGATTCTTGTCTTATTCAAAGAGACAGCCTGACCCCAAGCATAAAGTTTAGCCAAAGAAGCCACTTAATATATTTACATTGAGTAGTGTAATGCAACACTTTATAGTCTGCAATTAAACACCAGTAAATTATGTTCCTTGGCTATAACATGATCAAGTTATCATTTGTTTTTGGGTTAACCATGAAAAATATGACTTTTGGACAGTTAACTTGAAAAGGAATGTGGGATTTGTAATCTGCTGTGGTTTTCCTAAGAACTCACAACTGTAGGATTTTTCTGCAGAGATGCTCTAGCACTTAAGAATGGGAGCATTCAGCGTGTGCTAACTGAGGGACACACTGGCATGTGATCTCCTAGGGAAGGAGGGACTGGACTGCTCTTGAAGAACAGACTGGATCTGAGTGGGTGGATGAAAGACATTTCTTGGAAAACAACAAACAAAATAGAAACAAAAAAACAAAAACAAAATGAAAACAAAAAACCAGCAGGAGCAACAGCTTAGAAAAATAAGTGAATGTGATCTGTCTGCCAGTTCTGCCAAATCAGACTGACCTCCTTACCTGATGCCATGGGGAATCATGAAAGTGCAGCACGCTGAGTTCAAGCTTTATTTTATTGACTACAAGAGCTACTTAAACTCTCTGAGCCTCAGTTTTCCTAGCCATCAGTTTTCCTAGCTCAGAGGGTGATTATGTTTACTTAATGAAATAATCAGAGACAGATCCCTTGACATGGAAGAAATCCTCAGTAACCATCATAATAATGGGGAGCAAGCTGTTACATTTTGAGAGGAACGAAATGTTAAGAATTTTTGAAAATTAATTCAATGGGTGGTGTTAGATAACTGGAAAGGCAAGAGTTTAGGGACTAAGAAGCTAAATGTTAGCGCCTTGGCTCGGGACTCAGGTTAGAAGGACATATTTGACTAGCAGTAATGAAAATAAATGCCTACAGTAGAGATTTCAAGAAAGAACTGAGCAGATGTGGAGGCTCAAAGAATGTGTGTGCTGTATACTGCGTTTTGCATTATGTGTCCGAACTCCTCAAAGTGAGGAAACACAGATTTCCACGAGGGCAGGCTCAGAAGACAGAATCAGATCAGATCCTCAGGGGCCACTGGATATATAAGCAGAGAGAGCCTTTGGTGGGCACATCTGCCTTCCAGCATGAAAGCAGGCAGAGAGGCCACTGTGGGCTTAGAGCGGCTATGAACATGGGTTCCCTGGAGAAACTCTTGAAGATTGCAAGGAAGCCATGGTATAATGAAACAATTCCAGGAGGATCAAGAGGGACCATTTAGTAGTTAGAGAAAGAGGAAGAAGGAATAAACCGTGAGCTGTAACAATAGTCTAGCGGTGAGTGAGCCAAGCAGAAGTTTTGCAATAGAGAGGATAAGAAGCTGAGCAGTCCACGTTAGCCTGATCATGGTCACATTTTTTTTAAGTTTTTTTTTTTTTTTCAATCTTCTTTTTATTCTATAGGGTTTTGTAGGAATCGGTGATACCAAGTGACTGAACTTTTGCCACATTAAGCCTTTTACCTGAAAACAAGATATTTAAGATGTAGCACTACTACATCTTTTAAAACCTCTTTTCAGCTCAAATAGAATATCCTAATTTCTATTCAGTTCTTAAAACTGCAACCTGACTTACTGTCTATGGATGTAAGTAAATTGTGGCATACAGCAATAAATCCTGCAGAGAAGCAATTGAGAATTTTAAACATCCGAGTCTTTTTTATTCACAAAACTTGTTTTGTTACATTAAACAGGCAGATGTGAATAACCACTCTTCTAGGTTATGGATCATTTTGCATTGATTTTTTTATTGTTGTTCTAGTTTCTTTCTTTTGAGGCAGTTTCAATTTGCACAAAAACATCTCTCGGGGCACATCAGCTTTTGAAAGTAGAGCTTTCACTTGGAAATTTTGACACAACTTTCAACTATTTGGGTGGAATCAGAATCTGCACTTCCTTTAGGTATTTTGCAGTTGACAGAAAAGATACTGAACCAGAGAGATCAAGTGAACTCATTTGGTCCGGAGTCCAGATCTACATTAACAATACGCAGAGCACCGCCATATGTTTGAGATTGGGTGGCCTTGACTCCAGGTTAAGTTGTGGCTGTTGAAGGTTATGTCTCACAGTTCCAGTTGTCTCTTACTTTTCAACCCCCTGACACAAAACCATCTCCCATCGACACCACATGAGTGTCATTATTTAACACTGAGGCAATCCTAACAGGTTATTTTAAGTGAGTTAAATTTGTTTCACACTCTCGAAAAGATCTCAGCACCTGAGTTAAGTTAGAACAATTAAATCCTCGAATGTCTTTGGATAAAAGCTGACAATTTATTGACATTTAACATACTATTATTATAGAATATTCATACAAGCGCATGTTGAAACAATTCTGATTTTCAAGAGCATATTACTAACCATCGCTCTATGTGCAATATTTAGAAGATGTGAGAACTCATTGGCAGAGAGTGTGTAATCCTTAATTTGCCAGTGTATTTCAAAATACTGCGGATGTCTGACTCAGATATGTAAATTTTTTCTTTGAAATAGACTGTGAAACTTTTCCACCAGTGCCTTACCAGTCATGCTGGAGATAAGATTTTACTTGAAGACCCCCGAAGTTGACAGCTGGTTAAGAAATGAAAATAAGGGTCACGTTGTCTTGGTTTTGGTCAAAAAGTTGATTTGTGTTTCCAAAAAGAGATCTCCAAGTGCTCTTCATGTTGATAAATTTAGGTTGGCCGTTGTTCTAAGAATCCAATTCAGTTCCGATCGTTCGATCAAGATAACTTTCCAAATTTCCATCCTGCTCAGATAGCAAGTTTCTTTGAAAATAGAAGACAAGATCGAAACTTTGGAATGGGATGGCATAGTTGAGAGTACATCCGGGTGGAGAAGTGAAAAAAAAAAAAAAAGAATTTATTTTTGCAAGTTCTGGTTCCTGTAAGTTTCCTCACTGAGAAGGTCTAGATCATTTCTAAGAACACTGTCAGCTTTATATCATGACATGACATTCTGTAATAATTAGAGTTGTTATACAAAACTGGGGGGGAAAATGTGACTAACAAAACAATGAATCGTCTTAAGTTCTTTTTTTTTTTTTTTTAAGATTTTATTTATTTATTTGACAGAGATAACAAATAGGCAGAGAGGCAGGCAGAGAGAGAAAGGAGGAAGCAGGCTCTCCGCGGAGCAGAGAGCCCGATGCCGGGCTCCATCCCAGGACCTGGGATCATGACCTGAGCCAAAGGCAGAGGCTTTAACCCACGGAGCCACCCAGGCACCCCCAAGTTTTTTTTATTTTATTCATTGCATTGTTTAGGGACACATATGTGTTCAAAGACCCCCACTGATTCTACTCAGCCTTTTTTTTTTTTTTTTTTAAGATTTTATCCATTTATTAAACAGACAGAGATCACAAGTAGGCAGAGGCAGGCAGGGGGAGAGGAGCAAGCAGGCTCCCTGCTGAGCAGAGAGCCCAATATGGGGCTTGATCCCAGGACCCTGAGACCATGACCTGAGCCGAAGGCAGAGGCTCAACCCACTGAGCCACCCAGGTGCCCCTACTCAGCCTTTTTTTGGTGGAAGCCAAGTAGAGTAAGTAGAAGAAAGTAATCTGTATCCTCTAATTGTAGAGAATCGTGCAATCTAATAACGAGCATCTATATCAGAAAGTTGATTGTTCTAAAATCAACTTGGAAAGCAAAACTTTATTTTCTCCTTCAGTGTGTCTGTACTTTCAAACAACTATGATAAAATCAATATGAATATTTTTACACATTGATTCCTTAGAAAGTTGTATAACCATTACCTTTTGTTTAAAGACTATTTTTTAGACAGTTTTAGAGTCACAGCAAAATTAAGAGAAAAGTCGATTCTCCGTGTACCTCCCAGCCCCTGCACATGATTAACTCTTATTTATTACATACTACGTAGGTATGCTTCTCTTTCCTTTTTTTTTTTCTTTTAGCCCAACATTATACTATGGGAAACTTCAAGCATATACAAAAACAGAGTAGTACAGGGGTGCCTGGGTGGCTGTGGTTAAGCGTCTGCCTTCCACTCAGGTCATGATCCCAGGGTCCTGAAATCGAGCCCCATATCTTGCTCTCTGCTCAGTGGGGAGCCAGCTTCTCCCCTCCCGCTGCTGTTCCCCCCATTTGTGTGGGCGTGCGCTCTCTCTCTCTTTCTCTCTCTCGAGACATCAAATAAATAAATAAATATTTTTTTTAAAAAAAAGAGTAATAAAATCTACCTCATATCTCCATCACCCAGTTAACCATTAGATAATGGCCAGTCATGTTTCTTCTTCATGCCCACACACTGGCATTAGGATATCTTGAATTATAAGTATAAAATAATAGTAGTTTTTCAATATCATCAAATAGCTAGTATTTAAAAAATTTCCTCAGTTGTGTCCTGGCTGCTTTTGCTACAGTGGTTTCTTTGATCTATATCTAAACAAGATCCATGGGTTGTATTTGGTAAGACGACTCTTAGAGGTTCTTAGTCTTTCTATCGATCAGTCAAGGAAACCTAGTTATTTGTCCTGTAGATTTTCTTACTGTCTAGATTTTTCCGATTGACTGCATCCTCTTGGTGCCATTTAAAATGTTCCTTTGTTTCCTATATTTCCTATAATCTAGTAGTTACATACAGAAGTTTGGTGTGATTGTGCTTTTTTTTTCCCCCTAAGACTGCCTCACTGGTGATATTAGGTCCTACTCTAGGGAGCACATATTCTAGTTGTTTCTTTTTGTAATTCTTGTAGCCATCAAGGATCATCACAGAGATCCTTTATTGCCATCAGGGGTTTATGAAACAGTAACTTCGTCATTTCATCATTCCCGATTAGCTTGAATATACACACACACACAGAAAAAAGATAATTTTTCCTCATTAACTATTTACTCTGAAAATAAATGCATATGTTTCATAAAAGAAGAGCACCTCAAATGCTTATGTCCTTTCCTTTATTTGCCAGTTTTCATGATATAACTGTAATGTTTCCAAAAGTGATCACTGATTTTTTTTTTTTCCTCTAGGTATCATGAACTCACCAACTTTGATATATTAGTTGCATTTCAATATTCATTTATTATTCTTATTGATATGAAAGTTATCCCACCTTTGGATACAATCTACTCCAGTGAGAATAGTTTCAATATGGCCCCTGTGTTGTTCTGAGATGGGCTTAGTAGTCTTTAGTAGTATTAGTACTACTACTCGCACTTAGTAGTACTAAGTTCAAAGACTTAGTAGTCTTTGAAAGATCACTTGCTCTATGCCATGAACAATATGAGAATTTTGGCTGAGAACCTTAACTCCAATGTCATTAACATCATTACTTATTTTTATGGTCCCTCAACATATGCATTTATTTATATATATCAGTATTATTAATAACAATATGATTACTGAAAACAGGTTAAAATTTAATTTGTCATTGTTTTTTGTGCTTGGGATAATCAGATCATGGTTCTTAAAAGTCATTTAAAATAATTCCTCTCTCTAAACCACAAATTCAATATAGGATTAGGTTCATTTGTTTGATTTTTATTTAGAATTTTTAGGGATCATTTTTTATTTTTGTTTAATTCTGTTAAAAATAAGTAAAAGTTACATGGTTTTAAAGCCAAATCTAGAAAAGGAGGTCTATTCAAAGAAGTTTCCTCTCCTTTTTCACTTTGCTCATTTTGTCCCATATGTATTCACCTATATTAAAACACAAACATCTATTTCCACCCTTAGATAAATGGCATCCTACTATGCACATTTTTCTCTATATACATTGGGCTTTTTTCACTTCTACCATATCCTGGAGATCATTCTGTAGAAGTATAAAGAGATGCATTTCAACTTTATGTAGCTACACACTGTTTCAGTGTTTGGATTTACCACGCATTATTCAATCAGCCCCCTCAATGAACATTAGGGTTTACAGATTTTTTATAATATAGAAGTTTTATAGTGAATGTGGATTCATAAGTGAGTTTACAGCCAAGTATGTGTCTCTGGTACAGATGTGTGGGAATGGAATTGCTGGGTCAAAGGGCAAATACATATGTAATTTTTCTAGTTTCACCAAATTACCCTCCACAAATGTGCTATTTCACAAATGCACATTTAATTGCACAAGGAAAGGCTGTATAAATATAGACAGAGTAGAATTAAAGACTAAATATGATATAATGTCAACAGATACAAAGAATTATCTAAAATACTAATTGCATTTTTATTTAAGTTACCCTTCCCGTTGATAGCTATTCATTCATATAACAGCTCTGTCTTGATGAGAGCTTCTGTCACAAGATAGTATTTGCCAAATCTAATCCATTATGATTATATGATGCAAAATTACTGATATTTAACCACACTCTCTTTTATAAAGGGGTAATATCTAGGAAGCCAGCTTGCTTCCACATGATTCACCTTTTTTTTTTTTTTTTAATTTTTTATTTTTTATAATCATATATTTTTTATATACATATATTTTTATCCCCAGGTCTGTGAATCACCAGGTTTACACACTTCACAGCACTCACCAAATCACATACCCTCCCCAATGTCCATAATCCCACCCCCTTCTCCCCAACCCCCTCCCCCCGGCAACGCTCAGTTTGTTTTGTGAGATTAAGAGTCACTTATGGTTTGTCTCCCTCCCAATCCCATCTTGTTTCATTTATTCTTCTACCCACTTAAGCCTCCATGTTGCATCACCACTTCCTCATATCAGGGAGATCATATGATAGTTGTCTTTCTCTGCTTGACTTATTTCGCTAAGCATGATACGCTCTAGTTCCATCCACGTTGTTGCAAATGGCAAGATTTCATTTCTTTTGATGGCTGCATAGTATTCCATTGTGTATATATACCACATCTTCTTGATCCATTCATCTGTTGATGGACATCTAGGTTCTTTCCATAGTTTGGCTATTGTGGACATTGCTGCTATAAACATTCGGGTGCATGTGTCCCTTTGGATCACTACATTTGTATCTTTAGGGTAAATACCCAATAGTGCAATTGCTGGGTCATAGGGCAGTTCTATTTTCAACATTTTGAGGAACCTCCATGCTGTTTTCCAGAGTGGCTGCACCAGCTTGCATTCCCACCAACAGTGTAGGAGGGTTCCCCTTTCTCCGCATCCTCGCCAGCATCTGTCATTTCCTGACTTGTTGATTTTAGCCATTCTGACTGGTGTGAGGTGATATCTCATTGTGGTTTTGATTTGTATTTCCCTGATGCCGAGTGATATGGAGCACTTTTTCATGTGTCTGTTCGCCATCTGGATGTCTTCTTTGCAGAAATGTCTGTTCATGTCTTCTGCCCATTTCTTGATTGGATTATTTGTTCTTTGGGTGTTGAGTTTGCTAAGTTCTTTATAGATTCTGGACACTAGTCCTTTATCTGATATGTCGTTTGCAAATATCTTCTCCCATTCTGTCAGTTGTCTTTTGATTTTGTTAACTGTTTCCTTTGCTGTGCAAAAGCTTTTGATCTTGATGAAATCCCAGTAGTTCATTTTTTCCCTTGCTTCCCTTGCCTTTTGCGTTGTTCCTAGGAAGATGTTGCTGCGGCAGAGGTCGAAGAGGTTGCTGCCCGTGTTCTCCTCAAGGATTTTGATGGACTCCTTTCGTACATTGAGGTCCTTCATCCATTTTGAGTCTATTTTTGTGTGTGGTGTAAGGAAATGGTCCAATTTCATTTTTCTGCATGTGGCTGTCCAATTTTCCCAGCACCATTTATTGAAAAGGCTGTCTTTTTTCCATTGGACATTCTTTCCTGCTTTGTCGAAGATTAGTTGACCATAGAGTTGAGGGTCTATTTCTGGGCTCTCTATTCTGTTCCATTGATCTATGTGTCTGTTTTTGTGCCAGTACCATGCTGTCTTGATGATGACAGCTTTGTAATAGAGCTTGAAGTCCGGAATTGTGATGCCACCAACGTTGGCTTTCTTTTTCAATATCCCTTTGGCTATTCGAGGTCTTTTCTGGTTCCATATAAATTTTAGAATTATTTGTTCCATTTCTTTGAAAAAGATGGATGGTACTTTGATAGGAATTGCATTAAATGTGTAGATTGCTTTAGGTAGCATAGACATTTTCACAATATTTATTCTTCCAATCCAGGAGCATGGAACATTTTTCCATTTCTTTGTGTCTTCCTCAATTTCTTTCATGAGTACTTATACAGGAATTCAGTAAAGTGTCAGGATATAAAATCAATGCACAGAAATCAGTTGCATTTCTCTACACCAACAGCAAGACAGAAGAAAGAGATATTAAGGAGTCAATCCCATTTACAATTGCATCCAAAACCATAAGATACCTAGGAATAAACCTAACCAAAGAGACACAGAATCTATACTCAGAAAACTATAAAGTACTCATGATTCACCTTTTCATTGAAAACTTAACAGGGGTAAAATTATAAATTTGTTCGTTGTGCGTACCTCACAGTAGACATTAGTTCTTTTCATCATAAGCCATAACCTATACATTATGAAACCATCTCAGAGAGTCACTAACTTTTAGACTAGAGAATAATGAAATTTTAAATACTTAGATTTGCTTTTTAACGGTGTCTTATCTTGGATTGATATTACACTCCTTTGGTTTAAAGCTGTTGAGCGATTCGCAGCGAGATGACTGAGAAAACCCAAAGTAATAGTCTAAAGACTTCTTAAACCACTGCTTCTCTTTATTGATATAATGAGGGGAGAATTAATTTTAAGAGGTGGTGACTATTGATTACTTAATGGCAGAAGATAGTGTTGAGAAATGCTGAAGTGAGCCTATTCTGTGCCCTCCTGGGCAATAGGACCCATTATCCAGTGGTGAAAATCATGCCGTAACCCTCATTAATATTTAATAGCAGGACGTAGGCGGGATGCAAGCGGTCAAATTGCCCTAGGCATAGGCTCCAATAGGCCATCAGAATGTTTTGAGTATATAAAAGAGTAACGGATTTCCCTGGGTTCAGATTGTTTAGAAGCAGGACAACAGTACACTCAATTCCCTGTTGTGATCTCTGGGCCATGATGGCCCCATGGAAATGCCTACTAGGCGAGCTAAAGCGGTTAATGCTCTCGGAAGTCATTCTAGGTTAGTAAGCCCTGCCTGGGAAGACTTAGTATTTTCCAGTGTGGTTCTCAGTTTCAGCCCTACTCTTTCTGTCTTCTTGCCACAAGCTGAAGGGCTTGTTCAGCAGGGGAGGCGAGTCAGCAAAAGGCGTTAATTGTGTCTAACACAGCCATCATCCTTGGGGCGATATTACGTATCACACCGTCTATCAAGCTAACCCCTTGTCACACGTCAGGATCTTTTTATTTCGGCTCATTTAAAAAGGAAACAAGGAGTTTTAAAGATAGCTGGTGGAGAAACAAGACTGTAGGGTGCTTGTAAGCTGACTTGCACTAAACGGGGCTGTGGCTTCTGAAAGGACAAGACATGGTTTTATAAATTACTGGCTCCCTTTGTTAACTTTTCAAATTACCAGGTTATTTCTCAGTACCAGCAGCTTATTCTGAAAATATTGTAAGCTTGGAATGAAATTAAGTTATTGAGCTAGAACATATTCTTGGGATTTATGGCTACATAAAGGACACAACATCAAGATATCCACCACTCCAAACAATGTATAAAATTAAACAGATAGTGAAGAAATAGGCTTTTTTTTTTTTCTCTCAATGACTCTAAAGATTATTGAGAATGTACTTAGGAGAATCATTTACTGTAACATAAGAGGAATTATTTATAATTACCTGCCTAGAATGAGTTACATAAGAATAAAAATTTAGCTTTGTAGGCAGAAAGTATCCAAGGGAACAAGTCTTCTATTAACATATTGAGCTTTTTCTCAAAACCAGTGAATGAAATTGACCCAGAGGTCTCATTGCAATTCTATGCTAAGTGTGGACAAATTCAGTTTTACTTCCAACCTTAGACTGGGCATTGCCTAAATGCTGCTTTCAATTTATTAATAGCTCTGTGTGTATGCCTTCTCTGACACCAAGTAGAGAGTCTCAAATTATTACGTTATTAATGATAAATGCATTTGTGTTCATTTTTGGTTTTTTGGCAAATACGATCTTTATGCAGCATACTGTGGTGGCTCTACTCAGATTTTTTGTTTGTTTCATTGTTATTTATTACTTGGTTGGTTAGTAATACATGTCATCCTGTTGTGGAAATTAGTTTGGGGCTAGCTCACTTCAAGAAGGCTTAGCTTAGAATTCATAGATTCTTCAGCTGCCATTCCCAAGAGCAGACGTAACACTATAAATTGAAAATAATTTAATAGATTTTCTTCAAGGTTCTAAACACTATAACATAAAACCTATGAAGGCATTTTGTCAACTGTAAATATTGTAATGTTAATAATAGTTATACCTTCAATGCCTTTAGATATTCCAGAGAGAAGAGCTCTTTTAATCCTATATTTGCAATATACTGATGCTTATGGAACCATAATCTAATATATTTAGCAATTTTTTCAGTGAAAGTCACAAATCCTAAATGTCCTGTCCTTTCCTTTCCTATTTTATAGCGCAGCAGCAGTTTTGGGAATTTTGATCGTTTTCGGAATAATTCCATTTCAAAACCAGATGATTCAACTGAGGTTAGTATTTTATTACAATTTTATGAATGTTATGCAAGTACATTAGGAAAATTTATGAAGTCAATATCACTTTTGCAAAATACTGTAAGAAAAATAAGTATATTTAAAAATCACAGTCTTGCCTATATTTTTGTAATAAAGGAACAAAGAACTACTTAGTACCGAGTTACCCTTCTGGGTATTAAAAGTAAAAAGCTCTCTAAGAAGCCTAACATTAGGAAAGCAGAACATGAGCTTAAGAAGAGAGTTAAGATTTAAAGGAACACAAATAACCCCAAATTTTCTGAGCAGTTCCACCATAAAAGAATATATATGTTAAATTTTATGTAAATGGTAATTGCATTAATTTAATTTAATGATTAAATGGCTTAGTTGTAAATTTGTCAAGGACAGCATATGGTCGCTCAATTGCACTCGCACTTCTGCCATGTGCATTGAAATGCCTCATAGGTAACTATTACACCCACGTTTGTAAACCAGGAATACTTCAAATGTAGCTTAAGGAAAGCTTCCCATAAAATGAAGTCTATATAAAAATAATGGTAATAATAATAGTATCTAGATTTAATTGAACACTTACGATGATACAGGAACAACACTAAACACTTTACCTACCTCTAATGTAGGAACTATTAGTGTTATTATTTTACCAATGAAGAAATACAATTACTTCTAAGTCACACAGTTAATAAATGACAAAGGCAGAACTCAACATCTTGTCTGACTCCAAGTTTGCATTTCTGTTACACTATCTCACAAACCACAGGCCAACTGTGACATGATTAATGAAAGGTTTGACACCTGATCAAATAGTAGAAAGGAGGGATATATATATACACACACATATATATGTATATATGTATATACATATATATATAGACAAAATTAAAACTACGTGTTTATCATTGAACCTGATTCAGCAACTCCACATGTGATACATTTTAGACCAATAGGTTTTAGATCTCATGTATTTCTTAATTATTCATTCTCATTATTATATGTTTTATTTTTTATAAAGAATTTTTCCTGGTATAATTTCTCAATATACTTTTCAGATTCCTGTGTGTATATACCTATAATATTTTTAAATATTGGTATTTCAGTAATGGCTATTCTAAACAAAAGAAATGAAAATAAAATGACATCTAGTATTACTTTATAAATACATCCATTAGTACACTTACATGTGTGTGTGTATAATACATCCCCTTTTATACATATGCATATCATTTATATCCCCTTTTATCCATTTACATATTTATATACACATGTTTAAACTTGTAAATAGCTATATAGTCTATCCACATTTATTTCATTTTAAATAGGATAATATATGTATATAGTGAGAAACCCTATATAATTTTCAATTAACATCTTATATAAATCCTTACCTTTCCATAATCACATATAGTTTGTAGATTCTACACAGTAGAATCTGTTATTTAGTTTATAATTCAGGCTTAACCTGTAAAAGTAGCTCAGGTTCGCTCAGGCTCCTTTATTAGTAATGGTGGCTTAGTAATTTGTGAAAGAATTCAGCGAACCTGAAAAGGTAGTTCACACATTTTTCAGCAATGCATCATTCATTCATCCAACTAGTATTTCTTGAGGACCTACTCTATGACAGGGTTTCCATGAGGCACTCAGAAATTACTGTTGTAATAATTGATGAAAATCCCTACTTCATGAAGCCGAGAGTATAGAGGGAGAGACAGATTATGAAAGAGAACAGAATAGAAAAATGTGAAAGTTGAAAATATGCTGAGGTAGTTTCTTTGAAATGTCTGTAAAAAATGATAGAGCAACTTAAAATATAAAATATTTGTGATATGGGGCGCCTGGGTGGCTCTGTTAAGCCTCTGCCTTTAACTCAGGTCACGATCCCAGAGACCTGGGATCCATTCCCGCATTGGGCTCCCTGCTCAGCGGGGAGCCTGTTTCTCCGTCTCCCTCTACGTGCCCACCCACCACCCCCGCCTTGTTCTCTCTGTCTCTGTCAAATAAATAAATAAAAATCTTTTTAAAAATATTTGTGATACGTTTTTGAAGCTTAGGCAATGGTAATTTAACACAGATTATAATAAAATAATATACTTTCTTTTCAGGGGGATTTAGTTTATAATTTTACAGGAAAGATAGAGCTTAAATAGAGAGAAGAGAGAAGAAAAAGGCTAACTTTAAACATTTAAAGGGTTTCCAAGTTATATTTTATTCAGGGCTTTTGAATTAAGCAAAGAATCTTTGCCTTTTATAACCTTAAATGTAGAAATGAATAAAGTTCAATGAGGACTTAAATCAGCTGTCCCTTCATATTTATCATAGGCAATTTGGGATAAGATATGAAGTAAAAAATAATGTTGATTAATAATTTTGTTAACTATGTGGTTAAACCTTCATATTAAAATATTCAAGGAGAGCCTGGGTGGTTCGGTCAGTTAAGCGTCTGACTTGACTTCGACTCATGTCACAATCTGAGGTTTGTGAGGTTGAGTCCATGCTGGGCCTGTGGGGAGTCTGCTTGAGACTCCCCCTGTCCTCCCATGCATGCTCTCTTTCTCTAAAATAAATAAGTAATCTTTAATATAACAACAATAAAAATAAATTATTCAAGTTAACTGAATAGAAGTTTCCCCTGATTTTTTTTTTTTTTTTTAATATTCTGGAAATGTCTGTCTGTCCACCCATCAAGATGACCCTTAAGAGTACTTTCTTAAATTCTAAGATATTAAGGATATAGAATCCAAGTAAGTCCTTTAAGAAAAAGAAATCACTCCAAATTTCTATATGAGAAGTTTTGCTTATTCAAAAAAAAAAATCAAGTGTCAGTGATATTCCTGGAAGTGTTCTAGACATGCAGAATAAATAAAAATATAAAATCTCTAAGCTCATGGAGCATACCTTATCATGGGGGATGCAGGCAATAATCAAACAAACAAACAAACTTTGTATCAGGTAATGTTAAATACTTAGAATACATTACATGTGAATTACATGCCCATTTCTATACTAATGGCTAGACCATGTTCATAATTACTGTTGTTTGAGAATGTGGGAAATATGCATAGGATACTCACTGGCAAGAAGAAAACATTGCACTTCCTCAATGGATTTACTTAACTCCAAAACTTTTTAAAAAATGACCATTTCAATTTATATAAGAAGATATTTTAATGCCCCTTCAGCATGAATACATGCTATATAGCCTTTCTAAAGCCCCCAATAAAATATCTCCCATCTATGTAGACTTAATCACTCATTATGCTTATGATTTATTTCTATTTTGCCCATCCAAAAATGGGGAAAACTGGAGCGCCTGAGTGGCTCAGATGGTTAAGTGTCTGCCTTCGGCTCAGGTCATGATTCTAGAGTCATGGGGTGGACTCACACTTTGGGCTCCCTGCTCAGTGGGGAGCCTGCTTTTTCTCTCTCTCCAGCTCTGTCTCTCTCTCTAATTAATAAATAAAGTCTTTTTTTTATTTAATGGGAAAAGTGGCTCTACTGTACAGCTATTTAAAGAATAACTAAAATTCTCTTAAAAATTTTTAGATGTGAAGCTCAGGTCCTTCAACATCACAAGTTTTATTTTCCACGTTTTAACACATGGCACCAGGCTTGGACAATTCTATCCAGATTGAAGTTTGGAGGCTGCTATACACAATACATAGGAAGCCCACAAATTCAGAATCTTCACTATAATAATGTTTTCAGAACAATGATTTTTATTGCTTTATTATTCTGTCTTTTGTAAACAATTCTAACTAGGTATATGAAGGGAAACCCATAAATGAAAGTGGAGAACACAATAAAACTTCAAATAATGGAGGAGGATTAGGGAAAAAAATGAGAGTTATTTCCTGGACAATGAAGAAAAAAGTGGGCAAAAAGTACGTCAAAGCCCTTTCTGAGGAAAAGGTAAGTGAACTCTGCCAATCATTTGTATTTTTCTATTAATTTTTTTTCTTATAATAGCCAACAGATTCTTCTAGACATAGAATTACTTGGTCCTTTAGGAAGGACTTCAATGTCTACTTTCTCCCTCAATAATTGTGCCCAGGAACTAGATAGAAAAAAAAAAAAAAAAAGCATTATTACTCCTATGTTAATAGAGGAAATGGAGGCTCAGAAAGATCACACATGTAGTATGTGAAGAATGGTATGTCATATGTTGTAACAAACATCAGTACTTCATTTCTTTTTATTGCCAAATAATATTCCATTTTATACATAAACTGTATTTTATTTTTCCTTTCGTCAGTTGATAGACATTTGAGTTGTTTTCACTTTCTGGCTATTGTAAATAATGCTGCTATAAATATTTAGGAGTTTTTGTGTGGAAATACTCTTGTTTCTCTCTGATATATGGTAACTATCTGATGTTTTGAGAACTTGGCAACCTGCTTCCCAAAGCAGTTGCATCATTTTACATTCCCACTAGCAAAGGGTGAGGGTTCCAATTTTTCCATTACTGTCTTTTTGATGCTCCCTTCCTATTCCTAGTGGGTGTGAATTTCAATGCGGCTTTGATTTGCACTTCCCTAATGACTAATGATGTTGAGAATCTTGTTGTGTTCTTATGAACCATTTGTATATCTTCTTTAAAGAAATGTTTACTCAGGAGAACCTGGGTGGCTCAGGTCATGATCCCAGAGTCCTGGGATCGAGCCCTGTGTAGGGCTGGCTCCCTGTTCAGCAAGGAAGCCCACTTCTCTCTCTCCCTCTGCCTCCAGCTCTCCATGCTTGTGCTTGCACTCTCTCTGTCATTAAAAAAAAAAAAAAAAAAAAGTCTACTCGAACCTTTTGCCCACTGTTTAATTAGGTTATTTGGGTTTTTATTATTATTATTATTATTACTGACTTTTAAGCTTTTTAAAAATATATCCTGGATGTAAGTACCTATCAGATATATGATTTGCAATATGATATATTTTCTCCCATTCTGTGGATTGTATTTTCACTTTTTTGATGGTGTCATTTGCAGCACAGATGTTTATAATTTGATGCAGCCTGATTTATCTATTTTTTGTCATTTGAGCTTTTAATATTGCAGTTTTAAAATTATTGTTTAATCTCAATTCACAAAGATTTACTCCTGTGTTTTCTTCTAAGAGTTCACAGTTGTAACTCTTACATTTTGGTGTATGATCTACTAATTTTTCTATGGAGTATAGTAGGAGTCCATCTTCATTCTTTTGAATATGGATATAAAGTTGTCAAAAAAGTTGTTAAAAGGTCAATTATTTTACTATTGTCTTTTCTTGGCACCCTTGCTGAAAATCAATTAATAATAAGTACATGGTCATAATTATATGGGTCATAAATACATGGGTTTATTTCTGACTCTCAATTCTGCTACATTGATATGTAAGTCTTAGTCCATTCACTTTTTAACCCACTAGGACTTCCATCCCCAATAACTCATTAAAACAGGAGTCATAATTGGTATTAACCTCTGTGTTGCTGAATTTACTGGTCACTTCTCTTACTTCTTACCTTACTTTTCAACGTATTTGACACAAGTGATGATTTCAGTACATTTGAAACATTCTTTCCTGGTTTCTTTAATGGGCATTCTTCTGGCTTTCTTCCTCAGAGTTTCCTTTCTCGGCTTTGCCTTCTTTCTTGTCTCTAAACATTGAGTCCTTCCAAGGCTTATTCCTAGATGCTCTACTCAGTCTACTCTTCCCCTCAGTGATCTCATCTAGTCCCATCACTTTGTTTTTTGCAATTACATCTCTAGCTATGATATCTTATCCATTGTACTTGAACAACCAGTTGTGTATTCATTATCATCACTTATATGTACAATAGTTATCTGGAACCCAGTATATCCCAAACTGAATTATTAATTCTCTATGCTCTCTACCAAAAACACATGTTTCTTGTCTAGTCTTCCCAGTAGCAATAGACAACAATTGCCATAACTCTAGATGCAAGGAAGGAAGGAAGAGAAGAGAAAAAGAAAGAATAGAACAGAGAAGAAAAGGAATGAAAAGAAGGAAGGTAGGAAGGAAGGAAGTAAAGAAAGAGGAAAGCCTAAGAATCATTCCAAATTGCTTTTTTCTCTCACGTTTCACACCAATTCATCAGCATATTCTATTGGCTCAAACTCCAAAATCTTATCTAGAACCCATAATTGCTCTATGTAAACTATTCCTGCTTTTAGATCAATCAACCAACCAACCAAAAACAACTTCTCTTGCCTAGACTGCCATAATAACCACCTAACTGGTCATCTTTCTTCCACCCTTTCCTCCATAACCATTCTCCACACAGAAGCTGGAAAGATCTTAAGTGGAATTTCAGAACATATCATGCCCCTTGCTTAAAATTTTACAGTGCCTTCACAATGCCTTCACTTACTACAGTATGTTCATTCCAGTCCTCTGAGAAACAGATCCTAAGAAAGCAAAGGACACACCAAAGATTATTGGGGGAAATTAACGTGAAGGATAGATAAAGAACTGAATAGGGAAAGCCTTCTGACAGCAGTGCAAGTTTGACACCTGGGAAAGGAGAAGAAGAAAGCTTTAGCCAGATTGGCAAATAGTCCTTGAACTAAAGTTTTCCATTAGAGGAACCCTATATCCCACCAGAATGGACTCAAATGGTGCCCTCACTGTTTCAGTCATTGGCAGAGAGCATGGCTTCCATGCACAGTGGTGGATTTAGTAGCTGGGGATGTCCATAAAGAAGGGTCTCACAGCAAAATATCTGAGTGACACATTCCATGACCACCACACATGGTCTATAAAGCTCTTACTAATCCGGCTCCAGTCTACTCTGAGCTTATATTTTTTCTTTTTTTTTTTTAAGATTTTATTTATTTATTTGACAGAGAGAGAGATAGAACAAGCAGGGGGAGCAGCAAAGGGAGAAGCAGGCTCCCCACTGAGCAGGGAGCCTGATATGGGGCTCGATGCCAGGACCCCAGGATCACGACCCAAGCTGAAGGCAGATACTTAGCCAACTGAGCCACCCAAGCACCCCTCTGAGCTCATTTTATAACACTTTCCTTGATCTCATTCAGCTCCAGCTACCTTGACTTGGTCTTCCCACTCATAAGTCAAGCTAATTCTGAGTTATTTTGTTCTTGCTATTCCTTTTGCTTGGAAAACTGCCTCCAATTCTTCCTATAAGTTACTTCTTAAGGTCAGAATTCAGAGTCAAGAAGTCAGAGCATATATTACCCTATAGAGAAGATCTTTGGAGACTACTCCATCGAAATCAACCAACCTTCCCCCCACCCTAATCCCAGCAGCTAATCCTCTCACATCGCTCAGTTTTATCTCCTTCATAGCACTTGTTCCCTGAAATTTCCTTTTACATTTGTTTACACACACATCTCCAAACATTAACACACACACACACACACACACACCATAACACACTAAAATGTTTATCTTATTAGAGCAGGGACCTTGTGATCTTGTTTACCAAGGCATTCCCAGTTCCCAAAACAGTGTCAGGTACTTACATGGTGTTCTCTAAACTTGTGTTGAATGACTGAACAAATGAATAAAGGAATGGATAAATGGAGAGAATCAAACTGAGTGTATATCATGTATGTATTCTGAAGTTTTATTAATGCTTAGAAATGCTCATAAATGAGGAATATTGAATTACATTTTGATGAATATTAAGGAATTTATAGGTTTTGTCCAAACTGTCTAAATATGGAAGACATCTGAGATGTTTTCAAGCAGATGTAATTTGTTTTGAAATTGTCTGTCTTTCCTAATTTTATGCAGGATTTGCTTTTCACTTGACTAGGTGTGCAAGCTTGGTATGAGATTTGTAAAGCTTCTTAGATAAGCTTTGCTTTAGAATTGCAAAATGTGCATGTTTTATTCATATCTGGTGATCTGGTAAGGTGCAAATAACTGACATGAAATAACGATGCAGAATTTAAACTTGTAATATCAGATCTCAAAGGATTAGTAATGGTGGTAAATAGATGATAAGGAGAACATGAAGAAATGAAAATGCTTCAACAGATAAAGATATTAATAAATCTAACACTTCTGATTAAGTAGTATCAATATAATATTCATCCTAACTTATAAAATGAATTATGATGATTTCACTTGAATTCCATAATGTGGAATGTTTCGTCTAAAAAATTTTTCCAAGTATAACGTGTTTTGCTAGAAATTGAACTAAAGATTAATGACTCTCATATTTTATGCTGATGGAATCCTGAGTATTTTATTGCTAAAATATGTCTTGTTTGTTAAATCAATGCACACAGTGAATATCTCCATGGAAATCAGTTCTCTGCACTTAACCTCTGATATGTTTTTTCTGAAGGATGAGGAGGATGGAGAGACTACTCTCCCATATCGGAACAGTGACCCAGTGATTGGATCTCACACAGAGAAGGTCTCCCTCAAAGCCAGTGACTCCATGGATAGTCTCTACAGTGGGCAGAGTTCATCAAGTAAGCCTACAGAATAAGGGACGAAATCGTACCTGGGAGGGTTGAGTTAAGTGGGTGGGGAGATGGGGGATATCCGTGAGGGGGATTAAAGAGTGCACTTACCATGATCCACACCGTGTAATGCACTGAAGGGTTGAATCACTATACTGAACACTTGAACCTGACATAACACTATGTTAATAATACCGGAATTAACATTTTAAAAACAATTAAAAAAGAAAAAAGAAATTCAAATGAAAACCAACAACAGATTTGCTTCTCTGGGGCTTTCAAATTAGCAAAAAGTTTCCAGATACTTGATAAGAAAAATAGTGAAAATGTAGGATTGCTGAATCCGTAGAGTTGCTGTTGTTTCAAATGATACACAAGATATTTGATAGAATTATGTATTATTTTGAAACTTCTAACACTGTAGTTGGCAGGGCTCTTGGGGATATGCCTCAAAAAAATCATCTTGGGTGACTAAATCTGCATCCCTAAAATAAAATTGTTTGCTTAGGAGAACTAGCATTATCTTGAGTCAAAATCTTAAATGACTTGACATATTCAGATAAATGAAATCCTGTTCTCTGTCTCTCGGTCCATCCACCCCTTCCTCCTTCCTTTCCTTTTCTCTTTATTCCTCCTTTTTTTCTCCTTCTTCTTCTTCCTTCCTTCTCTCTTCCCTCCCTCCTTTCCTTTCTTTCTTCTCTTTGTTTTTTCTCTCTCCTGTCCCCTCTCACTTTTGTCCTTCCTTTCTGTTCCCTTTTGCCTGAAGTATTCTGAAAAGAGAGGGACATATGCATCATTTCTCACATTCACTTTTTAGGGGTCCCTCCAGTATGAGGGAGTCAAGAATGAAATACTGTGTAAATACTAAATAGAAGGAATATAGCCAGTCAGGTGACAGGAAGGAAGCAGCATGTGTTCAACAAGGATTTTCTAAAACCATTGTTTCTAAGAAGGAAGTCATTCAGGTTTTAGTCACATATCCTGCTATCTGGAAGAAACTACTGATACCGCAGGGGGCCTTTTAACTTTTTTATGTATACACTGTTGTACATTCCTCTGATCTTTTCAGGGCTTTTAAATGTTTTTCTTTTTTGCAAGGTTTATTTGCCATTTCCTTTTTAATCAACTGCTTCTGTTACTTGAAGATAGATCGCAAATACCAGATGTTTCAGATATCCTGAATTCTATTCCTACTTTTCCTATTGGCTGAAGAAGAGTTATTTTGTGAAGAAAGGAGAAAAAAAAAAACTAATGTAGAAACATTTGAAGGATATATTTTTGCATGTGTGAAATTCAGATTTCATTAGTATTCACTTCTGCTGGAAGTTTTAAAATTCTAAATTGTAATGCTGAATGTGGGTAGAATTTTATTAACTGGGATATACCATGAAAAGCCAAGGCCAGGGGTGGGCATGGAAGGAAGGTGTAAGGAGATAGTGGCCCACTTATCTGTTGTCATATACAACTTAATTGTTGCGGTTACATGCAACTCACCCTTTCTTACAATGGTTCATATTCAATACGTTAAGGTTCTTTACCTCGTTTCCATAATTATTTGATTAAATAGTAGAGAAGCCGGGACTGTTTCATCATTGAACAGAGCACGGAGAGGGCTCACTTCAGGAGAAAGTGGAAGTAGGGGAGCGTGGTGAGAGTGCTGGAGAAACTGGAGCTACTTCCGCTGGAAGCCATTCTTACCCCACCCCCGCCTCTTGCGGGCAGCAAGAAATGGAATCTCTTCTTTCTCTCCCTTGAGGTTCAAACTCAGAAGGAAAAGGACCAGAGAACAAGGATTCGGAGTAATTTAAAAAGCCCAGTTTAGAAAGTTTAGAACCACACGGAAGGATAGACACGGGAACACACTTTCTCTTTGCTTCAAATTCACACAAGCAAAAGTGCTACCTTTTATGCATAGAGATGTTGCTTCAAAATGGCTTTTGGTACATAATAGCATGTTTGGGAGAGCGTTCTAGCTACATTGTGATAAGAATAGGGAACCCTGTAGTCTGATGCTTTGACCATTTGTGATCTGTAGTACATAAGGATCAGACTGTTGCTATAGGTTTTTGTCTTTGTTTACAGGTACAAAATTAATTGTCTGGCCTGCACAAGGAGTTAAATTTGTATCATTTGTCTCTTTAGCAAGTAGCAAAACAATTTGCTACTGGGTCAGATCACAGAGACTGAAGTGAGAGGGTGTTTGGGTTAGTGGTTGAGGAAGGAATGGTCAGATTGGCTCGAGAAAGTACAGAAGTGGCTCAGAGGACAAAGGCCATTGAGGGAGAGTGACTGGGAGTCAGAAAAAAATAGGAATCCATCATTTAGAACTCCCTCAAAAGGTTGGTGTCCAGTGCTTCAACATGATCCCCACTTAGCTCTATCCAGATGATGGTTCAGAATGTTACGAACCTTCGGTGAGAACTGTTAACCTCTGCTTTGCTTTCATCAGGTGGAATAACAAGCTGTTCAGACGGTACGAGTAACCGGGATAGCTTTCGACTTGATGATGATGGCCCCTACTCTGGACCATTCTGTGGCCGAGCCAGAGTACATACTGATTTTACACCAAGCCCCTATGACACTGACTCCCTCAAAATCAAGGTGTGTGCATGTCATAGCTGCATTCTGTCTGGTTTGCCTAGCACTGGTTGTATGGTCTGTGTCAGGAAGTGCAAGCAGTGGGAACGGGGTGGGGGGTGGGGGGTGGGCGGTGAGTGTGTTCTCCCCAGCACTAGAATGCAGGAATGGGTTACTGTGCAAGAATATGAACAAAACACTGGAGGTGGACTAGGGGAATTGGTGTGTTGAGGCTATAGCATGAGTTGCTGTTATGTAGATAATGCAGATTCTGAGCCTGTCTGGGGAGAAGAAATTGTCTACATTTTTCTGAAAACCAGAAGCCTCACAGGTTACTGGAGGTGCCCAGCTCTGCCTGCTACTTCCTGGATTAGAAGGAGAGAGAGAAAAGATGGCGCTATCAGGCAAGAGCCCCTCACAGCAACTCCCTTGGGAACCACCCTTGGCTGGGCAACTTCAGTACTTAAGTTGGGGGTTTTGAATAACCAGACATCTTTCTCCCAGTGATATTCCCTCCTGAATTCCCTCTTCTTACCTCTGATTCTCTATATTCGTTTTCTATTGCCGTGTAACAAATTTCCACAAACTCAGGGACTTTAAACAACACAAATGCATTACTGCACAGTTCTCTAGGTCAAACATTGAGTCATGGCCCAGCTGCATTCCCTGCTTAAGGTCTCACGGGGCTAAAATCAAGGTGACAGCTGGGGCCGTAAACTTATCTGGGGCTCAGGGTCCTCTTCCAAACTCAAAACTATTGGCAGAATTCAGTTGCTTGAAGTTGTAGGACGGAGGCTCCTGCTTTCTTGCCAGATGTTGCCTGGGAGCCACTCTCGGACCCTGGAGGTGGCCAGCCATGGTCCTCTCTACAAAAGTTCACTCATGTTTCAAATCTCTTTTTTTTTTAAGAGCTCCTACCTAATAAAGTCAGAAACACCCAGATAATCTCCCTCTTAATTACAAAATTAACTAATTTGGGACATTAATTACATCTGCACAGTCCCTTGTGCCATATAATACAACATAATCATGGGTGTGAAATCCATTGTTTTCAAGTCCTACTCACACAAGAGGGGATGTGCTGTTGCAATCATATAACTAGAAGGTTTGGTGGTGAAGTATTTTATACATGTTAAATTCTTCCTTTTAGTAATACAAACTGGTATAGCTAAAGGGACAGAAATTATGACTTTTCTCTACTATCATCACCAAGCCAATGTTAACCAGTAATTATGACAAGTTATGAAGCACTGATGTTATTATTTAACATTCAAGAGACTCTGCTCTTCTCTTTATCCCTTCTTTTGTAACAAATCAGACTAAGCTCAGCGGGAGAATGAGGAAAACGTTATTTTCCATAGTTAGCTCCTTAGTCATTTCTATGAATGCTTTGAAATCTAAGTTTAAGTCTTGGGGAAGGAACATTTGCATCCTAGTAACCACTGTTGGGGGAGGGTGTAGAAGGGAATAAATTGAACACATTTAGGCTCGGGAGAGCTTTTCGCCTTTCCTATAATACCATGCCAGTGCCCCACCGCTTGGGGTGCCTAAGGTGATATGTGTAGAGCTCTTGTGGGACACAATAAGAATCCCACAGTTACCACTGGGGATTGAATGCCATTGTTTATATCAAGGGTCTTATCCGCAATGAAATTGGGTCTTCGCTGGTGACCTGTGGGCTTTCCTGGAATGTATACATTTTTTAAAAGTTTAGAGGATAATAGGAAGGATGCAGCAGAGAGATCCTATGCTTAGAAACTTCCCCTAGAGCTTCTGGGGATTTTCTAGGTCTGCTAAGCGGATCCCACCTAGCCCAGATGCAACTCTCCACAGTTAAAGGCAGGAAGAACTAGACGAATAGCTTATAGGGTCAGACAGGCAGATGATCACAAATCAGAAAGATCAAATCTTTTAATCACACTGAATCCTACTATTAAAAATACATTGTGTGTTTTCGTTGGAAGAATACACATTCGTAGAAAGTGAGGAAAAAACATTTTTAGTAGCCGACTTAATGTTTTGTTTATTTGAGGGTAGTCCCCTGAAAAGGCAACAATATCAGAATCTATAATGTTCTCTCTGGGGTAGAAATTATTAAGTCTCAAAGGAGGAAATATGACTGTTATTTGGGTAGAAATCAATTTTCTTTACAAAGAAGTACTGCGGGGTTTTTTTACTCTTGCCAGTAACTGGCAGCCTATAGCCAATTAGAGTCTTAGATGTGAAGAAAGAAAAAGACCAACTGGTTTGTCCATCCTAATGTGCTTCATTCATCCTGCGACCCAAACATTGTTGTGAAGCTCAGACTAAGTATTATCTTCTCTAAAATAATTCAGTAGCATAATTTGTCCTTGGTGCACACACACATACTTTTGTTACATATTTAGATGTATGAAGGTCTAATAGTTTTGTTATTTTATTTTATTTTTTTAAAGATTTTATTTATTTATTTGACAGACAGAGATCACAGGTAGGCAGAGAGAGAGGAGGAAGCAGGCTCCCCGCTGAGCAGAGAGCCCGATGTGGGGCTCGATCCCAGGACCCTGAGATCATGACCTGAGCTGAAGGCAGAGGCTTTAACCCACTGAGCCACCCAGGCGCCCAGTTTTGTTATTTTAGAGGAATGCAATACTTTAGATGGTTTCTTTTTTACTGTACATAAGTTTTTCAGATGAACTAGAATCATGGACAGAGATAGACTTCTTTTTCTTTCCCTTCCCCATGTGGGAACCCCTCCAGGAATGATGGCTTGAGCTTTGCTATCCGTCTATTGCTTTGACAAGATGAATGAAGAGAGCAACATATTTTAGTTCAGACAACTGATTACCAGTTGCTCTGGGAAGTTATTTAATGTTACATTCCTATTCTATAGTAGTTAGAATTATAAATATACCTTGTATATGTACCTAAGTAATGTGTCATGGGCATTAAATGATTCTCTATATGCAAAAGTACTTTGTAAATTCCATTGTGCTGTACAATTACAAGTTCAGAAATTGATATACCAAAACCATAAGGATGTCATCGAATGCATGTAGGACCTTTTCTTCAAACTTGTTGAAGTGCTCTTCGTTATTACTAGCAAATAATTCCCTTGAACTTTTAAAGTAAATTTTCTCTTAGATTTATTTCTGCTATCAGTGACTTCCCTTATCATATTCCCTCATTATTTGAATTTCTGTGATTCCATTCTTTCTACTAATTGTCATAGCAACAAAGTTCTCTGTAAACTGATTGGTATATTTCTCTGTCTTTAGAAAGGAGACATCATAGACATTATCTGCAAAACGCCAATGGGGATGTGGACAGGGATGTTGAACAATAAGGTGGGAAACTTCAAATTTATTTATGTGGATGTCATCTCCGAAGAGGAAGCAGCCCCCAAGAAAATAAAGGCACACCGAAAGACCGGAAAGGAAAGACCCAAGACTCTGCAGGAGTTCCTAGAGAAGATTCACCTTCAGGTTAGCAAACCTGTGACCTATTTGATTCTGGTGGCATCTGCATGGGATAAATAAGAAGAAAGGATCAGTGTTAAAAAAATATAGGGCTTACAGCAAAGGAAAATCTGCTTTCCAAGAAGACTTCTTATTTCTCCTTTATTACTTTTATTACACAAGGTCAGGTCTTGATATAACCTCTTTTGGACTAAACTCTAATGGTACTTAGCGGTGACAGTAGAGATTAATGTTGAGAAAGTACTGTGAAAAATGAGAAATACCTAGGGGAATAAGAGGTCCAGAGAAAACATGTAAATGAGAATGATGCAGAGAGTATTAGAGTAAAGGTAAAAATCCAGAGAATTGAAAGGAAAATATGGAAAGAAAATTACATTTTCTGTAGGGCAAAGATCAAAAGCAAGTCAAGAGAAGATAACTAAATATAATTGTTTCAAAAGCAATTTGTTAGGAAATAGTGGTCATTAAGTCCCCATGATGATTATGTTAAGGAAATTGTGTTGTCTGTATTTATAATCCAATTATTTTCTTGTTATATTAGCAAAATTTTTATGAAATATCTACCTTGTTCAATGGTGTGTACATGCAATTTACCTAGCCTCACTCAATTTACTGTTTCGCAATCCATTTCTAATATTAATGCAGCAGTACTTTGAGAGTTTTCAAAACTCATCAAGGCAATAACCAATTAAACTTTCCTTAATTGTTTCTCCTGAATTATCTAGTTATACTCGACACACGACCTAGGCCTTCCTATATTACTTTTGGTGCCCCCACCCCAGATGGGGTACTTCTTGGATGAAGTAGAAGTTTCAAACCTGCTTCTTCTTTTTGTGTGTTCTGTGCCCTATGAGAAAACCAAGGTCTAAGGAAGTGAAATAACTTACTCAAGAACCCATAATCAAATGGTTATGTCAGAATGGGGACTTTGGTTTCTCGGTTCTAATTCTAATTCTCCTAAGAGACATCATTTTTAAAAGAAGTGGTACTTTTTCTTTCTCTCTCTTTCTCACTTAGATTTGGCGGGGCGGGGGGCGGGGGGGGGGGAGTAAAAGGGGCTGGCAGTTATTCCTGATTACTTAAAACTAAGGGTATTGAAATGATGATCAAGTAAAATGGAAGGAAGTTTTGAGGAAGTTGTAGAGCATTCAACTTCCCTTTGCATTTTTATTCTGTTAGAGAGAACAGAGGTTACATAAATAACGTACAGACTCAGAAATCAGAAGCCTGTGAATTTTAAATTAATACATATTGATGCAAATGATGGACAAACTATACATGCTGAGAAGAGAAAACTTTAGGGAAAATATTTTTCCCAACCACAGTGCTTTTATAACCATAGTGGTTAATAAAAACTTCTAATTAAATAGAAAGTCTGGAATTCCTTAGGTTTATATAATGACATTCACCAAATGCTAAGTCTATTGTTCTGTGCCTGTTTCAAATTCATTTTTTAAACTTTCCCAAGACATTAGTGGGGGTAAATTATTTTTGCAAGCCAGCAAACAAGAAAAGATGTAGATTCAGAAATATTACTACAATTACTCTTTTAGAAGCATTTTATTGATAGACGTAAGGACACGCTAGCTTTGTCGATTGAGCTGTTTGAGAAGTGAAGAAATGCCAAGTGGGATGAATGATTCCGCTCTTTAATTGATCCATGATTTAGCACTGCACGGCTTAAGGTAATTATTTCTTCTTTACATTTGTCCTTCCAGAAGGTGGCAATTCTCCAGCATACTCTTATAAATGCCCTAGAGTTCATATGTGGAGAACTAGCACAGAGTAAAATAAAGTTAAGCAAAAGTTCTGTCGGTGCCTTCGGTGTCCATATGCACTTCTACACTTTCTTTAAACCTAAAGAGAACTCAAAATAAAATATTTGAATCTGACTAGTTTATATTATACATATTTTTCTCCCCCATAGGAATATACCTCAACACTTTTACTCAACGGTTATGAGACCCTAGAAGATTTAAAAGATATAAAAGAGAGTCATCTCATTGAATTAAATATTAAAAACCCGGAAGACAGGATGAGATTACTATCAGCTGCTGAAAATCTCCTTGATGAAGAAAGTAAGTGTGCACCCCTACTTTTCTTCTTAGCTGAAAATCGCAGTTCAATGTAAATAGGAAAATTATTAAAAACAAAGCCCCAGTTTTGTTTACGGAGAATCCTATCCAGCATTCTTTTCCATAAAATAAGTATTTTCTTACTTATTTGGAAACAACAACTCTGGTCAAGTCTATAATTAGGAAGAGGACTTTTTTCCCTTCCTGGACTCAGAAAATGGAGAGACTTCTCTGGGCATCTCATTTAGAGTCTGCAGAGGTATTAATTTATCCAAAAGAGGATGTCTGCATTCCCAAAGACTGAGGGACTTAGAGACAAATATTTAGTGACAGTATGAGCCATTAGTGAGAAATGTCATATGCAACTTTTGTAGAACAGCGCCGAGCATGGCTCTAGCTAATGAGCCTTCGCCCCACACAGGAAAATTCATTTCATTACCATATAGTCACATCTTGTATGTGTTTATAGTATGCTTTCAAAACGTTATAATAGCTTGCAAAAATATTCAGCACTCACTTTTATTATCTGAGATGGTTCTCTGTATTTTTAAGTATGAACTGAAGGTAGAGTAATGCGTGCACATTCACTTACCAACTGGGTCTGTAAAGAAAGGATAGCTTTTGGCACTACCATTGCCCAATCTGAACACTCTTCTCCCTGAATCTGGTCCGGCTTCTGAAACCCTGAGCTCAGGACGTACCAAACTCCTCAAGGAATATTTTGTAAGGAAGAAAGAGGAATGTAGGGACTTTTTTTTTTTTTTAAAGAATTTATTTATTTATTTGACAGAGAGAGATCACAAGTAGGCAGAGAGGCAGGCAGAGAGAGGAGGAAGCAGGCTTCCCGCTGAGCAGAGAGCCTGATGCGGGACTCGATCCCAAGACCCTGAGATCATGACCTGAGCCAAAGGGAGAGGCTTAACCCACTGAGTCACCCAGGTGCCCCGGGATGTAGGGAATTTTAAAGAAGAAAAACAACTCAGATCATCTCATCCAGCTTTCTCGTTCAAAAATAATATTACTCATAATCATTAACTACTTTTTGGAACCTGTTCTCCAAGTCAAACGTTGAGCCAAGATCTTTACATGTATGATCTTGTTTAATGTGCTCCACGGTTTGGCGGGTTAAGAGAGCGCTGTCCCGTGTTTATAATGAGAAATGGAGATATAAGTGACTCGTCCAAGCTCACACACGGTAGTGAATTGTGGAGAGCCAGGACTGGTGTTTGTGATGCTACTCTACTTTCTACAAATAACAGCCCAGATGGAGAGCAAGGAGGAAAGTTGTATTTAGGACCCAGGCCTCCTGACTGTCTCTCGGTAGGTTTTCCCACATCCAGTCTCAGATGCTCCAAAATGGGCATAGTTACACAACACGTGTTTCTACACTGGCCTTTTATCTAGCAGGAATAAATTTACTTTTTTGGAAACCGCATCGCACTTTATTCTTGCTGTCTTGAGCTTGCACAGAGCTTTGTCCTTCCCAAAGAGCTTCCGCACGTAAGGCTAATTTGACTCCTGCAGAAGTTACCCCATTTTAGGCCCAGGCGTTCACGGGCATTCTTTGATGTTGTGGGGAGAGGCAAGGGGCATGAGGTCACAGAGGCAGACAAAGGTCACGCGTAAGAAGGCAGCCAGTTTCCTCAAAAGAACAAGCCAAACAGTCCTGATCCGTGTAAACTGACGTAGCAGAATCTCTGGGGTAAAGGAGGCGGTGTCTTTCACATCTTGTCGTTTCAAAATGTGGTTCCACACTAAGTTGTGTCAGGCTAAGAAACAGATCCTGTAGATTTCTTGGAATTGGTAATGTGCAGTATCATTGTCAAGACCCTCCAGAATAATTTGATGTTGAAGTGAAGGGAGATCAAGGGGTATTTTTCGAGCACTTGTAAAGACATTGCTTTTCTTCGATAATACCATCAATAGAGGGATTTTGTCCATTTCACAGATGAGAAAACATTTCAGAGATGAATTTCAAAGAGGCCAAAAACAGCTAGCTAAGTAGCAGAGCTGAAGTTTTAATCAGAGGCAGTCTGCTATAAAAATCCAAGTTCTTTCTTCCACACATGCAAACTGGCAAATATAGAAAGAACAATGAATATCTGAAAATTGAAGTTTTCTACTGTGCCAGCTTTCTCAGGAGCTTCAGTTCAGTTTTCCATCTCAGCAAGTGGAAGTTCATACGTAAGTGAAAACAGAAACCTTGCAACAACATTACTGCCTGCAAGGTTCAAGACAACTATGGCTGCATTGCAACAGGGCTGGTGGATAGGAAGGGCCAGAGAGCCTGGGTGAGAAAGGATTTTAGCCATGAAAAGAGTGCTCAGTCTGGACCCACAGTGGGAAGATCGGTCCAGGGCCGGAGGCTGGGTCCATGTGTGGTGTCCACTTAATTTCTTCATTCCCCCTCTCTCATCCCCCCTCTCCTTTCTATGTTAGTGAAAAAATAATGACGTATACATAAGAACATATATGAGAGCTAGGTGCAGTTCGAAAAACCATCTGACCCAAGATGGGGAAACCAAAACCAGAGTAGCTAAGTAGCATTCTCAAGGTCACAAGTCTAAACCCAGGCCCCCACATCTATTAAAAACACACTCTACTGTACCCTGGAAACAAAACACAGTATCTCCAAAGCGCGATATAAAAAAGTACGAGTCCCCCGAATTATTTCCCTCATAAGACATTGGAAAATGGTATTTGAAGGTCACTAAATGTTGATCATTTAACAATAGCCCGTAATGTACACATGGACACACACTGAGCCCAATGCTAGGGGATGAAAAATAGAAGAAAATGCCGATGCAACCAGCGTTCCTTGTCAACACACAACCCTGAGATTTTTCTTATTTTCATCTTACGGTCTAAAGTAGTATTAGAATATACATGTCAAAAAGATGCATATTGCATGTTAGGCTATCCTGACTGAAAGCTATTTATCTTATATGAAACTGCTTTGCTCAAGAAATAAAGAAGAATGACTTCTATTTGTTGATAAGATGGTGAGTTCTGATGATTTGGCCCCATGCTGCTGCCATGCATGCTTATTTTTATCTATTCTCTACTCTGTGAATCATATCTCCTACAACCATGCTCAAGATTAAATGCACAACCTTCATGTACCTTGAATGATAAAGACCTTGAATATATGGTTATATAAAACTAAGATATTATTAAAAACAAATGCATGTCACAGTCATGGGTTAAAAATAGTTTTGTGGTGTGTATGTGTATGTGTATTAAGAATGGAGCATGCAAATTGGCCAGGATTTTATGTATGCATTTGATCTTGATCATTGAAGATAGTTTGGGGAAGATCCATAAATTCCTAGTTTAAAGCTTCAGTGCCTCTTAGATTGGGAACTGGAAAGTTTTGCTTTACCAACCCTCCAGTATAAAAATTGAGGAGAGTGGACACCTGTTTGCCAGGCAAGAGTTAAAACTTTGACATAATGGAGGGAAAACTGCAAGCCCCAGGTGAGCCTTTAATATATCTGGAGGGACCAAGAGGGTGGGACAGGGACCAAAACAGAAACCTACTACTTAGGGCAAGCAACTTTCCTTTTCCCTTAGGCCACAACAGATAGCATTGTACCCACTCTGACCTTGAACACGAAAACTGGATTAAACTTTTTAGGCCACAGCTTGACAGGAGGTCAAGTTGTTTCTCCTAGAAGCTGATAGAAGTGCTGGTGAGTGGTGTTAGCCCTGATTACAGGATTACCTCTGGAGGAGGATAAGGACTTTGGGGTTCTGCAATCCCGCCAAGGCCAATACCTAAACTTGAACTTGCTGAACTTGCTCCCGTGTTGCCTTAGAAGAGAGCAGAATTAGGTCACAGGCTTCCCCAGCTGGGAATCTAGATGAGGCTACATGGAGAAGAAAAATTGGGGTGACACTCAGCTTTTGAAGGAGCAAAAGAGCAGAATCTATTTATTTGGTGCACGTTAGGCTTTCTCTATTTATCACCTGAATTTTAAAATGATTTGTGAATTTTAAACAATTTTAAAATCGTTTGATTAAAGATTCCCAGTAAGAAAAGAGAATGTGTGGTGTGTCTGTGTGTGTTCGTGCGTGTGTTGTTCATAAACACAACCTTCGGGACACCTTTGCCTTGCTAATAAATGCTTCTTGAGAATAATCAGAGAGTTAACTGCTATTAATAGTAAATATTTTCTCTTTATTCTGAACTCTTTCCTCTTTTCCCACATTTAGAGGCACTTTGATGTGTCTTAAAAGTGTGTCTATGAGAATGCGTGCTGTTGTCCTCAGGGAAAACGTGTGATGGAAATATCTTGTTCTCCATCGAAGCACAAGAATAATTACATTTTAAATCGGAGGGGGAAAAAAGAAAAACTTAGTAACTGAAGGAGCAAACTGTCCTAGAAGCCACGGATCACGTATTTGAGGGAGCTGCAACCTTTGTTTGCGGCGCTCAGTGAAGAGGAGGGGGGACGGGCGGCCTGTGTGCCAGGCTGTTGGCACCAGCTGTGGTCACAGCAGCTCGGCTTGCTCAACTATCCCCAGTTGTGCCTTCCTGCCTGCCTACCTGCCTAAAATGACTCAGGGCAAGAGGCAGGTCCCAGCCAGGAGCCTGGAGCACGAGCTGCCCGCAGGGGAGATTTGCAGCTACGCCAAGCAGCAGTCCAGCAGTTGGCCTGACAGCGTGCCAGGGTAGCCTGGTGCCCCAGCCCCTGACATGCAGGCCTGGTGTTTCCAACCCACCTGCCATATGATTGGAATCTAGATTCCAGAAGCGTGCAGCTTTGAAGAAATGCAGGCTAATCATCCGCATACACGCAGTAGAGAAGGCACACAGGCATCTGACGTTTATGTATTTATAAATATGTATTTTATATATATCTCTAGTTGTAGCCATTTAGCTTTATGCAATTCAGTTTCTTCAGATTTCTTTTTCGTTTTACCTAAATTAAATCTTGGGGGGGGGTAGGGCATGCAAAATTTCATTTACGATTAATGCCGTATTCCATATAATACAAAAAATAAAATGAATTGTAAACATTTTTAATCTTCTATCAGAGAACAGTGCCCAGAGTGGAGAGGCCATAGAACTGTCACCTCAGTCACCTAAGGCACTTGTAATGCACTTGTTTTTATATTGCACTCTGATGGTGGGCTAGGGTATTTTGTAATGATAACCCTGGTCAAACAAGATTGAATCTGCTGTTACCAGTGCCTTCCCCAAGGCCCCTCTCACTGTGCTTTGCATTGAGTAGGTGGTTTACAGATGCTTGTAGGATGAAAAACAGCAAGGACAACAACAACAAACAAAAACACCCAGCAACAGCAAAACAACAAAATCTTGCAGAATGAATTAACAGGGAGGGAATAAAGAGATTTGTAAGTCATAAGGAAGCTTTTTTCTGATTATAAACCTGAAGTCCCTAGCCATCCCGCCTCACGGATAAAAGTTTTTGTAGTAGGCAGATGGGTGTTGGTCTGGGTTGTCAAGATCTATGTCGCGTGTATGCTCACTGTGCTGCCTGTGTATATGCAAGAGTGTAAATGAGTACCTGTCTAGAGGACAATAATGTAAACCCTGTCAAAGTTTGAGATGTGCACACTTTTATATCCAGAAATTCCAGTTTTAGGAATTTGATGAATTTCAACATACAAACGCTAAAACTGCGAGTTACACTATTACTACTTTTAAAGCATGAACTTCCCTCAGTAACTGATTTGTTAAATTAATTAGTATATGCAAACAAGGTCCTACAAAGATACTAAGCGAATATAATGTGTACTGACATAAAAATATGTTTAAAACGGGGCACCTGCATGGTTTAGTCAGTTAAGTGTCTTGCCTTTGGCTCAGGTCATGATCCCAGGGTCCTGAGATCCAGCCCCGCATCAGACTCTCTGCTCAGCAGGGAGTCTGCTTCTCCCTCTCCCGCATCTCTTGCTTATGCTCTCTCTCTCTAATATATAAACTTTAAAAAAAAATACATTTTTTTAAAAATGTATTTAAAATGTATTACCATTGAATGGTAATACCATTTAACATTAAATGGTAAAGGCAAATGATAGATCAGAAACATGCAGGATAACCCTATTTTTGTCAAATAATAGTTTTTTTTTTAAATCATGAAATCAGGTTGTTTCCCACCAGCTCAATAGTTTATTCTATAAGAAAAATGAAACTGATTTCCCACAGCTCCTAAAGAGGCAATATATAATTATAGTTTTTAATCTTACTTAAAATAGTTTTATCCATATGGGTCCAATATGACAACGTAACCAATGGTCAAAATTTCCTGGGACCAAAGCCTTCCATAGGGGTGTCTAGCTGGGCAGAGTGGCACCCGTGCTGGTGCTGAACAGTTAGATCTCAGATGAGTGTGCCTCTGCCCTTACCAAAGCAGTCGGCATGATACAGTGGGAGGCTGCTGTGAATGAGAGTGCAAAGATTCACTCCCTGGCCCGTATCTCATCAGACTCTGCTGTTACAGCACAAAGAGAGGGGCACCTGGATGGTTAAGCCTCTGCCTTCGGCTCAGGTCATGATCTCAGGGTCCTGGGATCGAGCCCCGCATTGGGCTCTCTGCTCAGTAGGGAGCCTGCTTCCCCTTCTCTCTCTGCCTGCCTCTTTGCCTACGTATGATCTCCCTCTCTGTGTCATATAAATAAATAAAATCTTAAAAAAAGAAAAAAAGGATGCAAAGAGAGATGTTCAAAAACAGGGAGCGGCATTTCAACTCCTATTCTCTCATGGCCTCGGGAAAACAAGAGCAACTGGTTGTTATTCCATGCAGGGATTCCTGTTTTCCATTTGTTGTTTTTCCAAATGACATGAATACCAAAAAGTCATTATTATAAAACTAACACGTTCAGGTGATTTAAGGATGTGCTTAAGATGAAATCAGAAATAACTTAGAGTTGTGCCATATTGTCTACTGGATGGTCCTCCTTGAACAACATTGCCTCTGGACAAATAAATACAGCCATAGTTACCTAGAGAATGTCTGAGTTTTGTTCTCAGTGACCCAAGTGGGGCTCCAACATGAAGCTACGGTTTTGTGCAATTCTCAGAGAGGATGACATAGGCTTGGTTTTGCCTCTTTGAACATGGCACCAGGAGAGAAGAAGGGGACAGTAATTCAAAGATCCAAGAGATATCTTCATTTGAATTTCAACAAAATTTCTTATTTGATCTTTAATACCTATTTCCTTTAATTAACCCAAACATCACAATCTTTTTATTTAAAAAACTGCTTACTGAGCACTTGCATTGGCCAGGCATTTTCTTATGCCCTGTAGATTGCATTATTTTATAGTTTCCCCAAAGAAACAGGAGCCTAAAGAAACAAAAGCTTCATACATAAGGCACAAAAGACAGTAAAGTCAAAATCTGGAATATTTGCGTGAAGAAAGTTGAGAAAAACCTATGTGAATATAGGACAGATTTCTCTCTTTTGGATATGAGAACTTTTCCCAGAATTAGGATTTAGTTTGAATTCTTTAAAGCTTTCTTCACATTTAATATAATTGAGATTGCCTATACTTAATTAATTAAATGTCACAATTCCAATATAATTATTTTATGAATAATTATATTAGCTGTCTTCTGTTTTAATCACCATGCCACTTTTTATCTTTATCGATGACTATCTTAAAATGTTGAGCCACGGGCTTTACATGATTCCATAAAAATCTGGGTAAGAAATAAAATATTTTAATATTCAAATGAGTTCTTTATGACAAAATATCTCCTAAATAATCTCCTCTTAACCTGATTATTCTTAACCTTAACTTAACCTAATTTTATTATCATTATATAGAGTACAGAAATGTTTGGGGCTGCTTTCTGGCCTTCTGATGATGTTTGCTCTTAGCTGCCAGCAACAAGAGACACACTTTTTCAAATTATTTAATATTTTCCAATATACCTAGATTTGAAAATGTATAGCCTTTGGAAGATTTGCAAACCATGCAGGGGCTTTACTGAAAAACTATATTGTCTTAATTTTTTGTTGTTTTTTAATTGAAATATAAGACATTATAGGTGATGTGAGAAATATAGAGAAAATCTAAAATGTTAACACTTTCATTTGTGAATTATAAGCATAAGTCCGTTGGTCTTCACATAATTTTAGTAATAGAATACTTAATCATATAGATTGTTCTTTCTAACTTAACATTTTATCAGAAACATTTTGATATTTAAAAAATGCATTCATATCTCACATGGTAAGTCTGTAATTTTGGAGGCAAACTGTTTCTTATTCCAGTGTGTTATTTGCCTGGTTAGCTCAGATGATTGGACCATGGGCCAAAACTGATGAAGGTTATAGTTTCAATTTCTAGGTAGGTCAGTTAGCTTTACTCTGTTTCATGGCCACATGAAGGGGCTAAATGACTTAGAAAGAAAATGTGGACATAATGGCCTGAATTTATCCCCTGTGCTGGGAAAAGTACCCATAGTACAAGACCTAGGTTTGTGCCAATCTGGAAGTCATTAGCATCAGGACGGAAAAAACAACAACAAAAAATAAAGCAAAAGAAGGAAAACCCTGAGCCTCCCCAAACACAAAAACTGAATGCTATATAGCTTTTATTTCCTTAATATAACATAATGACCTGCCTTTTCTTTTTATAGTTAGAGTCGAGGGGCTCCAGCTGATCACCTGCCTAAAATTATTGCAAGCCTGGCGGGAAGCATTCAAGGAGGCAGAGTCATGTTTTCATTTCACTAGGAAATCATTTAGCAAATTACTGCTGTCCTGTAAATTGCTGCGCTGCGTAACTTTCATACTGAGAAACTATTTCCCTTTTTTCATAAAAATTGCAGATAAGAGGTTCCTATAATAAATAACCTGTATTTAAAACAAACCAATTCCCAGAATTTGGGGACGGTGATAGAGCACTTCTCAGGTGAAAATAAAAACAAATATATTTTATTACCAATAATTAAAACCTATATATTCTCTGTTAAAGTCAGATTTTCATTTATTGTTTGTTTACTTTGTTACTCTTTGAGGGGAATGGAGAGAGGCTTCTGAAGACAAAATAACAAGCTAAGTACTTATTTTTGGAAAGAAAAAGAACTAAGTTTGGAAATCAGAGCTCTTTAAGCCCAAGTCTTATATCTTGAAGAGAGTCCCACAATCAGTAATCAGCCTAAATAGAACACGGTATTGGGAGCAATTTTTACTATGCCAAGTTCTGTCTAAAATGTCGGTCTGAAGGGAAATAACTTAGTTCTTTTAATTTTATGTCGAGGTGATAGGCCCAAATATAATCTGGGGCAAGATGGCCTAGGATCACATTCCAAGTATGGTGAACCCTGCTGATGGAGCAGTAAGCATTACAAAAGGACTAATTTCTCTGGCCTTTTCCAGAAGCACTTGGATAATGAAACACAGAGCTGGTTCTTCCACTTCAGTGGCAAGAAGACAGAAAAGCAGAGGCAGGGGAGAAATCTTTCCGTCAGAGAAAGAGGTCCCATTTCAGTGCTGTCTTTTTGTAACAGAAGGCTTTGGAAACAAAATTGAATGACTGATATTCACAAACATTAATGGATAGTAAGAAGTTTCACCCTACACTTAAAGATTGCTAAGACTAATAAAGAGGAAATGCTTCATGGTGGCTAACATTTTTAAACAGTCACATTCAATGCATAGTAAAAGTAAAGGTCTTGATATCTAGAACTTGTTATAACATCACTGGACTTAAATATCTGATACTTGAGTCCAAAACGTTAAAAATGTTGTGCAAACAGGGAGAAGATTCAGAAGAATGGCCCAAGCGTGGTTTTATTGGTGCAAATTAAAGCTTTGAGGAAAAGAGTAAAAGAACTGTTATGATTCTGTTTGAAGATGAGTCGACGAAAATGATCTTTATCATTTTTTCCCAACCTTTCTCAACCAGTGTTCCTCATCGAAACCACAGAGTCCCAAAACTAATGTGACTCTTTTCTCAGTTCTTCTGTGGGTGGTGCATAAGAGAGTACCATTCTAGATCCATTGAGGAGATGTGAGTTCATTACATACAAGGCTGCCTTCAGGCAGCACGGTTCAATTCTCTCTCGTAAAGTATGTTGATAACAATTGGATACACAGTAGAACATGATGTTGGCAAGATATCTGAAGCCTAGAAAATGCAGTTAAAGAAGCAGGGTATCTGTAGACAAGATAAAGGGTGGATTTCCTAAAGCTAAATGACTTAGCATTTTACTTTCATAGAGTCTGTTGAGGAAAAGTACAGTTTCCTTCTCCCAGGATTTTGGAGCTGGGATTTATTTTCTTCTCACCAGAATAGGATGAAGCACGTAGTCTCTGAAGGCGGAGGTCTTGTCCCGCCTGCAGTGGGTGCGTTTGGTTCTTCCCAAGTGGAGTTATTCAAATGTCTAACGTGGAGAAGCTCTGAGGGTAGAAGGGGGAAAGAACTAGATATGCTGATAGGGCTGATGGGTGGTGGCCTGAGATACATCTCCTCCCCGAGGAACCCATCTCATGATGTGGGGAAGCACACATTTACCCAAGTCAGGGAAGTCTTGACATTGACCAAGAGAACTCTGACGGTAAAGGCTTCTTGAGAAGATTAGAACTTCATAGTGCTGCCTAGGTTCTTCAAAATATCTTTTGTGACATCTCTAGTATTAATTTCTTTTCAAAGAAAATGTCTGTTGAATCTAGAATACTGACTTGATAACACAGTTACCAATCTGAATATAAATAATTGTTCTTCAGAATTACAAAGATGTAGAAAGACTAAATAAGGCAGAGTCAATGAAAATGGTGGTGTTTTACTATCTAAAAGCAACCTGGTTTCTATGTTAATTTTTATGGTGAACGCAGACATAGGAAAATTTTGAGTACTTTTAAAGTTTTTTTTAGTTAAATTCCAAGTAATTGAAGTCCTACTATCTGTTGTTGCCCAGAGAGATATTTTATTCATGACTCCACGTTATCATGATTCTAGAACTGTCCACAAAGATCACTATTGAGTTAGATTATACATTTAAACTACAAGTGACTTTTTCTAATGTTACTTTAAGGAGTATTTGGACAAGGCATCAGTCAAACTGTGGATACAATCTGCTTTCTCTGGCAACTTATCATTAATGTAAAATGAGAGTCCATATTGATCTTCGCTTATGCAAGCAGTTCACATGAATTCCATGAAACTGCAAGTGAGCAAAAAAAAAAAAAAAAAAGGCAAACTTTGTCTTCTAGGAAAGCAGGGCTTGAATATTTGAGTGCAAATATCTCTGTTATAATAAACAAATACATTGTTTACTCACGGAAGTTTCAAATGTAACGAAGTCAAGGTTGGTACAGTTAAAATAGCTCAAAGACGAATGAGTACATGAATAAAACTTGTTTTGCCTTCTCTTAACTGCTGCCCTCTTTTCCATTTACAGCTATTCAAGAGCAAGAAGATGAATCTGTGCCCCTATCCTTAAGCCCAGACAACTCCCTAAATAAGTCACAGTTAGACGACTGCCCAAGGGACTCTGGTTGTTATATCTCATCAGAAAATTCAGATAATGGCAAAGAAGATCTGGAGTCTGAAAATCTCTCTGACATGGTACGGAAGATTACTATCACAGAGCCAAGTGACTGAACACACATTCTCAACTATATATCTACAAACGCATTCCATTTTAACTCTACTTGAACTAAAAGATCAAATAAATGGGAGAGAAAGAAAATATTTGGTGATACAACCTAAGGAGAAAGTGTTTTAATCTGAATGATTTTATATAAAAGTTCATGTCTCTAACATTCCCAATTATTGTAAATAGTATGTATATTTATTATTTTAAATGCTACATGTTAATATTTCACTTGCCTGTATTAGAAAAGGCATAGTATAAGTCTTTGATATGTGTGACATAAGCTATAGTCAGCTTTGTTTAAGTGTGAAATGATAAATTCTGCAGGAAAAATCTTTTTTTCATACTTGTTGGTTTTGCATTTGTGTCTGTTATTCAATAAATAGTAATGAAGCATGTGTCTGTTTAACCAACTGTCCAAGCAGCATTCACACTCATTTTTATACTTAATAGGAAAGCGTGAGTTAATACTGGAGGCATTTTATCCTGATCCACAGTGGAGTTTCAGAAATTATTTTTTGTTAATTTCTTCACTGTTATCTGGTATAAAAGTATAGATAACAAGATGTTGTTGACTCTCGTTGAGTAAAATGAATTTTAATAATTGTACAGATGTTTCATCTTTAATTGTAAATATTTTTAATTGTGAAACACCTTAATTTTAAATAATAAAAAGAACTATGTGCATTTGCTATTTTCCAGACTACTAGTACTTAAATGTATTTTTATATTAGACCTCTAGACAAAATATCTATTACCAGAAGTTTTATAGTCTGTCTGATATACAGCATATATATGTGTATATGCATATACACATATATATACGATTCCCAAATGAATTACCTCACTTCCATCTGTCTCCTTAACCCCAGGTCTGTGTTATCCAACTTCCTGAACACTTCTATGTATTAGTCAGCTCAGGCTTCCATAATAAAATATCATAGACTGGGTGGCTTAAACAACAGAAACTTATTTTCTTAGAATTCTGAAGGCCAAAAGTTCAGGATCATGTTGCAGCACGGCTGGATTCTAATGAGAGCTCTTCCTGGCTCACAGATAGCTGCCTTCTCACCGTGTCCTCACATGTCAGAGATAGCAAGCTTTCTGGTGATTTTTTCTTAGAAGGGCACTGATCCAATCACGAAGGCCCCACCTTCACATCCTCATTTAAACCTAATTATCTCCCCAAAACACCATCTACAAATACCATATATGGGGTGGGGGCTAATGCTTCAACATTCAAATTTGTGGGGAAAGGAGTCCAACATAGGACTCTAGAAGCTTCAGATCGACATACCCAAATCTCTGACTTTTCTCTACAAATTTGTCTCTGCTTTTTTATTCCAAACAAAGCTCTTTCTTTAATGATGCCAGTGCCCAACCAGTTACCCCAAACAGAAAATCATTTCTCATATCATCTCATATAGACCCTTCTCCTAGATCTAATTCTCACAGATTCAGTATGTAATCAAGTCCTACCTCTAGAAGTCCTTTGCCATTCATGACTTTCTATCCCTTCCCATGGCTGTTGTCTTGCTTTGGAACCTCAGGAGCTCATTTATGAAATAGTGCAATAGCTTTCCAACTGACCCCTATTCTACCAGGGCCCTACCTTTTAATCCATCCTCCACACAACCTCCAGAAAGGTCCAACATTTGAATCAAATCATGACTTCCAGCTTGAGGTTGTTTTTTTGCTTTGTTTTGTTTTATAGCTCCTCACTATCTTCAGTATAATATTTGAACTTTCTTCCAGGATATATAAGGTTCTTCTCAACCACTTATTACCTACTCTATGAATCAGATCTTTCGTCCCCCTCCTCTCACTCTACACTCTCTATAATCTACTTGCAATTCCACAAATTCACAATTTCTTTTGTGACTTTTCTTATGCTATTTATTTTTCTGGAGTGGCTTCTGCTTTTTTTTTTTTTTTTTTACACATCCAAGAGTCTCCCTTTGTTTTCTGTTTTAAGATTGATCACAAAAGTCACTTACTCTGTGAAGCCTTCCATGATTTCCTTTGGTTTTCTCCTCTGGGTTTCCTTAGCAACTTGTATTTCTGTTTATAGCATTTTATTAAACTTTATCTATTTCAGAGGCACTTATCTTTCCACAAGACCACGATCTCCTTGTGACAGAGGCTACTTTGTTTAGCTTTGTAATCTCTGATGCCTGGTACTAGATCTGTACAGAGTGGGCATTTAGGAAGCATTTGCTGGAGGGCAACGAATATAATAATTTTTCCCATATAACCTATTCTGTATTTACATCTAAATCAATGTACTTAGTCTATAGGTAAATACTATAGTGATATAGTGATATATAGTGATACTATATATCATTCCAAAGTGATCTAAACATTTCTCTAATAAATAAAACACAATACCTTAGAAAGAATCAGGAAACACAAAGTGTTATTTTGAATGCTGGGAGACATTATTACACTGTTAATTTCGAGTATATTTTTCCAGATCCATGAGATTTACTCCCATATGCAGTGCTCAGGTCTGGAGTAAATCACATGCCTACTCTTATTCTTCCCCCTCCACAGCAGGAAATAGTGTTTTAAGTTCAAATTTCCAACATGCTGCCTCCATCATGGTCCTGCTCCTGACTATGGCTACAACTCTAAATAGATTATTCTAGGATCTCCTTGGACACAGCACAGCCTCTGACCATAATTTTTAAACTTTAATCAACCTGCTGCCTCAGGGAATTCTAGAGAGTACAGCTTCTTTATGAGGACAGCAAGAAATTTGTAGGTTAGGAAGCATGTAAGGAACTGTTTGATTGTAAAATGGCAGAAATCGCTGGTGAAGCTTACCCAGCCGCAACTTCTTTTCCTTCAGAATAAAGATCTGGTACCCAGTTCGAGGATTTAGGGAAATGCTTTTGAGCAGAAGTGCTGCAAAGGCCTTGAGGAGGCTGAGGAAGAGAGACTGGATTCCTACAAAGAGAGAAGGAGGGAGAAGTGGAAACACCATGAGGTTCAAGTTGCCAGAAGGACGGCCCCATCACATAGCACAATGTGAAAAGGACACCTGTAGCAAAAGCATATCTCAGATTAAAGGAGTCCTGAGGCCCTGGATTTTACCTGTTGGATCCCTGCGGCTCGCTTTCCTTGGGTTTTTCTCTCGACCGTGCAAGCTGGATAAAGAGAAGTAAAAAGGCTAGACGTAGTTTAGTCAAGGTTGTAAGGTAGTTGAAAGACTTAGACTTTTGGCTGCCTTCGACTAGGAGACAGACAGGAGTCTTAGCCTTTCAAGAGTGGATGGGAAGGTGGTTAGAATGTGACATTTTCATGGTTCCCAGATGGCTTTGTGTTTCCAGGTTGCAATGTGGTGAGAGTCCTGGCCTCAGTCATTTCTTTATTCACACAACAATTCTGAGACATGGAACGCATATGCTGCCCAAGACTATGCCAATGAAGGCCTCTGGATCATAGAATCTGCACGAGAATCTTGCCATAGCCTGTCACTGGAATAAGCTGTCTCTCGGTACAGAAAGATTGTAAAAACTGTTCTGGGATGACGTGATTGCTCTGATCCCAAGAACATCTTATGTTTACAAATTCAAGTGTATGGTGAAAGTATGCCTAGTTAGAGAAATTTTAATCCAGATAAACGGATAAAATCTCCATAATACTTTTTTTGTTAAGAACAAAAATGAACTCTTTTCAATTCTACCCCCTCGATTCTATTGCCGATATAAGTACCAATATACTTTCACTCTGAAATTTGTTATCAGAAGCTTTTCTTTTTTATCAATTAAATTTCCAAGATAGTTACTAAAATAACTCTTAAAACTTCTAAAATGATAGCTCAAGATTGTCAGGTTTTAGACAACATCTAATTCACTGAGGTTAGTCAAGTGCCTTGCAACTTCCTGAGTGAGGCCAAATTGATGACATGATGACATTTCATGTTGAGAAACTTCCGTTACAAACCTAAGTTCTGAGAAAAATAGTATGAAGAAATTGTAGATACTCTGTCACACCACACACGCACACCCTTCCATCCCCTCCACACCAACAAAGAAAACCGTTCGACTAATCAGGACGCACAGGATGTCATGCTAGAATTATGTAAAGGTTGAGAGAAAAATGAATAGGAACTAAATATAGGTAAAAGAACAGCAGTTTCTAAATATGACCAGGTTTCCTGGTTACCGAAATAAGATCAAAGGAACCCTTACTTTAGGCTACCCCCTGTCCTACCATTGAATTCATCTGATCACATCCAATGTTGACCTAGAGGTCCTGGTTTGAGCACTGTGTGACTTTGTGTAAGTCACTTAGCCTCTGAGCTTAGGTTTTTTGGGTTTTCTTATCCTCTATTAAATACGATACTAACATTTCATATTTCTGTGCTGGTTAAATGAGATAATGTACACAAAACATTCGGCACAGTGCATGTCACGTGAATAAAAACTGATATCTGAACACAAAATGAAAGCAGTGCACATGTTACCATAATACAGGCCTGGGCTTGTAGTTATTTGAAATTCTTCAGACACTGATTGTCTGAGGGCTAGGACAACCATGTTGTGCCACAGCAGTGAGAATCTGCGGATTTAACAGAACCTCACAGATAATGACCATTTTGTTATGACAGAATATTTCTTTGTCAGGTTCTGATAGATTAGAAAGAGGCCATGTTGCATTTAGCTTTGATTCCTCACACTTGGCACATAATAGGAATAATCATTTTTTTAAAGATTTTATTTATTTATCTGACAGACAGAGATCACAAGTAGGCAGAGAGGCAGGCAGAGAAACAGGGGGAAGCAGGCTCCCTGCCAAGCAGAGAGCCTGATGCGGGACTTGATCCCAGGACTCTGAGATCAAAGACTGGGCCAAAGGCAGAGTCTTTAAACTACTGAGCCACCCAGGCACCCCAGGAATAATCATTTTTAAAGACCAAACGATTTGAGTATATAAGTAACTGCTTATATTCATGAATAAAATTAAATCAATGAAAGATGTGGGGTTATTACTCTTAATACTGCACCTTGGGCCCTCCCTGGTCTTTATAATATGGAGTTGCAGCTCATTGTGCTGTAGCCCACACAGAAGCCCTTAGAAGGACACCCTAAATGCAGATTTTTACATATTTACAAAGTTAATGGCACTTAGGCAAATGATCTGCTGTGGGAAAATCACAGTGCAGAGGAAAATACAAGCTTTTCATCACTCTCCCTTTCTTTCTTCATCATGCAAACTTCTCACATTTGAATCACCAACAGTCTGAGTATTAGTGCATCTGCGTGATGTCTATTATAAATTAAGAAGCCATGATGGAAAAATCTTTAAAATGGCATTAGGGTGTTCAGAGATCTCCTTAGACCTCCTGGGATCCCTGGTGGGCCTGAAATGCAGGGCACTGTTCCCTCAGAGGGACGGAGTGGAATCCTGATGCAGAAGGCGAACGGGATCGCTTTCCTCTCCGACTTTTTGGGCGCCACGCCAAGTGAATGGGCAGGAATCATTCCATTTGCAGAGTAAAATGGGGCGAAAAGCACTTCTGGCACACTTTGTCCATATAAATTATACTTGTTTGCAATTCATCAACTCCTCCTCTACTTTATATCCATATGTAATGTAAATGATCGTCTTTCTCTGAAGCTCCGTAATGATGCGCAGCTCCAAAATGTGATATAATCAGCTAAAAGAGAGCAGATGGAAGTTTTTTCCCCAATATGCATATTCATAAAAAAATTAGAGAACTCAACAAAAGGAGATACATAAGTACTTGTACCCGGAGGGCTGCGGCATGGACTTATGTACAAAAGTAAGTGGGTTTTCTGCAACTATTTCATTCTTGAAGCCTTTACTCATTCATTCCTGCAACAATCATTGAAAATGCTCTGGGGGAAAAAAAAAAACCTGCCCTTCCATAGAGCATTTTCCTTAAGATTTTTTGTTTTGTTTTGTTTTGTTTTTTACTGCACCTTAGAACTCATGGTTCAGGAAATAATGGTTAGAATATTTTACTAGAGGAAATATGATTAAAATGGTAAACCATGAAAAAAGCAAAGACTTCACTGTCCCTTTAGTAACACAAACTACAGAAATTAAAATTCGCACTGTTATACTAGAAAAAGCTGTATAGAGAGAATAATGAACTGTCTGGATATCATTAACTATACATGTATGTATTTTAAATATCTGAGTCCTCATAGGGTAAGGTGGTTCATACTAGAAATTTTGTTAATGAAAACGGCAGTAGGAGATATCGTGAAGGAAAGCAACCATGAAAGAAAATTTAGGAACGGAGTGAAACAACAAAGAGACGGCAAGAAAATCATTCAAAGTGTGGCTACGAGTTTTGGTCTTGTAACCAAAGAAGTGGTATTTAGACCAAAATTAGAGGTTTCTGACCATGTATGTCTTCTTCCAGAGCCCCTCTCCATATGTGAAGCCCTGGTGTTCATTGAGAGAGGCTCCGCTATGGACTACTGTATCCTTGATCTGTGCCCTCAGGTTCCTGTTGGGAACAATGAGTGGGAAGCCCCATTAGGAGACCTGGGGGGTTGGGGGGAAGGAGACTGTGGGGAAAGAGGAATAAGGTCAGTGTCTTTATTTGCTCCATGACATCACCTTGTGTTACCTGTCTCAGTCAAAGGTCACTAGTCACCCAAAATTGTCATTCTGTATCTGACTCTCTGACCTTCAGATTTTGCTAACTGCTCCTTTCTCTCATCTCCAAAAGCTTAGATTTAACAACAGCTCTGTGGCTTGCTAGCTCACTCTCTGTACAGACTTGAATGGTTCCCTTACCCTCCACCCTGCCCATATCTTTGCAACTCAGCCGGCCTTGAATTATCCTAATTTGGTCATGCCATCGACTTCCTGTTGGTAGCCAGACTAGTGCCCTGATCCCCCACCGCTCATGATTTTAAGTTACTTAGGTCATGTTCTTGAGTCAAATGAGCACTGCTCTGTGACTCCAGCATAACTTTATTTACATGGTCTCAGGACATTACTATCTGTCTCGCTATTAGCCCCCACCCTTCCTGACCAAAGCTTCAGGGTAAAGCATTTCCACTAACACTAGCGAAACTCATGCCCTTTTCCCCCTTTCAATTCCTCATCCACCTGTCTCATGAGTCCACACACATACTTCTTTTTTCTACACAGCTAAGAATCCCTGGAATAGGGATCAATGACAGCATGGAGGTTTTCGTGGTGCAACTGAGCCATCTAACTGCATGGAACACATGTTCTATCTTTTACTAGTAACCAAGCTCACAGTATTTTGCTATGAAACATGGGGTCATTTCCATTGGGACAATATGCCATCTACCAACATTAATATCCATCCATCAACTATGTAATAAAACAGAATGAACTTTGCTGCTTTTAGCTGCTTGCTACCTAATCAGAAAAACTTGACATTAATAACATTTGGGGTTTTTTTGTGAATGTGATGGCACATAGATACTGGAATTTTACTAGCAACTTTTTGTTGCTGAAATTCTTAATTCTAAGTTATATTTCACCTACTGTATCACTCACTAACATGGGTCTCTCAGACACAAAGCCTTGGGCTTCTTGATCTCAAAAGAGGTTATTGTAAAATATGGATGCCCAGATAATTTGCATGATTAATGAAAATATGTTTTAGAATATTAAACATTTAAGATGTTAGCATTTAGTAGGCTTTCTGACAGAAGTTAAAAGACTATTAGAATGACTGATGAATTGCTACAGTACATTAGCCCTCAGAACAGGGAATGTGCTAGAGGACATTTATGTAACTTCTTAGTGTTCTTGGTGTTTCCCCCCCCCCTCTCTTTTTTTTTTTCTTTCCCTTTCCAACTAAGCTATCCTTTTTTGACCTTGGATCAGTTGTAAATGACCAGGCAGGGGACTTTGCAAAGTTTGGAGAATCTTGAAAATTACACGGAAACCCAATGACAGAGGGACAAAGAAAGCAATTGTATTAGCCAGGGCTTTATACCTAATAGCTGGTACATAGTAGGAGATGAATAAAAATGTATCAAAGAAATGAAACATCTTCTTTCACGGTTCAAATACCTTACCTCAACACAGTGGAAAAAATGAAACAGAAAATTCTTCCCTGTTCAGTGACAAGGTCACTGGCAGTTTAGTGGTTCATAACCAGGGAATATAGATACACTTGGCTCTTTCCACCTGTTAGGAACTGGCTTTCAGAATGAAGCTCCACCAACTGATCTCTTTCTGGAGCCTTTTGTTTTTTGATTGCTGCAGAGCTCATCAGAACCTCTTTAGTCATTTATGTCTTCCTCTTGTTATCCTTACAGATGAAATATGTCAGGAAGGACTCTCATGGAGGTGTTCATCTCCCCACTGGGTAAAAAGTGAAATACCATTGAAAAGGTAGGACCACAAAAAATACCAAAATAAATCTTTAAGGTAGGAGCAATAAACTGCTTAATGGCCTTGCTTTGGGAGAGACAATTAACATTACTTTAATTTATGTGAAGTATTATCATGAAGTTATGAGCTCCCTCTCTGAGCCCTACTTGCCAAAGCCTGCTTCTTTAGGCAGCATTTCCCTTATAGCATTATTTACATTATAGTTTCTCCAGCACTCACTAATTATAGGGTACCTCATTCCTGTGTCAGTGAGCATAGAGAGAAATACACTATTATATATCATCTAGAATGCCACTACTTAGTAACATAAAAATGGGCAGCACAAAAATGCAGTAGGCTGAATAATTCCCCCCCCACCTCTGCAAAAGACAGAAGATCCTAGTCTAACAGAACCTCTTAAGTGTTACCTTATTTGGGAAAAGGGTCTTTGCAGATGTGATTAAACGTGGGATATTGAGACAGGGAGATTCTCCTGAATTATCTTGGTGGGCCCTAAATATAATTACAGGTGTCCTTATAAAAGAGAGAAAGAGATTTCTTTCACAATGAAGAGAAGGCAGTATGAAGACAGAGCAAAGAAGACTGAAAGTGCTGCCTTTGACGATTCAACTGATGGGGCCATAAACCGAGGAATGTGGACAGCTTTCAGAAACTGCAAGAAGCAAGGAATGGATCCTCTTCTACAGACTCTACATGTGTGGCCCAGCAGACATATCGGAATTTTGGTCCAGTGATAACTGATTCTGAACTCTGACTTCCAGAATAAGGAGAAAATAAAATTCTATTGTTTGAAGCCATCCAGTTTGTGATCACTTTTTTTTGAAGTCTTTATTTATTTATTTGACAGACAGAGACACAGCAAGAGAGGGAACACAAGCAGGGGGACTGGAAGAGGAAGAAGCATTCTTCCCCCCCCCACCCCCCAACCCCTGAGCAGGGAGCTGGATGTGGGAGGCTCTATCCCATGACCCTAGGATCATGACCTGAGTCAAAGGCAAAAGCTTAATGACTGAACCAACCAGGCATCCCAAGTTTGTGATAATTTGTTATGGCAGCCACAGAAAACTCATACAGTAAGTTAAACAATCCCAGCCTTAAACAAAAGGTTAGTGACCCCTACTCATGGTCCTTATAGCAGACCATGAGAAAAAATTATATTATTAACAACCAGTTTAATGCAAAAGAATATTGACATTATCTGTTGAAACCTATGTATATTGTTCTTCACTTATACGTGTGTTATGAGAATATATTCAAGCAACTCAGTTTTTTTAAACAGGAAAAAAGGTTCTTTCAACAAAATAATGAATTTATAAATATGAAAGTCAAATATATACTATTTTTATCCTTCAGATGTTTCAAAATTTCATTTACTAAGAGTACACTTTTTTCCATCCCCTCCTAGAACATAGCTATTATGGGCTAAAAGATAATGCAAATTTAAAACATTCTTTTTTTTTTAGACTTTATTTATTTACTTGACAGAGACAAAGAGATCACAAGTAGGCAGATAGAGAGAGGAAAGCAGACTCCCCGCTGAACAGAGAGCCCAACGCAGGGCTCGATCCCAGGACCCTGAGATCATGACCTGGGCCAAAGGCAGAGGCTTAACCCACTGAGCCACCCATGCTCCCCTAAAACATTCCATTAAAGCAAAAACACCCTGATTTTGGCCTTACTAAGAATAGAAGCTTCCTTTGAGATTTGGAAATATGTTTTGCTGAAAGAAAAATGACTTTTTTTTTTTTACCATGACTTATTTATTCCTTCATCAAATATTTATTGAACATGTTCTAGGCACCTGGAAACTATACTAGGCTCTGGAAATAGCAAGATGAACAGCCATAGCACCTATTCTCAAGGAGCTGGGAGTTCAGTGTGCTCCTTTGGCAAATGTATAAATAAATAAATTCTTATGAAGTGTGAAAAGCTAAAGTAGTTACCTAAGCAAGTGAAAATAGATTTAAAAATAAATCATTCATTTTAGAACCAGATGATTCTTTTTTTCCCCCTTTTTCAGTCACATCTTTATTTCCCTTTCTTTCTTTCTCTCTCTCTTTCTTTCTTTCTTTGTTAACATTTAATGTATTATTTGCCCCAGGGGTACAGGTCTGTGAATCACCAGGTTTACACACTTCACAGCACTCACCATAGCACATACCTTCCCCAATGTCCATAACCCCACCACCCTCTCTCTACCCTCCCTTCCGCCAGCAACCCTCAGTTTGTTTTGTGAGACTAAGAGTCTCTTACGGTTGGTCTCCCTCCCTAACCCATCTTATTTTATTTTTTCCCTCCCTACCCCCCATGACTCCCCGCCCTGCCTCTCAAATGCCTCATATCAGAGAAATTGTATGATAATTGTCTTTCTCAGAACCAGATAATTCTATGAGTTGGAGAAGAGGTCAGTTGTGTCCGGGTATTTGCAAGAGAGGTAAAAAAAAAATCAAACAATACATTGGAAAAGTTTCTTATTCCTTATTTGGGACATTTATAGCCAAAATTGTACTCAAGGTTATAGTAGCCAAGATTCAACATCTTCAAATTCTGGAGAGCAGAATTAGCAAATTACAGTAGCTTTCTTCTGGTTTCAAAAATGACTACTTGTACAATAAAGGTTGCTTAATTAAAACTTATCCAACTGAAACGCCCATTTATCTGAAACAAATGTTTATGCTACAGACATCAACCAACTCTTCACATGAGTAGCTAACAATAAGCAACGGATGATGAATATCAATTAAAACACAATTGCTCCCAATGAACTCTTTCCTGAAAAAAATACATTCCTGCATGGACGTATATTCATACGCACACACCCATGTGCGCGCATGCGCGCGCGCGCGCGCACACACACACACACACACACAAACTTGTCTTCTTTTAAAAGTTAATTGGCATTAACTTTATTTTGAAGACTGGCTCTTCATTTTATCATTGAGCCCAGGGTTGGTCTCTGATAAGGCATGAGTTTCAGGTGGGACAAGCTACATAATGGGGGATGTCCAGAGAGCTTAGAATAATGGCCCAGTGCAAAATGAAATGCAGAGCCCCACGTTCAAAGTTATTAGGACTCTTAAGACAGCAATAGCAGAGAATTAACACAAATATGGAGCCTTGGTGAGAGCAGAGCCCTGTGCAACAAGACAGGCTGTATGTCCCTAAAACAGGCCCTGGTTTCATGTATCCTTTATCAATTGTCCCCATTTGGGTTGTCCCAAGCACCATTCTACAGATTATGAAAATGAAAATACCCTGCCTAAAAGTCACATTATGATCATATATTCTTTGCACAGGGCTGTATTAATTCTAAAGGCATTGTTGGGCACCCATTAAAATTCTATTATGATCAAAATTTTTCATGCTTACTTGATTTTGCTTTTCTGTGCTTTATATAGACTTAACATGAATGATGAAGCAGAAAAAAATGCTGTGTTCACTGAACTGTGTCTATTAGCCACCTGGGTATGTTATCAGCCCTCCTGCATTCGGTTGTGTCTATGTGACCAGGTCTAGCCAAAAATCTCCTTTGAGGCTCATGTTCTCACCTCACTAGGTTTTCCTTACTCTGCCCTGTGCTTACCCACCCCTTTATCTAAAGGGTTGGAAACAATAGACACTGAACTATGGAGCCCACGATAGGAAAAGCCTTAATCCCTGAGTCATTTGTGGAGGAGAGCCATTCAGGAATGCTGCTTGACCAAATGAGTGCCACACAGAATTAAACTTTATTGCCTTAAGGTGCTTATATTACCCTAATACTCTATGTTTGGTAGAAAGATAGTCTGAAGCAGTGAGCATAGACCCGGAGCAGTAGCTAACTCATTGAGCATTTCTGATATTCCTTTTGATAATCGTGACTGAAGTCATCTTTTCTGCAGACTATAAATCAATGTACTAGTCAATAGCTACGGTGTTCTCTCATGGAGTTGTTCACATTGTCCTAATAACACGAACCTATCATTTTCTTTTTTTTTTTAATTTATAATTTTCAAAGCACTTTTTCCTATGTATTTTTAGAGGATTCCATTGTAAAGACTTCAAAATCTATAGGAGTGAATCATCAGGGATAGAATAACGAATAGCAACAATGACACTTTGCCAAACATTGTCTCAAATCTCACAAATAGTCCCCCATCAGCTTATAGGGTTTACAGACCTCAGAAATTCAGATTACCCAAGAAAGCATTTGATAGGAACCCTGGAATCTGGGCTGAGTCTAAGTAAGCATCTGGGAACACTGTTCTTAGGAAACTCAGCTTGGTGTTGCTGGGAGGGACAAGGGGAGATGGCCAGAGTGCTTAGAATAATGGCAAGTGTTCTTTTCCCTTTGGCTGCAGAATGTCAGCATTTATGGGAAAAAGTCGATCAAGTACTTACTGGATCTGCTTAATCAAGCATAATTGTCACCATGTGACTGGCAGTTATTGGAAGCTCCTATGAGAGACAGTGCCAGAAACATTATGCAAAGAACTACCTATATTTTAGAGAGTAAAAGGAAAAATAACTTTTCCTCAACACAGGAAATCAACATGATGCGATTTAAGAGCAGGAATTTTTGGAATGGGAATCAGACTTAGTTTCAGCACTTATTTCCTTCAAGTTCTTAAGCATTTAAGCTCTAGTTTATTTCAGTGTAAAAGAAATGTTAATGCCTACATTGCAGAGTTGCCTACATTGTGGCTTAAACAAACTTAAACAAGTAAGAGATGCCTACATTGTGGCTTCAACAAGCTTAAACAAGTAAGGCACGTAGCATGATTTCTGCAATATTTTACCTCTGTCGGGTCCATTTTTTGTATTAGTGATATTATTTTTAATACTAATATTTTAAGGAGCACCTGGGTGTCTCTGTTGGTTAAGCTTCTGACTCTTGATCAAACTGGGGTCCATCTCCACACTCAGTAGGAGATTTGCTTGAGATTCTCTCTCCCTATCTCCCTCTGTGCTGTCTCCCCCCCGCCCCCCCCCCCCCCCCCCCCGTCGCATGCCCTGGTGCTCTCTTTCTCTCTAAATAAATAAAGCTTTAATAATAATACTACTTTAAGAATTAAGGACAAAGAAGCACTCACAGGCATTTTCAAATTTATACTATAAAGAATCTTACCAAACATCCTTCCTGCCCTCTCTAAAACTTAGAAACTATTTTTCCCCAATTTTTTTTAAGACATACAATGTCAAGCATTTATAATCACACATTTCCCCACACAGCCAGACATATACTCATATTTCAAACAATTCTTTCAATTGCCCAAACACTCGTAGATTGTAGGAAATAATAATTCATTAAATATTTATGAAATATTGAACTATCATATTCACACCAAGGGAGTTTAATGAGAGAAATTACTTTCTTATCCTGAATCTTAAAAAGGACTCTAGGGACTCTGATTAATATAGATTTTCCTAGAGTGTTCCTTTTATACTGCCTTTATAAATGTTTTATTTACTGTGTTTTAAGAGGTCTAGCATAGTTTTCTTCTAAACAAAACCCCCAAATTCTTCAAAATCTAGGCAAAATATGTAAATTTAAGGACTCTTTACAGTGCATTTCTGAGATAGGTATCAGACAGCACATAAATTTCTATTAACAAATATTTACTATCTTCTTTCAGATTTTAATGTGTACTACATGTTGATAAAGGGGGGAAAACTCAGTTATCCAATAAATTGTTATTTTAGTTGAATTAAAGGTATTTTAAATTTTGAAATACCCAATACCTACAAAAGATCCCAGGCTAAACTCTATGGCAGTAACCAAAAGATCTAAATATATCTTCTGACATTAGAAAAACAGAATAACAAAAATCTGAGTAGTTAAATTCTATAATAGAAAAATGACTATTTCTGTATTAAGGTTGTTTCATGAATTAGGAAGTTCAATAAGTAGACTAATGTTTGTTGATTTTATGGTGAGCTTGCAATGGCATCTTGCCCTACTTATAAGATTCCAGAAAATATTAATTGAACATTTTTTTAGATAAGGAAACTCTGTTAGACACTTGGAATACAGGATTCATGAGATACATGGTATTTTCTCTCAACAAGTTTACAATCTAGCTGAGGAGGCAGACCAAGTATCAAACACTACCTATGGTAACAGCATGTTACTGTAAGAAAAGATACTTCACAGTTCCAAACCTATAGAGTTCAAAGAGGAAAGACATCCCTAAATGTTGTGAGATTGAGATATTTGTCTTCAAACTGAAAAATTCTGGTCCTCAATTTATAGTGGGGGGGGGAGGTTTCGTGGGGGGGGGGGGGGTAGAACCAGACAGATACCTAGTATATAACTATATACTAGGTAAGCTATTTTGGAAGTAGCAACTATTTATTTGTATACAATATGATAGTATATCTTATGAGTGCTATTGTCAATTAAAAACCAAATAACCACTAATCACTCCAAAGTGAATTTCAGTTTCCCAAAATAGATCAAATTATTCATTTCTACGTTCCTTTTTCATTGATTTCTGTAGAAAATCATTCACATTTCAGTGATTAAAAGGAAATCTTTAGCCCACATAGTTTTTCCATAAGCATTTTTTATATATATACAAAAAAATCATGTTATATAACATATTAAGTGATTAGTTATGGGACTAAATGTTAAATGACAGGTGCTAGGGATATTTAGAACTGATATTTAGAACTCCCAGATCTTCAGGGACTTATCATTTGGCTGGGAAGTCAAGATTTATATATATATATATATATATATATATATTTTACATAAGTGTCTCAGTGGTCATAACATTCCCCAAACCAAAAGAAGCTATTCTCATTCTAACCCTGAATCCATGAATGTAGGAATGATGCTGTTATAGCCTTCTTTTATTTCAAACTCCCCAAATTTCCATTATCTGCAATAATACAAGACAGGTGGGGTGACATCAAAGGAGAAAGGATATATCAGTCACGAGTGTCATGAATAATTTGTTAAGAAATTATATACTAAATATATACATGGATACTAATGGTTAATTCCTTAAGAAGAGGGATCCTTGTCTTGATGGAATCATAGATGTCAGACATGGAGGCCCGGGAGACAGTCTGTTCCAAGGCTGCCATATTGTAGAAGAGATCTGACTGACGCCTAGAGGAATAGAGATATATCCATGGTCACACTTACACACAAATAAGAAGAGTTCATATTTTCAATGAGATCATCAGGAATTAAGCCCAGGTCTCTTTCCTTCATACCACATGGCTTCACCCTGGATGGAACACAGGGCACTGGGCAAAGTTGAATATTTAATATAATATTGCTGACTGAAATTATGTCTTATCAAGAAAAAGCAACTTCTCTCACACATACAAATCCTCTAAAATCTGCAGTATCTAAAATCTAAAATCTACAATAACATATTATCCCTAACTAGGAAAAAAGTAGAATGATTAGTCTAAATATCTCTGACTCAAAATAACAACAAACTAGAAAATATCAGCAATATAACATTTGCCTTGTAGAATCCTGATAAAAATCTATGAGAATGCTAGCCCAGAATAAGAGAATTTATAAGCCAAAGGAGGCTTTACAAATCTTTCCCACAACTGCATATAAAATATGAAATCTATGCCAGCCAACTTAGAGAAAAGCCATACCTCCTGTAAGATGTCTTGAACACCATCAGAACCTTATGAAACACATTTTGATAAGCAAAGTGAAAATGAATCACAATTATTGGCAAAGAGTTGTGCTACAATTTTTCTCAAACCAATAACAATTGTTTGAAAAAAGGTGAAACATCAAGAAGAAAGATATATTCTATGGACTGCATTTTGATTAGGCTCCTGGATCTCCACACTTAAGACTTACACTTTTCCCAGGACTCATCACCATCTGGTGATAATTACAAAGGTATGGTAATAGAGGGCCTTAAATCAAATATGCATGGTAGATCTGCTGTCACTGCAGGAACCATCTCATTGCAAGTTGGCAGGGAAGGATGTGCTTGCCTTTCGACTGGCAGAGCAGGCCTCTTGGCTGGCACAGCTACCAGCTCTGCCTTAAATCTTCCTGAGATATGCCCTGTTAGAGTAATTTGGCTAATTTAAAATGTCTGTCTTTGGAGAAATCTTTCATAACATTAGTTTCATTTGCAGGTTGCTGAGGAAGATCTCTAGGGCTAGCTGCCTACAAAGCCCTGGTTCATCAATAGTCCCATCCAAAGGGTCCACTCAGACAAGGGCCAGGCAGTGACCTGACAGTCATCCTCTCTTGCCAGAAGTTATATGTGAACAAAGTTTTTTTTTTTTTTTTTTTTTTGAAGAATTTATTTATTTGTTAGAGAGAGCTTGAGAGACAGAACACAGACAAGGGCGGGGGGCAAAAGAAGAGGGAAAAGCAGACTCCCCACTGAGCAGGGAGTCCCACTCAGGACTTTGATCCCAAGACCCTGACATCATGACCTGAGCCAAAGGCAGATGCTTAACTGAAAGACACCCCGGTGCCCTGTGAGCAAAGTTTCTTGAGCGGCTATGAAACCCCCAGTAAAGCAGACAACATAGATGGGGGATTCCTAGTCTACCCTTGACAATTCTTATTATCTCAAGTAGTAGTACGAAATTGGAACACTCCCAAGGGAAAACCTGCCCACCGTCTTTAATTTTAAAAATAAATGAATGCACCATCAGTTGGGAAGAATAAGCAGAGGGAGGAGAAAGAATCGAAGTAGAAATTCTTTCACAATTCAGAAAGAAACTGTAGTTGAGACACTGTATTACGTTTCATGAAAAGTGAATAAATAATAAAATCTCAATAAATATGGTGCTGTTTTTCAGTATTCTTATTTCATAGTCATTTCGCCTTCGAAATCACAGAGCATATTTTCTTAATCCTTCAAGTACTAATCTGCAAATAGAAAATGAGCAATTTCTCAATTGTTGGTTATCCTTCACACTAGGTCTACCCAAATAAAGTTCTACCAAAGTACGTCAATGAACTCAACAAAACAAGCTGAGAGCATTGGTTGGAAAAAGAAATCAGTCTCTGAGGAAGCAAATCATTTTTGTTTTGTTCTTCCTGTTCTAGCCCAGTTCAGCCTCAATGGGCCTCTAGCTCCTCCTTTTCCTGTGTCTCTGAGTCCCTTATCTAATCCTGGTCTCATTCTGCTCTGTTGGTCTCACCGATCCTCCTATATCCATTGAGTCCTTCATTCTTGCTTCACCTCTTTACCTCTTTTCCTGCACACTGTCTGGCTGGTTTCAAGCCTGCCTTTCTTCCTCATCTGGGTAATTGCTTTAAGGTCTCCTCAACCACCCAAAACTAGCAGTTACAAACTTTCACGAACACTTAAAATATTTCAAGTAGAACAATCAATCTAGAGGCTCCCAAAACATAGCTTTGATTTCTTTGGGATCTGGTATCATGCCAGGTGTATATCTGCTCAAGGCTCCTTTCTAAAGGATCTAAAATATGCCTTGCTGAGTGCTTTCTATTATATGTCCTGGGATGAGCTCATTTATTTAAAAGTACACTCCAGCTCAGCAAAGCTATCCTTCAAATTTATTTGTAAGTCAATCCCTTGGAATTCTAAATGTCTTTTCTAATGGAAACTATCTTACACAGAATGGTGAAAGTCATCAACAAATTCCAAGTGTCTATCTAGTCCACAAAGTACATAAAGAATAGTACTAACGGAAAGATATTGGAGGCCCATTTGGTTAAAGCTGGAAGGCAGCATGGAGGTTACGTAATACAACTCTTATATTATAGGTGAGAAAACTGAGATTAAAAGGGTAATTTTCCATCCTCATATAGCATTCTCTCCTTTATTATGAAACCTAGGTACTATCTAAATTAATCTACACAACAATCGTGACAGATTAGTAGTACTATCCCTAGGAGAGGAGTGAGGCTGAAAGAGCCAACTAATTTTGCCGAGGTCGTGCTTCGGGTACCAGTAAAGTGATGGACGTGGGATTTCATCTCAGTTTTCTCAGACTTAATATATGTTCCAGGCCACTGCTCCTCACAAAGCCACAGTCATACACTGTCATTTAGAATCTGCATAAAGGTACAATTTATCTGTGGTGGAGCCACATTTCTTTCCCATACAATGGAAGAAAAGTAGTCATCTTTCTTATTCCCAAATACAAGCCACTAGTGATGACCCTATGGTCTAGGAGGGGGACCAAAAGAAAACTTTGTAAATAGAGAATAAAGTGGTTAAAATGATTCCTGGGACAAAGCCACTTTTTTTTTTTTTGAATGTTCTGTGAGTCACCGTACAGTACATCATTAGTTTTGGATGTAGTGTCCCATGCTTCATCGTTTGTGAAAAGCAACTTTTGTTACTCCACATTCTATTCCAAAGACTGGCCTATATTATCTCTCCTTTCATTCATAGCCCAGTTTCTTTGGCCTAAACTGTTTCTCTCTTTTTGGCTTCCCACTTATGTCACAACATACTGCAGTTAAGATTCCACCTTGCCGTCCCATTGCAATTGCTCTAATAAAAATCACAGTGACCTTTTAGGAGATCATTCAAATCAGTAGTTTTCAAAGCGTTTTCTCAACTACATAGGCAGCATTCAATGACTTTTGGCTATTCTCTTCCTAAAACTCTTTTCTCTCTCTCTCTCTTTTTATAAACCCCATCTATCTCTGAACTGGTCCTTATCTGACTCATTCATAAACCCCTTGTTCTTCTCCTGGTCTTAAATGCTTCTGTTTCCTAGAACCTGGCCCTTGAACATTTTCTAAAAACCAGTGGGTTTCAATTTTTCCTGAATATTAGAAACTATCCATGAGGAGTTTCCAAAATTCTCATAGAAAACACTTCTGACCTCCATATATCTACCCCTTGATAAAAGGAATGAGAATACTAAGAAAAATGGCCAAAATGATTTTTGTCAGAACTCTGGAAATTAACCAAAGATTTGCAAAAATATGGGGAGAGTTTATTTAAGAAAAAAATAGCTGAACCTTGGTAAAGACAAAGTTTTATGGCATTTCAACTTGTCTTAGATCCAACCCCAACCATCCAGTCTCTGTAGTAACCTTCAAACCCAAAGCTACACAATGACTGTGAAAACCAGCAGCCTAGAGGCCAGTGGAAGGAACAGAATCAGTTTGGAGTCACCTTCCAAATTCCATCCCTAGAGAACTGTCACTTTTTTTTTTTTTTTAAGATTGTATTTATTTATTTGAAAGAGAGTCAGAGAGCACAAGCAGGGGAAGAGGCAGAGGGGGAGGGAGAATTAGGCTCCCGACATGGGATTCGATCCCAGGACTCTAGGATCACGACCTGAGCCAAAGGCAGTGGCTTACCCAACTGAGCCACCCAGGTGCCCCGAGAACTGTCACTTTTTAACCTGTCTGGAATCTCTATTCTTCAGACTTATTTTTATTTAAACTAAGTGACTACTGAATCAAACCTGACACAGCTCAGTCAGTGTGAACAGTCATGTCCCTCAGGCATTTATCAAAAGAAAATTAATATCAATTGTTTAATAATGCAGCTGCCTGAGGTAGCAATACCAGTTGAGTTAAGTAAGAAACTTACTAAAGTATTATAAAGGAAAAGCAACTTTTATGAAATTTTTATGTGGGGTGTTGAAAATATCCAGCATAATCCTGGAAAACTAAAAGACCATATGCATGTGCACATTTGCTCAGGAAAGACACTGACGAGGGTCTAATCACCCACCTGGAGATGACTCTGAGTCTCTGCACAAGCAAGAAGTGAAGGCTAAAGTAATGTTTTAAACTCCCTACTGGAGTATTGAAATACTCCTCCCAAACATGCACAAACCTCTAACAAAATCAGGGAGACTTACTGGTTCAATGAATTCAAGGAAATCTCTGTCCAACAATTAGCTGACTACTAAACTAATTGAGAAAAGATGATAAGTGGTGTATTTTAAAAAAATGAATTCAGACTGTACAGAATTCACTCAGGAAATTCACTAAATAAACAAACAAACATCCATAACAGAAGAGCAGCACCAAACACCAAAACCAAAACTCAAAGGAATGTGGGAGGGGGGGAGAGGAAGGTGATTTCCAGAGTTGGAGAGATCTAGTTTTCAAGGGAGAAAAACAAAACTATAACACATGCAAGGAAACAGGAAGTTATAGACCATATACATGGGGGAAAAAAATCAAAGAGAGTTCAGGGGCACCTGGGTGGCTCAGTTGGTTGATCAACTGCCTTCAGCTCAGGTCATGATCCTGGAGTGCTGGGATCGAGTCCCACATCAGGCTTGCTGCTCAGCAGGGAGTCTGCTTCTCCTTCTGACCTTCCCCCCTCATGCTCGCTCTCTCTCATTCTCTCTCTCTCAAATAAATAAATAAAATATTTTTTAAAAGGGAGTGAGAGAGCTCAGATATCAGACTTACTAGAAAAAGACACTTAAAAAGTTCTTATAAATATGTTCAAAGAATTAAGTAAAACCATGTCCAAAGAATTAAAGGAAAATTTAAGAACTGTATCTTAACAAATAGAGAATATCAATAAAGAGAAAAATTGTCTAAAAAAAAGAACCAGGGGTACCTGTTTGGTTCAGTTTGTTGAGCAGTCAGCTCTTTGATAAATGGCCAACTCTTAGTTTTGGCTTAGGTCATGATCTCAGGCAGGCTCCACACTCAGCAGGGAGTGTGCTGGAGATTCTCTCTCCCTCCATTTACTTCTCCCCCTGACCCTCCTCCAACGTGCTCTCTTTGTACCTCTCTAAAATTGAAAGAAAGAAACAAAGAAAGAAAGGAACCCAATAAAAATTCTGGAGTTGAGAAATATTAAAACTGAAATGAATAAATTAAATGGGTTTAACAGCAGATTTGAAATAGCAGAATTTGAAGATAGATCAACTTGGATTATCCAGGCTAAAGAACAGAAAGTTAATGAAGTAAAATTAATAGAGCCTCAGAAAAATATGTGATACCAACAAGCACACAAATATATGCATGATGTATGTCCAGAAGAAGAAAAGAGAACGAATAGGTAAAAAGACTATTTGAGGAAACAATGGCCGGAAACCTCTCGATTTGATGAAATAAACACACACACACACACACACACATATTAATATGCTCATCCAAGAAGTTACATAAATTCCAAGTGAGATAAATTAAAAGAGATCCATATCTAAACAAATTAGAAAAAAAAATTGTCAAAGACCAGGAAAAGAGAATCATGAAAGTACCAAACATAAAAGTATTGTCTAATGTACAAAGTTTCCTCAAAGATGAACAGGTAGTTTCTTATCAAAAACCATGGATTCCAAAAGAAGTGGGATGACATGTCCAGGATACTGAAAGAAAAACAACCAATACTCTTAAGCTTCTTTGTTCAGCAAAACTATCCTGCAAAAATGGAGAAACAAAAACATTCTCAGTAATCATAAACTGAAATATATTGCTAATAGACCTGCCCTGTAAGTAATAGTAATGTTTCAGGCTATGAGAGGCACTAAACAATAACTAAAATATGGAAGAAGAAATAAAGATCACTGGCAAAGATAACTGCATATATTAATATAAAAACATTATAAATGTATTTTGTTTATAACTTTTTTCTACTATTTGATTTGAAAGACAATTACATAAAATAATTATATAGCTATTTTATGTAAAAATATAATTTGTATAATAAAAGCACAAAAAAGGGGGGCTTTTAAGAGCTAAATGGATTGGGGCGCCTGGGTGGCTCAATGGATTAAAGCCTCTGCCTTCGGCTCAGGTCATGATGCCAGGTCCTGGTATCGAGCCCCACATCAGGCTCTCTGCTCTGTAGGGAGCCTGCTTCCTCCTCTCTCTCTCTCTCTGTCTGCCTCTCTGCCTACTTGTGATCTCTGTCTGTCAAATAAATAAAATCTTAAAAAAAAAAAAAGAGCTAAATGGAATTTTTTTTTTTAAATTTTTTATTTTTATAAACATATATTTTTATCCCAGCAATTGCACTATTGGGTATTTACCCTAAAGATACAAATGGAATTTTTTTTTAATCTGCACATTTTTTTAAAGATTTTATTTATTTATTTGACAGAGAGAGAGAGAGATCACAAGTAGGCAGAGAGTCAGGCAGAGAAAGAGAGGGAAGCAGGTCCCTGCTGAGCAGAGAGCCTGATGCAGGGTTCACTTGATCCCAGGACCCTGAGATCATGACCTCAGCTGAAGGCAGAGGCTTAACCCACTGAGCCACTCAGGCATCCCTGGAATGTTTTTATATACTATTTGAATTAAATTTCTATTAATAAAAATGAAATATTTAAAATTTTCAGGCATTGTAATCTTCAAAGCCATTATTTAGAAAATCTTTAAAAATAGTAAAGGAAACAGAGAAATTATAATGGCCTGAATTAAAATATCTATATATCACAAAAGAAGGAAGTAATGGAGAAATACATGAACACAAAGACAGTAACATTCAGAAATCCTACCTTACCAATAATTAAGTTAAATGTAAATGGTTTAAATATTCTAATTAAGAGATAGAATTTCCCAGAACCCCCAAGAAGGTTTAAAGAAGATATACAACACTATAAAGGCATTGTCTGAAAAACCAATAGTAACTACCATACTCAATAGGGAAAAACCAAGAACTTTCCTCTAAAGTCAAAAACAAAGACAAGGATGTCCACTCTCGACACTTTTTTTTTTTTTAATTTTTTTTGACAGACGGAGATCACAAGTAGGCAGAGAAGCAGGCAGAGCGAGAGGAGGAAGCAGGCTCCCCTCTGAGCAGAGATCCTGATGCGGGGCTCAATTCCAGAACCCCAGGATTATGACCCAGGACCCCAAGATCATGACCCGTACCTAAGGCTGAGGCTTTAACCCACTAGTCACCCAGGTGCCCCTCACTCTCAACACTTATTCAACTTAGTACAGGACTACTGACTATACAGAAATAAAAAGGATTGTAAAAGAATATTATAGACTATTGTATGCCAACAAACTAGGTAACTTTGATGAAACAGGAAAATCCCCACAAAGAAACAAATTATTGATACTGACTCAAGAAGAAACAAAATCTAAATAAAACTACAGCACAATAAAAGATTGAATATTCAAAACCTTCTCACGAAAAAAAAAAGCACACAACCAGATAGCTCCACCAGTGAATTCTATCAAACATTTAAAAAATAATTAACATCAATAATTTGTAAATCTCTCAAAAAATAGAAGAGTGGAATACTTCCAAACCCATTCTCTATAGGTAGTGTTATTGTGATATAAAAGGTTAAAAAATACTATAAGAAAAAGAAAACTACAGATCAATTTCTTTATAAATATAGAGGTAATAACCCTCCACAAAATACTAGCAAAACAAATACAGCAACACGTAAAAAGGATTGTGCATCATGACCTTGTGGGATTTATCACAAGAATGCAAGGATGTTTCAACATTTTTTTTTAAAAAGGCCATTTATGTAATACATCACATTAATAGAATAAAGAAAAAAATCTCATCATCTCTATAATCTCAACAGATGTAGAAAAAACATTTTACAAAACTCAACACCCTTTCATGACAAAAGACTGGAAGCAGAAAGGAACTTCCTTAATATTATAAGGAACATATATTAAAATATCAAAGCTAACATCATACTTAATGATGTAGTTTTTGAATGTAAGTGAGGTCCGGAGCCAACATCCAAGAAAGAATTCTTGAGACCTCTTTGGTGCAAAAAGATGGTTTTATTAAAGCATCTGATCCATGGGCAGAAGAAAGAGCTGCTACACTAGGGTTGTGAGGGGTGGCTGATTATATACTTGGGAGTTGGGGATAAGGAAAAAGGGGGTTTTTTAAAGAACTTTTTTTTTTTTAATATTTTATTTATTTATTTGACAGACAGAGATAACAAGTAGGCAGAGAGGCAGGCAGAGAGAGAAGTGGAAGCAGGCTCCCTTTTGTTTGCTAATGAGGACCTACAAAGTATTAGAGAATGTGCCTTTGTCAAGTTAAGGTTTGGTTTCACCTTCAGTAAAGCATTAAGACAGTTGGGAGTTTCCTGGAGAAATGTTATACTCTGCTTATCACAAGTCCTCACCAATGGGCTGCAGCTTATAAGGAAATTTTGTTTTATTTACATTTCCTTCTTCTTTTGTTTCCCACATCACTCTAGATGGGTGGGTGATATTAGGGCTCCAGGAAACTGAGTCTATGGGTCTCTGGACATTTCTTTATTGATAAGAATGCTTTTTTCTTGTAAATCATTAAGATATTTGTAAAATGAGGGAGACTCCTCCCTTGCTGGACTGTGATCTCTATTAGTTAACCATTCGTTTTTCCCTTCCCTTAGCTCCCCAAGGGAGCCAGGAGTGCCTGAGTCACTCATACCCCACCTGGAGGGGAGAGGGGGCACTGCAGGGTGTCAGCTTGTTCTTTGTCCTCAGCTTACCTTCTGCTCCCTCATCATTTAATGGTAAAAGAGTGAATGCTTTATCCCCAGGGTCAGAAGCAAAGCAAGGGTATTTGCTGTTGTTATGTTGTGCCTAAGTTTCATGTCCAAGAGACCACCAAGGAGCCAACACTGATGCAATCACACGAGGGTTTATTCAGCAAGCTCGAGCGTGGGTCCAAGTATACCTGGTGCAGCAGAGCAGGGACTTGGACCCCCAATCTGGTTACAGCATGGTATTTATGTGTTGTTTCGGGGGATTTCCAATAAGGGGCATGGACTCTGTGTCTCTGGGTTCAGTTTCTAATAGCATACTGGGCGTGTCGGTCCTGTGGTTGAGCCTGGCCACACACAGGTGGCCAATGAGATTGCAACACACAGAGAAAGCTGCACAGTCATGCTATGTCCCACACAGGTGGCTAATTGAACTACAATTCACCCCACAGTAGCTATTTGAACTAGCCTATCACCTTGGTCAGAACTGGTGCCCAAAAGGTGGGGCCCACACTCCTTGGTAGCTAGGGAGACAATATGCATACTCCACTGATTGGATGTCTCCACCTGACCTGACCCATCCCTGCATTTGGGCTGTTATCTCCACCTGAGACTGGTTTCCCAGACTTGCTTTTAAGTAAGTTCCCTGGAGGGGCAGGGTCACTTTAAGTTTTACTGCATAAACAACAAAATGGCTGTTCAACCGAGGTGGGGCTGCTCTGGCTAAATAGGCCCTTACAGTTATTTCTGTTCAATACTTACTAGAGGTTTGAGCCAGGGTAATTAGGTAAGAAAAAGAAGAAAAAGGCATCTAGTTCAGAAAAAAATAAGCAAAATTATATGAATTTGTGATGGCACAATCTTGTATATAGACAAGCCTAAGAAATCCATATTTAAAAAACAGAACTAATAAATGAGTTCAATAAAGTAGAAGGATATAAGATCAATATTTAAAAATCAATTACATTCCTATACAATAGCAACGAACAATCGAAAAAGGAAATCAAGAAAACTATTCCATTTGTGAAATGTATGAAAAATGATAAAATACTTGGGAATTAATTTTAAACAAGAAAAACCGCAAGCCACCTCCGCTGAAAACCACAAAACATAACTGAAAGAAACTGAAGACCTAAGTAAATGGATTTCAGTGTTCACGGAGTAGAAGACAACATGGTTAACATGGTTAAGATGGTTAACATGGTAAGAAATGCCTTACACGTCCAACACAGCCATATGAATATTTCTAATGCCATTTTTGTGGAAAATGACCCACTGATCCTAAAAGTCATGTTGAAGAACACAGAACAAATTTGGAGCATTCATGATGTGGGAAACAAAAGCATAAGGAAATGTAGATAAAATTATTTTTTCCTTATAATCTGCAGCCCATTGACAAATACTTGAGATAGGCAGAGTATCATTCCTCCAGGAATGCCCAACTGCCTTAATGTTAATGCCTTGCTACAGGAGAAAAATAACATTAGCTTGACAATATCTAGGCCACCAGGATCCTGTGAGTCTTCCTTAGCATATGAAATTCTTTGGAAACTTCCTTTGTCTCTACCCACCCCCAGGATATCTGCTGGCAGTCATCCCCCAAGCATATGACCCACTGATACACACCTGAGGAGTCTCATGACTAAGATTTTCTTAGACAGTAATAAATGACTTTTTCCTAACACTCGCCACCCCCCTCAAGGTCCTGGAAACCTTGCTTTCAAAATTCCTTACAGACTTAGGCTATCCGTAACCCCCTCCCAACTTGAAAGTATATAATCAGTCACTCCTCACACTTACAGTGCAGCTTACTGCCCACAGGTCCTGTCCCTACGCTTTAATAAAACCGCCTTGTGTAAGATTACACGTATAGATAACTAAAATGGAATTGAGAATCCCAAAATAAACCTTTACATTTATGGCCACTTGGTTTTCACCAAGCATGCCAAGATAATACAGTGAGGAAAAAAGTCGTATTTTTAACAAATGGTGCTGGTAACAAAAGATACTCAGAAGGCAGTCAGGGACAAGGGCCCTCCTCCCCATCCAGGAGGAAACTACCCTTAAAAAGATTTTACACCTCTCGGGAAGGTGTCCTCCACCCTTTCCTATGTGAACAACTACCTGATAGGCAGATGAGCTCAAGGACAAAAACCTGATTGGTTGACAGGTGCACAGAGGGCTAATCAGATTAAACCACCAGTCAACATTGTCTTAAAAACCCCTAGACTTAGAAACTGGTGACAACTGTCTTTGGGAGCTTCATACTATTGCTCAAAAAACATTGTTTTGTGGCAGGGGGTGAGGGAGAGTCTGGGTGGCTCAGTTGGTAAAGAGACTGCCTTCAGCTCAGGTCATGATCCTGGAGTCCCTAGATCTAGTCCTGCATTGGGAGTGCTTTTTTTTTTTTTGCAGTTTACAAAAACCTATTTTTTTTAATTTATTTTTTATTTACTTTCAGCATAACTGTATTCATTCTTTTTGCACCACACCCAGTGCTCCATGCAAGCAGTGCCCTCTATAATACCCACAACCTGGTACCGCAACCTCCCAACCCCCCGCCCCTTCAAAACCCTCAGATTGTTTTTCAGAGTCCATAGTCTCTCATGGTTCAGCTCCTGCTCAGCAGGGAGTCTGCTTCTCCCTTTGACCCTCTCCCCTCTCATGCTCTCTCTCTCTCAAGTAAATAAATAAAATCTTAAAAATCATAAATAAACATTGTTTTGCTACCCAGCACTCTTAATCTGATCCCCCTGATGTGGGAAACAAAGGCAGAAGAAAAATTATTAAATTTCCTTACTACAGCCCATTAACGAATCCTTGAATCAGGCAGAGTGACATTCCTTTAGGGACTCACCTGCTTAGCTAAGGGCAAAAGGGAGTCCTAGCCCAACCCACCCCCATTCCCCACCTCTTTCCCAGAATACTGTAAGCCTACTTTAACATAAATAAAAATTATTTGGGGAACTTCCTTTATCTCTACCCCCTAAGTTATTGAGCTCGCTTCGGCAGCACATATACCCCCTAAGTTACCTGTTGGTGATCATTCCCCAAGCCCACTGATACACATCTGAAGGGTCTCCTGGCTAAAGTTTTATTAGTGTTGGGTCCATGGTCAAAGGAGTGAGACTGATACAAAGCAAAGGTCAAGCAAAGCTTTTTTTCGAGCCAAGCATCAAGAATCAAACTGACCAGCCAGGGACATCTCTGGCAAAGAGGCGATGACTCTCTGCCTTACAGACTAGCTTTTATAGAGCAAAGGCCATGTGGTTGGGCCTGGCCACACATAGGTGGCCAATGAGATTGTAACACACAGAGAAAGCTGCACAGTCATGCTAGGTCCCACAGGGGTGGCCAATTGAATTACAATTCACCCCATAGTAGATATTTGAATTAGCCTATCACCTTGGTCAGAATGGACGCCCAAAAGGCACCCAAAGGGCAGGACCCATACTCCTTGGTAGCTAGGAGACAGTATGTGCCCCCACTGATTGAATACCTGCACCTGGCCTGACCCGCCCTTGTATTTGGGCTTTGTTACCTGGGACTGGTTTCTGGATCTTGTTTTTAAGTAAGTTCCCTGAAGGGGGGGCAGGGTCAGGATGGAGCTGCTCTGGCTAAATAAACCCTTACAACTAGTTGGTAATAAATGACCTTTTCCCAACAATAGCTAGCCCTCTCAAGGTCCTGGAAAACTTGCTTTCGAAATTCCTTACAGACTTTTGCTATCCCTAACCCCTTTCCAACTTGAAAGTATAGAATTAAATGTAGAGTTACTATATTACTCAGTAATTCCACTCCCAGGTAAGTATCCAAGATTAACTAAAAATATATTTTCACTACTTCAGTGATCCAATCCATTCTAAGTTTTCCACCCAGCCCTGCCATTCAATGATTTGTTTTCCATGTCTCACATGAATTTCCAACTCAGCTTTTTCAAAATTAAACTCACCATCTTCTTTGCAAAACTGTATCCCCTACTAGTACTCCATCATCCACCCAGATTTCAAATAGAAATCCAAAAATAAAAAAAAGAAAGGAAGGAAGGAAATCCACAATGACCATATTTTTTTCCCTCTCTCATCAATATTATGCAGAGTATCACATTCCTCCGGGAATCCCCAATCTTAATGTTAATATGCTTTGCTAGAGAGAAAAATAACCTTAGCTTGACAATTGCCAAGACTCCAGGATCCTGTGAGTCTTCTTCGACATTTAAAAGTCCTTTTGGAAACTTCCCTGGTCTTTACTTCCCCACCTTGAAAGTATATATAGTCAGCCACTCCTCACTACCCCAAGCGCAGGTCTTTTTGCCCACAGGTCCTGTCTCCATGCATTAATAAGACCACATCTTTGCAGCATGGAGGGCTCAAGAATTTGATCCCCAACATTTCCACATCATTATTAGCCAAAATGTTACTCTCCAAACTCCTCCTCAGTCTCCAAGATTTAGCTCAGGTATTAACATTTTCTGAAAGAACACCCTGGATATCCTCATCATGAAACAAGGTTTCCTGATACATGCTCCCATATAATTCTGGGAATTCTTCTACTACAAAATTTATCATGGTCACGAAATTGTCTGTTTACACACTCTCTTATTAATTTGATTGCTCTCCAGGGCAAAAATTGTATCTTCAGCAATGAGTAGAGAATCAATATATAGTAAATGAGTAATAACCTAAAATAAACAATGGAGAAACAGCTTATTTGTTTGCTTTTGGGGGGAGGGGTGTGTGGATTGTATATAACAGCATTAGAAAAATCTGCCATTTATTATCAACTCATTAAAATTATAAAATACAATGCATAGCTGTATTAATGTACATATGTGTATATATGCACATATATATATTTATATGAGAAATACATATATATTGTAGTGTCTCTCCCAATTGGATGGGGGCCCCCAACTGTGTGGTGATCCCATCAGGTGGAAGACAGCAACAAGGGCAGTAAAAGAATTTCCTTCAGGCAGAACAAAGCAGACAGAAGTTTACTGAATACATCACAGGTAAGCAAGAGGCAGGACAGCGAAGAAGAGACTGTCAGCAATGGGGCAGTTTGGAGGGACCACATTTAAAAACAGAAAGTGAAGAGGTATGGGGAGTGATAGAATTTTTCCTTTTCTGGTAACTATTCCTGGTTGTAGGTAGCCCATTGCTCAGCGACAGTTTATGGATATTCTGAGGTGAGTCACCTAATGGGCCTGTTTGTATTCATCCGGGGGTTTGAGGTCACTATAGGTCCTTTTGCCTTCATCAAGTTTCCGTTGCTCAGGCCTGTTGCCTACAAGTGGCGTCTACATATATTGTATACTATGTGTACATACATACAAGAAAAAATGACACAGAAATGGAAAAAATATTAATAGCGGTTCTCTAGGACATGGGAGTAGAGATGTTTTATTATTTTTAAAAATGATTTTATTTATTTGAGAGAAAGTGAGTGACAGAGTGAGAGAGAGAATTCACGGCAGGGGACAGGAGGGGCAGAGGGAGAAGCAAGCTCCCCGCTGAGCAGAGAGCTGGATGTGGGGCTTGATCCCAGGACACTGGATCATGACCTGAGCTGAAGGAAGACACCTATCAGACTGAGACAACCAGGTGCCCCAAGATATTTTATTTTCTTTTAAAAATTCTTCAGGATTGAGGTGCCTGGATGGCTCAGTGGGTTAAAGCCTCTGCCTTCAGCTCAGGTCATGATCCCAGAGTCCTGGAATTGAGCCCCACATTGGGCTCTCTGCTTCCCCCTCTTTCTCTCTCTACCTGCCTCTCTGCCTACTTGTGATCTCTCTGTCAAATAAATAAATAAAATCTTTAAAAAAAAAAAAACCTGTTAGTTCCCTTTTCTTTTATAAAACCGTGACTCCCAAACCATTTTAGATGAGGGATGGAACAAAAGAAACAAAGCACACTAGGGCCGAACCACATATCTCTTTGTTCTAATTCTCTTAAGCCATTGCCTCATAGTCTTTAAACCCCTCTCTTGAGATTTCCTAGCTCAGAAATACGGTTAAATTCAGGCTATCTCTTAAGAGTCTGGAGCAAACCCAGCCTGAGCAGGAACATAGGCTGAAGACAACAGATCTGGGGGATCAAGGAAAATTTTAAAGGGGAAAATAAGAAACCAAAGAACAATCTGGAGCTCGAGAAAAGAGGAACTTAGAACAGAAATAAAAGGGCAATGGCCCTTGCCTTCTGATAATTGTATGATATTTAGGTGGGTTTTTTGTCCGAGTATAGACTCGAGTATATTTGCAGGAGTATAAACTTATTTACATGAGTATAAAACTCAGGTCTTTAAAAGTATCCGGTGGTCTCCCCGCCTCCTCATTTTTAACTGCCCTCTCTCATCCCACCTCCTAAGCATTCCCAACCTCATCCCAAATTAAGACATGTATTCTCTATGCTTTCCCTATTACCATGTCCTATCAGGTACTTGTACTTAAATATAAATTGGAGGATGATGTTTTAAAATCCAAGGATACCTGTGGTGGGATGACTAGAGCAATAGACCTCTGTATTTGACCTCCTTCCACATCTCTCACCCTACCTGTACTTTGTGCTTTTGGCATAGGAGAGGTCAGGGAACTTCTAGAATTCTGAATAATAAATGCATTCATATGTAGAGGATTGGTTCCTTTCAAACAAACCTTAGTCTATGCATACTTATTAGATATTATAACATGATATTAAGACCACATATCCAAAGGTAACATAGTGTAAGGCAAAGTATCCCTTCCCACTTCTTTCCACTCCCCCTTCCCCGCCCTCTGCCACCCCTATAATGAAACTCCCATTGGTGTCTCATCTCACCAGCAGGTGAAAAAATTTTCCTAAGAAGGCTCCTTTTAAAACATATTTAACGGATTCCTATGTTGGCCATCTGGATGTCTTCTTTGCAGAAATGTCTGAAGGACCTCAATGTGAGAAAGGAATCCATCAAAATCCTTGAGGAGAACACAGGCAGCAACCTCTTTGACCTCAGCCGCAGCAACATCTTCCTAGGAACATCACCAAAGGCAAGGGAAGCAAGGGCAAAAATGAACTATTGGGATTTTATCAAGATCAAAAGCTTTCGCACCGCAAAGGAAACAGTTAACAAAATCAAAAGACAACTGACAGAATGGGAGAAGATATTTGCAAACGACATATCAGATAAAGGGCTAGTGTCCAAAATCTATAAAGAACTTATCAAACTCAACACCCAAAGAACAAATAATCCAATCAAGAAATGGGCAGAGGACATGAACAGACATTTCTGCAAAGAAGACATCCAGATGGCCAGAAGACACATGAAAAAGTGCTCCATATCACTCGGTATCAGGGAAATACAAATCAAAACCACAATGAGGTATCATCTCACATCAGTCAGAATGGCTAAAATTAACAAGTCAGGAAATGACAGATGCTGGCAAGGATGCAGAGAAAGGGGAACCCTCCTCACTGTTGGTGGAAATGCAAGCTGGTGCAGCCACTCTGGAAAACAACCTGGAGGTTCCTCAAAATGTTGAAAATAGAACTACCCTATGACCCGGCCATTGCACTACTGGGTATTTACCCTAAAGATACAAACGTAGTGATCCGAAGGCGCACGTGCACCTGAATGTTTATAGCAGCAATGTCTACAATAGCCAAACTATGGAAAGAACCTAGATGTCCATCAACAGATGAATGGATAAAAAAGATGTGGTATATATACAGAATGGAATACTATGCAGCCATCAAAAGAAATGAAATCTTGCCATTTGCAACGACGTGGATGGAACTAGAGCATATCATGCTTAGTGAAATAAGAAGAGAAAGACAACTATCATATGATCTCCCTGATATGAGGAAGTGGAGATGCGACATGGGAGGTTAAGGGGGTAGGAGAAGAATCAATGAAACAAGATGGGATTGGGAGGGCGACAAATCATAAGTGACTCTTAATCTCACAAAACAAACTGAGGGTTTCTGGGGGGAGGGGGGTTGGCATAAGAGGGGTGGGGTTATGGACATTGGGGAGGGTATGGGCTATGGTGAGTGCTGTGAAGTGTGTAAACCTGGTGATTCACAGACCTGTACCCCTGGGGATAAAAATATATTATATGGTTATGACAAAGGACAGCTAAGTTATCCTGTTGGTTTATTTTTTTTTTCCCAGTAAGTCTGAAATTACCTGTTCAATACTTCATTATGATCCCCTGAAGTTAAATAAGATAATTTACTTGAGAGTTCTCTGCAAATTGCTGGATACTGTACAAATAAAGAGTATCAGTAGTGTTCTTATACAAATATAGTCTAGAGATTGGTTTGCTTCATGTATTTTGGACAGAGTGGGATTTATTTTAAGCCAGTTGGTTTCTTTTGAAACTTTAGTTAACACATTGTATATATTCAGAAAAATGCACAGATCAGTGGACAACTTGAGGAATTAGCAAGACATGAACACACCCATGAAATCCCCATTCAGGTCAAGACATAGAACATTGACACCACCTGAAGTCTGACTGTGCTCATTCCAGTCGTCCGCTCCTCACCTCCTCACCTCCTCCCCCAAGGTATATATTGTATTAGTATTAGTATATTAGTATTTTAATATATTATTATATACTATATAGTATATTAGTTTTAGTATACTATAGTATAGTATTAGTATACTATATAGTAGATACTATATAGTATATTAGTATATACTAATACATGAGTATTTACAATCTATTTATACATTTTATGATGATGAACATTAGGTTGTTTGCAGTTTGGAATGACTGAAAACAATCCTGCTATGAGCATTGTCTGAAATGTCTTTTGGTGTTCTTGTAAATGTGTTTCTATTGGATATACATCTAGAAGTGAATTTTCCAGACCATGGGTTTTAGTAGATAATGTTAGTTTCCCCAACGGTTTAACCAGTTTTTATTCCTGCCATTTGGTAAAGGGGTTCTAGTTGCCTTGCATCTAGCCAATCCTTAATAATACAAATCTTGGGACACCTGGGTGGCTCAGTCGTTAAGCATCTGCCTTTGGCTAGGGTCATGATCCCAGGGTCCTGAGATTGAGCCCTGAGTAGGGCTCCCTGCTTGGCGGGAAGCCTGCTTCTCCCTCTCCCGCTCCCCTGCCTGTGTTCCTTCTCCTGCTGTCTCTCTCTCTGTCAAATAAATAAATTTTAAAATAATAATAATACAAATCTTTTTCATTTGAGCCATTCTGCTGAATGTGTAGTGGCAATTCACTTTTATTTGCATCTTCCTAAATCATGTCAGTTTTTTCTGCCTTGCTAGAAGTTCTCTAGTTTTCTGGTGGAACTGCACCTTATAAGCATAAAGAATCAACCCATGTTTCTGGGGACAACTTGTCTTTTTCTTTGGTTGAGGAATTTTAGCAGGTATGGTTTAGGCCTGACTGTGTACAACTGTTGTCACATTCTCTATTCAGTAGATATTTTCCACTGGAAAATTGTCTCTACAAGTTTTTAGGAAAGTAGATTTTATTTTTTTTTAAGTGAGAAAAACAGGCAAGTATTTCAAGAATCTATAACAAGAAGAAAAAAGACACAAGGCTCTCCCTCAAGATGTCTTACCAAACACTCATGAGTTTAGCTTCTCCACTTCTTCAAATCCCTCTTCCATTGACTCAAGAAATAAAACAATAAAAATAAAGCTATAACAATACTTGAAAGCTAGGTGGTATGCAAACCAGAACAGTGAAGAGTTCCTGGAAGAAACCCCACAAAGACAGGGAACTATAAATCCATACAGTGACAGAAGAACCCAAAATGATGACTTTTTTAGGCATCAAATCATGTAAAGAACAAAAGTAGTCTCTGGGAGATGGTGCTGGCCATAGGGAGCTGCCCAGGTAATTAATTTAAAAATTATAAAACAGCTGTGCCAGGAATCCTCTCCACGCCCAAATTACTGAATCTCACATTTCCCCTCAAATATAGGGATGTAAAATGAGAATGTCCAATGCCCAGACTGAACTTCTGAACTGAAAATTTGAGCAATGTCTTGGAGAACAAGCTACACACATTATAAAGTCACCTAGCTATGCAATCCCTCAATCAAATATAGGGAAACCAGCAGAAACAGTAATCCTTCTGAGCCCATTTTTTAAAAGTAAAGACTTTTGAGGACTTAAGAGTTGTAGAGAAAAATAATTAAAGGATTGCAACTCCTTATGAGTTTCTCCTTTGGTGGTAGAAACTGTTCCTGTGCTTAGGGTAACGACAATTTCTTGTCCAAACCGGACACTTCTGAGCATGACCAGGGCACTGTTAAGAATTTTGCTTAGAGGGGTGCCTGGGTGGCTCAGTGGGTTAAGCCGCTGCCTTTGGCTCAGGTCATGATCTCGGGGTCCTGGGATCAAGTCCCGCATCGGGCTCTCTGCTCAGCGGGGGGCCAGCTTCCCTCTATCTCTCTCTGCCTGCCTCTCCATCTACTTGTGATTTCTCTCTGCCAAATAAATAAGTAAAATCTTAAAAAAAAAAAAAAAAAAAAAAGAATTTTGCTTAGAGGACCCCTGGGTAGCTTAGTGGGTTAAAGCCTCTGCCTTCGACTCGGGTCATGATCTCAGGATCCTGGAATCGAGTCCCGCATTGGGCTCTCTGCTCAGCAGGGAGCCTGCTTCCTCCTCTCTCTCTGCCTGCCTCTCTGCCTACTTGTGATCTCTCTCTCTGTCAAATAAAAAAATAAATAAAGAAAGAATTTTGCTTAGAAAAAAGTCTTAAATCAAAGCTGTCTAAAGTGATCATGGATATGTAGTCATGCCTGTCTGTGCCACTCCTCCACAGAAATGGACAAAAATGGTGCAGGAAAGAGGAAAAGAGATGGTTGATATTTTCAGAGAAAAAAGAGGAGTTATTTCATCCTTGACATAATGAGTGTCAACTATAAAGAAAAATAATCAGAGAATAAAAAAGAGACCTTTAAAATTTTAAATGCTAAAGTAAAAATTAAAAAATTAATAAAATATTAAAGGACAATATTTTAAAAACTAGATATAAAATTTAAAAAGATAAAATTATAGGACCAGAATAGGAGGTACAATTTATTGTGTGGATGCCACAATATTTGGTGGATACCAAATAAGAGATACCAAAAGCCTAACAGAGAAAAAGAAAAGAACTAAACTTAAAATTTTTTTTCAATAAAATTTTCTGAGTTGAAAGATCTAAGATTCCACTTAAAGGGAACTACTGAGTGGCCAACACAATAAATAAATATATATGCACATTACATATCACCATGAACTTTCAGAATACTAAGAAAAAAGAAAAAAATTTACAAGAATTCCAGAAGGAAAAAAGATGACATAAAAAAATGAGAATAAAATGTTCTATAATCTTCTCCACAGCAGCACTAGATACAAGAAAACAAAAGGACAATGCCTTTAAAATTATGAGAAAATTATTTCCAAACTAGATTGGTAAATCTAAACAAATTATCAATAAAATGAAGTAAAATAAAGACATTTTAGACATACAGATATTTAAATTCTCTTTCTCAGGCAATCACTGGAAGACAAGTTCTACTAGAATGAGGACTTAAACCAAAAACAAAAAACAAAAAACACTAAAGTGATCATCAAAAGAATTTCAGGGAAAAAAATTGTAAAACTATTGTAGAAAATGGGTACCATTTGGAGTTGGTCAAAATGGTAAAAAAGAAATACTGTCAAGAAGGTGAAACTAGGGAGGTGCCTGAGTGGCTCAGTGGGTTAAGTCTCTGCCTTGAGCTCAGGTCATGATCTCAGGGTCCTGGGATTGAGCCCCACATCAGGCTCTCTGCTCACTGGGGAGCCTGCTTCCCCATCTCTCTATCTGCCTCTCTGCTTACTTGTGATCTCTCTCCCTCTGTCAAATAAATAAATGAAATCTTAAAAAAAAAAAAAAAAAGGTGAAACTAGGGGCACCTGGGGGCTCAGTGGGTTAAGCCTCTGCCTTCAGCTCAGGTCATGATCTCAGGGTCCCCGGGATTGAGCCCTGAATAGGGCTCTCTGCTCAGGAGGGAGGCTGCTTTCCCCCACTCTCTCCCTGCTGCTCTGCCTACTTGTGATCCCTCTCTCTTTGTCAAATAAATTAATAAAATCTTAAAAAAAAAAAAAGAAGGTAAAACTAGCATACCCTATACATTAGCATATAAAATAACAAAACAAGTATAATATAAATTTCAGGAAGCTTAAAAAACCTTTAAAAGAGTAATCTTATATGCAATAGACATCACAAATATCACGTTCTCCTTTCGTTCTTGAGAATTCCACATCCCAATATCCTTGCAATTAGACAAAGCCATGTGACTAGTCTGGGTCAACAAAATGTGAGTAGGAGTGGCATATCACCATTTTTTACCTGAAGCAGTGAAAAGCCCCTGGTTTTTCCACTCCATTCTCTCTCTTCTGCCATAGAGATTGTTACTGAACCGGTACAGCCACAAGATCAGAGCCTTCTGAACCACTGGGTCAATGCATTAAGGGAAAACTGCCCAGGGGAGTCACTTGATCCTGGTGTGGACTTTGTATGAGCAAAAGCCACTGAGGTTCTGACGTTGTTCGTTTCTGTGCTATAGATTAGTCTATTCTGGCTAACACAGTATTACACACAGTTCTATTGTAGAGAACATTTACGTGTTCACAATAATAGAAAGAGTCCAAAATCATGACTATATGGTGGGCATAAGAAATGTGTTGTGCAAGGATGCTGCATGGGGTGAGGGAGCCAGGCCTGTATGTTGGTGTGATAGAGATGTGGGGGCGTCAATGAGAACAAAATCCTCTTCTTCCACGGTGGAAGGTCAATAAATAGTACCTAAAACTCAAAAGAAATGGTAATAGAAGTGTGACTGGGCATCAGCTTCGGACCTTACCTATTTGGCCACAGTGAAAAAACCCCTCTTGACACACAAAAGGCAGATCAGTTGAGAACATGTATTGGGTTTTCCTTTTGTAAGAGTCACTACAAGAGTTCAGGTCTTTAACAATGGTCAAATACCTTACAGGCAATTATACTTCATTGGCTGTCCTGATTCAGGGTGGTAGAGCAGGTGAAGAAGTGGTGGAAGGCACCCCCCGCAGCCCGGTGTGTGTTTCCTTCTCAAGGCCCCTAGCCATGGTTAATTCAAAAGACTGTACTCAACTGACTTGAGTAGAGAAAATAAATGCAGGCCCTAAATTTAGCGTTGAGGCTAAAAGACCCTCAGTTTAGTATAGTCTGGCTATTGTTGTTTGAAATAAGACAGTGGGATCCTAGGAGTTGGGACGAGTCTATCTTCCCCATGGTGTTGACTGAAGAACAAAAGCCAGTGTGCAACACGAGAAGAGGAAACAGATGTACAGGGAGATAACATCCTGGGTCCTTAAAAAAAGCTCAGTTCCCAGGCCTGGGAGCACCTCTTACATGTGTAAACTAGTTTAATTCCTTTTCTTACTTAGAGCCAGACAGTTCCGACTACCAAAATTAATACTGATCAATTCAGACCTAAAAAGGCAGCTTAATTCTCTCCTTTGCACCTAAAAATACACATTCCTTAGGTAGTTAGCGGGGAAGAGCTCATTCAGAGTCTCGCCTTTGCCTAGACACTTAGATTTCTCTGATGGCTATGTATGCCTTAGAACTGGCCACCGGTCCTTCCTTACAGGGCACAGAAAATTTTGTCTAGGGAACCCTGTGGAACTACAGAAGAATTAGAATCTTCAAGTGGGTGATTTCACCATCTCTTTCACTGTGGGCCACATACAACACAAAGTTTTATAGGATACCAAAAACCAAACCCACTGCCTAGAACATTTATATCTTTTAGTAGAGGAGACTAGCATTAATGATCTGTTTCCCCACCTCTAGAAACTGCTGGAGGCCTTTTGTTGATACTGTCAGCTTGAGTTTATAGCCTACCAGTCTCCTGGAAGACAGAAGGAGAGTCAAATGTGCTATGCTACTAGGAAGACATAAGCTAATGAAGAAAAATGATTAATCGATATTTGTGAGCAACACATCGAAGCAAGGAGAGAGTCTGCATTTAGCTCCAGAGTGTAAACCATTCTGTAGAGAGAGCACTTCTGAATCCACTTCGTCATTCTTGATTTAGCAAATGTGAGCTTTTCTTCCTCTCAGCTAACAGCCAAAATAATTAACACAGAGTTTACATGAACTGGGAAAGTGCTGTGTTGAGGGAAAAAAAGAGAAATTGTACAAACCCTGTGGCCAAGCAGTTCGCTGCAAGAAATAGAACTGTGAACATCAGTCTGATTGGAAATGCAACCGCGTAGAGCGAAGGTGACGGAAACTCAGATCAACATTTTCCATATTCACACCTTATGCAAGGTTCTCAGAGCATCTTGTCGGGAGACATAAGGAGAATGGGGACAGTTTTATGTCACAAATGTCAGATGAGAGAAAATAGTAATTTAATTCAACATTAAGGGGTACATCAAAATGAAAAGCATTTGAAGTGTTTCATTTGACACTGTCCATTCTAAATTCACACTAAAGCTGAAGAGTTTAAGCCTGTTACACTGAAAGAGACCCGCAAGATCACGTGGTTCTTCATTCTTGCTTTAAATGGCAGAGGAAGAGGACACGCAAAAGGTTGAGCGCAGGTGCAGTTTAAGCAGCTGGTGAAGAGCAGAAGAGACACCGAAGCCAGTCCTCCTGGCTGCTAATTAGTGCTCCTTCCGCCCCACTGGGCTTCAGGTAAAGTCTGTAAGGGTCCCAGTATGATAATGGGACTAATGTCACACATGAGAAGACGTGATCTCAAGCTTCCCACTTGTTAGAATGCATTTTTTCTTTTCCAAAATGGGAAGGACAGCCTTCTTTCTGAAAGCCATTCAAAGGTACAAATGTGTGGACTTTGAGCAAACTGCTAAGGGAAGTATATGGCCTAAGCATAAAAAGAAATGGCACAGGTAAAAATCAGGTGATTTCATGTACAAATTTTATACCTTGGAGTCTAACTATCTTGACAATTCTTAAGGGGGGGAAAAAATCGGGCTTCTTGTCACCACGATTGAACTGCGATTCCATTACTGAATCAATACTCCTGCTAGCAAATATCCCTTATGAAGTAGTCTTGTTACACAGATTGGAACACTTTTGGGAGGAGGGAGCGGCAATGCTGGGAAACTTGGGAAAAATAATGACTTCAAGACAGAATTTATTTTAATAGACAGAACTGGGGCTGGGTGAGTGGGGGTGTGGCAGAAGGGGGGTGTGAATGACTTACATTTTGATGCATTTTTTAATAAAAGCAGGGTATAGACATTTCGGTTTCAAGTCAGAGGATAAAAGGATCAAATGGATCTTTTCTCCAAATAAATACAGTTAGGCTACATTTTCATGGTCAGTAGTGCCCCATTTGTAGGTGTCCCTCGTTTCAAAAACCAATTTGGCTTATCTGTTTTCTCCTCCTTACATATATCTCAAAAGCTGTAACAGATTCAGGGAAATAGATGACCCAGTCACAAATGCTCACTTCTCCGGGGACCTGCCTTTAAACTGACTTTGAGCTTCACAAACCAAAAAGAGCATCTGTGTACCTCAGGACAGTATTCAATCTGGGAAAAAAAAAAAAACAAAAATTATGTAAAAAGGAAGGCAAGATAGGCTGAGTTGGCCAAAGCAAATAAATAAACTCATCCAAGCCAATAGATAAGAATGTAGAGCCCTCATTAAGTTGCTGATTCGTTAGGGGTATAAGTGGTTACAGGAAACGTCTGTTTAGATTAATGCCACATGATCCTTGGTCTTTTACAAGAAAATTTAAAATGTAAACTGGTCCAAATTTTTATATGGCTTTTTATTTCTGTCCTTTTAATTTGGAAGATTTTGTTGGTGTTGGGGGGAGAAAGAAGAGCCTGGGGTTCAGTCAAGTAGTATATGTGTCAAGGAAAATTTAATTGTTTACTAATGAATTTTGATGTACTTTTCTAAGTCCTTGGTTTCTGGAGAGGAACCACACACACAATTGTGTGGTGATATTAGCAGAATTACGGTTACCAATGAATAAACTGAAACCAAGTTCTGTATGACTTTTGACATAGATAAAAACCGTTGCTGTGGTGGGAGGGAAATTCCCCCAGCTAATCCTCAGTGGCCTGTGGTGGGGAAGGGGTAGTGGGGGAGGGGTGCCAGTTTTTAAATCTCCAACTGCCACCTATTAATGGGGGCTATTTTAAGAAGTATCAAAGGTTTTAAAAAAAGAAGAAGAAGAAGTAGTAGAAAAAGAAAAACAAAGTTAAAGTTTGATTTAGCTATGGCAATCTGAAATAAACAAAACCATGTTTTTGTAAGTTTTGGCAGGATACAAAAATTATGGCTTAGATATTTATCTAGTGCTTTCTAGGTGCAATGGATAGTGTGGCAGGTTAAAAATGGCTACAAGTTCTTTGGTATTTCTCCAATGTAAAGGTGGGGTCTATAACTCCTTCTTGAATCTGGGTTGATTCCATGATGACTTACACCAGTTGAATATGGCAGAAGTATCTCTGTGTTAAGTTTCTGGACCTAGCCCCTAAAAAGCCTTTAGCTACTATTTCCTCCTTCTTAGAACACTCTCTGGGAGCCCTGAACCTCTAAATAAGAAATGTTTATTCTAAGAAATCCTACTGCAACAGGTCACATGAAGAAGTTCTGGTCTTTCTGGTCTACCGTCCTACCTCTCCAGTCATCCCTACCACACGCACGGTATGTGAGTGAAGCCACGTGGAACTTCTCCAACTTCCCTCTGCCCTGCGTAGCTCATTGACCAACTAAAAACCACCAAGTGACTTCAGTTGATAAAGCAGAAGAATAAGGTAGAAAAACTGCTCCACTAAGATCTAACTTCCTGGTCCACAAAATTGTGAGATATAAAATGGTTGTTTTTCAAAGCCACTAAGGACCGGGATGGATATCAGAAAATGTAATATGCATGTTCTTTACATTTATTAACCTATTTAATCCTCATAACAGTCTAATCATGTAGGTAATGCTATTTGCCCCGTTTTAGAAATAAGTCCAAAGAAACCGAAGTTTAATGAGATTAAGTAACTTGTCCACAATCACATTGCTAGTAAAAGGGCAGAACAAGAATTCAAGCTCGGGCAGTCTAATGCCAGAATCTATACTTTCAGACATATTTTCTCCATCTATCCTGGAAAAAAATTTTAAAAAAACTACCAATCAATAAATATTCATGAAATTCTTTGAAATATTGTCAAACACTCTGGGAGGTGTACTGTAACAGGAGAAGCATCACCAGCGATATTAGTGTAACAATCCCAGCTAATAAAAGAGACACATTCTCTGGCGCCCAGACCAAAATAAACTACCTTCGTTAATTTCTCCCACTTCCTCTCCAGTTACTTCTATCTCATCCCCCCAATTTCTCCTGAGCACTTAACCCTGAAGCCAACCCTATTCATTTAGCTGTTGATTGCCTTTCTGACCCTTTGGAACTTTAGCTTGGGAGAGCTGGTGTGGTGTAGCTTGGACACCCTGTATCCAACAGCCTTATTTTATACAGCAAAGAGTTGCTAACTAAATACTGAATAACTTCTCTCATCTTCTTTAGGCTAGGCTCTTAGCTCTAAATTACCAGAGGTCAAATATGGAAATGTTGAGGAAAAGAGCCCAGAAGAATTCTCTAGTTGTGTGCATTTATAGTGGGAGAGAGATGATAATTTTTATCATATTATCAAGAGAATATTTAATTCAGAAAGTATAAAATGCTGTTTGTTTAAAAAAAGAGAGAGAGATCATTTTTTTCACTGCCATCTATCACAAAATACATTTATTTTGAAGGTTCCAGTATGTGGGCTTGCACACACGCAGAGAAAAATGGAAGCACAAGTTTCATGAAGCAGAATTTCCTCTAATTTCATGGAGTACACTCTGGTATTTTTCTATTTTATTTATTGTACTTCATATTTGAAACGATGGCCTGACTTCATAACTTACTAGTGGAAAACCTGTGCTAGTTCAGCCACTTTTTTTTTTTTTTTAAACTAATTCTAGTTCTTACAGATGAGACATTAGAATCAGGAGAAGCTTGTGTCATGTCTTGGCAGACAGGTGGAGGGTAGATGTGAGCTTATGAACTTCTCCAATATACTGCGTAACAGTTGTCCACCCCCCTCTAGGCAAGGTGCACCTCCAGAAAATACATTTCCATAAAAAGGACTTTCTCAGTGTGGATATGCATATCCATTTGTGTGCCCGTGGGCTTCAGGGGCGGGGCAGGGTAGATAGGGTGAGGAGTATGACAGTTTGATCTTTCAGAAAGGAAGTTCTTTGAGAGCATATCCTGTGGTGAATCTACAAATTACCTACAGAACTTCATACAGCATCCTGTGGGTACGCTGAATAGGAGGCAGCTAGTACAAGCAAAAGATCACTGCACTCTGAATCAAAAGAAGTGGGTTGGAGTCCTAGTTCTACCAGTTAGGCAAGTCACACAAACTCTTTGAGCTTCAACTCCTAATTCTTTAAAATGATAAAAATAAAGGAACTCTGTTCACCTAACAGGGTTATGGTGAAGAACAAATAAAACAATGACTAGATAGACTTAGGAACTTTTTTAAATTTTCTCTTTAAACTAGCTCCTACTAACTGAGAATAATTCCAATCAATTCAGTAATTATTTGCAAATAATTCACATCTGTTCAATAAATGTCTTTTTCAGACTAATAATTGTATGACCTTCTCACTCTATTTTTCAAGCATTTCACTACTCACTCACTGCTGCCTCTTTTCCTCACAGCCTGCCTATTCCATCTTCTCACAAGAGAAGGACTTTAATTTCCTCAGAACCTTACTAGCAAGTAGCAGCACCTTGGGATCGTGGGAAGGAGAGCTGATTAATGAGATGGAATAAAGTTAGTGGAGAAGAGAATTAATGACACAGTGGCAACGTGGGTGTGGTTGAAAAATTCTATACTCTGGAGTCAGAAAACCCATTTTTTAAACCCCAGACCCTTAATTCACTACTTATGTGCAGTGAATGGGCTGAATTGTGTCCCTTCCCTCAAATTCAAGTGCTAAAGTCATATATGACTGTATTTGGAGGTAGAATCCTTAAAGGGGTAATTAAGTTAAAATGAGGCCATTAGGATGAACCCTAATCTAATATTACTGATGTCTACATAAGAAGAGGAGATTAGAACACAGACATGAACAAAGGAATGACTGTATGAAGACACAGAAACAACAAGGCCATCTACAATCCAAGAAAAAGTCTCAGAATAAAGCGACCTCATCAATACCTCAGTCTTGGACTTTTGGACTCCAGAACTGTGAGAAAATAAATTTGTGTTGTCTAAGCCACACTGTCTATGGTACTTTCTTATGATAGTCTAAGCAGACTAATATACTATATAACCTTAGTTATGCTGTAGGAATAAAATTTGAGAAAAAAATATTCTTTATAAATCATTATGGGCCTTCCCAGTGTCTTTATTTTATCAAGATAGAAAAAATAGGACTTTCTTATAAGCAAAATCTGACAAAGCATTTATAGATTTTTGGAAATATGAGCTGCATCCCTGCACTAAGAAAATGAGGAACATCTTCATACCACTTGCTTAAATACCCTTTGGAAATCCTTCGTGGCAAGTATATCTTTGAATAAGAGAGAATCTGGTGATTGAAAAATAATGGCAAAAGTAAATTTTAACACTTGATTTCATAAATGGGCTCACAGTCTTGACCCTGGGGAAAGCAAGGAAGAATTGTCATGGTCCTTCTTCTTCCTGGACACTAACCTGGTAGTCCCAATGATGCTCAACTGTAAGCAATACCTCTGACATATCTTCCGTCACCAAGTGGACAGAACCAGCTTTGGGGAAGAGCACTTCTCCAACAATGAAAATTCCATCTATGCAATGAAAGACTGGGAGAATCCAGGTGATTTCTGTATGAAGATTGAGCATTGCACTTGACATAGAACAAAAAGCATGTGAAATTTTGTCCTAATATCCTAAAATTTCCTTCTATGTTCTATAGATGAGGATAGTCCCACTTCTTTTTTTTCTTTTTTATGACTTATAGCAGGAGTGTGTGTAAGCATTGAAATGCATATGCCCTTACACACATATACACACAAAAACTGTGTTTATCTATGGGCTTGGAGATTTTAAAAAGTAATCTTTTCCTTTCTTTTCAGTACTATCTCAATATCCTAAATTACATTAAATTTATAACCAGAAAGAGAAACATTAAACTGGTATGCAAGTATACATGATATTACTTGTGATTTAGTAAGTGATGCAGGGAATCATCATGAATAAACATATGAATAAATAAATGAATTAACATTGATAAATTGAGAATAAAAGCTAATTTTTAAAAAATGACTCTGCTCTCTCTTTTGTTTGATGAATACCTTGGGCCATTCAGAAACCACAGGGAGAGCCTCCTTCTAGGGCTCCCTTCTCAGCCGTGACTAGGCCAGGGCACTGCTGCCTGTTGTTATCCTGTTATGGTTCTTTCACCGATCATTCTGATAGTATAACTGCACACACACCTTAGAGGTCCTGTAACAGCTTCCCAAAGAGTTTGTGTACGTCTGTGTCCTTTAATCTTCTCTTGCTATGTCAGGGAATTGTCAATTAATTCTTTGAAAGAGAAATTTTACTAGGAATTCTATCTTATGAAGCCAGGGATTTCTTTTCACATTCTAGATTGTGAAAATGTGATAAGAGGAGGCAGGTGGTAGAGTGGTAAATGAGCAGCAGTTCCTTTTTAGGAAACACAAAAGTTAGAGCCACAGGTACAAGGTCGCATAATGGCCTCTCTCGTGCTTGTATCTCTTAAGCATCAATGAACTTAGAGCCATAGCACAAGACACAACAACCACATACATATCGTATACATACCCTTGATTGACAAAGAGTACGTATAAGACCATCCATCCATTGGCATACACATTGCACAACTGCATTGACTCTTATAGCATTGCTTTAAAAACAAAAAACGAAAAACAAAACACAAAACAAAACAAGCAAACAAAACAAAACAAAAAACCATGGTCTTTGGAATCAGGCACATATCTGGATTCAAATTTTGGCTTCACTACTTGCTGCTGTGGAATCTCATGCAAGTTATTCAATTCTCTCCTCCTGCCCCTCCCCCCACTCACACAGGTGCACTGGCTCTCTCTTGGTCTCTCTCTCAAATAAATAAACAAATCTTTAAAAAATGTTCTGCTTTTTTTTTTTTTAAGACATATTAAGTGATTTGGAACTTACAGAGCAAAACTGTGACAGGTCTAGGCCTACATCAAGGGTCTGAGATAAAATATATCCATGTAGATGAGAAGCCAGGAGATATGGCATAGATAGACACAGATAGAGAGAACACTACTATTGGAGTAAAGAGCAAAAGAACCCACTTTAGAGAGAAAGGGTTGAGGAAACTTTGGGAAGCAACGTTTTAACAGAGACCTCAATGAGGAGTAAGAGTAGCTCCTGAACACTTCAGGAGCCTGGCTGAAAACAGCTCATGTGAAGGTGAGACAAGAGTGCATGTTCTAGAAAAGAAAGACCTCCAAGAGCCTGGAGTGGCATGAGCAAGCATAACTCAGCAAAAGATGAGGCTGGAGAAGCAGGTGGAATCAAAAGAGCCAGGGTGTGGTGGGTCAGCTTCCACAGAGCTTTACAGAGCAGGATTTTACAGGGAGAAGCAATGTGAATCAATATGCATTTTAAAAAGGTAATTCTGGCTACTATGCAGATTGGACGGGTGCCAGAATAGAAAAGAGAACTGTTACTGCAGGAGGCTAAGTGAGGGAGGAGAGTGCCTTGAACTAGCAGGTTGACCCTATACAGAGCTAAGTAGATGGTTCAAGTTGTATTCTGGGGGTAGAATCAATAGGGCAGGTGATGTAAGTGGGAGTGAAGGGATGGTTGACTCACCAGTAAAATGAGGGGATTAAAAAAAAGGACCCACCATCCAGGCTCATGGTGAGCATTAAATAAGATAATGTATATTGGGGGCACCCAAGAAGCATTCAATGTGTGCAAGATGTTATTATCACCAAGACAGGTATAATAATAAGCCATTTTAAATGATTGGCAGTGAGTTTCTTTAAACTGGTGGAATACTAAAGAGTGAAAATTGGCTAATTTTGAACATCTTCCTATAGATGCATGTATCTTTGAAGGAACTCTTATTTTTTACTTGTTTAGAATGACTGCCTCATAATTTTACCATATACTTTTTTTTTTTTAAGATTTATTTATTTCATTGAAAGAACAGGCAAGCCAAGCAGAGTCGGGAGGGGCAGAGGGAAAGACGATCTCCAGTAGACTCCCTGCTAAGTATGGAGCCTGTACAGGGCTGTGACTCAGGACCCTGAGATCATGACGTGAAATGAAACCAAGAGTCAGACGCTTAACCAACTGAGCCACCCAGGTGCCCCATAACTTTACTATATACTGAAAACAACCTCAAGCAGGGGGACAATCTCTTAGGTTCCGAAGGTACTAAAGAATTAGAGAGTGTAAAGAAGGTTGAAAACTTTTATTAAAGATTTACCTCCTCATCAGTAATCCAAAGCATCCATAAAGTGGGTGTGTCCCTGATGATTCAAAGAGATACTCTCAATTGGAAGGCTTTAGTAACCCAACTTTTTGCTTCTGTGTCTTGAGATCATAATTCTGAGAATTTTCTTACATGACAAATACCTGACCTTTTGTAAAGATGTCATTTTCTCAACATGACTGCAGGAATGACAGGAGAGATGGAGGGTCAGAGAAGCCAATGAGTGCTATTTGCATCTTGAGAAAAGAAAAATGCAAATGGCAAAAGTGCATTGCAGGAGACAGAAAAATAGATCTTTCCTGGTCACTCTCCCAAACTGATAGACCGTCTCATCACCGGAGACCTCTGGTCATTTTCCTAAGCAAAATAAACATTAAAGGGTAAATTTTTTCCCCCTAAGGTTTCTACAGGTGTCTTTCTACTTGTCAGCCTTGTTGTTTTTAAGGTTTTCGTAACAAGCAAAGAAGGAGGCATAGGTCCTTCAAAAGAGTCCACACTTGGGTCACAACAGAGCAATAAAATTCCTCAAGGCTTCTGACAGGCACAACTGCAAATATACCATTATACCTGAACACAGAGGACTCAGGAGGACTTTTTAAAAAAAAAAAAAAACTGAACAGACTCATTGAGTTACCCAGATCTGTCTTCCCGATTTCCATTGATTTCTTTTCAAAATTTCTGTACCAATTAATTGGTCATGATTTACAATATCCTTCTGTGGAGAATCAATGCTATTATCCCTGGTGTCATTCAATAGTACAATAATATCTCAATAACTTTTCAGTCTACTTACTGTGTTTCCTGGTCTGCAAGGATGTCTTATTACCATGACAGCTTTTAATACAGTTTGCTCTTGGTATGTAAAAAAAGTCTTTGTAGTGGATTTTCTACTAACTAGTAAAATGGTTCCCTGCCAATCCACAACCTAAGAGGGTTAGACTTTTAATACCTTCAATGCCATTGGCCGCCAGCCACTCCAAGAGTCACAATCATTAGAACAATCCACCATTTCCCACCAGTTGTCCTAGTGTCCTGGAGCTACACAGAGGACTTAGAGTCTCACGCCATGTCCTAATGTAACAAAGGGGCTGAGAGTTCTAATGTGGATGGACAAGTGATTATCTCACTGGGGTGAGAAGACCCTTCCTCAAACTAGGGCTTATTAGTACATACAACTGAAAGTTCCCTAATCCCCGTATATTGTAAGCATCTGTCTCATCTGAAACAAACCCTTCTCATTTCTGTATGTCTTGTACCAGTCACAGAGTGTACTTTCAAAAATATGTGATGGATTGAACTGAATTCAGTTTAAATCAGGAATACTATGCCCATTTGGCTTTCTCCTTTTCCCCGGGTCAATAAAATGGCAGCGAACCTGGTTGTTATTTTTCAGGTGTTCTCAGTTGAAAGTGGCAAAAAGCCAGGTCGGTGTGATGAGAACTGATAGTGTATTTCTCCTGTTCCCAGGCTTCTGGGTCTTTGCCACGGGAGAAGGTGGCAGTAAGCCAGAAATGGAAGCCAGAATTGCATGGGGAGCAGTCTCTGCCCGATACTAAAGTGTCCATAATTAAAACCTAACTTAAAGCTAGAATGCTACTGCTAAGGAAATGAATTAGGTACATTCACAATTCTGGAATATTCTGACAGAATCATCATAGGTTCAGAAGTTAAACAGAAATGAGAGAAAAGTTAAAACATGGGAAGTTTCTGTTAGTGAATTCTGTAATGTTGCTAGGAAATCACTACAGATGACTTTTTTTCTTATCAGATCTACAGATGCTTTCAGTGATAAGAATGATACCTAATATAAGTTAGGACTTCTCCTTTGATTCCAAGCTTGCAACATCTGTACTGACAAAGTTAAATGAAAGACTACACGGGAGAGAGTCTGGGTGGCCTCTCAAATGGAAAGGGAGCACGTGGCAGGAGCTCAGGTACAGAAGAATAATGCCTGTGCCCCAGTTCCAGGTTAAGGAACCACTCTCAGCGTGGCAGCAAGGTGAGCATTAGGTTTCTGAAAAAGAAAGATGTTATTTTTGAGGTCTGAGGTTTGGAGTAAAAGGTATGAAGCAGTGGTTAATTTTGTTATTAAAAACACAAATCACATATACACACACTCAGACTGGGAATATTAGTTATACAAGTAATGGATATTCATAAATGCCCTCATTGGCATAATTTATATTATCTGCTTATAGCTTTAAAAATTAAATTTGGATTGAAGACCTATGACAACAGTTCCATTGAATGCCCAGAGGCAATCTAGGTGACACTACTCTCTCCAGCTCCTCCCTTGACTTTATTCTTTGCTTCTTAACTTCTATGACCATAATCATTCCATCTGCATTTGAGTGCTGCCGTTGATGCACCGTAGGGGTAGTTGTCTAAACTCGATGATGAAACAGAGTTAAAACAATAGCTAAAGTTTTCTTGCAGAGTAGTGTACTTGAACTATCAACTAAGTCAAAGGGCTTAAACACTAGCCTGAGTTCTGCGAATGCTATTCCTGTGATTATTCACATTTGCTAACTCATTAGACAGCTTCTTAAGCAACCTGAGCCTTGATTTTCCATCTGTGAAATGGAACACAGAATCCATTTCCTGTCCACCCCACGAAGCTCTAGGATCAAGTGAGAACATACACACGAAAGCTTTTTACAAACCGCAAAGTGCCATAAAATACCCTTGAATTTATACTTATGGCCAGGAATTATGAACTCATATCTACAATAAAAACAAAATGATAACATGAAATGATCATTTGGAAATGTAGAGATAAAAGCTAGAAAACAATCTGTAGGAATTAAGTCAAAATTATGATAACACCAGCAATAAGAATGTTTAATGTGATCGGATTTACATCACTGCTGATGACTGGTAGAGGCAGTGGCATTTGAATTGTGTATAATTGTCAATATATTGATGATTTAATACCCAAAGTTTGTTTGCCCAGCAAATATCACAAATGTTAAGCTAATTTTGAAAAACTGTAATACCACCTTCTTGCGACCCCCATCTCTGCCCTATGTTTCAAGTTTCATTTTCTGTGCACTATGTATTGCTCTCAAGGTTATAAGGAAAGGAATAGAAGAGATGAGTCAATAATGAATATTCTTGCCAGAAAAATAAACACTGAATTGGGACTGTTGTTAATAAGAGTGTTACATACAAAAACAAATGATTTTTCTTCCCTTTTTGGCATTTAAAAGCTCTCAGCATTCAGGGTTTTAGTTTTCTTTGTTAAAGCATATCAAAAAACTGGAAAAAATTCAGAGAACAGCAACCAAATTAAAAAGTTTAGTAAATAAAGAAGGATTGAAAGAATGGGGCAATCTTAGACATGAAAAAAACAAAACAGCTAGCGCAGTAAAAGGTCAAGGAAAGATAGATAGTAAATTTAGAGCCATTTTACATAGCAAGCAAAGGATAAAATAGGATTAAAGTTTTTAGGTAGGACCTACTGTTACAAAAGAAAATATACAGCAACGTATCAATTACCTAGTTTCATTTGAGTGTGAAAAAATTCCACTTTTAAGAATTAGCTTGAGGATTAGAATTGTAAGCATTCACAATGCCAACTTGTTTGATATGCCCAAGTCACTTTCATTCTTTCTTTTTCCATGAATGACAGAAATAAAGATGCAAATGACCTGGACACCATCCCTCAGTGCTAATAAAATGCTAGAGTGTAAACAGTGCAAAATAAAGATACACATTACAGAATAAATAATTTGTATTTTATTGCTAAATTATTCAAAATCTCATGGAAATGTGACCCCTATGGTATTGTAAATAGTAACACCCAAAACCATGACTGCTGGGAGACTATTAAAAGATGTTTCTTCGGGAATATCAAGACTTCCATGTTTTTGCACAGTGGGCAATTTATTTTCATATTGGATTCCAGGCAGGAAGTGTTTATTCCTGCCAAAGAGGATGTAAAATTTCCCCCACTCCTGTTGCCACTGAGGTTGTTGCTACCACAGAGAAAACGAAGTTAGTTGCCAAAGAGAGAACATAGTTCCAAATGGAAGACTGAGACATGAGAGGAGTCACAGCGTCATATGGCCACAGAGAGCATTTGGTGAGATTTTGGACAAAACTGGGTCTTCTAAAAGAAATTGAGAAAAAGTCAGTACCTTGTGCACTCATTAAATATCTATGTATAAAATAAAAGTTAATGATAAAAAAGTAGCAGACATTCTACTGCAGATCACATGAGACCAGACATGAAACTTACACAGAACAAGAATCCAGACCAGACCAGATGAATTTCCTCAGAGGATGTAGGCTTATTACTAGTCCCTCAAAGAGAAAACTTAATAAAATGTGGCAAATATTTCTCATTTAAAAAAAATGCTTCTCGTATATAAAAATAGAGAAGACAGTTTCTTAAACATCGTGAGCAATATTAAAAAACAAAAACAAAAAAAACAGAAAAGGGGTGCCTCACTGGTTCAGTCAGTAGAGCACAAGACTTTTTATGTCAAGGTTTGAATCTGAGCCCCAAGTTGGGTGTTGAGATTACTTAAAAAAAAAAAAAAAAAAAAAAAAAGTATATAGGGACACTTGGGTGGCTCAATCGGTTAAGTGCCTGCCTTCCGCTCAGGTCATAATCTCATGGTCCTGGGATCAAGCCCTATGACCAGCTCCCTGCTCAGCAGGGAGTCTGCTTCTCCCTCTCTCTCTCCCTACCTGCTCTCTCTCTCTCTCTCTTTCTCAAACAAATAAATAAAATCTTGAATAGAAAGGAAGTATATAAAAGAAACAACAAAAAAAAACATTAAAAATATGACACACTAAAATGATCCTCAATGAATCTAAGAGCAATACAAATTTAACTGAGGGTTACTAATAGTTTGGAGAGTTTTAGCTCATGCAACAAGTCTCAGAAAAGAGTTTGGGCACCTGAGTGGCTGAGTCATTGAGTGGCCCCTCTTGATTTCAGTTAGTGTCATGGTTTCAGGGTCCTGTGATCAAGCATGTGTCAGGCTCCTCTCAGCGGGGAATCCTCTTGACAATTCTCTCTCTCTGTCTCCCTCTTCCCCTTCCTATTCCCCCACCACCCCTGCTCATTCTTTCTCTCTCTATATAAAATAAATAAATCTTTTTTTTTTTAAGAGCTTCCCAATTGATTAAATTTTGTAAAAAAAAGAAAAAAAACTAGGGTGCCTGGGTGGCTCAGTCGGTTAAGCAACTGCCTTCAACTTGATTTCGGAGTCCTGGGATCAAACCCCAGGATGTTGGGCTCCCTGCTCAGCGTGGGGCCCACTTCTCCCTCTCCTCCCCACTCGTGCTCTCTCTCACTATCTCTCTCTCTCTCTCTCAAATAAAGAAATAAAATCTTTACAAAATAAATAAATAAAAATGTAAAAAAACTTTGAAAAGGAAAAAGCTATCATTATTTGCAGATGATATAATTTTATAAATAATTTTTTATTATTATCATCATTATTATTAGGAATAGGATGTCATGTCTAGATCCTATAAGCTTTCATGACTGATTACATGGTGGTAGCAAAGTAAAAGAATTATTGAAGTCCAATGTTTTAACTTGATTTGTGTTCTACTTCCCTCTGTCTCTAAAACAATGACCTTACAGCAGGTCACCATCTTTTCTGGCCTCGGTTACTGGACCAGCTACATTCTTTCCTCCCCAGTCAATGATCCCCACAGCTGTTGGAGTAATTTTTTTAAAGTTGAGATATAATTGGCAGAAAAAAATTATATGGGTTTCAGGGGTACAACATAATGTTTGATATTTATATATTTCAAAATGATCATTACACCAAGTCTAGCCACACATAGTTAAATTTTTTTCTTGTGATGAGAATTTTTAAGATCTACTCGTTTAGCAACTTTCAAATTTACAATATGTTATTATTAACTATAGTCACCATGCTGTCCCTTACATTCCCAGGACTTATTTATTTTATAACTTAAGTTTGTACCTTTTGACCATCTTCACACATTTAACCCACCCCAACAATGGCAAATCTGTTCTCAGTATCTATAAGTTTGGATTTATGGTTTTTTTAGATTCCACATATGAGGCTATATGGCATTTGTCTTTCTCTGTCTGGCTTATTTCACTTAGCATAATACCGTCTAGGTCCATCCATGTTGTCACAAATGACAAGATTTCATTATTTTTTATGGATGAATAGTATTCCATTGTATGTGTTTGTCATATTTTCCTTATCCATTCATCCATAAATGGACACTTAAGTTCCTTCTATGTCTTGGTTATTGCAAATAATGCTGTGATAGACATGGGGACACATATGACTGAGTTACTGCTTTCATTTCCTTCAGCTAAATACCCATAAGTAGATTGGCTGGATCATATGGTGGTTCTATTTTTAGTATTTTGAGGAGCCCTCATACTGTTTTTCACAATGACTACACCAATTTACACTCCTACCAGCAGAGCACAAGTGTTTTCACTTCTCCACATCGTCACCAACACTTGTTATTTCTTATATTTTTTATAATAACCATTCTAATAGGTGTGAGAGGATATCCAATTGTGATTTTGATTTACATTTCCATAATGATTAGGGGTGTTGAACAACTTTTTGTGCACCTATTGGCCATCTGTAAGTCTTCTTCGGAAAAATGTCTATTCAGATCCTCTGCCCATTTTTTAATTGGATTGTTTGGGGGTTTTTTGCTGTAATTGTATAAATTCTTTATATACTTTGAATCTTTACCCCTTATCAAATATATGATTTGTTAACATTTTTCTCCCATTCAGTAGGTTGCCTTTTCATTTTGTTTGTCACTTCTTTTGCTGTGTTAAAAAAATTTTCAAATAAGTGAGTTCTATAAAGTGGTTCTATAGAAGAAAATACATCAATAGGTTTCCTTTATGGGAACAAAATTAAATTTGGAAAATAAAGTGGAGAAAAAGAACAAATTTATATTAGCAACAAAATTTTGTAATGTCTTAGAATAATTTAACAAAAAAAGAATTTTAAAACTATGAAGAAGAAACTAGGGGCACCTGGGTGCCTCAGTCAGATAAGTGTCCAACTCTTGATTTTGGTTCCAGTCTTGATCTCAGGGTTGTGAGATTAAGCCCTGTATCGAACTCTGAGCTGGACATGGAACCTGCTTAAGATTCTCTCTATTCTCTCTCTCCCTCTGCTCCTCCCCACCCAGCACCCTCTGTCTCTCTCTTAAAAAGAAAGAAAGAAAGAAAGAAAGAAACCCATATAGCCTTACTAAAGAACAAACAAGAAGAAAAATGATTTTCCAAGATGAGAACACTTAATTTCATTTAGATATAATGGATTTATATTATTGGATAACTGCAGTGATGTTCCAAAAGAAGCATGGCCCTTTTTCTTTTTAAAACCTGACAAGTGGATACAAAACCTAAGAAAATTTTGAAAAAAAACAGGAAGATGTGGCCCACCAAATAACTGTAAATATAAAGTCTAATACAATATATAAGAACTAATATAAGAACAGAGAAATTCTAATTTCTAATATAAAAAATAAGAAATTCTAATGTTCTAATATAAGAACAGAGAAACTGGTCACTGGACTAGAAAAGAATTCAGAAACAATGCAAGTATATATTAGAAACTCTATATGATAAATTTGGCATTTCACATCACTGGAAAAAGGAAGTTTTATTCAATTAACTGGTATTGAGACAATTTGTTGTCATACAAAAAAGAATAGTTGAATTCTTATATTATGCTTATACTCTATTAAATGACAGATCATTTAAGATATGAATGTGAAAACAACAGAACTATAATCAAATTAGAAAGATAAATAGAAGAAAAATTTTATAATGTAGGTGATACAAGTCAAAATAAGTCAGATACCATTCTTCATGTATAAGCTTGACAAAATTAAAAGATTAAGTTGATTTAAAAGTGGAGAAACAGATCCTCTCCTATATTGCTAATGGGAGTATAAATCATTACAAATGTGCATACTCCACGACCCAGCAATCATATGTCTAAGACTCTATTTTGTGAAAATAATGAAAAGAATAGCCAGTCAAACTTTCATTTACTATTTACTATTGTATACAGGGCAAAACACTGGAAACAATTTTTTAAATCCCTAACGGGGTAATTCAAGAAATCATAACATGTCTATACAATGGAATACTGTGCAGTCATTAAAAACAATGAGGAGGATAACCTGGAAATATGTCCTGAATATATTGTTGAGTGTTAAAAGCAATCTTTCAACTATTACGCAGAGTGTGGTTCTAATGACGGGATTAATTGGTTACTGCGAGGAGAACATAGAAACTGACGGACTCTGCAACCCTCCACCCCTATTTATCAAGCCCCTGACATTACAGTAGGGTTTGTCTCCACGAATGAACAGTGTTTGGGTCAAAGAGACACGTTGCCACCCAAATAGGTGGTGACATCATTGAGGATTAGGCAGATGTTAGGGCCAGAAGACCAACTGCTGAGACATTATTCCCATCTCCTCACTTCAGCTGAAAACAGGTGAAGCATAAGACCTTGGAAGATGATTTCCCGTCTTCCTCCCAGGCTAGCTACTGACAGTTGGAATTCTCAACTATATGGATGAGTTTTGATGAAAACCAACTCACTGAGGGGAAAAAAAATGAAGAAGGAATTGATAAGTGAGGAAAAGTAACTAACTACACAATCAGAAAAGATATTTTGAAAAGATATTTAAAATGAAGTTTAAAAATCCTCAAAGTGATGCAGGCATGTATTTCATCTAGGAAGCAGGGGTAGGAAATTATGAAAAAGAAGTAATATATACTTATGAAAATTAAATGACAGAATAGCCATAGCTACACGGCAAATCAGTGAGTTGGAAAAGAAAAGAACATGTCACAAGTCCATAAAGTTTAAAAATAGAAAAAGAATCATCACTTAGAGACAGAGAGGAAATTCCCAAGAAGCCAACATTCATCTGGTATGGATTCCAGAAAAGGTTGGAGAGAATAAAAAGGAAGCCATCAAATAAAAAATCTGGAAGGATATAGTCATAAGATAATTTACAGAGACTATATACACAGTGAAGTAGAACTGAAAGGCAATGGGAAGAGGTAAGGGAAATTTTTTAATAATTATAAATGCTGAATGATTTAAAAATTTTGTGTTGGGGCACCTGGGTGGCTCAGTTAAGTTTCAGCTCAGTCATGATTCTAGGGTCCTGGGATCAAGTCACGCATTGAGCTCCCTGCTTCGCAGGGAACCTGCTTCTCCATCTCCCTCTGCTGTTCCCCCTACTTGTGCTTTCTCACTCTCTCTGTCAAATATATAAATAAAAAATCTTAAAAAAATAAAATACAAATTTTGTGTTGTAACAAAAGTATGTGTATATAAAGTGTGGACTCAGTTATTCATATAAAAATACTTTTATTATCTTACAATATCTTATAGAATATCTGCAATTATCTATTTAGATAGCTATGCAGATCAGGTAGACTTTTGCTAGCTCTGAAAATCACGATTCTATTGTCCAAAGAAAGCAAAAACCAAGCAAGCAGAATACCTTACGAAATGATTTTTTTAATAAAATTCTATCTTAATGAGACTTACTCTTATATACTATAAGCTAAATAAATTCATCACCATAATTCTACCTCTACTGATTTTAGTAAAACAGGGAACAATTGTAACAAAGGACTTGCTTCACTCTGCTATAATCATTCCAATGCCTGTTTGTTGAGTTTGGTGATAGTCTCAAATAGATGCAATGTGAGAGGCCACGTCATACCATTGTAACAAGAGGTGGACTCTTGAAGAGACTATCTGGATGATTCCAGAGAGACCTCCTACTTATCATCTTGGGCATTTATTCCAAATGGTTGATTTGCTAATATACTTTAACAATTTCCCAGTTCTTTTCAGTTCTTACAGCTGCAGTCTTATCTTAAATGAAGAATAAGAATCTCATCATCTTTTTAGAACACGAGGAGTCACATCCGGACAAAGAAATAGTGAAGAGGGTTTCCCCTTCTATCTAATAAGAGGATGAGGATGTTGATGGTGTATTTGTTGGAAGAGGGACAAGAGGCTCCATAGAGTTTCGCCTGCCACTTTCGCCACTATCATCAGCCTTTGCTTCAAAATTGGAATTTGGAATCCACAAATCAAATGTAATCATTCTCATTCCACGCCAAAGTATAAGAATACCACTGTTTCCCATATCTATTTACCAAGTGGAAAAAAGAAAAGCTACTTGGGAATGGTAGCCAAGATGGAACTGGTGCCAGGATGTAGGGGCCAGAGCAGATGGAAGCAACAGTATCTCCAAAAGCAGTGCTGACAAGGGAGGTCCGTGAGCACAGAAGACAATGTCCCTCAAATTTGGGGTCTAGTAATAGACTAAAACCCATCTTCTCTGTAAGAAAATGTTAGAAGAGGCCTGACCTAAAGCAGAAAGAGTTATAAGCTCAAATGAACTGTAATGTTTGCAGTTTTTAAAATTCTTTTATGAAATGGCAAATAGTGAGAGCAAATAATCATGAAAATGCTGGAGGTGAAACTTCAAGGTAAAGAATGAATATATGTTATTTCAAAAGCAGTTTCTTAGCATTGGCAGTTCCTCAGAAGCTTCTAGAAAGAAATGCCTGTGCTAATGTATGCAGGAGACTCAGATCTCCTTGAATTTCCCATAGAGTTCCTTCTTCATGTCTCTGCTTTCCTCCTGCTATGAAGACTTGATACCCCAAGTGACAGTCATTTGCCAACACCACCAAAACTGAAAAACAAAAAAGTAAATAATGTCAATCCTAACGTGATGTGAACAGTGACAGGAATTTGTTTGTGTGTATGTGTGTGTGTGTGTTTCCTTAAAACAACTCCAAAGCGTCAGTTACTCCATTGTTAGGTTTTGGAGACTTAGTCTTTTTAGAGAGTAAACCATCTATCCTGCTATTGCACTGCAGGCTATGGGACACTGTAAAGCTCTGTTACCTTGAAAGTACTTCTTCGCTAATTCCCAATACCTCATTTCTCAGTCCAGCAGTGTTGTTGAACAACTGCATGTGTTCTTCAGAATCAGAATTACTGTCCACAGTAAATGTGGTTCCCCCTGTCCCTTGAAAGTCCTTTTCTGTAGTTTGAGTAATTGACTAGTTTGAGACAGAACATTTGAAACACAGCCATGCAAAATGGCACATGACTCAGAAAAATCTTTTACTCATCCAAAGGTGGTTGTAGTAAGAAAGACCCAGTCTTGGTTTCCTTAAATATCTCTGTATCTTAAATATCTCTTAAATATCTCTGTGCCTTGTCTTGTTCAGATGTTGGGTGTTGTCCCTTTACTGCCCATCAGAAGTATAGAGATCTTTTTCTCCTACCATCATGTCAAAGACAAATTTTATATTAATCATTTACACTTTCGTATGAATGACTTTGTTATAATTACTTCTGGAAAATCTGCATTTAAGCCTTGCTACTAATTGTCTGAAAAAACATTTTGTCCCTCATTAAGTTTAGGCATCTTATAAAACTTGGCAATTATGAGTTCTCATCTTGATCCTTTACCAGTCTCTTTTGCAAGAGCCTAATATTTCAGTGATCAAAATCCATTTACCTTGTGCTTTCTTCCTCTCCGAGGTTTACCTAAATCCCCAGATGCTTAGAGAGTCCCACATCCACATGACCTAGAAGTTCTACTTCCTTAAGTCCTTTATCTCACAAAATTACCCATGCAGGAATTTCTGAATGTGGGAAAGGGTGAGGAAGATTTGAGAAGGAGAATAGTAAAATAAACAGGAAGAAGATAAGAACACTAGTGCCTTCAAAACTAAAAAGTGAAAGGTACCCATATATTCCCCCTCCTTTCTTTCCTTCCCACCACCTCCAAAGAGTCAGAGACAACCTGCATCAGGAGGCAGCAAAACTCAAGGCAGGGAAAGAGAAGAAAATCCAATGACAAAGCCCTCATCTCTTCCACATTGTCATTTCCAGGCAATACCAAGCCAGAACTGAGAGAAGTTAGTTGCTATAAATGAAGTAAGAATTTATACTACAACTCTGGCTTGAGTCTGTTATTAAAATGAGTCTGGTTTTGAGTTTGAAAGTGATCAGAGTTCTTTTATAATCAGAAAAAACAGAGAAGTTGTTAAGTCCAAAATATCAAATCAGGGAAAAAATAGAACCACCTGATTTGTTTAAAGACACAGTAGAAGAAACAAAAATAGTGTCTCTGACATGCACCCAAGGAGAGGTGCTCATACCATACACTTTGACATAAGCTGTATTTGTTTTCATGTAGGAGGAGTAACATTTGAAGCAGAATTGTCTATGAAGTAAGATGACAATGGCCCTGATACTTCAGTTCTTTAGTTTATCACTGGTCTGGGAGAGAGCAAATGCAATCCAGAGATTAACACATCAAGTATACTGAGTAACAAGGAGTCAAAAAGTGCTCAGAACAATAATTAGTAATACCAACAGTTTAAAATTAAAGCTTGATGAAAGATAAAAATACAGAAAACAAACAAAAACAATATCAGCACCCTTTATTGTGAAAATTCCATCTTGGGTGGAGACATCTTTGGGCTGATGAGGAAAAGTCCCTGGAGAGCTGCTGTAGCCTAGATGAGAGAAGAAGGATTTTGAGGAGTCAAAATGAGCACCCTTCCTCTTTAAGGAATTACAGAAGAGGAGATCATCTGTAGAATTATTTTTGAAAATGACCCCAATAAGGCAGCTGTCAGAAGTATAGGGCACTACTTAATTTCTTTCTTCAAATCAATGGACTCTTCAGTAGACTTTACCTCATAAAACAAAAGACCCTGGGACTGGAGATTTTAAAACTTGCCAGCAAGTTCTTTGACATTGTTCTCATTGAAAGTGTAAAGTCTAAGTCCCCTCCTTTTGGAAATACACTGACTTTGATGACTCTTTTAAATAACTAAATCAACAGTGGCAATACCTGAATTTTGAGTCTAGGTCATAAAAAGAGATAAAATTTCCACTTGGCCCTCTCTTAGAATGTGGCCTTGAAGATCTGAACTACCCTGTATGAATTCCAACTACCCTGAAACCACTGTGCTGGACAGAAACAAAGAGAACAGAGAGAGACAGAAATGGTATAAGGAGCCTCAGCTGTTGGCATCTGCACAGCCTAGGTGCAACAGGTGAATGTGCAAGCTCTCAGATGATTCTGGCCCATCAGTATGTGACCACAACCAGGAGAGATGCCCTGAGTATGAACCACCCAGCTGAGCCCACCCAAAACCATGCAAAATAATAATATAATGCTTTTAACCCCCAGATTGTTGTCTTGAGATGGGTTGTTACACATCAATAAATATTTGTAACACTGGTATTCAGCAGTACTTTACAAATGAGGCTGAACAGTCACCTGGTATATAAAAAAATACTATAGATTAATTTATATGCATGTTTTATTGAATCATCTTAATACTTAATCATTGGAATATAATTTATACTTTACCCAAATTAATTTAGCAGTACACGCACATGATTTATAAACATACAAACATATGCTTCTCCAAATATTTTACTGATAAGTACACACCATAAAAATATTTAGGGACCACCGTTACGGTAGACCAAATCTTCTGCCAGGAATCTGAAGACTGAGTTCAGGTTTCCATTCAGTCCTGCTAAATTTGTAACCTTGAGCATATCTCTTTATCTTGCAAGTAGAATTAATGATGACTACATCACATTCATAATGGCAAATTTCAAAACTAAAAAGTAATAGAAAAATATCTTACTATATCACATTTTCCCAGATTTTACTGTTTTAGGAAAAAGCTTTGTGATGTATCAGAAAGAGGGTAGATGTCATAATCATAAGCTTTTTTTTTTTTTAAGGCAAACTCAAATTAATTTTGTTCTGTAAAGCTAACTAAAATACAAGGCCTTAGAGACACTTTAACTTTTTTTCTGATATTATCTTCTGCACTCAGCTCAAAATGTTGTCATAATCCTTAGGTACAAAGTCTGATTTTGCGTTTTTGTTTTTAATAGCTTTTTTTTTTAAACAGATTTAGATTTACAGAAAAATTGAGAAAACAGTACACAGAGTTCCCGGACCCAGCTTCAACTTTTATTACCATCTTACTTTAGTATGGTACATTTGTTAAAATTAATGGATCAATACCTAATATCCCTTTTTAGTTCCAGGATTCTATCCAGAATACCACATTATATTTAGCTGTTATGTCTCTTCAGTCTCTCGGAGCCTGTGACAGTTTCTTAGACTTCGTTTTTGCTTGATAATCTGGACAACTTTGAGGAGTACTTGTCAGGATTTTTACAGTATCTCCCCCTACTCGAATTTGTCTGATATTTTTCTTATGATTTTACTGTGGTTATGGATTCTGGGAGAAGAATCATGGAATTATAGTGCCATCTGCATCAAGGTTACACGCATATCCAGGGTATGTACTATCAACATAATTTATATGACTGTTGCAGTTGATCTTAACCACCTGAGTTAGTGTTTATTAGGTTTCTCCACTATACAGTTACTCTCCCCACCCCTCTCCATATTCTTCTGTTTGGAAAGAAGTCATTATGTGCAGCCCACACTTAAGGAATGGGGAGTTATGTTCCTTGCCCTGAGAGCAGAGTATCTACATAAATTACTTGAAGTTCTTTTACATAGATTTGTTCTTTCTCCTACTATTATATATTTATTCAATCATTTGTTATATTGATATTATTAAGACAGCATGGACTCATGGATACTTATTTTATACTTTGAGTTATAATCCAATACTACTTTGTTTTCTTGCTTAAATTTCCCAGTTTGGGCAATGAAGAGCTCTTTTGGTTGGCTTCTGTTTCCCCTTGACACACTCTCATCAATACAGGTTTTATTTGTGAGCAGTTCCTTATTTTCTGGCGCTAAAAGCTGATCCAGACTCATCTTGTATATTTCCTATACCAGTTCTAGAATCGGGCACCTGGGTGGCTCAGTTGGTTAAGCAACTGCCTTTGGCTCAGGTCATGGTCCCAGAGTCCTGGCATCGAGTCCCACATTGGGCTCCCAGCTCCATGGGGAGTCTGCTTCCCCCCTGACCTCCCCTCTCATGCTCTCTCTCACTCTGTCTGTCTGTCTCTCTCTCTCAAAATAAATAAATAAAATCTTTTTAAATTTTTTTTTTAAAATTAAAAAAAAATAGAATCAATAATTCTCTGGGGAGTTCTAGCTACCGTGCTTTGTGTTATCAAGAAAATGTGCCGTGTATGTTACCTTATGCATCATTTAACCTACAATATCATTTAACCTACAATAAATATCATTTAACCTACATTTAAATATCATTTAACCTACAAATAAATATCATTTAACCTACAATAAAACCAAATGCATTGAGATTTTTTTTTTAATTTTTTTATTTTTTTTTAAATTTTTTATAAACATATATTTTTATCCCCAGGGGTACAGGTCTGTGAATCAAAATGCATTGAGATTTTTATAATTTATCATAATTGTGTGGAAAAGCTGGAATGGGGAGGATCTGATAGTAAAAGCACTGAACACATAAAGAGACTGTAATCATAGAAACAAACTAGAAACAAACTGGTGAGGTTAGAAGAGTTTACGTATACAAACTTAACAATATTTTACCAATAATGATCATAGAAAAGAGAAAGATCAGAAAAATCAACACATCAATCCTCACACATGGATTCTGAGTTGAAACACCAAATATACTAGCAAAGAAGTGTGAGAGTAAAGCTGAGGGAGTCAAGTTTTATCGTGCGAGATATTAGAATTCTAAACTGTCACGTAGTGAGATTCTACCAATTTGTAGCAAACATCTAGAGGCAGAGGAGGAAAGATAGACGAGCAAGACATAAGACCACCCCAAGCTTATCAGCATTACCTGCATTTGCTTAAGACTATCTAGAAAGAGAAGTCATCTTGTCATCTTTTAAAAACAACAGTAGAAATTTGGGTCTGGAAAAGCCATTAGCAGTGATATTATTATTATTATTGTATTACATTATTAGGACTGCCATAACAAAATGCCACAGATTAGGTTGTTAAAACAACAGAAATTTAATTTCTCACTGTCCTGGAGGATAAAAGACCAAGATTAAGGTGATGGCAGATTTGGTTTCTTCTGAGACTTCTCTCCTTGGCCATGCAGATGGCCACCTTCTGTGTGTCCTTCACATGGTCTTTTTTCAGTGCTCACACATCCCTGGTGTCTCTGTGTGTCCAGATTTCCTCTTTTCATAAGGACACCAGTCAGAATGGATTAGGACACATCCTAATGGCCTCCTTTTAAATCACCTCTTTAAAGGCCTGCCTCCAAATGTAGTCACGTCCTGAGGTACTTTGGGTTAAGAGTTTCAACATAGGAATTTTGAGGTAAAACAATTCAGCCTATAACAGAGTCCAAACTGATTATTCTGCAGAGGAGAAAACCAAGATTCAGTGAAGTAAACAGATTCATCTAGGATTATAAAAAACCCTGGGATTCAAAGCCAATTCCTTCTCCCAGGCCACAGCTTTTTCTCCACGGTACTGTCTCTAGAAGAAGCTATTCTAGGATTAAGATGACAGTGCAGGACATGGAGAATTTCTTACACTAATACTGCCTTAACTTTTGTAAAACTGTACTAGGACATACGATCAAATCCAAGACAAGGTAATTCATAGAATATTCAAGGTGTAGTCTAGTCCCATTCTTTTTGATTAAGACTTCTAATTATGAAGTAAATCCAAAGTAAGGAAAATAATACAATATCCTTCAAACAAATTTTATTTTAAATAAAAATGATAGCTACAGTAAAATTCCCACTCAGCCCCCATTAGTTATCTACTATCCGTGATGCATACTATTCTCATGAATAATTTTGTAATTGTATTACCTATGATATGTACACTAATACTATACTACTATACACTATTGTTTGTGTGCTTTAAATTTCACATAAGTAGTATCCCACCATATCTTATTTTTTAACTCATATTTGTGACAAATATACATGTTGACATAGGTTGATATATTCATTTATTTTAATCAAGAAATTATAGCATGTAGCATAAATAAAACACATTTAAAGTTTATTTATATCTCAGGTGACAAGTTTTTCCATTTTATTATAATCAGTCTAGACTTGAATTTTTCTTTTTTTCCTATAATTGTTTGGGGAAATGTTTCCAGGTTGTAGACATAGATACAAAATTGCTGGTTGGATGCTGTGCTCATCTTCAACTTTTCTAGAATTTCCAAATTGTCCTCCCAAGTATATCTGTATGTACACCCACCAGCAACCCTTCCGAGCTCCTAGCAATTGATATCTTGCCAAGATTTTTGTTATCCGAGCAATTAATTTTGCTTACCTAATGGGTATTAAATAAAACTTCAATATGATTTAATTTGCACTTCACTAATGACTAGTTAGCTTAAGCAGCTTTTCATCTTATTGTCCATTGGTTAATAATTGCTCATTTGTATCCTTGGCCTTTTTGTTCTGAAATGTTTATACTTTTTTTTTCTTTTATTAAGGTTTAGAAGTTCCTATAGAATTTGGATACTAAATCTTTGTTGATCATGTAGTTGCAAATATTATTAGCCTTTTTGTCTCTTGTATTTTCATTTTTTAAAAATACTTTACTTATTTGTCAGAGAGAGAGAGAGAGAGAGAGAGAATGAGAGAGAGCACAAGCAGGGGGAATGGCAGGCAAAAGGAGAAGCAGGCTTCCCACTGAACAAGGATCCCAATGCAGGACTCAATTCCTAGCTCCTGGGATCATGACCTGAGCTGACACTTAACCAACTGAGCCACCCAGGTGTCCCATATATTTTCATTTTTTAGTAAACCCATTGATAAATTCTTTAAATTTGTTCTTGAGGTATAAACTAACACTGAAGTGTGTAAGTTTCAAGTTTACATAAATTTATACATATTTATGTACCTGTGGACCCACCACACTCATCAAGGTATAGAACAATTCTAACACCACAGCTGACTTTCTGGTGTCCCCTCCCTGTCAATATTTTCTGCCAAAGCAACCAGTATTCTACCTCATAGAATTACAAAGATACAATGTCGACTCCTGTAACTGGTTTATTTTATCAACATTTTATTTGTGAGATTCATCCATGTTATGAGTAGCTTTAGTTCATTCTTTACTACAATTCATTCATTCTAAGGCTGGTAGCCATTTAGGTTGGGTCTAGTGATGGGAACACTAGAACCATGACTAGAAGTGCTGTAAATATTATCAAATATGTAGATATTCATGATCATGGGGTAGCATTTATTTAGAATCAGTAGAAACTAACAAAGTTTTACAAAATAGATATCTCAATTTACACTCCAATCAGCAGTGTATGAATGTTTCAAATGTCCCACACCAATATCAACACTTGGTATGTCAATCCTTTAAGTTTTAGTCTCCTAAAATTACCTACATACTACCTGTAGGAGATTAAAATCATCTAGGGGTGCCTGGGTGGCTCAGTCAATTGACTGTCTGCCTACGGCTTGAGTCATGATCCCAGGGTTTTGAGATAGAGCCCCACATTGGGCTTCCTGTGTGGCATGAAGTCGGCGTCTCCCTCTCCTTCTGTGCTCCCTCTATTTGTTCTCTCTCCCTCTTCTTCAAATAAATAAGTAAAATATTTTTCTAAAGTATCTCATTGTGGTTTTAATGTTTGCATTTCCTTAATGATGTTGAGCACGTTTGAATATATTTACTTGTTACTCTTTTATAATTTCAGTGTTTTTCTTGTTTACAAAAGTATTTCCTATTCCAGTAGCATAAAGATAAATTCTTTTAAAACGTTTTGTTTTCTTTTTATATTTAGTATATAATCTACACGGAATATAGTTTTATATTGGTAAGAGATAAGTGTCTAGTTTTACATATTTCCAAAGGAATAGCTACTCACACCGGTATCATTTACTGGATACTCTATCCTTGATCTACTGATTTTATAATACCTTCTCTGTCTTGATTACAATAGCTTTTAGAATAATGTGTTATAATTAAAACAATGTCAGAGATAGATCCCCCCCAAAAAAATGAAAAAGAAAAGAAAACATCAGAACACACAGAAACAGACCTGCATGGATCTAAGATCCAAGCTCTGGCTTTTGATGATCTTTACTATTCGTGATTCTATTTCATTTCACTAACTTCCTTATCTTCATTATATCCTTCCCTCTGGTTTCTATTTTTGTTCTTAATTTCTTTAGTCCAATGCCTTAATCATTATTCATCACTCTGACTTCTCTTCAAATGAATTTAAAGCTATACATTCCCTCTACTGCTTGAACGGAATCTGGTAAGTTTTCTTATAAAATATGTCGTTGCTGTCCAGTACTAAATTTTCTTTTAAAGATTTTATTTATTTATTTGACAAAGAGATAGCACAAGTAGGCAGAGGGGCAGGCAGAGGGAGAGGGAGAAGCAGGCTCCCTGCTGAGTAGGGAGACCGATGTGGGGCTCGATCCCAGGACCCCGAGATCATGCCCCCAGCCGGAGGCAGTCACTCAACCATCTAAGCCACCTAGGCACTCCTAAGTATTTTCTTTTTTTTTTTCTTTTTTAAGATTTTTATTTATTTATTTGACAGAGATTGCAAGTAGGCGGGGTGGGGGGTGTGCAGGGGAAGCAGGCTCTCCGCTGAGCAGAGAGCCCCGTGTGGGCTCAATCCCAGGACCCTGGGATCATGACCTGAGCCGAAGGTAAAGGCTTTAACTCACTGAGCCACCCAGGTGCCCCCCTAAATATTTTCTAATTTCCATCTTTATTTTTACTCTGACCCATGGATTATAGATATTAATTTTAATTTATTTAATTATTTCCATTTGTTTCCCTGGCCAGGGACTGTTGTCTGTGTAATACTGATTCATTTGTATTTTTTGAGGCTTTTTTCGGGTTGAGAACATAATTAATTTTGGTACATTCCATGAGTTCTTGAAAGGAACATGCATTTTATAAATACTGGGTACAGGGTCTACAAAGTCCGTGGGTTAAGAAGGTTAATTGAAATGTTCAAGTCTTCTACAGTCTTATTAATATTTCATTGGCTTAATCTATTTACTAACTGAAGAGGGTTTGCTATAATGATTTCTCATTATATATGAAACAAAAGTGGACACAAATACCTGTTTTTTGAGGCTGTATTAGTGCATACAAGTTTAAGATTGTTATATCCTTTTGGTGAAGTGTTTCTTTTACCTACTTGTTAGAAAAAAAGAAGCATTTCTTTTCCCTACACGTTCTATTTGGTTCTTTTAAAAACACAAAAAAATTCCTTCTTAATGTTTTAGTTCTTCTTTTATGTCTTAAAAAAGAAAAAAAAAATCTTCAGTGGTTAGATTGCTCTATTATACTAAGTTCTTAGGGTTCTATTCTTCCTGTTCGTTATTTCCTACTTTTCGTCATTTTTGTGTGGATTCCTGTATGACGTGGATTATGCATTCTAATTCCACCATGATTTTACAAAGTCTTCTGCAAGAGATTCAAGAGTATCCCAGCCAGGGACTATCTTTTATGCTAATCTCTCAGTTTGCAGTTTCAGTGTGGATCCCTAACCTGCCAGAGGAAGAACTGGGAGTTTTGACTTCTCAGAAGAGACCACTGTTGTGTTTCACTCCTGTTTTCACGTGGGTCCCAGCTAGAGAAAGTTCCCTTATTGCTAGAGATGGATTTCTTTTCCTTAGTATATTATTTCTTTCAACAGCATAGCTCTTCAGGGATCTTGGCTTTTGTATTGATCTTGGCTCCAAAGGCTGTCAAATCCCAGGCCTCATATTCAGCCCCTGCATAAGACTTAAAGTACAACTCCAGGACTGAGACCTCCATAAACTGCATGGTGAATTAATGCACTTAGTACTCCAGGGATCAGTTGTCTCTTCTTTTTTGGGACCTTGGCATTTCCCTTTCTTCTTCTGAGCCCATTGGTGTATTTAAAATTTATTACATTTTATCCATGTTTGCAGCAGGAGGATAATCACACCTTTGTTTGCTTTCATCAGGCATCTCACTGGAAGTATCCTACTTAATGTAAGCATCCTATATAATTTGTATATGGAAATTTAAGAGCGATTCATTTCCTGTTTTCACGTTGAACTACAGGCTATTAATACTCTGAGAAGACATTTCACATGGAGGCAAAGAACAAAAACTTGAGGAAATTACTAACAAAATACTTTGCAAATGATGTAAAATGGGAAAGTGTTCAAAATGTATTCTGTCCCAATATTGCCTTCACACTCAAAGCAGAGCAAATATTGGACTCATTATTTTAATACATTTATATACATATTAATTATGTACATGGGATAGAAACATATAGCTACACATTACTGGTTCAGTATCCTGAGAACTCTATTTATTGCTCTCAGGTATACAACATGATATGTGTTCTGTGATATCATTTTACCACATTCCTAGAACACCCCAATTTTTTATATAGGAAATATATACACTAAAAGGAGTGTAAACAGGGCTGCCTGGGTGGCTCACTTGGTTAAACAACCGACTCTTGATTTTGGCTCACGTCATGATCTCAGGATTGTGAGATGGAGCCCTGGGTTGGGTTCCTGCTGGATGGGGAGCCTGCTTAAGAGTCTCTCTCCTCCTACTCCCTCTGCTCCTGCTCTCCTCTCTTCTTCTCTTTAAAAAAAAAAAAAAAAAAAGGAGTGAAAATCAATCTCCTTTTCTTTTCATTACACTAATTACAATATTTCAAAACAAAACATTAATATAATTTTACTCTTCTGGAATCTGTGATTAGGGAAGATATGAACTCAGCATTATAAAGAAAGGCCAATTTTTCTGGGATGGTGAACTTTCTGTCTTGCTTCCAGGCAGACAAAGGAACTCAAGGCTCAAATGAAACCCCAGTCACTCCTAGCTTTTTGATTCCTTCATTCTTAAATCTCTTCCAATATGTGTAAAAATTCACTAGACTATTTAAATCACCATGTGTTAGCCCATGTTGCATTTTTCAAGAAAAATAAATTTTTTTTCAAAATTAATGAATAGTTTGTTTTATAATGTGCTTTGAGCTTCACATAAGGAAGATGGTGTGAATCTTGATTCCTTTTCTATTATAGGTACTAGATTTCCACTAATCCATAGATAAACTTCAACCCAGTTCTTCCAGGTATTTGACCAACAATGAAATTGTTGAAATTGAGGCACTGGGGCTAGAAATATAACAAAGATTACTGGCCTATAAAACCCATCCCCCTGACCTCATTATCACTGTAGTCTCACTTCAAAGTATGCTCAGTTGTGACTTCTAGAACAACTTATGATGCACGAAGGAAATCTGTGTGAATTAGATCATTCTCAGATGACCAGGGAAAGCAGGAAGGCTCATAATTACATTTAATCCAAACCAATAATTCTTTGCACTAATCAGACACCAAGACAACTACAAGCCACATGTTAGCACAGGCGAGGGTGATATTTAGATGAGGCATTTCAGTGGTTAATAGTTTGCACTGCCTTTAAAAAACCATTTGACAAATATCAGTAAAATCCCACATGCATTATCAGATTATCTCAAGCTCTTTTCAGATGTGTTTTCAAGACCAGATGATATTTCACAAAAACTGACTTTAGATTAGATGCTAGAAAATTAGCAATCTTTATAAATGGAAATTTATCATTATTATTTAATGCTTTTATAATAAAATTGCCTAAAACACTTAACACATTTTACAAATATTTTTATTCATTTTACCCAGTGCACACACCCCACTCCTCTTTCTCCCAGAGATTAACTGGAAATGATAAGTGATAGGAGACCTAGTAGAGAAGTCACAAGATAAGGAAGAGGAAACTTTTTTTTTTTAAGATTTTATTTATTTGAGAAAAAAAAAGATTTTATTTATTTGAGAGAGATAGAGAGCAAAGGAGCCCAAGTGGAGGGGTGGGGGGCTGGGGGTTGCAGAAGGAGAGGAAAAAGCAGGCGCCCCTTGAAGAAGAAACTATTCAGAAGAACAAAAAGCTGTCGGGAAATTTTAAGGAAGTACTCAGTTCTACTAAGAATAAGTGTTTCCAGGGGTGCCTGAGTGGCCAAGTTGGGGTTAAGAGGCTGGCTCATGATTTCAGTTCATGTCATGATCTCAGGGTCCTGAGATAGGAGTCCCACTTCATCCTTGGCTGGCCACTCATCTGGTAGTCTGCTTGAGGATTCGCTCTCCCTCTCTCTCTGCCCCTCCTTTCCACCTGCCCCACTCCCCTTCTCCTTACACCCCCCCATGCTCTCTTTCTCTCTCTAAATAAATGAATAAATTGTTATTTTTTTTTAAAGATTTTCAATTATTTATTTGAGAGAGAGATAATGTGTGTGAGGGAGAGAGAGCACAGAGGGAGAGGGAGAAGCAGACTCCCTACTGAGCAGAGAGCCCTAGGCTTGATCCCAGGACCCAGAGATCATGGTCTGAGCAGAAGGAAGACTCTTAGCCAACTGAGATACCCAGGTGCCCCATGAATAAATCTTTTAAAAAAAGAAAAAAGGAAAAGAAAAGAAAAGAATGAGTGTCTCTGAACTCCACATAAAAAAATGCATATTTGTGACTGTGTGTACTTAAAAGAAAGGACTCATACATTATATATGATTTTAAATTTACTTTAATTTTTAATTTATCAGCATATCATGATCATCTTCCAATGTAAAGAAATAGTTCTTCATTTTTAACTGTTCACTTGTATGCTATTAGATTGATGTGGCATAATCTATGATTAACCCATTAATCCTCCTTGCTGGATATTTCAATTTTAAAGTAGTCTAGTGGTCCCTTTTTCATTTTTGGTCTTCCAAGCTTCATCCCCTCTCCACAACAGCACCCTAATTTCTAGGGAAGTAACTCTTCCATTGTTTTAAGTCTTGGGGGAGAAAAATCTCAGAGACGGCTCTCTATTACAGAAACCAAAGGAAAGAAATGATCTCTTCTGGTTCAACAGCGAGATGTTGGCATGTAACCTAAATCTGGCCAGTTTGAGGCCTTCTCCTGGGACTTTGAATGTGGTGTTTTGAAGTACAGGAGGAAAATGTTAGAGGTTCTTCATCCCAACAGGGGTAGTGTCTGCCAAAGTTGTGAGGGCATCTGGACCAGATCTGCTAGCTATAGGACAGCGTGCTTCTTTCCTCTTCCTTCACGATAACCTGATAATTTCCGTTCTTCTGAAGACTCCCAGGAAGACTCATAATAAATAAACATCTGTGGAAGTCTGATTCTGTAGGATTAACTAAGAATTTCAGTATTATAAAAGTCTTCAATAAAAACCTCATAGATATATTTTTACTTATCCATTACTATTTCTTTAAATCTTAGAAGTGCTACGCCAGAAGTATGCAAAACTTTAATTAAAAAAATTAATTTCCTAAAAATATAGCTTGGAGGTCAGGAATGCTTGCCAACCTCCTACTGTGCAACCAGTGCAACTTATCTCTGGGTCTCGGTTTATTCATTTATGAGATTAACCATAGCACGAATTAGAGCTATAGTGAGGAAAAAATGAGAGAATATATACAATGCTTAGTACATCCTAAATTATCAATAAAATTAGATTTTTATTGGATAGAATGTTCAAATTACGCTCTCACTGGTAATGTCCAGGTGTACTCATTCACTCCTCTGCTTTCATTTGGCTCTCCATTGGTCCCCTTTATCCATTCCTATGTGTCTGCTCTACAAGTTAAATTCTTGGCAGGGGAATTTTGCATAGTTCTGCGTTTCATCTTGACCCTTCCTTTAACTCAGTGACAGATTCTACAAAAGGCAGAACAAATTTAGGAATCCCTCAATATAGATCATCAGATATTTTTTCTGGAGTTTTAAGAAAAAGAAAGTATTTGATATACTAAGGAAACTCTGCCATACTGCCATAGTTAATATTTAACTTTAGTTAAATTTTTTTTTAAAAAACTGTCAAATACCTTTATCATTACTTAGTTTACTATACTTTGATTTAATAATATAGGTGGAGGTGTGATATCACAACCTTTTCAGTGATACTGTCTTCTAAAGATCTTAAACCAGCTCTCCATCTCAAAGATGGTGCAAGATAAACTTAGAGAAAGAAGAGAAATGCCAAGCACTAAAAATTAATTCTGGGTAAAGCATCTTTAGGAAAATAAAAAGAAACACCATGATTAACAATATAAGAGTAATACACATTTCTTCACATGGCATGGAAGAAGAAAGGAAATTTAAACATAAAAACTGAAGAGAATTTAGTTAGGTGTAAAATAGGGTCAATGTAAGAAAAGGCTCCAGAATCTCAACTGCATTGTGTAACAGAGACACCTGCTGGTTATTATATATTTCACGGTTCAAATTCTCAAACACATTTTCTCTTTTTATTCTACATTCTGCTCCCCCAGAGAGTCTAAACCACTGAAAATTCTCTATATCCTGTTCCCCCAGATAGTCTCTAAACCACTGATAGATTCCCATAAAAGGATAATCAAAATCAATGGAGTGTATTTTTCACTTTGAATCTGAGAGAAAATCTGTGCAACAAGACAACTCTTCTAATGCCATTTTAATATAATTACATTAAGTCTGCTTTGTGTAATGTAATAATGCAGCTAAAAGTTAAAGTATACCATACAACTCTCCTTTACCAGAATAAAATAGCTACTGTTTGCTGTCTGAAAGTGCATGATAATACTATGGCTAATGATAAAGATAAAAATGATAAAAACAAATGAATCTAAGATACCAAGTTGGGGTTTCATCTTAGAAAAAGAATGTAAACCGTGATTATGTAGAATACTAATACTAAAAGCTTACCTTCTAATATAAACCAGTAAATGAAGCTGGTTTATCTTCTCTCACTGCTGTAAAGTTCTCAAGATAGATTTGTCTATACCAACTATACTGGTACTTAGAAGGTGTCAAACATAAATATTAATCAGCTGATTGTGACTGATAAATAGGGACTCCCATCCCTAAAGAGAACTTTAACTCAGTGAAAAATATTTTTTTAAATTCTGATTAAGATACTACGAATAATATACTTTCTGCAAACAAAATATAATTTTGCATTTTCTTTAACACCCTCAAATTTCTTGCTTTGAAAACAAAGATTTAAAAATTATTTCAAAACCAAGAATTACATTCAGATTCTAAAACTGCACATGGCACAAATTAACTCAGTAAGTTAGATATTGTTCATTAGTAAATTTACAATGTGAGTAAATTTTTGAAGTGCTAATTATAATCAACTAGTTCTCAATTGATATTCATTAACCCTCCGTGCTCAATACAAAGGAAGAGATGCAGAACTGTAGACAATTTATTTTCAAGGACTGGATAGATTACTTTACTTCACATGAACTATTTTATGAAAAAGTTAGCATTTAATTATGAGCTAAATCAAGTGATGATGACCCAATGTCATGTTACTCCCGCAAGAGTGTTAAGATAGTTAGAGACTAGTTAGGGAAATGTTTATGGTAGAAATGAACACTGAATGGGAATATGAATACTGTCCTCAATTTGAGTAGGTGGAAGTCTTAGTGAAAGATGTTGCAGGCAAAGAGGATAACAGGAGTAATGGGAAGGGAGCAAAGCCTGGTAAGAGTGTGCGGGCAGAGTGTGGGTCTCCCTAAAGCAGAGAGTGGAATGATGGAACAGTAAGAAATATTTGGCTTGAAAGTGAGGGGCCAGTGTAGGGAGATTCTTGAAAGGTTGGCAGAAAGTTTAGATTTGATGCATCAGGACATAGAAAGATGAATTTTGATAAATTCAAAGAGAATGACTTGATAAATTCACTGTTTAGGGAAGATTAGTCTGGCAGGAATCTTCCACCATAAGTGGTCTAAAATAGATTGGCTCCACTTGAGTTACTTTGCTAATAATATTTGGATTCGAACTTCAGCTACAGGGAAAGGAGTTCATACATAACTTCATACATTCTATATGATGATTAAGTTATTTACTTGGTATCTATGCCAATAATAAATGAGGAAGAAAGTTAAGCAATAAATTTGATTCATATTGATGACCAGCCTAGTAAATGAGACTCCCATGCTCACCTTCTTCTACTTCCCTTCCTCCACTCCCTGACTGAAAGATAAATACTGCTTAGGAGAAAGCAATAATTATCATTGTCTTTTATTACCTAATCCTCTTTAGGAAAAAGTAGGTTTTTCCTGAATTAGGTAAGACTCGAGTAAGTATACACCAATAATTGCAATAGGTAATATATGCCACTACTAATGAATGCCTATTATTTGTCAAACAATATTATCTCACTTCATTCTCACAATGGTTTTGCAAAGAAGGGACTGTGATCTCCATTTCTGCAGTTGGGTGGTCTGAGGCTCAGAGTCTGGAAGAGCTTCCCTCAGATTGTCTATACGGATGAGAAGTCAGGTCTGTCGAGCTCCAAAGATGGCGCTCTCAGTATGATCCTACTCAGTCTTTCCGAAGAGGACACTACTTGAAACACTGGAACTCTGAAATGATTCCTGTCCAGGCCTTATTCTCATAGAGCAAAACATCAGAGTTAAAGGCCATCTCAAACTACATCCAAGTTGTAGCATGCCAAAATGTTAGTGGGCTACTACTGCAGTCATCATGGAAAGTGTGAGTATCAGTACAGTAGCAAGGCCTGGCTAAGAACTCAAGTGGCAGACTTTCGGTTCACGATTTCAAAATTAATATGAAGTATCCTAGAGTCCTAATGAAACTTGGATGTTGAGTAACAGGTAAGGTAATAATCTAGTTTTGTTTGCTCGTTTCAGATACTTAGTTTTGGGGATACCATTCAGGCCTGCCTACATCCTAGCTTGTTTTTTGAAGTTCTGAAAATAAACCATGGACATTGAGATTTTCCACTATCATTGATTAGTGTAATCCTATTACAAATAATCTCTGATTTATAATTTTTAAATAAGAGAGAAAGAATAAGGGCTGCTAGCTATCTAGGTACACAGTTCTTTCCAATTTCAGTAATAATGTACAATAAAAAAAGAGGAAATGGGTCTGGGTCAATTGATTTTAATGCCAGAAGCTAAAGTGTTTTGTCACTTTCATTGACCCTTACTCACAAGTAAAAATTACCATTTCGGAGGTCATCAGTCAATTCAAAATATGACATTTTTGGCTCAAGAATTTTAAGGTTGCAACATAAGACTCTGGAGGACTGTAATTCTGGAATTGTATATTAAAGAGCCCCCTCACTAGGAAAATAAGTAGGGGTTTTCATAAAACATCATTTTTATTTCATGCTACTCTCCTGAAAATTTGAGGAAAATCTCTAAGAAACTAAAATGTTTAAAAAGTTTGCTGAAACTCGAAGGGAGGAAGCCACAGATACCCTAAAGGCAAATGCTAAAATCATTACTCCAAATCCTGGGCCATTAACAAGACAAAGATGAATCTGAGATTCCTAGATTTAGCCAGAGGCCTTGGACAAAGCTAAAGTGTCCAAATCAACTGTCCTCATCAAAGTGGATGTCTCAAGTCATTTTTTTTCTTTTTTTTGATACAAAAACTTTATTTTTTCAGCAGTTTTAGGTCCAAAGCAAAACTATAGGGAGGGCGTACTGAGATTTCCCATAAATCCTCTTCCCTCACAGATGCAGAGTTTCCACCATTTCCACCAACATTTTCCGCCACAGTGTAATTTTTGTTACAACTGCTGAACCTACAATGACACATCATAATTACTCAAAGTCCACAGTTTACCTTAGGGTTCACTCTTGGTGTTGCACATTCTATAGATTTGGATAAATATATAATGATATGTATCCATCATTAAAGTATCATACAGAATACTTCCATGACTCTAAACATGATCCTCTTCGTTCTGCCTATTTATTCCTCCCCTACACTCCAATCCTTGGCAACCATTGATCTTTTACTTTCTCCCATAGATTTGTCTTTTTCAGAATGTCATAAAAGACAGTTCAAATCAGACAGTATATAACTTTTTCAAATTGACTGCTTTTACTTAGTAATAGGCATTTAAGGTTCCTCCAGGTCTTTTCATGGCTTGATAGCACCTTTCTTTTTAGCACTGAATATTCCATTGTCCAACTGTACCACAATTTATTTATACATTCACCTCCTGAAGGACATCTTAGCTGCTTCCAAATTTTATTAATTATGAATAAAGCTGCTATAAATATTCAGGTACAGGTTTCTGGTAGATATAAGTTTTCAACTCCTTTAAGTAACTATCAAGGAGCATGATTATTGGAATGTATGGTAAGATTACATTTAGTTTTTCTAGAAACTGCAAAACTGTCTTCCAAAATGACTGTACCATTTTGCATTCCCACTACCAATGAATGGGAGCTCCTGTTGCTCCATAGCATCACCAGTTTTTGATGGTGTCAGTGTTCTAGATTTTGACCATTTTAGTAAGTAAGTGGCACTGCATAGTTGTTTAATGTGCATTTCCCTGATGACATATGATATACATCATCTTTTCATATGATTATTTGGCATCTGTGTATCATTTTATTGCAGTGTCTATTAAGGTCTTTGGCCCACTTTTTAATCTACTTTTTGTTGTTGAGTTTTAAGAGTCCTTTGTGTATTTTGGGTAACAATCCTTTATCAGGTGCGTCTTTTGCAAATATTTTCTCCTAGTCTTTGACTTGTTTTTTCATTCTCTTGATGTTGTCTTTTGCAGAACAGAAGTTTTTAATTTTATTGAAGTCCAACTTATCAATTATTTATTTCATAGAGCATGCCTTTAGTGTTGTATCTTAAAGATTATATCCATACCCCAAGTTCACCTAGGTTTTCTCCTGTGTCATCTTCTAGTTTTATGGTTTTGTGCTTTACACTTAGATCTATGATCCATTTGCAGCTAAGTTTTGTGAAAGATGGAAGGTCTGTATCTATATTTAGTTTTTTGCATTATTCCAACAACATTTGCTGAAAAGACTACTTGGCTCCATTGTATTGGCTCTGTCTCTTTAATAAAAATCAATTGATTGTATTTATTTGTGTCAGTTTCTGAGCTCTTTACTCTGTTCCATTGATCTACTTCTCTATTCTTTCACCCATATCACACTGTCTTCATTGGTGCAACTTTATAGTAAATCCTAAAGTTGGATAGCTTCAGTCCTCCAACAATTTTTCTATCAATATTATGTTGGCTATTCTTGGTCTTTTGTCTCCCTATAAACTTTAGAATCACTCTGTTGATATCCACAAAATAACTTCTTAGGATCTTGATTGGGATTGCACTGAATTTATAGATCAACTGGTATCTTTAGATAAACTGAATCTTCCTATCCATGATTAAAAATATCTATTTAGTTCTTTCTTGATTTCATTCGTTGGAGTTTGTAGTTTTCTATATATAGACCTTGTACATATTGTGTTAGATTTAGACCTAAATATTTTCATATTTTGAATGCTAATATAAATGGTTTTGTTTTGAATTCAAAATTCTATTTGTTCATTGTTAGTACACAGGAAAGCAGTTGATTTTTGCATATTAACCTTGAATTCAGCAAATGTGCTCTAATCACTAATTAGTTCCAGGAGCTTTTGTTGTTGTTCTTTTAGATTTTCTACATAAATTATCATGTCATCTATGAAGAAAGACAGTTTACTTTCTTTCTTCCCAATCGCTATACCATATACTTCCCTTTATTTTCTTTTGTTTTTAAGATTTTATTTATTTAATTGACAGACACAGAGAGAGAGAGAGGGAACACAAGCAGGGGGTGGTGGGAGAAGGAGAAGCAGGTTTCCCCCTAAGCAGGGAGCCCAGTGCAGGATCTTGGGATCATGACTTGAGCTGAAGGCAGACACTTAACTACTGAGTCACCCAAAGGCCCCTCTTCCTTTTCTTTTCTAATTGCATTGGCTAGGACTTCCAATACAATGTTGAAAATGAGTGGTGAGAGGGGACATCCCTGCTTTGTGTCTGGTCTTTGCAGGAAAGATTCAAGTTTCCTTCTAGTAAGTATCATGTTAGCTCAAGATTTTTGTGTAATATTCTGTACCAAATTGAGGGACTTCTATTCCTAGTTCACTGTGAATCTCTCTCTCTTTCTTTCATGAATGGATGTTAGATTTTATCAAATGCTTTTTCTGCCTCTATAGATATAATCATGTGGGTTTTGCCTATAGTCTATTGATGTGATGGATTTTTCAAAACCAGCCTTGCACACCTAGGATAAATGCCACTTGGTCATGACATACAATGCTTTCTATACATTGTTGGATCTGACTTGATACTCTTTTGCTGAGGATTTCTGCATCTATGCTCCTGAGATATATTGGTCTTTATTTTTCCTTTTCTTGTAATGTCTCTGATTTTGGCATTAGGATAATGTTGGCCTCATAGAGTGACTTAAGAAGTATTCCCTCTGCTTGCATACTCTGAAAGAGACTGTAGAGAACTGGAATAATTTTTTCCTTAAAATGTTTGGCAGAATTTACCAGTGAACCCTTCTGAGTCTATCATATTCTGGTTTTGAAGGTTATTATCTATCCATTTCCTTTAATAGATATAAATCTATTCAGGATTTCTATTTTTCTTGTGTGAGTTTTGGCAAATGTGTCTTTCAAAAAATTCGCCCATTTCATGTAGACTATAAAATATATGGACATAGAGCTGTTTATAATAGTCTTTATTATCTTTTTAATGTCCATTGGGTTGGTAGAAATGTCTCTTCTTTCGTTTCTGATATTAGCAGTTTAGTCTCCTTTCTCTCTTTCTCCCTCTCTTTCTCTCTCCTTACCTTACTCTCTCACCCCCAACACTCTCCACTTTTTTCTTAATAAGCCTGGCTAGACGCTTATTGATTTTACTGATTTTTTCAAAGAACTAGCTTTTAGGTTTATTTCTTTTCACTATTGATTTCTGCTCTAATTCTTATTATTTATTTTCTTCTGTATATTTTGGATTTAATTTTCTCTTCTTTTTCTACTTCCTAGGGTGGAAATTTAGATTTTTTAAAAAAATGTTTCTTCCTTTAACATACATGCATTCAATGTATAAATTTCTCTCTAAGGATTGTTTTCACTACATCTCACAAATTTTGATAAGGTGGGGAGACCTTATCAAAGCCACCTGAGGATGGCTCAGTCAGTTAGCATCTGCCTTTGGCTCAGGTAATGATCCCAGGGTCCTGGTATTGAACCCAGAATCATCAGACTTCCTGCTCAGTGGGGAGTCTGCTTCTCCTTCTCCTTCTGCCTGCTGCTTCCTCTGCTTGAGCATGTTCCTGCTCTCTCCCTCTCTCACACACACACACATAAATAAATAAAATCTTTTAAAAAATTTGATAAGATTATTTCTATTTTCATTTAGTATTTCCGTTCTCCCACACGGAAGGCTAGAACTGACTGTAGTTGGGTACTTCCCTTCCTCCAGGTCAACTGGGCTCTGATTATCTAGTTTCTCCTATGGGGAGACTTTGTTAAGAAGAGTACAGAGCTCTGGTGTATTTCTAAATGGTTCCTTTTCCCTTTCCCCTGCTGAAGTAAAAGGGGATTTTTTTCTGACATGTATTGTCCCCTTGGAGCTTCAAGCAGTTCACTAATTACAGATCAAGTTTTCATACCCCGGCAGTGGTTCTCACAGCAGTTTCCACTCCTGCGTGTCTGTTCTGGTAAGTCACAACACCCTATACCGACTGGTTTGTCTCTCTAATCTTAAGGGCAGCAGTTTGCTCTATGTCCTTATCTGACTTACGGATCCTAAAAGACTTGCTAATTTTTCAGTTCACCTTTCACCTGTTCACCTTTTCACTTGTCACTAGGACATAGTGAAGCCTTCTGAGAACCTTACGCACAGAACTGAAAGCTGGACAGTTTTTTCTAATTTTTTTTTTATGAATAATGGAAAGGAAAATGAACAACACACTCCTGAGGAAGAGGAATAAAGTGAAGGTATTTTCTCTGATAAATAGCATGATCTACTATGAAACAACAACAACAATAATAATAGGAATAAAACAGTATTAGATCAGCTGATTGGCAAAATAGATTTGACAACTCAGAAACAGATGCATGCATATTGAAATGATATGGCCATGCCAAACCTAAAAATTGTGGACCCTTCAATAAGCATTGGACAATTAGTTATATATATGGAAAAAAATAGTATAGAATTCCTTACTGCAAACCACACATCAATCAATTCTAGGTTGATTAAGGAACTTATCTCAAAGCTAACAGAAGCTAACCCAGGAGGATATAGATTAGTGACCTCAGAACAGGTTAAATGTTTTTAAAATAAGATACAATGTTAACCACAAAAGATTGATAAAATTGGTAACTTTATATAATTAAAAGTTATGCCATTAAATGGCACTATAAATGTATTAGAAAGATAAACTATAGAGATATTTGTGATATATATAATCTGTGAAATATTAGTATTCAAATATGTAAATAGTTTCTAAAAATTAGAAAGAAAAAACATATTAGAAAAAAATAAGTGAAGTTAAAGAAATAGGAATTTCCAGAAGACAAAAAAGAAATGGGAAATAAATGTGAAAATATATTCAATTTCATTGACAACCAGGAAAATGCAAATAAATATCACAGATATCATTCTACTTTCATCAGACTAGAAAATATTAACCAGTGTGATAATGCCGAGCATTAATAGGCAAGAATGTGGCTCCATTAAAACTCTATATGGCATGGGTAAGAGTATAAACTTGGTAAAAACACTCTGACAAGCAATTTGGAATTATTTTATAAAGCTGAACATTTATATATCCTACTTTCTCCTATTCTAAACCATGGAGGAATGTTTTTATAATTACATCAGGAAAAATGGAGAAGAATTTCCACAGCAGCATTCTTCACAATGCCAGTAGCTGAAAACAAGTGAAATGTCCATAAATAGAATGGATAAATAAACTTGAGACTTTTCCCATGATGAACTATTTATATACCAATGAAAATTAAGGATATGTAACTACAGAAAACAGCTTACAAAGTAAATACGGAGAGAAAAAAGTCACAGAAATCTATAAAGACTAGATACTTTTTCATCATGTCAATTCAAGTAATTTGAAACTACATGTCCTAGAATACTTCCATCTGCTACTTTTAGTTAAGTTTGGTTGTTTAAAAAAATTTATCTGAGCTTTTAAAAGGTGAAATTTTTAGCTCCCAGAAGATTGGAATCACTCATGTGTATTTGCAGCTCCTCATATGTTGTCACAGATCTTGGGAAAAGGACAGCAGCCAGGTCTGCCTGCAGCAACCCCAAGTCCCTCCAAATGTTCTCCCTCAGCTTCTCTGATTCTGGCCAGGTAAGGCTCAGAATGTCATCCTTAGGTCACCTCCACTAAAATGGGAGGCCACAAGAGATAAATGTGTTTCTAGTCTGTCCTTGGTTTCTCTCCCTTTATGTCCAGCTCCACAAAGGGATTCTGACTTGGCAGACTTTGAGCTGAGGGAGGCCAAAAAAAGATCTACATAGATGCCTGTTTCCATAATGATGGCTTCATAATTCCCTAAATGCTGATCTCTGTGATAAAGACCTTATTCCCTATCATTCATATGGGTTCTGCTTCCCTGAGCAAACCCTAACTGATACAATCAGCATGATGTCAGTGTGTGGCTAAATGTTTTAGGTAAAAAATGCATTGCTTTGGTATACATCTTATTTTTTTAAAACAGAAAATCAAAACGACGAAATTTGCCTCTGGGAGGGAAGCAGAAATAGGAAAGGCTTTGGTAGATTCAGAGGTATGTCAAATGCCATAGGTAAAGTTCTCCAGGCCAGAGGGGAGAGTCACTGTTGTTCATTTTATTATTTCGTTTCACATTAGCACAGAGATTATATTTATAATTTTTGTCTATCAAACATTATATAAGAAAAATAAAAAATAAATAACTAGGATAACAAAAGCTGGAAACAAAAGTTAAGAGTTGTTTTTTTTTTTTTTTTTTTAATTAACAGGAGAAGAATGTAGTGGTTAGTGCATAAATTGTAGCAGTTTTCTGAACCACCCTAGAAAAAACCCATCCTCAGAGAGAACAGCAGCTAGAAATATGAGCAGGCCTGGGTGTAAGCCTCAGGGTAATTTGAATTATTTAGGAGTAGTAATTTTAGTCCTCTGGGTGTACACCAGAATGGCTTGTCTGTCCAATGGACTAAGGCTGTAATCAGTGACAACTGCTTTTGGGACAAAGTTGCAGCAAGTTCGTAACTCTGTCCTCACAGCCAGAGAAGCAATGGAGGAGTATTCCCAATAACACCATTCCACACGGCGCACATGAAAAACATTTCCACACATTTGCAGGGAATTCCTTCTCAATTTTCTCATTCCACAACAGAAACCAATTATCATTTTTTGAAGATGATCGCTACTGAGCAAATCAGAAAAAAATCAAATGAAAACCAATTCAGTGGTTTAATGCATCAAAAACCATTAGTTTAAGCGTTTTTAACTGACAGTGTAATTCTAACAAAGACTGTAAAGCAATCCTAACAAAAGCAACAGAATACCTTGGAATAAACTGAACAGGGAATGTGTAAGACCTATTTGAGGAAAAATGAAACTGTACAACCAGACACAGAAGTCTTCATTAAATGTGTAAATATGTCTTGTTCCTAGATAGGAAATCTCATTTATTGTAAAGATGTCAATTCTCCTCCAACTAATATATAAAATTAAAGTTTTAATAAAAATCCTAGTAATATTTTTTAGAGGCAAGGGAACTAAGCTGATTCCTTTTTTTTTTTTTTTTAAGATTTTTATTTATTTATTTGTCAGAGAGAGCAGAAGCACAGACAGTTCCAGGCAGAACAGGCAGAAGGAGAAGCAGGCTCCCTGCTGAGCAAGGAGTCCGATGTGGGGCTCAATCCCAGGACCCAGGGAATGTGACCTCAGCCGAAGGCAGACGCTTAACCATCTAGGGGTCCCAACTAAGTTGATTCTTAAGTCCATGTAGAAAAGAAGGTCAATGAAGAGTGACAAGAAATTATCAAAATGAAGAATAATAAGCATACATTTTTCCAACCAGATATAAATATGTATGATAATGCTTCAGTTATTAAAAACACAATGTTAGTCACCCTGATAATCAGATTAATGAAACACAATAGTCAAGCAAAAGACCCATATGCATTTTATATATTTTATATATGGTAAATGAAGCATTTCAAACCAGTGGGGAAGGAACAGCTTATTCGGTAAATATTATTTTAGCCATTGTCTTATATCTAGGAATAAAGTTGGAAATCAATATTGAAACATATATTATAATAAAGTTAACTTTGATATTTGAATATTAAAAAACATAAATATGTAGTAATAAAATGTGGGAACATTATTTAAATCTTAATTTGGGAAGTTCTTTCGAAGTATGATACCAACCTTAAAAGCCATAAACGAAACTTAACTCTATAAAAATACACAATTTAACATAAAAAAGGTGATGTAAACAAAATTTAAAAAAATAAATGACATACTGGGAAAAACTACTACAACATACAATTGTGAGTTCTGCTGTGAATATTAACAGTAAGAATCTACAAAATAATAGGTAAAATAAGAAACTCAAACATAAGCAAAGTAAGTATGAATGAATTATAAACATTAACACAGACTTTCAACAGCATCAGTAAACATATAATTGCAAAAATTAAGCAACTGTAATGTAGTCCTCCCTATGAGATGAGCAAATATTGACAAAATGCAGCACTAGACAGAAGACAGAGAAGAGTAGGGGCACATGCACATATAGATACAAGAGTATAGCTTGTACACAGTCTGTTAGAGGGCGAAATAGCAATATCTATCAAAGTTCTGAATCTGTATAAATTTTAAATTCTAAGTAGTGATATACAAAAATAATTATAGAAAAAGGAAAAACCGACACAGAAGGATTTCATTTTGGAATTATAATAGTAAAAAGCTAGAAATAACACAAGTATCCAACACTATTGAAGTATCCCACTATTTCAATAAATTACAGTGCATTAGTGTGGTGGGAAATTGCATAATTATCAGAAGGAAACAATTACGTATAACAACATGGAAAAGTAGCCACTTGTGTGTGTGCACATGTGTACATGCCTGCGTGTGTAGTTATGGAAGATACACAAACTATAAAACTCTATCACATAAGCACATTTCTGTTAATAAAAATGTATAGCTATATTATGTATATCTATGCAGAAAAAAAAAATTCAAGAAAAGACACCATATGGGAAAGTTGGACTGTTTGAAGGGGAAAAGTTTTCTTTCTAATTTTATATACTACTGCATTGTTGAAATTTTTTACAAAAAGCTATATAAAGAGAATGTTTTCAGCTGGCCTAAAATTTAGAAAAAAAATTTCACATTAAAAAAGGAGAAATCTAGGGCACAGTATATTTCACCTAATCCTCTGAGCTCACCATCTTCATGAATAAAACAACTCATTGGCAACGTGTGTAATTCTTAAAGTAGAAGGCACTGAAATAGGCTTAAACCTATCTCCTAGAATAGTGCAAAAGAAAAATTTTTAGGAAATGGACAGTGAATTTTGCTAAAATGTATTTAAGAGTCCTACAGTTAGCCTCAAAGAATCCCGAGTAGATTGCATTGCAAGTATTATTTTCTTTATAGAACTTTTAGCTGATTATCAATTAAATTTCTCTTTCATTGCAGAAAAAAAAAGACAATGTTTCCCTTTAACACATGGAAGTTGAAGTATACATAAAGACATAAAATAATAATAATAATAATAATAATAATAAAAGCCTCCTCTCCACTAAGGTAAATCTATCTTTGAAGCAGTTATCGCACTTAAGATTATACGACTATTTTAGTAACTAGTTGCTAAATATCTGGGCTCTCCCAGCTCGGCTCTAAGCTCCCTGAGCTCAGGAATTCTTTCATTCTGGTTCCTTACTGTGCGCGCAGTGCTTAGGAAGTGTAGGTATAAAACAAATATTTATGGAAGGGAGAAAGGGAAGGAGGGAGGGAGAAAGGATGGAAGGAAAGAGGGAAGGAGAAAAGGAAATGGGTTACATTTTGGAAGAAAGAGGTACTCCAAGGCCATCTCTACAAAAGCGATACAATCAGTAGGTCATCAGTGTTACAGGGCTGGCTCTGGAACTGTCTTCTATGAGCTGGCCCAGAATTCTTTCTGTTCTACCAGACAACAGATGCTGTTTCAATTTAGTGTATTTCATCCCAATTTGAATACCTTGATGTGCTCAGTACAATAGATTTGGTAAAAAATTAGGAAAACCTTTCGACACTTATTACTAAAATTTCAGGTTGTTACATCCCTTCCTTTCTCTCCTTTGGCACCAGCCTGCCTGTAGTTAAGGCTAGAAGCTATTGAATTTTGCAACTGTATTGAGTTTCTTCTTTATGTTAGATAAAAATCTAAGGCCAAAAGTATGTGCGATAGAAAATCAATTAAATACTTTGAAAAGACTACTTTTCTTAAGGCAATTTTTGTTGAAGGAAAAAAAAAAGAAACAAGAAACGAAAGTCTGCCATATGCTCTACTCCATCTTAAGTCCCTACTGGTCCAGCTAAGTAAAATAATTTTTAAGTGTCAGGACAGTTTTCTTCATGTGTTTGGAAGCATACCTGAAATCTAATGATTTTCTATGACTGCATAAGATTTTGATGGGCTGAGGAGCAATGAAAATGGCAAAAAGGATTAGATACCTGAAGTGCCAAATTTAAGGCATAATCAAATTTAGGAGCCTAAAGCTGAGTTTAGGCTTTGAATTCTAGAGCTGCTAGCAAGAACAATTAAAGGCTGTGTCATTTGCATTGAAAATAATGTATAATCTACTCCTACTTTGGAGACAAAAAATTGAAAATCAGGTAAGAACACAAGTCTGTGCGACCATAAACTTGATCTTAGCTGGTGGAGTCCACTCATTATTTCATCAACTACTACTATGTGTCTAAGGGTTATTCATGGAGTTCATTGTAGGTCACAAAGTAAATCACATCCAGAAGACAAAGTAACTGAAAACTAACTCAAACTATTAAATTGTTACATCCTTATTTAAAAATTATAACAGTACTAATTTCCCCAAAATTCTTATTTTGAAGCTCCATGAGATTGTATGTAGAGATACAGGTTACATGGGTGGAGCCCTAATCTGAAAGGACTATGAATTTATAGGAGAAATCTCTCTCTTTTAAAACCATGTGAGAAGGCAATCATCTGTAAACCAGGAAGAGAACTTTCACCAGAAACTGAATCGGCTGGCACCTGATACTTTGATCTTGAACTTCACAGTCTCCAGAAATATTAGAAAGTACATTTCTATTGCTTACGTCACCCAATTTATGGTATTTTGTTATTATGACAGCCCAAATTGACTAAGACTAGAAGACAGGTTGTTTGTTGGTGTTTTTAATAAAAAGGCCTAGTTCCTTCCACCTTAACTAACTTTCAAAATTTTGAACTAAAGTTCAAAAAAAACTTTCCTGTTTGTAAAGAGTTATTAAGCTATCCCCAAACCCTTTTTTAGAAATAAAGCTTATAACACATATAAAGCAATTATTATAGAAGTAAATAAATATTATTATTTTATGTTTTAGTCATCATTTAAAGTGTTTAGCAAATTATAGGCTGTTATAACTTAAAGATAGCTTAAATAATACATATTTAAATACAAATTCACCATTAGTATTGGTTGTCCAGAAACCAGCAGAGTTTTGGGTGGTCACTGCCAATAGAATATAAAGAAGCCCCCAATATGAGTGCAGGGGTAGTGCAAAAATTCTTGCTTTTTTGCAAAGCTGAGGAGACGAAGCCCCTCTAGAGGGAGGGGGTCTGCAAAAACACAGGAAGTGTCTCTAACTTGAAATATATGAAATCTGAGGAGTACTAATTTTATCTTAGGCTACAATTAAGCACCTACCAAGCTAAGTTCCCATGTGAACTGAGATCTTTTGTCCTCAATGTGCATGAGTAACAGAGAAAAGGGCAAATACTGAGATAAAATAACATCAACCTCTCTCTTTATGGTTCTTTGGCATGCAAAAGTAAACATGAGACATGGGAAGAAGCAAGAAAATGTAACTGAAAAAAAAAGATGATAAAAGGAGACCACACCTCTTCCATGAATGTCATTAGAATGCACAGACAAGAGGTTTAAAATAAATAACCAGAATAATTTTAAATAAAATAATGTAAGGAATTAAAGATGGATATTTTCCACATATAATTAGAATCAATATAAAAATCAAATGAGACATTCTAGAACTGCAGAAATACATATATGAATTTAAGAACTCATGGAATGTGTTTAATACCAAGACAAGACACAGTAAAGAAACAATTAGTGAACAAAAAACCAGAAAAATATTCAAACTGAAGCACAGAGAGAAAAAAGAAAAAACAGAACAGAACTGAGTATTAATGAATATAAGACAAAAATTTCATATAGGACATGAGCTAATGTATGTGTAACTGGAATCTCAGAAGAAGAGAAAAGGGACAGAGAAAATATTTAAAAAGATACAGATGAGAATTTTTCCTAACCTGATGACAGGCATCAGCCAGATTCTTCAGAGACCAAAGAATCTCAGTCAACCCCAGAAAAGATAAATATAAAGAAACAATTTATGACAAAACATAGGTAAAATGTTCAAAAACAAATAGAGAAATTTTTTGATCAGGTAGAGAAAAAAGACACATTACCTTCAAAAAGCAATTAAAAGACATATGACTGACTTTCCAAAACTAACAATAGAAGACAATGGCAATGGAACAACATATTTAAAGCAATGAAACGAAAAAACTGAAATTGCCAACCAAAATCCTATATCCAATAGAAATATTTTTCAAAAATGAAGGTGAATAAATGATGTTTTCAGTCCCTCCTCAAGAAAATCTGAAAGAATGTGTTGTCAACAAACCAGCACTACAGGAAACATTAAAAGGAACTTTTTCAAGTTGAAGGGAAAGGGTTGTAGATGAAAACATGAAAGAAATAAAGAACAGTAGAGAAGTTAAATACTGGGGCACTGGGGTAGCTCAGTTGGTTGGGTGACTGCCTTCAGCTCAGGTTATGACCCTGGAGTTCCAGAATTGAGTCCTGCATCAGGCTCCCTGCTGAGCAGGTGGTTTGTTTCTCCCTCTGACACTTCCCATCTTATGCTCTCTCACTCTCTCTCTCTTAAATAAATAAATAAAATACATTTTTTTAAGAGTTAAATATATGGGTAAATTGAAAGAAAACTTATGGTTTAAAAATAGTAATAAGTATGATTTATGAGGTCTATAACACTATATGTATAAAATATGACATATCAATAATTCAAATGTGGGAATGTTAAATGGAATAAAAAGTACTCTAAGATTTCTGCAGTCTTCAAAACTGATAAGAGAACCAACTTATATAAATTAAGGATATTTGTTCAAATCACTACAGTAATCACAAAAGAATAAAATAAAAAGAGTTTTAGCTAATATATATAGTATATAAATAAAGGATTAAAAAATATTGGTTTATATCAAGGAAAGAGGAAAAGTAAGAAACAGGGATGTCTGGGTGGCTCAGTGGGTTAAGTGTCTGGCTTTTGATCTCAGCTCAGGACTTGCTCTCAGGGTCATGAGTTCAAGCCCTGCACTGGACTCCACACTGGGTGTGAAGTCTACTTAAAAAATAAAAAATATATGTAAAATAAGAGCAAAAAAATGAGAAAAGTTTTTTTTAAAAATTGGTAGACAACTTTACATATAGGTCTATATCCATAATTACATCTAATGAGAAGGGACTAAACGTTTCAGTTAAAAAACCCACTATTGCGGCACCTGGGTGGCTCAGTGGGTTAAGCCTCCACCTTCAGCTCAGGTCATGATCTCAGGGTCCTGGGATAGAGCCCTGCATTGGGCTCTCTGCTCAGCGGGGAGCTTGCTTCTTCTTCTCTCTCTGCCTACTTGTGATCTCTCTCTGTCAGATAAATAAATAAAATCTTTAAAAATAAATAAATAAAAGACCCAATATTGTCAAACTTCATTAAAACATAATACTACATATTATTTGAGACACTTTAAATATAAGGTCACAAAAGGGTGAAGAGATAAGCAATGGGAAAAAATGAACCAAGCAAACACCAACCCAAAGAATGCTGGAGTTGCTATATCAGTATTAGACAAAAGAGGACCGGAACCAGGGTAAGACAAGCCAGTACAAGTTATTAGGTTCATTGCATGGGAGAGTGAGTTCCTTTTGAGGAATGAAGCATCTAGGGCCCAAAATTTAAGGAGGCCCTTATCCTCAGGGCTGGAAAAGTACAGAGTCAGCAGCAGAGAATTTCCTTACATTTTGCATTCCAGTTCTAGCCCTATGGCAAAACAGACTTGCAAGCAAGAGGTATTATTAGACATAAAAAAGGTTATTTCCTGATAATAAAGGATGATAATAATCTCAAACTTGTATGTGCCTAAACAAAGAGCTTTAAAAAATATAAACCAATAATGGATACAGCTTCAAAACACACACACACACACACACACACACACACACACACATGAAAGAGTAACACATAATCATACATGGATATTTTAACATACCACTCTCAGTAACAGATAGCACATACCTTTGTCATTATATGGCATTCTTTCTGCATCTCTGTACCTTTAGATGACTGTTTTCTTTCACAGTATTATATTAACAGACTGTTCTATTCCAGTGTGACCTCATCTTACCTAATTACATGAGCTATGATCCTATTTCCAAATAAGATAAGGTGCTGAAGGTTATGGGATTCATATCGTTTTTGAGGGGGCATATAATTCAACTTAAACAGACAACTGAAAACGAAATGCTATTATTTGTATTTACATTTATTTAAATGTGATTAAAATTTCTTTTCATGTTTGCTGAGCATTTTCATTTTCTGTTAATTGCCTACTCATAGTATTTCTAATTTTTCAATTGGTTGTAAATATTTATACTTTCAGGGGTTCTCTATAAAATACAGAAGTTAATCTCTCTTGTACATCACGTGTGTTTAGTATTTCTTCAGTTTGTCATCTGTCTTGATTCATACATATTTAGATATAAATAATTTAAAATTCTATGGATCAAATTTCTCTCTTTTTTGTTTAGTTTAGTTTTGCTTTAGGATTTCTAGGTTTCAGGTTTTAATGTGAAATGCCCTTCCCACCTCCAGGTTAATGAATAAAGTCATCTATACTTTTCAAATTAAATCTTCCAACCATTTGGAATTTATTTCATGTTAATGTGTAATACCCCTTTTATGGATAATCATATAAATAGCCAGTTGTCTTAATAACACTCACTGAATAATTTGTCTCTCTTTTTCCCCTTAATTTTAAAGAAGTGCCACTTTCTGCTTTGGCCTATTTATTATTTCCTCTGTAGTAGAAAGTTGTTTGGATTTTTGTAGCTTTGTCTTTTGTTTTAGCATGTGGAAGGGCCATTCTCCCATTAAATTCTTTTTTTTTTTTTTAAGATTATTTATTGATTTTGACAGAGAGAGACACAGCGAGAGAAAGAACAGGAGCAGGGGGAATGGGAGAGAGAAAACAGGCTTCCCACGCAGCAGGGAGCCCAGACACGGGGCTTGATCCCAGGACCCCTGGATCCTGAGCTGAAGGCAGACGGTTAATGACTGAGCCACCCAGATGCCCTAAATTCTTATTCTTAAACCTTCCAAAAGATTTTTTTTGTCAATTGGTCAAATTATAAAATATACTGCTGGCATTTTATTTGCTATTTCATTTAATTAAAAAATATGTCAACTAGCATCTTTAAAAATAACAGTTCCCTAGCACACAAATTATGATCTCTAAATACTGCGTCCTAGTGAAAGAAAGTAGCGGTCCTTGGGGGCATGGCTAATTATAAGATCAAAACAAATCAAAAAACAAAAACCCCCAAAAACAAATTCGAGGATCCTGGGGCATATGTTCAGTAGCACAGAAAAAAGTGAAGCCTACTAGGGCTGTGTCAAAAGCACTCAAGAGTGAATTTTGAAATGTTTGCCACTGGCCAAAGTTAGGATATTCTATGTATTAAAAGGATAATAATTGTAATAGATTGGCATATATAACACTATAAGTGTTATATACATATATAGATTGGCACATATAACACCACATAACAACTGTAACAACAACAAATTGGTCATCATGGAATGATGCTAGAAAGTTGAATATTTTTAAAAGTAGAAAATAAAGAGAACAAATCAAGAATTAATCTTGTCCTTCTACATAAACTCTCCTATGGGTGATCAAATAGTAAATGAAAGAAGTTTCTCTTTATAAATATATTCCCGCTAACAGAGAAGGAAAAAGAGAATATCATTGTTTTTCAATACTTAATAAATTAATGCACTTGGACATTACTCATCAAAGAAAGAGGCAGCCACATGTTATTTGCCTTTTAATGGAAAAATACATGATCGGGGCGCCTGGGTGGGTTAAGCCTCTGCCTTCGGCTCAGGTCATGATCTCAGGGTCCTGGGATCGAGCCCCACTTCAGGCTCTTTGCTCAGTAGGGAGCCTGCTTCCTCCTCTCTCTCTGCCTGCGTCTCTGCCTACATGTAATGTCTATCTGTCAAATAAATAAACAAAATCTTAAAAAAAAAAAAAAGAAAAGAAAAATACATGATCAAAGACAAAGTCATCTTGCTATATTAAAAAAATAGCCTAAATTAGAGCAAACCTCCACATCCAACTAGCAATTTATACTAAATACACGAAAGAGACAAAAATGTCCCTACCATTAAGAAACAATCCACAAAATTCATACTGTAGGAAGCCTTGAAGGACAAATGGTTTATTTTTTTAAAAATGCAAATGGTAGATTTTGGATTCTAATTCAAAGGAGCAAAATGAAAAACAATATAATATTTATGAAGCAATTAGAAATTTGAGCACTGACTAGATTCTTAATAGTGGAGAATTACTTTAATATTTACATTTGACAATATTATTTTGTGTTTAAAATTTTTTTACAGGTACTTATTGAAATATTTAAGGATAAGAGGATTTATCTCCTATTTGCTTCAAAGTAATATGAGGTTGAGGAACAGGACAGATAGACATAAACCATGATCAGTCACTCACTGATAATTATTGAATCTGGATGAGGGGCATGGTAACTAACCATCTCTGCCTTATGCACGTTTAAAATTTTCTATAATAGGGCACGTGGGTGGCTCAGTGGGTTGAGCCTCTGCCTTCAGCTCAGGTCATGATCTCAGGGTCCTGGGATGGAGCCCTGCATTGGGCTCTCTGCTCAGCGGGGAACCTGCTTTCCTCCCTCTCTCTTCCTGCCTGCCTACTTGTGATCTCTCTCTGTGTGTCAAATAAATAAATAAAATCTTAAAAAAAAAATTCTATAATAAATTTCTTGAGTTTTCCTATCCAAAAAGGTATTGTCTTTTTATTTACTTCCGTATTTTGTTCTAGTCTTAGGAGAGATTGATTAATTGATTGATTGATTTCTTAGGAGATATTTAAAGGTTTCTTCTTTTATTCTTAAATGTACTTCTAAGGATTTTATTTGCTGCTGTAAATGGGATGTTTCCTGCCATATTTTTTTTGAGCTAGATATTCTTTGCATATAGAAAAGTTATTCTTGTACAGTATTATTAAAGGAGCCCTCTATTCAATTCTTACTGTTTCTCAGACATTTTCAGCATGTGTTTTTAATTTATATAATTGTTACAGACTGTGTCTCCACTCTTCCCCACCCCCCAAATCTATGTTGAACCCCAATCCTCAATATAATAGTATTAGAAGGTGAGCCCTTTGAGAGGTGTTTAAATCATGAGGGTAGAATCCTCGCGGGTGGGATTAGTGCCCTTATGAAAAGACCCCAGAGATTTCCTTTGTCACTTCCACCTGCGGAGACACAGAGAGAGGACAGCAGTCTATGAACTAGGAAGCAGGCTTTCACCAGACACCTAATCTGCCAGTGTCCTGGTCATGAATTTCACAGGCTACAGAACTGTGAGAAAGACATTTCTGCTGTTTAAGGGCTACCCAGCTTCTGTTATTTTGCTATAGTAGCCTGAACTAAGACAATAATCATATAATTATAAAAATGTTGATAAATTTGCCTTTTTATTTTCCCTAAATTTATACTTTCCATTGTGTTTTCTTACATAGGCTGTTAAGGCCAAAGCAATGTTATATTCTAGTTATAAAGGAGTATTCTTATCTCATTCTCAATTTTACTGGTAATAATTCTAAGTTTGGTACTGGTTTGTCGTTTGGGACATATTTTTTTTTTTTTAAGATTTTATTTATTTACTTGTCAGAGAGAGAGAGAGGGAGAGGGAAAGAGTGCGAGCGAGCACAGGCAGACAGAGTGGCAGGCAGAGAGGCACAGGGAGAAGCAGGCTTCCTGCCGAGCAAGGAGCTCGATGTGGGACTCCATCCCAGGATGCTGGGTTCATAACATGAGCCGAAAACAGCTGCTCAACCAACTGAGCCACCCAGGTATCCCTGGGACATATTTCTGATCATGTAAGAAGTACTAGTATGTTCATATGCCTTTTTTTTTTTTTAAGATTTTATTTATTTATTTATGAGAGAGAGAGACAGTGAGAGAGAGCATGAGCGAGGAGAAGGTCAGAGGGAGAAGCAGACTCCCCATGGAGCTGGGAGCCCGATGCAGGACTCGATCCTGGGACTCCGGGATCATGACCTGAGCCGAAGGCAGTTGTCCAACCAACTGAGCCACCCAGGCGTCCCTGCCTTTAAGTTTTTGTTATGTTTTGCTTTGATTGGAAATAAGATTTTTTAAAAAACAATGTTTCTTATTATAAACATATGTAATATACATTTCCACTTAAATTCATTTGAAACTTACAGAAAATAACCAGAATATAAGCTATTTTTAAAATAAAGGGCAAACATACTCATCTTTCAGAAGTTTGGAGTATAATAATAAGGTTCTGTGAAAAAGCAACAACACTGGTACCAGCATTTTGGTTACAAATCAGATTTCTTTCCCAATACCTTTACATGAAAAATCTTCATGCAATAAATTTTCAATTCCCAGAAAACAGAAATAGATGGAGCCATAACAGTCTAGCACAAGGGGGAAAAAAACCTGGTTCAATAAGTGAGATTTGTCCTGTTATGGCATAATTTTAATATAGTAGTAATTTTTTATGTTTAAATATTATAGTGTTCCGTAGAATCTAAAAATGTAACTCAAACTAATTTGTAATTTTATTTTATTTATTTTTTAAAAGATTTTATTTATTTATTTGATAGACAGAGATCACAAGTAGGCAGAGAGGCAGGCAGAGAGAGAGAGAGGAAGGGAAGCAGTCTCCCTGCTGAGCAGAGAGCCAGATGTGGGGCTTGATCCCAAGACCCTGAGATCATGACCTGAGCTGAAGGCAGAGACTTAACCCTCTGAGCCACCTAGGCGCCCCTAATTTGTAATTTTATTACACTTGTTCTTTTAATGAATGTGCAGAGAACTGGATCAATTCTCCATTCAATGAACTTTTCTTATATAGATGAAGGAAGAGAAAAAAGTGTGAGTTAAACAACAAGGAAAATATGTCCCCTGAATTGGACTGATATTTACTAAGATTTCTGTTATTTGGCAATGATTTTCCTAACAAAGCACATTTCTGAAATAATAATGAGAAATACTGGGATATATAATTAGATAATTTTTCACTCCAGCTTCTATTGTTAAAGATTACCTCTAATCACTAAATTGAAGGTGAAGTGTAATTTTTTAAGAGAATGAACACTAATTGAGATCATAATTTTCTTGACTTCTCTTGGCCTCTATTTTTCTCTCTATAAATAAGAGGGTGGGTCCAGATGCCCTCTAAGATATTTTTCAGCTACCAACTTCATTTCGCTATCTATTTTAAAAGTCTCTAATAAATAGTTACAACTGTATATTAAAAAAAGACAGTCTGGCAGTTTTTAGTCTATCCTGTTTGTATGTATGCATATAATAAAAATTGACCTTAAATCTGTCATCTGATATATATTTTTTGCCATAATGCTTCCTTTGTTCATATATTTTTGCTATATGGATTTTTAAACTTTAAATTGTATATATTGACACTTTTCTATGGAAAACTGAAAAAAAAAGTACACATTTAAATTTTGTCCCACTTATTCTTCTCTATAGCCTACTCTTTTATCTCTATGTTTTATCCTTTTTTAGTCCTTCAGAAAGTTGCCTTCAAAGTCTTGAATTACCTATTTAGGTTTCTATGTCTCAAACTCTTCATTCTAAGTATCTGTGAACTTCCTGCTAGGAAAAATGAAGAAAACAGTCTATCTACATTTCTTTTCCTATCCCGGCCCACACCCTTATTTCCCAACTCTCTTGCTGTTCTTTATAACATTAGTATAAACCCACATTCTTATCTAAGTATTTCATTGTTCCTTTTACTGTTAAGCAGGCAAGACGAAAGAAGTGATAACAGCTACAACCCAATTTAGATGATTTAGGACAGTTAGGACTTCTGAGCTGATGAGATTTAGAAGATCTTTTTGGACTTTGAATTGATGCTGTAATAGGATGAGACTTTGCATTGGGATGGATGTAAATCTTTGGGAACCAGAGAGCAAATTGTGGTAGGCTTACCTATTCTAATTGTGGTAAGCTTACACATTCTAATTCCTGGAACCTGTGAATATGTTATTTTACAAGACAGAATAGACTACAGATTTTTTTTTTTTTTTTAAGTTACAGGGCTTGAGATGGGGAGATTATCTTGGATTGTCTAAATTAGGTGGGTCCAATTTAATCACATGATGTCGTCTGAGCCTACTGTTGCCACGTAAGTAGAAAGTTTCTCGACTAAGTAATGTGGGTGGCCTCTAGAAGCTGGGAATGACCTTCAGTCATTAAAAATGACTTACAAAAAATAAGAACTTTGATCCTACAATCACAAGGAGAAAAAGATTCTGCCAGGAACTCCTATATAGCAGGAAACAATTCTCCCCTAGAAACTCCAGAAAAGAATCCAGCCACCTGCTTACTTGATCTGGTCCAGTGAGACCCACAAGAGATTTCTGATCTTATAGAAATGTAACATAATAAATTTGTGTTGATTTAAGACACCAAATTTATGGTAATTTGTTAAGGCAGTAAGGGAAAGGTAGAAACTGTTTTAGTTCATTTTAATTCCTTTCTTATATTAAGAGTATTCCACTCATGTAATCTCTATTTACTTCTTGACCATATCAGGATCCTATTAAGAGGAAGGAGTTGGTGGTAGGGATAATAGACAGCCATGACCAGTGTCTGCCACGGATAACTAGTCCCCCTGATTTGGTTTATGTCTCTAGTCCCACCTCTCAGACTTTCCCCTCATGCTTTATAATCCAGCACTTCTAATCTATGAGATTATCTTCAGTTTCTCGGCTCTTGGTAATTCAGTCCCCCCCTTTCTGGAACACCTTTAGCCAATTGCTTCATATTATCCTATTAACCCATCTCCTGGCTCCCTTTCACTCTCCTACTTCTTAATGCATATTCTTTCACTAAGTCTTCTTGACTTCAAGATTACATTACAGTGTTTATTCAGTTCTGCGTCTGCCCTTTATCCATACACAATTATGCTTTTGTTAAACCTAAAGCTAGCCAGTTATTTCACCAGCAGAATGAGTTTATTTGGGAATAGCAGAGGAATTACAATTCAGGACACGCAAACTATAGTGAATCATAGGCAAGTCCAGAGAACCAAATGAGAGAGGTTTATTTCTATGGAGGATAGGACAAAACTGTGAAGGACTTTCCTGAACAAAAGTGCATTGGAGTGGAGTGAGAGTTTGAACTTTTCTAAAAAAAAAAATTTGAACAATTTATTTGAGAGAGTGAGAGAGTGCGTGAGTGATGAAACGTGAGTGTGGAGTGGGCTGCAGACTGGGGGAGAGGCAGAGAGAGAAGCAGAGGGAGAGGCAGAAGCAGACTCCCCACTGCAGACCAGGGAGCCCAAGGTAGGGCGGGGGGTTCCATCCTATGACTCCAGGATCATGACCGGAGCCTGAACCAAAAGCAGATCTCAACTGACTGAACCACCTAGGTGTCCCTAAAGAGTCTGAACTTCTCATTGGCTATTCCTATTTCTGGGCAAGGAGAAAAGTTTACTGGGTCAGTAAATTAAGCTTCTTCCTCCTGAGGATGCAAGGTATGGCTGGCTCCCCCCTCCCTCCACCCCGCCACCCCTGCATGCAATTGACAACTGGTGGTAGTCCCAGAGAGCTCCCCCTTCAAGGCTTCTCCTGCTCCATTTGAGATGCTATTTCCTTTATTTTCACAGTATACACCATAATAAATTATGTTTGTGTTTACCTTCTGTCTCTCCTTCTGACTGTTACCAGTGGCTACCGCTATGGTCAAATGTTTGTTAATATGATCATTATACCTAATAATATTCACGACTTAAGTGTTTGAATTATGTGTTCTTCATAAAGAAGTTATACTGAACAGTACTCACTATAGACCTACACACACTTTTCATAGTTTACATTACGAAGGTTGTTTTCAATATACAAAAGCAGATTATAATTAATCCCCATTACCTACACTTCAACTTCAATAACCATCAATATTTTCATATACATTTTAAAATCAAAAAGTCAGTAGTATATATCCCAGCAGCATGACCTATTGTCAACAGGGATTGTTTGACTTACATCTAAAATGAGGAAACATATTTCAATTCTCCAGGATTATAGTTCTGGGGAACTTTAACAGCAATGACAGACAAAACACTCTCAAAAAGAACCATGAAGTACTACCAGTGACCAAGAAGAAAAAAAAAAAAAAAAAAAGGGTCTCTTACAGACTAGAATCTGAAAAACAAGTGTCCTGGATGGCCATCACGTGCTACAGGACTTGTCCATGAAAGCCATTCCTGCCAAATATGACTTAATTCAAGAGAAAGCTCAAGTATTTTTTTTTCGTTTCCGATTACAACAGCCGACTCCAGTATTAGCAATTGAGAAAACGCGTCCCTGCTCTCTTGGATAAATGACATTTCGCTGAAGATTGCTTGAACTCATTTATCCCAAAACAAAAGCTGCGGGCTGACGATGTCATTAGAAGTTAACATGGCTGGGGCGCCTGGGTGGCTCAGTGGGTTAGGTCGCTGCCTTCGGCTCGGGTCATGATCTCGGGGTCCTGGGATCGAGTCCCGCATTGGGCTCTCTGCTCAGCGGGGAGCCTGCTTCCCTCTCTCTCTCTGCCTGCCTCTCTGCCTACTTGTGATTTCTCTCTGTCAAATAAATAAATAAAATCTTTAAAAAAAAAAAAAAAAAAAGAAGTTAACACGGCCGTCCCTCCGGCCTTCCTCTGCGCCCGCAAGGAGGTAGGGGCCCTTGCAGGAAGGCTGGAGGAGAGGAACCCCATCCAGAACCCATCCAGATCCCAGGCAAAGGAGCATTCTTTAAAAGGTAGGAAAAACGAAAAGACAAAGGCTCTGAACCTAGGCTTGGGATAGGAACACGGCTTGACAAGGCGAGCACCTAAGGTTCCTCACTCTCCCTACCTCGAATGGAGGGTGGGGGGAATAGGCCCGAACTACACTTCCCAGAATGCAAAGCAGTGGGGCGGCGCTAAAGAAATGGTGTGTTTTTACCTTAACGTGGCTCCAGGAGCTTCGGGTTTGATTATAAACTGCAGTCGCTCTTCTTGGCTCTCCTTAACCTCAGCCTAATTGGCTCCGTAGTAGAGGCGTGGGCGGGCGCTCAGGCGTCACGGGCAGCGGTTGAATGGAGGCGCTCAGCCCCGCGACCTGACGGTAAATGAAGTCCCAACTCTGGTCAGAACTGTGGCTTCTCTAACTATGTTGGAGCAAGAGAACTACATTACCCAGTAAGCATCGGGCCTGGGAGACGCCGTGGGGGCGGCACCTCACGTCTGTACAGTCATCCCAAGCCTCTCCGGCGGGACTGTGATGGCTGGAGAGATGACGATCTTAGGTCAGTGACCAGGGGTTCCTTGTGGCGGTTGTGGGCACCGGCGCAGTTTGGGGAAGGCCGGGGTGGGCGTGGGTGGTTGTCACTTCCTGGATCCAATTGGCGCAATGGGAAGGATTCCGGAAAGGTGACTTAAGGGCGGTTTTTGGTTCTTCGGGGCGCAGGATTGAGGGTCGCGTCTAGAAACGGTCTGGGCCAGAGTAGGCCATGTGGGGCCGGCGGCGACCCTCTGCGTACATCCCAGGGACATCGGGCCTCGGGAAGGGTTCTTTTCGAAAGAGCGTTGATTTTGAATCGGTTGAATTTGGGCCTTTGGGAGGCTGCAAGAACGTGCGTCTCCAGGACCCCTTTGTAAGGAAGGGGGAGGAGCAGTACCGGCGGCCTGAGCTGTAGACGCGGGATGCTGCGTTTTGAGAGAGCCAGGCCTCTTGCAGGTATAGTCTGCTGCAGTCCGCCAGTCTGGGTTAGTAATCCACCCTCCCCGAGCGAGAAGATCAGGAAATGTTTCTGACGTTCTCCACGTAGGAGCTAGAGGAAAGGGGGGTTGGCACTTGATTTCTTTCTTTTCTTTTTTTTTTGAGTTATGTGTTGATGAGGATGAGCTCACAATTAGTCAAGCAGACTCCTGCCAATTGACGTTTTGGGTCGTATGTAACATGTATGGACATAGTCTCCTGAAACCAAATAACAGATGAGTTGTAAATCCGAAGTGGCATCTTTCTTCATCCCTAATGTTTACGGCCTGCGTGGCGTTTTTTCGAATTTGTGTATGTATGTGTGTGTGTGTGTTTCTTTAAATCATTATTTGTTGAGCATCTGCTATGTCCTAGGAGCCATTCCTAGTTTCAGGGGATACAACAGAGAATAAAACCTGCCTTCAGGGAGCTTTATGTCGCATTTAGGGTTAGACATTTATGGTTCTCCTTCCCTAAATGTTAACTTCTGCAAGACGCATTTGCTTAATTCGTATTTAAATACAGAAAACGTTAATTGTTTCTGTTAATTAATTCTGTTGTAAAGTAGCAGTTTCATATTTAAACAACTTTCAAAATAATTTCCCCAATTTATCCAGTTTATTCTTTTGAAAGGTAAAAGAACATGAGGGGTTAAAAAGTTTTAGCCCGGAGTGCCTCGGTGGCTCAGTGGGTTAAAGTCTCTGCCTTCGGCTCAAGTCATGGTCCCAGGGTTCTGAGATCGAGCCCCGTGTCTGGTCCTCTGCTCAGTAGGGAGCCTGCTTCCCCCTCTCTCTCTGCCTGCCTCCCTGCCTACTTGTGATCTCCATCTGTCAAATAAATAAATAAAATCTTAAAAAAAAAGTTTTAGCCCTTCAATAACAGAGTTCTTGCTGTCGAAATTCTAATAATGGAGTTTCTTTTTAATAATGATAAAGCTGTCTATAAAGCTATGAGATCTGAATATTAATTGATCAAGAAATTGAATTATATCTATATTACATTTGTCTAGTTTTTGGTAGAGATAAATGGCTTTTCCTGTCAGCATCAGCACAATTATTTATGTTTTTACTTTATCTTCACCCATAGATGAAGTACTCAGACATACAACTACAGGGTTTTTGTTTCTGTTTTTTGGGTTGTTCCTTCATTTTAACTGTATTATAGTCATTTTGCGTTATGAAAAACTTGATGTCTGAGGGAAGTGTTTATCTATAGTACTATAAAAGAAAATATTTCAGAGTGCATTAGTCTTGTTTCAAAGAGTGATATTAAAGAGACTTTGCTATAGTAATTTAGCATATTGTACTAGTTTAATAAAACATATATTTTAATTTGCCTATATTTCAGGATCAGCTGTTTTGACTCTCCTGTTGGCTGGCTATTTGGCACAACAGTATTTACCGTTGCCTACTCCTAAAGTGATTGGCATTGATCTTGGTACCACCTACTGTTCTGTTGGGGTGTTTTTTCCTGGTACGGGAAAAGTAAAGGTCATTCCGGATGAAAATGGGCATATCAGTATACCCAGCATGGTGTCATTTACTGACAGTGATGTATATGTGGGTTATGAAAGCTTAGAGCTGGCAGATTCAAATCCTCAGAACACAATATATGATGCCAAGAGATTCATAGGCAAGATTTTTACCCCAGAAGAGCTGGAGGCTGAAGTTGGCAGATACCCATTTAAGGTAAGTGATTAAGCTAAAATCTATTGTAATTTTAGTTTAGCATACTGTTTCAGTTGATGCCTTGGCCTCAAGTTAAAAACATTCCCTTTCAATTTACTTAATCTGCATGGAAGTTACATTATAACAAGCTGTCCTACAGCAGTTCCAGGATGAGTTAATTCATGGGCTCCACAGAGCTACTATGTTCTTGCTCTGCCATTTTTCGGAATATTTTCTCTCAGAATATCTGTTTAGCTCTTTTATCACTGTAGCAAGAAAACTGATGAAACCCCATGAAATATGGCTGGATGGAGGGATGATGGATGTCTGCTTGCCTGCCTGCTTAGCTCTTCCTTTGTAGCAAGAAAGCTAATGAAGCCCCATGTACTATGCATGGATGGTGGGTGGATGGATGGATGGACAGACAGGTGGATGGCTAGATAGGTTTATAGATGCTCTCTGTGTTAGGATAATCATATTTATATACTTGAAAAGAGATCATAGAGGCATGTGATTTTATGACTTGTTTGAAATTCAGCAATATGACATGGTTCCTTAGAATGATATTTGGAGTTTTTTAAGTTTCCGAGTGTTGTGATTTTTGTTGTTTATGTTTCATGTGGGATCTGATAGGATAGTGTCTTTGGGCCTCATTTTAATAGTGTCTGTAGCTTGTTTTTATTTTTCCCCAATAGGTTGGTAGATGGTCAAGTTTTCATCATTGAAACTGATGAAACCTAATTATGTAGTCTAGAATGATGGGGGTAAAATTCTTATAATTTCTTAGAAGACTAATTCCCTTTACTCTTGATATGAATAGTCTTTGATGAAAGTAGGGTAGTATGTTTTAGAATTAACCTAGTTTTTTAAATGCACAACCACATTAGCAGGGATAGTGACCTAATACATGTTTTCATGGAAATATGAATGTAAGTGATATTTGATTCTTTTTTTTTAATTTTTAAATTTTTTTAAATTTTTTTAATTAACATATAATGTATTATTAGTCCCAGGGGTACAGGTCTGTGAATTGCCAGGTTTATACATTTCACAGCATTCACCATAGCACATACCTTCCCCAGTGTCCATAACCCCACCACCCTCTCCTACCCCCCTCCCCCCGACAACCCTCAGTTTGTTTTATGAAATTAAGAGTCTCTTATGGTTTGTCTCCCTCCCGACCCCATCTTGTTTCAATTATTCTTTTCCTACCCCCCAAACCCCCCAAATTGCATCTCAACTTCCTCAAGTGATATTTGATTCTTGGATAAGAACATAATGAAGTACTAAATTATTCTTGTTAATATGTTCCAGAGCATTTTTTTCAGGTATCTATTATTTTTGGAATCAAGTTAACTAAATAAAAACGATCCTAAGTCAAATACATGATCCAGCAACTTTTATTCCTTATATATTTCATCTTTTTTTTTTTAATTCATTTAATATATATATATATATATATATATATATATAAAGAATCTTCTGTCTTGCCTTCATATGCTTGGTGATGGATTATTTTTATTCTGCTGTTATTGTAGATATCACTTTATGGATTTTTAAAATATAGCTTTTAATAACTTCTAATTTTAGTAAATGATAGATTACAAATAAATGACCTTATAAAGTTTTTGTTGTAAGTCCAGTGTGTGTGTATGTATTTAAGTATATGTGTGTATGTATGATTTTACTTTTCTTTTCTTTTCTTTTCTTTTTTTTTTTTTGGCAAATCCTATTCGCAGGTTTTAAACAAAAACGGAATGGTTGAGTTTTCTGTGACAAGTAATGAGACCATCACCGTTTCTCCAGAATACGTTGGCTCTAGACTATTGTTGAAGTTAAAGGAAATGGCAGAGGAGTATCTTGGAATGCCAGTTGCCAATGCTGTTATTTCTGTACCAGCAGAATTCGATCTAAAACAGAGAAATTCAACAATTGAAGCAGCTAACCTTGCAGGTAATATCACCCTTGCTTGAGCTTTATTTTTTTCAAAATGTTCTTGGGTTGAAAATCTTCTGTAGTAAGGTGTATCACTTTGAAAACCACCTAACTAGGCATATAAATAAACCTAAAGTGGGTAAATTAGGTGGATTTTGATATGTTTACAAACAAAAATTAAGAAAACTCTATAGCACAATGTGAGTTGCAACATACTGTGACAATTGCCAGTCAGGTAGGCCTCTAACAAAGTCTGAGAACATGGGTGCATGTTAGCAATGAGGAATTTTTTTCTACAAATTTTCTTTAATGTTCAGATGACTGAATTATTTTTTTGAAAATCTGAGGTAGAAGAGAATTCATTATTTGAAGCCATTCATTAAATATTGAGTGCCTTGGTAAATGAAACAAATAAATCTCTGTTCTCACGGAACTTATATTCCACTGGAGAGAAACAGAAGGTCTGTGTTAAAGATAAGTATATTCTGGGGTTTCCCACTCTTAGCATTATTGACATTTTGGGCTAGATAATTCTGTGTTGTGGGCAGCTGTCCTGTACAGTATAGGTCAGTTAGCTCACCCCTAACCTCTGCTCATTAGGTGCTAGCAGCCCTCTCCTCTCCAAGTAGTGACAACCTTTTGTCTTCAGATGCTGTCAGATACTCCCTGAGGGGCAAAATTCCTAAGGGCAAAATTGCCCTGGTTGAAAACCCTGATAGAACATATATCAGAAAGTAACATGCTATGGAAGAAAAAAAAGAACAGAACTGGAAGAGGATTGCTGGTGGTGATCAGGAAGTGGGGGAACTTGAAGGTTTTAGAGTGGTCGGGTAGGCCTCATTGAGAAAATAACGTTTAAGCATATTTGAAGGAGACGACGAGGTTGTTAGCCAAGCTGATGTATAGGGGAAGGATGTTGCAGGGGAGAGAACAGTCAGTGTAGCAGCCATAAAATGGGAATTTGCTAGTGCTTATGAAGATGGGAAGTTGGTCAGTATGACCAGAGCGGAGTGAGCGATGAAGTCAGAGAGCTAAGGGAAAAGGTATGAAAGGTTTTTAAATAAATTGTTCAGAATTGGAATAGTTTTTTATGGCTCCTGATACATAAATGCCATATTACTTTCCAAACCACTCATGACATGTGGCAGTTGGGTAAAGTAGGAAGTTTGTGCAAGGAAATCTGATTTTTTTTTTTTTGCCTAAACTTTCACTGTTTCGCATTACCTTCAAGATCAGATTTGCTATATATTTCAGATTTACATTTGAGAGTCTTAAATTTTTAAGTACTTTTTTAAGAGTCATTGTACTGATTGGAACCCTATATGGTCTGTGGTGTGAGTGGGAGGGATAGAGAGGAATCCATTTACATCTAAAATTTTTTTATGATCTCTTCTGTTTACTTACCTGCTTTTTTTCAAAGTCACTTTAAAAAAAAAGAAGAGCGTAGTAAGTTTATTTCATTTCCACAGCAATTTATTATAGTACATAATGATTAAAGTTTTATTACTCTTATATTCCCAAGTAAAATGAAAATTAAAGGGGGCTAGGATTTTTTAAATTAAATATTAAATAATACAGAACATAATGATATATTTCACTAAATCTGGGCTTTTCTCATATCAATAACTTTTAAGATGATTTTAATGATCCTATTTAGAAAAACCAATATTTATCATTCCCATTTCACTATTTTTGTTGGGTTTGTGACTGCTCCCATTGTTACACAGTGGAGTCCTTGTCACATAAAACACACTAACATGGTATGAGGTTAAGTGGGACGGAATTTTGATCATGCTGTCCTCTGATGACTTGTTCTTCCTTCCAACCAATCTTACAGGACTGAAGATCTTGAGAGTAATAAATGAACCCACAGCAGCAGCTATGGCCTATGGCCTCCACAAGGCTGATGTCTTTCATGTCTTGGTGATAGATTTGGGTGGAGGAACTCTAGATGTGTCATTGCTGAATAAACAAGGAGGAATGTTTCTAACCCGAGCAATGTCTGGTAAGAAAAATACATGGAGACTGAAAGAGGTTCAGACATGCTTTTCTTATTAGCCCACCTAATGTGTTGTGTTGATTTTAAAGCTTTTTTCAGGGGGTACCTGGGTGAGTTAGTTGGTCAAGCATCCAACTCTTGGTTTAGACTCAGGACAAATCTCAGGATTGTGAAATCGAGCCCCGTATGAGGCTCTGCATTTGGTGTGGATTTGCTTGAGATTCTTTACCCCTCTGTTCTTCTCTTTGCTCGCACGTGCATACGCTTGCTCTCTCCAAAATAAATCAATAGAAATAAACAAAATTTTTTTTCACTATACTTGGACTTCATTTTGGTGGTCTGTATATGTGATTTTATAACCACCATTTATATATATAATAACAACAAAAAGTGAAGTTTAAAGAAAATGAGCACCCTATCAAGCAAATAAATACATTGCCAGTTGTAGCTCACTGAGCCAGTAGGACTTCATGGCTGTGGTGAAGGGAACAGAAAGCAAGAAAAATCCTTTAAGTATTTACCCTAAAGATACAAACGTAGTGATCCGAAGGGGCACATGCACCCAAATGTTTATAGCAGCAATGTCCGCAATAGCCAAACTATGGAAAGAACCTAGATGTCCATCAACAAATGAATGGATAAAGAAGATGTGATATATATACACAATGGAATACTATGCAGCCATCAAAACCCCCGAACTCTTGCTATTTGCAGCAACGTGGATGGAACTAGAGGGTATTATGCTGAGTGAAATAAGTCAATCAGAGAGGAATTTGAGAGGCAGGACAGGGGGGTCATGGGGGGTAGGGAAGGAAAAAATGAAACAAGATGGGATCAGGAGGGAGATAAACCATATGAGACTCTTAATCTCACAAAACAAACTGAGGGTTGTTGTGGGATTGGGGGGAGGGTTAGGTTGGCTGGGTTATGGACATTGGGGAAGGTATGTGCTATGGTGAGTGCTGTGAAGAAATGTCACAGACCTGTACTCCTGGGGCAAATAATACATTATATGTCAATAAAAAAATGAAAAGAGAAAAATCCTTTAAAATGAAGAGTAATCAGTTTATTTCATTTGATAACATGTTTTACAAAATATGTTTAGAAAATCTAGTAATAGTGTTCTCTAGGAAATTATAATAGGATTTTGTATTCTAAATCTTTTTTTTTTTTTTTTTTTTTTTTTTTTTTAATTTCAAGAATGGAGGCTGTTTGAAAAGTGAAGCTATAAGTTATAGGTTGTCTAACTTTAGCATTTTTCTTTTTCCTACCTGGAGTCTTTAGAACCAAATTCAATGCCAGGGATTTGTATTAACATTAATCTTTTGCTTTTAAATCTTTCTCTCTTTTTTTAAAATTTTAGCTCTTAAGCAAGCGAAAGGATTGAAAGAAAAAGATAAAATGGCTACTGTTACTTTTTAATTATAAAGACTTTTTTTTCCTCTTGAGAGTAATAACATTCAGTGTTTTTAAATTGCTGTTAAAAGCTAATCTTTCGTCAGCTTTTATCTTCAGAAAAATTATTGGATATCATTAAGTGATAGTTCCTTTTTTATTAAAAATTTTTAACCAGGGACACCTGGGTAGCTCAGGTAGCTTAGTGGGTTAAAGCCTCTGCCTTCGGCTCAGGTCATGATCCCAGGGTCCTGGGATCGAGCCCCATGTGGGACTCTCTGCTCAGCAGGGAGCCTGCTTCCTCCTCTCTCTCTCTGCCTGCCTCTCTGTCTACTTGTAATCTCTGCCTGTCAAATAAAATAAATAAAATCTTCAAAAAAAAGTTTTTTTAACCAGATATCCATTGTTTTTAAACAATATACATTAGAGTTAAAATTATTTTAATCCAATTATTTTACATCAGTCTTTGTGTGAATAAAATCTAAATAGTTAAGTACGTTAAGCAAGAGATTTGTTATTCCTAGCATATTGTTTTCATACATGCTACACAGACATATATATGTATATATATATATACACACACGTACACATACAAATACATAAGTATAACATGCCTTTTTATTTCTAACTTAGGAAACAATAAACTTGGAGGACAGGACTTCAATCAAAGACTTCTTCAGTATTTATATAAACAGATTTATCAAACATACGGCTTTCTACCCTCTAGGAAAGAGGAAATTCACAGATTAAGACAAGCTGTGGAAATGGTCAAATTAAATCTGACTCTTCATCAGTCTGCTCAGTTGTCAGTATTACTAACAGTGGAGGAAAAGGACAAGAAGGAGCCTCAGAGTAGTGACACTGACCTGCCAAAGGACAGATTTTCTCCCGCTGATGGCCGCCATATGAACAGCGTGGTTGGAGCTGGGCTTTCTGAAAAGACAAGTGGAGAAAGTCAGGTGTTATTTGAAACAGAAATATCACGGAAGCTCTTTGACACCCTTAATGAAGATCTCTTCCAGAAAATACTTGTACCCATTCAGCAAGTATTAAAAGAAGGCCACCTGGAGAAGACTGAGATCGATGAGGTGGTTTTGGTTGGGGGTTCTACTCGTATTCCTCGAATCCGCCAAGTCATTCAGGAGTTCTTTGGAAAGGATCCCAACACTTCTGTAGACCCTGACCTGGCAGTGGTGACAGGAGTGGCTATCCAAGCAGGGATTGATGGGGGCTCCTGGCCTCTCCAAGTCAGTGCTTTAGAAATTCCCAATAAGCATTTACAAAAGACCAACTTCAACTGAATCATGGAGGGATGATGATTTGTGATTGTCTGATGAGTGCTTCCTCTTTATCAGACCACCTCCAATAAAGAAAAGTCTCTAAAATACTCATTTACCTGAAAGGTAGCATTTAGATACACAGAATTTTACATAGCATTTGGTTTTAGGATTAAATGTGACCAGATTGAACCTACGTGATTTTGGAGAGCTCTCATTCCAGCAAATACTTTTCACATGATAGAGTTGAAGTAAAACTGTTGCAGGAGCATGGGTGGTTTTGTTTTCTGGATTCTGTAAGTAGATAGCCACATGCACTTAAAGTGACATTCTATAAACATTGCCTAGTGCCGATATTACGATTCCCAGTTCTTACTAAATTGTATTAGCAGGAGCTGGTAATTGATTTACTTGGATATCACATGTAACTATTAGTTTGAACCATACTTGAAGGACAGTATTGCTGTCAGGTTTTTACATTGGCTGGGAGATAGCAGTATTAGGAATATAAGCTGCATATATAATGTTCAGTAGTGGCCATATTATGTAATAAATTTACTTTCACAAATTCCATTACGTGTCCTATTTACATAACCTGCATTCTTCAGATTTTTAAATTATTTATTGTATCAACTTTATTTTAAAATAGCTACAGATTTATTCAGGTGTTTCAATACCAGACAGTAAATGTAACCAATGTATATTCCAGTTCTTTGGTTGCCATCATCATCTTTCTCTGCTTGGATTTCCATGATTCTGCCTGATGAAACACAGGTGGGGGTTATTTATTTCATTTTACACATGTCTTAATGTCACAATAAAGCCATCATTACTATCTCTTCTTTGTTACCCAAGACCTTTGCAGACATTGATAAGTACCAGTAATTAGCCACAGTATTTATGGTTTTGTTTCTTTGTTTATTTTCAGTAAGCCCAGGAGCATGTAGCTTGCGTTTGAACTATCCAATCATACTTGATTCAGTTTTTACTGAGATTTTTTTCCCATATATTAGTTTTGAATGAGGAAAACATGCTCACTTTTATTTTTTTTTTATTTTTTTTTATTTTTTTTTTTTAAAGATTTTATTTATTTATTTGAGAGAGAGAGACAGTGAGAGAGAGCATGAGCGAGGAGAAGGTCAGAGGGAGAAGCAGACTCCCCATGGAGCTGGGAGCCTGATGTGGGATTCGATCCTGGGACTCCGGGATCATGACCTGAGCCGAAGGCAGTCGTCCAACCAACTGAGCCACCCAGGCATCCCACATGCTCACTTTTAAAATCTTTATTGTTTCCCACTATCGTTTTACAGTAGTCACAGTTGGACTGCTTTCAGCCTTAAGGTTAGTATGTGATGCGAGTAAAAAAAAAAAAAAAATTAAACACTGAAAGTAATGTGGCAATATAATGTGAAGGGCAATGTTGAAAAATTTCTACAAATCAGCAGTTGTAGCAGTTTTGTTTTGATTTTGTTTGTTTCCTTTTAGAAATGCTACAGGGACCAAGAAAGAAAATGTAGCAAGTAGTTGTTACTGTGATGCCCAAAGTTGAAGGTTTTTGTTCTTGTTTTTGTTTTTCCTTAATGCATGCTTCATACTACTGTTCAAAAATTATGCTCTGGTCAACATGTTTGTTAATGTAAAAAGTATGTCTGCTTTATCTATTGTTGAATTTAAAATTTACTCAATTTCCAATGACCGAAAAAGAGAACTAAGCAGACATTTCAGCAACATCGAACATTTCAGCTTCTGACAGTAAAAAGCTTAGTGTTAGTATTTTTTGCAGATCTAAAAAAAATTGTAAGCGATGAGATTGCTGTTAAAACACAATTTCAATCACATAGTTTTGTGTACAGATTGTCTAGTAAGTAGATAGAAAAGTAAAAAATGTTTGTTGACATATTTTATTTTATAACTAACGGAGAAATGCCAAAGATGAATCCTTCACTGCGTTATGAAAATATTCAAGTGTTCTCTTGGACTTGACATGAATCTTTAATAGATTTTAAAATTGGAAAAGATCTTTTTGCTTAGGTCTTAAGAGGAAAGTGTTCAATCTATCAAAATCTCCACATATATTATCAGCTTTAACTAACTAAAGCATTTTAACATTTTTTTAAAAAAATCTTGACTCTCTCAAATACATGAGATAGTTCAAGAAGATCTGTTACCACTTTTTAGTGGAAACAATTTGCAAAACAGGGCAGCTAATCTCATACTAATGTTAGAATTTAATTTGATCGTGTCCAAAAAAAGAGAATGGCAGTGCTGGAATTTGGGGGCAAGAGTTTAGCATATTCTCTAGTATAGTTATGCCTTTAAAAATACAAAGCAAATGTCTATCTTCAATCATATTTTAGGGGCCTCTGTATAAATGGTCTTCAAATCAATGTAGTTTATTTATTTAAAAAATCAAAATGCATCCCAAAAGGGATTGTTTATGCCTAATAATCTTGACATTTTCCGTAAAACAGTATGTTTTGGCTGTACATGTAACTAGTTTTTTGAAGTGCATTAATTTTTTAAATACTAACTGTTGTATGAGTAGAATATGTGAATGAGTAATTTATTTTGTATCAGGAATGTTTCAGTACTGTGTTTTCACTCCAGCCACTGACTTAACAGATGCTACCGTGTATAACATGTACGGAAATTTATATAGTTACTGTGCATAACAGATTGTGCCTCTTAAATTTGTGTGTGTACAGGTAATTCACATTTGAATGTAAATAAATATCACTTTGCAGTTTGTTTTTTAAACTGTGTACTTTCTTTGCCATGCACGGCTAGGCCAGAGTACATTTTTGAGGTTTATAAGTGAAAAGGGAAGCAGGGCCGGCTGATGTGACACTCATGGTGCGTGAGCTCTGTGGCTCTTGCCCTCTCCCCTGCATCCTGACGCTGGGGTTGCTTATGTCCTTTTCCACTTACCTTCCTAATTTAGAGGTGACAGTTCCTGTATCATAGAAGCAGCAGTTCCAGAATTCTGAATACCAATTCATGACCTTTGACTATAATGTAACAAAGACCTAAATTAATCTATAATTAGTGAATAATCCTACATAATAGACTACTGTAATCCTTTGGTGGATTCAGTAATACTTCATCATTTTCTAATAAAGTTTGGATAAAAACTATATATACATATTATATCTATTTAAAGAAATTCATTTGATTATTGTAGTCTTCATTTTCTAATGAAGTTTTCATCTTCATAATGTAGTCATCATTTTCTAATAAAGTTTGGATAAAACCTATTATACATATTTTATCTATTTAAAGAAATTCATATGATTAATGTAGTCTTTTCAGATGAGCCCTTGAAGATAGTAGACTTGACTTTTCCAATTGTTCTTGTGATTTCTTCATGGTTTTTCTAACCACCATTGCTGAGGGACTCAAATGAGGAAATACAGTGACACTCCCGTATTTAGTTTATTTAACCAACAAAAACACAGTAGCCCACTGAGATAGGCAGCCTACAGTGTAGCTTCCAATGACCCCTATTTTCTGGTATTCATCTCCTATTGTGATCTTCCTTTGAATGTGTGCAAGATTGGAGGACTCCCTGCTAATGATGGAAGGTAGGTACATGGAGGTGAATAAGCTCCCCAGCAGACAGCACCAACTTAACGGCTGTGAGAGCCTTCTCAAAAGTGAGCCCTCTCTTCCTTAGATAATGCGGTCACAGTTGAAATTCAAGTATAATCTCATGAGAGATTTAAACCAGAATAGTCCAGCTAAGTGGATTCCTGACCCAAGGAAGTTATATTTTTGTGGTTTTAAGCCATTGAGTTTTGGATTAATTTGTTGTTCAGCAATAGATAATAGAGTACTATGTACCAGTACTGCTCTAAATGTTTAATGGCAGGGGCACCTGGGTGGCTCAGTGGGTTAAGCGATTGCTTTTGGCTCAGGTCATAATCCTAGGGTCCTGGGATCAAGTCCTGTGTTGGGCTCCCTGCTCAGTGGGGAGTCTGCTTCTCCCTCTCCTGCCCCTCTCCCCACCACTCACTCTCTCTCAAATAAGTAAATAAATAAAAATCTTCAAAAAAATGTTTTAGTGATAACCACTTAAGTTTTGTTCCAGCAAACCAATGAGTAGGTACTATTATCTCCATTTTCAGATAGGGAAATTAAGGCACAGGTGTGTCAAGAAATTTCCCTAGGATTGATTATACAGCTAGTAAGTGGCACAGAGTCAGGATTCAAATCCAATCCATGCTCAAATGCAGTGCTGTGCTGCTTTTTCCATCACATAGTAAAACCCCATAGTACCGATTTTATTCAGTTACTTAACTACTGGATGGTATCCATAAAAGACTTATTTAGCAGATGATAGTAAAATTAAAGATTTTGGTAATGCTATTTAATCCTTTATACTTCTAACTAAATCACTGGTTTTTGAGAGTACCTAGAGCAAAGAAAGTACTTGATATTACAAATGGCTGTGGTAGATAAATAAGCAAAGAAGTTCAGTGACTGCCAATTTATGTGGGATTGTAAGAAAACGCCACAATAAAATAGGTTATTATTTTACCTATGGCTCTCAAGCCCCTGCCTGATTCTATAGTTCTCAAGTTTCTGCAAATTACTGAAAATTTTCCTGAAGTATGAAAGAAAATAAATTTGCCTTGGTAAAGCATTTATTTACTTTGTAATAGGAATTAATAGACATTAAGTAAAAAAATTTTTTTAATTGACATTATTTGTATGTTAAAGCAGGACCAAATGCTGTTTTATACCTTATTGAATTAATTATCTGGCTTATCTAAAATATCTCCTTGTGACTTTATTAACATATGTATATCACATAAACACACATAGATTTCTCCAGTTAAAGAGTTCATCCATTCACCTTAAATCATCTAATGTGGCCTATGTAGTATTGGAAATTGGGAATTGGATCTCAGTTAGTACTTATAATAACTGCTCTTCCTCTGTCTCCCACTTCGCTAAACTAAAGTTATTTTGCTGAGATTAGTTCTGGTTGAAAAAGACTCTGTGGCAGAGAGTAGTTATGGCAGATAATATGGCTATATTGCAGTATCTTTCCTATCGAAGATAGAAATATGTTTAAAGCAGCAACACCCACTGCTTTAAAACCTGTTTCCCATCTTCCTTTGCAGCTAGGGGTGGCTAGTGATTCAATTCTGACCACTGAGATGTAAGCATAAATCCCTAGGTAGAAACCCCACACTTTTTTTTTTTTTCTTTTAAGTTTACACATTTGTGCTATTAAATGTTTTGTTCCTCACCATTCCTTTCTTCTTGCAATACAGACAAAAGCAATGGGTTTTTCCAACTATCAACCAAGATGGGCTATGGATGATGTTTGAGCAAAAGATAGAAGCAGCCTGGTGGTATTATCGAACCACACTGGCCAACTTTGTCCTCTCCACCTTGAGACTTCGTTCTACTTAAGAACAATAAACCCCACAAGGGGGTGCCTGGCTGGCTCAGTTGGTAGAGCATACAACTCTTGATCTCAAGGCTGTGAGTTTGAGCCCCAGGTTAGGCATAGAAATTACTTTTAAAAATTAAAAATAAAATAAACCCCATGGGGCGCCTGGGTGGCTCAGTGGGTTAAAGCCTCTGCCTTCGGCTCAGGTCATGATCCCAGGGTCCTGGGATCGAGCCCCGCATTGGGTTCTCTGCTCAGCAGGAAGCCTGCTTCTTCCTCTCTCTCTGCCTGCCTCTCTGCCTACTTGTGATCTCTGTCTGTCAAACAAATAAAATAAAATCTAAAATAATAATAATAATAATAATAAATCCCTTATTTGTTTACCCTTTTGTTTTCCTTCTTTTCTTCCTTCTGCTTTTAAACTTATGACCCTTAACTGCGTGGCTAAACATTTGGTCCAAGTGTCATTTGTTGGACTTCTGGTTTTGGCCAAGATGCAATATGGAGTAACTCATTTGAGTAAATAATCAGACAAAATGTATGAAACAACAGGACTTTGTGCACATCACGGTCAACATTAATTCACATCCATTACATCTGTAAATCACTGATATGGCGGTACAGGGAAAACAGATGGCTCTTCTGTAATACCTGGAGATTGTTACACAAAGGTTGAGAACCGAGAGCCAAAAGCAAATGTTCAGAGGGAATTAGTGGCGACTGAAGTGTTATCAATACATACACCTAGTTCCTATTTGTGCTCCACTGCCCCTCATTCCAAATCATTTATTCCAGCCTTACTCTCTGATCACATTACATTTTCTGCTACATGTGTCGGCAAGAAACCAATGATCATTCTTAAGTATATTAAAGAGTTACATTTTTTTAAGCATGAATTCGAAAATCAATCCTCTATCACTTCCCTTGGTGCACACAAAGCAATGCATATGTGTTATTTTCATTCTAAACATTGTGGAGCAAATATTTTTCAAATCTTTCAGATTTTTTTAATATCACAAATATTTCTCAATCATGACCTATTTTTACATTTTACTCCTATGTCTGTCCATTTTCATTTTGTTCTTTGTGCCAGGAGATAAAACAAGATGCCTACCTTTGATCAACTACGTGACTAACTCTGTGCTCAGACGGCTCAATGTATGAATAACCAGTGGGCAACTCTGGGTACCTCGTCAGCCACCATCAAGAGAAGCCAGCCGGCCTTTTCCCAGTTCATACCTATTACCTTATTAATTTAGCCACAGAGCAGCCACACGAATTACCTAAATCTCTTCATCTCCATAAGCACATTTAGAGAAATGTAGCTTACAGTATAGGGGCAAGTCTTGATTTCCGTATTCTACAGATGGCCCACTCGCTTGCAAAATGACGGCTAGCAGAATATGAATCAGGAAAGCTAGAAGGAACTGGATCTGTCCTGATTGCCTCCTTCTCAAGTGACATAATATAATAACCCAACAAAAATAGGATATCATATTGTGTAGCACGGGGGACTGTATCTTATTTTAATCTCCAGTTATCCCAAGTTGCTGTGAATAGAGTAGACTTTCATAAACATTGGCTTGATTTTGCCCTTTTTATTTACTTAACGTGTATTCCATGATGTGGGTTTGTAAATGAGACTACAACCAAAGGGGCTGTGACTGTTGATATTTAAATAATAGCTAACATGTTATTGAGTATTTTCTACATGCCAGACACTGTCCTAAGTGTTACATGTTATGTGATTTAATTTTCAAAAACTTTAGCAGGTAAATAAAATTGTTACTCCCAAGTAAGCCCAGAGAAGTAAGTTAACTTGCGCCAGCTGACTCAACCCGAAAGTGGTGGGAGTGGGGTTTCACTCAGGCACTCTGTCCCAAGATCCTGAAATCTTTTTAACTAGTCACTATATTTTCTTATTTTTTCTTGGTTATTTTTCCTAAAAGGAAGTCCCTACAGATCAGTTATAACTATTTGTGTGTATTAAAATACAGCATGATGTCTTCTTTTTAAAAAATATTTTATTTTTTAATAAGAGAGAACAAGTAGAGAGAGCAGCAGAAGGAGAGAGAGAAGCAGGCTTTCCACTGAGCACAATGCAGAGCTCAATCCCACGATTCTGGGATCATGACCAAAGGCAGATGCTTAACGGACTGAGCCACCCAGATGCCCCAGCGTATGTCTTCTTAATACTGTTTGATATCAAAAAAGGTATATGAAATTTAATTTAAAAGTATATGAAATTGAGACGCCTGAGTGGCTCAGTGGGTTAAAGCCTCTGCCTTCGGCTAGGGTCATGATCCCAGGGTCCTGGGATCGAGTCTTGCATCCGGCTCTCTGCTCATCGGGGAGCCTTCTTCCTCCGTCTCTCTGCCTGCCTCTCTGCTTACTTGTGATCTCTGTCTGTCAAATAAATAAATAAATAAAATCTTTAAAAAAGAAAAAAAAAGTTTAAAAAATTTATATGAAATTGCCATTATTAAACCATTTTGATCTACAAAATGGCTATTTCGTATGGTTCAAACTTATATTTGTAAAAACAGCCTGCCCCCAAATTTTAATTTCATTCACTATGCTTACAAAGCTATTGGTTTAAAATCTTTCTCCCCCACTTCAACCACCAGACTCTTTAACTAGTTCTCCCAAGAATGAGACATTTAGTTGGAACTGGAAAAGACATGATTTTCTCACCATGTAGACCTGGATTCCACATACTATTGGCCCATTTCCCCTTGAAATCTTGTTTTTGATAAAATGAGTAGATAATAATACCTTTCTTATATTCTTTTTTTTTTTAAAGGCCTTTCTTATATTCTTTAGTGAAGACTGAAGTAATAAAAGGTCCCAATGCCTTGCACAGTACGAGGCATATGGTATGCTTTCAATAATAAATACCCTCATTATCCTTTAAAGAATTCAACTTAAGCCTCCTTAGGACTTTCCTTCTATCAGCTAAGGTAAATATTTCTACATATTGAAATTATAATCATTACTTTCTTAATTTACTTTATGGTTAAAATCTTTAAACAAATCAGACAATCATCGAATAAAGTTTTTTTTTTTTTTAATAAAATTCAAACTAGCTCTCTGTAATCCTGTCATATTGAGAACCCAGCTCTTTGCTTACAGTGGTCTTCAGTGACTGGATAAGCTTGGTGAACATAACTGTAATGAACATGTCATATTAATTTCTTAAAATACGGAAAAATTATCTTTGAGAACTTTGGGTTTAGTCTTTGTTTTTGTTTTTATTTAAATTCCAGTTAGCATATAGTGTAATACTGGTTTCAGGAGTAGAATTTAAATGATTCCATCACTTACTTTGTTTTTGTTTTTATTTAAATTCCAGTTAGCATATAGTGTAATACTGGTTTCAGGAGTAGAATTTAAATGATTCCATCACTTATATGTAACATTTTTTATATTTAATTTTGCTTTCTTTTTCTAAGTATACTATATATTTTAGATATATCTGCACATATGTTATACATATTTTGTTACAAATATATCTGTATATGTATATATAAAACTGAAAATATCCTAAATATACAGCTTGGTGAATTTTCATGAACTAAACCGATACTCAGGCCTGGATCAGGAAACAGAACTTCCCCGTTGTCCCAGAAGCCCATCTTGTGTACCCCTTCCATCTTTACCCCTCAATCCTTACCCAGAATAGCCAGTATCCTGACTTCTAATAGTACTTAGACTACTTCTTTTTTTTTTTTTTTAAGATTTTATTTATTTATTTGACAGACAGAGATCACAAGTAGGCAGAGAGACAGGCAGAGAGAGAGAGGAAGGGAAGCAGGCTCCCTGGTGGCAGAGAGCCCGATGCGGGACTCGATCCCAAGACCCTGGGATCATGACCTGAGCCAAAGGCAGAGGCTTTAACCCACTGAGCCACCCAGGAGCCCCTACTTCTCCTTTTTTTAAAAAAACTTTTGTATAAACAGAATTACAGCATCTCATACTAATATTCTTTTGTCATTGGCCTCTTTAACCCAACATACTTGTGAGAGTCATCCCTGCTGCTGTCTGTGCTGTGCACTCATTCTCATAGCCGTGTAGAGTTCCACTGTGTGACTCCACCGTAATTTATCCAGGCTACTGCTGATTTCCCATTAGATTTTTTTGAATTACAGAGGGTTTAAAAAAATAATAAAAAGTAATAAATTACGGAGGGTCTCTGGTTGATTTACTATAGGTGTAAAGAGGCTAAAACAAAATATTTTACAAAGAAATATCTAAATCGATTTTTTTAAATTAAAGTATACTTAACATGCAGTGTTATATTAATTTCAAGTGTACAGTAAAATCATTCAATAATGCGCTCTATGACTCAGGGCTCAACAAAGTAAGCATACTCTTAGTTCCCTTCATGTATATAAGCCACCGCCACCCCCCATCTTCCCTCCGGCAACCACCAGTTTGTTTTCTCTATTGGAGTCTTTTTTTTTTTTTTTTTCTTTAAATTTCTCATCTTTATTTCTTCACTTCTACATATGAGTGAAATCATATGGTTTTAGTCTTTTCTGACTTCTTTCACGTAGCATTATACCCTCTACATCCAACCATATTGTTGCACATGGTGGAGTCTCATTTTTTTATGGCAAGGTGATATTCCATTACAGAGATTTTCTTTATCCATTCATCTATCAATGGACACTGGGTTGCTTCTATATCTAGGCTATTGATAATGAAAACACTGGAAGAATATATGCTACAATAAACATTGGGGTGCATAGATCTTTTCAAATTAGCATTTTTCAGTTTTTTGAGTAAATACCCAGTAGCATAATTATGGAATGATATGGTAATTCTATTTTTAATTTTTCAAGGAAACTCCATTCTGTTTTCCACAGTGGCTGTACCAATTTGCATTCCCACCAACAGTGCATAAAGTTCCTTTTTTTCCACATGCTTGCCAACACTCATTATTTCCTGTCTTTTTGATGTTAACCATTCTGACAGATGTGAGGTGATATCGTACTGCAGTTTTGATTTGCATTTCCCTGATGATGAGTGATGTTGGGCCTCTTTTCATGCGTCTTTTGGTCACATCTATGTCCTTTTGGGGAAAATGTCTATTCAGGTCCTCTGCCCCTTTTTAATTGGATTACTTGACTTGAGTGTTGAGTTGTAAAAGTTCTTTATATATTTTGGATATTAATTTTTATGAGATATATCATTTGCAGATATCTTCTCCCGTTCAGTAGTTTGCTTTATCTACTCATTGATGGTTTCCTTCACTGTGCAGAGGCTTTTTATTTTGGTACAGCCCCAATAGTTCATTTTTGCTTTTGTTTCCCTGTCCGAGGAGACATATCCAGAGAAAATACTGATAGGCCAGTGTTCAAGAAAAGACTCTGTTTTCTTCCAGGAGTTTTATGGTTTCAGGTCTCTCCTTTAGATATTTTAAAAAATCCATTTAGAGTTTATTTTTGTGCTTAGTGTAAGAAAGTGGACCAGTTTCATTCTTTTGTAGGTAGCTGTCTGATTTTCCCAGCACCGTTTGCTGGGAGTCTAGATCTCTTTCTTAATGGAATTCAACAGATATTTATTCATTGTTAGGACTGAGTACAGAACATATTGATGGGCACTTCAGGGATTGTAAAGACAGGATAACACTTCTAGTGGCTTACATTCTCATGGGAGGAGGTTTTAGATAATATAGTGTTTTATAACTTTAGGCAACTTTTCGTAAATACCTGTAGGGAATGACGCTAGGTTGTACATGGTTTTGCATAGAAGGAGAAAAGGTAAATAAAAGAAATAGTTGGTAGGTCTTCAAGAACATGTTAAAATATTTTATTAAAATCATCTTAGAAGGAAAATACCATTAAAATTTGAATACTTCAAATCTGAAGGGCAATTCAAGAAATAATATTGCTTCTATTACAATAAAACTACTAAGTTAAAAAGTCCTTCAAAACATGATTAGTATTACAAGAAAACAATCTTCTTATGAATGTATACTATCTGATTTCGAAGTCACTGAGGTTAATCTAGTTAAAAAAATAATGTTGCATAGAAAGTAGTTTTTACTCAAAATCAATAGTAAGAAATATTATAAAATATTATTTTAAAATAAAGTACACCATAAAATACAGTTAATATATAGTTACTATTTCTAAAAAGTGACTGAATAACTCCTAATATTTTTTTCTGTGATTCCCCCATCATTTTATACATTGTACAGCAGCTCAACACAAATCACATCTGTCTATAAATACCTGCATTATATTACTTGAAAATGCCAAGTCATTAATTCTTCAAACATTGCTCGGGTATCAGCTAGATGAAAATGACTATGCTAGAACCCAACATATAAAGATGACTGACCTTGGGTACTTGCCTTTAAGTAGCTTTGATGGGAAGATAGACTAAAATAATTAAAATAGAGCACGGTCCCTGCCATGACACCAGTAGGCACATGGGGTTGGGGAGACGACAGAGAGGGACAGCTAGATCAGATCAGAGAGCAGGGAGGAAATCAAGGGACACTTCACAGAGAAGGGGACTCATGAACGAAGTCAGAGACTTAAAGGATATGTGGCATGTAGCACTTTGGGCAATGCGGAGAAAGCAGACATTCCAGAGGCACAAGTAGAAGAGAGAAGGTTGGGTGCATCCCAGGACAGCTGGAATGCCGATGCTCTTTGGTATTTATGCCAACATGTAGCCGGGGGCCTGCCTTTGTGCAGTTCCCCCCATTGCTATTTTTAAACATACTAATCTATTTTGTATTCAGTATAATCAATCTATAGCTAAAAGTATTTATTATTTTGTCACCGAGTCCTGTGTTATTCCAGCTTCTGTCAGCATTTCAAAGAAAAGTCCTTTCTGGCATATCAAATTCTGCGGTGTTTCAAATTCTGTAATCCTTCCAGAGTCTAGAACAAGTACCCTGCAATGTGAAAAGAATCCAATTAGGAACCTTTAGTCAATTTCCTGGTTTACCCCTTTTTGTTTTCTTGCTGATGTAAAATGTAGTTTACTGTGTGAGTTATGTCACTATCAAATACAGGTACCACTGAACTCAAGAAGTATATCCGTTTTCAAAATATTCTTTTGGCATGAATGTATCCTTTCAATTGTTTGAAAAATATGTTTCCTACTCTTAAGGAAAATTTTGTATCTCTCACCATGGATACAATCCTTTATGAGTGGCAATTAGTACATTTGGTATATTCAGTGGCTAACTCTGTAGAGATAGATAGATATGTTTTATTTCTGAAAAACAAGTAAAGCGTACCTATCTGAATCAATGATAGAGTGTAGTCTATGAGCAATCGTCAGGACGGTACAGTCGGAGAACTCTTTCCTGATTGTGGTCTGTACCAAGGTATCAGTCTCAAAATCAATGGAGGCTGTTGCCTCATCCAAAATGAGGATTTTTGTTTTTCGAAGCAAAGCACGAGCAAGACAGACAAGCTGCCTTTGTCCAACGCTGTTAAAAAAAAAAAAAAAAAAAGGTAAAATAATTTCAACAGTGGACTTCATGGTTACACCCTTTCTGTTCTAGAATTCCAATGATATCACTACTCCCTCTCTTTCTCAGCCACACATTCATTCATACTTTTATTCAAGAAACACTTGTTTTGTCGAAAGAGACAAAAATCTCTACGTGGAGTTTACATTCTCGTGGGAGCACAGAAACAAAATAAACATGATACATGAGTAAAATGCACAATGAGAAGAATTCAAGCACACAGAAGGGGAGGTTTAGAATGTAGGCCTGGGGTAGACATGGCAGACGGGCCTGCCAGAGAAACCTCACTGGACTGAAGGCACTGCCTTTTAATTCCAGACCCTTAGGAAGGGGAGAGTGAGCCACACAGATTTCCAGTGGAAACTTTTTCTTGGCAAAGGCAGCAGCAGATGCAAAATCCCTGAGGCAGGCAAGAGCTGGCCTGGTATATTCATGGAACAGCAAGGAGGTCTATGTGGCAGAAAGAGTGAGGCAGGGCGAGCATCAGAGAGACCGAGTGGTGCAGTGCAGGGCTGGAGCTCACTTTCCATAGGTCTCTGATAAATAGCTGCATTATATTACTCGAAATTACTCGAATGTCAAAGGAGCTACCATCAGGTATCAAGCAGCTACGAAGGAAAAAGGAGCCCCTAACAACCTTTTTAAGGAAGAAAGCTAGTCAAATAGGAGTCTTTACAAAAGAAGAGTCAATTAAATAGTAACTTTTCATACCAGATAGTTCCTTTTTCCCCCTTTCTTTCCTTCACCAGTGGTTTCCCAGCCAGTGGTTACCATTATATTCCTTGAGCAATCATGTGCTTCCATCAGACCAAAGGCGATCCCTGGTGACTCAGGCATGACTTCGCTTTGACGCTAACTCAAAGTTTCTAGGGAGCCTTGGAATGTGTAAGTTGGCCAAGCTTTGTTCTTAGCAGCTTACCTGAGGTTTTCACCTCCCTCTGAAATCTCATGCAGCAGCTTCTTGGGAAGGGACTGCACAAAGTCTTTTAAGTGACACAGTTCCAGCACCTCCCACAGCTCTCTATCAGAATACTTGTCTAGGGGATCCAGGTTCATTTGAAGGGTACCAGAAAATAAAACAGGATCCTAGAGAATAAAATCGTCACCAGTAATCTTACTTTCACATGAGGCAAAAGTACATTAAAAAAAAAAAATCAGATTCAGAAAGTAAAGAAAAAACAAAATGATCACACCTAAATAGTTATAAAATTCATTTTATATTGAAAATAAAAGAGAAGAGAATCAGGATAAGCTGTGAATGAGATCAAATCATTATAAATTTCATCATCTTTCCTTCTCATTAACAACATCAACATAAGCCACAATAATAATGATGATGATGATAGCTGCCATTTAGTAAAAGACGTAGAATAAATGCAAACTGCAGTACGGATGTAATAGTGTCAATCAGCACAGCAACTCCAAACGATGGCAGTCATTATCCCCGTTTCACGGAGACTGAGCTGGAGGGTCCACAGAGCTCTTGCTGCAACCACACAGATGGTGAGTGGCTGAACAGAATTGGAACAGGGCACGTCCCGCTCTTTCCAATATACCAACATGCCTGGTAAAACTGTAGTTTACTACCCTTTATTTATTTATAAGAAAGGAATGACTCATATCTCTTTTCTTCATTCAATGTTTTTCTCTGCCTAAATTCCCTTCAAATTGGCTTTTGAAGTAAATTCATGAATACGAGTGTATGAGTATATGTCTAAACAATATGAAAAAGAGATTGTATTTTAAGATTTTTATTAGAAGGTAATACAAAGACATCCCATAAATACTCAGCTTAAATCTCTCAAACTCAACTGAATAACTCATCTTTGACTGTAGATGCATGTTCTTGAGCCAATTTGCATATTTGTTAATGATCAAGTTCCTTTGATGCTGCAGACAGACAAATCAAAGCACTTAAAAAATGATCTAACTAAAATATTGTTCTTTTCATCTTTTTAAATGTTTTTAAACTTCAAATCAAAGAGGCAAAATTTTACACTCATTCTACCAATTAGGCAAAAGCCTCAGTAATCTTTTTTTAAATCTTAAAAAAAATTATTTATTTGACAAACAGAGATCACAAGTAGGCAGAGAGGCAGGCAGAGAGAGAGCGGGAAGCAGGGTCCCCACTGAGCAGAGAACCCAATGTGGGACTTGATCCCAGGACCCTGGGATCATGACCTGAGCCGAAGGAAGAGGCTTAAACCCACTGAGCCACCCAGGCACCCCAGTAATTTTTTTTCTTCCAAAAAACAGCAATGCATTTCAGTCTGATCTCTTCATTCAAATTTTATTATTTGCATTTACTATTATGAAGGAAACTTGTAAAGCAACCTACCAGTTTTTCAAATGCTTTTAGGAAAAACGTTTTAGAGTAAGAGTGCTTAATAGGATTTAGTTATGTAGTGATTTTTCATAACACATTTAAATGCACTGGCTTCTAAAAATGAATTTAGACACTTGGAAGGAACACACTTTAAAAAAAGAAAAAGAAGCAGCAGCAGCAGCAGCAGCAGCAGCAGCAGTAGAAGAAGAAGAAGAAGAAGAAGAAGAAGAAGAAGAAGAAGAAAAAGAAGATCACCTAAAGGGAGTCAAAAGAAAATCTACTGACAAAATAGGCTCTACCTGTGGAATAATATTAAGTCTGCCCCGAAGGTCATGAAGTCCAATAGTTGATATGTCAATACCATCGATAATAATTTTGCCTCCTGATCTTTCCACAATTCTAAACAGACAATTTGAAAGCGTTGATTTGCCTGCTCCAGTCCGTCCCACGATTCCAATCTGTAATGAAATGATCATAAACAGTTTGCACTGTGCTTTTGGTAAAGGACTGGGGCCTTTACCTTTGCACTGACAACAAATACATTAGGTGTTGGCTCAGTGGGATTTAATTTTGCCTAACAGAGTAACACTGCCTGACATGGAAGATGTAATGTGACTTCTAAGGTGCAGTTTTTATCCAATACTTATTACTCACTGGAAAAGCCCAGGGTAATTATGTAAGTTTTCTTTACTTTTGAGTAATTTAATAACCACCTAACTAGAGCACGCCAGCAGTCGCAGGAAGAGCAGACAATCCCTGAAACCATCCTGGGACTAGCTATTCAGAGTGTGGCCAAAGATGACTCTGATAATGGGGTAGTTTTCTTGGGACTTTCAAAATGAGGCTTCTCTACCCCCCCTTCCACAGATAAAACAAACTAACAAACAACAAAGGGGACAGGAACCCTTTGCCAGAAGGATAGAAAATCCAAAGGAATGTTTGGAGATTTCCTTGGTGTATCAAAACAACTCTGGCATTAGAACTACTGAGGATACCTATGGGTAACATCTGAGGATCCTGGATTCATAGACAAGATAATCAACTTGACATAAACATCAAGTGATTGCACATAGTCCTTTCACCACAAGGACTAAAGCAATCCCTAGAGGGACGCCTGGTGTCTCAGTTAGTTAAATGTCTGCCTTTGGCTCAGGTCATGATCCCAGGGTCCTGGGATCGAGTCCCATATTGGGCTCCTTGCTCAGCGGGGAGCCTGCCTCTCCCTCTTTCTCTGCCTGCTGCTCTGCCTGCTTGTGCTGTCTTCACTCCATCAAGTAAATAAATAAAATCTTAAAAAATAAATAAATAAAGCAATCCCTCTCGGTGTTGATTTGTATCTTGGTTTTAATGGGAACATTAAGCCAAGAAAACATTAAGGAGGTTGGTTTGCCCTAATAAAAGATCTTAAATCTTAAACCCGACACACATACTAGAAATATCAGGTTTTGTTGAATTAATTGGGATCATCAAAATTCTACAGTGACTTCCTTTGTTCCAAAGACATTGTTTGTTCTTGATGCTCCTGCAGTGGACATGGTTTAGACAGTTAGAAAAAGAGATGTTTGGGGTTATAAAAGTCAGTTCTCTGAAAAAGAAAAAGTGGGACATTACTGTCAATTTTTTTCTTCATTTTTTACTTTTTTCACTTGCAAAATCTTTCTAAGGAAATGATATATTTTCATAAAACATTTTGAAAAATGCAGGAAAAACTATAGTAGTAGAAATTATTTATAATCCTGTCACCTGAAGAGAACCACGATTTATGTTTTACAACTGTTTTCTAGGATTTTTGCTAATGTAGTCTACCCATTTGCTTTTTTAAAACAGAAAACTGGTATACTATCAACAGTTTTGTATATAGTTTTTATTAACCAATTACATCTCAAGTATTTTCCCTTTTCATTAATAATCCTGGAAAACATGGTATCAAGGACTACATAAATATTCTCTCCTATGGATTTGCTATATTTTGGGTAACTTAATTTTATTGTCTTCTTATTGCTCTTGACATAATAGAAGGAAGTAAAAATAAAGTATACTACTGGGTATATATCCAAAGGAAACAAAATTAGAAATATGCACTCCTGTGTTCATATTCACAATAGCCAGGACACCAAAGTGTCCGTCCATAGAACAATAATGAAAACGTGCATATATATGCACACATACATATGCACTGGAATAATTTAGACATAAAAAGGATGGAAATCCTGCCATTTGTGCAACACAGATGAACCTGGTGGACATTATGCTAAGCGGAATAAGCCAGAGGGAGAAAGATAAATACTGTACGATCTTCCTTATATTTGGAATCTAAAAAAGTCAAACCCATAGTACCACAGGGTCAACAGTGGTTACCAGGGACTGAGGGTGGGGAAAATGGGAAGATATGGGTCAAAGTGCATGAATTCTCAGATGAATAAGAAGAATGTGTTCTGGGGATCTAAAGTGAGGTGACTACAGTTAATAGTTCTGTATTGTATACTTGAAATTTGCTGAGATAGATCTGAGATGTTCCTACCACGTCCAAAAAAATCAAAACAACAAAAACAAAAACCTTGTAACTATGTGAGGTGATGGATATGTTAATTGATTGTGATAATCATTACTCTCTCTATATATGTATATATATCCCACCATCACGTTGTATACTTCAAATATATACAATATTTACTTGTTAATTATAACTCAATAAAGCTGAAAAAAATATGCTAAAATTAATGGGGCACCTGGTGGCTCAGTGGGTTAAAAGCCTTTGCCTTTGGCTCAGGTCATGATCTCAGGGTCCTGGGATCAAGCCCCGCATCGGGCTCTCTGCTCCTCAGGGAGCCTGCTTCTTCCTCTCTCTATGCCTGCTGCTCTGCTTACTTGTGATCTCTGTCAAATAAAATCTTAAAAAAAAAAAATAAAGTATGCTAAAATTATGTTTCATAATATGCACAATTTTAAAACACCTTTTGTTTTTAAAGAGGAAAAACTTGCTCTGTATATACCAATGACATGAGTTTATTACTTTTATATGAAATTTGAACAAAGACCATATTATATTCAATACCCTATCATAGTTAGACCTTAACAATGAATGAATTCAAACAAAAGGGAAAGTGAAACTTATAAAATATATACGGTACCTTCTCTTCACCATGAGTCTGGAAAGTGATATCTCGTAATGCTAAACCAAGATCATCACGGTATCGAGCCTGGTAATTAATAAATTCCACTATCCCTTTCTCGGGCCATTGTGATGGAGGCCTTTTAGACATTATCCAGGGTGCCTTAAAACAAATATTATAATAATCACAAAAAATACGTTTCCCTCCAAAAAATAATTATCCTGCATATAAATAAAAGTGATAGAAAACATCTGTGGATATTATGATCTGAAAATAGTTTTAAATATTACCAATGCAAAACTTCTCATGTAGTTACAAGAAAAGCTTAGAAATAAGTTTTTGAGGACACCTGGGTCACTCAATTGGTTGGGCGTCTGCCTTCGGCTCAGGTCATGATCCTGGAGTCCCATGTCAGGCTCCCTCCTCAGGGGGGAATCTGCTTCTCCCACTGACCCTTCCCCCTCTTTCACTCTCTCTGATTCTCTCTCAAATAAAGAAATAAAATCTTTAAAATAAAAAAAATTTAAAAAAAGTTTTTGGAGGTAACAAGGCTTTCATCTCCTATACAGTTATTAAGAAGAATCTTCTAGGGGCATCTGGGTGGCTCAGTCAGTGAAGCAGCTGCTTTCGACTCAGGTCATGATCCCAGGGTCCTGGGATGGAGCCCTGCACTGGGCTCCCTGCTCAGTGGGGTGTCTGCTTCTCCTTCTCCCACCCCCTCTGCTTATGTTCCCTTTCTCTCTCTGTCAAATAAATAAATAAAATCTCTTAAAAAAAAAAAAAAAAAAAGGAAGAATTTTCTAAGTACAAAGTCGCTGAAGGTTACCTATTGGAAATTTTAGCTGAGAAGAGGACTGTTTGTCATTCACTCATTGCCGAAATACTATTTCCTATGCTAGTCAGGACTTTAGCTGATGGGATTCATCCGTGAGCAAAACAGATACAAATTCTTGTCCTTACAGAGCATACAGGATGCCAGAGAGAGACAGAAAGAACCATACAGCGTATGTAGAATGTTAGATAGTGATAAAGCTTCAGAAGATGGCGGTAATTTTAAGTAGGGTGAATAGAGAAGTCTTGGTTGGGCAGGATATGGGAACAAGCCCTGTGGATACGGGCTGAAGTGCTTTCCAGGCAGACAACTAACTATACATGCTGAAGTCCTGAGACAGGGGCCTGCCTGAGACACTGCAGGAACAGCTGGAGGCAGAGCGTGTGGTGTTTGGGCAGCGAGAGGAAGCGTGAGGGCCGGGATGGTCCCTGGCGTCAGAAGATGGATTAGGTCAAGTGATGACAGACAGGAGACCACTGGTGATCTTGACAAAGGCAGGTTCAGTGGAGTGGTGGGGTTTAAAGCCCGTTTGGCCAGAGTCCAAAATAGAATGAGAGACGTATAGGCAATTCCAGAGAATTCTTTAAAATGGTGCAGAGAAATGGGGTTCCAGAAAGATAAATAGAATTATGTGAACAACTGACTTCTTCACATTAAAGCTTTTATAACAATACTTGTCACACCTGCATCATATTACATAAAGTCGACTTTTTTAAATGTGTGGGTGTAGGTGGTTTTTAATATGGAACGAATATATATTATAAATTTATACATACATAAATAAGAAGCTTATATACAAAGGTATATATACAAAAAATTAGAAGGTATATAAACCAATAAAGTTATACAGCGGTCATCACATGGCAATAGATTGAGCAAACTGAATGTTGATAATTGGAGGTGGTGAAGGTAGGTTAATCTTCCATGAAATTTGTGTCAAAAAGGAAGGTAAGACCTGGGGAAGAATCTAGGTGGGGAGGGCTTCAAAATTTAGGGAAGAGTTGGAAGATGCAGATAATATTTTAGCATGTTTATAGGTTGAGAGAGGCAAGGGGGTCAGGGTGCTGAGAGGTAGAAATGAAAGGAAGTGGTTAATGGAGCAACGTCTGACAGAAGACATGAACAGATATTACCAAAAATACAAGAGGAAACTCTGGTTTTCTCTTTGAAGGAGGGACACCTCTTCCTGAGAGTCATGAGCAAAAGAGGAACATTTCATGATTTAGATACCTCTATAGGTGGTTTGAAGAAGATACAGAAATTCAAGTCAACTTTAACATCTGCCTTGTTAATTCATGGAACTGGGAGGCAGAAGGAATGGAGATGAGTAACACACGCAGGTAACTCAAATATTCTACTCTGTCAACAGTGTAAACCTTCTCCTTTCTAATTATAATTAATTAAAAGGAAGAAAACAGACTGATGTATTCTCCTCCTTTCCATCCACAGAGATGTTAATGATGAGTAAATGGAACACAAAGAATAAACAATAAAAATGTAGTTAATTTAACAATTGCACAGACTTCCATTATGAGATGACTACACTAAGACACTTTTCACAATGTAAAATCCTCACAAAGTTATAATCGTAGGTTGCATATTTTACTCTACTTTGGTGGAAGACAAATCACTGTACCTTCTAAGAACAGGCACTCATATTTAATCTCTGCAATATAACATATCTTATAATTTGTATACTACTGCAATTCAGTTAACTGGTATTTTTTCTATTTTAGTGATATATAAAATAATGGTGTATTTAACAGTAGACTGGGTTTTAATTTCATTGAAATGCTGAGTATTACAACATGAATTTGGAAAAGCAGGTTGTGTTTAAAACTTATTTTTTTTAAATGTCAATTTAAGGTGCATTAAAATGTCTTAATCCTGCATCTACTTATTGGTTATTTGGGACTGCTTACCTCTTTATCCATATTTTCATATTCACAAACTCTTTCAATGGAAACTGCATTGGTTTCAATTTCACAAGCTTTCCTCACCCAAAAATTCAGAGATTGAGTAATCTGGAGGAAAAAAACCCCAGCTTCATGAATGGTTCTTTAGTCTTTTACATAATATGAGTAATACTTTATAAAGTTTCACTTTCCATCATTTTCATATATTTTATCTCTTCTGATTATTCAACAACTTTAGAAGTAAGCATATTTACACATAAACACACAAGTGTTTAAATATATTAAAATCATTCATATCATAAATAATGGTTTTTTGGCAGAAGAAATAGTTTAACATATGTTGAAGGAGTCCCTACTTGGGTGTAAGGAATGATGAATATTGATGAATCTGTTTCAAGAATGTACACCCCGGAGTGCCTCAGTGGCTCAGTTGGTTAAGCATCTGCTTTAGGCTCAGGTCACGATCCTGGAGTCCCAGAATCGAGTCCCTCATGGGGCTACCCGCTCAGCATGGAGTCTGCTTCTCTCTCCGATTTTCTCCCCTCTTATGCTTTCTCTCTTTCACTCTTACTCTCTCAAATAAATAAATAAAATATTAAAAAAAGAAACAAAGAAATATATACCCTGTGAGAAAAAAGTTGTGCACAGTATTACCTTTGACATTCCTCACTATCTTTCATCGGAAGGAGGATTCTCCTAAGTTTTGACCACTCTTGTCTCCCCTTTTCCTTTCTTTCTTTCTTTTTTTAACTCTACTTTCTTCTTACCATATCCACAAATATAGGCTGTAATCCACCCTAACTCTAAAAGTCAAAAAGCTCTGCCAATTCAGTGTTTTCTCAAATTTGGTGCCAAATAATTTGATGGCCAACCTGACTTGAAAACTAATATGGGGCTCTTTGAAGTCTTTATTTAACACACTTAGGGTAAAATACCCACATATTTCACTGCAGAACAAGTAGTCTGATTGTGGGGCTCTGCCCTAGACCTTGACTATGGTATGTATATCATATTTCCTTTCTATAAGCCCAAGTTCCGAATTCTGAAATGCAACTTGCCTTAAAGGTTTTGGATAAGTGATGAAGGGTAAGTACTCAAATCATCTAGACTTATCGTTTAAATAATGTATAAGTATATTTAGTAGTTTAGGGGATATTCTATTTAGAAAGAGGGCATGAACACACTGAAATAACTAGTACTTTTCAGTGTAATACAAAACAGGGGCTATCAGGGAAAAACTTAAAACACAGAAGAAGCAGAGCATATGTTCTCCCCAGAGTCTGTATTATCTCCTTGGTTAGGCTGGGCAAACTGGAAGCACGGGCCACGGCGCAGAGAGGCCTACAACGGTCACATAAATCTATAAGGCTACGAGAACAGGAAACTTCTAGGTAACGATGCCACGCCAGGCATTTCCGAGACTTCTAGCACTCAGCCTGTTCTTTTTGTGAGCTAACTTGGAATTGCTGAGCTAGCTTCCTGCTACAGAGGAAGAAATGAGCCTCCAGGGCCTCTCATTACTTAGCTAATACGATCTATAATTCAGACAGGCAAAGGAGAAGAGAGTTTAATTAACTGGATTATAAACATATCATATACCACAAAGTCATTATCACTTACATTTAGGGCATAGGATATGGACAAACCAACTATTGCTGAATCTATAGACTTGCCAGCCAGCACAGCGAGCAGGGCTGCAAAGAATACCATTAAGTTGCCAAGGAATTCCAGTCTGACAGACAGCCACCTGTGATAATGGAAAATATTCCTCAGCTGAGATGCAAAGGTTTTGGTACACTTGGTATGAAATCTCTCCTGGGACATGAAAATGTAAACATCAATAGCTGCTTCCTTTTTTCCTCACTTACTTACATCTCAATCACAATAGGATCATTGCAGTGACAAAAGACTAAAGGGTTCCTCTGCATAAAAGCACACTTTACTTTTGCAGAACTTTGCTTTAAGACTTAAACAGAATTAAAACTCAAAAGAAAAACACCAGTTATGCTGCATCATATTTTAAAATCCTCTCAGAAAATTAATCATCTTTTGGATTACTTGCCCTTTTTTACATGATAAAATTAGTCTCTAAAAGTTAAAAATGTGCCTAGGTACCATTTAATATTTCTTTTTTCTCCTTTATGTGAAATGATAAATTTAAAATATAAATTATTATATGCAAATAAAATATATTCTACAAATACAAAATATAACACAGAGTCATATTATTAGTAATTCCAATAGTATCCTATATAACCTTCAAAAACTTGGGACCTGAGGAGCCAGGGTAGCTCAGTCAGTTAAGCCTCCAACTCTTGGTTTCAGCCCAGGTCATGATCTCATGGGGGCATGGGATCGAGCCCCTGCATTGGGCTCCATGCTCAGTGGGGAATCTGCTTGAAGATTTTTACCTTCTGCCCCTCTCCTTGCTTGCTGTCTTTCTCTCTCTCTCTCTCAAATAAATAAATCTTAAAAACAAACAAACAAGCAAACAAAAAGGCGCCTGGATGGCTAGGTGTGTTGGGCCTCTGCCTTCAGCTCAGGTCATGATCTCAATATCTTGGGATCGAGGCCTGCACTGGGCTCTCTGTTCGGCAGGGAGTCGGCTTCCCTCTCTCTGCCTGCCTCTCCGCCTACTTGTGATTTCTCTCTCTGTCAAATAAATAAATAAGTAAAATACAAAAAAAAAAAAAAAAAAAAGCTTGGGACCTTATTTTTATGTAAAGTAGTGTATACTTTTCATTTGAGTATAAATAGATGCACCTTCACTTAAATGTGTATTAAATATTAGAAATATGTAAGGCTTTCTTCTTTTTTAAAATAATCTGATGAAATGCCAAAACTCTCTTTCTGTTCAAAAGTGCACAAGACATCTAAAAAGAGACTGGTCTTGAACTACGTATACTGATACGACTTACCTATTTGAAATTACATTATTGTAGAAGCAGACCAAGTTCTCATTCACTACCTCTTTGTTTTGCTGGATGAACCTCTGTTCATGTCCAAATGCCCGGATAGTGGACACCCCTGATAAGGTCTCACTAAAGTGTGAAATGATGGGAGAGCGAGAAGCTCCTGCCAACCGTCGAATTTGTCGAGAACTCGCCACGTAGTATCTCTAACCCGAAGACAGAAACAGGCAGTTGGAAAGATGTAGCAGAAATTGCTTCAATGGTTTGCCAGTGGCAAAACACTTGAGTGACCCAAAAAGTGAAGTTCAAGTTTTAACTCCAGCACCTGTGAATGTGGCCTTATGTGGAAGTGGAATCTTTGCAGCTGTCATTAAGTCATTAAGGATCTCAAGATGAGATCATCCTAGACTTAGAGTGGGTCCTAAATCCAGGGCTGGCTTTCCTTGTAGGAGACAGAAAAAGAGAAGACAAAAACACAGGGAGAAAGCCATATGAAGATGATATTGGAGGAATGTACACATCAGCCAAGGAAAATGCAAAGGATTGCGGACAGCTGCAGTTAGGAGAGAAGCATGAAATCAACGTTTCCTCAAAGGATCCAGAAAAGAACCAACCCTGCCTATACCTTGATTTTGGATTGTTAGCTCCCAGAACTGTGATAGAATAAAATTCCTGTTGTTTGAAGCTACCAAATTTGTTATCGGAGCTTTAAGAAACAACTACACCCTAACAGTAGAAAGCCCCAATTCTGTACAGCATGGCTAGAACAGCATTGGGTGAATCTCCACTTTGATAATCCTTTCAAGCAACCATTACTGAGAACCTACTACAGAAGAAGCTCTGTGTCACAGGTTGGCAATGTGACTAGGGTGTTAACCCATTAAACAAAGGAAGTCAACCAAGTGTACCAACAATAGTATTTTTGTACCCAGATATCATCATGAGAAAATTTTGTTGTTGCTGTTGATGAAAAACTACCAGTGCAACCACGCAAGTATTACTGGCTACTTCTCCTCTAACTCGGTTGAGACTGGTCGAGATGAGTGGAGACTGGAGAGCTGGAGGGAGAATGCCCTAGGTTAACCGGACCATCATTCACCAGCCCCAGGTAACTGCTACAAATAGAAACGCAAATCAAGAGTTGCCACATCCTGCAATTTTTTTCAAGGAAATCTTTGGATCTGGAGTTTTACATAAAATCCCTGATTAAAATGTCCTCATTTTGGTAAAAATCTTGAGCAAGCTGAGCAAAAACCTATTTGAAACTACCTGTCAAGCTGCAGCCTATGAGATCTACTCAGTGCAAGTGCCCTGGAGAACACAGAAGACTGTGGCATTCTGGGACTGCAAGGGGACTTAAGAGACTGTCATAAAGAAATTTTGACTCTGACTCTGGGCCTCACCCTAATAGATTCTTTATTTCCTCCCAGTTTTATAAAAATGTGATTAACAACAACAACAATACACACACACACACACATATACACACACAGACATTATAAAATGTGACTTTAAAAAAAAAAAAAGAGGTACAGGGGTGCCTGGGTGGCTCAGTGGATTAAGCCTCTGCCTTTGCCCCAGGTCATGATCTCAGGGTCCTGGGATCAAGCCCTACATTAGGCTCTCTGCTCAGCAGGGAGCCTGCTTCCCCTCTCTCTTTGCCTGCCTCTCTGCCTACTTGTGATCTCCCTCTCCATCAAATAAATAAAATCTTTTAAAAAACTAAAGAGGTACAATTAGAGATTCTGATTCAATAGGTCTGGGGTATGGCCCACAGATCCAAGGACCATCCTTTGAGTAGCACTGATATAAAGCAAACCTCCTATTTTATAGGGGGAAGCAAGGAAGCCTGGAAACACAAGTGATGTGCCAAGCATAGGAGTCAGGAAAGGAACTAGAATTTGAGTCTCCTAAATTCATATTCAGGGCTCACTCTATACTGTGTCCCTAACAAGATATGGTTTCTAGATTCATTTCCACTCCTGGTCATCCTATCCTAATTTACCAACCACAAAAGCATCACATACATTTTCATTTGTGATACGAGGGTTTGGATTTTTTTTTTTAAGCAGATATAATTGATTATCAATACTATCCCTCATATTCTAGATTTTTTCTTTTAGCTCTAAGACATAGTGTCTTCCCTGGAGGACTTACAATCTCATAAGCGAGACAACTTGTGGTCTAAAATAAAATAGCCTGTAATACCAGCAGTATAATAAATCCATAATACCTGGATGAGTCTGAGCTCTTTGCACTATTTTGGTAGAGGAGTTCACACAGAAAAGAAATATGACCTAGGCCATGAAGGGTAAGTCAGATCCAGTCAGGTGGAGAGAATAGGGAAAACATAGGAAGTAGGAGGAATAATAATAGCACAGGTGTAGAAATGAGAACATGATTAACATTCTGGTTTGGGAAGATTAAACTCCAATATGAATTTTTAAAACTTGAGTTTTGGGAAAGCGTCGAACTACAAGAACCACATCCTTTTCTATAAAGAGCCTCAAAATACTTTTGTTTTTAAATTAAATATGTGTTAAGAAATTTCCTTTTACAATGTAGCCTCCCGGTGATATAACCTTGGAATGTGGTTGACCGCATTTTAATTGGAATATAAAGATATGTATCACGAGAGATCTATTTAGTTCCTCTAGGAGTCCTTTGCTGATATTGGGGATAATGGGACAAGAAGGCAGTTACTGGTTTCTCTTTTGGATTTACAGAAAAACTTACTTTCTGCTAAAATGTAAATACAAGATAGATTCTGTGGTGGCCATAAAAATGCACAATTCTATTCTGCTGCAGCAGGAGCCACAGCTGACTTACAGCCCGGCTGCTGTCCCTCTGGATCCACTACTCTATGAGTTTGGAAGCCATGTTTCCCACAGGTGGCTTCCAGGCAATGACTGAGTACGGCAGGGGTGCCATAAAGCACCCTTGTGGGTGCATAAAGCAGGCCCACTTCAGGGACACGTGGGACACTCCAATGTGTGGCACTGATTGTAGACTTCCCATTCATGCAATAAATCTTTCATCAAACTGTCCTGTAATCCAAGATGTTTCCTACCCAATCCTCTTCTCTCCCTTGCAAGAATCAGACCTGCATCCCTGTCGGAGGGCTCACGCAGCCTTCTGCAGCTCCCTCTCCTTTATCTTCTACAGGCATTCCCCAGGAACTCTCTGCTATATGGAATTCTTTCTTGGAATCTGCTTTTTGGAGAACATGAACTAATGGGCCGTCGAAGTGGGTCTGAACCTGAAATCTGTGAACTTATGTTATTAATACACATAAAAATCCATGTACTTACCTGTATAGTGAGATAGAGGAACATCAAGGGAATAACCCCAAGAATGAAGAGTGGTAAAGCTCCCCCAATGACCAAAACTGTTCCAATAACATCCAATGTGCAGTTCACCCAGTTCCGCAAGTAGTAATGGAAGCGTATATCAATTATAAACATGTCCTGAAAAAATTGGTATCAGGTCACTTTATTTTTAACTTTTCATGTTTTAAAATGAAGAAAAGAACAAATATATCACTCAATGTAAATTTTTTTTTTTTAAAAATTACTCAGATGTAATAATCTGATGACTGAATAAGTCTAACTACATGGTCTTTTTCCTCCCCAATATACCCTTGTATATTCCTCCCCAATATTCCTCTCCAATATTCCCTTGTGGTCAGTTGTAATAGTTAACAAACTGTAATAGTTAACAAGATGTTAACTATTCTAGCAACAAGATGCCCATGGTCAAGCAATTTGGATTTCCCAATGAAAACTATGCAGCACTTAGTATATATGACTAATGGCAGACTCTGCTTAAAAAACATTTAACAAATGAAGTCTAAACCCCAGTAACTGGGTGTTCAGGAGCACTGGCATAACCACTATTTACTACTCTGTAAAATACTAGTGAGCCATTCTTAACCACTGAGAACATGTTCAGTGGCCTTTTGGATAGCTGGATCCTGTCAACATTCCAAGAGGCAGAAAAACAAAATAATCTCATCTGCAAAATTAGAAACTGAAAGATGGAAGTGGACAATGAACGAAAGAACACAGGAAGGCCATGCATCAATTCACAAATAACTTAAACAAATCTATGTTGTCAAATCTATGGCATAAGGTATGACCTAAGAAATTCCAGGAAGTAGGAAGATACCCAACACAGAGGCATGGACAACTACTCAGTTCATGACAAAACAGATACAAAGAGTGGAGATGGAATTTTATTAGTCTCAGTCTTGCTTTGGGATTTCTCTGTTTATCTCATATTCCGAATAGTGTAAGAGCATCATAGCCATATGAAGTTTCCTGCCTGTCTTTAGAAAACATCTTCCCATATTCTCACTTAAGTTTAAGACCCAAACATTTGACATGTTACTGTATAAAAGTGACATATTTTCATTAGGGTCCCAGACAAATGTCCACTGAGAGATAAAAATGCTAGAGATCAAGTTTTTCCATACATTTTCAAAAAGAGTGTGTACATTGGTATGACAAAGCAAGATTTACTATTCCACCACACGTTTATTATGTTAGGTACTTTCATTTAGATTTTCATGTTTTATTCTCACTTCCTTCCATATACATACCAAAAATCTTGTACATATACACACAATATATTGGCATATTTTATGGTTGTGGGTCTGTACTATCTTATTCAGGAAACACTAGTGATATGTGTCTACTGAGTGAGCACTTGAAATGTGGCTACTGCAAACTGAGAATGTGCCATAAATAATACAAATCAGTTTTTTTTTTTTTAAAGGTTTTATTTATTTATTTGACAGACAGAGATCACAAGTAGGCAGAGAGGCAGGCAGAGAGAGAGAGAAAGGGAAGCAGGCTCCCTGTGGAGCAGAGAGCCCGATGCGGGGCTCGATCCCAGGACGCTGAGATCATGACCTGAGCCGAAGGCAGCGGCTTAACCCACTGAGCCACCCAGGCACCCCTACAAATCAGTTTTTGAAGACTGTGTAGAAATTAAGAATGTGAAATATTTAGTTAATAATTTTAAACAACTTTAAGCAAGTTTGAAATGTTTTGGACATTCTCTGTTAAAATATATTATTATAATTATTATTTCCAGCTGTCTCTTTTTACTTATTTATTGCAACCATCAGAAAATTTAAAAATTACTTATGTGGCCTGCATTCTATTTCTTTTGGACAGTGTAATTTTAAGTGTTTGATAGAAAACGAGGAGGAAAACCCTGTAGGTAAGCAGAGACACTCTGGGAAGCCCCACCACCACCCCCATTCACCATAAGTGAGTTGACAGTTTTCTTAAAAGCAGAATGCTTGAAATCCAGTTATCATCATATCGACTTCTATTTTCTTTACTTTCTCACCCCAAACCAGTGATTCTCAAGCTAAATATATGTAAGAACTGGAGTTGTAGGCAACAGAGCACATATGCTTTTTGGATCCTTTCAGCGATTTTCAGGAGTTATTTTGATTATTGTATGAGATGTGGTACTGCTGTACATCAGTAATAAATGTTCCAAGAATTAGAAATAACAAGGAAATCTATACTACACATAACCCATATTTTCAGGATGATATATATGTATATATATATATATATGTATATATAAATATATACATATATATATACATATATATATATGTATATATAAATATATACATATATATATATATACATATTATAAATACTATTACAAGGTCCTAAATACGGGTCATCGTTTTTAGGTATGCTGTTCAATAAGGTGTGGCTTTACTGACCTTGGTGAAGCGGTTGATGATCTGGCCGATGGGATTGATTTCGAAAAACCTGAGCGGGAGGTGCAGCACATTATCTAGTAGTTGAGTATGCAAAGTTCGAGAGGCAGCCAGGGATCCTCTGGTGAGTATATAGGCTCCAGAGCAGACAAAGAAACCTAAACACAAAATGTTGCCAGGGGTAGGTTAACCTCTTAAAGGAATTTTGTACCTTAACTCTCAAAAAGTTGCTTATCATAGTATCTTTTAAATGGAAAACTCAAAGAGCAAACTTAATAATGTATAATTGTGGACCAAACCAAGTACAGATATACAAAGCGCATTGATAATAAATATACACTCCGATGGGTTGCCATCTCACCAAAGAAAGTCTCTCCTTATTCACAGGCACAGATTCTAGAGAAATGCACAAAACATAACAGGACAACCAGGTTCACAGAATACTAGCAACCTATTAAATTTTGTGATGTCCTATGGGACAATATGGTATTCACTGGTGCTGCTAGCCAAATAATTATAGCTCTCTTAGCTTCTAGGTCCATGACAGAATTGTTCTTTCTAGCCTCCTTGTGATTTATGGGACCTTGTAAAGAGTTCTGAGCAAGCTGAAGGAAAAATAACACATAATAACCGGTTACAGCAATTAATTGCTAATATTAGAACTGCTCAAGTTTACTAACTTTGTATAGTGCCTGCCAATATTTATAATGGTGGATGGATTACTTCTTCAACTTGGGTCCCAAGAATAAGGATAAACCTTTTATTATTAATTAATTAATTTATTTATTTATTTTGGTCTGTTAAACTACTGAGATTTGGTTGGTGGAAGGGCTGTTCTTGCAACAACTTGAAAAGGCAGACATATAAATAATAAACAAATAGCTGTATTGGAAGAGGTTGGAAATCACCAGCATCTAGTGATTCTATAACAATGTAACTATTGTTACGTGCATTTGACAAGCTATGACGGGAAAAAGACAAGTTCATAAAAGAGCTATCCATGTGTGAGATGAAATGAAAGGAGAACAAGTTGTCAAATTGGAGAACTTGTAGGGCTGGAAGAAGACATGCTTTGTTACAGTGATTGGTCAAAGATGGGTATGTGTTAAGGGGGTAGAAGAAGAATAAATGAAACAAGATGGGATTGGGAGGGAGACCAACCATAAGTGACTCTTAATCTCACAAAACAAACTGAGGGTTGCTGGGGGGAGGGGGTTTGGGCGAAGGGGGTGGGGTTATGGACATTGGGGAGGGTATGTGCTATGGTGAGTGCTGTGAAGTGTGTAAAACTGGCGATTCACAGACCTGTACCCCTGGGGATAAAAATATATTATATGTTTATAAAAAATAAAATAAAATAATTAAAAAAAACAAAGGAAAATATTGGTAGTTATGACATTTCTGTAGTTTTTTTCATCTTTAAATAAAAACGTGATTTTTTTCCTCCTGTTATACAACTTAAAAAAAAAAAAGATGGATATGTGATTCAAATTGTTTCAAGAAGAGTAACTTCTGGATTTCTATGGAAGGAAGTTCTTTGAGAGAGAACATTTCCAACACCATGTGAAGCCTGATAATTAAGGCGATGCAGAGCTGATAAATAAAGAGTAGTGAACACTTCATCTGAGCACAGGGACAGAGTGCCTATATATAGACGCATGCCTGGACTTTTTAGTTTGGGAAGTCAGTAAGTTTCCATGTTACTTAAGCTAGTTTGCTCTGAATCATAGGGGATACACAATTGCTCCATTGTTTCCAATACAGAAAATTGCTAATAAAAATGGATTGCCAGTATGGTTCTCATTCCTTTGTTAAGTATGTGTAAAACAAAACAATGACAGTTGACCCCGACCATCTTAAATTATTTCAGCTAACTGTATTATATTTTAAATATCACATGCTGCTGTTAAATGATTTCTTAGCTTTAAATATTTTCTTTTTTTTTCCTACTTCACGCTCCCCAAACTCCCTTTTTCCCTTTTCAATAACAGGTTGTCACCCTCTTTCCTCAAATAAACATTCAATATTTATATTGCCACCAAGCATACATTATGCATGAAGTTCACCACTCTTTTCCGTATTCTTAGTTTCCTATGCAACAAGCACTAATTTATTCCCAAACACTTCAACAGTCAGCGAATCTCTTCTGAATATATTCAAACTCATCAGATATTCTATTATTTCCTTCATCCTATGTAGCCCTCTTCTCTTAGCAACGTACACTACTCTCTGGGATCCCTCTTTCTTTCTCGAAACTGGAATGGTTGCAAGATCAGACCTATGCATTCTTCAGTTATGGGAAATGTTAAATATTATGAGTTTGATTATTTTCACTTGCATTTTCTGACTTATGTGAGTGTTGAACTTCCTGGATTATTCCTCTAATTTTCTTATTTATCACTTTTCATCTCTTTTTGATGTTATACATCTGGGATAATTTCTTCTAGTTTATCTTCTCACACTTGTACAATCCTTTTACATCCTTTAAATGTTTCAAGAATTTTTGGTCTAAGATTGAACTTATTTCATCACATTTTTGCACTTGCTTTGTGAATATAGTATTTTGAATCTCTGAAGACACCAATTTGACATTTTAAGTTTCTCTTTCAAATAAGATTATTTTACTTCTGGGCTCCATTGCTTTATTTGTTACCTCTTATTTATACTGTTGGTTTGATTAAAATGCAAGACCATCCATCATTGTCAGTGTCAACATATGAGATAAACATATGGTTAATTAACAGAGGTACCTGGTATGGCTTCCTTCTGCTATTGAACACTTTAATTTCCCCCAACATTGTTTCCCTCTAAATGGAAGGGATTGCTTCAAATTCCACTGGAGTGGGCAGATGTGACTCAGAAAGTCAGACTATTGGGATCCGGACATGGAGGCTGGAGCTTTTCCAAAAGCCATTTAAGGAGGATTTCTTTTATGTATGCCACACACACTAGGAATCCTAATTTCTTCTTTAGATATCAGCTTTCTAGTTTTCATTGAATTGCTGCAATGCCAGTTGGTGTGCACATGATGGTGGTGATGATTGCGGGAAGGACCAATGGGCCAGAAGAACAATGGTCTAGTGAATTATTTTAGTTCTTTCCATGCAACTTAATCCCACTCTTTACCTGTGACCATGAATTTAGTGTTTCTCTCCTGCTCAAATGAACATCTCCCTCTTGTGTTACAGCTTCTCCCCTATACATTTCTGGCTGCAGGTTCTTCTACCCTTGATTGACTATCAGTTTGATTGTTTATGTAGAAATTTATCACTCAGAAATCTTCTCAAGTCTTTCCTTTTATTCACTCTCATCTCATTGGAATTTTGTGAGGTAAGTAAAGTAGATGATCCAGTCACTCATCTTAAACTAGAAGCAGCTGTGTACTCATTAAACATTGTACTTTGAAAATAAGGTGCCTATATTGTTTACATTGAATTGGAGAAAGGAATTTCCTAACAATGAAGCATAAAAACATAATAGATTGGGGATGTTTAGAGTGCCCTAAAGATTCTAAGGGGAATAGCTGGGGCTTTGGAAAAAATGTGCAGAACTATTTCTTGTTTAGAAAGTGAGGTCAGAGTTTTACTACTGTTACAAAATATAACTCTAACATTGGACTGTGAATTCTAGTTTCTTTTAGAATATTGCTTTCTATATTATTCACAGTAGGTCTGTGGTATTAACAGGTGACAAACAATGTTGCTTATTCTTTAAAGCACTCCTGTCCTTTTTATTTTGTGACCTATGACAATGTAAATGAATAATAGCCTGCTTTTCATTGGACAAGATTCTGTAAGATGGAGCTGTGGTCTACTGAAAAAAAAACAGAAATTACACAATTTTTATTTCTTAGGCTTACCCACTTACAGAAAACTTATAATAGGATCTAATCAATAAGTCTTCAGAAAATGTTAAATTTTAATGCAAAAAAAATTTTTTAAATGAAAGAAAAATTAGGGAGGGTTCTTTTTCTTTAATTAATCTATTTGCTTATTTATTTTTTATTTATTTTTACCAACACGGGGCTTGAACTCATGATCAAAACCTGAGCTGAGATCAAGAGTTGGATGCTTAACTGACTGCCACCCAGGCACCCTGAGAAGATTCATATTTTAATAATTGAAGACCACTCTACATGAAAAGCCAATCAGAAAAAAATCCTTTGGTTAGACTGCATAATCTGTTGCCTCATTACAAAATATTTCCTATATCTACTGATAGCTAATTTTTTTCCCTTCTGATAGTTAATCAAAATAAGAGAATCTCTTCAACAAATGGTGTTGGGAAAAAGGGACAGCAACATGAAGAAGAATGAAACCAGACCACTTTCTTATACTGTACACAAAAATAAATTCTAAATAGATTAAAGACCTAAACTTAAGACCTGAAGCCATAAAAATCCTAGAGGAGAACACAGGCAGTAACCTTTTTGACATCAACCATAGCAACTTCTTGCTATATATGTCTCCTGAGGCAAGGGAAACAAAAGCAAAAACAAACTATTGGGCTTTCTTCAAAATCAAAAGCCTCCTCACAGTGAAGGAAACAATCAACAAAATGAAAAGGCAACCTATGGAATGGGACACGATATTTGCAAGTGACATATCTAATAAAGGGTTAATATCCAAAACATATGAAGAACTTATAAAACTCAACACCCAAAAAACAAATAACCCAATTTAAAAATGGGAAGAAGAAACAAATAGATATTTTTTTTCAAAGAAGACAGATGGCCAAGAGACATATGAAAAGATACTCATCACTCATCATCAGGGAAATAAAACTCAAAACTACAATTAAGATATCATCTCATGGGGCGCCTGGGTGGCCCAGTGGGTTAAGCCGCTGCCTTCTGCTCAGGTCATGATCCCAGGGTCCTGGGATGGAGCCCCGCATCGGGCTCTCTGCTCAGCAGGGAGCCTGCTTCCCACCCCTCCCACCTGCCCCTCTGCCTACTTGTGATCTCTGTCAAATAAATAAATTTTTAAAAAAATCTTTTAAAAAATATCACCTCACACCTGTCAGAATGGTTAAAATCAACAATACTAGAAACAACAGGTGTTGGGAAGGATGTGGAGAAAAGGAATCCCCTTTCACTGTTGGTGGGAATCCAGTGTGGTACAGCCACTCTGGGAAACAACATGGACGTTCCTCAAAAAGTTAAAAACAGAACGACCCTATGATGGAGGATTTGCATTAGTAAGTATTTACCCAAAGAATTCCAAAATACTAATTTGAAGGGATGTAAGCACCTTGCTGTTTATAGCACCATCACCTACAATAGCCAAATGTCCATCCACTGAAGAATGGATAAAGAAGTTGTGGTACACACACACACAGAAATAATAGCCATAAAAAAGAATGAAATCTTGCCATTTGCAATGACATGGATGGAGCTAGAGAGTATTATGCTAAGCAAAATAAGTCAGAGAAAGACAAATACCATATGATTTCTCTCATATGTGGAATTTAAGAACAAAACAGATGAATATAGAGAAAAAACAAAGAGAAACAGAAAACAGACTCATAACTGTAGAGAACAAAGTGGGAGTTACTGGAGGGGAGCTAGGTGGGGGGAATGGGCTAAATAAGTGATGGTGATTAAAGAGAGCACTTGTGATGAGCACTGGGTGTTGTACGTAAGTGATGAATCACTAAATTTTACACCTGAAACTAACGTCACACTATACATTAACAAAATGGAATTTAAATAAAAACTTGAAAAAGATAAAAAAAGATATATGGCAAATAAAAAAAAATGTGTACCTTAAACCAATATTACACTGTATATTAACTAACTGGAATTTAAATAAAAAGTCTAAAAATTCTGATAAAAATACAAGACTTTTTACAGGTAAAATTGCGAACAGTAAACTTACATACCTTGGCTAGTGTAGGAAATGATATTTGCTCACTTACAATACTCTTCAAAGAATACTGAATTTCCCCTAAAGTTCTTACATGAGCTCTTGAACTGGTATGAGTTTTACACAGTTTCTTTTGCTGCTCAGAATTCCAGACTGCTGTATCTATTCTTTCCTCAATGAGCTGCAAACTGTAAGCCAATAATCTTGACTCTCACTGATTCAAAACCAAACACATTGTATCTTTCATAGTATAGATATTCCTTACATCCCATTTTAATAATCAAAAATATCTCTTTCCCCAATGAGTATTGTTAACAGAATGGCAAAATAAACATAACTCTGTCTCATGATATTTGCATACTTTTGATGGAGACCCTTCTAAGCAATACAATGGTCACACAATAAAGATAAGAAAGGAGAAGAGAAGCAAAGCCCTAAGTTTCATACTTTTTATCTTCATTTTTCATTTTCTTAACCAAATTCATGTATCTCTTTGTGTTTTCCCTTATGAATATCCTTAGATAGCATGACTTCCCCTTATTTTTTTTTTCTTGTTTGAATTCTCCTTGAATATCATTCCCCCTCAAGGTACCTTTCTTTCCTCTTATAAACACACACAAAATGTCTGTACTTAAAAATCTTCTGTTTATTTGTATTGTACTTTTGAATATCCTTCTTTTTTTCTTTCAAATCACCTAACATCTTTGAAAAATAATACGTATCTACTCCTTAATTATCAATTGTTCAACTACCTACAATCTGTATTCTCTTCCTATCTCTTTCTTGGTGATGTATCCTTGACCACAATCCTGGGTCTTTCCTCAATTTTTTTTCTTCTTAACATTTCTGCAGCATTTCAGAATCACTGAGAACTTCTTTGAAGCACTCCTTTTCCTCCTTTCCTTTTTTTTCTTCTTCTTTTTTTTTTTCTTTTGGCTTTTGTTACATCACATTTTTCCCTTGGAAGGCACTGTGTCATCATTTAGAGTTTTCCAAAATATATTCTATGGAAAACAAGTTGCTCAAGAGATTAATGGACAACATACACAAAAAACCCATGTTTTCTATTGTTAAATGATTTGAGAAACATTGGGTTAGATAGAACTAAACAGGTCAGTTTGCTGAAGAATATCTCAAAACTTTTAGTGAAAGGAAAGAAAGATTTCAGATTCACAGAAAAATACAGTTCTCAGTTTTCCAGACCTACTGGAGTACAGAACCCTATACTTATGGAGCCTCTCTACTGCTTCATGTAAAACTTTTTGGGAAATGTTAATTTAGTGGCTAAGAATAATTCGGGGAACTGGTACACATGGATTCAAATCCTTGTTCTGAAACTTTTTATCCGCAGGACTTCATGCATAATATTCATTTTCTCTAGCGTTAAATAATACCTAACATTTACTGCACTCTTGCTATGTGCTCAGCACTTTTCTGTAAGCTCTATACGTATTAGCTGATTAATCATTAAAACAATATTTAGGTAGAAATTATCCACATTCTATAAATGGTAAAACTAAAAGTTTTAAGTAACATGCCCAAGCTTAAGGAGTCCCTCATTAGAATGTATGTTAAATGAATTGATAAATTAGTCTAGATCATATGAAATTACCATTTTTGTGCATCATAAAATTTCATGTATCTATCCTCTATAACTAAAATGCTTTGGGTTTCCAGGAACAGATCAAGCCTTCATATTATTGTGCTTTTGTGTCTTTTTGCATTTTTGTGTTTGCATTTTGTGTGTGTTTATCTGTTGATCAGGAACTTACCTCTGCTCAAATTCTCTGAAGCCAGTCCCCTAACCGGCTGTACATGCGCATTCCCCAAGTATCTATCATTCACCCTTGGAGCTCTTAATCCTCATTCATAGGGATCATAACTGCTCTGGGGCTCATTTGCTATCTCTATTAGAATAACTCAACATCTTGGAAGAACCACAGAGCTATAGAGTATTAGAGGTTGGAGGAAATGTAGAAATTATTGAATCTAAGCCCTCCATTTACAAATAAATGAAATCTGTTTCCCAAACTTCCAGATATGCATTTAAATTTGCCTACTGGGAGGAAAAAAAAAAAAAAAAAAGGTAGAAAAATGTATCTACACTTTCTATTTAATGTGTCGAAAATTGGATTCATTGTTGAATTGAGTTGAAGTCAATTGAATTCCCTGTCCCACCTATTAAGATTTCCCCCTGGTTTCCTTATTTTTGTCTTCATCATTCCCCAGTTACTCAAAATGAACTTCAAAACCATGAATGAGGCCCTCTTCTTAGCTTCAGATCACCCATTCTTACATATGTTTTCACTACAAGGTCTTCCTTCTTTCCTTCCAAATAGGTTTTATTTGAAATAAAATTATGCCATATGCTTGGATTTAAATAAATTAGGTCAGAAAGAGAAAAAAAGAAGCCCCTGGTCTTATTTTTTTACCTTGCATTAGTCCCAATAATCCATAGATGTTAAGTTTATTGCTTCTTATTTGCTTCCATTCTGTGAACTCATTCATGTGTCTTGCTTCTTTTACCCAGGCGCTAAGCCACAGGTTCTGTGCAACACCCACCAAATTCTGCCCAAGGTAAGCAGCCACACTCAACCACACCCAGAGCCAGCCAAAGGCTTGGAGGTACTTCAGAATGATTGAGAACTTCACCTAAAGGCAAAATTAATATAAAATTAGGTTGCTATATTTAAAAGTCACACAAGGTAGATTTAAATCCTACATGACATTTCTTAAGCTTTGTGATCTTGCTCAAGTTACGAACTCCTCTAACTCCCAGATAACTCATCTTTAAATTGGAATTTTAACAGCAGTCACCTTATAAGTACATGTAAAGTGTCCAGCATAGTCCTGAGCACTTAAAAATGAAGCATGTTCAAATAATATTGGTAAATATCATTAGTAAACAAAATATAGATAGCTAAGTAACATGTAATCCTAATTAAACACCACTATAATAAACCAACAGTTCCATTTAATGTAATTTCTTCAAACTATTTTATAGCAACCCTCCTCAAATGAAAAATATATGATATTTATTAATAATGCATGTAATCTTTTATATTTGTGTGGTTAATAACAAATAATACTAGGAATTCTGGTGCTTACCCCACCAACAGGAATCTTTTCTTTTTTCATTGAGAACTGTTTTCCTTGATTCAATGAGGGCCTAATAAAGTAAGACAATGCATTTTGTAGTCTTCAGAACAACCACTTTTTTAAAAGCTATACATTATCAACCATTTTACTGCATATTCTTCTGCCCCGATAACATTGTTCCTTTTCAAATGGAGATTGTTTACTCTCCGATATCCCATATATTTTAAAGTCAGAACATATAGTCTGATTTTTTACTGCTTCTTCTAGATAATTATCCTTGAGTCAATTCCCTAGGTTATTTAAGCTAATGCTACCCGACTGTACCATACTCTACGTCTTCTCATCTACTTGCCTCCTAGTCCATCAAGATTATCATCAAGGGGCACCTGGCTAGCCCAGTCAGTAGAGCAGGCAACTCTTGATCTCAGAGTTGTGAGTTTGAGCTCCAAAGTGGGCATGGAGCCTACTGAATAAATAAATAAATAAATAAATAAATAAATAAATAAATATTTTTAAAAGATTTTATTTATTTATTTGACAGAGAGAGAGAGATCACAAGTAGGCAGAGAGGCAGGCAGAGAGAGAGAGGATGAAGCAGGCTCCCCGCTGAGCAGAGAGCCCACCCGATGCAGGGCTCGATCCCAGGACCCTGAGATCATGACCTGAGCCGAAGGCAGAGGCTTTAACCCACTGAGCCATCCAGGCGCCCCAATAAATAAAATTTTTAGAAAAATTCTTTTTTTTTAGAAAAGGGGGCTCCTAGGTAGCTCAGTTCATTGAGCATCTAACTCTTGATTTTGGCTCAGTTCATGATCTCAGGGCCAAGGACTTAAGCCCCACAGTGGGCTCTGTGCTCAGTGTAGAGTCTGCTTGTCCCTCTCCCTCTGTTCCTCCCCCAGCTCATGTACTCTTTCTTTCTCTTTCTAAAATAAATAAACAAGCAAATAAATAATAAGACTGGAATCAGGCTCATCATCCTACTTTGTTCTGCCACCCTCCTGAGTGATGTCACAGTTTACACAGACAGCTTATTAAACTCAATGTCTTTTCAATCTCATGACCTTCCTACTTCCGGGTCCTTCATCTGCATTCTGCTTTGACCATCAACTGTAAGGACTTCAAGCCATGAATACCAGGAGCTAACCCACCTCAGAAAACTCAACTTTAAAGTTTCAACCTCTAGCCATAACCCCTTCTATTTCTTTTTCTTTCTTTCTTTCTTTTTTTTAAAGATTTTATTTACTTATTTGACAGAGAGAGAGATCACAAGTAGGCAGAGAGGCAGAGACAGAGAGAGAGAGGGGTAAGCAGGCTCCCAGCTGAGCAGAGAGCCCGATGCGGGGCTCGATCCCAGGACCCTGGGATCATGACCCGAGCCCAACGCAGAGGCTTAACCCACTGAGCCACCCAGGTGCTCCACCCCTTCTATTTCTAAGTTGTACATTCAATAACTCTCACTACATTTGGGTTTAGTTCGTCTAGACTTCCAGCTTCTAAATCCTTGTTCTCAGATGATTGATGATTCTGGTTTCCAGATATTCCTAATTTTAGCACTGACTACCCAATATTCCAGGAAAATCTCAGTCCCAGGAAAACCTATTACCTCTTTCTTTTGCCTTCATTTCTGGCCTGTACTCCATGATTATAGTATTATCCAAACTACGGTAATATTCTGAACTCCCAGACTCTGCTTTCTTTCCATTAAAACTCCATGTTAGAACTCACATGTCAGTCTTCATCACACTTGCTTCAAAAAAAATCATGCAGCTCTGTGAATTGGTTCCACCATGAATTAGCGTCTTCCCTCTACCTGGGCTCTCAACAGTGCCTAGAAATTCTTGCATGAGTCTCAGAAGGTGCCCCACATCCTACTTGATGGAGAAAGCAAGGGCAGACAGGAAAGTCAGCCAAAAAATCTCTATATTTATATGCATCTCTACATAGCCTTGTCTAACTCTCTTCTATAGAAAAAAAAGGAAAATTCTTTCCTCATATCTAAGAATAACCATATGATCTGAAGCCCATTCTGTCCCATTTCCTCAAAACACATTTATTAACTATAGTGTCTCTACACTGTCCTGTCAAGGAGTCACTTGATGGTGGTACTTGCTAGAAATACAGATTACAGGATTTCCCCCACTAGAAACTGCCTTTCAAACAAATGATCCAAGGGATTCTCATCTTAAGGCAAATCTAAGAAACCCTGAGTTGTTCCCAATTTTTCTAACCTTCATCTTCTCCTCCCTACACCGACTTTTTCCCATCACCCAACAGAGAAAAACACATTCTTCTCATCTTAAAACTAATACCATCACCACAAAAAAGATAACTACTCTCAACTCTGTGTCCCTAAGTCAGTTACTATCCAACTTCTTGCCTTCCTTTTAGAGCCAAACATTTTTCTGCTAAACAACTTTGTCTCCTTCCACTTTCTGGCTGGAAGTGTTTCCTTCAATGGTGTCCTGATGAAATGAGTAAAACACTTACTGTTATATCCAGGGGATACCTTAAAAAATATTTCACTTTAATTCTTCATGACATTTGAAAAATCATTGACCACTCTCTTGTTAAAGGAATGTTCCCTTTAATTTCCCTACCACCGTGCATTTGTATTTTCTCACACCTCTCTGGCCCTCCGTGAGTTTCTCTTTAGGCTCCTTTCCCTGTCTTCTCTTTAATGTTTACATCTCCTCAGAATCAGTTCTAGTCATGACAGTGGATCCTTGAACAGCACAGGCTTGAACTGCGCAGGTCCACTTACAGGCAGATTTTTTTCAATAAATATATATAGGGTACTGTAAATGTATTTTATTTCCTTTTTGATTTTCTTATTAAGATTCTCTTTCCTCTAGCTCACTTTACTGTAAGAATACCGTATATAATACATGTAACTTATAAAATACACGTTAATTGACTGATTGCTATCAATAAGGCTTCGGGTCAACTACGGCTATTAGTAGCTAAGCTTCTGCAAAGTCAAAAGTTATACTCAGATTTCCAGCTACGTGGGGAATTGAAGCCCTAAACCCTCACACTGTTCAAGCACCAACTCTATTTCCTTTATATGCTCCACACTCTTCTGAGTAATCTCATTCACTCAGTTTCAGTGACCTCCTTCTTCGTGGGTGACTCTCAAATTGATTGTTCTAGCCCATACCTCTCCCTTGAGTTCCAGATCTATACAGTAAAATGCTTACCTCATTGCTTTGCTGTTTATCTCTATACCACCCTAAATTGAACCAGATATTTCCCTACCTCCTTTAAAGCTTTCTCTGGCTTTGTAAAGGGCCACAAACACTTCCTCTGTCTCAATCTTGGCGCCTTTCTAACCAATCACCAGGTATGTGTCAATTCCTCCAGAACTGTATTATTGGAAAAACATTTGGAAAATGCCTAACAGGATGAAGAAAAGTAATGCCAAAGGAGGAGGGAGAAAAAGATGATAGAGAATACTGCCGTAGTCTTTTCTCTACATGTGTAGTATCATAATACACATGTTCTAAAATCATTCTTTAACTTTTAAACAATTTTGTATATGGTCTCTGTAACCCAGCATGCAAAGAACTTAAAATATTATTCTGTAACTGCATTATATTTTTCATTTTACTCTATTAAGATCCATTTAACAAATTCAGTAGTTATACTGGCTGTAGATTTTCCCCACTTTTTTGCTGTAATTGTCATTCTTTTTACACATCTCTCTCATCGTCCCTTGAAGGGACACAGGAGCATGTGGCATGCTAAGTTTCAAGTCATTTGATATACCTAGATCAAAGTGACCTCTGGAAATACTGAACTGAGTTTAACTTCCTCCATTTCTCCATGTTTTCCATTTTATTTACCAAAATAAGAAAGACTTCATTTGATCACTCCAGTGGCTCTTCCCTTTCTATCTCTGGCACTAGTGTCAAGAAACATTCTGTGGGAGGTTGCAATACATGGCCTTTGTAGAATCAGCTTCACCATCAGCAAAAGATACACTATTTAACAGACACTTTCATTGGAACAGTTCCTGGTATATAATTTGGGTTAATTACTGTCATCATCCTTCAAGCCCTTGGCATGGCTTCTGTTTGGATAAGCAAATTCAGCATTGGTGTCAAGCCAAAAAATTAATTCTTAATGTAGTTGGATATAAAACGCTATGAAACCCAACTGTTAAAAGGGAATTAAAGCATCCTAATTAGACACAACTAACAAAGACAAAGAATTTATTGGACACTATACAGGAGGGCATTGCTTTTGCAAACTATAATGTTATTGATTCTTTTTCCACAAAAATACTGCATTTGGTTCTGGAAACTTTGTAGTGAATAACAGGTTCCATCTGAATTTTAAAAGAGCAAATTATTTTATGCTAGTAGAGAAGTTTTAAAAATGAGTCTTGTGTTGTCCTTCAGAAACCCTCAGGAAAGTTGGCACAATACCCGTCTGCATATTTTTGTATAAAAGATATAAAATTAACATACTGAAACCATTATCCCTGAACTGAGCAAGCAGCTGCAAAGTATGGAATATGGATGGGAGGATTAAAGTGATTAAAAGAGTCTGACATGAAAGACAGAAGGGGGCAGTCTAGATACTGAGATCACAAGCCTGATTCACTTTATTCAAGGAAGACGTTAATAAAAATTAAAAAAAATAAAGTAATTAATGTGTACCATGTAAATTTAAACCAGGAAGTGAGAAGTAAAATGTAGAAACAGTTCGTATTATTTTAGTCCCTATTATAGAACTGAACGAACGTGTCATAAAGTAATTTTAAGTTGTAAATTTCAGACATTTATTTAGTCCAACTGCCTTGTCACCCTTCTCCTATAGGCAGTTAGCCACTTTCCCCATGAAATGCCTAACTTTCCCATGAAGAAGACTCACTGCATTCTATCTCTCAGTACATCCCATTGTAGAGCATCTCTAACATCCCACTGTAGAGAGTCTCTAACTGCCGTAAAGTTCCTGCCCATGTGTATCTTCCAGTCCCTTGTCTATCTTAATGCTGCACAAGATGGAAACAGGACAATTCAAAAAATAGAAAGTTAGGTTAAAAATTCAGGAAAGTTTTCTAGATGTAATATTATCTTACCAAACAGGGAAGCAGATAAAAAAATGAAAGCTAGAATGAGAAGTAGCACAGAAAATAATAAACCAGGAAATACACAGAAGTAGCCAAACATGCACATATTTTGGAAAAAATAGGTCTCTGGTCTCTCAAACACAAGATAAAAAATGATTTAAATACTCTGGTGACAAATAAGAAAAGATGAGCATGGGGGAATTCATGGACTGCCAATCAACATTTTTATCTCAGTTATTAAAGAGTAAGCTTGAAACTTGTTGTGTTGAGAAGAATGTAACATATTGGAATGGAGGCGATCTCCCCAGCCTACTAATCATTGGAGAAGTAAGTTTCAGAATGCTGGCTTCAGTCTGAGCCTCCACAACTTAAGAAATGTTTAGAAATCAATTCTGTAAATAAATTTTTATAGGGATTGGGACTCCTCTTTCAAGCAGAAACTTCCCAAAAGTGATTCACAAAAACTTCAAGGGGTTCAATTTAGGTATTATGACTGACAATGATTTTATAAATAAGGACAACTGATTTATTATAGAGAGAAGAGTATGATTAAGTTAACAACAATACTTACTGATTTTTAAGTTTTAAGATTTTTTTTTTTAATTTTTTTATTTTTTATAAACATATATTTTTATCCTCAGGGGTACAGGTCTGTGAATCACCAGGTTTACACACTTCACAGCACTCACCAAATCACATGCCCTCCCCAATGTCCATAATCCCACCCCCTTCTCCCAAACCCCCTCCCCCCGGCAACCCTCCGTTTGTTTTGTGAGATTAAGAGTCACTTATGGTTTGTCTCCCTCCCAATCCCATCTTGTTTCATTTATTCTTCTTCTACCCATTAAGCCTCCATGTTGCATCACCACTTCCTCATATCAGGGAGATCATATCATAGTTGTCTTTCTCTGCTTGACTTATTTCGCTAAGCATGATACGCTCTAGTTCCATCCATGTTGTTGCAAATGGCAAGATTTCATTTCTTTTGATGGCTGCATAGTATTCCATTGTGTATATATACCACATCTTCTTGATCCATTCATCTGTTGATGGACATCTAGGTTCTTTCCATAGTTTGGCTATTGTGGACATTGCTGCTATAAACATTCGGGTGCATGTGCCCCTTTGGATCACTACATTTGTATCTTTAGGGTAAATACCCAATAGTGCAATTGCTGGGTCATAGGGCAGTTCTATTTTCAACATTTTGAGGAACCTCCATGCTGTTTTCCAGAGTGGCTGCACCAGCTTGCATTCCCACCAACAGTGTAGGAGGGTTCCCCTTTCTCCGCATCCTCGCCAGCATCTGTCATTTCCTGACTTGTTGATTTTAGCCATTCTGACTGGTGTGAGGTGATATCTCATTGTGGTTTTGATTTGTATTTCCCTGATGCCGAGTGATATGGAGCACTTTTTCATGTGTCTGTTCGCCATCTGGATGTCTTCTTTGCAGAAATGTCTGTTCATGTCCTCTGCCCATTTCTTGATTGGATTATTTGTTCTTTGGGTGTTGAGTTTGCTAAGTTCTTTATAAATTCTGGACACTAGTCCTTTATCTGATATGTCGTTTGCAAATATCTTCTCCCATTCTGTCAGTTGTCTTTTGATTTTGTTAACTGTTTCCTTTGCTGTGCAAAAGCTTTTGGTCTTGATGAAATCCCAGTAGTTCATTTTTTCCCTTGCTTCCCTTGCCTTTTGCGTTGTTCCTAGGAAGATGTTGCTGCGGCAGAGGTCGAAGAGGTTGCTGCCCGTGTTCTCCTCAAGGATTTTGATGGATTCCTTTCGTACATTGAGGTCCTTCATCCATTTTGAGTCTATTTTTGTGTGTGGTGTAAAGAAATGGTCCAATTTCATTTTTCTGCATGTGGCTGTCCAATTTTCCCAGCACCATTTATTGAAAAGGCTGTCTTTTTTCCATTGGACATTCTTTCCTGCTTTGTCGAAGATTAGTTGACCATAGATTGGAGGGTCTATTTCTGGGCTCTCTATTCTGTTCCATTGATCTATGTGTCTGTTTTTGTGCCAGTACCATGCTGTCTTGATGATGACAGCTTTGTAATAGAGCTTGAAGTCCGGAATTGTGATGCCACCAACGTTGGCTTTCTTTTTCAATATCCCTTTGGCTATTTGAGGTCTTTTCTGGTTCCATATAAATTTTAGCATTATTTGTTCCATTTCTTTGAAAAAGATGGATGGTACTTTGATAGGAATTGCATTAAATGTGTAGATTGCTTTAGGTAGCATAGACATTTTCACAATATTTATTCTTCCAATCCAGGAGCATGGAACATTTTTCCATTTCTTTGTGTCTTCCTCAATTTCTTTCATGAGTACTTTATAGTTTTCTGAGTATAGATTCTGTGTCTCTTTGGTTAGGTTTATTCCTAGGTATCTTATGGTTTTGGATGCAATTGTAAATGGGATTGACTCCTTAATATCTCTTTCTTCTGTCTTGCTCTTGGTGTAGAGAAATGCAACTGATTTCTGTGCATTGATTTTATATCCTGACACTTTACTGAATTCCTGTATAAGTTCTAGCAGTTTTGGAGTGGAGTCTTTTGGGTTTTCCACATATAGTATCATATCATCTGCGAAGAGTGATAATTTGACTTCTTCTTTGCCGATTTGGATGCCTTTAATTTCCTTTTGTTGTCTGATTGCTGAGGCTAGGACCTCTAGTACGATGTTGAATAGCAGTGGTGATAATGGACATCCCTGCCGTGTTCCTGACCTTAGCAGAAAAGCTTTCAGTTTTTCTCCATTGAGAATGATATTTGCGGTGGGTTTTTCATAGATGGCTTTGATGATATTGAGGTATGTGCCCTCTATCCCTACACTTTGAAGAGTTTTGATCAGGAAGGGATGTTGTACTTTGTCAAATGCTTTTTCAGCATCTATTGAGAGTATCATATGGTTCTTGTTCTTTCTTTTATTGATGTGTTGTATCACATTGACTGATTTGCGGATGTTGAACCAACCTTGCAGCCCTGGAATAAATCCCACTTGGTCGTGGTGAATAATCTTTTTAATGTACTGTTGAATCCTATTGGCTAGTATTTTGTTGAGTATTTTCGCATCTGTGTTCATCAAGGATATCAGTCTATAGCTCTCTTTTTTGGTGGGATCCTTGTCTGGTTTGGGGATCAAGGTGATGCTGGCTTCATAAAATGAGTTTGGAAGTTTTCCTTCCATTTCTATTTTTTGGAACAGTTTCAGGAGAATAGGAATTAGTTCTTCTTTAAATGTTTGGTAGAATTCCCCCGGGAAGCCGTCTGGCCCTGGGCTTTTGTTTGTTTGGAGATTTTTAATGACTGTTTCAATCTCCTTACTGGTTATGGGTCTGTTCAGGCTTTCTATTTCTTCCTGGTTCATTTGTGGTAGTTTATATGTTTCTAGGAATGCATCCATTTCTTCCAGATTGTCAAATTTATTGCCATAGAGTTGCTCATAGTATGTTCTTATAATAGTTTGTATTTCTTTGGTGTTAGTTGTGATCTCTCCTCTTTCATTCATGATTTTATTTATTTGGGTCCTTTCTCTTTTCTTTTTGATAAGTCGGGCCAGGGGTTTATCAATTTTATTAATTCTTTCAAAGAACCAGCTCCTAGTTTCGTTGATTTGTTCTATTGTTTTTTTGGTTTCTATTTCATTGATTTCTGCTCTGATCTTTATGATTTCTCTTCTCCTGCTGGGCTTAGGGTTTCTTTCTTGTTCTTTCTCCAGCTCCTTTAGGTGTAGGGTTAGGTTGTGTACCTGAGACCTTTCTTGTTTCTTGAGAAAGGCTTGTACCGCTATATATTTTCCTCTCAGGACTGCCTTTGTTTTGTCCCACAGATTTTGAACCGTTGTATTTTCATTATCATTTGTTTCCATGATTTTTTTCAATTCTTCTTTAATTTCCCGGTTGACCCATTCATTCTTTAGAAGGATACTGTTTAGTCTCCATGTATTTGGGTTCTTTCCAAACTTCTTTTTGTGGTTGAGTTCTAGCTTTAGAGCATTGTGGTCTGAAAATATGCAGGGAATGATCCCAATCTTTTGATACCGGTTGAGTCCTGATTTAGGACCGAGGATGTGATCTATTCTGGAGAATGTTCCATGTGCACTAGAGAAGAATGTGTATTCTGTTGCTTTGGGATGAAATGCTCTGAATATATCTGTGATGTCCATCTGGTCCAGTGTGTCGTTTAAGGCCTTTATTTCCTTGCTGATCTTTTGCTTGGATGACCTGTCCATTTCAGTGAGGGGAGTGTTAAAGTCCCCTACTATTATTGTATTATTGTTGATGTGTTTCTTTGATTTTGTTATTAATTGGTTTATATAGTTGGCTGCTCCCACATTGGGGGCATAGATATTTAAAATTGTTAAATCTTCTTGTTGGACAGACCCTTTGAGTATGATATAGTGTCCTTCCTCATCTCTTATTATAGTCTTTGGCTTAAAATCTAATTGATCTGATATAAGGATTGCCACTCCTGCTTTCTTCTGATGTCCATTAGCATGGTAAATTCTTTTCCACCCCCTCACTTTAAATCTGGAGGTGTCTTCGGGCTTAAAATGTGTTTCTTGGAGGCAACATATAGATGGGTTTTGTTTTTTTATCCATTCTGATACCCTGTGTCTTTTGACAGGGGCATTTAGCCCATTCACATTCAGGGTAAGTATTGAGAGATATGAATTTAGTGCCATTGTATTGCCTGTAAGGTGACTGTTACTGTATATGGTCTCTGTTCCTTTCTGATCTACCACTTGTAGGCTCTCTCTTTGCTTAGAGGACCCCTTTCAATATTTCTTGTAGAGCTGGTTTGGTATTTGCAAATTCTTTCAGTTGTTGTTTGTCCTGGAAGCTTTTAATCTCTCCTTCTATTTTCAATGATAGCCTAGCTGGATATAGTATTCTTGGCTGCATGTTTTTCTCGTTTAGTGCTCTGAAAAGATCATGCCAGCTCTTTCTGGCCTGCCAGGTCTCTGTGGATAAGTCAGCTGCCAATCTAATATTTTTACCATTGTATGTTACAGACTTCTTTTCCCGGGCTGCTTTCAGGATTTTCTCTTTGTCATTGAGACTTGTAAATTTTACTATTAGGTGACGGGGTGTGGACCTATTCTTATTGATTTTGAGGGGCGTTCTCTGAACCTCCTGAATTTTGATGCTCGTTCCCTTTGCCATATTGGGGAAATTCTCCCCAATAATTCTCTCCAGTATACCTTCTGCTCCCCTCTCATTTTCTTCTTCTTCTGGAATCCCAATTATTCTAATGTTGTTTCGTCTTATGGTGTCATTTATCTCTCGAATTCTCCCCTCGTGGTCCAGTAGCTGTTTGTCCCTCTTTTGCTCAGCTTCTTTATTCTCTGTCATTTGGTCTTCTATATCACTAATTCTTTCTTCTGCCTCATTTATCCTAGCAGTGAGAGCCTCCATTTTTGATTGCACCTCATTAATAGCTTTTTTGATTTCACCTTGGTTAGATTTTAGTTCTTTTATTTCTCCAGAAAGGGCTTTTATATCTCTCGAGAGGGTTTCTCTAATATCTTCCATGCCTTTTTCGAGCCCAGCTAGAACCTTGAGAATTGTCATTCTGAACTCTAGATCTGACATATTACCGATGTCTGTATTGATTAGGTCCCTAGCCTTCGGTACTGCCTCTTGTTCTTTTTTTTGTGTTGAATTTTTATGTCTTGTCATTTTGTCCAGATAAGTGTAAATGAAGGGGCAAGTAAAATACTAAAAGGGTGGCAACAACCCCAGGAAAATATGCTTTAACCAAATTAGAAGAGATCCAAAATCGTGAGTGGGGAGAAAGGGGATAAAAAGAGGTTCAAAAAGGAAGAAAGAAAAAAAAAAACAAAAAGAAAAGAAAAAAAAAGAAAAGAATTTAAAAAAAAAGAAAACACCTAAAAAAAATGTAAAAAAGAAAAAATATATATATTAGATAAACTAGTAAAAAATCGTTAAAAAAGAAAAAGGTAACAGTTAAAAAAAAATTTTACCCGAAGACGAGAAAAAAAAAAAAATGAAAAAGAAAAAATTAAATTAACTGCAAGACTAAAAAAAATCACAGGAAAAAAGCCATGAGTTCCGTGTTTGGCTTTCTCCTCCTCTGGAATTCTGCTGCTCTCCTTGGTATTGAGACCGCACTCCTTGGTAGGTGAACTTGGTCTCGGCTGGATTTCTTGTTGATCTTCTGGGGGAGGGGCCTGGTGTAGTGATTCTCAAGTGTCTTTGCCCCAGGCGGAATTACACCGCCCTTACCCGGGGCCGGGGTGAGTAATCCGCTCGGGTTTGCTTTCAGGAGCTTTTGTTACCTGAGCGCTTTCCGTAGAGTTCCGGAGGACGGGAATACAAATGGCGGCCTCCTGGTCTCCGGCCCGGAGGAGCCGAGAGCCCAGGGCCCCACTCCTCAGTGCGCCCTCAGAGAACAGCGCCCAGTTACTCCCGTCTGCCTGACCTCCGGCCGCGCTCCGAGCTCACCGAGCCTGCGACCGGTTCAAGGTAACCCCGAGCTGCGAGCTTACTGTCGGCTCTGTCTCTGTAGCCGGCTTTCCCGTTCCAATACCCGCAAGCTCTGCGACACTCAGACACCCCCGATCCTTCTGTGACCCTGCGGGACCTGAGGCCACGCTGACCCCGCGTGGGCTTCGCCCCGGTTTAGCCTCTGGAGCGATGTCCCTCAGCGGAACAGACTTTTAAAAGTCCTGATTTTGTGCACGGTTGCTCCGCTGCTTGCCGGGAGCCGGCCCCTCCCCCCGGGGTCTATTTTCCCGTCGCTTTGGATTCACTTCTCCGCCGGTCCTACCTTTCAGAAAGTGGTTGTTTTTCTGTTTCCAGAATTGCTGTTCTTCTTCTCTTCGATCTGCCGATGGATTTTCAGGTGTTTGCAATCTTTAGATAAGCTATCTAGCTGATCTCCGGCTAGCTGAAGCAGTCTCAGCTTGCTACTTCTCCGCCATCTTGACTCCTCCTCCCCAAGTTTTAAGATTTTTAACAACTTACATATTGACGGCATGGTGAAACTATACACAACTGAAAATTCTCCTAATGATCAGACATATGTAGATCCTATAGCACATGAATTTCAAAGTCTGTTTCAATGCTTCTAGATTCACTTCTCTGGGGAATCCTTAAAAACTAACACTCATGTAAATGAAAGGCATTGTCATAATGTAAAAAAAAATAAAGTAGAATAAATAATGGATCAAAAGACCCTTTGGGCACCTGGGTGGCTCAGTGGGTTGAGCCGCTGCCTTAGGCTCAGGTCATGATCTCAGGGTCCTGGGATTTAATCCCACATTGGGCTCTCTGCTCTCTCTCTGCCTGCCTCTCTCTCTGCCTGCTTGTGATCTCTGTCAAATAAATAAGTAAAATCTTAAAAAAAAAAAAAAAAAAAGAAAAGACCCTTGAGTGTTCTTTTAGAATTCAGTTACTTATTCATCCGTTCAACAATTATTTGTTGAACATCAGCTTATATGTTATAATAACATAAAACACAGCTTTTTATTCAGTGTTTAGTTGAAACTTGTTATTTAGGTAGCAGTAAAGCAACGAACAAATGGACAAAAATTTAGGCTGCTATAAAGCTTAAAACTGGAAGTAAAAGATAAAATAAAAGGGAATAATTTTGCAGTATACTGAAAATTAATAAGAATTATAGGGGAAAAAAATAAGCCTGGAAGGAGTTGGGAAGTATTGTGATAAAATGGAGCAGCTAAAACAAGGAATTTTGGAACACTGAAAAGAAATAAAATAAAATAAAATAAAATAAAAAAGTAAAGAATAAAATAAATAATAATAAAAAACTAAAAAAAACAACAAAAAAAACAGAGTGGCCAAACCCAAAGTCTTCATCGATAAGGTAATATTTGAGCAAAGACCTGCAAAAGGTGGGTGAGCAAGTCACCTGGTCTCTGGGAGAATGAGTTAGTTGATCTGTTGACTCAGCTGAATCTGATGCAGAAGCAAAACTCAAACCAGCAGCATCCACATCATCCACACATCTTTAGGAATATCCACTCTTTTCAAAATAAATAAATAAATTCGAGGTCCATTTTTTAATTCAAGGTCCAATCTACAAAATTCTGAGCCAATGGATCTCTAAATGCTTGCTTCTTTATAATCCACCCCAATTCTCCACTTTAGCAATTCTGGTGAGTGGCTGCTCCTTGTAATTCTGGCACCAACTTCTTAATCAGTGTATTCCTACTATTTCTTTTTTTTTCTTTCAGTCTCCCATTTGCAACGACTGGGGGGGATATTGAGGCAAGTAATGGATCAGGGTAATTTGTTTTAATTACTGTTCATTTTAATCACTTTTGAAAAAAATAAGTATAACAAAATACAATCGGGGTTCATGTTTTATTATTTTTATTTCTCTCACTTTCTTCCGTCTGCCTTTCATTTCCTCCCTCCCTCCTTGCCTGCATACCCCCCCCCGACCCTCACCCCCCCACCCCCCCACACACCCCCTCCCGCTTCCTCCCTCACTTCCTCCCTTCCTCCATCTTTCCTTCCTTTCTCTTGCTTCATTTAACAGATTCTCCGATTCCTACACCTAGTCCCTATTTCTAGGTCATATATCCTGGCCTGATAACTATACCAGTCCACTGCAGAATTCTCACGTCTAAAGCTTATTTTCACATTCACATCAGCAGTGGATACAAATGTTACGAGTTGGGGATAGTACCCGCAGGCTCGCGCGCGTGCGCACACACACACACACACAAATTCTGCTGCTAGACTTTGTCTAGAAGTTAATGAGAGTCTAATGAGCATGTATTTCCCAAACTAAATCACATCCATCTCTCTTAAAACCTTAGGGGCATCCATATAACTGAAAGTTTAAAATTTGGAGACCACTAAGTAAGTACATTTAGTAGCCATTGTAATGTGTAGATCCTTTATAAAGGGAGCATTTTAAATGCTAAAAGGATTGTAATTAATTATTTGTAATCCCATTGAGCCTCTTATTATCCTAATACTCACCTATCATTTTGCTCCACGATTTGGTCTTTCAGTATAGTTCTGGAGTTGATTACACTGACTCGCTTTAAAGCATGAGCTGGAGAGGAAGATGGTGAGTGCTTTTATATACATATTGGCAAACAATGCATAAAATAAATGACGAATGATTAAATCAGTTGGGGAAATTTGGGAGTTCTGGGTCCACAGGTATACAGGGAGCCCTCTCATTTTTCCCATTATTTTCCCTTCACCTGAAGTATCTTCTCACATCTTCTAAAACTAAGACTTCATAATGAAAAAGCCTACAGAAATTCTTTTTTGGACATTAGAGAGGAGTGCTAACTTGTTTTGGACTTCCACAGAGGGGCCAGGTATTTGCCCAAGAGGAACCTGACTCTAGTCTTTAAAAGAAAAATGCAATTTAATGAAGCCTTATAGACAATTGTGATTATTTTGAAGATTACTACTGAAACACAATGGTAAACTCCCCAAATCTCTGTCATGTTCTTTCTAATGTCACAAATACTAATAACAAATTCCTATGTGGAAGATACTATAATTATCCCTTTATTCTAGAGATAAAAAGACTGAGGCACAGAGAAGTTAAGCAGGTCACCCAAACCAAGGTCTCACATCTAGAACTACAAGAGTGAGGTCAAGTTATTGCTTGTGAATTTGATGGGAAACACCTCAGAGCTTGGCTGAGTTTTGTCTTTTTTTCCTTACAGTAGAATACTTAAACTCCTTGAATTTCAGACTTCTCATCTTTAAAACAAAGGAACTGTTCTTGGGAATTTCTACAATCTCATATATGAATTCTGTTTTTTCTTATTTCTAGAAAATTCCATGTCTCACAGTATTCCATGTCTCACAGAATGAAAAGTTGATCTGGAGCTATTTCAGCTCCTCCTGCCTAAGGCATGTTTTCATTTCTATAGTTTATAATAATCATCTTAAAATTTATATATTTACAATTTATAGAGTGCTTTCACATACATAATTTTGAGTACCAAATGAGCTTATAAAATAAAGAATGTAGTTAAGCTTCTCCATATTTTGCAAGGGAAAAATAAAATGCAGGATAAGTGACTTGCCTGAAACCAACAGTCATTAAAGAGACGCAGTAAAAGGGAGAGAGACAAAGACAGAGCAAACAAGAGTGAGCTAAGACACACACTCCTTCCTGTCTCTTCACGCCAAGTTAATGTACTTGTTCTACATGTTTAATACAAAGTTTAAGAGTTTGGCTGGCCTCTGGCATGAAACAGAGGTAGTATTGGATTCAAAGTCTGCCACTTACAATCTGTCTTAACTTGTACAAGATATCTGATCTCTGTAAAATCATGACCATGTGGTCTCGGGAGGTTTCTGGGAAGATTAAGCAAAGGCAAAAGTTGTGAATATATTGACTTACTATCCATGACGTCCTAGCTATCACCAGGATTATTAGTGTGGGTAAGAAGTAGCCTACATTAAAGCTATTAATATGTAAATTTATGGTCAGGTCTCATATCTTTTTTCATTGACCTTTCTTCTCATCTCTGATTGATTCTCTAATATAATATTCCCTTAAGTTGAAATTTGTAGACTTTTCCAAGCTGGTTGGAGTCTTTGAGACCTGATGTATCCAAACCCGAATTGTACTATAAAAACTACTTTTTTCTGGGGTGCCTGGGTGGCTCAGTGGGTTAAGCTGCTGCCTTCGGCTCAGGTCATGATCTCAGAGTCCTGGGATCGAGTCCCACATCGGGCTCTCTGCTCAGCAGGGAGCCTGCTTCCTCCTCTCTCTCTGCCTGCCTCTCTGCCTACTTGTGATCTCTCTCTGTCAAATAAATAAATAAAATATTAAAAAACAAAAAAACAAAAAAAAAACTACTTTTTTCTAAGTTATCTGTTATTAACCCTAATAGTGAAGGTGAGGAAGACAGGAAAAGAAGTAAAAGTGGTTAAGTCATAAGCAGTTTTGAGGGCAAGGGAATGATAGAAATGTGCTTTGTGCAATTCCACATCAGCCACCAGGAGGAAAAAAGACTTAGTTCAAGTCCCATTTTTCATAAATGGGAAGAACCAGAGGTGTTAAGTCATCCTATGAAGACTCACTTAATTATTCAGAATCAGAACTAGAGTCTGCAGCAACATAAACTTGGCCCAGAGTGTTTTCCCACAAGATTGTGCTTCCTGTTGCTCCACCCTGGTGTCACCTAAGTTAACGCGAATTTTAAAATGGAAGGATTGTGTAACTTTTATAAAGATTCTTGAACAGACTCCAGATCAAAGAAGATAAAATATATAAATGATAGATCACAGGGTGTTTTAGAAGTGGGGATCATACGTCTCAAATTCCACTCCCTGTCCAGGGAACCCTTTGCTTCTAAATCCCAACAAAAATGCTCTCAGATATAATTTGAGTTTTTCTCTACTATTTACACAAATAAGAAAAAGAAATGCTGCATGGAAACAGGCCTGTGCCTCACATAGGTGGGTAACAGGGCAAGAATATAAATGAAGGCCCCACATACCATCGTCCTAATTATTTAACAGTAACAGATGGAACCAATCAACTATCATTAATAAGTTCTATGGCTTATCCTGACCAGAACACCTTCCCAACCACCTGAATGCTAAGGTCTATGTAAGAGTGTTAGGAACCCCAAGATCTCCTTGGAAACATGACAGTCCTAGGTGAGGTGGTCCTGGTTAAGGCCCCTGCCCCCTTCTCTCCCACCCTGACCCCATCCCGCACTATGTCTATGGACAGCTCAGCCCATCTGTCCCGGCTTTGTTTACCCTAACCCACCCCTCCAAGAAAGAAAAAATTCCTCGGGTCAAAGAGCGGCAAATGCCAGTAGATTAGCCAGGCTTCGGGAAGACACGACTGAGGAGCAAGTTTATGTCATCTGGGCAGAGAATTCTGGAATCCCAAATACCTGGAATGCTCAAAAAGTAGACGTTTGGAAGGGGATCCTGACAGGCACAAACCCTTGGGCTCTTGACTACAGAGCCAGCTAAAAAAGGCCAGAACGGGGACTCTCTAAAGCACACACTATAGTACTGAGTCATGCTAGTCCGGGTCTAAGGGCAGCATTGTAAGAACTTGATCCTGGGGGCGTGTGGGTAGCTTAGTCAGTAAAGCATCTGACTCTTGATCTCAGCTCACATCAAAATCTCAGGGTTGTGAGATGGAGAGCCCTGTGTAGGTCTCTGGGCTCCAGGCTCTGGGCTCAGTGCAGACTCAACTTGTCCCTCTCTCTCTGCTCCTCCTCCTCCTCCTGCCCGGCTGGTGTTCATGAACACTCTCTCATTCATAAATAAATAAATAAATAAATAAATAAATAAATGGTTTAAAAAATAAAAAAGAGCTTGACAGTGAATGTTATCTGGTTTGAAGCTATTGTTTAGTGAGGTGCTTTATATCATGAGAATCTCCTTCTGCCTTGCTCTGTGTGGCCCCTAAGGGATTACACTATACAGGGCTGACCTTTTACAAATACCTATCTAACATCCAGTATCGACATGTGTAATTTTATGGTTGCCTTTAAAAGAACTTTACATTTTTTTTTTATTCAGCATCCAAAAAAATAAAAATCCCAGAAATCTTATTTTTCAAAAAATATATTTTTAGTATAAAAATTATCTCTACTCATCACCTTCCTAAATTTTAAGAAAGAAGACACAATAGTGAAGTCATTAGAAAAAAAAACAGTTCAATTTGCATTTTTCTAACTTGGGCAAATTTCTGATAGAGGGAGTAACATCTATTAATGTCAGCCCAACTTCAAGAATAATACTGCTTTCCATTTGTTACCATAGAGGACTCATGTATGTAAGAAGGTATATAGAAATAAAAGAGAATGCATGAACCTTGTTTTCAAAACTGCGGTTTTTTTTTCTTTTTTTTTTTTTAATAATTTTTTTATTTTTTATAAACATCTATTTTTATCCCCAGGGGTATAGGTCTGTGAATCACCAGGTTTACACACTTCACAGCACTCACCAAAGCACATACCCTCCCCAATGTCCATAATCCCACCCCCTTCTCCCAAACCCCCTCCCCGCAGCAACCCTCAGTTTGTTTTGTGAGATTAAGAGTCACTTATGGTTTGTCTCCCTCCCAATCCCATCTTGTTTCATTGATTCTTCTCCTACCCACTTAAGCCCCCATGTTGCATCACCACTTCCTCATACAGAAGATTAGCATGGCCTCTGCGCAAAACTGCGGTTTTAAACAAGAGCAAGTTCCACAACTTTCAAAAGACACACTGTTTATATTTTATGGTAAACTAAATATTGAACATAAAACTTATGCGTTGCCTGTTTTTCGAGCTACATTCTCCAAAGTAATGCAACTTGTATTTCATGTGACCTTTAAAATAAATGGCTACATGAAAAAGATACTGGCTCATAGCATTCCAAATCATCCCATTAACTCCTGAGCAGACATACTTCCGGCAGATTCACTTGTTCAACAGCTACCGAGGACCGATAATGTGCCTAGCATGAGATTACCTAAGCGCTGAGAATACAGAAAAATGACAGAACACATTTTCATCCTAAGAGATGCTCACAGTCCCCTCTTTCCTATACATACTGTAAGCATGAATTTTTACTTAGTCTGGCCAAGAACGCAAGAGATCATTTCCAAAATTGCTAGCCATTAAGAGAAGAGAAGGTGTTTCTTTTATTAAGAATGACCATAGCCACCTAATGATGCATCAGAAATCTCTGAATGCATCTACAAACAAAATATTTGAATTTGAGAAAGGAATAAAGACAAGAAATATAAAAAACAGTAGTATATAACTAAAGTAGATTATTTATGTTCAAAAAAGAAACATATCAACACAAGCATTGTTTTTTTGATTCCATGATATTCAAATAATGAACTGTACTGATTCCATTATAAACTGGTTTCATATTTTCAATGACTGATCTCGTTATAAACTGGTTTCATATTTTCATGACTTTTATAACTATGTACAGTGTAAAGTGATCAGTGGATATGAGTTCATATAGGAAATACTGAGATAAAGCTCTATATTTCTTCTGTTACCCTGAAATTATGAAGTAGTTAACTGATTTTATAGTCATTTCTCAATGGTATTCTGGGAAGTTATAGGACAAGGATTATAGAGGTCTATCCGAGAAAGCATCTGTATTTGGAAAAAATGATGATGCACATTACACTTCCTTTCATTTCATTTCACTCCATTTCATTTTTGACAGAGAGACAGCGAGGGAGCACAAACAGGGGGAGCAGCAGAGGGAGAGAGAGAAGCAGACTCCCTGCTAAGCAGGGAGCCTGATGCAATGCAGGGCTTGATCCTAGGACTCTGGGATCATGACCTGAGCCAAAGGCAGATGCTTAACTGACTGAGTCACCCAGGTCCCGCTACGCTTTCAAAGATGGGAAATAACTGACCTTTAGAATATTAAGCTAATACTTGACTTTAAACATCCCTGTGTCTTAATTAGGTAAGGATCAAACTATTTACATAAACATTTATAATCTTAATTTAGAATGGTAGGAGTAGGAAAAATTAGTAAGTAAAGTAAGTAAGTAAGCAAAAATTAGTAAGTAAAGTCCATTGTTATCTCATAAAAGTTAGACAAGTATCATTCCCCTTTGTCTTTCCTCAGATTCCTTTTCTGTTTGTTCATTTCTCCTCCTTGGCATGCAACAATGTTTAAAATATTTATTACTTACTTGACATGGATTTATGCTCCCTGTTCTTAATTTTAAAGAAAGTAGAATGTTTAGACCCATTATATTCTAGACCCACTGTAGAGCTTATAAATCATCTAATCTCTCATTTCATAGATGAACAAACAGATCTTGGGGCATAACATTTTGCTTAAAAAAATCATAAAGGAGGTTATTTTTTAGATGATGTGTTCCCACGTATGTTTCTTTTTTAAAGAAATAAATTAAGCGGGATAACTTAAGCAGGATGAGTGAAGAAAAATGCATTGTAAGAAATCACATAATTAACGGACTTTCAGGATGGCTAGGCATACTGTTTCAAAGGCTTAGTTTTCACTGGGTCTTACCTTTTTCTTGTTCACTAAAGGCCTGAAGCAAATTTGTGAGGTTTCTGGTTTTAGACAGCAGCTCGTGGTATGTTCCCATGTGTGCAACTCTGCCACTCTCCATTACAACAATCAGATCCATCTCTGGCAGAAGTGTGAGGTTGTGTGTCACTAAAATACGAGTCTGAAAAACATAGTGTTTTATTCCTTGGGTTAAAAAAAAAGGTAAAAATACTTTATTTTAAAGAAAGATATAGGGTTGTTTGTTTGTTTACTAGTTCAGAGTGTAATTGTGAGTAGGTACCAGTTTAAGGCAGCATATGGCTATTTTGCAATGAATGACTATATGCTGTTAGACAAAAAACAGACAAACAAACAAACAAAAGATTGCAAGTGTTTTTACCATCTGGTTCAAGCATTCTTCATTCATTAAAAATGAATCAATTTCATAACAAATTAAAAAATTTCTCATCTGTTATTTGTGCTTTTTAAAGGTCCTATAGCATCACAATAAAGTATTTGATTGCAGTAATAATTCATAGTATTTCTTTTCAAGCCTTTCTATATTATTGTACACATTCACATAAGATTGAACCAGAAGTTTTTATCTTGGGCTCATTTTAATAAGTAAAGACATTTATCTATTATTCACTTAGATATATACTTTAACATTTTATACATTTATTTAATGTTTGCCAGGGTGCCTTATATTAACAAATCTATAAATGCGTACAATGAAGGAATGGGTATGGCTTTGTGGTCAGACAGACTTGTTAAAATCTCTGCTGTTCTTTTTTTTTTTTTTAATTAAAGTACAGTTGCACACAATGTTACATTAGTTTCAGGGATATAACATAATGAGTCAACAATTCCACATGTTGTTAAAACCTCTGTTGTTCTTGAGGTGCCTGGGTGGCTCAGTGGGTTAAGCCACTGCCTTTGGCTCAGGTCATGATCTCAGGGTCCTGGGATCGAGCCCCGAGTTGGGCTCTCTGCTCAGTGGGGAGACTGCTTCCCCCCAATCTCTCTCTGCTTGCCTCTCTGCCTGCTTGTGATCTCTGTCAAATAAATGAATGAAGTCTTAAAAAAAAAAAAAAAAAAAACCGCTCTGTTCTTAAGCTAAGCAACCTGTATCAAATCATTTTGAGGCTCAAGTTCCCTCATAGGTAAAACAGGAATAATGATAATACCTACTCAGAGACTTGCTATAAGAACTAAATGAACTAATTTAGTGTCAGACATGCTATGTTCTTTCACAAGAGAACTGAATCGTTACTGCTATATTAGTAATACCATAATTTTAAGTAAAAAAAATCAGTAAAATAATACTTTTTTATGCAAGTACTATGCATGAAAATACCATTTAAAAAAATCAAGTAAACAAAAACCAATTTATTTTGACATACAAATCCCCTTAGAGTATGATATCAGTCTATAAGGTAACAATTATATAATAAACTTGGAAGAAGAAACTTCAAAAAATATTCATTAAAATTTATCTATAAAAAGATCAACATGACATCCCCTTTTTCATATGAAATATCACTACTTTACTTCAACAAATGAACAAAATGTTGGAATTTAGGCACAGTGGTATGCAGAATATGCTTCCCTTTCCCCCCCAAAGCGTTAAGTGACACTATGGCTACCTTGTTTTTCAAAATCCCCGAGGACCCAATCACTTTCTCAAAAAGCTGCTTTCCAACATGAACGTCAACTGCAGCAAAGGGATCATCGAGGAGGTAGATGTCAGCCCCACTGTACACAGCTCTGGCCAGACTTACTCGGTGCTTCTGGCCCCCACTTATATTCACACCCTGAAAATGGAGGAGGAGGAAGAAACCGAGACCACAAATGTGTAAATCTCAAAGCACACACAGTGACATCCAATTTCTCTTCTGCAGCATGGACAGAAAACAATTCAAGATTAACCCTCAAACCTTTCTTTATCAGAAAATCCAAAGGCCTAGCCCCCATCCCCAATTTCCAAGTGCTACTAACTTGTGCAAATTAACAGCTATATACTTTCTGTTAACTGCTTACTCTCAAAAGTAGATGCTAACAATTGAGGAGAAAAGAATTTCCAATTCCCTAACTTTGAAAAGTCATGCCTTTGAAATATTAAATAAAACTTTTGGCTGCCAACCATATACTGACACCAGTGATCATTTTTAAATTGACACATGGAAAATGGAGAATAATAGCTAAATTGAGAATAATAGCTAAATTACCAAAGCAGTAATCACCATGTCCTATTTTATTCTGTAGAAAGATTAGTACAAGTCTTGTTGGCAAAAGTACAACTATAAGAAGCAGGAATAAGGAATATACATCATTCCATGTGAGAATTAAAGTTGACATGTACAGCCACATATAGAGAATTATGGGGCCAGGCCCAATTTACTTTATTGTTTACAAGTCTAGCTTAAAAGCCCTCCTTGCAACATAGAACTTAGCCAGTTATCTCTAATTGTAAAATGCCATTGTTTTTTTGCTTTTCTCATCCTCCACCTACTCAACAAATACCTCCTTTGTAGAACTATATTCTGGGTGCTACACCAACACTTGGCATTCAAACATAAATGAAACTGAGCCTCTATCATGAGGAGGTCACAGTTTAGCAGGGGAGACAGGCATGAAAACATATATAAAGTAATATGATACCTGTGCGTGTATGAATGTGTGTGTGATTATAACAGCCTCCAACTCATGGGTGTGTCAGGAACATCTAATAAGATGAATGTAAAATATTTACAACAAATCCAACATCAAGTCCCAATCCAATCAACCTCGCTATTATCACCCAATCACTCCTCTCTCCAACGTACCCCTTGCCTTGTCATTGCATAGCCTGGGATTATGTAATCACCTTGTTTAAAAACCTACAATGCCCACATCTCCTCTGCCATCATCCATGAGCAACAGCAAGTTCCTTAGTATAATACTCATGTTCTTGTATTAACTCGTATTTCCATGCTGTCCCCACGTGACTGCAGCCTGCCAACCAGACTAGCAGACGCTAGTCTCCTCTGCTAGGGAGCTCAAACAGCCCCTTTTCAACTCCTAAGCTATTCACTCTAGGAAGTCCTCTCTGAAAGCAATCTTCCACCCAGTGTTCCAAGTAAACTGACTCGTCCCCTCCGTCCCTGTCCTGGCGGTGCTCCATCCTATTGCCACATCAGTCTTCCTCACAAGACTACGAGCTAAATTCATCCTTGCGCTCCCAGCACACGGACTGTGTCTGATGATTAATAAGTATTAATAAAGACGGCTGATAATTTCATGGGCAGAGATCCACTACACTGAAAAAAGCAGGGTGACAGTCTCTTGCTCACCGTTGTGTACCCCACAGCACAATAAAGGCATATAATACAGTAATAAGTAATTGTGGTCGATTGAAGAATTCCAAAGGGAAAGATAAATGAAAGTGAAGAAAATTCTAAACAGCTGTAAGCAGACTGCCTTTTGAAATATTCAATTACATGTTTATTTTAAAGCATATTATCAGATTGGGAGGTATTTAATAATAAAAAGCAAAAGTTATAAATGGCAATAGTATTTATGCCTATATTAAATATATACTTTATATTTTGGAAATTTTTCTTCTTTAGATTCTTTTTAGTTACATACTATCAACTATTTCATATTATTAGAGATAGGCTTTATCAGCATAATATTCAATATATATTAACAAGTTTGAAGAAGTCACATTTCTGTGTAATTTTTGCTATGGAGCCATTTTTGCCTGCAGACAGGGAAGACACCAGAATAAAAACAAAGGTGTGGGGAGAAAAATTAAATCTGTTTAATAACTTGAGAAAATATATCTGCAAAGTAGCAGACCATGAGCGAAGCCAACATAAGTCTACTTGAAAGGTAAGTTTTACCTCATTCTAGATTTTTAAAATGTGCACTTGCTATAATTTTGTTCTCTATCAATTTATATCAGAGAACTAGAAACAACAGGGGGCCAGGGGTAAAAATGCCTAACAATGCTACACTGACGCTCTTTTCAGAAATGCAAAACACTTGGCAAGGATTATTTCCTCATCTTCACAGCACACATGAATCGCAGGCAGAGGCTGCTTTTGCATTCATGTTTAATTAATGGAGATTTTAGTCACGGGTCGGAGATAATCTCTCGGGGGTTCATGCTTTGGCTCACGCTATCTTGTTTTGTTTTAACTCCAAAACACTGGATAGCGTAATGACTATTCATTAATGCAATGAAAATAAAATAGAACAAAGACGATGGGAAACGAGATCCTCTTAAGCAAGAATGAGCCAACATGGAGAAGGCATAGTGATGACAGCATTGTCCCTGAGCCTTTTTAGAACCTGGCCTCGGAGCCACTGCTGGAGACTGGAACTCTGTTGCTGCTGTCCTAGGCTTGACTTTGTGCACAAGAGACACAGAGAAAAAAACAATAACAAAAACAAAACTTTCATTCACTCATTAGACAGGGAGCCAGCAACGAAAACAAAGTGCTGAGGATCCCGTTGGTGGGCTCTCATTCCCCCGCATGGATCCTAACGACAGAATTTCCTGCTGATTTTAAATCTGTTTTCCAAATAGTCAATTACAGATAATTATTTGTCCTTAATATTGCCATCTCTTTCATAGGAATTCTGTAATGATTTTTTAAAAAATTATAGTTGTGTGTGGCTCCCCAGGACCTCAGGAAAAAGACTATAAATATTTTATTAGCATGGCTGAATGGAGTTTTATTCTTGCATATGATAAATTATATATTCCTTACTCTTTCTCCAATCTCAGTTTGATCTCCATTTGGTAACTGCTCCAAATCAGGAAGGAGAGCACAGGCTTCCAATACTCGCTCATAAAACTGCTTCTGCATGATGGAGCCAAAGAGAATGTTTTCTTGTAAAATGCAATTCTGAATCCAGGCCTGCTGGGCAACATAAGCCACAGAACCCTAAAACGGGAAGAAATAAAAGAGATGCTCTTAACAAGGAAAAAGAAAAAGATGCATGTACCACATTAAAGGAACATATTCAGTCCATGGTTTTGCTTTCTTTAACTTTAAACTGAATTTCTTTAAAAAAAAAAAAACACAAAAAACTAGGTTATTTCTTAAATGTAACTATATCCTCTTGACATTTTAATTTTATATATGTTTGTTAGAGGCCTCTTCAAATGAGTTACTTTGTGCTTATTTGTTTTCACTGTAGTTTCTATCAAAGTTATCTGCCTCTGATAGAGTTTTCTGGAAGTAGAGGCTGAGTGTATTAGTTAGCTCCAGCTGCTGTAACAAGAGACCACAGACTAGCTTGCTTTAAACAACAGAAATTTCTTTTCTCACAGTTCTGGAGATTGGAAGTCTGACAAGTTGTCAGCAAGGTTGGTTTCTTCTGAGGCCTATCTCCTTCTGCTTGCTGATGACTGTCTTTTCTTGAGTCTCCACATGGCCCTCCCTTTGTGAGGGTGTATGTGTCTTAATTTTTTCTTCTCTTAAGAACATCAGTCATATTGGGTTAAGGCCCACCTTATTATATTTTAACTTAATTACCTCTTTAAAGACTCTATCTCCAAATATAGTCACATTCTTGGGATTAGGACTTTAACACATGAATTTGGGGGAAAACACAAACATACATAACACTGAGCCTGGAGTGTGAGTTTTTTATTTGGGATCAGTTCTGGGGGAAGGAAAAAGGGTAGGAGGATTGGGTGGATGAAGAAGTCATACCATAATCCAGATCCAACAAAGCTTTGACCAACGCTCTAGACAGACAGAGAGTATCACCCATCAGAACTGTTCCATGTTACTATAAATTGGCCTGGCTTTCTGCTGTGTGGCCTCAGCCAGGCTGTTCTCATCAGGCCAACACTGAAGGAGCTGACTTGCTGCATGAACTCCCACGGCTGGGAGGCAAGCCGTTTCTAGATGGGGTATTTGGGTGGCACATCTCTATTTCCACATACTCACTGTTCCTAAGATGATTTTATAACTCAAATGACTCCTGAATATATGGCACTCTATGGTATAACATATCCTTTTAAGTGACCCTTCTTTTCTTAGAAAGGACCTACAGTATTTGAACTAGAGTCTTACCTTTCAGTCTGCCCCAAGGACTCTACCTACACATTGATTTTAGAGAATTTATTTTAACTACTGTGCATTGTATAACAATATAAGACACTTAAAGTACTTTTTGACCTATGACCCTATGGATATGTATGTAACTATTAGCCTTTTGATTTCTTCAGATACTTTAAAGATCAACTTTTAATTCTTATCCCAAACAATATAATTCTGACCTGACTTGATTTTGAACACAAAAGTAATTGCTCTTGAATTGCTTTACCTAGTGAATAACCTTTTATTAAAATAGTATTAAATCAATTCTCAAGTGATAGAGATTTTGAACACTTACATATTTAGCAAGATAAGGGGAACAGAGGAAGAACAACAGAAAAAAGACTGGAGAACAGGAAAAATGGTGCAAAATATAAAACAGAAACTAAATACTACATTGAGAAGTACAGACTTGATGTGTTGGTATGAATGGAGCTGAAGAAGAGCTGATCCATTGTCACAGAGGTACAAATTTTTCGTTTAATTTTTAGAGTATTTATTACTTCAATTTCATATACAAATGACAATGTGTTAAATGTGTTGTTTCATTTTATTCTTGATAATGAAACTATAATAGAAGTTTTGCTAATTCAAAAACTATCTTCCAATCTCTAATGTTCCTGATGGACTGAATACTGAAAACTGCATGAATGGTGCCTGGTGTGAACCTTTGATATTGAGAACGAGGAGACTAAAGGCTGAATGTTGTGATATGATATGCTTTAAAAAAATGCTCACATGAAACCCTGAAGAACAGAAAGATAAAACATGAAAGCACCTTGTAAATACTAAGTTTTAATTTTGTTGTTGTTATTATTAAATTAGGGAGGATAAGAATGACAGTTATAAATTAAGGATTAAAAATGTTTTTAGGGGTGCCTGGGTGGCAATTGGTTAAGCATCTGACTCAGGGTTTCGGCTTGGGTCATGATCTCCTGGTTGTGAGACTGAGCCTTAAGATGGTCTCTACACTGGACAAGGAATCTGCTTAAGATTCTCAAGATTCTCTCTCTTCCTCTCCTTCTGCCTCTCCCCGTCCTTCTCTCCCTCTCTTAAAAAAAAAAAAAAAGAAAAAAAAAAAAACTAGTGGGAAATAATTCAGAGTGTGACACCTCATACCCTGCCATTGCTCCAGACCAAAGAACTTCCTGAAGGATGAAACTGTCCATTACACTGACAGATAATATCCTCTCTCTTCCACAACTCTTGCTTAATATACACAAAGGGTGTCCTCTCTGTCTTGTGACTAGTAACTGCATTGTTAGGATTTTTTGCATCACTATGAACAGTTTCTTAATTTCAAACCCTCAAAGGCATCAGAAATAATCTTTAAATCTTACCATGAGAGCTTTAACAATCATAATAAAGATAACAATAACCATAAAAATTCACAGGGAGCTAGCTGACTCTGTGCCAAGAGCCAGGCTAGGTTTTTGGACATTAATGCATTAGATGAAATCCAGAATTGATATTGTTTTTATCTTGATCAATTCCTAATTATTTTTCAAGATCAAGTGAAAGGCTACCATCTCTCTAATAATTTTTCTAACTCTTCAGTTTGTTGCTTTTTTTAATACTTTGATTCAGTTTTTTATATCTGATTTAAACATTTATCATAATTGATTTTAGTATTCCCCTCACTAGATTATAAACTGTAAAAAGATGGGGTATATCATATTCATGCCTGTTTCCCTGGTACTAAGGTCAGCCACCTAGTATGTGTGCAATAATTGCTCGGTAAAAATAGCTGAAGGCACTCAATAAACGAAAATAACGTCAATAGGACAATCATATTTTTAAAGGATACTCACTGGTCTAAGAGAAGTTACAGTCATCTTCAACTATAGACAAATGATTGACTACAATCATTATGAAGAATAGAATGGTACAAAGACAGTACACGTAAGGTGAAAAAGTCCTGTTATTCATTACCTATAATCTTATCAGAAAAAGTCCCAGATACCATAGTTGATTCTAAAATAAGTAACAGTAATGCTAAAAGAGAAAAGAAAAAAGCACTGATCATCAGAGGATTGGAATCAAGAAAGAGATAAGGATAAGAGGAAATACATATTATGAAGAAAAAATGATCGAGTTGGAGTTGATTCTTCCTAGAGAGAAAAACTGTGAAGAAACTGGCCTAACATCCATAGAATTCCACCATCTTGTCAGAAAGGAGGTGGGATTAGGTTAGTAGTTTACCTAAGAGCTAGTTAAATCTAAGGAAAAACTCATTAGTCTAGTGTTTCAAAAAAACAACAGCTGATTAAGAACTTGTAGAATTCTTATTTCTATTCACTTTTAAGAACAGAACAAAAGGCTTGGAGTAGTCCTCTATAGTCCAAGGGCTGAAATTTAGAAGTATTTAAAAATAATATTACTGGTTTTCTGATATTTTTTCTGGGTCAAAGATCCTACCCCTGAGCAACTATAAGTCTTCTTAGAAATGTGGCTGTAATTACTTAGGCAACTTTGCAATGAATGATAATTAGAAACCAAATCAAATTAAAATATAAATCATATTAGTTTCTCTATAATTGGCTGCAATTCAGTTAATATCATCAAACAATTACCATAAGCATTCAAACATGATTCACTAAAGTATTTGGAGGACAGAATGCTGTTACTAATCCATCCACAGCTAATCAATTTTTTGTGGAAATTGAAATGTTTGCTACAAACTAGAAATGCCCATTAAATACTTGCATCTTCAATTTGATTTGATAAATTCTTATTGACGCTAACCATGTGCTGGCCATAGTCTAGTACACTAGGAGATGTGGAATGAAAGCATTGTTGGCTTTACCTTTCTTTGAACAACTCCTGTAAGTTTCTCCATTTCCCCCAGAATGGCAGAAAGCACAGATGATTTTCCAGATCCCACTGGCCCTACAACAGCCACTAAAGCTCCTTCTGGAATCTTTATGTTCAAGCTGCATGACAAGAAAAGGACAGAGATGATGCAGGAAGTTCTTGTTACATTTTTAATGGTTTTTCCCAGATAAGTCAGAGCACTGAGGATCATCCTTGAGATGGCCGCTATTCAAATGATACTACATTATTCTAGCAATACCCAACCTTCCAAAATACAAACAACAAATGCTGCAGTGGAAACAGAGGAAATGAATAGAAAATGAATTGAAAACAAGAGAGTTAAAGAAAAAAAATCCATAGAAATAGAAGGTATCTTGAGAGGTTTAAAAAAAAAATAACAACCTTGTAAATTTCAATTTAATATCGTCATCTCCTTTAAAAATGGTAAGAAATAAAAATATGGAACACTATAGAATTAAATGCTAAAAAAATTTTGTTTTTAATTTTTCCCAAACTATGACTTACTTTTTTAGTACTGGAACCCCTGTTTTATCCCAGGAGAAGGAAGCATTTGTAAAACCAATGGCATGATCTGAGAAGAACAATAAATACAATGGTGCATTGTAGAGTCAATGATTTTCAACCTGGAAGTCAAATAAATATTGAATGCAGAGGAAATGCTGACCTCCTATATAGTTTGTTTCAATATTTTGAGGATGAAGCTCTTCAGTGTTGAGAAAGTCTTCCAAACGATCCAATGATACTCTTGTCTATCAAAATAAACACAGATGGAATTTATTTGGGGGTCAAGTAGAACTTCAATTAGAAAGACTTGCAGCATGATTAAAAATCTGCGATGCAAATTGAAGACAGTGATATAAATATTCAGCATTGTTCTAATGTTTATAAATAATTTCATTCCTGAAAGAAAAGAACGGCTTCAAGAATCAAAGATCAAAACAGATGTCATTTATGCAGGAAGGTATGAGAAAAAAGAAACAAAAATTCCTCCTTAACACTCTAGTAAAGACATAATAACTAATTAATAATTATAGAAAGATTAGTTTTTAAAAACAACATCAGAATTGTTGAATGAATTCAGCTTCTGAATATTAAACAATAGCTTTGGCAATAATAACACCGAGTTTCAGTAAAAAAGCTACAAAAGTGCTTAGCTACAATTAGGATAAATAAGATCAATTTTGTTTTCCTGAAACTGACTTACAAGAAATCTCTAGTGCATTTTTATTCACTCAATGCTAGAAGACATCTATTGTTAGTGAATAAGATGTAACTGGGCCATGGTTTGTTTACCAAGTGCACCATATTAGTATGCAGGACTCATTTTCTTTCCTTTCCTTCTCTTTCTTTCTTTTGATATTTGCTCTCTGTATTTATTTAGTGAAGGCTGAAGTGTACCATTAGGAGTTGGAGAACACTTTGAGATACCAGACCCCTAGCTAGATTCTAATTTCAAAAGCAAAACAAAACTTATTCTAAGAATGGCATCTTTCTTACAAGAAGAATGCTATGAATTAAGTGTTGTTACAAGCATCACATCAACAGTACTTCTATGCCCTCTGTTGGTCATTACTAGTAAAAGGACAACAACAAAAAAGGTATCCTGTAACAAAGGTGGATTATTTGGTATTCCCTACCTAATTAATTCTTTATTCAAATAATATACTATTATTACTACTATAATTTCAATATAATTAATACAATTTAATATCATTATTACTATTATAGTTACCATGAAGTAACTATAAGTTACTATTTATTCAAATAACATAAAAGTTTTAAAGGTAAAGTCCTTAATCAAAGAGCTGGTTCTAATAAGCCAAGCTTCACTTTGTTTATGAACTCAGACTTGAGAAAAAGGATCAGTGGCGGACACCAGGCAATCCAAACCAGACATTCAAAAAATTTTAACAGGAAATAGCAGGACAGAGGATTCAAGGAACTCACTTCTTCATATTCCCTGTGGTTTTAGCAGCTTTCTCCTCATTATAGTATTCAAAGCATCTCCAGAGACTGGAGATTACAGTGAAGGTAGGCTGAACCAAATACCTCATACAAGGCTAGTTGGCAGACTTGTATTAGCCACGCACGGGTCTCCCTGCTTTATTCATTCAGTGCAGAGGAAATGCTGCTGAACCTTGGGAAAACATTCATATCCAGTTCTATGCAAAGCACCTCACTAAAAATTTTTCAACTGAAAACAGACAATGAGCCTTCTGCTGGCACAGCATCTGACACCAGTTTTAAAAAGCTAAATAACAGAAATGAACACTTCGCAAAGAAAACGATATCCTATATTGAAATACTTAAAAGTCATTTTGATAGGAAAAAAGCATAGGCAAAGAAGACATGTCTCCTTCCATTCTTTAAAGTTTTCTATTACTCCTTAATGCAGGTAGATTAATTTTGAAAACAGCGTCAAACTACCACAAAAAGCAAAATAAATAATGAAAAAAAGAAAGAGAGAAAATGTGTAAAACCATAGACTCCAGTGGATGAATGATTCTTAGTTTAAACATATTTTGGATGTACCTGGACTACAGCTGAGATCACCATTGGTAAATCAAACAAAGGAAGCCTCAAAATATTAAACAAAGACATAGATGTAAACACTTTGGTGGCTGTTAAAATATTTCCTTCATCCAATAAGAAATAGATGCCAAATGTTGCCAGGGACACCTGAAAAATAGAGACATGTTCCTTCCTTCAGTTACTCAATGCTAAGAACAGGATGAGTTAAGGTTCCAAAAATAGGGGAAAAAATTTAAAACCTGTTTTATTGTTGTTTAAAAAAAATTCAGTGTCATCCAGTGTGATTGCTGAAGAATATAGAATAAACGTTCAGCACACTAAGATACACAGATCATATAATTATATATCTTAGACCATGGCATCCTTGGGACCATGCAGTCCAGCTCCTTTCTGTAAGACACTACGTTCTTAACTAGAGTCACCCGTCCCATTTAAGTTGTATACTACTGGAAGTCTGGGTGGTTCAGTTGGTTAGACATCTGCCTTCAGCTCAGGTCATGATTCTAGGGTTCTGGGATCAAGTCCTGCCTCAGGCTCCTTGCTCAATGAAGGGTCTGCTTCTCCCTCTGCCTTTCACATACCTTGCTTGCTCTCTCTCTCTCTCTCTCTCTCTCTGAAATAAATTTTAAAATAAAATAAAATGTATACGAATTGACCTTTTTTTCAAGATGGAGTATTACGTAAATTTACTTTCCAGTGGTATGTGTATATTCTGATTCATATATAGTGGCTATACTTTCTGTGAGTCATAAAATTAACTGAAGAAAGTATGAGTAAATTATGGTCCATACCATTTATATTTACTCTTGTTAAGTTTCATTTAGAAAAGGCAGAAAAGTGCATATATGCATGAGAAGTTACTGACAATCACGTACCTAAGACTTATCTTAAGCAAAATCTTCTTGGACAATTTTACCAAAGAATTCCAAATGTAAATATTGCTTTTATTTTCATAATACCAACATATATTTTTAAATAAAAAATGACAATATTTTAACTTACCAATGAAAGAGACATATAGAATTTCTCCTGACTCTCTGACCGTCAGGAATGGTAACTTTAATTAAATCTGATGCTTCAGTTCTATGTGGTTTCATTACCCTTTGGCTTTTACTCATTGCTTTATACCTCAAAGCAATTTATACTCTAGTTTATGTATCATGGGACTCCTAATGTGTACATGGTATGATAGAGAATGGCCTCCATTCGTATCAATTTGCCTTCAAATACTAATTCTATAACTTTGAGGATGTATCCCAAACTAGCATGGACTTCCAGTTCCTTTTCTGAAATGAGAAAAGTGAGGCCTTATTATTGCAAGAATGAAATAAGGCAATCTCTATAGCTTATCTGACATGCAGGAGTAACATTCAATAAATGTTTATTCTCTTCCCAACTCCATATAGTGTGTGTTGGGTTTTGCTTAAAAGGGATTAATCACACAAATAAAAATATTCTAGAGCTGAAACAAAACTCTGGAATGCAGGTTATATGGTTTAAGAATACAATAGCATAGGGGCGCCCAGGTGGCTCAGTGGGTGAAGCCTCTGCCTTCAGCTTGGGTCATGATCTCAGGGTCCTGGGATTGAGCCCTGCATCGGGCTCTCTGCTCAGTTGGGAGCCTGCTTCCTCCTCTCTCTCTGCCTGCCTCTCTGCCTCCTTGTGATCTCTCTCTCTGTCAAATAAATAAACAAAATCTTAAAAAAAAAAAAAAAAAAGAATAGAATAGCCTATGTTTGAGCTGTGAGACATTTACAAAGAAGTAAAATTTTATTATTTGAAAAAAATACAGACCAATGAGAAAGCACATATTTTCCCCTTCTTTAAAACTTCCATTCCCTAATCTACATAAATCAATGACTGCATTTCTTGAAAATTTTATTTCAAATATAGAACATTTCACTTTGGACACCTTAATTCCAGGTAACTTGGAGGTGAATCTACAAATCGAATTTGAAAATCAAAACGGGAAATATTATATACACTCACCAAGAATGGAATGCAAGTTAATGTCAGCATAGAAAACACAGCAAGATACCCAGCTGATTTTTGTACTTCCAATTCCTGTTCTCGAATTTTAATAATCTTCTTTTGATAGGAAGATTCCCATGCATAAAGCTTGAGAATCTGTAAAGGAATCAGACAATGACTATTTGATAATCAATATCATAGAAGAAATAAAAATATGCATACATGCAAATATACACAGCCTACCCCCTCCACATACGCAATTGTTAAAGTTAAAAAAAAAAAAAGCTGGTAAACTTATAAAGTAAAATGCCCCTATTTTTAGCTGAGTCAAAATATTTTCTTGAATTGTGATTTTTTTGGGAGGTAGTGGCTGGAAGAAGAAAATCACCATCTCTCTCTAGCCTTAGGTCCTTCTTACCCACCAATAGCTTATTCTTGAGTCAGACTTTGGCAACATCCCAGCTCTTGGCATAAGCTCCACAGCACATTCTGTTTAGCTTAATCTTGGTACTTTTCCTGCTGGTCCAACTCTCACTTCAATCCGCTCCTCATTTCTTAATAGCTACGCTCTTCTCCCTGGACTCCCAGTTTCTTGGAAACTGATGGCATGGGACTTGAAGCCATTTTTCAGAAAGATGACTGGTGTTTTGAGATTGTAAATTGGAATATAAATAATTTATTTTCCGTTCCTCTGGAGAACCCTAAAAATCTCTCACTGGCACTGTGAACTTAGACATGGCACTTAATTGCACAGAGACTTGGTTTCCTTGTATGAAAAATGAGAATGAGAAATTATTTTCTTGGGGTTTATAAGAATTATATGAGGAAACAGATATAAGTAGAGTGTAGGATCCATAGAAAATGTTCACTAAATGGTAGCTACCATCCTTATCAGAGAGAGGCCATGGCGTCTGTTATCCTTACTCCAGGGATACTGACCGCCCACACCTTTAAACTATGCTATACTTTCAACTTGCCTATACTTGGTCCTCTACAAGTATTCTCGTTAGTCACTACTGGGATTGCAATTCCAAATTTTAGACTTTGCTCAAATCTTCAGGAGATGTTCTTTATTTTATCTACACTGTCCTAGTCTTACTAATAATATAAATTTCCTTTTAAGAATATCAGTATTTAAAACCTATACACATACACTGCTGTACTTTTTATGAATACAGGGGTTATCAGTTAATCCACTGAGAGGTCCAAGATTCATTTGGAGCACATTACTTTGGGAATGTCTGACCTTAATCACATAATCTCAGTTATTCAATAATTTAATCTGAGTTAAATTTCAGTTACTTAAGGCTATTCTTAATTTCAGATATATAAATGAATTTATTTCTTTTATTTGTCTCTTTTCAGGGTATCCTTTATCTAACAATATCTTTCACTTTAGTGATTTTCAATGTTGTAAAAGTTCTACACGGCACAATACAGCATAATTTTTATTGATTCCTAAAGTGAATCAATGTATACATATCATGGGCATATCCTATGTTTACAGTGGTAGATGCACCAGACAGAGGAAAATTTCCTATGAAACTATCAGTACCAGAAGGAAATTCTATGTGGGCTTTGTAAATTTTGCCCTTTAGGAAAACTGTTAAGGCATAATCCAGATGCAACAGGATCTGAAATTGTCTATCTATCCATCTGAAAGTTCATGAGTTTGGTTTCACTGTTTTATCATTGAGAAAATATTAATGGCATGGGGCGTAACTTCCTTATAGAACAAGTAACTTCCTTATAATGTACCTTTTGCAGAATAACATTTGTTTGATCATTTCTATTCCACATAAAATGTGGATGACATGTCATCATTTCCTGCATATAAACCTGCCTTCACACTGAGGATGACATTATTGCCACTCGCCTGCTTCATTCCATCTCTTCTACCCAATCCCTTCAAACAAGCCATTTTTTGTGTCTCTTGGGGTATTTGTGTTCACTTTTTGGGTGAGAAACAAAAAGAAAAAACCTGCATTTTATTTGGTCTTATTTAAATACTATTTTAGCAGTAAGAATTCCTATGCATCTGAAATCTGAAATACTCTGCCAATAATTTTTTATACAATTATATAATTACTTTGATATTAAGAATGATAAAAAATTCATTTATTGACTAACATTGCTATATTCTAAATAGTGAAATTAAAGTCATATTCCTTGTATATTACCTTAATTCCGTGTAAGATTTCATTGAGTAGTTTTATCTGTTTATCTTTGTTCTTCGTTTGGCTTTTCTATTTAAGGGAATAAAATGATAGCATATTTGAGAAGGTTGCTAATAATTTAACTTACATGGCCACAGCTATTTAAAAAACACAGTCTATTTTTTCCATTCTATATAATATTTAGTTGAAAGTCATCTTAAAATATTCATATATTATTCTACTGATAATGTTAAAAACTACTTATAAATAGATATTTTAAAACCTAAAAGTAGTCAGCAGTAGATATAAGCAAGGTGTACATTTCACAAAATAGCACAAAATATAGTATTTAGATGTAATTTGTTTGAAATTGAATAATAAAATAATATCCATCTTCTATTAAAATGGGATCAAATTCCCCAAACTCTATCAATTATTTACATATATAATACATATATATCATAACAAAAGTATCACAGGAATAAAAATAAAGGTCTGTATATTGTACATACACTATCTTGAGTATTAATACTTGTGATTAAAATGTGTATTTTAAGACTCCTGGGTGGCTCAGTCAGTTAGACATCTGCCTTTGGCTCAGGTCATGATCCCAGGATCCTGGAATCAAGTCCCGTATTGGGCTCCTTGCTCAGCAGGGAGCCTGCTTCTCCCTCTGCCTGTGCCCTCTCTCTCTCTCTCACAATTAAATAAAAAAATGTCTTTTAAAAAAATGTGTATTTTTTTAATATTTGCTCTTTTTTGGCAAAGCCTATGTAATCACTGTATATTTATTCAAATATTTAACATTTATATTATTTTATCCTTATTATTGCTTGGATATTGCTTCTTAAGGGTTTCTTCTAATAATACTGTCACAATTATGATATAAATAATCATAAGTACAATATTTGTATAACAGTATTACACGTTAACATCCGTAATACTGTTTGCATGATTAAAGACCTATTTTCTGCTTAGCATATTTGTACATAATATTGCACTCTTTGAAAGTTTTAGGCCTCTACATTAAGTCCCCCAAATCTATTTCTAGTCCTAAATATCTGAATTTAAATTATTTAAAATATAAAATTTTTTAAAAAGCTAGCTTAAAAGTATTTATTAAAATTATAAACAAGCTTGTTATTCTAAACACTAATGTGTCAATGGTTCATAATTACTTCATAGTTACATGGTATTTTCTGATTCTCATCTTTAAAGACTAGTCATCTTTTTGATAATTATTTGGTAATTAATCTGAATTTTAAAAATTCAGAAAAATATAAAAGAAGGTATAAATCCTCATCACCTCAATGTATTAAGGTAATAAGTGAAAAATCTCCCCTCCTTCCATCTAATTCTACTTTCTAGGTAACATTTATTTATTTAAATGTAGGTTCCATGCTGAATCAATGACCCTGAGATCAAGAGCTGGCAACCTAACCAACTGAGCCACCCAAGCACCCCTATAGGTAGCTTTTCTTCAAAGACTGCTGTATCTCTAGATTCTTTCTATGCATATACAAATTCATTCATATCTGTATAACTTCATTTATGCATCTCTATCATACCCACATGCATTGGCATATTCACATTTTAAAAACTGGGTTAAGGATAGTTATATACCTATGTGCATAATATACACAAATACATACATACATGTGTTTCTTTCTTTTTTCCCCTAATATCTGATTGACATATTTCCAGGTCCATATATAGATATTATTCATCTTTGATCCACTTAAAATAATAAGTGCCATAAGCAATACAGCTGCACCTGTGTCATTACTTTAACACATGAAACCATTTGTCTCTCTCCTAATGGCGTGTGTGGCTCTCCAGGGCAGGGAACTGTGTCCTGTTTCTCCACTCCTACAGAATAGCACTGTGCACACTGTCTGGCACAAGGCAGGTGTCAAAAAATGTAAGATGAACGACTGAATGTAAAGGAAGAATATTCAAATGAATTCAGTTAAGCGCTTACTATCTCCTTGCTGTACGAGGTCACTCCTGGATCAGTGTAGCCCATTCTTTAGACACAATGAGCATTCGCTCACTGCCAGGCTGTGTACACAACGTTTCTTCTGCTTAGTAAGTCTTTTTCTCAGATACCCACATGGATTCCTCCCTTATCCTGCTGATATATCACTTCCTTCCTGAGGACTTCACTGCCCCTGTATGTGAAATGGCGCTCTTTGTTACTCTATCGCCCTAGTCTAAGTTCTATTTCTTTGTATACAAATTAACAGCAGGCATTATCTTCTTTATTTATTTCTTCATGCCTGTCTCCTCTAATGAAAGCAGGAACTGATCAGCTCTCCTCATTGCTGGACTTTGCACAAAACAGATATCCAATCAATACTGGCTGAATGAATGAATGAATGAATGATAAATCTGGATTATTTCCCCATGTACAGAATTAACTATGGTTACTGTCAACTCTAGTCAGAAAATTCAGCTTCTGTTTGACATATGTCAAAGGAGGCCATCTTTTTCTTACCTTCAGCTTTTTCACTCTAGTTGCAACTAAAGCATTTACTGGTATCACAAACACAAGGACTGCCACCCCTGCTAACACAGCTGGACCCAGCTCTTGCCAAAGAAGTGATATGGCCATCAGGATCTGAAAAGGGGCTGACCAGAGGAGACTGAGGTTTGCTGTCAAGTCCATGAGCTGCTGGGCATCTGCTGACATCAAGTTAGTAATTTCCCCAGTTGAAAACTTCTTTCGAGAAACATTAGATAGAAGGAGGGCCTGAGAAAAGAGAGGCAAAATATTTAAAGAGTTCTGTAGATGATGAGACATCTTTATCGCCAAATGATGGTAACTTTTAGTGTCAATTTTCAATACATTTAGGAAAATCTACAAGATTATTTATGTGTTAGGATTATGAAACACTGAAACATTTAAAAATGTTTTTAGATGAAGAAGATACAATTACTGATCAAAACACATAGTTCTAAACTTCACTGCATATTTGTAGAGAGTAACATTTGGATTCCCAAGCAAATATATTTATTCACCAAAACCCCTCCACAACTTGTCAATTACAAAATTGCAATCTAGCCTAGGGGTGCCTAGCCAGCTGTCAGAAAAGCAAAGCGACTCCTGATCTCCAGCTCATGAATTCAAGCCCCATATTAAACACAGGACTCACTAAAACAAAACAAATCTATTCTAGATTTCTGGCATTGAGGATCCCCTCCATTTGCTGCCACCCCTATAATGCTAAACCATCTAAATTTTATCAGTACAAAGTACATAAATGATTCAATAATTACCAAATGAATGCTGATGAAAAGTAGATGCTTGAAACTAGAAAGTTTAAAGATGACACTGTCCTAGTTCTCAAGAAGATTATAATTTGGTTGTGGAGTCCAGTCTCCACCACCCACATATACCTCCTACACAGGATGGTCGTAAGCATAAAAATAGTTAAGAAGGGCCATGGGAATTTGGAGAGAGAAAAATACTGGAAAGGCTTCTTGGAGCAGATGGACATACATCTTTTCTTCCAGAGCCCAATTCTCACTTTCTGTGCACATTATTTTAATATTTGTATATTGAATTCAATATCCCCAAGCTTAATTATTGGTAACTCTTACTAAGGTTGATCTTAGAAATTCATTTATTAAATTCTCCACCCATTTAAAATTCCCAGTGAAATGCATAAGTGAACTGTCAAAGTGGTTGAGAATTGGTATGTGTACTGGAAGCCAGGCAAAAAAGTCCATTCATATGCCAAGAATTTTAAGGAATTTCCACTACACTGATTTAAAGAGACAGAACAGAGAGGTGGAACTAACCAGAGTAAATGAGATACAGGAAGCACTCAAAGTCTGTATTTTCAATAAATGAATAAGACAAAGCCTCCCCAAAAAAGGCCCATGTGGAAAATAAGTAGTCAGGGCCTTCAGGGGACCTCTTCTGACATTCCCGAACTCAAAGCAGGAGGGCTTCATGCAAAAGGGGGAGGCCACAGGGCCCACTGGAGGGACTGCTCAGTCCTGAGACATTCACAAGGTGCAAGGATCCCCCAAGCTCTACGGGCTACTTTAGTGTCCAATCCTCATTTACATTTCTACACAGTGAATTGGAAACATTTCTGTTACTGATTAGTAAGAGCGGACAGTTGTGCTGATGATACAAGAGAATGACCACTACAGACACAAGTGAGGAAAAAGGAAAAATACTAGTCCCTATGACAGTCAAGCTTTAGCCATGTCTCCTCCAAGGTAGCTCTTTATTCCTGATTCGTTACTGACCACCTAATGCAGCCAAGTGAAACAACGAAAATCCAAGCACAGGAACTCTCATTTCATTAAGTCTCCAACATTTCTCCAAAGATGTTCACTATTCTCTCATAAAATCCACCAACAACTTAAAGTTATAAATAAATATACTTCTCTCATCCTTCTAGAAGGAAAAGATAAATAGTATTTAGTATTTATAAAAATACTAGCAGATTGAAGAGTTCAAAGTAGTTAAATTAGACAAGGAATCAAATAAATGACCTACTATTGAAAAAAACATATCACAAGAAACATAAATATATGGCTATCTCTTTGTAATCTTTATAATGGAAGAACATGATATCCATTAAAAATGAGTAAGAACAGAAAAATTACTTCAAATTGAAAGCATAAATGTCAAATTTAAAAAAATGTAACGGAGGCAACAAAAACCCAAATGGGTATTACAACAAATGGAATTCTTAAACTATGAGTAGATATGTCAAAAAACTTTCCCCAGAAATTAGAGAAAACATGTTTTTAAAAATGAAATGATTTTTTAAAAACACTTCAGGCATAGAGAAATTTCAAAATCACACACACACAAGATACAAATATATACACATTTATGTATATGGTACATAAACATATTATATTATACAAATATTAATATATTTATATTTCTTTATAAATTCAGAGTAATGAATAACACAACTTCTAGAGAATGCCTAGGTTCCAGGGCCAGTTACTCTGTTTCACATCTCTTTGACTATGAGTAAGTCACTTATTGTTGAGTTTAAGTTTCCTTAAACTAAGAACACACACACAATCATTATATCTACAGCAACCTCTGTATCTACAACTGATTGTATCTATTTCTATGCACATAACAGTGCTTAAAAGAGAGTGCAACAGATACATATGTTAATATGTGTTTATTATATATGTATTATTTATTACATATGTATATTACATATACAGAAAACACATAAAATACACACATATATTACACACATAAAACACAACACATAACATAATTTACATGCAAAGAATAAGAGGAAATAATTAAAAAAAAAATAGAAATCTCAGACGTCTGGGTGGCTCAGTGGGTTACTGCCTTGGGCTGCCTTGGGCTCAGGTCATGATCTCAGGGTCCAGGGATCGAGCCCAGCATCTCAGCAGGGAGCCTGCTTCCTCCTCTCTCTCTGGCTACTTGTGATCTCTCTCTCTCTTAAATAAATTAAATCTTTTTTTAAAAAAAGTAGAAATCTCTCTAAATGAAGGAAAGATTTTAAACCAAAAGCAGTCAGAAAATAGTAGTCTAATTAAAAAACAGTATACCTCCTCTTACCCTGTGAAATCTGTAAATTTTATAATGTTAAAATTATCCTGAAAAAGAAATACTTACGAGCACCCAAACACAGAAAAATCAAAACAAAACACGTTATCCTAAAATGGTGGGGTAAGAGGTAGAGGTTGGCAGGCACTTTGTTACGTACTGAGTGAACCATATGTATTACGAGTGAAGATGGGGATAGCAAGGTGGAAAGCAAAAGAGCAGAAAAACTGAAAATAGTAGGAAAAAAGTTTAAAATATATACGAAAGTTTCTGCTATGCAATTATTTAAATTAATGCTTAGATATAAGAATAAATGTACTTAAAAACAAAATCAGACAGATTATTTTTTTAAGATTTCATTTATTTATTTGAGAGAGAAAGAGAGAGAGCACATGAGCATACACTCACGAAGAACCTAAACAGGGGGCGGGGCAGAGGGAGAAGCAGACCCCCTGCTGAGCAGGGAGCAGGATCAGGACCTAAGCAAAGGCAAGCCCTTATAGGACTGAGCCACCCAGGCACCCCCTCAAATTGATTAATACAAAAAAAGAATCATAAAGAAATCCTATAACAATGTATTTTCTCAATATGTTTTGTCATGATATATTATGAAGCACTAGGTATTATATGTAAACAATGAATCTTGGAACACTACATCAAAAACTAATGACGTTCTGTATGGTGACTAACAAAATAAAAAATTTAAAAATGAAGTAAATAATATATTATAAAACACTGTATTACAAATATATATGTATGCAGGTAAAATAAATGTTAGGAGAAAAATAGACCAATGCTTATCTTTGCAATCTAGAATTATGAATGGTTGCCATTTTCTCTTTCCTATATATATTACGCATATTTTCTGCAATATACAAGAGAAAATTTGCCTTAAAAATTGTTTTCAAAATATTAAGGAAAAGCTAAAGAGCACTATATAACTGGATTTTGTTCTGCATGGCATTTTTAACATCAAGAGCACTGATTTCTCTTTCAGTATTTTTGACTGCCAAACAAACTTTTATGTTTCTGTAAAATTCACAAGCCATGAAGGGGAATTTTGTTACTGCTTATTGCTAAATTATACAATCTAAACTGCCTCTTTGTTATATGAAACAATTTGGAAAAATATTGTAATATGACAGCACAATTATACTGGATGATGCAACATGTTCTAGAATTGTCTGGTAAAAAGTATTTAAAAAGATAAAAGAGAGAAAGCCAGAGTGAGGTAAAGAGAAAACCAATGGTAAAATCTAAAACCATATAAAAAGTTGGGAGTTTATAAATACTCTTCAATCAAAATGATAATTAACCAATTTTCATTTACAATTACATTTTAATCATAATCACTTACACAAAATTCTGTTATTTTTAAATTCCATCCAATTTTGAGATTTCTTTTCTACAATATTTTCTTTAACTAGTCTACAGACAGACACACACACACACACACACACACACACACACAGCACAACGATGTAATTTCTCACTTCCTGAAATTTCATTGATTTCATTTGTTGAATTATACTCTAACAAGACCTGGATGAACCAGATAAGGCTCCAGCCTCAAAAACCTCTCTTGACTGGAAATATTGTGATTATCCCTGCCCTCAATTCACTAACATCTCACTTTATCATCTGATGATGAAGTTTGTTTGCAATTTCCCATTCTCCCTCTTGTAAATTTGCTCCTTTCTAGACTCATTGCCATGGGCCTGGTTCGTATCTTTTTTTCCGGAACTACTGAAATAGTTCTAAGGTACCCCTTATTTCCAATCCTCTCTATTTTCATTAGTTTCTCCGGTTCATCCATCTGCCCTATGACTCAAATGAGTCCCAATTTCCTCTAGAATTAAAGTCCGTTTTTACAACGTATCTTTCAAGTTTCTGAAAAAAGAGCCGCAGTCCCTTCTGTTCTACCATCCTACCCCTCCCCACCATCCTAATCATAAAAATATGATCTCTAGCTAAATTAATCTACTCATCGTTTTCTGAGCAAGCCATGTATTCATCTGTGTACTCCCTTCCACAACATATTCCCAACAGTAGAGTCTTTGCCTCATGCAACTCACCCTTCTGACTTAAACCATGCAATATTATGCAATATTAACCATGACACTTTCCTGACTATCCTAGCTATAAGTCATTGAAGTCACATAATTTAGAGCTGGAAGGGTTTTAAAAATTCCTCACCCAGTGATTCTAAACCAACAGTTACTACACTTCTAAAGAGATATGGTATACCTAAAGGTGGACCCTCATAACATTTATAGGAACTCATTCTTCTTCAGTTTTTTTTTAAATTTATTTATTTGACAAAGACAGACAGAGAACACAAGCAGGGGGAGTGGCAGGGGGAGAGGAAGACGCAACTTTTCCTCTGAGCAGGGAGCCCAATGCGGGGCTCGATTCCAGGACCCTGGGATCACGATCTGAGCCGAAGGCAGATGCTTAACCAAATGAGCCACCCAGGCTCAGTTCTTCTGTATGCAAAACGTATGCCAGGATTCTCTTTTTGACTCTAACTGCAGGATTTGGATTCTGCTTCTCCTCTTACTGACTACATTTAAGTGTTTTAATTTTTAACTTTAATTTTTATTTATTTTTTATTTTTTTAATTGTATTAAATTTTATTAATTTTCTTGCATTTTATAATTATCACAATTAAGGTTCAGAACAAATCTTTACATATAGACAGTGTAGGCACTGCACTATTGTCCAATAATGGTGCCCACTAGCTATGTGTTGTTATTAAATGTAATTAAAATTAAAAATTCACTTCCTTATGAGCCACAGTTCAAGGGCTCAACAATATGTAGCTAGTGGCTGCCAAACTGGGTAGTATGGATGTATTACTTTTGTTTAGTTAAAAAAAAGTTTTAGAAGTCAGTAAGTTTTTACTGTATTTTGGTTCTTTTACTTTATTTCATTTTTTCTTCAGATACCTCCTTCAACATAAAACAATACTTTGGTCTCTAACTCAAAGTTATTCTGTCAGCACCCCATGTTCCAAATCTCTCCATTTTTCCTCCCACACCTTTTTAAAAAATTGTGATATATTTAATTGACATATATTAGTTTCACGTGTGTAACAAAATTATTTGGTATTTGATACACTACAAAATGATCACAAGTCTAGTTACATTCATCATCACATATAGTTACAAAAATTTTATTTTTTGTGATTAGAACTTTTAAGATCTACTCTCTTAGCAGCTTTCAAATACACAATACAGTATTTTTTTTTTTTAAGGATTTTATTTATTTATTTGAGAGAGAGCAAGCACAAGCACGGGGAGAGGCAGAGGGAGAGAGAAAGGGAGAAGTAGACTCCCTGCTGAGCAGGGAGTCTGATGTGGGGCTTGATCCCAGGACCCCCTGATCATGGCCTGAGCTGAAGGCAGTGGCTTAACTGACCGGGCCACCCAAGTGCCCATCACAATACGATATAATTAACTATAATTGCCATGCTGCATGATACATCCTCACGACATTTATTTTTTAACTACAAGTTTTTTACCTTCTGATCACCTTAGCCCATTTTTAAAATCACAAAGATTATACTGGACAGTGTTTGGTGGCAGAATGCCCCCAGAATGCCCATATTAAACCCAGGACTAACTGATGCTGCTTTTGAAGCATATCCTGTTTCTTAGTCCTCAAGAGTTGTCATGGGGCCTGAACCTGTGAGCTAAGGGGTAACAAAATCTGAACTTTGAGACTCATTAACTCTTAAAGTGATCAAGTGGAATGGGGCCCATGTTTTTCCCACAAACCTTAAAAATGATATTCCTTGAACTTTATTTCAAACCATCAGCAGTCATGTGGATGGACAGAGAACAAGAAAGTCCTATCATTTCCCTTCCTTACCAAGAAAAGGATCTGAGACCATGTTTACCCCACTCTTACAGCAAGTCCCTAATGAAGTAGAGCCAATGTCAGATTAATATGGGTCCTCTGGTGCCACTATGAGAGCCATTTTGGATATTGAAGGTATCTAAATACGATGAAAGTCAGAATTCTACAACCCGTAAGGAGAATGGAAATCTGAGACGCCTGGGTGGCTCAGCTGGTTAAGCGGCTGCCTTCGGGTCTGGTCATGATCCCAATGCCCTGGGATCGAGTCCCACATCAGGCTACCTCCTTGGCGGGAGCCTCCTTCTCACTCAGCCTCTGCCTGCCACTCTGCCTGCTTGTGCGCTCGCTCTCTCTCTCTCTCTCTCTCTGAGACAAATAAATAAAAAAAATCTTAAAAAAGGGGAGAGGGGGATGGAAACCTAACTACCCTAATTAGTTCCACAGAGACGACTCTCTGGAAAGCGGGTGTAGGATATAACACTTAGAAACAAGGCGAGTCTTACATCACTGCCACATGCACATGCTATCTCAGTGCCTCAGTACAGGTTATAACGACACAGGGTATGCCTTCTGCTGCTTGTTGGATGGACTTGGCATTAAATCGTAATGCATACACCAAGCCCTACTGAGCTGGCTTGATTCCTGTACTCCTTTGATCTTGAGTTCTCTCTGTTCTTAAACCACCTCTAGGGAATTGGTGGTTTCCTCCCTGTAGTCAGGGTTACCTCTCCCGTTATTATCTCCGGGGTCTCTCTACCCTTGAAATAGACTCACCTACAATGCTTGATTTTCTTTTTTTATTTGACAGCTTGTTCTAATTTCTACTGCAGTCCACTCTTTTATATTTGTATATCCATCCAAATCCTGTTTCCAAACTCCAATGTGGTAATCACTGAATGAAATCCTGTTCCATATGGACTATAGATCAGAAACAAGTGTTAAGGTTTAAACTGATTCCTAGACTCTTTCTCAGAATTTACAGCTTCTAGAATTATGACCTTAACAGTATGTACTTGCATTTGGGCTAAGACCATTCCTTACCCCCATTTTGGCCCAATATGGCTAAATGGCCTATAAGCTTCATGCCCAGCTCAGCCCAAATTATAATACTTCCATCCGCTAATACAAATTCTACACCTTTCCCAAAGACCATATGAAGGCTTCCTTTCTGTGTGAAATCTTCTTTAACTGCACACAATCTTTGTAGATTTCCTGCTTATCTGACCTCTTATAAAACCTGCTTTTAGTTCCACATATTAATATGTATGCTAATGATTCCCCCCCAATTTCTTGAAGACAGTGGCTCAGTTATTCATTTACTCAGTCATCCAACTTTTATAAAAATACATTAAAGTCACTCTCCCAGATAATAAAAGTACAACAGGTAAATAGGTTTCTATTCCAAATCTTAAGGAGCCCACAATTTACAGAAGAGTACAGAGTAAGAAGGCAAAATACACTTGATTGACTAATTCAGGTGATAACTATGGGAAGGAAGAAACTCTTTAATTGTTTGTAACTATGAAGCCTAAGTAAAAGGCTCTGAATGGTAAAGAGGTGGTACTTAAAATTGCATTTTCAAGAAAGAACAAATTAAACTTCAGCATGATCACAGATACAAAGATCAGCCAGGTTGTTCTGGAGGTGGGTGGGCACAAAGGCAGAGCCTAGAATCAAAGAGAAGCAGATAATGATCGTCTAGAGGAAGATGGCTTTGCTGCACGAGAAAGCAAGTCGACCCAGCAGAGGAAGAAAAAGGTAGTATGAAGAATCAAAATGATCATGAAAAGAAGAAACTTTACTGATACATAAACACAGACAACCATGAAAACATTCATCACCTTCATTTTGGGAGGAGGAGTTTGGTGACGCAACAGTGACCGGGCTCACCGGAAGTTGCAGAGGCAGTAAGGACTACAGAGAAATTAATACAACCAACATGCATGAGTCAAAGCTCTTTTAAAGCAAAACAAATGTGAGTGCTGTGAAGTGTGTAAACCTAGCGATTCACAGACCTGTACTCCTGGGGCTAATAATACATTATATGTTAATAAAAAAAAAAAAGGCAAAACTAACATACACTCAAAAGGCACTCTAGGAATATTTTAATACTCTCCTATTTTAAACTATGCAAGTAAAGAAACCATTTAGAAATGGAGAATTTCAGGGCACCTGGGTGATTCAGTGGGTTAAGCCTCTGCTTTAAACTCAGGTCATGATCTCAGGGTCCTGGGATAGAGCCCCGCAATGGGCTCTCTGCTCGGCAGGGAGCCTGTTTCCTCCTCTTTCTGCCTACTTGTGATCTCTCTCGGTCAAAAAAATAAATAAAATCTTAAAAAAAAATTTTAAAAAAGGAAACGGAGAATTTCTTAATTTTTACCTTTTTGTAGAGGAGTCCAATTACAGCTGTCTTAATTTTTGCTGAAGTGAGCATGTTAAAACGCTGGTATTGCTGAAGGATCAAGGTTTGCAAAAAGACTACAACAAAAAGTGCCAAAGCATAACCATAGCCACTCCATCCAAAATCTGGGTGATGTTCACAGAAAACGATCATTTGCCTGGATGTCATACAGAAATTGAGAAAGGGGAAGAAAGGTTAAACACCTGAGGTAGTTGAATGCTTATAGGAGTTAAGTGTTGTCCAAATGTTAGACACACTCACATGTTTACCTGCTCTTTTTCTCTTCTTGCCAAGTTGCCTTCTTTTCTCCCCTCTTTATTTTTAATCCAAGTATTATATAATAAAGTAAACAGAATCAACAGTTTCTTTCAGAGGCTTTTGAGTACAAGGTTAATCTCTACTTTTCTTATGGTAATCTCACCAATGAACTGTTCTGGCCTAACTTCTTCATACAAATTGAGACACAAAGACCGTTAAAGCTTCTTTTTTTATCATTATCATGAATTTTGTTAAATACAGGGAAACATATGACAATTAGAATGTTAAGTAGTGGGGCGCCTGGGTGTCTCAGTGGGTTAAGCTGCTGCCTTCGGCTCAGGTAATGATCTCAGGGTCCTGGGATCGAGTCCCGCATCGGGCTCTCTGCTCAGCAGGGAGCCTGCTTCCCTCTCTCTCTCTCTCTGCCTGCCTCTCTGTCTACTTGTGATCTTTCTCTGTCAAATAAATAAATAAAATCTTTAAAAAAAAAGAATGTTAAGTAGTGAATCTCTCAGAATGGCACACAGTTTTTTCAAAGGCCTGAATTTTATCTCACCTCTTCTTACTTTTGTCCATATCCAGTTTCTCTCGACTCTATCTTCCCACATTTCCTCTTAAGTTTGGTGACAGCAAGGTCACGAAGATCACAGTCAGTGCCGGGGTACAGTGGGGCACAGTGGGGATGGTTCTAATCATAGCTTTCTTGGTTGCTTATTGTCCTTCAACTGTGAACACTGGTTACAACTCCAAACGCCTCATATCATAGTTAATAACTTTATATAGTGCTCTCAACTATTTAAAACTGTATCCATGTGACTAATAATGCAGATTTTAAAAGCCTACATATACTCTACGTCACGATGCAAACAACTTGGATATATTTTTCTCAGATACTACAGATTAATATGTCATTTTTTTTTTGCAGCCCCAATTCTTGGTTGACTTAAGTAGTTTCTGTTATTTTATAAGTAAAATGTATAATAATGTTTTAGAAATGTATACATATATATATATATATATTACTCTGAGTTCTGGAAATGCAGAAATGTACTTGTTATTGTAAATAGCCATTTTGAATTAACTTAAGATTATAACCAGAAGGAAGCCAAATGTGGTTAGGTAGAGTACCCCTCAATTTTTTTAAGAACATTGACTTAAAAACTCATTCTTTGTGTGAGTTTACATTTTTAAAGTTTATATTTTTAAAAACTAAAAAATTAATGTCTAAGCCTTAATCTGTTTTCTTTTGCAGTTTGGACAATTTATGGGTAAAAAAATTAAAGGCAATTTGTGCTTCCTGAATTGCTTTATAAACCAAGAACTGCAAAAGATTAACTTTATTGGAATTGTACTTTGCAATCAAATATATACTAGTGTTTCTAAAGTTACTATTAAAACCTCTAGTCACTAAAAATTATTTAGAGCACTGTGTATTAAATTATACCACAGCCCACCTAGATGAAATAATAGGAAGTTCTGTATTTCTGAGTGGATTTCTATCAGATGCCATCCACTGGAACACCAAATTATTTTTACAAGAGTAACTTACTGGGGCACCTCTGTGGCTCAGTGGGTTAAAGCCTCTGCCTTTGGCTAAGGTCATGAAACAATGGCAGCAAATAAACATATCTGATTTCTATCTCTAAGAACTGTAGGAAAGCAGAGCAGCTGTACCGTATCTCTCTTCACTGCCAGATGCCTGTGTGATCTTCCACTAACAATTCTAATATAAATACAGCTAAATGAATTATCTTCTAATATAAATAAACGTAGGTCATAACATCAGATTGCATGCCATATGTTATTTTTTAAATAAAAGGAATATACGGATTCTGTAAACTTGGTGCTTTACATTTCTATGAATTTCTTTTTTACTCTTGAGGAGCCTTGAAATTAATAACTAACTCCTACACATGAAGGTTAAATGCTTATTAAAGGGTTTGCTGGGCATCTCATGATGGCACTTAGGATATTTTAAATCCAATTCTAACAAAACTTGGTGAAATTACAAAAAAAAAGGGGGGGGCCAGAATCTGACCACTTGTTAGCCCCTTCATTGCCACAACCTGGCTGAGGCCCTACTGACCTTCACCTGGACTACCTCAGTCTTCCAACTGGTGACACTTCTACTTTTGCTCCTCTTTACATTATTTTCCACACAGCAGCAGAGTGATCCTTATAAAAGTTAAGTCTAATCACATCAAATCCTATTCAGAATCTTCCCAAGTTTTCCCTTCTAAAACAGAACAAGAGTCAATATCCCCCTCATAGTCCATAAGACCCTTTAAAATCTTTTTCATGCCCAGGCCTTCTTAACCTCAATCTATCACATTTCTTCCCAGCTACTTTGCTCGAGCCTCACTCACCTCCTGTGGGTCTTCAAAGACACCAAGCATGCACCTGCCTCGTGGTTTTTGCCCTTTCTGTTCTTCCTATTTGCAACGGGTATGGTCTTGTCTTCTTCCCCTAACTTCTTTTAGGACTTTTCTCAAACGACACCTTATCAACAATGTCTTCCCTAACCTCCTTAAATTAAACAGCACTTCCATCTCTCCCCAGAGTAGCATTTCCTACCCCCTCCCTTGTTGTACTTTTTTTTCCTTGCCACTGATTATTTCTTAATATCATTAATATTTTTTCATCTGTTTGCTATTTATCTCATCCCTTAAGGTCATCAGAGCAGGGACTCTTTGATTTTTGTCCACCCCAGGGTCTATGAAGAAGAGGGGTATGTAGTAGGTGCTCAATAAATATTGGATAAATACATTTCTGGATATTATCTAGATTTTAAGGAACTAAGGATTAATTCTCTTTTCATGAATTAAACAGTTCTTAAAATAGTTCCACAGGTTTCTTACAGGATACGTACCTAACTAAATAGTTCTCCCACAACTTGGGAATGTATTCAATATTAAAATATTATCATATAACTCGAAGGCGGTGAGGATAAGAAGAAACTAAAACTTATCCACAATCACCCAGATACACGTACTGCAAATTTTTTGGTGTATGTCCTTCCAGTATTTTTTCTCTGAATACATAAATATTTATATATGCATAAAATATTTTACTTGCTGACTTATAGCTTTCTATTTTGGCTTGTTAGGATATTCTGAACACTTTTCCATTTCTTGAAATATTGTTTTAATGGAATTATGTCTAATGACTAAAGAGGATATACCATAAAAAGTTATCATAGATTAATTTAAAAAACCTTATGTTTCCATAAACCATATAAGAGATAGGGCAATGACTTCTTGATGAAGATCCCACAGAGTCAAGGTCCCAATTTCATTGTCTGGCTGTAAATCCTTGCATATAGATACTAAAGTAATATCAAGAAAATTCTTCTAACAGTGTGTCTCTCTCTATGTATATGTGTGTGTATATAAACCCATACGCATTTACATTTATTTATATATTATTACCCTGGCTGATAATGTTCAACTCCCAAAAGGTCACAGCTAAGAAAAATAGTGAGGGTATGTACATTTCATTTTCTAAATATATATTCAAGACAGGCTTCCCAGGTTTTAATAATAATTCCTGCATTTTCTATCTATGTGAACTTAAGCAAATTACTTAAACTTTTGGTTCTGCATCATGATAATGAGTGTAACGATATTTTCTGTCTCATGGGATTGTTGTAAAGACTGAACAGGTTAATTAATACAAAAATTTTAGAACAGTACTTAGTATATGGTTGATTTCAGTGAATATTGACTGTATTACCATCATTCACATTTGCATTATAGCAAAGCTAACAGAATGTCCATATCCTAAATAAAATTTGCAATAAGGGCCTTCCATACTCTTTTTTAGTACAACTTTTAGGGTGGAACACTTGCTTATAATTTACCTATGGGGAGATTAAAAAAAAAAAAAAGAAAGAAATACACAAACAACAACAAAAAAACAAGACTACAACTTACTTCATTATGAGTGGGCTAGTGAATGACAAAATATCAGCAAACACTTTGAATACAGCAACTTGAATCAGGACAAACTTAAAGGTGTTCCACAATGCATAGACCAGAGACGGTTTCCTGGCATGTGTCTCTTTAGAAAAGGATGCCTACATAATGAAAGAGAATAAGAAGAAATGAGAAAATTGGACAGAATAGAAGCAAAAAATGAAATATATATACAAACTAACCATAAAACTAGTAATGTGCTCTAAAGATAAGGTAAGAAGAATGGGATAAATTCAGTTAAACTTGAAAATATGATCTATATCATTGGTATAGTATGTCTTCAGTTCACTGATATTATTTACACAATGTAATATAAATGGGCAAGAAAAACAGTTGTATTTTTTTACTTTTGTCAATGTTGAAACTGTTTTATTAATGTAACTAATATTAATATAGATACAGTGTTATCTTCAAATTATATTTTCTTTTTGAGAATTCTGAAAAGGACACATATGTATGTACATGACACTAGGTAGATATGGAGTACCTATCTGTCCCTGCCCCATTAACTTTGATCCTGGTCACCATATTATACTTGGAACAACAGACATAATAAGGCCATAGGGAGATACAGAAACCATCTCTGCCACAGCAGTTGAGCAAAAGATACTGGTGAAGAGCCAAAGATAACATATCAACACACTGTTCCTGATATTAAAGGGAGGGGTTGCTGAATAATTTGTTGAGAGAAATTAGTTACAATAACCAACTCTGCTTATGAAAATAGGTTGTCACTTCACATATTTTAGGGACTTTCTAAATTAATACTAATAATATCTCATGTTTGGAAAAAGGTCTTTCTAGTTTTAGGTAGTAATTAGGTACTTAGGATTTAATAATTAATTACCTTTGCTTCTTGCCTCTCTTGAGTCCTTAAGACTTCCTTCCTCCATTGTTTTTCAAAGATGGGACACACAATATAGGAAGAATCACTTTCATGTAGCTCACAAAGGTCCTCTCGTTCCAAAGGTTTCTTATAGCCTAAAACAATTACTCTAAAAATGAAAGAGTAAGGTAAACAATTCAGCAAAACTAATAATCAAGTTAAAAATACTTTCTGCATGCATTTATCTTATTCTTTGATGTATAAATTATTTTTTAAAATCAGGATGCAATGACTAGATTGTATTGTGGAAAGTCATACAACATATCCTGCAGTTCAGTAATGTGCAATGATCATTTGTAGCTTTCAGAATTACCTGGACTTCCAATTATTCAGTAAAATACTCACTTCATTTACTCATCTCATATTGGAGGCACCTACTATTTTACCTTTTACCTCTCTTATTGAAATTTAAATAACTAACTTTCACAGTAAGGTGTTCACTTCAAAACCGCAGCTCCTCTGTCTTATATCAGAGGAAAAATGGACCCAACCTCTGCATTTGCAACTCCTCCTATTCCACTTAGACATCATATTCCCTTTTGCACTTGACTTTACAAATTGTCCAACTAGATGTGGAATACCTGGCTCTGTCCCATAAACTTCAGCCTTGGCCATATTACCTCTGACCAACAGAATACAAGCCAGGGTGACAATGCTGTTTCTTAAGGTGCCTTAAGAAACATGGCAAGTTACTGTTAGCCTCAGTACCTCTACTCCCCCCCCATTCAGTGAGCTTACCCCAGGGGACAATGAATAATTATGCAAGAACAATGAGTCTAAATCAGGACTGTCCCAGGCAAACTACGAGGCATGGTCTAGTTATACCACAAATGTTGTTGTGGCAGACAGTAAGTTATACTTACCGTACAGCCTTCCTTCCATGTCATCTGACACCTATTCAGCTGAAAATCTTTTGAACTCAGGGTAACTCCTTATCTCAGCCACAGAGTCATAACGTGTGACTGGTCTAATGGAGTCCTGGTAAGCCCAGTACCTTTGGCTTGGCATTAGTAATTTAACTCAGCTATGGTTAAGGATACCGAAACAAAAGTCTGCTGAGGAGAACTTTCTTTTCCAAAAAGAGGCACAAAACTTCAAGAGGAGAAAATGTTTGCCTTCTTTTTTCTTTTCCTTCCTCCTTCCTGCCTGCCCTGGAGGCATAATGCTCTGACAGAAATCATCTCTGCCACCCTGGGTGAAAAGCCAAATAAAAAGGAAGGGAGGCGGAAAGAGAGAAAAAACTCTGGGCCCTTTACAACATAGTTTACCAGCTGGTTCCTAGCGTTCTGCCCAATAACAAGGAAATAAATACCTATTTGTTTCAACCCTTGGTTCTTTCTCTGTCGTTAAGAGTTTCTTATGGTTTGCTTCTCTCTCTCTCATTTTTTCTCCTTCCCACATGTTAATCTGTTTTGTTTCTTAAATTCTACACGAGTGAAATCATATGGTCTTGTATTTGTTTTTTCTCTGACTGACTTATTTCACTTAGCGAGGATGAGGAGAAAGGGGGACCCTCTTACACTGTTGCTGGGAATGCCAACTGGTGCAGCCACTCTGGAAAACAGTATGGAGGTTCTTCAAAAAGTTGAAAATAGAGCTACCCTAGGACCCAGCAACTGCACTACTAGGTATTTACCCAAAGGATACAAGTCCCTAAGTGATATAGTTCAGATATGCTCATTTGATGAGCCTGGCGACACGACTTGCTCAGGAAGAAATTAAACCCATGTTTAAACCCAGGCCTTCTGACTCCATAGTTTCTGTTCTTTCCATTATGAAATACGTTATTAGTCCAAGAGACCATAACAAAGTATTACACTACTCCAAATTGGGATGGCTTTCACTGTCATTATTATTGAACAATCTCTATCGATTGACCCTGAGATGGATTTAAAACCTACAGTAACCAGAGTCTGCACTGGATTCAATTTCACTTTTATTATACTACATAATACCATATTACAATTCATATTTAACAAAAAGGTTTAAATGTAGTAAGAAAGGAGCTTCAGTAATCATGTTTCTGTTGGCTCAAATACCCTGGACATTTTCCTGCAGTGCACTTTCAAAAACATATTAAGCAATAAACTACTTTTATGTCATATTAAGTCTTTCTATCCCATTCTACAAAATAAATATTCATTTTCAAAATAAGACTGCATTGATTTTCACAAAAGCATTTTTAATAATGTTTACTGCCTCAGCATTTTGAGTTAGAACAGTGCAAAACTCAGCGGTTTTGGTTCACGGGGCTAAGTGACCCCTGGCTTTCATGCTGAGTCTCCAAATAATGCAGCTTCGGAAAGTGACACTTGGACTGAATTGATTGTGATGCACATGGTTCAGTTGTTTAACTACTGTGACTTCCCTTTTCCCAGGTGTGTGCTCCTTTCTCCTCTCTTGGCTCTCTTTTGGTACATTTAAATAATGTCATCACCCTGGCTCGTCTTTCTACCACACAGAAGCATCCAGGAAAAGAGGAAGGAGTGTGTCTTTAAAGCAAATGATGAGGCAGCTTTTTGGGAAGAAACAAGGACCAAGAGCCGACCCTCCCAATAAGGGGATTGTAGTGTGCGTAAACTATCCATAAACTCTGGACCTGATTCGTAAGCATGTATCTTGTATTTTTTAGACTGATACTTCTTTTCAAAGGTCATTCAGTTTAGTTAATTTGATCCTCGCAGGTCTCTAAAGCAGGCGGAGCCGTATTAATTTCCCATTATTACAGGCCGTTAAACACCAGGAACTCCAGGGACTGGCCAGGTTTTTAAATGTGAAATAAACCATTGCTTTCAATTCTGTGATCTTAGAGAGAATTTCAAGCATGTTCAACATAAATGAGTGGGAGTAAGCATCTCATCCAACTGATGTTAAGAGCAGTAAACCAGTAGCAGTTTGCTAGGAAGATGAGATGAAATGTAAATTTTGTAGATGGATAATACTGGAAAACTTGGAAAGTAAAGATATATATGTAGTTGTATTATCAATTTCATTACTATTAATCATTTTTTTTTAAACAAAGGAGTGACTGTGATATGGGAAAAGGCAAAAGTCAGTTTGCCCAAAACTTGTAAGACAGGACAAAGTCAGGTAATATATAAATTTTATTAATATGTGAGGAAAGAGAGGACAAACTGAATAGTGTATCCCTGGTTAAAATAGTGATTCAACTGTGACCTATAAAAACGTTAACTAGATTTTTCCATGTTTGTCAAGGGGATTACTCTATGACAATGATTATTATACACTGATGACAGATTATATTTGCTAATAAAGGCTTCATAATTATTTGATCATCAAAACTATCTAGACAGCTCCTGCCTTAGGAATTAAGGCTCATAAGCATAGAATTCCCTAATTATTTGTATCATCTGAGCGTTGGTGGTATAGTGGTGAGCATAGCTGCCTTCCTAATTATTTGTATCATCTCAGCACATTTTAATTGAATTATTCATATAATTACGAGAGATTGACTTCGGCCTAGGAAATAATTTCTGACTTTATTCTGTAACTCAAAGAACAGATCTGAGAACACAATTAACCACTGTCTTCAAAGAGGCATTTTCTTAAACAACAGCTATATTTTAGCTGCAATCGTTTAATTACCAGATAAGAAATCAAATTAGATTCATGCCAATGACAGTTCCAGATAGCAGCATGTTATAAAAAATTTCCTATCTAGTTCTGGGATGTTAAATCTAAACAGAAAATAAATGTGATATTCAACAATTACAGCTTATTGGTTGATTTGATTGATCTAAGATATGGACTTCAAGACACTGAGGTGTTATATCTTAAAATCTGCTAAGCCTTATCTTGCTTATTAATTCAACTTCAGGTTATATTTTAGCCCTCCTAAAATGGTGTTTGTAGTAATTAAGATAAATGCATATAGTCTTTACAGTTTGATAAAGTTTTAAAAGTACATTCCCTTAAAATTAATTTTATTTGCATTATTTAAATTCCATGATATCCTGTGACTTAAAAATTATAGTCTAAAATTTTTTTTTTAAGATTTTATTTATTTATTAGACAGAGATCACAAGTAGGCAGAGAGGCAGGCAGAGAGAGAGAGGAGGAAGCAGGCTCCCTGCAGAGCAGAGAGCCCGATGCGGGACTTGATCCCAGGACCCTGGGATCATGACCTGAGCCGAAGGCAGAGGCTTTAACCCACTGAGCCACCCAGGCGCCCCTATAGTCTAAAATTTTTAAAGCCAGAACAGACATCACTCTTCCTCTCAACATGAATGAAATACAATGCAGTTTTGAAAAATGTATTTATACATATACAAATTTGAAAAATCAAAATCATCAAATGTAAATAACACATTTACATAATTCCCACATAACCATTCTTTTTTCTAATGTGTAATTTAATGTTTAAATTAATGTTTTTTTTTAAGATTTTATTTATTTGACAGACAGAGATCACAAGTAGGCAGAGAGGCAGGCAGAGAGAGGAGGAAGCGGGCTCCCCACTGAGCAGAGAGCCCGAAGCAGGGCTCGATCCCAGGACCCTGGGATCATGACCTGAGTCGAAGGCAGAGGCTTTAACCCACTGAGCCACCCAGGCGCCCCTAATGTAGCATACTGATATAAAACTCTTGCCATCCTCTGTAAGTGACTCCTAGATTTGTATTAACTTGGAATTCTTATAATTCAACCCAATTATTTGCTTCTGCTCAGTTATTTGCTCACCCAGTATATCAGTTTTCTACTTAAACTGCTTTCATAACAATCACCAACAAACTTTATTTACATTGCCAAATTCAATGAAGAATACTCAGTTCTTTTTAAAATCTACCCCTTTTCAGTACTGGGTGCAATGGACCACCTTATTTTCCTCCTGTTTCGACAGTTTCCTTAGCTTTCAAACACACTCTTTCCTTGGTCTGTCTCTTACACTCTGAATGCCTTTCCTTAGCTTCCTCGCTAATTCCCCTCCTTCCACCGTTGGAATACTGAGGATTCTCAATGTTCTTTTTGCTCATCCCATTCAGGAGTTCCTCTCTTTCTGGATGACCTCATTCACACTCATGGCTTCAGCTACTGACATACAGTCAATGACTCCCAAACCCATATCAAAAGCCTATATATCCAAACACCTATTAGATATTTTTCCTGAGGACGAGTCAGACATCTCCAACTGAAGCTTCTCCAAACTGAACATACTGTTCTTCCACGACACCTGAATCGGGCAGTTATCTGAGCCAGAAACTGATAACCTTTTTCCAGTTCTTCAATATCCTGATCTAATTAGCTCAATCTGTTCATGCGCCTTTGAATCTGGTCATTTCTCTGACCATAAGCCTAAATTTGCAGTGTAACTGAAGAACCTCCTAACCACCCTCTGTTTCCATTCTCACCTGATACACACCATCTGCACACACCTGCAGAGGGGATTTTCTGAGGTGCGAACATGAATTTCATGACACTCTGCTTGATCTCTGGCCCGATCGACACACCGTAGTGTAGGAGGGTCAGTCCATGCTTGTCTCTCTGGTTTGCATACAGTCTTTGCTCAACCTGGAATACCACTTGGCTCACTCTCGCACATTGTTACATGTTGGGTTCAAGCATTAATTTCTTGTAAAACATTCCCTAACTGTGCAAATGTGGTTAGATGGCATTCCTGAAAACTATGTTTCTCTTTCCTGCTTATACTGCCTTTCGCTTTTTTGGGTAACTGACAACATACTTTTTAATCTTTCTAAATCTACTATGAATTCCTAGAATATAGGAACTAGGGCACCTAGTTCTGCATTTTTAGAGGTTAGCATGATGCAGAGCATCCAGCCCACAATCAACCTTTTCTTTTTTTTCTTTTTTTAAGTATTCATCTACTCTTGAGAGCATATTTATAGATCATATTGGGCAATTTTGTTTCTACCAACTGTAAAGCAAGGGGCATAAGGTTAAGATAATAAATTTGGTTTCACGTATCATTACCTTTCTGTTATGGGGGAAAGAACTACACCTCTAAAGAAAGCTTCTGAATTTATAAAATTGGAAAACTCAATTCTCTTTTACTATGATTTAATTCTGTGTTAAAGCCCTCATCACACATTATAGATGAATTGTTCTGTGAGGTAAACCACAATATATGTCTTATAACAATGACTGTGTATGTGTTTTAATAGTTGTGTGTGTGTGTGTATGGCAGCATTCCTAGTAAAGAGTAGACTATCAAAGTGAAAAGAAAAGCATGAAACATGGACTCAAAAACTGACTTCCAGCACCAAGTTGGTGTACTTCTTCTTGGGTATCAATGGACAAGTTACTTCCTCTTCCTAAGCTTCAATATTCAATTTTCTCATATGTAAATGCCTATCTCATAAGACTTGGGGGAGAGAAACGCCTGGGTGGCTCAGTGGGTTAAGCCTCTGCCTTCAGCTCAGGTCATGATCTCAGGGTTCTGGGATTGAGCCCCGCATCGGACTCTCTGCTCAGCAGAGAGCCTGCTTCCCCTCTCTGCCTGCCTCTCTGCCTGCTTGTGATCTCTATCTGTCAAATAAATAAATAAAATCTTTAAAAAAAAAAACTTGAGGGAGAATTAAGTGAAATTATACATACATATATACTGGATGTTAAAAATAAATTCAAATTCTGGGACGCCTGGGTGGTCCAGTCAGTTAAGCACCTGACTCTCAGTGTTGGCTCAGGTCATGATCTCAGGGTTGTGAGACATACCCTACCCATGAGCTTCGCATGGAGTCTGCGAGATTCTTTGCCCATCCCTCTCCGTCTGCCCCTCCCCTTGCTTGCTCATGTGCTCTCTTTCTTTGTCTCTCTCAAATAAATAAATAGAACCTTAAAAAAACAAAATTAGATTTTTCTCCTTCCATAGTGCTAACAGGGTTATAGATATTATACAGGGACAGATATATTGCAGGAATATTGCAATCTTATCTGTGGAACTACTTAGCATGTTATTATCTAGCATTTCTCTGTAATAAAATGAGAAAAAAAAGTCTTTACAAACAAATTTTATAAAAATATTCATGCTTAGATTAGAGAAATAACATTTAGGTGTCATTTTCCTTGGAATCTTCCTCAGGATGGTATGCTACAAACGAAATAGTAAAATTCCTACCTGCTAAACCAGGAATATGTCATCCTGCTGAAGAATGAAGCATTTTTCTCTGGGTTGCATTTCTAAAAAGAAAAATATAACAAGTAGTGCATGAAGAATATGTCTTTACTTTAAATTTGATATATCTTCGTCAATAGGTGGAAAAGTAAACATGAAATAATTTCAACTACCAACAGCTTCAAGAATGTAGATATTATAATCCTTAAGGAATAAAATTATTAGAATGGTAGTTGGACTAGAGGCATTTTAAGATTTCTACCAACATTATCATTATGACTCTGTTTACATAACAAGAAACCATGTAAAAAAAAAACATTTCTGAAATTTCTACTTCTCATTCTCACACTCTGTACATATATCTCCTTGAATTTCTATGACTGTGTATATATGTATGTTTATGCATATGTATATATACATAATTTAGTATCTACATATAAGCTAAATTTAAAACACTTTAATCACTAAATTAAAGAAGTTTTGTCTCATTTTCTAAAAATATAAAAATAAGAGAGTATAATAGGCATTTGGCTCACTTCTGTGTGCTTAAATTACATATTTTAGGATAAAGGTATAAATACATAAACATCTATTTATCACAATTACATATTATTTTGGGAGTTTGTAACATTACCTGAAAATTCTTTCTGTTCACCTGGTGAGTTCAACAAAAAGAAGGGCTTAAAAAGAAGGCCTCAAAAGTAATCATTTTATGTTTTTAGAGTCGGAACCAATGCCTGTATTTTAAAAAGTGAGAACTGATCACTACAGTAAAGTTCATTTTTTAGAAACTGTCCCATATTTGACAATTTCAGCACCGATCCTCTCTAATCCAGTTCTGATTTCATACATAAAATATTAACTATGTTTTGAAAAATTATTGTCCTAGAAGGAATGTGTACAACAAAATTCCATCCTATACAGCAAAATGTCCTGAGTAGGGAGCAGAAAACATTATTCACTCCATATCTGTTCCCTGAGTTACAGCAAATGATATACTACAAATAATTTACTCAATTGCTATCTGTCCTTGTATTATTGTTGCAAAGAGTAAATGAAATGACAGATGTAAAACTGGGGCCTCAAATAACCACTCATACATGTGAACTCTAATGTGATCATCACTACTATTACCAAACATATTATTTGGAAAATAAGTGCACATATTGTGGAAAATGTTTTGAAAGTTCTTGAATTAACCCACAAGTCACGTTTTATTTCACAGAGAGTTGCCAATCTGATAATTTACCACCAATGTGAAGATCTGATTCACCCCCAAAACATGTGTATTTCTGTGGCAGACTGTAAATGGCTACAAATCCTTAGCAGCTTTTACCATCAAGAGGTAAACTCTATTCTCCACTCCCTGAACAATTTTGATCATGAAAACGCCATGAGTGACACCAAGAGAGCTCCAATTCTAAGCCTTGAGAGGCTTGCTGTGCTCAGAACCCTGAGCGTCACCATGTGTCTGATCCCAAGCTGACCTGCTAGAGGATGAGAGACCCCACAGAAAAGACATGATGTGCTCATATGACAATCTTTCATCCTGGCTTGGAAAGAGCCAGACACATGAGTAAATTAGTCCTAGATGATCCTGTCACCAGCCAGCTTTCCAGTGGACTATGGTGCCTAAAAGAGTTCAGCAGAGACCAGCAAAGCTGACCCAAACCAGGTCATGACCCAACTGATCCAAAGACTCAGGAGCTAAGTAAAAAAAGTGGTTGTTTTCAGTACCACATCTAGCAAAGCTACTAGAGAGGGTTATTTTAACAGTCCCAAACCTCAGTATTTGACTTAACATTCCCTCTAGGCCCCTTTTCCCGTATGAAAGCATCTCATAGGAGGCCCTTTGAGTCCTTTGGTAAATAGCCTCCTTAGATGTGGGCCAGGCATCTTACACTGAACTTATCACAATAAATTTCAGATTTACCTCCCAGAAAAAAATTACAGTGGACAGGTAAAATATCTGGTGAAGGGAATATGCCTTATCAAGCTCCAAGAACACACAAATGACTTTTCAATAAATACTGAATTTTTAGCATGGGTCTCACTGAGTTCATTATTGATACTTTGCTACAGAGTAACTTCTGTGTAGAAAAACAAACAGGACAATTCTAAGAGTATCTTTCAGTGTTCTAATGTACTCCGATCTTCTCCATTAAACATTTCTCAATCCTTCTAACTCACTATTTTCACTGTGACAGCACTTCTGGTCTGCAGATCTAACTGACCTCAAATGTTTCCCATTTCCCTTGTTGCCCTAAGCCCACTACAGGCCTTTGTTTCCTAAACCCTCTCCTTTTCTGTTGTACTTTTTTTTTTACCACTGAGTGTATAGCAGGAATCCCATAAACACACCTTACCATTGCTGACTTAAGGACGATTTTCATGTGAATGGAGGTCCTGTTATTTCTGGGTTTTGACAGAGAAGGAGGAGGAGGAATTTTGGGCCATGAGACCACAGCATAGCCAGGGTCCAGGATTAGTGAAGTGTTTTGCTTTCAGTCTTCCTTGGGTTCAACCTTGAGATGTGGTCCCAGGACGAAATGATTTGTGTGACTACTGCATCTCACAATAGCTCGTGACCCCTAACTTCAGGAGCTTCCTTTGTGGGCACTGGACAGAGTTCTGGGATTGGTGGAGGAAGTTAGGGGAAGTGAAGGACAGCCTCATGGAGAAGGGAAAACACCCAGAAATCAAAAATTTATGTTTCTTAATCACTTAGTATGTGCCGGATTCTGTACAAAGTATATTACCTCATTAAATACAACATGTCTTTGTGGGGTGACCGGGTGGCTTAGTCGGTAAAGCACTGCCTTTGGCTCAGGTCCCGGGATCAAGCCTCATCAGGCTCCCAGCTCAGTGGGGAACCTGCTTCTCCCTCTGCCTCTCCCCCCTGCTCATGCCTGCTGCCTCTCTCTCTCCTCTCAAATAAAATCTTTTTAAAAATGTGTATATAACATGTCTTTGTGGTGAAACTATTTTTGTCAACCCCATTTTACAGGAGAGGAAACTAAGGCCCAGAGTTTAAGAAACTTAAGGAAGTTCGAGAGATTGGATCTCATGCAGTTAGCCCATTCCATCTTCCAGTCATAATTCCACACTCTCAACTCTGTAACAGGCTGCTGCTACTTAGAGATACCTTTCCTCCTGTCCAAATCCTTCTACTTCACTTCTGGCTAATTCTCACTTGTACTTTCATCCTATTTAAGATCCATTGCCTTTGGAAAGGGAAAAGATTTATTGCTTTTGGTAATTCCTTTCCACCCAATCCCAGCCTTCAAGGCTTATATTCTTGTTCTGGGTTACCACAGCAATCTCAACATATTCCTCAGGGAGGATTTAAAGGGGCTCTTCACAGCTGTCTTTCCTGAATTTACCCTCCTTCTTTCCTGACTATGGAATCCTTTCCTGACAGGTGCTTCTCTCTTGCTAGATTTAGTTCTTCCAGAAGACAGAAAACTATATTTGATTTACCTTTATATTTTCAGTTTTAGCCTAGAGCCTAGCTAAACCTATTTTGCAGGGGAATGAATGAATGGCTGCCCACCAACCACAAGTATTTATTAGTATTCTAATCATAAGTCACTGTGCCAGGGCTAGAAACTACCAGAGAGTCATGTTCTTAGATTATAAGTAGAGGGGATTTCTGTCTGAGATCTATTATGTCAAAACATAAGGTCTCAGCAATGAAAGATAATCATATAAGGTCTTCCATAGGCTTTGAAGCCATCAACTCTTTCTTTCTTTTTTTTTTTTTTTTTTTAATTTGGCATCACAGAGATACCAAAAAGAAAATGCAATTAAAAACTAGTATTTTCAGGGGCGCCTGGGTGGCTCAGTGGGTTAAGCCGCTGCCTTCGGCTCAGGTCATGATCTCAGAGTCCTGGGATCGAGTCCCGCATCGGGCTCTCTGCTGAGCAGAGAGCCTGCTTCCCTCTCTCTCTCTCTGCCTGCCTCTCCATCTACTTGTGATTTCTCTCTGTCAAATAAATAAATAAAATCTTAAAAAAAAAAAAAAAAAAAAAAAAAAAACTAGTATTTTCAGGGCGCCTGAGTGGCTCAGTGGGTTAAAGCCTCTGCCTTTGGCTGGAGTCATAATCTCAAGGTCTTGGGATCGAGCCCCGGATCGGCCCCTCCATTCAGCGGGGAGCCTGCTTCTCCCCACCCCCCTGCCTGCCTCTCTGCCTACGTGTGATCTGTCTGTCAAGTAAATAAATAAATAAAATCTTTAAAAAAATAAAATAAAACTAGTATTTTCAATCCTGTATAAGTGGATAGCTAGCCAGGTTGAATTAATAATCAAGTATATAAATAATGTTGAAATCCTACAGGAAGAACTGCAATTTTGGGTGAGAAATTTGTTTGAGTTTTATAATTTTCCACCCTACAAGTTTGTGATTCAGTGCCTTTGGCGGCCACCTCTGTAGTTGTACCAATGATATTAAACCCGTTTCTCTGCTTAAGCCTGCCATCTCTCTTATAAAGTTAAAAAAAAAAGAAAAAAGAAAAAAAGAAAGAAAGAAAGAAGAGAAAGAGAGGAAGAAAGAGGGAAAGAAAGCGGGAAAGAAAGAAAAAAAAAAAAAAAAGGAATACTGTCCTGGTGGAGCTTTTTCACATTTTCAAAGGATTTATTCAGCATCTATATTTTATCGACTTTACATATAATTCGCTTTACTTTTAAAGACATTTATAGTTTCATTTTATAGGTACTTAGAAGAATGCTGTCATATTTATTTGACACTTGGAGTCACCTACAAGAACGAGGATTAAAGTAAGTTCCCTTGAACCTGATTTTGTTTTTGTTTTTGTTTTTTTGTCCTTTTTAGAATTACAGAGCTACTTACAGAAGGGTCTATTTCTAAGGCTTTGTCTCCTGGTGAAAAGCAAAGCCAGTGGAACTTGGGTTAGGGACAGTGCTGGAACACACCGCGGCAGGGATCGTCGCCCGGTACGACTGTCCCGGCATGTGACTTCCCCTGCGGAAGAAGCACGTGTCGTCACGAGGGCAGAGCAAGGCACCGTCAAGGGCCCGCAGTTTCTGGACTGCCCCGTCTCCCAACACCCCGGGGTTAACACCTGTCGGTCCTCGGGGTTACTGATCCCGCATCGCCCCCGCGGTGCCGGCGGGTTCTGCCACCGCCCGTGGAGCGCCACCCCAGCCTCTCCGCCTTCGGTGACGCCAGGGCCATGCACGCTCTTCTCACGCGCTCGTTTCTGGTGACCGGGCAGTTGTTCCCCCTTCAAAGAGGCCCCTTTCTCCTCCCGCCGCCACCTGGACGGAGATCTGGACGGCTCCGATCTCCCAGAGTCCCGGGGACCGGCGTCAGCTCCCCCGACTGCGCGCGCGTCCGTCCGTCTCTGTGGGTGGCGACTGCTGCGAACACGCGGCTCGAAGCCATCCGTGCCCCGGGCCGCGTGCCAACGGACGGCCTCCGTCTCCCCACCCGCAGCGGCGACGAGCGCCCGCCTCTCCCTCCGGGACCAACGAGCAGTACCTGCGCCTCGGGCCCCGCGGGGACCCGCTCGTAGCCGCTGCCGGCGCCCCACCTCCGCAGGCAGGAAAACATGGTGCGCGGGCGCCCGGCGACGGGAGGCGGAGGGAGGCACCGAGGCGCGGGGGTCCGACGCCGCGGCGCCCAGAAGTGGGCAGGACGCGCGCACTCGGCCAGACCTAGTTGGCAGCCGCCCCGCCCCGAGCCGGCCCTTCCGGCGGGCGCGCCCTGGGTGGGGCGGGGGCGGGCGGATCCGCGCAGGGCCGGGACGAGGTGGGGCAGGGGGGAGGGGGGAGCTGGGGGAGGGGGGAGCTGGGGGAGGGTTAGGGGGTGAGGGGTCGGGCGGAGAGGGGATGCGGGGAAGGGGAGGAAGGTGCAAAGGCGGGACCATCTGTAGAGTACGAAGATCTCTGCGGCTGGGGCAGTTTGCACTTGACCCCGTAGCTCTCCAAGCCTCGATTTGCAGGACTGCGCTGCTAGGAAAATGTTTCTTTACGATCGAAGCACGAAGCGCGTGTCTCCCGGATGTTTGTCAATAGCGTATTACAGCGGTCCCGGACCGAAAACTGTTAAGGACAACAGGTGGCAGTAGAACTTTATGGAGCGAATTTCATTGCGATGACTTTAAAATTAGAAACAAAGGAAATACTCCCCTTATTAGAAAACCATGGCAGTATATGAAATCTAAATTTTACTCTTCAAATTAATTATAAAGCAACATAATAAATGAAAAGCTAAGTAGTAACTAGAATCAGCAAAGGGCTAACCGAGAAACATGACACAAAGAAGGGAATATGAATATTAAGGATGGCATTTTGAGTTTTAATAACTTGACGAACCGTGAACCTTGTACAAAGAAATACTGATGTATACAATACTTTGAGGAAGATACGTTGATCCCTGAGTTGTGTCATTGGTCTGAGAAAATATTTTGTTTCAGTTAACTTAGAACCTGAAGCAACAGGAATAATTTATTTTATTTATTTGTTTATTTATTTATTTATTTATTTAAGTAGGCTCTCCCCACCCCCACATGGGGCTTGAACTCCTGATCCTGAAATCAAAACTGGCATGCAAGATTGAGCCAGCCAGGCATCCCAAGAGGGAGTAATTTTAGAAATTCTGAATAAGGAGATAAAGTTAAGACAATGTGATAATTTCACAAGGATGGGTAATTACATTTCAGGACTAAGCAAGATTCTGTCTGCTTCTTGACATTCATGTTAGAGGTACATGGAAAGAATGGAGATTTAGGATTGAAGAAAGCCTGTTTCCTGGAGAAAAAGGCCCAAAGATGGTACGCGAATGAAGTTTGGGTTTGCCCACGGAATGAGTCTAACTGTGAGGAACCAGACAACTTCCATGAAAGGATTAGACTAAATGATTCATCAGAGAATTAAAGTTCTGGGGGATGCTTACAATGCAGTTTATTGGGCTTTCGTCCTCTCTAGACCATATTGGTCTGGCCCTATGCAAAAAGGAAGTTGTAGATTTTAGTTTAAAACAAACCTGTCTGTAAAGAATTGAGGTTGCAGCTTGGGGTTTAGAAACTTTTTCTCACTTCTTCCAGAACTTTACACCAACTCCAGTGCAATCTGGGGACATTTCATATTCAGCAGCCGCAGCCTGAGAGGTCCCTTCTCCATCTGTACTTTTCAAATGCTCACTGTGTGGATTCCATGTGGAAAATACAAGATCTTGTGCAGTTAGTCCTTGCTTTTCAGATACAAGGAAAGAAGGAACTTGGAACCTGTGCCTTGAAAGAGGAAGCCAGGAAGAAGAGGCCTAAAAATAGCTCAGACTTTAAATTCAACATGTGTTTCCCTTCCTCTTCTTGGAATCAGTCCCCTCAGAAAAGGCTGGTGTTCTGGCAACCAAAAGCAGACAGATTTCCACACAGTCTCTGTATAGACACACAATTCACAAATCAGTGGGAAGAGATAGAGATCCCCAAGGTAATTTAGTAAAGGTGAGAGAGAGCTACAGGTGTATTGGGGAACTGGAATGATGAAGTCTCCACTCAAAGGAATTGGGGGAAAAATCTCTGGGAACCCCCACAGAATTCTATTTTAAATTTGTCCATTTTGAAGAAGGCTCGAGGTAAGACTGTGCTAATGAGATGGTAGACACGAGGGTTTTCAAGAAAGGAATGACCATTTCCATTGCCTCAGTGAAAAACAGTAAAATATTCAGATTTGCCTAGGCAACAGAAAGTATAAAATAAATGACCTTGACACAGGCAAAACACTGCTGCAAAATTAGCATTCTATCACTGAATTCTCACACAAGCTGGATTGTGAAATAAATATTTCCTCCTCAGGGGGGAAAAAAAATCATGGAGAGATGGAATAAAAGGGCATTGGGTTTAGTAACGGTGGAGCATGTTTTATGTCACAGTTCCCTTTTCTAGGTTCATTTTGAGGATTTTTTAAAAGATTTTTATTTATTTATTTGATAGAGAGGGGGAGCACAAAAGCAGGGAGAGCAGCAGAGGGAGAGAGAAGCAGAGCCCAATGCAAGGCTCCATCCCAGGACCGTGGGATCGTAACCTCAGCCAAAGGCAGACACTTAACTGGCTGAGCCACCCAGATGGGCCAATCTTGAGGATTCTTTTCCTCCCGGGGATTCTGTTCAACTTTACAAGCTCTGCAGGCGCTCAGCTCATCCTTTTCTTATTGGCTTCACAGATCGGTCTGAACCTCTGAGACTGATTAGAATAAGGCTGAAAGAAAGAGCTGCCTGTTTCCCATTGTTAAAGGAGCAAAGTATTGTCACCATGGCAGAAAGCAGAGAATTCTTTTCCTCAAGACAACTGTAGGTTGTGTTTTTATGGGGGTAGGGTCTGCAGTGGACTTTATTTTCATTGTTCTTGTTAACCTTGGTATTAAAAATACAATTAACAGTACTTTTCAGTTCATGGCATACTATCATCATTTTGTGAAGCACCATTTTTCTTTTTTTTTTTTAAATATTTATTTATTTATTTATTTGACAGAGAGAAACACAGCAAGAGACAGAACACAAGCAGGGGGAGTGGGAGAGGGAACAGCAGGCTTCCTGCCGAGCTGGGAGCCCAATAAAGGCTCGATCCCAGGACCCTGGGACCATGACCGGAGCCGAAGGGAGACACCCGGTGACTGAGCCACCCAGGCACCCCATGAAACACCATTTTTATTTTATTTTGTTTTCTTTTTATTTCCCCACTGACTCGATTTCCAATCCCTTTATTACCCACCATAGGTCATTTATCTGGAGTGGCACAAAAGTATACAAATGGCATTTTCCTAGAAGTCATTACAGTACAATTCCTTCCCTCCCCCCCCCCTTACTTATTAATTTGTTATTTGTAGAGATCTACTCATGTGAGGTCATGCAGTACTCGCTATTGTTCCTGAATTCTCTGTGGTGCTTTTTTCTATGCAAATACCACAATTTATAGGAACTTGAATGTGGTTAAGCACATAGACTCTGAGGTTAGACTTCGGGTTGAAGTTCAGCTCCACCATTTAACAGAAAGTCATTTAACTTCTCAGGGCTCACTTTCCCATCCATAAAATGGAACTGATAGAGATGCCTTCTTCATAGATTTGTTGTGAAGATGACACAATTTAATCATGTACTAAGTAAAGCACTTAGAACAGCATGAGCACATGGTGAATATTGAACGAATTCTTACGATGATTATGACTTATCTAGTCACCTAGTGAACGAGATGTAGGCTAAGTCCAGCTCCTTGCTCCCATGGTCAGTGCTGGGAGGACTACCTCTCTGAGGACTGTATGACTTTCTCCTAGATCAAGAGATCTAACTTAAACTTTCTGGACTCAGGAACCCTTTACATTCTTCAAAATTACTGGGTATGTAACTAACTTTTGTGTATATGGAGTATCTTGATGGATATTCACTATATTAAAAATTAAAATGAGATTTTTAGCTTATTTATTTATTAATTTATTTAAAGATAATAATAAACCCATTACATGTTTTCATTAATGATAGATTACTTATGAAAAATAGCTATATTTAAAGAACAAAAATTTTTTCTGAGACTACTGACATTGTTTTACATTTTAATGTCTGGTTTGGTAAAAGATGGTGGAACTCTCATACTGGCTTCTGCATCCGATCTATTGCAATATATGCTTTTGATCGAAGAAGATGAAGAAAATCTGGCTTCCCACGCATATGTAGTTAGAAGAGGTGGGTTAATTTGTGGCTTTCCAGGTAGTTCTGGGTATTTATTTTTCTTAGCTATAACAACAAAACTCTGTTAGTTTCTTAAAAGTTAGTTGCATTGTAGAAGCCAAAACCCTATCAGTAAACCTTCTGTGCTACATTTAAATTCATATTTTTTTTTTGTCTAGCATTTTGAATGAGCCTTTTATAACTGTATGATTTTGTAGCATGATTTATTGGTTATTTGGTTATATTGGTTCCCAGAGTGAATGAGTATCTTCCAAATGTTGACACTTATCATTATGTAAAATCAAAAAAAGTTTATTGATAACACCACCAATGTCATCAAAAAATTCTTTAAGTATTGGAAAGCTGTCAAGCTTGAAATGCTGGATACTGGTAGTCTTAAAATGTAACTTTCTCTAATAACCTTGAATTTTTCATTGGCCACAAACACTGTCAGTTACATTCCTTGAAATGGCAGAATCGCTTTATTTTCTCTTGAGCAAACTCTGCCAGACATCCAAGTCTGAATAGCCATAGTTTGTCTTCCGTCCTTCCTTCATGTGAAAACGGTGTTGCATCAAATAGTGGCCAATCCAGCTTCAGCTCAAACTACTGTATAAGTGTTTTTCCTTGAAGCTACCCTCGTACTTCAAAATGCAGCTGAAGTGCTTTGTGGGAACTTTGAAGTTCATCTCACAAAATGCGAGACATACATACTCAAGGGTCAAGACTGAATATTCGTCCTCATACCCATTTTAACTTAGTGTGAGTGCACAGTGGTAACGAATGTGATGACTATTTGTACTCAGCTCTGCTGCATGGACTTGTTTCAAGGAGCCAGCAGTTTCACCCATGATTACTTTTACATCACGGGTCCAAATATTAACAAAGTGAGAAAGACAAGTGAAAAAAGACTAGGTACCAACACTAGTTATATGTCTGTGGTACACAGCAAGACTACCATCCAGGAAAGTTCTGACGACGGTTTACATTAAATTTAAATGTAAATTTAGGCGCGCCTAGGTGGCTCAGTGGGTTAAGCATCTGCTTTCAGCTCAGGTCATGATTCCAGGGTCCTAGGATAGAGCCCCACATCAGGCTCCTGCTTGGTGGGGAGTCCGTTTCTCCCTCTGCTCCTTTTCCCTGTTCCTGCTTTCTCTCTCTCTCTCAAATACAAATTTAAAAAAAAATTTTAATGTAAATTTAAAATTTAATGTTAAATAATAGAATTCACCATTGATTCATATTCTATCCCAAGGAAATAAGCAGCAATGAAGTCAAATACTTCTTATTGATAAATATTTTCACTGAGTCATTATTTATGTATTTGGAGCAAAGAAAAAGTAAATTATAACAGTAGGATAACCTTTGAGTTAATTATACATACAACCACATACGGCAATATTATGCCATGATAAAAAATGACATTTATGATAAAAGTTAATATCTGAACATGCTAACAATATAATTATGTAATTTTTAAAGGATATAACCTTCATAGATGACACCAACTATAAAATATATGTAATTAATTAAATTACTACAGTACAAAAATATTAAATTATTTAAAATGTTAAATTAGGGTGCCTGGGTGGCTCAGTTAGTTTATTCTCTATATTTATCACTTTTTCACAATTCCCTATAGCAAACATGCATTAATTTTTAAAGTAGACAAAAATATATGTAAAATGAGGGAGCTTTCACCAATAGGTGATATGTTTTTAAACAGGTACATAATTCTTCAACACAAGCTTTGCACTTCCATGGCTCACGTTTCCCCAGATGATTTATCAGCATAGGAAAGGAGATGATTGAGGGCCGGCTTGAAAGCAGGGCTTGAGTGTGAGACCAGAGGCAGAGTCTCAGTCCGCATTTGCTAGCTGTGTGAAACTACGCAGATCACTTCACTTCTTGTCTCTTAGCCTCAGTTTTACAGCCTAATTTTTACCTCACAGGGTACCGGAAGTACTATACTAGAAACTGAATTAGAAACCAGGTTAAAATGTTAGGCATAGAACCTACACGCAGGTAAGCACTCAATAAACATTGCAATCATACTACATCTAGAGCCATACCTAAAAAGTGTAAAGGTTAGGGCCCTGCTCAGATTGGAAACCGGAAGTGTAAAGCAAGGCCAGTGAGCAGAATTATGAGGCTGGCTTTTCAGATCTGCTTCTCCACAGGAGAACAAGAGTGTTTCAAGGAATGATTGGATTCACTCAACGAAGAGAACCTGTGAAATATTAAGATGCAAGAACTGAAAAGGCTTGTGACAGTCACTGTGGCTGTCCAGATTGGATAGAAAAGTGATAGGCCGGGTGTCTGGGTGGCTTAGATGGTTGGGCGTCTGCCTTCAGCTCAAGTCATGATCTCCAGGTCCTGGATGGAGCCCCCCGCACCAGGCTCCCAGCTGGTTCGGGGGGCAGCCTGCTTCTCGCTCTCTCTCTCTGCTTATGTGCTCTCTCTGTCCCTCTCTCTCAAATGATGAATAAATAAAGTCTTAAAAAAAAGAAGTGATAGGCAACTGGAGACGGAAATATCTCAGAGTATAAACCTTTGTGAGTTATATTTAAACAATCAGTCACCAGATCAATTCCAAATATGCCCTAGGAGGGACAGACGGAACAAAGTTCCACCTGAGTCTGACAACAGATTGCTGCCTGTTAAGAGTGAACTTGGGGGCGCCTGGGTGGCTCTGTGGGTTGAACCTCTGCCTTAGGCTCAGGTCATGGTCTCGGCATCCTGGGATCTAGTTCCGCATCAGGCTCTTTGCTCCACAGAGAGCCTGCTCCCCCCCCCCCCTGCCTGCCTCTCTACCTACTTGTGATTTCTCTTTGTGTGTGTCAAATAAATAAATCATAAAAAAAAAAAAAAAGTGAACTTGGCTTTCTTTTACATACTTGGAACTGCATGTGCAGGTTAGTCATTTGGAGTTGGTAGCTTTATTCTTGATTGGACATGGCTGCTGGTTGCCCCCCCCCCCAGTAATAAGCATAAGCAAATTTCTTCAGAATTTCCATACTGATCACAATAGCACTTCGCAGCCAAAGGGCAGGTATTGATTTTGACAGGGAGGATCAAACAATTTTTTAAGTTAGAATGCCTTGGTTTATTTCTGCTAAATGTGCACAGGTTTTTCCTCTATGAAGCTCAAACCGAAGAATTTGACAGCATCGAGAAAATTGCCAACTTTCTAATCCCTGCCTTCTTCCTAAAATGACAGCCAATAGCAAAATGGAGTGAGAAGAACAAGTTGGCCTTCAAAACAAAAGAGCCAGTCATCTGACCAGCAATATGAGTTAATTCGAGAACAGCAAAGGAATTGCAATGAGGAAGAAGCAGAGGTTGGCACACCAGAGGGAGGTCTGGAGGGCGCAGGAGAGGGGCTGCTTTCATAGGAGGGAAGAAGCTGGGCGGGGCTGTTCTGCGGAGTTCGGAGAGGTGATGGCTTCTCATTGGCTCAGTCTGGCAGTTTCTCATTGGCTGGGCTATTGATGGGCAGAGAGAAATTCTTCCTTCTTGCTGGGTTTCTTCCAGTTGGGAAATGCGAGGTGCGCTTCTTCTACTGAGTTGTAGTGCGTGAGAGCGCACTTTTAAAAAAAAGAGTTTATTTATTTGACAGAGAGATGGCAAGTAGGCAGAGAGGCAGGCAGAGAGAGAGAGGGGAAATCAGGCTCCCTGCTGAGCAGGGAGCCCCATGCAGGGCTTGATCCCAGGACCCTGAGATCATGACCTGAGCCAAAGGCAGAGGCTTAACCCACTGAGCCACCCAGGTGCCCCTGTTTTCAAAAAATAGTCGAAAAAGCAAAGTCACTTATTAATTCCATGTAGTAAAAGCAAGTGCAAGTTGCTCTGATTTCGACTGCGTTACAAAAGCTAAAAGTCAACACCAGAGAAGCTAAAAACAAAGCAATCGTAGAAAAGATCTCGAGTTTTGAAGGATTTATTCTAAATCCGCCATGTCACAGAGGAGGAGAGGACAGAAGAGAGTTTAATGATTTTCCCACCATTACAGTTAGAGAGAAAACCAGGGCAAAGCATTTGATTTTCTTAAATCCAGGATTCTTTGTGTTTGCTTTTCCAGTACACCAATATGCCACCCTTTCATTTTTCTTCAAAACAAAACAAAACAAACAAAAACACAGTGATTTGCAAATGTGTGAGAGTAGCTACTAAGTCGGGTCATCTTCTGGTAACAATTTACTTGTGATCATTTTTGTGTGACCCCCTCTGAAGTTGTATGCACATCATTAGCAAAAAGAAATTTCCAAATTTTTCCAGAGAATCTCTTCAAATCTTCACTGCTTTATTTAATCAATTTATTTAACAAACCTTATATGACTATTTCTATGTGCTAGGCATTCTGGTAGGTCCTGGAAATGTAGTGACTTGTCCTTATCCTCATTGGATTATATGCCAGTGGGAGAGACCAAGAAGAAACAAGAACACCAGGTAGATAAATAACTAACGTATGGTGCTGGGGCACCTGGGTGGCTCAGTGGGTTAAGCCTCTGCCTTTGGCTCATGTCATGGTCTCAGGGTTCTGGGATCGAGTCCCGCATTGGGCTCTCTGCTCAGCGGGGAGCCTGCTTCGTCCTCTCTCTCTGCCTGCCTCTCTGCCTACTTGTGATCTCTGTCAAATAAATAAATAAAAATCTTTAAAAAAATGTATGGTGCTATGAAGAAAACGAATAAGATGCAATATTAGAGAACAATGAATCAAGATATGGATCACCTTCTAGTTAGTTGGGGAAGGCTCACAGGATAGAACTTAATGAACAAACTATAGCCAGTCACAAGAATAGCAGGAGGCAATCATTTTCAGATAAAGAAATACTGTGAGCAGAAACCTAAACACTTTTTCTTTGTGGATTTCTTTTTTCATGCTTTTTATGATGCGGTTACTTGAAAGCATATAAAACACATAATTTGCCCATGACTCAGTATTGCTAAATATGCAGCCGAACTGTATTTTTAAAAAAATTTTATTTATTTGAAAGAGAGGGAGCACAAGTGGGGTAGGGGGGTAGAGGGAGAGGGTGAAGCAGACACCCTGCCAAGCAGAGACTCGATCCTAGGACCCAGGATCTTAATCAGAGTCGAAGGCAAATACTTAACCAACTGAACCCCCAGGTACTCCCAGAATTGTATTCTTTATTTCTCTATCTTTCCCCATCGTTACCTGAATCATTATTTGATTTCCAAAGAGACATATGTGGGGGAAAATCCACATTTATTTTTTTTAAATGAACATTTATTGAGCCACATCACACATGTCTGTACATGTTTCTTTCTGTACATTCTGTGCATAATGCGAATCTATCTAGTTTTGATCGAACTCACGTAAGATGCTAGAACAGAGCCTTGAAGACTTTAAGCTCCAAGCTTAATAATAGCTAATATTTATAGCGCCTTTATTATGCCAGTCGGTATGCTATTTCCACTTAGAATCTGAAGAACTCCACACGACCACATCCGTGACTTTTTGAGAAAATAAGTCACTTGAAAAGAGTCATCTGGCTGATAAACTAAGAATTGACCAGTAGCAGTTTTACCACCAAACTCTTCAGAATAGAAAGTAACCATGCACGAAAACCCAAGGGCTGGGGCAGCTTGTGCCCACGGTGATATTAACACAGCGGGGGGATGGTAGTGTCAGCACAAAGGGGTGCAGTTGTGCTCATAGAAGGGGATTCAGAGAGGAAGACATTTTCTCAGTGTGTAAAGCCAGCATTTCAAAGGGAGGGCAGTTCCTGCAAACTATGAATACTGTTTCTAAATTTTCCCGTTCAGTTGAGTAGTCATTTAGTCATTCATCTGTTATTCATTAAATATCTATTTTGGAGTAGTCACTGTGTTAGGTGTTTGATAAAGTTTTCTAAGAAGTTAGAAGAGGAAGTAAAATCCTGCCCACATAAAACTTACACTCTCTTGTGTTTGAGGGGACGGTGAACACACACGTAAAGAAATCTTTTGATGTGGGATAATGTGCTGGGGGAAAAATACAGAAAGAAAGAAGCAAAAGACTATGAGTGATGTTGTAATTTATAGTGACAAGCAAAAGACTCTCTGAAAAAGGATTTTAAGCAAAAACCTAAGGGAAAAGGCAAACAGGGAATTTGTTATCTGGCAAAATTCAAGGAAACTACGATGAAAATTTGCAGAATGGATGTAAGCCGTTTGGAAGAAACTGGTCAAGAGTGGGACACTTTTCAGAATGTCCACGGATGGGACGCCTGCATGGCTCAGTTGGGTAAGCGGCTGCCTTGGCTCAGGTCATGATCCCAGTGTCCTGGAATCGAGTCCCACATCGGGCTCCTTGCTCGGCAGGGAAACCTTCTCCCTCTGCCTGCCACTTTGTCTGCCTGTGCTCATTTTCTCTCTCTCTCTCTCTCTCTAACAAATAAATAAATAAAATCTTTAAAAAAAAAAAAAAAAGAACGTCCACTGTCCCCAGTTATTGATGGTACAGGGGACCATAGCGTGGGGACAGAAAGGATCACATCAGCTCTGCCTGGAAGAGAGATTCATAAAAGTTGGATCTGAGTAGAAAGAAGTTTTAGACATGTGTCAGTTGATTTGGTTTACTTCTGTATATCATTTTCACGTAGGCACGGGCGTGATAAATAAAAACCTCTAACTAAAGCCTAAAAAAATTCTTTATGTCCATATAAAAGAAGACATATGCGAGTTTAAGAAAACATTGTTTCATAGTTTAGTTGATGATACTGTTTTTCCTTAGCGGCCCATGGAATAATGGTAAATCCTAATCATTGACATTTTAGAGCCAATGAATTACAGTATTTACAGTATTGGGAACAGCAGATAGTGGAATTCAATAAAGGATAAAGATTGGCAAACCAGGCTCCTTATTTAAAAAAAAAAAAATCTTTTCAAAATAAAGCTAATGTCTCTCAAGTACCTAGTAGTAGAAATGATAACATCACATGTATTTAAAAGCTTAAAAAGAGGTCTGCCTCTTTCCTTGTGCCCCGCTTGGTCAATATTCTCTTAACTTAGTTAGAATCACCATCAATCAGGGCGCCTGGGTGGCTCAGTGGTTTGGGCCGCTGCCTTTGGCTCGGGTCATGATCTCAGGGTCCTGGGATCGAGCCCCGCATCGGGCTCTCTGCTCCGCAGGAAGCCTGCTTCCCTCTCTCTCTCTCTCTGCCTGCCTCTCTGCCTACTTGTGATCTCTGTCAAATAAATAAATAAAATCTTAAAAAAAAAAAAAAGAATCACCATCAATCTTTATCTATTAAAGAAAAGGTGGTGGTTATGACACAGGAAAGCAGTCATTATCTTCCCATTAACATTAACAAGATGAATCTGTGGGATAACGATGAGCCACAGAAGCAAGAGTTTTATTAATTTGGCTTTTAAAAGGCACAGCAATAGGGGCACCTGGGTGGCTCAGTGGGTTAAGCCTCTGCCTTCGGCTCAGGTCATGATCCCAGGGTCCTGGGATCGAGCCCCGCATCGGGCTTTCTGCTCTGCAGGTAGCCTGCTTCCTCCTCTCTCTCTGCCTGCCTCTCTGCCTACTTGTGATCTCTGTCAGATAAATAAAGAAAAAATCTTTAAAAAAAAAAAAAAAAAAAAAAAAAAAAAAAAAGGCACAGCAATAAATAGAAGTCGAAAAAGCTTTAGATTCTTCCAAGACTACCAAAGTGATTATCTAGCCTTAATTGTAGTACACCTTACAAAGATTTAGACATGGGTTCTCCCTCCAATGATTAGTTGTTAATTGGGAGTTAATTTAAGGATTAAAAAGAAAGATAATTTTTATCCAATTTGGACAAAATGGAAGAGAAAATGAAAATATGTATTATTTAATATGTTAAATTTCTTTCTTCTTAATAGCTAAAACTGTCTAATTTAAAGGACACATTATTTTTAATTCAAATGTCAAATACACCTAAGTTCATATTTGAAATAATTATGCTTTTATTTTTATTTTTTTAAAGATTTTATTTATTTATTTGACAGAGAGAGAGATCACAAATAGGCAGAGAGACAGACAGAGAGAGAGATGAGGAGAAGCAGGCTCCCTGCTGAGCAGAGAGTCCTATGCGGGACTCGATCCCAGTCCCCTGGGATCATGACCTGAGCCGAAGGTAGAGGCTTAACCCACTGAGCCACCCAGGCGCCCGAAATAATCACGCTTTTAAATACATGAAGCAAATCACCTGAATGTATTATCTCACAATTTTATGAATTGAACAAACACAAAAAAAGATTTTTAAGAAGAGCAAAGAAAAGAATCACCCATATTCCATCGTCCTCTGATGGCCGCTCCCTATATGATTTCTTTTTATGTCCTAGTTCTTTCTATAAACCCCATTACTGCATTCAGTTGCAATTTTACCAGGATCACATTTATGTTCTTCCTTTTTGCTACCATGGTTTCCTTTTGCTGTATTTTCTACATAATTTTTTTTTGACTCCTTAATATTCTGTTGCTAATGAGGTATAATTTCATTAACGCAGTAACGGTGATTCTTCAAATTTTAGATTATTTTCAAATTTTTACTGTCACAAAGGACTCTTTGTGCAGAAGAGGTCCCCATCCACTTCTTTTCAGTACTTCCTTGAAGTGAGTTACCAAGAATTAGTCGTTCAGGAGGTTTAAACATTTCATGGCTCCGGTTAACTTTGGCAACATTATGCAAAAGTATATACTATGACATATACTTTTCCACCTGGTTCTGCAACACTCCTCCAGCTCTGTAGATCACAATGATTGTGATAGCGACACCACCACTAATGGTACTTAATCTAGTTCAAAATATGCCAGGCACTATACTAAGGACTTTATATAGAACTGTAATGGAAAATCACAGATTTTATATTCAAATGAACTTGTGTTTGATTCTTTATTCTTCTTCTAATGAGCTCAATGACCTTGGGTAGGTTACATAATCTCTTTGAGGTAAGTTTTCCCAGTCATGCTATCCAATTAGTACTTAAAAATCTTGCAGGATTTTTGAGAGAATTGGTTTTCTTAAGCCTTGAATTATTTTAAATCTACCCCTTTAATCTAACTGGCATTTATTTTTAATATGTTAAAATACATGAATATAATTCTTTTAAATAAATGTTTCATTTATCACAGCATTGCTAATTAAATACTATCCCTTTTGCCGTTAGTGTTATATACTTCCTTCTATTCTAAATTATCATGTATAATTGTACCTACTTCTAAAATATCTATTCTTTTTCACTGATCTATTTTTTTCATTGATCTATTTTTATTGGATCAAAATATGTTTCATTCTTTGGTAGGCTATATGTTCTTTGGTTTTGCAAATTTATTTTTACAATAAATAAATTTACAATTTATTTTACAAAATAAATTTGCAAATTTATTTTACTTATTGTAAAATAAGTTTACAAGTAAAGAAATGTATATGTATTAAATGCATATGCATTTAAATGCATATGTTAAATGTCAGGAATATCAATATGTTTTCAATACAATCAAAGTGAAATTGTTGAAGTTTTGTTGCTAGGGTCTAAGTATAACACAGGTGCAGCAATTTCCCTAAATGAGACTGTCGGGGAGAGAAGAACATTCCGGTGTTTTCATCAAAGTCACTTGAATAAACTTTTATAACTACAGAAGTTATATGATATGATTATGTGATTATAGTTTTAGAACTATATGATTGTAGCTATAGAATTAACTGAAACATATTAAATTGGGTACCTCATTTGAAATATATAAGGTGTGCATTCCAAACTGTTTATTAGATATAAGTATAAAATTTGAAAATATATTTAAATGATCAAGAATGTAAATATTGGTATAGTGAGCCAGCATGTGCCATTTATAAAATAGAAAGAGAGAATTAATTCTGATTCCTGAATTAAATCTGGATTTAATTGAAATTCATTTAAACTTTATTATATATACTCTGTCAGGCTACTTAAATGAAAGATAATAACATTGCATTCTATAAAGAAATTTGATTTGCATAAAATATTCCAATAAGAAATAAGGACACATTTACCCTAAGTGAGTGGTCCAAATTATACAGTAGAATTTTAATATTTTAGACACATGTTCACAAAATTTCAATTTGTTAAGTAATAGTGATAATATTATCAGCATTTATTTAGCGCTTCTTATATGCCAGGCATATTCTAAGTGCTTTATTTGTACTCATGTTATCTCAGAGCCATTCTATGAAGAAGAAGCTATAACTGCTTTCATTTTACAGCTGGGGAAACTGAGGCACAGAGTGAGTCTAAGAACCTTGCACCAAATTGTACAGAAGAAGTGTATGCACCCAGATCATCTCCTGAGCCTTTGCTTTCAACCATTTTGCCCCAAACAATTAAATCCTTTGTACAGTATAACTTCAACTTTGTTGAACAAGTGCTTTTCATTATCTATAGCTTTGCAAATTTAAATTAAAATCCCTTATTCATTTCAGCTGACGGGGGAATTCCTGTAAAAGATCAAATAAAGCTTAACAAGTGTTCTTGTTCAGGATTAAATACTAACCGTAGAACAAAATAGTATGCATGGTATGGATTAAAAATTGAGCGCATCTCTCAAATGTGACTTTTCAATTAAAATATATGATATATGGCTATAAAGTACGTCTTTATGCCCACACACTTCGGATTTCATTTCAAGAATGTTTTATGATTCTATAAAAACTGTATTAGTAAGTCTATAAAGGCTAGAAGATATTGGTTTAAACTTTATTCTTTCTACAGCCCAAGTAAAACAAGCAATTACAGGCAGCTTCTATATAGAGGCAGGAGGCTGGCTAGCTAGCATTTACAATTGCAAATACGGACTTTACCTTTCCAAGGCAAAGGACAGCCAGTTTGCAGTGGGATCAAATCAAATCTTGGACTAGCCTGCAGAGCCCCCGAATCAACTATACATGTTACTTTGGCGCCATCTGCTGGAAACTTTAAATAATGCTCCGTTTGCTGCGAACTTCAGAATGCTGAGATAATAATGCAGGGCGAACTCCTGAATTCCAGATCTGCTCATGCCTTGTGTAGTAGCAATCCATGTTCTCTACCTAATCAGAATTAATTGCCCGTTCAGAACATTTACCTCCCTTTTTGCCTATTGATTTACAGGCATGAGGAGCTCAAAGTGGCCAGATGGTAGGCTCAACTTCTCAACTTCCAATGTAATAGCACAAAATTACTGGGTCCCCTAGTGAAAGAATTACTCTACTGGGAACCAAGATGGCTAAGTTCGAAGCACAATCCTGAGGGCCCTGAGGACACACCCACTCAATGCGGCCATTGCCGTATGGAAGCAGCCACAGACAGGGTGTGGCTCGATTATGACAACAAACATATACTTTAGAAAAAATAAACAGCAAGCTGAATGTGGCCTGTGGTTCATAATTTCGAACCTCTGATATATATGACAGAAATCTTTACATTTTTTTTAATTTTTATTTTTTAAAGATTTTATTTATTTGACACACAGAGAGAGACACACACACACACAGGGAGAGGGAACACAAGGAGGGGGAGTGAGAGAGAGAGAAGTAGGCCTCTTGCTGAGCAGGAAGCCCAATGCGGGGCTCAATCCTAGGACCCTGGGTCATGACCTGAGCTGAAGGCAGACATTTAACAACTGAGGCACCCAAGCACCCCAAAATCTTTATAAATGTTAATGACTTGTTTTATGACCCAGATTAAGTTCAGCTTTCTTAATTGTTTAGTGTTCTTGTTGATGTGATGATAGACGGATACAGAGGTAGATAGAAATAAATAGTCAAATAATGGAATTATCAGTTAAATTGATATCAATAGCTAACATAGGGGCACCTGGGTGGCTCAGTGGGTTAAGCCGCTGCCTTCGGCTCAGGTCATGATCTCAGGGTCCTGGGGTCGAGTCCCGCATCGGGCTCTCTGCTCAGCAGGGAGCCTGCTTCCCCTCTCTCTCTCTGTCTGCCTCTCCGTCTACTTGTGATTTCTCTCTATCAAATAAATAAAATCTTTAAAAAAAAAATAGCTAACATAAATTATCAACATTTTGATATTAGTATCAATTAATTATAGTTTATAATTGCCTTGTTCGGCTTTTCTACATCCTTTATTGATTTGTGTATGTGCTTCTTTATATTATGTATGAAGATGTAAAAAAATCTCCCAGTATAACTGTGACTTTATTTCTCTTCGTATCTCTGGCAATGTTTTGCTTTATGTGTTTTGAGGATGGTATTAGGTACATACAATTTGAGATTTGTATCAAACTAATGAATTGAACCTTTGTTCAGGTACTTACTTTATCATGTGTAATAGTGTTTGCTTTAAAGTCCTTGTTTCTTGGGGCGCCTGGGTGGCTCAGTGGGTTAAGCCTCTGCCTTCAGCTCCAGTCATGATCTCAGGGTCCTGGGATGGAGCCCTACTTCGGGCTCTCTGCTCAGCGGGGAGCCTGCTTCTCCCCCGCCACCCCGCCCCGTCTCTCTGCCTGCCTCTCTGCCTACTTGTGATCTCTGTCTGTCAAATAAATAAATAAATAATAAAGTCCCTATTTCCTGATATTATTACATTTATGCCAGGTTTTTTCACATTTCCATGGTATATAATTTTCCATTCTATTACTTCCAGTGTTTCAGTATCCTTTCCCATTAGTTGGCTTTTTGTAAATAGCAAATAGGTGGGCTTTTAAAACAGTTGGTGTGAAAATGTCATTTATCTAGAGCTCTCATATTTCATGTTATTATTAATGTATTTGGGTTTAAATATACCATCTTATTGTGTGTTTTCTTCTTCTTCTTCTTCTTCTTCTTCTTCTTCTTCTTCTTCTTCTCCTCCTTCTTCTCCTTCTTCTCCTTCTTCTCCTTCTTCTCCTTCTTCTTCTCCTTCTTCTTCTTCTTCTTCTTCTCTCTTGTCCTGTGTTTCTTATTCAGTTTTTATGGCACCGCCCAAGGCCATGCACTCTGGGGTGGTCTACATCAAACGTAGTCTGATACAGTTTGGGGTATAAAGACCAGGCCATTTCAGTCCAAAAGAGGATAGCTCTGACTATGATAGGACGCTCAATGTCTCCCTCTGCCCATTACTGCTCACGTCTCCCTCCTTGGGTATTGATCCCAAGGCTACTCTCCTATAAGCCTCCTGTACACTAAACTCCATCTCAAAATTTACTTCTGGGAGGATCCAAACTGTGACACATCCTTTAAAAAGTAGGACAGCCATATCAAAGGATTGTATAAAGCCTGGGTAAATGTGAAAGTGGAAAGCAGGTAAAATCAGTATAATATACATAAACCATTATCAAGCGAATGCAGAGGTGATGGAGATTGCCCTGACGCTGAGAGATACGTTCCAGAATCTCAGGGAACAGTTTTCGAAGGGAAGACACAGTAGAGATGATACATGTTGAAGGGATCTGAGCAGAAGAGTCCAAGACGGGGCTAGATGTTGTTCTGATAAGAGAACAGTACTTTCTGGGTGACGCGATCCAGTTCAGTGAGTGCAGTTGGGATAGATCTGTACAATCCCTGTTTCTCACAGACACAGAATTTACTGTGCATGCTTTATAATTCTATCCCACTGTGGGCAGCCTTTCAAAACAAGACTAGGGTTGTTGCGGGGTTTTTACTCCGTCGGTGCCCACTGTTTTTGGTTACCGGCTTGGAAGAATGAAGAGGTAGACCAAACAGAGGGGTGGGTAGCAAAGCAAGGTTTACTGGGCGATAGCAAAGTGATAGTGAGAGGCTCCTGAGAGGGAAGGGAACCCAAGAGGGTTGCCACTGGGGTTTATAAATCTAGGGGTTCTTATGGGCTTGTTCTAATCTAACCCTTCCCCCTGCACCTGTCATCCAATCAGGTTTTTATCACCTCTCTATCACATGGGAAAGGGTGGAGGGCTCCTTCCAAGGTGCTGTAAAATCCTTTTAAGGGTGGTTTCCTCTCAGGGTGGGGCCCCTTGTCCCGGCTTCCCCCCCACCCCGCCCCGTATCTACCTGCCTTCCAATTACCTTTCATCAGTGTCAGGGGTACCTGGGTGGCTCAGTCAGTTAAGTACCTGCCTTCTGCTCAGGTCCGTGGGATCAAGCCCTGCATCAGGCTCCTGGCTCAGCGGGGAGTCTGCTTCTCCCTCTCCCTTTGTCCCTCCCCCAACTGTCCCCTCCAGGTGCTCTTTTGTGCACTCTCTCTCTCTCAAATAAATAAATAAAATCTTAAAAAAAAAAAAAAAAAAAGCAAACAAGACTAGAATCTGGACCAGAAAGTAAGAGAAAGCTAAAATGAAAGGAGCCCTAGGGTTCAGCTCACTTAAGGACAAGAACTATCCTCCAAGGTTAAATTCTCAGAAACTTCTGGAAACTCTTGAATAGCCCAGGAAAACTGCAGGCCACAGTATGTAGCAGATGCTGGGGATAGTCTTTCACTATAGGCATCCCCCTCCCCCAGATGCCCGAGCATCTGAGTTCCCTGGCAGTTAAACACAGTGCCCATAGCTCACAGCTTTCTCCCCGCAGGTGTCTTTTCTGATGTCTGCAGGTTCTGCAGGGCCCTAGAAAGGCTGGCATGGGCAGCTGGTGTGCCAGGGCAACTCTTAACTGGTGGGGGATGGGAGTCCAAAGATAAATGGCCACACTCCCCACCCTCCAGTGGGATGACTCTGAATTTGGATGTTGTGATTTGTAATAAGAAATAAATGTTCGGTCTGCATCTCCATTTCTGGCACAGGGCTTCTAAAACCCTTGGATTTTCCTAAGAGATGAGAGTTACAAAGGGGTCTCCTGTTAGGTTAGTGAGGTCACATTTGGAATCCACCTGAAGATGGAAGGTGTTGAGAGAAGACCTAACTAACCCTGTGGATTTGAAGGTTGGACCTTCTAATACTATCTCCCTGACCTCCAAAGAGGAGGGGGGGCCGGAGGTTGAATCCGTGGCAGATGGCCAAGGATTTAGTTATCCATGCCCAGGTTCTGAAGCTGCCATAAAACCCCAAAAGGATAGGCTCAGAGAGCTTCCAGATTGGTGAACCCATGGAGATCTGGGGAGAGTGATGTGTTTGGAAAGAGGTCATGGAAGCTCTGCCTGATTTTCCCATACCTTGCCCTAGGCATCTCTATTTGGCTGTTCCTTAGTATTTTTTATGTGTGTGTGTGTATATATATATATATATATATATATATATTTTATATATATTATATTTTGTATATTATATATATACATATATATTTATATTCTATATTTTATATTTATATTTTATATTTTTATATTATATATATATATATATTTAATAATAAACTGGTGCTCTAGTAAGTAAAATGTTTCTCTGAGTTCTGTGAGCAGCTCTAGCATATGAACTGAAGCAAGGAGGGAGCTCTTGGTATGGGATCCAGAGCCAGCTGGTCAGAAGCACAGAAGATAACGCAGACTTGTGAGTGGCATCTGAAGTGGGAGCATTGTAATTGGGGCTGGTGCAGGAGCACCTGGCCATGGCGGTCTCAAATAAGCCAGTTTCGGCCACTCACCACTGACAAAATCCAAAGGCAGACACGTGACTGGTGATGAAACGAGAAGAATTCATTTCAGTGAGGCCAGCACTGGGAAGACAGCAGACTGATGTCTCAAAGACTGTCTCCAAACTGCTGAAAATACTTTCTAGGGTTATGAAAGGAAAATGTGGGACAAAGGTCAGCAGGTATAGGCAGTGGGGCGGTAAAGGTTGGGTAGGTCTTAGGGTCAATCATGTGGGGTCTTGGAGTCTGAGCAGTCGTTATTGCTGGAGGCGGTAGTTCAGGTTCCCATCAAAGGATGCTTCGCCTGCCGGGTCTTCTGCCTAAATTAAGAGATAAGCTGGAAACAGGAACTTAATCACTAGAAAGTATAGGCTAAGGTCAAAATGGAGGTTGTTAAACTCCTCTTTGAGTCATGGGCTTAAGCCCTTACTCTCCACGCAGGCTTAGAGGATGAGTAATCAGGGTTGCAAGGGGGCAGGTGAAGTGATAAACTTTTGGATATTTGGGTGAGTGCCAAAATAAGGAACTTCAAAAAATCTGGGAGCTGGAGCTATTGCCCTAGGGAAATTCTAAATTTTATAAGGCAGCAATCTCTGAATATCTCTCAGAAAGGAAATGGGTGCACAGATCAACTTGTCCCTCCAGATGTGATAAAACACATTGCCATAGTAAACCCTTGGATGGGAGCACTCTCCAGTTGCTTTTATTGGATCTGGGAAACTTAGGGAGACTGTGAGGCAGAACCCAGATGCAGCCACCAAGGAAACCCAGCTCCATGACATGGAGAATTGCTCAGGCTGCTCCTGAGAAGAACACAAAACCATGAAATATTTAAATTTCCTTGGACTCTAACCTCAAATTTTTAGCGAGTTTTGGGACCTTCATTCACAAGGCAAGATTATTTGATTTCAGCTTTGGGACTTTAATTTCCTTTAATTTCTTTTAGGTTGTGAGGAGATAATTTTGTTAGCTAATTTCTCCCTGGGAACATGGTAAAGAATTATAGTAAAATAAAGAAATCTTATATTGGCATTTTATTACTGAGGCTTTCATGCATTTTCCTGTTGGGGTGTCTTCCTGGACTCATCACCTGTGGTCTGCATTAGCTATCATGGCTGGACGTAGTAGGAGTGCACGGTCAGAATTTGCTGTTCCAGTTTCAACTCCTTTACCCTAAGTGAAAAACAGAGCTTCAAATTCCAAGGTGAAAACACTATGAAACACAACAGAAAACCGCACAGTTTTTCTAAGGGTGGGGGGAACCACTGAAAGAACAAATGCCAACTGGGAAGACCTGTGAACACTGCCTCCCAGTGAGTGTAGACACTGATACAACCAAGCAATGAAAAGTTTCATTCTGCAGTGCTGACCTATGCTTCCAGGACTGTGGTCTCACGTTAGTCCAGGGAAGATGGGCAAGAAGATATGTGCTAAATCTCTAGGACATTCACCTTTTATCAATATATCCATATAATCAGAAAATGTGTATTAACAGGTTTTGTTTTGTTTTGTTTTGTTTCAGTGAAGAACCCCATACCTCCATAGGGTCAAATGAATAAGATTTAGAATAAAAACCTATGAAGAATTATTTTGGGGTGCACCTGGGTGGCTCAGTGGGTTAAAGCCTTTGCCTTTGGCTAAGGTCAGGATCTCAGGGTCCTGGGATCGAGCCCCGCGTCAGGATCTTTGCTCAGCAGGGAGCCTGTTCCCCTTCCTCTCTCTCTGCATGCCTCTCTGCCTACTTGTGATCTCTCTCTGTCGAATCTCTCAAATACATAAATAAAATCTTAAAAAAAAAAAAAGAATTATTTTGGGGATATCCACGGAATGGGAACATGAGGTGAATGAATAATGTATTTCCCTTTAACATCCCTAGGATTTTCATTCTCTAATCCGTTGGCTTTAACCCTTAGGTCCATACTGATGGGGGACAGGATATTTCCCTTTAGAGGGGGAGACTAGCTCCTATCAGGGCAAACAGCTTCCAACTTCAACAGCCAAATCCTTCAATGTCCTGTACTGCTCTCTTTCTAGATTTCTTCCTAGGCCGTTAAGAAGCAGTTTATAGTTACTCCCAACCAGCAGAATAGTAAAATCAAGTGAACCCAAAATGGAGTTTCAGGGTGCCCCAAATTTGAGACATATGGCCCAGAACTCTAAAGGAATAGTTTTCTAAGGTAAGGCACCAAATGTCACCTAGCGCTTTATGATATACTGACCTCCCTCTATTCTAACTATATTAACTACTCTTTACATATGTTAGGAATTTTGTAACATAAAACTGTTTTTGATTAAATTCATTTCTCAAGCCCACAGCATTGGAATTAGTACTTGTATTGATGTATTAACATTATAGCTTTATTTCTATCATAAAAATAAGAAAAATTTAATTTAATTTAATTTAATTTAATTTAAAAATTTTTTAAAATTTTTTTCTAAAGTAAACTTTGGATTCATGCAAAAAAAAAAAAAAAAGAATTGATAAAGTCATCGGTAGGTATGACACACCTTTCCAGAGTTACCAGGAGACACAGGCCTCAGGGCTGCTGTTCAAAGGAGGTGCTCACAGTGGACGGGGGTCACCCCATCTCGATGATCTTTCTGCAAATAACCCAACAGATCACGCTCTTAGTCACACTTGGACCTTCATTGGCTCTCTACAGACTCTGGGTCTAGAGTACTTTTACTGCTGCCCCACTATGAGGGGTAAGTGTTTGGGCTATGCTTTTCTTTCTTTGAAGTTTCCTTATGGGTTTTTATCCCTTACTTTTGGCAAATAAATAGATGTAAATACAGATACTTTTTTAAAAGATTTTTATTTATTTATTTATTTGACAGAGATCACAAGTAGGCAGAGAGGCAGGCAGAGAGGGAGAGGGGGAAGCAGTCTCCTCGACGAGTAGAGAGCCCGATGGACCCTGCAGGACCCTGGGATCATGACCTGAGCCAAAGGCAGAGGCTTTAACCCACTGAGCCACCCAGGTGCCCCTACAGATACATTTCTAGTAATTAGGAGAGTCTACTGGCCTCCTGAGACTATTTTATCTAACATTTTGAACCAGTCAACCCCTTAAAAGCTCTATGCTAATCTTTTTCTCAATAAAAAGGTGTGTGTACATGTATGTCATCTAGAATCTTCTGTAATAGCTGAACCCTTCCTACTATTTAAGATTGTAAGATTGATCCAAATCCCAAATCCATGTCTTATCAGGAATGCAGGGAGCTCCTCCAGATTTCTGGTAGTGCCATAGTCTTCTTTATCTTCAAATTCTTGCTTCCAGTAAACTAATACAGATAATACACGGGCGCTGCTGCACACCTTATTGACTCAAACACTGAACTCAATTTTCCTCATTTTCAACACACGTGCAGGTGTGCACCCGAACAGAAGGTCTTTACGGGTCTTGTTGACTTTATTGATAATCTAGATAGATGACCCAGGTTGACATTGCTGTGAAGTAATCTGAAATTGTAAATAACTTGAAATTGGAGTCTAAAACATTCTCTCGTGGTGCTTTCCACCAAGAAAGGGTTCCATCTCCCACTTTTTTGATCGTCTGTCTTCTCTCTTGCTCTCCTATTTTTCTCAATTTCCCTTCTTCACGCTCTCCCACACTGTCCTATTTGTTTCTATGCCGTGCTGGTATGTTTCCTAATTTCCCACGAAGCATCACCCTCTCAGGGCATCTCAAGGTATTCTAAACCAAGACTGACTCCTAATCACTCCTATCAGCTGTTCAGCTTAATTCATTTCCAACAGTTCACTTATAATAGATGAAGCCAGTTACCAGCACAATTTTTATATAACTGTATTTTGTAACTTATTTAAGTTTTTGAGGAATTGATTAGAAAGACATGAAATATTTTTCCACTTATTTTGCAAGAACATTGTTTCTCTGAAAAGAAATGATCTCTCAATGAACAATCTACAATAAAAATATCTTCCGGGAAGTAATTCACTAGGCCATATATCGGCGTGATTCATCATGTTTTGCAGAACAGAGGAAATCATTAAAATGAGAAGGTTTAAGGAGCCCTAGGGAGCGTTTTGTTTTTTGTTTGTTTTGTTTAATGGCACTGCCAACTGGCTTTTAGTACCCATATTACAACCCTCAGACACATGTAAGGTGTCACTTTTCTCTTTCCTATTTCTCATTGCAAAAATGAATTTTGTAAAGGACTTCATGATCATTTATCCAATAGGAGCAAAGGGGATGATGAGTCAAAGCACTCATGTTTTTGCATCAGTAAAACCATAGAATAAGTAAAGTTGTCTGGTGAACACTTGCACAATCTGGCCATGTCCCTATGATATCACTGCACTCTGGAATCCCCGAAGAGTTGCCTTGGATTGCTAAGAATTTTAACTCGCTTTCCTGCTGTGTCACATGGTAGCAATTTATCCCTTACAATCTAACTACACTAGTTAGATAATGGGTAAACCATTTTAGGAACTGAGATATCTTTCTTTCTAATCATGTTTTCTATAGGATAAGAAATATTAAAATTCATCCTTACACAGATAACTTGAATTGGAGAATTGTATCAATTATCTGACTCAGTGGATAAACATAACCAGAGATATGGAAACCTGTACATAGCTATAGCATACCCTTGTCTTAATATTGAAAGCTATTAAATGGTGCTGCTGTGTTGAGTGTTTTCTCACTGACGTGGAACAGAGCCTTGCTTTTAAGTGTTCATATGGAAAAAAATGCCAGTCCATTTCCACGCACCTCTTATGATTACAGACAGAACTCTTGCAATAAATATGATGCATTAGATTTTTTGGTAGTCCATAAGGAAAAATAATATTTGCTAAATATTTATAAGGTGTCTAAGACAGTCTTAGTTGCATTTATCCTTCACATGTGAAATAGATCATTGTTTTCCATTTAGCATATGAATCAACTGAGAACAGAAATGGTACAAGTTTCATGGCCTATGTTTCTATATTTGGTTTGGATTGGATATAGACTTTAGACATGCAGTTTCTTGAAGAAACGTTAAAGGATCTGTTATCCAGAGAATTTAGGACAACTGGCATATGGCAATTTCTGAAAATGTCTTAAGAAACGGTGTGTCAGTTAAAATGCATATGTTCTTGCAATCAAATTATTTACCAGGGCACACTGACTTAAGTATTAATAGACACTGATATTGTCAGATGAGTGCTAAGAAAAATCAATCTGCAACCCCATCTGCTTGATTCAAAGGCACTATGAAAGAATGTCCATCTAAAACAGAACCAGATAATATAAAGTGGAGAAATCTCATACATCTGCTTTCAGAGAAGCAAAACTTAAGGACTGAGAGATTGATTTCCCCCAAATACAAAATTTATAGAAAATTGGTAATAATATTTGGACTTTTTTTTGGATGACAGGGAAGTAATCAGGGACTGCTTCATACCGACTTTGGAAAATTTGGCTTATTTTCTAGAGTCTTTGAACAAAAAATGACCCAGGACAGGTTGGACTGGCAAAGGAGCAGAACTGAACTTTGTCTGCATGACTGGACTAGTTTTGTCTGCTCAGCAAATTTGTGAGGCTGGTCTCCATTTGTTTAGATTGTATCAGACTCTAACTGAACTCTCCCCTCTTTATATCCCCTGCCTGTAAATATAGCCTATCCCAAACCCTCAGTACATTTTCTTGCCTGTCCCAAATTATAATTATAATTCCTCTGTTATTCCCAAATAAACTCATTTTTTTTAAGAGAGGGAGAGGATTTTATTTTATTTATTTTTTTTTTTTAAAGAGAGAGAGGGATTGGATTTGGTGGCGGGGAGAGAGCCTTAAGCAGGTTCCATGCCGAGCACGGAACCCAACATGGGGCTCAATCCCACAACCCTGAGATCATGACCTGAGCAGAAATCGAGTAAACTCATCTTTTAAAAATGATTGCAAGGGACACCGGGGTGGCTCAGTGGTTTAAGGCTCTGCCTTTGGCTCAGGTCATGGTCTCAGGGTCCTGGAATGGAGCCCCATGTCGGGTTCTCTGCTCAGCAGGGAGCCTGCTTCCCCCAGCTCTCTGCCTGCCTCTCTGCCTACTTGTGATCTCTCTCTGTCAAATAAATAAATAAAATCTTTAAAAAAATAATTTCAAACTTGCCTCTTTATTTAGGTTGATGGTACTATATCTTCCTCAGAAGCTACGGGGACGGAACAGATGAACTTGCTTTCATGATATGACACTGCCATTAAGAGAACTAATGAGATTTTTACAACATATTTATTCATTCTGTTTAAATTAATTGTGCCCATAGCACGTATTTAAATGCTTTTTTCAGTTTGCATTTTCTTTCAGAATTCTTTGAAAATAAAATGTATCTTTCATATAGTATTTTTCCCCACATGCTTGTTGGGTTTCCTTTTTACATTTCACAAATAAAAGGTAGTTGGTTAATGACCTCTTGCCTTTTTAAGAAAATAGTTATAATTACTTTGCCTCACTCAGCTCCCGACTGAAATACTTGATTCTCGAAGCAGAAGAGAAGAAACACTCAAAAAGTCCACAGTAGCAAACTTGTCTGAATCATAGGAAATGTTCTGCCGGCTGCTAGAAGTGAGAAGCCAGTTAGCCATTCTCCTTCCATCCGGGCCTTTCACTTCCTGTTTCAAAGCTTGGAAATCAATAACAAATAGAAAATTGACAGCGATTCCTCTGTAGCTAATAGTAGATGCTAGTAGTAGATGATACTTTGTAATGTCAATATTAACATCTACATCCTACCAACTTCTTCTACACCTAATTAGATACCAAAATTACCATAATACCAGTGGGGTAGAACAAGGGGCCACCCAAAATCAAGACTGGTGGTGGCAGCTTACTACCCTCTGCAAAAGGCCATGCTCACAAATTCAGCATTAGAAATAGGGATGGGGTCGGGGAGCCGCTAGCCACGGTGCACACTGAGGGTTCTAGAGATCCACGTGCATTAATCTGTTCAGAATGTTAAAAACCCAGGTGGTGAATATAGAAAAGGCTCATCTCATTCCTGCAGGACAGAAATAGATAGAAGCCTTCTAAGTAATGAAAAAGCTTATGAACTCAGCACATGCTCCTGAAACAGTCTTCTGGATAAAGTCCCAACACAAGAATGGGAACTACACCCAAGTTGGCACGCGATGGACACAAACTCATTCCTCATTCCATGTAATTTGGTAAACACTGCTTGAGGAGAGCTCTCATTTAAAAATGAGTACATTTTAAGAGAGGAAAATTAAAATGTATGATAAAGCCACAGAGAAGAAGTTTCCAAAAAGTTTCCGAGGAGAAGAGGGAACTCCAAACATTGTTTACTTAAAGCAATGTAATAGTGAGCATGTTTATTTGCCTCGTGACATGAGAGATGTCCACATTAACTAAACATGCGGGGAGAACCACAAAGACATTGCAGGTTAGCATGAAGGTGAATAAGACATGATAAAAAGGAAGGTGCATGAGAAAAAGAGGGATTTTATATATTCCATAAATGGGGAAAAAAGAGCCAAATTGGAAGAAGAGCAAAGCATTTCTCAGGCAAAATCAACAAGAATACCTTCACACTTTTAAATATCCTGTAAATGAGATGAAAATAACACCTTGAATATACCTACAGATTAAAAAAAGAAGAAGAAGAAGAAGAAGAATGATAGAAAAATCCTGAAGATATAAAAAAGCAAAAACTAAATTTCTTACAAAAGATAATAGACTACTCACACTGGCTTCAAAGTTCATCTTTGGAACTTTTCTTTTTGCCTTTTGTCTTCTGTGAATCACTGGTGAATATTATCTTCTATTTTTAAAACTAAAATATCTTAGCTCTACCACTGATTCATAAATCCTTGTTCTTCTTTTAAAACTCAAGCAATATGGGCACCTGGGTGGCTCAGTGGGTTAAGCCTCTGCTTTCAGCTCAGGTCATGATCTCAGGGTCCTGGGATCGAGCCCCGCATCGGGCTCTCTGCTCAGCAGGGAGCCTGCTTCCCCTTCTCTCTCTGCCTGCCTCTCTGCCTACTTGTGATCTCTCTCTCTGTCAAATAAATAAATAAAATCTTAAAAAAAAAAAAAACCTTAAGCAATACAGAAGTATAAAAGAAAAGATTTCATATCTCTCAGTCCTCATTAAAACTCCTCTGAGCAAAGCTAGCCACTTTGAACTAATGCAGCAGGAGTATTAAAAGATTATCTTCCTGAATCTATGAACCTCTAGAAATTCATATAGTAAATAATTCATATAGTAAATAAACTCATTAATAATCAGCACTTTGGGGGCGCCTGGGTGGCTCAGTGGGTTGAGCCACTGCCTTCTGCTCGGGTCATGATCTCAGGGTCCTGGGATCGAGTCCCGCATCGGGCTCTCTGCTCAGCGGAGAGCCTGCTTCCTCCTCTCTCTCTCTCTCTGCCTGCCTCTCTGCCTACTTGTGATCTCTGTCTGTCAAATAAATAAAATCTTTAAAAAAAAATAATAATCAGCACTTTGTGCAAAGGTATCTGGCATAGTATTATCTACAATAGGGAAAAACAGTTCAAAGTCCTAATAGAGTCGTCAAGCAATATTATGAAATGAGTTCTATAGCCTACATTAGTTCTATAATTAGTTCTATAGCCTACATTAGCTCAAGGTTTAAAATGTGATTATATGAGCTCTTATAATCTCTATCTTCCTCACCTGTTAATGGAAAGACAGAAATTATTCAGTGAAGTGTAGAATTCTTGAAACTGAAAATACGGAGAAGTTGCATCTCTTGGTGATGGGGCAAAAGTCTAACATATGAGTGTGGGAGTGAGCGTATGAGTATAAGAGTTGAGAAGCTCCAAGAAGAGTTCGGGGAACTAAGAGACCAATGCTTTAGAAGGATCTGCTGGGTGTACATTGACATCACTGAAATTTTGATGCGAATTGTGTTAAAGACAATGGCAGTGAGCTGGGAGTTAGATTCAGGAAATGATGCAATGAAGAGGTATGGCAGGAGATATATTCGGAATGAGAGAAGAATGGAGAATGATCTTGAAGTGGCAATGTCAGGGAAAGAGACAACGATCCCTCTCCCAGGCTGAGCAGTAAAAGGCCAATGCATGAAGAGAGGAGCTGGTCGCCCCTTGAGAAGACTTCAAGGGAACCCGTGTCCTCAGAGGAGAATCTAGTTTTAGTTAGACAGGAAAGTATGGGGACAGGTTAGAGAGAGAGGATTTTTCTGTTGAAAGACTAAATTCTAAATGCACAGCAGGAAGGTTCGGAATTGGGAAGGGGTGGAATATGGGTCAGGAGGAGGGATGCTCCCCAAATTTCTGGTCCCAGTAGTCTGGGAGACGAGGAATAACTTAATGTGCTTTTTGTAGCCACTGAAGAAAATCAAGATGAACACCATAATAAGACTGATCTTAATGGTCTCGGGGAAAATAATGATGGGGAAGCTGTGGGGAGAGAGAATGGTGAGGCTCCCACCAGAACCTCACAGAACTATGGAGCCTTCCTTTGTTAGCACTGAGGAGACCCGAGGAAGAGACATCTTGTCAGTGCACAGCTGTTCCTTTGGATGGAATCTCAAAATAATCCAGTCTCCTGAGGGATTTGGAACTCTGATTGAATCACAAAACAGCTATAGAATCCAGATTCTTATTTATATAATACCTCATATTCTACACTATCTTAGATCTAGATTCTAATTTAATAGCTATTGGGAATATTGGGGCACCTAAAACCACTTAGATGTTTGGCGTTAGAAAGCTCGAGAATAGGAGCGCCTTCGGTGGCTCAGTGGGTTAAGCCTCTATCTTTGTCTCAGGACGTGTTCTCAGGGTCCTCCAAGCCCCACATCCGGCTCTCTGCTCAGGAAGCCTGCTCCCCCCCACCCCGCCCCCGCCTGCCTCTCTGCCTACCTGTGATCTCTCTCTCTGTCAAATAAATAAATAAAATCTTAAAAAAAAGAAAGCTTGAGAATAACAACAAGGCTGCATCTGCATGACAGTCACTGAGAATAAACGGGACAGATTTAGAAAAAAGACGGAAGGAGACTACTTTGTGAGACTGCTTTGTCTCCCTGAATGAAATGTGAAGAAATAGAAGACGTTCGGTGAGATGAACAGAGCTTTTGTAATCTTACTCCACCTGAGAAGATTAAAATGGATTTGAAGCTTTTCTAGGTTGTGTGGCTTGCCCCCACCATAGTTAGTTGTGAGGGAAGAAGGCTAAGAGACAGCTTCACTGGTGGCCAGCTCAGAGAAGACGCCAAAAGTCAACACCAAGCAGAATACGAAAATTCTTAGAACAGCTTTAAAGCGAGTGATTTCCCAAGACTCCTTAAGACTAGATTTTAAACATATCTGTTTATGGATATAGCATATGATTAAATAGGATTTTTTATGGTTTAGATTAAATGAGCATTAAAAATTTTTCAGATTAACTGTAGGGGTTGAAGTTCTGTAATTTTACTCATTCTCGAACCGTAAGGAGGGAGAGGTGCCACAGAGATCTCAATTCCCCAGTTAACAGATGTGTTGCCAAAAGATTCAAGGCAGGTTGACTGCAGAAATGCATTTAAATTGTTTGGTGAGCATATGGAAAGTTATTTGCATTGGTTAATGGAACATGACAAAAAAAAAAAAATCAGCTCTTTCCTCTCATCTCACTAGTATCTAAAAGCAAATAAAACCAATGTGATTGCATTAAAATTCTGAAAATTGGCCTTGGCAGAACTAATGTAGAGAGGGATGAAAAAATATCCCCCCAAAGCTCCATCTGAATTCCAAAGATACGAGAAGACAAGGAGTGACCAAAACATAACAATTTTTATTAATAAAGCTTGAAAGGAAAATGTAGAGTATTATATCTAAATAGTCCCCAATTATTGAACTCCAAAATTCGAAAAGCCTTCTAACCCAGTAAAGGTGGTGCCAGAAAAAAATGTATTGTCTGGGAACACATGATACCTGCACTCGAGGCCCCAACTTCACCCCAAGAAGACCAAGGGAAGGAGTTTCTCTTTTCCATATTAAAATGATATGAGTGCTTTCTCTCTGTGTTCTACCAGTGCAGACTGAGATGTCTCACACTGAAACATTGTTCCTATTGCCTACGGCAGTGCAATGAATGACCTCGAAGTGACTAAAACCTAAGGGGCTAAAAATCAAAACATTTTATGATATTTCATGATCCCGTTGGTCAGAGATGTAGGCAGGGTTCAACTGGAAAGTTCTTCTTCTCCCTACGGTGTTCACCAGAGTTATTTTGATGGTATTCAGCCGATGGGTCCAAAATGGATTCTTTCCTGGACTTTGCAGTGCCTGGACTTTGCAGGAATTGTAGGAAGGCTGGATTCAACTATGCTCTTTTCCCTCTCCGGGTATCTCAGGACCTCTCCACTTACCGGAAGTGTAAGTGCTTACAGGAAGATTCAACACTCCAAAGGTGAGTATTCAATGATACAGAAAGCGCAACCATTAGTCACTTAAGGCTTAGACCCAGAAACGGGCACTTAATCACTTTGTCCATATTCTCTGTGCCAAAGCATTCAGAGAGCCCATTCAGATTCAAAGGGAAGACACAAACACCCCCTAACTCAATGAGAAGAATGCCAAAGAACTTATGGTCACCTTTATTGGGTGGGAATCTGCGTGCTCTCTGACTACACAGAAAACACGTTTAGCCCCTCCTGTGACCCTTGGGGTTCTCATGGTACAGCATCAGGCTTAGGGGTTTGTCTTCTAAACCAGGTCCAGGCATGGGTGAGGTACTTTGGCTTCTGGGGCGTGGTTCTTCTCTCTCTCCAATAAGCTATAAACTAAAGAGAACTTTTTGGTTTCAAAGCCTTTTTTTTTTTTTAAAGATTTTATTTATTTATTTATTTACTTGAGAGAGAGCACAAGCAGTGGGAGGTAGAGGGGCAGAGAGAGAAGGAGAAGCAGACTCCCTGCCAAACGAAGAGCCCAAAGTGGGGTTCGATCCCAGGATCAGGACCTGAGCCGAAAGCAGAGGCTTAACCAACTAAGCCACCCAGGCGCACCCCTAAAGTTTTAAAGTTTTTCTAACAGCGCATGATGGGGAGCCAAAAATAAGTGCAGTAGGATCTCCAGTTCCAAGAGGGAAAGAATCAGAGGCAAACGGGAGTTAGTAATTGTGAGATCCAAAATTAGGGACAGTTTTCTCCTGGGAATGATTCTCCTTGGTTCTTGGCACTGCCTTCTAAGTTCTTGGTTTTGCGTTTTGGGTTTTTATCTAGATGGGACAGCCAAGTTTTGCAACAAAGTGAGGTTCTCAGCTTGCTTCTTGCCCATAGTAAATTGGGAAAATCCAAAGACTTCTTTTTACTTTGTAATTTTTAAATTCATGACATTAAGCATAAACCACACACACACACACACACACACACACGCAGAGTTTTTTCCTCCTTTCTTTTTCTTCTTTCTTTCTTTCTTTCTTTCTTTCTTTCTTTCTTTCTTTCTTCCTATTCCTTTCTTCCTCCCTCCCTCTCTTTCTTTCTTCCTTCCTTCCTTCCTTTTCTGAAACAGGCTCTTAAAGGAGAGACCTTGGGCCAAGAGCAACAATAGGAGGCTGTGGGATAACATCTACATGATCCTAGAGAGCCCTAAAAGAGATGCATTGTTTTTTTCCTGTTGTTTTATTTTGCTTCATTTTTAAGGTCTCAATAAGGGGATTTATGGAAGCTACACACTTGCAATCCTTACCCTGAATTTCTTGTAGTGTTCTAGATTTTATACATGCTAAAGCTATTTCTTTCTTTGAGAATCTTTTTCTGGGAATAGCTGAGGATGAAGACCAATTTTATTTTCAAACCTCAAATCCTCAGATCCTTTATATTTCATCTAAACTCTTAAAATCCAAATAAAATGGTACAGTTCCTTCTTTAGTTTCTCTTCCTCTTCCCATCCCCCCCTTTCCATCTTTTATTTAATTATAGGAAGCTAGAAGCCTGTTGAAATTTTCCACATTCTGTCTATAAATCTCTCCAGCTAGGTCCATGAATTCATTAAATACCCTCTTTATTCTTTACATTATGACAGGAAGCTATGTTACCAAACTTTTCAATAATTTTCTTATTGTTTTTCAAAGCCTTTTGGTCTTCTGAAGTCTCTTCCAGCTTGACTCTCTCCAATATCGCTAGTATTTCCTGCTCTTGGACTAGAGGTCATGTTATGTGAATTTCAGATTAGTCTCTTCCCGGGGAATATTAAAGGACAATGCCGTTGGAGGGCTATCCCCAGAGAAACGTCTCTCTAACACAGCTATACATGTTTAAGAACTATAAGATGTTTAGTCCCTTTTAAGTATTATGTGTCAATACCATTGAAATTAGAATTAACACATTTTTATAAATGGCAAAGAATTTGCTGAAGAAAGCTTTCATGATAGAAGAGCTATCAATTCAACAAAGATGAGAGAACAAAGAAAAGAAAGAAGAGAGCAACATTAGATTGTTCACTTTCTCTTATTATTTATTTCTTTTCTTAGAGATTTATTTCTGTATGGGGGAGGGGAAGAGAGGTAGAGAATCAAGCAGACTCTTTGCTGAACATGGAGTCCAGTGTGTGTGGGGTTCAGTCTCATGACCCTGAGATCATGACCTGAGTTGAAATCAAGAATTCTTTGCTCAACCATTGAAGCGACTAAGGTGTCCCATCTTATTATTTATTTCTAATGATACATTCAAATAAAATGTTCAAAAATATTGATTCTGTTTATCTCTTTCACCATAAATATCAGAGACTACTTAAAAGTAAAGTGATTGACAAAATGTAAATGACACTGACACAAGAGGGCAGCCTTTGCATGTATATTTTTCAAATAAATTACCAAGAATTTAATTCTTTGGAATTTAAGCTCGTATTAGAAAAGATGTGAAAAGAATCCCAAAGCAAAATTAATCCTTCAAGGTTATTATTTTACCAGTTTCCTTATTTAATCACTGGCAAGGAGTTCTTGAATTTAAACTATTTTACATCAATACAATAAAACTAGCACAAAAATTATTTTAACTGCAACAAAATTTTATTGATTTAAATGTTTTATGGAGAGGCAAAAGGCTGTGGAGATAAAATCTTATATTCTGAAGCTAGAGGAATTAATGTAATATTTATTGTAAAGCCTGATAGTTCAATGAAATAGAATAAAAAGCACAGAAACACAAATAAGTAAGGATTTATTACATGACAAAGGAGTCATTTTAATTAACCATTTGGAGAATGAATAAGTTTATATACTTAACTTAGACCAAAAGGGAGCATGAGTTGGAGAGGGTAGGGAGGGGCAGAGGGAGAAGGAGAAGCACAGTAGGGAGCCCAACTTAGGGCTCTATCCCAGGACTCTGAGATCATGACTCCAACTGAAGGCAGACACTTAACAGACTGAGCCACCTAGGTGCCACTTGATAATATATTTTAATATTAAGTATTAAATAAAATGCCAGAGGAAAACCCAGAAATAGTCACATAACTTAATAGTAAAAAAAAGCCTTCCTAAGAATGTCACGCAAAGACAGGTACTACCAAGGAGGAAATGGTAGACTTGAGCACAAGCTGAATTCTCCTAGCTTACAGGTACCTAAACAAACCTGAAAGCAAATGATACACAGGGAAGTATTTGCAACAATTATAAATGTTTTTTTTTTTTTTTTTTTTAAGATTTTTTATTTATTTATTAGACAGAGACCACAAGTAGGCAGAGAGGCAGGCAGAGAGAGAGGAGGAAGCAGGCTCCCTGCTGAGCAGAGAGCCCGATATGGGGCTCGATCCCAGGACCCTGGGATCATGACCAGAGCCGAAGGCAGAGGCTTTAACCCACTGAGCCACCCAGGCGCCCCAACAATTATAAATGTTTATCAATAATATTCCTCCTCTATAAGGACCCCCTAAAAAATAACTAAGAAAAATATGAGGGAAAAAATGGACAATGGACTTCATTCACATAGACTAGAAATGATCCATAAGTTAGAAAAAAAAGGTTCATGTTCTTTTTCTTCATAAATTTTATTTATAACAAAATACATGAAAATTTAAACAGGAAAGGTAGCATACTTGGCTTACTAGATTAGCCATTATAAAGAGAGTAAATACGGAATGATGGTGAGATTGTTGGGAAATGAGCTAGCTGTCTCACACCGTCATAGACAGTATGTTGAAACCTCACCCCTCAAGGTGATGGTATTAGGAGGTGGGATGTTTGGAAGATGGTTAGGAGTAGATGAGGTCGTTAGTGGGGAGCCCTCATGAATAGGATTAGTGCCCCGTAGAGTTGGGAGAGAGCTTGCTTCACCTTTGTGCTCTCTGCGGTGTGAAGATACACAGAGAAGTGTGCTGTCTGCAACCTGAAAGTGTGTTCTTACCAAAACTTTACCATACTGGCACTCTGGACATCCCAGCCTCCAGAAGTGTGAGAAATAAATTTCTTTTCTTTATGAGCCACCGGTCTACGCTACAGTATTTTGTTACAGCAGCCTGACCTAATACTGCTGCTAGAAGTATCAATTAGCATAATCTTTCTGAAGAGGAAACCAAGACAAGAACTGCTAAGCAATTTACCCCGAGTGACCCCTTCAGAAAGATTATGCAAATGTAAATCGAAGACCTGAGCAAAAGGAGGGAATTTATTATAAAATTACAGGGGGCATAGGTAGATCTGTTTGAATGAGGGTCTCAGATGTCTTTATTCCTCTCTTCTGTCTCTGCTTTTCTCCACGCATGTGTTGTTCTATTCTGTGCAGGACTTCATCTGTTTTCCTTACCCACAAGATGAAAAGCCGGCTAGAGGCACCTCCCAAATTTTCAGTTTTTTGCAAAATAAAGCCACTCTTTCCTTCCCTTTTTGTACTTTCCAGGGGAAGAGACCATGACTGAGCCACCTCAGTCACCTTGAGTGCCAATCCCAACCAAGTGCTTTTGACCACAAGTGGGAGGTAGCAAGGATTGGTCTGGGTTGGATTTTGTACTTATAGCTGCTCCAAACATCTGTGACTAAGGAAACAGAGTCCTTTTTTCAAAATGGCTTTTATATGTGATCGTGGTGAAGGAGGATTGGTCTTTAAATGAGATTATTTAATACGAGGCAATCCACAATGCGTGTGTGGACATGATCAGTTTCCTGAACTTCACAATGGAGGACCAGACTCTTTATAGACTCTTCATACTGAATTTAACAATTCCAGGGAGAACTTCCACATCCTTACTTACAGCGTGTTTTCCTTAGGACTAACATCTGACATGCAGTAACCTGAATAAATAGTGGTTATGACGATTATTAACCTCATACAACTCCATACTATGGGCAGCAACCCTGCTTTATATCATACCTTTCGACTCTCAATATAGTCGATATGACTCAATTTCAGGTTTCTTTAAGCTAGTGAGGTAAAAATTTAACCAAGCAAACACAAAAATTAAAGTATTTGAAATTTATTAAGAATGTGGCTTTTCATTGTCACTCAAATTTGTAGGAGGTGGATTTCTTGCATTTAAAAAAATGCTTTTAGGGACGCCTGGGTGGCTCAGTGGGTTAAGCCTCTGCCTTCAGCTCAGGTCATGATCTCAGGGTCCTGGGATTGAGCCCTACATTGGGCTCTCTGCTCAGCAGGGAGCCTGGTTCTTCCTCTTTCTCTGCCTGCCTCTCTGCCTACTTGTGATCTCTCTGTGTCAGATAAATAAATAAAATCCTTAAAAAAAATTCTTTTAAATTTTTTGCTACTGATGTCCATCTTCTTAAACACACACACACACAAACACTCAACCAGTCCATTTAACATTTCTCATGTTTATGGAGATAAACATGGCACGGAGAACATAGTCAATGATGTTGCAGTAACATTGTATGGTGAGCTTAGCAAAACATACAGAGTTTTTGAATCACTATGATGTTTACCTGAGACTAATGGAACATTGTGTGTCAGCTATACCTAAAAAAATTTTTTTAATAGAATTTCTCATGTTTATATTTCCTAAATGGTGCTTATTCTATGGAAAAAGGCAACTGAAACTTGGGACATAGAACTGAAATAGGATTGGGGTATCAAAGGATAAAAAAGCAGGTTAGTCATAAAATGGTTCACTTGCATAGAATAGTGTTGGAAAGCCGCCATTGAATTTACCCAGAGAAACTTCAATAGATTTGAAATTCATCCTAACTTAGGTTGGAGTCTTTATGTAGAGCTTCATTTTTAGTCATACTGACCATTGGGACCAGGTTTATATGTAGAAGTGACAATGACATCAATCCTAGCATGAGATAATTATGATATCTGTTTACAAATTTTCATTCAAAAGCACTAACCAGTTATTATAGATCCTATAAATAAATTTTTAGTACCAAAAGTGTGGTGATATATTTAGTGTACTGGAACAGGTCAGGCCTCACAATACTTACATTCTAGTTTTTCTCTGCTGAAAAAAGATGTGTGTTTTTGGACAAGTGAATGAACACTAGGTTCTTCATTTATAGGGTGTTCTCAGGACCGAGGTCTGGCATGCAATGGTCTGAGTACATAGTAGTTCTTATTAACCTTGTGCAGCTTTAGTTCCTCATTCATTCATTCATTCATTCATTCATTTCTACTCCCCAAACCCAGTAATGAATAGTAAACAAAGGAAGTTTGATTATTCAGTTAAGAACATTTTTTTAAATTTTTTTAAAAAGATTTTACTTATTCATTTAACAGACAGAGATCACAAGTAGGCAGAGGCAGACAGAGAGAGAGGAGGAAGCAGGTTCCCCGTGGAGCAGAGAGCCCGATGCGGGGCTTGATCCCAGGACCCTGAGATCACAACCCGAGTGGAAGGCAGAGGCTTTAACTCACTGAGACACCCAGGTGCCCCAAGAACTTTTTTTTTTTTTAAGAACTTTTTACTATTGCCTGAAAATTTAGTTCTGGAGTGTTCTTCAGAAACTCAGGTGTCTCAGGTATTCTGCACAATTCTTTCATAAGGTTCCCACTTGCTTCTGGTGGATCAGAATGATTGTCTTAGTCCTTTTTTGAGGGGGACAAGGAGGGAAGAAGCTGCTGTGTATGGACAGCTGGATAACCTATAGGTAGAAGGTGGAGGTTGTACCCTTTTGCGAGAAAGACAGACTGGAGATTTCCATCAAAGAAATGGCTTGTAACCGCCTCACTCCCAATTTTACATACAATGCGTAGGCTGATGTTTTTGAGTTTATCTTCTTATTTTCTGAACATGACATTTATTTTGATCAGATTCTTCCTGTATGCATGTGTTCTGAGGGAGGGACTGGGCCGTGTGACCCATCTAATTTGCCTTCCAAAATCTTGTGACATGGCCCTGAGCTTTGCCACTGCCTAGGAATGAGGTTTTGAGCTCAGGAGATCTTAATTAAATTTTAAAGCAATACAATCACTAATTTAAGTATCTCTGGCTAAGGAAACATGCCAATTTTTCAGACCGAAGTATTATACAGGCATTTGAACAATGAAGAAAAGGACGATATACGGATGTGCATACAGGGGCAGTCTAGTTGAACCCAAAAGGCAGTAAATACAGTTCAGGGTTACTGAGTTTTCACCATTTAAGAAAGTCTAATTTTTTTTTTTCTTAATGTAGTATTGGGTTCCTTACATAAATATAAACAAGCAAGCCTATTTGCTGTTAAAGGGACCGATAACCCACCAGAGTGGTGTGAAGATAGCTTTAGACTGAAAACATCTGAACAAATAGCGGCCCTTCTCAGGAAGAAATCTTATCTAACTTCCCTTTGCGGACTTAAGCGGAGCCATAAACCCTCCCCGCAGGGGATTTCCTGTTTGAAGGAAGACTGATCTTTAGCCCTGGTACATGAGGGTTCAACCGCCATAAATACCCCTCTGGGGGAGCTTCAAGCCAGGAAGGAGACCGCCCATCAGCACCTGGATGAAAGCATGTGTAAACGTATGTGGACAGTGGAACCTTCCAGACTTTCCCACAGAAGCCCTAAGCTACCACCCCCTCAACTGTTAAGCTGCCCCTTGCAGCCTGAGGAACCAGTCCTCATACGAGGCACCCACAATGCCTGTGAATTAAACTTTTCTTAAAGTCATTAATTCAGACAAATAATTCCAACAAAACTAATTAATTAACCTTTGCCAATTTCATTTTCAGGCCCCAGACTCCTTACAGCTAGGGTGGTAAGGGAAAAGTTTTCTTCCTAATCCTATCCAGCTTGGTAATGAAAGTGGTCCATCTTGAATATATACCACTTCTTCCCATGATGTTAAACTCAAATACTATAGTGTGATAGTTTGGAAAAGGGACATGTTTTCTCAATGTTGGTGTCCTTGTTTTCATAAAGTAGTTTACAGTTTGATGTCTTTTAGAAGGGTCACTTTGGAGTCACCAAGTGTCTTGCGGTAGGACTCAGGATGCATTTCTCACTGTCCCGTTGATGGGTTGAAGAAGAGATGCTACTGAAACACAGAGCAAGACAAGCAAAGGGATTGTTTGCCCTCTTCCCATATTCCCTCAGAGAAGCCAAAGTTGTATGCCTGTGAGTTTTTGTGGCCATTGCCGGTGATGCCCTGAGTTTGAAGACCTTGGGAAGTTGCAGTACCCCTTGTGGGGGTCGAGGAAGTGGGAGTTAGCCACTTGTCCAGGGAAACCGAGCTTGAGTTTAACCCTTATGCCGCGAAGAAGCACCAGGAAATACTTACTTCGCCCAGCTCCTCATCAAAGTAGGTATGTGGGTTATTTTCAGAAAATCCTGCTCCTTGTATAACAGCTGACAATTTAATACTTTCCTTAGGGGTTCATTCAACTATTTTCTTAACATTTTTGATGACAGCAGATCTATTTCCTAGGCTGTTTTAAAGTGAGTCATATTATTACTTAAGACTCGCCCGACTTAAATTTTAGTTGACTTAAAGTTTCTAAATGACATCAACTGTATCTTACTTTGGTTCCTTAAATTCCTCTACTTTTATTTGCCATATTCTGATTACGTTGTCATTTTCCTATCTCTAAACTGTTCATTTTGCTGAGAAATAACCTCCTCATTCTGGATGTTTCAAAACACCACACATTGTTTTAAATTTAAGTTTAATGTCACCACCTTCATAAACTTTACCTTGTCACCTCAAGTGGAAATGAAATCTACTTTATTCAAACCCTTTGCTGACTGCACTGTTTATTTTTTATTTTTATTTTTAAAATATTTTATTTATTTATTTATTTGATGGATAGAGAGATCACAGGTAGGAGGGAGGCAGGCGGAGAGAGAGGGTGGGGGGGAAGCAGACTCCCTGCTGAGCAGAGAGCCCAATGCGGTGCTCAATCCCAGGACCCTGGGATCATGACCTGAGCCGAAGGCAGAGGCTTAACCACTGAGCCACCCAGGCGCCCCTGTGCTGTTTATTTTATGTAAAAAGCTGGCATCTCTTCAACTTAATTTCTGTTTCACACTCCCATTACAATGGGTAGAGGCAGTAAATTCAGTTAGTGGGAGTAATCACTCCATCCCTCAGGACTGTATCCTCTTCAGGATTACCTAACATAAGAACACAATTGCTCTTTTAATAGCAATTAAATAATTTAAAAACCTTCAGGTTTTTTATTATTCAAATAATATTTATTTAATTATTATTATTTATTATAAAAACAATATTAAATATTATTAAAATAACATCTATTATAATATTGTTTATTTAATTATTAATTATTATTATAATCAAGCAATTAATTATTTATATTATTTAAATAATAAAAAACCTTCAGGCAAGCATTCAGAAAGAAACTAAAAATTGCTTATGTTGTACAAAAATCTTAAGATTTTATCTCTTCATATCCTAATAAAGCACTCCACAATCCAGGATTTATATGTAAAACTGAATTTGGCAAAATTCTTTTTTTTTTTTAGATTTTATTTCTTTATCTGAGAGAGAGAGAGAGAAAGAGACAAAGCATGAGTAGGTAAGAGGAGGTAGAGTGAGAGGGAGAAGTAGACTCCCCACTGAGCAGAGAGCCCAATGTGGGACTCAATCCCAGACCTGAGCCGAACAAAGGCAGATGCTTAGCCAACTAAGCCACCCAGATGCCCCTGAATTTGGCAAAATTCTAAAAGAAAAAACAACAGATTTTCTCTTAATCTTTGATTGTGAAAGGCTTTCTGGTAGAAACTCCCCAAACTGTAAGAAAGATTTATACGTTTGACAATATATTAGCCATATGAAAATTAAAATCTTCCGCTCTGGCAAGAAAACACAAAAAATAAACTGGGAAATTATATCTATCTATCTATCTATGATTGTGAATTTTCTTAAGAAAAAAAGATGATTTAAAAATCAGTAAAAAGAACTTTTTTAAAGCTGACACACTGACATGCTGAGACCAAATAGTTTTACCTCTTCTTCCTCCAAAAACTTGTTTAAAATAAGAGTAAGGATAAAAAAAGAAAGAAAAAAATTAAAAAAAAAAAACTAAGCAGAAGAGATTGGGAAAAGAGACAATAACAGAATTTTAGTCATTCCCTAGATCTTTAAGAAAACTACCAAGCCAACAAAAATCTCTCTTAATCATGTATCTTCCTTGAGTTATGGTCTTATTTTTCTTCTCCCTTTTAGAGCAAGAAACTCGAATAAGTTATCTCTGCTTGCTGCCCATCAGTTATTTCTTCTATCCTCACTTGAAATCATTCTGGTCATGCTTTTGCCAGAATCATTCATTGGAAAAATTGCCATTGCTAAGTCCAGTGACCAATTCTGAGTCCCTATCTTACCTGACCTATCAACAACATTCAACACAACTAATTATTTCTTCTGGAAATACTTCTTCTGGAAACACTTTGTTCACTTGGATTCCCAGACCCTACGTTCTGCTTGTCATTCTACTGGAGGTTCTTCTTCATCTCCGTAAGGTACAAAATCCTGGCAATACTAAAAGGGCACAGACCTTGGGGCTCATCTCCTTTATATCTACATACACTTCTTAGATGATCTTATCCAGTCTTGAGACTTGAAATATCATCAATATGCCAAATATGCTGATGTTTAGATCTTCAATCTCGACTTTGCTTCTGGACTCCAGACTTATATATACAAATGTCCTGATATCTCCTATTAGATTTCTGATACACAAATCATAATTAATATGCCCCAAATTCTGCTCAAGATCTTGCTCCAAAACTTGATTCTCCATAGTTTTGCCCATATCAGTAAATGATAACTTAGTTATTCCAGTTGCTTTGAGCAGATACCTTGGAGTCATTGTTCACCCTCCATTTCCCTCTTTCCCAGGATTAGAATGCTTAGCTTTACCTTTAAAATACATCAAGAATCTGATCACTTCTATTGCTACTGTTTCAAGCTAAACAACCATCTTCTCTTGACTAGATAGCTTCAATAGCCTCGATATGTCTGATGTTGTCCCACTCTCACTCCCCTCACCCGGTGCACAAGACATCCCCATTCAGCATCTAAGTCCGAGTTGTCACAAGGGTCTATGAGTTCCCAATAACTTCTGCTCACATCTCATCTGTGATCGACCTCCTCCACCATATTACCTTCCTTCTCTTCTTCTCCACCATATTACCTTCCTCTCTTCCTCCATGGGGGCTTTTGTATCTGCCATTTCCTCTGCCTGGCGTTCTTCCCTCAGATATGCACGTGGCTTACTTTCTCTCCTGCTTTGAGGTTTTTAGTCCCTAAACATTTCCCTTAAAAAAAAAATTGTTTTCCTCAGCAATCATCAGTTATTAATTCCAACTTCATGTGTTATTTATCTTACCTATTCTCTTTCCACTAGACTTTAACCTAAGAACATGATTTTTTTTTTTTTTTTGTTAATGATCTTCATAACCCGAGTTCCTGTATCCTTAAGAGGTTGGGGTGATACTGACAGGAGGCAAGCCATTTTACTTGCACAGATTTAATACTTGGAGACACTCTTCTAAGGACAGGTGAAGAACAAGGCTAAAAATGTGAGAAGAGTTGAGAGTCAGGATGGAAAATTGTTGGGCTACCAGATATCTTTTTTTTTTTTTTAAGATTTTATTTATTTATTTGAGATTGAGAGAGAGAGAACATGAGAGGGGAGAAGGTCAGAGGGAGAAGCAGACTACCTGTGGAGCTGGGAGCCTGATGCAGAGACTCAATCCCAGGATTTCAAGATCATGACCTGAGCCGAAGGCAGTCCCTTAACCAACTGAGCCACCCAGGCACCCCTAAATATCTTTGTGTGTGTGTGTGTGTGTGTATTCAGGTGATTGCCTTTCTTCCTCCCAGGATTAATTTTCTTGAGAAATGGAGAGTCTCATGCCCTCCCATCATTGCACTGCATGTTTACCTCTATTATGTTGTAGCATTATCCTGAAATCACCTTTTTCACTGTCCATCTAAGCCAGAAGATCATAAACTTCTTGAATGTTGGGATCAAATTTTTCCACTGATGCTGTGGCCTCAGCACCAAAATCTGTGTCTGGAATGATAATCATTCCTTGTTGATTGATTTGTTCTAATGAATACTCCAAGCAGGAAACGAAAACAACCTGAACAAGGTCACAATGAGAAGTTAATGGCCACTTAGAAATGCAGTGAATGGAATTGTCTAGAATAACTCCCAGGGTTTTGATTGGCATGCAGGAGAGTCTGCAATGTTTCCCTTGTGATTAACTTGGAAGTGGGATAAAATCAATGAAGATTTGTTGTCAGCCTGGGGCAAGCATCTGGGGCAAGAATTATTTTCCTATTCAGGATATTACTAATTGTCTCACATAGAAATAGAAGCAAAGACAATAATTACCAGGTTTCAAATAGTGTGTTGGACTGATCAACACTATTCACTTAAAGCATGCTTTCATTCAAGCTCTCCAAACAAGGTCAAGTAGTTGAAACGGCTATTGTTAGATCCAGGTTCCTTGCAGCAGGTAATATTAAGTAAGCTTGTTAGGTGCCAATCATTCCCAGAGTTTATAACACAGGAAATTTATGATGGTCTATTCTTATATACTGTTTAGGTCTTCTAATTATAATGCAAGTAGCCCATGTGTTTCTTTCTTTTTTTTTTTTTTTCTTTTTTTTTTCTAGCCCATGTGTTTCTTAATCCATATAAAACCTGTTAATATTATAACAAGATGGTACTGGGAGCTCGAGAGGAAATTTTACAGGGAACTAGAGAATAGATGGCTTGATTTCACCTGCTAAGGCAGTTTTTGCAGGCACATGAAATAATTTTTGCAGGTCGGGCATGACCGCTAATTGACTTAGTCCACAGTTGCAGTGGAACAGAGTGTGACTCTGTAGAACCCAGTCTGATCAAATATCACTAACAACTTCAGCAAATATCACTGATTGCAAACTGGAGAAGTGCTCACTGAGCTTCCTCAGGTTTGGGGCACAGAAGCAGACATCATTCTTTGTTAAAAAGGTGTCTTTTGCTGGGTGGTAGGATAGCTCTATTTTCAACTTTTTGAGGAAACTCCATGCTGTTTCCCAGAGTGGCTGTGCCAGCTTGCATTTAATGGATAATGTCCACAATAGCCAAACTATGGAAAGAACTTAGATGCCCATCAACAAATGATTGGATAAAGAAGAGGTGGTATACACACACACACACACACACACACACACACACCACACACACACACACACACACACACACACACACAGGAATACTGTGCAGCCATCAAAAGAAATCTTGCCATTTGCAACAACGTGGATGGAACTAGAGGGTATTATGCTGGCCAAAATAAGTCAATCAGAGAAAAACAATTATCATATGATCTCCCTGAAATGAGGAAGTTGAGAGGCAAAGTGGGGGGTTGGGGGTAGGGAAGGAAAAAAATGAAACAAGATGGGATCGGGAGGAAGACAAACCATAAGAGACTCTTAGTCTCACAAAACAAACCGAGGATTGCCGGTTGGAGGGGGGTAGGGAGAGGGTGGTGGGGTTATGGACATTGGGGAAGGTATGTGCTATGGTGAGTGTTGTGAAGTGTGTAAACCTGGCAATTCACAGACCTGTACCCCTGGGGCTTATAATACATTATATGTTAATACAAATTTTAAAAAGATACTCATTAAAAGCAATAAATAAATAAAAAGGTGTCCTTTGAACTTTCTGCATTCAAATATAATTTCTGTGGAGATTTATGTATTAGTCCTCATTTTACCCAAAATCAAATCCAGGCTATTAATTCACATTTCTTAATGGGAAATGCACTAATGAGAGGCTCTTACTTCTGATGTAACTAGCTTTGCTAGGATGTATAGAAATGAAATGGAAAATAGAGGTAGGATACGGAAACTTTAAACTGAGCTTTGACTACAGGCCTGAGTAGCTCAGTTGGTGTCCCATCAGTTCCTTAGGACGGTGTTCTAAGAGCCAACCCTACTCCTCCAGCCTTTCTTCCTAGGGACAAGGAAGACAAGGGAACCAAATGGCCACACTATCATCCAGGGCAGCCATTGAAACCACATCTGTCATGAGGTGCATCTGCCTTGAGGAGAATATGCCCAGGCCTTAAGCATATTTATAGGCTTATTTTAATTTCCTTAAGTACTTAACATCAAGAGTGCTTCATCATTGTTCAGGTAGGCACACAGGCTGAGAGAGGCTGAAACGGTTCTCTGTTCAGTCACTGAAGTGAGATCAACAATTGTTCCAACCCTCCAGCACCCAGTCCATAGTGAAATACTGGTCCACACTGATCACAGAAGAAAATGGAGCAGAAAACTGGGAGACGAAAAATTGGGGTAATATTGAAAGTGTTGGGTTTGTATTGCTAATGAGACATTCAGGAGGGAATCTTCAGTAGGCACTGGAGGAGACAGTCAGGAGATATGGTTTCAGAAGTACTGCATTGGCAAGAGATGAAAATTTCACTTTTTAATTGCCCAATAATTTATTAGAATTTAGCCATACACAGGAAGAGGTTGACTACTCAGTGTACAATGTTCCTGCACCTGGACAGTGCTAAAGAAAGTGTAATAATTAACTCTTTTTCTTTCTTTCATTACACTCTAATCAGATGACCAATATTATTACATCAGAACTTTGTGTCATTATAATAAATTAGTTATTGCTAATCTTGTAATAATTGCATCTAATGCTAAGATTTCAAGGGGACAACCGTCTTAGTAGCTACACATAGTTATCTTGAATCACAGTTCAGGATGCATAATTTCAGTAAAGATTTCAAGGGTGTGTTTTGCACTCATCTTTTTGACCAACTTTAATTCTAAGTAATTTTTCTCAATGGTTTTGCCACTGACTGATGCATTACAAAAATTTATTAAAAAATTAGTGAATCTGAGAATAAAAAGATAATTACTTTGGTTCTCAAATTCCAGCCTTCTCCTAGCATTTGCAATAGAATGTACACATACATAAAAAAATACATTATGAGAATAGAGAATTAAAATTAGAAAAATAAAACCCTCTAAGGCAAATAATTTATAGAATTTTTAACTCAAAGACACAGCACTGGGAAAACTGATGGTTTAAAATTATACAGAACTGTACATTATAGTAACATTTTAAGGAAAGTTTTCTATTTTTTTTAAAAATGAAAGACAGCAAGGGCAAGTAGGTGTCTTTGCCTTCTGGTTGGCTCAAATTGGCTGACTTTCTAAAGTTGGTATTGGGGTTATTCCTGCCTGTGATGGAAGAAGTTGCAAGAATTCCTCGCAGTTCTAAGATTTCGGTTCATGTAACAGTATTTCAAGGTAATTCTCTTACAAATATACACTCTTACTTGCTAAGAGACATTTCTTAGGTACATATTTTCTATAATGTCAATCACTATGAAATATTGTAGGGCGAAGGTGAACTATAGGTATAAGAGTTGAAGATGTTTTAAGTTGCAAAAATGTGAAGGCAAAAAGAAAGTAGCCTGATTATTCAGGAGCATACAACAAATACAGATCAAACTATATCAAGCAGTATTTAAGTTTTCATGTTCATCAGACAGAAATGGATTAATATTTATATTCAAAACTCTACTGTACTGTGTATTTATGATCAAAAGTTAAATTCAATCACTCATTTTGCTAAAAACATCTTTATCATTTTAAATAAAGATCTATAAAGTGCTATGCAACCTGCAAAATAGATATCTATAAGCATGGCTTTTCCTATTGAAGTGGGTGGGTACCCCTCAATGAAAGTTACAGGATTCTCTTAATTAGCCTTAGTAAACTGTCATCATTATGTCACTATAGTTCATACGTAGCATTGTGTATGCTTATGATGAGCCACACAGTTAACAAAGTGTCCAGATAAACCATGAATTTTACATGTACTCTGCCTTCTAAAAATAAATGAACCAGAAATAAGAAACCTGATTTAAGAATAAATATTAAGTATCATATATTAATGAAATATCATTTTGTTTATTGTTCATTATCAAGATTTAAGTATGTCAAATATACTATCTCAAACCCAGTTGGCAAAAGAGGTGCATAATAAATACTGTCATAGCCAACTAATTTTCACAAACTAAAATTAAGTGAGAAGTAAACACGCAGGTATTTGTTTATATACACTCATAAAAAAAGGAAGGATCTAAAAACTAGTCCCATGATAGTCATCTTTCCTTTGGTATCACTGTCAGATATTCTCATTTTATGAAATAAACCTGTAGGAAAGTAAGGCTCAGAAGGAACATATATAGACTTAAAAAATAAAATGTTATTCACAAAGGAAACTAAAGCCTGTTTTTCCCTCTTTGTTAGGAACAACATGAGACTCCTAAACAGTTGCCCAAACCCACCACTCCGTCCAGGCAACAGTGCAGGAGAGCAGGGGGCCTTATCCACAAGGGCTCAGTGAATGACTTCTGATGGATAATTTCGTGCAGTTTCATCATCAGTACTAAAATATAACAACTCATATTTCTTGTTGACAATGTGTCAAAAATACTGTTACAAAAAGTACTACACTGTATTATTTATAAGTTTTTGTCATTCAAGACAAAAATGAAATAGCAAATCAGATGTCATGGTATATATTTCAAAAAAACACAAGAAATTGGTCATTTAGAAGAATATAGGTTGTTGTTTTTTTTTCTAAGAAAATGAAGACCAGGGTAGACAAATTTCATGTGAACATAATGCTAATATCTTTTCTTTTTCTTACACTTTCGGAACTTTTGGCTGTATTCATTTCCTCTCTTGTTTTCTGTGCTACTATCACTGTCACTGGTTTGTTTTTGCCTCTTTCGTTTATTCGTTTGATACAGATCAGGGTCACTGGATTGTTGGTGAGTCCATTCGTAGGAGCTGGGTCCAGCCTCCAGATCTGGAGCGCAGTTCAGTGAAGACGCTGCAGATGTGCTGTTAGGAAGCGGTGCTGCCATCTCATAGTAGGGCAGCTGCAGGGCTGGATTATAGGCAGGCCACTGCTGGGGGAAAAGGACAATCATCTAGCAAAACAAGTCCGAAACATTAAAAGAAAAAGTTAACAGTTTACATGCATTACACAAAAAACTACCGGCAAAGTGAACCACGTGTTAGGACAGTGACCTTCTAAAACGGGAATGTGGTAGTTCCCTTAAATCGTTAATGGAAAGATTCAAGGTAGTGTACAGCTTATTACAATACAGACTCTGCCTTAGAGAAATAGAACACAAGCACATACACAGTTTTGTATATTTTCCTAGTAGCCGCAATACAGAAATAAAAAAGAAACAGGTGCCATTAATGATGTATTTTATTTATCCCCCAAATATTTTAATTTCAACATGTAAACAATATAAAAATCATTAATGAGATATTTGACGTTCCTTTTTCTACACTAAGTCTTTGAAATTTGGTGTGCATTTTATAGTTACAGCACTTTTCAATTTGGATGCTACATTTTCACTGAAAATAATTGATCTGAATTTAGATTACCTAAAATTTGCATTTAAAAAAGTAGATTCACATACCCAAGTTTCTGCAAATATTCTTAAAAATATTCTAATAACTGAACCAAGTATCTGCCTTTAAATTTTAATAAAAGTTAAAGTTAAATAAAACTAAAAACTGTGCTCCTTAGTCTCACATGTGGCTAACGGCCACAGGACGGTACAGCATTTTTGTCAACTATTAAGACAGATCCTTCCTTGTTTCTAACTCAAATTTTTAGCTATTCAAAGTAGACTATAGATTAATAGAGACAACATGAACTCCGTGTGTGTGCACACACACGTGTGTATGTGCATGTGCTGTGTGTCTGTGCTTCTCATCCCTACCAAGGATAACAAATGCTGGGAAGAAGAATATTGACAATTTTGGATGAGAACAGGTTGTTTTTAATATCTCACTGTAACTAAGAAAAATTTTTTTCCAAAACTTAAATTCTCCATTTTCCTTATGTTTACAAAATAAATGAAAAGGGCTACTTGAAAAGTCTGAAGCTCACACACATGTTGGATGTTCACAACAAACACACCCTGTGAATCACAATACCTGTGCCATAGTCCCACATCTGTCTCTAATAAGCTGCACTGCCTTGGGGCTACAGATTAATATCCCCAGACCTCAATTTTATTATGTATAAAATGAGAAGTTGGAAGACAAAAATTTCCTAAGTTTGCCTTTAACTTATTGTGACCATAATTATGATTTCTAAGCCAGAACCATATTACTGAGAGTCTCTGGAAATAACACGGTTTACCCTACCACTGAGAATCTATATTAAATTAAAGTTTAAATGAGAACTCTCCACTCCAGTTGTACCTGGACCACAGTGCAGTGTCACTACCATCCACCCCTCCTGTGCTGACACACTAGCCGAAGGACTAGGTGTGAGGTTGAAGATGACTGCGTTTAAGCAGACTGCCACTGGGGAGACAGTGCTCAGGGCAGCTTCTGCCTTCACCCCAGGTTTAGGTTTGAGAACTTTAGGTTCCATCACAGTCTGTATTATATTACATATTGAACCACAGGCATATTAAACTTACCATCTTCTGAAAGAAAAAATATTCTTGAGGTAAAGCTGCACTATTAATTGGAAAGAACTGCATGGGAATGGAAGATCTGCCCACAATTTCTTCATTTCTTTGGGAAGGTAAAAGAAAAATTCACAGAAAGTTAAAATCCTTATACAAAATGTCTTTTTCTTAAAAAAAAGAAAAGGTCCTTGTAATTAAAAAACAAAGCTTCTCTAAGACAACTCAGTTAAGATTAACTTTAAACATATGCACACAAATAATCAGATAATATAATGATAATATAGTGATATAATACTACCTTAAGTCATTAGTTGCTACCTAATGAAATTTCAATACTTAAAGTCACATCTGGCCTTCTGACAGGAAAATGTTAAACAGCGTTATATGTGTATAAAGAAATAGACACTTGGATATGAAGAGAGCAAAGCAAGTCATTAGTAATCATCAAGAGTACATTCAATCTTCTATAGATTTAAGAAATGAAAGAAATATAGAAATTTTCTTTAATTTATGGTTGAAAATACCTTCACTGTTTAGCTATAAAAATTATACTTTTTCCTAAAAGGACTGCTAATGGTTACTATAAAGTCACGTTTGTGAATTTTTTTTACACATGAATTAAGATAATAAAAATCCCTAATTTAAAAACTAAAGCTGAAGTTTCATTTACAAGTGTAGTAATATTTGCTTCTATGAAGATGTTTACTAAATTTCAGTTACAATTACTAGTTAGATTCTATAGCTAGCCTTCACTTATCTACATGCTCCACAGCATTCCACAATTTTAATGCAAATACTAATAATCCTTAGGAAAGGAGGTGTGCTGTGGGAAAGGCAGAGGCAAAGCTGAGGGCAGGTGGACGACAGGAGTAAGGTGGAGAGGTGGACATCCCATTGATAAGAGGTGAGAGCAGCATCGCAAATACCAGTGGAAGAGTAAATTTCACTAAGGAAGGAATTAGGGGTTAGTTGTTATAAAAAAGTAAACCAAATAAGCATTGAAACTACTGAATTATTGTTCAGAAGATTCCTGATAACCTTTAAAAGAGCACCTTCCATATAACAATGGTGGTTAAGAAGCATGGAGGAAGTAAGGATGTGACAACTAAAGATTTTTCAGGGAGAAGGGGAAAGAAAAATTTAAGTCTGATTTGGAGACAGGGCTGGAGCAGACAAGAACGTGTGTGTAGAGTAAGTGATAGTAAAGAAACAAAGAAAAAGTGCAATGAAATTATAGAGTGGGGATGGTATGTCTGTAGTCGCAGAAGTGCTGAGACTAGCACCATTATGAAAACAGCTGCAGATTCTCTAAAACCACTATCTTTCCTGTGTGACTCCCAGGGAATGCATAGTTGTTTAGAGAGATGAATCACATGTAAATTGGGAAGAGTTATACGCTGAACTGTGTCACTCCAAAATTCCTATGTTGGAGTTCTAACCCCCAATACCTCAGAATCCGACCTTATTTGGAACCAGGGTTGTTGCAGTTGTAATTGGTTAAGACAAGGTCATATTGGAATAGGATGAGTCACTAATCCAACAGGACTGTTGTCTTTTAAAAAGGGGAAAGTTAAGGACAGGTATACACAGGAGAACATCGTGTAAAGATCTGGGTGATGAGTCTACAAGTCAAGGAATATCAAGGACTGCCAAATTACCAGAGGATACTAGGGGAGAGACAAAGAACATTATTTCTCAGAGTCCTCTGAAGGAACTAATTATGTGGACACCTTGATCACGGACTTCAAGCCTCCAGAACTGTGAGACGACGCATTTCTGTTGTTTAAGTATCTCTTTGTGGTTATATGGGAACTTGAGTAAACTAATACAGGAACTATTTATTAAAAACAAATGGTATGAGAGGCAATAGAAGCATTAAAAAATCCTTTTCAAAGAAAGACCCGGGAAAGACTAAGGCTATACCATGTATACCGTCACATTACTTCTAGGACACTATAACCTATTCTCATTTTTCCTTTATAATGTAACAAATACTAGAAGATAAGGTACTGCCAATGGAGTATACTGTTATGGAATATACATATAATTCTGATTTTCTACTCTAGAATTTGAGATGATTTAGTTTGTCAACCATAAACACAGAATACAAAAGTTATGACATCTTGAAGTGCTTGTCTTTCTACCTCTGCCCAAATAACAATAGCTTGTTTCTTCCTCATTCCTGAGAAAAATTAGGTATGCTTTCCCAGTAGTATGCGAGAGTAAACTCTCATATTACATACATGGCTCAATTCACCAGTCTATATGAGGTTCCCTACCAACATAGTAAATTATTCCCTCCTTTCTGGTAACATTGGCTGAAAGTATTTACTGAATACTTACTATGTGTCCGGTATTTTAAATACACTGTATTATAAAATTTGATTATCGCAATAATCTCTGAGGTATGATCCTTGTTTTAGAGACAGAGTACAGTATGGTGAAATAACTCGTCCAAGGTCATACCATTAATAAAATGGCAAAAGTAAGATTTAAGTTCACATAATTTGATATCAGCACCTACTTTTTTAACTTCTCCTGATTTCACTGATACAGAAGATGTGGAACATATTGTGTTTTATTTAGGAGGCAATACTTTTCCTATAGATAAACCTGGGTAATTGCCAGTCTTCAGTAACAGAGATAGAAGGGTTTCAGTTACTGTTAGTCTACATGAGAATATTCAGTTCTGCTGCAGAAGACAGAAACAAACAAGATGGATGAAATGCTTGTAATAGACTCCAAATAAGCTAGTAGTTTATGGGTCAGTGATAAAACCTTGTTAGGAACAGAAAAAGCAAATCACTTGGGAGATACAGGCAGAATTTATAATACATGTTAAATATAGACAATAAAAAAGTTACTATCCTGTCAAGTGTACTACAGATAGATTCAACTGATAATATGTGGAATAAGTAAGAGCTTTATAGACCAAAACGGGAAAGAAACAGCAAGTCCTCATCACGTCACCCTTGGGCTAACAGTTACGCTGCTCTTCTTGTCTTTGCTCTGCCTCAGAAATTCAGTTAAAATCTGGGCGCATCTGGCGGACTAGCCACGAAGTGATTCCTGTGGTTCGGTGTATTTGCCCCTAAGTCTCTTTGAGAGAGTGGGCGAGTAAGATTAGCTCCAGAAATTTTCCATATGCATGGAGACCCCTATTAAACCTCATAATCACACTAGCAGTAAGGAAGGCTGATGCTGCAGAAAGAACCATGACACACGAATACTAGCGTAACCAGAACACAGTGTGCTGGTCCTTTGGTCCACTTGCACCTGATGCTAAGTGTGCGGAACTATCCAGGATCTTTCCTGTTGCTTTTCACTGTGTCTTCTAAATTGGTTTAATAAATGGTGTAATTTGGACATCTTAATTCAGAGCCTATCTTTTCCATGACCTCTGGGATAACATGCCTGACAGAGTTTTTAGAGGCTACCATTGCATCAAGAAATCAGCCAATACAAAATTTTTGAATATTTGGAAAATTATCATAAAGAAGTTCTAAAAAGTAGTACAATAAATAACAGAATGACTTAAAGTCAGAAGGCTTAATTTCAAGCCTAGCAGCTATCATTTTTTCATCTTTATGACCCTGAAACTTAGTTAACTTTTACATCTCTGTTTATTCAAGTATAAGATATGGGTAATAGCATCTCTATGATCCATCACAATGGCACCTTGCAAGCTTAAGTGATTTTACATCTATGAAAAGCACAAGGTAAATCATAAAGAAAAGAACACTAGAAATATAAATCTTTCTTACCTACTATTGAAAATATTAAAGCTGAACTTTAAATAAAAATGTTTTGATTATTAAAATATTTTAGTTAAAATATTAAAATATTAAAGCTATTTCTTAAATAAGAACACTTTTTTTTGGAATTTTTCCATTTTTTTAAATTACTTTTCAATGTTCTAAAATTCATCGTCTATGCACCACACCCAGTGCTCCATGCAAAACATGCCCTCCATAATACCTACCACCAGGCTCACACAACCCCCCACCCCACCTTCCCTCCAAAACCCTCAGTTTGTTTCTTGAGTCCACAGTCTCTCATGGTTTGTCTCCCCCTCCTATTTCTCCCATATTTATTTGCTTTATCTTTTTGAAAAAATATTTTTAATTACCTGTAGCTGTGTGAATTTATCTTAACACAGCTCTCAAAACTTTGGTTAGCTGGTTCAGAAGAGCGAGAGCTCCCTGTATAAGAAAAAGATAACAAATAACTTAATGGTACAATTTTTTGAAGTTCTACTGTTAAACCATAGAAAAATTCCAAACCTAAAAGGATGTAGCATTGGTTAAAATTCCTCAATCATATAAGGTACCTGAGTATACCTTTGATCTCCCAAGTAATATTTACAGATTGTTTACAACAAATGAATGACTGAATTATAACCAAGCTTTGTCCAAAATACGGCTGTACCGAAGAATGATACTGACATGGGACCGTAAGATACACGATACTGTGCTGTTCTAAATGCTCATAGGCTAACAATGGCGAAAATTAGTGTTACCTGCATCTTGCAGAGAATGCAAGAGTTCTTTAAACTGCACTGGCCAAAATAAATGCAACTTGCCAGAGGATGCTGAGCAGCCAGCCGGCTAGGACATGTCAGAACACAGTACATTCTGGCCCATCTTACCAGTCTGTGTGAGTTAACCAAACAGGACTTGAAAGCAACGATAAAGTCAATTACCTTTGCAAAATCATTAAAAATATAATATAAGAGGGGTGCCTGGGTGGCTCAGTAGGTTAAAGCCTCTGCTTTCGGCTCAGGTCATGATCCCAGGGTCCTGGGATCGAGCCCCATATCGGGCTCTCTGCTCAGCGGAGAGCCTGCTTCCTCCTCTCTCTCTGCCTGCCTCTCTGCCTACTTGTGATCTCTGTCTGTCAAATAAATAAATAAAATATTAAAATATATATATATATATATAATAAAAGAAAGAAACACAAGGAGAAACTTTTTCCTTTGCAATGAGGTATTGTTTTCTTATTACCTGTTTTTAGTCTAACAAGAGGAAGAAAGTCAACAAACAACAGATCTTTCAATAGGCTTGCATCATTTAGGGGAGGGAGACACCAGAAGCATCGCCTCTTTCAGTCCCTCCAAACAGGAGAGAGGTAGAGTGCTAGTACGATGTTCTCTGTATCAAACCCGCTTTTGACAGGTGTGTAGGACAAGGCATTTGAGGTCATTTGTGCCTGGAAGCTCTTCTCCACAGTGACTGAGGGTCACTCTATGGCTACTTTTGGCCAGCTACTCTTGCAAGGGCTTAGATCCAGGGCAGGATGTGGAGTATGGTGTTCCCAAGAGAATGATTAAGGCACTTACTCTACCTTCCAAACAGTAGGCATTTGATACCAAACACTAAAGTTGACAAGAAGATTAGCAAATGACCTTGATGTATTGAAGGCTAGAACTGTGTGCCCCCAATTCATATAGATTCACTTAATTTAAAACAGCCAACAGCAAATATCATAGCTACTTGCTGGCTGGTACTAAGAACAGTTTAAATTTTAATATAGAAAAGATGCTATAGGACTGGCAATACTAGTTAACCATATAACATGAATGTCTACATGTATTCTGAGAAAATTTAACAGAGACAACAGGAGCACTTTTTGGGTCTTACATTATGAAAACACAATATTTATACCTCTGAGAACAACACCATCAACAAAACACACTTGGAAGATACATCAGTGGCAAGACCTACCAAATCGATACTGTACATTAATTGGTCTTCCATATAAACGAATTCCATTCAGCAAAGCTATGGCATAAGACACCGATTCAGGGTGTTTAAAGCAGACAAATCCAAAAGTCTTCGGCTTTCCTTCTCTGTCTTTGCATATAGTCACTTTGGTTAACGGCCCAGCCTATAAAAAACTTAAAAATTATTTTCTCATAAATCTAAAGATTTTTTTTCTTACATTCAGATAAATCAGGTATATTCAACTTCAGACTTCAAAAAAAAAAAAAACCTGTTAGCAATAATTGTTTTATGTAGCTCTGTGAATAATGCATTTCCTAACAGTAAATACCCTATTTCATCACACTTTCTGGTATTTTTTGGCTCATCAAAGAAACGTTCATGGTGTTAAGAACAGAAGATTTTAGGCAATAGTTCCAAATCTTAAAAGAAATGTTACCCTCTGTCAACATTAACAAAAACAATTTAGAGAGCATTTAAATCTAAGAGTAAAATACTATTTTATCTCCATACGTATTAACTGTATATAACTCAGAAGCAAACTGAAATGACAAACCTCATGTCAGTTTGAGCGAGCCTAAAAAAGTGTTCTATTGTAGCACAGCCTAATTTTTTTTTTTTTTTTATCAAAGTTAACAATTTTGACAAGAGAAACTAGTTTATCATGTGTTTTGGTCTAATAACCCCATTTGGTAAATATTCCCAAAGGAAAGAAATGTTTTAGTAAGTTTACAACTTTTAAGTAGGTTTTGTTTATCTGAGTGAAAAATTAGAAAGGTTCTAATTCCAACAATGGGATGATATTATTCCATCATGTAGTACTAAAATGGAATAAAACAAATTGAAAATATTCAGATTGTATTGATAGTAAAACCTATATTTAGTAAAAGAGAGTAAAAAAGTAGAGTGAAATATTGTAAAAAACAATAAAACTAAAAAAATTACATGTCCTCCATGATAATGATTACAGGATGCACCAACAAAGACTTACAAACAACTAAGATTTAATGGCAACTGTCTCATAATTTTTAATTGATTGATTACTATTCTCTGTCAAGTTGAATAAAGAAATTGCTTTAATTCTAAAGAAAAATGTTAACTATCATCTTTAAAATGATACTATATTTTAGGGTTCAGTCTTTTTTTTTTTCCCCATTTTCTGCTTTCTTGGGACTAGCTCATCCTCCCTTCTGGTTTCAAGGACCACTTCATCAACAAATCTGTTTCTTACACTCATGTCTCCTAGAGACCTCTGTATGACTGTTCTTCAAATTCAACATATTTGAAACTGAATTCATTATTTTTATCCTCCAAATGTCTATTTCAGTATTTCTTAGTCAAAGTACAAAAACTTTAAACCTGATTTTCTCACTTCAAAGGATAATCAGAAACTTGAAACTTGTAAACTTGAAACTAATAAAAGGATAAATATGCAGTAATAAGATAAATTAATTTTAATCAGTACTGTTCTATTACAGATACTAAATATATGAAATCATTAATGAACAGAATATGCTTAAATTTTATAAATTTGAAGATCTACCAAAGCATTTCTAAAGATAAATTTCAACAAAACTTGTTTGTAGTAACAATCCCATCAACTTTTAGTCTTTCTGAAGACTCAGTTCATGTGTTTTGAAAAGTCTTTCTAAAAGATACCTCACTTTAGCAAATCTTTACAGAATACAGAAGCACATGGGCAAAAATAAAAACATATGCTTGGTTGCCTGATGTGTTAAAAGAGATGAACATTTTGTTTAGGTAGAAATTATTTTTTAAAATGAGATTTCATATATATAATATCTATCTATCCATCTTGTAGATCCATACAACTCATATCGATCCAGGACTAAAAATAATGTAAGCGCATGCTTGGGGTCTTTATGTCTACCCCCAACCCCTTCACCAACTCCCCTCCTCCTTTGTGGAGGCTCAACATGAGAAAACCTTCAGGGGAAAAAGAACTATAAGGTTTTTTCTTTCAGTTTTCCTTTAATTTTTTTTTTGTTGTTAGAGTGATAAGTTTCAAATGATATTGGGGGAAATAACTATAAGACAACTATCAGACCAGATTAAAAAGGGCAAATTCAAAAAGATGGCAAATCAGAAAAGTAAGCATAAAAGCCTTAAAATCAACAGTATTTTTCAAATAATAAGGTTTTATGTCCAGGAAAGGAAACTGTTCCTGAGGGAGGGGGTGGGGGAAGGCAGTGGACTGTCTTTATGAAATTGTATTTGAGATTAACAGAAGACAGAAATTTAGGGCCTTTCAAAAACCATGTAAAGAACACTTTGCATCGCTAGTGCTATCACTTAGTCCTAGAAACTTAGTTTTGCCATTGTCTGCCTTGCAACCTGCCCTTATTCTGATAGGGGGAAGTCTTTCTTTCTTGATTTCTCTTGATATTAGTATTAGCAGTTTTAGTAATAGTACTATCACTGGTAGCGGTAGCAGCAGCAAGCACTTAGAAATGCCAAGTTCAGGGACGCCTGGGTGGCTCAGTTGGTTAAGAGGCTGCCTTCGGCTCAGGTCATGATCCCAGTGTCCTGGGATCCAATCCCACATCCAGCTCCTTGCTCAGCAAGGAGCCTGCTTCTCCCTCTGCCTCTGCCTGCCGCTCTGTCTGCTTGTGCTCACTCTTGCTCCTCTCTCTGACAAATAAATAAATAAAATCTTAAAAAAAAAAAAAAAAAAGAGAAAGAAATGCCAAGTTCAATTCTGTTTTACCTGGATTAATTTAATCTTCCCACCACATCATATTGTAGATGCTATTACTACCATTTGACATTTAAGGAAAACTGCAGGACTGAGATACTCATTTACTTGCGCCAAGTCCCATCGACGTTAGACGTTAAGACATTAGAGTTCATATCCCCAAACAACCTCAATATATTATGTATCCTTCTCTTTTTGGATTACCCTAGATCATGGTAATTAATTTTAAATTTTCCCTTTTAGAAGGACCAAGGGCTAGCTCTTAAATTTGTATGTTCAGCATTTTATTTCGTTTTTGTCATGTAACGGCTAGACGAACGGCTGGATGAGTAGATCACGTTAGAAAAGTGACACCTACATGTAGACCATAGGTGAGTGTTTACAGGGGACAGAAGGCTTACTCATGAAGGTCCTAAGTCTCGAGAAGTTTCCAAAAGGTCTTCTTGGCATGAAAAAGAAATGTAAGGAACTGCCCAGGCAATCAACTGGTTATAGTCAGGATTTGACTGTCCGAATCATTAAATCTCACTTGACCATACTGGAGTAAAAACACCCTCCATATGAAAGGGTTTGGGGGAATAAGACATGTATAGGGCAACGTTTTAAAATCTATACCATTCATTTCGCTGGATGTAAGGCGTGACGGTTCTTATGACCCGAAGGAAGGTAGTGACACGGCTGTTTTCTGTTTTGCCCTAGACACCCAAGGCCCAGGTAGTCTCCGCAAAGCGGAGAGAGCTTTGGCGGGGGGTGGGGGACATGAACTGGGGGGAGCCAAGTCGCCGCCCACCCCCAGGGCTCTACTATGGGGCTGGAGCACATATTCTATCACTTCACTACCAGCTGCTCACCTAGGGGCAGGTGTGCCCAAACGGAACACAATTATAAACCCGGGCACAGGATGCCGCGGGAAGGTGGCCGCGCTTCGGGTGGTCCAGGTGCGCCCCGCCCCTCCGGCTGTGCTTCCGGCTCGACGCTGCCCGCCCCTCCGCCGCCCCCGGCCGACGATACCTGAAGGAATAGCTCGTAAAGAATCTCCTCCCTTACTCGGGCCTCTAAATTCCCCACAAACACCGTCCTGTCGGCCTCCTCCTGAGCAGGGAACATCCCTCCGGTCTCGGCCCGAGGATGGAGGAGGTCTCCAGGCCCCGCCCCCTCTCGTCGCTTTTCTGCGCCGCTCGGAACGGGGGAGCGCAGCCGGCGACGGGAGCGCGCGCGCCAGGGGCGGGGCGAGGCTGCGGGGCCACGCCCCCCAGAGGCTTGAGGGCACCGCCCATCGCGCCTCCACGTGCGTCGGATGCGAGCGGTGACCCTGGGAGAGTGAGTGAGAATAATAAAAAAAGATTACTGCGCTCGGGGTTTTGGCGTCTAGCTTATGGAGTGCCTTCCATTTTCCTAGATACAGCATTATTAATTGACTTCGCATTTATTCAGTCAACATTTTCAGTAAAATGTCTGTAGAGATGTTCTAAGACGTACTAGCTGCAGTAAGGGAGCTCCCAGGGTAATGGGGGAAGGTTTGTTTCCTAGGAGTGAATGAATAAATCATTAGGAGTTTGAATTTATATTCTGTATAAAATAACTTTTTTATATAAGATACTTTATATAAAATACTTCCATATAAAATGCTTTTTATACAGTGTAAAATACTTTTTGGAAACAGTAAATCCTGCATGCCTAGATGTGGATGTGAAATACAACAGAGTCCTAGAATTAAAGTTTATTTACCTAGGAAGTGGGCCCGAGAGAAGTCTTTGAAAATGGGTCACAGAGGTTTTAGGTGGACACCAGAAGGCATTTGAAAATTGAAAAAACGGCCTCTCCGGAGGAACACTACCAGGAGTATAGAAAGTTTTGTGACTGATGCCTGAAGTTTTGAGGATGGAATCCCGCTTGTAGCGGGAGTCAGTGTTTATACTTTGTATCACGGCTGTACTTTGTGTACAGTGGGTGAGTAATCAATCCTTGAGGAGAGTTAGGGAAAAAAATCCTTAAAAAAAAAAAAAGGAAGGGAGAAGAAAACCCACTCAGAATCTCAGTAGATAGATCAATCAACTGTCTACTGTTAACTTGGCTTCCTTTCTGAAGAATCCATAGGTCTATGAAAGACCCTGAAATTATCCTATGAATATACAAGTAATCAGGACGCCATTTGGCTGTTAGGAGTGGTGATAATTCACTTTGCCTTGAAGAAGGCATGAGTATAAGTGGTTGGTGGACCAAAAAAAGCCCTACTTTTCTAATGAAAAGGAACACATCTTTGGAACCCTGATTTCTAATTTAACTCTGACATTAATTTTATGACTTTAAGCAATTTCTCTTTTTGGAACTCAAGTTCTATTTCTTAAGGAGTGGGTAGGGTTAATGTAATTACAGTACTTCATTTAGTTAGGTATTTTTTTGAATGTTTGCTATGTGCCAGGCACTGTCTTTAATCCTTGGGGAGCAAAGGTTTAAGTATAAAGATATGTCCTCCTAAAGCCTTCAGCATAAGGAGAGAGACAGACTTCCCAACAAAATCATGGTTCAGCAACTTTAGTAGTCACCTTCTGTCTATATCCTGAGGTTTTAAGTCCTGTCTCCGCTTTTCCTTTCTTCAACATTGTTGTGGTACAGTAAAAGGGGATTAAGGAAACTAGCATATTGCAGTTGTATAACAAATATATGTTGATCAAGTGAATGGATACCTGAAGGTCTCAATTATGTGTAATACTATTGATTTTAAATTCATTTTATATCATAAATCTTACCCAAATGAACATATTCCTTCTTTAACTTCCCCTCAATCACAGCTGATCTGGGAGTTGGATCTTCAGGTTTCATTGTAAAATTTGTAGTGTACATATCTGATTGTGAATGATAGAAGCTTTTAGCTGTATTTATAAATAATTAACAACCATATTGTTTTGCTATATTTAAGTTTGCATCATACTTTTTTTTTTACAAACAAATATGTATGATTTTAGCATTCTTATCACATCCTTTTTACTTTTGGCAGGACCTGAGTTTATGGTGTTTAGACTTCTAGAGTACTTTTTTAGTATTATAAGCTCTGAAAGTCAGCTCATGCAGTTAGCTGTTTATTCAGAATTTGACCTAAATATGTATCATTTTTCTAATTTAGGCTTACTGTATTTCCTAACTTATATTGAATAAGTAATACATTGTAATGAACCTAGCAGTAGCTTAAAAATAATTTATTCTCAGCATTTTTTGGACCATTAGTCAAATATAAGATTTAATGGATTAAATGTGTGTAATTCTATAAAGAATTAGCCTTTCTTCACTCCTATCAGGATGTTTTTACCCCAACTTCATATATTCAAAAATGAAAATGTTTATATATAATATATAAAATTATAAGCTATGTATATAAATCTGTCTATCTATCTAAAACAAGAGTTTCTTTCTTCCTTTCTTTGCCCAACTGACTCCTAGATCTTTTTTATAGTCCAGCCCAGGCAGCATCTCCTATAAGCCTTCTCTGAACTCTGCATTCTAGATTAGCTGGCTTCCCTGCTGTGTGGTGCCATGGTTCCGTAGACATACCTTTTTTAAGACCTCCTCACTGTGAATTTCTATAGGGTAAATATATTTCAGTACCTAGGACAATCCCTGACATACTTGTGGATGTATCTTAAACAGTTGTTGACATGATACAGTTTGAATAAATGGACGTCTTTACTTTGTGTGTTCAACTACATTATGCCCAGAAATCAGTACATGCTTAATAAAAGTTGCATAGATGAATGAGTGAATGCAGAATCTTGATCAAATAGTGTTAAGGGACTCTCTAGTGGATGCTTTTGCTAAAATTGACCTCACTTTTGTCTTCACTTTTTTCCTACCTTCGTTTTTTCTTCATTCTGATTATCCTAACAATATTTGTCCCAAGTAAATAGAGCTTTTTTTTTGTTTTACTTGTTTTAGATGCTTATGGTAAAGAAATATTTTTAATGCTTAAAGAAATAAAGTAAAAAAACATCAATAAGTCTACCATGCAGGGATAAACATTTTGGAGGAAAACCTAACTTTGATCTATGCATATACATGTAAAACACATTTTAGGAAAATAAATTTTACTCTACATATTATTTTATAGCTTGCCTTTTCTCCCCTTGAACTATGGAATGGAGACTTTCTATACCATTAATATTGATTTATCTACATCATTAATTTTAATCCACAGTACATACATAATTAGACCAATACCCCACTGTTGGACATTTACATTATTTCCCTTTTTTAGCCATTATAAAAATGCTGAGATTAACATCCTTGCTCTTATGTCTTTGTACACATGGGTTAATACTTCTGTGGGAAAATATCTTGGACATTTGATTGCTGAATCAAAGGGTAAGACCATTAAATATTTTGACACGTATTTCTAACTTACACAAAAAGATTGTGCCAAAATAAATTCTTATAAATAATGACTCCCCCATCTCCAGTATACACTACTTAACTTTCCATTATAATTACTGTAAAGTGCCTGGTAGAAGTGTACATGGTACACAGGGCTCAATCAGTTTTAATCCACTGAGCCACCCAGGTGCCCCTCACAGGGCTCAATCAATTTTATATCTTTATCCTTATCATCCCCATTATGACTTTTATCATATTATTTATATTGCATCCATGTCTGTAAACTTCAAGTCAGTTTTTATTTTGAAGGAGCACTAAATAAGCATGGAAATATTCTCTTACTAAACTATGGACACTTTATATAATTTGCCATTTCTAGTATTTTGCTATTTAATGCAATGGATGGTAATTTCAATTTTATTACTACTGAAAGTAAGTAAAAACTATGAAAATAGTATAGTTTTTTACATTTTGAAATTCTGCTATGTTGCATACTCTTTTACATGCCAAGATGATATTTTCAATATCATCTCTTCAGAGTGGTTAAGATGAAAATAATGTGTAAGATTAATATTTCAGAGTCACATCAAAAGCACAAGATAAAAGAAAAATGTTAAATAAGAAAGATTTGTCTTTTAAGTATAAACTTGTTAAGAATCTCTTTTAACATGTATGACATTTATTTTACCTTTCTTCCCTCATTCCAAAATGATGTGGTTTATTCCTATCTTTGTTAGCGAAGTGCATTGGTGGTCTCCACTCAAATTATAGTAAATTATACAGGGCTCCTTCTAAAAGTGAAGTCTCACATAAAATCCCTGGAGATCAAATAGTTTAAATTGATGATTTTTAAATTTTTCATGGTTTTTAAATGAATACCTCATTTTGTTTGTGGATTCTTTGAAATACCTCCCAGACCTTGATTAGTTTCTGCTGATCGATGATATGAATTAGGGACTTCTGATCCTGAAGTATCTTTGGAAATTTACAGAGACTTGAATTTACAAAAAAACAAACAATTTTTGAACTGATCACGCATGTACTTACAACAGTTCTCCATTTTCCAGACCTACTAAAGTCTATTCCTGGAAGGAAAATAAGGGGAAAATGGAGTTAACATGTGGGGGAAAAAATCCCATAATTTTAAAATGTTTGTTAAATTAAAAACAAAAATATTTTTTATTTTCCAATTGTAGAACTCAAGGGCTACCCACCATTTTAGAATTTTAAAATAGCCACTGAGTTTAGGTTGCAAAATTACACAGACATGAAAAAGCCATATTTTATATTTGACAGCTTGATGGATATGGATTTTATTATTGATTTTATGGTATATGAAGACAACTTAGTTTGTAATCAGAATGAACATAAACCACAACATTTTCTGACTCTTTCCATTTCTAGCATTTTTTAACATCACATTTACTCTAGGCTTTGAACAGACATATTCTTCCTGACCACTTCTGAAATCTTGAGGTTAAGAGGAATAAAGAAAGATATAATTAGTTTTTCTTTCCCTTAAATTTAGCTTGGGCTGCTGTTGGTGACTTCTTAGAGTTTTAACTTAAAAATCCTCTCACTACCACAAGCCAGATAAGAGAGGACAAACTACCTCACCTTTTCTACAAACAGGGAGGAGCAAAAGGTCAGGAATCTTTTATGCTAAAACCTACCAGACTCTGGCAATCTTACCAAAGAGAAACCTTAATGAATTTCAGAATTTCTTTTTTGCTGAGTTAAGAGTGCTGCTTTTACTTTTATTGGATTCCAAATGAAAGTATATATTTTTCTCTGTTTGATGTGCTGGGCAAAATCTGGTAAGAACTAAATGATTTGATTTATCTTACCAAATTGTGTGTAAGATAATTAGTACAGTCTTAGGAATCTGGGATAGAGAATCTTATGATATCATAGTATGAAAAAAAATAGTATGATTTGGGTACTAATTATATCAAATGGGTAATTATGAAGAAAGTTTGTATATATATGTGTGTGTATGTATATGTGTTTCTTAAATTGTATATTCTGTATTTTTTTACTTTCTAGAAAATTAATAACTAGAAATCCTTTTACAGGAAGATGTAAATAGAGGACAGAAAAATTCAAAAGAAAGAATAATTCAGTAATAGAGAAATTAATTCAATATTTGAGAATCATGACTTACTAAACATGTTGTTTCAATTTCAGTGTTCAAGTAGTCTTACTTTTGAGGAAACTTTTTACATAGCTAAGTTGCTAATTGCCAAGCAAACAAAGTAAACATGCCTCAACTTTTTTTTTTTAACCTATTATGCTAAAGTGTAACAAAACAAAAACAAAAATGGGTTTAGAGTAATAAAATAGAATTTTATTCTCCTGGTTTACTGATTTATAGTAATAAAGTTTATTAATATTGGTGATCTCATTTACTTCTTTCTGGTAATAAAGTAGAACTAGAACTACTTGTTCTACTTTATGATAATAAGTAACAAATTTAAAATTCATGATGAATAGATTTTTGTGCCTTTGCAAAGGCAGATGATTTTCTTTATTTTAAACTTCCTTTTAGAAAAAAATTCTTGAATGCATCCTTGAATAACCTTAAAATATCACCTAGAAGTTCAAATTATTTCTCGTTTCTTTTCAATTGGATATTTGGGTTGATCAAATTCTAGAAATGTTTGAATTTTATAAGCAAATGCAGAATCTAAGTGATAAGTGATATTATTATAGTTTATTATATTTTTCTCATTGAGATGTTTCTTGATAAGCATTTATATATTTGTATAATGTATGATAGTGGCATCTTAATTTAGAAGTCAGAGAAATTTGAAGTCCAGCCCCCTAACTTTGTGTCATTACTTATTTGCATTATTTTAGAATCATAGTTTATACTCCAAACTCCTGTGGCAAACTTTCTAAGATTATTGTTTTGATTAGTACTTAGGAATTACCTAAATTTTCAATCGGGAAAACTCTGATATAATTACTATGTATGTTTCTGTCTCTGTTGACTGAAATAGAATAGCAGGCCCTTTAGATATTAATGACAGTAAATGGAAAATAAGGAAATTAAAGATTTCAGTTATTCTCGAAATCATTCGTAACCCATGCAAACTCTTGGTGCTCCCTCTCATTTTCCTGGAAATCCCACATGCTTAGGAAATCGTTGAATTTTCAGCAATTAATTTCATATAAGTATGTTTTATTCAAGTTATAATTTCCCCTTCCTTCTCCACTAGAGATTTTGATATGTGCCTTTTAGAGAGCCCGCCTTACATTCCTCAACATGAAAATCATTACATGATTGCATCTCCCTTCAAAAAGGGAAAAAAAAAATTCTGAAAACCTGGGATTATCAGATGTTTTAAACATTTTTAAATGGAGGGGTGTCTGGGTGGCTTAGTGGGTTAAGCTGCTAGCCAACCCTTGATTTCAGCTCAGGTCGTGATCTCAGGGTCCTGGAATCAGCCCTGTGTGGGAGCCCCATGGGGAGCCCATATTGCCTCTCAGGTAGGGCTCCCCATGGGGCTCCGTGCTCTGCAGGGAGTCTGCCTGAGTATTCTCTCTCTCTCTCTCTCACTCTCCCTCTGCCTTTTCCCCCAGCTCACACTCTCTCTTTCTCTCCTTCAAATAAATATCTAAAAAAAAATTTTAATGGAATAAAAGGGGAATGGAGAAGTAGCTGAACAAACTCTTTACAGATTTGTATCTATATGCACATATATTCAACTTAAATATAAGTACAGTTTCTGATTCATACTAAGTGCTTAAATGGTAGTTGTAGCTGTAAGGGTCAGCAAATATTTCTGTATCAGGCCAGATGGTCAACATTTTAGGTTTTGAGGGCCATGCAGTCTCTGCTGAATCTAATCAGCTCTGTCATTGTAATATGGAAACTGCTCTAGACAATTCATAAACTAATGAGTCTCATTGTGTTCTAATAAAATTTATTATAGACAATAATATTTGAATTCGTTGCAATCTTGACGTGTCACAGAATATTATTATTTTAATTTTTTCCCACCATTTAGAAATGTAAAAACCTGCCTTATCTTGCCAGCCAGATTTGGCCCTCAGGCCATAGTTTGCCAAATCTCCTGTTCCAGTAACTTGGAAGAGATGTTAAAGATACTTAATTCTTCTTTCTTGTTTTACAGTTGAGGACAGTGAAATTCAGAAAAACTGAGTCATTTTTCTAAGATAACAATTGTAATATGCAATATAAAATACTCTGTAATCTTGTTTCATTTAGAGATTTTTATCCACAGGCTGGAAGAGAGGCCCAAGATTCTGCAATTCTGGGCGCCTGGGTGGCTCAGTGGGTTAAGCCGCTGCCTTCGGCTCAGGTCATGATCTCCGGGTCCTGGGATTGAGTCCCGCATCGGGCTCTCTGCTCAGCAGGGAGCCTGCTTCCCTCTGTCTCCCTCTCTGCCTGCCTCTCTGTCTGCTTGTGATTTCTCTCTGTCAAATGGATAAATAAACTCTTAAAAAAAAAAAAAAAGATTCTGCAATTCTGATAAACTCCCAGTTAACGCCTGTGGGTGTGTGGAACTACACTTTGAGAAGGGAGAGTGTAGAAATTTGTAGAACTTGGCAGGCTTTGTAGGGCAGTGATCTTTCCAAAACCCAAGGCACTCAGCTCATTGCCTCAACAAATTCATCATTATTTTTCTCTACATTGTATAAAAATTCATATATTTGTATTAAAATTTTATTAAATTTGTATAAATTTGTATAATCTGTATTAAAAAATCTCGTGTGACTAGTAATTTACCTCTACTGATTTGCTAAAATCACATGCCTACAAGCAGCTTTAGTACAAAAGTTTAAGATAAGGGTAATCTGCAAGAACATGGAATTTGCATTTAAAAGATCCAGATTCAAGTCCTGCTGGCTTGTTTTATCAAGGCCAAGTCACTTAAGCTCTGTGAACCTCGGTCTCCTCATTTTTAAGTGGTAGTGAAAGTCATAAAGCTCAGAGGAGTTAACATAAGTGTGTGATTTGCTCAATTATAAATTAGGTTAGTATAATCCACTGTGTGTTTTTCCATGTACATTTTCTCTGTAATTGTCTCAAAGTACTTGCCAGGTGTAGGCCTTCACATTACACAGTTGGGGTAGACCTGTAGGGACTATGGGTATCAGAATCCCCTGGGGTATGCATTTTAAAATGCAGATTTCTGGGGCGCCTGGGTGGCTCAGTAGGTTAAAGCCTCTGCCTTCAGCTCAGGTCATGATCCCAGGGTCCTAGGATCCAGCCCTGCATAGGGCTCTCTGCTCAGCAGCAAGCCTGCTTCCTCCTCCTCTCTCTCTGCCTGCCTCTCTGCCTACTTGTCTGTCAAATAAATACATAAAATCTTTTAAAAAATGCAGATTTCCGGGCACCTGGATGGCTCAGTGGGTTAAGCCGCTGCCTTCGGCTCAGGTCATGATCTCCGGGTCCTGGGATTGAGTCCCGCATCAGGCTCTCTGCTCAGCAGGGAGCCTGCCTGCCTCTCTGCCTACTTGTGATCTCTGTCAAATAAGTAAAATATTTTTTTTAAAAATAAAAAGACAGATTTCCCTACCAAATCAGAATCTCTGGGGATGTATCATTTTAAACAAACTTTCCCAGTCTTTTTAACCCTCATTTTTAAAACCATGCTTGAGAATTTTTTTTTAAAAGATTTTTTAAATTTATTTAACAGACAGAGAAGTAAAAGTAAAACCTGTGTTTTTGTAGGCATAAGGTCAGTCTTTTGTTTCATACCTGACAGTTTGCTGGCCCCAAAAGATCTTCATTCTTTTTATTGCACATGAAGATAATGGAGCTAGTGAATTTAGGTTGCTCAGCTGTTTGCATGATCGTTTGTGCCACGAGTATGGTTGTGGTTTTCAGATGTCACTCATAAGTGTTCTTTAATTATGCGATTTTCATATATAAAATGAGGGACAGGATAGCAAATATAAAGCAGCACAGTGCCTGACTTGGAGTGAGTGCTGAATAACCACTAAGCATTATTACTATCTTTGATGGTACTGTTATCGCTGTTAACAAATACATATTGTTTTCAAAAATGAGGAAAAGGAAAGAAGAGGTTTTCTTGGAGTCTTTTGAGGGTGAGAGTGGGGTTTCAGAGGAGTATCAGAGGAGTCGGGTTAAACCTTTCCAGAATGTGTTAGATTTTTTTATTGGCTTTTTTTGGCTGGGTTTTGAGGCTTCTCTGTTACTAACTTGGTCAACATTCAAAGCTGCAAGGCAAGGAGCACCTGGTGGCTCAGTGGGTTAAGCATTTGCGTCAGGTCATGATCCCGAAATTCTGGGATCAAGCCCCTCACCAGGCTCTCTCCTTGGGGTGGAGAAGAGGAAGATCTGCTTTTAATCACTGTTAAAAATACCATGATAAACATTGATGTTAATAGTCAATGGGTATAATAATAAAAGTGATATGGGAATATAATTTTAATTAATCTTTATTTGATTTTTAAGAAGATTAAGCACACTTTGAGGACTTACTGAGCCATTTTCCTATTTTATTTTATAAATATCTGTTTATATCTTTCTCTTAATATTCAGTTGGGTATTTTCTTCCTTTGTATTTTATATGTAAGTATATCAATTTCCTTCATACCTTGCATTGAAAATATTTCCCTAACTTATATATCCCTGTCTTTTGGCTAGTGTACAGTGTTTATGCACAGAAGTTTGAAATTTGTGTGCTGTGAAATTTATTAGTCTCATATTTTATAGTTTCTTTTGTTTTTATGCTAGAAAGTCATTCCTTGAACTAAGGTCATGCACATATTGACTATATTCTTCAAGTTCATATAAGTTAAAACTTTCCCAGAATCAATTATCCTAGTCCTTGTTTATTTAAAAATCTATTATCTTTGATTATGAATTGCCATCTTTATCATGGGTAATATTGTTTATTTCAGGGTGTTACCATTCTGTTTCAATCTGTGTATCAATTCTTGATTCAGTTTCAGAGGCTTCTTTTTAATCGGTTTATAATATAAACATTTTAATCATTTTTATGATTTTATTATCATAACTGACAGTTTTCTGTTTTTGTTGTAATGTTATAGCTGTTTGCTATAAAATTATGATTTTATTATCTTTAAAAAATCATTTATTTTCTTTGGGCATTTATTCCCTTCCTGGAGACATCTCATTGTGACCTTAATTTAGAATCGCATTACCCATATAAGTTAATATGAGTCTAATTGATTTTGTAATATCTCTTCCTTTCTGGATCATGATATATCTCAGTGTTTATTCAGATCTTTTCTGTTCCTATGTAAGGTTTTTAAGCTTTGATGTTTTCTTCTAAGGGTATTCTACTTTTCTTTCTTCCCTTTGGTCTTCTTTTCTCGGTCTCTTCCTCCTTTTCTTCATCTCTCCTTCTCCTTTTTTTCTCTTCCTCTTTTCAAAGAGCTAGTTAACTTGCAAATCATAGGAACCTGGTTCAAACTAGCTAAGGAAAGAAGAAATATATTACCTCCTATAACTGAAATTTTTTACACTAAATACCACTGGATCATACTGGGAAAAAATGATTACCTTCTGTAGCTTCAGGATGTGTTTCCTTATAGCTTGAAATCTGGAAGGAAGGAAGCCACTTTCTCTCTCAACTTCCCCCAAAAGGTCCTAAATGGACATGTTTGAATTTCATATCCTCCTGTGGTCTAATCCTGGGTGTAGGATGATTGCACTTTCAGATTGGCCCTGGATGAAGGGAGAGCATGTCTTTATGGTGAGTTCCAAAAATTCACGTAGTGTTGGGTGTGGGGAAGTTTTCAAAAAGAAAAGCTGGAGAGCTGAGAAAATATAAAATATATTTACAATATTAATAATTATATTTTTGTGTGTCTTAATACTTTTCTTTATTATATTTTATATTGACTGTTGCTAATATGAGCCAAGGCTAATGGTTTTTGTATATTTATATGTCTATACTACAACTTCCCATTGGATTAATTTTTTTTAGTTCCTATTTTCATATTTTTAGGTAGAATATTGTATCACATGAAACAAATAATGATGTCATATCCAACGATTATATCATATTTCTTTTTCTTATACTATTGCTAAGTTAGAATATGTGGCAGCAGATATTTTTATACTTTCTTAATTTTAATGGAAATAATGTCACCAGTGTTTCATTCGTTAATACAATAATCGCTATTGGAATGAAATAGGTAATATTTTATCATTCTAATAAAATATACTATTTTAATTATGTAAAATAATGTTAGTTAAAATTAATTTTTCTTGTCCTACTCTTATGCTGTGGACTGTGCTGTGGACTATGGGTGCTTAGTTGTGTATTATTTGGGAATTTTGCTTCAAAATTATTGCTTGAGTTGTAATAATCTCTACTTCACATACCTATCTGTGGGCATGTTTGTCCTATCTTTGTTATGTTTGATATTAGAGGTGTTCTATCTTTTAAAAATGATTTACTAAGCTTTGTATTTTTTCACACTTTGTAAAAAAGTTGACATTTGCTGTAAGTTTTAACTTAATTATTGAGATTATATTGAGGTTATTGAGGTTATAACATAATACGATAAAATATTCTCATTTAAGAGTACACTGTGTGGGGCACCTGGGTGGCTCAGTGGGTTAAGCCACTGCCTTCGGTTCAGGTCATGATCTCGAGTTCCCGGGATCGAGTCCTGCATCGGGCTCTCTGCTCAGCAGGGAGCCTGCTTCCTCCTCTCTCTCTCTGCCTGCCTCTGCCTACTTGTGATCTCTCTCTGTCAAATAAATAAATAAAATCTTAAAAAAAAAAAGAGTACACTATCATGAGTTTCAAAAAATATGTGCACCACATTTTACATAGCATATAACAGTCTTATCAGTCAAAGTATAAAACCTTTCACTGCATCCCCCAAAGTGAACTCTTTGCAGTTAATCCCCTCTCCTTCTCTGGTTCTAAGCAAATCTCCTTTCTGATACTCAAGATTAAATATCTCTTTTCTAGAATTTCATACAAATGGAATCAAACAATATGTACTTTTTTTCTTGGAGTCTTTTGCTTAGTTAGCGTCATGTTTTTGAGACTCATCAAGGTTGTTGCATGTACGGATAGTTCATTCCTTTTTATTGCTGGGTAATATTCCATTGTATAGCTATACTACAATTTATATATTCATACTCATTTTGATTGACATGTAGTTTTTTTCCAGCTTAGGGTCCTTATGAAAAAAAATTCTACAAATTTATAAATATTGTGGGCAAATGCTTTTCTTTTTCTTTTTCTTTTTTTCAAAAATTTTACTTATTTATTTGACAGAGCAAGCAAGCACAAGCAGGGGGAGCAGCAGAGGGCAGGGAGAAACAGACTCCCTGCTGAGCAGGAGGCTTGGCAGACCTCCATCCCAGGATCATGGGATCATGACCTGAGCCAAAGGCAGTTGCTTAACTGACTGAGCCACCGAGGCGCTCCAAGTGTTTCATTTTTCATGGGCTAACAGTTGAAAGTGACTTTTTAGGGTCATTTAACATTTTAAGAAACTACCAAACTGTTTTCCAAAATATTGTACCATTTGGTCACTTTCATCAGCAATGAAGGAACCTTGAAGTTGCTTTGTATCTTCACCTATATTTGGTTTTGTCAGTCTTTATAATTTTCACCATCCTAGTGGGCGTGTAGTAAGGTATTATTTTGGTTTAATTTATATTTTCCTGGTGATGTATGATGTTGAGCATCCTTTCTTGAGCTTATTGGCCATTATACCATCTTTTGTTAAGTGTCTTCAATTCTTTTGACAGTTCTTGAATGTTTTACCTGTCTGTGTGTGTACATTCCCTCCACCCCACATGTACCGGACACAGGTGGTTTTCAGGTGTACATATTGCAAGCCTGCATATTCATATTCTTAACAATGTCCTTTTAGGAGCAGACGTGTTTCATTATGACAGTGTCCAGTTTATCAGCTTTTTCTTTTATGTGTTCCACTTACTGTAAACTTGTCTGAGAAATCCTTGCTTACTTCATAATCATTAATATTTTCTCTCAGTATTTCAGACACGTTGCCTGCTCCCTGCCAGAAAATGAAGCCAAATCAAAGCAAGCAGAATTGAGAGAATGAGAAGCAGAAAAGATGGGTCTCTTTTACACTAGAGCTAATTAAGCTCCCTTAAAATTGGGGCGCCTGGGTGGCTCCATGGGTTAAGCCTCTGCCTGTGGCTCAGGTCATGATTTCAGGGTCCTGGGATCGAGCCCTGCATCCGGCTCTCTCCTCGGTGGGGAGCCTGCTTCCCCCTCTTTCTCTGCCTGCCTCTCTGTCTACTTGTGATTTCTCTCTCTGTCAAATAAGTAAATAAAATCTTAAAAAAAAAAAAAAAAAGACCTAAAATTAAAAGACCCTTCTAGGGTTTCTACTGAACATCCATGTTGTTCTCTAAGGTTCTTTGACTCTGACTCGCCAGAACTTTATTGTCTTTCAGAGCATTTGTGACCTTTGAATTGTTCAGCTTAGAGCTCTTTGTGGACTGTTACCCTCAGCATACATGGGTTTATATTCAGCAACCTACTCATGGGGACCCCACTGCAGATTTCGGAACTCTGCCTCCACATAGCTCCTTCCATTGTGGCATCTGATATTAATTCTAGTTACCCTCCCTAAACTCCCATCTTTCTCCCTGGTTTGGGAACACCACTCTGCTTTCCTTGGGTCCAACCTTCCTGCATGGTAGACTATTCCAGTCAGAAAGCTATTAGATTTAGTGTTCAAATAATTTATTTCCTTTCTTTTAGAGATCACAGTTCTGAGCCCTTTGTTGTCCAGTGTCTAAACTTTTATATATACATTTTATCCAGAATTCTAGTTGTTCATAGAAGTAAGAGGAGTCTGGATATCTTTCATGACAGGAATTGAAGTCTATAAAGCATAATTGTGATAAAACATACATAAAAATAACCATTTTAATAATTTCTAAGTGTACAGTTCAGTGATATTAAGTACACTGATACGGGTGTACAGCCATTGCCACTATCCATCTCCATAAATTTTCTGTCTTTCCAAACTGAAACTCTTTACCTATGAAACAGTAATTCTCCATTTACCTCTCCATCCCAGCCTCTGGCAACCACTATTCTACTTTATGTTTCTCTCTGACAACCTTAGGTACCTCATGTAAATGGAATCATATAGTACTTATATTTTTGTGACTGGCTAATTTCAGTTAGTTCTTCCATGTTGTAGCATGTGTCAGAATTTCCTTCTTTTTTAAGGTTGAATAATATTTCATTATATGTCTACACCAGATTTTGTTTATACATTCATCTGTCAAGGGGTACTTGGATTACTTCCTCCTTTTGGTTATTATGAATAATGCTGCTATGAGCATGGGCATGTAAGTATGTTTGAAACTCCACTTTCAGTTCTTTGGGTGTATACCTAGAAGTGGAATTTCTAGATTATATGGTTATTCTATTTTTAAAGTTTTTAGGAAACACTATACCATTTTCCATCCCCATCAGCAATGGACAGGGTTCCAGTTTTTCCATGTTCTTGCCGACAGTTATTACTTTCTGTTTCTTGATAATAGTCATACTTTTTTAAACTTTGAAATCCTAATGGATTTGAAGTGGTATCTCATTATGGTTTTGATTTACATTTCTTTAATGATGAGTGATATTAAACTTCTTTTCATGTGCTTACTAGCTATTTTTATATCTTTACCTGTAGGTTCATTCAAATATTTTGCCAAATATTTAATTGGTTGTTTATTTGCTGTTGTTGTCATCATTGAATTATGGGAGAAATTCATATATTCTGGATATAAATGCCTTATCAGATACATGATTGGTCAGTGTTTTCTCCCATTCCTTGTGTTGCCTTTTCACTCTGTTGATAATGTCCTTCAATACACAAAAGTTTGAATTTTGATAAAGTACAATTCATCTATTTTTCTTTTATTGCCTGTGCTATTTTTAGTAATGTTAAAAAAATAATGACTTTTTGATCCAAAGTCATTAAGTTTTCTCTTAAGTTTTCTTCTAGGAGTTTTACGATTTTAATTCTATCATTGTCTTTTCTTTTTCTCTTGCAAGAATTTCACTTAGAGTATATTTTCTCTGATAGAAGTATAGACATCCCAATCTGCTCTTTCCCCACCATACAGCTTTATTGATGAATAATTCACAAATATAATTGTGTATATTTAAATTGTATAATGTGATAATTTGATACACATATACATTGTGGAATGATTGACAAGATCAAGGTAATTCATACATCCATCTCCTCTCATAATTAAGACTGTGTGTGTGTGATGAGAATGCTTAAGATTTACTCTCAGCAACTTTCAAGTTTACAGTATTATGACAGAACCAAAAATAGTTTCATATTATTAACTATAGTCACCATTCTGCATATTAGACCTCAGAACTTCCTCATCTTACAACTGAAAGTTTGCACCCTTTGATATGTATCTCCCCACCTATTCCTCCCGAACCTCTGGTATAAAATTATCTCTCTGTAAAAAACTATTTTACTTAGCATACCCTCTAGTTTTATCCGTTTGTTGCAGATGGCGGGATATACTTTTTAATGACTGACTAATACTCTATTATGTATATACACTGCATTTTCTTTATCCATTCATTCACTGGACATTTAGGTGGTACCCCTGCCCTCTTTTGGTAACTTTCTGTGTTGAGTATGTTTTTTTCATCCTAACATTTTCAGCCTATAAGTGTCTTTAGATGTAAAGTGAGTCTCTTATAGAGAGCATATAGTTGGATGCTGGCTTTTTATCCACTCTCAATCTGTTTCTTTTTATTGGGGGGTTTAATCCATTTATGTTTGAAGTTATTAGTGATAGGGAAGCACTTATTTTTGCCACTTTGTTGTTTTTTATATGCTTTATAGCTTTTTTTTGTCTTTCATTTCCTCTTTTATTTGTGTTTAGTTGATTTTTTGTAGTGACATATTTTGACTTCCTTTTCCTTTTCCTTTGTGTGTATTCTATAGATTATTTTCTTTGTGATTATCATATGGATTATATGTAACATCCTAAAGTTATGACAACCTTTCTTAAATTGATACTAACTTAACTTTAAAAAATAGACATCAATAAAAACTTAACTTTTACATAAATAGCTACTTCTTTACAGCTCTGCGCTTTCCTCATTTTCAGTTATTATGACAAAAATTTTATCTTTATATTGCATAACATTAACATAGGTTTATAATTATACTAATGCATTTGTCTTAAATTCTGTAAAAATTAAAAAGTAGAATTACAAATCAAAATACAAAAATGCTGTTTTTTATATTTGTTCGTGCATTTGCCTTTTCCAGAGCTCTTTATATTTTCATATGACTCTAAGTTACTATCTAACATCTTTTCATTTTAACTTGAAGGCTCCCATTAGCATTTCATGTAGAACAAGTCTGTGGTAATAAACTCCCTCAGCTCTTGTTTGTTTAAGGAAATCTTAATTTTGTTCTCATTTTTTTTTTTTTTTTTTTTTTTTTTATTTTTTTTTTTTATTTTTTATTTTTTATAAACATATATTTTTTATATACATATATTTTTATCCCCTTTTTGAAGGACAGTTTGCTAGTTATAGAATTGAAGTTAGAAATTTTTTCTCTTCACCAGTTTAAATGCATAAATATATCGTCTTACTGTCTTCTGGCCTGCAAAGTTTCTGCTGAGAAATTTGACAATCTTATTGGGGATTCTGCTAAGTTTTTGATACCTAGAACTTTATTTTTCTACTCCTAATTTAATCTACCAGAATTGAGTCAGTTTAATGTTTCTTAGGAGTTTTAATATATACTAGTTAACATTTTTTATCATTTGAAAACTTTTGTTTTTATTTTCTCTACCTGATACTAATATTACCAATGTAATCAATTATATGATGTCCCAATAAAGCTAAACAAAATGAAACAAAACAAAAACTCATTCCCTCGGGGCACCTGGGTGGCTCAGTGGGTTAAGCCTCTGCCTTCGGCTCGGGGTCATGATCTCAGGGTCCTGGGATTGAGTCCCGCATCGGGCTCTCTGCTTGGCGGGGAGTCTGCTTCCTCCTCTCTCTCTCTCTGCCTGCCTCTATGCCTACTTGTGATCTCTGTCTGTCAAATAAATAATAATAAAAATCTTAAAAAAAAAAAAACCCTCATTCCCTCAGTAGCATATGACTTAAAGAAGTATTACTCACACTGGGTGGGGTAAGGTGGGAATTGATTAAGCAGCAACCATCAACTTGGCTTTTTTGCCCCTCTCTCTCCTCTTCTATCGGGCCAGACCAAGGATATTTTCACGGCGATGGCAGAAGTATGAGAGGCCAGCTCCATAACACGCAAGCCCATTTCAAGCCTCTGCTTGCATTAGGTCTACCAGGGTCCTATTTTCCATGGCAAACTGTATGTGCCCACATCAAGAAATGAGGCAAATCACTAATTATGATAGTAGAAGAATGACTCAAAAGTTATAGGGAAAATGGCATGGATTCAAGAAAGAGTGATGAATTGGAGACACTCTATAATCGAGTACACCAACCAGCTTTCCTTTTATTTTACGTTGTGTAGAATATACCTCCCCCATTTCTTTAAAACTTCCTGTGTGCTTCTTAAACTTACAGCCAAGTTTCATATAGAAATATTATTTAAATTCTAGTTAGTTAACATACAATGCAATCTTGGTTTTAGGAGTAATTTTAGTGATTAATCACTTACAACACCCAGTGCTTATTTTTCGAATGAAATCCGAGATTCTTTGCTTTTTAATGGACAATTTTTATACAATTACATAACTTTATGTATTATATATGTTTTCTTCTCTAGTGTAATTGTGTCATTTTGTTTCATGTTTTCTACTTTCTATCTTTTTTCATTTTCTTTTGTGTATGTATACTGTTTGCTATAATTTATTTTTTAGCGTGTACAAAGTTATGAGTACTGTTTTATATAGCACAGTGGTTAACATTAAGGTTTTCAATATCTTTTTAAAGCCTGTTTGTTAAAAATTTTAAAAACTGACATCATTTGAATCCCCCAGTTAAGGAATTTTTGTACCACACTTTTTTCTCTATACTCCTTTTAACCTGTAGTCCCATTTTATTGGTATATTGACTTATATTAATAATTAAATATTCTTAGCAAACATTTGAATAAGAATGCCTTTGATATTGCATGTGTGTTTCACTCAGTTTTATAATATATACGCTTGTTTTGGTGTCTTACCTATTTCCATGTGAACTTTTGATCTTACAGTAATACTATGAGTTTCTGTGAATCTTGTCTTCAGTGTATCTGACATTTATTTACCAGCGATGATGTCAGGAACTGTACTATGTCATTTATGAGTGGTGTACTACAGGAAGGATATAAAATCATTAGGCCACAAACTTTTTTCACTTATAACCTTCATTCATTACACTTTTATCTGTCTAATGTATTGTTTTGGAAGACAAATCTGAAGTCATTGTGACTTCATTCCTCTAATTTAACTTGGATTTTCTGCCTTGATGTTCTTAGAATATTTTTCTCTTTCTCAGTCGGTTAAGCATCTGCCTTCGACTGAGGTCTTGATCCCAGGGTCCTGGGGTGCAGTCCCATATCAGGATCCTTGCTGAGCAGGGAGCCTGCTTCTCCCTCTGCCTTCTGCTCCTGCTGCATGTGCTCTCTCCCTCTGATCAATCAATCAATCAATCAAAAGACAAACTAGTTTCTAGGAAGCCTTTTGGTGAGTCTGATTAACTGCTTTGCTTTAGATTGTGATGTGTCTTTTCAGTTTGCACATCCTGGAATGCAGTTACTTCCTTAGTCATTATAACTGCAACCTCCTCCCTGTCCAGATCCTCCCCCGACCCCCGCCAGGGCAACAGTGATGATTTTTAACTTCTTGTCACTTAATCATCACTTCCTGTCCCATATCTGTGTTTTCCTTCATAATTCAAGTCTTTCTTCCTTCATTTCTTACTGTCAGGTGAGCATTCCATGTTTTAGCACATGTAATACAAATTTTTATTTTACACTTGCATTTTTTCATTTCTTGAGTTGTAATATCTCATTATTCCACTTTTAATTTTATGCTAATTTTTTTTACCTCAACACATTTTCTCTTGATGTCGTCCTATTTTTGAGACATGATTTTTCTTGTATTGGAATGAGAGTGCTGTTGAATTTTCTGCAACTACTGCTACATCGGCAGTAGATAATAGATTGCTCTGTTGATTGTTTCAAGTGATTTCTGTCCCTTACTTTATCAGAGAGATCCTACTTTTTATTCCTCATTACACATCCGAGAGCCAGGTAAAATCTACCTTGGCTTGGAGCGGACCAGCAGTTTGGGTATATTGATTGATTGCATTTGGCCTTCTCAGAGTTTCAGCTAATGGAAACATTTCGGATGGTGGAAAGATGGATGTACACAATTCCCTATGCAATTTGTATAGAGTAGTAAGCAGTGATGTTGCACTGCGGTTTGATTTATTTCTCCTCTCCACTTCCTCATTCTCTAGGACTTAGGACAAATGAGGTTTGTTTCAAAGTTTTCACTTGTCTGACTGTCTCTCACCTGTTAACCTGGGAACTCATTGTGCCTCTCCTTCACTTTCTTCCTCCTTTATCTTCTGAATAATTGTGATAATATCACATATATACTTTCCAAACTAAAAGGTAGGTTATAATTTGTGCATATTATTATGGATTTATCAAATATGCATTATATGTCTATAGTTTTAAATATATGTATATATAATATATATTTATTTTAATATATTTGTAGTTTACTTAATCACATCATTATTTCTGGGCATTTAAATCACTTCTATTTCTCCAGTACTAAAATAATTTATATTAGTTCATTTTTATATGTTTAAATGGCTATTTTCTTGGGATAAATTCTTGGAAGTAGAATTATTGGCATGAACTATATTAACAGTTTTATGAATTTTTGATATAAATTGACAGATCATTTCTCCTAATCTTTTAATAACTTGAACTTCCAGAAAAATATAAGCATATGCTCATTAAAAAAAAAAAAAAACTGGGATCGGGCGCCTGGGTGGCTCAGTGGGTTAAGCCTCTGCCTTTGGCTCAGGTCATGATCTCAGGGTCCTGGGATCGAGCCCCACATCGGGTTCCCTGCTCAGCGGAGAGCCTGCTTCCCCCTCTCTCTCTGCCTGCCTCTCTGCCTACTTGTGATCTCTGCCAAATAAATAAATAAAATCTTAAAAAAAGAAATTGGGATCGGATGCTTATGTTGAAAGAAATTACAATTCTGAGACTCTGTGAAAAAGAAAATTAAAAAACAGCCATTGTTTCACTGCCTGTGTATGGCTATTGCTATTGATTTGGCTTAGTTATTTCATTCTGCCCAACTTCCTTCTAGGATGGATAGATGGTAAGAAAGGTAGGTAGGTAGGTAGGAAGGTAGGTTGATGGATAGGCAGACCCATAGGATGCACACATCAATGAAAATACTATACGATCATATTTAAGATATTTTAAGTGTTTGTGCAATTATGTATAATCCTGCTATTAATGTGTTTACATTTAATACAAATTGTTTATTTCATTAATATAAGTCCTAGGAAGAAAATAAGGAAGAACACATATTTTTAACACATGTATGTGTACCATATAATTTCACTTTCAAAAGGAGGTTGTCTCACACATGCTCTCAGCATCCATGTCACAAATATTATGTATTAAAATGATTATGTTTTAAATAACATATTAATATTATGTATTAAAATTTTTCTTTTTGTTGAATTTGATAGGAAGAAAATGATACCCTTTTGTTTTGATTTGTATTTATTTGATCACTGGTTAGATGAAATATATTTTCTTGAATGATTATTATCCATATATATTATTCTGCAGGATTTCTGTTAAGCTCAGAATTAGTTTACTTTTATTGGTGGGCATAATAGTTTCTTTACTAACAATGTAGTTTTTAAAGATTTTATTTATTTATTTGAGAGAGAGGAAGAAAAAGGGAGAGAGCGCGCTCATGAATGAGGTAGTGGGGGAGGAGCCGAGGGAGAGGGAGAAGCAGAACCCCCCGCCCAGGAGGGAGCCCAGTGTAGGGCTGGATCCCTGGACCCTGAGATCCTGGTCTGAGCTGAAGGTAGGTGCTTAACTGACTGGGCCATCCCGGTGCCCCTTTACTAACAATAGTAATGATTTTGGTGATAACCGTTGCTCTTTTGTACAGATAAAAAATAATTCTTAATTTTTAAAACAATCATTTCTTCTTATTAAAAAATTTTGGATGCTTCTTGTTCAAAGAGTCTTTTTACATAATCAACACATTAAACATTGTCGTTGCTCAGAGTATTATGTGGAAATACTAATGAAATAAAATCCTCACTCCAAGTTCAAATCTGTTCTTTGTTAACAGCAATAGAAATTGTATCAAATACTATCCCAGTACTCAGCTTGACTGACTTTTTTTTTTCTTATTTCAGAGAATAAAAGATCATGCCTTCAATTCTCTCATCTGGGTGTAAAGGATTCCCTCAAAGACTTGTTTTCTCCCCAAATGGAGATTTCCTTAATGATGTATACAAGGAACAACTTCAACTGTGCTGAGCCCCTCTTTGAGCAGAATAACTCACTTAACATTAATTTCAACGTCAGCAAGAAAACAGTCTGGCTTATTCATGGGTACAGACCAACGGGCTCTGCTCCTCAATGGCTTCAGAACTTCCTAAGGGTTTTGTTGAATCAAGATGATATAAATGTAATTGTAGTAGACTGGAACCGGGGTGCTACAACTCTCCTTTACAACAGAGCAGTTAAAAACACCAGAAAAGTTGCTGTGAGTTTAAGTAGCTACATTCGGAATCTTTTGGTAAGAATTTTATATAGTCTATATGTTTTATAATATACAGTGTTTTGTGCAATACCACCAAGTAGTAGTAAGATAAATACTTTTTTCCTATACACATTAAGAATTATTGCTTTGAGGGGCGCCCAGGTGGCTCAGTGGGTTAAAGCCTCTGCCTTCTGCTCGGGTCATGATCCCAGGGTCCTGGATCGAGCCCCGCATCAGGCTCTCTGCTCAGCAGGGAGCCTTCTTCCTTTCCTCTCTCTCTGCCTGCTGCTTTGCCTACTTGTGATCTCTCTCTCTGTCAAATAAATAAATAAAACCTTAAAAGAATTAATTTCATTTAATACTTATATAAAATATTGTTATAAAGTTTGGTTATCCCAAATGTATAGATAAGTAAATGAGGCAGAGAGATTTAAGCAAATGCTTAAAGTCACACAGACGGTTAGAGGTAGATTTGATCTCTGAACTCTTCCAGTCTGATTCCTGTCCATTACATGCAAACTGCTTCTTGGATTGGTGAGCTTGCTTAATTTCAGGGATCCTTGGAAATTCAGCACAACACGACTCAAAGCAGATGTCAAGCCCCAGAATGTTCCAAATCAGAAATCACCCTTCTCTCAAGTGCTCATCACCACCACATCTCTCTCTATAACAGACACTGATCTCCATATGGTTTGACATAGTAAATGTAGATCATTCAAACTGCAGGTGACCTAAAACTGGCCTGAATGTAACTGACTTACCCCAACCCTGCTCCTAAATCTTGGACATTTCTAAAGGGTACAAAGAATTCCCTCCAAGGTCGGCAGAAGAATGCTACTTTTCAAGATGTTTTTCCCCTCACTTTTACCAATTTACACTTGATTTAACTATAAACACATTGGCCATACCTTAGAAAGGATATCTAAAGAACCTAATGGTTGTATAGTTTATCCCCTTGGTCCACATGGAATCACTACCCTAACATCACGTCAGTATACGTAGAGTTTAAAATAATTAAAAATTTTAAAAAGATTTTATTTATTTATGTGACACAGAGAAACACACTGAGAGAGGGAACACAAGCCAGGGAAGGGAGAGAGGAAGAAGCAGGCTTCCCGCTGAGCAGGGAGCCGGACATTGGGCTCAATCCCAGGACCCTGGGATCATGACCTGAGCTGAAGGCAGGTGCTTAATGACTGAGCCACTTAAATGCCCCTAAAAAAATTAAAATAAAAAAGATTTAAAGACAAAACATCATAACTGAGTTTTTAAGATTAAAAAAAAATAAGATTTCATAACTAGGTACAGAATTATATCCATCTACACAAATTAAAGATGGCTGTAAGTGTTAGCATATCAAAGCAATAGTTCTTTTTGTATTTGTTTGTTTAAAGGTTTTATTTATTTATTTGACAGAGAGAGAGATCACAAGTAGGCAGAGGCAGGCAGAGAGAAAGAGGGAAGCACCCACTGAGCCACCCAGGCGCCCATGAAATTAATCCTTAACCAGTACCTGGCATATAGTAACCATTGAATATAATCAGGAACAGTGTAATTTTTACATCCCCCAATTTGGACAAAACCAAACCATCTGTCTGGAGAGACAGTGGAGGTAATTGATTCATCTGTTTTTATAGTCTATAAACTTGATGTCCATCTTTTTCCCTTACAGTAGTTAAGTATACATGGCTTTGGGCAACTCATTATCAAACCATGTTAACCGACATTTAATAGATTTCAGGAATAGTTTGAGGCAATAGGATAAAAATAAATACCTCATAAGACTAATGTGAATATAAATATGAGATTTACAAAACACTTATTCAAGGTAAGTACCCTAAAATGTCTACTACCATTATTACAAAATTCTTTAACTAAATGTATTTTTTTGCATCTACTAGTTTAGATAACAGATAACTAAAGTTTTTAAAAATGTACTGGTATTGCTAAGAGTGTATAGAGAAAGATCAGATCTCTTATGGAAAATGTTGAACAAAGATATAGTTGTTTTCAAATTATAAAATCCCATTCTCCATCTCTCAGAAATGTATTAAACTAGGGAAAAAAATAACAAATTCTAGAATATTGATGTGCAGGGCATAATTTGTGATTTCTGAAATGAAAATCATAACATTGCATTTTCACTTGCAGGATCATGGGGCATCTCTTCATAATTTTCATTTCATAGGTATGAGCTTAGGGGCTCATATTAGTGGATTTGTTGGAAAGATATTTCAAGGTCAACTTGGAAGAATAACAGGTAAAATATTTTTGATAAAATGTGTTTTAGCATTCTTTAAAGCATCAGAAGTTATTCTGTTTAAAAGTTATCAGTCATAATAATTAATTAGTAGAAATGACACACATTTATTCTTTTTCTGTTTTATATTCAAATGCTAGGCTTTGTTTAATTAGATTCTAAAGTCTTGTTTCTTATTTAGTTCTTAACATTGTTGAAGTACTCCTATAGAAATGGGATGAAGAAAATCGATTTCTGCAACCCAAGTGAATTTTTTTTTTTTTAAGATTTTATTTATCTATTTGACAGACAGATCACAAGTAGTCAGAGAGGCAGGCAGTGAGAGAGAGGAAGGAAAGCAGGCTCCCTGCTGAGCAGAGAGCCCTATGTGGGGCTTGATCCCAGGACCCTGAGATCACAACCAGAGCTGAAGACAGAGGCTTTAACCCACTGAGCCACCCAGGCGCCCCACCCCAACTGAATTTTAAGGACACATTATTGTAACAATCCAGAGGAAAATTTGACCCATTAAATATAAAACTTTGTTCATGTACTAACTAAATATAGAACCATGTACTTAAGCGTAACTGGATGGCTCAGTCATTAAGCATCTGCATTTGGCTCAGGTCGTGATCCCAGGGTCCTGGGATTGAGCCCCGCATCAGGCTACCTGGTCAGCAGAAAGTCTGCTTCTCCCTCTCCCACTTCCCCTGCTTGTTCTCTCTCTCTCTTTGTCTGTCAAATAAATAAATAATACCTTTAAAAAAAAAAAGAACCATGTACTTAATTTTCATAAACTTTGACACATTCCAATTATTTTAAAAATTGTATTTGAAAAGCAGAAGAGAGAATCAGGAGTTGATATCCCAGATTGAGGGAGTCTAGATCCTGAAAGCCCTCATATTTTCGCAACAGAATTCCTCCGTCCAGAAAGCTTAGTAACCAAATAATGCTGACATGGATTTTCATGCTTCCATTTGGGAATGGTGGTGATTTTAGAATAGAAAGATCATATCCCTCTCCCGTCAATTCAGCTTTTTAACAACTATTGAGATCTGTGTCCATAGAAGATTTATAATGATTTCAAGTGTCAATAAAAGTAATAGAGTTAAATTAAGCAAAGGGGGCAGGGAGAGGTGAATAAATTGCACAGACAGGATGTTTACAAACCTTAAGTATAACCTTACTATACTTATTCTTATCAGTTTTAATATTATCCCCATTATTTAGGTGTGAAAACAGGTTAATGGAATGAATGTAGGGGGAGGGGGTCAAAAAGTTTTGAACAGCTAAGCCAGGAGTTATACAGAATTTTCTAGCATCCAAAGCCCATTCTGTTTCAACCACCGTAGTCATCCTACTTTATGTTAAGATGTATTTACTTGGGGCACCTGGGTGGCTCAGTGGGTTGAAGCCTCCGCCTTCTGCTTGGGTCATGGTCCTAGGGTCCTGGGACCGAGCCCTGCATCAGGCTCTCTACTCAGCAGGGAGCCTGCTTCCCTTCCTCCTCTCTCTCTTCCTGCCTCTCTGCCTACCTGTGATCTCTGCCTGTCAAATAAATAAATAAAATCTTTAAAAGAAAAAAAAAAAAGATGTGTTTACTCATACTTTATTCCAGTTTGATTGACTCCATAGGCCAAGCAATCATCAAGGTTTAAAAGTCCAGCAAATGTGCTAGTTCTACATCAGAATTATTCATGAGAAGAGAAATTTCTGCCTCATTCAGTTAAGTGAGCTTAAATAAACCAGGATAGGAGAAGGGCTTGCGATGAGCAACATTATATTTTATTTTTTAAAATATATTTTTTGAGATGATTGTATCTTCCATTGCATAGAAGTTCTCAACTTGTTGAATTTTACCTCCTTCCCACACCCTGACCTTTTTAACACTCGCCAGTAGGTCATGAGCCTAGAATTTCTATTTAAAAGTTCAAATACGGGGCGGCTGGGTGCTCAGTCAGTTAAGGGTCTGCCTTTGGCTCAGGTCATGATCTCAGGGTCTTGGGATCAAGTCCCGTGTGGGGCTCCGTACTCCACAGAGAACCTGCTTCTCTCTTTCCCTCTGCCACTCCCCTTCTTATGTTCTCTCTCTCTCTCTGTGTCAAATAAATAAAATCTTAAAAAAAGATAAATTTCAGATACACCAGAAATAATATCTATAGCCCATGGAACTCTTAATACATTTTTCTTTTCTTGTGTGTATGTGGGAAACTTTTGTGAAAAATGAATTATAAGATAATAGTATGTTTTATGCCACATCCCAAATTGTATTTGGCACTTAAAAATCATATTAGAACTGCAGATAGATCTGGGATGAACTCATAAGGCAGGAGGTTCAAGACAGGACCAGGATATTATTCATTTCCCCTCCCTCTCAGGGCAGTAGTAGTTACTTATTATTAACTATGAAGTTACTAGTGGTTTATCTGTAAGTACTACTTCTTTTTTTCCTTTCTTTGTTTTTGGTTTTGTTTTATTTTTGTTTTTTATTTGACAGAGAGACAGTGAGAGAGAGAACACAAGCAGGGGGAGTGGGGGAGGGAGAAGCAGACTTCCTGCTGAGCAGGGAACCCGATGTGGGGTTTCATCCCAGGACCCTGGGACCATGACCTGAGCCGAAGGCAGATGTCTAACGACTGAGCCACCCATGTGCTCCTATCCCTAAGTACTTCTTAAATAAAAGCGCTAAGAAAATAAAACCTACAGTTTTGTTGAGGCATCTCTAAGTGTGGCTTAACATTAGATTGTTGATAAACTGACGATTGGTGAAAAGTAACATTCAGATAACGAAGATATTTGCTATTCATCTAGTTTCATTTATCTTAATATTAGTTTTTGCACAAGTTTAAGTTAAAACTATATAGACATGCTTATAATGTAATAATAATGTAAACATATGATCTAATAAACACTGTAGTAAGAATTGATTCATCGACTGATAGTTTCTTTCTTGAATTCCAGGTCTTGACCCTGCTGGGCCAAAATTTTCTGGAAAATCACCTAAGGACAGATTAGCTTACACCGATGCGAAGTTTGTGGATGTTATCCATTCTGATACCAATGGTAACAATGTAGGATTTATTGCTAAATTATTTGAAAATGAAAAGTTGTAGACATTGGGGAGGATGAGAACGTAAAAGGGCAAAGAGTAGTGGGTAAAGTGACGAGTCATTGTTATAAATTATAAATTATTATATATTATACATTAAAATTATTATAAAATATAAATTATTATCACATGATTCTATTTCCCACAAGCAATATTTCTTGGAGTTCGTGATGTTAAATGACACTTTTTGCTATCCGCTTACCCTCTTTCCGGTTTCCAGGACTGGTCTTATCATCCTAAAAAATGGAAACTTAATATAAAGTACTTCTTCACCTTGTTCATGCTGTTGACAGTTTTAATTGATCAGAGTTTCTCCCATGCCTAATGTTCCTTTTGTATTTAGGTTACCATTCTCTCCACTCGCTTTCTCATGTGATGTGTATCAAGTAGAAGTGAACATTTCAGGCACAGATGGAGAATACCCTCCAGTAAAGACAGGGAGATAATTTCTCTATTGGTTTTAATTATATTCCTGAAAATGTCCAACAGGCTGTTGGTAGTTTGAGCCTGAGTGCTTTGGATAGACACTTTCAAGGAAGAATGTAGATGGCCCCGAGGCCCTTCCTCATATGAAATTGATGATACTACTACTTCTTGAGCACTTCCTATACCTTAGGCAGTGTTTTAGATGCTTTCTGTGAATGAATTATGTCATTCTCCTAAGTCCCCATGAGATAAGGAAATATCATCCCCTTTTTATTGCTGTTTGGGAAGCTAGGGTCATGGCCACAAGTGTCAGAGCCAGAATTTGGAATCTTATGATTCCAGAGTCTATGCCTCCCCAGTTTGTTGCTCTGACCAGCTGATGATTTACATGTGCTGTGGCTGTGGGCACGGGCAGGATACGTGGCTACCACGGAGAAGCGAGGAAGCCATGCTAAGGCTGTTCTGATTTCCCTGTTTACTCAGGTCTCTTTTCTCTTTGGTTCGGGTCATTTATTTGCTCCCATAGTCCTCTGAATTGTCCTTGTGGTGATTCATACCAATTCCTTTGTGAGAGATACAGATGCCATAAATGCCACAGAGCACAAATTTTCAGCTTCTATGGCTACATGCCAGGGGACTGAGCCTCTCTCTCTCTCCCTATCATTCTGTTCCTTCTTTGGAATCCAAGTTCACTTATTTATCCCACACACAGTGCACCTGTTGCCCAGTTCTCTGCAGTTCTCTGAGCTCTTGTTTCTGAAATCCCAACTTCAGCTTTGCCTGTAGCCTTTGAATTAGCTCTTCATACTTTTTATTATTTTTCTTTTTTTTTTTTTTAAGATTTTATGTATTTATTTGGCAGACAAAAGATCACAAGTAGGCAGAGAGGCAGACAGAGAGAGAGGAGGAAGCAGGCTCCCTGCCAAGCAGAGAGCCCGATTCGGGGCTCGATCCCAGGACTCTGGGATCACAGCCCAATCCGAAGGCAGAGGCTTTAACCCACTGAGCCACCCAGGTGCCCCAAAGATCTTATTTATTTGTCTAAAAGACAGAGATCACAAGTATATGTTAAAAACACTACGTGGCCTTCCAAAATTATGAATTGGATAATTTGAACTAACATCCTTGTTGGGATATCAGGAAAAAATTATAGTCCAACATTCAGAAGATAGAAAAATTCCAGGGAAGTAAACTGGTAATTTGGAGTCACTTTTCTAATGGCAGGTTTCCTGTTGCTTAGAGTATGGGAAGTATTTTTGAGACCCTTACATGAGGCTTGTAAAATGTCTTTTCTTTTTTTTAAAGATTTTATTTATTTATTTGACAGACAGAGATCACAAGTAGGCAGAGAGACAGGCAGAGAGAGAGAGGAGGAAGCAGGCTCCCCACGGAGCAGAGAGCCCGATATGGGACTCAATCCCACGACCCTGGGACCATGACCTGAGCCTAAGGTAGAGGCTTTAACCCACTGAGCCACCCAGGTGCTCCGAGGCTTGTAAAATATCTTATTTTTACCTTCTTTCCCTGAAATGGAGGAATACAGAATGCTTAAACTTTATATATCCACCCTCCAATTTAATATATTCTTGGGGAGAAAAAATAGAACAAAAATAGAAGGCACAGTGAATAGTAATAATTTTGTAAAGGTCATCTGGATAGCTCAGTAGGTTAAGCATCTGCCCTTTGCTCTGGTATTGGGGTCCTGGGATCAAGCCTGGCACCTGGCTCCCTGCTTTTCCCTGTCCCTCTGCCCTTCCCCACCTCATGCTCATGCTCCCTCTCTCGCTCTCAAATAAATAAATAAAACCTTAAAAACAAATAAAGGGACACTTGCGTGGCTCAGTCAGTTAAGTGTCTTTCTCTGGCTCAGGTCATGATCCCAGGGTCCTGGCATCAAGTCCCACTCGGGCACCTTGCTCATTGTGGAGCCTGCTTCTTCCTCTGTCTGCCGCTCCCCCTGCTTGTGCGCTCCCTCACTCTCTCTGAAAAATAAATAAAATCCATCCATATATATATATATATATATATATATATATATATATATACACACACATATATATATACATATATATATACACATATATATATATGAAAAAATAAAATAAAACAGAAAAAGTTTTACAGATACTACAGATATGAAATTGATCATATTATGATGTAATGAGCAACATTATGCAAATAAATATGAAAATGTGTGATTATATGTTATGGTATAAAATAGAAAAATTTTTATGAAAAAGCAAAAGCATTTACCAAACTGAGAAATTAGGAAAGAAAATTTGAATAGTTCTATAAATATTAATGAAATAAAACTTGTAATTTAAAGACTTCCAACAAAGTAAATTCTAGGCAAATTATTCATCTCTACCAAACAATTAAGGGAAAAGAAAGACCACTTTCACACAAATGATCTCAAAGAATAATAAAGAATTGGAAACTGTTTATAACTTTTTTTAAAAGTCATAAAAATGTCAAAATTCGAGATAGACATTACAGAAAAAATTCATAGACATTCTTTATTATAACCATGGATACAAAAATTCTATGTCAACATCATATTAGTAAACCAATTTTGCAACATATAAAAATGGATAATGAATCACACCCAATTTGGATTATTATAAAAAAGCAAGTTCATAATAAAAGGGTTACACAAAAGCTACATGAAATATGAGTCAATTTATATACAGTTCCAAAATGGGCAAATCTAAACTGTGATGTTTTGGGAGGCATCCTTGGAAGGTAAAGAATAGCAAAATAATTATTTTATTAAAAGATGTTATTAATTAGGTAATTAGGTAAGAGCTAGGGATTTGTAGGTGCTATTTCTTGACAGGGGTGTGATAGTTATAAATAGTGGCTCTTTGCTTTATAATAATCTATAGATTTATGTTCTTGTTTGAGTGCCTGTATAGTAAATTATAATAAAAAGAAGATTTAAAAAGCCATAGCTACTCTCCTTACCCTCCTTGAATCCAAGGGAATGAATGACCTACACACACCAAACTTCTCTGCCCCTTCCTTCTGGTAAAGGGGAAAAACAAGCCTGAATGAATCAAGGGCTGCTTGTACGTTAATATAAATATGTCTTTTGCTTCTCCCTGATTCCCGAGGAGTCTTCTTGGTTGATTCTACTTCAGTGGTGGATTGGAGAAAATGATGTCTCCAACCTGGAACTCCTAGTCTTGGAACTCCATGTTGAATTCAGAATAGGGAAATTGTAACGGTCTCCAAAATTTAAAAAAAAATAAATAATAATAATTTTTTTTTGGTCATATTTAAGAGAATGCAAGCAGATGATGGAATGTAAAGAGGGATTGGCTAGCCTACCCTCCGCAGGTCATAGTCAAATCACTCTCATACTTCCCTGGATTCTAAGGAGTTTTGACGAGGTTATCTGAATTGTACTTTGCCTTTCCTTACACACTGACTCCCCTCCCCTGTAACACACAGGCCCAGTGTCCTCAGGCTCTGGAACCTCACCAGCAGCTATCTTATTCTGTTAGGTACTATCACTAAATCCTGTCCTGCATCTTAATCCTACTGTCAGACCCAAGTGTTTGTCTCTGCTATTTTAATCTATTGTGGATCACTTTCAAGAGTTAATCCTTTAGGAAATTTCTTGTGCCTTAAGCCAAAACGTCAGGAGTCAGGACTTCCCGGCAAGATTTTCAGATCTTATCACGTTCCCCAAGTATTCTGAACTTGCTACCCTGTCTCATTCCCATGACTTCCCTGGGTTTTAACCCCCATATTGGTAATAGTGGATCCAGCCTTCGCACCTTATCCAATGCCCGGAGGATCCACAGATACACGGACGCCCTTAAGACATAGCTGCACATTTATGTCTCTCTGACCCACTTTGTTCGAGCTGAAGCAGCTTATGTAGTTTTTTCTAGTTAGTGAATCTAGTACCAAGTCTTAGGCCTTTTCCAGAGGGTAAGCAAATGATCCCACTTGCCTAAAAGGTCCTATATGACTTGATGTCCTCCAGTGCTCCCTCTTACACCAAATGCTCTGGCTAACCTGGCTTCTTTGAGTACTTTACGGAGGCTCATATAATTTCCTGCTTGTCTCACTGTCTCACTCACATCCTCCATGTCACTGTGTGACTCGACTGCCTTAGCAGGAGATTCCCTAACCAAACTACTTAAAAGTGCAACCATCGTACACCCTGACCAGGCACTTAGGGTCCTCTTTGGCCCCTTGTGTCTTCTCTTCAGCACTTACACTCTGACATACTGTAGCTGTACTTGTTTTTTATGTCTTTCTCCACCAAGATGTAATTTCTACTACAGAAAGAAGTTTTTCTCTGTTTTACTTTCTTTCTTATATATGTGTGGCTCATGGAACTGCAATGGACCCATAGTAAATTGGTGACTGGTAAATATGTTAAATTAATGACATACAATTTTCATGAGGAATTAACGTGAGGCATTAATACCAGAAAAATGCATCTTTTTAAAAAAAATAGCCTCTATTTTATTTTCAATTCAAATTTTAGGAGTCACTTTCAGTGGAATTTATAGGAGATTTTATTGTGTAAAAGTGTTGTTGGCCTGATTATATTCACTTTGTGATTTCTGAGTGTTTTTCTTTCTAGGTTTAGGCATTAAAGAGCCTGTGGGACATATAGATTTTTATCCAAATGGAGGAAAAACACAACCTGGCTGTCCTACATCCATTTTATCAGGTATACCAATGAATGAATTACATTATCATTTGAATGAATTACGTATGATTCAAATGATGAAAGAAAATCAAATTTACTTTTTTCTTTTTTAACCTGTGGGGAAGATTTTGATCACCCTTGCTCATGATTCGGGGGAGTAATTGGCAAAAAATGGTTGAATTGGATTTTTCTCAGTTCATAAAGTTTAGCAGTCGGTATCCCATCTGGTCATGGTGGGATTCATTGCATTAACTTCAACAGCTTTATTTCATGATTTTAAACATTCGAAGTAGTAAGTTGGTGAAGGAGACAACGATGGCCTGGGTGTCATGTAACATGAGTTTGGTATCAGGATTTTTTTTTTTTAATAAAGATGTTTTGTTTTGTTTTGTTTGACAGAGATCTCAAGCAGGCAGAGAGGCAGACAGAGAGAGAGAGGAGGAGGCAGGCTCCCTGCTGAGCAGAGAGCCCGATGCGGGGCTGGATCCCAGGACCCTGGGATCATGACCTGAGCAGAAGGCAGAGGCTTTAACCCACTGAGCCACCCAGGCGCCCCTGGTATCAGGATTTAATCTTTACCATCATTCCGATACCATACTAGCACAGATTCATAGTCTCTTGCACACGGTTCTTTTTTTTTTTAAATTTTTTATTTTTTATAAACATATATTTTTATCCCCAGGGGTACAGGTCTGTGAATTTCCAGGTTCACACACTTCACAGCACTCACCATAGCACATACCCTCCCCAATGTCCATAACCCCAATCTCCTCTTCCAACCCCTCTCTTCCCAGCAACCCTCAGTTTGTTTTGTGAGATTAAGAGTTACTTACGGTTTGTCTTTTTTTGTTTTTTTTTTTGTTTGTTTGTTTTTTAAGATTTATTTATTTGACAGAGACAGAGAGATTACAAGTAGGCAGAGGGGCAAGCAGAGAGAGAGGAGGGGGCAGGCCCCCTGCGGAGCAGAGAGCCCGATGCGGGGCTGGATCCCAGGACTCTGAGATCGTGATCTGAGTTGAAGGCAGCGGCTTAACCCACTGAGCCACACAGGCGCCCTGTTGCACTCAGTTCTTAAATAAGAAGCTGAGCAGCTGCTCCAGGTGTGGAATTTGGCTCACTTCAGTCATAGGAAACAATGTTTTGATGTCTACAATGACAATTTGTCAAGTAACACACAGCAAAAGGCCACTGCGGCTAGAGAAGTTTGGTCAAATGTTGTAAGGATGTGAGGCGTTGGAGAAAGAAATAGGCATGATAAAGCTTTAATGTTACCTGGTTTCCTAGTTCTCTCTGACACTGAGTAGAAATGTTAGTAGTGTGAGGTTAGAAGGGAAAGATGTGCACAGAGTTACTAACTATGGCAGCACCGTGTTTATGGAGTTTGTCAAATTATTGAAATTGAACATTTTTTTCCTGTGGTAATTAGTACTTCAGAAAAATTTCTTATAAATCTCATGTAAAAGCTTACTAAATTTATATTTTCAGTGTCACTACTTATTTAATCACTTGAGATAAAACTGTACATTGTAGTCAACACTTTTAATACTCACAAATATGTAGTATTGAGTAGAACGTAACCTTTAATTTTTCTCTAGTTTACTTGAATTTGGTTTAATACATCTGTCCTTCCTCTGCTTGATTTTTAACACTTAAGGAATTCAGTATATTAAATGCGACCACCAGAGAGCAGTTTACTTGTTCATGGCCTCTTTGGAAACAAAGTGCAATTTTGTTTCATTTCCTTGTCTTTCGTATGAAGATTTCAAAGATGGTTTATGTGTGGACTGTGACTACAACAAGGGCAAATCGTGTCCTAGATTAGGTAAGCAAGACTTATAATTACTCTAAGTTTCAATGGAAAATGAATCACATAATTGTTAGTAGTTTTGCCTGAAGCTTCCATATTTACTTGTGAACATGTTAGCATTTTATGGAAAAATTACCTGTGGAACAACCAGAGAAAACAGTTTATTTCCTACTAAATATTTTTAAGGTGTTTAGTGAAGAGAATTTAATCAACGGCTCAGGGGAATTTAAGCAACTGTGCTCAATGTAGTGTGTAAATTTGGTGGTCCATAATGATCCTTGCTCTTGCTTTGTAAAGGAATCTCACTATCATTCACCTGTATTTCCACTGAAGAAAGAGACTGCATTTTTTTTTTTCTTGAGACTTGTGCATTTTTTAGTGGCACTGAGGGTTTTTATTTTTATGGTAAGTCTTAGGAGCAAGTGGAGAGGTGTAAACCATAGTTAGCTTTTCATTTGCTATTAGCAAGTAGGCATGAATCATATATGGTTCACACCTTCCAAATCGATAAATCTTGGCAAGAGTGGTTACGTATTGCAACTTTCGGTAACGACAGCCTGGCAGTGGGAAATTATAGCGGAAAAAAGAATCCACATAAAAATAGAACGGTAGAGCCGAAAGAGTCTCAGAAGCTGTTTTTTGCTCAGGATTTTCTGAAGAGATCACCAGACCCCACGCTTGTCATGAACATGGAACATCTTATCAGTGTCGTGATCAGGATCTGCTAGAAATGTTTCCAAAGCCAAAGGGGCTCAATGAAATGGGAAGCAATAACAGTGCCTGAATTAAACAGCTTTCTGCAGTTTTCTTGGGCTGGAGATTTATACTAAGGCATATAGAGAATTGCTAAGAGAGGCAGGCAATCTGCAGGCTTTGCCAGACCTATTTTCTCATAGACCCCTTCTGTCCAGAAGACGTCTTGTAGGATTCCTTTTTTTTCTCCAGACCTCATGTTGGGGATTGCTTTTCTGGTCTCATTGCTTTTCCATAAAAGTGAAAAAACTGTGACCCAGTGGGAACAGAAGGATTATGTAAGGACACAAGTGATAAATAGAGTTAGACTCCTTAATTCTCAATTCAGTGTTCTTTCTATTACATTCAGATTTCAAGTTCGGTGGTAGCGATGTGGGAACAGACAAGTACATAAAGTAGGAAGCATTTTAAATATATGTGTTTGTGTGATAATATTTCAAATGTACTAATAACATAGGTATCTGGAATATAGTGTATATAGATGTTATCTATACAACACACTTACTTATGTTACACATGCATCATACATCTATGAATGTGTATACGTAGGAGAACTGGGAATTGTACTCATGGAACTAAATTTTGTGTTGTTTTTTTTTTTTAATATAATTTTTTATTTTTTATAAACATATATTTTTATCCCCAGGGGTACAGGTCTGTGAATCACCAGGTTTACACACTTCACAGCACTCACCAAAACACATACCCTCCCCAATGTCCATAATACCACCCCCTTCTCCCAAACCCCCTCCCCCCAACAACCCTCAGTTTTTTTTGTGAGATTAAGAGTCACTTATGGTTTGTCTCCCTCCCAATCCCATCTTCTTTCATTTATTCTTCTCGTACCCACTTAAGCCCCCATGTTGCATCACCACTTCCTCATATCAGGGAGATCATATGATAGTTGTCTTTCTCCGCTTGACTTATTTCGCTAAGCATGATACGCTCTAGTTCCATCCATGTTGTCGCAAATGGCAAGATTTCATTTCTTTTGATGGCTGCATAGTATTCCATTGTGTATATATACCACATCTTCTTGATCCATTCATCTGTTGATGGACATCTAGGTTCTTTCCATAGTTTGGCTATTGTGGACATTGCTGCTATAAACATTCGAGTACACGTGCCCCTTTGGATCACTACGTTTGTATCTTTAGGGTAAATGCCCAATAGTGCAATTGCTGGGTCATAGGGCAGTTCTATTTTCAACATTTTGAGGAACCTCCATGCTGTTTTCCAGAGAGGTTGCACCAGCTTGCATTCCCACCAACAGTGTAGGAGGGTTCCCCTTTCTCCGCATCCTCGCCAGCATCTGTCATTTCCTGACTTGTTGATTTTAGCCATTCTGACTGGTGTGAGGTGATATCGCATTGTGGTTTTGATTTGTATTTCCCTGATGCCGAGTGATATGGAGCACTTTTTCATGTGTCTGTTGGCCATCTGGATGTCTTCTTTGCAGAAATGTCTACTCATGTCCTCTGCCCATTTCTTGATTGGATTATTTGTTCTTTGGGTGTTGAGTTTGCTAAGTTCTTTATAGATTCTGGACACTAGTCCTTTATCTGATATGTCGTTTGCAAATATCTTCTCCTATTCTGTCAATTGTCTTTTGATTTTGTTAACTGTTTCCTTTGCTGTGCAAAAGCTTTTGATCTTGATGAAATCCCAATAGTTCATTTTTGCCCTTGCTTCCCTTGCCTTTGGCGTTGTTCCTACGAAGATGTTGCTGCGGCTGAGGTCGAAGAGGTTGCTGCCTGTGTTCTCCTCAAGGATTTTGATGGATTCCTTTCGCACATTGAGGTCCTTCATCCATTTTGAGTCTATTTTCATGTGTGGTGTAAGGAAATGGTCCAATTTCATTTTTCTGCATGTGGCTGTCCAATTTTCCCAGCACCATTTATTGAAGAGGCTGTCTTTTTTCCATTGGACATTCTTTCCTGCTTTGTCGAAGATTAGTTGACCATAGAGTTGAGAGTCTATTTCTGGGCACTCTATTCTGCTCCATTGATCTATGAGTCTGTTTTTGTGCCAGTACCATGCTGTCTTGATGATGACAGCTTTGTAATAGAGCTTGAAGTCCGGGATTGTGATGCCACCAACGTTGGCTTTCTTTTTCAATATCCCTTTAGCTATTCGAGGTCTTTTCTGGTTCCATATAAATTTTAGAATTATTTGTTCCATTTCTTTGAAAAAGATGGATGGTACTTTGATAGGAATTGCATTAAATGTGTAGATTGCTTTAGGTAGCATAGACATTTTCACAATATTTATTCTTCCAATCCAGGAGCATGGAACATTTTTCCATTTCTTTGTGTCTTCCTCAATTTCTTTCATGAGTACTTTATAGTTTTCTGAGTATAGATTCTGTGTCTCTTTGGTTAGGTTTATTCCTAGGTATCTTATGGTTTTGGGTGCAATTGTAAATGGGATGGACTCCTTAATTTCCCTTTCTTCTGTCTTGCTGTTGGTGTAGAGAAATGCAACTGATTTCTGTGCATTGATTTTATATCCTGACACTTTACTGAATTCCTGTATAAGTTCTAGCAGTTTTGAAGTGGAGTCTTTTGGGTTTTCCACATATAGTATCATATCATCTGTGAAGAGTGATAATTTGACTTCTTCTTTGCCGATTTGGATGCCTTTAATTTCCTTTTGTTGTCTGATTGCTGAGGCTAGGACCTCTAGTACTATGTTGAATAGCAGTGGTGATAATGGACATCCCTGCCGTGTTCCTGACCTTAGTGGAAAAGCTTTCAGTTTTTCTCCATTGAGAATGATATTTGCGGTGGGTTTTTCATAGATGGCTTTGATGATATTGAGGTATGTGCCCTCTATCCCTACACTTTGAAGAGTTTTGATCAGGAAGGGATGCTGTACTTTGTCAAATGCTTTTTCAGCATCTATTGAGAGTATCATATGGTTCTTGTTCTTACTTTTATTGATGTGTTGTATCACATTGACTGATTTGCGGATGTTGAACCAACCTTGCAGCCCTGGAATAAATCCCACTTGGTCGTGGTGAATAATCTTTTTAATGTACTGTTGAATCCTATTGGCTAGTATTTTGTTGAGTATTTTCGCATCTGTGTTCATCAAGGATATTGGTCTATAGCTCTCTTTTTTGGTGGGATCCTTGTCTGGTTTGGGGATCAAGGTGATGCTGGCCTCATAAAATGAGTTTGGAAGTTTTCCTTCCATTTCTATTTTTTGGAACAGTTTTAGGAGAATAGGAATTAGTTCTTCTTTAAATGTTTGGTAGAATTCCCCCGGGAAGCCGTCTGGCCCTGGGCTTTTGTTTGGAGATTTTTAATGACTGTTTCAATCTCCTTACTGGTTGTGGGTCTGTTCAGGCTTTCTATTTCTTCCTGGTTCAGTTGTGGTAGTTTATTGTGTTTGTTTTATCTAATCATTTTATTCTGCTGAATTTACTAAAAGGAGGTACATGTAAAATTCTGAATTTATGAAAAATAGTAAAAAATAGTAAAAACTGTTACAAATGGATTGTAGCCGTATGGAGTCTGCACAGCTCTGATAAGCTAAGGGAGGGCATTTGTTTGTGAATCTTGAATTTGATTTATAATGTAATTAAAATGAATAGACTATAAAATTATTTGGAAAGTGGTTTTAAGTTATAAAAATCATAAATTATTATTATAATTATTATTATAACACATTGATTCTTTAGTTGCTTTAGTGATTTGAAAGCTTTGTGTGCTGTTTGATGGAAATCTGGTTTCTAATGTTTCTCAAATCTTAGGTTATCAAGCCGAGCTATGGAAAGATGCTTTAAAAACAAGAAGAGAGACCATTGTGTTTTTGGATACTAGTGGCAAGAGTCCATTCTGTTGTAAGTTAATATTTTCAACAAGTGAATAAATGATTGCTTTTATATACTAATTTATATTTCCTCCAAAATGTTCTTCCAACCCACTTAAATTCCATCATGTAATTTCAAGGAACTCTGAAATTTATTAGAGTCCAATTCAAATAAGGACTTGATTTTTTTAGTTTGTTTAATCGTTCATCTCTTGAAGGGTATCAGGGATATTTTTAGTTTTTGGCTGCTACGAATAAAGCTCCTATGAATATTTATATATAGTTTTTTAGGTGAATTTACATTTTTATTTCTCCTTTATGAAGGCCTAGAAATGCAACTGCTGGGTCAGAAGCTAATTAGCCTTATAAGAATGACAAAGTGTGGGGCACCTGGGTGGTTCAATGGGTTAAAGCCTCTGCCTTCAGCTCAGGTCATGATCCCAGGGTCCTGGGATCGAGTCCCGCATCAGGCTCTCTGCTCAGCACGGGGCCTGCTTCCTTCTCTCTCTCTGCATGCCTCTCTGCCTACTTATGATCTCTGTCTGTCAAATAAATAAATAAGTTATCTGCTCCCAAAATACATTGATGAGACAGGCATAGGATACTAGACATTCCTGTTCAAAAGGGGGGAAAAAATGAAAGGAAATGGAGGCAATAGTCTGAAGCAATTTTAAAGTCCAATGAGGCAAATCCCATTTGGTTTCAAGGGTTGGGAATAATTCCCTGTGATTTATTTCCCCTGGGATCGGCTCTGTGGGCTCATGACTCCATGTTTTAGCTTCTTAGAGTCATCTTTTTTCTTCTTTCTTTCTTCTTTTTTATTTTACTTTATTTTATTTATTTAATTTTTTTTTTTTTTTTTTTTTTTTGTATCAATGGTAACTTATGCTTACAGCTGAATAGTTTTAACAGTCTGTTCCTTGCCTGAAAAATTTTGGAGGTCCAACAGCATTCTTTCATTTTGTACCCTGTCTCCTTCAGTCTAAGCTGGCATGGTTTATGCTACTACAACATTGTCAGAAACCTTGTAGATGTCCATATATATCAGAGATTCATTCTGTTAAAAGAGAGGTACTTCCAAATATCTTTTGTAGATAATCCTATCTCTATTTTGGCTTTCTGCTGAGATGGTTGAGGGAATCTAAGAACCAAATACTTAATCTTTCCAAAGAGCCTTTTGTGTTACTGACTACTGACTTTTTGATCATTCTAAGCCAAAGGGTTGTCTAGCCATACTCTTGGATTTTTCTCTAGAGCGTGGTTTCCTGATGATGAATCTTAGTGTCAGTATCTTTCCCAAACCTGATAAGATAAGGATTTTTCAAATCATTCTGTCCACATTGGTTTTCGTGTGACACTTTTATCTCAATTTACATTTTTCCTCTCCCAGTTTCACCGTAAACACCAATAAGAAACAAGGCCAGATTTATTTACAACTTTTGCTTTCCATATAATTTCAAACATAATTTTGTTAGGCTTTCTGTGACTATTTCGCAAGTATTCTTTTTTCTACCAGTTTCCAGTAATTTGTCCCTTCCTTCTGAGGCCTCACCAGCAGGGGTGTTACCATCTGCATTTCCACTAACAATGTGTTCAAGGTAATCTAGCTATTTTTTTTTTTTATCATGCTTCTCAAAGTTCTTTAAGCTTCTGTTCATTGCCGATTTTAAAAAGCCTCTTTCTTATTTTAGGTATTTGTTACAAGAGCTTCCCATTCTTCACATTAAAATATGGATTCATTTTCTGTCACTAACATAACAAATTACCACAAATTTACTGGCTTAAAAAAGCACAAATCTATTATCTTTCTAGTCCTGTTGAGGTCAGAAGACTGACACAGGTGTCACTGCAAAAATTGGGGTGGCAGCAGGACTGCATTTCAGGAGGCTTCAGGGGACAACCTGTTTCCTTGAGTTTTTGCACTTCCGGTGGCTGGCTGCGTTCCTTGGTTCATGGCCTCTTCTTCCCCAGTGATGGCTTGAGTCTTCCCTCATACCCACTGCATCTCTTCAACCCTTTTTGCTTCACATCTCTCTTTAGGATTCTCTTCTGTCTTCCTCTTCTGCTTTTAAGACGTTGTGATTACAGGCTGTGATTGTGATTTTGATTGTGATTTTACAGGCTGTGATTGTGATTTTAAGGCGTTGTGACTACACTGCTCCCACTTGGATAAATCAGATAATCTTCCCATTTCAAGGGCAGCTGATTAGCAATTTTAATTCTATTTGAGATCTTAATTATGCTTTGCCATTTAAGGTAACATATTCGCAGGTTCTAGAGATTAGGACTTGGATTTATTTGGAAAGGTCTACCACCATGACAATAAGCACATAGGATTTTTCAGTTTCCCGATATCAACATTTTCTGTGAAGTGTGAGAACTTGACTTGCATTTTGGTTTCTTTACATTCTCCACTTTAAAAACTCATTGTCTTGAGTAGCAGATTGTGTGATAATTTTGGTCTCAATCATCAAGTATATAAAATGCACAAGGAAAAGGGTAATCTATTGTATGTGTGCAGCTGTCTTCCCTTTCCCATTTTTACCTCTTTGTTTTTGATGCATTAAGATGACTTCAATTCGTTTCTGTTTGAAGAAATCCCTTCTTACAATATTTAAGGGATTGAGTCTGCTAATAAGAAATTCCTTAAGTGTTTCTTTGTCTTAGTGTGCCTTTATTCCTCCTTTATTCTCAAAGGATAGTTTTGCTGGATATGAGGTTCAGAGCTGAGCTCTTTCTTTTAACCTTTGAAAAAGGTGCCACATAATGTGTGAAAAATGCTAGTCTCCATTATTTCAGATTAAAAAAAAAAATCCAGGGTGCCTGCGTGGCTAGTGGATTAAAACCTCTGCCTTTGGCTCAGGTTGTGATCTCAGGGTCCTGGGATCGAGCCCCACATCAGGCTCTCTGCTCAGCGGGGAGCCTGCTTCCCCCTCTCTCTCTCTGCCTGCTTCTCTGCCTGCTTGTGATCTCTGTCTGTCAGATAAATAAATAAAATCTTAAAAAAAATTCCATCATGACTCAAATTGGTGTTCTCCTATAGATAATGCATCATGTGTCTTGGGCTGCTTTCAATTTTTTTCTTTGTTTTTTTGTTTTCTGACATTTAATGATGATACAACTGGGTAAGATTTGTTCAGGTTTATCGTGTTTCAGGTTCACTCAGCTTCTTGAATCTGCATATTTGTTTTCTTCACCAAATTTAGAAAATCCCTGGCCATTGTTTCTTTGAATACTCTTTGGTGCCGCTTTCTTTTCTCTCTTTCTGACATGGTAACACAGATACTGTATCTTTGTTGTGGTCGCATAGCTATCCGAGGCCCCTGTTTTTCCCTCAGTCTCTTTTCTTTCTGTTGCTGCGATTGGCTGGCCAGTTGATCTGTGTTCACGTTCGCTGATTTCTTTCCTCCATCATCCACCTGCAGTGGATGAAGAGCTGACATTCTTTCCTCCATCATCATGCACATGCAGTGAGTTTTATATACATTACCATAGCTTTGGCATATGTAGTTTCTACTTTGTTTTCCTTTACGCTCCCATTTTTTAAAAAATATTTTATTTATTTATTTGACAGAGAGAGAGAGATCACAAGTAGGCAGAGAGGCAGGCAGAGAGAGGGGGGGGGCAGGCTCCCTGCCGAGCAGAGAGCCCAATGCCAGGCTCTGTCCTGGGACCCAGAGATCATGAACTGAGCCAAAGGCAGAGGCTTAACCCACTGAGCCACCCAGGTGCCCGAACAGCTCCCATTTCTTTGCTCATATCTTTCTATTCATTTTTACAAGAGGCTCTAACTGACTTTGAAGCATTTTGGGGATGGCTTCTTTGACATCCTTGTCAGATAATCCCAGCATCCGATTCATCTCAATATTGGCATCATTTCATTGTCCCTTCTCACCAAAGTTGTGGTTGTCTTTGTTCTCGCTATAATGGGCAATTTTCAGTCACATCCTGGACCTTTTGTTTATTATGTTGGAATCTGAGTCCTATTTAAATCTTTTGTTTCTAAGCAGGCAGCAACTTTGTTTAGATTTTAGCTTTATGTAGTCTGAGGCTGTGGTTTCTTAGATGTATAAGAGTTCAAGACGATTTATGCATAAAATGGCATTTTGACTCCCAATTTTATCTGATTCTATCACAGCAACAATTTATCTCATAGAGACTTTGAACCTGTGTTTTCTTTTCTGTCTTGAATATTATGTTCTATAGTATTTTATTTCACATGTTACTTAACAATCAGTATTTTTTAGGAATGTTATCATTACAACAAATCCTCACCCTATTTGCCAATTTTAATTTTCCACCTTTTTTTTCTTTTTTTTTAATTTATTTTTATTATTATTATTATTATTTTTAAAGATTTTATTTATTTATTTGACAGAGAGAGAAATCACAAGTAGGCAGAGAGTCAGGCAGAGAGAGAGAGAGAAGCAGGCTCCCGCTGAGCAAAGAGCCCGATGCGGGGCTCGATCCCAGGACACTGAGATCATGACCTGAGCCGAAGGCAGCGGCTTAATCCACTGAGCCACTCAGGCGCCCCTCTACCTTTTTTTTCTAACATTTTATTTATTTATTTGACAGAAAGAGATCACAGGTAGGCAGAAAGGCAGGCAGAGAGAGAGGAAGGGAAGCAGGCTCCCTGCTGAGCAGAGAGCCCGATGTAGGGCTCTGTCCCTGGGATCCTGACCTGAGCCGAAGGCAGAGGCTTTAACCCACTGGCCACCCAGGCGCCCCAGTTTTCTACCTTTTTTCTTGTTATCTTTTCCCTCCACCACTTTTTCCTTCTGAGTCTAATCCCGGTCTTACTAAAATACACTCTTAGTGACTTTTTACTACTGGTCTCTTTCGGTTTGTTTATTTCCTTGAAAATGACCTTATCTTTTCCTTACTCTGGAATGCAAATTTAATTCAAGATAGAATTCTACATTGAGAGTATTTTCACTCAGCACTTTGAAGATATTAATTTTCTTTTCAGATAAATTTTCTTCATTTATTGTCAGTGTAATTGTATCCAGCAGATACTCTATAGTTTTCTTCTGGTTTAATTAATTAATTAATTAATTAATCTATTTATTTTTGATTTATTATTATCATTTTCTAGTCTCAGTGGTCATTTTAAGTCTCTTAAAAATTAAAGAAACATATTTGTGCTATTTCAAAATAAAGACTCATGTATTCTTTTAATATATAAAAAATTCAGTAGTCAGCTCTTCAAAATTCTTTCTTCAGAGCAAGTTGGATTTTGTTTTTTCCAGAATTTATGTAGCATAGTCTTGGAGAATTTTTAATATAATTTGGAGGGGCTGGGGAGTCTTCACCAAGTGATGAGTGCTAATTTAAATTCCTTATTACCAGGGCACCTGGATGGCTCAGTTGGTTAAGCATAAGACTCTTGAGTTCCTCTCAGGTCATGATGTCAGGATTCTGAGATCGAGCCCCGTGTCCGGCTCTATGCTCAGGGCAGAGTCTGCTTATCTCTCTCTCTCTCTCTGTCTGTCTCTCTCAAATAAAGAAATAAATAAAATCTTATTAAAAAATTCCATGTTACCTGGAGTTTTATTTAGTCTTGGTAAAATTTTCCCCCCATCTAAGACTCATAGACAGCCAGTAGGAAGAATTTTCCAAGTTCCTCTTTAAATGGCAAAGCAGAGAATTAAGGTCTCTGGCTCTGAGCAGGGACTTTCATTTCAGCTCTGTCACTTGGCATCGGGTCTCCTGTGCGTGGAAGCTGACATTGCAGCTGCAGCCTCCCTACATCCTGTTCTCAAGTCCTGAAGGTATCCAGAGCTGTAGTCCATCTTAAGTTTTGCCTTTACTTCCTCCGCATTTCTGCTTCCTGATATTTTTCCTACCTTCATCTGAGCTTGATTGTGTATTTGATTTAGGGATTGTATACTCTTCATTTCCATGTACTTGTAGCGAGAGGTGGGGTTATTCTGTAACATCTCAACGTGCCATGATACCAGAAGTTACCTGAGAAAGTCTGAGCACCTGCTTTATTGGGTGAGGTGGAGCAAAGTATTTTGTCTAAAGCTGAGCAGTCGCTTCCAGTAAGAAGTGGTCTTCAACTGTCTTGTGCTAGAAATTGATGAGGTCCGGTGATAAATACACTTCCTTATTGGAGGTAGTACTCAGCATCAGGAATAAAACAAGAAGTTAACTACTCTTGCCTGGTTAGTAGCAGCATTTAACAGCTAGCATGCATGATTTTCGTACGTGTATTTTCACGGGAAAATTTCATAGTCCTTGTTCTGTTTTTTGTACATTTTTTTTCTAAGATGGTTCACAGTACAAGGACTAGTGTCTACCTCTCTTATGGAAGGTATGATGGAGAGGGACTGCGCATTCTAGTCCTTAAGTTACAGTATCACAACAGGATTGGGATAGAACTAGAAGAATGGGTACCACCTTACACCGGATTGTAGCAAAATGTGGTCCACTTAGCTGTTCTTGGGACTGGGGGCTGGGCATCTAAGTAATAATGGCGATAATGGCATCTTACTTGAAGTATGGGAGGAAGAGTGGATATTGATGTTAAGTGGTAAAAGGGATAGACTTAGTGAGCACTTAAAAATAGCTCTTTGTTGTGAATTTAAATCCTCCCTTTTCCTCGGTATTTCCCCTCCAGATGTATCAACATCTTCCCATCATAGAAATGAAAGTATCTTAAACTTGCAAACTCAGCTAATCTTCTAGCTCTTGTTTGAAGGTGGAAGTAGTGGGATCTTGAAGTAGTTCTGGGCTGTAATTTTTAGGTTGGTGTTTCTGGCAGAGCCTTAATCTCTGGCCCTCAGTAATTATTTGAACTACGTATTTCCTAATAAATTCTTCTTGTGCTAAACAAACAAACCAACCTCCCAGGGAGTCAGAACTTTCTGTGTGGCTCAGACAATACTGAATATAGGGGTAAGTTCAGTATCCTTACTTCTGGAAGATTTACTCATCAATTTTAAGCTGGGGCATTTTGAAGAAGAACTAGACATACTTAATTTTAAAGTCATTCCTAAACAGCCAGTGAAACTGGGGGTTGTATTTGTCAAGCAATTTTACCTAAGACTGTTCATCAGATAATTAAGGAACATTGTCATGTTTACTTTGGTTGTGCTATTGAAAAAGAAAAAGTGCTTCATTGACCTAAATTCTGAATTTTCTTGGTGCAGACCAGTTAGTATTCTCTAATTATTTGGCCAGCTTTTCACCATACCTATGACTGTCTGGCAGGTTTTTTCATTCCTCATTTTAAAGTCTAGTTAAAAATTGCCAGAAAATAAAATGTATTACCCATGTACTAAATGAGTGGCTCTCAATATTATGTGCATATATAATATGTGCCTACACTGCATACATATATACATATAGGTGTATCTGCATAGACACCAAAAATAAGGAAAAAAGTAATAATGTGAATTGCATTCTGTATTTTTGTGTTATAGCCTATTATTTTGTTCTCACTGTGACTCTTCTGGCTGAAACTATGGAGGATGGCTGTTTTAGATTTAAATTATTAAACCACCTTGGAACGGTTAAAGAGCCAGAGATCTATGAGTAAGTATAATTTGATCAATTAAATGTTTTGTTTTCTTTGATCAATTAAATGTTTTGTTTTCTTAAGCATCTGCTTTGGAATATGATGCAAAGGGTACAAATTTTCAATCCATTGAGCCTTAAAATGTTCAATATTAAAAGAATCTCAGGTGTGTATTTTAATACATTCATTCTGTGGTAGAAGATGTTGAATACGAAGTTGACTAACTTGTTTATGTCATACACACCCAGGGACTACAAACAATAGGGGAAACATTTTTTTCCCTCTCATTCTCTCATTCCAGTGTTCTTCTCAAATTACCTTGCCTTCTAATTCTCTCTGGTTTTCAGGCAACACTGTGTTCACAGTGGTGTGAATAAATGTCTGGTAACTTCTGTCGGTAGAGCGAACAGTTTCAGCATTTCTGAGAACCACTCCCAGTCACAAATCCCACAAATAATAGAAGAGGGTTTTGTTTTTACTTAATCTTCTATTTAACTCTTTGTGTATATGTGTATATGTAGGTATATATTCATATTTTTAAAAAAGATTTTATTTATTTGACAGACAGAGATCATAAGTAGGCAGAGAGGCAGGCATAGGGGGGTGGGGAAGCAGTGGCTCCCCACTGAGCAGAAAGCCAGATGTGAGGCTCTGTCCCAGGACCCTGGGATCATGACCTGAGCCGAAAGCAGAGGCTTTAACCCACTGAGCCACCCAGGTGTCCCTATATACATATTTTTAAAGTTATCTAGTCATCTCAAAGAATGTTTTCAGCTTGAGTTTGTTGAATGCATATTTGTGTATTTAATAATTACTCTAAGAAATTCATTATTTCCTATTAAACAAAAGAACGATATGAAGGTGTGTGCTACTATTAAAACTGTAGTTTCTAACCTGCTGTGCTAGACTTCTAGAAATCTATTAAATAACCTAACTTTTCAAAAGGCTCACTGGTACCATGATGAAATAAAAGATACATTTTATTTTGTTGTGCCTGGATTTAGAACAGTTTGGTTTAAGTTTAGTCTTATTCCTGATGACATCTTTAATATTTCCAGAAACATAGTTGATATGTCCAGCGTTTGCTGTTGTCATTGTCTTGGTAGTTACAGTACCTGAATTGATGAAATCTGAAGTGTGCTGGGCTTCAGACCTGCATACGTCATGATGTCCAAACTTAATCAACCATTAAAGTGAACCAGGGAAAAATCTCTGCACACTTATATATTTGCACATTAGCATTGCAAACAATGGAAGTGATATTTGTAATTTTAACCTTTGTTTAAAATCTAAAATGATACTACAGTGTAGAAAGTATCCATAACTCATAATAAATGAAGTTTGTTTTGAACATCAATCTTTAAAACCTTGAAATTCACAAAGAAAAATAATAGTAAAGGAAGTATATTATGATAAAATATCAAGAACCTATGTACTGAAGTAACATAAAGACTACTTCATCATGGGATACTAAGACCATTCTTGGAAATAATATTTTGAGTTAAAAGTCAGGGAAAATTTTTTAAACATTGAGCTGAACATATTTTTAATATTAGATCCTTAAAACTTTAATTTTCTTAAAACGATTAATGACATTGCACAGATAATTTAGTAGTTGGATCAGACTGGTGATGAGTGAGCATCAGTTTTTTTTTCCCCTTTCTTCAACTTCCCCTCAGTCACCCAAAGAAGAATATTAAATAAATCAAATTAGGATTTCAGATTCTTCAAATTCTTCATTTACATCAAGGGCCATCTTTTTTTTTTTTTTTTAAAGATTTTGTTTATTTCTTTGACAGCGAGAGAGGAACACAAGCAGAGGTGTGGGAGAGGGAGAAGCAGGCTCCCCATGGAGCAGGGAGCCCAATGTGGTACTTGATCCCAGGACCTTGGGCTCATGACCTGAGCCGAAGGCAGATGCTTAACAACTGAGCCACCCAGGCACCCCATGGCCCATCATTTATTAAGAGAAACTTAAGTTCTTGCCACTTCATTTTGAGCACTGATAGTGTTATAATAATAGTTTATAGTTTATTGCTTTAAATCACTTAAAATAGTGTATATATGTGCATATATATAAGACATACGTGTATGATCCTTTATTTGTGTTTATGAGACCCATGCTTTCTTGGTTTTTGAATCCACCTCTTTAGCACCAATGGACCGTATATAGGCATTTCACCAAATAATGGGTATTCAAGATAAAATCGTACTATTATTGTTTCAAGGAAGCCACAGAATACTGGAGGAGACTAATGCGAGTTGGTAGCTCTGAGTAATAAGTTCTGTAGTAGCAGAGTACTTACGTGCTATGGGTGTACAGAGAAAGAAGCAAGGGAGCATTTGAAGGGGAGAGACTGCAGTCCAGGAGTGGAGAGAGAGTGCTTTCAAAGGCACGGAATCAGGAAAGAACCAGAGTTCAGTAACAGCACAAAGACTTACGGTCCTAGAGAAGCTATTGCCAGCTTGTTCAGAAGGCAATGAAGTTGTGATTCTTGATTTCCTTTACAAAGGAAATGTCTGTGCAGAACACCATGAAATATTGATGCATTTTATTCACATACTTGCCTTAGTGCATTTTTCATGAAGGAATATAAAACATGGATGACATACTCATGGTAAATATGTCCATTTAAGCCTGGCCATAGGCTTTCTTGTTTATCTATTAATAACGCTTTGCTAATAGCTTTGGTCATGCTTTGGGATTTGAACCATTTCAGAAACCAAGGAAGTCAGAAACTTTTAAATGATCTTTTGTTTCCCTTTTCAAAATTGAAAGGGACTGTTTGTTCACTGTAGAAAGTGTGTCATACAGTCAAAAAGGAGAAGCATATATAATTATATCATTCAGGGATGTTCACATTTACTAATTGTCTACATCTTTGTCTCCTCCTCTTCTTCTAGCTCCTCATTTCCTTCCTCTTTCTTTTTGTACATACCCCTGTGCATTATTTTTTTCACTTAGCAAAATTAAGATCTTATCCTGATTTTTATACCAAATGCTACAGTGTAATCATTTTTTATGTCACTAAAAATTACCCACACATTACAATATGATGCCAGATATATTAATACAACAATGTAGGAGTCTAAACAGGAGGTATCAATTCTGGACATTCTAGTTAGAATGATTCCCTCAGAAGATGAGTAATGGAGATATGAGAGTAACACAAGTCCAGAGAGGTGGCTGTTGTAATAATTTCTGTGAGAGATGATGGAGGCCTGGACTGAATCTGTAGAAATTATCTATTTATTTTTTACGATTTAGAATAGGTGAGTTTTTATGATTAATTAAATATGTGAAAGTGAAGAAAAGAAACAAGTTTTGAGGCAAACATTTAAGTTATGGTGCCATTTACTGAGCTAGGTCATGGAGAGGAACCAGTTTAATCATCCAATATCAGATCTTGAAAGCTTCTATAGGCCAGTAACTGTACTAGAAATTAAGGATACAGTTCTGGACAGATTAGAGTGCTATCGTTACATAATTTCTGTCCATTGTAGCTGATAGACTTTACAAATACATAATACAAGTAAAATTATAATGTTCATCATTCCTCTATTCAAATAATTTTTAATGTGTATCTCCATTGAGCTAGGGACTGTGCAAAGTGCTGAGGATACTATGATGAGAAAAATAGACATGGTCCTACCCTCATTAAAGTTACAGGTTAATTAAGGATATAACAGTAATCAAAAATAAATAAAAATGTATAAACAAAATATGAAGCATGTCTTGAAGCAAGCTGTAGTGTGTATGGAAACATGAAATAGGGGATAGTGAGGTCACTAAAAGTTTCTCTAAGGACATGTCGTATTCGTTGAGACCTAAATGATGAGCGGAAATTCATATGTTTTGCTATATTCCGGGCAGAAGGGTCAACAGATGCATAGGTCCTGAAGTAGGAGGGAACGTAGCCCATTTTAAGAACTGAAGGAATTTTATAATGTCTTAGAATGGAGGCAGGGAAAGCAAGAGAGATGTGAGTTAGAAAACCCCTCAATTTTGTAAGAGCTAGACCTTACAGGACATTTCTAGGATTCTATTTTCCTCCCTGGGAAAATGAAAACCACTGAAGAGTTTTAGTTGGGGGCAGTCTGGTTGCAGCCGGGACTGGATCTTTATTTTGGAAAAACAGTTCGATCACAGTGGGTTGATGATGGAAAAGAGAGGTTGTTTTTGCAAGAATATAGGCGAGGAACAGTGGTATCCTGTGTGCTTGCAGTGGAGATGGAAACTGAGGGTGGATTCATAGCAGACTCGGGATATTTCATAGGTATAATCAGTAGGAATTTATGATAGATAGGAAATAAGGGTTAAAAGAGGGGATATGAAGAGTGAATCTTCATCGTCTGGCTTGGGTAATTGGTGGTGGCACCATTGAAAATGATAAAGAAATTTGTAAGCTGTCGGGTTTTTGTCCCCCCCACCTTATATTTATTTATTTATTTATTTATCAGAGAGAGAGAGAGAAAGCACAAGCAGGGAGAGCAGCAGGGGGAGGGAGAAGCAGGCTCCCCACTGAGCAGGGAGGTCAATATGGGACTCGATCCCAGGACCCTGGGATTGTCACCTGAGCCAAAGGCAGACATTTAATCGACTGAGCCACCAAGGCATCCCAAAGCTGTCGGGTTTGGTTTTGTTTTATTTCTTGGTGGGGAGGGTTGTTGGGGAAGATGTCATTTAGATTTGAACCTACTGAGCCGCAGACATCCTTGAGATGTCCCAGTAGACATGGTGAATAACAGTACATGCGCATGTCTGCATCTCAGCAGACAGAGTCAGCTAGAGGCAGAGATCTGGTGGTCCTGAGCAAACAGTTGGTATTCGAAATCGTTAAAGTGGGTGTGAAATTGTAGGGAAAGTTCGCACATTCCCATCTGGACGCGTTGACTTGGAAGTGTCACTGAGAAATCCAGATAAGGCCGTGGATAGAAATTAGAGAATCACTGATGTTCTATTCCGTGAAAGAGGAGGTAATAACAGTGCCTGCAGGGAGCAGAGATGGGCTTTGAGGAGTGTGATGACAACTTTTTTTGGGGCCTAGTTGTTCTGAAGAATCAAGAGGAGGAAAAGATGGGGATAAACGTAAGATGGCACAAGAACTGGACACATTCTTCATGTGTTCTCCATGTGGTTGTTGCCTTTGTTCAACAAATCATTGTTGCCTTAAAGGAGGAAATTAATACAACAGGTTGTTTTTTTTTTGAAGATTTATTTATTTGAGAGAGAGAGAGGGACAGAATACGAGCAGGGGGAGAGGCAAAGGGAGAGGGAGAGGAGAGAATCTCGGCAGACTCCATGCTGAGTGTGGAGCCCCACATAGGGCTTGATCCTGTGACCCTGAGATCACGACCTGAACCGAAATCAAGAGTCAAAGGCATAACTGACTGAACCACCAGGTGTCCCAGTACAATCGGTTTTTCTTTTTTTAATTTCTTTCTCTCCTCTTCCTTTCTCTTCTCTTCTGTCTTCTTTCCTTGCTTCCCCCTTCCTCTCACTCTCCCTCCTTTTCTTTCTTCCTCCTCTACTTCCGCTTCTCCTCCTCCATTTCCTTCTTCTTTGCCGTTCTCTTTTTAGTTAAGCAGATCCATACTGATCTAACTGACCCCAGGCAATGCTCCTGGCACACAAAGATGAGCGATTTCAGTAGAATGTTGAAGAATGTTGACATGACTGTGTTTGCATTCTCGCTTTGCAGTCACTAGCTTAGGAAAGGCTCTTGTGTGCTCTGATCCTTAGTTCTCTCATCTGTTATGGCAATACGAATAGTACCTAATAAAGGGAGTTGTTAAGATAAGGTCAAGTATGTCAAACTTTATTACTGTTCTGGGTGCACTGTAAATGCTCAGAAAAATATACTTACTTAATTCTACCTTCATGTTTTTCCTTTTGAATCTGAGGCTTTTATAATTATTCCTTTAATGCACAAATACTTGGTAAAATGGCACAAAAGAATGAAAAATTGTTATTTGAGTATCCAGCCCACTCAGGGAACTATGATAGTTGTTGAGATGTCTAAAAAAAGAAGCATAAGGGAACTTCTTTAATCTTAAATGTACAATCTAGTCAGAAAGATAAGATGTCCCATTGTTTTCTCAGACAGTATCCCCAAATAATTTTGTATGGAGGTGTGTATATTTTTATTTTATTTTGTTTTAACTTATTTTAAATTAGTTTTTTAAATGTTTATTTTATTTAAATTCAATTAATTAATTAGATTAATCAATCAGTGTATGACGAGTTTCAGAGGTAGAGTCCAGTGATTCATCAGTTGCATATAACACCCAGTGCTCATTATATCACACGCCCTCCTGCATGCCCATCACCCAGTTACCCCCTCCTCCTACCACACACCCTGAGCAACCCTCAGTTTGTTTCCAGTAGTTAAGAGTCTCTATGGTTTATCTCCCTCTATGATTTTGTCTTATTTTATTTCCCCCTCCTTTCCCCTATGATCCCTTGTTTTGTTTCTTAAATTCCATATATGAGTGAAATCATATGATAATTGTCTTTCTGTGATAGACTTATTTCACTTAGCATAGTACCCTCTATTCTATCTGTGTCATTGCAAAAGGTGAGATTTAATTTTTTTAATGGCTGAATAATATTCTGGGGTTTTTTGTGTGTATATATACACACGTATATATATCTATATACATATAGATATATATATCTATATATAGATATATATAGAATCTGTCAACATCTGTTGACATCTGGGCTTTTTCCATAGTTTAGTTTGGCTATTGTGGACATTGCTGCTATAAACATTGGCGTGCAGGTGCCCTTCGGATCACTATGTTTGTATCTTTTGGGTAAATACCTAGTAGTGAGATTGCTGGGTCATATTTTAAATTATTTTATCAAATACTTTAACAAATACTGTTTGGCCTTTTTCCTTTAAATTATTCTTTCTATCTTGCATTGTTAACGTGACATTGACTTTAGAGTTAAATTATATTTTATTGATATGCTGAACATATTAAATTCTCTCTTTAGGGAGAGAACATCATCTAATGAACTCCAAGAAGTCAGGATTCTTGCTCGATTTTTAAATGATGTTGTAAATATTTCAAGCATGAGTTTGACATACTTTCAGAGCACAAATTTGCAATGTCTCCCAGGCGGCTACAACATCCAGCGCATCATGTTACAATCACTTACGTATCCAGAAAGGTAAGAAAACTAGATTTTGATTTCTTTGTATAATCTTTTCTTTTTTTTAAAGATTTTATTTATGTGACACAGAGAGGGAGGTCACAAGTAGGCAGAGAGGCAGGCATAGAGAGAGGGAAGCAAGGCTCCCTGCTGAGCAGAGAGCCCGATGTGGAGCTTGATCCCAGGACCCTGAGATCATGATCTGAGCCCAAGGTAGAGACTTTAACCCACTGAGCCATCCAGGTGCCCCTCATTGTATAATTTTTAAGCTTGAAAATATTGGTATGCTAGTATGCTAAGAAATGTTTTAAAAGTTTATATATTCAAACATCTGTTTATTGTGTATTTCAGGTTATATTTCACATAAATATTAGAATATCTAAATTAGATATATTAGAATATCTAAAGGGTGCAAAATGCACTTTTTTAAAGGTGAAAATTAGTTTGAATGAAACTTAGTTTGGAAACACATTACCTAAGCCAAGGAAAAACACTATCATTGCACTAGACACAATAAAAATGAAAAAAAAAAAAGAGACAGATGTCTTCCTCAGAAGTTGATCGATAATTTCTTATGTATACATATATATTTACAGAGTGGTTGAGATTCCTTCTATACAATTTTTGCATGGGGCTCAATGGCTAAAACTGTATAAGGAGGCATATGTCATAGAAGATAGAAGTCATCATGACTTTCAATGACTTTTTTTTCTTTCTCTTAAATTTATTTTTATTTGGGAAGAGGAAAAAAGTCTATTTTCATCTGTTGTATCTAAGATTCTATATATCACTGGAAATTCAACCCTAGGAGTATATTGGCAGAAGTAAAGCTCTAGCATATATACGACAACATGAGGAAAATCTGACTCTGTACCTTAATTTTACGATCCGATGTCTTGGTTTGACTGTTATGTCACAGATATCTCCATGTCACATCATAACTTGATTTTTTTTTTTTGAAGATGATAGAATCCAGCAGTATTTATATGTCTATTTAATATGTTTTTCTTAGTTCTGCGTTCTCATACCTGAAGAGGTTTTCCTACTATCCTTGTCCCCACGATATTGATGTATGTGTTCACTATGGCAGAATTCATATTCCCACACAAAAACCTCTGTGAAAGCACTAAGAACCACTAAGACCTCTTTAATGAGTTGGTCATCTGTCTATTTGGATATGGGACATGTGATTTGTTCCAATCACGAGAGTCAACTGAGAGCCAATAGCCACGGGTTTGTGGATTGCTAGAAATCGCTGTTTTTTGGTTTACCGCAGAGCTTTCTTTTTATTTCTCTTTATGTTTCTGTATTTATATATTTGATTCCTTAATTACCTTTCTATGAATGTTGCCCATACTAAATAAGAATTTTTGGAGAATAAAATTAATAAATGATAAGAATATGCATTTAGATGAGATCTCTATCAAAAGAGGAGAATTGGCCGGGGGGGGGCACCTAGGTGGTGCAGTCACTAAGCGTCTGCATTTTGCTCAGGTCATGATCCCAGGGTCCTGGAATTGAGCCCTACATCGGTCTCGCTGCTCAGCAGGGGAGCCTGCTTCTCCCTCTCCCTCTGTCCCTGCTCATGTTCTCTCTCTCTCACTCACTCTCTCAAGTAAATAAGTAAAATCTTAAAAAAGAAGAAGAAGATGATGATAATGGCTCCTGGCTTAGCTTCATTCAGAGGACCAAGTGCATTTCTGTGCTAGCTCTTGGCTTTGCCATTCACATTGCTTTATCCTCAGTCTTTATAATACCAACTTGGCTGCTGCTTGATTCCAAACTCACATCCCATGAGGATGGGTGGGAAAAGAGTTTTTATAGTCTCTTTGCACGTCACTGACTTTGACTGGGCAAGTACATACCTTTGAGCCTCACTCTGTGGTCAGGGAAGTAGATTCTTCTGATTGGCCAGGGAAGTAAATCCTTTGATTTATGCTTACTTACTCTGTGACAAGAAGGAATCAAATTCAATCCTACGGAGAGGAGGATGAAGTATGTTGAAAGTAGTATTACCCGAGAAGATAATATGACCTCTAAGGTGAAAAAAATAACAGGACACTACAGAAAGGCTGAAAATATTTTGATAAAACAGGCAAACATTAATTAAAAGTGGATTGGCTTGTAATTTATCTTACTGTAGTTTTTTTATTGATTTAACAACAACAACAAAAAACAATATAATTTTGATTGGCTGATGCAGTTAACCTGTGAATGAAAGCAATAAATGAATAGGTAAACTGAGTCACTCAAATTCAGATTTTTCAAGATCTGAGTACTTCAAACGATTTGGGGGTAAGTTAGGTTTTTGAAGTGGTTATATTTATTGTTCTGGATAGCCATAATGTAATATTTAGCCTGATAAGACAACTTGAGATTGAACAATGTAGTAACTCCTCAAATAATTTACTCCAATATATCATGGAGGGTTGATGTATAACTTTAGACACGTTTTCCTTTTTCAAATTAGTTAAATATTTGAATCAATGATTTTATAGCTTTGTCCTGAATGCCTTACTATTAACTTCCCTAGTTATTTAGCGTTGCATTTAGTTGAATAGTTTCAACATTTCATAAGCCGTTTTCAAGATGAATAATACTGGTTAAGTGTGTTAAGATTTACCACATCCCAGACACTGCTTTTGCAACCTTTGCAACACCTCTCTGAGCTAAGTTTTTTCTTCTTTTTATTAGTGAGGGAACAGAAACTGAGAGGTTGCTCAGCTGAGAAGTGCCTTGCAGTGATTTGAAGGCAGATTTTTCTTGGTTTTTGATGTTGTTGTTTTCTTTTCTTCTAGTTGCTGTTATTTTGATAGGAATAAACATTTTTTTCACTAATTAATATAGTGATTTATTCCCATTGTGGAGTATTTGGAAAATTTAATTCAAATGTAATGCTACAAGCAGGAGCTATCACTGTTAATATTTTGTCAGGCTTACTTATCATCACACATGTGACAAGTGAATCGTGAATCTAATTATTTACATTAAATGACAAGCCAGGTTTCTGTGCAGAATCGTGCAGTTTGAGCTGCGGGCATCACTGTTCGCATAGATAATGAGGTGAACGTAATGTACTTGGAGCTGTGCAATACTGTGGACCTGATTAGAAGCATTTTTTTCTTCCAAAATATAAATTAATGGCAGCCATTATATTCTGTCTTTTGTGGGATATTCAGATCAGCCTTTCCTTTATTGTTAGGCGTTTTGGTGCTTTTTCTTCCCCCCAATGCGTGCTTATCATGGATATTGACTCTCGATGCATAGAAAACCATTGGCAGGTAAACAGTTTCCTTGTACTATATTTATAGAAGGAACATTAAGGAGGAGGAATATTTTCAAATCTTCTACCCCAGCACACAGTGTTCACACTTTGATATAGGTTGGTGGTGAGTCTACAGAGAGTGGTTGCTTTCTCCTTTTTAAGTCCCTTATTACAAGGGGAAAGGAAAGGGGAAAAAAGCAGACAGATGTGTCCACCATTATATGTGACTCCCTGTCTTCTTAATCATTTTTGCGTAGACAGCTCTTGTACCCAATTTACTCATTGGTTAATAGGTTAAAAAATAGGGTAAAGTAATTGGAATATGCTATAGAGGAAAAATAAGCATGCATGTAATTTCAGTTTTTATGTAAAATCTTAACAGTGGGTAAGCAATGAAAATTTACTAAATTTATAAAATTTAGATGCGGTTGTTTCTACTCAGGGCAGGGGGTGGGGAACCAAAAATACATTTTGTGGGTGGTTAGAAAACTCAACATTCCCTCCTGGCTGGGGATGCTAACAGATGCTTGGATGAAATGTATGCTTTAAGTTTAATTACCTAGATAATTACCGTAACCGTTTAGCTGCGTTTCCTATTTAGATCTGTCTGCACAGATAATGTGCAATTAATGAGAATTAGCACTGCCAAATTATTGGGAATGTGAGTTTTAAAAATGTGATGCCTTATGGTCCAGATAAGCTGTGTACGCACTCAACCAGTAATGATCTCTGTATAATAAACTCTGATGCTACAGCACAATTCCCCTTCAGGGCATTTCCAGTAGAGCGGGGCCTTTGAACTTAGGGACTGAGAGGAATATGTATTCACAGTGCAGATGACCTGGGATAATTTCCTGAGAGAAGTTGGACTAAAGCTACTTTTTGAAACTTGAGTGAACGGTAAAATGTACTCTTTTTGGTATATGGTTCTATGAATTTGTATACATTCATGGAGTCATGGAATGACCATCACGTTCAAGATACAGGACATTTCCATCAATGACAAAAACTGTCTTGAGCTAACCCCCTTCTTTTCTTTCTTTCTTTTTCTTTTTTTTTTTTTAATATTTTATTTATTTAACAGAGAAAAATCACAAGTAGGCAGAGAGGCATGCAGAGAAGAGAGAGGGGGAAGCAGGCTCTCCGCTGAGCAGAGAGCTCAATGCGGGACTCAGTCCCAGGACCTTGAGATCACGACCTGAGCCAAAGGCAGAGGCTTAAACCACTGAGCCACCCAGGCACCCATAACCCTGTTCCTGGTCCCTGGCAACCACTGTCTCTAGTTTTGCCTTTTTCAGAACATTAGGTAAAAAGGAATCATGATAGCATGTGCCTTTTTGAGTGTGGCTTTTTCCACTTAGCTTCATACATTCAAACTTTATGCATTTTGTTGCTTATACCAATGGAATGCTATTGATGAATAGTATTTTATTGTATGTATATACCAAAGTTCGTTTATCCACTCACCAGTTTGAAGACATATGGTTTGTTCACAGTTTTTGATAGCTATCTATGGATAAAGCCAACATAAATATTTGCGTGTAGGTTTTCATGTGAACATAAGTTTTCATTTCTCTTGGATAAATACCTAGAAGTGAAATAGCTGGGTCATACTGTAAGTGTATGTTTAACTTCAGAGGAAACTGCCAGACTGTTTTCCAAAGTGACTGTACATTTTGCATTCCCACTGGTGCTTAGCAGAGTTCCATTGCTTCTTCCGCATCATCAAAGACTGCGCCTTCCCCAATGTTTTTCTTGTTTGGTTTTTATTTTCCCCAAACTAATAGGTGTTTAAACATTGTGCTTTAATTTTTTTTTCTTTTATTTCTTTTGTTTATTTTTTAAAGATTTTTATTTATTTATCTGACAGATAGAGATCACAAATAGGCAGAGTAGCAGGCAGAGGGAAAGGGAGAAGCAGGTTCTCCACTGAGCATGGAGCCCTATGTGGGGCTCGATCCCAGGACCTTGGGATCATGACCTGAGCCAAGGGTAGTCCCTTAACCAACTGAGCTACCCAGGCACCCTTAAGTAATTTTTAAAAGCAGTATTATAAGCTTGGATGTGGTGATATATTGTACAAAAGCCCTGGGGAGTTTTTTCAAATAGGTTTATATGTGTCTTATTATTTGGAATAATTCATGGATTAAAACAAAATAAATGAATTATGTTTGAATTTTGGAGTGTCTTCTCAAAATTCTCCAAAAGAGAAACCTCCACAGGTTTCTCTTATTATTTTAGATACTTTATCAAAGTAATGTATTCATTTCACTGGTTTGTGTAAGTGGAGCATCAGAAATGCAATATTCTGTGCCCTTTTGAAATTAAAAAAAATTAATAATCTTTGCGTGGTAGTTGAACATGAAAACACAAGTATTCTTTCAAATTATACTTTATAAAAATTTTTATGGGTTTTTGAGAAGGAACTATGGAATAACATAACATAGAATGATGTCAAACTTAGAGTCATGGCAGAGGAAGTAGATAGGTTTTTCTCAATGTAAAAATCAAGAAAGTTAATTTTTCTCACACATTTTGGTGAAAGTGAACTTTGGGTAGGCATTGTAAACCTGCCTAAACTGTCTTGTAATGCATGTAAAGACTTTGTAAAATGTGGAATATTTAATTCAAAAATATGCATTTGTTATATTACTGATTGAACATATCTTAATGGAAATGGGGTTGTGAGCTTTTCTTGCGGAAAAAAATAAAATCGTACTCACCTTGATGTTACATTGTAAATATGTGAATACGATGATTAAAGCTGAGGTAACCTTGTAAGAAGTCTAATGACACACTTGTCCTACTGTGACAACTGAAAAATGAGGCAAATCAGGGAGATCCAGAACACTGCAGGCACATCAGTGATTAAGGGATATAGCAGGATAGATGAAGAATTGACATAAGTATATATACATTTGTTTGGAAAAGTGGTGAAGTCATTGCCACACTTCTTAATAATGAAGGGAGGTTGATGATCTTTGATAACAACAAAAGGCTACTTTTGCTGACACCTAAAACTCTTACAAGATTGAAGTATTACCATTTTATACTTATTGTTACAGTATTAAAATTCAAACTTCAAGATGCCTTAATCTTTTTTATTAACATATTTTTTATTCCTTTTTGATTATTTTTATTTTTTATTATTTTTAAACTAACATATAAGATGCCTTTATTATTTCAAATGGAAGATACTGTGGTATTCTGTATCTGTGTTTATAATAAAAAATGAATGTCTATATTTTATTACTTTTAAACACATTAGCAAATGTAGAAAATTGAGTTATTTAAAAATTGAATAACTTAACCTAAAAATGCTGTTGAATATATTTTTTTCTTTTTTAAAGATTTTATCCATTTATTTGACAGACAGAGATCACAAGGAGGCAGAGAGGCAGGCAGAGAGAGAGGAAGGGAAGCAGGCTCCCTGCTGAGCAGAGAGCCCAATGCGGGGCTTGATCCCAGTACCGGGATCACAACCCAAGTCAAAGGCAGAGGCTTTAACCCACTGAGCCGCCCAGGCGCCCCAAATGCTGTTGAATATATAAAAAACTTGTCCGGTGATGTCCTAACCAAGCTGGAAGGAGCCTGGGAACAACGTACATCTTGAACTAGAGCAATGCATCGGTCAAGTAAAGGGGAGCTGTCAGCACTCGTGAAGCTGAATTACCCCTTTTCCTTGACTAAGTTGCTGTTACTCACATAGGAAATTTCCATTTATTTCAACCATTTTTTTTCTTTAGCTCCTTTCCTGAACTTTTACTAATCTTTTCTTACCCTACTTGGTTACCTTTTTATGGATTTTAAGAAGGTTTTTAAGATTCTTTGAAAGACATTAATAGGAAGATAAAAACTAGACAAGATGCTTGATTCATCATAGTGACTTGACTTTTCAGAAGTCTTCAAATGCCAAATACACAATCCCTCCAAGATGTAGAATTCCTTACTGATTATCATCTCCACTTTCGTAGGTGGAAAAGAGGACTGATTAGATTATTAGAAAATCTGTGTATGCAATTAAGCCCCATTCTTTAATGGTGCCTGTCATGATAGAAAAAGTGGCCCAGCCACTAAGTGTTGAGTTCAGGCTTCAGCTATTTCAGTATCCAAAAATGTCTTCCCTATAAAGTAAATATCTCAATGACGCATCAAGGAGAGGAAAAATTGAAACACAGAAGAGTTTTTTCTTTCTCCTAAATATTGTGTCTACTTCATCCCTGTATAGCCCAATGAGATGGAATGGAAGAAAGGCCATAGGTTTGTCCCTGCATTGGGAAAACTAATCAATCGCAGGTATTGAATATCCTACCGTTGATGAGGAAAAAATATCAACTTTGCCACTTTTTACTAATAATTATTTTTTTTCTCTCTTCTTCTCTCTCCATAGACCACCACTTTGCAAATACAATTTTGTACTTGATGAAAATGTGGAAGTATATCTCAATCTACACACATGCATCGCAAGGAAAATATAAAATGCTTTCTTCCGTCAAATATAAAAACTTGTTTGTGAATTAAAGAACTTGTAAATGGGATCAATGCATTCTTTTAGATCAATCTGGGATTCAGATATTTCTACTTCCTGAAAATATTTTTAAAATAAAAAATATAGAAAACTATTAAAGTGCATATAATAAAACATTCTGAATATATTCTTTTTTCTATAAAGATTTTATCTATTTTATTTTAGAGAGGTGTAGCACAAGCAGGGGGAGGGGGGGAGGGGTAAGCCGACTCCTCCTGAGTGCAGACTTGATCTCATAACCCTGAGCCATGACCTGAGCCAAAATCAAGAGTCCGATGATCGACCAGCTAAGCCACTCTGGTGCCTCACATTCTGAATGTATTCCAAAAGCTGTTTATTGCTGTTTACCTCAAATGTTTGTCATTGAGTATTTCCCATAATTACTTATTATTAACAGATACTATGTTTTTAGAGAAAAAGAGAAACGTGTTGCTTCAGTACTGTCTAAATAGTATCATTCTCTACATCTCAGACTGCAGTAGTAAAATAAGTGAATATATATATTCACTTATTTAAAAGATTTTATTTATTCATTTGAGAGAGAAAGCAAGGAAGAGCATGAGGGGGAGAGGGTCAGAGGGAGAAGCCGACGCCCCATGGAGCTGGGAGCCTGATGCGGGACTGGACTGGGGGACTCCAGGATTATGACCTGAGCAGAAGGCAGTCGCTTAACCAGCTAAGCCACCCAGGCACCATATGCTTTTAATTGTAAATTTGTCACTTGGAGAAGTCACTTGGATTAATGTAAATCTTGTGAACATAAATATAACTTCTGTTTAGTGCTCCATTTGATCTCTTTGGCTTAAGGTCAGATCTTGGGTCCACTTACTGGTGGTGTGAACTTGAGTAGCTAAACTTAACTCACCATGTCTCAGTCAATCTAAGAATTTTTGAGAAGATTAAGTCAATATTTTGACTAGTTTCTGCCTGTAATGATAATAATAAAAATACTGATAGCTAACACATACATCACTGTCTTTCTACACAGTTTATTAACATATATATATGTTAATATATATATATATAAGTGAAATTGCATGAGGGTTTGTGGTTTTGTTTAAGAATGTGGGAAATCTGTGAGCAAATGATTTCCTGACAGAGTAGAGAGTATATATATACATATATATGTATATGTATCTCAATTCATTTAATCCTTAAAAGACCCTGTGAGGTTGGCCTTGCTACTTCCACTGATGAAGAAATTGAAGGATTCCTGGGTCTCGGCTCTCTCTCACCTGAATCTGAATACCCCCAAGGTTTATTTCATGTGTTTCTAAAGCAGTCTGTCCATTACAGTCCCAGTCTCTCTGCTTTTGACTTCCTGTCATATTAGTTTGCAGGGTTTCCATAACAAAATACCTCTGCAAGTGTGACTTAAACAGCATAAATTTATTTTCTCATAGTTCTGGAGGCCTTAAGTCTAAGATCAAGGTGTCAGTAGGCTTGATTTCTTCTATGGCCTTTCTCCTTGACTTGCAGAGGCTACCTTCTTGCTGTATCCTACATGCATGGTCTTTTGTCTGTGCATGGTGTCTCTTTCATGTGTCTAAATTTCCTCTTCCTATGAAATCACCAGTCAGATTGGGTGAGAGCCCACCCTAATGGACTCAATTTTAATTTATTCACTTCTTTAAAGATCCCCATCTCCAATTATAGTCACATTCTGAGGTACTGGGGGTTAGGGCTTCAGTATATGAATTGGGGGGAAGGGCACAGTTCAGTCTATAATACCTGCCATGACTCATTAGTTCCACAACAATGACTTTAGCCTCCTAAGTCTTTTGATGGCTAATTGGGGCCATTGTGTGAAGACCCTTTAAGTATTAGATGTGTGTTCCAGACAGAAATAAGTAGAAGTTTCCTCACTTTTTTTGTCTAGGGATCCGATCATGCAGCCTGTACCCCAGACTGTCCTACAGTCCTTGAACACAGTTTCTTCAGTGTCTGTTTGAGCTCTTCACTTCACAGGCCTTGGACTCAAGTCTGCAGAGACCCCCACTCTCTACTCTGTCAGGTAATCATTTGCTCACAGATTTCCCACATTCTTTTTTTTTTTTTTTAAAGATTTTATTTATTTATTTGACAGAGAGAACTTACAAGTACACTGAGAGGCAGGCAGAGAGAGAGAGAGAGAAGGAAGCAGGCTCCCTGCTGAGCAGAGAACCCGATGTGGGACTCGATCCCAGGACCTGAGATCATGACCTGAGCCGAAGGCAGAGGCTTAACCCACTGAGCCACCCAGGCGCCCAGATTTCCCACATTCTTAAACAAAACCACAAACCCTCATGCAATTTCACTTTTCTAATCCCCTCCAATTATTTTTCCAGATAGCCCCAGCAACTTTTTTGAGTCTCATTTTGTGATATTAATGACATTTAAAATTAAATAAAATGCACTATAGGTACATTATGAGGAGCAGAAATTCTGTTCCAGTGTACCTGGTTGCTTAAGGTCTCTAGGTAATAGAGAGACTTATAGCATATTAATGGGTCCCACAACCCTCATAATAAAGCTTCCTTGCCATAAGATCTTCCAAGGATAACTTGAAGACATAAACTTGCAAAGTGTTTAGAAGTTTCCAGATCGCAGTAACTTCTCAAGAATCCTAATTCTTCCCATTTTTTGTTTTTGAGATAAAGGAAGAAGGCTTTGACTCCTCTAACCTCAAGTTCATAGTCTTCAAACAATATTTTAACCATATTTTTTTAATTTGTGGAAATCATAGATCAAAAATAAAAGGGGAAAAATGCACTTTTTTGGAGGATCATAATGAGGCACAGGTTTCAACAACAATTTCTGAGACAACAAGAGGTACACACAGATTATTATGCACAAAATACGTTATGCCAGACTGCTTTAAAGACATACTGTTCTGGAAGAGATAGGAAAGGAAGCAGGGAGATGAGATGTTTAGATTCTTTATCTTTCAGAATGCCTACTCGGCATGCATCACAGAATCAGACTCAACTTTGTCTTTCAAAGTCCTCTCAACCACATAGTTTTATTATATTTAGGCTAATTTTAGGATTTTTCTAATTAAATATTGTATTACTGTTTTACTGATTTGCCTGTTTTGTGTTTCCATGGCATAATAAGCTTTATATTTAAAAAAATAAATCACCAATAAACCAACGTGTTATACCTTGGTTCCCACACTAGTTGACTGAAATGACAAGGAAGTATAATCCTAGATTTTGTTTAATAAACTATACACTTAAAAAAACCCAAACTGCATCATTTATAAGCTGTAAAACCATTCTGATGTACTGGATAATTGTTTAAATTGTGTGTATGTGTGGCCAAAATAGACAAAGTACAATTACAAGAATATTTTAATTAGCTACATTCATAAAATTGTTGTTGTGGGTCATAACATTTTTTGTATTTTTAAAAAATTATTTTTATTGGGGCGCCTGGGTGGCTCAGTGGGTTAAAGCCTCTGCCTTTGGCTCAGGTCATGATCACAGGGTCCTGGGATAGAGCCCTGCATCGGGCTCTCTGCTCAGCAGAGAGCTTCCTCCTCTCTCTCTGCCTCTCTCTCTGCCTGCCTCTCTCTCTGCCTGCCTCTCTGCCTACTTGTGATCTCTCTGTCAAATAAATAAATAAAATCTTTTAAAAAAATTATTTTTATTAACATATAATGTATTATTTGCCCCAGGAGTATAGATCTGTGAATCATCAGTCTTACACATTTCACAGCATTCACCATAGCATATACCCTCCCCAATGTCCATTACCCAGCAGCTCTCTCCCTACCCCCCACCCCCAGCAACCCTCAGTTTGTTTTGTGTGATTAAGAGTCTCTTAATGGTTTGTCTCCCTCCCAATCCCAACTTGTTTCATTTTTTCCTTTCCTGCCCCCCACAACCCTCCCACCCTGCCTCTCAAATCCCCCATATCAGAGAGATCATATGATAATTGTCTTTCTCTGATTGACTTATTTTGCTCAGCATAGTACCCTCCAGTTCCATCCATGTCATTGCAAATGGCAAGATTTCGGTTTTTTGTTTTTTGTTTTTTTAATTTTGTTCATTTACTTGACAGACAAAGATCACAAGTAGGCAGAGAGGCAGGCAGAGAGAGAGAGGAAGAAGCAAGCTCCCTGCTAAGCAGAGAACTCAATGCAGAGCTCGATCCCAGGACCCTGGGATCATAACCTGAACCGAAGGCAGAGGCTTTAACCCACTGAGCCACCTAGGCGCCCCAGAGTTCATTTTATTTGATGGCTGCATAGTATCCCATTGTGTGTGTGTGTGTGTGTGATCTATATAGATATAGATATAGATATAGATATACCACATCTTCTTTATCCATTCATCTGTTGATGGATATCTAGGTTCTTTCCATAGTTTGGCTATTGTGGACATTGCTGCTATCAACATTTGGTGCACGTGCCCCCTCGGATCACTACATTTGTATCTTTAGGTAAATAGTGGGCCATAACATTTATGGCCTATGTATTAATGGTGTTTTTGATGTTATTATAATATTAATAGCAAATACATAATGCATACTTAACAATGGACCAGTCTATGATTGACTTATTGATTGATTGATTGATAGTAAGCTCCAAGCCCAAGGTTTGGCTTGAATTTAAGATCACAAGGTCAAGAGTCACATGCTTTTTACCATCTGAGGCAGTCAGGTGCCCCACCAGTCTGTTTTAAGTCCTTGACTCACACTATTTCACTTAGTACTTAAAAATGCCCTATAAGGGACGTCTGGGTGGCTCAGTTGGTTAAGCGGCTGCCTTCGGCTCAGGTCATGATCCCAGCATCTGGGATCGAGTCCCACATCTGGCTCCTTGCTTGGCGGGGAGCCTGCTTCTCCCTCTGCCTCTGCCTGCCTCTCTGTCTGCTTGTGCTCACTCGCTCTCTCTCCCTCTCTCCGACAAATAAATAAATAAATAAAATCTTAAAAAAAAAAAAAATGCCCTAGAAGTTAGATACTTTTATTACCTTCAGTGACCACGGGGAGTAAAAGAGCAAAAAGAAAGCCTTTGAGTAATTGACAATACTTGAAAGATATGTTCGTTGTTTATTGTCTGTTGAGTCTGTAAGAGGCATTAGGCAAATAAATGTTTGAGGACGAGTAAGTGGATGGACATGTGAATAGGAAATCACAGGAAGTCACTGGAGAAGAAGGCATATTCCAAAAAGAAGAGCTTGACAGAAACTTTGTTGTGGTTGGCGAGTGCCTGCCAGCTGCCAAGGTCTTGTTGAATGTCACCATTCTAGCAAATTGCCAGACACATGTGCTGGTTTTCTGAAATACGCTTTTAGGCTCTTAGTATGAAGACCCTGTTAACAGTTACCAAATACCTGAGTCCTGCCTCAAGACAATATAGTCTGCTTCTCCAGACGGCATAAATGACGCTGTCAGAGAACATCAGTGGATGACTTTGAGGTTATGAAAATGTAGGACTTCAAAGCACAGATAACATTTTCATTCATAATTTCTTTTTTCCCATGAACATGTGGTACATGAAAAAAAGAAGGAAATATGGGAGGTGAACAGCTGGTTATGCAGATGGTGTTGAATTGAATTTGGATTTCTGTATCATGGCTTAAGTTTCTGGAATGCTAGGCTCTTGGCTAAGGGTAGAATTATTTCTCCAGGGACATGGAAGAATGTGTTTGCATGTAGGCTAACAGTCATGATTAAAGTGTTTCAAATGGAACATAATATTGCAGAAAATGTTTGAAGATTCAAAGCAACAGATCATTCCCCTAGATTCTCTAGGACTCCGTTGAATACTTTTCTAGCTTTCCTGTTTGATCCCCATTAGCACCTTCCAGTCCTTAACTCAGATTTGTCCTCACTTCTCACTTGGTCCTTTTCTTGGTCTTTTCCATAGTTAACTTGTTACGTCTGAACAAATCACTTCCTTTGCTTTCACCTCCTCTGTTTCCCAGAGATGCTATTTCATGTCCCTGTTAAAGCATGGGTTATTAACTTTTTGCTTACTTGTCTGTATCCATCACGAGGATGTGATCTTCCCGAGTAGGACATTTTGTATTATACATCCTGGTATTTTCAGGGATGAGACCAATGCCTGGCCTGTTTCAGGGGTTTCATAAATATTTGTTGAATGATAAATGCAAAATTAAATGAAGCAGTAAGTTTCTTTTTAGCTTAGTCAGGAAGAGTAGGCAGTCACCATTTGACTGTAGGCTATTTAGAAGAACAAAATGTTACAACTTGTTCTGGTTAAAGATCACCGAGCTCTCACAGTACATCAAATTTAATATTAACTGTGTCTTAAACTCTTTTCTAAAAATGTAGTAAAACCAGATTTTAATATTAGATGATGTTAGTCAAGACAGAGTGCTTAAGAATAATTTGCATTTAGAATTCAATTCCAAAAAATTCTTCCACATATATCATTCAAGTATTAAAACACTAACACTCAAAACGCATTGAAGAATGATAAAATGTAGGTCTTTTAAAAACAACTCCCTGGGAAAGGAAATAATTTGAAGGTTAAAAGAAAGAAAAACTATGTCTGCAACAGGCATAGATTCTAAAATCACTGGAACTTGTAAGTTATCAAAGGGTTTTTGTTTGTTTGTTTGTTTGTTTTACTGTCCCGCACATGTTAGTGTTGTGTTACTCTTTAACCCTTGGTAGGAAAGATGCGTACTTGGGAAAGTGTCTGAGAAAAAGGTTTTCAAGATGAGGGTTGTCAAAGTAAATGAAGAAGGAAGGACTTAGAAGGTAGGTTTACTCTTAGAAGAAGACTCTTTAAGTTGAGAGGGGGTATGAGATGAGAGAGAGAGTGACAAAGAGAATTCGAATTTATTAAGAATACACTTTATCTTAATGATCAAGCTAAATGTATTTTCAGAACCACAAGACCTAGAGCACTACCCTGAAGAAACTTTCTTCTGAAACACAAGATACAGTTTCTGTGAAATGACTTACTGATCATAGGGGCCATCTTATTCCAACCATATTTCCCCATAATCTGTACCAAAGAAAGTAACAGTTGACTAATAATTGTAGATTTGAGTATAGGAGCAGTTTTAATGTAAAGAAAAATTTGGAAGACACCATAGGGTTATGATGATGGAAGCCAACCGTGATGGATTCACCCTTACCTCCCTTTCATTTGAACAAGTCAAGGAAATACACAGAATCTAGGATTGAAAATATCTGCAATCTAGGAAAATTACTTATAATCTTCCAAACTTCAGAAGGAAGTTATAATAACCAGACACAAATGGTACATTGAGGCAGATGGTTGAACTGAGAATGGGGGAAGGGAAAAGAGACTGACTCATTGTACTGTGACTCCATTACATTCTCTGGCCAGAAGTGTGTGGTCATTTATCTACTCAGACTCAATACTTTTCTGAGAGCAAGAAAATTTCCACTCTCCACATTCTCCTACATTATTTCCCTTTCTAGCAATCAGTAGCCCAGAAATCCAAGAAAACTATACTATTGGAAACAAATATACACAGCGTATGGTGGTTTTCCACCTGGGGTAGATTGTTTCAGTAATACCACCCAATTTGTTCAAATCTCCCTGTAACCATTCCAGTAGACAGCACTTTCAAATCCTGAATCTGAGCACATGTGTCTTACCTTGGCCACTGGGACAATAGCAAATGCAACCCGACTTGAGACCTGACAAGTACTTTCTTGACTTGGATCCCAGAGACATCATGTTAAAATGCCCAAGCTAATAAATGAAACAAGATGGGATCTGCAGGGAGACAAACCATAAGAGACTCTTAATCTCACAAAACAAACTGAGGATTTCCAGGGGGAGGGGAGAGGGAGAGGTTAGTGGGGTTATGGACATTGGGGAAGGTGTGTGCTATGGTGAGTGCTGTGAAGTGTGTAAACCTGGCGATTCACAGACCTGTACCCCTGGGGCTAATAATACATTATACGTAAATTAAAAAATAAATAAAAATAAAAAATTATATAAAAGGGGAAAAAATAATAAAATGCCCAAGCTAGGCTGCTGGAAGGATGAGACAAGGAATGGAGGAAAATTAAGATACCTCAGCCGAACAACTGCCATCCAGCAGATTGACCACAGACACAGAGATGGGTAGAATTGGTCCAGACCTGAAGAAACATAATACACTCAGAAAATCACGAGCTAAATCCAGTGGTGGTGGTTTTAAGATGCTGTGTTGGGATGGTTTATTAGGCAGCAAAAGTCAAGCAATATGAATTCTGAAACATGAAATAGCATGGATCGTGGCAAGACAAACTATGTGCTGCACCTGGAATGTGTAAATGAGATGTGTCTAGGTAAACAAACATTCATTCCTTCAAACATGCGTTGAATGTATATTGTGTGCCTGACATCTTGCTGGAGACCCAGCCATGAGCAAAAGAAAGCAGGTTTTGAACTCGGTAGGCTTCAAGCAAAGAATCAGTAAGGTAACAAAAGCAATTTCAGAGAGTGATGAGGTGGTGAGAAGAATAACAATGAAAATATATAGGGAAATGAGAGGGATTGAGTTCATTGAAATGGTCAGGGAAAGCTTCCCTGAGAGGGTAGTCTGGGGGCCAAAATGGAACCACCTATTCAAGGATCTAGGGAACAGGATTTCCAGCAGAGGGCATAGCAAATGTAAGGACCCAAGGAACAAAAGTGTGTTGGAAGAATAGGAAAAAAGCCAGTGGAGCTGGGAGTTCATGAATCCGGAGACAGGGTGGCAGGAGTTGAGGTTGATGACATTGGCAGAAGCCCTGTTTTAAAGATCTTCTTGGCCATGGTAATAGTTTGGATTTTATTCTAAATATAACATAAAACCACTAATATCATTCAAGCATAAGAGTAACAGTGTTTGTATTTCATTACTGGAAGGCCACTCCCCTAGGCAGGTAAGTGGGAAAGCAGAGGAACCACTAAAAATGCTGTGTGATCATGGTGGCCAAGTCTATGGTGTTTTTGTCATTGTCGTTTTGGTCTTGTTTGTTTTGCTGGATGTAGTGATTAGACTCAAGTATTTTGAAGGTGGAACTATTAGCAAGCCAATTTATTAAATATGGATGTTGAGGGAGGAAAGGTGCAGCATGACCTCTTCTTAACTAACTACATCTGCCAAAACCCAGTTCTCAAGTAATGTCACATTCTGAGGTTTTGAGTGCATGTGGATTTGGGGAACCGCAGGAGGGGAGACACTATTCAACCCAGTACAAAATCCAAAACTTAGCTCAAAAAAATAGAGGACAAAATAAAACTTTATGAAACGACAAAGAAAATGAAACATTTTTAAGATGATAATATTTAAATCAATGGTTTTCACTTAATCAACAATGCAACAGCCAAGTTACTCTTGTGGAAATCAGAATCAAGGTAAGGAAATCTGTTATCACTGTTAGTAGTTATTTTTACCTGGAAATTTTGCCCAAATAAAATGTGAGATGGAAACATGTGTATATAAAATACATATAAATTTGATGGATAACAAAGAAGGTATATATGATATATAGCTTATAGAAGCATGCTATCTAAGACACTTTAGTAACATATTATATTATGTATTACTACCATCTATAGACACCACCAACTCTGCATCCTCCTTTCTAAAGTTATTAGTAGATGGTAATACTCTATACCAACAAAACACAATAGAATCAGCTATCCTTGTAACAAATAAGAATGCTATAAAGCGATAGGGTATAAAAGAATACAGAAAAATTCATCACTTCTCTATCTTCCTAAGTTTGAAAACACTGGAACTACCATTTTGGAAGAAATATAATTCACATTGGCAATAAAGTATGTATACCTGGTGTGTTATTTCTATGAAACATTGATTTTTTTTTCTGTTTATATACTTATCGATTGCAGAAACATGGAAAAACAAAAAGAAGTGGGATGCAAAAATCATAAATCCTATTCCTACTAGCATTTCCTCTTAATTTCTCTTTCCTCCCCCCACTTCACTAATTCACCCCAAACCTGTATCTATGTATAACAATGTGGATTAAATTTTTTTTAGATCTTTTTGTCAATAACTTAGAAGGGGCTGAGACATTTCCCTACTTGCAAGCTAACAATTTTTTCTGCCACAGTTGAATAGATGCTGGCTGAAGACGTAAGACTTCTGGCTCAGAGGGAAAAAACCCTGTTGGTCTTAGCAATAGCATAGCCAAGCACACAACTCTCACAGGGCAACACAAAGGGGCCCAGTGATGTCTGCACCTTGCACTGCAGACATCAACTACAAGCTTAGGAAACCTCCATCTTTTATTACAGCACTTTACTTGCCTGGACTTTTCCCCAGAGAGGGATGTGCTCTATATTATACTGAACAGTAAGCAAGCTTTTCCTTTGCTCCAGAAGGAGACACTGCTTCTATACTGCAAGGCTGTTTTCTATACAGATGTTCTTGAAAAGACATTCAAACAAGGCAGCCAGTGCTCACATATTGTGCAGAAATGAGACGCCCCCCTGAAAAAACCCCAAATCTAGTTTTTTAAAATCCAATTTTTAAACCAGTTCTTTTTCTCTACATAATTCTACACCTTTAATATGCTATCATATTCTAAGATCATATTTTTTTTTAAGATTTTATTTATTTATTTGACAGACAGAAGTCACAAGTAGGCAGAGAGACAGGCAGAGAGAGAGAGGAGGAAGCAGGTTCCATGCTGAGCAGAGAGCCCAATGTGGGGCTCAATTCCAGGACCCTGGGATCATGACCTGAGACAAAGGCAGAGGCTTAACCCCCTGAGCCACCCAGGTGCCCCTCTAAAATAGTATTAAGAATGATTCCAATTGCTCAATTGAGAAGGGTACTATGAATTTAACTTTATTTAGTACTACTTGAACTAGAAATGACTAAAATAACTAAGAGTTATTACCTTTATATTATTATGAAAAAAAATAATAACCAGGATATTGTGAGGTGACATAAAAACAATGCCAGTCATCACTCCTGGTTGCAGTAGTGGGTGTAGTGTTTATCATCTGCTGTAAAATTGATGGACTGCGAAGAAAGAGATTAGAAGTAACGAATTAAAGGATGCATTTTCAAATGTAGGCAGGGGAAAGTGGGAATGGTTTCTGAGAAAAAAGATCTCAATGGAAATGCCCATGAAGTATATCCCTTCATGGCAAGAACTTCCTGGACATTGGATCACTTAAATCAGGTAGAAGGACTGGTGCTGGGTATACCAGCTGTTCTGAGGATCAAAAATAGACCCAACATGGAACATCTACATTCAAGGCTACTGAGGAAGTGGTAAAGAATCTAGCCCACAGATGTCCCTACATCTGACCCCAAAGAGCCTGAGAATGGGCTTCTTTTTGAAGCATTTTATCAAGATTAAAAATACTCTGCCCACTTCCTCTACATTTTACCAGATTGAGTGTATCTATTTATAACTGTGCGATGAACACACAAACTATGTGTTTGTGCATAAAACGTTGTGATGAATAAATTTATAAGTGGAAAAATGCTGTGCCTCCGTTACTGTCGCTCTTTCTTCCCCGAAATCTCATTTTACAAAATAAGCTGCGGAAGGCTATTGGTTGTCGCTCAGGACTTCGCATCTTAAGCACCTGTGAGTGCATTTCCAGAGAACCAGAATGTCTACGACTCTGACTTTGTGGGAGGGGGACTCCTACAGCAGCTCTGTGGGGCCTTGTGGTTTCAAGTGCAAGCCCAGGAGCCAGGCTTCCAGAGTACAGATCTTGGCTCTGCCACATACCAGCTGGTGATCTGCATCTGACTACTTAAGCTTTCTGCCTCAGTTTCCTCAGCAAGAAATGGTGGCAGTAAACAAGCTTTCTTCACGGGATTGCCATAAGGATTAAGTCATCACAATGTCTAGCACCTAGTAACAGAACACACCTTTGCCTGCACAGCGGCTAGCTACTACCTTTACATACGGTAGAGGCAAGAAGCAAGGCATTGGTCATGGGTCATTGGTGTCAACGACTTTAGAAGTTATGGAGAAGTCATGCCGTGTTCACAGTCTGAGTCAGGGCAAGACTGTGCTATGAAGTCATTAGAAGCTGGTCGTCTGGCTTGACTGTTAGCCAGATGGTCTCAATTCAGAGACTGCCTGAAAATTTTTCTTTTACTAAGACTTTATTATTATTATTAATTTAGAGCCATTTAAGCTTCACAGCAAAAGGGAGGGGAAGTTACAGAAATTTCCTTTGTAGGGATGGCTGACAATACTGACTCCATATTAGGCTCTCCATCGTGTCTATGCCTATGCAATGCCCTTCCTTGGGGCGACATGTGCTAGGTCCCTTGGAGGTTACTGTATATCCTGACCAGAAGGCAGGAAGGCTTGTTCTCATCTTCCCTAAAGCTGTTGATAACTAGTAGAAATAACACAGTTCTTCCGCTCTCTCCCCACTGGTACACAGATTGCATCACTGTAGATAACTAGCAACCCCTCCCTCTATACAATCCAGACTTCCCAGAGAGCAGCTGCCTAGCAAGCACTGGACAGCACCTGACTGCCCAATCCACTCCCTGTTGTTGAGTTACCCTGAACAGAACTGTGTAAATGGTGTGGAGTGGCTTGCTTTGTGTTTTTTGGTCTCAAAGTGACTTCTTGGTGTGGAAGATGCTTTATAGCCCCTCCTCCACCTTCTAGCACATCTGCTCACACACTTGCAAGCCTCTCCTTTACCAACATCCCCCAGCAGAGTGATACATTTGTTAAAATGGATGAATCCGCATTCATATATCATTCTGGTTTGCAGAGTTAACATTCTCGGTGGTGTACATTCTGTGGGTTTGGACAGACTTATCATGACACAGTATCCATCACTACAATATCGGACAAGTATTTTCCCTGCCTTAAAAATCCTCTGGCTCTACTTACTCATCCTTTGCTTCTCTCCGACTTCTTGTCTTTTTTACCTTTCCCATAGTTTTGGTTTTTACAGCTTCCATAGTTTTACTGTTTCCCTAGTTTTGCTTTTGCTTTTTGCTTTTTACCACCCCCCCCCCCCTTTGGTGTGGAATCATACAGTATATAGCACTTTGAGTCTGGATTCTTTAACTTAAAAATATGCATTTAAGATTCCTCCATGTCTTTTCATGGCTTGGTAGCTCATTTCTTTTTAGCACTGAATAATATCCCATTGTCCAGAGATACTATAGTTTACTTCTCCACTCACCTACTGAAGGACATCTTGGATACGTCAAAGTTGTAGCAATTATGAATCAAGCTGTTATAAACACCCATGTGTAGATTTTTGTGTAGACATAAGTTTTCAATTCCTTTGGGTAAATACTAAGGAGCACGATTGCTGGATCATATGGCAAGAGTATGTTTGGTTTTGTTACAGAATTTTTTTTTCTCTGTCGGTGCTGAGAGGGTTGCCATCAGGGTTTTTCTTTTTTTTTTAAAGACTTTATTTATTTATTCGACAGGGAGAGGGTGACAGCTAGAGAGGGAACACGAGCAGGGAGAGTGGGAGAGGGAGGAGAAGCAGGCCTCCCGCTAAAGCAGAGAGCTCAATGTGGGACTTGATCCGAGGACCCGGGGGAGACCATGACCCAAGCCAAAGGCAGATGCCCAACCACTGAGCCACCCAGATGCCCCACCCATCAGAGTTTCTAAGTATAAGGGGTTTCCTGGGCTTGTTGGAGGGCTGTTTTAATCTGGTTAACCCTCCCTGGCTTGTCATCGGATCAGATCAGGTTTTTGTTACTATCTGTCCAAAGGATAGAGGGCTCCTACCAGGATAGTATAAGATCCTTTTAAGGGTGATTTCCTTGGGAGGTAGGAGGGTTGTGGCGTGCTTGTCCCTGCCTGCCTGCCTTCCAGCTATCCTTCCTCGGTTTTTTGTTTTTAAGATTTTATTTATTTATTTATTTGTCAGAGAGAGAGAGAGAGAACATAAGCAGGCAGAGCAGCAAGCAGAAGTAGAGAGAGAAGCAGGCTCCCCGCTGAGCAAGGGGCCTGATGTGGGACTCGATCCCAGGACCCTGGGATCATGACCTGAGCCAAAGCAGTGGCTTAAGCAACTGAGCCACCCAGGCATCCCTCATCAGTTTTTATAAGAAATTGCTCAACTCTCTTCCAGAATGGCTGTGCCATTTTGTACTGCCCCTAACAGTGAATGCGACTTCCCTTTGCTATACCTGCTCACAGGCATTTGGTGTTGCCAGTATTCTGGATTTTGACCATTTTAATAGATAATGTAGTGGAATCTCATTATTATTTTAATTTGCATTTCCGTATGCATTTGATGACATACGATGTTGAGCATATTTTCACATGCTTATTTGCCATCTATATATCTTTTTTGTGGGGTGTCTACTAAGGTCTTTATATTTTTCAGTTGGGCTGTTCATTTTCTTATTGTTGAGTTTTAAGAATTTGTGTATTTGGGGGGTGCCTGGGTGGCTCAGTGGGTTAAAGTCTCTGCCTTTGGCTCAGGTCATGATCCCAGGGTCCCGGGATCGAGCCCCGCATCAGGCTCTCTGCTCAGCAGGGAGCCTGCTTCCTCCTCTCTCTCTGCCTGCCTCTCTGCCTACTTGTGATCTCTGTCTGTCAAATAAACAAATAAAATCTTAAAAAAAAAATACTTTGTGTATTTGGGATAAACTCTTTATCAGATGGGTCTCATAAATATTTTCTCACAGTCTGTGGCTTGGTCTTCTCATTCTCTTAGCATTGCCTTTCAATGAGCAGAAGTTTTTAATTTTAATGAAGTCCAGCTTATCAGTTATTACTTTCATGGATCGTGTCTTTGGTGTTAAAAAGTCATGGTCATGTCAAATGTTATCCAGGTCTTCTGCCTATGTTATTTTGTTAGGTGTTTAATAGCTTTTCACTTTACATTTAGATCTATGATCCCTTTTGAGTTGATTTTTGTAAAGGATAATATGATTGTCTAGATATACTTTTTTTTTTTTTTTTTTTTTTGGTATGTGGCTGTCCAATTGTTTCATTGTTCAACCACTGTTGAAAAGACAATCTTTGCTTCCCTTCATTGTATTGCCTTTGCTGCTTTATCTTAGATCAGTTAACTGTATTTATGTGAATCTGCTTCTGTGTTCTCTATTCTGTCCCAGTGATTCTTCTGCCAATACCACACTGTCTTGATTGCTGTAGCTTTAAAGTAAGTCTCAAAGTCAGGTACTGTCATTCTTCCAACTTTGTTAATCTCATTCAGTATTGTGCTAGCTATTTCTTGAAATATTTCTTTGAGAGTATATCTCTGAAGACTTGCTTTTGCATCTTTAAAATATCTTACAAACACCTACGTGTTCCTCATGCATCGCCTTAAAAGAAGTGGGGTTACTATGTCCCTAATCATCTCAATCGCATCAATAAGCCTTACTCAAGTATGATAGGTATACAGAGTACAAAAATGGAAAAGTTTGAATTCTTAGACTCAAAGAATTTATATTGTATTAGGAAAGCTACTTGTATAAACATATGTTGCAATTCCAAGTGATAACTACAGAAATAATGATGACTCCTAGGTGTGGTGTGAAGGATCAGCTTCAGTGGATGAGGTCAGGCAAGGCTTGACTGATAATAGAGATGACTAAATTCGTTCTTGACGAAGGAGCAGAGGCAGCAGTGGCTGGGGAGGCAGTGGTGGTGGTGGTGGTGGCAGCTCTTGAGGCCCCAGTCTAGGTCCTGGCTTTGGCCCCATTCACACCATGGTTATGCTCCCTGAGCTGCTGGTGCTCCTGGCCACCCTTCTGGCTGCCCTTCTGGTTACAGTCATGGGCTACTTTGCCCGGATCCACAGGCATGAAGAGGAGTGCTTTTTGGGGCAGGTCACTTTGGGCACCACGGTGGGCCTCCTCTTCGAGACAGTGGATGGAGGCTTCCTACTGATATCGATGTGGGGAAGACAGGGCCTGATAATAGAAGAGTTTATAAAGGAGCCGAGAGTCCAATGGGAAATACACATTTGCTGCTGGCATGGATGGAACACATTAGGTTTTGTTTTAGCAACAGGATGTCTACCATGACTCCAAAGACAGTGATGTTTTCCATTGATATTGGGGAGGACCACAAAGGACAAGACATTGAAATAGAAGCTCACCAGGACAAGCTGGAAGAAATGATTAATGAGCAGGCAGGGATGATGGCAGCTGTCGAGCATGAACAGGCGTCCATGGAAGATCAGGAGGGGGTGCGCAGAGCGATCAACAATGACCCAAGCAGTGGAGTGGTCCCTGGGTCCTTCACTGAAGCTTTTGTTCTAGTTGCTGTGAGACTGGGACTGATCTACTACCTGAAGAAACTTTTAAAGTCTGGACAATTGTTTAAAAAGCCTTTTTTGGATGATCTCAAAATCATAATTCACTGTTTACCAAACATCTTGGTCATGCTAATGTCATCTGTTCCTATTTTTTTTTCCAGAACAGTACTTATGTATAGTTATAGATTCACAGCTCATGTTTCTTTGTGATTTGTAGATACTGGGAAAAACACCTTTCTAGGAAAGTTATGGTGAAAATCTGACACTTGATTGGCATATTTTTTTAGTTGAGTTCTGCCTCCGTTATACAGGCCTGTCAGAACTCAAACACTGTAAATGAAATACAGGCATACAATCCCGGTTATAACTTTTTTTCCTTTAGTGTTCACAGTAAAATAAAATGCAGTCTGTTCAGACTAGTACTTTACTGATAGTACTTTAACTAAAATGACTGCATTCTTTGGATCCTTGAACCTACAGTTCGAGTCATTAAAGATTCATTCTGTTGGGTCCTTATGAGAAACAGCAGTCTGAATCTTGTCAATTTCTACCCAGCCTATTGGCAGAGCTCTGACTGGAGCCTATGATCAGGCTGGTCATATGGTCACCTTTATACTTGTCTGTCTTGTGATTTTCTTTAAAGATAAGCCCTAACCCAACAACATTTATCCCCTTAAATTTATATGTTGAACCTTAGGACTCAGTCACCTCCAACCTGAGTTAATGACACAAGCAGCTAATAATCATTTGTAGGTTTCTGCCTAACCTTATAAAAAGTCTCTACTAAAGCCAGTTCTCTGGTGTGCAGTGAATGGTAGCTCTTTCCTTCATACACAGGCCCATCCGCTTTCTCCACTCTTGTCATATAGGAAGTGTGCATTCATGTAATTGAAAAAAAAAACCTAGATATCTGATGCCAAGGATTACAGCCTCCTGAATTGCACTGCCATGATATACAGCCACTATTTTATTTTTGATCAGTGGCATTTTGGCCACTGTTTCATCAGGGTACTGAACATCACTGTCAGTACTAGGATTTCATTTTTGTTTTACTTGGGACTTCCATGTGAATTTTGTGTAAAATGGAATGACTTTCTCTTGGTCTCTGACGATGAGTTTAAAATTAAAGGAGCATCTGGTTGTGGCGTATAATCCAGGATTGTATTGTGACGGATGTATCTTAGTTACTTGAACATTTGTTCGGGATCTTTGCAAGGGGAAAACTAGAAGCAATATGCTTTATATAATTAATTTAAATTTATTACAGGTTTTCATGTTTAAGATAAACAATTTCTCAACCTGAGTGCATATACTTGCAACAGTTTAAAGTGATTGTATTTTACCTTAGGACAACGGTTACAATGTCATTTTTGGGTGTTTTGAGGTTTTGTTTTGTTTCCTTTTCTTTTCTGGTGTGTTTGAAAACACCGCAAAATTTAGTTAAAAGATCTAAACTTAGAATTAGTTGTTATCTAATCTGTCCCATTTCAATAAGTAAATAATTCTTTTTAAAAACAAACAAGCAAAATTGGTTCTTGATGGATAATTAGGGATTAATACATGCGAAGAGAGAGGTATAGAAGAGAATGCATCCTGGTAGACTTGTAGACTATGAGTTAGGAAGGAAGAACAGAAGGGACACAGGCAGGCTTGATGAAGTTTTGTGTATCACAGAAAAGAATTTACTCTAAACAGGAGCTGTTTAAGGTACTCAGGTAAGAACAGGGTATGAGCATACTCATGTTTTCAAAAAGACCTATCTCCTATTCTTTACTGAAGAGGTCTTCTCCAACCCTGATGCTGGGGCGCTGGGCATCCGAGGTCAGATAATAAAAGACATTAGGTAAGCAAGGTGGGCACCTCCAAGACATTGGAGAAATTCAGCCCAGCAATGCATTGACATTTTACCACATCAGCCTGGCAGGAGTGAAAGAAAAGTTTATGCGCTGTAAAGTGTGGTCTTCTAATGCGGCATAATTTTTTCATCCCTTCTAAAGCGTGTTGAGATGCCCGTTCCAGCCCTATCAAACTCTGGTGCAAGACCTGAAGGCGGGCTCAAGTGGAGTGAGGAGCAAAACAGGAGAAACAATTAAGGATTAACCATCATTTGGGTCTTGTTTTAAAAGACATAATACACTTTCGGGGCACCTGGGTGTCTCAGTGGGTTGGACCTCTCTCTGCCTTCGGTTCAGGTCATGATCTCAGGGTCCTGGGATGGAGCCCCACATCAGGCTCTCTGCTCTGAGGGGCGCCTGCTTCCCCCAACTCCGTCTCTCTGCCTACTTGTGATCTCTGTCAAATAAATAAATAAAAATCTTAAAAAAAAAAAAAAGACATAATAGACTTTCTTTTCAGCAATAGCAGGAACATGAGGGAAATGGCCCAATGAGTTGACCTGCGTGGGTAAAGGTAAATCTGGGCAGTTCGTGCTCTTTGAGGGGCTGCCAGTAGACGTGTTTGGCAGATTCAAGCCTGCCAAACTCGCATAGTCTACGTGAGTTAGGTCCCTCCTCTCTAGGTCGGAATTGCATCAGATCTCTGTCATTTATTCTCCAGAATAAGGATATTTTTTATTTGTTCTGTTTTTGTTTGTTGTTGTTGTTGTCATTGTTTAACAGAGATCATGATAGGGGGTTCAATGTTCTTTTTATTTTCTCTTTTTACCTAGGAAAAATCACTGACTCACAACTACGTCTATGTGCTTACGTCCGTGTATGGGGAAGGAGAACGGGTTAGAAGTCTCCCCAATTTTCTCATCGAGGAAATTCAGGTTTTCATGTGAGCATAATTGAATATATAAATTGAATATGTAAGTTGGGCTGTGAATAAAAGTAAAATATCTACTTACATTTATTAATCATACATACCATGTAAGAAATTCAGATTTCTTAGACATTTTTAGAAATTCTCACACTTAGAAATTCTCACATTTCATGAAATAATTTAATCAAGCTCTTCACATACATTTTTTATATCAATGTCTTTTTACCAATTAAATCCCCTTTAGTGTTATCTTACAGGGTTTTCTAGGCCATACTTTTTTCATGTCTGTCTAAGTTGTCTTGAGTTATAGAACTTTTGAAACCTGTATATAATGTGTCACAAGGAATTTCCTATTCCTTGTTTGTTTAGACTCTTGACATAACACAGAATCAAAATGTACTAAAAGGACATATATCCAGACTTCTCTGCCCTAGATCAAAGCTTATTACCAATTTCTTCTTTATCTTACTATAATTAAAATTTTCATTTAAGTAATCATTAAAGTTGTGTTTAATTGCAGTTTTGATGTCACACCATCCAGAATAATCATTGTCTTTGATAAATTACCACACACCAGCCCCCACTTTCCTTTGGTAGCTTGACTCTGATGGGTCTAAAAGTGTCCTAGATTGGGGTAAAGGAGCCAGGACTTTATATACATTGACCCACCTTTGGATATGATCCGTCTTGGAGAAGGGTCTGTGAATGTGGGTGTTTTGAGTCAGCTGTGACATTACTGCAAGGAGTCAGCTGTCCACACACCTGGGAGCTAGGAGAATGGTGCTTTAACCCTGAAGAAGGCATCTGGATGGCAGAGCACAGCCTTGGTAAGGAGAGCGGGGGGATGGATGGTAGTTAGGTCCTTAACTGACCATCTGTCCACACAGCTGCGGCTGGCCTGTCCTTTGTCCATCGCCACATGGCTCACTGAGGCCCACAAGACCAGTGTTGCTTCTTTCTTGTATTTGGAGTGAAAAAATCCCCTCCCAAGTCTCTTGATGGCCCCTTCTGCCTAAACATCATGGTAGTTTTTTGTCTTTTTTTTCCCCCCTGGGATGTTTCCATCTCATGAGATACTTTTAGGAAGTTACTTCCAGGTCTCCTTTGCTGATCAAGGGACCGTCTGTTTTCCCCTCCTCTCAACCACAGAAAGGGAACGTAGAAATGTGAAGAGTAAGTTTTTTCCCCTAATCTGGGGAAAATCTGTCCCCTTTCACATTTATCCAGTGTTTCTAATTCATCCGAATACTTTTCTCCACTCGTTCCATGATTCAGTTCTCCCCAAGGCCTGTTTTTAGAGGTTAAAAGTCAGAAAGAATTGTAAGTTACTGTTCCTTTCCATAAAGTGCTTTCTTTCCATTCCTCTAAATTAGTGAAACCAGTGAAACTTTGCTCTGGGCAAAGACCTGGGCAAGAAGACCTAGAAAAATACTGGCAGAAAAACAAAAACGAAAACAACACAACAACCCAAAATCAACGTCATAAAAACACCACACGGTCACTGTTATACTACAGAGTGGCGATGGAATGAAAAGAAGGAAACAGTGTCAAGAGATAAGAAGGAAATCTACAGACTATTATGAACCCTTACCACACTGCTTTCAAATTGTTTATGGTGTGGTTTCCCCCATTACAACTCAGTTCCTTAAAAGTAGGGATTAAGTATTTTCATTAACATATCTCCAATTTCTAGGGGTGCTTAGTATATAATACAACCCTGTGTGTCTTATTCAAATTTCAAGTGTTTCCAATGTTAGCTGTTCGTAGTCTGTTTCCCTGGGTCTTTAAAGGAAAGCTAAGTACTCTCTCTTCTATACTTCCAGGTGTGGTATACACATATACCTATACTATGGCATTCATGATTTTTCTCCGTGATCGTTTGTTTACATTACCTAGCTCCTGCATTAGACCTAGAGCCCTTCAAAGCCAGAAGGTATGAACTATTCATCTTGGCATTAGTGATGTTTACTGATTAACTGCTTTTCAATCTGGAGGTGACATTTCACATTCATAGTAACATAGATGAGTCATCAAGCTCTATGATGTGTGCCACTGGCACCTCAGTCTGTAGCAAAATCTAATTTTTTAAAAGCAGAGGAGTGGGTCGTATATATCGGAAATGTATATATTAAGTTAGTTAAATAATGAGATGGGCTTAAGTTTCAGCTCCCTGGAACACCTTACCTAATCAGAACAATTCATCATCTAAAATTGTCGTATAAACAATATATTTTTTAAAGAAATTACAAAGGACATTGAAGTTTTATATCTCTTTAATGCTATTATGAATTGGAATTTAGAGGGTGTAAGGTCAAGTTTTACCAGCAAAACATACAACACATTGTCACAAGAGGGCAGCCTTTTAACATGAATTGTTCCTCAACCTGTCCGTGTTCCTTGAGGTTTTAAGACAATTATGTAAAGCCACACAACTGAATAATGAAACAATGCAAAACATTCAAGCAGATACTTTGCTTTATGGTGTTGGCTTTTTTCTTCATTATTGCTAACAAAAAAAATATTTCAAATCTATAAGAAAACAAGGGCTGAATTGTCTCATGCGGAAAGGTGGCTTTACACAGATGATACCTTTTATACATCGAGTCAGTGGTAGGTCAATGGGTGAGTCGAGTGCACCAGAGTTTTGTACGACCAAATGTGTCTAAACGAGCAAGGCAAGCTGGAGGCATCCAGACTGATATATAAGCCACGGGCAAATTAATATCATTGGATTGCTTGTTTCTGATGTGTAAGTTTTTAAGTGTCTAAAGACACAATGCTGCTGTTAGAGTAAATTCCAAGAGGTCTTGGTGTGTGGCTGGACTCGGTATGCAACACAGCTGAATAGAATTCCTTCTCCCAAAGTCATGAGACATTTCCAGGAGTAGCTCAGGGTGTTGTAGCTACCTGACCCCACCTTGCCCCACCTTACTCCGATTTGGGTTTCTCTTCTGACTGAATGGGAAACTCTCCCAGCCAATAGTGGCTTCACAAGCCCTCCAGGTGATTTTAATTGAGGACTCTTAGCAACTACAGGCAGAGAATAACACAGGACCAAATCTCCCTGTAAGGTTTAAAGATTGCATTTAGTTTTTCAGCCTGAATACCTCTCTCTCTTATCCACAGCCTGGCCCTTTAGCTGCCCTCTCCTCCCCTTCTCCTGCTCCTGCCACACCAACATCTATCTATAGGCTAAACTGCCGCCCTGCCTTGAGGACCAGTACTGACCTATGGCAGAAGGGATTGAAAGACCTCATTTTTTGAAGTCGTGTTTATGCATCACTTCTGACAGCTGTGGAGTGTTCCAGTTATAGTCATGAGACACAGGAGTCTCCCAGTGACCCCATCCCACACGCTGCTGTCAAAAAGTGGCGAGGCGCTTAGCCAAACTAGGGCACTCAGCAGGTGGCATGACAAGAGAGCTCCATGATGATCCTGTGGACCAGAGATCAGAAATGTGTGTCCTACAGACCTGGCAGATTTGGAGAGGATTTTTGGTTGTGCTGGGGACAAAGTGGGCACAAGAGTGATCTTCAGGGACTAATGACTGAAGCCGAAAGAGTGAGTCCATCTCGGCGGTTAACATTTGGTGCTGCTTCCAGCCCACCTAGGAAGCTCCTGTCTGGTCCCTGAAATCTAGATGCGGTTCTGGCAAGAGGATGGGGGAGAATCTGAATCGATAATTAAATTTTGCCCCCTAGTGGCTATATACACAACATGTACATTCAGTCATTGTCCTCCATTTAGTGGCAACTTACAGCAGTTCTTAGCCTTGTATCAGGAGGGACTAACTTTCTTAGTAAAAAGTAATACTTTCCTTCATACATTTATAAAATGATGGAAACATCACACACCTGCCCATCCTTATGCAAACTTGGAGCACACTATGATCTTTTCCCCTAAAGATTAACAACTTAAACACAGCTGATCTTCATGTGAGATGGAGTGGAATTTGTTTAAATTAGTGAGATTTTAAAAAATGTTTATTTTATATCCTGATCACAAAAATCATAATAACACATCAGTTTTCAATCTAAAATATAAGTTTTTAATGCATTTGAATTTCATTAAACTTATTTTATCTCAAGGGAGAAGCTCATTAAATTTTTTGGAAGAGGTAAAGCGATAGTTTAAAATATAAATTACTAGGGAGGTTGGATAGTATATCAGCAAAATATGTAAAGTTGTATTGAAAACATTTCATCTCTGCATAATAAGGCACGGAATCTAATCACTGTAGGCCATTTTGGTCTCAAGCTAGAAAAAATCTGATTAAAGCTGATGAGAAGTACTAAAGACAGTATTTAAAAATATATATATGTGTGTATATATATATACAAAAATGTATGATATGAACTTGGTTAACTTTTCACATTATCTCTATAATTCAAAGCGTTATGCCCCATTAATCGGTATTTTATGCATTGAATGTAATTAGATAAATTAATAAATTTGTGGCTTAAGGATTTTAGATGAGCAAACTCCAAAAGGAATACTTGTAAATTAAATATTTTTGAAAGGCATTGATAATGTGTTAACACCAAAAGATTATAAAAGTTAAACCGTTTGTGATGTGGTATAGTCATTTCCAGGGCATTAGCTGGATTGGAGCTAAATGATAAAAGCAGTTGGGAATTCCGTGCAATGATGTAGCTCTACTGTTGAGAGTTGAAATTTATTTTTGATTCTTGACTGAGTGTACTTCTCTTTTTCTCTTTAAATGGAGAGCAAAACTACTTAGGTAATTTTCAGCTATTTTTCTGGATCTGGGATTTAACTAAAAATATAATATTTAATCAATAAGTATTGGTTAAATATATGGACATATTATATTCTCTAAGTAATTAAGTGGTCAAGTTTATAGTCAAAACTTGTTTTTATATAGAGAGGAATAGTAGAGAAATTGAATGAGGTGGATGTTGTTGAACAAGACAGAGGTTTGTAAGTCTAAATCTTCATCATGGTAACATTGGGGACTTTATAACAAGAAAGAAGTTTGAGTATTACCCATTAAGATACTGATTCAGTTCTTATGGATATTTTAAATTTTTCAAGAAAATCTGAGGTTTTAAGTAATGGAAAAAGCAAATTATGTGACAATAAACATTCCAGTTAATTTAGAGAATTTAATTAAATTTTGTGTTTAGAAAGTATACAGTTTAACCAATATTTTTTCCTATTATTCCTTTTGAAAAAAATTATTCATCTATCTTTAAATTTTCTGATATTTTCTTCTACCACGTCCAGTGAGCCCACCTAGTAAATTTTTCATATTCAATATTGTGTTCATTAGTTCTATTTCCTTTTTTCTGTAGCTTTTATTTCTCCCTGGAAATTCCCCATGTATGCATATGATCATCTATTTCTTTAATTCTTTTTTTTTTTTTAAGATTTTTTATTTATTTATTTGACAGAGAGAGATCACAAGTAGGCAGAGAGGCAGGCAGAGAGAGAGAGAGAGAGGAGGAAGCAGGCTCCCTGCTGAGCAGAGAGCCCGATGCGGGACTCAATTCCAGGACCCTGAGATCATGACCTGAGCCAAAAGCAGCAGCTTAACCCACTGAGCCACCCAGGCGCCCTATTTCTTTAATTCTTGATCATACTTTATATTAGCTAATTTAAAGTCCTTGCCTTCTAATCCCCAAATGTAGGCCATCTCAATGTGTCTGCCCATGGTCTACTTTTTTCTGATATATTGTATTTTCCTTGTCTTTTTACATCTAGCTGTTTCTAATTATATACTGGATTTGGGGCTGATACATTGTAGAGACTCTGTGTTCAGTTATTTTTCTTTGAGAAGTCACTCTTCTAGTATTAGTCATCTATCTGTAGCTCAAACACCAAACCTTCAAACCTTTTTAGTGCACAGTAGTTGAAATCTTCTCTGTTCTAGTCCTTTAGCTGTTGCTTTTTGCAGGGGGTCTATGGGGTCTCCTCCACACATGGGCAGTTTTAGGGGTCACCCATAATCTGTATGGAGCTTTTATGAATATTTCAGATCTTCACTAGCTGTGACATTCCCTTCTGTGACTTTCACTTGAATGGGATTCTCTCCCATTCCACTTGTTTCCCAGCTCTTCTGTTTTCTTACCTTGGAACTCTGTACTCTTCCTCCTCACGCTAGACTCAAATTGTTGCTCAGGGTGTAGTCGTCCAGTTCTTCCACCGTGTAAAACCACAGTAATGCACTTAACCAGAGCAGTTATCTGCCTTCGATAGTCAAACACTTGGTCATTGGATGAGTACTCTGATATTTCCACCTACTTTCTGCGCCCCCCCCCCATAACATTAAATGTGTGTGTGTGTTTTTAAAATGTTTTGGTAGATTTGGGCACCTGGGTGGCTCAGTTGGGCAACAGCCTTTGACTCAGATCATGATCCTGGAGTCCTGGGATTGAGTCATGTGTTGGGGCTCCCTGCTTGGCAGGGAGCCTGCTTCTCCTTCAGACTCTCACCACTCTCATGATCTCCCTCTCTCTCTCATTCTCTCTCTTTCAAATAAGTAAATAAAATCTTTAAAAACATTTTTTATAGTGTTTATAATTTTTCCTCGACATTTGGGTTAGTCAAATATGAGCTACTACTGCACATTATAAAGGAAATTGTAAGTAAAGTAAAGTAAATTGTAAAGTAAATTTTTTGCAAAGTGAATTTTTTGTCTATCATCTTTTGAAAAACCACCCTATATTTAAGGGATTTTCCAAGCTGTGAATTCTCTCTAAAGTGAAGCAAGGCTCAAATCCCTCTATGTCCTCGTGAGCAGATGTGCACTTGAAATTTAGGCTGAGCTCATCAGACATACTCACGCATTTGAGAGGAGGAAAAGTGGTAAGAGGCACTGTTTGTTTGTTTTTTTTTCTTTTTTTTTTTTTTAAGATTTTATTTATTTGACAGAGAGAGATCACAAGTGGACAGAGAGGCAAGCAAAGAGAGAGAGAGGAGGAAGCAGGCTCCCCGCAGAGCAGAGAGCCCGATGTGGGACTCGATCCCAGGACCCTGAGATCATGACCTGAGCTGAAGGCAGAGGCTTAACCCACTGAGCCACCCAGGTGCCCCAAGGCACTGTTTTTAGATATCATTTTAATTGATGCAGGCAAGAACAACAATAACTAACTTTTACCAGAGAATTCTGTCTTCAGCGCTTGTTTTCCTGTGGATAAATGGTTAACTTCATGGTATAGAAATAGAATTGCTGTGGTGGTAATGCTTGATTGTGATGATATTTTGGTTTTGTCCTTTTTCTAAATGTTGATTCACTTTTTTTTCTGGCCCTGCTATCTCTACAGTATATAATGTCTCTTATATAATTTGATTCTGGCTTTTTGTTTCCTGGTGTAAACTGGCTTTTAATGGACAACATTCTGACTTTTGAGTGAAATAAAGGGTTTTGGTTGACATAGACTGAAATAACAACAAAGAGGAAAATTAAGAAATCTATCATCTTAATAATATTATATTGACGAAACACTGACAATGCAACAATCCTCTTCCAAAAAATAGAAAGTTTCTAGAATTTCTTTAATTATCTTCAAAACAATATCATTAAATACAATTTCTACCCCACAAAGGATTTCCAGCAATATGCAATACTTAATAGCATGCAGATCATTAGGGGGGAAATAATTAGAAGATTGGAAGAGGTGAGCACTTGGCAGTAATCTAGATGGAACTCAGTATGTGCATAGAGCCTTACTACTTTTTATCATGACATTTATAAAATAAAAGTTAGGTTCCTGTGAACCTGCTAATTAATATGACTGTCATAGACATTTCATTAACCTAAACAGTTTAGGTTTCCTGTAGATAGACCACATGTATTCTCATCTTTAACCTTTCCATAATGTTTCCTAATTATAGATTTCATTGATTCTTAATAGCAATGGGACAACAGTGGTTTAGAAAGTTATGTTTTAATTTCTTATCCCTTTTTTTACACCAATATTTAAAGTGATTTTTGCCTTTCATTTCCCCTCTAGAGCTAATTATGCATTCTAGGTTAACAAAAACTCCCGGTCATGCTACCACTGGCTTAAACTTTACAATGAAACTCATTATTTCCATTTATTACTATCGCGCATTATGGTAGTATGTGGCTAATTAGTTGTCAAGATGTTTTTTGAGAGGTTAAAGAGTTCTTCAAATAAATGTCAACATTAACTTATTTATCTGAATTTTTAAATTTTTTTTCTTTTTTAACCCGAGGGGATACTCACTAAGTTAGGATATGAGTTCTCTCTGGTTAATCAAGTTGCAATAGTTAAATGGATTATTTAACTAACTAAATGGATTATTTCTAACGTTTTCCAAAACAGTGAAAATGATTAATTTTTAAAGGCTGTCTTGTGTCTGTTTTATTCAAAGGGGTCAGCTCCTTCATTTAGTTGTTGTTGAAATTTGAGCAACCTTTCTTTCTTCTATTTAATATAGTTACTGACCAGTCCAGTAATATATGAAATTATAGAAAGAGTAATTAGACAAAATAAAGCAGATGTTTTCTGCAACAACCTTTGGGCTTATATCATAAATCCTGTGCAACTGGTTGTTAATTGCTTCAATTTATGAGTTGAGAAATACAAATGAAAATACTACCTAGTAACAATAGCACATAATTTAAATTATATGAGCCTTTTGTTTTGAGGAAACTCCCTCTAAAAGTGCATATAAAGCCTATAAAGAGTTGTCTGTAGGTGAGGAGGCAAAGACACCTGTGAATAGAACAAATGTTTGACAGAGATGCTTATTTTCTGTGTGTACTATCTTCATGTTGAAGGATTTCCAGAAATATGTAATGCTGCAGGTCACTGATCATGAGGAACAGGCAAGAGGCAAAGGATAGAGTGAAGGTGAGGGTTCGTGGAATTGTTTTTTTAAGAAAATGATCAGATGGGAGGTAAATTCAAAACCTGACTTTACCAAGTAGTATTTTCTAAATGTACCATGTGAGATGATCCATCACCTGTGTGTGTATATTATGCCATGAAACAAGCCATAAGCGCTATGTATTATAATCTCAAAAATCATTGATAGTGGGTGAATTATTTATACTTATGTTAAAAGCAATAATCTTGATTTTTAAGGGGTGTAATGATCTCCTGAAACTATCCCCCAGTGGATTTTTAAGGGGTGTCTCACTGGCAAAATCTCAGCCCCAAATGGCTACCTTCATCAAAAGAATAGGACATTTTCAGCAAGTTTCAGCAAGTGGACGTCCTTATAAGTTTATAAATTGAATTGCTATCAGAATAAAATATTAAATGGTACTATTAATTGAATCCTACAAATGAAAAGCTAGGCCACTACAGTTCTTCCTTCTTAATAATTGAGTTTTAGAAATCTTTTTGTTCATGTCTTTACAGCTGGAGCAACACTCTTAAGACTTTCTTGTGAGACCCATGGCCACCAGTGTAACTGTAATTTAGAACTAATTAGCCCACTTGCAGGGGGCTGGTTAAATTTAACTGAGAGAAATTTCCTAATTGGCATATCCTGGAATTTTAAAAAAAATCTAATAGCATTTATAAGAGAGTATAAGCTTAAAAATATTTTTATTAAATTTTGTGAAACATAAAATATAAATTTTGGTCTTCTGGGTTTTTTTTTAAGATTTTATTTATTTGTTTGATAGAGAGAGAGAGAGAGCACAGGTAGGCAGAGAGGCAGACAGAGAAAGAGAGGGAGGGAAGCAGGCTCCTCACCGAGCAGAGAGCCCAATGCGGGGCTCCATCTCACGACCCTGAGATCATGACCTCAGTGGAAGGCAGAGACATAACCCACTGAGCCACCCAGGTGCCCCTGGTCTCCTGTTTTGAGGTTTGATAGTGTGTATTATGCAGTCAGTGTGCCCCTGGGCAACAGTTGCTTATTAAGCAAGTTGATGCAAAAGCTTTGGGACTGGTCCAGCTCTAGGTAACACTGTAAAGTATTCGATGCTTGTGTTCAGAGTTTCTTTCTTTCAGACATAACCCCCCTATCAAAAGATACATGGGATGTGGGCAGAGCTTCCCCAAATTGCTGGTGGGAAATGTACAATGCATATGTTCCCCTCAGTGGCCTGCATCTCCCGCAAGCCTCTTGGGCAACAGCTGTAACACTGCAGCTCATTCTGTCTCCACCCACTCTTGCACGTGGCAAGACCAGGGAACGTACTTGGCTAAGATGTGTCTAGGTTACAGGATATGTTTATTATTAGCTGGAAGTTAATTTTTCTCACGGTGCAATTCAGTAAATCAATTATTGGTGTAACAATAAGCAAGAAATACAAAAGTCTTAACAACTCCACCTTATTGAGGGAAGTAAGATTTAGGGTAAACCCCAAGTTAGATCACTGGAAAACATGTCTAAAGATAAGAGCACTTAAAGGACCAAGACCAGTTCATAAATACAGTTGACCCTTGAACAGCATGGATTTGAACAGCACAGTTCTTTTGATACACAGATTTTTTACAATATAGACTGTAAATGTCTTTTCCTTATGATTTGCTTAATAACATTTTCTTTTCACTGGTGTCCTTTACAATAAGAAAACAGTATATGATACATATAACTTAAAAAATATACGTTAATTGACTGTTGATGTTACCAGTAAACCTTCCAGTCACCAGTAGGCTGTTAGTCGTTAAGCTCCTGGGGAGTCAGAAGTTAATAAGAGATTTTTTTCAGCTACATGAGGCTGAGATCAATGCCCCTAACCCCTGCTTTGTTTAGGAGTCAGCTGTGTTCAGTAGTATTTCCTAGATATTTAGCAGTCTAAGAGGGGGAAGCCCAGAAGATCAACAGATTTGGGACTGTTGAAGAGACATGAATAGCACTAGCACTCTGGACATATTCAGACTCAGGCTAAGCAGGATGCTGGATGGCCCATTTATCCTGCACCAACATTTCATCATCACCTTTTTATCTTTGGGTTCTCTCTTTTCAATGTTCTCTAGATGGCTGTACATTTGGCCGCTCTTGGCGTGGGTGGAAGATGATGTCACGCAAGATGTAACTGAGTGAGTTCTATTTTTTTTATCATTCAGGATAGCAGTGGTAACATAATAAAAAGTGGTAGTTGGGAAATTAATGTAAGATGCTTCTGGAAAAACAGAGTAAATGATAAGATCAAATGTGAACAATCCGAGAGTCAAGAAAGCTGTTCAGAACATTAATAGTTGCCTTTTAGAAATCTTTTTATTCATGTCCTTATAAGATTTCTTGTGAGACCCATAGCTACCAGTATAACTGTAATTCATAGCTAATTGTTTCTGTTTGTGATGGAGCTATAGTTTCCCAATTCCTATCAAGTTCCCATAGTAATATCTAATAATGAAAAAATTAATAAATGAGTATTCAAATGCCCACTGTGATTTCAACAAATGAAAAATGTGTTTGCTAACTTCTGATCATCTGAGATGGGAATTCCTTCCTGCTTACGTGGCTGTTCTCCTGAAACCATGCAGCCACCCAAGAATATAGACTGATAAATTCTAAAAGACCACCTGGTATCAAATGAGACACATTTGTACATTATAAAAATGGGTAGTTTGGGGGCACCTTGCTGGCTTAGTTGGTAGAACATGAAACTCCTGATCTCAGGGTTGTGAGTTCAACATTGGGTGTGGAGCCTATTTAAAAAAAAAAAAAAAAGATACAAAAATACATGTACTTTCTTGTTAACCTCTAAACAGAGCAGGCATTGATCTGTCTTGGATGTTTCTGCATTTATTATGGACTAAACTTGGGTCATGATTTTCTGACTCTTTATCATAGAAGACAGTATTTAGTTTGGGAAATGCTCTTCTTTTTCATTTGAGTATAGTTGACACGTAATGTCACATTAGTGTCAGGTGTGCAGCTTAGTGATTTGACAAGTTTATGCATTATGTTATGTTCACCGCAAGTATAGCTACCATCTGTCCTGTTCCAGCACTATTATAGTATAATTATACAATACTGTAGTCTGTATGCTACAGTACGCATTCTACTCTACCATTCTACTCTGCCTTTTATTCCTGTGATTTACTCATTCCATAACTGGATGCCTGTATCTCCCTCTCCTCTTCTCCATTTTGCCCAATCACACGCTCCCCTTCCTTTATGGAAACCCTCAATTTCTTCACTGCATGTATAGGTCTGATTCTGCCTTTTGTTCATTTTTTAAAAAGATTGCACTTATGAGTGAAATCGTATCATATTTGTTCTGTTAAGATTTGATGTAGATGGTAATTTCCATTTATGAGTCTACCTTCTAGCCATTTTAATTGTCAATTCTGTGTAGTCAAGAAGCACAGTTAGAGGCCATCACTGAAACCATGGTATAGTTACTGATAAATATATATATATATATATATATATATATATATATATATATATAAAATTAGGAGGGGTTTGACCTTTCTCCTAGATCTCTGGGTGGGAGCTGGGCATAGATATTTCTTTCACAGGTCCTTCCAAATTATCCTTGTGTAGATTTTCATGGGCTTGCATTTGGGAACCATTGATGAAGGAAATCACTAGAACCGCTATCTTCAGACAGATTCTTCCGTTCTTCCACACATGCAATGGTAGCTTTCTCAGTCCAGTGTTTTGCTTTTGAAATCATAAATTTCGAATATTGATTGATAAGTTTGCTTCCATGAAAGAGCAAAGTTTGACACTGATGAGTTGTGTTTTATGCAGACTCTGAATCACTGTCCACTCCCCATGTGGTCTCCTGTTTTCTGAGCTTTAAGATAAGATTAAAGCCATTCCCCTATATTCTAGTCATGAACCAAATGATTAACGTGAACTATCCGTTTACTAGAAACACACACTCTAAACTCAGCATCTAAGAAGTGACAATTTGAAAAGGCACCAATTTAATCTTCATAGCATTTGTAACTACATTTGCACTCATATTATCGGTGCTCACAATATTTAATTAAGTTTTGTGTTTATAGTGATAACAGAAAATAGTGTATATACAATGAGGAACAAACAAGGCACCCTTAGTGAACACACAACTCAGTGGTATTAGCAGAAATGCCTGATTATAGCCACAAGAAACCTGCCAGCCAGAAGGGATGAGCAGTTTTCCAGGCAGAAAAATAATATTAATCGAGGAACTAAGATGAGCATTGGTGTGTTAAAATACCAAGTATTGATGGTAAGTTTTGCTGTGGTTTCTACCAAGAAGGAAATATAATACTGCAAAAATTTTCTCCTTACATCTCTATTCACTATTGTGAACTAAATATTGTTAATATTTTGTAAAAGCTACTAGAAGCCACTGTGTCATCCAAGATCTATGGGTCAGACTCAACATTGGCGTTTCCCCTCTACCTCAATGCACTTTGTCCTACATAGCCTACCTCTTCCAACTCCTTAGCCTCTCTCTAACCCTTTCTTTACAGCTTAACTATTGGTACTTGATTTTTAGAATCTCCTGTTACTGGAAGTTTTGCCTCCCTTCTCAACATCTTGCACACAGTGCAAGATGTGCCATATGATACATCTTGTGATGGTGCTCTATGACACAGTGTAGGCATGTGATGCTTTTATACGAAGTCTCTCGATGTCTTTCTATAAGCCCTAAGCAAGAAGTCCAAGAAGCTTAGCAAGTTATATAGATCCTAGCTATTCCATTGTGATACAGTTTAATCTCCTTCCTTCATGCTTTTCCTTTCATACCATTTTCTCCAACCTTATTGAGCTAATGAAATTCCCTATATATTCTCATGTCTTCTCTCATCTCCAGGCTCCCTTGGCTTGAAGATATGTCCTTTCCCTACCATCATACCCATATCATCCTCTTATTTACTTTTAGTTATTTCTAATTTTTTTCATTCTTCTGGGCACAGTGCATATAACCACTTTTGAAAAGTTTTCTCTGACATTCTCAGTCTGTATAAGGCACACGCAGATGAACTTCTAGACATTTACCATTCTGGATTTTACTTGTTTGTCAGTGGATTAGGCTGGAAACCAGCTCCTTGTAGGCAGGGGTTGGGATGTATTTATCCTTATTCCCATCATGCCTAACAGGGGACCCATGGTCATACATGCATTGTAGGACCATAATTCCTAAGGATAGGCACATATTGTAAGGACCCATAAAGTCTTAGAATAAGTGAAAATGTGAGAAACTGGGGGAGTCAGTAAACTGAAATATCTGTGTAGATGAAAAGAAAGAGTAGAAGAGGTGGCGGGGAGATAGATCTAAAAAAACCGAGGAAGTGTAGTCAGAAAATAAGAAATTGATCCTAGGTGCTTAGAGGTGAAGAGGTTTGGAGAGAAGCACTTGAAGCTGTAGCTCAGGGAATGAAATGGGTAATAAAGCCCAGTAACCACATTCTACCCAGTACTAGCAATACGATTAGGGAACTGCACTGGGGCAGGGTTGTCATCGGATAAACAGAAGTTGGGATTAAATGGAAGACTAAGAAAGAGGCTGAAAGCCAGTGGATGCCAGACTCCAAAGGTATAGAGAAACAACTGGATGCCTCAATCTTCAAAGAAGATATTTTTGCACCGGGAAGAAGGAACAAGTTTGGAATGTGATAAAAGATGAATTGATAATCATTTTGTACAGTGATCTGAGACACACTGCAAGCAGAAGTGTTGATGGCAACCTACGCTTTGCTTACTGGCGATAGATTTTTAATATCTTCAAAACTGCCTTTGAAGACAATTTCACCCAATAGCTGTGAGGGTCTACTCAGCTGTAGACAGAGGTTGCTGATATCTCTGATTGGATGTTATTGGTATTCTCTGAGGCATGGGAAATTGATCTTACATGGCCAAGTGATGGGGCTGGAGTGTGTTAGCTGAGCAATAATGATCTTATAATTGTAATAATTTACATACAGCAGATTTTACACATTACCCTTTAGAAAGCACTTCAAATACATTATTACTTCATGTTGTCTTCCTTTACTGTGTTTGTCTTTCTTGATATTGAGCTATCATACTTGCTGACTTCAGAAGATGTTTTTTCCCAACACTAGTCAATCATCTCCTTCCCTTTGTCAAAACTTTTTGTCTTATGACTTGAGATCTCCAACAGAATATTTCTGACAAGCCTCATCAGTTTCCAGTCACTGATTCACCATTGTGATCTCACCCTTCCCCTTCTCAATTTAACAGAGCTTTCAAATATGCTTTCCAGTCAAATAGAGTTGTATCTATGGTTTAACATTTCTTCCTGGTACGTTTATAACCATTTATTCATGCTGGCATTGATTTCTGTCAGACCATGGACTGCTCAGGCTGAAGAAAATGGTACAAGATGGCTAATACTTGTCAAAAGCCAGGTACTGTTGTAAGTGTCCTACAAGCTTAAACTTGTGTACTAGCAGCTCCTAAGAGAGGCACAAACTGATGCTTATGTAAAACTAAGGCGCAGAGAGGTAAGGGAAATTTCCCATCACCAGACAGCTACTAAAGGGATGAGCTAAGATTTTTATCCAGAGCCTATGCTCCCAACCATCATTTTACTGGTCTCTAAATTAGACTCTACTCTCTGTGACTTCAAATAGCCACTATGTCACTGATTATCTGACTGTCATTACGACTTAGTATCTATAAGACTCAATTTTCTTCTCTGTAAAATTATAAAGGTCAGTACATATCTGATAAATTTATTATAAGGATTGCATGAAAGAATGCATGTGAAGGTCTCAAAGGAATTAGAAGATGGTAAACTCTTATTTTCTCAGTGGTATACCATGTTGATGTATATGGTTGATGTTAAGTGAGTTTTGACTCAATAAATGAATAAATGTTAGTGCTTAGTAGTAGTCAATGTATTATTAATATAACATTAATAAATGTAGTTATTTTGCTATTGACTGGTACTCATTTTTGGCATCTTTGGTCTTTGTCCAAAGACTTTTTAAAATATTCTCAATAGTGTATACATTTCTTAAGTTGATGGAAGGATTTTTATAGGCATTTATTTGATGTTATGCTTTCCTTAGTAAATGCTGAATTTCATCATGCGGGAGAAAGATTTTTTGTTTTTGTTGGTGTATGGTTTAATATGTCCTTGTACTCCCTGTGTGGTGGTTCTGATTTAATTGGTGTTTAGAATAAAGCTCACTACTTATTATATGTTTTCATAATTGAGAATATGTGTTTTAATTTATTCTATAAATGTCCTGTGCTCTTCTTTATTTCCCTAAGTCTTTTACTGTTTCATAATCATGGCATTTGAAATCTCATAAGATGTTATTTGGGGGCCTGCTGGAAAGGTCATTTATGTAGTAATGGCTCAAGTTCGTATCATCTTTAAAGCATAATAAGAGACAGAATTCATAGAAGAGTAATAAACATCTCCCTTTGGGGGTATTTGTGATGGGTATGACTTTGCTCCTAGAAGGTAGTTAGCAAGGCAGCAATGTGATGGTGTGTACAAGAATAAAAATAATAAGTAAAAATGAACCAAAAAAACTCCTTTCAAGTCAACACAGAATTATTATTGCATTTTGTCAGAATCTAAAGTCTGTGAATGCTAGACTCTATGTCTAGCTTAGCAGTGGCATAAACTGATGGGATTTTCAGAACATACCCAGGTGAATAGTCTGAATTCAGTAGAACATTGTTTGGACACCTACCTTTAGAAAGTGCTCTAGTTGGGCGCCTGGGTGGCTCAGTGGGTTAAGCCGCTGCCTTCGGCTCAGGTCATGATCTCAGGGTCCTGGGATCGAGTCCCGCATCAGGCTCTCTGCTCAGCGGGGAGCCTGCTTCCTCCTCTCTCTCTCTGCCTGCCTCTCTGCCTACTTGTGATTTCTCTCTGTCAAATAAATAAATAAAATCTTAAAAAAAAAAAAAAAAAAAAAAAGAAAGTGCTCTAGTTGAACAGTATGGCGCAAAGAATCCTCGTTGGGTATAGGGCTGTCCTCTTCCTCCTGTGGAAATAGGTCTGGATATACACTTAGAAAATTAAGTGGATGTAAATCGCACATGACCCGCAAAGAGAGATAGTTTAAAAGAAAGTGCTAAATGTAATCCAAAGGAATGCCAAACCAAAAAAACAATAAGCTTTCCATATGTTCTTTTCCTCGTGAGTGCTACTCTCAAGATGGCTTACATGTGTTAGAATTCTATGAATAATTACAAAACTCTTCTTTAGTGATACCCAAGCAAGGTAAATGTTCTTGCTCTGTGAGCCCTAGCACAAAAACACATGGTTTCCTCTGGAGATCACAGAGGCAACATTTACCAAGTAATCAGTTGATTTCCCCCATTCTGTTCACATGTCTATATCCTAATTTAGAAGCTGGAACTACTCAGATGAAGTCCACTGGTGTGAAGTCTCTTAAAAACTCAGAACCTGGGTGTTTTAATGTGCCTCCAGTTTGCATGAGAATCAGAACCTTTGCCTAGTTAGGAAAAGAAAAAAAAAAAACCATATTCCCATTTCCAGCATAATCTAATCAGAAAATTGGAGAGATTCAGGCTTCAATATAATAGAATAGAATACAAGTAAAAAATTTCAACTAACTTCATAGAGATGCAAGTAGAAATTATTTCTAAGTCTGAAATTTATAAAAGAACAGATCTCTAGTATTAAAGATACGGACCTCAAAGGTGATCTAAAATGTGTAGCTGTGAGTTTAGGTTGGGGGGGATAGCATTAGATTCTTATTGCTATAAAAGTTCAAGTGTCAGATAAATACACTGAACCAAAAAGTCTTCTAGGAATGACATTGAAAGCAATGTTGGTGAATTTGAGAAAGCCATGGAGAGGGGTTGAGATGCTAGAACCCAGAAGATAGGTAACTATCCAGGTTTTAAAAAGAAGCAGATGGTGAATTCCAAATGTCAGTGAGCTTCTTATTGATCCTGAGCACAATTTCAGGAAGGTCCATTAAATGAGTGTTTTGAGAACACTTAGGATAAAAGGCTGGCAGCTGAAATTCATAAGAATGAGTCACTAAGTGATTCGGTTAAGACCTGACTAATAGAAAAAAGTAAGTTTTAGACTTAGACAATCTGGATATTTTCCAGTGTAGAGTTACTGCGGGGCTGCCACTGACCTTTGCCTCTGCCCACAGCTTTTCCCAGGGAGAATGCCAAAAAAAAAAAAAAAAAAAGATGGTTGCCCTGTGATCTGGAAATTTACATTGGCTGGCAAATACATAAGTAAATAATAAAATAAAACTAAACCTTAAACTATCCTTTAGGCTGGTTTAGGCTCAGTTAATTATTAGATCATATGGATGTGCTTTTAACAGAAAGCATGGAAAGATTAAGAGTCACTTATGGTTTGTCTCCCTCCCAATCCCATCTTGTTTCATTTATTCTTCTCGTACCCACTAAAGCCCCCATGTTGCATCACCACTTCCTCATATCAGGGAGATCATATGATAGTTGTCTTTCTCTGCTTGAGGGTATGTGCTTTGGTGAGTGCTGTGAAGTGTGTAAACCTGGTGATTCACAGACCTGTACCCCTGGGGATAAAAATATATGTTTATAAAAAAAAAAAAAAAAAGAAAGAAAGAAAGCATGGAAAGTCCATACTGCAGACACTATTAAAGAGACAACTTTCTTCCTCTTCTTTTTAATGTCCTTCATAAGACCTGTTACGGTCTCAGTAACTAGACTGCCAACTACTTAAAAACAGGGACTACATATTTTTTTTTGTCTCAAAGAACTTATCAAATGTTTTTCACATTATGCGGGCTGTAGCTTTTTAATTATTCAATTGTTAGTTAATAAGAGAGTGCATAATGTTATAAATCGTAGAAGACACACTTGTTACTTACATGAGACATTCTCAATTTCTCTGGTTAATAGAACTCTCATTTCATACAGGAATTGGACAGGAAGTATGTTTCAATAGGTGCTCCTTGCCCTAGAATGAATAGTGATAAGTCTAAGCCAATGGTTTTCAGCTCTATGTGACCTAATACCTCTATATCATAACACATTTTTGAATGGCCCCTTCACTACACTAAAGTGTTAGTAAAAAACATAATGTACATATCTGAGTCCTTCAGCAATGGATATAGTGCCTCAAGTTATGTAAAGGAGAAATAATTTGAAATACATTTATAATAAAGAATGCACATAGTTGTGCCAAAGTATTTGCATATTAAAATACTGTGGAAGATAATACAATTTTTACGTGTGCACTTGTATCTTGAATCATTGTAAATGCAGAGCTACAATGTGGTAATGCATGTGAGTTTTACTGGACAATTCCGATACTGAAGCTGCCACTCCCATGGCTGACGGGATTGATCCAACTGACAAACGCCAGAGATGTCTTCTGTTTGTCCCCATCCCCAGCTGTACTACACAGTCTACCCTGCTTTTATCCAAGTAGAATAACCTATATTGAATACCTCAGTAGGTTCCTTTGCCCTTTGGGTTCTGTTTATGCTAAAGAGATTAGAAGGAAGGAGTAGGGAGGGGTCAAAGATTATTCCCCAAGCTCCCTCCTTACTAGGTCTCTTTGGCCACTCTTTGTCTCTCGTCAGAAGTTCACGTTTCCCTTCCCCTCTTAAGATGGACAAACTGAGGGTTGTGGAAAGGGAGGTGGGTGGGGAGATGCAGTAAATGGGTGATGGGCATAAGGAGGACCCATGATGTGATGCGCACTGGGTGTTATACGAACTAATGAGTCATTGAACACTACACCTAAAACTAATGATGCTAATTTAATTTAAATTAAAAAAAAAAAAGATGGTTTCTTCCCAATGATTTTCTCTGCTGCTACAAACCCAGAGTTGTAACCATCCCTCAGAACAACGTACTGCTTAAAATATAACCTATGAGAACTTATACTACTTACCAAGCATGCTTAGATATAGCCTTAAGAAAAACATGTAGTGGGCACCTGTGTGGCTCGGTTGGTTGAGTGATTGCCTTCAGCTCAGGTTATGATCTCGGGCTTCCAGGATCGAGTCCCGCATTGGGCTCCCAGCTCCTTGGGGAGTCTGTTTCTCCTTCTGACCTTCTCCTCTCTCATGCTCTTTCTCACTCATTGTCTCTCAAATAAATAAAATCTAAAAAAAAAGAAAGAAAGAAAGAAAGAAAGAAAGAAAGAAAGAAAGAAAGAAAGAAAGAAAGAAAGAAAAGAAGAACATGTACTGGCAATAGACCTCTGGGGGAGAGGATGATAGATGTCCTAGAAACCGAGCAGCTGGGGATGCCTGGCTCACTCCAGAACCCTGCCTGCTTCATTTTTCCATTGTCTCCTCTTCCTCAGAGAGCACCAGCAGTCAGTCAGACATTCCTTTTCCTTTGAACTTGCTCACTATGGGTAATGTATTATGTGACCAGACATATTTTGCCTTTCTTCTTACATATCTACAAGACTCATGGTCAATGTGTAACCTACTCCAGCTTCTTTGTTGGTTGTTACCCAGTTTCTAATAAATATGAGACTGGGGAGTTGTTGGGGCGACAGGCTTTTCTACTGTCGCGTCCCCCAGCCCCCCATTCTCTTGCAGCTCACTCGTTTGTGCCTTGCTCTTCTCCCGCGTGCCCTCAGGAGGCGGCGCAGAGTTCTGGTGCTCCTACATTGGACTCCACTCCCAAACCCCTTACCTTTGTAAGTAGTCTTTTGTGAATAATCCTTTGTTAAATTATCTTAATATGAGATTCTTTTCTTTTTTCTTTCTTTCTCTCTTTGGGACTCATGGGAGTACAGAAATCTCTTGGAGATAATGACTTCATTCAGGATCATATAATCTGAATGGAAACATTTTTCCTTAACCCACAATATTGTTTCTTTTCTTTTATGTGCAAATTTATCCCATGATAATTGTTTTAAAGACCAATTTGAATGTTAGAAAAGCATTTTGTACATCATGCTATAATATCCAATATTAGATTATATTAACTATGTAAATATTGTTTAAGTCTATGATGTTTTCCAGTATTGACAGTGAAACAAAACATATTTATCTGTAATAATAGACTCCTGTTGATTTTTAATTTTGAACAAAACTGTGTATCTTAAACTTCCTTTGAATTTTCAATTTTAGATACTAAGATTATGGAATCTCAAGAAGAAAATGAATCAGTGTCTGATTCTATTCTGGGAATCACGATTCGATCACCCGTCCAACAATGTGTGTTAACTTTCCCTCACATCGTATGCATACATAATGCCAGGCTGACTAGTGTTGGAAAAGGTGCAGCTTCAGTAACATCTTCATGAAATGGTCAGTCTCATTACACCTAAGTATTTTGGGTTTGTTTGTTTTTTGAAGATTTTATTTATTTATTTGAGAGAGAGAATTCAAGAGAGAGAGAGAGAGAGAGATCATGAAGGGGAGAGAGTCAGAAGGAGAAGCAGACTCCCTGCTGATTGGGGAGCCCGATGAGGAACTCAATCCTGGAACTCCAGGATCATGACCTGAGCTGAAGGCAGTCGCTTAACCAAATGAACCACCCAGGCGCTCTTAAGTATTATATTTTTAAACTTTTCTTTCTTTTCTGCTATCAATAGATGCCTTCCAAGAGATGAAGAAACAGGAAAACTTAGAAAAGAACCTCAATCTAATTAACTATAGCCCCTATCTCTTAAGAATTTTTGTTTTCAAATAACTCTCACTGTCTTTCCTCTTCAAGCTTTATTTTTCTTTATCCTTTCCAACACCAGACTTTCCTGTTTGTTTTCTCTACCTTTTTAAAATAGATACCTAGAGTTAAGAAAAAAAAAACCAACTCTGACATTTCCAATGCAGCTACAAATTTTGCATTGCTACAGAAAAGAAAGAATTATCTGCTTATAAAGAAAAAAAAAAACAATAAAAATATGAACCAAGAAAGCACAGAAGGTAGTAACCACATTTAGTTGTTTATCATGGAATCATCTTTATAATCCATCTGTTTCAACTCCACAGAGCAAATTATGAATAATTAGGAAGTTTCTCCTCATTTTATAGATTTGGGCTTGGAAGGCTTTTGGAAGGCAAGTACAACACAAATACTATTTACTTTTTCTCGTATTTGGATTTCAATTTTGGTAAATGGCTACCAGGTGGGTGATGGAGGCTTGTGGGACATACAGATGGTTTTCCTACAGCTTTGATGATGTCAATAGTATATTTTTGCATTCTCTTTTTATAAAAAAAAAAGCACACTTCATTTAAAAAGAGAGCATTATATCAACAAATCATACAATTTAAAAAACACAAAGAACGCTAGGTATTAAAAAAAAAATCCTGTATAAAATTGGTTACCACTGTTGTCTTCAAATATTTTTAGCTCCTTTAAATGTAAGCCTAACTCTATCCTCGGTTTGTGGCCCTGAAGATATAAATTTGAAACTTTAAAAAAAAATGCTACTGGGCATTGCCTACATATCAGCTTTTTTAGATGACACACTCTTTTTTTTTTTTTTTTTTTTAGGAACCATGACAGCAGCAAGTTAGCTAGTCAGAACTTTGGTCTCTGGTTTAGTCTTGATTGGCTCTAGCAGAAGTTGGCTGTGATGAATGCTCCACTAAGGTGTATGATTGGGCTCTTGGGCTTAAGGCTGACTTGCTGGGAGGTTGCCTTGAGACGTAACTCTACAAGGAGAGAGAAGGTCGGTTGCTAAGTTTTCAACTATGGGTTATTATGAGTTGAGTTTCCCACGCCATCAAGCATCCTGACATGAAGAAACAAAGGTGAGGTGAGCTTTTAACTTGTTCAGCTTGGTAATTAGGTTAGGGAATTTGGGGGTAAACAATGTCCCATTCTTTATTCTACCTAACTCAGGGCCAGTTTGTGACATGGGCTCAATGAAAAACAGCACTGAGATCCAGCAGAAATATGCATTTTACCATAGGAGACAGTCATTCTAGTCCTAGTGATGCTTCTTTCCCCTTATCATCTAGAGTGTGACTTCTTACAGCTTGTCCTCTGTGAGTGAATGTTGGGCAGAAGACAAGTTGCTTACACGGGTGGATGGAAAGAAGTTCTAGCAGAGGTACAAAATAAATTGAAAACCACAAAATTGCCTGTGGGTGGACCCAGGGAGAGGGCTAAGGAAGGCAAAGGGAGAGGAGCCAAGAGGCCAAATAACCTCTCCTCACTCTCTACCTTGTGAGAGTGAAATTGTTAGCGATACATATCAATAATTAATTAGAGGCTTTATAAAAAGTAAGACTTCTAATAGATACCTTAATAGCTGTAGTCCCTCTTCAGTACTACACATGACCTGTGGACAGATTTTAGTCATCATGAATTATTCAACAAACAGCTAAGTTCAAGGAACAGTCTTAAACCATGCAGGACTTATATCAAACAAACAGAAGTGAAGGGCACTCTCTCTGCCTCACAGGATACTAAAAACGCTAGCTGTTAAGTGAGAAAAATGACGATAGATTCCATGACCTATACCTGCTCTCAGTTCTCATCGGGACTCTGCTACCGACCGGTTCCCTTGTCCTTGTTCTGGTGACCTGCCTATCATGTGGCATACTCCCGACTCCAGGGAGGGCCAACGCACCTGTGGATGAATCTCCCTCACCATAACTACCTACCTAGATATTTGATTGTTTCTTTTTTAATGTCTGCTTACCTTATAGCTGCAAAAGAATGTGGTTTGATTTTGTTTGTTTGTTTTTTAAATACTTCATTTATTTAATTTGAGATAAGAGAGAGAGAACACCAGTGGAGCAGGGAGCAGGGAGCCCAATCATCAAGGTGGGACTCGTTCCGGAGAGTCTGGGATCATGACCTGGGCGGAAGGCTGATGCGTACTAACTGAACCACCCAGGCGCCCTAGAATGTGGTTTGAAACATGAGACTCTGAGGATCAGTAATGGATGCAACTGTCTGGATTCAAAGATCTTTCAGGGAAGGGATTTAGTAGCCAATTTAAAAAATTTTCTTTGTTCTTCGCACATTTGGGGTGAAGGTATTGTTTAATTTCTACATCAATTTATTTTAACATGATTTACACACATCAGTTCTTGTGTGAGTTTCTTCTCCTCCACTGATAACGAGTAATCAATTCCTTACTTAAACTCACTAAATATAAATTCCATATGGTATGTAAAGCTATCTTTTTGAATTACTGCTGTAGAATATATCCAACTGTGTGGGTTTTAGGACAGTCAATATAATTTTCAGGCATTTAAAAGTTTTCAGGAAAGTGTTCTTTTTGTTTCAGTTTACAGCACTTTAAATCTTGTAAGTTACCACCTACTAGTTAAATCACTAACTTACAGCATCCTGACATTTGTTTTTCTATTTATTAAATCATCTAGGTGTTTTCTCAAAGCTCTTCTATGGTTTTTTGAAAATAAAAGAGAAATAATGATTTAAGAATTGTTTTTAACACCAGAATCATATAGAGTAAGAGGCTGTATATTCTTTTCACCTGCCCAGAATGTATATATTTCTTTTCCTGTGTAACAGTTTGTCATTAAAAATAGTTTCTCAACCCTGCTTTTTATTTAACAGTGTTTTATAAAGTGAGTTTAGGCAGTAAACAGGTGTATGCCATCATCTGCGGGCACCATCCACAGGCATCATCTTTGGACGCCATCCACGGGCATTGTTTATGTGGTGCTTTGGGCCCATAACTGGCTGTGCAATTGTCTAGATTTATTTTTATTTCTTAGTTTCTCTATTTCTATCTTTATTTCTTAGTTTTTCAACACTGATTTTTATTTAACAGGGTTTTATAAAGTGAGTTTAGGCAGTAAATGGGTATATGCCACCATCTGTAGTTTATTAGAAAGTGCCATTCATCAACCTTGAATGTATATCCCCACCCATGTAACATTTCTCCAACTGCCAGGAGTTATTCCAAATTTTGAGAATGAAACAAAGGCTAATTGGGAATGTTTTCATCGTAATGATAAAACAATTTGGAATCTAGAATAGTCCAAGAGAATTGGGTAACTTCTGCTCTCTGAAGAATGTGTATCATTTTCAAGATACTTAAGAGTACACTGTCTTAAATACCAAACTACTTAGTAACAGTCTCCAAGAGGGCCTGCCTATCTTACTGGAAGTTTCTATAGAAGGCAAAATCTCAACCTCTGGATAGTGTATTCTAAGTCAACTCTAAGTAATAATTGGTAAATCTCTGGTTTAAATACCCATGAGATTCTACTTCAGTCTTTACCACTTGCTTCTTTGAGTAAAATTTGGTGGCAGCAATAATGGCCTTCTTTGGACAAATGGGTAATTAGGCTTTTAAGTACCAAAGGTTCTCTTGGTACCAGGTTACCAGGGTAATCTTACCATAGTGCCAATAATTGGCTGTCCAATTGTCTGTTTTTATTTATTTTTTTTTAAGATTTTATTCATTTATTTGACAGACAGAGATCACAAGTAGGCAGAGAGAGAGAAAGGGAAGCAGGCTTCCTGCAGAGCAGAGAGCCCTATGCGGGGCTCAATCCCAGGACCCTGGATCGCGACCTGAGCTGAAGGCAGAGGCTTTAACCCACTGAGTCACCCAGGCGCCCCTTCTTTCTTTTTTTTTTTTTTTTTAAAGACAATTTTAAATATAGGGTTTTATGGCTTATATATAAAATCATATGGCTTATATATAAAATCATGCCTTTGAATGTGTTTTCCTTTGATAACTTATTCAAGGTATTCATGTTTTTTGTCACAAAAATAACCAAATATAGCATTATATCAAGAAATGCCTAAAAAAAATGGAAATGCCTGATATATTTATTCTTATGAACCTTGAATTCTTTCAATCCATGTTTAATTCACCCCTGGGTAATTCTACATAATTACAATGGCTCTTCCCTGCTAGTCAGAAGGATTTGTGGGGTTAACATAGGATAAAGTGTGTTGAAAATGGAAACATGCTTGTTGAGTTGAAATAGTATTCTACAGGTATTTCCCTTTGTAGAACTGATTTTCCAAAAGATTAAAATTCCCAAGCCTCTCTATATCATTCAACTTTGGATCATAGGAACATCTCATTGATGAACCAGGGCCTATTTGATAATTAGTGAGAATAATTTTAACATGAATAACTGCTTAGGACATAGCTAATAATTTGTAGTGGGGTTTTGAAGTGCAAATTACATATTTCTCTTTGAGTAGAGGAAAATATGGACACTATCAATTTACACTCTATATACACAACTAACTTCAATTTGTTCCTAAGAAAGGTTTCATTCTGCAGGTCCAATTCACAAAATAAGGTGCTAATAAGCTACATCTTTATTCTCACTTTTAAGTACTTTCTTTTTAATCTTTCTTTTGTAGAACAACAGTACTACAGTTTGCATGGAAATTAAAACCTATTTCACAGTCAAGTTCTTCAAGGAGATCACTTAACTTCAGTCATCTGTTCAAGATACACATGCTTTTACAATTGGGACAGGAATTCATAAATATTTGTTAAGTTATGCGACCCTCCTTGAAGATGTCTCAAAATCACATTTCCCTTGTTATACAGTTAGTTTTCATGTAGTCACAAATGAGATGCTATGCTTTTGCATTAATAATCATGTATATCTATAAAGTTTAGAATATAAATAGCTTCACTTGGAAAGAACATACTGAATGAATTAGCAAAGCGATTTTATTGGTTCCCAGATTTCCAGAGACGAAATAAAACACGCTTATGAAAATTTCCAAGCACTTAAGTCCATTTAAGGTCTATTTCATATGCCGTAAAGTTCTTCAGATGTTACTGCCAGTAAAAGGAAAGCACCTGATAATAAAACCATTCTCTCACATTCTTCTTGTGCATACACAGAATCCTGTCTCCATCGTGGTAGGAACACTGTCTCTGCCTCCTTAGTCTGTGTGTGAGGAAAAAAATGTTAATTTTGCTTCCTATAAAATAAGCTCTCAAAAATTGAAGGTCCAACAATAAACTTTATTTTTATACTAATATCTTACAATTGCCAACTGGCTTCTATTTAGATGTTGTGACATTCTGACTTAGAATATATATTTTGGTCTTTGTTCATGGCTCCTGGCCTAGAGCTCCTCAAACCCTTGGAAATTCCTGAACAATAGGAGAAATCAAACCATCATTTGTCATATTTGGTGTCTTGTCCTCTCTTCCTGAAATTGCTTCAGCACTATAATGGTCAAATGAGTGTCATATTCATAACTAGTGCCTTTCAAACACACCTGGGTTTGCCAATGAAGTGACTTTTAGAAACCCCCAAGGGAGGGGGCAGAGGAGATGCTGGCAGCTAGGGGAAACCACTATCAATAGTCCCCTCATTTTCAGGGAAGTAGAATCAGCCACCAATGGTCAGTGATTCAATCATGCCTATATAACGAAGCCTCTATCAACCCCAAAATGGATGGGATTCATAGAGCTTCTGGGTTGCTAAACATGTGATGATTTAGGGAGAATAGTGCATTCAGAGCATAGAAACTCCACACATTTTCCCATACCTTGCCCTCTGTATCGATTTCTTCTTTTCACTATTGATTGTATCCTTTATTATCCTTTATAATAAACCTATAATTTAGGGAATAAACGATATCCTGAATTCCGTGAGATATTCTAGCAAATTAATTGAACCTCAGTAGGGGTCATGGGAACCATTGATTCATAGCCTGGTCAGAAGAACAGGTGACTTGAGAGTGGCCTCTGAAGTGAGGGACAATCTTGTGGAAATGGTAGGTAGGCATCCAGGTAGAGAGTTTGAGAAGTGAGTGAAACTATAGGACACTCAGCGGATATAGAGAATTGCTTGATTTTGGGGGGAAAGCCTCACACATGTGGATTGATTGCAGAATCATTAGATGTTGAATTTCATAAAAAAAGAAAGTCAACATTTATAAAAATTAACTATGTCCCAGAAATTATATTGATACCATATCTTCTAATTATCACACTCATGTTTCCAGCTAAGGTAATTGTTTCCATGCTTTGAAAGGGTTCATAACTTGTTGACAATTCACAGCTTATGAGAAGAAACCAGTGAATCTCAGGCGTGTCAGACTCTAAAAGTCACATCCTTTTGTATTTTTATACTAAACAGAGGAGAGAGAAAGCTGAGTCTTCTGTCCCCAGGGAACAAAATTTTTCAATCAGAGAAATGAATTATCTTTATACTTTGCAGGTGAGTAGGTAGCAAAACCTCAAATCAAGACTACATTTAAAAGTAGGTGAGTGCTGTGAAGTGTATAAACCTGGTGATTCACAGACCTGTACCCCTGGGGATAAAAATATATGTTTATAAAAAATAAAAAATTAAAAATAAAATAAAATAAAATAAAATTCAGTAATTAAAAAAAAATAATAAATAAAAGTAGAGTCAAATGGGCGCCTGGGTGGCTCAGTGGGTTAAGCCGCTGTCTTCGGCTCAGGTCATGATCTCAGGGTCTTGGGATCGAGTCCTGCATCGGGCTCTCTGTTCAGCAGGGAGCCTGCTTCCTCCTCTCTCTCTCTCTGCCTGCCTCTCTGCCTACTCGTGATCTCTGTCTGTCAAATAAATAAATAAAATATTAAAAAAAAAAAGTAGAGTCAAGTATCATATGGTTTCACTTATTTGTGGAGCATAACAAATAGCATGGAGGACATGGGGAGTTAGGAGAAGGCAGTTGGGGGAAATTGGAAGTGGAGGTGAACCACAAGAGACTATGGACTCTGAAAAACAATCTGAGGGGTTTGAAGTGGCGGGGGGTGGGAGGTTGGGGGAACCAGGTGGTGGATATTAGGGCCCGGATTGCATGGAGCACTGGGTGTGGTGCAAAAATAATGAATGCTGTTATGCTGAAAAAAAAAAAAAGTAGTGACATGAGTAGCTAGGACATAAAATAAAGCTGCTATGAAATCTAACAATTTCCCTCATGATTCCCAAATCATATGCACAGCTACATTTAATAAGAATTACATGTATGAGTACCAGGTTCTGAAAACTGAATTAGCAAAGGAAAACTAAGATTTTTCAACAGCAAAGATCTTGTCTAGTAAGAAAATTATATTAAACAGAGTATTGTATTCACCAGGCAGTTCTGATTCACAATTCAGTTTGCTCAATGTTTATAAAATATGACAACAAACAATTATAAAATTTTTCTAACTTTGTATATAATATTGTTGCCTATAGTTCCAATTAAAAAGGGCAGATTTTCCTGCTAAAGCTTCTTGCTATTGTTTTCCAATTTCCATTTCTAAAGAGATCTGAAATGGGCATGACTTAAAGTAGTAATTTTTCAGTTTGTTTGTTTGTTTATGTATATATGTATGTATGTATATATGTGTTTTTATTTAAATTCCAGTTAGTAAATATTCAGTGCACTATTAGTTCCAGGTGTAAAATATAGTGACTCAACATTTCCATACAATACCTGGTGCTCATCACAAGGGCCCTCCTTAATCCCCATCACCTATTTAACCCATCCACCCCACCTCATCTGGTAACCATCAGTTTCTTCTCTATAGTTAAGAGTCTGTTTCTTGGTTTGCCCGTCATTTTTCCCCCTTTGCTTCTTCGGTTTTTTTTTTTTTTTTTTGAATTTCACATATGAATGAAATCATATGGTATTAGTCTTTCGTTGACTGACTTACTTTGCTTAGCATAATAGTCCCTAGCTCCATCCACATCATTGTAAATTTCATTCTTTTTTTATAGCTGAGTAATATTCCTCTGTGTGTGTGTGTGTGTGTGTGTGTGAGTGTGTGTGTAATCACCTCTTCTTTATCCATTCATCAGTTGATGGACCGTTGGGTTGTTTCCATAATTTGACTATTGTAAATAATACTACTCTAAATATCAGGGTACATGTAGCCCTTTGAACTAGTATTTTGTTATTCTTTGGGTAAATAGTAGTGTAATTGCTAGATAGTAGGGTAATTCTGTTTTTAGCTTTTTGAAGATTCTCAAAAAGATGCAACCAGCAGTTGCACCAGTTTGCAGCACCAGTTTGCATTCCCAACAACAGTGCAAGAGGATTCCTTTTTCTCCAGTTCTTACCCATACCTGTTGTTTCTTGTGTTGTTGATTTTAGCCATTCTGACAGATGTGAGGTGATATCTCATTGTAGTTTTGAATTGCATTTTCTTGATGATGAGTGATGTTGAACATCTTTTCCTGTGTCTGTTGGCCATCTGTATGTCTTCTTTGAAAAAAAAAATCTGTTCATGTGTTCTGCCTGTTTTTGAGTTGGAATATTAGTCTTTTGGGGTGTTGAGTTTTATAAGTTCTTTTTATATTGTGGATACTTACCCTTTATCAGGTATGTCATTTGCAAACATTTTCTCCCATTCCACAGGTTGCCTTTTTATTTTGTTGATTGCTTCCTTTGCTGTGCAGAAGCTTTTATTTTGATGTAATCCCAGTAATTTATTTTTGCGTTTTTTCCTTTCCCTCTGAAGACATGTCTGGAAAAAACTTCCTATGGCCAATGTGCACCCGGAACATTTTCCAGAGTGGATCCCATATTAGGTCACAAAACAAGCCTCAACAAATGCAAAAAAAAAAAAAAAAAAAAAAAAAAAAAATTGAAGTCCTACCATGTACCTTTTCTGACCACAACGCTATGAAACCAGAAATCAACCACAAAAAAAAGTCTGGAAAGACCACAAATACATGCAGGTTAAGCAACATGCTACTAAACAATGAACGGATCTCCAGGAAATCAAATAAATTAAAACAAACAAACAAACATGGGAACAAATGAAAAAGAAAACACAATGCTCCAAGACCTTTGGGATGCAGCAAAAGCTGTCCTGAGAGGCAGTTTTACACATTTTATAAAGAAATGATGAATTTACAAAATAGGGATAATAGATGTTTGGGAGCTTTATTTTTTTTTTTTATTTTTTTTAAAGATTTTGTTTATTTATTTGACAGAGAGAGATTACAAGTAGGCAGAGAGGCAGGCAGAGAGAGAGGAGGAAGCAGGCTCCCTGCTGAGCAGAGAGCCTGATGCGGGACTTGGTCCCAGGACCCTGAGATCATGACCTGAGCCAAAGGCAGCGGCTTAACCCACTGAGCCACCCAGGCACCCGGGAGTTTTAATTAGTAAGGAATTCTATGTGGAATTTGAGCTGAAGTAGTAGTTTACTAAAAAAGTAAGGTTTATCTCTCTAGCCTTTGTGACTTTGAAGTCAGTACCTTTGGTGCAAAGGATGTCTTTTTACTTAGTCCATGTAGCAGGGTATTTTTCCCACTCCTAAAACCATTTATACCTCCTTTACTACATCTGCATTTATAGTCTGCCCCCTCTCTATGAACTGTCACCGATCTATATTCATTCTCTGATGATGCTAACTTCATAAATGAAGAAACTGAGAATGGATTAAACTTAGTTTCTTATTATAACATAGCTTAGATCCAAACCCAGGGTCTGTTTCCCAAGCTAGGGCTCAAAAATGTGTGTGTTTGGAATGGGGGATCCCAGTAGAAAATCAAAGCTGGAGAGTTCCTGGATGAAACTACTGATTGAGAAAATAGACACTTACTACTATGAACACCTTGAAATATAGACCTTCAGCATTCTCATCTGGACCCAAATCAGTCAGTCTGGAGAAATGACTAGTGTTTGAGATTTTGAGGGTCATTGGACAAAGATCCTCACCCAGCAATTAGATATGAAAAGCTTAACTGGCACATTATTTTGAAAGCATTTCATTTATAATATATCATTGGTCAAATGCAACTTTGGAAATGATCATATAGGAGACAATTACAAATCTGCATGATATGAAGGGTGGAGAGAGCCCAGAGTTTTCCCAGATGCCTGAGATTAGGGAAAGTCTTATATCCCAGAAGGGAAAGGTCTCAGAAAGGGAAGCTTGAGAACATAGAAAATGAACTTGAAAATTTTTATTATTTGATAAAATGTCAATTCTGTGAACGAAAAACTAATGAGCATGTGACATGACTTTGTCATTCACATCTGTTGTTGTGTTCAGCAATATTTTATAATATATAAATTCTTTAACAGTAGTTTGTTAATAAAGACCTCTATTTCCGAGGAATTTATTCATCAAAATCTCTAAAAAAATTCTAAAAATGTTAATATTTTCAATTTAAATATCATATGACTCTACATAAAATAACTTTATACCAAGGTACACGCCCTGTTTAAACAACTCCACTATAGTTATTGGCTAGTGATTTTGGTTGCATTTCATTTTATAAACACAAATCTAGTTAAAACTCGGATTCTGAACTGAATTTCAGAATAAATATCTCAAAAAGAGCAATTATATATGCAGTCCAATCTTTAAAAAAAAAATCTTCCCTGGTTGTTTCTTAAGATACTCCACAAGCTCTGACTTTGGATAGACTCTGGAAAAATATCTAGATTTATGTGTAGCCATTGCAACGTGGGAGCTCTGAATGTCTATTCTGTTTTTGGTAGCTCTTAGTCTAATTGCTATAAAATATTTAATAGATTAGTTGACAAATGGAAAATTTGAACTTCATGCACTAAAATTTTACTTTGTCTCTTCTATTTGCCCCTATTTTTCAAGAACTGATAATACATTTACTTTACTACATCATAATATATTTCAGGCTTTTTATCTTCAGCTACAGAAATCCTGCATCTTTTTAATTATGTTAACAGCCCTTAGTCACCCAGCATAGCCTATCCACCTCCACTAATTCGTGGCTCTGTTATATTTCTCCAGGGGATGTATTTCCATAGTTAAGCCTTCTCATAAGGTTTATTTTTTTTCTTTCCAGTTTTTTTTTTTTTTTTCCCTTTGACTGCCATCCAAACTTTTTTGGCTTTATCAGGGATTTTTACTTTGTTACTTCCTTTTTTTTTCCCCCAAAGCTTTTCATAATTTACTGGGGTTATATCTTCCTAGGCTTTTAGTTCTCTTACAGATTTGTTTTTAAGACTTCAAACTTTTTCATTTTATTTTTAGCTCATGATACTTGCAAAAGTCTGTACCCTTTTGATTTTCACTTGCTTCATTGACACATTCTTGTGTTTTGTTTTCATTTTAAAATACCAGAAAGTAAAATGTCTCAGCAGCTTGGTGGAGTGGAATATTTATAATTCCAAAAAAATTTTACTTTTTTGGAGCTATTTGCTTGTAGGTTAAAATTTTGTGTATAAATTCCTGGAAAAAAATCTTAACTTTCCAGGAAGTTGACTAACCTTCTTTTATCATTAAATGCAATCATTCTATGATATCATTCTATATCTGGTACGGTATTTATATTCCTCCACTGAGAGGAAATAATTAACAAAGATTTGTTATTAATGACATGTGAATGTTAATGTATTCAATTAGATATTGCTAAAATGCTATTAGGCAAGTGGACAGAGAAAAGTATAAAAACAAAGATGTATATAATTTACCTTTATTCATAACAGACCTCTTTTTTTTAATCTTCTGAAAACAGAGAACAACCTGGTGTTGTATAAGCATACTGACTAGGGGGAGAAGAGTGGGGAAAGGAGAAAAACCCTGATTTCTAGCATTTTCCCATTTCTGTGGTGTGAATATTATCACCATGGCCAATTTCAAGCTACCAGCAGTTTAACAACTAGTCCACAGAATTGCTGAAAGCTTATAAGCTGGCATAGGCTAAACACAGTTCTAGCACAAAATTTACAATGTTTATTAATTTTCAGTAGGTCACAGATATCTTTGCACATATGTTAATCTCATTGACCCTCCTTAAACAAACACAAAGCTTGTATATAGATTTTTGACAAAACTTTGCCTTTCTACCCATGGATCCCTGTGTAAGAATCCCCTTTCTACATGTACTTGTGATTTAAGGGGTTCAGAATTTATGATTCAGAGATGATAAATTTACCTTTTATTAAAAAAATTTTTTTGAAGATTTTATTTATTTATTTGACAGAGAGAGAGAGAGAGAGATCACAAGCAGGCAGAGAGGCAGGCAGAGAGAGAGAGGAGGAAGCAGGCTCCCCGCTGAGCAGAAAGCCCGATGTGGGGTTTGATCTCAGGACCCTGAGATCATGACCTGAGCCGAAGGCAGAGGCTTAACCCACTGAGCCACCCAGGTGCCTCATTTTCAATATTTTTTAAATTTTTTAAAGGTTTTTATTTAAATTCCAGTTGGTTAACATAGAGTGTAATATTAGTTTCAGGGCTACAATATAGGGATTCAGCACTTCCATACAACACCCAGTGCTCATCACAGGTGTCCTCCTTAATCCCCATTACCTAGTTCACTGATCCCCCCCACCCATTAACCATCAGTCTGTTCTCTATGATTAAGATTCTGCTTTTTGGTTTGCCTCCTCTCTCTTTTTCCCTCCCTATATTCATTGTTTTTTTTTTTTCTTAAACTCCACTTATTGAGTGACAAATATGAAAGACGATGAATGTCTTTCTCTGTTTCCCCTTAGCATAATATGCTCTAGCTTCATCCACATTGTTGCAAATGGCAATATTTCATTATTTTTTATGGCTGAGTGATATTCCATTTTGTGTGTCTGTGTGTGTAATATATCATATTTTCTTTATCCATTCATCAGTTGACGGACACTGATTCCATAATTTGGCTATTATAGATAACGCTCCTATGAACTTTGGGGTGCATGTATCCCTTTGAATTACTATTTCTTTATTCTCTGGGTGACAATTTATCTTTTAATCTCCACACTTTGGCTTTCATAATTTGAGAGTCAGGTGTTTAATTGCAGCATTAAAAACTGCGTTTCCTCAGTGAAACTTAAGAACTGTCAGAAAACATTGCCTGGGTCTCCAAAGAGCATGCTTCTCTTCCTGAATCATACCATCTAGAAAGATACTTTTGTTTCAGAGATTATATATGATTTGTACACTTCCAGTTACTAGTTATCTACTTTGGGATTCTTTGTTTCTATATTTCTATCAGAAAATGTGAATAAAGAACAACTTTTATTTGTTGGTATATTAAAATAATAAATTTTTCTTTTCATATTTTGGTGATTTTTGTCAAAATATAAAATCATAAGTTAAATTTAGTGAATATCCGAATTTCTGATCTATTGTTACAAAAAATCTAGATGTTGCTTTGTTTAAAAAAAGTGAAAAGAATTTATTCTTTGATTCTCAATTGCCACTTCAGTGATTTGTGGCTTTTTTTATAGTTTATCTAATTAAAAGGCAGAACTCTCAATTTCAAGTTTTATATGCATCAACTCTCTTATTGTAAAGTAAATTCTCTAACCCATATAATCTGGAGTCAAGAAACTTGTAAAACAAAACAAAAAAAATCACTTTAATTTCATTGCTGACAAGTTTCCGAATTTAAATCTCAACTTCCTGTGATGAATTTATTTACTTTGTGCTGACAAGACAGTATCTTGGGGCTTTGTTTTCCAAGTCAGTTCTAAATCTGCAGTGTATCAAAATCTCCTCATTATGCTTTGGATGTTATGGTAGATAAATGGTATCTTCACAAAGATACATTCATTCTGGTATTGAAAATGCCTACTTAACATTCTGTATGAATAGTTTTATTGAAAAAATATGTAGACAAGCCATTAATTATACACAAAGACTTGGAACAAATTCTTATAAGAAGCATAGCATGCCTTCCATTAAATGTACACATTTTATACAAAGTTACTGAAAGTCTTCCTGAGGTTAAACAATAAATCTTCGAAATTTAATCACTCTGCTCCCCAAAAGGTAATTTTTTTTTCTCCATGACACCCATAGGGTATACACTCAGATCTTAGCCTAGTTTAAATAACCAGACAGTATTTCCAGTGCATTTTTCTGTTTCTTAAAAATCTAGTTGCTGAGAATAAGTTGTCCAATTATCTTCCTCAATTTCTTTTTGTTTTGTTTTGTAATTATTATTCTATTTTGGTCCTCCTTCAGAATTGTGAAATATCTTGAATCAGAAAATGCAGAGAATGAGAAACAATGCCTCCCTATCATGAAACCGAATCTGGAAAAAGTATTTTGTTGTAGATGGTACCTTGAATTCAAAGCACAATTTTATTGAGAGCATTTTCTAGCTCCTGTGTTTCACAGCAGTATAGGATTTATTGTATTTTTATTTGGAAAGAGATTCAGCAGATAAATGATCACTTTATTTCTTACACTTTTAACTTTGATATTCTAAGTTTCTCACATTATAAGGATTAGTGAAGTCTTTACAAGTAAAATTCACAACTCTTTTTTTTTCCAGTTAAAAAGTGCTAGCAGATCATAAATACACATACATAAATAAGTTTTTAAAAAAACCCAACCAAACAAAAAAACCAAACTTAAATACAATTAACTGGCCAAAAGAGAAGCCCATAAATATGCCTTACTATCCTGAGAACCAAAATGGATTGAAAACAAACATTTCTCGGGAAAAAAAGACTAAAACGCTAAAATATATGGCAAGGAAATTCCTTATTGCTATCCAGTATGTGACTAGCCTGGCATTTCAATAAGTGCTAAATTTTTTTCTGAAAATGTAGAAATTGAACTGACTGGTGGTAGAACTTCAAAAGCTTTCCCTCTACAAATGCCATTCCTGTGACTGGTAAAGAGAATTGTCCTGTTAACTTATTAGCAGACTCAAATTAAGAGATTCCTTAAATTCTTCTTTTTTTTTGAAAGTCACAGACAGTTTATCTTTCTATAATCAGATTAGGAGGGCAGACCACGAAGAACGCACTGGTAGCAGGAAGAAGCAAGAGTCTTCTAGGGTCTGGCATTTGATGAGATGTTCAGTTCCTGTGCATTTCCATTGTTTTTCCATGGCAGAACATACGGCAGAGGCTTGGGAACACGCATGCCTGAAGCCAGGTTACTCTTATGTTCCATAACCATGTTGCTTACAGGGCTGTTGCCACAGTAGTTGGCTGTGCCCCAGACAAATGGGGTGCTGTTCTGTTCCCACAGATCTTTATCCCAGTCTTCATCGCAAGGAGGGCACGGCCACGTGCTCTCAGCCAGAGTCTTTTGTCCAACATTCCTGGTTTGGTTGACAACATCCTGCTCAATACAACTTCTATCATCACAGCTGGAGATAGGATGACTGATTTCGGCTAGGGGAACCTGGTGACACGCATGGAAGGGACAAGTAGCCAATTTGTTTGCGACATCAGGATGATTCTTTCTGAACTTGATAAGATGATAAGGAAACCTGCAGGCCCTAATCTGGTGGTTTTTATCATAGGGGCATTGTATTAGCTTTTCAGGGTCCAGGGAATTGATGTAAGTTTCTCCCATGTAGGAGATAAAGAAGCTGTATCCAAGTGCTCGGTTGAGACACGTTCTCCCCACCAAGAAATCCCTTAAATTCTTTTTTTTTTTTTTTAAGATTTTATTTATTTATTTGACACAGAGAGAGAGATCACAAGTAGGCAGAGAGGCAGGTAGAGAGGCGAAGCAGGCTCCCCACTGAGCAGAGAGCCTGATTCGATCTGAGGACCCTGGGATCATGACCTAAGCCCAAGGCAGAGGCTTTAACCCACTGAACCTCTGAGCCACCCAGGCACCCTCCCTTAAATTCTTACCAAGAACCCTCAGAGAAGCCTGTTGAGCCATGGTGCATATTCAAAATTCTGATGAGAGGGGTGCCTGGGTGGCTCAGTCATTAAGCAGCTGCCTTCAGCTCAGGTTCTGATCCCAGAGTCCTGAAATCAAGCCCTGCCTAGGGCTCCCTGCTAGGTGGGAAGCCTGCTTTTCCCTTTCTTACTCCCCCTGCTTTGTGTTCTCTCTCTGTCAAATAAATAAAATCTAATCTCTGATTAGGAAATTCTCTTTACACTCTCTTCCACGTGACAAATGCACAGGGACTCTGCAATCCAGGCAAGTAGCTCTGACTTACCATCACTTCAGATACTCAAGGGGAGGACTGCATTACTGACTAGCGGAAATTCTTCATGAAGTTTCCCAAGCCAAAAGAATGAATGTAACATCCATAGCTCATTGTGTTGGCACTTTGGAGCTCTTCTTATTGGCCATTTTATTCTGCCCATAAAAAGTTATAGAGCTGTGTTGGTCCCTCACTGTAAGTTGGATATTGTGGTCTATGTTGAGTGAGTAGGGATAGAAATACGAATAACCCACAGCCAGGGACCTCAGTTTGCTTTAGTGGATCATACGTACACTATATTTAAATTCCTGGTAATGCCCCCAGACAGCCCCAAGTAACTGAATATTGTCCCTCCCAAGATGCCTTGCTCTTATCTCAAAATGTTTGCCTAACTTGCTTCATAAATACATAGATACATAAGTACATAGAGCTCTATGTATTTACAACCTTGAATTTCTGTGTTTTGTTTTGTTTTATTAAGTAGATAAATGAGTGTTGGCCACTCATTTAAATTCTCTCATTTTTTAGCTACCGTGACGCCATTTTGCTTGGCTTTTTATGCCTCTAAAGTCACACATAAGTTTTCTTTCTAGCCTTTTCTAATGTCATCTACTCTTAAGTTCGGATCGTCCTCTCCTCACCTCCCCAGCCCCCAGAAGCGGGTCCTCCATTCTCTAGTCTCATATACTCTCTTTGAGCGATTTTATTTACAACCACATCAGAAACACCTGTAATTTCATGGCTCTTGGATCTGTACCCATATTTTCAACATCTCTTTTAGCTAGAGACCCATGTGGGACTCCCTTCTAATGCTCTCAGTTGCCATTAATGAACATTTCCTCTTCTCTTCTTGTCCCATTCTCACACCCTCTGCGCCAGTCTGCACCTCTTCCTGCTTTCCATATGCTGCTTATTTCCATATTTCCACACGCCTGGTCACCAGAGGCAGATATTCCAGCCTCATGCTCGCCTCCTATCCATCCCTCTTACCTTCTGCCCTAGTTATATCCAGTGAGTCACCATACCTCTGGAATCGGTCGTCCCTGTCTATCATCATTTCTCTAGCCATTGGTACTTCTCTCATTCTCTCTCACCTGGACCATATTATATACTAGACTTCTTTCTTTCTCCGGTTTACTCTTCTATGATCTATCTCATTTGCATGACTATGTCTTTCATATCTTCAAAATAAAACTTACGTTCTTCTCTGAAACGCAGGCTCTTTAGGATTTAGAGATCATAGCTATCAGCCTCGGCTTTTCATTCAAGACACCGAGGATATTTTGTCCCCAAAGCACTCTCCCTGAAATTGATTTAATGCATCTGGGGTATGATCTATGCCAAAGTATTTCTAAAAACCCAATGGATCTAAATAGAAAGATCAGAGTCTCTGATTCTGTTTTTTTACCCTTTCTCATCTGCCCTCCTTAGGGGCCTGAATGCTCTTCCTCCACTTGCTTAGGACCCTATACCTTTGCACATCAGATCCTTGGCCAGCACACCCTTTTGTCTGTTTTCCTTCCCATCTTTCGTGCCTCTTTCTCAGTAATCTGCTTAAACTGTATTCAGAACAACTGGAAACTGGATTCCACAAACGCACCCTCAAATGAAGTGACAGATTACCCTCAAATTTTATTATTGAAGGAGGTACACTTATTGTAATTGTTACATTTGTTCACCTCTGCTGAGCTGTGAGGTCCTTTAAGAAGGGAATGCATTGTTCTGAAGTTCTCAATCTATCCCAAGGGCTGGGACACAGTAAGTACACATTAAAAGATTTTAAAATTGACTTGAAGGTATTCTACATGATTGGATTCTGTGTCTAATATTATCAAGGGTTGGATGATATCAAAATAATTCACAAGTCCAGCCCACTTCTCACCACCTTCCCAGCCTGCAGTTGAGGCTATCATAGACCTTAACTGGTCTGTTCGCCCTTGCATCTCAAAGCCTTTGTACTGGCTCTTTCTGAGAGCTAATCGGTACAATTTCAATATATTTGAATGGCTCATTCATTCACATTATTTACATCTCTGTTCAAATGTAATCTCAAAGAGGCCTTCTCTAGTTAACCTTATGGAAATAGCCCCTCAGCCCAGCTCCTTCCACTTTCTTTATCCCTGCTGTATTTCCTCTATGAAATTTCTTGCTGTATTAAATTACCTTATTTATATTGCTTGCTCATTCATTCATTCACTTCTACTCCAGAATGTAGACTTGAAAACAACGCTAACCCTAAAATTGGTTGCTCAAGATATTTTTCTTTTCTTTTCTTTTCTTTTTCTTTAAAGATTTTATTTATCTATTTGAGAGAGACAGAAAGCACGAGAGAGAGAGAGAGAGAGAGAGAGAGAGAGAGAGAAAACAAGGAGGGGGGAGGGGCAGAGGGAGAAGCAGGCTTCCTGCTGAGCAAGGAGTCCAATTAAGGGCTGGGGCTTGTAGGGCTCCATCCCAGGACCTCAAAACCATCACTTGAGCTGAAGGCAGATGCTTAAGAAGGTGCCCCGCTCAGGAAAATTTTCAATATTCTTTTTAAAAAAATGAATAAAAGTGACTTTTATTACTGAAATTTCAGAAGCTCAGTTCTCTTATAATCATGGAAGTTCTTACTCATTTTTACTTGTCCTATATCCATCATATGGTATTTTACTCATTGGAAATATTTGTATGTTAATATTTTGATTTAAAGTAAATATTCATTAAATACTAATTGTATAGCTGTAATTTTTCAAAATCTTTCTGTGAATTTCATTACACTTCACAGGGATTTAAATGCCTTTAAACTTCTAGACTATGTCCTTGAGAGGTCAGCATTAACTTCTTCTGTAGATTAGAAAAAAAATTAGGCAGGTAGAAATAAAATGATTTATGTCATCTGCTTAGTATGCCTTACTATTCCCTTCTTTGAGAAATCCTTAACCTCTGCTTTCTCAGCATTGCATTTTCCTTATTCCATTACTTGGTACCATGCTTTTTTTTTTTTTTTTTTTGACTGAACTCTGAGCCAGTCAGAGCCAGTCAGTTTTGTTACCACTACAGATGCTATTAACTTGCATTTACTGTCATCATTTTATAAATTCTGGTCTTGGCTTCCTGATAAATTCTATGTCACTCACTTCCCAGGCACTATCAACGATACCTCGTGAGTGACTGACTTCTCCAACTTCATCTTTAGACGTCTCTAGCCAATCTCCAGGCAATCTCTGTATTTACCTTAATGCCCTTGAACACATGAGCCTTAAAATGGTGAATACTGAGCAGGGAGCTTATATCCATTTTAACACATTAGTGGCACTACCTGTGTTTTGATTTTTTTTTTTTTTCTCATCTTGGTTGGTTGGTTTTTGTGTGCTTTTAGTCTATTGTTTCTAACTTTTTTCTTTTATTTATTTTTTTTAAATTTTTTTTTAAAGATTTTATTTATTTATTTGACAGAGAGAGATCACAGTAGACAGAGAGGCAGGCAGAGAGAGAGAGAGGGAAGCAGGCTCCCTGCTGAGCAGAGAGCCTGATGCGGGACTCGATCCCAGGACCCTGAGATCATGACCTGAGCCGAAGGCAGCGGCTTAATCCACTGAGCCTCCCAGGCACCCCACTTTTTTCTCTTTTAAACCTTCATTTTTGGGGCGCCTGGGTGGCTTAGTGGGTTAAGCCTCTGCCTTTGGCTGAGGTCATGATCTCAGGGTCCTGGGATTGAGCCCCACATCAGGCTCTCTGCTCAGTGGGGAGCCTGCTTCCCCCTCTCTCTCTGCCTGCCTCTCTCCCTACTTGTAATCTCTCTCTCTCTCTGCGTCAAATAAATAAATAAAATCTTCAAAAATAAAACCTTAAACCTTCATTTTCAATCATTTTTCTGTTTTTCTTGACACAGAGTGTCTATTCTGGTCTGTCTTTGCATTTTCTACTATCACTGTTCACATCTTGGTCACCTATTTCCTGAAGCACTACAATAATGTAATAAGGACAGCTAATACTTTGAGTGCTTATTTTGTGCCATGCAGTATCCTAAGCATTTTGCATGTCATTTTAGACCCTAGAAAAGCTTTATACTTTTCTGAATAACTCAATCATTCATGTTGGTGAGGGGTAGAACAATGCACATTCCCATTTACTGTTGGTAGGGGTGGGGGAAAAGAAAGCTTTATAGTTTTCTCACCATCTTAACCGAATGAAATGTATCAACCTTTATTTGGCCTTTAGAAGATACTAACTAAAATTAGTCAACTGTAATATGAAGCTATTAAAAAGAAGTCAAAACTGATAGTTGAAATCATAATGATTTTGAGATGGAATCTTCTACCTCAGCTACTAGGCATGTAGTCTGCTTATACATATAGTATGATACTTTTCAACCTTCTTAGCCCAGTGCTATGTTCAAGACATTCAGGCAAGAAATGGTTGCCGCTGCTTACTTCTCTACTTTCAGTCTTCCTTCCTGTTAGTCCTGCCCATTTATAGTTAATAGAATACTTTTACTGTTTTACCATTTACAACTCACCACTATACCATTTAAAAAAATTATAGCATTCCTGGGGTGCCTGGGTGGTTCATTCAGTTGAGTAGTCAACTCTTGGTTTTGGCTCAGGTTATGATCTGAGGGTCATGGGACTGACCCATTGGGCTCTGTGCTCAGTATGGAGTTGCTTCAGATTCTCTCTCTCTCTCCCCTCAGCTCCTCTTCCCACCTAGGCATGTGCACTCTCTCCCTTTTTCAAATAAATAAATAAAATCTTTTTAAAAAAGTAACATTCCGGGGGTGCCTGGGTGGCTCAGTGGGTTAAGTCTCTGCCTTCAGCTCAGGTCATGCTCTCAGGGTCCTGGGATCGAGTCCCGCATTGGGCTCTCTGCTCAGCGGGGAGCCTGCTTCCCTCTCTCTCTCTCTGCCTGCCTCTCTGTCTACTGTGATCTCTCTCTGTCAAATAAATAAAATAAAATAAAAAAATTAACATTTCCAAGTTTGTTAGTCTGTCTGTGTAAGGTCCTGTATCTCTGACCTCACATCATTATTTGGAAGCTTATGACACTATTTTTACCCATGACTTTCCTTTACATTAAAAAAGTTCCAAGCTTTTAAGCTATGTTCTTCTATTTACTATACCTATTTACTATACCCATGTCAGCCACCCCTTGTGTATTCATATCACAGTAGGAGTACCAAAATTAACTGTAAGGTAAAGAAGAAATTTGTTAGGATTTTATATAATTTTTCAGACCATGAAATCACATAACTTTGAGTATGGAATTGTGAAGCTCTTTAGAGGTCATTCAGTAGAAAACAGACCTCTTCTGACACTCGGGTTTGGTGGCCTGCTTGAATCTTATTAAACAAAAGTACACACTTCATGAAGTAGACAAAATGCTTTTTTTTTTCTTCAGGTAATTGGCTTTCAGAAATTTGTAGACTGCTGGAAAAAACAGAATTTTTAACTTTGGATAGCTTGCAAATATATAAGGAAAAATTTCTTAATTTTTTCTTTGAATTAAACATGGGATAACCTAAAGTTATCTAAATTTTTCATGAATTTTAAAGCACTCCTCATATTTTGAAGTATCTTCTTGATACTCTGCATTATATTAATGTATCTTTTGAAATGAGAGTTTCAGAAAATAGTATTTGGCTTGTAGTGTAACAATTTACTAGTTACTCTTTTATGGTGTAATAACTTTGTAATAGCTCTTACTACAGTTTTACTTTATTTTTTCTTCAGTTTTAACCTAAGTTTAGCAGAAATTTAGCTTATGGTGAACTAATTCATTCTGATCTTTGCAAAATAAAATACTTTTATGTTTTTCTTCCTGTATTCATTTATTTGTAATCCATTTAACATTTATTATTGAGAAAATCCCAGGTAATAAGTACCACTACAGTTGCAAAAGATACTAAAAAGCAAATGCAAATCTAAGGGGCACCTAGGTGGCTCAGTGGGTTAAGCATCTGCCTTTGGCTCAGGTCATGAATTCAGGTTCCTGGGATCAAGCCCCGAATTGGGCTCTCTGCTCAGAAACGGGCTCTCTGCTCAGTCGGGAGTCTGCTTCCCGCCCCTCCCCGCCTCTGCCTGCCTCTCTGCCTACTTGTGATCTCTCCCTCTCTATCAAATAAATAAAATCTTTAAAAAAAATACAGATCTTATACTTGCTATAAATAGGAGACCAAGACAAACGAACCGAAACTTACAGGAAGCTGTGTCACGTGTTTCAAGTTTGGGTTTCTCAAAAAAATACACTTCATAAACCTAAATATACAACTTGATACTTGTCTCTATTAAATTTGATTAAGATGCTTAGTTCTTAGGCATCTTATTTTTGAATCTTCAGTTGAACAATCCAATATATGTTTACAGCCCATATCTTTATCCATGCCATTGATAAAAATAATGAATAGGCAAGGTCTAAAGAAGAGTGGCACCCTAAGATGTTGTTACTAGAAACTTCTTTCCAAGGTGAAAAAGGAAGACGAACAAGCGTATGTGAGACATGTATCACCATTAAAACAGGTGTATTAGAGTTCTCCTGAAAAACAGGACCAATTAGAACATTTAAAATAAGATCTATTAAGAGATTTATTGAGGAATCGGCTCCTGTGATTATGAAGACTGAGAAATCCCACCATCTGTTGTCGGCAAACTGGAGATCCAGGAAAACCAGTGTTGGAAGGCCTGAGAACCAGGCAAGTGGGTGGTATAAATTCCAGTCAGAGGGCAGCAGACTCAGTCAGCTCAGTCAGACAGGCTGGGAGGGAATGGATCCTCCCTTTCTCTGCTTTTTGCTTCACTCAGGCCATCAGCAGATTGGGTGGTGCTCACCCCCTCGGGGAGGGCATTCTGAGGCCACTGATTCAAACATTAATCTCAGGCAGCAACACCCTCACAGTCATGGCCAGCAATCATGTTTAATCTGGGCACCCCAAGTGCCAGCCACGTTGACATATGCAATTAATAATCACAGCAGTAAAATCACTCTGAGCTCAAAACCCTTTTTTTTTCCTATGCAGTCTGTGTACCTTATTGTACTGTACAGATAAAACCAAAATATTCCTTTTAGAAATAGTATTTACTGAATTTCCCTTTATTATGTCTGTTGTGATAACATTATACTATCTCTCTGCAATCCTGCCTGTTATTCTAGGATATGTGGTGTAGTGATCGAAAGCGTAGGCCCTGTTTGGGGGGCCCAACTTGATGGTTGCCAGACCGAATTCTCAGGACACAAAATGAGACAAATAAGAAGGCAATAGTTGTCCCTAAAAGAGAAAGCATCCACTATCAGTGGTACCCAAAGGCAGATTCACAAATCACAATTCAAAGATCTAATTCCTACAAAGGTTTTTTTGCCTGCCAATCTGAATTAAGAAAGGCAGGGACAACATAAAATTTTACCTTCCTCTCTCTTTTTTTTCAAGTTAGATTTCTTTTTTCCTTATGAGAGAGAGAGAGAGAGGAGCAGGGAGCCTGATTCAGGGCTTATTATGGGGCTCGAACCCAGGACCACAGGATGATGACCTGAGCAGCCACCCAGGCCCCCTAGACAGAGAAAGAATTCCAAGCAAGCTTCGCACCTAGCTTGGACCCTGAGATAACGACCTGAGCCGAAATCAAGAGTGGGAGGCCTAACGGACTGAGCCACCCACTTTTCTTTTAACCAGGAGGCCTACGTGGCTCAGTGGAATAACCCTCTGCTTTTGGTTCAGGTCATGATCTCGGGGTCCTAGGATTGAGACCCGCTTCGGGCTGTCTGCTCAGCAGGGAGCCTGCTTCCCTCTCTCTCTTTGCCAACTTGGGATCTCTCTTTCTCTGTCAAATAAACAAAATCTTAAAAAAAGAAAAAAGAAAAACAAACAAACCAGGAGGCACAGACAGAGATGGGGAGAGCTGACTTAGGCAAGCATTCCCACTCTTGTCGGCCTTCTGACAGTCTCCCCAGCATCCTGTCTGCAGACTAAGGAGCGAAGTGGAAGTCCCAGCCAGTCTCAATCTGGTCACCAGAAACTGTAGAGGAGGAAAAGTAGTTTTCCTTTTTCTTTTTCTTGGGTGCTTGGCCGAGCCCCATTTTCTCCAGGGCACCTCATAAATGAGCGTTTTTCTAGGTGAAAAGTTCTCCACTGTGGCCACTGTAACTCAAGATTGTCTTTGGTAAGATGAGCCTGCTTGCTGAGCTTTACCATTTTATCCCCCTGAAGCCTCACAGTGGCCCTCGTCTAAGGTGAACCCAGTCCAACCACGGATTCAGTCTGGTTTCTTTCTTTCTTTCTTTCTTTTTTTGTAGATTTTATTTTTTTATTATTTATTTGACAGACAGAGATCACGAGTAGGCAGAGAGGCAGGCAGAGAGAGAGGAGGAAGCAGGCTCCCTGCTGAGCAGAGAGCCCAATGTGGGACTCAATCCCATGACCCTGGGATCATGACCTGAACTGAAGGCAGAGGCCTTAACCCACTGAGCCACCCAGGCGCCCCTCAGTCTGGTTTCTAAGTCGGACTCAGTCTGACACCCCGACTCTGTCCCATTTCTTAAAGATTTTATTTATTTGAGAGAGAGAGAAAGAGCATGAGAGTGGGAAGGGTCAGAGGGAGAAGCAGGGATCCCCATGTGGGACTCAGAGATCATGACATGACCTGAAAGCAACCGCTTAACCAACTGAGCACCTCAGGCGCCCCTCAATCCCATTTCTAAGTGGAACCTGGTCTGACCTTCCCACGCTCCCGCCCACCGGGTCCAGTTACTGGGTCGGACCAGTCTGACACTGTCAACTCCTCCACTCCCCGCAGCTGGTCCAGTTTCCAAGTCAGACCTGGTGTTTCCAGCTGACTTCCCTACCTGGGCAGGGGAAGAAATGTTTACAAGTCAGAAAGCTCAAAACATAGAAGGCCGTGGAGTAGAGTGAGAGGGACTTTTACCCACCACCCTCCAGAGGCAGCAGGAGAGCAGTGAGCTCCAGGGACTCAACAGGTACCTACCCACTGAACACTCACTCATGGCTCCTGCAGGCTTTCGGGCTTCTCCCTCTGGTGCTTTTGATACAGAACCGTTAGGGGGCGCCTGGGTGGCTCAGGAGGTTAAAGCCTCTGCCTTCGGCTCAGGTCATGGTCCCAGGGTTTTGGGATCGAGCCTCACATAGGGCTCTCTTACTCTGCCTGCTGCTCTGCTTCCCTCTCTCTCTCTGCCTGCTCTGCCTACTTGTGATCGCTGTCCAATAAATAAATTAAGTCCTAAAAAAAAAAAAAAAAGTTAAAAGTGAAATGAAACCATATTAAGTATTTTGAAGAGTTAATTTGTGTGGAAATCAGTTGGAATCAGGTAGCATCCAATCTAGCAGATAGAAAGAAGCCCCAAGGGGTTGTGCAAAATGAAGGACTTTTGTAAGCAGATGGGAGCAGCGGCGACAGTGGTTATACTGGGCAAAAAAAAAAAAAAAAAAAAGCGGATTGGATATTGCTAGGTTACTTTCCTTTAGGGGATGGAAGGGGTCCCTCTGGCAGATGACTTAAGTAGTGCTGCTCAGGAGATTACTGATTAACTGGTTTACGATTCTGCACCTGGAGCTGAAATGGTCCTGAATTTTGCTTTGGTGATGTGGGGACTTAGCATAAGTGATTCCATTTTGCCCCCCCCTTTTTTTTCAACAATTATTTCCTTAACCCCTTCAATGAAATATATAAGTTAAATCAGGAAAAAGGCTAAAAAAGGGGGGGTGAAGTTACCTCACATGAGGTAAAAAGAAGTCATGAGAACTCCTTTAGCAAATGAAATCCAAAAGTAGAATCTGGGTCCTCAAAACTTACTTTCAGAGCAAAAGGTAATGAAAGCTGTAGATGGCACAAAACTATCAAGGAAGTAAAGTGAGTTTTCTTCTACGTCCATAGCTCAAAAGCAACCAAAGGAATTAAAAAAAAAAACAAACCTGTTTTCTTTTTTTTTTCTTTTGATTTATTTATTTGACAGAGAGAGATCACAAATAGGCAGAGAGGCAGGCAGAGAGAGAGGTGGAAGCAGGCTCCCTGCTGAGCAGAGAGCCCAATGTGGGGCTCGATCCCAGGACCCTAAGTTCATGACCCGAGCCAAAGGCAGAGGCTTTATTTTAACCCACTGAGCCACCCAGGCTCTTTTCTTTTTACAGATATCTATCTTCAAAGTTAAGCTGCTCTGGGTGCAAATTTTCACTTGTGAGCTGGTTATGATGCTGTTTACCCAGTCTTTCTTCCAGGGTGACACAATGTTATTTCCGCTCATATAAAAATCAATGTCTGAAAATAAAAAGCAATATATTTTGCGGTTGCTCAAAATCTAATTTTCAGCACTATGCAGTAAGTATTTGCATATGTAGTCCTCCATCTATTTGCTCTTTTGAGTACCATACCTCATAGTTTGCTTTCTTTTACTTTTCAGTCTATGCTAAAAATCAGACTGCTATCACTGGGTCATACATAATCAATCACAGAGACCAAAAAGCTATTTGAAGTAATTTTCTATCACTAAACTGCCTTTGGGGAACTCTATAATTGGTGTGCTTCACTAGATAGTCAAATGCATGCAAATGTCTTTAATGTTCATGACTTTCTTCCAGGTAGTCTCGTGGGTTCATACTACCCATTCTTTTTGCTTTTTGTAGGTAGGTGACTTTATGTATTTTTAAGCTCTCAGTGTATAATAATAGTGACAAGAAAAATAAATGTTCACCAAGGACTCAAAGATAATTACCAGGCCACTATTTTAAATGATAGTTAACTATAGGCCTCTACTGTTTGGGGATGAATATAGACAATATTTTGAATAAATCCTTTTTCTTCAAGAACACTTTGAGGGATTGAGTGCACTTTTTTCTTTGTAAGTATCAGTTAAAATATAATTTGCATTCTCTCTGATCTTGGGGTTTTGATGTTGTGTGCAATGAACTGAGATACTGCATTACAAAAAGAAATCTTTATACACTTGACAGCTTTTAGGTCTCCAAGGATTCTATTCAATTAGTGTCATGTCCTGGTTCCCCGTAGTATAGAAATGCACAGAGACTTGCAGATATTTTAGAAATTGTATCTAATAGACCAGGAAAAGCATTATAAAACTCTTTCCTTAAAATAAAATTAAAAAAATGAATTGGGTTCCTGGATAACATATATAAATAAAAGCAGTAGTGTGGAACCCGGCATTTGGTTCATTCTGAATGAAGGTGTGTTCTCTGAATCAGCTAACCTAAGATTCTATAGCTGTAATTTTAATTAGATATATCAAAACCTATTTAGACCGGCTGGGTCAAAGTCAGATTTTTTCTCAATGGCAGCTGGGAAAATGCCATTTCTGAGGGAGAAGATATCACCACTTAGATATTACAGATTGGATTCCAGGATTGAGGTCACGTAGGATAGGATAGATTCCCAGAGGAGACAGGAATGAAGAGAACCTTCTGGTAAGTCTCAGCCTTTATCTATGGAAGGTATAGAAAGCAAAGTCTAGAGGAGTTGAATCTATTATAAAAGTCAAATGGTTAGCAAAGTGCTATGAATGAGATTAAAATATTACCAAAGAAGAAGGAATATAGTTAAGCACAAGCATAGAGTAGGAAACAGGAGCAAAGGAGGGGCAATCAAAGAAAATTCTGTTTTTGATTTCCCTAAACTCACTTTCATTGGTTGCAGATTGTGTGATACATTATTATAAAGGCTTGGTATAGAGGTACAGTTTCTGTGTGTCCAGTTCCTTTCTTGGGCTGGAGCAATGGCATATATGCTTCCATCTGCTTGCAACAGGCTTCTGCTCTAGCAGAATGTTAAGTAGAAGGTTGTTGCTCAACGTGCCATTAATACCCAGATGGCTACAGTGGTTTTGAGCTCTACCTTGAACTACCACCTGACTTCTAGAGATCCCTTGGTCTTTCCTTCCCATACCTACATCCTTCCAGTTGTCTTCATTTTTTTTTTCTCCTAATTAGATACACTCCTCTGTCTCAAGTTCATTTCTAGTATAACCTCTGCACTGGTTGTAGACTCCCCTTTTTTCTAGCCACGTCTTGATCTCTGTTCTGTGTAATGATCCTGACTCTCCATTACATTGATCACAATTTCCGTACAATTTCCATGGGCTTATTTCTCCATATTTGGTTCATTCTTGGCTTTTCATTCATTTAAAGGCCTACTATGTGACAAATTTTGTTTTTATTCTACTATTTAATTTAGAAGAGATAATTAAGCAGCAGGTCTGAAATACATTCTCTCCCTTTATTGGTTTTTGATCACTGAGAGTGAAAGTTACTGAATCAGACCTGCTTTTAAACATACTAATGAGAGAAATCCCAGCAGATAAATTGAGGCATTGTCTGGTGGAAAAATTTTTATTTTGGGAACTCTTTGGCAAGAATTGCATGATTGTCTAGAATTACCAATAGCAAAATAATATGGAATCCATGGATTTATGGAACATGATCATCTGAATACAAAGTGGAGAAGTTTCATTCCCAAAATGGCTCCTTCTGTGTCGTTGATGTGGTTACATATATGTTCTGGAGACCACATTTTTAAATCTACGCTTAGGGTGCATCCCAATGTGATTAGAAAAGGCCTGGACAGCTATATTGGTGGCCTTAAACTTGGCTCTGTTTTGTCTTTATCTCATGATTGTTTCCTTGAAATTAGTAAAACTCAAATGGATGAGCTTTCTGATTCATAGGAGTCCGAATAAACAATCTAATCCCTTCTGTGTTATTGCAATCATCCGGTATCCTTTTGCTATTATTCATCAGTGCCCACAGTTCTAGGGCATTTCAGTGTATTTAAAATTAATTTAAAAATTAAAATTAAAAAAATTGGTAAGATATTTTCATTATAGGGGCGCCTGGGTGGCTCAGTGGGTTAAGCCCCTGCCTTCGGCTTAGATCATGATCTCAGGGTCCTGGGATCGAGCCCCACATCAGGCTCTCTGCTCAGCAGGGAGCCTGCTTCCTCTTCTCTGCCTGCCTCTCTGCCTACTTGTGATCTCTGTCTGTCAAATAAATAAATAAAATTTAAAAAAAAGATATTTTCATTATAAACTTTCTGTTATGAGAAAAAAAAGAAAGTACTGTGGCTATATGAAATATTATATTTGAAATACTTCAAGTTAGATCATCATTTTTGAAGTTTTAAATTTTTAATATATAAATCCTGTAGTCTCTTTTACTAACATTCATTGAGGAAAAACTACCTATGTTAATAGAATTCCTAAAAAGTTACACTTCTTTATTCTAGAAATATAGGAAAGTCCTAAAACAACATTACTAAAAAAATCACATAAATGTAATTTTACATTGTAGCATATATGGCAAATATTTAAATATTTCTTAATCCAAAAGAAAGTACATTGATTGTGGCTAATAATTATAGAATACCTGCTAAATACAGTGACCATACTGATATTTTATATGTATAAATTAAATTTCATAAGCCTTGGGATTTATTCAAGTAGTAATTATTATTTATAGATGAGGAAGCAGATTCAGAGAAATTCAGTAGTATTTCTCAGATTATTTGAGTAAATAACATGCATCAAATTGAAAATAAGGGCTGTCTAATTCAGTAGTCCTAACCTTTTGCTATAGCATGCCACCTAATATAACACTTCTTTAAAATACACATTATTATAGAGTTAACTTGGAAAGAAGTTGCTTTGGATTCTATACCATCATTAGAACACATAATGTTACAAGAACTATTGATTTCTAATTTAAAATTCAAAACAATTATTTCATTTTTACTGTTTAAAATATATGTAATTATACCTGTCTGTAATTTAATTGTCAAACTGGTTTCAGTAAAGTATTATTCATCATATTATATTTGTTAATTTTAATTTGTGTGATCATACATGTATTGAATTTGTTTTGTAATTTTTCTTAAGTTTTTATATTTTAAAATATTCTATTTATTTATTTTAGAGAGAGAACAAGCAAGTGTGAGTGGGGGGAGGGGCAGAGGGAGAGGGAGAATCTCAAGCAGAGTCCTGCTGAATAGGGAGCTGGTCTTGGGCCTTGATCCCATGACCCTGAGATCATGTCCTGAGCTGAAACCCAGATTTGGATGGATGATTAGCCAGCTGAGCCACCAAGGTGCCCCTGTTTTGTAATTCCTTAAGAGTTATAAACATAAGGAGCTTGATAGCAGTTTTATGTTTGGCCACATAAAAGAAGAATTTAAGTCAACACTAAGAGTCCATGCAAATTTTTGTTTGTTTGTTTGTTTTGTTTTCCTTTAGAAAGGTTGACAATTGGAAGATTTTTAGAAACAGAGATGGAAATTTCCTGTGCTTTGATGTTGATCAAAGTTAAGTGGTTATAATTTGGAAGGGAATAGATTGCTAAAGCATTTTGGATCCTATGATGATTATTTCTCAATGGAAATCAATTTTGCCATTTAGATTTGCATGTGTGTCTATTGGTGTGAGCTACTAAAAAAATGAAGGATCAGGTAATAGAAAATAATTATCTAATATTGCTATCTTAAAAATTTTTATAAAAAATAATAAGCTTATATTCTTTAGTGAGAAATTAAAGCATAGAAAGCGTACTAAGATCAGGACATATGGTATACACTGAAGACCAACTGCATAAGTGGGGAAAAAAATAAAAGGAAGGGGCGAGGACAAATAGAAGGTATCCTAAAACTTGACTTGGGGGAGGAAATGATATTTAAGGAAAATGATTCTAAATTCAGTGCATTTACCTAGTAAGAATTTAAGTTAATCAGCTGTTAATGACATTCAGCCTTCATTCAGTATTTCTTCCAAGTTTAGCTCTGTTCACTTGACTGTTTTTTCTATTAGAATGAATTTGTCTGAGGGAAACTACTGCCATTCAGAGTTGTGTTACCATTTTGATACTAAATCCATTCATAATAGTACATACTTAGTAGTAGTATTTTAAAGTCTTGAGTTTTTAACTCTGTAATAACAATGTTTCAAAGAGGTGGGTGTGGGATTGTGTCCATGTTACAGATGGAGAAGTAGAGGAATGCAGAGACTGTGTAATTTAAACAGGCAGTGGGGCCAAATTCAAACTCTGGAAATCTGACTCTCTGCATGTTCTTATATACATGTATATAAGATATACATGTATATATTGGTACTGTACAGTATATACTACACAATATATTGTATATATAGTATAGTCTCTTTATAACCTGGTAAATAACCTTTGCCAGCCTTTAAAAATATCTCATTAGCAAAAACGTTTATGGATGCTTCAGATTTAGAGGCAGAATCTATAATGGTTGCTATTAAGGAGAATTGATTGTCTGATGCCTGTGTTGTAGCCAGCTCTTATTCAGCAACTAAAGCTCATCTGTGATGCCAAGGATTAAGCAAATAGTGCAGTTCCACTAGTGACCTATTTATAAGAGGGTTGTACATAAATATTTTATACTCTATTTTGTTTTTTATGTTCAATGTGTGATGGGATATTTTATCTACTACCTTCTAAATTAAACATATTTTATACTGAAAATGTTTTAAATTATATTTTCTCAAAGTTTGTACTTTTTATATTAAAAATATAAATCAATGTTGATTTTGAAAGAAAAAATAATGACTGCTTAATTCGAAGTTGAGTATAATTGGGAACATGTACACACAGAGGCAGGTTTACCCTCAATATTATCATAAATTAGTTGGTAGTTCGCTTTCGACATGATTGGGGGTGTTGGCACCATTTTAGGTATTGACTGAATCTGCATCCTTATTATAATTAAAAATGTATGAAACTCCATGTATGGAAATCTAATCATGTTGTATTTATTTTATGTGTCTATTTTATTTTGATTTGATTTGTATTTATAATTTTATCGAGTCATGCTACTTACAAATAATTACCATCTACCTTAACCAATATGAAAGGAGAAGCCTAATCATAAGTTAATTATGTTTTCTGCTGGTAAATAATTTCAAAGCACTTTGTCATTATGTACGTTCCTTACCTGCTAATTTTCATGGTGGAGTTATCCAGTTAAGCTCTTCTATTGAATTTCTTATTTGTAGTAGGTAGCCAGATATATCTTCAGTTGATTGAATAGCAGTAGATAGAGTCATCCATGCTCTTGCTAAGATGATGATAGAGCTAGAAGAGAGCTTCTAAAAAGCATCATATGTAGTATCATGATCAGATTCTTAAAAACTATAATGCCAGTGAAAAACTCGAAAATGTCCTCACATTTAATATATTTCCAAATGCAAGTACATTTCATTCCTCCATAAAAGTGTCATATCATGGCTATGTTTTCACCACACCAATAGCTGGCAAACATTTACTTCTGAGTAAACTCAGTAGTTCCATCTGTAGCCAGTTATTTCTATATCAGCTGCTTGGTTGTCAAAATTACTTAACTGATGTTGAAACAGATTATGTTCCTCATTCTGTTAAATAAGTTAATATATGTAAAGCATTTCGACCAGTGCCTGGCATACAGTAAGCAATATAGAATGTTATGTGTTACTTTTTTTTTTTTTTCTTCTTCACAAATTTAAGCTTGGTTCTTTGGCAGATTTTAGGATGAGACCATGTAGCTAACTTTCTAGATTTAAAATATTATATACACACTAACACACATCATTTAAATGTTTCTGTCAAAGAAATAACCATGAATTTATTCCAGATTTCAGCAAAGTTGTTTATATACATTTTAAAAACACTTCTCCCTAGGAAAATCTCATTATAAATTTTACTCGTTATACTGGAAATAAACAAACTCATGTGACATCCCTTTATGTAAATTTTATAGACCTTGATTGTGTACTTTAATACCACTTGTGTTGCAGACAGTAGAAGTGCAGACAGTTGGGGGAGTGTTTGCCTTGTGTACCTAGAAGTAACTGTGAAAACTTTGTTAATGCTTCCTAGATGTCTGCTTTAAAATGAATATCTTAAATATCTTTATATAACTTTCCCTTCTTTTGGATAACCTTCTTTCCCTAGTATAGACATGATTTGAGGTGTGTGTGTATGTGTGAGTGTTGCAACGCTCCACATTGTAATCTATGGGGATTTAAAAAGACCCATGTGGGGGCACCTGGTTAGCTCAGTGGGTTAAGCCTCTGCCTTCGGCTCAGCTCATGATCTCAGGGTCCTGGGATCGAGCCCCACATTGGGCGCTCCGCTCAGCATGAAGCCTGCTTCCCGTTCCCCGCCCCCCCCCCCCCATGCCTCTGCCTGCCTCTCTGTCTACTTGTGATCTCTCTCTGTCAAAATAAATAGATAAAATTAAAAAAAAAAAAAAAAAACATGTGGAAGTTTTAAATACTGATGAATTGAAGGAATCCTGCTTTGTACTAGTCAACATAAATTATGGCCCAAACAACTAAGAGAAAGGCTACATTTAAATTTTGAATGATCCCCAAGCTGTATGTGTAATGGAAAACTAGTTTGTGTGTGTGTGTGTGTGTGTGTGACAAGACTTTGGAAAACTATTATTAAACTTCATGTCAGGAGAAACGACTTTTAATTTATTTTTTTCCCCTGGAAACAATCTATATTTTTCAGATGAAAATTGTAACCCTTAAATAGTTTCAAAAGTTCGGTCCTAGTACACTTTGATTACTACCTACTGAAGCCAACTAAACCAAGACGACACAAAAAGGGAAATTTAGCAAGGCGTTTTTATTCATCCTTATCTTTTTTTTTTTTAAAGGTTATTTTGCAGTCACAACACTTGAGTGGAGTAAGGCTAGGGCACCCTTGTTTATTGCTAATCTAGGCTAGGCTTTTAAAGTAAATGACTCATTTGTGATTTGAGACCATTTTAAGGTTAGCTAGGCTTCAATCACAAATGCTAATAAACAAAAAGCCATTACGGCTATGTTTACCTTTACCTTTTTTCTTCCTGTATCATGATGTATGAATTTACAAGATTAATGAAGTACAGTATAGAATTTTTGGTTAATGGGTAGATTTCTATAGGCCCAGAAGTCGATGGATTTCGAAGCTCCGAAAAAATCAATATGTAAGGGAAAAACAGATGTGAGCATACCATATTCAGCTCTTTCAGTCTGTATCATCCCACTTGGGATAGGATTTTTTAACCTTAAGAAAATGTCTCAGGGGTGGAACTGAATATAAACTCTCATTTAATATTGTTGCCAATAAATTAAGGAACCTCCCCAAAGGCCCCCAGGTAATGGACAACCTAAAAAGCAATCAATATGATACAAACTAAACTGTAAACTCTGAAAAATGACATCTGCTCTGTAAGTGGGTTAAAATGAAATGCAGGGAATGATGTCATTGAGGCTAGAGAATAGGGCGGATGTCAGCACATCATTGAAAGTTGGGTCTGAACTGAGGAGTTTAAACTATAACTTCCTACCTGTGTGACTTTGACCGAGTTTTTAAACCTCTCTGAGCCTCAGTGGCCTCTATTATACAACTGAGCTAATAAAAGTCACCCCTCTGTATTGGCATAAGAAATAAATGAGAAGTACTGTGATGAGTCTTGGGCAAGCAGATTTTATTTAAAAAATCAAAACTGTAATTTTTAAAAAAGATCTTATTTATTTATTCGACAGAGATTGCAAGTAGGCAGAGAGGCAGGCAGAGAGAGGGGGAAGCAGGCTTACTGCGGAGCAGAGAGCCCGATGCGGGGCTTGATCCCAGGACCCTGAGATCATGACCGGAGCTGGAGGCAGATGCTTAACCCACTGAGCCACCCAGGCTTGACCCACTGAGACCTGAAAATTGTAATTGTTATCATTTTTGTTATAACTACCTAAGGTTGGACACTGAGCTTTTTTTTCCCCCCCCGCTGTGACTCTAACAGAGCTCAGTTATCCCTCACAATAACAATAGTTAAGTCTGCAGTAATTTAAGTGATGCCATTTATACAATCTTTTTGTCTGTGGAGTTTGTTCTGTCTCTCCTTAGGTGTACACTTTGGTTCTTGGTGGCTCTCTTGCTATAGTCTCTCAGATCTCCCTGTGTCCTGCTCAGTCTCTTTAAATTTGTTCACACTTTGAAAGACATGGCTATTTAAAAATTCTTCAGTGGCTCCTCTTTATTATGAGGGTAAGAGAGCTGTGTTTATGGCGGGGAAAAGGCACTACAGTCTCCTCTGGCACGATGGGCCCTGTTCCTGGAGCCATGAGATCTTATTTCCTCGGTCTGGAACTCTCCTCTCCCTTTCTCTTCGCCTTCAGGACCACCACATCTGGCTGTGTATTTTGTGCAACTTCAAGCGTTTTTCAGGTCTCTTTCCAAGATGGTGTATTTTGAAAACATTTAAAGTTATTTATTTGTCTCATGGTACAAAATGTCTTTTGTGAGAGGCACATAATTGGTGGGGTATGAAACTTCAGAATCCAAGTTCTGTCTCTGTGCCTTCCTCTCCACTCCTTTTCATTTTTGGCAAATGCTAGTTCCTTTTATGCATGATATTTCAAAGTTACCTTCTATCACAAATACCCAAATGCTAGGCTTTAACAGTATTCATTGCAAACGTTCGCATTTACTTCCATACATTTGATTGTAGCTGATATTACTCCATTCCAGGACTAATCTAAGAACCTTTTAATTTCCTCCTTACATCCCAAACTCCCAGGGATATATACCACACAATGCTTAGAATAATCTTCCTAACTTTCAGGTCTGATATTGTCTCTCCCTGCTCTTCAAAAAAACATTGAGGCCAATTTTTTTCTTTAAAGATTTATTTATTTACTTGAGAGAGAGAGAGCATACATGAGTGGGGGGAGGGGAGAGGGAGAGGGAGAGAGAAACAAGCAGACTCCTTGCTGAGTCCCGAACTTGATGCAGGGCTCAGTCTCGGGACCCTGAGATTGTGACCTGAACTGAAAGAAGGAGTCAGTCGCTTAACCAACGGAGCCACCCAGGCATCCTGAGGCTAACTTTGTATATATCTTAGATAAACTATACACAGCATCAGACATATCTGCAAATAGCCCTCCATATCTCTCCCCACTTCCCACCAGACTACAGTGAAGGGCGGGGATGGAATCTTGCTCACTTTTCAATCAAACCTCATTCAACTGCAATCACCACCCAGCTCCTAAGAAAGTGGCACTGAACTAATATGATGCATAACTTCATGACCACATAGAATGTGACATGGACCAAATAGCGACTGTCAGGTCCCAAAACGAAATTATGATGCATATTAAATTGTTCTTTGAAGTAGTTTAGCCTTTAGAAAAAGATACATTCTTAACTGTCATAGAAGCTGTTAGCTACACTTTTTCAAATAAGCCACCTTAGAAGTATTAGTAACAAAGAGAAGAAATCATTTGAACGGAAGCAATTTCTGCAGCCTCTGCCTGGGAAAACGTGGGGAATAAAGCATCAGATCCAGTGCCATTTGCAAGCAACATGGTTGAGTCAGAAGAAATAAATAATTTCAGGAAACCTATTTTGTAGCTCTCGTATCTTGGGTAGAGCATGAACGCCTACCCTTCATGGCTGTCCGTAGCCTCCTCCATTCATCTTGAACAACACAGTTCTACATCAAAGTGATTCGCTGCTGGACATTTCAGCGTATTAATATGACATCCCATTTGGTTCAAATAAGGAGCACCATTGCTCTTAGAAGCTAGCGGTCATAAGAAGGCCATGATTAGTCATGTCAGGTTGAAAATTTCATCAGTGTCAGGCTTCTTAACATAAACAAATTGTCAGAAAGTTACCATCTTTGAAAGAGAAGACTGCCACTTACCACCATTTCAGGTAGAATGGAAACGAATAGAAATGGCATAAAACAGAGATGAACAAAAATGAGCAAAAGTCAAAGCATGAGAAAGAAGAAATTATTTAGCTACTACTTTGTGTCCTGCAGTAGCAGCTCCACATTCCAAGTCTAAAAACGGTCTATGGGATCCAAGAGTGCTCTTCACCAGTTGGCAACACTTCTACCATATGCTTGTCATTTGAGCTTTTTCCTGTCACTGGAGAATAAGCTGAAACCATCCAATCACACCAAATGCGCCTTTCAGAAGATAGTCCTCTAGTTCACTGTAACGGAAAAATGAACATAGTTAAAAGATAATGAAATTAGTATCCGCAAATTTCAAGTCATCTTATAAAAAAATACAGTAAGGATTTTGTGAAACTATGCTTTTAGTAACTATTTTAAAATATAAAAGCCTCAAATCTCATAGTGGCACTAAGAAAGACAAAAAAATATTGACATGTGTTACATGGAATGTGTAATTTTATTGTGCTAACTGAATTGTTAAAGTTTGGAAATGTCTTCCATGTTTTAGGATGATCTATAGCATTGTAACTGGCAGGCATTAAAGACATCAGTGAAATTCAGAGTGTAGTCCTTAATTTCATACGAATTCTTTTTATAAAAGTACATGTAGTGAATGTATGTAGTACATACCATGTGACTAGACATAATTTTCACCGCCTAAGGTTACGGGAAAAAAAAAGTCTCAAGGGAAAAAATTTAAAGCCTCTATTTAGAGAATAAACACATCCCTTTTTAAAGCAGCTTGAATTTACTTCTAACTGGCTTGAAATCAGGAATCTGATTTTCTGGGACTGACTTGGTCAAACTTCTAATAGCTGTGACTGAAAAAATGTTCTCACCTGGTTGCAGAATGCTTCTAAGCAATTCCAGCAAACGCTGGCAGTGGTCAGCTTGTTTGATTTTAGGGTGGAGAACAGGAAAATGTGGCATGTTAGGAATTGGCCTCTGCCCGTTCTTGGCAACTTTTCCCACTGGTAAGTGGGGTCTGTGTTCTCCTGGATTTCCCATGGAAACCTTGATTCACTTAGAAGAAAGTTCTTAGAAGGAAGTGACACCATATGTCTTTTGGGGCTAGGTCATAAAAAAGACCATGCAACTTCCGTCTGGTTCTTCTGGATTGCTTGCTTTCGGAATGGTTTTTGGTATACCTTCCTGGGATCTGAGTGCCATGCTGTGACAAGCCAATGCCACACAGAAAAGACACTGTATAGGTGCTCCAGGAGATACTTTCAGTTTCTGAGTGATTCCAACCCTGGTGCCAAACAAGTGAGTGGAGAAATCTCTAGGTGATTCTGGCTACTTGGATCTTCCTAACGAAGGCTCCAGATTTTGCAGGCAGGGGCAAGGCTTCCCCTTTGTGCCACTTTCACACTCCTGACCCACAGATTCATGAGCATCATAAACTATTTGCTATTTTATGTCACTAAGATTAGAGCAATAATTTTTAAAAAGCCCTTAATAATTATCAAGTTAATTTCATATATTAAATTAGTATATTTAGAAATTCACATATAGTTCACTTTATTTTTATTATAAACCAAGAGACTGGTATTTTTAGTTTGCTTACACATGAACGACTGGAGTTCAGAGAAGTTAAGTTTCCTGAGACTACTCTTAACTGGGGGGTTGAAATTGAAAACCAGGTTTGCCCATGTCTGAAGGCCATTTTTTTTTAACTATTGATTTTTTTTCCCAAGTCATGTTTATAAAAGCTGAAAAAAGAAGCCATCCTATTCAATGGTTACTTTAATGTTTCTCAAGCTCAGTATCCTAGACACTGTCAAATATGTTTATAAAAAATAAAAAAATAAAAAAATATATGATTCAAATGAACACTCCATCATTTCAGTCAAAAATTACTTTTGCATAACATATTCTAGAGGGAGGGAGGGCAGTTGCTGAGTTAATATTTCAGTTAGTCTGATGCTGATTTTTAGTAGATGCTGCTGACATGCTTTTTCAAAGGATAGATGAAAGAATGAATGAATCAACCAACTCATAGTAGCTTAGTAGCAGAGGTCCTTGAGGAACTTTCTAAAAGACTGATTGATGCCTTCATAGAAAAATGTAATAATCCTCCATTATGATATTTGCTGTTTTTCTGCTATCATAAGAGAAATAAATAAACCTCTCATGACTTCAAACTAGTAAGATTCCTTATTTAAGTGGACACTTAAAATTTGCTAATAATACCTTAAATTGGAATGCATGGATTGGGGATGCAGAATGAATCAGGATTCATGAGCTGTTTCCACAAAGTAAACTTGAAATGAGTGGACAATAAAAATAGGCTTCGTGCAGGTCTTACTGAGCTACTGTAAGATTTAAAGAGGCAAGACAGAGGAAACATTTTTAATGATTTGGAAGTTAACATTAACAAGAGACTTTTTAATCAAAATATTGCCATATTTAAAGAAGCAGTACTAATGCATTGATCGAAGTCTTTTCCGTTAATATTTTTATCTATGACACTAAAAATCAGATAGGTAAATAAAAATAAAAGTGTAATCTAATACAATGAGCTCAATATACCTGATATTATTGCTAGATTATTGGGTTAATGATGCCTTCAAGTGAAAAATAGCTTCAGGAAGTCTTAGGGGCTTGTAAAGTTAGGCACTTAAACTGATGGGAACCTGACCCATGCATCTCAGATCCATCAGGACCAATCTCATATTGATTTTATTTCATAATGGATTATTTCCACATTATAAAATTTTATAGGGGAAAATTTTTTACAAATATATGGGCAAAACAATTGATGAAAAAAGTTGGTCTGTAGTGATATATTCCTTTTTTATTAAAATATAATTGACATATAATATCCTGTTAGTTTCAGGTATATATTATAATGACTCAATTATTTTATGTTATGAAATGATCCCCACCATAAGTCTAGTTACCATCTGTAACCAAAGTTATTATATTATTGACTGTATTCCCTATGCTGTAATTACATCCTCATGACTTATTTATTTTATAAGTGGAAGTACCTCTTAATCCCTTTCACCTATTTTGCCTTCCCTCCCTACAATACCCATCTCTGGCAACCAATAGTGAATTTCCTATATCTGGTAGTCTGTTTCTGTTTTGTTTTGTTTACTCATTTGTTTCAATTTAAAATTCCTCATATAAGTGAAATTATATAGTGTTAATCTTTTCCTGTTTGATTTATTTTACTAAGCCTAATACTCTCTGGATCCACCCATGCTTTGCAAATGGCAAAATTTCATTCTTTTTTATGATTGAGCAAGATTCCAGTGTGTGTGCGTATACATAATATCTATTATAATATATAATATGTAATATTTAATATGTTATTTATAATAGATGTTATATATAATATATATAGTGTCTCTGTATAAATATTCATACCATATTTTCCTTATTCATCGATTGATGAACACTTAGGTTGCTTCCATATGTTGGCAATTGTAAATAATGCTGTAGTGGACATAGAGATGTATACATCTCATCAGATTGTTTTCATTTTCTTTATTTATAAAGTTATTTTATTTTAGAATAAATTTTTTAAAAAAATTATTTTTATTAACATATAATGTATTATTTGCCCCAGGGGTATAGGTCTGTGAATTATCAGGCTTACACATTTCACAGCACTCACCATAACACTTACCTCCCCAATGCCCATAACCCAACCACCCTATTCCTACCCCACCCCTCAGCAACCCTCAGTTTGTTTTGTGAGATTAAGAGTCTCTTATGGTTTGTCTCCCTCCCAATTCCATCTTGTTTCATTTTTTCCTTCCTGACCCCCCACAACTACCCACCCTACTTTTTAAATTCCTCATATCAGAGATGATAATTATCTTTCTCTGATTGACTTACTTTTTTCGGCATAATACCTTCTAGTTTCATCCATGGTGTTGCTAATGGCGAAATTTCATTTCTTTTGATGGCTGCATAGTATTCTGTTGTGTGTGTGTGTACACACACCATATCTTCTTCTTCATCCATTCATCTGTTGATGGACATCTAGGCTTTTTCTGCAGTTTGGCTATTGTGGCCATTGCTGCTATAAATGTTCAGGTGCACATGCCCCTTTGGATCACTACATTTGTATCTTTAGGGTAAATACCCAGCAGTGCAATTGCTGGGTTGTAGGGTAGCTCTATTTTTAACTTTTTAAAGAACCTCCATGCTGTTTTCCAGACTGGTTGCACCAGCTTGCATGCCCACCAACAGTGTAGGAGGGTTCCCCTTTCTCTGCATCCTCGCCAACGTCTGTCATTTCCTGACTTGTTAATTTTAGCCATTCTGACTGGTGTGAGGTGATACCTCATTGTGGTTTTGATTTGTATTTACCTGATGCCGAGTGCTGTGGAGCACTTTTTCATGTGTCTGTTGGTCATCTGGATGTCTCCTTTGCAGAAATGTCTGTTCATGTCTTCTGCCCATTTCTTGATTAGATTATTTGTTCTTTGGGTGTTGAGTTTGATAAGTTCTTTATAGATTTTGGATACTAGCCCTTTATCTGATATGTCATTTGCAAATATCTTCTCCCATTCTGTCAGGTGTCTTTTCATTTTGTCGACTGTTTCCTTTGCTGTGCAAAGCTTTTGATCTTGATGAAGTCCCAATAGTTCATTTTTGCCCTTGCTTCCCTTGCCTTTGGCAATGTTTCCAGGAAGAATTTGCTGTGGTTGAGGTCAAAGAAGTTGCTGCCTGTGTTCTCCTCAAGGATTTTGATGGATTCCTGTTTCAGATTGAGGTGTTTCATCCATTTTGAGTCTATTTTTTGTGTGTCATATAAGGAAATGGTCCAGTTTCATTTTTCTGCATGTGGCTGTCCAGTTTTCCCAACACCATTTGCTGAAGAGACTGTCTTTTTTCCACTGGACATTCTTCCTGCTTTGTCAGAGATTAGTTGACCATAGAGTTGAGGGTCTATTTCTGGGCTCTTTCTTCTGTTCTATTGCTCTATGTGCCTGTTTTTGTGCCAGTACCACACTGTCTTGATGATTACAGCTTTGTAATAGAACTTGAAGTCCGGAATTTTGATGCCACCAACTTTGGCTTTCTTTTTCAACATTCCTCTGGCTATGCAGGATCATTTCTGGTTCCACATAAATTTTAGTATTATTAGTTCCATTTCTTTGAAAAAAAAATTAATGGTTTTTTAATAGGGATTGGATTATATAGATTGCTTTAGGTAGCAGAGACATTTTGACAGCATTTGTTCTTCCAATCCATGAGCATGAAACGTTTTTCCATTTCTTTGTGTCTTCCTCAATTTCTTTCATAAATACTTTATAGTTTTCTGAGTATAGATTCTTTGTCTCTTGTTTTCATTTTTTGATAAATATCCCTAAGTAGACTTGCTGGATCATATGATAGTTCTATTTTTAATTTTTTGAGGAACTTCTCCATACCTTTTTTTATAGTTATATAAAGAACGTATTCCCTTAATTTTGAATTTGCATCTACCTCTTGCTAAACCAAAATTAAATATGGCTCTTTAAATGGTGATTTCTTCTCTAGATCCTACTCATTTTGATTTAAGAGTCTCAATGATAAATTTGAGCCGAAGTGCCCAATGCCATTTACATTTACATTACATTACATTTACATTACAATGCCAATGCCATTTACAAAATTATACATTGTGGTTACTATCTTGAGGAGGAGATAACTGATGGGCATGTTATAAATTGAGTTCCATGTAACAGTACAGTAGGCTACAAAATAAAACTCTAAACTATAGGCCTTTAGGTAACTGTGTGTATAACAATTTTTGCATATTTGTGGTGGGGGAACTAGAAATCAAGGAAGATTGGTAAAATCATTTATTTATTCTTTACATATTTTTTAAAGGTTATTATTTTAAAGATTTATCTATTCATTTGAGGAGTGGAGGAGAGAGGAAGAGGGAGAGAGAAACTCAAGCATACTCTGCCTTGAGTGCAGAGCCTGCTGTGGGGCGAGTCTTGTGACCCTGAAATCACAACCTGAGCTAAAACCAAGAATTGGCACTTAACTGGTTGTACCACCCAGGCACCCCTCTTTTCATATTTTTATTTAGGGACTATAGATAAGACATTTTCTCATTTTAAGGGCTTTATAATATAATAGATTCATAGACAGATACATTAAAAAAGTATTATTTAAGTGAAATGAAAATTTTATAGGTGATAGGGTGAGAGCACCAAGGAGAGAGCTTTGTAATTCTCCTTGGGACTTATGTTTAAGGACATGATAAATTAATTGAGATTTTTTTTTATTTACTTAGTTTTTAATGATTTGTTTATTTATTTGAGAGAGAGAAAGAACTCCCATGTGTGTGAGGCAGGCAGAGGAAGAAAATCTTCAAGTGTAGTCCCTGCTGAGTGAGAAGGCTGTTGGGTGCAGGTGGGGGCTGGATCTCATGACCTGTGAGATCACGACCTGTCCTGAAACCAAGAGTTGGACGCTCAACTGACTGAGCCACCTAGGTGCCCATGAGATGTTTTAAAATAAAACACAATTTTTTAAATTCACAATTGTCTAATTCATATTTTATCAACAGTTTTATTTTTCATTATTGAAAATAAGTATTAAATGCCTCTTTGGTGTATTCTTTCTTAACTGTTCTCTGGTTTCCCCCTGCTACCCTTACCAAAATTTTCTTTCTATACAGTGAAGCTTATCTTAATTTTAGCATGAATAAAACAAAATAAGGATGATGAATCAACTACCAGAAGGTCACATCAAGATATTCTAGAAGCAAATTAGTGACATTTGCTTAATAAACTCCTTTTATATTCATGTACTGGCTTCCCTCCATTGAAAGTAAATATTCAGAGACACTATGATTTAACTAAAAAGTAACACTAACATTTTGAATTCTCCCAGTTCTTAATGTCTAAAGACATTAGGTTTCACATTTTCCTCAATTTCAAGGAAGACTGTTTCCCTTACTTTCTGCCAATGTCTTCTCATCAAGTATAAAAGACAGAGTACTAATGATTTTCTGTTGTGCTGTGTAAGTTTTAAAAATGTGATTTATTGTCACCAGTAATATGCATGGCTTAATAAATTTTTTTTCTGCACATAAGTGTGTCACCCATAATTTCAGTGATTCTTGGGGTGGGGTGTGGGAGTCTTGACATCGCCTCCCATGCAAACTTAGAGGAAATGGGACTACCTGGACCACAGCAAGAGCCTTGATTTGTATATTGTCCAGTGTTTCTGCCCTGGCACAGCAGTGTCTAGAAGGGGAGGGATATTTTCTTCTTCAGTATTAACATTTAATTAAGAAGACTCCAGGCCACAGCTGATCTCCCAGTGTTAATTTGGTTGAAGCCTTTGAATTCACTTGGCATCCGTTTCCCAGATGTACAACACTGCCAATAGGATGGTGAGATTAGAAGAGATTGGGGTGTCAGTTGTTTTGCATATATCTACCTAGAACATCCTCTCTATCCAGATTTCGAAGTAGAGAAGACATCAGCACATTTATCCTTTTCCTAATCTTATGGTGACTTCTCTAAGAGGCCTCACTGCCTTTTCCTCCCATTTGGTCTTGGTCATGCATTAGAGCTTCGGTCTTCAACTAAGTTATAACTGTAAACCTTCAAAGGAGTAAAAAAAAATTCTTGGCCTCTCCTAGATAAATTTGTGGACACATGAGAAATATGCTCTTTATGACTGCACCATAATTCTATGTTCTACACATGTGCTTGCTTATTCTGGGACCTTACTGAAGTTGCCTTGTGGCAGTATAGTGGTAATTTTTAGAATTATACGACCGGCACTTAAAAAGAAGCTGTAGTACAAAGTTTAGTATATAGCTATTTGATCATGTTTATTGATGTCATTATTCAAGGATCCTTTCTTATTTTTCTACTTAGTCTGTCAGATGTTTAGGTTTCTCTGTACTGTTTCTTTATTTCTCCTTGTATTTATGGAATTTGGGTTCTATATGTTTCAGCACTGTTTGGAACATAAAGATTACATATTTATTATAGATTTTACCTTTCAACATTTTAGGTTTTCTGAGTCATCCCTTTCTAATATTATTTTTTTTTTAATTTTAAAAAATTATTTATTTATTTGAATGAGAGAGAGAGTGAGAGAGAGCACGAGAGGGGAGAAGCAGTCTCCCAGCAGAGCGGGGAGCCCCAATGACAGACTCTGTCCTGAGCCTCTGGGATCATGACTTGAACGGAAGGCAGTTGCCCATCTGACTGAGCCACCAGGCACCCCTGTACCATTGTTTTAATCTTGCTTTCTTCCTTTATTTCCATACCATGTCTTTGTCCATCATCTTGTTTGTAGCTGTAGTTACCCTTACTGTGTTCACATGATATAGTGTTTATGTATCTTCATGTGTTTTTACAGTGGATTCTAATGGTCTGTTTTTTCACAAGTTTCTTTTTTTTTCATTTTTTGTTATAATAGGTAGTTTTGCCAAATTTTTGACATACAAGTTTGTTTTTTATTTCTAAGGCTCTCTGTTTTGACTTCATTTATGCCATGTTGTTTTGTTGCTATGTCACATATACTTTTTTTTATCATTTGCCAGTAATTTGAAAGATAGGAGATTTTCAAAAAAAAATTAATGTTTAAATTTACACTTCTATATTATATATTTAAACACATATTTCTCAAATTTCAACATAAGAATGAAAGAGTATTTTGTAAAATGAAGAATGCTTAACACATACAAGTCTTTTCTGCTCCTTTCTTGGGGGCAGATGTGTATTGAAATCTTGACCATAGATTGTTGACCGTGTTAAGTTACATCCTTTTTTGTTCCTCTAAGTATAATCCTTTTTTTTTTTTAAAGACTTAATTATATTTGCTAATACAATGTTAAGATCAATATTTTTCCTGTGATACAATTATTTGTGAATTCTTTATTTTGGTCTGTTTCTCATCTTCAAATGGACTTTTTTTTTTTTTTTTAAATCTCTGTCTGTCAGACAGACAGAGATCACAAGTATGCAGAGAGGCAGGCAGAGAGAGAGGAAGGGAAGCAGGCTCCCCGCTGAGCAGAGAGCCCGACATAAGCTTGATCCCAGGACCCCAGAGCTTTAATCCACTGAGCCACTGGTGTTTATGAAAAGCCACCCAAATGGACTTTTTTTTTTTTTAAGATTTTATTTATTTATTTGACAGAGATCACAAGTAGGCAGAAAGGCAGGCGGAGAGAGAGGAGAAAGGAGGCAGCAGGCTCCTCACTGAGCAGAGAGCCTGACGCGGGGCTCCATCCCAGGACCCTGGGATCATGACCTGAACTGAAGGCAGAGGCTTTAATCCACTGAGTCACCCAGGCGCTCCTCAAATGGGCTTTTTAAAGGAGAAGTGTACTTGGGTGATATGCTTCCTGAGTTTTAGTCTTACTGAACAATACTTTTTTGTGATTTGAGACTACATAAATGACAACTGCACTGGGCATATAATTTTTTTGTTCTCAGATTAAAGCTTTGTAGAGATTTTTTTCACTTGCCTTTTGGCATTGAGGACTCCTAGATGAAACATAAGAAACAGCAACAGTGACAAATTCTGGTAAACTTATTAAATGTCAAGGTTAAGGAAAGAATCTTAAAAACCATCTAAAAAATCCAGGGAGAAGAATGAGGTCACTAGCAAAGGTTTCTGTATCTAACTTTTGCTTTTCCATTTGTTCAAGTTGTCACTATTTTGGAGCTTATGTGAAGTTATTTTCTTTCTCTGAGTAAAATTGTTTTGATTTGTGAATATTTTAGTTCATTTGGTCATGCTCAGGGAAAGATACTCTATAGTAAGAAATACTACCATTTTTCCTCAAGAGTTGTATTTTCTTCCTTTAATACAAATACAATAAAATAATTAACAAATAATAATTTGACTAAGTTTATCACAAAAGTCTGTCTGCAATAGTAGTTTTTAAAAATTACAACTTCAAGCAACTAAAATTCAGCTTGTCTGAGCTCCTGGAGATTTTAGATGGGTAAACAGGTCCAGAGACTAACCTATGTATTACATTTATTGCCTGGATATTTAATGTCAACTCCAGGAATATAACAAGGTTTTTATGCTACCACCCACAATTTTATCTTCCACTTCATGTTGTTTCTCAAAAATATTTGTGAGCTAATATGGGTGGTAGAAAAAAAAACACCAATTCTGAATTGATTATGACTCAAATGTAAATAAAATTTATTGTGATTATATTAGATTCTGATATTTTACATGGGAAGTTCACAGCTGCTGGGAGTTTTGTAGATAGAGCCCTTCATTGTGAGCCTTCTTCAAGGATTTATTTGGCTGCCGAGAGCTACCCCACCCATGGTCACCACCCTTAAGGGTAACCTCACCCAAAGACTGACTGATATATATGGTAAAGGGCCCATTTGTCGAATCCCAATTCAGACACTTCTGAAGGACCATCTGAGCTCCAGAGCTCCCTATGAGTTCTGTTGAGAGCTTTGTTGAGATTGTATCATCACTGCTCATCTTCTCTTTCTGCCCGATATTGCTTCCTCTTTTTTTTTTTTTTTTCCCCTTCTGTAGGTTTTAGTCTTTAAGATGTGCCTAAAAACTTCTTGTACCCTATTGTTCATTTCAGATTTTTGGGAAACCCAACCCAATTTGAGGATTAAAAAACAGCCCACTTTGGCACTAATAGAGTTGGATGTATTTTTCTTTTATAGCCTGAATCTGTTTTCACCTTCAGCGTAGGAGTACACAAGAACATGCTTTAGTCTCTGAGGTTTATTTGATTTTAGCTTGTTGTATAGTCAATAAGCATTTGTTGCACCAGATTCTGTGCCAAGTGCTGGTGATTGAACATTATAGACAAAGCTATAGAACTCTGACCTATTGAAATATCATTAAAAAGTCTCTCAGATAAAAATCAGTAATCACATGAATAGGTAAGATATTTTCATAGTATAATAAGTACTATGAATAGAAACATGAGAGAGACTCAAAAAAAGGGTTGAAGACAGAGTGAAATAGACTAGGATTAAGAAGGGTCACTTTGAAGAAAGAACATACAAACTAAGGACTAAGAGATGAAAAGATCACAAGGCAATTCCAAGGAATGAGAAAAGCACATGACAAGGAACTGTGACATGAAACTATTTGTTATGTGTGGGAAACTGAAGCTTAGTGCGGCTGTAGCATGATAAACAAGGGAGGGATGCATGATGTGAGGTTGTAGACATGGTTAGAATCAGGGTTCTAATTATTTTAGAGGTTTTATTTACTTCCTCAATTTTTCAGCCATAAATAAAATTTTGTTTAAAAATTCTTTACAACTTTATGTAAAATCCAATTCAAAAATTATGTTGAAATTGAGCTACTAAACTTTACACTGACAATGAGTTCTTTATTTAAAAATTTTATTTATTTTTATTTTTTATTTTTTGACAATGCATTCTGAATGAAATTCCACATGGTAAATGTGTAGAAAAATCCTTTTGATAAGTATAATTTTAATTAGTTGAAAATTAAAAGGTTTGTAATATTTACATATGAGTATCATTTTTTAAAAAGTCTGTTTAGATTATATATGCAGCCTGGCTTCTGGTAATATTGTACATACATCGTGGAAATATTTTTCAAGAGAAATGAAATTGGAAATGTTGGAGTATTATGTGAAAAAAAATCTTTGCTAGAAAAAAAAAAAAGATCTGTCCTCTTGTGAAGGTTTGCTTTAGCCACTTGGACAGCTGGGGTGAAAAAGAAGTTAAAGACATATCAACATGATTCGCAAATGTGTGCTTAGAAATATCTTATAGTTGAAAACAGAATTGTATTATTACCTTTGTAGGGTTTATTCTTTTCCTCCATATTTATGGGACTGTCATCTATAGAGATTATGGGAATTTTAAAAATAGCTGAGAGTGAAGAAACACCACCATAGCACTTAACTGAGTACATAATAAAACATTTCCATCCTCTAAAAACCTTTTAAAACCATGTTCCCTTATCAGTATAGTTAGGTGAGCATGCTTCACATGTTTGTGTTTTCCTGTTTCTTCAGTTGAGAATCCTTTTATGATCATCCGAGGATGATGCTGTGATGTTTTTAGCTTGATTACTTTTATTTGTCTTTCATTCCTCATCTTTATGTATTTACAGTTTGTGTGTTGAAATGTTTTTTTCTTCCCAAATGTTTTATACAGAAATGTGAAAGGTACAACTACATAAATGAGAGTAAATTACCATTTATGTCACAAGGAAGTTTAAATGTAATTTTATCTGGTATTTACTTTTTTAGTTTCTGAGGTTCTCATCCCTGATACTTCGTACATTTTTTTGAGTGTATCTTAAAACATCCAAATGCTTAAAACATCCAAATCATTTCCTGTAATACTCTTAAGGGATATTAATGGAGATGTGAAAGGGATTCACAGAGAAAATGAGGCCCCTGATTTGGAGATTGTGTTCCTACTAGGGACTAACAAAGATAATACACATCACAGAGGAATAAAGATCATGCATATCCTAGAAGAATAAAAAAAAAAAAATCTGCTACAGCCTGGCTGGCTATTTGGCCTCAGGCAAATTTCTTAGTGTGTCTAGACCTCATCTCCTTCATCTCTAGTAAGAAACTTTTAACAAATGCCATTTATTAGGGTTTTAAAACCTTTCTACTTTTAAGATTCTATGATGTCTGCTCTAGGTGGGAGATGTCAGTATCTTTATTTGCATATTGAATTCCATGTGAAAATATTAATATGAATTTTGCTGTTCTGAGTAATATTTTGCATTTTTCTTAGTCTCCTATGGGAGAGGGGTGATGTGTTAGGAGCAAGGGGTTAAGGACAAATAATGCAAGGGTACTTTGGGGAAAATACAGTAAGGCTGGGGAATACTTCCCTCCAACAAAAAGACCACGGTCACAATTCTACCCCTTTATAAGCTGATCTGTCCTTTAAAATGTCTGGCTACACAGAAGTCCCCCTCATTGCTGGGCTTAACGTAAATCCTTTTCATGTGCATCCCCCTATGCGGGGAAAAAAAAAGAATATTGGTGGAGGTACAGTCTAAGAAATGAGTAATAATGTCTAGTAGACATTCCTAGACTGTAAATCTTTACATATCTCTGAGCCTAATGAGGTGATTTATTGTCCCATAATGCACAGTGAATCATATAGACATTTCTTTGTGATCACACTGCAGAGTGGAACTAAATACTAAATACCAAATATAATTCCCATGATTCTTACAGATGTCATTCGTGTGACATATTTATACTCATTTTTTTCTTATACATATTCTCATAATTTCTTATACATATTCTCATAATTCATATTCTCTGCTTTTAGGCTGCTTGTGGAATTTTGGGGGTAATTTAAATAATATTATTCCATTGAGAAATGGCAGGTAGAAATTCTAAGTAGAAAGGCTCTCTTGTTTAATCTTAAGTAGCTTTGCCACAAAAATTTTGGAAAACAAAATTTTTGGAAAACAACAACAACAACAACAAAACCCCAAACAAACAAACAAAAACCCCACCCCACAAACTTCTGACTATTAGTATTTGATATTTTTGGAGTTACCTCATAACAATTTCTCATGGATGATATTTAGTATTGCCTTTATTAATCTATAATACACTGTGTTCCAAAAATTATTGGCAAGGCTTAAAAAATCAGCCATGTATAAATAAAGTTAATGAAATAGAAAGGAAACCACAGTCAGGAAATGGAAGGAAGAAGCAAGTGTATTAACTGTGTGTTAAACAGGGTTTGGGCTTCGGAGTGAGGCAACCAGAGTTCAAAAATTTTGTCTGTGATTTACTAGCTCTGTGACCTTGGAGATGTTATTTAAAATATCTCTCAGTTTAGTAGATGATATTAGTGGCAACTTCATAGAATTATGACAAGTACTATATAAAAGACTTTGCTTACTATCTGGAAGAACAAGACTGTAACATTTAAAAGATTATTAAATGTTAGTTGCATTTTTGTTAATTTTGCCATTATTATTATAATTGTGGCGCATTCCTTCATTGACAATGAAATTTGGGCATAAAGGCAATTACAAAACAGGGCTCTCAATCTTAGTATATGACTCACTTGGGTCTTGTCTAAATGCAAATTCTGATTGAATAGGTATGGTTTCTGAGAAGCACCAAGGGATGCTGACGCTGGTGGTCTGCAGACCACACTTTGTGCAGGAGTGAATCTATGTAGATAGGATGTCATGATTTCATTAGAAGTGAAAGTATGACAGTTTTTCAAATAAAACAGAATTACAGATTTAAATATTGATCCCTGTATCTTCACCATATTTCATTTCTCTCTCACCACTATAGGTATAATTCAGAGTAATTGCAAAGAAAAAAAATTTGAAATAATCTTCCTATGTTCATTCATTCAATCAAAACTGTTACTACTACTGATTACTTGCTGTAGGAGATAGAAAGGTGATTTTGGCATAGCTCCTCAAGAATCTATCCCTCTATAGGCTTCTTTTCAGAGGAATCCAAAAAACACAGGGATAATCATAATTCAAGAGAGAAAGTGAAAAGTGCAATAAAATATCTAGACAGTGTGATAGAGGTATTCAGAATAGGGGGAAATGATCCCAAAATAATATGTACCTGTAACATTAATTTAGCTATTTTTTCTAGGCAGCCCTCAGCCAATTATCAAATTGAATTTGGAGCCTTTTTTGTATCTTGACTTTAGTTGCCATATCTTACTATATCTTGAAGTTCTCAGTTTCTTCATTTAACAATAGCAAACACTTGGTGCATACTATGTGTCTGAAACTATTCTGTGTGCTTTATTTATGTAGATTGACAAATACCACAAGCCATGAAGTAGTTAGAGTTATTTTCCTCATTTTACAGATGAAGAGATTGAGAAACAGAATCACTGAATTAACTCAGATTTCTGAAATAGCTCTCACCAAGCATATTTACCCCCTTCCAAATTCTAATGACCTGTTGCAGCCTGTTCTCTTCAAAGTCTCCTACTGCTTTGCTCTAATCTTTTCATTCTTGCCATCATAGTTGAACTCTCGGTTCCTTCGAGTAACCCCATGTTGCCAGGTGATTCCATCTTTTCATGAGCACAGCGGATCTTCAAATATGTTTGTTAAATGAAGCAAATGGACGAATATATAGACACATGCTAAATTCAGTGAATGAAACAATTGTCTAAAGATTTATCTATTCCTCTGTCAAATATATTTATTTTTAGTAGCAACCCCCTGATACATTCAAAGGCATGACTCCAGGGGTGAAAATTACATAGCCAGTGGGAGAAGATGGTAGATTGTAGTATGTTCTAGAGACAACTCACTTTTCTTAAAAAAAATATTTTATTTATTTATTTGACACAGAGAGAGAGAGAGAGAGAGAGAGAGAGATCACAAGTGGGCAGAGAGGCAGGCAGAGAGAGAGGGGGAAGCAGGCTCCCTGCTGAGCAGAGAGCCCGATGTGGGGCCCGGTCCCAGGACCCTGAAATCATGATCTGAGCCCAAGGCAGAGGCTTTAACCCACTGAGCCACCCAGGTGCCGCCTGACAACTCACTTTTATAACATTGACATAGGCTCCCATTTCTCTTATGTGGGGATCAGCACAGTACATTTTATTTTTTTAGATGTAAATGAATGCCTCTTTTATTCAGGAAAAGAAAATGTATGGAAAACTTAAAGATTTGATCCTGTATCAGTCCTTTGCTAAGTTATATGTCATTTTTATATTACGCTTTAAGTCTATGGACAATGTATAGAGTTATGAATTAATGAACTTTTCGAGATTCATTCAGAAAAAGCAGGTTTTTTTTTTTTCCTTTTTTAGAAACTTTTTGTGGAATATTTTTTTTTTCTCCCAACTGCTTACTTGTTTTGTTTATTTGTTTGTTTTTGTTTTTGTTTTAAATTAGGGAGAGAGAGAGAGGCAGAGAAAGAGGGAGAGAGAGAATCTTAAGCAGGCTCCACACCCAGGTCTACAGTCCCACAAAGGGGGAAGTGCTTTATCCTACAACCCTGACATCATGATCTGAGCTGAAATCAGGAGTCTGACACTTAACCTACTGAACTACACAGGTGCCCCTGTTTACTTATTTTTACTCCCTTTTCTAACTCCACTTCATGAACACCTGTATGCAAATAAAATTGATTTAAGAAATTAAAACCGTTTTAGGGGAAAAAAACATTTTAGGGGATAATTTTGGTGATAAAAAATGATCAGGTATGAGCTGCTTCAGTCATTCTAGGGGCTTGGCTGTCAGCTCCATCTCTAAAATTTCAAAAAGATCCCGATCTGCGATTCTGAGGTCCCTTGGATATTCTTCCAAATGTATTTTCCCTAATTCCCTCTTCTCTTTTCTGAAATAAAGGTGAACACTTGCAAGCTGAAATCCAATCAAATGTGGAGACATGTGTTCCTATGTGATGGTTACCAGTGAAAGTAGATAAGGAATTTTACCATAAACTAAAGGCAAACAGGCATTCCAGAAATGAATTAGAGTGTGAGGGTGGCTCATGGTAAGAAAACATCACTGGATAGTTGCTGGGTACAAATATCTTCACCAGAAAATCCGTTAGACTCAGCTAAACTCAGAATCGCTTTAGGGACACATAGACTAAAGTATGTGAAAGTGTTATATTCTCTGCTCAGATTAATACTGTTCATGGTGTTGAAAGGTTTGTGGTCTTGCCTTTGAGAAAGCTAAAAGGTCAGAAACCACAAAGATGCATGTGTGCTGTCATTTGCACAGTTACTAATTGTTCTCATTATTTCCATAATGAGATGTACTATTTCAGCAGAGAGACCCTCTTGAGAGTTCCTTTTAGTGTTTTCAGGCAGGCAGCTCTTTCGCTTTCATGTTATGGCCTTGGCCAAGAAGTTCAGATAGACTTCTCATTTATTCAGCAAGAATGCATACATTTGTTATTCCATTATTATACTGTAAACGCCGTAAAGTCAAGGACCATATCCAGTTTGAACACCATTGTATACTCCACATCTTGCAGAGAGGATTTAGAAAAATTAGCATGGGCACATATTTTTTTGAATAAATGAAAGACTAAATCAAGTTTAACCAAATGCTTTACTCTCATCTCTGGTACAGAGCTTTAGGATTGATAATGTATGAAAAACACAACATCCAGACAAAAACCTCCTTTAGAAGCTTATTGTCTAGTTAAGCAGATGAAATATATACACATAAAATTTTAAGGAGAAATAATTAGGCCTTTGTAAGTATATGAAAATTTACGACAAATCTGTCAATCAAACACATTTTATAAAAAAAGTTATGTAAAATGGCTGATAAGAGAGTTTATAGTTGGACAGAAATATAAAAAATCGAGTATAAGCATTACAAAGAAAACCATAATGTGTGGTTAACATTCAAAGAAAGAAAATTTATTTGTAAGACAAGTCAGAGAAAGATTTATGGGTAAATGTACACTGAGTATTGAAGGATAGATGATATTATTATGCCAATATTAATAAATATTTAGGTAGGATGAAAAATATAAATATACATTTGTATGTTTAATTAGAAGTAATAAAATTAATAACACAGACTGCAGAGTTAGTCTTTTATGACTTTTATGACTATTAATGAGCAAAGTTTATTCTTAATTAGTTAATTGGTGTTTGATGTTGACATAGTTGCTTTAAGATTGCTCACCTCCTATGAACCAATGATTTCTCTTTTACCTCTATATTTCCTTGAAAATAAGAAGAAATAAAGTCCTCCTTGACTAATTTCTGGAATGAAGCATAGGATGAATAATCAGGATAGATTTGGTTTTAAGAAATCTAACTGTAGGGCACCTGGGTGGCTCAGTGGGTTAAAGCCTCTGCCTTCGGCTCAGGTCATGATCCAGGGTCATGGGATCAAGTCCTGCATTGGGCTCTCTGCTCAGCCGGGAGTCTGCTTCCTTCTCTCTCTGACTGCCTCTCTGCCTACTTGTGATCTCTGTCACATAAACAAATAAAATCTTCAAAAAAAAAAAAAAAGAAATTTGACTGTACATCGTAACACTTCTATCTCTACAAAGGAAGATATAGAACTCATTATAGTATTTCATGCTCTAGGAGGGATTCTTATCCTTCCCCTCAGGAAGAAATACATCATGACGTATTAGTAAAGAAGTCGATTTTATTACTTTATTAACTCTATTTCTATAGGTTTAAGTAAATTTAACTGTCAGTTCTATCTAATATACTGGATGCTTAAATGGGTAATGAATTTTTTATATAAAGTTAGTTGAAATAAATGACTGCTGATAGTTTAAACAATGTGAAGTAGTAACTGTGTATTCTAAATGGAAACAAGTACGATGTTGGTTTACTAGGACTTTTTCCCTTGCAGAGACCGTGCCCATTATAGGGTTCTTGAAAGAGTCAGTATTTGACCTTTTTTAGCGTAGAAAATTCAATTTACATGTGGCTGACAATTAATTCTGAAGATTTTGAACATTATTTACCCTTTCTAATTCTGAGTATTGTTATTTTCTAACTAATCACCTGGTTAGCATGCATCTGAATTGTTGTTACTTGCAGTGTTTGACTAATTTACAAGTCTCCATGTGATTTAAAGGATTCATTAGCCTCCTGGTGTGTATTTGTTGATAGTTCTATTATCTTTATTGGCTCACCTGCACAGTATTATCTAAGATGCTGCAAGACATTACACTCGAAGTATAGATTGTGGGACATACAGATTTCAGTTGTTGTTTAGGTTCAGACACATAGAATGTCTGTGAGCTTGAGCAAGTTACTCCATCTCTACTTCTTAAACTATAAGATAGAGTTACTAATACTGCTTTATGAAATTGTGGTAAAGATTAATTGAGGGGGAAAAGGAAACTATTAAACAAAGAGCCTGGCATTTAATAAGTATCCATTGACTTCCCTTAGGAATCTGTGTTGTTACGACTAGGAGATTGCTTGTTTGGGTTAAAGAGCCCCAAGTACACTCCAAATATGCCCAAATAACCACACCGAATCTTATACCACTTCTTAGACTTTTCAGTCTCAGAATCTAGCCAAGTTATTGTCTCTGCATAGAGAATAATGTTAATACAGATAGGTTCTCAAATCCCTTTTTTACTTTTTGGCACTTGTGAATTACAGGAGATATTTAGGAAGAAGTCTGAGGGTATTGATTATTTAAACTGACAAGGGGGTGTTGCATGCTAGCCGGGAATAGCTGGTCACCTCTTCCAGCCCATTTCTCTGGTGACTGCACGAGGCAAATCTGCAGCACTTCTCCTGGGACTCCAGTGTCTCACGAAGGGGCTTGCGTGCGCTGCCCGCCCCGGGAGGAGCCCAGAGCTTCCTCATTAGCACCACGGACAGCTCGTGCGCCTGGAGGAGGGAGGCTGGGAGGACTCTTCTCTGCGCCACCGCCAGGAAGAGGGAGTGCAGTAGCGGCAGGCGGGGAGGAGGAGGAGAAAGGAAGGACAGCTCCGGTGGGGAGTGGAAGAAATCTGGGAGCAGCTAGAGCAGCAGGTCCGGGGGGGAGCTGCTCAGCTGCACTGCTTCCATTATGCAGGCGGACTCCACTGAGCTTCTCAGGGCTGCTTCCCCGTCCCTCTGAGCGGAGGCTGCCTTCTAGACCTGACTCCAGGTGAGTTAAGCAGAGAGATGTACTGAGGGGTCTCGAACTAGAGGCTTGGACTTGGCGAGCTTGCTCAGCTCCCCCAACACTGCCCGCTTTACAAATTATCCGAAGTCAAGACAGACTGGTTTTGGCGTGGCTGCAAATGCTGGGGATGGGCGGATGGGCGGTGGGCAGTTTCAAGCCTCACTGCAAGGATTGGGGGATTCGGATAGAATTCAGCTGAAGTGACTGGATTTTAGAAAATATCCCCAAATATATGCGTTAGATGTGTTCATCTATAAGCTTTCAAGACAGTCATTTGTTTTTCTGGCTGCCTGTTTTGTCCTTCTGTCGCTTCTTCCCCATGGCTCCTGCCCAATTTTACAAGTCCAGTCAAAGGTATGAGAGTAGGGAGTCCTAGGATACATTGGGACAGGGCAGCCTCGCTCTCTAAGTGGGGAGTGGTGTTCCTTTCACCCTGATTTACCGAGGGTAACCTTCTGAGGAATGGGATGTTCTTTTGCTCAGTACTCTCCACAAGCTTATTAAAAGGCAGAGAACTTCAGGCTCTCTAGACAGGCTCTGAAATGTGATGGCAATTTAGCTTAAAAGCCATGTTGATTCCTTCATTTCCTCTCCAGCCTTTGTTCCAAAATTATTACCATATTATTATCATATTGTTCCAAAATTATTACCAATAGTTCTTTAACAGCACAACTTTTAAGTGTCTGACTGCCAGGAAGTATATTTCTTATTCTGAAATGCTATGGGAAATGTGATGAGTTCACATTAAGAGAAGAGCAACTTTATTTTCCTGCAAGGACTGTGGGGAAAGGGTTTGAAGAAATTCTGGGAATGAAATTATGGACATTTCCCACAGAACTTTCTAATTTCTTCACATTTGCTTATGTGTGTGCGTGTGGCAAAATTCCTAAGGTGTATTACAAGTTTATTTAGTTTAGAGGTTGCCTTCTTGCTAGTAGCACTAACTTTTAATCATCCTGATCATAAGACTTTTTTTTTTTTTTTTTTTTTTACTGTTTTGCTTTTAAGTGGTTGGGGTATCTGTTTTTGTTTTTAGATTCAATACTTACTTTATGGGCCTTGCAGGATACTTTTTAGTAGCATTGGTGGGCATACAATTAGTCATGTGGGCTACCATGCATTTTAATAATAGTGAAGCATATAAATTATGAGTTTAGCGAGTATATATCAGAACCAAAATTGAGGGATGAAATTTACATCTTTCACGTATTTACTAAATTCCCTTTAAGGCTCCAGTGTCATTTTGTGTTTAAGAGAGCTTATTGGCTTTTCAGTTGAGTTATATGCATCTACAGTTTTAGCAATTAAGATTTAATATTTTACTTTTCTTCTCCCTTTAACATTGTTTAGATTCAACAAATCCTTCCTGTCTACTACTGTGAACCCCGTTCTTTCTCATCTCTTCCATTCCTAATTTCTTACAGCAGTTTAGAAAGATCTGTCATAGTTCATTTTTCAGGTGAAAAGACTATAACACAGAGGGATTAATCTTCCTAAGACTCTACAATTAATTACTATGTAATAAAGTAGAAATTTAAGCCTCGAATATTTAACTTCAAGTTCAATGCTTTTCCCAAACAGTGCACAGCTGCTTTTAGTTGAAACTATTACAACAGTGATATACAAATATGTCTTTTGTAAAATACTGCATATTTTTTCCAGTTATTTATTAAAACTTGTTTTATTCTTTTATATAAAAGAAATTTAATTATGCAGATTTACATGGTTTTCACTTTCAAGTAACTCCTAAACTTCTAACAGCTGACCTTGAGTCTTCCTTTGTAAGAGTGGATTTGAAAGGTAGACTCAGTATTTACTAAGAGTATTCTTGAAATAATTTGTCTTATAATCAAGATAGAAGACAGTCCCCATTTAGATGCAATTTAAAACTGTTTAGTGTGAACTTGAAACACAGCTACAACTTGCTTTCAAAGTGAATCACCAGCCTTCACAGTGAATAGATTCCTTGAGCATTGGCAGGTAATGTATGCCTGTGTAGGATTTATGAGAAGGGGAAGTTAGAAACGGAACAATTTTATTTTTTGATACATGATCACATTCATAAAAATTTATTAAAGCTTTATATATGCCATGGATGCTTTGTCTGATATGGACTGATTCAAAGTAAGCCTCATTTTAACTCCTCAGAGAGAGGAAAAAAAAAACTTTAGATGTGTTTCAGCTGTTTCATTCATTTTCATTCTTAAGTGGTAATAATCTGCTCTACTTAAACTCTTTGAAAACCATTTGAGTTGCATAGACAGTTTGTAATTTTTTTTTTTTTTTTTGCGGGAGGATGCATTTGTGTGTGTTTACATGCTCAGGAGGGCCTTTAGGGGTATGGGAAGAAGGTGAGCTAGATCCCTAAATACTTCTTGGAGTTTCATGTGCTTTGAAACTATTTTTTTTTTTTCCTGTGATGGACCTAGCATACATGGTTGCATATGGGAACTAAGTATTTGTTAGTTGGTTAGCTGGCTAGTATACTAACTTTGCCTCATGATTGCAGGATTCCATGTACACCCATGGCTCAAGTATTCTTGAATGAATCAAGATAATATGTTCTGTGGCTCTTGAGCATCCACCTAATTCCCTTCATGTTCTGGCATTAAAAGGAGCACTTATAGTAATTTTTCTGGAATCTCCGAATCTTTCAGATCTTATAAAGTAGCTCAAGCAGGATATGTGTGGAGCTCATCATTGTTTAACATCTCAGAGGAGGGGTCCTCTTGATAGTGGTGGCCAAAGACTGACTTTTTTCCTGTGCAGCTCTTCCAGATAGATAGTAGGCTGAGTGAGAAAGGAGGGAGAGAAGAAGATAAGAAGAAAAGATGTATTATTTTCTCCCTCATGAAAGAGTGAGGACAATTGTGCATCTTTATCTACGGATGTTCCTGGGCAAGAGTGATTTCCATCATTGAGTAAGGGCTTCTCCAAGAAATGGGGACATGAATGGCCTAGAATTTCTAGACTGCCCTGTGCACAGGCTGAGACAGCTCTGGTGATGTACTTATCCCCCACCTCCCACCCCAGTGGCAGAGATGTACCTATCCCCCTCCCTCACTGCTTAGCCCTGGGTGTTGTCTATGTGCATGAGAACAATGAGTCCTAAGCAGGTTTAGGTGCAACAGCAACAGTTCTTACTACTGGAGTATCATGAACATTCATAGATGAAAGTGAGTTCTTTTTTTCACATACAGGATCCCCATTGGGTCGTGCTTTCTTAGATAAAAATTTGCAGAGATATAGATCAAATTTTAGACTTCACTTTTCTAAAAGTGCCATGTTCACTTAGTTGCTCGTTTTAACAGAGTAGGCATGGGATACTAAGGAGAGGAATAAACATTTTATGTTTTACATTATGAGATTCATTCCTTATCTCCTTTTGTGGTGACACTTGATAGCGCAGGAAGTATTAGAGGAGATTTACTGCAAAAAAAAAAAATGTGGAGATGTATGAAGAGTGGACATGATTGACAACTACAATTTTCACTGCATTGTTTAATGCCAAGGTAACTTTGGATCAGCACACTTTATTCATCACTTAGGAGAAACTAAGAGAAAGTAGGGGAACTGGGAGAAAGCTAGAAGGTTGACTTTAAGACAAACTTGTGATTCTTAAAATGGGCTACATGATAGGAAAGAAAAAGCAGAAGTCATTGAATAAAAGTTTTCTCTTATATAATTCATGAATTATTCTGATTGTTGAACCAGTTCCTTAAATGTGTTAAGCATAGGGAGAATTAAGGAAAACTATGCTTTTTAATACGAATGTACATTTAACGAACTATATTGTATATAAAGGAATGATTAATCCAGTGATTTTTTTACTGACTGAAAAAAATTCCTTGTTTTCATTCCAAACTATACTAGCAGTTTAGTGTGATGTCCCACATACTACTTGAGCTCCAAAATTTTCAACTAAAAAAGATGCATGCGTTGAACTTTATTGTTCATGAATAACTGTAATGTGAATGAGAAGTGAAATTGCAAAAGACAAGGGAAGAAGTTTAGTAATTTGCAAACTAAATAAGAGTAAGGATAAATTATAGCATACTTATTGTTGGACAGTCAGAGTTAACAAAAGATTTATCTCAGTTAATCCTGGAAATAGTGTACATACATCTTGGAGTAATAAAGTATCTTGCAAGATCTGGGTTTGAAATGGTCTCTTGCTAGTTGTATGAACTTGAAGCAAATGGTATAGCCTCTCTTCACCTCAGATGCTGCTTTTATGACATAGGGAGTTTACTAGTATCTAATTTATAGGTTCTTTGTTCGTGTTTTGCCTCTTTGCGTTGTTCTAGGTCCAAGTAAGGTGAAGCTGTTATGTTATTCTTGCTGTTATATTGACCCTAATTCTACCTTTTACTGTGTGGCATTGATTAAGATTCCTTTTTGTGATTTTTTTCTCTATCTATAAATTGCGAATAAAATTCCAGTTTTGAAGAGTTGCCAGTACATTAAAGAAATTTGACAAAATCCTTTATGTAAGGGACTTGGCAGATGGTAGACAGGAAGTATTTTTTCTTGCCCTCCTGTATGCTACTGTGGGGATATTCTCCATTGTATTTCCAAGTTTTTGATTTCCCCCCTCAGATTCAATGTCCGTCTTGCACAAAACTTTCCCATCTCCTACATCTCTTCTGATTAAGCCCTGGAAAAGTAGAAGAGGTGTTCTCACAAGTTTTATTGTGCTTAAGCACATGAAAGGAAGCAAGCTAGTCTCGAAACAAGTTTTGACAAAAAAGGGGACACATTTATCTCATTAAAGACTTACTCCCTCCCATCCTTGATAGTTTTGTACTATCATTATGTCAACACCGAGACTTGTCTATTTAAATAGTTTCCTATTTGTGGTAGCATAATTTATGGCTGGACTTAATCCAATTAGCATAAATATAATGGAGAGTTGGGCAATGATTTATTTTTAACAAGAGGAAAAATGGACATGATTTTATAGTATTACTTTGAAAATCTTTCAAGCAAACTTTGATTCTGTTTGTGAAGGTAGCATCACAAACTTTGTCCTAGTGGTGTTGTTGAAAGGTAATATTTGAACATTCTGCATATTGTCCCCAGATTGGCCTAATAGGATTTAATTTCAGATATAACTTCTCTGCTAAGCAGGAAGATTTCTACATGAAGATGTTCGCTCCATCAGATATAGGGTTGCTCAAGACTCTCTGCATGGGATTATAGGAAGACTAAGTAGAAAATTTTCATCTCTAAGTTAGACATACTGGTGGATTCATATTGATTGATTATAATTATTAATAACATGGCTCAGGGATAAGCAAGTAGCATATACAGTTATCAAGATAAGTCCTGTTTTCAGCCTCCCATCCCCCACTGCCAGGACTCTCAAATTCATCACTATTTCATTTTCTTTCTTTTGCTTATTTTAATGGGATGTTAGTTTCCTATGGCTGCTGTAACAAATTACCACAAACTTAATGGCTTAAAACAACACAAATTTATTGTCTCCGATTCAGAATTCTAAAATCAGTTTCACTAGGCTAAAGTCAAGGTGTCTGGAGGCTCTGAGGGGAGAATCCATTTTCTTGCCTTTTTCTGATTCTAGTAGCCATCTGAATTCATTGGCTTATGGCCCCTTCCTCCATTTGCAAGTGCATGGCTTCCGTCCTTTCTGTTTCCATATTGCCTCTTCCTCTAACCTCCTTTAACTTCTCCATCCCTCTCTCAAGGACTTTTGTGATTATACTGGGCTCACCTCCATGGTCCAGGATCTCCGTTTCAATATTCTTAATTCAATCACATCTGCAAAGTCCCTTTGACTGTGTAAGGTAATACATCCATGGGCTGTGGGGATTAGGAGGAGAATATCTTTGGGGGGCATTACCACAAAGGGAGTAATATTTGTGTGCTTTGAGAAAATTAATGTGCTTCCTTCCTTGTGGGGAAAAAAGTATAAATTTGGGTTTTTTTTTTTTTAATATCCGTTAGAAGATATTGATGGATAATTTTCCAACAACAGATGCTGATCCCTTAAATTTATTGGCTCTAATCTTAGTAAAGTGTAAGTGAACTCATTTGTTCTTCTAGGGTCAAAAATATTAATTAAACCCATTATCTGTTGAGGCTATCATCTGGATGACTTAAGTTTAAATTACATTATCTATGATAGTTCTTATTTATGAAATTAGTGCTTGTTTACAAAGCCAAAAATTTTCAGGACATATTCAAGGGTATGTCATTTAGTAGTTCCATAATAACTGGTGCTCTTCATGTATATTCATTGTGAATATTTTATCTCATGAGTTATATACACTAATTGTAGACTTCCAGGAGAAATTTAATGATGGTCATGTCAGCTTTTCAAATCTTTCTGTAATCCAAAAGAGAAATGTTGTATTAGATGGATTCATTTCCTTCCCTATGCCCTCGTTGCCAAAGAGAACATGAAATGCCCTGCTCAAATTAATTTAATGCAAATGAATTCTTACCATCTCACAAGTTTGTCCTTCATTTTTCTTAAAATTATGTTGTGAATGAACGTGACATGCTTTACTGGTTGTTGTGCAGGGACCGTTGTCCTTCCTAAAAGCTCTCTCATTTGTCAAAAAGAAGCCATTAGGAGAAAAGTAAATTATCTTATCTGATCACAGTATTAAGAATGACCTTAAGTCTATAAATTTTATTATCAGTACAATAGCCGAATGGTCTTGGCTATTGTGGAAATTCCAAAGAAACCCCTGTTAAGGTACAAAGCTGTTCTAATCCTCCAAAACCCATGTTTTTCTTTCACCTTGTAAAAAGTAACATGTGTGGAATGCAGGTTTGCTCATTACTATCTCCTTGCTTTCCACAATTAATTTAAATACTTTTAAGTTTTACAATATTTTTATTTTTCTTTAACATTTTTAATGTCAAACAATATAACTTTATGAATATCCAGCTACAAATAGAGGTTTGTATAATATGGAATTAATCAAGCATCATTAGAGTGTTCGTTTTTGATAAAAGACTGCACATTTGTCCCTTGGCACATAAATACAAAATGTTTTAGTAAGGGAAGGTGAGATTGGGAGAAGGAACTCTGTTGGTGCTTATGGAGCTGTTTTTAAGAAGAGGAGTAATGTACATGCATATTTTTGCTTTCATGTCCAACGATATAGTAGTTGCACAATAAATGGTATTTTTCTACTATGGAAGCATCTTCTCCAGCCATGCTATTCATGAGAACAAGAACTTCAACTAAGATTTCAGCAACCATAAGTAAAAAAGATGATGTGATAGGCTGCCTGTACATATGGCTCTCTTTAGCAGGCCAACTGTTACTTTTGCCCACCCACATCACTGAGGACATATGGTATTACTTTGGCTGTGGAAGCAAGTGTGTGTGGACATGTCTCAGTGTGGGTATAAGACTGCTGGTTGTCTTCCTCATGTTGCTCATGCAACCAACTGTCTCTGGGTTGAAAACTATTATCCATAGCACTGGATTTGAGGACAGCAAATGACATAGATCTTATTATTAAATAGGAAAACAATACAGTTGATTTTCTTTCTAGGATGACCACAAGATCTAGGGGATGTTTGCCTTTATAAAGCTTATAATAAGAAATAATGGCTTTTTCAAGAATAAAAGTCAGGGTTTATTCCTTTTAATCAAAAGCTAACTCATTAAAAAAAACCAGGATTATATAAAACCAGAACAGTAGAGGCATGAGAAAGGTGGTGGAAATAATTTATTTTGTGGAATAATCAATTAGTGAAATTTAACAATGACTCTATTATTGTTAACAGTGACTGTGTGGGGAAAAAATAACAAGAACATAGGTGAGATAGGTTGAAATGAAGAAAGCTGTCGAATCCCAGCACAATTTATTTCTAAAGTTCACAGTGTTCTAAAGCAATTTTTAAAAATTAGATTCATTGTTTTCAGTATAGTGTGTTCTGAATTTTCAAAGGAAGGCATTTCAATACCTGCAACAAGTACGTATTTTTCGTGGTGGCTCTAAACTCCTACATTGAAAGGCTTGTGAGATGCAGTTTGATTGGAAGTCCAGGCTAGAGGGTGTGTGCTGAGGTGGCAGGTGCACCGAACCAGGCACACCAATTATCTAAAGAGAAGAATGGGTGGTGCTGCTGAGGGTTATGGGAAAGATAATGATATTCTCTGTAAATTACATTTTGCTGCCATTACTGGCAAATTTGTATCATCAAGATTTGTTGTAGATTTCCTTTATAGTCACTCAGCAGTTTCACATACTGAAGTCTACACATCTGAACATTTCACTAAAACAATATTTACGAAATATCAGGTAAATAAAATCAAGATTTGTGAAAGTAACATTGATAAATGGGGTATCTCCAGATGTAGAATGATAAGTTTTCAAAATGCTTTTGAATATCACTTTTTCTACGAAGTCTCATTTCAGTTTCACGACTTTGGCATGGCTATTAATCACCATTAAGGCTGTATGTGAAATATTTGGCAATATGGGTATCACAGATTTATGGTGATGGTGATTGATGCCCAGGATACAGCATCATTATTGTTGTTCACTGGCCTTGAGAACTTTGATTTTCATTCTTTTTCACCTTGCTGTACCACTGATTGACAACTTTAAATTATTTGATTCATCAAATAATTATTTTTTTGCAACTCACTGATTGTTATTTTTATTTATTTATTTATTTAAAGATTTTATTTATTTATTTGACAGACAGAGATCACAAGTAGGCAGAGAGGCAGGCAGAGAGAGAGAGAGGAGGAAGCAGGCTCTCCGCGGAGCAGACAGCCTGATGCGGGGCTCGATCTCAGGACCCTGGGATCATGACCTGAGCCAAAAGCAGAGGCTTTAACCCACTGAGCCACCCAGGCGCCCCTAATTTTTATTTTTTGGTAACTACATTTACTGTGGTGAAGTATCAAATTGTCATTGTATTATATCAATTAGGCAGTTCAGATGGAAGCAAACAAATGAAAACAAACATATTTATTACCAAGACATATAATATATTGATTTTATTAACAGAACAAAATATATAGACAACAAAACCTCTGGGTGAAATTTTTTTTTTTAAATTTATTTATTTATTTTAGAGGATGCGAGGGGCAGAGGGAGTCGGGGAGAGAAACTCAGGCAGACTCTGCGAGACCAATGTGGGGCTGTATCCAATGACCCCGAGATCATGACCTGAGCCATAATCAAGAGTCAGCCACCCAACTGACTGCACCACCCAGGCACCCAGAACTGTCTTTTTTGATATATGTATGCATTTTGCAATTGAGCTCTCTATGTTAAGTGAGTATTTGTGCATGCACACATATTAACACAAATTCAGTTTTAGAGATCTTAGTCAAAGGTTTAATTTCTTAAGGTGACTGTTTCAAATATGTATAATATGGCAAAATTGACATAAAATGGCATCATAAGGTGCCATAAAAATGAGGGTAAATGGGAGATATTGGTTTAAAACAGCTCTAAATGAATTGGTTTTGATTTAAATGCTTTTCAGTTTTTAGCTAAGGAAATGACTAGAATTGAAGTTTTATGCGAATCATTCATATTTGTTGGGTACATATGCACATTTATGTGTATTATAAATACAAAACAGATGGCATATTATTTAGCCCATACATTCATACCTATATGTATACATATATCCATCATGAAAATGAGTACATGTGATATATACCTACACTGTGTATTTTCATTTTTACATTCATTACTTTTCTCACTCCGTTAGCAACAAATTAAAAGAGGAGAAAGTTTCATTTGGTAATTTCATCTTCCACATTCTGTTCTTTTCAGTCTCTCATTTATGGCTTTCAACTGTTATTTTCTTTGTGACCAGATCTTTGGAATGAACAAATATCTTATAATCTTTGTTGACATTGGGAAAGCAGTGTATCTCTGGAAAGAGTGTGTCTACGTGCACATGAGCACATGCAAAGCTGTCATAAATGCTTTATTTTTGACAGGGAAAAGCCAATGAAAATGATTCAGTGTGGTAGCACCACTGCAATGGGAAACCAGATATCAATCTAATCATTAAACAGATGTTTTGAGCACCCACCCAGTACCTGATGCAATTTTAATGGAAATGTAGCTATCACATTGCAGGATGGATTGGTAAAGCTGAAACACAGTTCAGAACCAGAAAATAAAGTTTCCATGTTGTTCAGATGTCACTTAAACCATGTTATGTTACACACTGAAACCATAAGAAAGCAATTCCTCCATCCATCCCTTCGGGGGATAATGGTGAAGAAGAAAATTAGTCGTTATGCTTGAATTTACATAATTTCATAATTATATAAGGTTATATAATTTCTGTAAACTTAAAATCTGATATATGATACAGATGGTCTTTCACATCAGTGGGAAAATGGTAAGTGGTTGATAAAATAATGTTCAAGTAAGTGGGCATATGTGTTTTATAATTGTAAAAAGTTATACCATCTATAAAAATTACTTTCACAGTAGGTATTGAGTAAATGGCCTTGGACTATAAAGAAAAAGTCTATAGGCAAATATCATTTATAATATTGGGCTAAATTAACTTTCATAAGTACAGCCCAACCAAAGACAGAAACTAACAGAGATTGATGGATTGGACTTTGTTAAAGTAGAAAACTCTAATAATATTTCAAATGATAACTGTGAGTAGGTATAAAAAGAAAGTGCCAAATCAGGGAAAAATATTTGCAATTCATTTGAAATATTTTACATAGGAAGAGTTCAATAAATCAATAAGAATGGTCCAATAGAAAAAAGGACAAAGTATATTGGCAGGAAATGTTGAGATGCATGTGAACACTAAATCTATTAGAATGTGTATTGCTAATAAAAATTTTAAAAAACCTGAGGAAATTATTTATATAGGGGTATTTGTGATATTTTAACAAAATTATAGTATGAATTTATTCATGCTATAAATAAAACTCTAAAACTGTCTATAAAAGCTTATGCAGATTCATGCCCATGTAGTTTGTTTTCTGTTAGTTCCTTTAAATTTCTGCGTTTCCCCGTATTCAAACATCAGAACACACTCTTTGCTTTTGAAAGCAGCCTTTCCAATATACACTCACACATCCCTTTCTCTAAATTTTATAGGGTAGGGGCCAAGATGGCTTATCAGAAACTATATTTCAGTAATTACTTTTTTGTTTTCCAGTAGTAGTTCCTACTCTGGACTTAATTGGTAGAGGAAGACTTTTTTTTTTTTTTTTAAACAAAGCTTTCTGATGTACTTTTTTTTTTTTTTTATTGGAAAGAGCTTTTATTTCCTTAAGTGTTTTGTTGCCTAGTATGATGAGTATCCGGCAGCAGAATTTAGTGGAACAGATGCTTATTGTGATATATGAGATGAACTTGTTTCCCTCAGCACACATAGGCATGAAATGCATCTGGCTTCTGTACATAAAAGTCAGTTATATTCCCAAATGTGTTTCTGTGCAGTACCCAGACTTTTAGGGGCAGAAACCCTACTATTCCTTCAAATAGGGGCTTTACTTAATTGTGAAGTTTAAGTTAGACGACAACTTGAAAAACACTAAATTTCAGGCAGAGCCTGAGCAGGAGATGGTACCACTGCATACTAAGGTGTTAAGTCACGCAGACAGAGCAATCTGTGTGTGCGTGTGCATGTGTGTGGGGGGACGTATGCATAGAGTGAGAGAATCTTGTAAAGCAGAGCATAACCAAGTGTGTGAGCATATGGAACACATAAGAAATGAAATCAAGTTCAGAGGAGAAAATAAGGGGACGCCAAGGGGAAAAAGAAAGACTAATGAAGGTAAGCTTTAAAGAAAATAGGACTTAAACAGTGACGAGAATAAAAGTGTTTGGTAGATGTGGGGGAAGTAGCATCCAGATTGTGTTGGAAAGGGATTTGCTGTGTGTGTACATTCTGCTAGGGTTTTAATATGCAGAAATTAGGCCTCTTGAAGTATAGCAACTATGGTTCCTTTTCTATTCTATAGGTTGCCTTGAATATTCCTTTTTCATTTAAAAAAGACCATTTATTTATGTGTGATGGATTAACATCAAGGACACGAGAATTTTCTAGAATATACTACAACTGATCAATATTATAGTAGCTAAAACCTTTTAAAATAATTTTTGATAGATCTTTATGTAATATAATATTTCATTGCCAGAGTTAGTCGTGCATTATATGTAATTTTACCTTTTTTTCCAATTATTTGATATGGCATAGGTGGAACAGTGTCCTCCCACATACGTTCACATCCTAATCCCCAGAATTTGTGAATATGTTGTACCACATAGCAAGGAGGAGCTGAGGTTGCAGATGGAATTAAAGATTTTAATCATCTGACTTTAAAATGCACAGATTACCTTATTTATTTGTATAGATCCAGTATAATCATAAGAGACCCTATAAGAGGGAGGGCAGAAGATCATTCTAGAAGGAGATGGAGTGACTGAAGAAAAGGTTGGAATAATAAGTTTTGTGGACGGAGACAAAGAATACATTCAACTTCTAGAACGATTCTCGCCCAGAGCCTCTAGAAGTAACATAGCCTGGATGATGGCTTGAGTTTAGCCTACTAACATAACACTCCTTTTGGACTTCTGAACCTATAGAAGCATAAGAAAATAGCATTATGTTGTTTAAAGCCACCGAGTTTGTGTTAATTTATGATAGCAGCAATAAGAAACTGACACATTTATTTATTTATTTTTAAAGATTATTTATTTATTTATTTGACAGACAGAGTTCACAAGTAAGCAGAGAGGCAGGCAGAGAGAGAGAGGAGGAAGCAGGCTCCCTGCCGAGCAGAGAGCCCGATGTGGGACTCCATCCCAGGACCCCGAGATCATGACCTGAGCCGAAGGCAGCGGCTTAACCCACTGAGCCACCCAGGAACCCAAAACTGACACATTTAAACCACATTTTTTTTTTTGCTATAGATGGTTGTTATAGTATTGACTGGACATTTTAGGAAAGAATTGAGAATTAATTTTTATAAGAAAGTCCTTCATGTTAGAATAGTGAGAATGTAGAGAGATGAACTGTTTTATATATGTAAACAAATGATTCATAGGTTTAAAAAAGCAGTGTCTTTTGAAGGCTAATAAAATCATAAAAGTGTCCTCTGATTATGTGAGGCTTGGGTGGTATATTCAGGGCTGTATTGGATAACCCTATGATCTTTCTGGCACTGTGAAATCATTAATAATTTTAGTTTAAGAGTACCATCATCCAGGGTCCCTTGAACCAGTGCCCCTGATAAGGGTTAGGATTGTGAGGACAGCTTGAGTTATTTGAAGACCAGAATAGGGAGAAATAGGATATCCCACTGATAATCCAATTTCTACTATCCATTCTAATTTTACATTCACCAACCATTTATGTGTAGGACATTATGTCCTGTATTATAGCCCAGTGGTGGAAACAGCTGAAAACTGTGACCAAATTAATAGGTAAGCTGCTGAGAAGAAGCAAAGTTGTACAATTGGAGAACCTGACAGTTTTCCAGATAAACAGGATTAGAAGAAAATAGAATTATGGGAAGGTTGAATTTGCTCATTATCTCCAACTTAATAATAAGTCAGAAAACTAAGTCGTGTTTTCTTAAAACTCAAAGAATGTTCCTATTGATGAAAGTTTTAAATATAGTGTGCCTTTATATTATATTTTCCTTTCTCTTTTGTAAACTGCTTACAGGAAGCCAGCAGACAAATCTGACAAATACGTTGATCATTATGTCTGTGGGGAGTATGATATTCATCCAGGGAATAAAGCTTTGCTGGCCAAGGAATGAAATTCTTAATATTTCCCAATAATATGGAATATATCCAATTAAAATTAATGATACAACTTTATAACAAACATTACTTCTTGTGAAGTTTTATAATTACTTTTTCCTTAGTTTATGATTAATGGCATTGGATTCATAAATTGAAATTCTCTATGGTAATTGAAGTAACATCCCTAGAAGATTTCTTTACAAAAAATTCCTTAATTTTGCATATCTCCTTAGTTAAAAACATCTCTAAACAACTATGTTAAATAAAGCTTATGCATTCAAGTAAATTATTACTAAAAGTATATCTTCTAGGTTTGAGCTGTCAAAAATTTCTTAAGGTGATTGTAAGGAAAATATGTCTCAGTTTATGGTATTTGATTAATCTGATTAAATCTTAGTGACACATCGAATTCAGCAAAAGTAAGAGTGATAAATCTCAGATCATACTTTGAAATGTCTCCATCAAGCATTTTAAAACAATTTGTAAGTTCACCAATTGGAGTCATTATACTTGGCTCTAGAAGAATGCCCTTAAAAATGAAGCTCATTTGAACTTGGCAGATACCATACACGAACTCTTAACAGTCACAGTTTCTGTGTCTCACTAGGAAAATGATTATTTCCAGAATCCTAGTGCCTTGACCAGAAATGCATTTATTATTCTAGGATGCTTTTATTGAGAAATTAGCCTGATTTCTCATTTAGGTAAGCTCTGTCAGGATTCTAATTTTTTAGTGTAAATAAACTTAAAGGCATAGAAGGCAGCTGGAAAATGGGAATGAAGGAGGTGACCATCCTCTCTACATTCCCTATCAACGCCCTTTAACAAGCTTAGAACTTCACGGGAAACTCATGGATGTAGCTTATATATTAACATAACAAACACTACATAACTTCATTTAGTTCAGATAATTCCTGCTGAATTGGGAAAGACAAGTGTAAGGGTCTTATAGAATTCTGAAGTCTAGAAAAAAGTTTATATGGTCCAATTTACAGTTTAGCAGGATACTAGTGACTGAAATCAATATAAATATCACCTATGGAAGGAATCCAGCCTCTTCAATTATGTACTGAAGAGAAGTTAAATAAGAATAAAAGGTAAAGGGGCACCTGGGTGGCTCAGTGGGTTAAGCCTCTGCCTTCGGCTCTGGTCATGATCTCAGGGTCCTGGGATCAAGCCCCACATCCATCGGGTTCTCAGCTCAGCAGGGAGCCTGCTTCCCGCCTCTCTCTGCCTGCCTCTCTGCCTACTTGTGATCTCTGTCAAATAAATAAATAAATACTTAAGAAAAAAAAAGACTATATAACCTTTGCCTTAATATTTATTTTTAAAAAAAGAATATAAGGCCAAGTAACTGAGCCAAATAGTATCAGGCTTATTAGCTTTAAGATTTTGCTTATTAAGCTACCTCTTCCACGTAGAGGTGTACGGACTTAGTCACAGTCTAACACTAGCACGTAGCGCAAAATGTATGTCGCTTGTAGAAGACAGAGCAAAACAAAGTATTTTTTTTCTTATTCTCTTTTCCAAATTCACATATAAAAACTGTCCTGAGGAGTTTTCAGGATGCCATGATGGCGACATGTGGCAGAGAGATTGGTTAATTGGAATTCTAGACTGTAGACACTCAGAACTATGAAAGCAGGGCATTCTATACTGATTTAACAAATTCTCATTTTTTTCATTCTTTGTAGCTTGCCCTGAAGTATATATATTTATATATATATATATATATATATTTATATATATTTATCTTGAAGTCTATAGTTGGAAGATAGTGCAATGGCTGAAGATCTATGGCAACTGCATACACAACCCACTCATCATGGCTTTTTTTTTCCCCCCTAATTTCTTGGTTTTTATTTCTAAGTTAGCTTTGTCAGGAAAAAAATAAAAAAAACACAATTCAGAGATGCAAGCTATTTTTGTAGAAAGCAAGTTACATCTATCTAGTAGTGTAGACACTATATCTTCCTATTTCTCCTTAAATGGATCTTTTAGTTTAAAAGTACTCACGTTTATAAAATTTGAACTCTCATCCAGATGCTATATCTTGACCAGGCATTAAAGAGTTGAACCTCGCAGATAGGTTACTTCCGCATCCTGTAAAAGGCTCTGCCAGCCCTGTATTACTTTTTTGATGCCTTGCTCATGGCAAAAAAATGACTCAGCTAAGTTGGTTTCTAGAGCTAGAATTTTTTCTGTTTTCTTATATTCAGGTTAACTTATATAAAGCCATGTTGTAATTCCTCAAAATCTCCATGCTTGAAGGTTATGGGATGATTTGTTTACTTTGAATGTCTCCCTTCAAAATGAGATCTGCAGCTAATAGGACATGTATACTTGAGTGTATATGTGTGTGTGTGTGTGTTAGTGCACTAATACTGTTTACTGAATAAAACAAAGTAACTGCACAGTATAAGGAGAAACTTAGAAACAAATCATCTGGTTATCTTATTTGGGTGGTTTTGAGATGTTATGACATTGAAATTTATACCTTTCTGTTAAATCTTAATTTTTTAAAAAAAGATTTTATTTATTTGACAGACAGAGATCACAAGTAGGCAGAGAGTCAGGCAGAGAGAGAGAGGAGGCTGCAGGCTCCCTGCTGAGCTCGATCCCAGGACCCTGGGATGATGACCAAAGCTGAAGGCAGAAGCTTTAGCCCACTGAGCCTCCCAGGCACCCCAAATCTTAATTTTGTGTAGTATACTGAACTACTGGAAACTGTTAAAAGTGATTGTTGCTAAGTTCAACATTGCATTTTTAGTTCTCTTGAAATGAAACTTGGTTGATACCAAAGGATAACTTTCCCTTTCACCTTCACAAGTAGAGATTGGTCTTTTCACACCCTCCACCTGCCTTATGTCCAGAAGTTGTTCTTGTTCTACATGATAACTTTCATACTGTCAGTTTCTCTCCCTGCTGCAAGCCGTACTGTTCCTTTGAAACAAAAATGCTTTGAAACTATTGGTCGTGTTCTTTTTGTCTTGTTGTTATCAACAGATCTCCTAGTGACTTTTGTCATTTATTTAAGGCTTTAGATCCTTTTTCAAAATCTTCTTCAGCTCAGTCCTGTTGTCATTTTCAATGACATCCAGAGGGAAGACCATCAAAGTCCCCTCTTTTACTCTATTTCTTGACATCCTTATCTCTATTGCTTTTTTTCCTGCCTCCACTTTAGTTACAACTTCATGGTCAAATCTACCTTTTCTATACTGGTATGTGTACCATCAAAATAAGATCTTAATGGCAAATATTCCAACATCTGGACATCAGTCCTCTTTTAATTCATGTCTCAGGTATCCTCATTCCTACGATTCTTCATCTTCATTGACATTCATCCGAGGCCACAGCTTTTGTTGTTCCTTCGCAATTCATTTGTACTCTGCTGTCTTCTTCATTTTCTACCATTTTGAGTTCAGATGTCATGGTTCATCTGTAGCACTCCCTTGCAAATATCCTAAGGTCTATTTCTCTACCATTAATAAGACAATGTGTTTCTGTTCTTCTACTCATTACTACTAAATATTGCTATTTCTTTGGGTATCATCCTAATCTCTGCTCTCTATACACATACATACTCTGTAAGCTCTACCCACCATTTCTTTACTAAAGAACTAGGAATTTCCAGTTTTAGAGCTTATCTCAGATTTTACCTCTGGAAGTCCATGCCTCACTTGACAGCAGCATATAGATACTTCAGAGAAAACATGTCCTAGAAAATGGCATTGCTAACCATTCAGGTTAATAAGCCAGAAACTTAAGGGTCTTTTTTGTGTTTTCCTTCTGTGTTCTGAAATACCCAATCCAGCATTCATTTAAAAAAAATATTGTTTCCAAATATATCTGGAATTTTCTCACTGATTTCTATTTCTAATGTTCAAGCTAGCCAGATTCAGATCTTTTCCTACCCACTTTGTTATCCTGTCTCATCATTAGTTTACCTAATTTTATTCTTGACTCTCTATACTCTATTAGCTACATAGAAACCAAAGTTATATCATAAGATGTTTATCAGTTCATCTCTCTTCCTACTTTTTCATGTCCTTGGACTTGAAACACACATTCTATGCCATTACCCATATAACTCTGTGTAATACCACATCTTCTTTTCTTTTAGTCACATCACAGCAGTCTTTTCTTCATGCAGTCCAGTGAGATTCATAACTTTTAATTACTTCTACATGCCAAGATCATCCTGATAGCAGGGCCCTTGAAAATTCTGGTTTCATTTCCTAAGAGATTCTTCCCATTATATGCAAAGCTAGCTCTTATTGTTTTCAGATCTAAGCTTAAATATCACCTGAAAGAAGTGGTTAAAGTCTACTTTGTCAGTTGCCCCCCCTACACCCCCACTCTCTTCATCCAGTTCTTTGTTTGATTTTGCATATGAACATATTTTGTAATTGTTTTCTTTCTTTGTTTAATTAGGTTTTTGCACCTGAATTTCTCTGTAGAATTCAAGCACTTAAGAGTACAGGGACCCTGGCTTTCTTGTTCATCAGTGTAGTTCAGTAACTAGTATAATATTGGACATATATGTGTTGGGTGAATTAATCAGTTTAAGACCAGTAGATCCGGTGGTGTCTGTGGATGTATTGGTGTCCATGGTACTATTACTTCCTGTTCTTTCCAAACCTCAAAATCTCCTTGTCCTACCTTAACGAGGTCAGGGATTCTAGTCTGGAGATTTTTTTTTTTAAAGATTTTATTTATTTATTTGACAGAGAGAGAGAGATCACAAGGAGGCAGAGAGGCAAGCAGAGAGAGAGCGTGTGGGAAGCAGGCTCCCTGCTGAGCAAAGAGCCTGATGTGGGACTCGATCCCAGGACCCTGAGATCATGACCTGAGCTGAAGGCAGAGGCTTTTAATCCACTGAGCCATCCAGGTGCCCCAAGTCTGGAGATGTTTTATCTTTAAGTCTGCTTGAGAGGATGTCAGGATATGCAACCATGGTCATATGCTACTTCAGAAATTCCACAGTGTTTAGGAAGATAAATCACTCAACCTCTCTGGGGAGATTTTAGGCCTGTGTGGTTCCTTTGGGATCTCAAACAATAGAGAGATTACTGATAAACTTGTTTTAGGTCCCTTAGTCATATTTATTTAAAATTAGACATAGATGATTAGTCACTATTTAATGTTGCATTTTTCTGAGAAGTCAGTCTGAATATAAAGCTTTCTATCATTACGATTATAAAGACTGGATTCCTAGTAAATCTATTTATATGTAATTTTTAAGTGTGATGGTATAAACCAGCAATTCCTAACTTTATGACGAAAAGCTAACCATTCGGAGGATTTTTTTATAATGTATGCTCCAAGGCTTCATCTCCAGAGGTACTGATTTAACATGTCCACAGTGCTATGTAGGACTGTACGTTTTGCCAGGTTTCTAGCTTATTCTGAGGCACAACATTTGTGGACCACACTTTAGGACAGAATTCCATGTTATGTTACATTTTAAGATGGCTGGTTTTTTAAAATGCCACTGGCAAATGATTTATCAGTCTCCCTTGAACTAATGACATAGTATAATTTTAATACTTTATAACTTACAGGAATTTTAGAGTTTTTTTTTTCCATTTGTCACATATGTAGAGACTGAATCTTAAAGAGATTAATTAATTCATCAAAGATGTCAAACAGGGTCAGCATCTAAGTTTCTTATCACTGCCTAGGCATTTTATTCTAAAGAATGGTGGCCTAGAGGGGCTCCTGGGTAGCTCAGTCGTTAAGCAGCTTCCTTCACATCGGGTCATGATCCCAAGGTCCTCAGCATTGGACTCCCTGCTCAATGGGAAGCCTGCTTCTCCCTCTCCCACTCCCCCTGCTTGTGTTCCCTCTCTCATGGTGTCTCTCTCTCTCTCTCTGTTAATTAAATAAATAAAAATCTCAAAAAAAAAAAATGGTGGCCTAGAGTAGTATTTTCAGCTTCCAGGGTTTATCCTGTTGAAAAATAGAATAAATAAATGTAAATGTATTCATGTATTATATCTACACTTAAATTTACTCATATTGCAATATTAATTTGGAATAAATAGGACTTTGCCGTTGCTATTGCATACCAGATATATTTTGAACTGAGGTCCTACCTACAAGATTTTACTATTGTCAATAAGGGCCCTTTTAAAAATGACTCTGGCACCTGGTCCAAGGACAATGTTAAAGTGAGGCTCCAATATATATCTTAATCTAAGTTATTACTGAATGTAAGTCATGTGATGGCGTCTAATGAAAATTTCCCATTGAAAAAAATCAATGTTAATAACTGGAACTCGAGAGCTATAATGGGCTCTATGTTTTTCTGGCTTAGATTGTGTTCCTATAATATGCTGAGAAGAGGAATTGATGACCTGTGAGCTATGGTCACTTCCTGATCCCATTTGATTCTTTGGTCTCTAGTTTTTAAAAGGGTGATCCAAGAGGTTGCTTTTTAATGGAGAAGTTAAGCAGAAGGAGCATCAACCTGGAGGCTTGTTGGCACTGCCCAATTCTCTCACTTGAGAAGCACTTCTTCAAAGAGGACCATTGCCAAGAGAGAGTCTTGCAAGGAAACTTCCAGAGAAGAATTTTCTTTTTCTTTTTCTTTTTTAAAGAAGCCACTGTAAAAGCCAACCAGAGCTACTGCTTATGGATGACAATGGAATGACAAGCCTGGGGGCATTACTTATCTGGATTCAGAAGTAGATTACACTTAAGAACAGATTTCATATATGCATACGATCTAGGATGGCTGGTCAGGTCTACTACTGGGGTGGAAGAGAACATCTAGAAGATCCAGATTAGAAATTCAACTATTGGGAGAGGTGAGAAGATTTTAGAAGTTGCCGAGATAATGCAGGAATGGTCTGTAATGGAAACTTCCATTTATGTTGATGGTAGGTGTTTTATAGCTAAGATCCTTAATTCAGGACTTCCCTCCCTAGTTGGGACCTGTAGGTGTGATGATTCCCTCAGATCAGATGGTATCACTGTGGGAATCATCTGAGAGATCAGCATCCTGTAAATATACTGGGAACCTCAGTACTCTATGACACCATCTCATAGTGCTGTTTGCTCCAAAATCCTTGCACAACCCAACTAATTTTGCTATTATGTATAACAAGAAATAACATGCAATACATTCTCAACATCTATTTTCTTTCCTTTGGTGACCTGCAACATGAAGATAGTCAGATGAACACTATTGAGTCAAGGTGTTTTACATAGTCATTACTAATCTGACATCTTCAGGTCTTCTCTGCTTAGGGAATATCAAATCTATTTTATGACAGAAAAGCACAATGGATTCAATTTTTAGGACTTACTCCAATCTTTAAAGAGTAACAACTAACAAATAAAAGTACTTAAAGCCAATATTCCTCATCTACTTTATATAGTCAAATGCATGAAAAGAGTGTTATAAAAAAAAGATTTAGAGGTGCCTGGGTGGCTCAGTCATAAAGCCTCTGCCTTGGGCTCAGGTCACGATCCCAGGGTTCTGGGATCGAACCCCACGTCAGGCTCTCTGCTCAGTGGGGAACCTGCTTCTCCCTCTCCCCTACTTGTGTTCCCTCTCTCGCTGTGTCTCTCTGTCAAGTAAATAAATAAAATCTTAAAAAAAAAAAAGATTTGAGAATTCTATGGCATGTCTTCATGGTAATATTACCTTATTTTCTGGTTCATCTGGCATACTTCTTTAAAAGTTATTTTGTTTATCTTTCATAAAAATGGAAAAACATTGGTTTTACATTCTGTGTGTACCTTATATAAAAATCTAATAAAAGTTAAGATTTTTGTATTTATAGAATGGCAGGAACAGCATATAGATAACACGTGATAGTAACTTGGCATTTATAAAATATTAGTTTTCCATAAACATCAACTCAGAGAGGAGGGTTTAATTTTTTTATTATAATAATTTGAAAGCCATCTGCTCTTTAAAACTTTACTTAAATATATAGTGGAACTGGTGTTTTATATGCTAATCCTTTCTGAAGAGTGTTTTTAGATTTTTCAGATACTGCCTCAATTCTGTATAGAATGTATATTTTTAAAAAGGCACCATTTAAATTGAGAACTGTGTGTGGACTAGCAGAAGTTCAGGAAATATTAAATAAGAATAAATTTGCCAAAGCAATCCACTGAAGGGTGATTTAAATCTGAATTTTGACACTGCTGGTACCAGATTAAAAATGGTTAGGCAGTGGGATGCCTTGGTGGCTCAATCAGTTAAGCATTTGCCTTTGGCTCAGAGTTGGGCTCTCTGTTCCTCAAGGAGCCTGCTTCTCCCTCTCCTTCTGCTGCCACTCTCTCTCACTCACAGTGTCTCTCTCAAATAAATAAATCTTGAAAAAAAAAATGGTTATGCAGTGATTAGAAGGGGACAAAGATCTGCAAATTAGTGGTTAAAAGAATGTGTACATGTATCCCGCAAGCACATGCACACCGCACTAGGTTTGGCCTTTGGCAACAATTTGCTCCCTAAACAAATAACCAGGCATCACCTTTGCTCTTTTTTTTTTTTTAAAGATATATTTATTCATTCATTTATTTAAGAGAGAGCAAGAGCATGAGCAGGGTGAGGGACAGAGGGAGAAGCAGGCTCTCTGATGAGCAGGGAGCCTGATGCAGGGCTCAATCTGGGCACTCTGGGATCATGACATGAGCCAAAGGCAGATGCTTAACCAGTTGAGCCACCCAAGAGCTCCTTTGCTCTTTTAAAATATTACTCATTATTTTCTTCAGTGTAAAATTATTAGTAATGTTAATGTGTATTGGCAGGGGGTGACATTTGTCCTGGACATCCCCTATTTCTCTGGAAAGGGTTGATTCTTTTAGAGATTAACTGTAACCATTCAGTTGATTTGAATGGTTTTAATGATTTTCAATTTGAATATATTTACTTGGAACGAATGAATATGTGAGGTTCAATATGAGGAGATCTTTTTCCTTCTTAGTATACTTTTTGGAATGATTGCTGGACTGTAGTTATATCTAGGGCTACTTTTCTGCTTAGTAATCCATTGCTCAGAGCATAGGCTCTTGATGTCACTCTGTTTTGTCTCAAATCACAACAATGGTGGCTACAAATCATATGGCTAGAGAATGGTATGGTTTTTCTCTAATCCTCTGTTTTCTTAGCTATAAAATGGTGATTTTTAAATTACTTTGGTCATAAAGTTTCTGTATGAACTGAATGTGACAAGAAATACACGGTATTTAGCAGGGTAAAATAATGTGGAATTTTAAAATTTTTTAAGAAATATTAGTGCTAATACTTTCATCTTCCACATCATTGTATTAGTACACTTGAGCTTGGGGATGTCATTGCAACATTCTTGGACTGTTTGCTCATTTAAAATGAGCAGGATGGGCTTGGGGTGCCTAGGCAAGTGAGTACTTAAATGAGTGGTTAAGTCTTCTTCTTTATTAATGTGGGAAAAAGGGAGAAGGAAAAGTTCTGGATGCCTAGATTCCCTTCCAGGTTTGCTAGAATTATGATTATGGAGCATTTTGAATATAGGGCTTATTCTGGAAATCATTAAATTTACTTTCCTTAGCTCCATATTTTGTCAGTTGTGGGAAAATTGGGATTTGGGGTAATCTTAGAGTAAGGTTTCCTCTTGGTAACTTTATTTATATATTTATATATTTATTTATTTATTTATATTGTGGTGGGCGGAGGGAGAGGATGAGAGAATTCCAAGCAGACTCCCCACTGAGCAGGGAGCCCATCGTGGGGGGGCTTGATCCCCGGACACTGAGATCATGACCTAAGTTGAGATCAAGTTGGATGCTCAATCAACTGAGCGCCCCTCTTGATAACTATTTAAATTGTGATCTTGTAATTTCCTAATTTGGGCGATGGAGGTGTTTACCATTCTTATGCAGCATTATGTTGAAGTACATATTTGTGCATATACAAAAATAAACTTCTACATATAAAATATATATTATTGTGGTGCCTGGATGGTCAGTGGGTTAAGACCTCTGCCTTTGGCTCAGGTCATAATCCCAGGGTCCTGGGATCGTGTCCCGCATTGGGCTCTCTGCTCAGCGGGGAGCCTGCTTCCCTTCCTCTCTCTGCCTGCTGCTCTGCCTACTTATGATCTCTGTCTGTCAAATTAATAAAAATCTTAAAATATATATATGTATATATAATTATAGTATTGAACCTATCATTCTGCAACTTGCTATTTTTGCTCAACTTTCAAATTTTGACGTTTATCCATGTTTGTACATGTAGCTTAAGTTTTTTCATTTTACTGTATATCATTCAATTATAATAAATAACATCTGTTTGGTAGGCAGGTAAGCATTTTAATGTTTCATTATGAACAACAGTATTAAAACAACCATTCAAGTATATTTTATTATATGTGAAATAATCATATTTTATCTTTGTATGGTTGTGCCTATGGTTTATATATATATATATCTGATACAGGAATTGCAAATGTTTAGTGCTTTCTATAAATTCTCAATTTTAAGTATACAAGTTTAGTTTTGTGTACATGATACATCTATGTAGTTAAAGTTACCAGTATAACTAGATTGCTATTAAATTCAAAATGACTTTATGAGATACTTAGTTTAAGTTTACATAAATATGTTGCAAATTCATTTATGTATGTATGCATAGAGATGATGTGTATCAGTTTACCTCAACAAGTTATAACTAGTGGCCATTTATAATTTTTTTGCCTGACTAATTTCCAGTCTGATTTCCTGACTGATTTTGCCTGACTGATTACCAAAATACCAAAACTACTTTGCAGACTGCTATTGAAAAAATATCATTCAAATGAATGTTTAGAATATGAGGTTAAAGATGAATGACTTTCCATATGAATGTTTAGAATATGAGGTTAAAGATGAATGACTTTCCATATTAACCATTATTGTGAGAATTCCAAAGAGAAACATGATTTTCAAATGTATCTCCTTGTACGCAGGATTATTTTTAAATACACATTGCATATTAGATCTGGGATTTGAGTGGTAACACATAAGGTTGTAATTTACTATACTTTTCTTGTCTACCCCGCTAATTATGTAGAGTTTAAAATGCAATGGCTAGAAGACAAGGAAGTGTTACTAGAAGAATGTGGACATGGACTCCAGAACTGCTAATGATGACTGTGATCCTCTGGGGTCAGCAAGGGAATGGACAAGTCCAAGGTAGGTGCACGCATGTTTTAATATTTGAGAGCTGGATATGAGTTTCACTTTACTTTAAAGTTATGTGGATCTTTATTTTTATTTTTTTTAATGTGGATCTTTAGTTTGATGTTTTAAGCTATTTGTTTCAGTCTTTCTCCAAGGTTTTTGTTAAAGTGGATTATACTTCCAAATTAGTTAAATTGAGCTAGAATTAGGTGTGAGTTGGTGTATCACATTTGAAGTCACTGCTCCAAAATTGGCTGCGCTCTGTTGTAGTAGGTGCTAGAGATACAGATATGTTTGTATGTGTGTGTGTAATTTTACAAGAACATGTTACTTCAAGGTTTTATATTTTTGAAGTGAAGCTTTTGGATCCCTGTTTTGTTCCTTGAGTGGTTTTTAACTTTTTAAATTTCAAGAATATATTCTCTAAAGGGTGTGATATTCTTCAGAAATTAAGTGAAAAATTTGACATTTCTCATCGCTCTGCCAAGTGTGTTTTGGAGGAAATTAATGGTAGACCCAAGTTGCAAAGTTGTAGTATCTTGAAGTCTCATTTGCAGAGTAGGAAAGGACCATAGATTTTGTAATAAGGGTTATCAGTGTACTGATTTGATCAATAGCTGTGTGGAGTGGTTTATGCCAAAGCTAGTATCAATGAAATGTGTTTTGTGAAAACTGTTGTAGTATTTTTGGAGGTGTGTTGCCTTTTCGGATACAAATTGCTATTTAATGTTTTATGTGAAAAAAAATGCTGAGCCCCATGGCCTTTTTTTTTTTTTTTCCGTGGAGGAGAATCCATTTTGATATTGTTTCTGCTTTTTCAAGACTTGAAAACTATGAACAGGAAGGCTGTATGGGCAGGTACATTACTCTAGATGAAATTGAGAGTGTACAGAGGTGTTATGTTATGTAATTGTGATAGAGTTGTTGAGCTTTTGCTAGACTTTTGGTTTCCAAAATATACAATAAATATTGTGTATATTAAAGTAAGTTTAGTAACTCTTTCAAAAAGATAGTTCAAGACGAGCATTGTTTGCTCACTGTACATAATTTTATTTAATGAATTTTTGAAGTGAAATAGGATGGTGTTTTTCAAAAACAAAAATGCATGTATCTTTGTGTGATAATAGGTATATATATGTGTATATATATATATATATGTGTGCACATAACAGATTATAATGATGAAATAGGCTTTTGATTTTAAAGTTTTTCTTTCCTGCCATTAAGAATTTATATTAGCGCTTAGTTGAATTCTCATTTCATTTTTCTTTTTTGATAAAAATAATGGAAGGAAATTATATTTAATACACATAGTATTTTTTTTTTATCAAAGATCTAAAACAAGAATCTGTAGGCAGCAGCTACATCACATTTCTGTTGGCTAAAGGAGTTGTTTATTCCTCTGGCAATGTGTCAGATCACTAAAATGCAGCAGGACAACTGTTTTTCTGCAATAGTGATCCAACAGTACATTTAGTATTACACAAGATTGCCAGAACCCTTTCTGAGGCCATCATTTCCAGGGATTATGGCTTTTCTTAATGGATAATAGTTTATTGGATATTTAAAATGTTAGAGGAGAAATAAATATCATCTCTTTTATTTGTCCAAGCTCCTTATTCTTTCTTCAATATTGATTGCTTGGATATTCTCTTCTTTGATAGTGACCAACATTTGTAAAGAACATTCTGTGAAATCAATTCCATGCTTAGCTATAGTGAAGCCTGTGATGGTAAATGCAACTTAAGTAATTTAGTTTCTTTTTAAAAGAATAAATTAAAATAGACAGTGATTAAAGGGAAAAAACAGCTTAATAGATGGCATAATGGAATGATTTTAATTTTATGATTAAGGGAATTTTTTCTTCCTTTAGGTAGCTAGATTGAATGAAGCAGGTTTCATAGGCATGATAAGCAAATCTAATAATTTCAGATACAACCCAAACAGCATATTATCATTTAGATCAGTAAGCCTCATTAAATATTAATTTTTTTACCTTTGGACATTCAGTTAAGCAGAACTTAAAGATAAAAATTTTCAAATGAAAACTTTATATTACTGCCTCTCTTTTTAAATAAAAATTTCATGGTACATTACTATTTGTAAGAAAATAACACATTGATATATATATATATATATATATATATATATATATAAATGGAGTTTTCTCTATATTATTTATACCTTTGTCTTAAACTTTGATTATTGGGATTTCCAAAGTCCAGAGTTGTGATTATGTATCAGTTGAGTATGACTCTTACAGCAAATATGCATGTAAAATATAGTGAAATTGTTTTTACCTAAAGTTAAATTCCTTAGGGATGATAACAAAGCTAAGTTGTATTTTTTAATATAAGCTCTCCGTATTTATCAGTAGATTATATGCTAATTATTTGTAAGTCATTGGGAAATCTGGATATTCTTTCCCATAAAAACCATGTTAGAAAAAGTAATCAAGTTGTGGGAACAAGAGGCAAGAATTCGCATATTCTAGAATGTACATAAAGCATCACACTCATATTAATTCAGCTGTGTGCAACCACCACTTACCACAAACATGTTATAGGAATTGCATCCTGAATTCTAAGTAAGAATGTTGGATGATGATCTCTCTAGGGGCATAATGGTCAAATAAGAAGAAAGGAATGGACAGTGGATGGACAGGTAGATGCCCCTTGTCAATTTTTTGTATCACTCAAGAAAAGCATCTGCTTGGGTAGTCTGTTTCACTGACTTCTTACTTAAGGAACAAGAGATATATATACTTAGAGCATTCCCTGACTTGGACACTGCCCATTTCTATGCTGCATAGGTGGTTTGCACATTAGAAACTACCAAGTAAATGACAATAAAGCCAGGCTTTTTTTTTTTTTTTTAATAAAACCAATCCTTAAGATAAAATAGAATATATGTGATTTTTTAAAAACAAAATGTTTATTATGAAAATTAAACAAGTTACAAAGTTGTTCAGATTTATTTTGTCTTTAAAAGAACTGTTACAGATGTTAATAGAAGAATTGGGTGTGGGGTATGTGGCAGCTTTCTCTATTATCTTTATGAGCTTTCTGTAAATCTAAAACTATTTAAAAATATTTATTTATATAAAAAGAAAAGAACTGTCACAGATAGTTGTAAATACACACATTTCCAAATACGATACATTGACTTTAGGGATAATCTAGAGAAAACTGAACTGACATCTAATATGTCTAGTTGTAATTTGTAACACAACAGTTGTAGCCATGGGAATGCTGATTGGCAAGAGGGACTGTAGGAAGGCATCTGAGAGACCAAATGATTTATAGGATTCTGGGAGGTGCCTGCAGTAGTTATGATGTTTAGAACTGAGAAATTACTTGCAAACTCAGCAATCCCATTTCTTTCTTTCTACAACAGTATATTCAGGTAATAATAATATGAGATGTTTATTAAGGTAAAGGTGTAATTTATATAAAAAAATTAAGAAAAAATCAGTCACTGAGATGCATGTGAATGACCATAAAGGCAGAATGAGGCAGTTTGCGATCAAGGTGAACACTTGTTAAAAGTAAAGATGCTATTTTGAATTTAAAAAACAAATCATTCAGAAATATTGTTTGGCAGTTCTCAAAACTATATTCCTATCTTAATGGTTTTCATAAAAGAGTGCTATTCTTTCCGGTACTTAGTAAGGATAATAACAAGAAGAATGGAATGTGTATGTCAGCCTATTTCGAGAAATAAGTTTCTCATAGCTTCTGACTTAGCGCTCTTTTCCTAATTTTTGTGACTAATAAAGGGTGTAAAAATAGTAATATTTTTCACATGTAATCATGAATACACAAAGAATTTTAATCAGTTTGGGTCCCATGATTATTCACATGCTGAAACTCCCAACCCTGATGCTAGATATAAGAAATTTTGAAATTTGAAAGAAACTAGTTGAGATCATGTAGCAAACTTAAATTTTGAGGACAAATCAAGTTATGTTTGTTTTCATGACCAGAATTAGGGTTAGGTATTAAGCATTCAAATAATAAAATTTGATAATATTCAGCAGTTACAATTTCTAAGTTTTATGATTTACCTTATAAAATAATGTTTTAGTGAAGGGACAAAATTTTGAAAAGTTAATCATTTGATTGTCCTATTTTGCAAGTTGTTAAACTGTATTACCTTGAAATCATATTGGAATCATATTAATTATACTAAGCCAGTCACCTGTATTTTGTGTTTGTCACATATCTTTTTTTTTTTTTTTCTAACAGAGCATAGGAAAAAAAAAACTTTTAAAAGGTGGATGGGTAGATGACTGGATAGAAGGATGAATGAAGAATTCTCTTATCTTTTTCCTTCCCTTTCTCCTTTGAAATCTTTTCTCAGTGTAGCCCAAAGTTTTATTTTTGTCCCTGTCATTTTTTGTTTTATTCAGGAATCTTGAGTGATTATGTAGTTCTGTCAGTAAGTGAAGATAGTATACAACTTTGAGTGAAGGTTTATAGCTACAGCTTTTCAATAAGAATTTCTCAGATCATATGACCTGACCCATGAATTTTAATATCTTAGAATCATTTACTAGTGAGAAATAATAATCTCAAAGGACCTTAATTCCACCCAGAGTTTATGTTTTTCCAGGTTACTTGGGTAAATTGTTTTCATCTTATAACTGAATATTGTCTTAAGAGAGGTGAGCTCAAACGTTTGGCAGTCAATACTGAATGATGATTATTTGTGTATCCCAGGAGACCTGACCTTAAAATATCATTAAGCTAAGTAGTGGTGAAATTGAACTCTACTATCTAACAGAAGTCTTAATGTTTCTGGCATTCCTTATTAAATGTAAAGAATTTTCCTTTGTGTTAGTCAATGATATATATGTGTGTAAGTTGGTCTATAGCAAAATTATTTATGTTCAGTTTTAGTGTTTGATTTAACCTTCTTAATATATAAATGCAAATATCCAATACTTAAAAATCCCATAAATATCCACCTCAACAGCATTTATGTTCTAACAATAATTCCTAAGAGCTTTTTAAACTAACAGCAGGAGCAAAAAGCTAGCCATTCTTGGACATTATATGCAATACGCCATTTCCATAGCTTAAAAAATTCACATTTTATGGTAAACAGGGAACATAGTGGTTTAAGAATATGGTGAATTCACTTTAAAGAGATTAACATTTATTAAGATCTTATCCTCAGAATTTGGATTTTTGAGAATCTACGCATTTTAAATTCTTTCCAGACATCTGAAGGTTATATTCTTAAAAGAAGTCAGTGCATATTCTTTTATGCAATCTGCATGGAAGTCCATAACATAAGGGAGGTGATGTCATAAATATCTAATTGTAAAGACTTGCTCTGGAATGCTCCGCAGAAAGGGATTTCTCTTTACAACTTAGACATTAGATGGTTTAAAATGAAATTACTGTATTCTGTTTCAGTGATTTAAGCTGTCTTCCTGATCATTAAAGTCATTGCCATACAAAAAAAAAGGCTAGTTGTAGAATATTCTGTTTTTATGCAGTATTTTCTACTGAAATTATATAGTATCGTCTACCCTTTGAGTGGCATTCGTTCACAATATTTTAAAGTATTCTTACCATGCAACATAATAAAATGTGTGTTTTATTTCCCATTTATTTTATTTAATTTTTTTTTAAGGAAAAACTCTTTTTAATGAAAGTTCTCCTATCCTCTAAAAATTGAATTTATTTAGGAAAAAATATCTTAAACACTCTTCCTAGTGATCTTTGCATCTTTTTTTTTTAAATTGAGCTTTAATGTTCAGTTTTTACATATTTGGAGACTATTTGGAGACTTGGTTCATTTTTTAATTTTTTAAATTATTTATTTATTTATTATTTATATATATTTTTAAAGATTTTATTTATTTATTTGACAGACAGAGATCACAAGTAGGCAGAGAGGCAGGCAGAGAGAGAGGTGGAAGCAGGCTCCCCGCTGGCAGAGAGCCCAACATGGGGCTCGATCCCAGGACCTTGGGATCACGACCCGAGCCGAAGGCAGAGGCTTTAACCCACTGAGCCACCCAGGTGCCCCTGGAGACTTGGTTTATAATTAAAATTTCATTTGGATATTTTTGTCGTGTTTGGAATTTGTTATGGAATTTGACTTCAAGAAGATCTAAGGTCATTAGACATTATCTTCTATGGGATATGTTCACCTCATCTCTCTCTCCAGGCATATATACGTATATATTTAATATAAATATTAAAATTAGAATAAAGAAGCCGTAATAGCTGAAGATATAGAAAAAGGAATAGAAGTGATATAAGTAGGGGGGAAAGAGAGGACAAGTGTTAGTATTCTGACATAGGTTAATAATAATAAAATATAATATAAATTTGAAAAATCAATCTGTGAAATTTTTAGTAGGACTTTGCCTACCAAAAAATTAGAAATAAAGTGGAGAGTGGTTAAGGAAGCTTGTTCCTTCGCCACAAGCCACTTAGCCTACTCTTTGTTTTGTAGTCAGCTTCATAGCCATTTCATGGTATAAAGTCTTAACATTGTGCTTTTAATGCAACCTAAGTTTTGTCCACAAATTAACTAACAAACAAACTAAAGAGCCTAGACTCTGGAGTCAAGAAATTCAGAATAGTCACATGGGTGAGACTGTGTGTCCTGGTCTTTGACAGAAATTACTGCTTACTCTTAATTCTTTTTGTTTCTTTCTACTTCTTCAACCTGTAATGCCGTACATACATCAGCATAGAGACGCACTTGAGAATCACTTCTCTGTCACTTATTATGTTTCCTTTAAAAAGCTCATGAATTACACATGATTTTCTAAGTTGCCAACTTAGATTTCAAGAGACTTCAAAAAAATTAATCTGGCACCTTTCCATTATGAAGGCTGTACACAGTGTTCACAAGCTTGGTCTTGTCTTTAAGGGACATGTGCCTCATCCAACAACTTTCTTCCCTAAATCATCAAGATATTGTCTAAAGGATTTTTCTCAAAAGTTAGGAAGCACTGAGGTTTCTATTTGGTCATGTCACATGGTGATCTATTTATCAATGATAACTTTATCAAAGCATAATTGTGTGTGACACAATAGTTGGGATACAATGTGTATTGTGCTTTTGTTCTTATGATGATTTTTTTTTTAGCTTATATTTCCTGTAGTAACTTCTGATGCTCCTTTGTTAGCTCTTCCTTTCTCTTTTTTCTTCAGCTGGCTATCTTCCTTTTGTTCCTTAACTCAGATGTTCTGTGCTATGTCTCTGTCCAGATTCCACATTGATATTTTGATGTTGTTTTCTGTAGTTTTCAAAGGTCCCCATACACAACCCTACCAGTATTTCTCAGTATGCGCTGTAATTGTTCATTTGTGTCTTTTCCTTATTTCTGAGCTCCTTGATGGCCCAAACTATATATATCCATCTATTCAACAAAAGTTTATAAAGTTTTTACCTTGAGGCAGGAACTATTCTGGATGCTAGTGATAAAGAAAATTGACAGTCTCGCCATCATAGAGCTTGCATTCTAATGGGGGGGAGACCGAAAACAGACAATGAGTAACAAATATATGCAACGTATGGCAGGGTTGATGGTGAAAAATAATGCTGTAATGTGGAACAGAGGATTCTGAGATGACAGTTTTTAATTGGACAGTCTGGAATGACCTCGCAGAGAAGATGGCAATTGAAAGCCCAAGGTAGTTAGGGCCTAAGCCACGCAGAGACTTGGGGCAAGAACATTCCTTGTTAGGGGAGAGTCAGTGTGTAAATCTTGAGCAAGATCATGCCTAGTGTTTTGTAGGAATAGCCAAGAAGCTAGGGTGGCTGGAGCAAAGTCCATGTGGGGTGGGAGGGCGTGGTAGTAGAGCTGAGTGGTGATAGAACGGAAAGGAAGAGACAGAGACCTTGTAGAATCTTGCTTGACATTTTAATGACTTTGGCTTCTGTCTAGAGTGAAGTGGGAAACTACTGAAGGATTTTGAGATTTCTTTTTGGTAATTCATTTTGAGTTTTCAGATTGTACAATGGTCATTACTTAGGACTCAATAATTTTGCTTTATCACTCTTGCAGTTAACTACAAATGAGTATATTAAAGTAATGTTAAGTTCTAATTTAGATGGATTAAAACAAGCTTTCATCTCTTTCTCTTTTCCATTACTCAGTATCCTGTTTTTAATTAGTGTAAAAGCTTTCTAGAATATTGAGCTAATGAAAATTTAGCATAATGTATAACTTATTCCTCATTAGATTCAGGTACTTAATTGAAGTTGCTAATTAGAGAAGGCATTTGTTCTGTTGGAAAATGTTGATAAAACTGTTTTTGAATTATTATCACATAAATTGATACCATATTAAATTGTTCTAGAACCTATATGTAGACAGTGATAATAAGTTAATAGCTATAAGTAGATGTCTTTCATTTCTATGCTCAAGAATGCTTGAAAGTAGAAAAACTTACTGGCTTCAAATCTGGAAATAAGGAATGACCAAAAGTGCTTTTGTTTGTTTCTTGGTGGAATTGGCTTCCTGGTAAGGATGTATCTTTTTATACTAAAGAACATTGACTCTATTCCAACTTACATATTTTTTGCCAAAATAGTGTGGGTTTTTTTTTTTTTTTTTTGAGGCAATTAAGCTCTCACAATATAATGGAGAAATTTTCAGGACACAGAATGATACAAACTTTAAAGATGAGTAGAAAGTCAGAAGAGAGATAAGAAGGGAGAAAAATACAGAGAGGGAGAAGAGAAATAGTGTGAATAGAGTACCTACTCCATAGAGTACCTACTATATGCCAGACACTGGGGATATAGCAATGAAGGCAGAGACCCAAATGGTTATAATGTAGTAGAAAGAAAAAGAGGAGGAAAGCACCCAAATACATAAAGAGATCAATACTATGAAGGGCTATGACGTATACTACTATGAAGAAGATTAAATGTGGTACTCTAGCTGAGTATAACTGGCATGTGGAGAGGCAGCGATCCAGCTATGGGGAAGTCAGAGAATTTTCTTTGAGGAGTTGATGTTTCAGTTGTGATTGGAATGAAAACACAAAGGTCCTTCGAAGATCCCAGGTGTCCCAGTCAGAAGGAATAGCAAATAGAAAAGTTCTGAAATAGAAATCAGCTTGATATTTTTGGGGATTGCCGGCCAGTTTGGCTGGAATGAAGGAAAGGTATAGGAAAGACATGAGATCAGGGACTATAAAGGACCACATTAGTTAGGATTTTGCAGTCAATATTTAGATAGAAAACAAATCAATTGGAAGGTTTAAGATAGAGATGTGGTATGATTAGATTTACTCTTACACAGTTCCTTCCACTTCGAGTGTGAAGGGTATAATACTGGTGAGGGATACAGTGGTGGGGGAAGAGGAATTATGCAGTTGACTATTTCAGCTGTTCAGATGAAGAATGATGGTGGTTGGGATTGTGATGATAGCAATAAAGTTGCTAAAGTTATAACACTAAAGTTGTAAAATTGGTTGAAATTAGGAGTTGTTTGGAAGATAGACCAGATAGGATTTACTGATCAAGAATCACATCAAGTGTTTAGATTTAGAGACATGGCTATGGTCATTTATTGAGATGGGGAAGGTGTGATGACAAGGGATAGATTAGAAGTGCCAGCAGTGTAGTTAGATACACGTGTATTATTGATTTTACTTTCTCCCTTACATTAAATTGAGATGCCTATGAGAATTCAAGTGGATATATCAAGTAGACAACAAGAAGATGACTTGGTAGAGATATGAGTATGAAAATCATAGGGCTGTAGATCATGTTTAAAGTCATGTATCTAGGTCAGACATTGATAAACTATATCCCATGCACCAGATCTGTTCTGCTACCTGATTTTATGTGAACCATAAATATTTTTCTTACATTTTTAAGTGTGAAGTATAAAATATACAAAAGACTGTCTTGTAACAAGGACAGTTGCCCAAGTTTTCCTCTTGGTCCACAAAGCCTGCATTGCTTATTCTCTGGTTCTTTACAAAACATTTCACTAGTCCTTGGTCTAGATGGAACTGTGGGAAGAGAGTACTGATATGCGAGAGAGCATAATTATGGAAATTAAAATTGTGCCGACTGCAGTGCACAGAGTGAAAAATTTAAGTCCCGGTATAATAGATGGTAAGACTTTAAAACAATGATTTCATTATCAGCATGATCAGTGAAAACTTCGGCGGCAAAAAGAAAATATCATCATCAGACCATTCATTCATTCAATCACTATAGGATGTGTTCTGTGTGAAGAACTGCAAGAAGTCTAATATAGTTTGATCAAAGAAAGCAAGTGAGAGGATGACATTAGCTCTGTCTGGAGATTTAGGCCAGGGCCAAATACTTCAGTCTGTTTAAAGCGATCTTTAGAGAAAGAGGAAGTCATTAAAGCATTCTGAAGCAAATCATAGATACGGAAGAAGACCACTCTGGCTTCACGAGCAGCCAGAATGAAAGAAAGCCAATATGGAGGAGGAATTAACATTGTCATTGGTATTAGTGAAGTGAAGACCCCAGGTGACCTTGGCAAAGGGAAATTTGTACAAAATCCATATTGGAACGGGCTTAAACAGTGAATGGGATTAAGACCCAGGTGTATGTTCAGTGAAATTTATTAATCCTCTCACTGTGTAATATACGTAGGTGATCAAAATAAGGAACTTCCATGGTTTTTGTTTTGTGTTTTCTAATTCATATTTGTGAATTGAACTCCTCAAGATTTTGGTTTAGTAAGTACAGACTAAGGACAGAAGTTTTCTTTTTTTCTTTATTTTTTTTTTAACTCTCCTAGTGAATAGAACACTAATCATGACTCTAAGGATACTGAATACTGTTCTGACACTTTGTTTTTACACCTTCATTATTTATGCCCATCCGGGAGGTTTTGCCATAGCTCCATGCAAATCCATAATTCAGTGCATCTAAAATGTGTCCTTCCGTCTGCAGTTTCCATGATTCTTCACATGGAGGATGGCTTTCCCTACTTGGAACTTCCCTGTAGCACCCCACATTGTCTGAGAACTATTGTACTGATCTCTCACCCTCATTGGTGTGTGACCTCCCCATGAGGCCTGAAACTTCATACTGTTCTTCTGAGATGTACAATATTTACACTCAAGTCATTAAACAGGTTCTATTTTGAAAATGACATGTTTTCCAGTTTGAATTTCCCTTTTTTCACTCCACTGCTTAGCTACCAAGTTATTTTATGAAAATAAATAATTTTAGCTGTGTACAATCACTTTCGAATCTAACTCTTACCAGTGAAGATTAACGTGAGGTCAACATCTATAAGGATATTTCTTTCCATATAGTATTTATAGTCTTTATTGTTTTTAAAATGACTAATGTTTAGTTTGGAATAATTCACCATGAGAATTGGGATGAGGGATAACTTACACAATGATAATCTTCTTCTTTTTTTTTTTAAGATTTATTTATTTATTTGACTGAGAGAGACACTGAGAGAGGGAACACAAACGGGAAGTGGGAGAGGGAGAAGCAGGAGCCCCATGTTGGGGTCGATCTCAGGATGCTGGGATCATGACCTGAGCGGAAGGCAGATGCTTAATGACTGAGCCACCCAGGCGCCCACACAATGATAATCTCTTTCAATTTTTATATTTAAAATACCACTTATCACAAGAAAAAGCCAAGTATTATATTTTTGCTTTTACTTGACTTACCGAATTGATTTCAAGTCATAATTTTCAGTATGAGCCTGTTCACTTATTTTTGCTGAAATAATATTACTATCTTGGGATTCTTTTTTTCCTTAATGCCTGTGTGCCACTCTTCATTTCTGTCCACTTCTTGCTTCTCTTTATTTGGTCCATTTGTACTTTGGAGATTCTTCTGTTTGGGGTTTTGCTGGTTTATAATAATTATATTTTCTTGGAAGTAAGTACTTTACTTGGAAATAAGTAGATGTTCTCTTCCATTTTGTTTGTGAATTTGTCTTAGATGTATTTGGTATGTACCGTTTACCCATAACTCCTCAGAAGTCCCTCTGAGGATAATGATTTGACATGTTACCTGATGTAACGCTTCAAAGACTCGACGCCTGCTGACTTTCGCTTTGACATAGATTGAAATGCTTACTCAACAGTGACTGATGGAAAGTTTCCCTTTTCTACCCTTAAATATTACCTCACCTTAAAAGCAAACAAATGGAAACAAACAAATGGAAATGAAGATTTAGTTTTTGGTATCCTTGGTAGAAGTGGTCCCTTTCTTAACGAAACAGGTTTTGTCATCTAACCCTGTGTGTCAGTCTTGAACGCACAGGTTGTGATGTGAGCACATATTTACAGGACTGGAAGATGATGCTGTGACAAACTACTGGAAAAAATGAATTCTGTTTTCTCTTCACATCCCAGAGCTAACTCTTCTGAGAGCTCTTCCAGTTCATTGTTGTTGTTGTTATAGATATTATTAAAGTTCAAGTTTCATTCATGATCTGAACTTTCTGTGCAGTGTGTTCTCGTGTTTAATCATTTTTGCATGCTAAAGCACCTGTAAGCCATTGTAAACAAATGGCTTGTCCTTGAGAAAGAGTTTCAGAGTGACGGTATATTAGGTGCCAGCTGGGACTATGCCAGTGGCTTTCTCCATATAGATGAAGGTGTGCATGTGTGTGTGTGTGTGTGTGTCTGTGTGTATCATCCAACTTCATCAAAAAGATTATTAACAAAATTGTGGGGCACCTGTGTGGCTTGCTGGTTAAGCGTCTGCCTTAGGCTCAGGTCATGATCCTGGGATGGAGCCTTGCTACAGGCTCCCCCAGCTCAGCGGGGAGTCTGCTCACTCTCCTTCTGCCTCTCCCCCTGCTTGTGCTTGCTCTCTCTCTCTCTCTCTTTCTCTCATTCTCTCACATGCTGGCATGTGTGCACTCTCTCTCTGTCAAATAAAATAAAATCTTAACAAAAAAGATTATTAACAAAATTGATACAAAATTTTAAATTGTAGTGTCCCTGAATTCAGAGCTACCCCCCCAGATTTAACTTTCTATTCTTAAATTAGTAGTTCTCTTTGTAAAACTAGGCATTCATATTTGCTCAAAGAAAGGAAGAAATAAATGATAGATTCAAGACACAATTAGAGGTCAGCTTCCTCTTGCAGCAGTCCAGTGCCCTTCCCCCACATACCCACAGCTCAACATTCAAACATTTTATTTTAGAGCACACAGTGTCCTAAACATATAGGGTGTTAGTGGTACATCCTATTGGGAGGCACACAATACTTAAGAAGAATATGTATATTTTTATTCTGAAATATTTGAAAAAGAGTAGTCCTTTTTTAGTAAGATATGCAAGACTTTTGATAGGATTCACAAACTTTTTCTGTGAAAGATTAGATAGTAAATATTTTAGGCTTTTCTGGCCATATTTACTCTCTCTTCTCTTCCTCTTCCTCCTTAGAACCCTTTAACATTGTGAAAATCATTCTTAACTGTCAGGCATCAAAATAAGCCATGGACCAAATTTAGTTTGTGGGTGCATAGTTGGTGGACCCTGCTATATCATCAGATTTCTTTTTTCTAAAATGTGTAATATATTAGAAATCAATAGTGCCTCTAACAGTTGAAACTAGCTTTACATTTGAGCCCTGGAACGTAGTGGAATGCCATGAAAGCAAATAGTCTGCTTTTTAAAACAAGTTGTGTGCTATCTATTTCAGATACATGGAAACTACTTGTTTAAACAGCTTTATTTAAGTTTTCAGTGCAACCACTCACATATAGTAGAAAGAAATAATTTTACTTTCCAATTGAATTTTTATTCAGGGAAGAGTTCCAAATCCTATTTTTTTTTCCCAGTGAATAATTGCTGATACCTCTTTGTGCACATTTTGTGGCTTTTTTTTTTTTTTTCAGTAATTGTAAGGGTCCAGTCCAAGTGCATTTTGCTTTTTCAAGCAAAGTAAAATAAAAACCTTAGCTAATATTTACATTAAGCTGAAGTGTAAGATAATATGAAAAAGAGAAAAAAGAAGCACAATAAATTGACCTTTTGGTACCTTCAGAGGACAGCAGATCAAACAAAGACTGGACTTTAATATCTTACATTTTCAGATCTGACACAGCAAATACACAGTGCCCTAAATAGGTCTTAATCCTAAATTGTGATGCCTCACAAATACTGTCATAACACAGGGCTTGGTGACAAGAGAGGCTGATGTTTCTCTCAACTTGTTTCTCTTTGTATGAAACTGTGTTTAAATCCATTATAAAACTAGCTATTTTGTTCTAAAGAGCAGAGTCTGACTTTGGAGGTGAAAGTATTTTTACTGCAATCATTAAAATAAATTACTCTAGATACTTGATTTTCTGTTTTACAGCAGAAAGAGTGAAATAATACTGTTAAATAAAAAAGAATCTAGAAAACCAATATAAGCACAACCGTCAGTCACCTTCCCAACTTGTGTCCATTTTTTCAATGAGGTGAAAACCATTCTCTGCCCTTCTCGATTTAATAGACGTAAGCAGTTTCAGGTTTACAGGAATAAACTGAGTGAAAAGTATGAAGTATCTGACTACTCCTCTCCCCACCCTAATTTCTCTTATATTTAACATTTTTATTAGTGTGGTATGTTTGTTAAAATTGATGAGCCAATATTTTTAGGGATGCCTGGGTGCCTCGGTCAATAAAGCATCTGGCTCTTCATCTCACCTCAGGTCTTGATTTCAAGGTCACGAGGGCAAGTCCCATGTGGGGCTCCACACTGGGCATGGAACCTACTTAAAAAAAATTGAAGAGCCAGTATTTATACATTATTAGTAACTAAAGTCCATAGTTTGTATTAGGGATCACTCTTCAAGTTTTGAATTCTTTGGGCTGGACTAATCTCTGACTACATGTTCACCATAATAGTATTATACAGAATAATTTTCACTGTCTTAAAAATTCTCTGTGTTCATCTATTCATGCCTCTTTTCCTGGTGCCCAACCCTTGCCAACCACTGATCTCACTGCCTCCATAGTTTTGTGTTTTCCAAGATGTCATATAGTTGAAATCATATGTGTATAGTTTTTCTGGATTGGCTTCTTTCAGTTAGTAATATGCATTTAAGTTTCCTTCATGTCTTTTTATGGATTGATAGCTCATTTCTTTTTAGTACTGAATAATATTTCATTGTCAGGATATACTATAGTTTATCCATTTGCCTAGGAAGGACATCTTGGTTGCTTCCAGGTTTTGGCCATTATGAATAAAACTGCTATACACATTTGTAGGCAGATTTTTGTGTAGATATGTTTTCAGCTCATTTGACTAAATACCAAGGAGTGTGATTGCTGGATCATATGGTAAGAGCATGTTTAGTTTTCTAAGAAGTGGCCAAACTGTCTTCCAAAGTGGCTGTGCCATTTTGCCTTCCTACTGACAATGAATGAGAACTCCCGTTGCTCTACAACTTTGTCAGCATTTGGCATTGTCAGTGTTGGGGATTTTGGTCACTTTGGTAGGTATCTCGTTATTTTTGAGTTTCTTAATGACATGATTGTCTCTCCTTTATACAAAGTATCTCATTGTTGTTTTAATTTGCATTTCCTGAAGTATGATGTTGAGCATCTATTCAATATATTAACTTGCCATCTATGTATCTGCTGTCCATCTATGTATCTGCTGTCCATCTATGTATCTGCTGTCCATCTATGTATCTGCTGTTCAGGCCTTGCCTAATTTTTTTTTAACTAGGTGATTTGTTGCATATTATAAGTTTGTTGTATAGTTTACATGCCAGTCCTTTTTTATTTGAAAATTATTTAAAAAATTATTTGAGTGTAGTTGACATATATGTTGCCTTAATTTCAGGTATACAGCATAGAATTTAGTATCTCTATAGGTTATTCTCTGCTCACCACAAGTGTAGCTACTTCTTTATTACAACATCATTGACTATATTCTTTACACTGTATCTTTTGTTCCTAGGACTTGCTCATTCTGTACCTAGAAGCCTGTATTTCCCACTCGCGCTCATACATTTTGCCCATCCCCCTTCTCTTCCTCTTTCCTAGGGCAACCCTCAGTTTGGTCTCTGTATTTATAGATGTGTTTCTGCTTTTTGTTTTTTCTTTCATTTTATTTTTAGATTCCACATATGAGTGAAATTATATGGTATTTGTCTTTTTCAGTCTATTTTATTTCACTTAGTGTAATATCCTCTAGGTTCATTCATATTGTTGTAAATGGGAAGATCTCATTCTTCTCTATGGCTGCATAATATTGTGTGTGTGTGCATGTGTGTACCACATCATTTTAGTCATTCCTCTGTTGATGGACACTCAGGTTGCTTCCATATCTTGGCTATTTAAATAATGCTTCAATAAGCATAGGCTTGCATATATCTTTTCAAATTAGTGTTTTTTCTTTTTACAAATAGTAATGGAGATATTGAATCATATGGAATTTCTCTTTTTAATTTTTTGGTTACTCTTTATATTGTTTTCCACAGTGACTATACTAATTTACATTTCTATGAACAATGAATGAGGGTTCTTTTTTTCTCCACATCCTCATCAACACTTGTTATTTCTTGTCTTTTTTTTTATTTTAGCTATTCTGGCAGGTATAGGGTGATAGTTCATTGTTGTTTTGATTCCCATTACCCTGATAATTGTTTGAGCATCTTTTCATGTGTTTGTTGGCCATCTGTATGTTTTCTTTGGAAGAATTCTATTCAGGTCCTCTGCCAATTTTTTAATTAGATTGGTTATGGGGATTTTTTAGTTCTTTTTTTTTATTACTATTTTTTGTTTTGGCATTGAGTTGTAGGATACCATTCTTTTTTTCTGTGTGTGTGTGTGTGTGTGTGCATGCGTGCACGCGTGAGTGCATATGTGTATGGTGTATGTGTATGTGTGTATGTTTTGAGAGAGAGAGACAGAGAGCATAAGGAGAGGTGGGGGTAGAGGAAGAGGGAGAGAAAGAATCTTAAGCAGGCTCCATGCATACATGATATGGGGCTCAAGACCCTGAGATCATGACTTGAGCCGAAATCAAGAGCTGGATGCTTAATTAACTGATCCACCCTGGTGCCCCCTTCATCTATGTTTTGAAAGACTTTCTCTTAGGGGCACCAGGCTGGCTCAGTCATTAAATGTCTGCCTTCAACTCAGATCATGATCCCAGGGTCCTGGAATTGAGCCCCCTATTAGGCTGCCTGCTCAGTGGGGACTCCGCTTCTCTCCCTCCAGCTCCCCCCTGCTTGTGTTCCCTCTCTTGCTCTTTGCCAAATAAATAAATAAAATCTTTTAAAAAAAAAGACTTTCTCTTAGTATGTGCCTTTCATTTTCTTTCTTTTTTTTTTAAAGTCTGAGAAATGATAAGTTTAAGTTTTAGTGACATACATCCTGAAAAAGTTTAAGTCCTACAACATGATTTGATTTACAAGTATTGTGAAATGATTATCACAATAGGTTTATCTATTTTCATTCTCTAAAGTGTCTCTTGTAGGGCAGAATCTTTATTTTAATGAAGTCTAATTTATCAGTTTTTTTCTTTGAAAAAATTCTAAGCCTAGAAATGTAGAAAGCTTTCTACCATTTAAGAAAACTTAATATTCAGACAAACACAATGTAGGCCTTCTTGAAACAGTCATAGCTCTCACACCAAAAATAAAATATGAAATGAAAACAAAGACAAAGATTCTGATCCTAATACTGATTTTTTGTTTTTCAGTTCAAGAATAGTGTAAGTTTTTCAGTTCAAGAGCAGTATAAGCAATACATATAAACATCATTTTTGCCTTATGACAGTTACCAAATCACCTTGATTCTGATCTACATTATTGTTGTTAAACCAGTTGTAATTAGCCATAAATGAGAAACATTTTGTCGTATTTTTTATTTGACCAGGTCTGTCTTTTAGTTTTTACAGTTTTCCCCTTGCAATTTCTAGTATGGCCACTGTTACCATTTACATGGATTAGTTAGTGTCAAGCACTTTATTTTATTTTTTCAGTTTTTAGAGTTGTGGGAGAGGGGCAGAGGGAGAGGAAGAGAATCCCTAGCAGGCTCCACACCCAGCACAGAGAGAGCCCAACAAATGGCTGCATCAGGTACCTGAGATCATGACCTGGGCCGAAATCAAGGGTTGGACACCCAACCACCTGAGCCACCCAGGCACCCCAATGTTAAGTGTTTTATAAATACAGTTATTTTCTCCTCACACTTAGACATCCTTCTCTATTCATGCAGTCAACACAGAGGAAGCACATCAAGGGGAAGTCATGTGCCATATGATTTGCTGGGGCTAAAGGAGAAGGTAATAATTTTATTAACTATGTCTGAGCTTCTTTCTTTGGTCTTTGTTCTACTGAATACATATATATTTTCTCTTCTTCAGGTCTCCCTAGCCCTTTGACATTCAAAAATGCTTGATAGGATCAGGAAGCTGGGTATTTGTCATATCCCTGTGGGGGGCGGGGACAAGGGTAGGATGTGGAGGAACTGAGTGCCTGTATCTTTGTCATGCAGGACACAGAGCAGAAACTGAGAAAGGCTGGGCTGCCAACATGTCTCCTCTTTGCCCCCAAATCACCCAACCCTTCAGTTCCTACCACTTAAAAGATGACAGCAGATCCATGATTCGCCTTTATCTAAAATATATCAAGGACAAGGGAAAACCTGTGCTATCATTCCTATTTTCTCCTCAAACTTGCTTCAGCAGAGAAGTTCCCAAACTATTCTTAATGTATGTACTCTATTCCCAGCCCATACAGTTTTCTAAGAAAAAAAGATAAAATTTAGGAAAAGGTGTGTACTGTATCTCAGCTTTAAATTTCATCATTTGCTGTGGACAGTGAAGCTCCAAGAAAGAATTTTTAAAAAGGAATTTAATAATTTTTACTCAGTATTTTCCAAATATTTATGAGGAGAATCACAGAGTTAATGTTCCAGGAAAAAACTTAGCAGAAACCCTTGTGTTTAACACAATAATGTAGCTATATGCAAAATTTAAATATAATAATACAAGGGAATTAAAAAGAGCTCAGTGATAGATCCATTTTGCTTTGTTGTTGCTCTGGAGAGGCAGTTAGAAAGTTAGAAAAGTAAGAAAGCATAGAACAAGTTTCCTATCAGAGGAATGCTACTGGGTATTGCCCGCAGAAGGAAATACTGGAGAAATACAACAAATTCATTCTTTTGCCCTCTCCCTATTTAGTGTTTTTGCTGGTATGAATGGAAACAGATTCACCTCATGGTTTTGTCGTTATGAATATATAACTTAGCAGGAGCGATAGAGACACTCGATATGTACAACAAAAGATTAGATGTAGTTTTAACATCATTATTTCGTTTATTTGTATGAATGCCAGTGAGGATTTTCCACTTATGCTCTCGTTTTCAAGATGAGTATTTAATTGAATTCCAGGATTCGTTTTACGATAGGACTATGAGTAGAATATAAATTTCTTTGCAAGAAAGATAGTTTGTACACGTGAGTCTGAGGGCAGTTTAATGTTGATGTAACCCCATTGCAGTCTTCCATTTCCTACTTTGTAAAAAAGGGAATAGTTTGATAGTGGCTGTGTAGGTGATAAAAGATAATGCTTGTAAAGGTACTCTGTTCACTTAAAGTGTGCTCCATAAACTTCATTACTGTTGACATTTTGGGTTTACAAGGCTACCATTTGCTGGCAATTCGAATCTGACTCTGAGTTAGGGCCCTTGGTGTAGGAGGCAATGTTTAAAGGGGTTTAGAGCACAGGCCTGTGATTGGACAATCCTAGCTTCCCATCCTCTGTCTCTTACCTCACTGTGCCCATTCTTAGCAGTTTGAAACCGCTTTTATCATCCCTAAGATGAACTATGGTCTCACATACTTATCTTAGGGAAGCTTAATATATAAAAGGGGCCTGCAACAGTGCTAGGTACAATGGTGTCCCAGTCCAGTGCTATTGCTCTGGCTTAGGGTTTTCCCACCATAGAATCTGTCACTGTATCCTACATACTCAGTGTTTACCGTGGTTCCTAGCACATAGCAGGTACTTATCAATATTAGTATTTCAGCTGCTCAGGGGTTAATTATATCATATTCACTGCCCTTTAAGTAAGAACGTATCCTAAGACACCTTGTTTGACTAAGCAAAACTTGGCACTTGTTAAAAATAGAAGTTTGATCTTTGAATGTTGCCCTGTATCACAGAGCAATGGAAGTCTTATCTCTTGGAACTAAATCATAAGCAGTTGGGAAACTATATACTTTGGTGTCCATCCTACCAAGCCTTATATTGCTGGAATCTGACACCTCATTTGTGGGATTTTCTACAATGTCTTTTCCCTCAACAAAATTCATAAGACCTACTCTCTCAATTGTTAGGCTTTCATGTTGCAAGTAGAAACATTCTGTCCTAATGGCGTTGGAAAGCCATTTGAAATGACTCAGTTTTGTTTCCTGTGAGTAATTTTTATGTCAGTCATAATTATTGTAAGCATTACATTTTGATTTGGGGATGTTCAAATCCCAAGGCATTCTCTTTGTTATATCGTAAAAATCACATGGAATCATTGAGGTAAGTCTGGAAATATACATCATTAGAGACTGTTTTAGTGTGGAATACATTGTTAGTATTTCTGGGATTTTATTCCTCATATGTTCTCCAGTAGAATGTAATATGACAGTGAGGTGCCTGGGTGGCTCAGTTGATTAAGTGTCCCACTCTTGATTTCAGCTCATGTCATGATCTCAGGGTCATGAGATCGAGCCCTCCATTGGGCTCTGCCTTGCGTTGGGCATGGAGCCTGCTTAAGATTCTCTCCCTCACCTTCTGCCCCTCCCCCACCTAGTGTGCACACACGTACTCGCTCTCTCTTAAAAAAATAATAAAATGTAATGTGACAAAAATATCAAATTTATGTGGGTAAGGATTCTTGTTGTATTTGCTTAATAAGCAATGACCACAGATAGCAGGTATTCAATTAATATTCATTGAATGCAGGTTTAGTCACGGATCTTCTATTTGCCACCAATGACTGTCACTATGATTGGTCTGCTTTGTAGAGAAAAACAAACTGGACAATATCCATTGAATTTTTTGAGAAAATAGGTGTTTTTCTCTCCTTTCTTCTTTACAGTTATAATTCTGGTAGGTTGGTAGATACTATGGCCTTAATATTTTAGGCCACAGGAATGGAAGATATTATATAGTTTGCAGTTTACTTAATAATAATATGAAGTTTGAGCTTTCATTTCACCATTAAATAATGTATTTATATAGAGTTGATTATCTCAACTGTTATTGAGCAACTACATATAAATGTAATAAATATCCTATAACCTAACTTGAAGGAAAAAAAGTTTTTTTTTACTAAAGTATTCTTAAATGGATCATATTAGAATTAGAATGGACTAAGTTAGAATGACAGGTAATAATCAATTTACATATATTAGACATATAAATAATGTATATGTTGGATTTTCATTTTGTTTCTATGATTGAAATTCCTACCCTGATAACCTTATCAGTTTATAATATTCATTTTCAGAAGAAAAGAAAAAGTTAAAACATAATTAGTTTACCATGGTGTTTATTTTTTTTCTAATTTAAATTTAATAATTTTAAAAAATATGCAAGGGCAATTTTGTTTGAAAGTTTATGCCAAGCTCCTTACATAATTTCCTGGATATACTCCTAAGTAGAAAGTTGGTTTTTTTTTTTACTTTACTGTCCATGTTAAAATCAATGGCATTGAGTGTTTTTTATTTTACAATTTTACGCTACTTAATGCTTAAAAAGAAAGCCTTCTGGCTTTTAAGGCATTAACCAATTTGATCATTATCTATAATCTAATTAAAGTCTTCCTCAATAGAGTTATTATTATTTCTGTCAATATTACTGTCAGTTTGTCAGGACATGGACTGTTCTGGTCTTATCATTTATATGCAGTTTCTTTTTTTTTCAGATAGCATTAGATAGCATTAGAGGAGAGCTGTGTGGCATCATATGCAAAATAAAAACATCCGAAAATGTGTATATAGTAGTATAATAGATGATGCTGATTATTTTATTGATATGTTTCTGAAAGTAGAGTAGATTTGGAAAAGCATTGGTAAAAGGAATTTTTTTTCATTTTATTTTATTTCTTTTCAGTGTTCCAAAATTCGTTGTTTATGCACCACACTCAGTGCTCCATGCCGTACGTGCCCTCCATAATACCCACCACCAGGCTCACCCAACCCCCCATCCCCCTCCCCTCCAAAACCCTCAGTTTGTTTCTCAGAGTCCACAGTCTCACATGGTTCATCTCCCCCTCTGTTATCCCCCAACTCACTTCTCCTCTCCATCTCTCTGTCAAATAAATAAATAAAATCTTAAAAAAAAAAAAAAAAAAAAGAGGCAGGCGTTTAATTAGTTCATCTTGAGAATCAGTCACACCATTCATTTCAGGACTGGGCAATTAAGTAATCCTATTAAAATAGAGAGACAATGTCTAAAACTGGCTGGGTAGAATCACAAGACGTAACTTCAGGAAGGGAAATAGCTTCCTATTAGCACTCTGCCTAAGAAATAGGTTTTTTTAAAAAAATGTCTTACATGTAGAAAGAATATGAGTGCAGAATTGATTAATTTGTGTATGGTTCCACATAAGTCACAATAGCAACTGAATTAATGTTGAATTATCAGTTGTGAACATTTTTTTAGGGTTAAGCCATTTTCTCTTAATGTAATGCTGGCTTATTTTCCTGGACATCCACACAGCCTTTATGATATTTCTATTACAGATTTGTCAACAGCTGGAAGGCAGTGGTTGTGTAATGAAAGTCATATTGACTGTGTAACTGGCATGCCCGTCATGGCGTAATTGAAATAAAGTCTCAGAATCTTAGTTTTCTTTATTGAAAATAGACCTAGAAACATCAATCTCATGATGTGCTGTTTAAATGAGATAATTTATATCAAATGCAGAACAGTGCCTCACAGATAACAGGCACTCAAATATTAGTGCCTATTTCCTGTTCCCTGCAGCCCTTCCTTTTCTACTTTTACTAAACTGCTAAAAGCAGCTTTATTAAAAAACAGTTTTCAGGGCACCTGGGTGGCTCCATCAGTTAAGCATCTAATTTCTGTTGTGGTCATGATCTCAGGCCCTGGGATTGAGCCCTGTGTTGGGCTCCCTGCTCAGTGGAGAGTCGGCTTCTCCTCTGCTAAACAAAACAAAACAAAACAAAAATCTTCCATTCCATGCTTTCTATTGATAAACGAGAGAGAGAGGAATTGACATTTTCCTATCTGGCAACGTGTATCTCCTTTTTGAGTTTCGAGAGTTAGATATTATCAAGTGTACAGTTCATTTGACCTCATGTCTCTACAAATGATTTTTTTAAATGCACACATTGTTCACTATGACTGGAGTTTTGGCGTGTAGACTCCTATCTTTGCTTTCTATGAGATGGGATATGTGAATATGTGTGTGTGTTTAGATGCTGTAATTTTTGCCTGTTGAGTAGGTGGAAGAAAGGGGGAAGAAGTCATAACTAAAAATTTTACTCCAAAATAATGTCCTAACTTTACTTTGGAAGAATATAACAGCATAATTCTTTAAACTTGAAACCCATTAAACTATGCCTTTTTTTCCCCCCTTTTCTATAAGGATCTCAAGATGAAATGACTGTCAGCAGGCTGAGGCACATGCCAGTGTATACTGCCAGCTTGAGATAGTTCTTAAAACAGGACTTTTTTTTAGAATTGTCTATATGCCAATCTTGAGGAAAACTCGGTTACTTTCAGAGTTTTGCTTTGTATAGAAGTGGATTTAGTTCAGATATGTTGATCTGACTACTAGAAATACGTAAGTCAATTTTGTAAATAAGTTGGGCTAAATGACTTATCTTTTAAAAAATTCTAGGTGTCTCTTGGCTTATTTTTTAAATAGATATATGCATGTGTATATCCAAAAAGGATATTATAGTAACTACAATAATTAAAGTGATATCTAAAATTACAAATGAATACATGACACTCAGATGTAGCAGACTTTGTATATGTTTCTTACTATACAAGTTACAGACTTCTTTGTCCTAATAACTTGTTCTAAAGGCAAAAAAAGATGCCCAGGAAGGAATAATGCAGTTTAAGTGCCTGAAGGAATCTTGTACTTTCCATTACCTTAGTCACCATGCATTAAAAAGCAAGCTTATTTTTAGGCCCTCTAAATAAATTATTAGACTTAACACAAACAGGGTGGCAGAGATTTTAAGGAATTACTTGAGGAAGGTGCCCATTTCTAAGAGTGATCAGAGGAAGATATTAAAGAAAGCAATATTTAAGATCCTATAATTGCCTTGAAAGTAATCCTGACTTGAAGTATCCTCCAGTACTGAGAAATGTTCTGGAATGCAGAAAATACTCATTTAGAATATACTGAACAATTTTAAAAAGACTTAAAAAAAAAAAAAGCCAAGAGAGCCAAAACTCTGAACAAATAACTTCAGATATAAATGTCATATGACGTTTCCATATAGGTAAGAAACAATGGTTTATGTTTTGTTTTGCTTTTTTTTTTTTTTTTAATGGCAGTGATCAGTGTGAAGTAAGCGTAATCAGAAAGACAATCAGTTAGGACAGTAGATACTGAAAGGTAATCACTGCTCTGTTCTTGTTTCCTGTGTTGCAACAATAACTATTTATTTGTTTCTTTGTTTTTTTCTTTTATTTGGCGGGTGTGGGGCTGAGGGAGGTGGAGAGAGAGAACCCAAAGCAGACTCCCCACTGAGCACAGACCTCCACACAGAGCCAGATCCCATGACCCTGAGATCATGACCCCAGCGGAAACCAAGAGTCTGATGCTCCACCAACTGAGCCAGCGCCCCTCCCTCCTTCTTAATAATAAAAGTTGATAACAATGTATTAATAATTATAATAGCAGCCAAGATTTTTAAAAATGCTTTCTCTCTTCATGAACCGTGCTCCCATTTTACTTGTTTTATACATTTTTTGACAATAAAATTTGAAATTACATCTATGCCAACATTTTACAACCAAACAGACTGAGGCTCAGAGAGAGAAAGCAACTTTCTGACAGTGAGTAAATGGAAAGGGTTCTATACCCATATGAGTTTTTTCCTACCTTCTCTTTGCTTTCTTACCACCCATGGAGGTACCTCCATCTGATTCCCTCCTCTGGACCCCTCAGTCATTAAAGCATGCCTCAGAAACTGCCCTTCCCATGGTCTTCAGGGGTATCAGTGCTGTTAAAGAATGACACTTGTCAGTCAATGTATTACTTGTCCTCCTGCAGCTTTGGACTGTTTCGACACCACCTCCCATCTAGAATACTCCTTTGTTGTTCATCCACTGAACATTCAGTTTGCTAGATTTTTTTCTATGAATGACCATGCTTTCTCAGTCACTTTTTCATGGTCCTCTTCCTATTTCTTAAATGGTAAATCTTCATTAGGCCTTAATTTATACACCCCACCTAAGAAATCTCTATTTCCATGGCTCTTAGAGCCAGATCCTCACTCCCACTTCTTCACAGGGACTGTTCCCTGTTTTTTTTGACCCATTTTATGAGAGGTAGTTCCTACTTATCTTTCAAGTCTCAGTGAAGATACTACTTTCTTGGAAAGGCCTTGGAAGACCCCTAGGTTCAGTTAATTGGTTTGCTATTAATTCTTCAGTTGGCTTTCATTTTCTTTCTCACCCCAAATTCCACTTTTTAAAAAGGATGTATCCAATAGAATATATGGTTTACAAGAATAAGAAGGAAGTTTATCTTGCTGCATAACTATTCTTGAAACATAGGAATAGTCTTGATATATAATAAATGTTGAGAAGCTTGTTGAATTCAGTGAAAACCTGCAACTCATATTTACTTTTTAGTTGTGTGAGGTGTGGATACCCAGAATTTTCATGACAAGGTTTTGCTTCCTTACATTTTCAATGATGTAGAAGAGATGCCAACAGAGTGTCATATTTAGATAAAATGAAGCATTCCAAAGAGGGATATATGGTTTATTTGAAGCATTTGTGAAGGAAAGAAAGACAATTTTCTAAAAGATGCTTCTTCTAAATTCTCTCTTAAAGCTGTAAGTAGAAAATTGAGTTTATATTACATTAGAAGGTACTGTATAGTCTTTAGTTAATTCACTGTGCAATCTTTAATCAAATAAGTAAATGCATTATTTATTCCCAAGGTTAAAACACACATTCTCTTTGTCTGGAATGCCAATTCAGGAGGAAAATATCTCCAACAATGTATGAAATTGAAGGCTAATGTTACTTTTCATCATTCTTGAAGTATTTAAAAGACCTAACAGCTGTCTTCTGTGCTGCTGCATGTTTTCAGAAAATACACTTTCTAGAAATTAGATATTCTTATGGATATGAAATTAACCTCAATAAATAATTTATTTTGGACACTTACTCCATGCTAATGAAAAATCTTTGAAATATTTTTTAAATCTTTAATTAATATTCTGCAAGCAACTTTGAAAATAAATTAAAAACTTCTAGTGGAGAATATTCAAAATGTCTGCTTGAGATTAAAAACTACATTTTATCAGCCAAAGAATCTCTATCATTTCTAATACTTAGAACATGAAAATATATTGACCACTGAATAACTAAATATAATACAAGTTCTTAGATTTGGGGGACTTAGAGAAAGAGAGCTTGTAGGAATTTCTTTCTTTCTTTTTTTTTTTTTTTGTAGGAATTTCTGGGTGAGATCATGTTGATTGGGTCATGAGCCCAAATTAAATAGAGAAAACAAATTATTGTGCTATACATCAGAATTTCATAATAATATTTAATCTTAATCTGAGATAATTGAACACCATAAAAATGTCAACATAGTTATTTTTAGTAAATTTGATGAAAAGTGCTATCCCAAACTTTTAGCAAAGGAAGAGCTTAAAGAGGAACAATAACTGAAAACTTAGGCTTGAATCCTAGTTGATTTGCTAGTGGCAACCTTAGACAAGCAATCAAGCTCTAATTTTCTCTATCTGTAAAGAATGAATAATTGAACTCATCCTATTTTGTCTAACTTTTTTGTGAGGAAACTGCAAAAGTTTGAAATTTTGTGGTGGGATATAATTATTTAACCAGCTAAACTGATGAGAATTTCTTTAGCATATACACTGATATATTAATTTTTTCTTATAAGCTTATAGAGATTACTCAGCTTTATAGGTGATGCAGTCACAGAAAAGGTTACTATGTATAAGAATAGAACTCTTTCATCCTCTTCTATTAATTGGAAAAAAACTCTATATAATTGGAAATCCCCACTTGTTCAGAGTATGCAGTAGGAGATAGCATCTTGAAATAAATACTTCTGTCATTTTTCTATTGCTTGAGTTTTGAAAGTAAGGTTTTTTGCAAAGGCAAATGAAGAAAAAGTTTTGTCCTTAGAAAAGTGATATTTCTGACCAATTTTAGATGACCCAGCTTCCTCATTGAAGTGGAAAATGGTGCGAAGTCAGCTATATATTCTTCTCCTCAGTTCCCTGCAGGTCCCATAAATGCTTATTGAATAAATGCTCATCAAAAAGCTATTTCAAGTAAGATACTTTAGAAGCAAAAATTAAGACTCACTTAGCCATTTGTAAGCATGTTTTGAAATATGCATTGAAATGATCCATAAAAAACCAAAATGTGCTAAGTACCACAAAAGTGGTATACCAGATTATTATGGGACCCCAAAATTAAGAAAATATTCTGGGGTAAGTATGGAGTCCTAGAAAGGATTTTTGGCCAATAACCAGGACTGTTTGAAACAAGGCAGTGATGGTAGAGCAGGAACACTGGACATCATGTTGAGATAATGTAAAGAAGAAAACCCAAATGCCAGAAAATGAAAGGTCTCTTAAGATGAAAACAAGTTGAATGTGTGCTATCAGTTTGATTTTATTACTCTTTTATAAGCAAGTTCTAAAGAAGTGAAACCCCATGCAATTAAGTTAGGGACAGAATTGGACACTCGGACAGGAACTTGTAATTTAGAGATACTTTAGGGCTTGTCATAATTTTCCTAAAACTAAGTCTTATAGACTGGTGGTACTCAAAGCATAGTCCCTAGGTTAACAGCATCAGTGTTACGTTAAGATAAAAATTGTGGACCCCTTCCCACATCGTCTGAATGAAACTCAGGAGATGGATCCCAGCAATGTCTTTTGTATTAGGTCCTCCAGATAACTCTGTTGCCTACTTGAGTTGAAGGATCACTGATCCTTCTCCAACTCTCTGAGGCTGTCAGGCACGAACTATGGTAGCCTATGAAGTATAGCCCCTACAAGACTAACCTTGTTCCTCTTATCTAAAACTCAATGACAGAACAAAGGATGATAAATGAGAGGATACAGCTTTGCATATAAAACAAGATCCATGGGATATTCTATTTTCTAGTTTTCTGACTAGAAGATACAACTTGATGTTAAAAAAAACCATTTTATTGATTTGAGAAAACCCACTGTGTGGCAGGAACTATCCCAAATATGATATATGTCCTATATCACTGAACATAGCTAAATTTTCAAAAAATCCAGGAAAAAATGATCTTAACTCAGATGACACTGTAGTATAGATATAAGAACTGTGAAATCAAAAGCAAGATGCCAAATTATACATAGAATGAATTGTTTTCCTTGCTAAAATAAATACTTGAATAGAAAATGATACATAAATTCATCATCTCACACTGGAGGACTTATGAGAAATTGTATAGCAGCAGCAGTAGTACTAATATTTGAGAGTAGCATATAAGGGCTTAACAGAGTATTCTCTAGAGCTTGACTACGTGGTATAAATCTTACCCACATCTCATTGGGACTGTGTAAACTTGAGTATTTGACCCTTTCAGAGCTAGCTTCTTTGTCTATAAAATGGTAATAAAATAGTGTTTATCTTAAATGGAAACTAAATGAGATAAATTATTTATAGGGGTTAAAAGAGTGATTGGTATTGTAATTAGACAATAAATGTTATATTTAATAAAACTAGTTTACTTCCATAAAAATATAAAAAAATTCTACTTGTGATCTCGGTCTGCCAAGTAAATAAAATCTTTAAAAAACATATAAAAAATTCTATTGTTTATAATTATGAAAATGTTTCAGTCTAAAATGTTTGTAATATATGATAAATTCTCCAGTAAAAAAAAAAAGCAATAACATGCAGTTTAGATGGTTCTCTATGTTCAATAACTATATAAGGCTGCACCTAAAGAGCTTATAGGGTTCAGTTCAATAAGAGCTACAGTGGTTCAGAAGAAGGTGAATTTGCATTCTGTTATGACTAGAGGATGCTTTATGGTGGCAAGTTTGGTACTTTTCTTGGATGATTTATCTTAGGCCCTATGACAGTTCGTAGTAAAACTGAGAGCGAGGATGTTTAAATGCTGAGATGTGGTCCATGCAAAACAGGAAAACACAAGGACTTGTTCAAACGTTGATGTGTAGAATTGTGGCCACTTATGAAGGCATACATGTCCGTGTTTCCTGGTTCTAGTTGGTGAGTCTACAAGGGTTGATCTTGGCCAGACTATCAATGGATTTGGCGATCTGGGCTAGGGAATCTGGAGTTGGAGTGTAAAGGTAGAATGGGGCTTCTAGGAATACTAGTATGGCGACAGGATGTGTTATAAGCAGCAGGAAAGTGTAATTGGACTACATAAGGCTTAAGAGTATGGAAACCAAAAGGGATAATAATGATGGGAAGAATAAGAGAGATGTTAGACTCTGTCTAGAAAAAAAAGCTGATAGAATCAATTATCTGAATTTGAAAATAAGGGAAAAGTAATAGATGTCTGGGAAAAAGGTAGAAATTTTGAAAAAACAGGAAGGCAAGAGAACTAATTTTATAGAGGGAATATTTTAGATTGGTCTGAAATGGTAGCAGCACATGAAATAAAAGTAGCTATGTAGTAGATGGAAATTCTGACATAAGGTTCTAGATGGAGTGGTATCTGAGTCATCACCTAGAAATAATATTTGAGATCACAGAGGTAGATGGAAGAGGGAATCTAAAAACAGGAGATAAAATGGATGTGCCCAGGTTTAGAGAAATAAGTGGTGAAAGAGAGACCAAGAAAGAGGTTGGACATGGGCTGATAAGTAGATAAAGTTCAGGTGTGGAAGAGAAGAGAAGAATTATGGTAATATGGTGATATATACCATGAGACAAGTGCAGAAGAGAAGGAACTCTTTTGAAAGGAGAAAGTAAGGGAGAAGAACAATGTATGATCAAGTTTACTCTTCATATGCTTCGGAGAGCTCATAAAACTGAAAGGCTATCAGGGTTAGCCATTGTGAAATCATTTGTAAAATATAAAGTACTTGGTGAATGTAAAATACAGAAGGTGAAAGGAAGAGTATTTACATTTGTGTAAATACAAGAGATCGACTCATGGACATAGTATAGGATGCAGTGGGTGAAAAAAATGTATGAAAGTTGAAAAGTGCATGGAAGAAAGAGAAGATAGGTTCAGTTAAGTATTTTTGGTTCAAAGGTGATCAGTTAGAAAGGAATACCATGTTCATTGTTGTAGTTATTTTCACATAATAAGAAAATTTGAATTTTAGGATGGTAGGTACATTTGAGCAATTAAGAGTAGCTATACTTTGAAGTAGTTATAGTGGGAGTATTATTGGGGTTTAGAATCCATTAATAAAAACTTACTGAAAATTAGTCAAGATACTGTTGGTATCAATAGGAAGTTTAATTTTCAAATTCTGTGGCTTGCCCTGGTAATCCCATGTACTGATTCACATGTAACTTGGCAGAACATTTAAAATTTCACCACGTTAGTAATTATTACGTATGTTATGTAAATATTTCTAATATTTTTCATTCTTTCATTTTAATTTCACAGTGAGTTCTGGCAAAATTTTGTATTTCCATATTATACAATAGGAATTAGTTTTGAGAAGCTAATATTGCAGGTATATTTGCTTAATTAAATATTAATTTAATTTCATTAATTAAATTAATTAATTTAATTTAGTTTAATTAATTAATCAAATCTTAAATTATATAATATCTATCCAATTGTAATAGGAAAGAATTTATTGATACCATGTAAGGTACACACAGATGTGAGTTTGTACACATGGAATATCTTATAAATTAATAACAGCTTCATCTTTGCATATTTCTTGAGCATGTTTCTTGAGCATATTTCTTCAAAATACCAAGAATAACAATTGAAATGAGCCTGTGGTAATCTTTTTTCACAATAGTTAAAAACATTGAGCTATTTTAAATGAGTTTTAGTGTATACTTTACATTTGGAAAAAAAGATTCATTTGATTTAGAATTGCCCAGATTAAAATATATGGTAGATATTCAGATGAATATCACTGTCTTTCTTAGTCTGTTTATGCTGCCATAACAGAGTACCACAAACTGGGTAGCTTATAAAACAACAGACTTTTATTGTGCAGTTATAGAGGCTGGATGTCCAAGGTCATGGAGCTGGCATGGTTGGGTGAGGGCCCTCTTCCAAGTCACAGACTTCTCATTGTATCTTCACATTTCATAAAAGGGTTAGGGAGCTCTCTGGAACCTTCTATAAGGGCACTAGTCCCATTCAAGTAGGCTCTACCTGTATGACTTAAGTACCTCCCCAAACCCAAACCTATTAATATTATCACCTTTAGGGGGTAGAATTTCAATGTATGAATTTTGGGGAGGACATATTCAGACCATAGCACTGTCCCAGACTGTTTTGTTTTCTAATCAAGTTTGATAAATGTATATTGACATAGACACAAATTTAAAGAATATTTCCACCCATTTAGTAGTTTGTTGGCCTCTCCCTAGATATTTTTTAAGGTTCTGTTTACAAGTGTTTATTTCTTCAAGTGATATGACCCTTAATATCAACAGCTATAACATTAATTAATAATATGGCTGAGAACATTATTCTGTCTGACTTATTCTCCTGAATAACAAGGGGATGCTAATATGACTGCATAAGGTTAGTGTATGAAGGTTGAAGATTGTGTATGAATCTGTGGTTCACAATTTATTAGTATAAAAAAACTAAGCAAAATTCTCTCTATTTTTGGAAGAGATAATTACCAATATAAGATAGAAAATAGTATTAATCTGATTTCTATTGTAACTAGAGAGGCTTTTTTTTTCTTCTTCTTGAGCACAAGCTGGAGTCTGTGCTAACGCCATCCTGAAGACCTAAGGCCCATAAAATATGTACTGCTATGCAAGTCTGAAAATCAGTACTGAATAGGAGCACTGAATGCATATCACCAAGAAGCACCATTGCCAAGGTAATGGCGATCTTTAGCTGTTTCCTGTAAGTCTTCATTGGAGAAGTAGGGATAAGTCTTGAAGATCTGTACAGATGGGAATAGCAGAAACAAATTGTAAAAGGTAAATAATAATAAAAAAAATGCAACTCTACGCTTAAAGGTTATGTGGTGATATGCATATGCTGTGGTCTAGCACCCCAACTGAAATGTGTACATGTGTTCAAAATAAAAATGTACTGGAATGTTTGTGTCAGCATAATAGCCACCTATGGGAAACTAACCAAATGCCCAGTGGAAGTGGGATAGAAGAATTAATCATTGCATATTCATACAATGTAATATTGGAGAGCAATAAGAATGAACTACAACCACAGACAGCATTATGAATGCCTCTCACAAACAGAATGCTGAATAGGAGAAGCCAGGCACAAAAAGCTACCCTGTATAATTCCATTTAGTTAAGCAGAGAAGTAGCAGGTCATTTGTGATTGGAAGAAGGTAAAAGGGGGAGCTTCTAGGGCACTGGCAATATTTTATTTCTTGATTTAACTGTTGACTACATGGTTGTGTTTTGTTTGTGGAATTCACTCAGTTGTATTTATATGTTCACTTTTTTGAAAGCATATTGCACATAAGTAAAAATTTAAAAATCCATTTTGTTATGAAGAAAGAGAAATTTCAGTAATTCTTAGTAAAAACACATCTAATGAAGTTTCTGTTGTGACAGAGACCATTGTAAAACTTAGACTATAATAATATACAGAGAGGAATTAGGAACAATAAAGACTCAGGAGGAACAGAAAAGACTAAAGTCCACATAGGATCAGCAGTAAGATAGGTTTCCTAGACACACATTTGTGGAAGGGTTTCCTCCACATGATAATACGAAGTACCTGGAGACTTATTAGCTTCATGGTGTGTTTTAGTTTTAGTTGATTCCATCTAAAGCTTTATTTTCTATTAAGCAAATTGTTTAGAGTTCTCATCCCATAGTTTAGGTATTTTTAATTATTCTTCTTTCTTTATAGAATGTCATATTAAATAACTCATTCATGTACTATTAAGTAATTATAATTATTTTTGTGCCTGCTATGCAGAGCTAGAATTGCATAATATGATAAATAGAAACCTTTTAAAAAAATCTGTTAATAAACAAAAGATCAGAGGCTTAGTGGAGCTAATTCTTACGCGGCATCACTGTTTCATGACAGCATATGGAAACATAATATACTCTTTGGTTCTGATGGAGTTGGAACACAGATCAAAAGAGGGGTTAAGGGCTCCTGGGTGGCTCGGTAGGTTAAAGGCTCTGCCCTCGCTCTAGTCATGATCCCAGGGACCTGAGATCAAGCCCCACATTGGGCTCTCTGCTCGGCAGGGAGCCTGCTTCCTCCTCTCTCTGCCTGCCTCTCTGCCTGCTTGTGATCTCTATCTGTCAAATAAATAAATAAAATCTTAAAAAAATAAAAAGAGGGGTCCAAATATACGCTAAACAGCTAAACAATGAATGTGGAAAAAAATATGTATGTATATTCATAGTTTGTGCTTGTTAATAGAATCAATGACCTCAGACTATTAGATAATATTTGATGAAAGGTTAAGTTGTTATATAAGAAAGTGTTGACTTGCATATCCATTGCTGGTTTTCATTGGTTAGAGGGAGAATCAAACTTTTTCTAACTCATAACTCCTTTCTTTTGAAAATGTTTAAAAATATTTTTCTACTATCAGTCAGTCTCTCTATGTACCACACTTTATACCACTTAGAGACTTTTTAGGAAGGCTATAAATATTAAATTAAATTAATATTAAAAATAAAAATTTTAAAAAATAAAGACAGATTTTTAAAGTTTTATAAGCTTGTCTAACACCTGCTATAGTTATTTTTATATTACCTAGATGAAAATTCACATCAATTGAAGTTTTTTCCAGATTTCAAAATGACATAGGGCAAAGGCCCTTGTCATCATGGACTTAAGATTTTATAATGAAAGTACTTATATTTCAAGAGAAATATATTTTAGGATTCCCATATTTTTATTACAAAATAAATAAAAATTTTGTAAATAAAAATATGGGAATCCTAAAATATATAAACTTTAGGAGTTCTCCTCTCCTGCTTTCAGAATAATGTCATTCTTTGAAAAAAAAAAGACAGAAAACTTATATGTTTTCTCGATCTCCCAATTTTTATTTATTCCATTAACCTTCTTTAAGAGCTTCAATGAGAATTTTTGAAGTTGATTTTCAGTAGAAGCCAAATGTTTATGATTTAAATTTTTTTTTTTTTCCTGCCTAGTATGGACTACCATACTTACACTTAAATGTGAAAACACCATGGTGCAATAAACAATAATGGATAAAAAAAAGTTTTATTTCAGATCTTCCTCATATTTATTTTTGAGCATATTGCAGGAATTAATATCCATGAATGTAGGAGAAGTGGTGGTTAATTTTCACACGAAATATGGCAAGTTTCTCTAGTCAAAGCTATGCAAAGTTTAACTGCACCTAACTACTGAAGTGGATTATATATAGCACATATACAATGAAAAACTGGAAGACTGAAAGCATTGCTGTTTACTTAAATTGAATCTGGCTAAACATGTACCTTTCCGACTTAAAAAGAAAAAGAAAAAATCCTAGTGCTATATAGATATTTGTATTGGTTCTCCTTGATTTTATACCAGTAATTGCTTCTCTTCCACTTCTCTCAACTCTTTTAAGAAAAGTATGCTGTAAGTTGTAGGGACAAACATTACCGATGAGACAGAATTATAAACCTATGTTATAGTATATTCACTGATATGGACATATATTAACATTTATATTTTCATCTTATGTAGAATTTTTTTACTTACATTTCACTGTGTGAAGTATTCCAATCAAATATTAATTACTTTGTACAGTAGAAACAAGATAGTTAATACTTTCAATATAACATTAAACTAGCTCAGATATTAGCCAAATCTAATATCAGAAATGAATGAAAAGATTGTATCTACTATAATGGAGCATTATTTTCAGTAGAACGTAAGATCATTGAAGGCAAGGGCCCATGTGTTTTCAGTGACACTTCATGTACAGTCAGCATCTCAGTGGTAAGGAACTTGGGCAAAGGAATCATACAGACTTGAAAGAAATTATTTTCTTTCAATTCTTCAATTCTTCTTGAAGTTTTGTTTTCAATTTTTCTTGAAGAATTGAAAATATAATTCTTCAGTTATTCTTTTCCAATTTCAATTCTTCTCTTTCTCAATTTTCCTGTTTGCAAAAAAGGAATATCTACATATTATATCCTGTATCTATATCCTAGGGTTGTTGTGAAGATTTTAATTTGATGCACATGAATCTTACAAGACCATGTCAGTTCCATAGGGTATATATAACAAATGTTTTTTTTTTATTATTTACAAACAACAATTAATCCAACTCTAGGTATTGAGTGCCTATTTTGTGTGAAAGACTTGGGCTACACTTTATAGAAATGATTTATTTTCATTATTAAGTGCTAATATTTATATTAATATTAAACAAGTACTATAACAAACTATCATATAAAAAAGTTTATTTTTTAATTCTTAAAATACAAATCTTTCAGTACAAGAATATAGGTCTCAGGATTTTGGTATATTTACCTTTATAATTTCAACTACACTTCGTGTTTTTCATAATAAATTGCTACTATTATTGTCTTCTTTCTAGGATCAATGCAAAAGTTTGATCACACTTTTAACACTTGACTGTAGAGTTGTCTGCTAGTCACCTTTCAACCTTGCCAACAAATTCAATCAGCTTAAGAGCATTTTAATGTACCTATGCAACTCCTCAGAATTTAAGATTAGGAGAGAAAAGTAGGTCATATGACCTTTATAAGTAGCATTCAATGGTTACTCTGGAAATGATAGAATTAGTTTAATTTGAGCTGCAATTTGATTGAAATGTTTTCCAGCTTAAAATCAGATACTCGACTAGCGCCTACAATGTGAGGAAGGTTATATGCTGTGCATTTCTAATGGAGTAGAAATGCAGTCAAGTCAAATAAAATTATTTTGTCCTCAGTAATCAGGAAGAGGTTGCCCTAGATGTTTTAGATTCCAATTTTTAATTTGACAAGAAAGCTTAAGTGTACAGTAGTGTAGAGTATACGCGACTCAGCTCTTTTTACTTGAAGAAAAGTGCAATATTTTACTTTACTTTGACCTTGGGTCAAAGCTTTGTAAAGAATCTGATTCTGAGTGGGTTGGGGGTGAAATGAAATGAAAAAGAGGGAAGAGAGCTGCTTTTATCATGACCAGATGGTAATTTTTACTAGTTGGCAGTGAATTAAAACACATTTTTTGAAAGGAAAGTATACATTATAGACTGGCACAACTAAATGTGTGAAAGCATCCCAAAAATAGATAAAAATATTCTTTAGGTTTGAAATAAAGTTATAATAAACTTGTCTAAGTGCATGGTTATCTGTAGGTTACAGGTAGCAATGAAGACTAACTATACAGTCAGAGATCCTAAAGGAATTAGAACTGAGTCAACAGTATTCTAAATTCTGATGTTGTATCTTCGAAAATTTGAATTGTGTTCCTCATGTGCTAGTTCTAGGGTAAACCCGGTGTATGCTTTAAATATTAACTGTTTTCTTGCCCCAATGAAACCCCAGGTAGTCTCATTAATGCACAGTGTAGATTTCTCAACTAAATTTTTGAGATCAACTAAATTCTGTCACAGGGGTAGACATCTTGAAGTCTGCTGAATTATTCATTAAATAGCTTATTTTAGCTCTTCAAGTTCACCAGGAGAGTTGCAATGACATGATCTGAAAGCCATTAAAATTTACTTGCCCAAATTCTAGAAGACAAAAAATATTTAATTGCCTAATGTTGATTATTCTATTGTCAGTTTCATTTGTCTTATTATTGGCATGACTTTTTGATTAGACATTATGACTCTAATTCTTTGATTATTGATATGGTAGATCTGATGAACTCTATTTTTTATTTTTTTAAAAAGATTTTATTTATTTATTCGACAGAGAGAGGCACAGCAAGAGAGGGAACACAAGCAGAGGGAATGGGAGAGGGAGAAGCAGAGAGCCTGATGCAGGCTCGATCCCAGAACCCTAGAATCATGACCTGAGCCTAAGGCAAACGCTTAACCAACTGAGCCCCCTAGGTGCCTCATGATGAACTCTTTAAACAAATTAGTAATCTTTAAACCTTTCTAGTGGTAGGATATCTAATATTTTACTTGGAAATGACTGAAATATCGTTTCAACATACCAGTGCAAGTTAAAACTAGAAAACTGTCCCCAAATAAGCAGTAAGGGCTCTGGATCCCATTCTGCTGCCCTACCAGAGCAGAGAAGTTAGTTTATAGCCCCATCTACTGTTGAATATAGTGCCTAGTCCTGATCATCCAGTAAGGTTGACAAGAGTCCAAGAAAGTGTGAAGTTAATCCTACAACCTCACTTTAATAAAGAACTAAGAGAGCAGTACTGTTCAACTGATAACCAGTGGCACATCTCCCCTGTGCCCATCCTCAGAGTTCAAAACATTGCCTTGCCCAAAAAGAGACCATAATAGCAGATCCCACCTGCCCCTGGACATTATAAGCAGATGAACTCAGAAACCCAAGCTGAGCTGCCTGGTAGAAAAACTGTGTAAAGCAAAGCTGTAAATTCTGTAGGAGGGGCACAATTACTCAGATGCACAGACACCAATGTAAGGAGCCAAGGATCACTAAAAATCAGGTAGATATGATACCTTTAAAGGAAATTAATAAAGCTCCAAAAACTGACCTTAAGGAAATGAAGAATCTGTGAACTGTCAGATGAAGAATTCAGAATAATCCTTTTGAAAAAGTTGAGTGAGAGGGCCTGGATGGCTCAGTTGTTAAGCATCTGCCTTCAGCTTAGGTCATGATCCCAAGGTCTGGCTCCCTGCTCAGAGGAAAGCCTGCTTCTCCCTCTCCCACTTCCTTTGCCTGTGTTCCCTCTCTCACTGTCAGTCTCTCTGTCAAATAAATAAATTAAATCTTAAAAAAAAAGAAAGAAAAGAAAAAGTTGAGTGAACTACAAGAAAACACAACAAAATAAAATTAGGAAAAAGATGCATGAACAAAATGAAAAGTTCAAGGAAATAACAGTCTTCAAAACAAAACAACAAAACAACAAAACCAGAAATCTTAGAGTTGAAAATATAATAACTGAATTTAAGAATTCAGTAGAGAGTGTCAAAATAGACTCAATCATTCAAATAACAATCTTCAAAACAAAACAAAACAACAAAACCAGAAATCTTAGAGTTGAAAATATAATAACTGAATTTAAGAATTCAGTAGAGAGTGTCAAAATAGACTCAATCATTCAGAAGTAAGAATCAGCAAACTGGAAGATGAAACTTTGTCAAGGAAGATAGAACTCAGTCAGAGGAGCAGAAAGGGAAAGAATGAAAGAGAGTAAAGAAAGCCTACAGGAATTATAGGATAAAATTAAAAGAAACAATATTTACATTATGGGAATTCCAGAAAGAGAAGAGGAGAAGAAAGGAACAGAAAGCATATTTAAAACAACCATGGTTGAAAACTTCCCAGACCTTGTAAGAAAAATGGACATCCAGATCTGTAAGGCCTAAAGAATCCCAAATAGGCTGAAAGTACGTTATAATTCAATTGTGAAAAGTCAGAGATGGAAAGAATTCTAAAAGCAGTAAGAAGAGAAGAGTTGCTTACAGAGGAACCCTTATGAGACTATTGCAAATTTTCCAACAGAAACTTTTTAGGAAAAGAGAAAATGGGGAGGTATATTAGAGATAGTGAAAGAAAATAACTGCCAGCTGAGAATCCTATGCCCAGAGAAGTTATCCCTCAGAAACAGAGGAATAAGACTTTCCCAAACAAACAGAAGCTAAAAGAGTTCATTACCAATAGTCCTGCCTTACAAGAAATGTAAAGGGAGTTCTTTGAGTGGAAGTAAAAGAATGCTAATATCATGAAAATAAGGTACTGTAAAACTCATTGATCATGGTGAGTATATAGTTGTAGTTAGATTCTGCAATATGTTGATTGTGATACATACTTCACTCATAACTCTAGAATTAAAAAAAATAGAACATGGTGAAAATTTCCATAATTATAATAATCTGTTATTAGTTACAAAATACTAAAAAAACCTTATAAATTGTAACAGCAATAATCTAAAATGTGAGGGAGAAGAGTAAAGTATAAAGTTTATGAATTCTTTTGAAGTTGTTATCAGTTTAAAATAGGATGTTATAAGTTTAAGTGATTTTATGTAAGCCTCATGGTAACCACAAGGGAAGATTGTGTAATTACACACACACACAAAACCTTCAAAAAAATAAAGCATATTGATACCAAAAGATATCAAAACACACACACACACACACACACACACACACACACACACAGCAGGATAAGAAACAAGGAACAATATCAGTAATTACTTTAAACATAAATGTACTAAATTCTCCAATCAAAAGACAAAGAATGGCTGAACTGATTAAAAAAAAAAAATCTAACAATGTTTCCTACCAGAGATTCACTTTACCCTTAAAGACACACAGAGTTCAGAGAAAGACAACTATCATATGATCTTCCTGATATGAAAGTGGAGATGTAATGTGGAGGGTTTGAGGGGTAGGAAAAGGATAAATGAAACAAGATGGAATCAGGAGGGAAACAAACCATAAGAGTCTCTTAATATCACAAAACAAACTGAGGGGGGTTGGAGGGATGGGGGTAGGGAGAGGGTGGTGGAGTTATGGACATTGGGGAGGGTATGTGCTATGGTGAGTGCTATGAAGTGTGCAGACCTGGTGATTCACAGACCTGTACCCCTGGGGCTAAATATACATTATATGTTTATAAAAAAATTTAAAAAAAATTTAAAAAGACAGAAATTGAAAGTGAAGGGATGAAAAAAGACATTTCAAGCAAAAAAAGGAATAGCTGTACTTATACCACACCAAAAAAGACTTTAAGAATGGTAAGAGACAAGCAGGTCATTATATAATGATGTAGAGGTCATAGCAGGAAGATACAACATGGTAAATATTAATGTGCCCAACATTGGAACACCTTAATATATCAAGAAAAAACTAACAGAGCCTAATGAAGAAATAAACAGTAATGCAATGACAGGTGGAGACTTTTAATACTCTGTTTTCAACAATGGATTGATCATCTAGAAAATCAATAAGCAAACAGCATCTTTGAAAAACACTATCAATCAAATGGTCTTAATAGACATATTCAGAACATTTTATCCAACAGAATACACATTACCCTCAAGCACACATGCAACATTTTTTAGGATGGACCACAAAGCAAGTCACAAATTTAAGAAGATTGAAATCATACCAAGTATCTTCTCTGATCACAGTAGCAAGAAACTAAAAAATCACAGTAGGAAAAGTAGAAAATTTTTAAATACCTGGAAATTACACAACACTCTTCTGAGCAATCAATAGATCAAATGAGAAATTAAAGTGGAAATACAAGTTTCTTGAGATAAATGAAAATGGAAACAACAGGCAAGAACTTGTAGATTGCAGCAAAAGCAGTTTTAAGAAGGACGTTCAAAGCAATAAAATCTTTACATTAAGAAGCAAGAAAGATTCCATAAACAATCTGACTTTACACCTTCAAGAGCTAGAATAGGAAGAACAAACTTAACCCAAAGTCAGCAGGAAAAAGGAAATAATAAGATTAGATTAGAAATAAATGAAACAGAGTACAGAAGAATAACAGAAAAGATTAACCAAACTAAGAGTTGTTTTTTTTTTTTTTTTTTAAAGATTTTTATTTTATTTTATTTTATTTATTTATTTATTTGACAGAGAGAGATCACAGTAGGAGAGAGGAAGGGAAGAGATCACAGAGAGAGGAAGGGAAGCAGGCCCCCTGCTGAGCAGAGAGCCCGATGTGGGACTCGATCCCAGGACCCTGAGATCATGACCTGAGCCGAAGGCAGCGGCCTTAACCCACTGAGCCACCCAGGCGCCCCAAGAGTTGTTTTTTTGAAAAGATAAGGAACAATAAGAACCCAAATAAATAAAATTATAATTGAAAAAGGAGACATTATAACAATACATTCAAAGAATTATAAGAGGCTACAGTGGGCAATTATAAACCAACCACCAGGACAAACTAAAGCAATGGAAAAATTCATAGAAACTTACAACTTACTAAGACTGAATCAGGAAGAAATAAAAAATCAGAATAGACTATTAGTATGGAGATTAAAGCAGTAACCCAAAATCTCCCAAAAAAGAAAATCCCAGGACCAGATGGCTTCACTGGTGAATTTAACCAAACATTTCAAGAATTAACACCAATTCTTTTCAGATCCTTCCAAAAAATCAAAGAGGAGGAAATACTCCCAAACTTATTTTATGAGGCCAATATTATCCAGATACCTAAACCAGAGAAGGATACTATTACAGAAGAAAAGCTACAAGTCAACATCCCTGATGAATATAGATGACAAATTTCTTAAAATACTAGCAAATCAAATTCATACACCATGATCAAGTGGGATTTATCCTTGGGATGAAGAGATCTTTCAGCATATGCAAATCAATCAATGTGATATATCAAATAAACAGAATGAAAAAAACTCATATGATCATCTCAGTGGACACCAGAAAACACATTTGACAAAATTAAACATCCATTCATGACAAAAACTCTTAAGAAATTAGGTCTAGTAGGAACATCTCTCCACATAGCAAAGGCCATATATGACAAACCCACAACTAACGTCATACTCAATGGTGGGAAATTGAAAGCTTTTCCGCTAAAGTCGGAAATAAGACATTCTCACCACTCCTCTACAGCCTAATATTGGTAGTTCTAGCTAGAGCAATCAGGCAAGATAAAAAAATAAAAGTTATTACAATTGGAAAGGAAGAGGTAAAAGTGTCTTTATTTGAAGATGACATAATTTTATACATAGAAAACCCAAGAGACTCAACCATAGTTCTTAGATTTAATCAGTGAAATCGGTAAAGTTGCAGGATTCAAAATTAATGAAAAGAATCAGTAGTATCTATGTATTATTAATGAATTTTCTGAATAAGAAATAAATTTATCCCATTTAATAGCATTTAAAATAATAAAACACTTAGAAATAAACTAAGAAGTAAAAAACTCCTTATTCTGAGAAGTATAAAGCATTTATGAAAGACATTGAAGACAAATGGAGAGGTATTCCATGTTCATGGGTTAGAAGAATTAATATTAATATTGTTAAAATATCAATACTGCCAAAAGTAACCTGTAGATTCTTTACAATTCTTACCAAATTTCAATGGCATTTTGTATAGAAGTAAGAAAAAGACTCCTATAATTTATATGGAAACACAAAGCCCTCAAATAGAATTCTGAGAAAGAAGAACAAAGTAGGAGATACCACATTTCTTAATTTCAAGTTATACTATAAAGCTGTAGTCATCAAAACAGTAGGTACTAGCATAAAACAGACAAATAGACCAATAAAAGAGAATTAAAGGCCTGGAAATAAACCCAGGCATTTAAGGTTAGCTAATATTTGGCAAGGGATCCGAGAATACTAGGTGTAGAAGCAGTCTTTTCAATAAATGGTTCTGGGACAATTGGATATTCATATGAGAAAGAATGAGGCCGGGCCCATACACCACTCATAAAAATGAGCTTAAAATGGACTAAAGGCTTAAATGTAAGACCTGGAACCATGAAACTTTTAGAGGAAAACTTACGAATAAAGCTCCTTGAGATGGGTCTTGGTCACAATTTTTTTGGCTATGACAACCTAAAGCATAAGCAATAAAATAAGAAATAAACAACTGAGAATACATTAAATTAAAGAACTTCTGCACAGCAAAAGAAACCACTAACAAAGTGAAAAAAAAAAAAACCCAACTATGGAATAGGAAAAATATTTACAAACTGTATGCTTAGTACGAACTGATATCCAAAATATATAAAGGACTTATTCAACTCAATAGCAAAATAACAATCCAATTAAAAATAGACAAAGGATCTGAACAGACATTTCTCTAAAGAAAATATATGGAAGGCCCACAGGTAGGTGAAAAGATGCTGAACATCACTATTCATTAGTGAAATAGAAATGGAAGACACAATAAGGTATCACATGCCTGTTGCAATGGCCATATCACAAAGATGAGATAAGAAATGCTGGTGTGGATATGGAGAAAAGAGAATCCTTGTGCACTGTTGGGACTGTAAATTGGTACAACTACTCTGGAAAACAGAGGATCCTTAAAATAGAGGATCCTTAAAAAATGAAAAACCTACTATATGATCCAGCAATTCCACTTCTGGGACTGCATCCAAAGAAAACAGAAACACTAACTTGAAAAAAATATCTACACCCCACCTACATGGCAGCATTATTTATAATAGCCAAGATATAGAAAATGCCAAAGTGTTCATTGATGGATGAACGGATAAAGAAGTTGTGGTATATGGTATTCAGCCACAAAAAATAAGGAAATCCTACTACTTGCAAGAACATGGAAGGATGTAGGAGGCATTATATAGGTGAAATAAGTCAGACAAATAAGTACTATATGATTTTACTTGCATGTGGAATCTAAAGCAATTAAAAAAAAAAAAAACAACCAGGAAAAAAAAAACCCAAAAAATTCATAGAAAAGATCGGACTTGTTATTATCAGAGAGAGAGGATGGGGAAAGGGAAATTGGAAGAAGGTGGTCAAAAGGTAAAAACTTCCTGTTATGAAAAAGTATTGGGGATGTTATGTACAGCAAGATGACTGTAACAGTGCTGTATCGTATACAGGAATGTTACTGAGAGTAAATCCTAGGAGTTCTCCTAACAGAAAGACTTTTTTTTCTTTAACCTTATCCTTACTGTAACTATGTGAGAAAATGGATGTTATCTGAACTTAAACTGTGTAGTCATTTTACAATATGTGTAAATGAAACAATTATGCTGTATGCCTTAAACTTATATAGTGATATATGCCAATTATTTCTTTTTTAAAGATTTATTTATTTGAGAGAGAGAGAGAAGCAGACTCTTCACTGAGTGTGGAGCTGGTTGTGAGGCTTGTTCCCATGACCCTGAGATGATGACCTGAGCTTAAGTCAAGAGTCAGATGCTTAACTGACTGAGCCACCCATGTGCCCCAGTTATTTCTTAATAAAACGAAAAAAAAAATTGTTTCCATTCCCAAATTATAGAAATAGGTACTTCACACTTATTTTGAGTGTTTTTATGAGTTAATTTTTTTCTACTTTTGAGACTTTAGTCAATTTGGAAAATACTTTGGTATAAGGCACAAAATATGCATATATTTAATTTTTTAAATAATTTCTTAGCAAATTTGTTATGAACTATGTTTTCAGTAATCTAAATCTTTTCATACCATTATGAAATGAATTCATTTCATATATATTGCTTTCCCCCACCAAAAAATTAAAAATATAAACCTCTCACATTTTAATAAAAGTCACTGCAAAAATTTCATGTTGAATAGATACAATGTATTCTTCCAAGGTGTATGGATCAGTTCAGAACAGAGTACATTGTTAAATGGCCATGTATGTATTATTATTTTATTTATTTATTTATTTATTTTTAAAGTTTTTTTTTTTTTTTTAAATTTATTTGTCAGAGAAGGAGAGAGAGAGCACAAACAGGCCGAGAGGCAGGCAGAGGCAGAGAGAGAAGCAGGCTCCCCGCTGAGTAGGGAGCCCAATGTGGGGCTCGATCCCAGAACACTGGGATCATGACCTGAGCTGAAGGCAGCCGTTTAACCAGCTGAGCCATCCAGGCATCCCTGTATGTACTATTTAAAAACTCATTGTTAAAAGGATGTATCAAAGTAATTACTGAGTTGGCCTTTCTTTGAATCTAATTTTTGTAATAATCAGTATGATAAAGTGAAATGTCCATCATGGTGATTTCTGTTTTTTTTTTTTTTAATTAATTGCAAGATATCCAGAGTTATATTTCTTCTTTATGTGAATTTTCAGAACCATTATTGGAAAAATAGTAATAACAAATACTAGGATTTCAAGATACAGTAATATTTAAGGTTGGATAGAAAGAGCTGAGAGCATGTGAATATTTGGTACTATGAGAGAAGTGTAAATATTTAAAAATAAATTTGTAGGCTACACATTTTTTATATTATAATCATTTGTCTAGGGAGAAACACAATTCATCTTATTTAATATAGATCAGTAGGGATAAAAGTAATAGTTAAAAATAGCTAATATTTTTCTGCATGCTATTTGGTATAAATTATTTTTGTGTTTGTGTACATTTGTAATTTACATACATTTTAGCCTAATTAGACAAGAAATATATGAGACAGAACCTAAGTGGCCAATTTTCCCACTTTGTAACCGATAGAAGATCTGAAATTCCAATCCAGGCAACCTGACTGCAGAGTCTATGACCATTGTAAGGTACTGCCTTTCTAAAAAAAAAGAAGAATTTGGTTGTCTATAATGATTTCAGCTTAATTAGTGGCATATTTTCGATACTCTATTGGTGAATTTTACAAACACAATAAACTCTTGAAGCATCAAGATAATAGTGGTCTATTTAAGCATCAATCTTAGTTCTTTTTTTTAATGTATGGTAGAACTCAACAGTGAAATCATCACAATCCAGGGCTACTCATTTATTTTCATTACTAGTTATCTGCTTATTCAGATTTTCTATTTCTTCATGATTTAGTCTTGGTAAGTTTTATTTGTTTGCTTGAAATTTGTTCATTTTATCTACATTACCCCATTTGTTACCATGCAATTATTCATGTTATTCTCTTATAATCTTTCATTTCTGTAGAATGGGCAGCAGTGTCTCCAATATCTAGTTAAGTAATATGATTCTTCTTTTTTTTTCTTTTTAGTAAATTTAACTAAAGGTTTGTCAATTTTGTTGATCTTTTTGAAGAACTAATTTAGAGATTTGTTGATTTTTCTTTAATGTTTTTCTATATTCTATTCATTTATCTCTTCTTTAATCTTTGTCATTTCCTCCCTTTGGCTAGCTTTGGGTTTTCTTCTTTTAAGCTATTAAGTTTTCCCTTTTAGGACTGTTTTCATTGTGCCCTGTAAGTTTTTAGAATGTTGTGTTTTTATTTTCATTAATCTCTAGGTAGTTTCTAACTTCCCTTGTAATTTCTTGTTTGATCCATTGGTTGTTTTAGAGTGTCTTGTTTAATTTTCACAGTATTGTGAATTTTCTAGATTCCCTCTGCCGTTGATTTCTGACTTCATCCTATTGTGGTCAGAAAAAAGTATTTTGTATGGTATATCAAGACTTAATTTGTTATGCCAGGTATATTTTTAACTTAAAATATTATAAAAATTACTTCTATTAATTAACATAATTTTGAATTCTCATGTTGGATACTTTTATTGAATCTGTAGAACTGTTATCTCTCTTTGTATATTATAAACCAACCTTATTTTTAATTTTTTAACATCTAATGTATTTGTTAATTTTAATGAGGTTCTTTGTTCCTTTTTATTTTACTGTGAACTATTGCATTATATAGTACTTTGAAGGGATCACTGTATATCAGGGACATTTCCAGAAATTGGTTAACTCGATAAAGTGATCTTAAATACAGCTTGTAATAGCTAGTATGTTAATAATTCCCATTGGCTATTAAATGGTTTTATAATCTATAGCAAATATAAAATAGATACGAAACAATAACTCCCCATGGGTTGTAGGTTTTCACAGATGAAGTGTATTTTCTGAATATTTCCAGGAAAGATTTGTTTCTCACATATCTCTGCTCCCACTCCAGCTTTGCTTGAGCTGTGTTAACATTATGAATAATGTCAATACCAAAATGAAATATGAATATAACCTATGAAATTCACAGAAATATCAGAAAGGCTGTGAATGAAGGAGTGGAAGAACTGATGAGAAGTTGTTGGAGTGTGTGCTAAGGCACTTAATATTCATTCTGATACCGGTGAGGATTTGGCATGTGAATAGTTGCTTTAGTTGTATTTCTGCCATGATGCTACTGATCACAGGTAATTATCATTTAGTTGGTATGTCTTTCTTTTCCTTCTTGAAAGATAAATCATTGATTTTTCAAGATAAAAGAAAACTCTAATTGTGCTACAGAATTTCCAAAATAGCTAATTTTTCTAAAAATCATTGTTGAAATCTATAAAAAAATTAAAGTCTTATAAAGTGTGTTTCTAATAATTTGGTCTGTCATGTAAATTCCTAAAACTTCATTTAAGAGTTAATAGGATTATAGAGGTTAGACTTAGAGGAGGAAAGAGTTAGACCTGGGTCACCATATTTTATTACTTTTCTTTATTTGTTGGGCTCTGCCTCTGGAACAATATGGGAAAACTTTGGAAATGACCAAACTTTTGTGAAAGATGTTTATAAAGAATTGTTGACTAGGTAGGGGGATCAGGTAATTGGGTGATGGATATTCAGAGCGCACTTGGTGTAATTATCACTGGGTACTGTATGCAACTGATGAATCACTAAATTTCACCCCTGAAACTAATAATACACTATGTTATTAATTAAACTGAATTTAAATTGAAATAAAATCATTGACTGAAGATAGCTGATTTTTTACTTCAGGCTGGATTGAAATGGGGTGTCTTATTGCTCAATTTAATTTTATCTATTTTATGTAACTATTTAAATAAATATGTAACAATTTAAGTAAATTTCCTTCAAAAAATATTGTAAAGTAGATTAGCTTTTTTGTCATCCATTGCTAAAATGGAAATAAGTAATTAAAATTTTTTGAGTTTGAGGAATAACACAGGGATCTAATATCACTATGGGAGGTTGAAGTAGGAATTTATTCTTTAAACCAATTCACAAAATGAAATACACATCCATTTTCTTGTTCTTTGTCTTGTCACTATGGTTATGAAAGAAAAGATTCATGATGGCAAGTGATGAATTCAGAGCACTAGTGCCTTTGCTAGGTTCCCTTCTAACTTTCAAAATTCTAGGTCAGAGTCCTCTCTTAGCTATACTACTTTGCTTCCTGGAGGAAGCAAAGCAGTATAGTTGCTATACTATAGCAACTATATTGCTTCTTGTCATTAAGCAATGGTAGTAGTCCAGACATGTGTGGAAATGTAGATTCATAAACTCTTGGCTTATTTTACTGTCCACATTGTGGCAAAGAGAAGAAATAAGATGTGCCATAATGTCCAGAAACACATAAACTCCATGTGGTCCATGGGTTGACCAGTTGACTCCTTCCTTTCACTTTCTCATTTTCCTTCTCAGATTGCTCCCAAACTCTAACCCTCTGCCAAGGTAACATTAGAGAGAGTATATATTGCTTTGTTCACTGGTACTATTTACTTCATTTACATACTGCTTTTTAATTATAATGATCTTAATGCACTGGACCAGTTACATGGATATATGGATATATGCAAAGGGTTGCATAAAAATCTGAAGAAGAAGACACTGATAGCAGAAAATGAAACCAAATGCAGGACCTTTCTAAGCCCTGGGCTCTGTGTCTGCATAAGTTCCTTGCTTATAGAGCTGACCAGGTTAACAGGAGGGGTCCACACAGAGATTAATCTGAAGTGTTATCAGAACAATTTTTCTCTGAGCTGGACCTTTTGTTCCACTTATTCAAAGTCCACTTTTGACTGTACCTTATTTCATTCTTATAATTTCAAGAATGTCAGCACTCTGAAGCCTTTTACATCTATTTTTTTTAAATAGATTTTTGTGGCTAAGTTGTAGCTCCGTAAATCCACTGATTTAGGGCCTTCGTGATCTTTAACCTAACATGTAATATTTTAAACATTTAGAATCATTTGATTGTACCTTTACCCATTTTGTAACATTATGCACTGTAAAAAATTCCTTAATGTTTTACCTTTCAATCGCAAAGTACAGAATATTATTTTTCTACATATATGATCATTCTTACTGTATATATCACATGGTCCATGCCCAAATTCTTGTAGTGATTTGCCTGATTTCTTTGTATTGTTAAGCCAATTCTGCATCTTTTACATGACCATTTCTTGAATAACACTCTCTTCAGATTTCAATTAAAAGATATAAGTGAAACTACTAAATTAATTATGATCTAATAAGTATTTTGTTTGTTTGCTATTTGTCTATAACTTATTTGCCTAGAGCTTTAATGTAGAATATCATATAATTAGGCCTGATCAGTTTAAGTATTTGCTCCAAATAATATTGGGAATGTATATATCTACTATAGCTAGTTTTTAGCATACTTGTTAATATTTTTGTTGCATGATTCCTTTAGTGATATCCTCAGTATGTGTTGGTACAGTTTGAATGTAAAACTGGCAATATTGTATAGCATGTTTCATTTGTGAATTTTTTACCTAGCTTCTGACACCTCTGGTTCTTGTGATAACATGTGGGGTTCTTCAATGTATAATGATACCTTTAAATATAAATACTTTTACTCTTTAATACTTATTCACCCTAAACAGACTTTACTAATTATTTCATTTATATTTTCTCTCATATATTTATATGTATATATTTATCTCTTTATATATTTACTTGACAGAGAGAGAGAGATCACGAGTAGGCAGAGAGACAGGCAGAGAGAGGGGGGAAGCAGGCTTCCTGCTGAGCAGAGAGCCCATTATGGGGCTTGATTCCAGGGCCCTGAGACCATGACCTGAGCTGAAGGCAGAGGATTAACCCACTGAGCCACCCAAGCATCCCTTTTCTCATACATCTTTAAACCTGTGTCACCTTTATAATAGCTAGTATAATTTATATTTATTTATTTTTCTAATTTGTATGCATGGAGTAGGGGGGTATGGGTGCTGCATGCTGGTAGACATTAACATTGTTTTAAAATACCTACTTTTACTTTCCAAGTATGTTATTTCAAATATAACATAATTAAATGAATAAGTACTTGGGTTATTTTCTCTCTCTTAAAAATCATCTCTGCCTTAAAGGTCATCTTCTTAGAAATACATACTGCTTATAGAAGCCACATTCCTGACCACTTATAGTCCAACTGTTTTCACAGTAACTGCGTATTAAAACAGTACCTAACTATGAAACAGTTGTTAGAGGGATTCTCTTAAAACCTTGGCCTAAATTGTTGGCAGATCACAGTTTTCTAAGGGGATGGAAGAAAATTCACATGAGTAATGGGGTTGTAATTTGTGTTTTTTAATAGTAAAATAATATTGTATACAATATAATAAAAATAAACATTGCTTCATGGCAATGGATTTCAAATGGAATGAGGTATAAAATTCTGATTCTCGATAACTATAATCTAAACATATGTTTACAGATTTTTTTTTCCTACCTTTGTTTAGATTCTTGTGAATTTATGGAATTATATATTATCATTTCAGTTCAAATGGCATGAGACCTTGGAAACACAGGGTACAAGGGATCAATATATAACAGACAAATGACTTGAACAGGTGGTACTTAATGCTGTTTCATATATTGGTCACTTGGGAGGAGAGTTCAGTTACTGAAGTGAATATCATTAGAATAATGTTCGCCTCATCACTGATGAAACTAAGTCAAAACATACCACTACTTAGAAGAATGAAGGAACAATACAAATAATGTCTTTAATTCAGCTCAAATTTCAGCCAGTCATCACCAAATGAGTCCAACAATAAGCTGAAGGGTAAGGATAAAAAGATTAAGGCACAGCTTTTATCCTTAAAATGTACTACTTTTGAGACAAGAGATTATCTTATTAGCATACTAGATATATTAGCAGAAGATAGAGGACTGAGCCTTGGGGTAGAAAAAAACACAGTTTGACTCTAAGATACATTACAATGTTCAATAAGGCAAGTGATTTATTTTCTCTTACCTCAGCTTCTCCGTTTGTTAAACTCTTGGATGTTTTGTATGTTTTCTTCTGACCCAGACATTAATTGGAATTGGCTTAGAACAGTTTCTCTTTCAGCATTAACTACATTTCTTCATCCTTTTATGAGATCTCAGTGGTGAAAGTCAATATGCTGGCAGATATTATGCAGTCCTAGGGCTCCTTGGAGGTGGCAGTATATAGTGATCAATCAAGTAGGTTCTGAAGATGAGTGGCCTGGGTGCAAATCAGACATCCTCTACTTTGTAATTATATGATTTGGGCAAGGTAATTAGTCTCTGAGCCTCATTTTCTTCCTCTGGATTGTTTTGAAGACAAAAGAAAATTTAAAAATGTTTAAGACATATGGAGCTAAACAATATGTAAAAGTATATCTCTGACATCCAAAATTCCCAGGAATATTTACAATTATTATTTTAAGAACACAAGAACAGTGAGATTTGATCAAGAAATCCTTGGTGGATTTGAGTCAAATGGACATTCTCTTGCTTTGAGGGATGATCAAGAAAGGCAGATTTCAGAAAGCAGAGGGAGACTTTAGGCAATGCTTAGCCGGAGCAATTGGAAATAGGCTACAAATTCAGAAATCAGCTCTCAGTAATTCACTGGTTAAGAGGATACATGTTTCAGGAGTAGCTTCCATATGTATGGCAATATTGTAACCTATGAGATTTACCTTCATAGTAATTGATGAAACTGCAAGTGGTCAAAATCTGTAGAAATGAAGGTATTTCAGGTTTTTATGTCTCCCCTAAACTTAGAGTTGACATTTTACTCCTTAGAAGTGAAAGAAAGCAAGCATACATGCATTCCCCCTTTTTTGGGGGACAGTACAGAGAAGTTAACTAGCAACAGATGAAAAATATTCATATGATTTGTTCATTTTATAACAACTCTTTGAAATGAAAGATAGTTTCTCATTCCTTTAACAAACTTGCGTAAAAAAGACAATAGCTATATTTAACTCCTAGGCTAATATTTTTCACCTTATGAGAATATACATAAAGCTTCAGGAGAAGTGATTTGAGTTATGCTGTGTCACCATAGTTGGAAAAAAGCAACGTCGCGTGTGGAAATGTCACGAGTAATAAATGAGGGGGTTGTAGATGAAAAGATCAAAGGGAATCATCTCCTGTGAAAAATACCTTCCATCATTTTTGGGAAGCAGGGCTAGTAGAAAAAAGACTAGTTCTTTGTAATCTTAATTCAATTATATATCTTGTTATATATAATGTTTACATATATAATATATTGAAAGTGGTGTTCTTTGGCCCTTTTCCACTTCATTCATTCATTCATTCATTCATTCACTCATTCATTTGTTTTTTCCTTCCAAGTATTTATTTAAATTCATGTTAGTTAACATACAGTGTAGTATTAGCTTTAGGTATACAATATAATGATTCAACACTTGCATACAATACCTGGTGCTCGTTATGAAAAATGGGCTCCTTAATCCCCATCACCTATTTAACCACCCCCTCCACTAACCTCCCCACTGGCAACCAGTTTGTTCACCATAGTAGAGAGAACATGTAAATGTTGAAACAAGAGTTAGTTTCCTTTAATTGAAAAGAGCTTATAGAGAGGACACTACAAAATGGAATCATAGAACAGTTGTTCTCAGTTAGGATCTCAATAAGTCCAAAGATTGATCAAGAATTATTAAATGTTACAAAATTAAAATGAAATATGCAGCTTTATTTAAAAAATAGATCTTAAATGTTTATACCACAAAAAAGGAATGATGATAATATGTTGTGATGGTGATTCTAGCTAATGTTATGATGGTGATATTTTGCAATGCACAGATATATCAGATCAACAGCTTACACAATGTTCTATGCCAATTATATTTCAATAATAGTAGAGGAAATTAAGACAAGTATGGCATCATACAGAAATGAGGACATCCTGCAAGTAAAAATGAAAATGTTCACTTGAAAAAATTTAAAATAATCTATCTTAGAAGAAAAAGCAATGTTAAAATAAATGTGGATAATCCTATAAAATAAAAATTTCCAAAAAAAAAAATTTCTTTCAAAAGAATCTGTGCAATTGTCCTTCTTGATAGTCATTTTAATTTGCAAGAATGCCTTAAAAAGTCACAGTAATACAATCAAGGAAATTTAAAAAATAATGTAATGTGTCAACAGCTTTTAAAATTGCTGCTAATTATATTTCTGGTTGTTACTAATTTCTGTTCATTCTGATTGAATCCATGATTTTCTTTTTAACAATTTACTTTTATAGGAAAGCACAGCTGTGTGGATGAAATGACTTTATTTCTCATGTACAGCTTGGGGTAAACTTCAAAGGTTTAGTACTAACAGTGCCAATGACACCTACTCACAGCAACAACAATGTCATGCTTAGTGTGAAAAAAATAGATCCTTGTGAAATACCTTGCAAATTCATATTCTGTAAGGGCAAATACAATAGGAATTTGGGGTACCAAATCCCCCAAAATAACCTGTACATAAAATTTTAGACATTTATTGTAATTATAAATTTATGGTTTATAAATTTAATATACCTCAAATAACTTTGGATTCGGATATTAAATTTTCTTTCAGTGTTATTACTTGTTAGCATATAAAAAAAAATATTTCCTGATACGTGTAGTTCAGGAGGCTACCAAACTTGTTTTCTTCCATGTCAAGCCTAAGATGTTTTGTTGTACGCTCTTTTTGTCTTTTATTCTTGATTTTAGGGGGTAGGGCACAGTATTATATTTCTGTTTGGGTGTCTGGGTGGCTCAGTTGGTTAAGTGACTCAGGTCATGATCCTGGAGTCTGGGGACCACCTCCTACATGGTGCTCCAGTCCCACATCTGGCACCCTGCTCAACGGGGAGTCTGCTTCTCCCTTTGACCTCCCCCCTCTCATGCTCTCTCTCTCTTTTTCTCTCAAATAAATAAATAAATAAATCTTTAAAAAAATGATATTTCTGTTAGCTCTTGGAAAGAAGAACAGTTTAATTCAGGAAGTTTAATACTTGGTTCCCAGTTCCCTAGAATGTTATAGTTTACTATTTTCTTTTCACTTAACAGAAGGCATTTTGCTTCTTACCCAGATGCTAATCACAGATTTGTTACTGCCCTGAAAACATCCTTTACTGTCTAACATAAAGTTGTCTTACATTTTTCTAAATTTTCTGAATAGCAAAGACAATTCAGAACATCAAGAGAGTAGTAATTTCTGCTTCCTTCAGAAAAGCATGTCTAGGAAATCCTAGGCATAAAAGATATAATCTAATTGCATGGTTTTTTTTTTATATCCATTTATGGATGATTTTTTTAATATATTCTACTATGTATATATGTATATATATATATGTATATATATTGTTTTGGAAAATGAAAGTGTGTAAGAACACTGGCTGCTGAAGCTTTTGTGTTCTGAGAAGTTGATGAATGTTTTCTTAAATGATGGCAACAAAAGAAAAAAACTATTTCCAATATTTTAATCTTTGACTCTGCCTTATAGTCATTTTTCAATGTGATAATTGGTTTCTTGCTTGACTTCTTTATTGAAAATTGGTGCACTGAATTGCTGAAAAGGAGCTCTTTAGTTTTAACTTCTTTTGCTGGTCAGTAATTACTAATTTCTAGTATGTCTTTTATATGTATTATCCTTTTTTGTTGATATTCAATAACTGCATTGAGACTTGAGTTGGACACATGTAGACACCTGTACATTAAAAAAAAAATTCTACAGAAATGTCTTTAAAACTTAATAAAATATCAACTTAGAAATCTACCGTGCCTGGAACTGAGTAAGTCCAAAGGTGAGAGGTTCAAAGTGAGGTCAAATAGGAAGGCAATAGAACGGGAGTTGGATTTTATAATGTGATGAGGACTAAGTTGGCTGAGAAAGAAATTGGCAAGACTTGGACATATGTTACTGTGTGCTCTTTAAATGTAACAGTAGTAGCTCTGCCTGCCCCCTTGTCCAGGAATCAGAGCACAGGCTCAAAAAGAACAATTCCTCCTCCACTGATGCAGGAGGTTTACCAGCTCAGCTCCAGGTATGACTTCCCTTACCATTGCTGCAGACTTCTTGTCACTGTCCCAGAGGCATTAAGTTAGCATTCATGCCTTCTCAACAACCTGATTTCCCCAGGCTCGTTGAACACAGAGTGCGTTGGCTCTACTAGGCTGAAAGCCATATGCTATAAATTGCAAATGCCTTGCTACTATTCCTAAACATATCACTGAACTGATTTACTGTGTTGACCAGATGCTCACCTTGAGTGTATGTTCACCAGAAAATGAAAAAAAAAATCACAAAAGCACATTTTCATATTCATGATTAACTTTATCCTATCAAGATGCTGAAAGAAAATGCTGAAGTATCCTCCCACTGTTAGTTCAGAGCTCAGTGGGGAGTCTGCTTCTTCCTCTAACCCTCTGCCCCCCCACCCAAAGACTAAAAATAGAGTAGAGCAAGGGGAACTTAACAACTGGAGAGAAACAAATTTAGGATAATTAAAAGCAAACGTGTAGAAAATTCTGAAAGGAATCTCAAGGTGGCATATGTGTGGACATAGTTTCTCACCTGAAACTTTAAGAATGCAGTATTACTTCTAATAGTCTCCCTTTTGGTGCTATAGCTCAGTGACTTGGTAGTGTTATATCACCTGTCTTCTCAGAAAGTAGATTGATTTTTCTAAAAATTTTTTTAAAAAGATTTATTTATTTATTTTAGAGAGAGTGCGCCTGTGTGTGTGCATGTGCATAAGTGGGGGAGGGGCAGAAGGAGAGAGAGAGAGAGAGAATAATGCTGACTCCCTGCTGAGCAGGGAGTCTGACTGGGGCTCTATCCCAGGACCCTGAGATGATGACCTGAGACAGAAAACAAGAGTCGACCACTTAACCAACGGAGTCACCCAGTCACCCCAGAAAGTAGTTTTTAGACTAATTTCAAAGCTAAGTTGTTCAATTGGAAAGCAGTTTTTATCCAAGATTCTCTAATTTCTACTTTAATTAATTAGTAGCAATACAATTCTTACCAAACAAGGAATCTAAATTCATCGAGATTAAATTTTATTTTATATCTGCCTAGAGGTAGTGAACTACTCTTTGGGAGGCATAAATTAGGATGATAGACAATATCTTTTCTCTCTAAAGTAAAGCCTTTATGTGTAATGAATTATTTGTCATAATTCTAGGAAGTGGCATGTTTTGGCTATTATAAATACAAATTGTATTAAACTTGCAGAATGAAATATTCAGCCATATTATTAAGGTCAAAATGATGTTTAAAGGAAAACTGTAATTATAGTCTCCAATATATTAAAATGTGATTTATTATGTGATATTTGTACATCAATCCCTGCAAGAGAAACACATTTTTCAATATAGAAGTCTTCTCTGACTCATGCATAATAAAACTTGATAAAGTAAAATATATAAATATTTGACAGGATCAACTTCCTTCAAATTAGTTTTTAATTAATTCAGTAAGCATTTATTGATGACCTACTGTATACTGTACACTTTGCTGATACCAATATATTTGATTATGATATGAGGTCATGGATCATGTTATCTATCCTTGAGAATTTATTTATTAAATGCTTGCATGTTATTCTATTTAAGCAAAATAAATAAGTAAATAAAATAAATGTTTAAATTCCTTTAAAAAATCCAGGTAGTATTATTATGAGAAGTTCTATAATTTCTTCAATGTCTGCTTTTTCCATTGGGAGAATTCCTAGTTCCCATTTAAATGAAACCTATGAGGCCACCAGCACATAGTAGGTGCTTAATAATTTGAGCTAATATCAAATAAGTGTCCTCATGCATTGTATTATCCTGTGTACTCATAGACTCTAAATCTCTTTTATTCTAGTCTTGGGCTCCCTTTTCTGTGGCCTTACATATTTATATTAGATTAGGATAAAAATAGCACCGTCTAATTCTTTTGACTTAACTATTTCATAGTTATTTTCAGATTCGCATTTTTTTTAATGTTGAACAAATTATAACTTACTACATACAAAAATATACCTTTCTGAAACATGTTAGCTTTAGAAGTTTAGAGAAACTTTCCTATGCAGAAAATGGTATAAGATATGCATATGTTCACATATCATATTTACTTAAAAGATATCTAATGAAATTCAGAGTTTGCAGTTGTGTTACACACAGTTGAAGTTGCAAATCAAAAAAGACAGAAATCCAAAAACCAGGCTGAATTTCTACCTCAGAAATACTTGCCATCCTTCATTAATGGAATGACAGATTTTGTGATTTTTAAGTTATAGTTTATGTAAAACTACATTTTACATAACTCTAGCCATCAGAAACTTATATATTAAAGACTAAATTAAGTCATACATCAGACTAAGAAAGATAGCAAATTTCTTGTATTCTGGTGTGGGAAGAAAAAGACATTTTTAGTATAAAATTTACTATGCAACACAGAATGGACAGATGGTGCGCATAATCCGTTTGTTGAAAAGCTCTTAGTTCTGTGCATTGGAAGAAAACCAGGTGACACGTTAGGCAGCAGTTTTTGTCAGAGACATTTTCACATTGCATACAACCTGAGAATAAAGATCTAGAAGGTGGCTTCCAACTGAAACAAGTCATTCTTGATCAAAATCACAAGATTTCACTATTAATAATCACAAATACTTTATCTTCTCAAGCCTAAAAATCTATTCTCTTCTCACACTTTCAGTTTTTATAGGAGTTTCACAGACAGCATCTTATTTTTTCCTCCTAACTAGATGAATTGGCAGCAAAGATGAGAGAATAACTCATTGCAGTTGGTGATTTTTCTCAAGATCACAGAGTTGGTCAGTAGACCATGTGGTTTAAATAAAACAGGAGACTAGCCACTACTGGGTACCAAAAAAATGAACAGCCTTGTGACTACTAAACTGATAAATCCCCCATTTTATTAGTTTGGGTGATGACTACAGTAAACATGGATTCATGCACGTTACTGGGAGAGAATTAAAAGAAGAAAATTCATGTGATTTTTTTTTTTTTAATAGCATGCATCTGCTTAGGACAGACTGTGCTTTTTAGATGAACAACTTCATTCTGCAGTTAGAAACTCTAGAGAAGTGTGATAGCAGAACTCAATTGGGCTTGATATTTAAAGTCTTTGTACTAAAATACTAAATCTCTTTGTGAACAATACAAGGATGAGATTTGGCATGAAAGTTGTATCAGTATATTTCAACATATCGGTGCCTCGGTGCTATATTCACAAGAAAAATATTTGGCACTTTTCAACATTAGTCCTGTATTTAAAATCTGACTGCCTTTTTGGTAAAGATATTTTAAGCAAGTTACCTGTGGAAAGTTCTGGTTCTGTATTGGCTTAAAAAGGAAGACTCCTCACCCAATGTAGGAAAATGGTTTATCTTGATTAATGTCAGTGTTATCTCAGTTTTCTCGAAGAATATAAACTGGAATATGTAAACTATTCATGCTGTGGGCCATATTGAAAGATAATAAAAAATTTAAATAAAGTGCCAAGATATTAATGGGGACCCATCTGTGCCTACTAGGATCTCAATTTCACCTGAGAATTCTTAGAGGCACTTTACTATGCCCCAGAAGGCAGTGATTTTCAATACATGCTCACTTTTTCTATTGCTAAAAATAGTTTACCAGGAAAAGAGGGAAAGTGCAGGTTGTGTTAAGAGGCAGTTCAAATAAAGGATTAAATCAGGTACAGAGTAGCCATGTGGGAAGCACTTTGTGTTAAAACTCACTTAAAATGCTGTAAGTTACATAAGGTTTCAGAACAAAAGAAAACAGCCTGAGTTCTGCATAAACAACTGCTGGCCGGTATGAAATGTGTTGTAAAATATGGAAGAGAAATTAAGAAAAGAACACTTCTTTCTTCTGATCGTTGTCTTCCCTCTGGTTCTTAGCCAACTGAAACAATTTGTTTCATATTCTTGCTTAGGGCTCCTTCTATGGCAGCAGGTTCTTGCTCATTTTGACAAATGCCACTTTCTTAACAATCATGATGTATGGAAAGGGGCCCAACAATTCCTCTAGCTCTGCAAAAGACAGGCATACCTGCTGGGTATTAATGTCTACCAACTGCATGACAATTTATGATACATTTTCCCACTGCAACCAGCAGCGCCTCTATTTGAAACAGGATGTCCAGTGGTAGGTCCAGGTTTATTCTTGAGGTTCCTTTTACTCTCAGAAATATCCTGCTTTGTCAAACAAAATTTATGGACATCGTATCACCTGTTCTCTGTACAAGAAATGCCAATGTTAAAAATTTTTGGCGAAGTAAAAATAAGCTTTGCAATGTCTGCAAGTATGAAATGATATCTGAGCACCATCTCTGTCACTTCGCACTTACAGAAGGCAGGTGCTGACGCAGTGAGTTCACATACATCAACATATTTGTGAAATTGCATGTAGTAGACTACTCACATACACATCAGTCACATATGTACACTCACGCAACGTGTCATGAGGAATGAAGTTTTCTAGAAGTCAAATAAAGTGGGGGCAGAACTGTATAATTTTGTCTCATTGGTAATTTTTTCATTTTTTAAGATTTTGTTTATTTATTTAACAGACAGAGATCACAAGTAGGCAGGCAGAGAGAGAGGGGGGAAGCAGGCTCCCTGCGGAGCAGAGAGCCCGATGTGGGGCTCGATCCCAGGACCCTGGGATCATGACCTGAGCCGAAGGTAGAGCCTTAACCCACTGAGACACCCAGGCTTCCCTGTCTCATTTAAGTTTTATTTATTTGTTTATTTATTTATTTAAAGGATTCTTTATTTTAGAGAGAGAGAGAGAGAAAACGTGGGGGAAGCGGTAAAGGGAGAGGGAGAGAGAGAGAATCTCAAGGAGACTCCCCCCCCCCGGGCATGGAGCCTGATGTGGGGCTCAGCTCATGAGCCTGAGATTGTGACCTGAAGTAAAACCAAGAGCCGGACCCTTAACCTGACTCAGCCACCCAGGTGCCCCTAAGTTTTATATTTTTAAGGGGCATGATCAAGGAATGAGGGAGGAGATTATACCAGTTGAATAAAACATAAAACCTTGAATACCTTTCAACTCTTCTTTTTGTGGGGACACTAAGAAGCAGTCCAGGGCATGTTTCTGTGTGTGAAGAAGGATACTTTATCAAATCTTCTTTCTTTTTTTTTTTTTTAAAGATGTTATTTATTTGACAGAGATCACAAGTAGGCAGAGAGGCAGGCAGAGAAAGAAGGGGAAGCAGGCTCCCCGCTGAGCAGAGAGCCCGATGTGGGGCTTGATCCCAGGACCCTGGGATCACGACCTGAGCCGAAGGCAGGAGCCACCCAGGTGCCCCTCAAATTTTCTAATAAATTCTATTTAAGTAGTTAATTTGTTAACATTTGGTGAAATTTGTATGTGCCTTCTCTATAAAGCTTATAATTTCACTGTGTCTGTGTTAGAGTCTCTCTAACACAGACACACAGGAAAATCCTACGATGTTCTTTGGAATCTTGTTAGTTGATAACAAAATGGGGGTGAATGAATAAACTTTAGTCTATACATACCGTGTAATAGTTAAAAGGAATAAACTAGATTTCCATTACGCCCATCAAATAGGTCTCTTGACTTGATAAAGTGTCTGAATGAAAAATGAATAAAAGGATTAATCTATCCTTTATTTATAAGTGTAGATTAAACATATATACAGTAAATATATGAAAATTAGCCAGTAGATTTGTTAACTATATCTTTAGTAGTTGCATTAATTTTTTTTTTTTTTAAGATTTAGTCTATTGTTGTTTCTCTAATGCCTTAACTTTTTAACCTGATTTTAGAATTTATTGATTTCTGGTGTGTTTTAAGTGTGCTCCTGTATTTCCAAATCTGCAAATTCTTTGAGTTTATTGATTTTTTTAAAAAAAATTTAACTTAATTGCATTTTGATTGCAAAAAGTAACTGCTTTATGACTTCCCCGCACATTCAGGTTTTGTTTCAAGTTTCACGTGTATCTGGGATAATACATATTTCTTAAAATGATGTATTTGTTGATATCCTATATATATCATTTTGCTTTATATATTTTGATGGCAAGTTATTAGAGGCATCAGTGCTTAGAATAACTTCCATAAAGAGTTATTTATCATTATTTTGTGGTCATTTTTATTCTATGTACTGTTTTATGCCTTAAAGAATACTGTTTGATATTAATATAGATACAGCAGCTTTCTTTGACTACTAAGTACCTAACTTTCTATCCTTTCTCTATCCGTTTTCCTATGTCCTTATTTTTAATGTGTGATTCTTATAGATTATATAATCCTGGATTTTATTTATTTATTTATTTAAACCCTTAACTGGAATGTTAATACGTTTATTAGGATTACTGTTAATTTTAATACATTACTATATTATTTCTTGTTTTTTTCTTTGTATATTTCTCCTCTGCTTCATTTTATCACTCTTTCTGCATCCTTTAAGTTGTTTTTTTTTAAATTGTTTTTATTTTTTAATCCTATTTCTCCCTTCTACTTTGCAATAATTGCCATAAAACTTTAGCAGGTGTATTTACCTTAAAGTCTGTAGTAATCACTGTCTCTACTTCCTTCTGTATAACGCATGGACCTTTTTTTTTTTTTTTAATTTTAAATCAAATCACCATCTATCTCACCTTACTTATTATCATCCCATATTTTAATTATATCTTTTTTTGTCCTCAGATTAGGTATTTTTCTTGTTTTACACAGACTGTGTGTATTTAGGTTTATGCACATGCTTACCACTTTCTTTGTTCAGTATTTCTTCTTGCATCTCCAACTTTCCTTCTTTGGTTATTTTCCATCTTGCATAAATAACAATTCTTTTAAAAATGAGGAAATGGTGGTATATTTATTCACTTATAGGTCAACTAAAGGGTATTTTGGTTTTTCTTTTTTTTAAGATTTTATTTATTTGACAAAGAGTGAGAGCATAAGCAGGGGGAGTGGTGGGCAGAAGGAGAGGGAGAATCAGACTCCCTGCTGAACAAGGAGCCCAAGGTGGGCTCTCCCAGGACTCTGGGATCAGGACCTGAGCTGAAGGCAAATGCTTACCTAACTGAGCTACACAGGAGTACCTTTGACTTCTCTTTTATATTTATTCATATTTTATCAGCAATAATTTCAAACAAAAATTTTGCAAGAAGAGTACAAATAATCTCCATATGTTCTACACTGATATTTCACACTTGTTTATATTTTATTAAATGTACGTCATTATTTTTTCTCCCTCTCTTCATCATTAGTGTTCAGTATGACCATGTTGAGAAGAAGTAGTGGTGTTGCTGTTATGTGCGAAATTTAAATCAAATTTGCTTATTACCAGTATAAAGTCCAAAGGAGAGAAAGAAGAATAACTATGTGAACCTTTTTGTGGCTTTTCATGGAAATGGAAATGCAGGTGTGGAAGAATATTTGATTCAAGGAAAATCAGAGAAAAAAGTATGATCATGTTGCTATCATAGCAGCTGTATGTTTATCTTATTTTATTAGGGTTCCTCAGTTGGTTACATTTGTAAAACCCTTCAATACAGTGAAATTGTCTATGAAATTCTCTAACTCTTCTTTCTACTAATGACTGGTAGTATAAAGGATTCTTTAAAAAAAAAAAGTGTGGGGGTGCCTGGGTGGCTCAGTGGGTTCTGCCTTCGGCTCAGGTCATGATCCCAAGGTCCAGAGATCGAGCCCCACATCGGGCTCTCCGCTCAGCAGGGAACCTGCTTCCTCCTCTCTCTCTGCCTGTCTCTCCCCCTACTTGTGATCTCTGCCTGTCAAATAAATAAATTAAAAAATCTTAAAAAAAATTTAAAAAAAAGTGTGATTCATTTTAATCAGAGTCAACTTTCATATCTCAGTGTACAATATAAAGTACATTAAATTTCTACAATATCCACATCAGTAGTGGTTATTTTCCTCTTATTTACATAAAGACATAATTGCTCCAGATTACAAGCAAAAAAGTGTCAGCGATTAGATTCAAATGTAGTCTCTCTGATGTCCAAACTCATGCTCTCAATCATTATACACACCGCTACCAATTTTATGTTTGGGTAATACATTATCTAATGAAATTTCATAGGTTTTACATAAAGAAAATCTGTCACTTAACATTGTTCCAATAGTAATATCATTGTTTCCAAAGAAAGTGGGAAATACTTCATATAGTCAGAAAGGTTTGGTTAAACACTATAAGGGGTTGTCCAGTGGACTACAGCTTGATAGAGTATGAAACGAATCTTAGTCTGTAACATGTATTTATGACCTTAAACTAAGCCATGATTTTTTTCTGAAGTAGGGAGTTAAGGACATGCAGCATCTTACATCTATAATTTGTAAAGAGAGATGCTCATTTGGTCTACCTTTATAATGGAGATGTAACTTGGCAAGGTATTGTGAAAAACTTAACTTGTTTCTTTAATATCCTAAAGTAACCGGTGCTTATGTTTTATAACTGGTACTGCTTTTTAAAAAGCCACGATTCTTGGCACCTGGGTGGCTCAGTGGGTTAAGCCTCTGCCTTCAGCTCAGGTCATCATCTCAGGGTCCTGGGATCGAGCCCTACAACAGGATCTCTGCTAAGCAGGGAGCCTGATTTCCCTCCTCTCTCTGCCTGCCTCTCTGCCTACTTGTGATTACTTTTTCTCTCTGTCAAATAAATAAATAAAACCTTTAAAAAATAAATAAAAAATAAAAAATGAAAAGCCCTGATTCTCTTTGTATTTGGTTTAATTTTTAAATGCTTTGGCTCATTTGCATATGGCTTGTTTCTGAATTTCAACACAGTCCAACTTAATTTAGTGTAACCTGTGGTGTACCTGCTAAATAATTTAAACAGATTACTATAACATAGAAATTAAGATTGTAAACATGTATTTTCAAACCCAAACTCTAAGGTTGGAAAGTATTAGAAAATAAAAGCATTAGAAAAAGTATTAGAAAATAAAAAGAAAATAGAAATAAAATAGAAAATAATATAACAAGTATAATGAAATAGAAAATAGAAAATAAAAGCAAGAAAACAATGTACTTAGACACTATTTCTGATGCAGTTTAATAATAGGAAAAAATTCATTAATGATGATATTTTGGATATATCTACAGTGTTTTTTAATGTTGCATGCTATGCAGATTTGGGAGTTTGGTTGAAAATGTATGTCTGAACTAGATTTCAGATTTTTTTTTCCCCCTGTATTGATGAAATGTGAACTGCCATGTCTTTATGTGGCCACTTGATGGAACTCTTTCATTTTGCTTTCAGCAATCTCCAAGCAATGACAACCTTCAATTTCTGGCAAGGCATGAAGGAATCTCTCTTTTTTAAACAATAAGCTTAAAAGAACTTGCTATCTAACATACCATGGAATTATGGTTCTCTATGGAATGCTAAATCAATAGAAAAAAAAAAAAGAAGGGATAAAAGTCCACTTTGTCTCAAATGAATCTTATTCCTTTGTTCCCTCAAGAAATTTTTATAGAAAATGAATTTTATATTATTCTAAATATTTTAATATAATAATGAAAATATTATTGTGCTTTGTAATGAAATCTAAAATTCTGTTTCTGAGATGCCTTCAAAATTAATAGTCTACAATATCGTGAGGAGGAGCCCCTGCGTGGTTCAGTCAAGTGTCTGACTTTTGATTTTGGCTCAGATCTTGATCTCAGGGTGGTGAGTTCAAGCCCCACATTGGGCTTCCAGTGGAGCCTTCTTTAAAAATATACATATATTATGAGGAAATGTTGCTCGAAGCAGTCCCAAGGTCTGTGGGGTTAGAGCGGATTAAGTAGCCATTGGTTAATTTCTAGCCATTTTCTCAGTGGGAAAGATAATTTGGGAAGGGGAAAGATTTATTACGAAGCAAAGTTTCCAATAAAGTCATATGAAACATTTAAGAAGAACTAGAAATGAAATGCTGAAAGAAAATTACATTATTTCCATTGAAAGTGTTGACCCTATATATCATCAAAAGTATGGAAAGTATGGATCAGTGACTCACCTGTGAACTTGTCACTTAAAAACTTCCTAAAGTTTTACATAAAAGAGAAACACATCTCTTGAGAGGTCCAGATAAAATAAAATTCACCATAATAATATACTTACAAACTCTAAAATCTTCATATAAGTGGTAGTTGGAATTATCATGTTGGTGTCGAGAAGGTCCACAGTAAATATGTCAAGCATATCTCAGAGGAAAGGCTGTCTTCAGTGATTCTGCTCTGAGAAATCTTTTCCATCTAGAATGCTGTATAAAGGCTCATTCCTGGTTGCAAGAATCTTAGTAAGTGAGGACTCTTTTGAGTGTACCATTTCTTTTATTTGCCACTTGAGTGGTGCCCACTCTTGTGTTAGTGACGGCCGAATTCATTTCTCTAGTCCTGTATTTCCACCCAGTTTGGCCATCCTAGTGGATATTTTCTCCTTGTTATTCCAGGGTTCAGTTTCCTGGTGTTCCAAAGAGTGCTCATTGTGGTCACCCAGCAAAACTGTTGTAAACACTTGGCTAATAGATATTTTGTATTCCCAATTGGTGAGCATAGTTCATTTTCTCCCTGGTACCTAGCCCATGCTAGTAGGCAACCAATTAACCATTTAATAACTAAACTATTTTGAAGCTCAAGACGTAGACTAGAACCAACATTGATAATGTCAGTAGTTTTTTGTTGTTGTTGTTACTCAGATATTGGCTTGTATGACATTACTTTTCTTTTCTTTTTTTTTTCTCCAAAGATTAATTTATTGGGGCACCTGAGTGGCTCAGTCACTTAAGCATCTGTCTTCAGCTTTGGTCATGATCCCAGGATCCTGGGATCCTGCCCCAGGGCTGGCTCCCTGCTCAGCGGGGAGTCTGCTCCCCCCCCCCCCGCTTATCCTCCTACTTCTGATCTCTTGCTCTCTCTCAAATAAATATATAAAATCTTATAAAAAGAAGATTTATTTATTTTAGGGAGAGAGAGAGAGAGAGAGAGAGAGCGAATGGAGAAGGCAGAGGGAGAGAGAAAGACAGTTCTTTTTCTTTTTTTTAAAGATTTTATTTATTTATTTGACACGGAGAAAGAGAGACAGTGAGAGAGGGAATACAAGCCAAGGGGGAGTGGGAGAGGAAGAAGCAGGCTTCCCACCCAGCAGGGAACCAGATGCGGGCAGATCCCAGGACTTGGGGATTGAGACTGAAGCCAAAGGGAAACGCTTAATGACTGAGCCACCCAGGTGCCTCGAGACAGAGAGTTCTAAGCAGACTTCTCACTGAGCTTGCAGCCCAAGGCAGGGCTCAATCTCATGTCCCTGAGATCACAACATAAGCCAAAACGAAGAGTTGGCTGCTCAACTGGCTGTGCCACTCAGATGCCGGACTTTACTTTGCTTTTTTGATGGTTATATTTATTTTTGATCTAACAAGGCACCGAAAATATAAGGCACTGAATTCACCTTTATTTTCAGGCAGTATAAAAGAGATTCTATTGCTACACTAATAACAAAAATCCAAGGAACTCTCTTTTAGTGATAAGATATCAAATACTATTAATGCTTTTCAGTACATAAAGTTTCTCTTGAATTATGAAGGAATTCACTTAAGGGAAATTCCCTTTAACAGGAAAAGCTGTAAAAGTAAAGCCTGTAGTATTCTTACGTCAAAGTGAAACTATAAGATCAAATGCTTTCACTGCACCAAAAATTATAGACATTTTCTGCAGGTCTGCAATGTGCCCTGTACTTTTAAAGGTACTAGGGAGAAAGTAGTGAACAAACATGGGCATGTCCTTTTCCTGGGGTAGCTTGTAAGGGAGGCCCAATATAAACACATAAATTATTTATATTTGATTTTATGGCAGGATATGATAAAAAATATGAAGCAGCACAAAGTGATAGAATAATGGAGGCTGCTTTTCCTAATGGGCTGTCCAAGAAGATTTTTCGAAGAGAGACCCTTGAATGAAGTAAGAGGCCCATCATTTAGGGGATAAAAACCAGGCAATAGAAGTTGCAAGACCTCGAGATGGGATCATTCTTGACATATTTGGAGAAGAGCGTTGATGGCCAGTGTGACTCAAAAGCAGACAGAGCAGAAACTGATAGATAATGAAGTTGGAGATGGAGGCAGAGGCCAATCTCTTAGGACCTGGTAGTCCACAAAGAGAAGTTTGGGTTTTGTTCTGCATGTGTAGGAAAGTCATTGGGTTGTTTTAACACAAAGAATGGCTGCACTTGAATATATAAATTTTGATGTTACAGGGATAAAGAGGAATGGTAGTTAAACCTATATGATTGGCTATCACTGGTTTTCAAACTTTTTGGTCTCAGGATCTCTGCACATTCCAGAAAAACTATGTAGGACTCTGAAGAACTTTTGCTTATTGTGGATTTTCTCTATTAATATATACTGATTTGAAGATAAAACAAAGTCTCAAAATATGTATTAATTTATTTAAAAATAAGAATAATGAGCTTTTTACATGAATATGCTTTTTTATAGTCGATAATTATATTTTCCGACATAAAAAATAGTGGGAAAAAAGGGGATTGCTTAAATTTATGCATATCTTTTTAAATGGCTTTCTTAATAAAAGACAGCTGGATTCTTACATCTGCTTCTACTCTCAATCTGTTGAGATATCATTTGCCATGTTGCTTTTGGAAAACCCAAGTGTGTAACTGTGAGTGAGAGAATGAAATAGTTAAAGCAAAGTGACATCTTATTATAACAAATGTTTTGACCTTTAGGATCTTTTCAAAAGGTCTCAGGGACCCCTAGGGGTTTCCAGACTGCACTTTAAGGATCTCTGACTGAGAGGTCAGTAATAGAGAAGAGACATCTGAGAACTGATCTAGGTCAGTCCAACATTTGGAGTACGAAAGCAAAGAAAGTTCCATAAAATGTGATCTTTAAAGCATGTCTACTGTTCTGTATACATCTTTTGTGAATTCCAGTTTTCCATTTGGACAGCATATTTTTCTTCCTAGGGTCACACTTAACTTTTTGTCGCCTGTAAAGAAATCCATATACATATGCCCTAATTCTAATCCTTATGCCCTAATGATGACATAAATTGTTCTTAATAATGAGAGCATAATGTATACGTAAGCAGAGCTCAATCAAAGGACACAGGTATCAGTGTTAAAATAAGAGCATTTCATGTATCTTGATTTCCGCCATTTACTAGACTTTTAAAATTTCTAGTGCACAGGGTATCACTGGGTCTTTTTTGGGATCTGTGATATTGCAATTCTTGTCAAAGAGTATATGTACAATGCTTGTAGTTTGAATTAATTAGTTAATTTGAAGGGGACCTGCTGAACAAGTTATTCCTAAGGAACAATGAGAGATGAGCCCTTATGCGGTAGCTGCATAAGGCTGTTCCTGAGATCTAGTTCTAATATTATAAAAAAATCAAATATGTGAAAATAAAATCAAATGAGCAGGGTTTTTTTTTTTTTTTCCCCTTTACATCCGGAGATAAAACTAGAGATCTCAGAAGGTTCCCAACCAAAGTTTGGGACAAAAGATAAGGAGTAAAAGTTATCCCGTTATCATAACCTGATAAATTACAGTTAAATTTAACTTAAGCCATAAGTAGTTTGGGGTGAAGTTACTCTAAAAACTTATTTGTTGTTTATGTGGAGCTTAAGTGGGCATCCTATACTTTTATTGGCTAAATGTGATAATCCTGGGTTAGAACTTGGACATATGAGCATAAGATGCACTTTCTGGAAACATTCAGGGACCTACTCTTGTTAGTCCATCAATCAAAGCCAAGGAACTAAAGATAGATTAGTAGGGCTGAATGTTTCAGGCAGTTGAATAAAGAGTTTGGGGTGAAGTATTTTTTCAAGAAAAAAAAAGGAGGCTAGATTTTAGAGAGATGAAATTTTTTGTTTTTAGTTGCGATTTTTTAAAATAAACTTAGAAGAGTTAATCCTATCTCAGAAAGAGAAGAGAGCTAGCTACAAGTACGCCAGGCTCTGTGCGTGTGAGAGACAGCACATGCTGTAGAATTAAACCAAATTCACATATACTCTGATAAACAAACAGAGAGGACAATTACCACAGGAAGCTAAACTAGGTCCTCTTCTCTGAAGAAAATGGTGGGCTCATGTGATTTGTGGAGGCCCTATGATACTCAAAATGAGAAGGCGTTTGATGCAAATAGGAGTGATGTAACCTCTTTAGCAGTCAGAGATGCAAGAAAAATCATTAAGTTTATAAGTGAGGTAAAAAGTAACAGAATTACTCCCAAATATGTGATAAAGACATTAAAAAGTACCATGACTGACAGAACTCCAGAGTCATGAGAGACTCGTTAGTAAATTCTAAAGGAAGTTGCTAATGACTAAGAAAAGCTGTTAAACAGACTTTACAAATCTCCAAAGAATTAGGACAGGCATTAAGGAAATCTTTAGGTAGGTGCAATATAATAAAATTCAGACGAAAAAGTTTAACTGTAGTAGAGCATAAAATATCAAATGCCTTCACGATTTTGAGAAATTTTTTAAAGAGACAAGAAAGATATCAACCTTTCTACCAAGGGTCACTACTATGTCAAAACCTTAAAAAATATATGTTTATAAAAAATAAAAAAATAAAAAAAAAATGATCACAAGCAGTGGAAAAAAAAAAAAACACAAAACAAAACCTTAGAATCTCTTAAGACTATAAGCAGCTGATGAGCTACTAGCTTACATGACAAAAATGCAACGGTTACAAAATACTTTTACATGTAAAAAAGGCCTGGGTTATTTGAATTTGGTCTATAACTCTGTTTGTGTGCTTGAAATTAAAGTTCTATCTATGGCATCCCAACTCTGTTGTGGCCACATATTTGAGGCTCCTCCCTGGCAATGATGCTATGATATTTACTTGCCAAATTATGTAAAGGCCATCTTTCTGGATATTCAGATATGGGGGGGGTGAAATTAATCATCCAATAGGTATAGGTAACCCCGAAATTCAAAGCAACAACATCTGAAAAGAATTTATTATTCGGATGGTAGCTCAACTGAAAACAAGAGAAGGGAATTTTCTTTAGAGGATAAGAATATTAGTAAGAAACGAATATGTTTATTTTTTGTTTGTTATAAACAAAGTTCCATTACCTTGAAACCAGAAAACAGATAAGATAAAAATAGAAGTGATTATGGAAAAATTAATAAACCTTTATCATTCCTCTTTGTTTTGGTCAGCTGGGCTTGGTAAGTGTTCAGAAGAATCATGGCATTTGTTTAGTGCCTCATAAATACTGGAAAACTCATAGCACTTTAAAACATTTCTAATGTATACATTTTGCATGCTGTAGCATGGTAGCTTAAATAATTACATATAAGGGAGCTCTAGCTAGACCATAATATTTTTCAAAAAGCAACGTTCTTATCACACACCTTGAAGTGAGTTTCAGTGTGATACTATATGACACTGCTTATTGGGAGGAGATAATGTTTTCTTTTAATACTATAATATGTGACACATTTTAAAACTTCTATAAAATACAGAGATAAGAGAAACCCAGATACTTTTTGACTGGTTTTCAATGTAATAATAAACAAAACTTCTAAAATACTATAAAACTGATGTAACAATAAATTTAAAAAAAATAGGGGAAATTATGGTGTTTGTTTTTTATTTATTCCTTAGGGGAAAGAAAAATAAAGAGTGTTTTTTCTTTCAACATCGTAGTTGGGGCACATGTCTAAAGAAAAACAAGTTCAGTGTTTTCATTGGATTTTCTAATATCTTTCTCTAGCCTGGATTCTTGCTTGGCTGGCCTGATTCATGTGTGACATACATACATCACTGTCCAGTGTATGCTGTACTATTGTTTCTGCTTCTAAGAGTGCAGATGTTGAAAAGGCCCCTGGGTCAGCCTGCAGCTCTTTATACATTAAGTTCCTGCGTCTCCTGCTGTGTACAGGGTCTGCTACTGTAGTTCTGTCTCTGTGTCCCACGTGCTATGATATTTTTGTACTAATTGAGCCCTCGCATGTCTCCTAGATGGCAGTGTGGTCGGCCACTGGGGTTTTTCTCTGAAAAGGAAGCAGTAAGCCCATTACCACTTAGACTGTGTATCTGTTCCTGTGTAATCAACCACGCCCAAATTTAAGGGCTTGAACTGTTGCCATTTTGCTCGTGATTTCATGGGACAGCAATTTGGGCAGGACGAAGCAAGGATAGCACCTCTATGCTGGACAGGGCTTTGGAGGGCTGAGCTGAAGCAGGAGGAGGAGCCAGTGTGGGCGCGTTCACACGTCTGGAGCTTGGAGGCTTACCGTCCACTGGAATGCTATGGTTCTCCTCCTTGTGGACTCCATCTACCTGTGGTCTCTCGTTCTGCAGGACCCATGTACACTTCTGTAGCAGGAGAATGTGGGTTTCTTTATGTGGGAATTCAGTTTCGAAGACAGAAACTAGAAGCAAAAGGTCTTAAGCTCAAAAGTCCCCAAAACCATTTCTGTCACTTTCCTTTGGCCAAAGCAAGCCCCAGGGGCATCCTAGACTTAAGGATCGAGAACTAGACTTCGCCTCTCGATGGAAGGAGTGACACATTTTATAAAGAGGCATTGGCATGTTCATTGGTAGGTAGCTTTTGACACCCTGCCACACTGCTATAGTAAATGACATAACAGTGGCCTTTGAAAAAAGACAGCTGTGCCAGATAGCATTTTCCTTTGAGTGAGAAGGAAGCGTGAGCTTCATGCTTTTCCCCATGTGATTTCTGGAGACTTTTATCTTGAAAAAATTATTACCTGCTTGTTTGTGATTGCAATATTAAGTGAAAAATAATTGGAAATTTCGTTCTAATCTCTTTCTCCTCAAGTAGCTCAGCTGGTTAATTCAGGAGAACCAAATGCTATTTTTATTGTATTTCTTTCTTTTTGATGAACAAATCACTTAAGCTGATTTTGTATAAAAAGATGTGGAGATGTGGGTTAAAGTCCCTTGGAACACACTTAGAACTGAAAGAACACAATTGGAATCCCCTTGTTACAGTAGGAAATGCTGTTCAATACTTAATAACTGGCGTTGATTCTATTTGCTGGAATCGGGGGAGGAGGTATGCGGAGAAGTACTTATTTTGCAGATAAATTATGCAATTTTACTTCCCAATTTATCTGATAAGTTAATTTTTTCATCTCCCCAACTTCAGTCTGTGTTTATGTGATGTGGTCTCATTGTTTCGCTTAACGCTCTCCAGTTTCTTCCCGTGGCATATAGAAAAAGTGAAAATTCCTTTGTGTGACGTTGAAAACCCTGACCTGTTTCCAGATATAATTCATCATGTTCAGTCTCTCGACCTCTGCCCCAGCCAATCAAACTGCCTGCAAGTCTCCCAAGTTACTGGGGCAGACCTGTCAGACTTTATTTCAGACCTCCCTGATGAAGCTTTTTTCTTTGGTCTCAAGTCATTTTATTCCACCTCCTCCTGAAATTCCTGCCTCAGGAACACTGCTGCTCTTTCTAGACTTAGCTCAAGTATTTTTTTTTTTTTTAAGATTTATTTATTTATTTTATTTGACATACAGAGATCACAAGTAGGCAGAGAGGCAGGCAGAAGTGAGGGGGGTGGGGAAGCAGGCTCCCTGCTGAGCAGAGAGCCCGATGCAGGGCTCCATCCCAGGACCCTGAGATAGTGACCTGAGCCAAAGGCAGATGCTTAACCCACTGAGCCACCCAGGCGCCCCTTAGCTCAAGTCTTGACTCAAGTGAATCTTCCTTTGAACTCCCTCTTCTTATGTTGAACTGTTTTTTGTTTTTTTTTTTTGATTAGACAGAGGGATCACAAGTAGCCAGAGAGGCAGGCAGAGAAAGAGATAGAGCAGGAAGCAGCCCCCCCCCCCCCAGCAGAGAGCCTGATGTGGGGCTCCATCCCAGGACCCTGAGATCATGATCTGTCACACGACTTGGGAATCCTAATATGTCTGATCCGCATTGCCGTAATTCCTCTATCAGCTACATTTTGCCCTCAATAAGGGTTAGGATTGTGGTTTCAAACAACTTTTGCATAGAAAGCATCTTTAAGTAAGTTTTCTTTTCATTGAATTGAGATTTTTTTTTTTCACGTAGGTGCTTGTGGAAGGCAATGTAAACATACGCACACATATATATACACACATTTGCATATCCATGTGGGTGTGTATGTATGTTTTTTATTTTTTTAAAGATTTTATTTATTTATTTGACAGGCAGAGATCACAAGTAAGCAGAGAGGCAGGCAGAGAGAGAGAGAGGGAGAAGCAGGCATCCTGCTGAGCAGAGAGTCCCATGCGGGGCTTGATCCCAGGACCCTGAGATCATGACCTGAGCTGAAGGCAGCGGCTTAACCCACTGAGCCACCCAGGTGCCCCTGAACTGACTGTTTTATCTCATGTTTGCCAGTTTCCAGACTTCCATCCATTTCTATCTTTGCAGCTAGATCATTTTCCTGCATGTATTTACTGGTCTTCTTCTACCAGACAACATGCAATATACCCCTTTTTTCTGAATCTTCTCTTCCTAAACCAGTGCTTCGCATATGTTTGATATTTTAAAAATGGTGTTTGTTGAATTAGTGAAACTCTCCTAAAATCCTTTTTGATATTAGCCTTCCCCTAGACAAGTGCCAAGGCAGAGACATGAGTATTATCTCAGCATGGTTTTTCCCAGTGTAAGTCAGAACAGATTACTCATGTATGATGCTCTGTTTTTTAGCTGAGACTTGAAGTAATATTAGAAGTTGAATGTGTTCAGTCTGAAGATGTGCTTTGCTGGATTTTCAATTCTGTGCCATAAACTAATCAGCAGGCTGTTAAAGAGCAACAAGAACATCCTTTTCTTCTTTCAGAAGTCTGTTAAGACAGAGTCTTTGATGTACTTGCTTTCCAAGGCATCCATTAGATGAGTGCAATTAAATGGAGGAATGTTGACTCCGTAAGCCATATTGCACAGAGTATGTTTCACAGAGCTGTACCTTGATGTGTCACATAATTCCCATATGCATTTGGAAGTCTGTGCTCATTGTCAATGGGAACTGATCTCATCCAAAATTGACAGTTCTGATTGAAATTTTCATTTGATCCTACAAGTTAAATGTGAGGCTCAGAGCACTGGCAGATTTTTAATGCATGCGTCTCCCTCACCCTCTACCATATAGTTAGCTTTCCATGGGAAAAGTACAAGCCCTCCAACTCATTGTGTTATCGTAATGTCTCTCAAAGGATTATTTTCTTCAAAGTTCCACTGAAATTTCTAAAGCTAGTGTCAGGATAGTTAATCCTGAAGCTGAAAATAAAAGATCAGTTGATATTCTTTATTATAAACTACTTCACATTTCTCTGAGGTAGAGTTGGTATAGTAGAAAATTATACGTTTGGGATTGGAAAGAAATTAGTTCAAATTTTAACTATGCTACTCTTTAGCCAACTGTGTTCTTTTTCTTTTTAGTGTCTGCTTTCTCAGCTACAAAATATTCTTCATCCCTGTGTATTTCCATTTACCCAGAGGTCAAGAAAAACCTCACTTCCATTTGCTTTACAGTATTTAGACATTTTACCGTAATATATTTCGCCATGCTTGCTTTGTTGTTTAGTCATTTGGATCGCTTTAGAAAAGCAAGTTCAGTTTGCCATCCTCTGTGTTATCTTCTGATTTCTGTTCCCTATTTTTTATTGATATTTTCTTCTTCCTTCTGGTTATAGGCAATCATCCCTTTCCATTGTATCCCAGTGAGCCTTTGAAATTAATCCTAATTTTAAATCTTGCTTATTTAATAACTCATTCTTTAGTCCGTGTTGTTTCTTTCAGCATGTGTAAATGTATAAATGTAACCTTTTCTGTGTGTCAAGTCTTAGGTTAGGTAGGCACTGGGGATAGACTGAAAAAGAATATAGATTTTTTTCCCTGCCTTCCTGGGACTTATAGTCAATCAAGGGGAAAAAACAAAATAATTTTTATAACTTATTTTAATTACCACTTACATAAGCATAAATATGGAGTGAGACTGTAGACAAAATTCCTGGACCAGACTGAAAGGTTGGATGAATTTTTATTTTAAATGTCATTGAAGCTGAGACTTTAAGAATAAATAAAGATTAGATAAAGATTAGTCTCATGGAAGGGGTTAGAGAGAAAGTGTGAATGCATAAAATTAAATTGGAGATGAAATTAGGGGAAAAAGTAGATCAAAATGTGTAGAGCTTTGGAAAAGTTCTTTTAAGTTTTAAGTTTTTTTTAGTTTTTCTGAAGGGAAACAGGAAGACACAGAAAGGTTGCAGCAGAAGAGTCATAATATCTCTTTTTTAAAGATATTCTGGGGGTGCCTGGGTGGCTCTTGGTTGAGGAGGAGCATGTGGAAGAAGTCATGCATAGAATTCTGCAAGTTAATTTTGCAAATAGATGTATAGAACTAGAAGACATCGCTGGTGTACATAAAAGTTTGACTTACTAAAGCCTGTAATTAAAAGAAAGGATGGAAGTAGACGGATTGCCTTGAGAGAATACATTGTAAGATGAGGGATAAAAAAGGAATCATGAGGTACTGCAACATTAAGAAGTTGGGAAGAGAAGTAGGATCTGGTTAAGATCAATCTAGCTGCAGAGGTTATTGAGGTGTGGGGAGCATCCTGAGAATGGGGTTCATTGTATCGTGAGTACTATGATATTAGCCGTCTTTGGGGATTGACTCTATTAGCTGAAAACAGTTGCCTCATAGAAGTTGCATATTCCCTAGAGGTGGCAACCAGTGACTGCTTAATTTGGGTGTATTAAGACCCAGTCCCTTCTCCAACTTGGGCTGGGCCTTCATACCACCCTGGAGTGTCATTTCATCTCCAGATATCCCTGTGGGATGAAACTGGATACAGCCTCATTTCTTTCCTTGCCAGAATGTGATTCTCCTCCTTTCCTGGATATTGACCCCAAGAGAATCATGTAGTAGATGTCCTTCTTGTTAATATCTATCTGAAACCTCCTGGAGAATCTTGGAATCTGGCTTGAAATCTCTCAGGGAACCTAGCCTACAGCATATGGAAAGCAATACATATATTAAGAGGTTGTGCTATATTGCATCTAGTGATCTTGCACAGTTCTCTACTGGGGTGGAGAAAAATGATGATAACTCTTTGGTTCAGTAGTCAGTGCAGCTATTTAAGTTGAGTCATGAAAGCAGGAATGATACTGGGCTGTGGAGGAATTAGAGATGAAGATTTGGGATTATGAGGAGCATTGCCAGTCCTGTGGAAAACTTTAGTAGTAAAACATAGGATCTGGGGAATGTGAGGTATCTGGATAATTTAAGATGGAAAAAACTGGATACTTGATTCCGTGATATTTCTGAATAGATGGAAGGAGTGGTCATAGTGCAGATAAGTTTTAGGTTGGTTTGGAGAAGGATGCAGCAATTTTCTGTCCATGGATTCTTTTTGTCTCAAGATAAAAGAGATGAGCCCTTCTTAATACCCACCACCATGCTCACCCATCTCCCCACTCTCCCCCTCCAAAACCTTCAGTTTGTTTCTCAGTCCACAGTCTCTCATGCTTCATCTCCCCCTCCGATTTCCCCCAGTTCACCTTTCCTTTCCTTCTCTTAATGTCCTCCATGTCATTCCTTATGCTCCACAAGTAACTTAAATCATATGATAATTGACTTTCTCTGCTTGACTTATTTCACTCAGCATAATCTCCTCTAGTCCCGTCCATGTTGATACAAAAATTGGGTATTCATCCTTTCTGATAGAGGTGTAATATTCCATTGTATATATGGACCACATCTTCTTTATCCATTCATTTCTTTAAGGGTATCTTGGCTCTTTCCACAGTTTGGCGATTGTGGCCATTGCTGCTATGAACATTGGGGTACAGATGGCTCACCTTTTCACTACATCTGTGTTGTTGGGGTAAATACCCAGTAGTGCAATTGCAGGCTCATAGGGTAGCTCTGTTTTTAATTTTTTGAGGACTTTCCACACTGTTTTCCAAAGTGGCTGCAACAACTTGCATTCCCACCAACAGTGTAGGAGGGTTCCCCTTTCTCCACATTCTCTCTAACGCTTGTTGTTTACTGTCTTGTTAATTTTGGTCATTCTAACTGGTGTAAGGTGGTATCTCAATGTGGTTTTGATTTGAGTTTCCCTGATGGCTAACGATGATGAACATTCTTTCATGTGTCTGTTAGCCATTTGCAGGTCTTCTTTGGAGAAGTATCTGTTCATGTCTTCTGCCCATTTTTTGATGTGATTATCTGTTTTCTGAGTGTTGAGTTTGAGGAGTTTTTATAGATCTTGGATATCAGCCTTTTGTCTGTAGTGTCATTTGCTAATATCTTCTCCCATTCCATGGATTGCCTCTTTGTTTTGTTGACTGTTTCCTTTGCTGGGCAGAAGCTTTTGATCTTAATGAAGTCCCAAAAGTTCATTTTTGCTTTTGTTTCCTTTTTCTTTGGAGACATGTCTTGAAAGAAACTGCTGTGGCCATTGTTGAGGAGGTTACTGCCTAGGTTTTCCTCTAGGATTTTGGTAGATGCCTGACTCACATTGAGGTCTTTCACCCATTTTGAGTTTATCTTTGTGTATGGTGTGAAAGAATGGTTGAGTTTCATTCTTCTATACATAGCCGTCCAATTTTCCCAGCACCATTTATTGAAGAGACTGTCTTTTTTCCACTGTATATTTTTTCCTACTTTGTTGAAGATTAGTTGACTATTAGTTGACTAAGATTATTAGGTCTATGTGTCTGTTTTTGTGCCAGTACCTGCTGTTTTGGTGATCGCAGCTTTGTAGTAAAGCCTGAAATCAGGCTGCGTGATGCCCCCAGTTTTGTTTTTCTTTTTCAGCATCTCCTTGGGGATTCAGGGTCTCTTCTGTTTCCATACACATTTTAGGATTGTTTGGTCCAGTTCTTTGAAAAATGCCAGTGGAATTTTGATCGGGATGGCATTGGAAGTATAGATTGCTCTAGGCCGTATAGACATTTTAACAATGTTTATTCTTCCCATCCATGAGTATGGGATGCTTTTCCATATTTTTGTGTCTTCTTTCTTTCTTGAGTTTCTTTCATGAGTGTTCTGTAGATCCTTGAGTACAGATCCTTTACCTCTTTGGTTAGGTTTATTCCAGGGTATCTTTTGGTTCTTGGTGCTATAATAAATGGAATCAATTCTCTAATTTCCCTTTCTATATTTTCATTGTTAGTGTATAAGAAAGCAACTGATTTCTGTGCATTGATTTTGTATTCTGCCACATTGCTGAATTGCTATATGAGTTCGAGTAGTTTGGGGGTGGAGTCTTTTGGGTTTTCCATATAAACTATCATGTCATCTGCAAAGAGAGAGAATTTGATTTCTTTATTGCCAGTTTGAATACCTTTTATTTCTTTTTGTTGTGTGATTGCTGTTGCTAGGACTTCTAATACTATGTTGAACAAGAGTGGTGAAAGTGGGCATCCTTGTCGTGTTCCTGATCTCAAAGGGAAGGCTGTTATCTTTTCCCATTGAGGGTTATATTTGCTGTGGGCTTTTAGTATATAGATTTTATGAAGTTGGGGAATGTTCCCTCTATCCTTATACTTTGAAGAGTTTTAATCAGGAACAGATGCTGTATTTTGTCAAATGCTTTTTCTACATCAATTAAGAGGACCATGTGGTTTTTCTCTCTTCTCTTATTGATTTGTTCTATCATGTTGACTGATTTGCAAATACTGAACCACCATTGCATCCTAGGGATAAATCCCACCTGGTAATGGTGGATAATCTTTTTAATATACTGTTGAATCCTATTAGCTAAGATCTTGTTGAGAATCTTGGCATCCATATTCATTGGGGATATTGGTCCAAAATTCTTCTTTTTGATGGAGTCTTTGATTTGGGGATGAAGGTAATGCAGGCTTCATAGAAGGAGTCTGGAAGTTTTCCTTCTGTTTTTATTTTTTGAAACAGCTTCAGGAGAAGAGGTATTATTTCTTTTTTGAATGGTTGGTAGAATTCCCCAGGGAATCCGTCAGGTCCTGGGCTCTTGTTTTTGGGAGGTTTTTGATCACTGCTTCAATCTCCTTACTAGATATTGGTCTATTCAGGTTGTCAATTTCTTCCTGTTTCAGTATTGGAAGTTTATAGGTTTCCAGGAATGCATCCATTTCTTCTAGGTTTTTTAACTTATTGGCATATAACTGTTGATAATAATTTCTGATGATGATTTCTATTTCCTTGGTATTAGTCATGATCTCTCCCCTTTCATTCATAATTTTATTAATTTGGGTCCTCTCTCTTTTCTTTTGGATTAGTTTGGCTAGTGGTTTATCAATCTTATTGATTCTTTCAAAGAATCAACTTTTAGTTTCACTGATGTGTTCTACTGTCTAGTTTCTAACTCACTGATCTCTGCTCTAATCTTGATTATTTTCCTTCTTGTGCATTGGTTTGGCTTAATTTGTTGTGGACAAATCAACAACAATCAATTTGTTGTTGATTTTCCAGCTATTTAAGGTGTAAAGAGAGCTGGTGTATTCTGACTTTTCAGTTTTTTGGAGTTAGGCTTGGATGGCTATGTATTTCCCCCTTAGGACTGCTGGGTGTGGTGCATAAACAATGAATCTTGGAACACCGAAAAAATAAAATTAAAAAAAAGATAAAAGAGATGAAGAGTAAGGGAAATAAGTAGAGGGTGATTCAGAGGGTTGTGTATATGGGGAAAGATTCAAATAGTTATGTTGTAGAGTGATAGATGGAGTTGAAAGAGAACTACTGTAATTTTCCTATGCAGTGTTGGGAGTCCAATGGTAATGAATATATACTGGTACAAATTTAGGCAATCAAATATCCTTGTACTTGCTTTCTTGTCTAATAAAAGTGCCATGCATTTGGGGTTGCTTGGTAAGTGATGCTTGTGATGAAAACATCTGTTTTTTTCTATTCCCTTAAGAAAAAGCCATTCAAAGAAACTTTCAATTACCTTTCATTAGAAAACAGCATACTAATAAGCTTACATAAACATTTTCTCTGTTGCAGAGTACTTCTTAATGAGTCTTATCCTTACCACACCTGTCCATAGGGCAAAAAGAAGGAATATATTTGGCTGATAAGTGAAAAAGAGTTCTTTGTAAATTTATAATTATATATATATATATATATATATATATATATATATATATATACTTGCCAGTCTAAGTTTATCCTGTTGAGCTTCTGTAGTTAGAATGTGACTGAAGAGAAGGTATATATATGTATAATATAATGAATTGTCTCAGGAAACTTATTTCCATAGAGAATGTGGGTATATGGATGGCCCATTTTATTTTTTTATATTTATTTTTTTCAAAGATTTTTTTTTGAAGATTTTTTATTTATTTGACAGAGAGAGATCACAAGTAGGCAGAGAGGCAAGCATAGAGAGAGGGAGAGAGAGGGAGGAAGAAGCAGGCTCCCTGCCTAGCAGAGAGCCTGATGTGGGACTCCATCCCAGGACCCTGAGATCATGACCTGAGCCGAAGGCAGAGGCTCAACCCACTGAGCCATCCTGGCAGCCCTCAAAGATTATTTATTTATTTATTTGACAGACAGAGATCACAAGTAGGCAGAGAGGCAGGCAGAGAGGCAGGCAGAGAGAGAGGAGGAAGCAGGCTCCCTGCTGAGCAGAGAGCCCGATTCAGGGCTCAATCCCAGGGCCCTGAGATCATGACCTGAGCTGAAGGCAGAGGCTTAACCCACTGAGCCACCTAGGTGCCCTGGATGGCTCATTTTAATCAGTATTTAATCAGGATCACATGATCAAAATCTGCCTCAGAAAATAAGCTGCATACTTTTGAAATTCCTTTGAATTCTATAAATTGCATGAAAGATAATATATTAGTCCTCTGTTAAATGATATATTTATGTATATTATATATTATATGTTATATATTATATATTTTAGAGGTGGAGAGGGGCAGAGAGAGAGGAAAAAGAGATTCTTAAGCAGGCTCCACATGGAACCTGAGTCGGGGCTTGATCTCACAACCCTGAGATCATGACCTGAGTTGAAATCAACAGTTGGGCTCTTAACCAAGTGAGCCACCCAAGTACTCCTGTTAAATATTAAATAATATTTTAAATTAAACAGTCTTGGGGCAGCTGGGTGGCTTGGTTGGTTAAGGATCTGCCTTTGGCTCAGGTCATGGTCCCAGGGTCCTGGGATAGAGCCCTGACTTGGGCTCCCTGTTCAGCGGGGAGTCTGCTTCTCCCTCTGCCCCTCCTCCTACTTATTCTCTCTCTCTCTCTTTCTTTCTCTTGATAATAAATAAATAAAATCTTATAAATCTTTAAAATAAATAAGATAAAAACTGTAATGAATACAGTCTTGGAATTTTGTTGCCTTTGTGCACATGGAAAACTTCTGGAGATTATTTCTAATATTTGCTATTTGACTTACTAAATTTATAGATTTAGATAATTATCCTTAGGCTTTTCATTATTTATCCTATTTTATTTATAAATGTATAAATGTTACAGATGTTATCCTTATGTTGTGTTTTGAATAATATGTAATCTTTTAACAAATGTAAAATATATTCAAATAGTTTAAATTGTATTAAATTTATATAACTTGTTTTAAAATGCTTCAATTTTCTGACAACTAAACTTTAAAAAAAATTTGTTTTATTGTGTTATATCAGTCATGAAAAAATGCATCATTAGTTTTTGATGTAGTGTTTCAAGATTAATTGTTTATGTATAACACCCAGTGCTCCATGCAATGCATGCCCTCCTTAATACCCACCACCAGGCTCACTCATCCTCAGCCTCTCGCCTCTAAAATCCTCAGTTGTTTCTCAGAGTCCATAGCCTCTCATATTTCATCTCCCTCTGATTGCCCCCCCTTCACTTTTCCTTTTCTTCTTCCAATGTCCTCCATGTTATTCCTTTTGTTCTACAAGTAAGTGAAACCATATGATACTTTACTCTCTCTGCTTGACTTATTTCTCTCAGCATAATCTCCTCCAGCCCCATCCATGTTGATGCAAATGTTGGGTATTCATCCTTTCTGATGGCTGAGTAATACTCCATAGTGTATATGGACCACATCTCCATTACCCATTCATCTGTTGAAGGGCATCTTGGCTCTTTCCACAGTTTGGTGTTTGTGGACATTGCTGCTATGAACATTGGGGTACAGATGGCTCTTCTTCTCACTACATCTGTATCTTCTCACTACCCAGTAGTGCAATTGCAGGCTCATAGGGTAGCTCTATTTTTAATTTTTTGAGGACTTTCCACACTGTTTTCTGAAGTGGCTGCACCAACTTTCATTCCTGCCAACAGTGTAAGAGGGTTCCCCTTTCTCCACATTCTCTCCAACATTTGTTGTTTCATGCCTTGTTAATTTTTGCCATTTGGATTGGTGTAAGGCAATATCTCAATGTGGTTTTAATATGAGTTTCCCTGATGGCTAATGATGCTGAACTTTTTTCATGTGTCTGTTAGCCCTTTGTATGTCTTCATTGGCGAAGTGCTGTTCATTTCTTCTGCCCATTTTTTTTTTTTTTTTGACTTGATTATCTGTTTTTTTGGGTGTTGAGTTTGGGAAGTTCTTTACAGATCTTGGATATCAGCCCTTTGTCTGTTGTGTCTTATGGCTAGCTTCTTTCTAATTATCTGAATAGCCTTTGTAAGTCTAACAGGTATAGTGAACCAAAATTTCTTCTAGTTGTTCTAAAACAATACAGGAACAGTGAGATATCAACTAAAATACTCTGTAGGTCAAACAATTAATTGCATATTTTAAATTTGAAATTATAACCTATCATTTTAATCACTGGCATTTCTAAATGTAATATATGCTATTTTATTTTTAAGTTCTTTAATGTTCTCTATCAACAAAATTTCTCTGATAATTTTATTCTTCAGTAAATATGGTAAGCCCCCCAATTTTGCAAATATTCCAATATTACACATGATAATGGTAACAAATTTAAAATCAAATATCTATACCAAGTATTCAGTTGCACATTTGATACTCTACCTTAAAACTATTACTGTCAAGGCTAGGCTCTTTTAAATGTTACAAATAAAATAAATTTTCCAAATATATTTTCCAAATATTGATTTTCTAAATATATTTTCCAAATATTGATTTCCTTCCTAGTGTAAAGCTGTTTTCCATGATTTTAAATATTCTAAATATTTCTGTATTTAGTTATACTCTTGAGAGGGAGGAAACATATACCCACTGAGAATGTAATCAGCATCCATATTACCAAGGCTACCCAAAGTAGTGAATAGTCTGTACTTAATTCTAGATCTTTCTATTGAGGAAGATAGTGTTGTGTTCTATGACTGCGATTTATCATGATTAGCAAGTCTGACCAGGATATTGACTGTTTGGGGGGGATTGTTTATTTATTCGTTTTTTGCTACTAACAGACATCTATCTAGAGTTGATATCAGAGACTGCAAAACTCACAGAGGAAGTCACATACCCCCCTAGTCCCTTGGACTCAGTGGACACAGATTTCCTGATTTCCCTGTTCTTAGAGTTCTGCCTTCACACCCTCATTGTTCCTTTGTTTGTATATTGAATTACTACTTTAGCTCTTATGAAATATACATATTTTTTCCAACTAAATTTTAGAACTTTGTTGGAACCCCAAGAAATGTCTTTGTGATCTAACTTTAAAGAACTTTGAACGAGATGGAGTTTTGCATTCTTTCATATTCTTAATACCACAAAACATAGATCTTATGAACATGAATTAAAATCTAGGTATATTATAGCTTTGTCTGACTTGGGCTTAAAAATTAGAAGTTTATTCTATTGACAATTATTTAGTCATCACTTTTGACATTTTTTGTGGATTGATCCCTGCCTTTGGAAGGAGAGGATGCTGTCATTTTGCTGGTAATGACAAAGACACATTGCCATTCATCCACTTGTGATTGTACTTCAACTTCAAGAGATGTGTAGGTAATGCTTTTGGGTTTTTGTTTTGTTTTGGTTTTCACCAGGTAAAACCTCAGAATTGTCAGCATGAAGGCTGGTGTGTGTGTGAGAGAAAGAAACAGAGAGAGGTACAAAACAAGAACAAGCGTGGTTATTATTTTGAGACTTTAAAACCTTAAGAGGACTAGAAAGTCTTTGGCAGGCAACAACTGACAACTGATGAATGTCTTCCACAGTTAATTAACCTCGAAGAAACACACACATAGGCACACACAGAGTAAAAATAAAAAAAAAATCAACTCAGAATATCCTAAAGTGCCAGAAAAAAAGAAAGAGGAGTTAATTTCATCCAAACCTTAAATATAGGCATTTTGTGGTTTTGAGCAAGTTGGGTAAAGCCTTCTAAAATTATTACATTGTAGAAAGGATAGAATGCCTGGTTAGTAAATAGTAACATGACTTAAAAAAATAAAATGAGCAAAAGGACTTGATTTTTAATGTGTGATACCCAGGTGTATATAAGAACTTTGATAAAGATTGCCTTTTAAAAACAGTAACAGATGTTTCCAGGTGTGCAGAGGTAGGTATGAATATGAGGAATTAAAACAGAAACTGAGCAGAAAAGCAGTGTTGCTATAGAAAATATGTTTAAAGACTTTGTTCCACTGAGGAAGTGTTTTAATGCTGCATAGTATACATACACTTATTCACATCTGCCTAAGTGTTTTTTGACTTTCACAAAATTTAGATTCATTGCAACCCTATTTTACACTTTTACACTAACACGCTTTTACCCTAATAAGTGGTTTCTGGATCTTGGAAGTAAAACAGGATGGAACATCCAAATGTCTAAAATAATGTCTTTGACTTCTAAGAAATTACTCATTTGAAGTGTTTAAAGCACACACAGAATTCTAGTCTGTGTGTTTCCCCTAATAGACCATAGCCCCATAGATTTTTGTCCATTAATGTACAGCCCTAAGGAAACGATGCCTTTGTGCCTTTAGGGATCCTTTCCCCTTTTCTCCTATTGTTCCCTGGAATATTCCTTCTTTTCCACTTAGAAGTGTGTGGTCTTGGACCCTATAGCTTTTATTGTTTCTCTTTCTCACTGCTTTAGTCTTTTTCCAGTGCTGAGTTGTGGTGGTAGTTACTACAGGTGAGAAAGAGGAGAAGGCACAGCGCTCAAGCTACTGACGACCTACTGTGACGCCTGAAAATCTTCCTTCAGGTTATAGACTTTCACTTAGTCCTTAGGAGGTTTGATCATCTATTCTCCAAAGACCATGGTGGGGAAGAGCTAACATTTACCACAGCCTGCCTCGACTGCTCAGCCTTTGATGATAGAAGCGCTGAAATGCAGACCTTATGTTCTGGTCAGCTCTTCAGTGGTGGAAAACAAAATAATACTTATTTCCAATGCACTCTGGCTTCTATTCAAGGCTTCCAGAAGCAGTCACTTAATCAATTTAAGCTGTGGTATCATACTAAGCATGGAGTAAATATCAGCAGGCAAGTGGTCTCTCCCCTTTCAGAATCCACATTGTCACGAGACTGTGTGACGATTGCCTTTAGAGCACACTGCCCTACTGTGGTTCTCCTCCACCCCATGTGTTTTGTCTTTTCTGTCTCCCTAATTTATTGCTTCATAAAATTGTATCATGACATTGAGTGCTGGCGTTTTGTACCCCAAGGTTGCATAAAACCGTATTTTTTTTTAATCTCTCTACTTGGCTAATTATAAGTGACATTTTATATGTAAGGGCCTAGCCTGTAGAGTTGGAGGAGGAAGAAAGGAATGTCATGTTGTTGTCGTCATGGATCGGAGGGGACAGCTTGAAACTCCTAAGTGCCCATCTGCATTTTTGCCTCAACAAGGGTAAATGCTGAGCAAGACAGCCAAGATGTGAGGTCTGAGGATATGGACTAAAAACTATGACAAAGACGTGATGGAATGGACAAGTACAACATTCTTCCTTCAGTGATCTGCATTCTTCCTAAGCCTATGCCCCTACCCCCTCCAAAGAAGGACAGGTTTCTAAATAGAAGAGAAGCAGTTTTTAGTTAAGAGCCTATCAGAACTATTCTTCATTGCTGTTACCTCTAAATCAGCTCTCAGGTGTACTCGCTAGAAGATATTGGGTGACACTTACTACTGCTGTTATTATGAAGATTTACATGGGTGTGTGGGGGCTCAGTTTAACTGGAGGGTGGGGGAAAAGAAGCCACAGTCATAGGGATTCATGCATTCATTCAAATAAGTTTTGAGTCTCTATTGTGTCCCTCCATAGGGCTTTAGCCTTATGGAGCTTGGAGCATACTACAAGAAACAGACAAATTCAAATAGGAAAGCGCATAAGTAAAATAGTTATAAACTGAGTTAAGTTCCACAACTGAAATACCCAGGGGAACAGAAGAAAAAGCTACATAAAAATTGCAAGTTGTGTTAGAGAAGCTTGTTTTAGAAAAAGTGGCTTAGGTAAGCTAAGGAGATTGCATTTAAACTGGACCTGAAAGATTTGGGTGGGGTGAGCGGCGTGTCCTCTGTGGAGACAAACAGGATAGGCCAAGACCCTTGAATTGGAAAATTCCTAGGCGGTTTGAAAAACTGGTACTGTGGTGGAGGTAGAATAGATATGAGAGCAGAAGTCAAACAAGCCATTTCAGTTTTATTACAAACTACATATAAGGTCTGTAAATATTTAAGAAATTAAATTCTTTGTCATCCTTGAGAAAACATAATTTTATTTTCATCAAAATCTTTTCATAAACTCCATTTACATTTTATTGTCATACGCGAAAGCTGGCCCTCTACTGCCCCCATGTGGTAGACTGCTGCATTGCACATGTCTTGCTTTTTAGGGCTGCTTTGGGAAAGCTACTGTTCTGTGTATTTATTTTATAAACAGGGCATGACAAAATAAAAAGGCCTACAGGCCACTTTCCATTTTTCAGTCTCTTTCTGAAAAATATTTCTATTTTTATCCAATATACATAAATAATTTCCCAATCAAATCAACAGATGCTTCGTATCATTCACTTGACTGCTCTCTATAAGTAATGATTTTACACGTCAAGTTGCTTAATTTTGTTTCCAGGTTAAACATTTGTCATAGGTTTATTTTGGAAAATATTGAAGGACGTTTTGTTGCTCAAAATTAGGTTCTCGCTAGCTGATCCTTCCTTCCTTCCTCTGATTCTTCTTTCCTTTGTCCTTTGCTCACTTCTTTTTTCTTCAGGCAGCCACTTTCACTGTAAGTGTTTTCCCACATATTGTTGTCTTTATGCTTTATGGAATGCAGCTGCTGGCCTTTCTCTCCCATTTCATTCCGTATTCGAGTAGACCAAAACCCTTTTCTGACTCTGTGGAGACTCTGAGCTCTGACTGCCAGTATTACCTTGTTTCTATTTTTAGTCAGAAACCCAGTGGTCTTCTGCTCCGTCTCATCCTTATCAGGTTCTTTTTTTCCCAAATGGTGAGCTTGGACTCCACACCCTTCAGTTGCTTTTTAGAGGGTACAGTTCTGTTTGTAAATGGAAACATAGAATTACAGTTTTCCTGGTACTTGTCAGGGAGCATAATCTCAAATTCACTGTGGCTCGATACCTTTCAGATACTTGGCTAAGAGAACTAATATTTATGGAAGACGGCCTGGAGGAAATGCAGTCATCCGTTTTGCCATGTAATCTAAAATCTATTTCAGGATTAAGGGAGACCATCGGACAGCTGCCTCGCTGAACCCACACACAGCCGAGCACAGTGGCTTCTTTCTGAGCTGTGCTTCACTCTCATGATGAAATAGTCTATGAGGGCCCAGAAGAAAATATTTTCCTTTACTTTGTTTTGGCAATTCTCCCAAATAACTGGCTTGTTTTATGTACATTCTTGCTACTGGTTATATATTTTCTGCTTTCCTCACATCCATTACGAAGGTCAGCGTCAACATCAAATTTGTGTTCTACCTTGATTGAGTGCATGATTTGTCAAGGCGTGCATTTGTTCATTAGCCACATTCCTGGCACCATTTTGCTTTCCTATTTTTATTTTCTGAAGATCTCTTTATAGAGTTTAAATATTTTATCTTGCTGTATTTTATGCGTCTATGAACAATGTAAAGACATTTGGGACCAAAGTGATACACCAATAGCCATATGGTCTTTATTGATGCTATACTTAATTATAAAAGTTACTTCTTGGCTGAACAGTCTGTAACTTAAATAAGTAAGAATTAAAACAGAATGTACTATAATTCCACAAGGATGTAAGCCTCCCCCCACTGCAACCAATAACATGGATTTTAGAAACCATGCTAATCCTATTTCTCAGTATAGAAATATTGCATTTGTGGACTATTGATGCATTGATTTTTCCCCATGAAAATATTGCTAACTAGAGAGAGAGGAGGAGAAGAGTAAATTGAAAAGGGCCAAAATATTTTTTTAGGATAACATTTGAGCCAATACATCCATTAGTTAAAGCTGATAACCCAGCATGCCCTCCTCTTTCATAGTGAGCTGCTCTGGTGAAAGGATCAGTACGTATTTGGGGCATAGAGCTTTCCATCAGGGAAGGTTGGCACGCACACTGTGTGTGGGTGAAGATGTGTCTTACCACTTAGAGTCTGGATCTATGGTCTGGTTCATTGTCCAACATAATCATTCTGGGAGTTTGAGTGATGATGAGCTTCAGGGATAATTACATTAAAATGCTTTAACTTCATGTAAGCATAATTTAATAAGATGTAGATCTTTGCAGTGCCCCACAGTCTAGCCTTGGATTCAGTCTTGAGAGCAGAGACCGTATGCCTGTGTAGATCATATCTGGAAAATTCGTGCATTCTTAGACCTCGGTTGATTTCTACTAAGAGGTAGGTTCTTTTTTTGTCCGTGACCTAATAATCACATCTGCATATTATTATAATTTTACTACAACAGAGAGTTCGAGGCTTTTTCTATACCATTAAGATTATCTTACCTCAAATATTGTTAGGACGAAGACAAAATGTACTGGTGGCACTCAGGTTTATGTTGAAGACTAGACAGCAAACCATGGTGGGCCAAAAAATTTTGTTTGTGTATATACTGCAACTATTTTTACTTACTGTTAAAAACAATAGGGCGTATGTAAATGTTTTTGATCCTGTGAGCAAGACCTTGAGCATGAGAAAATTGTAACATTTATCCTCTGCTGGTGAAATTGCCAATTGTCAAAACTGGTTTGAAAAACAATTTGGAATTATACATTTGAAGATGCTTCTGGGAATTTCTTTTGGCCTTAAATATATAAACATCCATTCCTGAATTGTTCTGGTCTACATGTTCTTCTCTGAACTTCATTCATAGATGTCACTGTCCAGTGTTTTCTAATTCCTGTCACTTTTTCATCAAACAAGGAAGCTAGGTGCATCTCTCAGCCCCGTAGCTGGCATGGTGCGAACATTTCATTTCTGGCAGCACTGAGTCCATCTCTGGAAACCAGGCCAACTGACAGTATTCTTTACTTTTGCTTCCTGTCTCAGTCTATTAAAAACCGATACAAAGATGTGCCTCTTTTTCTTAACCCTGCTGTACGACCCAAGCCTAGCAGGTCACTGATTAAGTGGACACAGAATGGTTTCCTGACAGCAGTTGGTAGCTGATGCTCGCCATTCCCTAGGTAGGAGGGACAGTCAAGGCTATAAATATATAAACACCCACAGACTGATTCCTGTCGCTGTGGAGGCTCGTGCAGTGTGTGTTTCTCCACCAGGTCCTGCGAACGCAGTATCCATGCGGGGTTCTCTCTCTTCCCTACCGATGCCCAGTGGCTCCAATTTCCAGATCTGCTTTATCTCTGTAATTTCTTCCTTTTCTCCTACAGCTGACTTCTTCCAACAGAGTTCAGTAAGTAAAAGGGAATTTATAAAAACCTTCTCTAATAATGTAGCTATGATTTTTTGAAAAATCCCTAGCAGTCTTTAAAAAAAAAAACAACAACCAGAAAACAATTCCTAGCATTCTTAAAATTTTCATTAGACTGTAGAACTGGAAGAACAATCAACAATTTCTACTCAACAGCCGAGGTATATTTTAAACATGTAAACTTTTGTGAAATATTGATAACTTGTGATCAGTTTGTGATCATATGTCCTGGGTTGAGTTTCCTTTTTTTCTTTCTTATCTTATCACAAGTTTAACTTTTTTCTCCCTAGGTGTACCTTATATTGTTGGTTCCAAGATTTACTTTTCTTCCAGTTTACAAAAAGTAATGAAACAAACACAAGAAAAGAATTAGTCACTTGTTCAGTGCCTAGTATGAAAAATAGCAGTTTAAGTTCTTTGAAACTCTAACGTATATGTGCATCTTTTTTTTTTTTTGTTTTCCTAATGAAATACCTTGCTATATAGCTGTGCACATATCACTACAATGGTAAGAGACTGATTCACAGTCCATCTAAAGGACCAACCTGATTCCCACATCTCAATGAATTCAGCCGATGAAATAATTCCAACTCATCAGAGAATAAAATTCTACTTTCTGGAAACTTTGTTTTCACAGATTTGTTAAACACGAATCTATATTATAAAAAGGTTTTCAAGGATTCTCTGAAGTATATAGATCAGTGTTTATTACAGGTAAAATGCCTAGAATAGGTGTGGCTTATATTTTTAAGTCGTGTCAAATATTGCAAGTTAACAGTACAGAAGAAACGTTTGATTTATGCAACAATGATGTTTATGAGATTTTATTGGGGCTTTAAAAAGAATAAGTATTTTAGAACAGACCTGGTTCACTTATACTGTATATATGGTATTAACCTATGATATCATTAGGTGCCTTGCACTTTAAATCTGTGACAAACCATAACAAATTTTTAAAGAGGAAGTATTATTATAAAATGAATTGGGTATTTTCTAAAGGCTATATTGTAAACTTAACCGATAAAACTCTGCTTAATTTAGAGTTTTAAAGAAATATTCTCTTTTCAATAAAGAAATTTTCATAGTGGAGTGATTTACATTGACATGATAAAGAGTATCAAAATAAAATGTTTAAAAATGTTTATATAAAAAAGTTTCCTCCAGCGAGTCTCAGATTTGAAATATGATACATTTTTTGTGTGAAATGGAAATGCAAATAATCACACACATATACTCACACAGACACACACACACACACACACACACACACACTTCTTATCTTAGTCAGTAGTCAGTACCATAGACTGGGTGGCTTAAACAACAGACATTTATTTCTCACAGCCCTGGAGGCTGGGAAGTCCAGGACCCAGGTGCCAGCCTATTTGGTGTCTGGTGAGGAGCCTCTTTCTAGTTTGCAGATGGCTACTTTCTTGCTGCATCCTCACAGCTGAGACAGAGAGAGGGGGCTGTTTACTTCCTCTTCTTATTAGGGCACTAATCCCATCGTGGGGGCCTCAACCTCATGATTTCGTCTAAACCCACTTGCCTCCCAAAGGTCCCATCTCTGAATACCATCACACTGGGGATTAGGGATCCAACCTGTGAATTTGGTGGGGTGGGGGTGGGGGGACATAGATATTCAGTCTTTACCACTTTCTAGATTTACCTTCTCAATGTGTTTTTAAAACCTATACAAAAACAGTGATCTCATCTGACATAGTAAGTGCTACAACAGAAAAAAAAAGAAATAGACTGAATTCTTAAAATTGGGTGGAAAAGAAAAGGAAGACTTCCAGGAAGAGTTGGCAGTTATGTTTAAATTTAGTAAGAGGTAGTGGAGTAATTTAAATCTTAAATTCACCCTAAACTGCAACATTTTTTTCACCTTCCAATTGTGTATGCTGGGGCTGACACAGGTGCATATTAATGAATATGATTTTGTTCCCTAATAAAGTTAGTAGAAATAAGAAATAAAATAATGAGAGATCCAGGGTTTAATCTCTAGTGAGGAAACACTACATTAATCCTAAGTTAATAATATTTGATTATGCCATGTCATACCTTAATTATATCATGTTTCTATCCTGGAGACATTTTAGTTAGAGTGTCAGCATGATACACATTGTGTACTCAATATATATTTTGTAAGGGGCACCTGGGTGGCTCAGTGGGTTAAAGCCTCTGCCTTCGGCTCCGGTCATGATCCCAGGGGCCTGGGATCGAGCCCCGCATCGGTCTCTCTGCTCAGTGGGGAGCTTGCTTCCTCCTCTCTCTCTCTCTGCCTGCCTCTCTGCCTACTTGTGATCTCTATCTGTCAAATAAATAAATAAATAAACATATAGTTAGAATTTTTTTAAAAAGATTTTATTTATTTGACAAAGGGGAGCTGTAGGCAAAGGGAGAGGGAGAAGCAGGCCCCCCACTGAGCTGGGAGCTGGACATGGGGCTCAAGTCCAGGACCTTCGGATCATGACCAGAGCCAAAGGTAGATGCTTAACCATCTGAGCCACCCAGACGCCCTGTACTCAATGTTTTCAAAATTTAGATTATCTCCTCATTTTCTGATTAAAATATCTCCACAGTAATACTGTAAGGACTAGCAGATATTCCTACTGCATTGTAAAACAAAAACCTCTTTAATCTTTCACAATCTTATTTTATTTTCATAGAAATTTTACTCTGATTATTGTTTATGATTTTCAAATTGGAATTTACCCTTGAAAAATTTGACATTCATATCTTCAAACCTGATATGATAAACTGAGCTATCTTTTTGCAAGTGGTATTTTATGAAACTCATTCTCTGTCTGGGGACAAGTGACCTAAAGTCATCATCTTCACAGCAGCTATGGTCATATTTCACATTCAACTCACTGTGAATATCTTAAATTTTGAAGGTTTAATGTCTGAATTCTGCTTTAAGAAATAGAAATGTTCCTATCTGTATTTAAATGAAACTACCATTTTTATTTTTTTATTATTATTTTTTTAAATATTTTATTTACTTATTTGTCAGAGAGAGGGAGAGCAAGCATTAGCAGGGGCAGCAGCAGGTGGAGGCAGAGGGAGAAGCAGGCTCTCCATTAAGCAGGGAGCCTGCTGCCGAGCTCCATCCCAGGACCCTGAGATCAATAGCTGAGCTGAAGGCAGATGCTTTACTGGCCAAGCCACCCAGGCATCCCCAAAGTAGATAACCTTTATTTGACATACCTGTATCAATTGTGTAAAAACTGAACTGTTTAAAAGTACATTGACTAAAGACATTAACGAACATCATGATATGGAATGGTAAGTTTTATAACTTTATGGAAATATGCCCTAAGACATGCCTTTTCATACTTGATTGATATTTTTCACTTGACTATATAAATGTAAAGATTATTCTTAATTAAAATAATAAGGCAACCCTCATAGTAAAGGAATCCTGATTTGGTGAGGTGAGATGTATTAATTTAGTTTAAATTAATGTAAAATATTTTATTTGGATTTAGTTCTACAGGCCAGATAGAGAAGGCATGGAAATGACTCTAGGATATTCTTAACATTTTAGTGGGTAATTCCCAGGTGTAGATGACTCTCAACTCAGATATATTCAACTCACCTTTATAATCTGAAGTTATCCCCACATAGCAGGAAGTGTGGGTCAGAAAATCCAAGTACTTACCATGAGATCCATTAGGATTGATGAATTGGGTGGTGACTTACTGTATTGGTATTGCTATGATAATAGCCTCAAAATCAAATCCTTATTTGCTGAGCCAGAGGAACAGATAATGGCTGAAGGCATATCTGAAGCCAGGTTATAAGGCAAGCTCTTATTTGAAGCATTTATTTTTCTTGAAACATTTTTAGAACTCTTCTCTATAGGAAACATTGATTAAGGTGACAGTAACCACAATGGAAATAATATGGGAAATCTATTACAGCAAATAGTTTATTATTCACAACACTTACAGTTTCTAAAACTGATATGCAGAGTTGTATATATTGAGTACCCAATTTTTAAAAATTTATTCTTATTAACATATAATGTATTATTTGGTTCAGGGGTACAAGTCTGTGAATCGTCAGGCTTATACATTTCATAGCACTCATCATAGCACATACCCTCCCCAGTGTCCACAACTCAACTACCCTCTCCCTATCTCTCCCCAGTCCCCCAGCAACCCTTAGTTTGTTTTGTGAGATTAAGAGTCTCTTGTGGTTGAGTACCCAATTTTTGAAGTTGCATTAAAAAAATTAACATATTTCTGCCTGTCAACCATTGAAAGAATTACAGTGACTAGAATGGCATATTTTCCAGTATTAGATATATTTGTGTATTTTTTTTTCTTCGAGGCAGGATTTCTTTTTGGAAAAGAATGCTTAAATACTTTCCCAATGCTATGAGACTTGAACCTAAGGCCTTCCCCAGATCTGAATGTCCTCTTCTGCCCGTCCCCACCTCTGGGACAAATGTGTCAAGTTACTTCTTTTGAGGAATGAACTCCTAAAGTAATTGACATGAGAGTGAATTTAGACCAAATTTCAGAAATGGTCATTCACTGTTACCATTGTGGATTTCATTTTTCTATCAGAACTAACATACTTCTAGTTGTTCTCTCTGTGGGATTATGTCTTCTTCTTTTCAGTTTACATTCCTAGGGGTCTATGAGTATAGATCCCTAATAACTGTTTTGAAAATAATTCCAAACATGAGAGCATGAGAGCTTGAAATGCATTGCCATCAGAGAGTAGGGGGGAGATCTTTTATTTCCTGAGCCATCTTGATATGCTTCCTTTTCATGAGCTTACTACCTCATGTGTGCTGTGTCCTTAATTTCTTGAGGTGAAGTTTGGGGAAATAAAAAACCTGGGGACGTATTACTAAGTAGATTATCAGTTTGAAAGGGCAGACCTCATTTATTGTTACCACCAGCTTTTTAAAACAAACTTCATTGACTGCTTTTACTAATTCAGTTTTTGATGGCTTCTTCAACATTTTGGGATTAAAAATATGTATTTAGATATATAGATCTATCTATCTCTCTATATATATTTTGTTATATATATATATATATACATTTAGAAATTGTGAGCCCATACAGTATAGATGTAATATTGACTCTGTAATATAAAACCTATATTCTTTAAGTTATGTAATATAAAACCTATATTCTTTAAGTTATGTGATATTTTCTTTAAAATTTAGTGATAAGAAAGAGTCATGTTGACTGATTTAATTTTAACTATATTCTAAAAGAGCCTCTAAAATAAAATTGAAAGAGCACACACACTTTTAAAGTGTTGAAGCTCTGTTACTTCTTTATAAGGGTGGTTAGAAAGAAAAAGAAAAAAAAAAGGTCCTTAAATGTCTCTCTGGCATTGAGGCAATTGTCTTTAAAATATTTCACATATATTTAAATTTGCTTTTTGTCCGAGGCTGGCATGCTGCTGTAATATTAGGTTGGAGATGTCCATGATAACTTACAGAAGTAAAAATCCTAACCACACACAAGTAAATTATGAATTAAGAAGTGGTAATGCTTCACAGCATTGATTTGTTAAAGACTAGCCTATAGTAGAAGAAAGTATAATGTTGGATGCAGCAAATAGCACTTCTTGGACATATAATGTGCTAGGGGTGCACAGTTTCAACTCCCACATCCCATTAAAACAACCAAAAAGATAAAAATTATGTCTTCATAACTCTCTCTGTGTGTGTGTGTGTGTTGAAACTGTTACTGAGTTAAATATTCTGTCTATTTAACTCTGGGTTTCCCCTAATTTTCCAAAGACCAATTAAAGCCCCACCCCCAAAAAAAGGTCTTAAAATATTTTATCATGAGACTCTGCATTCCCTCTCATTGTATGTACGGTTTTAGTTATCATCACTTCTGTGTTTCTGTAATCTTTTCTTCCTCTTTACTTCAGTCTGACATTACCTCGGTGTGGGCTTACTCATTTGTGTTCCCCTCCCCCTCTATACCCTGTCAAGAACATAGTACGATTGCCTTGCATGCATGGGAGCCCCTCCCTTTGGTGATCAGTACATGTTCTTTCCTTCCGGAGTCCAGTCTATGTGACCTTTGGGTCTCTAGGAGGATCTTTAGGAAGAACAAAGCCTACTGCTTAGAGATGTTAGTGTTTGGAAGCTTAAAGTTCTTTTAATGAGACAGACATTCCCTTTATAATGTGTAAATATTCCTTATATTAACTCTATAAACATGTTCTAGGTTAATATTTAAGTCAGTGTGGTGTCACTGGGAAAGGTTGTGCACATTCTCTTGCATTGGGAATGATCCTCAACCTGGGAAGCTTTCAGGGTGACATTTAGATGGAACTTTTTAGAAATATATCACTTTCTCAGGAAAGTACTGTGCAGAGTAGAACAGATTTATAGATCTGGAAGCCTATCATGCAGAGCTGTATATCACTACTGTCGACCAATGAGACCAGCTTTTGTGTGTGTGTGCACACACACGTGTGTGTGTGTGTGCAAATATTCACCTAATGTCCTTTGTCTTGTCTTTCTAAAGTAACAATTCAGTTTTATATTTTTTGTCTGAAAATTCAGATTGCTTGTTACTCTAAATCATTTTCCTTGATTTTTTGTTCCTAATCTCATGTGTTAAACAAATGTTTTTGTTTAGCTGTATTTGTCAGGAATGATAGATTTAACAGCAAGCATAAGTGTAGACAGGTACTTAAAAATCCAGTACAATAAATCATTATATTTACCCTGTGTTTATGAGGGAATATGATTAAAAAGGAAACATGTGTATAAAAATAAATCCAATAAGATTATTATAGAAGAGCAATATTAGAAAGTTCAGAACTATAATCATTAACCAGAACTTTTTTTTTAAAGGAAAACAGATCTTATAGTTGTTACTTGAAATATTTAAGGCTTCTAATACTTTATCCTTTAGATATAAAATTGTCTTTTTGCATAAAGCAACCACTTATAATCTTAGAACTTATTTCAATGTATTTGTTGAAATAGCGTGACAATTTCCACTTGTTAGAGAGCATTTCATATATCAAAGCTCAGAAAGGAGCAAATTTTTACAATATTATACTCTACGTGATTAAAACATAACTTTGCCAGATCAAAATACTTTGGTGTGTTTTCCAAAAGAATAAGCTAGAAATCCCACCCCCTTCTCCCCAACCCCCTCCCCCCGGCAACCCTCAGTTTGTTTTGTGAGATTAAGAGTCACTTATGGTTTGTCTCCCTCCCAATCCCAGTATGTGATTTGGTGAGTGCTGTGAAGTGTGTAAACCTGGTGATTCACAGACCTGGGGATAAAAATATATGTTTATAAAAAATATATGTTTATAAAAAATAAAAAATTAAAAAAAAAAAAAGAATAAGCTAGAAAAACAATATTTCTTATAAGACCATGTGATTTGAATAGTTGAATATTATCATTTAACCTTAACTATAAATCACGTCCATGATCTTACAGTCTGAAAACTATCTGTAGTATGGTTATTAGTAATTACATCTATGCTGAATACTCATTCATATATAAATGGAATACCTTTTTGTTTTAGAGTCAAAAATATTTTCTGTGTACATCAGAAATAGAAAAAAACAATATGGACATTATGTTAATATGTGTTCACAAAGTTGGGACAAATAAGCATATGCCTAGCCATAGCTTTTTAACAAATATATTACATTGCAGGATATGATAAAACTTTTCTGTTCCAGTTCTCTAAGGTTTACAAAATGGTACTTGAGTGAGTTATTTTAATGAGCACTGGACACTTTGTCTTATTTTCTTTTGCCTTCCGGGAAAAATTGACTGCCTTGGAAGGTGGTCATCTTGAAGGCTCGCTGCTATTTCTGGTTGCTGACTTCCGCTGCTGACTTCCACTGTTATTAGGATTTTCATCCCTAATAACAGGAAGTATACATAAAATCTGATTGCTGTAGGCTAATTGCTCCCTTTACAACTGTAAATAGCAACTTGCAAATTTTTGCTTGAAGTGTCACACCAATGGTATGACTATTTCACATTTTTTCAAGTTGGGAATAGGTATCTCTTTCTTGTTGTGTGAAAGATAAATTAACATATCTTGTCTGTGACTCCTAGCTTGGGAAACAGATTTATTATGGAGAGAGAAACAATAGGGAATAAGAAATCTTGAACTTCACTGTCTCATGATGATGCTTCCCCACCACAAGCATGGAATTTGATTTAATGTACTCCTATTTGGGGCATCCTTTAATGTTTTAATATTAGAAGTTCTACAAGTATACTCTTGCCACAGTTTCATTCCAAGGACAGGATTTTTCAAAACTCTATTATATGTGAGGATTTTATTTTCTCTTATATGGTTTGCCTAGAAAAGGCCACAGTTATTTCTTGTCCTATTTTCTTTATAAAAACTATGAAAAATCAGTGTCAGGGTGAATACATGTGTGCAAATCTTCGTTCAGTTAATTCAATATCAGTCTTTTAAAATTTTGCCATTAATGAGTAGTAACGCCAGTTTTAGCAAAAGGAATTCTTTTTTTTTTTTTTAATTTTATTTATTTTATTTGACAGAGATCACAAGTATGCAGAGAGGTAGGCAGAGAGAGAGGGAGGAGGAAGCAGGCTCCCTGCTGAGCAGAGAGCCCAATGCAGGGCTCGATTCCAGGACCCTGGGATCATGACCTGAGCCGAAGGCAGAGGCTTTAACCCACTGAGCCACCCAAGCGCCCCACCGAAGGGAATTCTTAAAAAGAAAAAAAAAGAAAGAAAGAAACTGGAATTCTTTTACTGAGTAAACTGAGGTAAAGGTGTTTCTTTCTTTCTTTCTTTCTTTCTTTTTAAGATTTTATTTATTTATTTGACAGAGATCACAAGTAGGCAGAGAGGCAGGCCAAGAGAGAGGGGGGGAAGCAGGCTCCCCGCTGAGCAGAAAGCCCCATGTGGGACTCACTCCCAGGACCCTGAGATCATGAACTGAGCCAAAAACCAAAACCCACTGAGCCACCCAGGCGCCCCTCTTTTTTCATTTCATTTCATTTCATTTCATTTCATTTCATTTCATTTCATTTCATTTCATTTCATTTCTTTCAGTGTTCCAAAATTCATTGTTTATGCACTACATCTAGTGCTCCATGTAATACATGCCCTCCATAACAGGCTTACCCCCCACCCTGTTTCTCAGAGTCCACAGTCTCTCATGGTTTGTCTCCTTCTCCAGTTTCCCCCCACTCACTTCTCTCCATCTCCCAATATCTTCCGTGTTATTCCTTATGCTCCACAAGTAAGTGAAACCATATAATTGACTCTCTCTGCTTGACTTATTTCATTCAGCATAATCTCCTCCAGTCCCGTCCATATTGATACAAAAGTTGAGTATTCATCCTTTCTGATTGAGGTATAATATTCCATTGTATACATGGGCCATATCTTCTTCATCCATTCATCTGTTGAAGGGCATCTTGGTTCTTAGCAGCAATGGCCACAGTAACCAAACTGTGCTAGGAACATTGGAGTACAGATGGCCTTTCTTTTCACTACATCTGTATCTTTGGGTCAAAATTCCACTCGCATTTTCCCAAAGAGTTGGAACAAAGAATCATAAAATTTGTATGGAACCAGAAGAGACCCCGTATCGCTAAGGAAATGTTGAAAAAGAAAAACAAAACTGGGGCATCACATTGCCTGATTTCAAGCTTTACTACAAAGCTGTGATCACCAAGACAGCATGGTACTGGCACAAAAACAGACACACAGACCAGTGGAACAGAGTAGAGAGCCCAGATATGGACTCTCAACTCTATGGTCAACTAATCTTTGACAAATCAGGAAAAAATATCCAGCGGAAAAAAGACAGTCTCTTCAATAAATGATGATGGGAAAATTGGACAGCTATGTATAGAAGAATGAAACTCGACCATTCTCTTAACACCATACGCAAAATAAACTCGAAATGGATGAGACCAATGTGATGCAGGAATCTATCAAAATCCTAGAGGGGAACGTAGGCAGCAATCTCTTCAACATCGGCCACAGCAACTTCTTTTAAATGTGTTTCTTTTTAACACCTGCACCTACCTACTAGGGACATCAGCATGTTAATTTAATTAAGGGATACATTACATTTCAATTCAGCTGTTTGAATTTTCTATATTTCTCTCAGTATAGCTTCATTGTTCAGATTCATATTTTATTTTAGAACAGATTACTTACTTTAAAAAATATTTTATTTATTTATTTGAGAATGAGCAGGAGCAGAGCAGAGAAAGGCAGAGGGAGAGAGAGAAGCAGGCTCCCACTGAACAGGGAGCCTGGCATGGGGCTTGATCCTAGGATCCTAGCATGCTGAGATCATAACCCAAGCCAACCACAGACACCACAGCCACCCAGGCACCTCTTTATTATTTTATTAAATGAATCTTTACTTTTAAATGAGTTCTTATTGTGTTTGTAACTAATCATGGATGCAGAAATCAAATAGGTTATTGCTTGCCTTTATTTTCCATATTTAACTCAAAGGTACTGTTCAACAGAACCATTTAATAGTAGAGGTATACTCTAGTAAAATATGTTTTTTAAAAAGTGTATTTAGTGATCTTTAGGCTCAGTTATTTATTTTTTTTAAAGATTTTATTTATTTATTTGACAGAGAGAGATCACAAGTAGACAGAGAGGCAGGCAGAGAGAGAGAGGAGGAAGCAGGCTCCCAGCTGAGCAGAGAGCCCGATGTGGGACTCGATCCCAGGACCCTGAGATCATGACCTGAGCTGAAGGCCGCGGCTTAACCCACTGAGCCACCCAGGTGCCCCAAGGCTCAGTTATTTTTAATATGTCATCTGAAGCACCGTAAACCCTTTTTCTAGACAAAATAAAATCATATTCAAGAATTATATCACAAATTATCACTCATGGCTTGGTGGCTTAAAAAAAAGAGCAAAGATTTATGATCTTATAGTCTGTCCAATACAGATCTCTTTGGGCTGACATCAAGGAGTCAGCAAGGCTACATTCCTTTTTGGAGGATCTAGGGGAGAGTTCAGTTTCTTCCCTTTTCCGGTTACTAGACACCACTCACATCCCTTGGCCCATGGCCCTCTATCATCTTCAAAGCCACACATGACATCTGTCAGTGCCTTCTTCTATAGTCACGTATCTCTCTGATTCTGACTCTTACTCAGCTTCTCTCTTCCGTTCTTAAAAACCCTTGTGATTACATTGGATTCAGTAGGATAATTTGAGGTAATCTCCCCATTTTGAGGTCAACTAATCAGCAACCTTATTTCTCCTTTGCCATGTAACCAAATATACTCATAGGTTTCATTGATTAGGATTAAGGTGTAGACATCATGGAGCACAGACAGAATTATGACCTTAATTCTGTCTGCCACAAGAATGAAGCCAACCTCTAAAATAAATTTTGAAAGCCCTAACTGGTTTTTTGGGTGCATTAGTAAAATAAAAATATCTTTTAAAATATTTTATTTATTTATTTGAGAGAGATTGGGTGCAGAGCGAGTGAGAGAGAGAGAGAGAGAGAGAGAGCGCACAAGAGGGGGCTCAGGGCAGGGGCAGAGGAAGAAGCTGATTGTCCACTGAGCAGAGAGTCCAACATAGGGGTCGATTCCATTGTCCTGGGATCATGACTTCAGCCAGAGTCAGACACTTAACCGATTGAGCCACCGAGGCACCCCAGTAAAATGAAAATATTAATAAAATAATCAAAACCAACTATAAAACCATTTTGTTAAATAAAATTTAACTTAAAATAAATATGTAAACTGAATCATAATTTTTCATCAGGAACTCTAGCAGAATTTACTACTGTATCACACTACTTCACTAATGCCCCCCCCCCCCAAGAATAACTTGTGTAAGGGTAATTACAACATTTCAGGACATTAGCAAAATAATGCACCAAGTTTTGTAAATAACAAAATGAGCACCTTCAAGTCCAAACTTCTCTCTTCTCCTATCAGGGTGGCACTGTTGGTGTGAAGGAAGATTCAAGGTAGACTATTTCAAAGCACTGAACCTTACATTTACATTTTTCTTTCTTTCTTCCTTCCTTCCTTTTTTTTTTTTTTTTTAAATTTTTTTTTTTTTCAAACTATGATCAGCAACATATACACTGGGCCCTGAAGCTAGATCTATAGATCTATGAAACTGGAATGGAATTTAGGTCACTTTTGGGTCACGCTTTACATTCTAGACAAGAAGAAAATAAAACAGACAAAGGTGAAGAGGCTTATGTAGGCTCATCTGGGTGTTAAGGCTGGGGCTAGAGTTCATTCATGCATTCTTTAAACCCTTCCCACCCCTCCAATCAGCTCGCACACAGATTTGGCCACAAAGAAAACATAACTGATATGACTGCAGTGCGCATCTTTTTTGTTTAACTGATTTTGGTGATCTCATTAGGAACTTATATTATTTGGGGGGGTCTCAGTTACCCTATCTAACTTCAATTAGGTTTGCTCTGGCTAGTTTAGGAAAAAATAAAATTAAAAAAGTCATTAGAATCTCCTGTAAACTTTATTTGGGGCAAAGAAGCTGATGTTGAGGTCGTGCACCTGCCAACAGTAAGACTTCTCCAGCAGACTGGTCTGGCAGGGGAGCTACCATGGCTAACACACAGCCCGCTTGCCGCTGGTTATTGGAACAGGGTGTTGCTGCTGGACTCTTTGCCTCCATAGCTTCCAAAGGCTGGGTGTCTCACCGCTGTGCTCTGGTATGCTCATCAGAATGGAATCTAGGTATTCTTCAAGAATCTCTCCTCTACGCCAAAATCTCAAGCAAATTCATCTATGTGCTAGATGTAAGGGAAAACGAGTTTGTGCATTAAGCCTGGAGAATTCCACAAATGAATCTTTCCCATTTCCTGGGCACAGTACTGCTTAAAAAGCATCTACAATGTTAACTCCAAGGCTGTCATATCATCCTCGGTTCTTGACTTGGCATAAGGGTCATTTCCCCCCAAGATGGCTTCCAGCCTACAAGCTGATGTAACTTTGGGTGGTAAAAGAGCATCGAGAACAGTAGGGAGAATGGAAGATTATAAAAATTACATATGTTGGAGTGGAGTGGAGTGGGGAGAAATTGATGTCCTTGTCAATCCTAGTATGTATCCTTGACTTTTAAAATAATAATCAGAATTTAATTAAGTGATTTGTTATCCATAAGTTAGAAATCAGTTGCTGTCAGTTTTTGATTAACGTTAGATTCAATCATTCTAGAAGCCTGATTATATTTTGTTACATATCAGCTCATTTAAACAATTGAAAATCTAATTCCTAACTATGTTTATTCAAGGTAATTCTAACTGTATTCTTCAAGGAAGAAATGAGTTACCTAATTGGGTAACTGTGCAGAATTTTTCAGCTGTCAATCATGACCATGAAGTAATCTTGCAGAGTAATCCTGTATGCTAACTTCTCTTCCGATCAAACTTTTGAGATAGACATCATAATTATACAGATAAGGAAACTGAGGTATAACTTGATAAAGATCATTGAGCACACTTGTGGCAAAATAAATAATTTTATACAAGCCTTCTGCATGCATTTCCTATGTAATAGCCTACCCTTGAGTGGAGTGAGGTGGGGTGTGTGTATGATTAAGTCAAGTTATAAGGCAAAGGTAACGAAACAGTCAATCTTGTGAACATTTTATGTTCTGTAAATCTCTGTAGCAGATTGGGGTTAGTTTTGCTGGCTTTAGAAAAGTAAACTACCATATTTTGAGAGAACCATATGGCTAGGATCTGAGGGGTGCCTGTAAGAGTTGAAAGCAACATTTGTTGACAGCCCACAAGGGCACAGGGCCTGTTAGTCCTTTACCTAGAAGGAGCTGAATTCTGTCATCAACCTGAATGAGCCTGGAAGAGGCCCCCAAGCTCCAGATGAGAACTGCAGGCTGGCGGGCACCCTGCTTTCGGTCTGTGAGCCCCGGAACGGAGGAGCCGTGCCTACATTCCTGACCCACGGGAACTAAAGATAGTACACTGGGATTGTTTGAAGCCTGTAATGTGGTAAGCTGTTCAAAAGCAAGAGGAGACTAATGCACATGATGAAGGCCACAGAGCTGACCAGTGGCTGAGGAAATAATTTTATCTGGGAAGTCTGACTGCAAAGCCTCCGATCTTTCCCAGTTGAATCATTGCCTCTGTGGTAAAGGAACCAGCTATAAACAAATCCAGGAGAACTGCCATTGGCTCCCCTCATACTCTGGGTCAGGCCAGTGGGTGGTGCCACTGCTCTTAGAAAATTGTAGCTTAGTCTTTTGATAACCAAATTTAAAGGTGAATTATTAATGATTTAGAATTTAACTGAGTAGTATGGTATGATTAGTTTTCTAACCTTTAGAAAGAAGAGGAAAAAAAATGTCTGACCATTACTTTGATTATATTAGGAAATATAGTTAGATCTGAGCCAGGCCTTTTAATTTTAAGCAGATAACTCTTTTTATGCAAAATACAGTTTTCTGGTCTGAAATAGTAATACAGTGTAACCACAATAGATCTAAGATATTTCAAAGGGAATATGTACCCATTAATGCTAGTTTTTCCAAATTTTATATAAAATACACTATGCCATTATTTGGTAAAGAAGTAATTTTTTGGGGGAGAGTCTGTGCTTATCTCATATCTTTATCACAAATGTATAGGTATGTATGTATATATTTACATAAATAAGTTGAAACAACTTTTTTTTGCCATATTCTCTGTTATAAAAAATAGTATCTTTAGCTAATTCTAGGTATAAAGCCATCAGACTAACAAGCATCTATTTAGAGAATAAAATTTCTCTAAATCATAAGCTTCCCTCCAAAGCGATGTATCTTTCGTAATATGAGGGCACAACGGAAATTATTGCCAAAGTAATACTTTCACGCTCATACAAATATGATGTGATGCTAATTATTACATGCATACTATTTTTAAAATTTAGATATATGTATGTCTCTATATATGATGCATATTGAAATTTTACTTAGACGTATTGGTTCATTTAACTCCAAGTGTTGTCTGTAAATATTTTAGACTAACTATTCAAAGAACAGTCTTTATAATGAAAACCTATCACACGAGTGCCCAGATTGTAATCATTATATATTCTTGTATTAGTCTGTCCTCTCAACAAGTGTTCTTAATCAGTGTTCTTAATTGAGCCTTATAAATTGGACTGAGAGTTATTTTTCTTACTCTGTGCTCCCAAAACCCTCACTTTAGATCTAAGGATATAACAGCCTCTATAGAAGGCACAGTTTATCATCGAGCTTTTATACAAATGTGACATGAACTCATTATATTTCTACACACTAGATTTTATCAGTTTAATAATCCATTATAATATTTATAGAATGGCATGGTGAATCATTTTATATTTATCATTTTGTATTTTATTATACAACAAATATCATGACATGCCAATAAATCACTCTATTTTACAGTGTTAAGATTATTCTTCCAAACTGGCATCAAAATAATGAGTCAGCGTATGGTCTTTAACAAGTCTATAGTTTTGCACAAATTTGTACCTTAGAATGTTTAATATGTATGGAAATTAAAAATTATTTCTTTTTAATCTTTTACTAAGGTAAAGTTACTTAGTTGTGCACAATTTTAATTTCCAAAATAAAGTATTTCTTATAAATGACCCATTGTGTTAGTAGTAATGCAAATCATCTAAGAGTAATAAGACAGGGGGACCTGGGTGGCTCAGCTGTTAAGTGTCTGCCTTGGCTCAGGTCATGATCCCAGGGTCCTAGGATCAAGGTCCACATTGGACTCTTGGCTCAGTGGGAACCTGCTTCTCCCTTCCTACTCCCCCTGCTTGTGTTCCTTCTCTTGCTGTCTCTCTGTCAAATAAATAAATAAAATCTTAAAAAAAAGTAATAAAACTTTGCATAAGCTTGGATTTCTGGTGAATATTTTTCCTTTTGCGAGAATGGATTAGAGGAGGGGTGCCTGGGTGGCTCGGTGGGTTGGGCCCCTGCCTTTGGCACTGGTCATGATCTCAGGGTCCTGGGATGGAGCCCTGCATTGGGCTCTCTGCTCAGAGGGAGCCTGCTTCCCCCTCCCTCTCTCTGCCTGCCTCTCTGCCTGTTTGTGATCTCTCTCTGTCAAATAAATAAAGCTAAAAAAAAAAAAAAAAAAAAAAAAGTTAAAACAAAAAAGAATGGATTGGAGGAAAACTCTATTTTATTTTATTTTTTAAGAGATTTTATTCATTTATTTGACAGAAAGAGAGATCACAAGTAGGCAGAGAGGCAGGCAGAGAGAGAGGGGGGAAGCAGGCTCCCTGCTGAGCTTAGAGGCCGCTGCGGGACTTGATCCCAGGACCCTAAAACCATGACCTGAGCTGAAGGCAGAGGCTTAACCCACTGAGCCACCCAGGTGCCCCAGAAAACTCTATTTTAATAATTAGAGCCCACAAAAAAGAAAGAATATAGAAATCTGGTTTAACCTACCAGTCTATAGACAAGGAAATGGGTTCACAAAGGAATATAATTAGACTGAAAAAGAAGTGAGATCAGAAGTTGAATTTTCACACACTTATTTCAGCGTTACGTTATACTAAATCCTTTTTTTTTTCTTTGAAATTCAGTTGCTGAATTTTAAGGATTTAATATTTTATGTAAATATCAGGTCAAGCTAATCCATATGGTCAAACAAGTTAGCCTAGATGGTAGCAGCATCTTTTGCAGCCCAAGTGCCATTATACTGGAAATACATTAGAAATAAGCTTCTGTTGTTTATGTCTCCCTCAGTACATGGTAAACCAGATTTAATCGACAACCTTAGGTGATGCTTTGGTTTCTTTGCTTTTCCTAGCAATAGAGCAAACCAGAGCCTTGGCATTACTAAAACACAAAAACAAAAAGCGAAACCAAAACTGTGGTTTACCTTGAATATCCATAAATATTTTAAGTTACATACAATTTACAAAAAAGATACTTCTTTTGTTTATATTCTTCCTTATCTTGAAATATTTAATTGTACTTGGTGTTAGAGCATTGAACATCTTCTAGAGTGCATAGTTTCTTCCAATTCAAAGGATGAAATGTATCTTTCTTTTATAGAGCTTCACAAATGTTCTAGTTACCAAGATTTGTTGTGGCTTTCTATTCCTGTCTTATGAGAAATTTCATGGAAAAATCAAAAGCTCCTCTAAAATGTACATCCTTGTATATTATTAAGCAGTATTATAGATTTTTTTAATTTTTATTTTTTGAGTAGAGTTGATGCACCATGTTATATTAGTTTCTGGGGTACGCCAGAGTGATTTCAACAAGTCTATGCATTATGCTGTGCTCACCACAGGTGTGAGGTGTGCCTACCATCTGTCACCTCGCAATGCAGTTACAGTACCACTGACTATATTCTCTGTGCTGGGCCTTTTATTCCGTGACTTACTCATTCTGTAACTGGAAACCTGTCTCTCCCATTCCCCTCCACCCATTTTGCCCCTGCCCCTACTCTCCTCCCCTCTGGCAACCATCAGTTTGGTCTGATTCTGCTTTTTGTGTGTATGTTCATTTTTTTTTTTTTTTAAGGTTTCGTGTGAAATCATATGGTATTTTTGTTTTTCTCTGTCAGACTTACTTCACTTAGCATAATAGCCTCTAGGTCCTGTGTTTTAGGATTTTTACTCTTATGTAGATTGAAAATTTTGAAAGGATTGGAAAGTCAGTGTTTGGGGTTAAGTCCTAAACTTTCATTTCTTTGATTGGTTTGACAAACTTAATGAGAATCTAATATGCAAGAGTCACTGATTTAGGTGCTACAGTAGTGATTTAGCTGATTTAGGAGATAGAACAGGGAACAATACACAAAAATCGTGGTCCCCTTAGAACTTACCTTCTATTGTGGTAAGACAGTCTCAAAGAAAATAAAACACATTTATCATAAGCTGATAAATGCTGAGGGGAAAATATATATACATCGAGAGGGAGGGAGGGAGGGCATACAAAGTGCAGTTTTATTATTTTTTTTAAAGATTTTATTTATTTATTTAACAGAGACCACAAGTAGGCAGAGAGGCAGGCAGAGAGAGAGGAAGGTAAGCAGGCTCCCTGCCAAGCAGAGAGCCCGCCGTGGGGCTCCATCCCAGGACCCTGGGATCGTGACCTGAGCTGAAGGCAGAGGCTCTAACCCACTGATCCACCCAGGCACCCCCAAATTGCAGTTTTAGATAGCATGGTCTAAGAAGGTCTCCCTGAGCAGGTGATGTTCAAGCAAAAACCCAAAGAAAAAGAGGATAAGCCATGCAGCATAGCATAGTGCTTAAGTGCACAGCCTATGCGGTAGGAAATCTGCAGTGCCTGATGTATTCAAGGAAGGGCAAGGAGTTTTTGGTCACTGGACTGGAGTGAGCAACAGGCAGAGTGAGAACACAAGGAGATAGACAGATAATGGGGCCAGATTATTCAGTTCCTTGTCGGTATTTGTAACGTCCCAGGCTTTTATTTTGAGTGACATGGAAAGCCACTGGAGAGTGTTGATCTGGCTTATACTATAAAGTATTGCTCTTATGGGTAGAGGCTTTGGGAAGTCAGGCTGTATCCATAGGAAACACCAAACCTTCCACTTGTGGGCTAGACCTTATCATCTCTCACCTAACCCCGGGACATTAATCCACAGACTTTCCCCTTTTTCTATATCATCAGTTCTCTTCTTTGCAATTAATGATTTTCTTCATATACAAATATGATACAATTAGTCTTCTCTTAGAACACCTTTCCGGGTCATACAGCCTTCTCAAGGTCCTGCCTCTTTTCTCTGATCCCCAGATCTAAGCTGCTATAGTCTGTACCCATTGTAACAAAATCCTTTCTTCATAGTTTTTGGAGATTCCACCTGAGTCTGTCTTCTCCTTTGCTACTTTACAAAAAGTGTGCTTTCCAAGGACAATACCAACCTCCTTATTCCTCAACTCTCAGTCTTTTTCTTAGCATTTGACAAGGCTGATCATTCACTTCTTCAAGGATTTTCTTCACTTGGTTTCTAGGACACTATAGTCTTAGTTCTAGCTATTGAATAAACTGTTGCTTCTTATGCCCCTTTGCTTGTCTCCCATCTTCCTGACTTCTAAATTGCCACATGACAGAGCTAAATTCTGACACTAATTTCTTCTATCCAAACTTAATCCTTTGTTGATCTCATGCTTTAACTCTCATGCATATACTGCTAACTTTCAGATTTTTATTATCAACTTTCAATACTCTGCTGAACTCCAGAATTGTATATTTCACTGCTTCATTGATACTTCCACTTAAAATCTAATAAGCAACTCAACATTATTACTTGCAAAATTAACCTTCTGACCTTTCCTCCTTCAAAACTTGGTATTCCTGAAATCTTGCCCATTTCAGTAAATAAATTCCATTGTTTAATTATTTAAACCAAAACCCATGGAGTAAATTCTTTTTCTTTTGTTCCATACTTAATCCTTCAGGAAATCCTGCAAGTCCACTTTTAAATTGACTATAGATAGATTCAAGATATTTTACACTGATAATACAATTGTCCAAGCCACCATCAACTCTCAATGGAACACTGTTATGGTCTCCTGTCGTTTGAATTTCTTAATCAAGTGCAGATGAAGCTATATAGTGGGTTCATTGCCAAATCTTTCTTTCTGAAATTATTATTATTAGGTGGTTTTTGCATAATTGACTTATAAATTAAGCTATCTCATCAAAAGTATCTGCACTATGTCTTTCATGATCATTAAAAACATCCTAAACATCCTTTACTAAAATCTTGAGAGAACTTTCTTCCTGTGGCTGGTTTTCAATAGTGAGCTCTTGCTCAAGAACAAGGACAAATTTGAAAGTATTAGCTAAGGGTAAGTCTAATTTGAATTCAAAGAGAAGAAAGTTGTTCCTGTATTAGGATCTAAAATTTGTTGGGAGTCTTAATATCATAGGAACAAGTAGATTTTGCATAAAGGGCACTTTATAAGTATCTCATTAGCCATTCAGTTTTTATAAAACATCCAATTAAGTGTCGCATACCCTGAGTCAAAGTTAGCATTTTATGGTTCATAATTTTTACACTGGTAAAAATTTTAATTTGGTCATAAGTTTTGACTAGTTTTCAGTCATAATTACATTTTTAGGACATGTAATTTACCTGAGTTGATGATTTAACCCATTCAAAATTTTCTAATAAATACCAACTCGTCCTCATAATTCTCTGTCTTTCTTTGTCTGAAGTTGCTTTTTCATGAAGTCTTCCCTAAAATCTCGTATTTGTCAAGGTTGTTCTTTAGGCTATCATAAAACACTTTAGTGATTGGAAATCCCTCATCATTCCACAGATGAATGGAAGCACACAGAAATGAATTTGACCTCTTTGCTGCTTTGACATCTTACTGAATTACTACCAGGTTTCCTATAAAAGCCATTAGCTCATTAGTAACTATATCATTTATAATATATTATATTAAATATAAAATATTATGAACTAGTTAGGTTATCTGGTTTCATGCTGTGTAATTGCCCTTTTAAATTTATATCTCAGCTGGATTTATGTGCTTTGTAACATTTAGGATATATTCATATTTTTAATGTATTTCTTATTTTAGTCAAGATTTGATTGTCTTCAAAAACAAGTTCTTGCCTTGATTTATATCAGTCTTGTGAGCAATTTGCTAATTTTCTAATGGAATTTTTGAGATCATAGATAAGTTAAAGAATAATACTGCCATTTAAATTCACTAAGAGAGTTGGAAGACACTGATAGTGATACCAGTAATGATTTAGAACTTTAGAAAAGAAAACAAGGTGTTTAATAAAATTGGAACAAAATGTATTCTTTTTTTTTTTTTTTTTTGCATTTGTTTTTTTTTTTTTAATTTTTTATTTTTTATAAACATATATTTTTTATAAAATGTATTCTTAATGAGTATAACTTTTTTATTAATGAAAAGACTGGTTTTTAAAAAAATAGAAATAAATTTGAATTTTCAGATTTCTAATTTCAGACATACCTCTCTCTGGTAGCTGTCCATTTTTGACTTTTTCTTTGTCCATTTTCTTCTTTTTGCAACAAAAAATCCTACAAAAAACAAAAACAAAACTATTTTGGAAAATATAATTCCATGTCAAAGGAAGCCTGTTAATAGATGTCTCTGTGGTTTATATTCTCAAATCCATGTTATACCACATCCTTTTGTACTTTATAAACCAGTGGTTTAGAACACACACACACCCCCCAACCCAAAACAAAATTGATGTTTCTCAAATCACTTGTGATTTGTTCCCACACATTGTGTTTTAGCATTCTAGCAGTGTTTTGGTGGATTTAAAGACTGGTTTGCTCTATAACATGATAATCTAAGAAAGTTTTTCTTGGCTTTTAAATCTGATCACTAAGGGTAGAATAAAAGTCTTTGTTCCCCCCAAAAAATCTTTTGTGAATTTTTTTTCCTTGAAGCACATCAATTTCTTGGTTCCTTTAGGATATACAGGAAAAGAGATTTAAAACATTGTGTAGAAACATTTTCATCTTTTCCATTTTGTAGAGCCGTGTTCCAAAGGGTAGCTGATACTGCATCTCTCAGCTGATTTTTTTTTTTGCTAGAATAAATATTAAACAAAACTTAGAGATATAATGACCAGTTAATTCACTAAAATGTTTTCTCTATTTATACTCCTAGATAATTTTTACTAATAAAGACAGAAAGACAACTTAGAAACTTGGTATGTAATCAGGAATTCCATAGAATTCCTAAAAAAAAAAAAAAAAACATATATTTCTAGATGAGGGGAAAGTTTGGTTTTGTTTAAGACCTTTTGTCCTACCAACTCCCCTAGTGCCTGAACATCTCGTATTATGGCTTAAACTGCTATTCAGAAATAATGCTCTTTCATATCATACATTATTCTTAAAATAAAAGCAATATATTAAGCAATATGACTAAAAAAAAAAAAAGCAACAGCAAGTTGTACTGAATATTTTTTAAGACCTTCACTAGTAAAGAGCTAAAAATATATAAAAGATGACTGACCGGTACATGGCCAATGGTCACAAACAATGGTTCAAGGAACTTTGGTAAAGGAATGTAGCCAAGTCTCAGAGGCAACTAGAACTAAGAAGAAAATAACTGACAATTGGTTCTTTACCTATTCAGAGCTCAGTTTCCTCATTTGTTAAGTGAAATCAGTAATAGAATCTATATCCCAGGACTGAGGATGTGATGTATATTAAACATTCTTATATTTTGATACAGCAATTTTTCAACATTCCACTGTAGACGACTATTTTTATAATTTGTGTTATTTTGTTTTCCATGTTCTTTTCCCAGCCATTTGAATTAGTTAACTGTTGGGACCAGGATGATGGGACTGATCCTACTTTTTGTTTTAATAACTTTGCTCAAGTGCAGAGGAGGTTATTCTCCCTAATGAAGTCTAACATCTTTGTTTCAGATGCATGCCTTTAATATTTTCAAAACATTTCTGATGTTTTAAAAACTAAACCTATCACTTATTTGTGAAATTTTTAGTATGAGCATTTTTCTTCATTAAAATGCTAAATTAACTGAAAAATGAACTACATTAAAAAGAAGACAATTATACACATACTGAATAATATTCAGTTAATTTGAAGCATAGTCAAAGACATTTGGGATATTAATCATTATAGGTGAGCCTTGAATTAATACCAGTTCAAGGTAGTTTGAAAATTAAGAATCCTTGTATGTTATTATTTTATAAAAATAAATCACATAGGTGCAACTAGAGTGGTAAACAATGTCCTGACACATTTGAATAAACTTACATTTTCAAAACATTTCTATTTGGGAAAAAAAAAATTTCTATTTGGTACATTGCCTTGAACTTGTCCTCCAGTATGGTTTCTCTCTTGAGGCCAGGAAGATATGCAAAGTTGATGTTTAAGGCCTACGCATAGAACATTACTACCCTTCTAAGTCATCAGATAATATATTGTGGGTTGGTTTTTTTCTTAAACATTTTTTTAAAGATTTTATTTATTTATTTGTCAGACAGAGAGCAAGAGTGAGAGAGTGAGTGACCACAAACAGAGGGAGCCTCAGGCAGAGGGAGAAGCGGGCTCCCTGCTCAGCAGGGAGCCTGATGTGGGACGCAATCCCTGGGTCCTGGGATCATGACCTAAGCCAAAGGCAGATGCTTAATCAACTGAGCCACCCAGGCATCCCATACTGTGGGTTGTTAAAGTCAAGCTTTGGCTCAACATTTTGACTCTGCTGCATTGAGAAAGAATATGCACCAAGGAGAGAGCTTCTTAATTCACAATGTCAGAGAACAGAAGAAAAGGAGTATCTTGTGACAGCTCATGGTTTTTTATCAACATATAATGTATTATTTGTTTCAGGGGTACAGGTCTGTGATTCATCAGTTTTATACGATTCACAGCACTCACCATAGCACATACCCTCCCCAATGTCCGTAACCAGCCAACCCATCCCCTTCCACTCCAGCAACCCTCAGTTTGTATCCTGAGATTAAAAGTCTCCTATGGTTTGTCTACCTGTCTGGTTTTGTCTTGTTTCATTTTTCCCTCCCTTTCCCTATGATCCTCTCTCTGTCTTATTTCTCAAATTCCTCATATCAGAGAGATCATATGATAATTGTCTTTCTCTGATTGACTTATTTCACTTAGCATAATATCCTCTAGTTCCATCCACGTGGTTGCAAATGGCAAGGTTTAATTTTTTGATGTCTGCATAGTATTCGTGTGTGTGTGTGTGTGTGTGTGTGTGCACGTGTGTGCCACATCTTTAACCATTCATCTGTTGATGAACATCTAGGCTCTTTCCATAGTTTGGCTATTGTGGACATTGCTGCTATAAGCATTGGGGTGCACGTGCCCCTTCAGATCACTACATTTGTGTCTTTGGGATAAATACTCAGTAGTGCAATTGCTGGGTCATAGGGTAGCTCTTTTTAACTTTTTGAGGAACCTTCACACTGTTTTCTAGAGTGGCTTCCCTAGCTTGCATCCCCACCAACAGCGCAGGAGGGTTCCTCTTTCTCTGCATCCTCACCAACACCTGTTTTTTCCTGGCTTGTTAATTTTAGCCATTCTGACTGGTGTAAAGTAGTATCTTATTGAGGTTTTGATTTGTATTTCCCTGATGCAGAGTGATGTTGAGCACTTTTTTCATGTGTTTTCTGACCATTTGAATGTCTTCTTTGCTAAAATGTCTGTTCATATCTTCTGCCCATTTCTTGACTGGATTATTTGTTCATTGGGTGTTGAGTTTGATAAGTTCTTTATAGATTTTGGATACTAGCCCTCTATCTGATATGTCCTTTGCAAATATCTTCTCCATTCTGTTGGTTGTCTTTTGGTTTTGTTGACTCTTTCCTTTGCTGTGCAGAAGCTTTTGATCTTGATGAAGTCCAATAGTTCATTTTGCCCTTGCTTCCCTTGCTTTTGGTGAGCCCATGGATTTTAATATATGGTGAGCCTGCCATTAGTTAATGGAGTCCATGTGTTGGTCAAATGTTAATCAATCAGATTAGTATTTCTTCTTTTAAGAGGAATGACTAAAGAAACTTGAAAAGATGAAAAGAGACTCAGGAGCATATCTTCTTCCTTAATTTATTGTTATAAAAAATAGATGATTATGAATAAAAAATGAGAGAATAAATTTATATTAATTGAGATATACTAATAGATTAAATATTTGTTATAAAACTGGAGAAATTTGTATTAAATAAAAAATGAGACTTTCAAATAAAATAATCAATTATGTTGATAATACACAAAAGGAAATAGCCCAAATTTGCTACTTTTTTTAAATGGGAAAAAAAAAATTGCTCCATTTCAGGCATGGCCCTTTAAAGCATGTGTAAAAAGGATACAGACATAAGTTTAAGATCAACAAAATAGTGAAACAGCAGCTGTAAGATTCTGAAAATAAGTTGCTTCTTTTAGGAAAGGTTAATGAAATGACACTAATTTTATATAATTATAAATAATACATGAGAATAGAGTTTTTCATATTCTTTGGAAGTATAAATTTGGGAAGAGGTACCTCAACCGGAGGAAGTAAATATGAACAAAAATAGAACAGTCAGACACAAGGGCTAACTATGAGCTTGGTCATGTTTATGTTACTGAATTCCTCATTGAAATGGTGTGTCTTCCCTCTGCATTATCTTGCCCCCCCACCCCAATCCTGCCATGCTGGAATCAGGCTCTGTTGTTGTGGAACTCTGTCATGCATCCTTCTGTCCCAGGGTCAGTTCATCTAGTATCAAAAATGAGTAGCTTCAGACTGAGAAAGACCAGGGCAGAAAGACAAATGTGAGTTTGTGAATCAGAGGGCCAGGGAGTGTGGTTGTATGTGCAGACTGGATGTGCTGAGATTGAGGAAAGAGAATATCTGAGCCTTGTTTGCATGACTAACAGCTTCTAAATGCTGTCCCTTTGCTTGTACTTCCTGTCCAAAGTTAAGTGAAGGGCACGATAAAAATGGATCTCTTAAGGGTACTTCCTGTCTTCTTGGTAGGGTTGCTGCCTTAGGTATAACATGTATTGAAGAGCATCCACATGCCACTTGGGAAACAAATTTATAATTTAATAGTAAGAATGAATTTAATATAATATTTTATATAATGTGATGATATTTTTAGCAAAGTGTCACTTCCTTGCCTCAGTGATTTCTGCATGAGCCCAATAATGTTGACAAAAGAGCATCGAAAATATGATCACTTCTCTACCTTCAGTGGCACCTCCATCAGTCCATGGAAAGGCAGTAAAATCAGAAGGAAAAGTATAGTCATTCCATACTGATAAAGACCAGCCTTAATGCCAAGGACTCTGTATTGTTGTCATGTTTAAGTTTGATAATAGCCGTGTGAGACAACTGTTCTTATCTTTATTTAAAAATGAAGGCTAAAACAGGATCAGAAAGATTAAATAACTTGCCTTGGATCTTAATTAGTTGGTAGAAGGGCTGGGGATTCAACTTCAAAGCTGTCCAATTTTAAATTCTGTGCCAGTTCTAAATCCTTTTCCAGTGAGGAAATACCTCATATTGAAAACTTTTCACAAAGCAAGGAGGTTATTGAGTTCATGTTTATATATACATTTTACCAGTAATATGTTGCCCTTTCTTATGCAATGACCATTTTACCCACATTGAGATGTTTTTTCAGTATTGGTTATAGGTGTGGTTTGCATCTCCTTTAGTGTTACTTGGTTTTCATTTCAGGTTAAATGTGTTCATTTGCTGGATGATTAGCTTGGATTTAACAAGTTGATTCCCATGTATCAGATTCTTTTGTGCCTGAATTGCTATACAGAAATAGCTGACCTCTAAGGGGTTTTCACTGGTACAACTGTTTTTAGTCTTGAAGCACCAGCAAATCAATCTTCTGTCCCTGTGGCCAAAAAAGGCCGTATTAGCCTGCAGTTGACACCAGCCGGCATTTTAGAATCACACAAAGAATTGAGGTCATAAAGAATTGTACTGACATTTTACAGTATATGCGTTCATTTTATGGGGGGTGTGTGTGTGGAGGTGCTTCATTTATGCATTCTAAGGAATAGAATTTAGCTACTAATTAAAAGTATTTAACCCACATAAAGTCTTTTATACAGGCTATAAAATTAATTTTATTACAGAAATTGCATTACACTTAACAGCTGATGACCTTATCTTACTGCAGTAATGTATTTTTTATTAAAATGAAACATTGTGTTTCAGAAGCAGAAGCCAAGAATCAGGCCTTGAATCTGAAAGGGCCACATGTATCATGTACAATCGCTGTCTTCTAAAAGGGCATATAACCTGGTGTTTCTCAGTTTATTATTGTATCAAGATGAGCAGATTTAAACTCTAATTAAAGAGATGCCATACATTTTCTTTTTACAACTTGGTTGACTTTAACTATTGTACTGTCAAACCAACCTCAGTAAATATTAACTGTTATTTTGGTCTTTTATGTAAGCTCTGATGTGTAGGTTGAATTTATCATGAAGTCAGAGTATTGACTATCTTTCCACTAGCCAATACGTTTGTTTAATTCTGGCCATACCTAGGTACTGCGATGTTTTATTTGCTGGTAGTGCAAAGTGAATTTTATTTGCTTTTAGTTATTGCAGATCATCCAAAAGACATAAATTTTCTGTGGTACATGACAGGTGCACTATGGATGGCAACTAAATAATTAATTATGTTCATGAATGGAGTAATGGATTTTAAATATTTTCCATTATGTATAGAAATGCAAAACATACTAATAGGGATTAGGGTACTTTGAAATCTTACATAGGTTAAATAATCCTTTTTAAAGCCTCAATGAATTTTCAATATTGGGATCTTTCTTGAAAGACTAAACTGCATTACTTCGTATGGTTTGGGTAGTATTTTTTCTGAGTTATTATTATCATAAAATAGAAGTATTATACAGGTGAGTGAGTAGGAAATCCATATATTATGAAATGCTAAAATCTAAAGATACTTTAAACATAAGGATGAAAAAATGGGTAAATACTAAAATAACTTTAGATTTTGAGTTGTAATTAAAAAATGGAGTAGTAGAAAATGATCAAGAAAGTGGGTTTGCAGGAGAGAGAATAAATTTAAAGAGAGATTCTATTTGAAATCAAAGAAAAACACAACTTAACAATTTCCACTGATAACTATATAATCTCTCCACCAAAATAAAAGATTACAGTTTCTCCGTTTCTTAGAATGAATGACCAGTGCAGATTTACTACTAATAACCTGTCCCCTATCTCTGCTTACCTTACTGGGAATACTGCTTTATTCTGGAAAATATTTTTCCTTGGCAATGATGAGAAAAGAGTAGAAAGAAAATACAATATTCATATGATACATTTTAATAGATACACTGTGCCATAACAGCCTATATTTTCATTTTTGGCTATGAGTTGGGTCATTTTTTTGTTGTTGTTGTTAATGAATCTGAGTTGATATTTTAAAATTGCCCCATTACTTAAATCATAAAGTTATTTTATAGAGATAAATTTGAATGTATTTGGAAGATTTGAGGCACTTTTTGGTAGAATCCTAGTGTTGATTCAGTGGCAATGCTATTGGTTTATTTAATACTTGAACTGGTATACTACAATATTAAAGGATTAGAAAAGCAAAGGGTTAAAAAATAGTATAAGTTTAGAAAAGATAATACATTTGAGGATATATAACTAGAGTAGATAATGTATTCTGAAATAACTTTTAGTGTCCTATTTTTGAGATAAGTAAACAATTTACATATTTAATATCCAAATTGGAGACTTATTCACTATTGAAAATAATTAGATCCTAGAAGTTAATGTTTTTCTTTAAAATAAGTATTTAGTAAAGTTCTACTGTAATTAGAAATTTGGTTTTGGCAATCATGTTTAATGAGATAAAACCATGAAGAGTTTATGGTAGACTATAAGTTGATCTAAATTCAGTGGTACATTTAAGGTTTGATCAAGAGTGCTCAAATTATAAAGAAAGGACTAACCTAAAACATACTTTCTACAAAAAGTCCTGAAAATTGGCTTCACCAAAAACATTGTCATCAGGAAAATGAGAGGATGGAAAATGCGACTAATATATGCCTGGTCGTTGCCCTCCAATACTTCACTTCAGGAATGTACTAGAATGCTGTAACGTAATTTGATCTTCATATTAACATCATGTTTGAGTTGTTTCTCTATGGTATGGAAGCATGACACAATTTGATTTCTCATGTGCAGGGTGAGATAAAGTCTAGCTAGAGGAGAGCAAGTGACCAACAGTCAGTTTACAAGCAATTTACTGGAGATCAGCCATTCTAATTGAGGTGTGCTTGGCCAGATTGCTGATGGAAACACCCTTTTCCAGCCAGTAGGCCAATGTCCATTGTATACCTAAAATCAGAAAACAGGATCTGTTTTTGTAACAACACTTTTCAGGATTGCTGTTAAATATCCTAACATAGCAAGACATCCAAGGTGTTTACTACTCAGTACTGATCTAAAATTCAAGCAGAGGTGGTGCCTGAGTGGCTCAGTCATTAAGCATCTGCCTTCCCCTCAGGTCATGATCCCGGAGTCCTGGGATCAAGCCCCGCATTGGGCTTCCTGTTCAGCTGGAAGCCTGCTTCTCCCTCTCCCACTCCCCATGCCTATGTTCCCTCTCTCACTGTGTCTCTGTCAAATAAATAAGTGAAATCTTTAAAAAAAATAATAATAAAATTCAAGCACAGTTATTTTTAATGGTCTCTAACTGGTTCAGGGCTTTGCAGTGGGAAGGAGTCTGGATTATATCACAAAAACCAGTATCTTAGCCTTTGTGGTAAGATGTATTTTCCTCAAAAATATATCACATTCTTTTATTTCTGCGAAAGGTGCTAATTTGGGCAAGTGTTGGATTTTAGATCTATCCTGTTTGCTAATTGAATTACCCTAAAACTGCTCTGTATAGTTGCTTATAATTTTGATCATATATGTCTACCACTGTCTATTCAGATGTCATATTTATAAGTGAGAGTGTTTAAGATGGAATGCCAGTCTTTATTTTCATCATTTCCACCTATTTGAGGGGCAAATTCCCTCTTAAATTTTGGTTTAGTCATCTATAATAGGTCTAAGTATGCCAGGGATTCGTAGGTAAGATATATAACTCTTTATGAAAACAAAACAGAAAATAGGGCATTTTTTTCCCTTTGGAGTAACGGAATTGCTGTATTTAAAGCATCCATAGAGAATATTTCAAACCCCTTGCTTTTGCCAATATCACATGCAATTATCCTATAGTTTTTCTTCTTAATATTCCTTTTAAAAAATATTTTCTAGTCCTGGAGAGACTGGTTTGTTTATGGAAAAAGTAGCAATTGATTGAAATTTATAGCTTCTTTTTAAAGAAGAAAGCCTTTTTAGGACTCTATAGCAGAACAATGTGCATTAGCAGACCATTCAAACCACTTTAAGTGCAAATTCATGAGAACTATTAAAAACTTGTTTTATACTTTTAGTGAAATGAAATATAGATGTATGATATACATTCCATGACATGTACAACTGCATCCTTTCTTAAGATACATTACTCAAACACTTGCTGGATGGAAATTAACGATCTCTGTTTTCAAAGCATAATGTAGATAGTTAATTTTTATCCTTGCCTTGTTTCTTAATAAATACATGAATGGTCAGGCACCTGAACCTATTTTCTCTGTAAATGAGGAAAATTGTACCTCAATAAAGAGATATGGGAAAGAATCATATTTTATACTGTGAGCTTAGTTCAGCCTCACAAAGTGATCAATCGGTAAATGGTAGTAGTAATAATAAGAATAATAGATCATCCATTGGTTTAGTACTTCCTTATGCTTGAATGTCTACCACAGAATAGGGTCAAAATGAGAACTTCTGTCTAATTACAGATGCATAAATGAACACTTCACACATGCCTCACTCCACTCAGCCCCTATATAGTAATTTGCCATGAGGAACAACCCAAATATGAGGTTGCTAGAGCTTTAGGTCCCCTTTTACATAGTTCGTTTTCTCATCTCTCCTTACTTTGCTACAATAGAATAGAAAATGGTGTGCAGGTATGTGTGCGCACGCACACACACACACACACACACACACCAGAAATGCTAAAAGTAAAGATAAACGAAAACCTCAAGAACAAAACTCTCAAATGTAGAGGAATACATGGCCATATAGAACATACTTTCTTTTCCTAATAAAATTAGAATCAAACCACAGATTTTTGTGGCTGGCCCATCACAGCCACTAGTTTTCTCCTGTTCCCAAGCTAATTGATTCAGTCAATAAACCTATAGCAACTATCTTAATCTGTTAAACACTGTTTTATTTCCTCAAAAAAGGAGAAGTCAACTCTATTCTAAAAGTCTGATTTAAAAGGTGAAGAATTACAATCTGTTGTGTTACATGCCATGACAATGTAGGTATATGAGATGGTGTGACTTGCTGCTACCAGAAGTTAGGGATGGCTGACCACAGGAGATGAGTCCTTAAATGTTCAGCAGAAACTAAGAGAGAAATGGAAAACTCCTTTTTTACATAAAAACAACAACAAAGAAACAAAGCCACCTGTATAAATGCATAAAAGGGCATTGTGTGTGCAGAGAGCAATGTGAAGTTTAGATAATAGGAGTCTAGGAAGGGTAGTGGGAGAGGGAGGAGCAAGGACCCAAAGGGTAAATAACCATGGTAAAGAAGGATGAGTTCAATGCCACAGGTGACAGAGATTTTTAAACAGAAGAGCTGCCTGGTTGAACCTTACCTTTATAAAATATGGCCCCTTTGTTAACTGTAAGATTGTTCAGGAGGAAGTGACAAGTTAGCAGAGACTGAGTAGAGTGGGAGGGAGTATCAAGGCTTTTGTCCTTACCTCCTTCATGTGTCTATACAAATATTGACACTTTACATAAACAGACCCCGATTACTTTATTTGTGTAACAGCTCCTGCCACCATTTATCCCCATTTTCTACTTTTTCTTCTTAAAAAAATATTTCATGAACAGCTGAGTTTTGGTGTTCCTACTAAAATGTAGGCTTTATATTTGTTGGGTTCATTACCATAGCCTTTGTGATTAGAATATTGCCTAGGACATAGTAGCTGCTCAGCAAATACTTTTCTTTTTTTTTTTTTTAAATTAACTGAGTGATTTTTTCAAATGTGAATATATGAGGACCTGAACTAGCAATCACCGTGGGCTTGGAGTAGTGAACACAATCGACTGAAGAAGCTTTTCTAAATTAAAATCAATAAAACACATTTGGTGATATGGTAGATAAGAAAAATATAGAAGAGGGAGCTTCTTCATTCCAAGCATGAGAAACAGGATGAAGTATGATGATGAATTATGATCATCATGACAGAATGTAATAGGAAAAAAAAGTTTGGGATGGAGATAATGAAATCAGTATCAGACATATTGAACAACATTTGTCTGTGGGCCAATAGAATTACAGATGTGGAACTTGGGAGAAAGATCTGAGATTAAAGTAGAGATTTATAAATGATCAAAAAAATGATAGCAGTGGAAGACATTAAGTACAAAAGTCAAATAGCATATGAAGAGAGTAGAAATACTGTAAAGTTTAGAGCATTGGGGAAAATATTAGGACCAGGGAAAAAACTGATAATTTTTAAATGAGTATAAAGGATAGCAAATAGTCCATTGTTACATTCCAAAATTTGTATAGATTTGGAATTGACGAAACCATTGGGAGTCTTTGAGGTTGACCACCGTTCATCATGGGGTTACTAAACATTTCTTCCTTCCTTCCTTCCTTTCTTTCAAGTACATGATGGAGAGGAAAAAACATAACTTTTTTTTTGTCAGCATAAGCATATTTTATGGGTTTTTTTTGCATTTTAAATTAGAGAAATTATTAAGGTTTTAGATATCAAAATTATGTAGGCTGACAACTGAATTCAGTTTCTTTGGTGACCATAAGGTAATGATTATATATATAGTGTGATGGCCTGTCCCTCACCAGTTGACTGACAGGGCCAGCACTCTGAAGGTGTTCCCCCTGTTTCTAAAGCCTACACTTCCCATGGTTTGCTGTCTACACATTTATTTCCTGTTGAAAGACTGCCTGTGGTTCTCTATGTTACAAAGCAGCAGTAATTGAATCTTTAATATCTCTTTAACTCATGTTACCATGTAGCTTTTCTCTGGTGCTTGTCCTTTGTCTTTTCTTTAAATAGACCACAAAAATTCCATTAACAACAGTTTCTACAATGATGGCCATATGATGGTTAGTACTTCTGAACTGCTTGGTAAAGGAGACTTTTGAAGCCTCTGTATATTGGTAAGCTTATTCTAACTTATACCTGGAAAACTGTCCCTTCCCTATGCTCAGCATATTGTTTAAAAAGAGATAAGGAGTGATTACTATCGTTATGGAAAAAAATCCAGTCAGTGATAAGTAAGACTTTTATTGGGGTTTCTGAGAAAAAAGGCACTTTTCTTTTTTACTCTGTGCTGAGAGAGTGTGAAGAACAGCAGCTGCCATCTTATAAAGGTAAGAACCTTCGTATGAAGCTAAATGGAAGACTATGAACCTAAGGAAGGAAAAGAGAAAAAATAGCTGCTAATAAGTTCTTCATAAAACTACACATAGACTTTTCAGTTATATGAATTAAAAATGGCTATGTTACTTTGGCCATCTTATTGGGTCTTTCCTCAGAGTTCTACTTAATACATAGATCACATGCCATAAGTTGAGCCACACATTTTATAAACATCATATCACATGATCCTCCCTACAATTCTATGAGGCAGTTATCAACATTTTTTTTAAAGATTTTATTTATTTATTTGAGAGATCACAGACAGAGATCACAAGTAGGCAGAGAGGCAGGCAAAGAGAAAGGGGGAAGCAGGCTCCCCACTGAACAGAGAGCCTGATGCGGGGCTTGGTTCCAGGACCCTGAGACCATGACCTGAGCCGAAGGCAGAGGCTTAACCCACTGAGCCACCCAGGCGTCCCAGTTATCAACATTTTATAGGTGTAGAAGATGAAGAACAGAGAGATTAAGAAATTTATCCAAAATCGCATTGTTAATTGAGGTACAGATATAGAATTTGAACCCCAACCCTACTTTAAATCCTATAGTTAATTACACATCCTATTACTCCATCTGTCTTGACCAGAATTTGGCTACACATTAGAATCTCTGCTATAATATCTGGCTTAAATTTCCCTCCAAGCTCTGTCTCATTCTAGTCCATCTCATTTTCATGTTCACAGAGTAGTTTAAAAGTACAGAGTTTATATTTCTATCTCTATCTCTGTAAAGAGATTGAATAATTTCCATTTTACAGAAAAGAATCCCATTAATAATAGTTCTTGCTGCTCAGGAGGCAATTAGGATATTCTCCATGGACTCATCCAATCCCAGGTCCACATCTTATTCAGTGGAACATATGGAAACTGAGCTTAATTAAATTAATACAATAAAATGAAGTACTTAAGAATTCAGAATGTGTCCAAGTTAGTACCAGCTGTATTACTTAGGTTATCTTTAGACATTTTTCTGTTAGAAAACTTCATATAGCACCTGTGTGCTTGCAAATGCTGAGTGTGCACTTAAAATTTACCCATGATCTGCTTAAATATTTGTGTAACACAAAGTCCCTAAATATATACAGATATATTTGAGTCTATGTACAAATATATATTTAAGGGTATTTCTAAAATTCTTAAGGACTGTCAACTATACAAATAGATCTACCTATATTGAGTCATTTGGAGAATAATTTTTAAGTTGGCTCTGATATATGATTTGGCTAATAATCTAGTGAGTTGCACATACACAAGATGGGAGAATAAATATGCAATAATATTAGCTGATGTATATGCATATGCATATATATGTGTACATATTAATATATATGTTTGCACATATATAATATTATATATATTACATGCGTGAGTCTGTGTATGTGTGTGTGTATTTTATTCTCAAAGACACCTCAGAAAGTATCTTTCTTAATTAAGTGTTATAGAAATGCCATTCAACTTTGTATTCTTTCCTAAATCTAATTTACAAAAAACTAAAGTTCTCCATCAAGTAATCCCAATTTTTGTTATCAGTTTTAAAAAGTGGATAAAAAAAAGCACAAACATTGCATACTATAATGTTTTAGTAGATGTAAATTAAAAACGTATTTTTTTTTAAGTAAAAAATATATTTCGGACTTCTGGTTTCTGGTTTGACTTGTTAAAAGAGCCTGAAAGTCACCACTTTATCTTAAAGGCAAGGAAAAAAAGCATAACAAATAGAAAAATCAACAATTTTTCTTAGATCCATCAGAGAAGTGAGGTCACAGGAAAAATTTATTTCCCCTAAATTAGAGAGACAGATGGGTAGATAAAGAATCACAACTTACTAGAGTAGAAACCCACCAGCAGCAATCGCTACAGGAACCAGTGAGAGATAGAAAAACTTGAACTGTAAGTGGTGAATTACTGAAGGCTCAGTGTGGACAACTATGCAAGTGAAAAACACCAGGGACTCAGCAGTAGGGGGTCCTCATACTTTTGTGAGTTTTACCAATAGAATCTTTTCTAGGTCTTCATAGTATATTGAAGAAAAATTCCCTGATGCTCTGGCAGAGGGAGGAGAAAAGGAACCATCTGACATATGCCAGAGCATCCTGTATTTCTTGATAAGGCCTTCAAGATACACTGTTTTACCAGAGGCTACCCTAGCTAGGGGAAGAGAAATGCCCAGAGCATAACCTAAATGGGGGAAGAGAAGTACCAAACTCCAGCAACCTCTAGCCCTCTCATGTGCGGGAAGGGAAATACATAAATCTAGCCCCTTCTCGCCATCTGGTCCTATGTAATGGGAATGGGAGGAAACTGAGAAGCACTAATAAAGTTCACAGACCAGGGACATGAGCTTCCCCAAACTCTTAGACCTACTCATAAGACTACAGCATGCTATTTCTTCCCCCATACCTTATCCTTTTATGACTAAAGGCCTATTTAGGGCAGTATATCATGGTTGCCTTTTAACAAAAAAGGCAATGGAATAAGCATCATAACCAGAGTCACATACAGCAGAAATGTTGCAGTTATCAGAATGGGAATTTTTAAAAATTATGATTAAGATGCTCAGGGATTTAAAGAAAAAAGTACACAACATGCAAGAACACATAAGAAATATAACCATAGAGATGGAAATTCTGAGAAAGATTAAAAAAAAAAAAAAAAGCTAGAGATCGCAAACACTGTACCAGAAATGAATGCCTTTGTTGAATTATGGGACAACTACAAAAAAGTAAAACAAACATAATTGGAGTACCAGGAGCAGAAAGAAAGAAATAGGAGCAATATTCAAAGTGATAATGATTGATAACTTCAAATCAATATCAGATAACAAACCACAGATCTGGGATTCTCAGAAAGCATTAAGCTTCAAAAAATGAAGAAGTAAAGAAAGAAAAAAAGAAAGAAAAAGACTACTTCATACACCCTACACCTAAGCAAATCATTCAAACTTTAGAAAATCAAAGATCTAAAAAAAAAAAAAAACAAACAAAAAACCTGAAAGATGCCATAAGGGAGGGAAATACCTATAGAGACATAAAGAATTATATCTGGCTTCTCTTCAGAAACTGTGCAAGCAAGAAGAGAGTGAAATGAAACATGTAAGTGATGAGAGATAAAACCCACCAACCCAGCATTCTGTGCCATGGGAAATTATGCTTCAAAGTAAAGGAGAAATAAAAATTTTCTCAGAAAAATAAAAAGGATCTGTCTTGTGAGAGATGTTAAAATAAGTTCTTTAGAGAGAAGAAATATGACATAGAAACTTGGAACTACATAAAGAAAGGAAGAGCATTTGAGAAAGAATAAGTGAAGGTAAAATAAAAACCTTTACTTTTCTTATTCTTAATCTATCAGATAACAGATTGTTCAAAAAAATAGTAGCCATGAAGTATTTGATTATGTATTCTAATGGGTAAATATCTGTATGTATAAATGAAATGAATTGAAATAATGGCAATGATATAAAGGATGAGAAGGAAGAATTGGAAATATTTTTTGTTGTAAGGTACTCTGTACATGAAGTTAGGTATAGTGTTATTCGAAAATGAGCTTGGATTAGATGCAAATATATATGGCAAACTCTAGGGCCATAACTTGAGGATCAAAAAACAGTACCAAAAAGAATCATCAATATGTTGGGAAAAGAGAGAAAATGGAATCAGGTAAATGTTTGATTAAAGCCATTAACGACCGAGAAAGTATGGAAGACAAAAATGGGGACAAAGAACAAGGGCAACAAATACAAAACGGTAATAAATATGGTAGGAATTAATTCAATAATTTTAATAGTCACCTTAAATATCAGTGAACTAAATACAGTAATTGTCAGAGTGTATCAAAAAACAAGACCCAATGATATGTTATTTCCAAGAAACCTACTTTAAATATTAAGACACATATGGGTTAAAGATAAAGGGATAGAGATAAGGACTACAATGTTAACACTAATCAAAAGAAAGCAGGAATAACTATATTAATTTGAGATAGAGCAGGCTTCAGAGCAAGGCAAGTTATCTGGGATAAAGGGGGGCATTATATAGGATAAAGAGGTCAAGAATCCAAGAAGACATAAAAATCCTTAATGTGTGTGTGCTTAACAAGGAGGGTCAAAGTGCATAAGGCAAAAACTGATAGAACTGCAGGAGAAATACATGAGGCTACTCTGATAGTTGGAGTCTTTAAGACCCCTCTGTCAGAAATGGACACATACAATAGGCAAAAATTCAGTAAGAATATAATTGAACTCAGTAGCACTATCAATCAACTGGTGTATAGATCTCTATCAAATAGAATACTTCATTCAACAACTTCAGATTACACATTTTTCTCAAGGTTACATGGAACATTTACCAAGCTATACCACTCTGAGTCCCACACCATAAGAAATTGAAAATAAGAATCATACAATGTCTGCTTTCAGTCCACAGTGGAATTAAAATAGAAATCCAATAGAGAAATAGCTGGAAAATCCAAAATACTTTGAGATTAAACTACATAGTTCTGAACACATAAATCAAAGAGTAAATCTTGAGAGAAATTAATAAATATTTTTAAATAATGAGAATGAAAATACAGCTTATCAAAATTTGTGGAATGTAGTGACAGCAGTGCATAGAGGAAGTTTATAGCATTGAATGCACATATGAGAATGAAGAAGGATCTAAAATCAACAAGCTTCTATCTTAATAGACTTGAAAAAGAAGTAAAAATTCAATCCAAAAGTAGAAAAAGGTAAAGAAATTATAAAAATTAGAGCAGAAATCAATGGAATTGAAGATAAAAAATCAGTAGAGACAGTTAACAAGCAAAAGCTGGTTCTTGGAAAGATCAATAAAAAAATTCTAGGCTACTTACCTAAAAAAGAGAGAAAGAGAGAGAAAGAGAGAGAGGAGACACAGATTACTAATATCAGAAATAAAAAATGCATCACCACAGATTTCATGAACATTAAAATGGTAAAAAGGAATGCTCTGAACAGCTCTGTGTCTACAACTTTGATAACCTAGATGAAATAGACCAATTCCGTGGGAGACATGAGTTGCTATAACTCATACAAGAAGAAATAGACATTCTGAATATGACTATAGCTATTAAAGAAATCACATCAGTAATTAATAACCATCGAAAACATAAGCCACCAGGCCCGGATGTGCTGGTAAATTCCATCAAATCAGTAAGGCAGAAATTGCATCATTTCTCTAAGTTTTACTAGGAAGATCAAAACATACTCAGGTAATACTTTGTTACTTGTCCTATGAAGTCAGTATTACCCTAATATCAAAGTTAAAAAAGACATTATAAGAAAACTATAGGCCAATATGTTTCATTAATATAGATGCAAAAACTCTTAACAAAATTTTAACAAATGAATTCAATAATGCATAAAAAGAATTATACAACATGACCAAATGAGAATTATCTGAAGTTTTGCAAGGTTGGTTAAACATTTCAAAGTCAGTTAGTATAATCCATCATATCAATAGGTTTATATTTTTTTTAAAAAAGAAAAATCATATGATTGTATCAATATATACCAAAAAAACTTTTGACAAAATTCAGCACACAGCCATGATAAAAACTCTCAGTAAACTAGGAATAGAGTGGACTTTCCTTAACTTTGATAATGAGTATCTACAAAGAATATACTGCTAACATCATATTTACTGGTGTATAAACTCTAAGCTTTTCCTCTAAGATCAGAAATAAGCAAGGGATGGCCCCTGCCACATTTGCTTTTTAACAATGTACTAGAATTCCTAGCTAATTCAATAAGCCAAAGGAAATAAGAGGTATACATATTGGGGAGGAAGACATAAACATGTACTGCAGATAACATGACCGTATAGAAAAACTGAAAAAAAATCAGTAACAATTAAAAGCCTCTCCTGGAGTTACTAATGATTATAACAAAGTTGCAGGATAAAAGATTAACATACAAAAGTCAATTGCTTTCCTGTCTACCAGCAGTTCACAAGTGTGATTTGAGTTTAAAAGCACATTATCATTTATGTTAGCACCTCCAAAAAGATACAGAATATTTTACATAATATTTAGGAAGAACAGAATTGGAGGACTTGATACTACCTGCCTTCAAACTTATTACAAATCTATGGTAGTCAAGAAAGTATGGTTTGTATTAGTGAAAGAATAGACAGATAAATCAATGGAACAGAATAGAGAACCCAGATATAGACCTTCATGATTATAGACAACATTGTAGATTTTTATCAAAGGAGTCAAGGCAATACAATGGAGCACAAATAGCCTTTACAAGTAATCATGTTTTAAGAACTGACCATCTACATGAAAAAAAAAAAATGAATCTCAACACAGACATAATAAGCTTCCCCAAAATGAACTCAAATAGATAATAGGCCTAAATGTGAAATATAAAATTTCTAGAAAGTTGAGTAAAACCTAGATGACCTTGGGTGTGGTGAGGACTTCTTAGCTAAAACACCAAAGGTACAAAACATGGAAGAAATAATTGATAAGCTAGACTTCATTAAAATTAAAAACTTTTAGAAAAGATAATGCCAAGAGAATAGGATGTTAAGTCACAAACTGGAAGAAAATATTTGCTAAAGACACATATGACAAAGGACTATTGGTCAAAATACACGAAGAACTCTTAAAACTCAACAGTAAGGAAATGAACCACCTGATTTAAAAACAGGTGGAAGACCCGAGCATACACAACACAAAGATGTCAAATAAGCATAGGAGAAGATATTCAAAAGATATATAACATCAGGTATTATTACAGAATCGCAAATTAAAACAACAGTGAGAACTACCTACTGATAAGAATAATCCAAATCTGGAATACTAACAATGCAAAATGCTGATAAGGATGTAGAACGCCAGGAACTTGCTCATTCATTGCTGGTGGCAATTCAAATTGGTATAGCCGCTTTGGAAGAGAGTTTGGCAGTTTCTTAAAAGTCTAAACATTTTCTTACTATACATTCCAGCAGTATGTCCCTTGATATTTATCCAAAGGAGTTGAAAAATTATGTCTATGACAAAATTTTCACAGATGCTTATAGTACTTTCACTTAGGGTTGCAGAACCTTGGAAGTAACGAAGATGTCCTTCAGTAGGTGAATACTTTACAAAACTGTGGTATTTCCAGGCAATGGAATATTATTCAGTGCAGAAAGAAGTGGGTATCAAGCCATGAAAAGACATGGGGAAAACTTAAATGCATATTGCGAAGTGAAATAAGCCAATCTGAAGAGGCTATATACTATATGATTTCAACTTTAGGAATTCTGGAAAAGGCAAAACTACAGAGACAGTAGAAAGATTGGTGATCGTCAGAATGGGCAGGGAATAGAGGAACAGGTGGAACACAGGGTTTTTAGAGCAGTCAAACTATTTTATAGTTCCTACAATGGTGGATAAATGCCATTAGACATTTGTCAGAACCTATGGAGTATACAATACCTAGAGTGAATCATAGTGTAAACTATGGATTTTGGGTAATAATGATGTGTCAGTGTAGGTTCATCAGCTGTATCAAATGTACCACTTTTGGGAGATGTTGATATTATAGGAACTTATGTATGTGTGTGGACAGGAAGGATATATGGGAACTCTACTTTCCACTCAATTTTACTGTGAACCTAAGACTTCTCTAAAAAATACAGTTTTTTAATTAAAATGTATGTGTATATAAATTTACTTTGAGTTATCCAAATTCATTTCACTGTTAGCTAGCTTGATGATAGAAGTGCGTAAGCAAGAAAATCCAGCTCCTCCTTTATCTTTCTGTCATTGATTCTAAATAGCTGTCTAATCATTATAGAATCTGATAAACTCTTTTTTTTAATAGCTGTGTGATTCAATTTTTCAGATCAAAAGCAATGGCTAGTGCCTTAATTTCTATGCCCTAAATCAAAGAATTAGGACATCTGATTTGTATTTTTTTTAATGCAGTCATCTCTTCTTTCTAGAGTTTATGTGGGTATCCCCAGGTAAGTGATCAGGTACCTGTATGCATGTGCTTTGAACTTGATTTCTATGGAGTAGAGATTTGTGATGGATTATAGCTATCTACTTTATAAAATTTCATTTTAGCGATAGATCCTTTGCTTAAGAAAACTTATAAGGTCATATTTAATCTTTGAGACTATTTCCCAAAGAACTGATATTAGGAGTTCTTTGCCCATTTTGAAAATTAGAAAATGTAGACATATTCAGTGACTCAGACAACTTTGACAAAAGAGCAATTTAGAGTATTTTCTAGATAGAAATCACTGAAGACTTTCATTTTTGTATTCTTAAAAACATCTTCCTCAAATCACTTTTTATTTATCATGCTACTTATGAAGGTATTTTGCATGGCAGCCCAAATGTAGGAAACTTATTCCCCCTTTTCTGTTGAGTAAAACATGGTTGATTAAGCCTGTTTTGGGATACTTTTGAGATGTAAATTTGATTTGAACAAAGACAGTTGATTTGAGTTTTCTAGTCTTTATATTTGTCTCCTTGTGTAATCATCATTGTGTTTCTGTTGCCTTTATGTAAATGTTACAAATTCTGCCCATCATAAAATTTAGTATGTGGAAAGTCCCTGATGTCATCAGCTTGCATCCTCATTTGTTTTCATATGTGATCTATCCTGTATTTATGTGCCTTGTTTTCTGGGTGCCCTTTCTTCTCTATAACAAGTAGACATTAAAATAGCATTTTAAAATAAATTATCTTTGCCCCCCAAGAAGAGATTTTGACATTGGTTATTCACAAGATTTCCTTTCTGTCAGACATGCGTATGGCAAATATTTACTGAATGCTCACACAGGGCAGCTTGAAAAATAATATTTATAATGTATTATACATAGTATATTATATATAATTGTTATAGATTTACATGTAATATATAATATAAGGCATAATATATTATGATGTATATCATTATATAGTTACATATATATAAGATTTTTGTAATTTTTTTTAAAAGATAAAGGTCTTCTTTTATCATTCCTCCCAAATATTCAAATGAGAATTTTTTTTTTAACACTTAATGTTCTAAAATACCCAGCTGGAGCTTTCTGTCATGGTGGTTTTTCTATTTTAGTTAAAGGGAAAAAGCCATAAAATGTATTTTTATTTGTATGAATGTTTACATTAGAGACATAAATGACCATATAGGAGAAAAATACAGTACAAAGTGTGATAGTGATAAATTTGGGGGGAAAATGTCATTTTACACTATTTTGTTTATCAGTTTTTAAGATGAATATCTATCTATTTCACAGATTATCTTGGCCACCTTCATGAGTATAAGAATTTACAACAGCATGGTTAGAAATATCAGTGGGGCTTTCTGGTTGAGACCAGCAATCTAAGGTCTCTGATTTTACTGCTCAGATTTGTGAAGAGATTAAAAGTTATTGGTCATATATATGTCCGGTACCAAAAAGAATTTCTAATAACCACAGACGTGTGGAAGCCCTAAGGAAGAATGATAGAAATGCACTGAAAAGTGTAAACACACACACTCACAGACACATACACACACACAAATCTTAAGAAAGAAACAATCAAAAGGACCCCTCCAAAAAAAAAAAAAAAAAATCTGAAGGAGATTTCTCAAAGTTGTCAACTAAGTGTACCTACCTTACAAGCATAAGACTTTCAGTGACCAGATGAATGCAGCAAAGCACTCATAATCCTCCAAACAAGTGACCTGCATTAATACTTCTCTGAAACAACTCCCCCAAAACACAAGGCCAATAAATAAAAAAATATGTTTGGGATTTTCTTTTATTTCCAGACATAGAGTCAATAGTGGAAAAGAGCTAGGCTGAAAAGATTATTTCATTTTTAAAAAATTTTCATTGTTCCAAGATTCATTGTTTATGCACCACACCCAGTGCTCCATGCAATACATGCCCTCCTTAATACCCACTACCAGGTTCACCCATCTCCCCACCTGCCTCCCCTCCAAAATCCTGTTTGTTTCTCAGAATCCACAGTCTCTCATGGTTCATCTCCCCCTCTGATTTCCCCTAATTCACTTTTCCTTTTCTTCTCCTAATGTCCTCCATATTATTCCTTATGCTCCACAAGTAAGTGAAACCATATGATAATTGTCTGTCTCTGCTTGACTTATTTCATTCAGCACAATCTCCTCCAGTTCCATCCATGTTAATACAAAAGTCAGGTATTTTTCCTTTCTGATGGCTAAGTAATACTCCATTGTATATAAGGACCATATCTTCTTTATCCATTCGTCTGTTGAAGGGCATCTTGACTCTTTCCACAGTTTGGCAGTTGTGGCCATTGCTGCTATGAACATTGGGATACATATGGCCCTTCTTTTCACTACATCTGTATCTTTGGGAAAAATACTGACTAGTGCAATTACAGACTCATAGGGTAGCTCTATTTTTAATTTTTTGAGGACTCTCCACACTGTTTTCCAAAGTGGCTGCACCAACTTGCATTCCCACCAGCAATGTAGGAGGGTTCCCCTTTCTCCACATCCTCTCCAACACTTGTTAATTTTGGCCATTCTAACTGAAGGTGGTATCTCAATGTAGTTTTGATTTGAAGCTCCCTGATGGCTAATGATGCTGAACATTTTTCCATGTGTCTGTTAGCCATTTGTATGTCTTATTTGGAGAAGTGTCTGTTCATGTCTTCTGCCTATTTTTTGACATGATTAACTCATGTCAACACTCTGTTTATTTAGTGTGGAGTTTGAGGAGTTCTTTATAGATTTTGGATCTATAAAATCTGTAATGTTGTTTGCAAATATCTTCTTCCATTCTGTGGGTTGCCTCTTTGTTTTGTTGACTGCTTCTTTGCTGTGCAGAAGCTTTTGATCTTGATGAAGTCCCCAAAGCTCATTTTAGCTTTTGTTTCCTTTGCTTTGGAGACGCGTCTTGAAAGAAATTGCTGTGGCCAATGTCAAAGAGGTTACTGCCCATGTTATCCTCTAGGATTTTGATAGATTCCTGCCTCATGCTGAGGTCTTCTATCCATTTCAAGTTTATCTTTGTATATGGTGTGAGAGAATGGTCAAGCTTCATTCTTATACATAGGTGTCCAATTTTCTCAGTACCATTTATTGAAGAGACTTTTTTTCCACTGGATATTTTTTCCTGCTTTGCTGAAGATTATTTGACCATGGAGTTGAGATTCCATATCTGGACTCTACTTTGTTCCATTGGTTTATGTGTCTGTTTTTCTGTAGGCTGAAAAGATTCTTGGAAGAAGGATGCTCCATTTCTTTTTTTTTTTTTTTTTCATTTTTTAAAAGTTTATTTTTTTAAGAAAACCTATTATATTTACTTATGGCATCTATACAATCTAAATATGAAATGAGCCTAATTAATCACAGACTGTAAGTTCTGAGTCACATTCTAAGAGAACTTTCCCTGATATCTAGCAAGAGAATTAAGTCTTTTCCAGACTATCATATCATATCCACTGTATATGAAGCCTAGAATATTCCACAAAGGAGAACCCATTTAGCATCTGCTACCAAACAAAGAGATTGTATAAACATTGCTCATCTAGGGGTAAATAGATAAGTGATAAAGGGAAATTATAAATCAAGAAACATGCTTAAAAATATAGCCTTCAAGATACTGAAAAAACCCCTTCTTCTGAAAATAAAAGTAAATTATAGATGCTTTGTAATATCAATAAAATTAAGCTAAGTTGGAGTTCATGAAATAAAATAGATGAAATAGACAACAGACTGATATAACTGTGAGCTGTCTGTTAGTTAGATGGCAGTAAAGATTATACAATGTAAACAATAATCACAGGATTGATGCCAATACAAGAAGTAATAAGAAGTGGAACTAAACTGTAGGAAGAAGTATATCATAGGCACACTTAAGCTCTTCCATAATGTTAGAGGAGTGAAGAGGAGACTAAAATGCAAAATTTGCAAAAGGAGAAGCTAATATGGTGGGCAGAGGATGATCCAAACATATAACTTTGTTTCTTAAGTTGACATCAGAACACCTGGGATATAAGTAATAATTAAAGACACAATAGAATAAAACTTAATAAGCTGAGTCATAGTATGATTTGTGAACAACAACAACAAAAAAAAGACTCACTTTATAACAGGTAAAGTTAATGAAGTACTGGAAAGAAACGAATGACTTTTACTTTTAATAATAAATATTTTTTACCAATGAAGAAAAATGAAAGACTAATTGCAAAAGAAAAAAAAATCAACATTTTTGGGAACATCACTGAAACACTAAATAAGAGAAGTAAGTGTATGTTGAGCTGACCCCTAGCATTTTGACCCAAATTGGAACCCAAAAAATAAAAAAAAAAAATCAAAATTCAGTAGTTGTTTACTTGTGAAGGAAGGAATCATCTATTCTTTTTTAAAGGATTTTTAAAAAATCCAGGTAGTTAGCAGACAGTGTAATATTCATTTCAGGTGTACAACATAGAGATTCAACATTTCCATACAACACCCAGTGCTCATCACAAGTACAATCCTTAAGCCCCATCACTCATTTAGCCCATCCCCCCACCATCGCCTCACTGGAACCATGAGTTTGTTCCCTGTGGCTAATAGTCTGCTTATTGGTTTGTCTCTCCCCTCCCCCACTTTTTCTCATTTGTTTTTTATCTTAAATCCCACATATGCAAGTGCGGGATGGAGGCAAAGGGAGAGGGAGAGAGAGTATCTTAAGCAGGCTCCACCCTCAGTATGGAGCATGATAGAGTACTTGATCTCATGACCCTGAGATCGTGACCTGAGGCAAAAATCAAGATTCAGATACTTAATTAACTGAGCCACCCTGATACCCCGAGACTCATCATGTATAAACAAAGTCAAGGTAATCATCTAATAAATTCAATGAGAAAAAAACCCCATAAAAATACACATAAGCAAAATTAAGAATAGAGACTGAAGAAATAAAAATGCAGCATATAAATTTGAAGATATTGTGGAGTTAATAATTCTCTAGAACAATAATTTGCCAAACATTGAACTAAACATATATCAAATTGTCATACATAACTGAAGTGTTACTAGGTGTTAAAGGAATGCCTTCGTTCCATATAACAAATTTATCTTTGCCTCCAGGGAGGTAAAATGAACCTTTATTGATTGGTCTCCACAGGTAATTGTTTCCCCACGTGTGTAACACACATGGCTAGTATATTCACAGACCGTCATAAAGTTCTGAGAATCCTGTGATGCTGAGCAAAGTTCCATTATAGATCTCAGGTTTACTTAGGCCACCTTTATAATTAATTATACTTTAAGAAGATCATTCTGACTCACATTTTCAAGCTAAATGACTCATTAATAACTTTGGGATCATACATCAGCCAATATAAATTGGGTGATAAGAATATCCTACAGAAAAGCACTTGAAAAATAAAATATATTAGACTAATCTTAAAAACAAAAACAAAAGCAGAAACAAAACTACCCCAAATGGATGTATTTTACGGGGAAATCATGTTATTATTCCAGAAAGAAATAATACTATCTTGTTTAAATTACCCCCAATAAAAAGGTTACTAAACATATGAGCCTTTTCAGCATGGTTTACCAATGGAAACTAATATATTTGGGCATATTCATTTATTTATTTTTGGTTTCATTGATTTCTGATTTTAGATTTTTATCTATTCGAATTTCCATAGATTACTAACCATAATAGTAAAAATAATAAGTTAATACTGCTTGAGCACTGAAACTATATTAGGCCCCGTGCTAAGTGTTTCACAAGTATTGTCTTGTTTTATCTGCACAATAACCCTGCTAGGTATTATCCTCATAATAGAAATAGAAATAGAAAACAGAGACATTTATTTATTTGCCAATTCAGTTTGTGTCTCAGGTATCACTACACAGACTAGTTAATCAGCATTCAGTATGAACGAACATATAAACATCTCTGCCTTTGTCATACTTACCTTTCGCAAGAACCATTTTGGAAAAAATAGTTGTGCACAGACAATCAAACTCTTTCTTAGTAAAATGAGAATCTACTCCAGTAGTGTTCCCCTAGAAATCTAATAAGCATAGATTATCAACTGTAATTCAACAACATTACTTTTGATGAAAAGTGACCCCAAGCTAAGCAATTACATCTGGATTGGTAGGACATATGCAGGAGCTACCAGCGCGTAATGGAAATGCCGTATCACGGGCTTTCCTGAGTGTGATGACACTAGTGACTCTGTACAATCCCTATGTCCTGTGGTCATAGAATTGTTAAAAGAAATAATGGATTCTTTCACTTATGAGGCTATTAGTTAGGAATACCCTTGCCCCTCATCTCCTTGTGCCCAGATGGTCCCTAGATGTGGAACTGTACTAGGAATTGCTTCAAGGACTTCTGTGGAGAAAATTTTTTGATGCTGCCTTGCTGGCCAGCTGTGGTTCTTCAATACCTTCCAGCATAGCTGGGTTTCTGATATGTCATGTGGTAGTCTAAACAATATTTAATCCTAAGGAAACTCTCTAGTGAGCATTGTAATAGCCGAAAATGTGCATGTGGCAGGTGGTGATAAGTATTCTGATTAGGAGTGAAAGGACATATCAGAGTGAAGGTTTAATGGTGGGGATTAAAACAAAATTAACAAACAAATAAATAAAAGTGTGTCAGGGAGACTCTCACATAGAAGGTGACCTATAAATACTTGCTAAATATTAGCTTAAAAATTTAACAATAATTTCCAAAGTCATGTAGTTAATAAAAGGCTAATCCGGGTTTGGTAATCTAGAAGATGTGAATCAAGCTTATTTTTATTTCCCCATGGACATCTTGGAAATCTGGACAATAACAACGAAAAATTCCCTAAAGTTCCTCTGTTGATATGTAGGAGAACATAGCACTATTTGACATGCTGAAAGTTACCATTAGTTTGCCAAGGTGAGGTCATTGTTCAGTTCAGCATCTCCTTATATTCAAGAGTGTGGTTCACTATCTTCATGTACATGGTGTCTGGTCCAGTATCATCATATATGTGTGTATGACTAATATCATAACAGTTGGTTCATTATAATATTCAGGATTGAAAAGTAACAGTCTCCAGTTTTCTCCACAATTTATATCAGATGTTTCACCAATTTGAAATTGAATTTCTACTTTTAGGAGTTTGAATTGAATTTCAAAGTGTATTTTAAGAAATAGAGTGTATACTTCTATAGAGAATATTATTGATAAGCTAGGTAAATTTTCAAAAATACAAAATCACCAGGATGTCAAATATCTGTTTCTAGATTTTTACATGTTATGAATATGATTTTTGGTATTTAGAACTTGCAGTTTTTAAATGCAGCTCCTTTGCATTATTTTAAAGTCAGTACTATGGTAACCACTGATGACATAATAAAATAATTATGCAAGCCAACTTCTATAGTTCCATATATATTTAAAGAGTTGGGCTGGGCTAAACATAGGTGTCCTATAGAGACTAGTAAGATCATTAGTCTTGTGGGTAAAATTGAAGTCAAATAAAATATAAACAAATAATTCCCATCATGACCAATTCATAGTTTTCACACTGTTTGACTGATATGTATATATAAGAAGTTATCACTTAAGACACGTAATCCAGATGAAACAAGAGCATAATTTTGATCTGAGAATTACTGACTTTTAACAAAGTAAACCTTATGATCTAAGAGGTAGTGACTGCAAATGGCTGCTTTAAATGCCATAGCAGTAGGTTCATTATTTTTTGTGCATTAAATAATGATTTTAATAAAAGTCTCGAGTTCATGTTCTGAAAGCTATTACCTTTCAGCCATTGCATATACTTCTTTGTCTAGAGGGCAAAGTGAACAACATCTCATATTTTTCTTAGGCACGATATGAAAGCATTAATTTCCTTCTGCTGCTTTGATGGAACGCGGTGCTTTGGGGCAAGTCAATGCAAAATGATCACATTTTCACTCGTAATCAATATAGTTGGCTGACAGTGGGCATCTATTTTTCATTCCAGCATACAGTAAAGTAAAATGATATGTGGATTTTCTTCAAAAGAGGTGCTTTTAGGAAACACAGATGAAATAGCATTTTTAGCAAGCCACTGAGAAAGTTGGTTATTACTGCAACTCCTTGGCTGCAGAGACAGATGTGAGTCTGGCCTTTTCTTTTCTCCTCTTCTATCTCAATGGGATAATTTGAAAATCTGTAACTTTACTTAAGGAGTTGGCCATGAATCATAAATGACAGAATTAGTTTTTAAGGATAATATATTTAGTCCTTGTAGTGTCTCTGTGGACTCCTTGACTTCTAAACACCCATTATGTTTTATGTGAAGAGCATAGATCTGCATTTTCTGCTGAAAAAAACGTAATTACCAAATTGCTGCAGGTCCATTTTTTTCTAAGTCATATATTTTCTACTCATGAGATTTTCTAAAATATGAATAAGCTAAATTATAGAAAATGTCTCAAATTGCAGTTAGCTGATTTTGACTGAAAAGCAGTGGATATTTGATGTTGAAGTTGAAATGTTAGAATGCTTGGAGAAAATGACTGACAATAAAAGAACTAACTTTTATAAACGCTATAGGATCCTTTGAATTTCATAGTCATACCAAAAATGTGTATTTTACTTATTCAAATTCTATAAAATTTTATTGTCTTTCTATAAATAAATTTTTGCATTTATTCAGATGGTTAGGAAACTGACTCACCAAGAACAGAAGGGTAGGATAGGAAGGAGGAAGATAAGGAAAGAAAGGGGGAGGGTGAGAGAGAGAGTCTCTTTAGGGCTGGCCGATTCCATGGGCAGAAATTGCTTTGCTTCTGGAGCCTTTTGGTCATGTTGCCATGGAGTCTCTCTCTGATATATTGGCCAAATTTTCAGCAATCTTGTTAGGGTAGTTTTCAATCGTAGGTGAGGAAAAGGATTAAAGATGATGGTTCTTATTTTATTTCATAAGTGTCTAGATTGTGTAGGTTTGCAAAAATCACCAGGCTCATGGGGTCATGACTGTACTTTAACAACTAGAGAGAGTATTGAGAAGATGAACTGGAACAGATATCTGTAACTGTTTATCATTCAGTTACTTGGGACCATGACTCCTTGGGCAATTTTTTCTGCTTGATTTGTTTTAGTGTCTAGGAACTGATTGATGATATTATGCGTCTTGATTGATTTTAGAATACCAGTTTGGAGGAGAAACATCATGATTGATTTCCAATTCATTGGCATAACCGTACTTTAAAGCATTATCTATTGTTGTTTTGAAATAATACATACACAAATCCATCATGCTGATAAAGGAGTCAACTAAATAAATGCCTGTATGGAATTAAATGTGAAGACCCCTGTTTACCTGCCTCCTGCAACCTTGAGACTCTAGAGTTCAATGTATTTTCCATATTGTGTTTACCTTTCCAGTCCTATTCCTGTGCATTTTCAAACCTTTATATGAACACACAGATATTGAAAAAAGTGACCATATTACATGTTGTATTAGATGTCTATTGCTGCATAATAAATTACCACAAAATAGTGGTTTATAACTGCCCCAATTTATTAGCTCACGCTTACATAGATCTGAGATCTGGCATGGCTAAGCTAGATTCTAACTTCTTGGTTTCACAAGGCTGGAATGAAGATGTTGGCCGGACTTAGCTCTTACATGGAGACTTGGAGGAAGAATCTGCTTCTATGCTTATTTCGACTGTTGACAGAACCCAGTTCCTTGTAGCTCTAGATCTGCAATCCTTGTTTCCTTGCTGGCCATTGGCCAAAGGCTGTCCTTAGCTACTGGGGGCTCCCAGGCCTTTTGATACAGCCCCTCTAACTTCAAAGCAGCAATGGTATGTCAAGTTCTTCTCATGCTTTAAATATCTCTGACTTCCCTTCTACACCCAGCCAGGATGAAAGCTCTGCTTTTAAGAGTTTTTTTTTTACATTGAGCCCACATGGATAATTCGGAAGAATCCCTTTATTTTCAGGTCAGTTGATTAGATGTACTCATTACATCTGCAAAGGTAAGGAAACATATCTGTGGGAGTAATACCAGGCAGAGGTGAACATGAAGGTCAAGATGCACAACCACCACACCTCAGTTTGCGTGCAACTTGCCTTTTTCACTTAGCAGCATGTCTTTGAAATCTTTCTGTGGATCTAATGTTTCTGTGTTCTTCCCATTTGTATTTCTTTTAGATGATGTCACTATATTCTTCCATGGCATGGAGATAGCATACAACATTTAATCCTTTTCCTACTTGTGGAAATTTCAGTTGGAAGTTGTTTAGTATTATATATGATAAGAGGCAATATTAGGTTTCTAAAAATCTAATGACCTGAGTCAATTAATGGCCCTATTGCTTTTCTCAGTATGTGAATTGAGTCAGCTCTTTAACTTCTTTGGACTGTATTCTTTGTTTATTTTTAAAGGATGGGTAATAGTATTTATTTCACAGAGTTAGTAGGGAGATTAGGTAGCGTAATAGAGGTAAAATGGTTATCCTGGCAGAAAATATTCACTGAAATAATGTGAATCATTTCTATGCTACACTGACATGTGTATTTCTATGGCGTAATTTCCTAGAAGTAGGATTTAGATAGAAGATTAATGCACTTTTAACTTAGATAAGACCAAATTGCTTTATGGTAAATCCATCCCTGTAAGAAAGACACAATTTTCTGATTTTTCCTGACCCTCTAATACTGGATTAGGTGCTCCTTATTTAACAAGTGTTTATTAAGTACTTATGATATACCAGATACCTGCTAAGTATCATGCAATACAATTGTGAGCAAAACAGGCATGGTTCTTGCTTGTTGACTTTTACAATTTCATAATTTGTCAGTAAATGAACAAGATAAACATCTTATTTTACTTTTTAATAATTCTTTATTTTTAAAAATATTTTATTTATTTATTTGTCAGAGAGAGAGAGATAAGAGGCCACAAGCAGGGGGAGCAGAAGAGGGAGGGGGAGAAGCAGGCTCTCTGCTGAGTAGTAAGTAGTCAGGCTAGAATAGAAGAAAGATGTGATGAGATTGCTTTTCAAAGGAAATAAAATTATCAAGGCTTACTATTAAACTGAAAGGCAGTTATCAGGACAGGTAAGTTTCTACCTTGCGAAAAACTGTATAGATAATAGTGCTGATTATCAAGGGAAGATGGAGGAAGTTTGAGTCGGAGGGGAAGATCATGCTTTTGAACATAGGCACATTGAATTTGAGGAGAATTTGAGACACCCCAGGGGAGATGTCAAATATACAGTAAAATATATAGAACACGGAAGAGGTCTGGGCTGGACATAGATGTTTTAGCGTTTGTGTTTTGAAGTGGTAATTCAAACCATAGGGAATTATGATACCATGCACCTCTTTAAAGAACAGAGCTGTACCATTCAATACAGGAACCACTAATGACATGGGACTTCTTAGCACTTGAAATATGACTGGTCTGAAGCTAAAATTACACCCAATTTTGTAAATTCAGTAGGATACAAAGTATGTAAAATATCTCACTGAAAATTGTTTATGTTGACTGCATGTCAAGATGATAATATTTGGATATATTGAGTTATTAAAACTAGTCTCATCTGTTTCTTTTTACACTTCTGATGTAGCTTCTATAATATTTAAAATTATACATGTGCCGTTTATGACTCACATTATATTTCTATTGGACAGCGGTGGTACAGTGACAAAAAAAGTACCTATATTTGATTTTCTTAAAGTTCAAATTTGAACTTTAAGAAAATCAAATATTTAATGTCTTGGTAGAGAATGCTTAGCTGCAAAGGATGTTGTAAAAGAGCAGTCAGACTACAAAGAGAAAAATAATACTTAAAAGCAGAGAAAAAGTACACTTTGAAAGAAAGTGTGCTTTATTGAATATTGCTCAGAGGTCAAAAAAGATATAGATTGTAAAGTGTGCATTGGATTTATGACTAGGGATTTTTATAAAGGCAATGACACTTATTTTGGTGGAGAGGGATGAGTTGAAGACACCTTTCTGAATGTTGATGAACAAACCAAATGTAAAGAATTAGAAATTGGGAGGGCAGACATATCTATGAAATTTGGCTATAAAGGGGAAGTAGAATGAAGTGACATGTTTTAATACAAAGGGATTTGAACATATTAAAAACAAAACAAGACAAAACATACAAACAAACAAACAACAACAACAACAAAACAAGAGAATTATGCAGAAAAGAAGGAAAGGACATTGGGGAGGGTATGTGATTTGGTGAGTGCTGTGAAGTGTGTAAACCTGGTGATTCACAGACCTGGGGATAAAAATATATGTATATAAAAAATATATGTTTATAAAAAATAAAAAAAAAAAAAAAAAAAAAAAAAAGAAGGAAAGGTTTCAGATACAGGAGAAGTTAGACATATTGGATAGTATGTAGATTATTTGAAGTAGAATCAGAAAGACCTACCAGAGAATTCATCAAATGTTAAATAAGTATGTGTTGATCTGTCTATATGTATCATTAGGCAATAGCTCCAAGAAGATAGCCATTTCTTCTTCCTTATCTAACTCTCAACACCTGCCTACGAAATATTCTATTCCTAATATAGCATCAAGGTATGTTTAGTACATGATGAAAATATGAAGGTTAAATATATGTATATATGTTTGCTGTATAGATCATAATCACAAAGAACAGTTCTTAGATACCATATTATTGTTAAAGAAAAAAGAATTCTTGATGTTCATAATGCACAATGAGAGGAAAGAAGAGAAGGCATTACATACTGATTGTTTTCATATTTGCTGTTTATACTATAGACCCTGTGGATGGCCAGAACCACTGGAAGCTGGGAAGTTTAATAAAAATATATTAGCACCAGTGTGGGACCTGCCACAGGGCCAATGAAAAATAAATGAATAAAACCCAAGCCACCTTCTTCCTACATGCCTTCAAGTCTAGGCAATTGGTATTACTGTTTCTTGATATCTATTATAACTTTATTCTAGGGTCCAAGTTAAATTATTTTATAATTTTCCACTTTAATAATGTATTTTAATCAAGTTGCTACTGGTGAAACCATGTATATGCTGGGGTCGTTTGCCAGGACTAGGGTGTCCATAAGTGTGAATGAATATAAGAACAACTGAATGTTTGGGGATGCCTTAATGGTTGGATTGTTCTTGTTTTCTGCTTCTGTGGTGCATTTCCTCTTTTCCTGGTAATATATCTTCTCCGTTGGTCTTAGATAGACATGGTGGGAACATAGAAAGTCCAGGAACAGGGCTGTCTGAACAGTAGTCTCATTCTGTTATAGATCAGTATACCTATTATTTTCTAGAAAATGAATTTGGATGAAATAGATAAAGTTCAAGGGATGCTGTATTTTGAGTAGATAACATTTAATGAGCACTTAAATTTTCCATAGGTTGTTGAAACATTTTAGAGTATCAATTCATTTAATTCTGAAACCAGCTTTTGGGGTAGATACTGTCTTATTGTTGTTATCAGCATTGTTAACCATCTTCATTTCATGAATGAGAACGGAAGGACACAGACTCTTTAAGTAACTAATCTAAATCCTCACAGTTAATAAGTGCAAAGAAAGGGATTTGAGCCCAGCCACTCTGACTCTAGTTTCCTAGCTTGTACCTACTAAATTTTTAAACTGCGTAAAGCCAGATGAAAATGAGCTCTTAGTTCCTATACTCAAATAATAGAAGGAACTTGGTGATCTAATGGAGTAAGTTGAAAGCACTAATCTCTTTGTGTGTGTGTGTGTGTGTGTGTGTGTTTTAGGCTATGAAGGAAAAATGGGGCATTGCCTTGAGATCTGGCCTTATATACAACTGTGGCTTTATCAACAAGTGAAAACCCCATTAGTCTCAGTGTCCTTCTTTGCAAAGTCAGTCGGTTAGCCAGAAATTGTCAATAAAGTCATTAAGAACCATTGAATGATGAGATTCTTGAATATTCTTGGAATATTCCAATTAATAGATTTCATGTTTAAAATAATCATCTTAGCAAGTAGACTGCTAGATAGCAAATGATGAATATGTAAGTGGAAAAGGACACTATTACACATTTTCAGTGAAATCTTTATGAGAGAAATCTCTTTAATTTTTCTTTTAAAACATTTTTAGCAAGGGTGATGGATGACTAATTAGATGTTAATTGTTCATGTCTACTGATTAGGAAATTTAGGGAGGGTTTTTATGGCGTTGATTTAATAAGGAATGACACTTGAATCTTACCCATAATTAGCTTATTACATTTGGCTGCTGTTTGAATCTGTGCTATGGGAATGATTTAAAGAGATTAGTCTTTTTCAAGGACCACGTAAGTGCTGATACATTACCCTAGAACACCTTTCAAGCTTGCTGGAACAATGATGACCCTGATTCTATGTAATATGTTGATACACTCGTTAGGTTAAGGGGAAAAGCAAGAGATCTAGCTTTTGGGTATACCCCAACTCTCAGTATCAGTTATGAAAAGGTTATTCAGTTTGTTGCCTTATGCCTCCTTTAATGGGGAAATATTTCATGGTACTTAACAATGGAAAATCCATTTTTCAATGTGTACATCAAAAAAGAAACTATTCTCTTTCTTGCCAAAATTTGTGTATAAACCCTCCTTTCATCCCAGATTGACAGAGAATTGCCAACAGCAGAGGAAGGAGAAAAGAGTGAGAGTGCTCAGCTTAGATAAAGAAAGCTGCAGAAATAATTCCAAGAGTGAATTAATAAACACTTGTGTGCCTGATATTCAGCTTAAGAAATGCAACATTGTAAACAGTATTAAGCTCTGGGTGTTACCTGAGGTTGGAGTAAATCACTTTCAGGCATATCTTTATATTTTTACTACATATTTATGTATCTCTAAACAATATGCTTGCATTTTTTCATTGTTGGAAATTTATGAAGCTTAATAAATGGCAATCTTTTTCTTTGCCTGAGTTCAGAACCAGTTGAAAAATAGACTAAGAAGTTAGGTAGCTAGAGATCGCTTGATAGCTAGCAAAGGGAGAAAGGCTTAGCTGTGCACCAACAATGAACTCCTGAGATGTGAAGTCCAAAATTAGAGTTATCTATTCATTGCTTAGAAAGACAGAATGATTGCAGACCTTCCTATATGGAGGTAAATCATACTACCCGTAGGAGCAGATCAGAATGCCTCTCTGTGAGTCCAGCTAACCCCCAATAAAGAAGAAATGTGGAGCAAAGTATCTTCAGAAGCCAAGGAAAGAACACAGAATCATCAAGGAATTCCTTTGTCCATAATTAACAAGGGTTATCACCACCTACTTCCATAAGAGGAAGGGAAAGTTTACTTAAAAGCCCCACTGTAAAAATTTTAGTTATTGCATAAATTAAAGTATGACTTAAAGATCTAGTAGACAGAATTTTATTTTAAGCTTAATCATTATTCTTTCCCATCTTCAGAAAATCCTAAATGAAAAGATCTCTTGATATAGTGCTATATCACTGGATTAAGTGGGCTAAATGGACCCTGTTTGTTTCATAGGAACAAAAATTTTTTAATCTGGAGTTAGAAAAGGCAAATGTGTAAGACTGCTTAAAAAAAAAATCTAGCCTACCTTACTTTACTACATGCTCCTGTTGGGTAACTCAGAGTCAATCATATTTATTCCTTGCCACAGACCAATTCCACAGAATAAAAGCAAAATAGTCTGTTTGAAAGTATGTATTTGTACATTAAATAGATTATACATTAATTCAAAATAAAATATACACATTTAAAATACATATTTCTTGGGGCACCTGGGTGGCTCATTGGATTAAGCCTCTGCCTTCGGCTCAGATCATGATCTCTGGGTCTGGGGATTGAGCCCCGCATCGGGCTCTCTGATCAGTTGGAAGCCTGCTTCCCCCTCTCTCTCTGCCTGCCTCTCTGCCTACTTGTGATCTCTGTCATATAAATAAATAAAATCTTTAAAAAGATAAAATATATATCTCAAATTTACTACTACATATATAGCTTTTGAGTATTTAAACAAATAAAAATTCATCTCTTTTCTATAGTTTCCATGCCACACTCATAATTAGTTTAATGAGGCTGCTAAAGAGTTTTGAATCATGGCTTACTTACCTTTCTATATACAGATAAGCTTTCTTCCTTGTCCTTAAATAATACCTTAAACTTTAAAATCCATTTCAAAATATAAATCAAATGAGAAAATGCAAGATGATCCAAAAAAATTGTAAGCATTTCAGGAAAACGAATAGCATTCACATTTTGGAAAGCATAGTAGGACAATAACAGAACTTTTAACTCTTTGATATATAAAATAAAGATGTTTGACTGACTTAGAGTAGAAGGATAATGGGGAAATTTCTTGTTGTTTGAGTAATGGGAACATGCCAAGGGACTAGCTATGTTTCATGTCTGGTTCATTCCTTGTTTGCTATCATAAGGGGAAAATTTGATGCTGTTAAGGACTATTATTGGATGTGGTGTTTGAGAATCATCCAGTTCAGTTTCTCCTCTGTGTGACTGCAAGTATGCTTGGATATGTGTTCCAGTATTAGAAGACACAATATGTAATAGAAATAACCACAAAATTCAAATATCAGTTAATAGGAAATCTACCACATTATATCTGTGTACTTTCATAAACATTCTCTACTTTGAAGTTCACAATAAAAATGAATGGATGTTATTCCATTTTACTGAGCAGGGAAGCTGAGGGGTTTATTCAAGTTGAGGTAGTTACTGTTATTGCCCCCATCATAGAGATGAACAAGCTGAAGCACAGAGACTTAAGTGATTTATCCAAGTTCACTCAGCTGGGAAATGAGTTATAAACTCAGCCAGTCTGACTTTGGAGCCTGTGTCTGTAACTACTACACCATCTGAGAGAGGCAATGAGAAGGCAAACTTCATCTAGGTTGAAATATATTTACCGTTCTAGTCAATATATATTCTCAAAGAAAACTCTAAAAATACCAGTCTAGCAACTTTTCTCCTCAGGCTATATTTAATTTAATTCCGCTGAAGCATTTGATGCCTTCGGACTAATTCTCTTCTTAAAACTGTCTTCCTTTGGCTTCTATATTGAGAAAAATAATCCAATATTTGCATAATGTTTTACAGTCACTTTTACAAACATCATTTTATTTTATGTATATAGAGCTTGGGCTATGTTGGGAAAGTTTTGTGATAACCATTGTATAGATGAGGAAATTAATGCACAGAGACAGTCAATAACTGGTAATAAGTAGAGAAACCACATCTAAAACTCCTACCTTTAGGTTAACTGGCCTTGCACAAATTCTGTTGAAGAATGTTGCCTTCTTAAAATTTGTTTTCCAACTGGGTGAATTACTCTTTTTTTTTTTTTAAAGAGATTTGTTTATTCATTTACTTTTAGAGAGAGAGAGAGAAAATATGTGAGAGTGGGGGTAGGAGCAGAGGGAGAGGGACTGAATCATAAGCAGACTCCCCACTGACCGTGGAGCCCATGCAGGGCTCGATCTCACCACCCTGACATCATGGCCTGAACCAAAATCAAGAGCTGGTCACTTAACTAACTGAACCACCCAGGTGCCCCTGAATTTAAAGTTACTATTTTTCTTACTCATATTGGACCATCTCTAAATTTGTTGATTATGGTTAGATTTTACTGAGATTGGGTTTAGAATAATTGTTGCCATCTTAGAAAAATAGTGTGTGTTTGTAGTGTTTAATAATATATCAATTACTGCCATGAAACCAAGCTATAGTGTAATGCATCCAGGTGATGTCATATCTGTATTAAAAATAATAAACTAATTTATTCATTAAATTCTCTATGTACATATGTAATATTGGTAATGTATAGTTTATTTCTTAGGCTTCTTCGTGTCTTTATAACAGCCTACTGCCATCTACTGGGTTTTATTCAGAACAGTCCTATTCATCACCAAATTATAACTATAAATTTTATGAGTTTCATATCTGAGAGCTTGATATTGAGACTTCATTGATTTTTAACCTCTTTCTTCCTATTATAGATTATGAAATTATTTAGTGGAAAACTGGTTTAGTTTTTCTTATTTAGTATAATTTACCATTTTACTTCACAGGACATTTGGAATTCAGATCTTTCCAATAAACTTGAACATCATCACTATGATTTTGAGGTTCATATCAACTTTCTAATTTTATTGTATTTAAAACTTAGATTTCATTCTATAAAGTTTTTTTTTTTAATTTTCTCATCCTTCTGTATTTTGAATTATATACACTAGTTACCTCTCCTATTTAAACTGGAAGTAAAGTCTTAAGATAGCCCAAATCTCTGAATATTATTCACAGCTAATGAGGAGGTAATGACAATAATATATAATATTACTTTTTGCAGAAACAAATACAATTATAAGTAACCTTTTAGTTTCTGTATATTGAAAAAAATTATTCCTTGGATACAAATTATGTTTTCATTCACATGCTGCTAATAGAATGTAACTAACTTTAAGTTTGAAATTTTGTTTTTATTTATATTTTGTAAGTATTTTTTTGTTTTTAAAATAAGATTAGAAGTCTGATTAGGCTTTATAGGTATTAATTTCTCACTGATTTCAGTTATATAAGATAATGTGGTAGTAATTGTTACTACTTGCATGTATTGTGTTTTTCAAAGCACTTGTAATTCTACCTTTTTTTTAGCCTTCTTTCAAAAGTCATAACTGACATGGAGAAAATGTTTCCCCAAATCATTAATAATGCTGATACGGATTTTTAAATAGTTAGCAATATTGAAATTATTACAAGAGGCTTTACTGATATAGAATAGAGTCCACAGTACAATAAACAATGTTGTAGACAAGTACTTCATAAATGGAATTTATAATAATATCATCCCAGATGAAATGCTCTTTTCTTTCTTTTTTTTTTAAAGATATTTATTTATTTATTTATTTTTGAGAGGTAGGCAGGAGAGAGAGAGAGAGAGCATGTGAGCACTAACGGGAGAAGAGGCAGATGGAGAGAGAGAATCTTAAACAGACTCTCAGCTGAGCATGGAGCAGATGTGGAACTTGATCTCACGATCATGAGATCATAACCTGAGCTGAAATCAAGAGTCGGATACTTAACTGACTAAGCCACTCAGGCACCCTGAAAATGCTTTTTTTCAACAGCGACATTAAAATGCTTCTCTGAAGTTGCAGAGAAACCAAGACTGTTCAGCAGGAATAAAACTGGGGAGAAGAATGGAATAAAAATACTGAAAAAAATTAAAAGTATGGCTGTATGGGTTTGAAGATTTAGAAGGGTAGAAAATGCAGTATTTCAGGCACTACTAATAATATCACATTTAACATGATTGATAAGATATGCATAACAAAGGTAACACCCTAAAGAAGTTCTTTTGCAGAAGCCTTGGTAACATCACTCATTTCTCCATCTCTCATTAACCCCACATGTAATCATTTACCAAGAATTGACTTGTGCTTCCTACTATCTCTGATTTCCATTTCTTCTTGCTAATGGCTCTTTATCTGGCTCCCTTCTTATGTTACTATTGATATTGCAGTAATTTTTAATTGGTCTCCAATCCTCCAGACTTCTATATCTCTAGTTGGTGTTCCCCACCGACCAAAGCTGAAGTAGAGGCAAGGAAGGGGGAAGAAGTTAGGTTTGAAAGCTTGTCATTTGCCAAATGCTTCTCCGAACACTTTGCCCCCGTTTATCCAACACTCATGAGATAGATTAGTCCTAATTTGCAAGACATAAAATTGAGTACTGTAGAATTTCCATGGCTAGTCTAAGTTCACTGAGCTAGTAAATGTTAGGAACAGGATCCACTTCCAGTTTCCCATTTCATCTTTCCTAAACCAGATCCATGAGAATGCTTTCTACAGGTAAGAGTATTGCCACCTTTCAATGTCAGGCTATATTTTAATGATAAAAAACAAACAAACAAACAAAAAAACACACACAAAAAAAACCCAGTTTATATTACACAACATTTTTCATCTTACCAAGAATTTTACTTAATGTTTTAAGTGTATTAATCCATTTAATCTTAAAAATAACCCTACCAGGTCATTAGTATTATTACCACCTTTTTTTTTTTTTTATGATGAGAAAGTGGGGCACAGAAAGTTAGTCTGACCAGTATTACAAAACAAGGATATATGAGAGCAGGGATATGAACCTATGCATTTCAGCTTCAGAGTCCATGCTCTTTTTTTTTTTTTTTTTTTTAAGATTTATTTATTTGTTTGAGAGAGAGAGAGAGAGTGCGCACAGGGGGTAGGGGAGTGGGAGAAAGAGAATGCTCCCGCAGACTCCTCACTGAGTGCGAAGCCCCATCCTCGACTCAATCTCACAATCCTGAGATCACCACCCTGAGATCAAGAACTGAACCCAAAAGCAAGAGTTGATCACTTAACAGAGCCACCTAGGTGCCCCCAGAATCCATGTCCTTAACTACCACATAAGACCTCATTGTTTCTTTGCAAATATATATATATTTTTTAAGATTTTATGTATTTATTCCTCAGATTGAGAGGAAGAGAGAGAGCACAAGCAGAGGAGCACCAGGCAGAGCAGGCAGAGGGAGAAGCAGTTTCCCCCATGAACAAGAAGCCTGATGTGAGACTCAATCCCAGGACCTGGGATCATCACTAGGGCCGAAGACAGACACTTAGTCCTCCAGGCATCCCACAAATACTTTTTGACTTGAAACTTGAAAAGTCTAATAATGGTGTATGGAAATAGATTTTATGAATTAAATGTCAAGTGGAAATAAAATTAAAAATCAAATAGAAGGGGCACCTGGGTGGCTCAGTGGGTTAAGCCACTGCCTTCGGCTCAGGTCATGATCTCAGGGTCATGGGATCGAGTCCAGCGTCGGGCTCTCTGCTCAGCAGGGAGCCTGCTTCCCTTCCTCTCTCTCTGCCTGCCTCTCCGTCTACTTGTGATTTCTCTCTGTCAAATAAATAAATAAAATCTTATTTGACAGAGAGAAATCACAAGTAGATGGAGAGGCAGGCAGAGAGAGAGGGAAGCAGGCTCCCTGCTGAGCAGAGAGCCCGATATGGGACTCGATCCCAGGACCCTGAGATCATGACCCGAGCCAAAGGCAGCGGCTTAACCCACTGAGCCACCCAGGTGCCTCTAAATAAATAAAATCTTTAAAAAAAAAAAAAAAAGAAAAAATCAAATAGAAAAATAAATTTTACCAGGTACATATTTAAGAACTGTGGAAACGTGAGAGGCTAAAGTCCTTGTTGAATCTTTCCTCAGTGTGCAATCAGAATAAACACAAACTTTGAAAGCATAGAGGGAAAAGAGAGGGATGGGAACAACAAAATATGGCATGCTTAAGAAAATAGAATAAATAGTGAAATAAAAATCAAGGATTGTAAGAACCAATCATTTCTCTTAGTCTTGGTCATAAAAAATGTATGTTTAAACCTTGCCCACCTCAATAAGCATGCAAACTTCACGTTGTTTTATGACTTCTCAAACTTAGTTGGAGAAAAGTATTTAATTTAGTCTGCTATGAACAGAAGGTTTGTGTCCCCCCAGATTCAAGTATTGAAACTCTAATCCCCAATATGATATAGTATTTAGTGAGGGGCGTTTGGGAAGTGATTAGGTAATGAAGTCACTAGTGCCCTTATAAGAAGAGAAGGGAAAGAACATGCTTCTTTTCTTTCTGCATCAGGAAGAGCCCCCTGCCCCCCACCATTAGGAACTCCATCAGTCACTACCTTAATCTTGAACTTCTTAGGCTCCAGAACTGTGAAAGGTAATTTTTGTTGTTTAAGCCACCCAGCCTAGGATTGTCTTGGTTTAGCAGTCCTAACTGATGAAGACCTAGTCTTCTAGCCAAGCAAACTCGGACTGCTTGCAAGGAGACTGCTGGTTTTGCCAAAATTGTGGTTGAATTCTGTATTCCAAAATGATGTATTGAAGTTTAACCCCTAATGCCTCAGAATATGACCTTCTTTGGAAATAAGGTCATTGCACGTGTTTAATAGTTAAGATAAAGTCATACTGGAGTAGGATGGGTCCTTAATCAATATCACCATGTTGTTAAAAGAAAAGGAGAGAGTAAGTCTGAGTGTAGACAGCCGTGTGAAGACAGGGACACACAGGGGGAACACTGTGTGACAGCAGAGGCAGAGATGGGAAGTACAGCAGCTAGCCGGAGTACAGAGCACTGATGGCCACTACCAGAAGCTAGAAAGAGACAAGAATTCTACCCTAAATCTCAGTGGAAGCATGGCTTTGCTGATACTGTGATTCCTGCACTTTTACCTTTCAGAACTGCAAGGGAATCCATTTCTGTTATATTAAGCCACCGGAAGTGTGGCTCTTTGTTATGGCAGCATGAGGAAACTAATATACTTAGCATCATTTCACACTCTGAGGGAGGCTCTTGCTCCCATGCTAGCCAGCCAGCTCTAGAATCTCTTCCATCTGTGGGTTTTCTATTTCTACTCATTACAATTATGTGCAATTGCCCAGAATGGTTATATTCAGAACAGGAAAAGCCCCTTTCGAAAACATGTGGCACTTTCCAACACATAAAAGATTTAAGTCATCCTCTGTCCTGAAAAGACCCCCCCCACCCCCGCCATCGGCCCTACACACACAGGATTCACTTTGAAGTTCTTTCCTTTTCTTCAAAAGGAAAAGGGATGCACCTACTCCATCTGGAATGTTAGCTACAAGGCTATAGGAGGGTGGCAGCCCGCTCTCTCCCTGACTCAGTCAATTCATGGATAAATGATCTGTCCAAAGGAAAGACTCACTGACTATGCAGTTTTGTAACCTATCTGAAGACTGTATGCTTCTCAGAACTGGTGCAGATAGTGGTCTTATTACCCACCACAAACCCTTCTACATCCTGAATCACTTGAAATAGCTCCACCCACCCTTAACCTGTCATGATGAGCTGAGAACTCAAAATTGGTCTCTCATTCTATTCAACTATATATAACGTTGTAATCATAGCTCGCTCTTTCTTTCTTTCTTTCTTTCTTTCTTTCTTTCTTTCTTTCTTTCTTTCTTCATCAGAGCTCCAGGAACATTCCTTAATTTCTCATTATTTCCACATATTATCTTGTCTCTTGTGGACTGGAAAACAATAAATCTTAACTGTTCTGTACCTTGATCAACAAAGTGATTTTTTTTCCCCCATTGGTTTCAGGAATTTGGTAAAATATATTACAGTTCTCATAGGCAGATTGCCAAAATTTCAAAATGCACACTGATTCTCAAAATACAAATAACCTAGGGATATTGTTTCTATTCCTCTCATTAAATCTTGTAGAACTTCAAAATTCTTAGTATTACCAATTATTCTTAGGTTTTAGGCTTATTTGTCTGCTTTCTTCTTGAACGAGAAATCCCTTTCCATGTCACTTTTCATCAATGGATAATGTATCTGTCGAATGATTGTGAAACTATAGATATGAAATTTGGTGCAATACTCCTTAATATAATTTACCTTTCAGAAAAACTCATCAGTCTAGATAATATTTTTGGTGTTCAATCCCTCCAGAGTTAGGAAAAAGTCAAATGAGATTATTTTTAGTCCAGAAGCAAAATAAATTATTTTCGAATAATTTTTAAAATATAATATTCATTTGATCAAGATTTTACAGTTTATTTTTGCACATTTTTTTCAAGTTTTATAGTAAAATACCACTACCTTTTTTTTTTTTTAATTTTAAGATTTTATTTATTTCTTTGACAGACAGAGATCACAAGTAGGCAGAGAGACAGGCAGAGAGAGAGGAAGGGAGGCAGGCTCCCTGCTGAGCAGAGAGCCCGATGTGGGGCTTTATCCCAGGACTCTGGGATCATGACCTGAGCCAAAGGCAGAGGCTTTAACCCACTGAGCCACCCAGGTGCCCCAACCACAATCTTTTTATATAATATTTTCTGACTATATTTAGCAGGCAAAATTACTATATGTCACTAAAAACTTTAAAATGTAAAGTAATTTTTTTTCTTAATAATATACCTGTACCCCTGGGGATAAAAATATATGTTTATAAAAAATAAAAAATTAATTTAAAAAAATAATAGAGTATTTTAAAAATAAATTTTCAGTAGACTATTAATGATCAACATAGGAAATTTTCTATTGAATAAATGTATGTTCAGTGTGAATCTGTCAACACAATTAACTTGTAATTATCTTTAGTGGTATAATGTCCACAAATAGCACTGATGCTATAACTTTGCTGGTTTGCTATATTCATAGACTTAAAAATAAATGAAAGATAAAAAGATAAAGAATAAATCATATCTAATCTTGGTGGAAAAGCAACATTAATTATTAAAGATTTATACAATTATTCTTCAATATCTCCAATAAATAGATGGAAGGAAAAGATTTTAATGAAGATTTACTAAGGTCCAAAGCAGTTAAATTCTAAAGATAAATCTGAAAATCAACTTTAAGATAGTGGTGAATGGTAATTTCAATTTGTTAAAAAAAAAAAATAAACCCTTAGGTTATGATTTAGGATTAAACCATGAAAAATCATGGAAACTTATATGAAGATTTCACTGAAGGGCAAAAGCTTTTGTGTTTAGCTCCTTGACACTTTTGTTGAAAGAACATGGAAACCTTTGCAGAGAGAGTTCTTAGAAATAAATGTGTGAGCAGACTTTCAACAATAGTCCCTTATGCTTATCTCACCCTCAAAATTATGGTGAACAATGGGAACTAAAAAATGAATGAAATACTGAGAATGAGTTATTGTAGTATCAAAGTACTTGACGTTTTCCCACCATTTGAGCATTATTATATGCTTCTAGATTTTTCCCCCCAAAGAATCATCTTTGTTGTTATTAAAATATTTTTGTCAACCAAGAAAGAGTTTACTTTTTAAATTCTTTTTGGTTTTTCTCAACCAATATGAAACTTCTGCAATTATCATAATCAGAAAAGAATCAACGCTTCCTTTACTAGTAAAATGAATGGATTCTATCCAGTTAGTTTTTGTGATTGGTGAGTCATTGGAAGGTAGTGGCTGGTTACTCCTGCCTCCGCATAGTGGACTCCCAGCTCTTAACCACACGGGGCAGTAAGTGCTGCTGCGCTTAAATCTGAGAATCCGAGACACAGACACATACACACCCTTGAATAATGAAGAACTTCTTTTGGGAGAAATAGGTAGAGTAGGTACTAATAAAGTTACATTCAGTGTGTGTTCTACTTTCCTCTGTAATCTCCCACCGTGTCTAGAGGTAGGGCCAATACAAACGTTTATAAATTACTTGCTTTATTTGTTAACACATTACCCCAAAAATGAATAATCATGAGGATTAAAAAGAATCAAATCCCTAAATGCCATTGTTTTGATGCATTCCCTTATGATCATTAGTTCAAGGCTTCTTCTTAACTTGATTTTTTAAAAAGATTTTATTTATTCATTTGAAAGAGAGAGAGAGAAAGAGAGAGCATGAGCAGAGGAGAGAGGCAGAGGCAGATGGGAAAGCAGACTCCCTGTTGAGCAGGGAACCCAACGTGGGGCTCGATCCCAGGACACTGAGATCACAAGGTGAGCTGAAGACAGATGTTTAACCATCTGAGCCACTCAGTCACTTCTATTTTAGTACTTTAAATAATAGTTTTATGCAGTTCTTTATCTTGCACTTTCCTAGTTGCTACTTGATTTTCATTAATTTTTCATTTGCTACAATGAATTGAATAACTGTGTCATAATAATGGATAAATGATAGACCTAGATAGACCATTCCTCTATCATGGACTATTACATAGATTTCTAGAATGATCCTCTCTGTATAGACTTTAAAGATTATTTGTTTAAATTTGACATTGCTTAATTGATAAATCTATAGCATGTAAAAATATTTGAGTCTTTTAATACATATTGCCAAATTGCCATCCACAGTGGTGCTGCTGATTTTTAGTAGGTGAGGTGGACTATCTTTTTGCTCATAACTCAATAATCCAACTTCTTTGGCTGAATGTGAGTGACTCGAAACAAAGAACTGAGGAATACCTTATTTGATTAATTGCTTACAGTTTATTTTTCTTCTTGTTAAAAAGGTATAGTTCTAATTTAAAGTGAATTTTAAAGAAACCTTGTATCCAGATGAAATTATCTCAGAGGCTGAGAATTTTGTGAACCTCTAAACTTTAATCATTTGATGTCTTTTCATGAAATTAATACTTTGGGTATTACTAGTAGAATGAATGGATTCTATCCAGAAAATGTGTCACATTTTTGTGATTACTAGTTATAACTCTTCAATGAAGGAGTCATGTTAATAAAAATGATATTATTCATAATAGCAACTATACAACACCAACTATTATTTAATGGCAACTTGTAATGGAATCTTTATTAAATTCTTTATGCACATGATTTCATGTCCTTCACAGGAGCTTTCAAGATAATTGTCACTATTTTGAAAGATAAGGAAATTGATCATTAAAATGAACATTAAGTGATATGACCAAAAGCACCCAACTAGTAAGAGGTGAAGCTGAAGACCCAAAGAAACTGTACTCCAGAGTGCGTGTTACTTTGACTTTACCATACTACAAATTCATAATTTATCTTCTGACAAGAGTAAGGGGCATGATTAGTGTAATCTTGGAAAAATAATTGCCCCTGAAATACCAATTTTTATGAAATGATATCATGATCATTTGTGAGCGCTACCACAGATATTAAAATATCTAAAGGCAAATTTCTTGGTCACTAAGAGTATGACATTACCAGATGGGTTTTGTTGTTATGTGACTAAACAGGATGATTTTCTGTTCAGAGAGGTTATGATTTATGATAGTTCTTAGATTTTATTCAACTAGATTTTTTTTTAAGATTTTATTTATTTACTTGACAGACAAGAGATCACAGGTAGGCAGAGAGGCAGGCAGAGAGAGAGGAAGGGAAGCAGGCTCCCCGCTGAGCATAGAGCTCTATGCAGGGCTCCATCCCAGGACCCTGGGATCATGACCTGAGACAAAGGCAGAGGCTTTAACCCACTGAGCCACTCAGGTGCCCCTTCAACTAGATTTTAAATGACTTGCTCTCTCAATGTGACACAGGCTTGTGTGAAATCAGTACGCGGATACCTCATACTTCCTGCAAAGAACCATGTGCTTCTTTGGAGACTCTTGTTCTTGAACTGATAAGCAAAACTTCTGGATGACATGTTTGTTGTAACCCACTTATGGAACATTATCTGTCCATGTCTTATGAACAACCATCATATTAAAAGCTGATTATTGGAGTTTTCTGCTGTATAATGAGGGATTACTATAATTACTAGTTTGGGGAGTCTTAAATATGATCTCCACATGTATTTTTTTTTGTTAGCCAGTATTCCTTAAAAGTAAATTTAGGATTCAAAAGTTTTAAAGAATTTCATTTTGAAAGAAAAGATTTCCCTGAAATACCAATAAACTAAGAACTTTCATTAGAAAACTCAGCTTTAAATATATCACTATAGGATATAAAGAGTAAGCACACAGTTTGAATCGTTACTTTTTCTGAAATGATACAAGCAGGATAATTACAGTCTATTTTACTCCTAGCCTCTGACATTAGCATTTCTACCTCTGATAAATCCACTCCACTTGCACAATTTATACGCACCAATCACAAGTTAAAAATGACAATGGCAGATGAGAACAATACAACAGTTTGTTGTGATTTTTTTTAATATCTTGCATTTTAATTACCTAAAATGCTTTCATCCTCATCAACTATGGGAAGAATCAGGTTAACTTTCCAGGCAAAGATTTGGATTCAAATTCAGGTTCTATGGTTTGCGAGCTGGTGAGTTAAAAAAAAATCTGTATTTTCTTCCCCAGTTGTTTTGTGTGTAAAACTGATACAAAAATAGATCCCTCCATATGATTATTATAAGATGCAAATGCAATCACATATGTAAAATATTTAGCAAAGTGAATATGATGATTAGTATCATTAATATTGGTAAATCTAGCATTGCTTTGAAAATTTTTAAATAAATAAACAAATTCTGATTGTTTCCCTAATGGCTCTTTGTAGCATTAGCCATGGGAAGTAACTCTCATGAAATTCAATGCTTCTGCTCTTGTGTCATCCACATGGACATCTTGTACATGAGTTTCAGCAGCTATAGATTATGGCAACCAATCTCTTTGATGTGCCCCTGGAACAACAGCATGGGATTGAAAGTATGCTATGCCGCATGCATTTCAAATTATGCCATTCCAAATGCCTTCAAATTTGTTGGCAATTCATACACAAAGTTTAATTTCGATTTTTTAAAGATTGTGTATGTCTATCTCACTTAAATAACACTATTAACTGGTTGTAGCCAAGATCCACAAATAAGTAGTGTTAGAACCAGGTCTAGATTTTAGGGAAATAGAATAGCATGGGCTAGGGCGCCTGGGTGGCTCAGTGGATTAAAGTCTCTGCCTTTGGCTCAGGTCATGATCTGAGGGTCCTGGGATCGAGCTCCACATCAGGCTCTCTGCTCAGCAAGCCTGCTTCCCTTCCTCTTTCTCTGCCTGCCTCTCTGCCTACTTGTGATCTCAAATAAATAAATAAAAATCTTAAAAAAAAAAAAAAAAAAAAAAAAAAAAAAGCATGGGCTGTGAAGCTAGAAGCTTTTGTTCAAATCCTGGCCTCTTACTATATGACCTTGGGTAATTTACTTAACCGCTCTGTGCCTGTCTTCCTCAGAGTATCACTAGGATTAAATTAGCAGATTTTACATTAGATGTGTAGAGCAAGAGCCCCAGGTGCAGTGCATGTGCAAAATGCTATTTTCTGTTATTTCCTGTCTTCAGTTAAGTATTCCTTCTAGTTTCCTTTCCTTGCACATGGTCTTAATGGAATCCTCAACAGTCAGGGGGATAGAATGAATTAACGTGTATAACTGTTGCAGTAACTCTGCTATACACTTTCTACATATTATTTCACTAAATATTAGTAGACTACTTCAGAGCTATTAATATCCATGTTTTCCTTTAACTTAGAGGGTTAGAGCCGGGAGGAAAACCTAGATCTTTTTCATTTCTAAATTCATTCTATTTTTATGGCTTTATTTAGCCTTGTCACACAGAAGATTTTAGACTTCACTGTTTTTATAAACATTTTAGTTTTTTTCAGATCTTAATCCTTCAGTTAGTGGATTTGAACCCTCACAACTAATATGCTAGCATTGATTTGACCTTCAGTTTCTTTCTTTTTTTTTTTTTTAAGATTTATTTATTATTTAAGAGAGAGAGAAAGAGAGAGTGTGATAGTGAGTTTGGGGAGAGGGAGAGGAGAGAGAGAAACTTCAAGCAGACTCCCTGCTGAGTATGAAGACTGACTTGGGACTTGATCCCACCGACTTCAGGGTCATGACCAAGAGTTGGCCACTTAACTGACTAAGCCACCCAGGCACCCCTTGCCCTTGTTTCTTTGATACCATAAACATTTGAGCAATGTCCATGAACTCTTTAAAATGGATGTACAGATGTCATACTCTCATCAGCTAGAAGTTTCTACTAAGTTTGTGTGTGTGTGTGTATGTGCATGCACACAGAAGCATAGCAACTTTCCTTACCTTTAGTTTGGTTGCCATTTTGATTTTTTCTTTGATTTGAGTAACCTATGAGTTTAGTGAAAATTTATCAAGCAAAAGCTTCTATTGCAGATATTAAGGTGTTGCCCTCAAGGAATCATCCTAGCTTGTAGGTTCCTTCTACCAACCTCTGAGGCTTATGTCCATATTCAAAAAATTGAAAAGAGAAATAGGTTATGAAATATGGGCTAATGAGATAATTTAAAATGCTGCCTTTAGAACTATTTCTTTGAAATGTTTATAATAATTGGCTGTAAATAAAAACTTTAAAAAAAAATCTGGAGTAGAGTAGATATATAGTAGGTAGATGATGTTGAGGTGAATTTTTTAAATGTCTGGAGAAGTACCACAGGTAAGATCTAATGTCCCAGCACATTTTATGTATAGTAGGGTCATTTCTGGAAAGCATCTGCTTATTCATTGTTTTGTCATGAGGATAATGACATACATTTTTCTAGTCCGTTATTATGGCTATTTTAATAAACAATAAAGTTGAAGGAACTACCTAAAAGAGTTGGGCTCTTTGCAACATGGGGGCTTAAGTGGGTACGAGAAGAATAAATGAAAGAAGATGGGATTGGGAGGGAGACAAACCATAAGTAACTCAATCTCACAAAACAAACTGAGGGTTGCTGGGGGGAGGGGGTTTGGGAGAAGGGGGTTGGATTATGGACATTGGGGAGGGTATGTGCTTTGGTGAGTGCTGTGAAGTGTGTAAACCTGGTGATTCACAGACCTGTACCCCTGGGGATAAAAATATATGTTTATAAAAAATAAAAAATTATATTTAAAAAAATCTTTTAAATAAATAAATTTTAAATGGAAAAAAAAAAAGAGTTGGGCTCTTTCATGTCTCTCTTTAACTCATTTGAGAATATAGAAAATTTATTGACCATATCTGGGGTTAAACTGGTACAGAGATTATAGAGAGTTTGTGGTTATTGTTTCCAAATAGAAGTTCAACAGTTCTTCTATAGGCACCATTGAAAGTTAGCCAGTAATGATGATATGGCGTGTGTATATAAACTAGGCTAATAGCAGAGCACATTGATTCAATAGTGCATCTGTTCTTTATATGGAAATTTTTGTATTCTGTGGTTAAGGTATTTTGTTTTCCTCTTCTAGTAGTTTCCTTATAGCCATCATTTCACAAACATAGGTATACTAGGTTTTGCAATTCAGCAGTAAGAAAATTTTATGTTCCTTGCTCTCCTGAAATTTATATTCTTGTAAGGAGAAATCTCCAGCTAGCTTTATGGGTTTTCCCTTGTAAGTTAAGGACTTCTTTTATCCTGCTGCTTTTAAGGTTTTTTCTTTATCACTGTATTTTGCAAATTTAATTACAGTATGTTTTGGTGTTAGTCTGCTTTTGTTGATTTTGATGAGAATTCTCGGTTCCTCATGGATCTGGGTGTCTTTCATCTCTCAAATTTGGGAAGTTTTCTGTTATTTTTTGAGATAAATTTTCTGTCCCTTTTCTCTCTTTCTTTTTTCTGAGACTCCTGTAATACAAATGTTATTATGTTTGTTGGAGTCACTGAGTTCTCTAATTCTGTTCTCATGTTGAATAATTCTTCTTTATCTCTTTTTTTAGCTTCATTATTTACCATTATTTTGTCTTCTAGATCATTAATTCTTCTGCTTCTTCCAGCCTGCTGTTCATTGCATCAAACCCATTTTCAATATTGTTTATTACATCCTTCATCTCTGATTGATTCTTTTTTTAATTCTATCTTTGTTGTAAGAGTTTCATTGATTTCTTCTATTCTCTTCTCAAGCCCAGTGAGTATCCTTATGATCATTGCTTTAAATTCTCCATCAGGCATGCTGCTTATATCTGTTTCATTTAGATCTCTGGTTGTGGTTTTATCTTCTTTCATTTGGGATAATTTTCTCTGTCTTGGGATTTTGTCTAAGTCTCTGTCTTCTATGTGTTAGAAAAGCCATTACTTTCTGCTACTGAAAGTAATGGCCTCCTGAAGAAGAGGTCCTGTCATGTCAGGAAGTGTCTTAGGTGTGTGTTACATGTGCTCTGCTGTTTTGTACTGGCTGCTCTATCCATCAGGCTGATCTTCTGCAGAGACTCTCCTTGCGTGCTTTGAACCGTTTGGTTTCTGGCCTGAATGTGGTGAGTTTTAGCTAGGTGTGCTCTGGTCTGCTTGTAAAGTGAGACCTGATGCCAACCCCACTAGAACTGAAGCCTTGCAGAACTCTCTGGTCAAGAGAGGTGGTGTGGGCAGTGTGGGCAGGGGCTTCTGTTGGTCCTCTGGGGGAGGGGCCTAACACACTGGTACTGAGGCAAACTTTACAGAAAGACAGTACTGCTAGAGCACAAGGGAGCTGGGACCTTGTGTGAACAGCCAGGGACAGTGCTCTCTGCCTCCTGCCAGAGGCTCTGTGTTTATGCTGGTGGGGAAGGGGCAGTTAGGGAGATGGTGCCAGCCAGCCCCTTTGTTCCCATCGAGGCATTTCCCTGAATATTGCCTCTCAGGGAAGCACACCTAGAATAGTGAATAAGCTCCCCACTGTGTGCCCCAGAAGGTTTTCAGATCATTCTTTCTGCACTGCCTGCCCCCAGCTTGTTAGTAGGGAGAAAGATGTCAAAGAGAAAGGACTCTAATACATTTTAAGTGAAAACTATAAGCATTTTATAAATTCCATAAATATATTTGGTAAATACATTTTATTCTAAAAGATAGAAGTGACATAGTCTCAGTGGCCAGAGAAAGTTCCCTTGAGACCTGAAAGAAGTATAGCAATAGAAAAATATATATTTTTAAAGATTTTTTTTATTTATTTACTTGACAGAGATCACAAGTAAGCAGAGAGGCAGGCAGAGAGAGAGAGAGAGAGAGAGGAGGAAGCAGGCTCCTGGCTGAGCAGAGAGGCCAATGTGGGGCTCAATCCCAGGACCCTGAGATCATGACATGAGCAGAAGGCAGGGGCTTAACCCACTGAGCCACCCAGGCACCCCATGAGCAAAATTTTTTTTTCATAAAAATAGTTAAATATAAAAAATGATGAGATGATTCACATTCTACTGACTATGTAAGAAGTGAGAAATAGAGAGGAGGCGAGAGGGAAAGAAAGGGAGGGAGAGTTTCCAAGTGCAGATCAAATGGAATCCTGCTTAGAGAATCCTCCAGCAAACTTTACCCATTATTTGTAGCAGGGGTTCCACTCTGTTATCTTTTCTGTATTTCTGTATAAATGATGGAAAGGACTCACTATACTTAATTTGGAATACTAAGAAGTATATCAAAATCTTGGTTTGCTTATTAGTGTTGGGAGAGGTCTGTTTCTTTTTGTTTATTTTAAAAATTTTTTAATTTTTTTAAAGGATTTTATTTTTTTTGTCAGACAGAAAGAGAGAGTAAGAGATAGAGAGAGAGAAAACAAGCAGGGAGAGCAGCAGGCAGAGGGAGAAGCAGTCTCCCCACTGAGCAAGGATCTGGGTGTGGAACTTGATCCCAGGACCCTGGGATCATGGCCTGAGCCCTAGGCTCCCCTAGGTGCCTCTGTTTCTATATTTTATTATTATTTTTTTAAAGGTGTATTTATTTGAGGAAGAGAAAGAGAGAGCAAGTATGGGGAGGGGCAGAGGCAGAGAATCTTCAAGCAGACTCACCGCAGAGCTTGGAGCTCAGTGGCTCATGACCTGAGCCAAAACCAAGAGTTGGATGCTTACATGGACTGAGCCACCCTGGTGCCCCAGGAATTCTGTCTCTTGAAGAAGTCCCTTCAGATATTTAATGCAAAAGATCATGCAGTGTTTCCCCAAAGAAGGATGGATTAAAATCTGATGGAAATGAAATTCTCAGTTCTTTTCCCTCAGAGATTTTCAGATGAGGACTCATGGTAAAACTCGGGAACACCAAGGATTGTAGTAGAACTTCTCTAACTTTTGAATCGTACTTGACGATAGTTACATATGATGCACAGTTAAGATTATAGCAAAGAAGAAAACATTCCATTTGTTCGCCTTTAGTAAGTTTATTTGCCTGTTGCTCTTAACTCTTCCCACATAAAACTGTATGTGTTTCTGAAAAATATAACACATTTTAACAAAAAGAATTTATGACCTATTTAAAGAGTTATCAAGTACAAATACTATTACTACTATTATCATTAATACTTCTAGTGCTATCATCAGTAACAATAGCTTTGGTCCCCTAGAACTGAAAAAAAAAATGGTGCCAGTTTCTATGCCATGTAGAGAATGCCAGATTTCTTTGTTCTTTCAAAATATAGAGCAAAAACTGTTTATGTTAGCAAACTTATTTTGCATGGAAAATCGTGTCTGTAGGGAAAGTAAAAGATAATCTCCTTCAGATGCTTTTTTTTTTTTTTTTTTTTTAAGCAACTGTTCTCGGGAAATGAATATAATATGGGGATATAGTGGTTAGAGAGAGAAAAATAATGTATATAAATTGTTTCTCACCATGTACACCTGAACAAATGAACTGTGTTAAATTGCTTATGTAAAGTAGGAGGACTGTTGTCATTCATGAATAAATAGCATTTATAACATTGCTGTTCTAAAGTAATAAATGAATTTGCTGGTGGCTCATGCACCAAATCAATTTTGGATGGGTCAAATGAACTAGATATTACACTATTATAATGGCTTGTTCCCTCTTCAATTCAAAGAGAAACAATAGATAAAACATTTTATGCTGTGAATAACTTTCATAAAAATTTTTGACTATAGTTCACTTTGTTAACAAATATTTCTTGATTTTTATGGGGAGATGACAATAAGATTACAAATATTTCTAAAATTTTTTTATCAGTTTATTCAAATTATGAAATTAAGATTATTTTGTCAGAGTTATAGGTTCATTAGCATATTTATTTGGTTAGTGACCACATAGACCATTAAAGATTTCATATTATTATTGAGTTAAGATCATTCATAGGAATTCAGAGGCAAGCATAGGGTTAATGTTCTAACAAGCGGTTGAACTTCTAACATTTGCAAAATGTCATATTATTATGGAAAAAATGATATTCAACATTTTATACCAGCTTACTCTCTGAGAATCTTCACTAGATCATCAGTCACAGAGTCTTTTAAAGACTGTGTATAACCTATCTTTTTCTTTTCTCTTTCTCTCTCTCTTTTTTTTTTTTTTTTAACCTTTAATGTTGATATTTATCACTTTTAGATCTCATCCCTGGTGTTCCCCCAACACATAGTTGAGTGGTGGAACAAGATCAAACTTACGTTTGCAGGATCGCATAGTCCTATTAATTTTAGTATTTAATATTTTGCTGACATTAAATACATGATTGTTATTTAATAAATGTAATTCTATTACATTTATATGTGAGTTGTTTTTATGTGAGTTAAAATATACTTCACAAATTTTAAAATTCTCATTTAAAGTACTTATATGGTTTAATTAATGAATGGCTTAATGTCTCTTTTGCCTCTCTGATTCCTATATGGGGCCCCACTTTACCCTGAGGAATAACCACTCATTAATTATATGGGGAGCATTTTTTATATACTTCTGGGATGACAAATTTTACCTGCTTTGCATCTCCTAAAGAAAATATCTTGTCACTTTGAACCCATGAGAAATTTCTGTAATACTTCTCCTAAGGTATGTAAAGCATTGTAGAAGAGTTCTTTCTGCCGTATTCTCTTGCTTTCTCCTCTTTTATTTTTCTCATTCTCCATCCAAGCCAGAGCAATACTTACCTGTGATAGAAGTGCTTGTGTTTCCTGTAGCACCTACCAGATTGATGGCCACACAGAAAATAACCTAAACTTCTTGAGGGAGTCAAACGGAAGGGAGTGCAGCAGATAGAGGAGATGGACAAGAATTTGATGGAACTTTTTATCATTAGATATTTATTTCAGGGATAAAAGACAAGCCATGAAATTCTTGCAACGCTGAAAGAGGAAAATGGTGACTACTCCACTCCACTAAGGGTCAAGCAAACCATTTAATGAGAACAGCAATTTCACCATCAATGGAACAGAGTGCATATGATAGAATTACTTGCCCAGCAGTAGCAATTTGGGTGATTACTGTCTTTAATATGTTGGCTTACATTTACCTTTCCTTGTTCAATTTTTAGGTTCAACATAATAAAGAAATATTATTGGATAGTAAGGAAGGAGAAGGAAAATAATTGTTTAACTGTAAATAGCAAAGCATCTGTGTGATTCATTTCCAAATTCTGTATAATCACAGAAAATAATTACAGTATTCTGTTCTAAAAATGGTACAGAAATAATTATTAGGCAGATGTACAGCTATTTGTCATTGAGGTTGGACAATTTCATTTATAAACTAACGTGTTTATGTAACAGCCCTGGATCAAACCTACACCATCTGCGTTGGTTAAAAAAGCTTATTTGGGACATGTGCTGCCTACAGTACTGAAACAATTCTTTTGTTTCACTAACAATTGGGGATGTTGTTCTGTGTGATTGGAACCCTGGCATTTTACTCTTCATTTACCCTGGGGAAAAACTCATCAGAATAGTTATCCTATTATCCACATGTAATTCTCTAAGGGCCATAAAATGTTCTGTGATAAATTATTTAAACGTCATGTCATGAATACTAAGGTGTGTGTCTTACAGAACTCTAGAGCTAGACCTTGGAGGCAGACTACGTGTGAGGTGTGTCTAAGGCTCCAGCCAACCAGACTTTCCGATTTCAGATTCTGCCTTGAATATTTAGACAAGTTAGAGAAGTTATTACTGAACTCTCAGGGCCTCAATTTATTTTCCTTTAAATTAGGCATAGTGATTTTTAACTCATAGAATTGATGTGACGATTAAACATAATGCATGGGAAAAAACCCTATGTAACACTATATGCCCTGTTGTAAGCAATCAAATACCAGCTCTTACTTTTTCGTTTTACAGGTAAAGGAAGCAAGGTCCTGATGCTTTGGAAGGCATTGATGCCAAATATAAAAAGAACAAATTTGGTGTCAGTCAACTGAGTTTAAATTCAACTCCTCCCTTTACTAGCAATGTGGCTATTACCTCAAATGTTACCAAATACAAAATGAGGGAAACAATTCTGTATTCTTACCAGATGATTTGTTGATAGTGTCCAGGAAGGTATTTAGGGTGTCCTTGTTATTATTTTTTGTATATTTTTCAGTCTCATGTGGGATTTCCTTTATGACCCAAGAAGAAAGATCTGTTTTTTTTTTTCCCCCCAGAAGTTTTTATTTTTGTTGTTGTTATTATTGCCTTCAGAGTGATAAGAAAATGCATGCTATCTTCTGCTACTTTTTGGAATTTCTTAAATTATTTGTGGCCTAAAACATTTCTATTTTTTATAAACAATCAAGGAATGTTCAAAAGTAGACAGTGTTCTGTTCCCTTTTCAAGATACAGAGCTTCGTATATACTATTAGATGTTTCTTTGTTATGTTTTTTTCAGTTTTACTTGTTTTTGTCCCTTTAATTTTCATGGATGGAGAGACAAGATTAATGCATTTGTCTTTTTTCCCTTATATTTTCTCCCCAGTTTGCATTATGCCTGTTGATACTGTGGAATTATTGGCATAGGTGTTCATTATGAACTGCAACTTCCAACAATAAAAAAAAAATACCCTTCTTCATTTTGTTTGTATCCTGACTTAATGTTTGCCTTATAAAAGATTTTTAATCATGGATTTCTTTTTGTGGTGAATCTTTTGTGTACTTTGATATCTTAGTTTTTATTTTATAAATTATATGGTCAATGTCTATTTTTTGTAGCGCGTAGAGTTAGGTTTTACTCTGGGCAAACATATAGGGAAGTCTTATTTATTGTGTGATAATTTGATCTTAGTTCTAGCATGTTATTTTGTGTCTTATAGCATTTTTATTTTCAGTTTGTGTTTTTCTATTTATAATTATAATTCTGTTCTGATGTTTAACTTTATCACTATAATTTTATAGAATTCTATGTAATATTGTTAATGTCCTGTTTTTAGATAATCCCTTCTTATCTGACCATTGATAAAAATTAGTATATTTATCCTTCTTTGTCTACCTTTTCTTTCTCTGTCATCTAATTTTAGTGGATTTATTACTTTTCTTAGTGTCTACATTTATAATGGTGAATATACTTTACATCTACTTCTTGTTAACATTAATGATATGTTTTTTTGTTTTGTTTTGTCTATTTTTAGCATTTATTTTTTTTTAAATTTATTTTTTATTTATTTTCAGCATAACAGTATTCATTATTTTTGCACCACACCCAGTGCTCCATGCAATCCGTGCCCCTTCAAAACCCTCAGATTGTTTTTCAGAGTCCGTAGTCTCTCATGGTTCACCTCCCCTTCCAATTTCCCCCAACTCCAGTCTCCTCTCTATCTCCCCATGTCCTCTATGTTATTTGTTATGCTCCACAAATAAGTGAAACCATGTGATAATTGATTCTCTCTGCTTGACTTATTTCACTCAGCATAATCTCTTCCAGTCCCGTCCATGTTGCTACAAAAGTTGGGTATTCATCCTTTCTGATGGAGGCATAATACTCCATAGTGTATATGGACCACATCTTCCTTATCCATTCGTCTGTTGAATGGCATCTTGGTTCTTTCCACAGTTTGGCGACCATGGCCATTGCTGCTATAAACATTGGGTACAGATGGCCCTTCTTTTCACTACCTCTGTATCTTTGGGGTAAATACCCAGGAGTGCAATTGCAGGGTCATAGGGAAGTTCTATTTTTAATTTCTTGAGGAATCTCCACACTGTTCTCCAAAGAGGCTGCACCAACTTGCATTCCCAACAGTGTAAGAGGGTTCCCCTTTCTCCACATCCCCTCCAACACATGTTGTTTCCTGTCTTGCTAATTTTGGCCATTCTAACTGGTGTAAGGTGATATCTCAATGTGGTATTAATTTGAATCTCCCTGAGGGCTAGTGATGATGAACATTTTTTCATGTGTCTGATAGCCATTTGTATGTCTTCATTGGAGAAGTGTCTGTTCATATCTTCTGCCCATTTTTTGATATGATTGTCTGTTTTGTGTGTGTTGAGTTTGAGGAGTTCTTTATAGATCCTGGATATCAACCTTTTGTCTGTACTGTCATTTGCAAATATCTTCTCCCATTCCATGGGTTGCCTCTTTGTTTTCTTGACTGTTTCCTTTGCTGTGCAGAAGCTTTTGATTTTGATGAAGTCCCAAAAGTTTATTTTCGCTTTTGTTTCCTTTGCCTTTGGAGACATATCTTGAAAGAAGTTGCTGTGGCTGATATCGAAGAGATTACTGCCTATGTTCTCCTCTAGGATTCTGATGGATTCCTGTCTCACGTTGAGGTCTTTTATCCATTTTGAGTTTATCTTTGTGTACGGTGTAAGAGAATGGTCGAGCTTCATTCTTCTACATATAGCTGTCCAGTTTTCCCAGCACCATTTATTGAAGAGACTGTCTTTTTTCCACTGTATATTTTTTCCTGTTTTGTCGAAGATTATTTGCCCATAGAGTTGACAGTCCATATCTTGGCTCTCTACTCTGATCCACTGGTCTAGAACCTTAAGATACCTGGGAATAAAACTAACCAAAGAGGTAAAGGATCTGTATTTGAGGAACTACAGAACACTCATGAATGAAATTGAAGAAGACACAAAAAGATGGAAGACCATTCCATGCTCTTGGATCAGAAGAATAAACATTGTTAAAATATCTATACTGCCTAGAGCAATCTATACTTTTAATGCCATTCCGATCAAAATTCCACCAGTATTCTTCAAAGAGCTGGAGCAAATAATCCAAAAATTTGTATGGAATCAGAAGACACCCTGAATCGCTAAGGAAATGTTGAAAAACAAAAATAAAATGGGGGGCATCACGTTACCTGTTTTCAAGCTTTACTACAAAGCTGTGATTACTAAGACAGCATGGTACTGGCATAACGATACATTTTTACTTAAGTTACTAAAAGTTTGGGATCAGTGAACCGACTTTCTTCTTACCTTGCTTCCCCATTCTTCCTCTCATTTTTTCTTATGCAATTTTTGTATAACTACCGTGCACTAACCAATTGCGCCCCTGGAGCTCCTGTTATGCAATTTCTGAAATACCAGTGAATGTTAAGATCATTTATTTACATTCTGTTCTGAAACCCTAGACCCCACATTTCTTGCAGTTATGGTAGTTCAGTTAAAAGATTCAACTTTCTTTCACAAATACTTTTCACCTTTTGAAAGTGGGTAGAGGATATCCACTTAAATTTGATTTTCAAATAAATACAGAATAAATTTTTTAGGATAAGCATGTTTCATGAAATATTAGGAATATTAGGCATCTTGTTATTTTATCTGGTCATCCCATGTGGAGTTCTTTCACCAAAGATTTTATCATTCCTAGATTGTTTGGAATTTGGCCTCTAGCAGATCCCTAAAAAATGACTCAGCAACAGTGTGCAAGTCAAACTGTGTGTCTGGTAACTTTGTACTTGGAAAACAGGTCAGCTGTGTAAAAACAGTTTTCTTAACACTTAGAGTTAAAAAAAAAAAATCTGTAGGTGTTTTCTCACTATCCTGTGATATCTGGATAATGTTGAATAACCTAAGACCAATCAGATTTTTCCTTCTTTCATAAGGTATTTTCCCTTTCTACACAAAGCATCTTTCATTTGAATTAATACACTTTTGCTAGGATTCCATTGATTCTTCTGTGTCATTTGTACCTAGAATAAAATGTTCTCTTTTAATTTTAGAAGTCTTATCTTTTGTTTCTGAAAAATTTTCTTGTATATTTATATTTTTCTTATGTTCTATTATTCTGATTTTCTTTTTTAGAGGAGATCACCCAAGCTTATAATAAATTTCCCTTGATTTTTTCCTATGCCTGTCATTTTATTTTATTTATTTGACAGAGAGATCACAAGTAGGCAGAGAGGTGGCGGTGGGGGAGGGGAGTGGGATGAGGGCGTGGGAACAAGGGGAGAGACTAATGTGGGGATGGATCCCAGGACCCTGGGATCATGACCTGAGGCAAAGGCAGAGGCTTTAACCCATTGAGCCACCCAGGCACCCCAATGCCTGTCATTTTAATTCATTTTTTTCTCTTTTTAAAAAATGTCTTTTCATTTTAACTGTTTCTATTTCCTATTCTTTTTCAATTTCTGTACCCTTTGTTTCTCAGTATTATTTTAGTCATTCATGTTCTTTCCCATGCTCCTTTCAGATTTGCTTTATTTCTATGATATTTTAATATTTTCTTCTATTTTTTACTGAACCCCCCAGCTCAACTTTAAAAGCTCTCTCAATTGTTTTGTCACTTAGTCCCTGAACTCTTGGCCTTCTGCCTTGTGTTCTTGACTAATTGAAGCAATTACTCTTTTTAACTCATGGTGAAAATATATGGTCACAATTTTTATCTTTTCCCCACTAACAATTTTTCTGTTGGGAATTTTTCATTTTCTGTACATGTTTTCTCTCTTATTTTACTCCTTTAAAAAATGTTGTTCATATCTTATTCAAGGTATTTTTTAAATTAATCATCATTGAAGGGATGATATTTTCATATCAATAGGGTCAACTATTTTTCAGGCAGGGTGTTAAGGTTGGGTTCAAGTCTAATTGCAGTTTTCCTTATAATACTGAGTTTCTTCTGTGTAAGTTCAGCTATTCCTTACTTTTCCCCATCCAATGAGTTAGGTAACTTCATGGGATTTTTTTGTTGTTATTTCTTTGTCATTGCTGTTTGTTTAATTGCTTTTATTTTATTTTATTTTTTTAGATGGCCATGTTCTCTTTTCTTCTGCAGTCACTATGACAAGCTGGTTAACTGGTTTCTGCAAGATGACTTATCTATTATTCTCTATTTAGCTTTATTTCCTCTGTTTCTTAGATATAAACTGAGTTTCGTATTCTCCTGCTACTGGGTGGCATAGTTCTGTTCTCACTTAAAAATTTTTTTTTATTTCTTTTATTTTTTTTATAAACATGTAATGCAGGTCTTGAATTGCCAGGTTACAGGGTTACAGGTCTATGAATTGCCAGGTTCACACCTGTTCTCACTTTTAAAAAAGAGAATTCTGTTTATTTCTCCAGGAGTGGCCCTCATCTTGAAGAAGTTCATTTTTGCTTCCCCTGTCTGAGATGATTCATACTCAGTTTGTATTTTCTGATATATTATCTTTTTCCTACCACTTTCCCTACTAGATCCCTGTTGCTTTTGATCACATTTCTACCTGTGGGGGTGGGGGTGGGCATTACATGTTCCCAGTTTTGCCAGGATACAAAATAATTTTGCTGTTGTTACCCTCTTGGTTTTTGAATGATTTCATAGAAATCCTTATTTTGTGCTAAAAGTTTAAACCTATATATTCACTGTTGTACCCTTTAGCATAAACTTGTTCTGTGAAGAAAAATATTTGCTAACTTAATAAGATTTGTTTTAAAAATAATGAGGCATTTTTTCCTTGTTTAACCAAACTGGATTAAAGTCAAAGATGTATAAGAAAAATCATTATGTTTAAAGCTAAAAGTTGTTTTTCTTGAAAAACAAATTACTTAATTGGAAAATGCAGAAATTATTCAAGGAAGCCAAGTAACATCTTTCAGGTTTTGAAGAGCTTCTCTGTATCTAACTAGTGTTTCTGCTGTCTTCTTTGTTTCAAGGAAATATTTTTATTTTGTTAGCTTGAATGGCGCTTACTACTGATTATTGAGATCCACTGGGGTTATTTATCTTATGATTACTCTTAGTACTTCTTTGATGGTAAGTCCATCCAGTACTCTGTACTCCAACTGTGCTAGGATTTACTTTTTGTAACTATTTGTATGCTAAGTTTGCTTGTCATAAAAACATCAGGGCAAATTCACAGCCTATCCTACACGTTAAATTAGAAACCAGAATAACACTGTACATTTGCACACTCACTATTTGATATAACATTCAGGGGACAGCACAGTCAATGGAAAAAAAAATTTTTTTCTGTACATTGTTTTTCAGCTTCTGTAAAGTCCACTGATGAGTAGTATTACTCCTCATTAGCATCGGGTAGAGGTCTCTGCAATGAGATTTTAGTAAGACATACCAAGTTAGTCCACTAACGTAGGGTCAAGGTGAATTCTTTTTTCAAATGAACTTAGAAAAATACTTCACAATTAAAACTCAGTGTCTAATTTTTATATATATTTTTTCTGATTTGAAGAAAAATCTGTAAATAATTTGTAATGAAATTCACCAATCTAAACACAGCAACATTTTTAAGTTAGGATTGTAATTTCTGTCTGGATCTTATACTCTGTTACATCACCAGTGCTCTGACTTTTTTCCTTCATAAACTTAGGTATTCAGTTAAACTAATTTTTTTTTATTGTAAAGTACAGTGTTTTAGATCATCGAGATAATTTCAAAGGAAAAAATAGCATTGTCAGCATTTAGCATCAAGACAAAGGAGTAAAGCAGGCTGTTTGTTTTTAGGTTTTAAAAGTGTGATTCTCTGTCACACAAATAATAATTTGAGAGTAGGAGTGTCAGCATAGGGGAATCTGCTAATTTACAATTATTGCAAAAACTATACTGCAAAACAGGAAAATATTTAAAATTTTTCATTAACATATTGAAAAGACAGTGCCTTCATGACTTACTAAACTAAGTTTAAATGAGGAATATAGAAATAGAAATATAATTCTCATGTTGTATGGGGTTAGGAACCACAATCTCCTAACTTTTGAGGGAATATAGTATTGCATGCGAATTATCCCTAAATTGAGATCTCCTCTTGGATATTTATTATTCTTAAGCCCTATTACTTGCCCGCTATTTATAGATATACAATAAAAGGTGTTCATGGTTAACACCCAGAATGGTGGAAGCATATTAATCTCTATTTGGCTTCATTAGCTTGGGAAAACAAAAGATTCATTTGGCACTGAGCATCTGTTTAATATATTGTTGTGAGATGGCCAACCACATGTTCTTTCCTTGTCTGTTATCAGAAAATTGTTGATATATGATTAAGGGTAAATGAAGGAGGGACTCTGTTGTGGCCAAATACTATCATCAAAGATTTTAGTCATAGTGAGAGCGCTTAGATACTCAGAACTTCTTGAAGCAAAGCTTTTCCTCAAAGACGATATGCCACTATGATTTCATACTTACTTACAGGAGAAATCGCCAGACTTTGGGAAGTTTTGGATTGATTCACTTATCCCAACCTCAATGCCAGATACATCTCTATCAGCAGTGGCTTTCAAGGCCACTTCTAGAAGTTGAAAAATCTACAGGCTGACTTTTTCATAAAGTTAAATTCCATTTTATTCTTTCAGAGCTGTCAAATTAATAATCATGGCTCATATTGTAGGAGAACTCTTTTGAGAGGTGTTTAAAAAAAATGAGCAGCACATTGTTTATCACTACATTGAAAGAATTTGTGTAAATTGTCACTAAATTAAACCCCTTAAAACAAATAGACTAGAGTGTGGGACATAACTATTTTCTAACATATATAATTTTATGAAATATAAACATTTGAACAAGTTGACTACTATGGTACAGTTGGACAAGTTCATATGGAAAAACAAATGAATATTTCCTATTCTACAACCAAATGGCTGCAGGCTCTCTTGAATATGATTTGAAGTAAAAACAAGTAAAATCCACTGAAAACATAATGCCGAGATAGTAGGTTGAAATAAAATGAAGAAAACCAATGAGTTAACATGGTCCATTATCAAAGTGCCTTCTACACAGTTTTTAGGACTGTGAGTTCATATAGATTTTAATGCAAATTGCTGTATCATATCAATAGCAAATCTGTTTTATAAAATTTCTCTGAAGCCTGGGTACTTTCAAAAGCAGAGGGTAAAATGATTACAGAAAGTGTATGTTTTAAAGATTCTTACTAGGTAAAGTAGCAACTGCTGAAATGTCATTTACACACAATATACAAGTGTGTTTGAGTCGTTATGCTTAACAGAAAATGTGGCCTTCATGGCAAAAAGGTCTTCAGGCTTCTCTTATAAAAAAGAAGACAAGAAAAGGATGAGACTAAACACAGAACTGCTCAGTTTCTAGCCTTTGGAAGAAGAGCACATAAATCTTTCCTCTCAAAGCAGTGACATTATATTAATTTACAGTAACTGTTTTCCAATTCAAAATCTACATTGAAAAAACCTTTTAGGAAATTATCTTGCCTCGCTGAAAAGATGAGATCTCTAATAAGTAGCCATGGTGTCTAAGGAAAGTTGATTTACAGGCCATTTTTTCTCTGAAGGAAAGGTTAGCCCTAAGGGTATGTGCGTGTGTGTGTGTGTGTGTGTGTGTGTGTGTGTGTGTGTGAGAGAGAGAGAGAGAGAGAGAGCTTGTGTTTATATGGATTCTCTGGAAGAAAATCTTAGTCATACTGGAAATTTGCATACAATCATGTTGGTTGGGTGATCTGGCTCAAAACTTCTTCACTTCTGACATGTAGTCAAGGGTTACATACTGCTGTTTCACTACTGCATTGTACATTTATTGAAATAAAAATAAAAGAGAATTTCAAAAATACTCATCCAGTGCTTCAGTGCACCACTCCTTGGAAATCATTTGCATGATTTTCTTCGCAGAAAAGGAATGACAATGGTGATTGTGATTCAAGAGTTTGCATGTACAGCAAAAACTTGTGAATAATTGTGGTTTGTAGTTATTGTTCTTCTGAACTTCAGAGCATTCAGAGATACCAAGAAATTCCTAGCCGTAAGGTTATACTCTATGAAAACACAGAACAGAATGAAACAAAAGATGAAATGACAAATTTCAAAAAAAAATTCTTTTAGATCAGTGGACCTTTTTCTCATTGAAATTTGAAAGTGTGATTTCCATAGTTGCATTTTTTTGTGACTTTGGCAAGGATAACCTAGTTCACATTTCCATCTATTGAGGACCAAAGCCTCTGTTCAAATGATGTGAGAAATATTTTCTGGCATCTATAGCACCAAAGTAAAAAGCAAACAATTTGCTGCTACACACTAGGGAATGAGATGGCATACACTTTAAGGAAATTAAGCTCTCATTTTATACAGGGTAATTCCAGGGTGGATTTTGCTTCAGTATTCATAATCTTAAAAGAAATGTGTTCCCTTCTTATATTCAGATGTGTCTTTGTAATTGGAGGCCACTTGAAGTACACTACCCAATCTCCTAGAACTTAACTGCAATAACACCAGGTAATGAAGATAACTCCTTACATTGGTTCAGCGCTTTAGAATACACATGGGTGCTTTCACTCTTATAACTTTATTTTTAGGACGGGGCTGAGTTTAGGAAGGAGAATTCTTCTCATATGCATTTGAAAAGTGGTTAAACATGCCCAGTGAGGAACCGTGACCACTATATCCAGTAGCTAGAGAGGTTTATGTGCTAAAAACTAAGCATGGTTCTTTTTCTAAGAGCAGAAAAGAAAAACCTAAAATATTTAGAGCTGTGTCTCTTGAGCCAGTAACCTTGACGACTGAAGTCATTCCTCAAATGCTTGGAAGTTTTCTAGAGCATGGATTTAATTCTCCTTGATATCAACTGACAGATTAGTTCTTGAACGTTGTCCTACCACAAGGATGTTTTTCTATCTTCTGCCTTACCTCTAAATTATTTTGATGTATTTTAGTTGCAAGTCTCTCTTGTGCTGAAAAACCTGATGCATGTGACATGTAAAAAGAACATAAACAAAAAGGAATTTTGAAACAAACACATGAGAAAGCTCTCAGCTGCTAGCATTGGAGAATATATTACAATGACAGTGAAATACTATCTTTACCCTCCATAAGGAAAAAAAAAAATTGTCTGACAGTATTAATTTTGGAAGTGTTGTGGAGACATGGGTACCTCTATATATGCTTGCCGGGAGTACAGAGTAGTGCAGTTCTGAAGGGCCAGTTGCCAGTATCTAGAAAATACACGGATATGGACATGGATTATGCCCCAGAAGTCCCGTACTAGAAACTCTTGTCCAAAAGAACAAGGTTTAGATTTGGATTTATTTCAGTGTTGTTTACAACACTAAGACCATTAAAACAATGCTTGTGCTTGTATTGCTATAATTTTATTTGATAAATGTTTCTCAGTTGAATGGAAATATATCTACATAAAAATGTGAGGAAATATCAAAGATGTATGTTACAGAGGATATGATATAATTTATGTAAATTTAAAGAACTTACTATATATACATATATATTTATATATACATATACATGCACATGTATGTATATATGCATACACACAAGTATATATACATAGGTATATGTAAGTGTGTGTATATTTTCATATATATAAAAATATATATAATGTATATATAAATGTATATTTATATATATACACATACACACATACACACAGTTGACCCTTGAACAGTGCAGAGGTTAGAGGCACTGATCTCCATGCAGCTGAAAATCTGCATAGAACTTTTGATTCACCCAAAACTTAACTATTAATAGCTAACTGTTGAATGGAAATCCTACTGATAACCTGAGCAGTCAATTGACACATATTTTATATGTGTGTGCATTCTACATTCAGGGAAGGAAGTCAAAAAAGTAACACTATTAGCCCTTCTGCTGATACCCCCTTACGTCTTATTGGCCACAAACAGGCCACATGCCCATCAGTAATGATAAAAGAACCTAGAAAATCAATTTCTAAAGAGGAAGAGGGTTATCGTTATTGGCGGGTACTAGTCATGAAATTCCTTCATGTTCCAAACAAAATGAGCATTCTATAGGCAAGAAAGAAAGACTTAAGCAACCAATAGTATCTAGCACTTAGTAAATCACACATTTTTTTTAAAAAATGATTTTATTTATTTGACAGAGAGAGATCACAAGTAGAGAGAGAGAGGAAGGAGCAGGCTCCCTGCCTCGCAGAGAGCCCGATGTGGGACTCTATCCCAGGACCCTGGGATCATGACCTGAGCTGAAGGCAGAGGCTTTAACCCACTGAGCCACCCAGGCAGCCCAGTAAGGTTATACTCTTTTTTTTTTTTTTTTTTAGTTTTTACTGGTGGATATAACCCTTGAATCCTGTCTTGATTTCAAGCTCTTTGTGTAGACATCCTATATTTAATGTTTCTCTCATGTCCCCAGAACATTCAGTGATGGCATATGGAAAGCACTTAAAAAATACTTGTTGATTTGTTGATTAAATAAGCATTAAAAGAGGAAGATTACAATCTTGCAAATGAGAAATTTAATTTACTATTTGACAGAAATTTTTTGGACTGCAATTGTCATATTTTTAAAAAATCATATAATTCATTTATATAGTATATTACATTATTTGTGCTAAAATCTAAAAGGTAATTTTTTGCTATTTCTTTTGCATAATTGCTTGGGATTGAAAAATCTGCCTATGATATGCTATTAGATTGTAGCATAATATCTATTTGTTACAGTCGAATTTATGAAAGTAAGATCATGTTTTAGCTTAACAACTCTTAAATTAGAACTTCTTTTATAAATTGAAAGACATCTGGGGCACCTAGGTGGCTCAGTGGGTTAAGCCTCTGCCTTAAGCTTAGGTCATGATCTCAGGGTCCTGGGATTGAGACCTGTATCATGCTCTGCTTGGTGAGGAGCCTGCTTCCTCTTCTCTCTCTGCTTGCCTCTCAGCCTACTTGTGATCTCTGTTTGTCAAATAAATAAATAAAATCTTTTTAAAAAATTTAAATAAATTGAAAGACATCTTGAAGATTCAGGTAGACTGTTTCCTTTAGAAATTTAGAAGACTTTATATATTATGGCTTTTTTCTTAAGTTGGGTTTCCTGAAAAAAGAAGTCTGAGATAGAAATTTGTTTGTAGGACGTTATTGGGGAGTAAGCTGAGAATAAAAATTGAATGACCATATGTGGTGAGGCAGTGTTATCTCTGGCAAGGGTAGTTCCAAGGGAGGGGACTCAACTGAGACCTGTCAGCAACTGACATTTCTGGAAGCTCAGGTTAAAGAGAATGTAGGCAGGGGGCTACAACTTTCTGTAGATGTAGTTTCCCTGGCCCTTTTAGCAAATACCCAGCACAAACAGCAGATGAGTACTCATACTCTGTCACTGATTTTATATGTATTTTGATATAAAGTTTATCAGTATTTTACATTCTTTCAAGCATGGTTGTAACAAAATTCTATTATTCCCAATTGAGTGATTCTGTGCACACAGTTTTATAAGTTGCACTGATTAATAATTATTTTATAATCATCTCCATCAAATAAAATGTCCTTATTGATTAAGGATTACAGTGATTCCAATCAGGAAAATTAAAGCACAGTGATACATAACCATATTATCACTAACAAACTTGAAAAATAACTAAATAAAAGCAATTAAAATTAAAAATAACTAAATAAAAGCAATTATGACAACTAGGAGCCTGTATAGAGAGTCCCTGGGATGAGTCACTCAGAGGCATCACCAGGACTCATGACAGCTGTTTCATTACAGCAAAGGGACACACTGCAAAAAATGTTGACTACCAGGGAAAGGTGTTAGAGAGTCCGTGTACAAGTTCTTTTTCTTTTTCTTTTTTTAATGTTTCTTCCAACATATTTAATCATTAGATTTTTCTTTCATTCTTTCTTTATTAGACTTTATGTTTTTAGAGCAGTCTTAGGTTCATAGCAAAATTGAGGGGGAGGTATGGAGATTTCCCATATACCACCTACTCCCACATATACATAACCTCCCCTGTAATCAACATTCTTCACAAAAGTGGTCCATTTTTTATAATCAATGAACTTACCCTGATACATCATAGTACCCCAAAGTCTATAATTTACGGTATGATTCACTCTTGGTGTCCTATGAGTTTGGACAAGTGTTTAATGATATATATTCATCATTATGTTATAATACAGATTATTTTCACTGTTTCAAAAATCTTCCATGCTCTACATGCTCATCCCTCCACCCAACCAGCCCCTGGCAACCACTGATGTTTTTACTGTATTTGTTCTTTTGCCTTTTCCAGAATTCATATAGAGAAATCATAGAGTATATAGCTTTTTTCAGATTAACTTTTTTCACTTACTAATATGCATTGATATTCTTCCATGTCTTCTTCATGTCTTCATGGCTCAGTTCTTTTTAATGGTGAGCAGTATTCCTTTATCCAGGTGTACCACAATTTATCCATCACCTACTGAAGGATATCTTGGTTGCTTCCAAGTTTGGCAATTATGAATACAACTGCTATAACATTTACATGCAGGTTTAGAGATGTTTTACAGTAATTTGAAAGGAGCATGATTGCTGTAGACATGTTTTCCATTAATTTGCAAGGAGCATGATTGCTGTATTATACCATAAGAGTATGTTTAATTTTGTGAGAAACTACCAAATTGCCTTACAAAGGGACACCACCAGCAATGAATGAATGTTCCTTTTGCTTCACTTCTTCATCAGCATTTTGTGCTGGCAATGATCCATATTTGGACATTCTAATAGATATATAGTGGCATCTCATTATTTATATTGCATTTCCCAGTTGACATATGATTGAAGCATCTTTCAAAAGCATCTTTCAAAGTTACTGCCATACCCAAGGTCATCTAGGTTCTTTCTTCTTTTGTCTTCTAGAAACTTTAGTTTTGTATTTTATATTTAGGTATGTGACACAGTTTGAGTTCAGTTTTGTCAGAGGTGCATGATCTATGTCTAGATTCTTTTTAATTTTTAAAATTTATTTATTTTTTGCATGTTGTTGATGTTCAGATGTTCTAGTATCATTTGTCAAGAAGAATATCTTGGCTGCATTCTATTACCTTGATTCCTTTGTCAAAGATCATGTGATTATACTTATGTGGGTCTCTTCTGTGTTCTCTCTTCTGTTTCATTTATCTATTTGCCTACATTTTTGCTAATATTGCAGCATGTTGATTACTAGACTTTTACAGTATGTCTTAAAGTCTGTAGTGTCTGTTCTCAAATTTGTTGGCCATTTTGTGTGTTCTACCTCCCCATATAAACTTTAGAATCAGTTTTTTGATATCTATAAAATAATTTCCTGGGATTTGATTGGGATTGCACTGACTCTCTAGATCAAGATGGGAAGAACTGACATCTTGATAGTGTTGATCCTTCCCATCCAGGAACATGTAAATTTTCCTCACTTATTCAGTTCTCTTTGTTTTTGTTCATCAGGGTTTTATATTTTTATTCATATAGCTTTTCTGTATATTCTGTTAGACATATATCTCTATATTTCCTATTTTTGCATGCTAATATAAATGATACTGTGTTTTTAATTTCAAATTTAACTTGCTTGTTACTAGTATATAGGAGAGCAATTGACTTTTGTACATTAGCCTTGTATTCTCCAACCTCGCTATAATTGCACAATAGATCACAAGTTTTGTTGTTGGTGTTCTTAATTCTTTTATATTTTCTGCATAGATAATCATGTCATCTGTGAACAAAGGCAATTTTCTTTCTTCCCAGTCTTTTTCTTTTCTTTTTCTCATCTCACTGAACTAGCTAGAACTTTCAGTATGATGTTGGAAAGGAGTGTAGAGAGGGGATATCCTCACTATTTATCTAATTTTAGAGGGAAAGCTTCTAATCTTTTACTATTAAGTGTGATGTTAGCTGTTAAGTTCTTTGTAGATGTTCTTTACCAAGTTGAGGAAATTCCCCTTTATCCCTAGTTTACTGAGAGTTTTTATCATAAATTGGTATTGGATTTTATCAGATCCTTTATCTGCATCTATTGATATAATCATGTGATTTTTTTTTTCTTTGTCTGGTTAGAAGCTTATAAATTTTACTGATATTTTCAAAGAACCAGCTTTTGGTTTTATTGATTTTTCTCTATTGATTTTCTGTTTTCCTTTTCATTGATATCTGCTCTATTATTTAGTTAGTTAGTTAGTTTACTTTGGATTTAGTTTGCTCTTTTTATCCTAGTTTCCCTAAGAGAATTGGTTTTAGTTCTTTCTTTTTTTCTAATATATGCGTTTGAGATTTCTAAGCACAGATTTGCTGCATCTCACATATTTTATAAGTTGTGTTTTCATTTTCATTTAGTTTAAAGTATTTTTTAATTTCTCTTGAGATTTCTTCTTCAACTCGTTTACTGCTAGAACAAATTACCTCAATTTCAGTGGTTTAAATTATATAAGTGAATTCATAAGTCAGTTCTGGAGGTCTCACCAGTTTAAGACTGAAGTGTTAGTACTTCTTCCTGGAGATTCCAGGAGAGAATGTGTGTCCTGCCTTCTCCAAGTTCTAGAGGCTGCCTGAATTCTTTGATTCATGGCCCCCTCATCTTCAGAGCAAAGCCAGGTCTTCTTCTCATTCCATCTTTCTGATCCTTTTGTCTTCACTGCTTTCTCTGTAACTAAAGCCAGGATGGATTCTCCACTTTTAAGAATTCGACTGGGCCCGGGGTGGCTGGGTGGCTTGGTGTGCCTGGATGGCTCAGTCTGTTAAGCATCTGCCTTTGGCTCAGGTCATGATTTCCAGTCCTGGGATCAAGCCTGGCATCAGGTTCTGCATTGGGCTCTCTGCTCAGCCAGGAGTTGGCTCCTTCCCCTCCCTCCATGATCTCTCTTGCTTTTGCTCTCTCTCAAATAAATAAATAAAATCTTTTTTAAAAAAAGGAATTTGATTGGACCCACAGGGGTAAAACAGGATAAGCTATCCACCTCACGATTATATTCTTAATGATATCTGCAAAATCTTTTGCTGTGTAAGATATTACAATGATTATGATTAATATTCTATGAATATTAGTCAGGGGATAAGGGCATAAACATCTTTGAGGCCATTAATCTGTCTACCACAAAAGAACATGACTATCACATTGTCATCGTCATTGATCGTAGGTGATTTAGAAAACGATAAAAAATATTTTAGTCTTTTATAAAGAACTGTAATTCATTGAAAATGCCAAAGACCCATCAAGATACGTAATACCTAAATAACTGGATTTTTAAATTACCTACAAGACAAATAGAAGTGTGGCAAAAGTACTTTTATTTCATGCATCATACAGTAATACTATTTTATTACTTACAAATGTGGAAAATGAAAACAATAGAAGCCATATATATATATATATATATATATGCATATATATGCCATATAGAAGCCATATATATATATTTATATATATATGTTGCACTTGAACTAGAACATAAAAAATATTTTATAAAATATAGTTGTATGGTGAACTAGATTCAAAATATATATACTTGCATCACATAAATTAAAGGAGAAATAATTTATAAGAATATAACATGCAAGAAATGAGAGATTTATTTTCCTTTAAAAGGGAATCTGATGTCTAGGATGATATGATGGGCTAAAGTTTTTAGTAAGATTATCTGAAAGTTGACATGTGGGCGCCTCTTTTGTATGTTCCTGGACTCTTACTTCAGGCAGTTCAAGCTTTTTCAACAAGGGGGAAATTAAAGCATGAGACAAGGAGACACTTTGTTCTTTTGAGTAAGCTATCTAATATCTACTAGTTTTCCTCAGAATCTAATTATTTGTAGCATTATAGTGAAATCATGTAAGAACTCTGAGAGCTTATCCTTATTTTAATTCTTTGCTAGATTTGAATGCCCTTTTCATTTTATTACAAATTATAGTCTTTATAGCATATCAGATGCATCTATTTTTTAGAATTTTCAGATGAAGTTTTCAAAGTTCAGTAAAACAGAGTTACCTGAAAGGAAAATCCTTTAATTGGTCAGTGGTCCACCTGGGTAAACAAATTTACTTATATGGAATTTGCTCCAAGAATGAGCCACAAGAGAATGTTTTGGCAAGAAATGAGGCTTGCCTCTGATTTCCGATAAAGATTTGAGTTGAAACAGTGTGTGTTCACTTAATCTTGTTAAATGTAGCACAAAACACTAAGTGTATTAGAGCGTGTATTTAAATGATAACAAACCCTGCTGTTACAGCTAATAGGAAACAGTTCTGTTCTCATTGAGTTTCCACATTCAAGCATTCCTTTAGATATCATCATTTACTCTGACTTCCTATGGTTGACTACAATATGCTTTTGAGATGCATTTTTAAGCCTTTGTCTTTCCTTATTGCTAAGCAACAGTTTCTTTTTTTGTTAAAGTGATAAAATTTGGGACAACACTCTATTCAGAGGAATATCTACTAATGTGAAATGCACGAATATTTAAACCTAATTAGATCATTATGTTTGAAAAGTAATAACCGAATTTAATGATGATAATAATAGACATTCCAATATTGAGACTTTTTCTATTAAGGATTATTTTCTGTATTTAAATTAATCATCACATCTGAAGCTTGCTATGTCTCAATTAAAATACAGAAATTAAATTAGCTTTGCTCTTGTGCGCATACCTGTACCGAGGTGGGTTTTGGTTTGTGGGAGCAGGGACAGGGGGTCGAGGAGGGTCGTCCTTCAGAAGAGTAGTGGAATATTTAAATTCTTCATCTTTTTTCCTTTAAGAGACTTTAGGTTCACTCTGCCTTAGGGCAGGGTGATGACCTCTCAGGATCCCTTCCAGCCTCAAGCACCTGTGAAGTAAAAAGCATTTATAAAAACTTTAGAACACCTCTTGAAATATACAGTTATAAAAGATAAAGAGTCCCTGAAGCATAGTCTGCACTCAAGAACCAATATTGTTTATTACTCTCTGTTAAATTTAACAAGAAAAATGTCAGGTAAAACATTTGAGAAGTTTGTTTCCAAGTAATGGGAATGGCCATATTCTCCCAAGCATCGGCTGGATGTGTATCCAAGGCTTAAGAGCTTGTTACAAAACTACCCTCACTGAATCTTCTTCATGGTCCTTATAGAGTCAAATGCCATATGTCTGTCTTGTTAAATTTCATTCTAATTTATTTGAGCAATAAAACCGATATAAATAGCCAACTTACGGCACCATTTTGGCTTTTTCTCCTTAATAATAATGGATACGGGCTATATTTTATTGTGCCTTGATCAAGCAACTTTTTACTATATCAGCTGACAGTAATGAAGTAAAAGTAAGCTTTACAGATGATCTCAATTTGGAGAACATAAGTGAAAGATGAAGTGTGTTTCTATAGAGCAGTTATGACATGGTTGAACATAAAATATTTGGAATAACTTAAACCTATTTTCATATTACCGCATTAGAGTACAGGAGCTGGATAAATAAAAAGTCGAAGATCAACTACACCATTTCCAGTCTTTGGGGCAGTAAAAACAAAACAAAACAAAACAAACACAAAGCTCAAGGATAATAATAGCGAGAGTACTATATTCCAGACACTATTTCATTTGCTTTATTTTCATTATCGGATGAAATCTTCACACTATCTTGTTATTATCTTCATTTTACTGATGTGGAAGTAAGCCCAAAATGGTGAAATTGCCAAGGTAACACTAATAATGAGTGGTAAAATCAAGGCTCAAATACTTTTGTCCCTTTGGAGCCTACCCTTCAAACTTCTACCTCATAAACATCCTGTCAGTAAATTACCTGTGCCTTTCCTCAGACTCTTCCCTGTTAACAGAATGTCTTCCTCCGCAGGTCTACATGTTGAAAAGTCTGTCCAAAGTTAGAGAAGTAGTTAGTGGTGATCCTGGGGAGAATACTTAGATTTTTTTTTTAATCTTATAATTTCATTGTATTCCCTATTATGCTTCAGTGTGTCAAGATGCCCATTCTAGTTTGAGGGTGGGAGAAAAGGAAGATTGATGAATTGATATTTTGATGATGATATCATATCTTCATTACTGGTCTTTGTATCAGGACTTTATGGAATGTACACAGCAGAAATGACAATAAGAACTGTTGTATTGTAATGGGGGGGAGGATAAGACCATTACCAAAACAATTAAGCCCTCAACTTTAACTTAGAAAATTGACAAGATCCATATATATATATATATATATATCATACATATGATATATATCATACATATATATATATATATGGATCTTGTGTGATCCATATATATTGTGTGATATATATATTCATTTCAGACATTAAAAAAGACATTCCTCTGTATTTACTGACCAAGAAATGATTTAAACAGAAGTGATAACCAATTTGGGCCTTAAAAATATGTATAATTCTGACAGAATTCTAATCACAGGGAGTTTTGTGGAAAAGCAAAAAGCAAACAAACAAACAAAAATACCAAAACAAACAAACAAACCCCCAAAACCAAAACCTTGGGGAAAGGCAACTAGTAATGTTTAACAAAATCACAAAATAAAAGAAGAGACTTAAGTTAGAAAATAATTTGAGGGGTGCATGGGTGGCTCAGTTGGTTAAGCAGCTGCTTTTGTTTCAGGTCAGGATCCCAGAGTCCTGGGAATGAGTCCCATATCAGGCTCTTTGCTCAGCTGGGAGCCTGCTTCTGCCTGCCTGCCATTCCCTGTGCTTGTGCCCATGCTCCTCTGTCTCTCTCTCTCTCTCACTCATTCTGTCAAATAAATAATAAACTCTTAAAAATAATAATAATTTGAAAAGCTAGTTAACATATCTGATTATGTCTTATTTTAGAAGTTAAAGCAAAGTATTTAGGCTCTATGGAATAAGCAAGAGGTTGTAACTAGATTTTCAGAGCTAAGCAGTATCTGAGTCCCAGTGGAGAGACCACCTGTGGCTAAATGAAACATCTCAAGGTTGGTTTGGGTGGGAGTAGGAGGAGAGTAGCTTTGTCCAATTGAGGTTTTTCATGAAGGATGTTCAGCAAATAAAAAAAAGAATTGAATGTGAATTAAAGTCCCTGAGAATCTGAATTCAACATTTTACTCTGAGGGGAGGGATGTGATGAATTTTGCCAACTTTTGTATCCTCAGTCCCTGAAGATGCCTCTTCCGTAGAAGGCACTGATACACATTGGTTAAATGAATGACTAAGAAGGTCAAAAGTTTTAAGCATTGCATAAAGCATACGGAAACTGGAAGGGGGTCAACCATTTAGTAGCTGAGTGGATCAGCTCAATGGCTGATCTGGGGTGGCAGAAGACACCCCAGGCAATGAGAATAATTAGGTGTCCATTGAATGTCCCAGGGGAAACACCCAAGAAGGATTGGGAGGGGAGGACCCACAGAATTTGACAACTAATTGAGTGTGGAGATGAGAGCATGGTAGAGATCAGATGCTCAACTGAGTTACGGAGGACCATGCTGATGCCATTAACTAAATACGGGAAGAGCAGACTTGCTGGGAAAGAGGTACATTCTGTTTTTAATATGCTGAGCTGAGGCCATTGTGGGACATCTGTAGACAAATCTGTAGGAAGAAATGCAAGAGCTGAATTGGAGAGTATTAATTCAATGCCAGTGATACAGGTTTAGAGGTCACTATTAAAGGCATATATTAAATCCATGCAAAGAGGTGAGATAATCAGGAAGGAATGATGTAAAATATAGAATGAAAAGGGAACTACAAGAACAACTCTAAGAATTTGAACATTTAAGGAAGAGAGGAAAAATAGGAGACAAAAAATGGCTGGAGAAACAAAGCGATTAAAATTATCTGGTGTCAAAAAACTCAAGACACTTGAAAGAAATGATTTATCATCTCACATTTTTATCCCTTTCTCTGTGCATTGTTTCAGTTAGGTTTCCAAAAGAACCTGCATTATCTGAGGCTGATCAGGGAAAGAGTTAAGAGGAAAATCTTGTTTCCTGTGACTTTAAGCCCAGATTCTTAAAAGTATATGGTTCCAAAGCTGAACCAAATGGAGACTGAATGGATGTATGGATTTAGGGATCAGGATGTCACCGGCATCCTTTGAGAAAACATATTCTCAGGGCCCCTGGGTGGCTCAGTGGGTTGAGCCTCTGCCTTCGGCTCAGGTCATGATCCCAGGGTCCTGGGATCGAGCCCTGCATGGGGCTCTCTGCTCAGCGGGGAGCCTGCTTCCTCCTCTCTCTCTGCCTGCCTCTCTGCCTACTGCCTACTTGTGATCTCTCTCTCTGTCAAATAAATAAATAAAATCTTTAAAAAAAAAGAGAGAAAACATATTCTCTAGGAAAATGGAACTGGAATTCATGGAGTTAGAATCATTTTGCAGTGGGGAAGTAGAGGAAATTATTAACTAACACACACACAACTATTAGAGACTTAAAAAGACCTTTCTAGATGTCTATGAATAGAAAGTAGAGGGAGGAATGTGTTAGAATTCTTAAGAGGAAAATGATAGACCTCAATATCTGAAGTACTTTAGCTATTTATGAATTTTATGAACCTTCATTTATGAATATATTACAGCAAAAGGGAAGGATTTATCAGATAGTGAAAGAATTTGTCTCTGGAAAAGTACAAAAAATAGATCTGTACTTATCACTAAGCTCTTGGGCCCATTTCAACCAGATATGTAAGGAAACTAAGGTAAAGCCATTTTACTCAGACTGGTTGATGCATCCCTACATGAATCAATTAAAGGATTTAGACCCAGTTGCATTTTTAACATTCATATGCATTGTTGGAGATCTTCAGATTATGGGAAAGAAAATGAATAATTCCTTGGGTGGTCGTATTTATTGCCATACTTGCAGTTAATTTACTTCACAGTTCAGCCACTCCAAACTGAAGAGCAGTCGTGTTTTTCATTTTCAGGGTTTTTAACCTGTGGAATTGGATGGGCTTCCTTTGGGCCCCAGGACTCTCTGGAAATTAGACACAAAATGTTGAATGTATGTACATTTTTATAGGGAAAAGTTCCCTGGCTTTCATCAGGATCCCATACTGCCCATCAGCTTCCTTGTTGAGATGAGCATTATCTACAGTTACAGCTGGCTTTCAAAAGTAATTTTTAGTGCCTCTTTAACTTGGTGAAAATGACCTTGTCATACAGCTGTGGCTTAAAAATAAAAAAAAATTATTTTCATTTTCCACAGCACAATTTTGTTCCAAAATCCCTCTCTTTATTTTTAAAATCAAAGCAGTCCTACAATTCCTGTGGTAAATGATTTGAGGTGCTTTGATTTGGTAACTTGTAAGGAAGAGAAAAACTGGCTTTGAAATCATAAGGTTTTTATTTGGAGAGCTGGTGAAAAAATGATTTTCCCTATGTAATAAGCAAAAGAACTTTCTAACCTTGGAATCTTTTTTTTCCCCCTATTCCACATACTAGAAATAGCAATTTTTAAGTTCTTATAAACCTTTATAAGTTTATGTGAATTGTTAATTTAGAAATACAGGCGTAAGAGAAAACAGCTGTATCAGAATATATAACCTGTGGGCTCTGAACCCAGGTGTTCTCATCAGACACCATGGTATTAAACTTAACAGCCACTGAGATGTTATCCAGATCAGGTGATAACTATGAAGGAGGCCGATTAGTAGTTTGTCATGACCCCAATGAACTTACTATTCATTATTTTGCCTCAATGTTTGTGATTAGCTGTATTTTTTGATAGCAAAATAAAATTGATGTTTATATATAAGAGACATTGTAGTCTATGAAACCAGAAAATTTTGTGTATGAATACAACTAGAGATAGATAGATAGAGATTTTTTTTACCCATTTACCTAAATATAATTCATTAGAAATAGAACTCAAGAAATTCTTACTCTCTTTATTCCTCTGAGTAGAAGTCTGTATTTCCTATGTGAAGTAAAAGCTATATTCTAATAAACTCAATTTTTCAAGCTAATTAGGCATCCCTGAGTTGTTGATGTTTACCAGGTAGACATTCCCCAAGTTTCAGTCCTCTGTTCATTCAAAAATATCACTTATCCAGGCGCCTGGGTGGCTCAGTGGGTTAAGCCTCTGCCTTCAGCTCAGGTCATGGTCCTGGGGTCTTGGGATCGAGCCCCGCGTTGGGCTCTATGCTCTGCAGGTAGCCTGCTTCCCGTTTTCTCTCTGCCTGCCTCTCTGCCTACTTGTGATCTCTGTCTGTCAAATAAATAAATAAAATCTTTAAAAAAAATCACTTATCCATATTTAACTTCCACATACTAACCTTTGCATTTTTGCGTCTTGGAACCTGTGAATAGTAACTCAAGGAAGTTACAGGGTAAAATAAAAAGAAGTCTTTTTATCAAGATTTTACCCATTTGTTTTTAAGCCTAAAGCTGAAGCATCTAGGTACAGTGTGATTCTGGGGGAAAGAGCAGACTTTGGAGTTTGAGACCTGCATTTAAGTCTTACTTATACTGTGTTTTAGCTTTAAGACTTCTGGCTTTTCATCATTATCTTTGTGCCCTATTTCCTCATTTTTTGAAAATGAATAGTAATATTTATTTTATCTTCCATAGTGAAGTCCAAGACTACTAAATGTGATTAGATGAAAATGGTTGGTAACATCCCCACCCCTCAAAGAAAATACCTAAATGTACCCTGTGGCCATTTGTAACCATTTTTGCAAAACATTTTTAAAAACTAGCTCACCTCGGTGCCCCTGGGTGGCTCAGTGGGTTAAAGCCTCTGCCTTCGGCTCAGGTCACGATCCCGGGGTCCTGGGATCAAGTCCTGCATCAGGCTCTGCTCAGCGGGGAGCCTGCTTCCCCCTCTCTTTCTGCCTGCCTCTCTGCCTGCTTGTGATCTCTGTCCATCAAATAAATAAATAAAATCTTTAAAAAACAACTACCTCACCTCTTCTTGTTTTTCCTTCTCATTTCCTGTCCTCTCACTTTCCTATCATTGCATTCTCTGTCATAATCTTGGCAATAGTCTGCAATGCAGTTTTTAAAAGTTCTTTATCTTTCTCAATATTTGTTAGTATGAAAATGAAATAAAACATATTATTTATATATGGAAGAATTTCATGGATGCTTTGATCCTGTCAAGGAAGGCGGTGGAAACAGGATTATAGATTTATAGGGGTACAAATGAGTGAGCAAATCTTTGCTGATACATGTTCTATAAACACACCACGTTTGGACCCAGGCAAATGATGGAAGAAGGGGGAAAAGTGGGAAAAGTTAAGACCAGAAGCAGGAGGCTGAGGAACTGCCAAGGAGAGGCACATTCTAGAAGATAAAACCCTTCCTGGGTGTGGCCAGTGTTCAAACCTGCGGACGCGTTTTTTCTTTACTTTTTGTACAATTAAAGACTTAAGAAGTCTCTAATTCATGGAAATTTATCAAAAAAGAAAACAGTGCTTACTTCAGACTTCTTAATAGACGCATGGATTATCTCATACTGTCATTAGATTTCATGGATTCTTAGATGTCAAACAATGCTGTTTAATTTTTACTGTTCGTAATGGATTAGAGTCAAGTTGCATTGTACATAGTACATTTGTACATCAAGGAATTTCTCTAAAGGAAAGGCAATAGCACTGAATTGCAGGCTGCTTGGATTTTAGTTTTTGTCTTGCTATTATATGCTCAGGAAATCTTTAATCATTTTAGCTATTATAGCTATCATATAACTATGAAGTTGTGTTGTGCAAGACGCAATGAAGGTGGTTATTAAGAGACAGAGTCTGGAACAGGACCCCCCACCCCGCCTCCCACCCCAGTTTTAAATCCCAGCTCTGGATAAAATGGGCTCATAAAATACCAGGTTCATAAAACTGATAGAGGTTCAAACAAGCTGATAAATAGAATAGACTCATGGAACATGAAGCTACTATAAATATTCAGATGTTAACTATGATTGTAATTCCTACCGGGCTGAGTTCTGGTGCTATTTTAAGTACTTAAAGAATCTGACAATGTATCTTCATATGAGAATTGAATTTGTAATCATCCCTTTTTGATACTGAGATTTGGTTCGCTGCATGTATTTAAAGTGCTGTAAAGTTGTTGATGGAAGATAGGATTACAATTAGTGGTGGCTGCTTCTGGCCATTTCCATGAAGGACACATGGATGTTTTCCAGAGTACGTGTGTTCCCAAGTATGATGTAGGCTTTCCGGGAATTGATATCTAATTTTGGGCGGATTTCTCTTTATCAAAGATTTGGCAGTTCTTTAAGGTAAAATAAAAAAATATATATTTTTAAAAGATTTATTTATTTGTTTGGAGGGGAGGGGCAGAGAGAGAGAGTCTTAAATAGACTTGGTGCAGAGCCCACGTAAGGTTCGATCTCATGACCCTGGGATTATCACCTGAGCAGAAGCCAGTAGTTGGATACTCAACTGACTGAGCCACCCATGTGCCCCAAGGCAAAAATAAAAATATTATGGGTGAGTTTCTAACAATTTAGGAAAACATTTGATTTTCTTAATTCTCAATTGTTGGGTTTGCTTTATTACTAAAAAGCACAAATTATGTTTGAGTCTCTCATGTGTTAGACATTATTATGTATTTCTTTTTGTATTAATTATTTTTATTAACATATAATGTACAGGTCTGTGAATCATCAGGCTTATATTATGTATTTCTTTTTGGTATCCTGCCCTTACCATTGGTAAATATGGCTAATAAAAAAATATATAGCCTGAATATTAACTTTTCATCATTTATTTTATTATGGAGTAGAAAAATATAATTAGGCTATATATTCATTTGATAGAGAATGCTCCAAATAGCAAAACTGAAGTTTAAACTTATCTAGCAAGTTTGATCTGTATTGAAAAATACCAAAAGGAATGAAGAATAGATTTGGAGTTTTATTAGCAGTGAATAAAAATTTTTAAAAATGTTCACAAGTAGAGGGTCAGATAGAAACATTTCTTCATACATGCCATTCATAATGAGATAAGCGCATGTACTTTATAATAAGTACTTTATAAATTTTATAACATTTATATATACATTTTATAACATTTATACATAAAGAAGAATTCAGACTTTGCTATCAATAATTTGTGGTTACAAATATGAAATTAGAAACTAAGAGTTAAAGAGTTCTTGGGTGGCTCAGTCAGTTAAGTATCTGACTTTGGCTCAGGTCATGATATCAGGTTAGCGGGTTCCCCCTAAAACAGGCTCTATACTCAGTCTATTTGTCTTTCTCCCTCTGCCCCTCCCCCATCTCAGGCTCTGTCTTTCTCTCACAAATAAATAAAATCTTTTTTTTTTTTTAAGATTTTATTAATTTATTTGACAGACGGAGATCACAAGTAGGCAGAGAGGCAGGTTGGGGGTATGGGGGGCAGCAGGCTCTCCTCTGAGCAGAGAGCCCGATGCAGGGCTTGATCCCAGGACCCTGGGATCATGACCTGAGCCGAAAGCAGAGGCTTTAACCCACTGAGCCACTCAGGTGCCCCACAAATAAATAAAATCTTAAAAAAAAAGAAAAAAAGAAAGAAACTAAGAGTTAAAATCAGTAAGAGAAGAAGCTCAACTTCTCACTCTAATCCTGTTGTAGACAGAAATCAAACTATAAGTCAGCTTAATAGCTTTTGTGCTTTCTCTAATGCAGAAATACAGAAAACATCTTTTTTCCTCTGGAAACGGAAAATACATATTTCTTTTTCGCCAGCATCTTGACTCTTTTCTCTATCTGCTGCCATTTTTAGAGCTGGATATTACTTATTTCTATTTGAAGATATGTAGGAAAATACTTGGATAATACCAGAATACACCTCAACAGGAAACTGTTGTTCCCCCCCCCCCCCAAGTAAAGGAAAAACAACAACAACAACAGATATGTATTAGGAATTATTTTGGCTAATTTTGCAACTCAAAGGCGATTTGTTTTTATTTTTTATTTAATTTTTTTTTACATTAAAAAGAGCTCAGATAGGCTGCTGAGTTAGAGTGGATGTCTCAGAATTTTCTGAAATTGGACAATATTTGCTTATCTGGGATGCATACTGGCTACAGCACCATAGGAAAAGGGGGTAAGCAAAAGGAAGCTCCAGACACATTTGTCGCCTTTTCTGGAAAAAGCAAGTGCTTTCCCAGAAATCTCTTTAGCACTCTTCTCCTTGAATCTCCTAAGCCAGACTGTTTTATATGTTATATTAGTTTGCTAGGAATGCTATAACAAAATATCACAGGCTGAGTGGCTTAAACAACAGAAGTTTATTTTCTCACAGTCTGGATCTCAGAAGGCCAAATCAAGGTGCCATCACGATTGGTTCCTGGCTTGCAGATGGCTGTCTTCTTGCCACTGTATCCTCACGTGGTCTTTCCTCTGTATGCACACACAGGCAGAGAATTGGGTCAGGGCCCCAAACCTCATGACCTCATTTAATGTTAATTACCTCTCTTATGGCCCTATTTCCAAATACAGTTTCATTTGGAATTAGAGTTCCAACATAAAAAATTTTGAAGAAAGAGAATTTGGATCATAACATGGTTACCTACAGCTTTAAATAACGTTGGATTGATCAGGATTGTCAGGGGAAGTTCAAAATAGGGTTTCTCATTTGGGGTAGGATAATTGTGGACATTTTCCTGTGCACTTTCTTTCTTTCTTTCTTTCTTTCTTTTTTAATTTTATTTACTTATTTGACAGATGGAGATCACAAGTAGGCAGAGAAGCAGGCAGAGAGGACAGAGCAGGCTCCCTGCTGAGCAGAGAGCCTGATATGGGGCTCGATCCCAGGACCCTGAGATCATGACCTGGGCCGAAGACATAGGCTTAACCCACTGAGCCACCCTCGTGCCCCCTGTGCACTTTCTGATGCTTAGCAGCATTCCTGGCCTCTGCCTAGAAAATAGCAAGCTAGCAAACTCACTTACCTGTTCCCTCTTCTAAGCTTGCGACATCTAAACATGTCTCTGAACTACCCACGGAGTGAGAGTCAAAATCACATCCCTATCTCCCCAGTTGAGAACCACTGGCCCCTGAACCAAATAATGGATCTGCTAGTTACAATGTTAATATATTATGAGAGAGCAGATTATAAGGGAAAGCTGTAGGACAATTAATAGAGCCTGCTATAGGATTCCGTGTCTTCTATAATCTGTTTCTTATCCCAGTGCTGGCTTGAATTCCTGATGTCAGTGTCAACCCTGCAGCCTTCCTGGTGGAAACCATTGCCCTTTTCCCCGTTCTTACCTCAAGGCTGGAGATAGCATGGATGTCTGCGTTATTACACTCTCACTCAAGGAGTCCTCCTGGAAAAATTATTTCAATGAATTGGAACTTTAATTCCATTGATCCCACTATTTATTTCTCTTGGTCCATCAGCTTTAATCCTGGTTTATAATGTACACAGATTAGATTTCTATCCTTATGCTCAGTCTCTTACAGTTCCTCTTGCTTGCCTTTTTCTCCTTCATCTTATGTGCACCTACAACTCCAACTCTGGATCCACCCAAACTCTTACTTTTCCACAACTGTAGCTTAACAGTAAAAACAAACAAACAAACAAACAAACAAAAACAAAACAAAAACTAATGCAATTAATAAGTCTGATTGCTTTCATTTTAAAAATTCATGATCACAAACCTGAAATCTTATCTTATGTTCCATTTGCAGGTTCACATTTTCCCCCTTCATGGCAGCTATTTCACATCTTTTCTTTCCTCAGATTTGCATTCTGAAAATCAGATTCCATCATCAGCAAAAATCCCCTGTGTCTTCACTCTTTTCTCAAGGTCCTCTAAATTCTTGCACTAAATGGATTCTTTTTTGCTCGCCAGTTCCTTAATCTAGAGTGTCTCTGCTGCTTCAATTATTTCTGACCTCTGTTATAGAATTTACCTGATTAGAACAGTCCTGCATAGATAATCCTCTTTGGATTAGTTTAAACTCAATTTGTTAGATATTTAAATAATTCTTCAAGATCTCTTTTACCTTTGCCTTTACAAAGTAACCTAGGGGGAGTAATATCCCATCATATTGATAGTCTGCATTCCCATTCCAGAGGAAGGGATGACATCAGGTGTATATATGGTGGGAACAGAATCTTTCTTTTCTTTCCTTTTTTTTTTTTTTTTTTTTTTTTTTTTTTTTTTTTTTTTTTGGTTATTGGTTAACATATAATGTATTATTTATTTATTTCAGGGGTACAGGTCTGGAATTCATCAGTCTTACACAATTCACAGCACTCACCATAGCACATAACCTCCCCATTGTCCATCAGCCAGCCACCCCATTCACCCACCCCCCTCCACTCCAGCAAACCCTCAGTTTGTTTCCTGAGATTAAGAGTCTCTGATTTGTCTTCCTCTCTGGTTTCATCTTGCTTTCATTTTGTCCCTTTTTTTTCTCTATGATCCTCTGCATTCTTCCTTGAATTCCACATATCAGTGAGATTATATGATGATTGTCTTTCTCTGATTGACTTAGTTTGTTTAGTGCAATACCCTCCAGTTTCATCTACATTGTTGCAAATGGTAAGATTGCATTTTTCATGGCTGCATAATATACCTACACACACACACACACACACACACACACACACCCCACATCTTCTTTAACCATTCATTTGTTGATGGACATCTAAGCCCTTTCCATAATTTGGCTATTGTGGCCATTGCTGCTATAAACATCAGGGTGCACATGTCCCTTCAGATCACTACGTTTGTATCTTTGGGATAAATACCCAATAGTGCAATTGCTGGGTCATAGAGTAGCTCTATTTTCAACTTTTTGAGGAACCTCCGTACCGTTTTCCACAGTGGCTACACCAGCTTACATTCCCACCAGCAATGTAGGGGGATTCCCCTTTCTCTAGAACCTTGCCAACATCTGTCATTTCCTGATTTCCTCATTTTAGCCATTCTAATTGATGTGAGGTGGTATCTTATTGAGGTTTTGGTTTGTATTTCCCTGATGCTGAGTGATGTTGAGCACTTTTTCTTTTGGCCATCTGGATGTCTTGTTTACCAACATGAACAGACATTTTGGCAAACAATCAAGCCCATTGCTTGATTAGATTATTTGTTCTTTTGGTGTTGAGTTTGATTAGTTCTTTATAGGTTTTGGATACTAGCCCTTTGTCTGACATGTCATTTGAAAATACCTTCTCCCATTCTGTTGGTTGTCTTTTAGTTTTGTTGACTGTTTCCTTTGCTGTGCAAAAGCTTTTGATCTTGATGAAGTCCCAGTAGTTCATTTTTGCCCTTGCTTCCTTTGCCTTTGGCAATGTTTCTATGAAGAAGTTGCTGCAGCTGAGGTCAAAGAGGTGGCTGCCTATGTTCTCCTCAAGGATTTTGATGGATTCCTGTCTCACATTGAGGTCTTTCATCCATTTTGAGTCTATTTTTGTGTATGGTATAAGGAAATAGTCAAGTTTCATTCTTTTGCATGTGGCTCCCTTTTGTCCCCTATGATTTCTCCAGTTTTCCCAACAGCATTTGTTGATGAGACTGTCTTTTTTCCATTGGACATTCTTTTCTGCTTTGTTGAAGATTAGTTGACCATAGAATTGAGGGCCCATTTCTGGGCTCTCTATTCTGTTCCATTGATCTATGTGTCTATTTTGTGGCTAGGACCTTACTGTCCTGATGATTACAGTTTTGTAATAGATCTTGAAGTCTGCAATTGTGATGCCACCAGGTGTGGTTTTCTTTTACGACATTCCTCTATTAGGGGTCTTTTCTGCGTCCATACAAATTTTAAGATCATTTGTTCCATTTCTTTGAAAAAGTTGATGGTATATTGATAAGGATTTCATTAAATGTGTAGATTGTTCTATGTAGCATAGACATTTTCACAATATTTGTTCTTCTAATCCATGAGCATGGAACATTTTTCCATTTCTTTGTGTCTTCCTCAATTTCTTTCATGAGTATTCTATAGTTTTCTGAGTACAGATTCTTTGCCTCTTTGGTTAGGTTTATTCCCAGGTATCTTATGGTTTTGGGTGTAGTTGTAAATGGGATCAACTCCTTTATATCTCTTTCTTCTGTCTTGTTGTTGGTATATAGAAATGCAACTTATTTCTGTGCAGTTGATTTTATATCCTGACACTTTACTGAATTCCTGTATGAGTTCTAGCAGTTTTGGTGTGGTCTTTTGGGTTTTCCACATAAAGTTTCATATCTGCAAAGAGTGAGAGTTTGACTTCTTTGCTGATTTGGATGCCTTTTATTTCTTTTTGCTGTCTGATTGTTGAGGATAGGACTTCTAGTACTAGGTTGAATAGCAGAGGTGATAGTGGACATCCCTGACATGTTCCTGACTACAGGGAGAAAGCTCTCAGTTTTTCCCCATTGAGAAATGTATTTGCTGTGGTTTTCATAGATGGCTTTTATGATATTGAGGTGTGTACCTTCTACCCCTACACTGTGAAGGATTTTGATCAAGAAAGGATGCTGTACTCCATCAAATGCTTGATCTGCTTCTATTGAGAGTATCATATGGTTCTTTCTATTATTAATGTATTCTATCACATTGATTGATTTGTGGGTGTTAAACCAAACTTGCAGCCCAGGAATAAATCCCACTTGGTCATGGTGAATAATCCTTTTAATGTACTGTTGGATTCTAGTGGCTGGTATTTTGGTGAAAATTTTTACATCCGTGTTCATCAGGGATATTGGTCTGTAATTCTCCTTTTTGATGGGGTCTTTGGTTTTGGAATCAAGGTAATGTTGGCCTCATAAAATGAGTTTGGCAGTTTTCCTTCCATTTCTGTTTTTTGGAACAGTTTCAGGAGAATAAATACTTCTTCTTTTTAAAAATTTTTTAAAAAATATTTTATTTATTTATTTGTCAGAAAGAAAGAGCTTACAAGTAGGCAGAGAGGCAGGCAGAGGGAGAGGGGGAAGCAAGCTCCCTGCTGAGCAGATAGCCTGATGCAGGGCTCGATCCCAGGACCCCAAGACCATGACCCAAGCCAAAGGCAGAAGCTTAACCTACTGAGCCACCCAGGTGCCCCATTAATTCTTTAAATGTTTGGTAGAATTCACCTGGGAAGCCATCTGGCCCTGGGCTCTTGTTTTTTGGGACATTTTTTTGATGACTGCTTCAATCTCCTTAGTGGTAATGGGTCTATGCAGGTTTTCTATTTCTTCCTGGTTCATTTTTGGTAGTTCATAGGCCTCTAGGAATGTATCCATTTCTTCCAGATTGTCAGATTTGCTGGCGTATAGTTGTTCATAATATGTTCTTATAATTGTTTGTATTTCTTTGGTGTTGGTTGTGAGCTCTCCTCTTTCATTCATGATTTTATTAATTTGAGTCCTTTCTCTTTTCTTTTTGATAAGTCTGGCCAGGGGTTTATTGATCTTATTAATTTTTTCAAAGAACCAGCTCCTAATTTCATTGATCTGTTCTACTGTTCTTTTGGTTTCTATTTCATTGATTTCTGCTCTTTTTTATTTCTCTTCTCCTGCTGGGTTTAGGGTTTCTTTGCTGTTCTTTCTCCAACTTCTTTAGGTATAGTATTAGGTTGTATGTATGAGACCTTTCTTGTTTCTTGAGAAAGATTTGTATTGCTATGTACTTTCCTCTCAGGACTACCTTTGCTCTGTTCCAAAGATTTTGAATAGCTGTGTCTTCATTTTCGTTTGCTTCCATGATTTTTAAAAATTCTTCTTTAATTTCCTGGTTGACCCATTCATTCTTTAGTAGGATGCTCTTTAGTTTCCATATATTTGAGTTCTCTCCAACTTTCCTCTTGTGATTGAGTTCTAGTTTCAGAGCACTGTTCTCTGAAAATATACAGGGAAATTAGAAGATATTATAATTATAAATATATATTTATAATTATAATATCTTCAAATCTTTTAATACCCATTGGATCTATTCTGGAGAATGTTCCATTCCTCTGATATAAGGATTGCTACCCCAGCTTTCTTTTGATGTCTATTAGCATGGCAAATGATTTTCTACTCCATCACTTTAAATCTGGAGGTGTCTTTGGGTCTAAAATGAGTCTCTTGGAGGCAGGGTATCGATGGATCTTGATTTTTGTTTTTTTTGTTTTTTATCCAATCTGATACCCTGTATGTTTTGATTGGAGCATTTAGCCCATTTACATTCAAGGTAACTATTGAAAGATATTAATTTAGTGCCATTGTATTGCCTGTAAGGTGACTGTTACTGTATATTGTCTCTGTTCCTTTCCACTCTATGTTACTTTTAGGCTCTCTCTTTGCTTAGAGGACCCTTTTCAGTATTTCCAGTAGGGCTGATTTGGTGTTTGCAAATTCTTTTAGTTTTTGTTTGTCCTGGAAGCTATTTGTCTCTCCTTCTGTTTTCAATGACAGTCTAGGTGGATATAGTATTCTTGGCTGCACATTTTTCTTGTTTAGTGCTCTGAATATATCATGCCAGTCTCTTCTGACCTTCTAGGTCTCTGTGGGTAGGTCTGCTGTTAATCTAATGTTTCTACCATTATAGATTACAGACCTCTTGTCCTGAACTGCTCTCAGGATTTTCTCTTTGTCTCTGAGAATTGTAAGTTTTAGTATTAGATGAAGGGGTGTTGATCTATTTTTATTGATTTTGTGGGGGGTTTTCTGTGCCTCCTAGATTTTTATGCCTGTTTCCTTCCCCAAATTAGGGAAGTCCTCTGTTATAATTTGCTCCAGTATAAGTTCTGCCCCCATCTCTTTCTTCTTCTGGGATCATAGTTATTTTAATATTATTTGGTCTTATGGTATCACTTATCTTTCAAATTCTCCCCTCATGATCCAGTAGTTCTTTATCTTTCTTGTTCTCAGCTTCTTTATTCTCCATCATTTGGTCTTCTATATCACTAATTCTCTCTTCTGCCTTGTTTATCCTGCAGTTGGAGCCTCCTTTTTTTTTTTTTATTGCACCTCATTAATAGCCTTTTTGATTTCAACTTTGTTAGATTTTAGTTCTTTTATTTCTCCAGAAAGGGATACTTTTGTACCTACAATGCTTTTTTCAATCCCAGCTGGTATCTTTAGAATCATCATTTTGAACTCTAGCTCCAACATCAAACTAATCTCCATATTGATCAGGTACATGGCAATCAGTACTGTTTCTTGTTCTTTCATATATATATGTGTGTATGTATATATCTATATATATTTTTATATATTTCTATACATACATACACACACACACAAGTGTAAATACAATGAAAAGATGAAATAAGACTCTAAATATGAAAATCAAAAAAGATTTTAGAAAAGGAATTGATAAGAAGTTTATTGAAAAAAGAAAAGGAGAGAATGTGACCAGGCAGGAGACTAGAACAAAGCCATACACTAGATTTAGGTATATTTTGGTCTGTTAGAAGAAACTGTATGCTGAAATTTTAAATCTTTTTTTTTCTTTAAGATTTTATTTGATTATTTGACAGAGAGAGAGATCGCAAGTAGGCAGAGAGAGAGGGAAGCAGGCTCCATGTTAAACAGAGAGCCTGATGCGGGACTCGATCCCAGGACCCTGAGATTATAACCTGAGCCGAAGGCAGAGGCTTAACCCACTGAGCCACCCAGATGCCCTATCCCAAAATTCTAAAGAAAGAAAAACATGTATATACAAAAAATCAGGTTAAATACAATGAAGGAATAGAACATGACTGTAAAAATGAAAGTTAAAAAAGACTTTAAAAAAGAAATTAATAAGTTAAGATGTTGGCTGAAAAAGGAAAGATGAAAAATTAAAAGAAAATAGGAGAAGAAAAAAAAGAAAATTAAAAAAATTAACTTTGAGAGACTAAAGAACCATGGGGGGGAAAAAGCCATGAATCCTATGTGTTATATTCCCCTAATGCTGGAGTTTTGTAGTTCTCATTGATCAGTAAACTTGGTCTTGGCCGGATCTTCTTATGGGTCTTATGGGGCAGGGCCTGTTGTAGTGATTTTTAAATTTCTTTGCCTGAGGTGGAATTGTACTGCTCTTCCCAGGGGCCAGGCTAAGTAATCTGCTCGGGTTTGCTCTTGGTAGATTTTGTTTCCTGAAACCTTTTCATACAGCTTTGGAAGACAGGAATGAAAATGCTTGCTTTCCAGTCTCTGGCCCTGGAGAAGCCAAGAACTCAGGGCCCCATTCCTCAGTGTGCCCTCAGAGGAAAGCAGTCAATCACTCCTGTCTCCTTGGTCTCTGGCCACATTCCATGCTCACTTGGCCTGTGACCCAGTGTTTCTGTCTCTGGCACATGACCTTATTTTGAGTCTCCAAACCCAGCAGATTCCTGTGGTGTGCTCTTGTGCTGCTCCTCCCTGGGGAAGGAAGGGAGTCTCCCCAGATCTGGTGCTTGTGGGAACCTGCTCAAAGAGTAATGGCTCTAATGGCCCGACTGTGCTGCAGATCATGGTTTATGGCAACCCCAAGATGAGAGACGACTACTGGGCTCCATCTTTGCAGCTGACTTCCCTGCTCTGATACCTGGGAGCTCTGCCACACTCAGGCACCCCCAGTCTTTCTGTGACCTGAAGGTCCTGAGACCACACTGTCCTAGTGAGGGCTCCACCCCCTGCTTAGCCACTGGAGCTACATTCCTCCATGGAGCAGACTTCCAAAAGTTCTGATTTTTGTGCCTTGCTGCTGTCTCACTTTGCCGGTAGTGGTCTGATGGAGGCTCCCTCCCCCCATGGTCTATCATCCCAGCTATCACCTCAGATTCACTTCTTTTTTTTTTTTTTTTTTCGGATTCACTTCTTTAGATGTCCTGCTTTCCAGAAAGTAATTGCTTTTCTGTTTATAGAGTTGCTGGTATTCTTTTTTTCAATCTCTTGTTGAGTTTGTAGGTGTTGAGAATGGTTTCATAACTATATAGCTGAATTCCTGGGACCAGACAAAATTTAGTTCTCCTACACCTCCACCATCTTGCTCCTTCTCTGGTGGGAGTGGAATCTTGGTACAATGTGAGAATTCTGTCCTTACTATCAACACCTTTTGGCCAACATAAAGATAGAAAATTTGAGTAAAAAAAGTAATAATTATAGTTAACTGAAACAACTCAAAGAAACAACTCTTGCATCATGAATTTATAATGCACACTGAAATTTAAAATTGCAAGATGGGGTGCCTGGGTGGCTCAGTGGGCTAAAGCCTCTGCTTTCAGCTCAGGTCATGATCCCAGGATCCTGGGATTGATCCCCACATCAGGCTCTCTGCTCAGCAGGGAGCTTGCTTTCCTTCCTCTCTCTCTGCCTCCCTCTCTGCCTACTTGTGATCTCTGTCTGTCAATTAAAAAAGTAAAAAATAAAAAATAAAAATAAATAAAAATTAAAAGTTGCAAGATACAGGGGCATCTGGGTGGCTCAGCTGGTTAAGCATCTGCCTTCAGCTTGGGTCAGGATCTCGGGGTGCTGGGGTGGAGCCCTGTGTCAAGCTCCCTTTTCAGTGGGGAGTCTTCTTCCTCCTCTCCTGCCCCTCCCCCCACTCATGCTCACTGATTCTCTCTCTCTCTCTCTCTCTCTCTCTCCCTCTCTCACATAAATAGGTAAAATCTTTAAAAAACATTACAGGATGCATAGAGGCATCATGATGTAAACATAAGTGAATATAATGAACATGTTAAACTCTTTATTTTAATAAGCAAAGAGTTTTATCTCCCTCTCTCTCTATATATATACATATGCTTATTTTGTTTCTTCTGAGTGTTTACAAAGTACAAATATGTCTTTTGTCCAGATAATTAGAAAAAAACTTTCAGAAAAAATTGTTTCACATCTTCTATCTTATGAAGCATCCAACAACCTCCAGTTCTGCTCACATTTCATAATCTTGCTTCTTGCTTCAATGCAAAAATAGAATTAATTCAGAAAAAATGGACTCCCCCTTCTAAAATAAGCAAACAAACACAAACTAGGGCTACCTGCCTTTCTATGGATGTTCTGCCCCTTTTCCTTCTGAGGGATACCTCTTCCACATGGAGACTCTGTCTCATCCTGTACCATCTGCTGGAAGAGTTTTGCCCCTTTAATTACTTCAGTTCTCCTTTAAATCATACTTCTCTTTGTACAGGATAAGTTCTTTAGTCTGTCAGCATGATGTAATATCTCTCCACATAAACAAACAACAACAACAAAAGCAATCTTTCCCTTCCATCATACTTGTCTATTTTTCTGTTCCCTTTTAAAGAAAATTTCCCAAAAGAATCTAAAATACAATCTTGTTCACTTTTCCAGTTCCATTCTTTTTTTTTTTTTTTTTTTTTTTTTTTATAATTTATTTGAGAGAGAGACAGAGTGAGAGAGCATGAGGGGAGAGGTCAGAGGGAGAAGCAGACTTCCCATGGAGCTGGGAGTCCGATGTGGGACTCGATCCCAGGACTCTGGGATCATGACCTGAGCCAAAGGCAGTTGCCCAACCAACTGAGCCACCCAGGTGCCCTCCAGTTCCATTCTTTAGCCTAGCCCAGTCAGACTTTTATCCCCATCAATCTTCTAAAGTCTTCCTTTCTCATCACTAAGAACCTTCATATTGACCTCTCACAGTATTTTATTCTCAGCCTTGTTTTACTCGAACTCACTGCCTTATTTTAATAAGAGAGTAAAGAGTTGATTCCTCTCTTCTAGGAAATATATCCTTCACTTGAATTTTAAGATGCATCATTCTCTCATTTCCTCCCATACCCATGGCTTTCCCAATTCCTTCACTGTATCCTCCTCCTAGCTTGTGATTGCTTCAAGCTGTGTTCCTCTAAGGTTCAGTGCTTGGCTTTCTTCTCACTTCTTTATACTCACTCTGAATTATCTCACTGAGTCACCTACTTTCATGTTGTATATACCATTTATATGCTGATGGCATCCAAATTTGTCTCTCAGCCTTGAGCTCCAGTTTTAACACATCCAAAACGGAACTCTTGATTCTCTGCCCCCTCAAACCTGTTTTTCCCACTCTTTATGGGCCCTCAAAATTCATTCAATTTCTTGTAAATTGAATTTCTTCTTCTCTTCATTTTCTCTCATCATATATCCAGTGTATAAGAAATTTGTTTATGAAGCAAGATAGGATTGGGATGGAGACAAACCATAAGTGATTCTTAATCTCATGGAACAAACTGAGGGTTGCTGGGGGTGGGGAGGGAGAGGGGAGTGGGGTTATGGACATTGGGGAGGGGATGTGCTAGGTGAGTGCTGTGAAGTGTGTAAACCTGGCGATTCACAAACCTGTATGCCTGGGGATAAAAATACATTATATGTTTATAAAAAAATTATAAAAAAAATAGAACCTGGATATGGTAAACAATTTTAACCTCCATAAATGCCCTCCTAGTCTAATCCCACTTACCTGTTCTTCTCAGGATGTTTAAAATGTAGATCAGAATATTATCACTGCCTGCTTAAACCCAGAAAGACTGCCTCTATGACTTCAGGTTCTCTCTTCTCCTTGCTCACCTTGATTTTGAGCACATAGAAGGCATTCCCACCTTTGGGCCCTGGCACTAGCTGTTACATCCATCTGAAACACACATCCTCTAAGTCTCCACATGGACAATTCCTCCTTTTCTCAAGTAGCTGCTCAAATATTACCTCATCAAGAAAAATTTTCCCAACCAGGTATTAAAATACTACTTTCTCCTGAGGTCACACTGTAGGCTTTCACCAGTTTTGATTTTTTCTTCATGGTGCTTTTTCCCTACTTGTCATCTTATTATATCTTAATCAGTTTACTCGCTTGGGATATGTCTTCATAATTAGAAAGGAAGTCTATGAATATGTCTTGTTTTCACTGAGTTTCCATTCCATAGGAGACTGCCTGCCTCACGGTAGGTATCCTGTAAATATTTGTTGAATGAATGAATAATAGAATTTAAAATAACATAGAATAGGAAACCACTTTAACTTGAAAGTTATATAGCTATTATTCCTAAAAATTCAAGGCCATATTCCTGTAAAGTTCCTGAATTTTACCGTGTTGCTGGGTCAGTCTTCCCCTTTTCTCTATCTTCCTTCTTCTCCATTTTTCTTCTCCCTTTCCTCTCTGCGGTAGTCAGAGAAAAGCTGCATAATCCCTATAACATTATTAGAAAGTTATTTGCCATATCAGAATAGTTAGTGAAGCCCTTGTTTTTATAGCTAAAATGCCCTATTAAGAAATCTTCATAAACAAAACTCCTCCATCCCTAGTGGGGATTATGCTTGTCTCCTGATGATGCTCATGTGGAAATCTTAATCTCTCTCTCTCGTTTTGTCTTTCCTTTTCACACAAAAATGGGATGACATTATAATAGAGATATGCCAAGGCTGGCTGTTCAGGGAGGCACCAGAGCCACCAGGGCATGCAACCTCCTAAGGCAGCCTATTTCAATTTCCAACAGCTCTAATTTTAAAAATGCTCTTTTTATATGATGAGCTAATATTTGCCTGGCTGTAACTTTGATCCATTGGTACTATTTCTGCCGGCTAGGGCTCCTAAGCATAACTATTTCCTGAGTAGAAATAGAACAGCTGCTTAACACCTCCCATATGCTATTGCTTTATATAGCTGAAAATTGTAAATCCCCCAGCCTCCAGCACCTCCACCATACACTTTGTCAGCCTTCTGTTCTCCGTTGTAAATAAATTCGGCTCTGTAGCCTTTCCTCAAATGACCCATTTTCCAAACACTTGATTACTTCTGAACTCAAGAGAGAGGACAAAGCCTTTTCTGGGAAAACCAGCCATTTCTGGGACATTTTATTCAGGGAGGATTATATAGTATAATGCAAAGTGATTGTGAATTCTGACTTTAGTAACTTTATTTAATTGCAGTTTATTTAAAGTAGCGCACGTCTATTGATTTATTCAATAAACTTTATCAGGTGTCTCACTAGGTGTAAAGCACTACGCCAAAAATAAAATAAACATAAGACATTACCATGGTCTTGAAAGTTTGGTTCAGTTTGTGCAATTAGTACATTTTCTTTTGAGGTTTAAAATACATTTCTTCTATGCCCAATGCTCTTGTTAAAGGATGCATGGGGCTTTAGTAGCATTTTTAATGCACCTTCAGGGTTAAGGTGTACCAAGTCTGAACTGAAGGGAGCTAAGTCACTAGGCTATTTCCCTAGTGATGAGTCCTGCATTTTGACTCCCTCTGGGTAAATGGTAGCTGCATTCATTTCATTAACTTGTGGGTTATAAGTTAATTTAGGGGGAATATGCTATTATAGATTTGGATGAGTTCCATTAAACTCCATTAAAACTTTGACTGTAGGAAGCATTAATAGAGCTTCAAAGTCAGTCAATCAAAAGATTGATGGAGTATATAGAATGGAATGTTAAATGGAATATTTGATATGAACTATTAAATCTTTCAGGGGAATTCGTTTTCAATTTTAGATAGGGATTTGGGGATTGTCCTTCTAATATATGTATCTGTGTTAATGCTGTGCATGGAAATAGTATAAGATATTTAATTAGGGTGTTCTGTGGTTTTATTGTAATGAATTAGTTTATCAATTGAATTGCCTAATGGTGATAAATAAGAAAGATTTCTGAAGATTTTTGAAATTCATAAATATCTGTACAATTTCAGGAGAACTAACCTCTCTTTTGTCCCAGGAAATTGCCAGATGGTTCTAATCACATTTTTACTTACTCAGTATAATTTTTGAGGTACATATTACTTTTTATTATCCCCATTTTTCATTTGAGATCACTGAGACTCACAAATTGATGCTAATTCCCAATATAATTGAACAACACTAGTATTTACATCTAGATCTGCTTTATTCTAAATCTGAGAGATAAAATAGCTGCTATTAATGTAATATACCAGGCTCTCTGTTGAACAGTAATAATTATAATATGATAATCCAACCTCAGTTATTAGAATATGTTGTCAGTTAACTATGAGTAGATGAATAGTGAATGGGTTGTTTCTGGATTCATGAAAATCTGGTTAAAGAAGTACAGGTCAGGGAAGGAAATTACATAATTATGCTCTGGGTAGGTTTCATAGCATTCAGGAAAAAATATTTTATTTCCAATGTAGAGGAAAGAAGCTATATCCCAGAGAGGTTAAATAACTTGCCCACAACTACACAGCTGGAAAAATGCAGAGCTGAAATTTAAACCCATGTCTGTCTGCCTTTATAAACTGGCTCTTTTATACTAGAGAAATGATGTATATTTGGCTTCAATTTCATTTGAAATCAAATACGTGGACAGCCAAACACGAATGAGGAAAGATGACCGTTTTTTGTCTTGTTTTGTTTTTCTTTTGAAGATACGATAAAAACATAACCAAGGGCAGTACCCTAAAGCAAAATATCTTCTGTAATTTTTTCTAAAAATGCAAATGGCACGTATTATACCATTTGTTTGTTTTAGTTGGAATGAGTAATGCTAGGTGTTGCAAAAGACAAATTGTACAGTCCCCATGGCTTAACACAAAATATGTTTATTTTCCTCTCACGTGTTATCAAGTGGAGATCAGGTCTTTCCTCTCCAGGGACTCCACTTCCATTTTTAGCTACGTTGTTTGAAACCCAGGCTGCCAAAGTCTCCACAAAGGGATCAAAGAGTGTGGGCTTCATGTAGTGTAGGATGATTTTAAGCACCAGCCCTGAAAATGGTTCACATCACTTTTATTTACACCCCAGTGGCAAGAACCTGATCAGGTAGCTGCAAGCCCATTGCAGAGGAAGCTGGTGCTTGCGCAGGAGCCTAGGAGTATTTGGATAACACTTTGAGTATGTGCCACACTTCAGTAAGATTTTGGTTAACACATTCCTTCCTCTTGCCAGACACCTGATACACACTCCTAGGTGAACGGAACACATAGCTGAGCCATTAAAAAGCAGCCAGAACTGAGTGGGACAGCATGATAGGTAGGAAGAGATTTCCCTGGCCAGCAGGGGAAAAAAATGCTAATATTGTGTTGTAAGTGGAAAGCAGAAGAGATGAAGTGTTTTAAGAGGTAGGTTGGAGAGATTTGAACAGGCATTTCAAAATCAGAGCATGGCCTTTGTGATCCTGCCCAAACCAGCAGCAACTTCCCCAGAGAAAGAACTTGATAAAAGTTTGGTTTGCCTTTTCTTTTATTGTTTTGATTCTTCATCTCTGGAAAAAGCTATGATGAATTAAAGGTTTATTATTTGAAATCACCAGGCTAAAACTAATATATTTGTGTAACCATACAGACATTAGTGGAATGAGTCAGTCAAAATTTCAGTAATTTTCAGGATGATCAGACTACTCGGAAAGATTATATAGAAAAGTTCAACGAGCACGATAGCCCTAACTAATATAATATGGAAAGGATTTCAAATTGATATAAAGACGGAAAAATAAACAAAAGTGTAAGAGAAGATTTTCATTGTCAGTGACAAGATAGCTGTTGAGAAATTATTTTGCCAGCTGAGCCATTTCTAGATTAGATTATTACTAAAGAATAGTGGAAGATCTGGGATTTGGGTATATTTGATTTTCCTTTTTTCAAGGTACTTTCCATGCTTTCTATTATATATCAGAAGAGAATCAGCCTGTTAGTAGGTCACCGAGGATAAGTAAGTGAATTAGGCCGCAAGAATGCAACTAGTCTTGGAGAATTCTAAAAACATTAGGACATTTAACTACCTCCTCTCTTCCATTTTAATACAAATAAACATTTATTTTTTCTAGGCAGATAAATATGTATTTGGGGGTAATGACACAAAATGATTTTCTTTTCAGCAACTGTTGACTTTTTGGTTGATTTTATGCAATATACTACTTGGACAAATACATTTTGTAGTTATTTCAGTATCATGATTGATAGCTTGAATAAAGTCATGCTTGGTTGAAAACTCAGAAAGAAATTTGAACTGAATGGTTGAAAAATGCCATATTATAGATGTCTGAAAAAGCTGGGAAATAAAGGAGAATACTTATTCTTCCTTTCCTACATGAGCTGTACTGTTAACTAAATACTACCTGAGAAGTATCTCTGTAAAAATATCACAAGTAACACTTCAAAATAAATGTCAAAATTAGAATATCACCATTTTTGCAACCCCAACAAATTAATAGAGCCTAATAAAATTAATGGGTCTAAGTGACTGATGGTTTTTAACATCATAAAACGGTAGACAACCAGACATTATGGGTCTCCTGATGCCAGAACGTAGCACTACCTATAGAGTTTAATAAAAGAGAACCCAAGTCTGTTCCAGCTTCTAATTTGAAAGATACACAAAGAACAGAAGAACATACTGAATTGCACTGTGTGATTGCAACTAGCAGAATCCAGACTATAGAAAATATCCCTGGAAAAGAAAATTATCCTGGAAGGAAACTATTGATAAAACAAACAAACAAACAAACAAAACCCAACTTGAATGATGTAACAAGATTTTAAAATGAGCAAAATAAAATTATACTGTTCACATAAGTACATTTAGTGATTACAATTGAAGTCAGACAGTTATCACTTTAGGAGGGAGAGAAGGCCTGTGAAGGAGATGGTGGCCCATGGAAGCAGGTTCTAGGATGAGTGGCAAAGTCTATCTTGAAGTGAGCTGTGGTTACAATTTTTCACATCTTGAACTGAGTTGTTAAATCATATGTATCTTTCTGTTAGGTCTACTTTATCTTACCATGATAAAGTTTTAAAATATTCAATATACACTCAATGTAAGGAATATCTGATTGCTTCCAAAACATTAAACAAAGATGTATGTGAGTAGATATAACTAGAACTTGAATTTATTGCAAAGAAAACCTAATTGTACAACTACTTGGAGTGCTTTGCTAACCACTTTCACTGCAGACAATTTTCTTTTCCACCTTTTACTGTCAAACAACTTGGTTACCTTTTTTTCCCCCCAATCCAAAAGACATATTGATTTTACTAGGAGGCTAAATGATACCATTTTTGCTTCTCCCAGCCTATTTCTTTCTAAGGTTCTAAATTTCAGATCTATCATTTTTGACAGTACTTTTTTTTTTTTTTTTGGTCTGCCTTACCATTTCCCCCTGCTAGTTTAAATGTCTTTTAGGATTACTTTCTCTGAATCAGAACATCATAAGTGTTGTATTAAATATATATAGAATGAGATAAGGTTTTAAGATAGCAGCCATGTTTTTGTAAGAGAACCATACACTGAAAATAAGAGGAAATAAGAAAGTAAGGGGAAGATTTCTTCAGGTGCTTAAGGTAACAGAAAAAAAAAAAAGCATCTCAAAGGTTATTTGTCTAGGCTACACAGTACAGTTATTTATCGAACAGCAAAAGTAGCCATACAGTACAAAATTTAACAAGAATAATATATTTGTTGATATGTTTTTGTAGATATGTTATAGACTCATTACACAGGCCCATTCTGAGTTGGAATCCAGAATGGGAATTTGTAAGTATAAATCAGTTTCTGACATCAGATAACCGAAGCATATAAAAATAAGTTGACTCTACATCTGTGCTAAATGCAAGGTAGAAAGGTGAAAGGGACAGATAGATGTGCCTGTCAATGCAAAGATTTTATCGTATGTCAGGCCTTAGGCAGTGCTCCATAACTACAGAATTAATGAATTAAGAAGAAATCTGTAATTAAAGTGTGCCTGTTTGTGTGTGCTTTTGTGCATATATAAGTTTTTTTCTCTTTTTTTCTTTTTTTTCATATATAAAATTCTTATTCGTGACCAGAGTGGATTGGTATTTTCCAAGCCCAAGGAATGATCATTTTTGTTAGCCTCGGTATCTGACCCCACCCATCTGTAGATTTTCCTTAACATTTTATGAATAAGGTCCTATGTCCAATCTAACTTTTAAAATAAAGTTGTTAGTAACACTTTGCTGACTTAAATGAATCTTCTACTTTTTTAGTTCAAACTTCTGAGGCGGTACTGTCCCTTTGCCTATAGAGACCTTTTCTAGGGCAGCTAAGAGATTTGTGGGTCAGTTCAGTCAGGACACAGAATTGGGTTAAATAGAGTATTGTGATTGTGGGCCAACAAGTCAATTAACTGAAAGATGAAAGTATTTATTAGAGTATAGTAACTCACATGTGTGGAATCTGTAACTATATAATCGAGAAATTTTACAGTTCTATTTTCAAATGAAATACACTCTATACTAGGTTTTTTTTTTTTTTTTTAAAGATTTTATTTATTTATTTGACAGAGAGAAATCACAAGTAGATGGAGAGGCAGGCAGAGAGAGAGAGAGGGAAGCAGGCTCCCTGCTGAGCAGAGAGCCCGATGCGGGACTCGATCCCAGGACCCCGAGATCATGACCTGAGCTGAAGGCAGCGGCTTAACCCACTGAGCCACCCAGGCGCCCTCTATACTAGGTTTTAAAGAGACATAATTCTGAATATTTGTGGAATCTTTACCTAATGTGATTGGAGTGTGTTCTGGGGTCATATAGGCATTTTTCCTCCTTCAGTCTCATTTTGATATCTGCCCTTTGTGGGAACAATACAATTTCCTGGAAAGCTACTATTAGGTGCTTCCTAATTTTTGAATCTTTTTTCTTTATCATATTGGCTATGATCTTTTGGTGAAGAAAACCTTGTTTTTACTCCCATATGTATAACTACCACTTCTCAGCTATGGATTCCCTGAGAGGAAAGTCATGTCACTGCATACTGGAATGTTTGCCTCTTCTCCTTTCAGAACCTGAGGCCTGGATTAGCCTCACAACTACCACCTCTGGCATAGCATTCATTCTCTTTCCCCCAAATCAGAAATCACCCTTAATTTTTATTTTTTGTGTATTTATGATCTCTCAAAGAAGCTCTCCTAACTAAATTATATTAATTATCTCAGGACCACGGGAACCAAAAAGATAACAGTGAGAGCTTTGCTTTGCATTTAAGATAGTTGTTTCTATTGTTAAGCAACACACCCACACAGTCTCACATCATGCTAGATCCCGTGATCTTCTTTCAAAGCTCTTCCCCAGTTGGTCTTGTGCTCCCTCCTTAACATTCTTTTTCTTTTCTTTTCTTTTCTTTTTTTTTTAAAGATTTTATTTATTTATTTGACAGAGAGAGATCACAAGTAGTCAGAGAGGCAGGCAGAGAGAGGGGGAAGCAGGCTCCCTGCTGAGCAGAGACCTTGGGATCATGACCTGAGCCAAAGGCAGAGGCTTAACCCACTGAGCCACCCAGGTGCCCCTGACGCTCTTTTTCTCCATCCTTTCTATTCTTGCCTTAACCCAGGCCCCCTGAACTCCTCTTTCTGACTTTCAGCTCATGTTCTTATCAAATCTCAGACCCACAGTCTCCAAAGAGAGGTGAAAGATACTTCAAAAGACCAAAGTCCAAATATTTATTGCTCTAATACCTAAAACCTTTATAAACTGACATAGTTGCATTTTTAATTATTTCCATTCAGTCTTTTTTGAAACTATTTGATAAGTGATCAAATAGACTGAACAACTATTGATAATTCCTTTGAATGGAGAGGATGGATTGAAGTGTTTGAGGATTTGCTGGCAAATGAGTGATGGGAACATTTATATATTGGGTTGGATATATATATGTAGAGAGAGAGAGAAAGACACAGACAGACAGACAGACAAACATTGCATTCTTTGTCTTTCTCTCTGGAAGTTGGAGGTTTGGTAAAAAAAAGACTTGCAACAAGTAAACTGCTCTTGGTTGGAGCCTCTAGGATTCTTTTTGCAACAAGGATATCTTCCTGAGTTAGTATCATGGATCATTCTATTATACAGTTAGATTATAGAGTCAGATATAGTATGTTCTATGTTGTTTTATGTGTAAAATTCTGTAGAGTAATTCTTATGCACTGTGAAGATTGAGACTGCTAGATTAAAAGAAGGAATAAAAAAATTCTTTATGCAGAGAGCTCGAGAGCTTTTAAGTAATTGGTCCTTTAAGACAATTACCATATTTCTGGAGGAGAATGTGAGATGTTTTCAGTGTTCCTCCTTGCCTACATAGTTAACTCCATTTTATCTAATAATTTACAATCAGTTATCTTTATAAAAGCTAAAGACCTAGATTTTGTTTTATAAGAGTGGAAGCTTAAAGCAACTAAGATTGAGTTGAGACTCCATTCTTGTTCTCTGGACTTGAACATTTGTGTGTCCCCAGATACATATTGTGAAGCCTAATCCCAATATAATGGTATTTGAATGTGGTGCCTTTGGAGAGAATTAGGTTTAGATGGGATATAGGAGGTAGCGCCCCCATGATGAGACCGCTGCCTCTGTAAAGGGATATAAGTACAGAGCTCTTCACCCTATGAAGACAGAGTGAAAACTGTCATCCGTGAACCACAAGAGTAGTCTTACCAGAAATCAACTCTGCCAGTGCCTTGATCTTAGACTTCTCAGCATCTAGAACTATGATGAACATGTGTTTGTTGTGTAAGTCACCCAGTCCGTGATTTTTTTGTTATAGCAGGCTTTATTGACTAAAACAGCTATATTTCCATGGGAGTCAGATAGAATCACTGTAAATCCTTGCATGCAGCCCATGAAGTACATGCTTAGACAGTATCAATTCTCTTGCTAATAAAAAGAGTCTCATCACTCCAGACATTCCTTATCTAAAGCCAGTGATAATATTTCACCTGTTTACTTATTAGATTTTTACCCTAAACCTAACAAAATAGAGGCTTTAAGAAAACAGGAATTGAGTTTCAGATTTGTAAAGTAATTTTTTTAGAGTGCTATTTGTAATATCCTTCAGTTTAGAATATTGGGTGTTATTAAAGGGCTCATGTAAGGGACGCCTGGGTGGCTCAGTGGCTTAAGCGTCCAACTCTTGATTTCAGTCCAGGTCATGATCCCAGGTTAGTGAGATCGAGCCCAGTGTTGGGCTCTGTGCTAGGCACAGATATAATTCTGTGCTGGGCATAGAGCCTACCTAGGATTCTCTCTCTCCCTCTACCTCTCCTGGCTCACGAGCACTCATGTGTGCTGTCTGTCTCTCAAATAAATAAGTGAATCTTTTTTTAAAAAGGCGGGGGGAGGTTCATGTCAGAAATTGGGCTTCAGGTGGGAGCAGTGATCACAGAGATGTGGAGGTCACCAAGCTAAAGGCCTCAATAAACACCTACAAAGTCTAGCCTAGGTTTGCCATTGTCTTAGATAGACATTTAAATTTCACTGTGAACCTTTTCTTCCAATGATTCTGACGTGTTCAATGAAACTTTTTCATATAATTTGAAACTAACAGGCTATCTTATAACTAGTGCTGTCAATGCATTTAGTGAGTTTTGTGAATCCATAATAGAGTTTCTATTTCTTATAAATGGCAGAAGTTGCACAAGTGTAGGTTTCACAAAGCAGAACTTGATTTCTTTTTTGGGTGGTATTAGAGCTCCTTTTCATTCTTAGCTAAGATCACTGAATGTTTTTAAAAATACAGTGATTTTGGTAACTGGAAAGGGTGAAAAAGTCAAATAGCAAATTTAGTGGAATATACTAAAATTTCTAACCGAATCTGATCCTGGGGGGAAAAAGTTTAGAAAATGTTCTTATTTTGTTTGTCCTTATGCTGTGTTTCATAGGGTATGATTTTTTTTTTTTTTTTTTTTTTTATTTTTTATAAACATATATTTTTTATATACATATATTTTTATCCCCAGGTCTGTGAATCACCAGGTTTACACACTTCACAGCACTCACCAAATCACATACCCTCCCCAATGTCCATAATCCCACCCCCTTCTCCCCAACCCCCTCCCCCCGGCAACCCTCAGTTTGTTTTGTGAGATTAAGAGTCACTTATGGTTGGAACTAGAGCGTATCATGCTTAGCGAAATAAGTCAAGCAGAGAAAGACAACTATCATATGATCTCCCTGATATGAGGAAGTGGTGATGCAACATGGAGGCTTAAGTGGGTAGAAGAATAAATGAAACAAGATGGGATTGGGAGGGAGACAAACCATAAGTGACTCTTAATCTCATAGGGTATGATTTTATTTGCTAGAGTGACTACTGTTCAACGTTTGTGTGCCAATGTAATGAAATTTCTAAAACATTTCGTTGCCCAGTAAAAGTGAAACAGATTGATAGCATATCTGCATGTGAGCTAAAATGTTGACTGTTTCAGGTTAATATTCTAGCATGTCTCCAAACCAGAGTCCCATGAAGGATACTGCTTACTGTAGTGCTATGCTGCCCAGTGAGTAAAGGTCATTGGAGACACAGAGCACAGTTTTTTTTTATCTGATGTAGACTTGTTCTTCTTCTTCTCCTTTTCTCAGAGAAAACCTATTTTATAAACTTTTACTGACCTCTCCCCAGGCATCATAGTGCATTTTCTTCCCCTTTTATCCAAATTGAAGCTCACATACTGCTTTCCCCGTGCTTTCATGGTGCCCTTGGTTTTACTTCATTGTAGACTTTATCATGTGTCACTGAGTTTGTGACTTGTCTCCATCTCCTGCATTTGATTTTGAAATGCTCAAAAGCATGATTCCTATGCCTGTCTATCTCAGTGTCTGTCACACTTCTTGATACTTTATGTGCGCTTGAGCACATTAAATGAAAGAGTGAGCTCTGCAATTTCATTTGTCTCCATCTAAATTTGTATCTCATTTAAGTAAAAATATATAATATTTCATGTAGTTTGATCATGTTATGCACAGTCTTTAGTTTGGTAGACTGGAGTTCCTACTACAGTGAGCTACAACTGAAAAGAAGTCAAGTTTTGAGTAATTTGGACAGAAATTGAGAGAGGAGATACAAGTGGAAGTACTTCTTTCCTTGATAGCTCAAATGTTCAATAAAGACTCTCTGGATGCATGCTATGTGTCAGGCAATGTGTTAAGACATGGGAGGTATAAAATGAGTCAGGGAGCATAATACCAATCCAGTACAGCAGTGAAGATCAAGAACTTGAGGGTTCTTGGAGGGTTCCCGGAAGTATCTTTGATTTGGTCTACCTCTTTGGCACAAGTAAACTACTTTATTGTATTTTATTGTTTTTTTCTACATTATAGACATTTTAGAAATTAGAGAAATTGCTTATAATCTTATACCTCAAAACTTAATTTTTAATGGCACAATTATTATCCCCATCAGCTTACCCCTTCTCTATATATATCAATTCCAAAACTGGGACCACAACATATACGTACTTTTGTATATTGATTTTTGTTTTTTTGTTTTACTCGGCATCTCTATACTATTCCTATTCAGTATAATAACTGACTTCAAAAGTATTGTGGTAAAAAAAAACTATCCTATTACTGAGTGTTTATGTTATTTTCTATTTTTCTTTTGATAGTGCTGTAAAAGACATTCTTGACTATAATACTTGATCATAACCATGATTGATTTTGTGAAATGGATTACTGGATAACAAATTTGTGTCAAAGGATCTAAGCATAGGAAACAAATCCAACAAGGTGGCTGAAATCTGTTCGTTTAAACAGTTTGAAATTTTCTTCATAGATGTTGAGATTAGTTACAAATAATAATTTTTAATAATAATTATTATCTTTCTTCCCTTTTTTTTTTTGAGCTTACTATTTCACTCAGAAATTCTAATGTCTAAAATGGGCTGGTAGGAATCCAGCCTCTTCAATTATGTACTGAAAAGTTAGAATACAAGGTCAAGGGGTGCCTGGGTGGCTCAGTGGGTTAACTCTCTGCCTTCGGCTCAGATCATGATCTCAGGGTCCTAAGATCAAGCAGGGAGCCTGCTTCCCCCTTCCTCTCTCTGCCTGCCTCTCTGAGTACTTGTGATCTCTGTCTGTCAAATGAATAAAATCTAAAAAAAAAAAAAAAAAAAAAAAAGTGGGCTTTCTTAGATTTTCAGGCACCAAATTTTAATGTTGAATCCCCTAGTTTTTGTCCATAAATATAATTTGTGTATCCATTTACGAGGATTTTATTTTTTTATTTTTAAAATATTTTATTTATTTATTTGTGAGAGAGAGAGAGCATGAGAGGAGAGAAGGTCAGAGGGAGAAGCAGACTCCCCATGGAGCTGGGAGCCCAATGCAGGACACAATCCCGGCACTCTGGGATAATGACCTGAGCCGAAAGCAGTCGCTTAACCAACTGAGCCACCCTGGTGCCCTAGGAGGATTTTATTTATAAGGTTGGGAACTTTTGACTTGTTGATGTGATAGAGGTTTTCTAATACTGGAAATACCAGAATTCTCATTATAAACTAATTAATAATGATGAGATATTATAATGTATTAAAATTAGTCTTACAGAATTTTATTTAGAATTTTAATGGTTATTTACATGCATAATAGATCTATATTATGTGTATTATATACATATGTAAAAATATATATTTTTTGTTTTGGCTTTGGTACCACTTCATATTTATTGTATGAATTGTGAATTTTTAAGAGATAAGCAATATTCTATTACAACTTGAAAGGCCAGCTTCTAAAATCTTAAGCTTTAGTAAGCTTAAATTGTTTTAAACCATTTTAAACTATAACATTCAGTTTATACCATCCTCTCATTTTCTTATTCTCAGAGAAGTTCTTCTCATTCATCATTGTCGTCATCATCATCATCCAGTTTTCTGGTTCCTTGAATGAACCATTGTCTTTCAACTTCACTTTTCTCTCCCATCCTGTGGAGCTAGTCTCCTCAACCCCTAAAGTAATCCAAATTTAGCCTGATATCCCACTATCTAATTCCAAAATTTAGGCAGTTGAAAAAATTCCAGCTCCTTTCAGGGAATTTCCAGTCATACTTAAGATGGATCCTCAGGGCTACCTATAAGATAATGAAGTAACACCAGCATAATACCTACAGGAACATACTAGAGTATAAACTGAAGGAGGGTATGAATTTCTGACTCTTGTTGGTGCTTGTACCCCTGCACATAGAAAAGTATTTGTACACAGTATGTTGGTCGAATAAATGAAAGGACATTTTCCCTGAATTCCTACTGTGTTAACTGCCTTCCTTCTATTAAATTTTCTCATCTTTCACCATTTTCATTCGTAACTTGGCCTGACCTATGCCATGATTAAATCTTCAATCTCAGGGGTCACTATGCTCCCTTTGCACACTACTTGAGGATTACTGAATTAATTCCAGTTATCTGAATCCACCCTACATGCTCACAGTTCCATGCTCTGCTCAAGAAGTTTTTAACGCTTCCTGGAATAATCTTGGTGCTTTTTTTCTTTTCCTTTTCTTTCTTCCTTCCTTCCTTCCTTCCTTCCTTCCTTCCTTCCTTCCTTTCTTTCTTTTCTTTACTTTCTTTCTTTCTTTTTTTTTTTTTTGGTCCGTTCAGCTCCTCTTCCTCCTCCAAACTCAGCTTAAAAACTAGCATTATATGAAGTCGTCTCTGACCACTTCCCTCTGGATTAAATTTTTCTTCTTTTTTCTCTCATCATATGTCATGCATCCTTCTCTTACAGCATTTATACCACCATGTCATGCATATCATGCATGCTTTCTTATTTTTCTACATCTTCCTCTGATTTGTGAACACCTCAAAGATAGAAATTATTTTAAACCTTTGGGTCCCTACCACCAAACACAATGTCTGTCATTCATTCTTAATGCACCAGTAGGAATTTCAGTTATAAAACAGCATACACCCATTCACCTCCTTTGCTTTATAGCATTGTTCTCCTTTTATGATATCATTTGATTATTTATATAAAATAATTGCATCTCTGACAATGTTGCCTTTCTTTACATATTTTCTTTGAAACGTAAAAGCTAAAATATCACTTAATAACTATAGATATGTGTCTAAAGGAAAGTAGAACCCCAAAATGGGTGGAAAGGTTTAACTTGTGAGGTTTTAAGTTAAACTTCTTTTTCTGTTTATGTAGCATCACTCTCTCTGCTTCAGTGTATGAGCAGAGCATTCCTGGTGGGTTGGGGGTCCGTGAACAGAGGCTCCAGATCTGATGGATGAATCACTAGTGGTGACTGCGGGCTCTGCTGATTCAGTGAACAATTTTAGGCAAACTAGATGATCCAGTCAACCTTGGACTAATTCATGCTGTTTTCTACTTCTTTTGCCTTCCATATATATACACACACACACACACACATTGCCAACCTACTCATTAACTGCTGAAGAGAAAGAAACCTAGGGAGAAAGAAATGTAAGCTAGAGCATAGTTAGGATTGTCTCTGAATGAAAGATGATTCCAAAGGCATTTAGAGTAAACCTATGTCATCTCAATGCCAAACTCAAATTAGCATATGTACCTTGTCCTCTTATTTTCTTATTTCAAATAAGATTAGATAATCTCTTCTGTTACCAGTTTTGAACCTAATGGGTGATATTCTCAGAGGAGACAATATCCTTGAATTACTTTTTTTTTTTAATAACCTGTATTTTGGTTTAATTTTCCTTCTCTGATCCATTTTTGTCAATAATACTTGACTGTTTCTTTGATACTTTTTTTTATATTAATCTTTCTTTTCACTGTATTGGTAAGGTCAGCTCTCTTCAGATAGTAGTCTTTTCATAAATGGTAAGTATGGAAAATGGAGTTTCTGGCTACAACTTACTTTATTATGCTTAGGACTCATCACCCCTCAGAAGCCCAGATATCCTCATAAAATGGACATATATTCTTTTATCTGTAGCCCTTTTGAAGGTTAATCATAGTAAACAAACACATGTATCTTGACTAAAAATGTAGACTGTAAGAATTATTATCAAAGTGCCTTAATTTTACATTTTAATGATTTATAACTGGAAGGAGTAACATATATTTGTAGGATAATGTAAAAATTGATGAATTCTTTAGTGGTCAGCAGAATAATAGTCTCATAATGTAAATTTCAAAAATGGATAATCTGGGGACAGCTGGGTGGCTCAGTTGGGTGGGCAGCTGCCTTCAGCTCAGGTCATGATTCCAGAGTCCTGGGATTGAACCTGCATTAGGCTCCCTGCTCTGTGGGGAGTCTGCTTGTCTCTCCTCCTGCTCTTGTGCTCTCGCTTGGCCTCTCTCTCCCCCTCCATCTCAAATAAATAAAATCTTAAAAAAATAAAATAAAATGGATTATCTACTATGTGTAGGACTCTACTAAACACTTGGAGAAACAAATACACATGTTAGTGTCTCTGTTCTCAAAGGGTTTATATAGCAAATTATTTGTATTGATTTTTGCCAAGTTTTTAAAAGTTGACCTTACTTGGTAACAACTGACATTTTTTGAATAATGGTGACATGCAGTCACTGTGTGTGGGATTTAAAGCAACAGGAGAAGCTTCTATGTGTTTGCAGTATGAGGTCTGTCTTCTCAGATTCTTGCTAGGTGAAAAGCTCTTGATCATCATATACTTAAATAGGAGAAAATAAACTCTTTCCAAAATATGAAAACTTTTTATCTGGGTGTAGGTGAATACATTAGTATCTACCACTTTATTGCATTACAGGGAGTCACAATCATTGAGAATAAATAATAATTTGTCAACATATGGTGGTCTTGTTTGACTAAAACTAATAATCAGTCAGTGGGTCTCTGCCCTTTTGTCAGATTTGATATTCTCACTGTTGAGTTGTTTTATGTTGATGAGCACATTGGGATAAAATTAAATTTTCCATAATAACTATGAGCATTCTATGCATTGACTTGAATGGGTTACAGGGTACCCAAATATTTAGCTAAACACTGCCTTTAGGTATGTCTGTGAGGGTGTTGAGGGTGTTTCTGAATGAGATTAGGATTTGAATTGTTGGACTCAGGGAAGAGATTGTGCTCCCCAATATAGGTGGACACATCTAATTATTGAGTAGGAATTGAATGGGAAAAAACAAACAGACAAACAAACAAAAAAACAAGAAAAACACGGGGGGAGATTTATTCTTTTGCTTTTAAAAATGGCAACTCACTTCTTTAAAACAATGGTTCTCAGCAGTACCATCTAAAATTATGTTGCCTAGTCATTCTTTTTAAAATCTGAAAAGTCCTGGAGAAGTTAACGTGTGATCTATATTAAATATGTTCTTAGAAGAAATTTATAAAAACATACATTTTATTTTTAGGAGGAATCTTAGAAACCATCTTCTTCAAGACTCTGCCATCCCTTCCTTTCATCTCTTCTTTCCACTTTATAGATGAGAGAATAAAACTGATGGCAACTAAACAATCTGGCTAGGATGAGGCAGTTGGGAAGACAGTTTTCTCAAGTCTTCTTTCAAGTACAACTGATGGAAATTGGCAGATTAGTCTCTAGCCCCCAGAAACAGCAATAACAGAGACATTGACCTTACTGGCTTAACTGAATGAGCTGCAGCATCAGTCTTCTCTTACACTTGGACTGTGATTTACACCATTGGCTTTCCTTGTTTTCAGACCTTTAAACTAAGACTGAACTACACACTGGGCCTGCAACTTTCAAATGGTAGATTATGGGACTAGATAATGGGTAGGGTAGGGTAGATAATGAGCCAATTCCTTCTGGTAAATCAATCAATCTGTCTGCCTACCTATATATGTAAATCTTTTACTGTTGATTCTACTTCTCTGGAGAACCCTGACTCATACAATAATTAACCCTTTAGGTCAAAGAAATCCCAAAAAGGTCTTCTCTTAGGCCAGCAGGATGAGGGAGGAGGATCTATATTGTCTTATCTCACTGTTCTGCTTCTAGTTGTCCAGCTCTGTGCAAGAGTCTGAAAGGCTAAATCTCTGAAGGAACTCTATAGTTTGACCAGGTTAAGTGACAGAAAGGGGACTCTGGAATCAGTGAATAAGGAATAAATACATAAGAACAGAGAACTAGAGAAAGGGATTCTTAATTTTGTGTATAAACTAACAAAAGTTCCAAGTTTGCCCACCCCTCAAGCTGTGCTTGGGCAGAACACATCCTAAGTAGCATAGCAAAATCTTCAAGAAGAGAAGGAACATATAAAATCCCATTCAAGTTCTAGGCTAACTCCTGAGTGACTCATGTGATAGGCACACATAAACAGCACAGCAAGAGCACTGATGACTAAATGGATATTTAAGTCACTTTTCATAGAAGGCACCACAGACCTTATACTCTGGACTTAACCAGGTGATTTTCTTCTACAACAAAGAAACAAATTAATAATTTCCTCATAATTTTACAGAACACAAAGACTCAAAACATATTTAAAATATCCACAATACAATCCCAAATTACTCAATAATTACTGAAAACAAGGAAAAAAAAAAAACAAAAAGAAAAGAAAAAGTAGCCAATTGTCTATCTAAAGACAAACTGATGTAAACCTGAAATGACCTGGATGCTGAAATTATCAAACCATGACTTGAAAGCAGCTCTTGTGACCATGCTGCATGAAGCAAAGGTGACCACTGTTGAAACAACTAACAAAATGGAAATTTTTGGCAAACTGAACAACAACAACAACAAAAAACGATTGAAAATGGAAATATTGTTATTGAAAGATATAATATCTCAAATTTTTAAAATTCATGAGGTAGATATAGGAGCAAAATGGAGTTGAAAAAAGAAAAGCCAGTGAATCTTGCAAATATGAATCAAACAAAAACTTCTAGCAAAGGTAGGATGGCTGGACCTTAGTTAAAGAAATCATGCAATGCCAACTATGTAAAATTCATCAAAAACAAAAATTAGGAACACATAGTGAAAAGGTAAGGAACATTATAGTAGAGAATATGTACATTTCATTTTATATGCAATTAGCTTTGAGATTATGTACAAAGTAGGAAATACTTTGAATTTAAGTGTCTTCATTTTTACTTCATAAGATGTATGAGATTTGAGGTTTCAATGGACTAATAATAATATATAAAATTCGATGAAGTGTAATAACTTCTAGTGTCTTATTCCTGAACTATTTTGAGTCAAACTATATTTGAGCTATTTATGGTTCTATTCTAAAGCTTGATTGAGATAATTAGCATGTGGAAGTAAATTTCTAATGCATTTTCTCTAAAAATTCATTTGACCATGAAATCCTTTTTTTTTTTTTTTTTTTTTTTTAATGAAACAAACAGCAGTATATTGTAGTGACTTCAGCTTGAGAAAGCTGGTTGAAAAGATTTTCTATACTATATGTCTGTAATGCTACCAGAAGGTTATATTCACAAACAATTGTCTCTCAGATTCCTAGAATTGCTCTTAATTGACTAGGTCTTAATATTTTGGTTTATATCTATAATCAATAAAAGGAACAAGTTTATGTGAAACAAGTCAGTATTTATTTGAATATTCTGAACCTGGGTGTTTTATTACCCTACATTATAAAAATACTAGCAAACCCCAGAAGTGGGCTGGAGGCAGACATCCGATATAACTGTTGGCACTGTTAATCAATGAAAACTTCTCAGGGGATAGCATAAGGAAAGACCCCTGAAGTTTTGTGCTGATGCATCTCTTGTAAATGACTCATCTCACTCAACTCAAGCCCAAGACAACCTCAGACTGGCCCACTAACAACAAGAACCAAATCCTGCCCACAACAGGAAAGAGAGCCTGTGCAGACAACTGGCCTAAAGGATAGACTGGCTCAGCCACAAGAGCAGAGCACACACAACACACCCAAGAAATACCCCTGAAGCACCAGGTTCTGGGGATCAGGAGCCATTGTACTCTAGGGGTCTTAGGACCACTACTTTGAAGAGAGGAGATGTAGCTGACTTTTGTAACCCATAGAAACAGACACAGAAAGGGGAGCTTGGGTGGCTGTCAGTTAATAAGCATCTGCCTTTGGCTCAGGTCATGATCCTGGGGTTCTGTGATTGAGCCCTGCAACTGGCTACTTGCTCAGCAGGGAGCCTGCAGTCTGCTTCTCCCTCTCCCTCTGCCCCCCCCCACCAACATACTCTCTTTCTCAAATAAATAAAGTCTTTAAAAAGAAGAAGAAGAAGAAGAAGAAGAAGAAGAAGAAGAAGAAGAAGACGACGACACAGAGAGACAAAGTGAGGAGGCAGAGGATATGTTTCAAATGATAGAAGAGAACAAAATCACAACAAGAGACCCAAATGAATCAGAGATAAGTAATGTGCCTGATAGAGAAATTAAAGTAGTATTCATAAAGATACTCCTGGGCTTGAGAAAGAGTAGAGGACCTCAGTGAATCCCTTCACAAAGAGATAGAAAACATAAAATAGAACTTATTATGGAAGAACTCAATAACTGAAAATAAAAATACACTAGATGGAATACATAGCTGACTAGAGGAAGCGGAAAAATGGATCAGTGACTTGGAAGACAGAGTGATGGAAAGCAATCAAGTTGAGCAGGAGAGAGAAGAAAGAAAAAATAAAACAAAATAATAAAAAATAAAAATAGAGAACTCAGCAATACCACTGCACCTGGGTGGCTCAGTGGGTTAAGCCTCTGCCTTCGGCTCGGGTCATGATCTCAGGGTCCTGGGATCGAGCCCCGCATCTGGCTCTCTGCTCGACGGTGAGCCTGCTTCCCCCTCTCTCTGCCTGCCTCTCTGCCTACTTGTGATCTCTCTCTGTCAAATAAATAAATAAAATCTTTAAAAAAAAAAAAAGAATAACATTTGTATTATAAGGTTCTGTGAAAGAGAAGAGAAAAAAGGGGGCAGAAAATTTATTTGAAGAAATACTATCTGAAAACTTCCCAAATCAGGGGAAGGAAACAGAAATCTATATAGAGGAGGCACAGAGAGTTCTACCACCAAAATCAACCCAAGGAGTCCTATAAGTAATTGCAAAGTGTTTCCCAGATAAACAAAAGTTAAAGTAATTCATAACCACTAAACCAATCCTACAAGAATTGTTGAAGGAGACTCTGAGTGGGAAGAAAAGACCAGAAGCAAGAGTAGGGAAAGTAGAAAGTACAAAAGAAAAAAAAAAAAGAAAAAAGAAAAAAAATATGTATCTGTAAAAATCAGTCAAGAGACTCAGAAAATAAAGAATGTAAATTATAGGGACACCTGGGTGGCTCAGTGGGTTGAGGCCTCTGCCTTCAGCTCGGGTCATGGTCCCAGGGTCCTGGGATCGAGCTCCACATTGGGCTCTCTGCTTGGCAGGGAGCCTGCTTCCTCCTCTCTCTCTGCCTGCCTCTCTGCTTACTTGTGATCTCTATCTGTTAAATAAAATCTTAAAAAAAATTAAAAAAAATTAAAAAAAAAAGAATGTAAATTATAGCATATACATAAAATATATGGAGAAGAGGAGTAAACAATGGGTTCAAATTTCAGCAACCATCAACCAAATGGAAACCACAAATCAAAAACCAGTAATAGATACACCAAGGAATCCAAGTGTATCACTAAAGAAAGCCAAGTTATCATGAGAAAAGAAAATAAAGGAGGAAAGGAACAGAGAAGAATTACAAAAACAAGCATTAAAAAATTAACAAAATGTCAATAAATACACACCTATAAATAATTACTTTGGGGCGCCTGGGTGGCTCAGTGGGTTAAGCCGCTGCCTTCAGCTCAGGTCATGATCTCAGGGTCCTGGGATCGAGGCCCGCATCGGGCTCTCTGCTCAGCAGGGAGCCTGCTTCCCTCTCTCTCTCTCTGCCTGCCTCTCCATCTACTTGTGATTTCTCTGTCAAATAAATAAATAAAATCTTTAAAGAATAATAATAATAATAATTACTTTGAATATAAATAGATAACATCCTCCTATTAAAAGACAAAGGGTGATGGAATGGATAAAAAAACAAATCATCTATATGTTGCCTATGAGAGACACATTTCAGACCTAAAGACACACACTGATTGCAAGTGAAAGGATAGAAAAGCATTTATCATGCAAATGGAAGTTGACAGAAAGCTGGGATAGCAACACTTAATCAGACAAAATAGACTTTTTAAAGCAGACTGCAACAAGAGACAAAGAAGTACAATATATAGTCATAAAGGGAACAATCCAACAAGAAGATATAACAATTGTAAATATTTATGCACCCGAAATTGGAAGCACCTAAGTAAATAAAGCAGCTAATAAGGATAAAGGAACTAATTGATAATAATACAATAATAGTTGGGGACTTTAACAACCCACTTTTATCAATGGATTGATTACTCAAATTTCTCAGAAAATAGAAATGAAATAGTAGCTTAGAATGACACATTGAATCAGATGGCTCTAATATATATTTGGAGAATTCCATTCTAAAACAGCAGAATACACATTCTTTTCAAGTGCATATGAAACATTCTTAAGAATAGATTATATATTAGGCCCCAAAATAAGTCTCAACAAATTAAAAAGATTGAAATCATACCATACATTTTTTTCTGACCACAATGTTAAGAAACTAGAAACCAACCACAAGGAAAATTCTAGAAAGAGCACTAATAGTAATATGTGAAGGTTAAATAACACACTCCTGAAAAATAAATGTGTCAACAAAAACTCGAAGAAGAAACCAAAAAATACATGGAGATGAATGAAAATGAAAATACAACAGTCCAAAATCTTTGGTATGTAGCAAAAGCTATTCTAAGAGAGAAGTTGATAGCAATACTGGCCTACCTCAAGTGGAAGAAAAATCTCAAATAAACAATCTAACATTCCACCTAAATGAGATAGAAAAGAAAAAAACCCAAAACTAGTAGAAGAAAGGAAATAATAAAGATTAGAGCAGAAGTAAATAAAATAGAAACTAAAAAAAAAAAAAAAGTAGAAAAGATTAATGAAACCAGTAGCTGTTTCTTTGAAAAGATCAACAAAACTGATAAACTTTTAGCCAGATTGACCAAAGAGAGGAAAAAAATATGAGTGAGAGGGAGAGAGAGAAAGAAAGAGAGAGAGAGAAGCCAAACAAAATCAGAAGTGGAAGTGGCGAAATAAGAACTGACGGCATAGAAATACAAAGGATTATAAGAGACTTTTATGACAAATTATATACTGACAAATGAGACAACAGACAATAAATGGATACATTTCTGGAAATGTATAACCTCCCAAAACTGATTCAGGAAGAAATAGAAGATTTGAAAAGACCAATTATCAGCAATGAAATTAAATCAGTAATTTAAAAAACTGCCAAAAAAGCAAAGTTCAGGACCAGACAGCTTCAGGTGAAATTTACCAAACTCTAAAAAAAGAATTATTCCTATTCTTCTAAAACTATTCCAAAAAATAGAAGAAGGAAAGCTTCTGAATTCATTCTATGAAGTCATCATTAACCTGATATCAGAACCAGATAAAGGCAGAACAGAAAAGGGACTATAGGCCAATATTTCTGATGAACATAGATGCAAAAATCCACAACAAAACATTAGCACAGAGAATCCAAAATACATTAAAAAAATCATTCACCACAAACAAGTGGGACTTATTCTTAGGATGTAGGGTGGTTCAATATTCACAAATCAATGGATTACATCATATTAAGAACAGAAAGGATAAAAACTATATGAGCACTTCAATAGATGAAGAAAAAGCATTTGACAATGTATAATATCCATTCATGATAAAAATCCTCAATAAAGTAGGTTTAGAAGGAACATACCTATACTAATAAAGACCATATATGAAAAAACCCACAGCTAACATCATACTCAGTGGTGAGTAACTACTAAGGTCCCCTAAGGTCAAGAACAAGACAAGAATGTTCACTCTCATTGCTTTTATTCAACATAGTACTGGAACTTCTAGCCATAACAATCAAACAAAGGGAATAAGATGAGTCTAAATTAGGAAGGAAGAGTTAAAACTTTCACTATTTGTAAATATTATGATACTATACATGGAAAACACAAAAGACTCCAGCAATGAACTACTAGAACTGATGAGTGAATTCAGTAAAGTTGCAGAATATAAAATCAGTGTACAGAAATCCATTTCCTTTCTATACACTAATAATGAAACAGCAGAAAGAGAGATTAATAAAACAATTCCATTTATAATTGCACCAATGATAATAAAATAGCTAAGAATAAACTTAAACGAGGAGGTGAAAGACCTGTACTTTGAAAACTATAAAACACCGATGAAAGAAACTGAAGATGACACAAACAAGTGGAAAGATATACCATGCTCATGGATTAGAACAACAAATGTTGTTAAAATGGCAATACTACCCTAAGCAATCTATGTATTTAATGCAATCTCAGTCAAACACCAAAACCATTTTTCACAGAACTAGAAAAAACAATCCTAGAAGAACTTGAATAGCCAAAGTGTCTTGAAAAAGAGTAAAGCTGGAGGTATCACAATCCCAGATTTTAAGATTACTACAAAGCTGTAGTAATGAAAAGAGTACAGTACTGGGACAAAGACTAGACAAATATATTGATAGAAAAGAATAGGGATCCCAGAACTAAGCCCATGGTAACATGGTCAATTAATCTTAAAGTAGGCAAGAATATGCAATGGGAAAAGACAGTTTCTTCAACAAATTGTGATGGGAAAAGCTACATGCAAAAAAGTGAAACTGAGCCACTGCCTTATACCATACAAAAAATAAATAAGTAAACTCAAAATTCATTAAGGACCTAAACTTGACACCAGAAGCCATAAAATTCTTAGGAAAGAGTACTGATAGTCATTTCTCTGATATTGGCTATAGGAGCATTTTTCTAGCTATGCCTCCTAAGGCAAGCAAAATAAAAGCAAAAAGAAACTATTGGGACTACATCAAAATAAAAAATTTCTGCATAGCAAAGAAAACAATCAACAAAATTAAAGACAATCTGTTGAATGAATGAAGATCTTTGCAAATTATATATCTGATAAAATGTCAGTATCCAAAATACATAAAGAACTTTCAACTCATCACCAAAAAGGACAGTAATTTAAATGAAATGGGCAAAAAGCATGAACAGATATTTCTTCAAAGAAGACCTCCAGAAACATGTAAAGTTGTTCACATCAGTCATCATTAGGGATTTGCAAGTCAAATCCACAATGAGATACACCTGTCAGAATGGCTAAAATGAAAAAAAAATACAGAAAACAACAAATGTTGGCAAGGATAGGGAGAAAAAGGAATCCTCTGCACTGTTGGTGGGAATGCAGATTAGTGGAGCCACTGTGGAAAACAATATGAATTTCTTTAAAAAATTAAAAATAGTACTACCATATGATTCAGTAAGTCCACTATTGGATATTTACCTAAAGAATATAAGCACATAAACTCAAAGGGATATATACATCTCTTTATTTATTGATGCATTATTTATAATTGCCAAATTATGGAAGCAGCCCAAGTATCCATCAATAGAGGAATGGATAAAGAAGATGTAGTATATTTATACAATGTATTACTCAGTCATAAAAAGGAATGAAATCTTACCATTTGCAACAACATAGATGGATCTAGAGAGTATAATGCTAAGAAAAATAAGTCAGAGTAAAACAAATGCCATATGATTTCACTCATTATGTGGAATTTAAGAAAAAAAATAGAACAAAGACAAAAAGAAACAAACCAAAAATAAATTCTTCTGTATAGAGAACAAACTGATGGTTCCCAGAGGGGAGGTAGGTGGAGGAATGAGTGAAATAGGTGATGGGGATTTAGAGTACATTTACCTTGATAAGCCCTGAGTAATGTATAGAATTTGAATCACTATAAACTACATACAACATAACACTGTATGTTAACTATAATGGAATTAAAAGGTAATAAAATAAAATAAAATGACACCATAACTCATTCATCTGGAAATTAGAGGCAAGATGTTTTCCCTCATGAATTAGTTTGCTACCTAGAAATGGAAAATTCTCTTATCCCATTTATTTTTCCTTCTCACCTCTGTATTAGAAAAAATTCATAGATATTACATATGCTCAAATGTAAAAATCTCACTCAGCCACAATTTTTAGGTTTTTTTTTCTTCTTTTTTTGTCTATGGTTCATGGTAGTTGCCTTTGAATTGCATTGATTTTATTGCATTTAATTGCATTGATTGTCAAAAAATGCTTTCTGGAAGTAATAAACACCATGAATCCTCTATGATACATGTTGTTTTTCCAAAATGGTTTTTGTGTTATATATTCTTTTAATTATTCTCTTCCTTCCTAATATATCCCCTGATTGGTAACTTCTGGAAATCAATAGCACTGTTAACTTTTCACTTTTCTCCTCTATCCAAGTTCCATCTTTGTCACCATCACCAACCCTCACCATAGTGCCTAATAGGACTGATGATGAATTGTTTCATATCTTGAGTCAATAGTGTGTAAAATCTCTGAACATTGGACAATTTGCATTATTATACAGCCAACATATTTTCAGATAGCTGCTGTGTTCCAGGAACTTGGTCAGGTACAGAGATACAAGGATAAATAACTATTTTATTACCTGCAAGTTGTTGCTAGAATATTTTGTGGATAGTGACTAAAATCACAGTAACAAGTGATAAATTTTTATACTAGGCGAGGTATGATGTGCTGGAGTACAGATGGTGCATTTTTATATTGATTTGAAATGTTGAATGAAAAATACTGAGATTTGTAAAAAATGGATCAGAAAGAGCTATATTTGAAATCTGAAAAATGGATCCAGTAGAAAGGAAGTATTAAGTTTCCTAGGACTCTATATTATCTGGGAGTCATATAAAAAGAACTATGCTTTTTGCTTTTCTGCTCTTAACATGTACATACAATTTTACCTTGTTGTTTCTTTCCAAATAAGAATAGTTAAATATCATTCAGTAATATTCAAAATTTAACAAAAATTTAATTCACCATTTTTATTCTTTTAATGTTTATAATGGCCCAATAACATGTATTTATTATTCCCATTTTAGAAAAGAGCAATCAAAAGTAGAGAAGTTAAGTGAGTTGTGTAGATGAACCTATATAACTAGAAAGAGGGAAAGCTGAAATTTGAACCCCATTCCTCTGATATAAAAACTTTATTCTTGGGGTACCTGGGTGGCCCAGTCATTAGGCGCCTGCCTTTGGCTCAGATCCTGATCCCAGGGTACTGGGATGGAGCCCCGCATCGGGCTCCCTGTTCTGCGGGGAGCCTGCCTCCGCCCTCTGCCCCCACTCCGGCTTATGTTACCTCTCTGGCTGTTTCTCTCTCTCTGTCGAATAAATGAATAAAATCTTAAAACAACAACAACAACAACAACAAAAGAAAAACTTATTCTCAGGGCTTCAAATTGTAATTGCTCATTATTTTGGTTTTTGCCAGCATCTCCAAATCTTTTCGGAAAACGAAATATGTTTTCAATGGAAGCAATTTTAGCTACAAATTTTTGTATTCTTCCCCATGTGCATTCTCTAATATCAGATGTACTTCTCAAATGCTTTATGTATTTGATTAAAAACATAATGGAGTGATCCTTTATTACATACTGGGCACTTCTTTTTCTTTGGAAGGATATGATGAGAAGTATGTTAAATTGAGAAAGATAGATTTTCAATTTACTGTGTAGTTTACTTTCCTGGAGAAAAGAAACAAATACAAGTTACATTTTTGGTACCTGACAAGAACCTGTGTTTTCAAGAACTGGACTTCATTCTATCTGTTCAAATTTCTACACACTTGAAAGAATTCAGTCCCAATTAAATACAAGTACTGAAGTAGTATGATGAGCAGTGCTGATGGTTCGGGCTAACTAGCTGCCGATGACATTTAGTGTATACCTTGTTTATGAATATGTTGATTAGAAAATACAAGGTGTGATCACCCTGCTGGGTCATCTGGTGAGAGGGTAGAGTAATTTATTTCACATTTCTTCTTAATGTTTCCTTCTATTTTTATTTTGGGTTTGTCACCTTTCTCTCCTCGCTGACTAAGGAAATGTTCTATTCTACATACTAATTGTAAATTCGCCTCTCTCCAAAGTCATCCGATTTCTTTTATATCTTCCTTGGCAGCTGCAAGAGAGAGAGAGACAAGATGAAGCCTTTCTACTGTCAGACACTGACAGAGCAGAGAAATATAGACAGATGGATAACAGATAGTGGAGTTCTAACTACCCTACAATTTATTGAGGCAAATAGAGGAGAGTTGAGTGGCAAATTACCTACACTGTTCACAAACCAGCAGGCAGCCCTGTTTGCCAGCTATCCAAATTGTTTCTGGGTAATTTGGCACATTTCAACTTTGTTGTGCTATATCTAAAGGTATGACTTTGAGTTTTGAAAATCTCCTGTTGTGAAAGATCTGCCCAATAACAAGCAATATCTGGAGTGTGATATTTAGGGAAATTACCTTTATTTTATCATCCCAAGAAGAAGATTGAAAGTATGATTTTTTTAAAGCATTAAAAGGAAGAAATAATTCTAAAGAATATTTACAGAGTTTTTGTTTCTATTTTAAAAATCACCATCTCCAATAGTCACACACATCATGGAAATTAGAATTTGTTGATGATATTGATAGATGTCAGATATAGAAGTTACTTGTTGCTTTTCAAAACCATATATATATATATATATTTATTTTTTATTTTTATCTTTATTTTTTTTTTTTACCTTGCAGCAGATATAGTTGAGAATCACATATAGCAATACTATAGGCTAGTGAATAACAAATTGGTGTTCTACAGAAATAATTTCATAAAGATATTCTGGGGGAAAAAAAGAAGGTAGTGAGGAAATCTGGAGTTTAAGTTAGTGCAGGAAAAACAATGTTTAGCAGGTGTTTATACTATCAGATTCTGTAGAGCCTATTACATGCTATTATTCACCATGAATCTCATGGAAAACACTGATTTTACTACACATAATAATCCATGGAACCTGGAATAAATGTCATAGACAGTAATGTGACTCAGGCATTTTAGTAGTTTGGTCTTTTTTTTTAAGATTTTATTTATTTATTTGACAGAGATCACAAGTAGGCAGAGACACAGGCAGAGAGGAGGAAGCAGGCCCCCTGCTGAGCAGAGAGCCCGATGTGGGCCTCCATCCCAGGACCCTGAAATCATGACCTGAGCTGAAGGCAGAGGCTTAACCCACCCAGGCGCCCAGTAGTTTGGTCTTTTATTCTTTTTTTCAAAAAGGACACCTGCCCTTTGGAGCTTTGTGTTCACACTGAAAACCTTTATTCAAACATAGAGGATATTTTAGATTGTAAAATTATTATTATTATTATTATTATTGAAATGACGAATATTTAAAACCAAATGCTTCTTATAATGGTTTACCATGGCTCATTCGGAATTAATAAAACAAGTTTTGACAGTCTGTTAGATATCACAGAGTATCATAGACACCAGGGATGTAAGGTTAAACAACATAGAAGTAACCACTAGTGTCATGGGGTCTCCATTCTAGTTAATAGATTATTACAGTTTACCTGCTGACCTCAAAAACATTGCAATGTAAAATGCCCCAAACTGAAGGAATCCTTTTTCTCATCCCCTACTGCAAACCCAGGGCTCCGTATTTCAGTAAGTGGCATCATCAAATGTCAGAAAAGTTCAGAAAAGTCAGAAAGCTGAAGTAACCTTGACTTTACACCTTCCTCACCTCCCACTGTCAGTCAATCATTAAGTCTTACCTGTTCTAATTCCTCAGTGTCTTTCAATTTCTGGTACTTCCTTCAGTCATCGCTGCCTCTGTTCTAGTCCATCGTCTTCTAGTTCAACCATTCCTGTCGTCTGGGGACATATGTCCCCATATTTACTCCCCTCTTTCCCATTCAGTCTTCTAGTTCTAACCACGGTTAAATTATGATGCTATCTTCTTTTTTTTTTTTTTTTTTTTTTGTAGCTAATATGTAGTCATTCTATTGTTTTCATCTGATACCTTACTTCCTCAGACATGTAATAATACCCAAACTTCAGATTGGCTTGATTTTTCCTATATGACACTCACACAGTACCTCGAATGTTTTTTGTAACAGAGATTACCCTTCCCATAAATTGGTGACTACCAGTCAATGTCACTAAATTTCAAGCTCCTTGAAGACAGGAAAGAGGTCCACCTTTGTCCACAACTCTAAAAGCAGTGCTTGACATAGCTACTGACCTATAGACCTACCCAGAAGTTATTTATTTCCATGCCATTGCTTCTGCTTCTCCTGCAGGAGGGAATGTCCATATCCCTTTTCCATCTACACCTTCCCCCAAATTAAACATCCGTCCTTCCAGATTCAGATCAAATGTACTTCCTTAGTGAATTCTTCCATTATTGCTAATGCCCCCAATGTGTTCAGGATAACCATCTGACAGAATACTTTTCGCTCCACTTACCATCAGTAATAATATCTAACCCCCCTCCATTAACATACACACAGTGCTATATTTTTTAGAACAAATGCCTTGCAGAGTACCTTGCCTAAAAAGAACTTTCAATGAAAACTTGTTAAACCGAAGCTGTTTATGCCGAGTCTAGCTTTATGCTATTATGTAGAAGCAGACCTTTCCTCAGGACACACACATCCTATTGCTTACTTTGATCTCACCGACCAAAGAGTCTCACTTCAGGTATTCAAAAGAGAATTGTTTTACTCACCCCAATTCAAAGCCTTCTTAATCTTCTTTCTCTAATTTGGTGGTACCATCATCCATCCATTTTCTCAAGTCGAAGCTCTGACAGTATCTCTGGATTTTCTTTTTCTCACCATCCCTACTCCTCATGTCAAATCTACTAGCAAGCCCACCTGGTACTCTTCTCCAGTCGTCGTTTGATTCAGTGCCTTCTCTGTATCCACTGGAACTATATTATTTACACCACCATCATTTTTGCCCCTGGCTCTTCACAGTAGTTTCCTAAAAGCTTTTCCTGAATTTGCTTTCACCCTTCACCAATCCACTCACTATGTAGAGCAAATGAAATATTCTTAAAACATAAATGAGAGCACATCACGCGATGGCTTCAGAACTTTCAGTGATTTTCCCTAGGGAAAAAAAATAAAAAAGACATCTTACCATGCTACAAGGCCCCGTACTCCGTGATCGGTAGCAGCAGGTAAATCTCCTCTCAACCACCCCCGTGCCATCCTACATCGACCTCACTGAATTTCTTGCAGCTCCTGGCACAAGGCAACCTTTTTCAACCTGTGCTCCTGACACTCCTGCCTAGAATGCCCCTTCCTGACATTCTGTGTCACCAGCAACTCCACTTCCCTCCAGGGGCAGCGGAAATGTCAGCCTCCCTGGATGGCTCCAACAATATTACCTGCAAAAGGTCACCTTCTTCATTGCAGTGTCTAATATTTTGACTGCTTCATAGCCCTTATTATTTTTATTTACCACATACTTGTTTGTTGAGTGGAATCACTCATGAAATATAAGATGATTAGTGCAGGAGCAATGTTGGATTTCTATAGGACCTATGACATAATTTTATTTATTCTGGCCATTCAGTAAATAATAGGTGAGTGGAGAATGGGTTTGGATACCGACTTAGGAACTGAAATACCCGTGGTCAGGGCAAGTCATGCAAATATTTGGAGCAATACTAATTACTTTCCCTCCCTCTAAAACCCTAAAGTACATTTATTGTAAGGACTTTTGAGATGATACATGTAAAGTATATCAAGCAAAGTTTTCCGTGCATACAACAGGAGATTGGTAAGGAAAATGACACATTTTATTTACTTTTCAGTGGTAAATAGTAGTTGCAATAGCAGTAGCAGTATGTGGGCTTTTTTTCTTTCTATTAGAAATGCAACAGTTAGACTAACAAGACTATATAAGAGAAAAAGGGATTTTAGGTTAAGTTTTGTATGAAAGAAAATAATGGATTTCAGATTTTTTTTTTTTTTTTAATGTTAGGTTAGTGCTTTGTTTTGTTTTTGCATTTGCTTTAAGTTAAAATTGCACGGTAATATTCCTACGAATATATATACTTTGGGGGCACCTGGGTTGCACAGTTGGTTAAGCATCCAACTCTTGGTTTCAGCTCTGGTTACGATCTCAGGGTGGTGAGATGGAGGCCCAGTCAGGCGCACTCAGGAGGGAGTCTGCTTAAGACTCTCTCTCCCTCTCCTCTGCCCCTCCCTCCCTGCCCACACACATGTGAGCGAGCTTTCTCTATCAGATAAATATATATTTTTAAAGGATACATTTACTTCTAATAACAATGAAAAGAAATTCAAATGAGTTGACTCAGATTCTGCCATAATTTCTAAAATATGACATTTGCTGTAATGAGGAATTAGAGATCTAAAACTCTCTACCAACTTCCAGGCTTTTAAAATGCAATCCAAGCATCCCTGAGATGTGGTAAGCCATGCACATTGCTGAAGATGTGTTCCTTAGTACCTTAATTATATTTGAGATAATTCCCAGGCTTCAAATAAAATATTTCGACTACTCTTCTTTCAAATCATCACTTAGGCTCCATTGCACTATTTTAAAAAGGTTAAAAACTTTCTTTCCCTTTTTAATAGTCATTTCCTCATTCTCAAGCTAGCTTTTAACCTCAGTGCTATTTTGACACAGAGATTTAAAATATCCTGTACCAATCATACTATGTTTGACCTTTGATGTCCTAAAAGAAAAGGATGTAGAAAGAGATGATATCATCTGTAGGGGGAATATGTTTAACTCCATAAAAAATCTCTGCATGCCACATTTTTATTATGTAGCTTTGTTCCCAGACCGTTTGTCCCCCTGTGTATTTGTGTCATGAAAATGTTTGATTCAGTTTTATGTATTTGTATGTCTCTTTTTATTTCTGGGCAAAAGCATTAATAAGTAGGAAAGATTAAGAGTGAGTTTTTGAGTTTGGTGGATGAGAACCGGGACAGATATGGCATATATAGCTGGAAATGAAGAAGGGTCAAGAGCATTAGATGGTTAGATAATTGAGTCAGACCAGCCTGACTCCTAAATTAATGTATTTGCAAGAAAAAGGGGCCATAGCATTTCTTGTGAACCCTCTGCAGCTCATAACCAGTTTATATTGGCTTTTTTGTGAGGCAGTTTGTGTAATGGTTTATTTAGCCAATAAAAGTCTATCTTTTTTGCTTTGGGATAACCTCCCTGAACACATACATGCTTTAATTCAGGATCCAGAAGCCTGAGGTGTGTTTTCCTCTATATTTCTTTCTCAAACAGGAAAGAGAAAACTGTTGGCTCACTTCAGAGATTATGTTCAACTACAGTTTTCATGATCTGGAATGTGACGGGCTGAGACAACATGGGAATAGGCCCAATTCGGGATTAGGTTTTGTTATCCTATTTAGTGATTATAACTTCTAGGCCCTGCTAAAATATCGATTAACCCCTGTGTCCTCCAGTAAGCCTTCTAAATGCTCTGCAAGCTGATGGTTTCTTACAGACTAGGATCGTGTGTCATAAGGTTTCTCCTTCGTCAGCTTGCTTGCAACTCTATGACCAACCACTGCCCTTTGAAAAACTATATAGCACACCTAAATTTAGGGACCGTACAACTGAAACTCAAAATTAATATTCTTACTTGGATTACACACTGTTCTTTTTGGAGATAAGGCACATATCCTAAGATTATTTGTTTTGTAGTGGTTTAAATAAAAGGTGGTTTTAGGGATGCCTGGATAGCTTAGTGGGGTTATTGCCCTCTCAATCTTAGCTCAGATTTTGATCTCAGCATTATGAGTTCAAGCCCTGCCATGTGCTCCACGCTGGGTTCGATTGGGTGAGTTTTCTGGGTTTGGGTTTTTTTTTTTTGCTTGTTTGTTTTTGTTTTGTTGTTGTTGTTGTTGAGAGGGAATGGAGAGAGAGGGAGAGAATCTTAAGCAGGTTTCGCACCCAGTGCTGAGCCTGACACACAGCTCAATCTCACAGCCCTGAGATCATGACCTGAGCTGAAATCAAGAGTAGGGTGCTTAACCAATGGAGGCATCCAAGCACCCCTTAAGTTTTCTGTTCCAAATGATGTCTGTTGTTTGCATGGTGGTATTCAGCTGGCAAATGGACTGTTAAGAGAGACTTAGAGGTGTCATTTATGTATGTTGTGCTTTGCAGTGATACCTAAAGCCTAGGTTCAGCAGGGACTGTCCGGTAGAGTGCCCACCAAGTGGTATCTTCAGGATAGTGATCGCAGGCCATTCAGACTTCTTATATGGTGGCTTAGAGCTCCTCCATGGTTGCAAGTGGTGTAGTAGAAGTTGTAAGGGCTCTTGTGACCCAGCCTGAAAATCCTACAGTATCACTTTTGTCCTGTTCTATTGATCAAGTCCACTGGGCCAGCCCAAAATCAAGTAAGAGGAACTGGACTCCACCTCTCAGTGGGAGTGATAGCAAAAAATTTGTGGATGCCCTTCATCTCGCGCATTGCTCAACCTTCTGTTAGCCATGACATTTATCGGGTCAGTTCTACCATACTTAAGAACCATTACAGTGGCAAGATAGTAACACAGAGGTTCATAGATAATAGTTAATTTTTGTAGTTAATTTTGCTCAAGTTCACACAGCTCGTAATTTAAGAAAGTAAAGATCAGATTGGCCTGACTCCAGATTTCATGTTTGTATTTTGGGAAAATTGATTAAGTTGATCTGAATAGCAAATGACTTTTACTGCTTTCTTATTACAAAATTGCTATTATTTCTGGAATAATTTAGAAAATATGATAAAACAAAAAGTGATATTAAAAACCACAGACCTGTAATCTACTGCTCAGATATATTCAGTGTGATCATTTGGGTATATCTCTGTATCTGTTCACTCTTGTTGTGGAGAAAAAAAAACTACTCTCAACATTTTGTGGCTTAAAATAACAACCATTTATTTGGCTCACTGGTGAATGGATTGTTAATTTAAAATGGGTTCAGCTGAGCTCTTCTTCTGGCTCTAGAGCAAGGTTTTACATGCTTCTGTGTCCAGCTTGGAGTAAGCTCTCCAACTGTGCTTCCGGGTGTTGGCTCGCTGACTGCTGGGGTGCCACAGGTCCCTCACACATGGTCTCAACTGATTGTTAACATGCAAATGATGGCACTGAAAGACAGAAGACAGAAGTGTGCAATGCCTCCTGAGGTCAGGACTGGCATATTGGCACGAAGCAAGTTGTAAGACCAGCCCAGATTTCATAGTTGGAGAAAATAACTCCAACTCTTGACCCAGGAAGATGCAAAGTTGTATTTCAAAGGGTATGGACTCAGAAAATGGTAAAAAAAAAAAAAAAATGTTGTTGTCATTTTTTCAATCAACCTGGTACAACTCATTCTATTTTTTATTCTCCCCTAGGCCTATATAAGTAAACACAAATACAAACGTAAACACATGGATTTTATATATACCTGTTTACATATTACAGGTACACTGTCAGCACTGGCATTGTTAAAAATTGCTTGCTACTTTTAATTCTTAAGCAAAATGACCTATTACCATTGCTTTAATTTGCATTTGCTTGATATATATGAAATTAAATATATTTCCACATGTTTGTTGGTTACTTGTTAGTGGAATTTGGATTGATTTGCTGGAGTGAAATACAGAAGGCAAGGAATTCCTTTGAAGCATTTTACAATTGCACATTAGAAAGAAAACGAGCAAGAGAGCACTACTAGTGGTGGATACAGGAATAGAGGAGAAAATCATCATTAGTACAGAATGTAGGTAGTGTGGCCCCTGCTGGAGTGTGTCAAGAGAGGGAGAATTAAACATCAAAGACACTTTGGCAAGAGTGGAAGAATGAGGGTGCCACTAACAGGAATTGTGAAGTGTGGAGGAAAAAGCAATTTCATGAAAAAGTTCGCTCTTGAAGATCCTGACCATAAAATACAATCAGAACACCAAATGAAGATATTAAACATGCAGTTGATAAACTATGGAGATGAGTTAGGTGTTTGTTTGTTTGTTTGTTTTAATTAAAGTGATGGTGGGAAAATATTTTACTTTCCAAGGGGATAAATGTTATTTCCTAAGCAAGACAAACACAGATGGTTGATAATACCACAAAGCATATTGCATTTAAAGGACAGAAGAAGTAAGGGGGGAAAACAAATGAGATGCGAAGGATTAAACATTTTCATAGGCTAATTTCTCTCTCATTCTCCAAAACTGTTACTTTAGTCCCTTTCTTATATCAACCCCCTATTACACTTGCTTTCAATTGATGACCATTTCCTTACACTTGGTTATTAACAATAAAAGTGCCTGGGGGATCGTTAGGACAGTGAGAATACTCTGTGTGAGTCTATAATGGTGGGTACCGTCATTATACATTTTTCCAAACCCATTATATATTTTTCCAAACCTACAGAACGTACAACACCAAGAGTTAACTCTAGTATAAACTGTGGACCTTCAGTGATAATCATGTATCAGTGTAGGTTCATCAGCCATAACAAATGTACCACTCAGGTGAGGGATGTTGATAACCAGGGAGGCTATGTATATACAGGGGCAAAGGGCATATGGGAATTCTATATGCCTTCCCCTAAATTTTGCTGTAACCCTAATACTGTGAACCTAACACTGCCCTATAAACAATAACATCTGAATAAAGAAAAAAAAATAAGGAGTTCAGTATAATGATCTGAAATCTGGGTGTGGTTCCCCGAAAAGAAAAGATTATGGGGGCGCCTGGGTGGCTCAGTGGATTAAGCGGCTGCCTTCGGCTCAGGTCATGATCTCAGGGTCCTGGGATCAAGTCCCGCATTGGGCTCTCTGCTCAGCAGGGAGCTTGCTTCCCTCTCTCTCTCTCTCTGGCTGCCTCTCTGTCTACTTGTGATTTCTCTCTGTCAAATAAATAAATAGATAAATAAATCTTTAAAAAAAAAGATTATAGCTAAAAATTTTAACAAATAAAAAGGAAAACAAAGCAAAACAAAAAAAGTAAAACAAAACATCTCAGCAAACTTTTATGTTCTATCACCAAACACAAAACACGCCTGTTAGTATACCCATCCTATCTTTGTTCTATCCTCTGCAATGAAAAGAGCAGACCTTTTCCTCTCTGAAGCATTGTTGATGCCATCCCTTCTAAACTTCCTCAATGACTCACCCTTTCCCTAGCCTCTGGTATCATTTGCCTCTTTCTTCCAAATCATTTGCATTAGCAAAGAAATACTCTCAATATAGCCTATCTGAAATAATAAAAGCATCTTCTGCTCTCATATCTGTCTCCACATAGCAACCAAAAACAGATTCTCAAAACCTGAATTATTTCCTACCTAGATCCTAAATAATTTCTTATCCCTTCTAATGATACTGTTCTTATCTCTCATGATAACCTTTGCATTGAGGTTTCAAACTAGTTTTCTAGAGGGTTTCTCCGGGCTTCTTCCTTAGTCTACAATGAATGTTTCCATCCTTCTTGCCATCTACATAGCTGTTCCTTATTTCTCTTTATAATTGTCCTAACTTCCGAAGGTCGATTGTGAGTTGTATTGATGTTCCCCAGAAAAGATTTGTTGAAGTCCTCCCAAGTTCTGGTACCGGGGGATGTTACCCCATTCTGAAAATAGATTATTTGGCAGATAGAATTAAGAGACGAGGCCATGCCAGAGGGAAATGTAGAGAAATGCAGGGGAAATACAGACATATGACAGTGGAGGCAGTGATTGATGCTTCTATGAGACCAAATTCTAAGAAATGCCCGCCAACATGATAATCTAGAAGAAGTAACCTGAGATCCCTCTGTACATCCTTCAGAGAGAGCATGGCCCTGCCAGCACCTTGATTTCAGACGTCTAGCCTCCAGGACTGTGAGAGAATACATTGCTATTTTAGCTCAGTCTTTGGTATGTTGTCACAGCATCCCTAAGAAGCTAATACAGGGCCTCAAATTCCCATGCTAACTACACCTGTTCTGGTTTGGAATATCGCGTATTGAGTATGTCTTTCCTTCACACACCCATTACACCAGAAATCTTTGCATCTGCTTGTCTGTATTAGTTCTTGTGGCTCCTCGTTTCTGCAGTGGAGGACCATGCCTTCCATATTCAGGCTCCCATCCCCAGTTCTGTCTAGCATATGGGCAACAATCAATGTGTTACCTGCTATCAACATGAAATGAGACCCACTGTTGGAACAGTCGAGAAAACGATAGCTCTAAGTAAAGAACTGGGGTTAAGAACAGCAGATACGGAAATGGAGTCAGAAGCAAAAAGACCACTGAATTTTGTAATGCTGTGCAAGCAGTTGGCATGATCTAAGAGAGCAGTTGCAGGAAACTGGGTATGGCAGAAACCAAATTTTTAGAGCTAACCATTGAGCCACCAGTGCAGAACTGTAGAACTTAGGTGTACTTTGCCTTTGCAAGAAAGTTGGCAGTGAAAAGAAGAAGAAGAATGAAGCAGGGCTTGGTTTTTGTTTGGGTGTCTATCTACATAAAATGGTAAAAGAATATCCAAATAAAAAGGTAGGCCTGCTGCTTATTAATGGCAGTAGAAACCTCTTAGGAGTCTGGTTTTGAGGAGAAAGAATTCAGTGTGAAAGAAGCGGCTGGTCTGATTGAAGATAATGATGAAAATACATAGTGTCACAGAGAGCCTCATGGGGAGTGGCTTTTATTTTGTTGAAAATTTTGTGTTTGCTTTTTTTTTTTTTAAGATTTTTATTTTTATTTATTTGACTGACAGAGATCACAAGTAGGCAGAGAGGCAGGCAGAGAGAGAGTAGGAAGCAGGCTCCTTGCTGAGCAGAGGGCCTGATGTGGGACTCAATCCCAGGACCCTGGGATCATGACCTGAGCCGAAGGCAGAGCCTTTAACCCACTGACCCACCCAGGTGCCCCTGTGTTTGCTTTTTTGAACATATCTTTCTTACTAGATTCTAAACATTTTCGAGTACAAAATTCTCTCTATACATACAAATGAGTGTAAAAAGGTCATTTTAAGTGAAATCCTCTTAAGCCATACATAATTTGTGTTTAGTAGGAAAGCTGTTGTTCTCAATTTTATGCCCAACTTTAAACCTGTCATGTATTTTATCCTGGCGAGGGGTGAAAATGTTATCTTCATGAATCATTTTCTGTTAACAGAAGACCTCATATTAACTGAGTGCTTATTCTTTGCTAGACTCTGTCCCAGGGTTTTTAAATACATTTTATCATTTATCCTTTGAAATAACACAAACAGGTAGATGTATTTTGTATCTTTATACAGATGGAGAAACTGAGGTTTAGAGAGATCCCTTATCTAAGTCCACACAAAGAAGTTGCAGAAATTATCAGTACGCCTGTCTGCAGAGCCTCAGGCTTTAACTTCTGCATTACTGCAAAAATAGATATACAAAACAATTGCCTGAAAGATAATTTTGGTTGTACATAAAGCTGTATTTTTCATTTTATTACCTGGTAAAATACTGTTCACTATAAGAGCAGTAATAAGGTATGTCACTACTGACTTTGAGGCTGATGACTGGCTTTATACTTTATTCCACAATGTCCTATCTATCTTCCTGACAATTTCTTCTTTCACTGATGTTTTTAAAAATAATGAACCTAAAATTTAGTATCAGTAAAACAAAATGATTGACAAAAGATATTCTAAGTAATAAAGTCTCCAATTTCCTTGTTTCTGGTATCTCTTCCAAAGAGATGCTTGGCAATAGTGCATATCTTTTAGATAAATATTGATGTGTCCATTTGGAAACTAATAAAACCTAATGCCTTGCACAGTTGGTAGCAATAAAAACAAAGTGTGTATTGTTCAAGGTGGACTTAATAGCCGACACTGAGGCTGACTCAAATTTTATAAGCATTTTAAATTATACTACTCAGCAATTATTGTTAGTGTAGGCATGGGTATGTGCAATTATCAAATTCTTTTAATGATCTAAAATCAATATGGTGGTAGTAAAAGCTTAGGCATACAACTTCAGAATGGTTCACATGAACTCATTTGACACGATGTTAATGTGTCTGTCCCTATTTAGCCCGTTTCCACCTTGTAAAGTAGGTTAATTTAAAAGTTTAAGGTACAGACTTCTGTAGTATTATAAAACACATGAATGTTACCATTACAAGGAAAACAAGTAATGTTATGGGTAATAAAATCTCTAAGGTTGTCGCCTACTCTCATTGCGATCCCTATTGTTTTCCCTTCTTAAATTGCATGTCATCCAAATGATCGCAGAAGCTATATTTGCTCAGTCATTAGACAGTGAATTCAATGCTTCTTTTCACATATTCCGAACTTGATTACTTTTTATTTCTTATCCCCTTCTGTAGGCATACAAAGATTTTGCACATTTAATGTAAAACATTCCATTTTCTGGTTTTAAGGAACATTCTTTGGATTCTTTGGATTCTTTATAGCAGCCCAATGAGAGCAATTAACACTGGCCTTACAGTTGTATCAAGGCAGCAACAAGTGAATATTCTTTTTAACAACTGGTAAGTGGTGCTAATGGGCATATTTAGACCACAGGCCAAGGAGAATCTGTAAGTGCAAATACAAATCTTGTTACATATGATTAAGTAAAATAAATTGGGTAATTAAGAAATAGCTCCAGGCTTAGATGTTATATGCCACAATGTTAATATGCATGTGGTACCTAAGAAAAGATCATTTTGCAGCCTCCTACCTTCTGTATGTAAAAGTCCTCTGTGATCGGTAGGAATTTCAGGTTTATTCATAATGACAGCTGACCTGCAGAGGATAAGTAGCTCTGTAAAGCCTATCTGGACTGAGAGGGGCATGGCTAGGTTATTTTGACCATCTCCTGCTTTTCTGCAAGGCCATACGTACGTTATTTGTGTAACTCAGATATCTTGTCCATTAAGACTTGTCAGGAGAAATATTTCTTGGCCTTCCTTTTTTAACCATAGAATACTTAACAACTCTCATTAGTCCATTCCTCTCTTTCATTCGTGCATTTATTCACCCACTCTCTTTAGTTCTATCTTGTATGGTAAAGTCCATCTCCTAATTTTTATTTCTGCAGTAGGATATACCTATTATCTACAACTGATTTGCTTCTCTCTCAGATCCTTTGGCAGGATCCAGAGCCTGCTAAAATTAGAACCTTGGGTGCTTTGGTGAGTGCTGTGCAGTGTGTAAACCTGGTGATTCACAGACCTGTACCCCTGGGGATAAAAATATATGTTTATAAAAAATAAAAAATTAAAAAAAAATTAGAACCTTGGGCGTTTTTGTTTTTTGAACTAAGCATAGGTCATTCCTTTTGTTCTAAATATTTCTTTTTGTAATGTTTCTCATACCCTTCTAGGCCTTCAGAGTTTTCATCTTTGTCAAACCTTCTTTCTTTATTTCTTTTCCAGTGAACTTAATGCAATGGTTGTTTACTTCAGGTTTCCCATACCAATGAACTCACTTCTTTCCCGCCTTTGTCTCTCCAGGGTGTGCATGTAGAAAATCTTCAGTGCTGAATTTATCCCTTTTTACCTTCTTTAGGCCTGAAACTGGACTGGTGTTTGCCATTCTAGAAAAATTCTTGGTTTCCAACAGCAATATCTTGTCATTTCTCTAGATAGTGCTCTCCCATTTTCTGAAGTAACTATTTCAAACCTTCCCACTCTTGTCAAATCACCTTTCCTAGCACCACCCTCTTTGCTATGAGGGAATGAGCTTAGTTTCCTCATCACAGAGAAAAGAAAATCCTCAGGAAGTCTCTGAACCTCATGTCCATTCTCTACTCCTAACCCCACACCTAAAACTGCCCACCCTCTGCTGTTTAATAGAAGTTATTCTCTCTCTAAGGCTCATTTCTCTACATCTGGATGTCATTCCTTCCCACAAGATAAATGATCTCTGAATTGTTTCTGAATTGTTTATAATTGTTTATAATTTCAGTCTCTGTTGGTACCATCATGTTCAAGTTGGTCCAGTTTAGCAATACAAATAATAAAAATAATAAAATAATAAAATAAATAAAATAAAATAATAAAAACTTTCAACCCACCTCTCTCCAGCTCTGCCTCCTTTTCTTTCTTCCACTTGGTAGCTAAGCATATATGTTTAAGAGCTGCTCACTTTTGTTATTATTCCTCATCTTTCACACATAGGGCGGCTTATGTTATCTACTTTTATCTACTGAACAACTGAACTACTTTTCCAAATGTAACATAATTTGCTTGTTCAGAAATACAATGAATAGTTTATTTCTTGTCTTATTTCCTTCCCCAGTAACGTTTCACACTGTGTACAATTTTCTCATTGAAACACACTCGTTCATTGGATTCTATAGTACCATCTACTCCAAATTTTTGACCATTGCACTAAACTCTTTGGAAGGTTCTTCTTTGTTAACCCACCAGTTAAATGTTGGGGTCTATAAGAATTCCATTCTACATACAAGTACGTCGGATTTCTCTTCTCCCGTGGCTACAGTTAATGTCTTTATAGTTCATGATATCCACTTTTAGATATATTTCTGCCATTTCAGTGCTTATATCCAGCTTGCTCCTGGGTATTTTATTTTATTTTATTTTTTAAGATTTTTATGTATTTATTTGACAGAGATCACAAGTATGCAGAGAGGCAGGCAAAGAGAGAGGAGGAAGCAGGCTCCCCGCTGAGCAGAGAGCCTGATGCGGGGCTCGAGTCCAGGACCCTGAGATCATGACCTGAGCCGAAGGCAGAGGCTTTAACCCACTGAGCCACCCAGGTGCCCTGCTCCTGGATATTTTAGTTCATTATGCCTCAAAAGCTGAAATTTGATGTGCAAAATTACTTTCAGGTATTTTTCTTCTCTTGCGCTCATTCTCTCAAAGAATGGTGCCACTATCATCCATTCAATTATTCAAGTCAGAAAGTTAGGCATGGCATAAATCCCTCAGTCTTCAAATCCCATTGTTCTAATCTCCCCAGCTTTTAAACCATTCTAGGCCACAATTATTTCTTGCTTATGTAATACCTGACTCATTAATTCTTCCAATTGATTCTCTGTGTTATGAGTAATTTCTTTTCTGATCTGATCATTTATTTTCCATTTTTTAAGTCTATCAGTTGATGAAACTGCACTGAATTGATGGTATAATCCCACAGAGAAAATTATTCATAAATTATTATTAATGACTGTAAAGATCAGCAATTTGTCAGTAAGACCTATTTTAAGCTTTCAAGTAACATCTGAAGTGACTTCCTAGAAAATGTGGTGTGAGTCCAGGGCTAGCCTTGTCTACCACTGATCTTTATTCAGATACTAATTGATTGTGTGATTTTTATTTTGCCTTTTTGGTATCATGGGTCAGATCCTATACTTTCATTGAAGAACTTCATGCTCTAGTTGTAGGATGAAGATTGTTGTGTGTATCATCACTTATTTTTATCACAACCCTATAACTTTTGTATACTTTTTAAAGCCATTGTTATTATTCCTGTTTTGCTTAACCCCTTTCCTAATTTCATCACTGTTTTTCTATTTTAGCTTTTTTTTTTTTTTTAAGATTTTATTTGTTTGTCAGAAAGAGAGCGAGCACAAGCAGGCAGAGGAGGCAGAGAGAGGAGCAGGCTCCCCAATGAGCAGAAAGGCTGATTGGGGACTTGATCCCAGGACCCTGGGATCATTACCTAAGCCGAAGGCAGATGCCTAATAGACTGAGCCACCCAGGTGTCCCTCTGTTTTAGGTTTTGAGATGGTTTTTCTGAATCTGTGTGTGTGTCTGTGTATGTGAGTGTATTCCTATACATCACATCTTACTGCATTCTCAATGAGCACATATATTTTTAAGTTTCCTAAATTCATAAAATAATATTCTTAAATTTTATGAGTCAAAACAAAACGATGTTAATACTTTAAGGACTACGGATCCAGTACCTGACCTTGCTGTGATTTTTCAAAGTCTAATGTTTAGTTATCAGGCTGGCTGAAGTAAACAGGACCAGTATATTCATGTTTATGTTCAAATTATTATTGGTGTGTTTGTTGTCCTTCCTTAAGAAGGACCCATGTTTACAACTGCAAATATTATTCAGGTAACTTTTCTTAATCTCACTTAAGGGCAATTTAGGATTGGTTGAGAAGAATGAAATCCATAATGAGTAAAATTTGAATACAGAATTTAACTTTTGTACATGTTGTATCATTTAATGCTTGTAAAAATTTGTTTCATTTTTCAGATTAAGAAATTGAGACATAGTTTAGGTTACAGCTAAAAATTATTAGAACAGATTACAAATGTGTATCTTAAATACTACAAAATACAGGTATATGTTTTGAATAAGACATGGTCACAGTCTGTGATGAACTCAGAGATTACCTGCTATTTAACAAATGTTTACAAAACAGCTTATTAGTACAATTATATTAGGACCAAACATGTAAGATTGCCAGTCCTTTAGGTATAAAGGGGTGGGATATTGGCAATTTTATAGAAACGAACTATTAAAACGTGCACAGTATAGAGCGGTGATTAGAGAAAAACACGATTATTTGTGCCCAGTTAGACCAGTGACTTCTTCAGATAGATGTTGAAAGGTAGTCTGAAGAGTTCAAGTAGACAAAGGATGAGGCGTATGCTTAGTAGATGCACACATGGAACACAGAGACGTAAAAGAGTTCTGTATACCCAAAGAACTCCAAGAGGTTTGTAATACCTGAAACATAGGGTAAGGGTACAAAGGGCTACTGCATATGGATACAGGTGTCCAACTTGTGCATGGCGCAAGGGCGTGAGCTTTAATTAAGTGCCACTTGCATCATAGGCATATATTGACTTTTATGTTACCAAGGCAGGCGTAGAAACGTTTGACTTTGTGGCTGGGACCTGGAGCAGCCAAAGTTCCCTGAGGATTCTTTCCTTTCTTGCTGCTACTCTGTATGACCTGATTCTTATTTTCCACTGATGTCTACAAACAGCTAAAAGGTTTCAAACAGAAGAAATGGCTAATGATGATGAAAGCTCCATAAGAATGATGGTGTTGACTCATGATGATAAGATTTCTAGCTGCAACTGAATGCTTTATTTTTATTTACCAAACACTATGTAAAAATTTTATACCTATTATGGCAATATGAGAATAGGTATTTTATCATTTCCAACATATAGTTAGCTATACCTTGGGTGAATCTTTTTGGGGGTGTGTGTACATGTGTGTGAATCCATAATCTCAAGAACTGCTGCAGAAAATTTTCATTTGGGTTGCTTTTAATTACTATTTTTTGTAAGTGAACTAGGCAACCAGATTTCAAAATGCTAATCTAAGAAATGAGAAATAAACAAGCATAACCCAAATAATATTTTTCTTCTAAAATTCATGTTTTCACCATGAGATTTCTCAAAGGTAACTGTAATTCATTTATTATCTTATTCTTGTTTACTTTGCGTGAAGAAATAGTAAATGCTATTTACTGGCAAAGTTCAAGCGAGGTTTGGAAAACTCAAGATCATCTAATTATACACGAGACCTAGAAGCTATTTGCTATTTGTCCTTATCCTACTTACTTTCTAAGGGTTATCCAACCAGAAACAACCATTCTGATATGTAATAGTAATAACCACTTAGAGGAAACAATTACGTCACCCACACATACTAACTAGAGATTAAGTAAACAAATAATCTATTGTAACTTAAAATGGTTTCCATGGTGTGCATCTAATTTAGTATGGATAAATATTGGGTTGAAGCTGAATGATGCCAGTACTTTAAACATGTTTTTGATGCCTCTGGTGTAAATGGAAATGTGACCTCAGCCAGTTGTTAAATTGATAGTTATACTGATATGCCCAGCTGAGTGACAACATGGCCTTCATCATTTCTGGGAGTGAGGATTCATTGAATTCATCAATCCCTTTGTAGATTTGGATCTAGAATTGGATGTAAGATATTTTAGGTATAAAATAACATTAGTATTGCTAGTATTCTGAGTTTTTTTTTTTTTTAATGCAGCAAAGATACATTTTCCCATTTAATGCTCACAACATATAATCAGGTTGTGTTTATCTCTACCTCACAGATGAGAAAATGGAGAATCCATGCAATGCAGTTAAGTAAATTGACCAAAGTCCTACAGTTGATGAATGGCAGAAACAGAATCTGAATTCACTTCCAAGTAATTCCTAAGCTAGGGTGTTTTGAAATCTGCTTGTTGCTCATATATGAACAATGGGTATGCCAGTTACTTTTGCATGGGTTGAAAAAAAAAAAAAGTCTTACACCCTAAGTAGTACAATACAAGTATCTGTGTTTTATCTGTGATGACCATGGCACTTTTGCTCCTGGCCACCTTATACTTTAGATTCTAGTAATCTCCACCAACTCTTGATTCCTGAATTCTGTTCTTTCATGCTATAGGGCCTTTGCACATGCTATTTCCTCTGCTTTGAATGCCCTCCCACCCTGGCACCTGAACAGAATTCACATTCACAGTCATCTAATAAATCTCTACTCATCCCTCACATCTGTATTAATTTTCTGTTGGTACCATAACCATTTAAACAACACAGAGCCACCATTTCTTGACTTTGAAGTTAACAGGGCCTAGAGCCAAGAATTACAGTGGCCTCTAGGAGCTGGGAACTGCCCTTACTTTATTTATAGCCTTTAAGAAAACTGGAGCCGCAGTTTTCCAGACTTCAGAACCTGACTTCAGCCGATAATCTGAGTAAGCAGGAGAGAAATTCTTTACTAGAGCATTCAGAATGTAACACCATTGCTGACTGCTAGCTCCGAGACCTTTACATATTTCTGACCTATAGAGCTGTGGCACAATAACCTTGTGTCGTTGAAGCTGTTAAGTTTAGGATAATTTTGTGAGAGACTGAATATACAAATGGACAACAGCCAGATCATATAAAAAAATACAAATCTGACCTACAGCCTCTGTAGCAGCTAGTCCAGGAAGACAAATCACAACCTCCATAGCGACTAGCTCAAAAGTAAAAGGGCTTAATCAATAAATTCCAGCTTCTCCGATTTTTTTTTTTCTCCAACTATCTACTTTGTATCAGCCAGAAAAAGCCAAATATGCCCCCCTAACTGAACACATAGGATTCCTTACTTCTAATTAGCCCTCCTCCAGCTTACCCTTGCCAACAGCCTCCAATCAGGACACATGTTAAGCATGTTTTCCTCTATAAAAGCTTCTGTACTCACCTGCACGTAGAGTCTCTGCCAAATGCAGGTGAGGGTTGCTGATTCTCTTACTAGGACAGGCTCTGAAGAAGTAACCTTTGTTTCTTTTCATGTGGATAGTCTTTTTTATTTCTATATTTGTCATGGCAGTCATAGAAGACTCATACATCCAGGGTGAGGGGCAACTTGTGCAAACTCAGTGGTCAGGCCGGGATGGAGTCTACCAACAAAGGCTGCAGTGGGCTTTACAGAAACAGGCGGCACTGAGCATCTTCATAGTGTAGACTGACCCCACTGACAGTGTAGAGAGGGCCAGACTTCAACAGTACCAGTGTGGAGCAGAAAAGACATCATAGCACCTAACGGGGCTCAGACATGGGTGTTCTCTTCACATCGTGGATTTGTCATGACTGAGGCTGTTTAGCTCCTATGAGTTATGGACAGCTTGGGACCAGCCCCGCAACGTAGATATTATGCTCATTACAAAACTAGCAGGTGGGTTCTCAAGCCATTAATTGGAAAAATAAAAGAGATTTATTGATGCTTGTTCCTCAGTTTGTGGAGCATGAAATCATGGCTACCTTCCATTTCCACTCTATGCACTCTGTATGGTTTGAATTATTTATATTGAGCAGGCATTACTTTTAGGATCAGAAATAGAAAACACCACAAATACATGCTAATTTTGCAAAGCAAAACAAAACCTTGAGGTCTTGATTTTTTTTTTTTTTCCTGAATTAGTCTTCATGAAACAAGAATCTTCTCAATTATTTGTGACTAGGAAGAAAGCTAGTTCCTGAAAATCCACACAGTTTGCTCTGAATTTCCTCTCAACATCCAATTTTAGACTTAATTTTATAAAAGTGCATTACAACCAACTTTAATTTCTTATTTAAAACATTGCCATTTCCAGTCTCAAAGGTATCCTTTCATTACCCTTAGGATTGTCATCTGTTGAACCGCATTTCATTATACCTTAATTATTTTGCTCTTTCATTGGGAGTAGGAAGATTCGCCTTAATATGGAGTTTCAGAAATCATTAAGAAATACTCGCTCCAAACTATCCCTGAACAAAAACAAAGCATGTCACTAATGGGACATCATTGCTGAACTGTGTCCCTGTGGTCATTGCAAACAATTACCAGCAAAATGGCAGTATGTTAATTCAAAGGTTGCAGTTACCCTCTTCAGAACTGAGGTTACAGCTCTTTCCCATCTGTTAATTTCATATTATTAGAATTTAGATTTCTTGAGGAAGCAGATGGCTATAAACTTTAACAGGTGTTTATGGTGCACTGCCTTAACTTTAAATGCTGAACAGGTACAGCTTGAAGTTTGCTGGGCTGCACAGGGAATTAGTACTTTAAGTGATGTGTGGGTAGAGAATTAATTTGTTTTGAACTACCTGAAGAAAATTCAATATATTGTACACAGAGGTTCACGCTTACTTGACATGGTGCAATACAATGAGAAATGTCAAAAAAAAAAAAAAAAAAGATATAAAGAAATCCTGAACTGTATTCTTTAGACTAGCCTACCACTTTTCCTGCTAATAAAGTACCAAACAAGAGCATGCTCCAAGTTATGGCAGTGGATGAAAGTGGAACAAATAGGGAAGCATTCATGCATCAATGACTGCTTCAACAAATGTATTTGTAGCACAGCTCATCTCTGCTCTCCTGGAATGCAAATAAAATGCAAATCTGCATTTCTATTCTGTACATCTTCACAAATATTTTAACATTACATCATGTTGTGCTCCACTTGGCAATGTTCTGTCTCACTCGAATGGAACACTGTCTACTGTTTTATAAATTCACACAATGGCTAAAAAAAAAAAACAACAAAAAAAAAAAAACAAAACAAAACTAGTAGAGCACAACATAATGCCTAGACTTATATGTATTTTCTGGAAAAATGTAAGTTCTTAAAACCCAGGAATATAACTTTCCACATATATGAGATGAATACAAAACTCTGAACAATGACTGATGTAGATTTATTCAATTAATTATTTAATGATACTTTTTACCAGAACAACACATTTTCTCTAAGTTGCTTGGGTTATGTGACTGCAAAAGTGCTTTAGGCTAAGCCCTGTGTGGAGAGAACTTGACTTCAGCGCTCTATCCCCAACACATAGAACATTGCCCTGCATGTTAATTGCTCAATAAATACTTGTTAAATTTATTCAGTGTGTCATAGATGCAAAGAAACTAGAGAAGCCCAAATTTTTGTACTTTATAATTAGTGGTGAAACTGCAGAAAAATTATTGAGACAAGTTGGAAACTGTCACAGGCATGGATGGATACTGCTGATATCTGCAGAATTAATGCTGCATATGTACACTCCAGAAAAGAAATAACATATAAGTAATGATGATATTGCCAATGGTGAAGCTTATGGAAAACACAGTACATTTCCCTTGTGCTTCCATTTCTTCAGGAATTTGTTGATGTTCTGAGTTAGTTTTTCTGCCTGAAGTCTACCAGATGGTATGTTGGTCTGTGTTCTCTGAACTTTCTTGGATTCTTTAGGTGGTCAAATTGACACTTTCAGTTCTCTTAATGTTGTGGAAAAACTTTGGTATCTGTGCGTTTTTCATGAGTACAAACTGGATCATGTCATTCCTTCCCGAAATATAGCTTGATTATAGAATGGCCCTTAGTCCTATCTCAAATGTAGGTCCTTTGAGAGCTATACGGTCAGCAAATAGAAATAATTGAAATGATTGCCTAAAAGAGTGTCCACTTGGATATTTCCCATTGATCCCTCCAGATCCCCTGTACCCTTTTCCAAGTTACTTTGTACTTAAAGAGGATGACTGATAATGGACGGCATCGGTAGACATCCAGTTGGTTTGGTCAACAGGGAACATCACCAAAAACTCAGAAAGAGGAATGAAAGAAAAGTCAGAGTAGTAATTTTCCTCTCTTCCTTGCTGAGGTTATCTTAAGCTGATTGCTTCCCTCAACTAAAGATCACTTATCCCTCTCTTTGCTTCTTTAGTCTTTGAATATACTAAGATGCCCTGCTGTTACTACAATCCCCAGAGAATTAAACTATTCATTGTATTTTTCCTAAACAACAGCCTGCACTTTTATAAATAGTGCCTTTATTAAATCCTCCTCAATTTACCCAATTTGAGTGTACGCCATCTGTATTTTGCCTGGACCCTGACTGATACAGCCTCCAAGTGATAACTAAAACATTTTAAAGGACTTAAAGCTTTAAATGGCATTCATTTGTTACTTTAAATTTCTTAAGTGATAGAAGATTGGAAGAAAGTGTGTAAGAAATTCTTCTACCTGCTTTTTTTTTTTTTCTTCTCAGTAGAGATGCTCTCATTTACTTGCAACTATTTTAGAGTTAAGTAACTACTTAGAATTGAGGAGAAAATAATAAAGCTGTTCTTTTGAGAAATGGAAGCTGTCAAGGCTTTATTACCAAGAGGAAGCACCAAAAGTAATCAAGGCTCTTTTTGCAAAATGTGATGTGTACCTTCCTGTCAAACTCCATTAACTTAGAGGTTTGAATTATAGTTCTATTTCACAAAATAGTATGATGGAATCAGACATAATATTAGAAGCTGAGAGTTCTGTTTAAAATTGCCTTTTCTTTGTTCTAGAGAGAAATAGAACATTCTGAAATGTATCCTCCTAATCAACTGTTAATAGCTAATTCAATAGCCACCTGCATCAAATTCTGCTGTTCTCAGAATAGAACACCTTGATATTCTAGAGGGAAAGTGTTTACTCTCCTGTTTGTGTGTTAACTAAGCTGCAAGGTGAATTCCAAATGAACCAGTGGGGAAATTGATATCTTTATGGTGTCCCATAAATTGGGCATTTTCGGCCTCTGTTGGCTACATATCAGAATCCGAGTTCATCCCACAGATATCCAATCGTGTGCAACAGACACAGGAGCATATTAAAAAAAAAAAAAAAAAGCTGGAAGATATAATGTAAAAAGTGTGTATTATTATGGCCATATTTTCGTTAGGGCTTTTTTTCAAAAGCCAGAAATGACATTCAGATCAGTTTGGTTGGAAATTTATTGGGTCAGTTAACTCATTTTTGCAAAATGTGAAAAGAATTTTTTAAAATCCTTATTTGGAAATATTGCTTATATAGTCATTCTTAGTTTTAACAGCTTTGATAAAAGCCTGGACAACTAGTATAGTTAGGCTTTTGTGTTTTTGTTGTTTTTTAAAGTCCTTTTTCCTTAGCCACTAGTAAAATGAAGATAAACCTAGTATTCTTTTTTTTTTTAAGATTTTATTTATTTATTTGACAGAGATAGGTAGAGTAGTAGTAGAGAAGGAGGGGGAAGCAGGCTGATGCGGGGCTTGATCCCAGGACCCTGAGATCATGACCTGAGCCGAAGGCGAAGTCAACCCACTGAGCCACCCAGGTGCCCCTGAACCTAGTATTCTTTTCAGAGGGCCCAGTGCCTGGCATAAAACATTTAGCTGTTGTTATTTTGTATCCTGGTGTTCAACAAAAGTGGTGCTTCTTTCTCTTCAAGTAGGAGTAGATTTTTGTGAGAAAGAATAAGGCTAAGATGGAGGTGGGGAAAGAATAATATGAGGACGTTGGAGGTGAGGAAGTTCAAGTGCACAAGCAGAGCAGGCTAGCGGCACCTCCTAGTCAGGACACATTTGCACCCCTGTTCCTCAGAGGTGAGGAAGGAAACCTCTAGACCTGCACTACGTGCCTATGTCTGTCACAGTTGGTCACAGTCCATCCGCATGGCCGCCCTTTAGCTCAGATTCCATGTGGTTTACTGTCTAGCTTCTTCCCATGTAACATTTTTATTACTGAAAAGAGACGTTGAACTTTCACGCATTCTCCCCAGGCTTGGATACTCCCGCCCAACTCTTTGCCCCTTCATGCCTGGCGTATTCCACCATCTCTGGGAGCTTGATAGTTCTCTGCCCAGAATGTCCCCTTTCTTAAATTCTAGGTATCCCCATTTGAAGATGCCATCTGTTTCCTGACTGCTTGCTGATTGATAGAGGAAGCATTACGGGAATGGGCACACCGCATGTGGCCAAGCCAGGTCTGCAACTACTAACCTTCTAGCCAGGCACGGGCTGGGCGTCAAACTTGTTCTCGTCAACTCTTTACTGGTCCACTCCTCCTGACTTCTAGGGCTGGATCTCAAAGCAGGGATGTGAAAACAGAGGTAGGGAGGGGAGTGGCTCAACCCCAAATCTTCTTGGAACCCAGTTCAGATATTTGAACTCTGTCTCTAGAGACAAGTATACAGTTTTCCCTTGTTACAGAGTTTAATCACCTGCAACCTACCAAGGCATAGAGGCTACCCCAAAGGCTCACCAGGGGCAGTTTATACTAGTTAAATCATTGTTTAGCATTATTGTTTAATAACTGTCCTCACTTACTATTATCTGAATAATGACTTATAATTTGTCTATTTTTAAGTTTAATTAATACCTATATCTGCTTTTTTTGGTGTTTGCCATTTTATGTCACATTAGTCTGATTTGAAGATTTCCATCTTTAATTAATGTTTTAATTATCATCAGCGCTTCTCAAATTTGAATATGCAAAACCAAAAAGGCAGTAAATTCATTCATGATGTACTCTGGACTCCAAAATGCATATAGGCATTCTCTTGTGTCAAAGTTCTAAGCACCTTTACATCCTACCTGAGTAGTAAATCACCATTGGACTTTATCTTGATTGGGCATTCACTCCCTGTTTTATCTTGGAAGATACACTTGACCTCTCTGGGTCTTACTTTTCTCAGTTAGAAAAAGGGGCTCTTTACGTCCCCATAGGTTGTTGTAAGAATAGAACATAATGATATGTAAAGCACCTCTATCCATGGCTGTACCTGCTATGCATATCATTATTGTTAGTCAAACCTGTTAAACATCAATATTAATTTGTTCAGATTCACATTCTTGGAGCAACATAATCCAAACATCTATGAAAGAAAAGACTGTATATTATTTTCTTTCCTGAGAGCTTAGTTTAAATACAAATTCTGGATATGATGACTAAAGCCATTAATATGCAAGATAACTTGTCCTAATAATTTCCTTAATGATTATCTTTAGCTCACAAACTACCAGATGCAGAGTTTGAGCAAAAATAAACAGTAAGTTAAACAAGGTTTTAAGCAGTTTATTTTATGTAAGGAATCTTACAGCTATTTTAAGAGGACAGGTGGCTAATATAAAGTCAATGCAGAAAATATTTTACCTTCTAGTAAGTTTATTATTACTATAATATATAATACAATTACATATAATGTGTTTAGGATTTTAAATACTGTTCTGCAAGTTTAGTTTCATGATTTAACACTATTTACAAATTCTTAGCCGTTTAAACCTATCTTTAAAAAAAATATGTGTTCAGGGGCACCTGGGTGGCTCAGTGGGTTAAGTCTCTGCCTTCAGCTCAGGTCATGATCTCAGGGTCCTGGGATTGAGCCCCGCATCAGGCTCTCTGCTTAACAGAAAGTCTGCTTCTCCACCACCCCCCTCTCTGCCTGCCTCTCTGCCTACTTGTGATCTCACTCTCTCCCTGTCAAATATAAATGAATAAAATCCTTAAAAAAAAAATGTTCATGGTTCGACCTAGATGGCCCTGGAAACACAAGTAGGTACTTATAACTCACAAATTCATGGCAATTTTAGTATTTTTTCTGATGTTTATCATTGTTTAATTTGATATATCAAGCCCCTAATTCAAAAATAACAAAGAAGGCTTCAATTAATTCATTTTTAAAAGAATTTGTCATTTTTTTTTAGTATTATCACTTTTTATTCAGACAGTCACCAAATATTTTTAGAAAATTGTGTGTGTAACAAATGGGTGAGATACTGGAAACATGAGGATGGATTAGATGCAGAGCCTGCCTTCAGGGACCTTGTGTCTAATATGGTTAGGCAACACACCCGGCGTTAAGAGTGGATTTATGCTATCACAGAAGTGTCTGTAGAGACAATGTGGATCACTCAGGAGGAAGGAATGAGGTCTCTATTATTTTAGAATGTTGGGTTTTTAAAACACAATGAAATGATGCTGGAGTCAGATTTTGAAAGTGAATAATGCTCTTACAAGGTCACAATTAGAGTAAAATTCCTTGAGGAATTCACTACTTTTTTTTTTTTTTTAATTTTTTTTTTAATTTTTTATTTTTTATAAACATATATTTTTTATAAACATATATTTTTATCCCCAGGTCTGTGAATCACCAGGTTTACACACTTCACAGCACTCACCAAATCACATACCCTCCCCAATGTCCATAATCCATAAGTGACTCTTAATCTCACAAAACAAACTGAGGGTTGCCGGGGGGAGGGGGTTGGGGAGAAGGGGGTGGGATTATGGAATTCACTACTTTTGATAGAAATGATCTATTATTTGCCTTGTGTTGGCCTTAGAATTAATCATCATGTATTAGAAATAAATTCAGTTATAGAATTTTTCCAAGTAACTATTATGCTTCAGGAACTTATCCTTTTAGACATCTCAAAAATACTCAGCTAATAATGTCAAGGGTCCCTTAGGTACTTAGGAAAGCATAATTTTCCCATTTCTTTATCTTTTTAATGCATACTTTGTTGTAAAATATGGGCTTTGTTCATTATTAACACTCTTAGGAAAAACTGTGAAATACTTGAAAATGGGCAAAGAAAAGTAATACATGACTGTCTGTTCCTCTTTCCAGATTATCCTCAACTTTCATTCTCCTTGAACCACTTCAACACTGCTGTTAGATAACAATGTACATGATCTTGTCCTTAGACATGGACAATGTATGTCCCTCAGATTAGAAAAAGTAAATTTTCTAGCTATTTGTAGATTCATTTTCTCCTCTGAAAGACCTAAATATATATGGTACTTTGAATTCTCCTGTGAGGCAGTAGAAACCATTTAGTGATCCCTTCAATAATTAAAGAGTTAATTATTTGGCATGTGTTCATTTATATTTGTATAAGAGTTTTGATTTTAATTGTTCTTAGAAATATCCTTTATTGTTACTGTTATTTGTAGTGAGATTTTCTCTAGCCCTAATAGAGGCAACTGACACATAATTGGTACAAATATCAAACATTCTGTATGTGGTATAGAATAGTTGAAAAGGAAAATATGTTACTATTTTTATTTTTATATATGTATGTATATATAGTATATTTTTATATGAATATTATATATATAAAGTTTATAAATATATTGGTATATAGAAAATATTAAGATTTTTCTGGGGAAGGTGAGTTAGGAAGGGCAACAACACCTGTATTCATATTTGAAGACACTTGAAATCAAGTAACATTTTAGGCATAGGACTTTATTCTGCTACAAAGTTGTGATAAATACAGAAGTGTGAAAAGACATGGCATGCATGTGTAATTAGTTCACAATAGTTGTCAATTAAACTACATAAAGACACGAGGAAGAAAAGTGATTAGTAATGAGCCTGGGAAAAGTAGCCTAATGAAAGATTGCAAAGATCTTAATTATTGGATAATTCAGAATTTATTCTCTATGCAATGCAGAGCCACTCAAGAGGTGATACGATCAAATTTGATTTTTTTATTAATCAAATGACCAATGAATTAAATGATGCAATATTGTAGTCAAAAAGAGGCAATATGGGCTAGAATTTATTTGTTCAAGTTGGTGGGACACAGTTTGGCCTAGACCAGTAGTACTGAGATAGAGCAGTGAGGAATAGGATGAACCAATAGAATGAAAAACATGGATATTTGTGTACTACAGAAATGAAAAATAAGGAACTTTATCTTCTACTCTGAGTAAATTTTGGATATGGTAATTATCCCCAAATCAAATGGTAAAATTGGGCTACTTTATATTCTTATCAGCCAACAAAATAATAGTGGATGATTTTTGAAAGCCAGTTTGAAAACCTCAAAATAAACCACTTTTTAAAAAACTAATGTATTTGTTCCATAAATAAATTTCAAAATATTTTAAAAATCACAGGTTTGGGGAATCTTGTACTTTATCATTTTCTAAGTGAGTTGCATTGTAAGGTATTTAAACTTCTACAGTACTTATGAAGAAATGCTTAAAAAAATCAATGGATTTTCTAGTTATTTGAAAATAATATTATGCAAACAGTATTTTAAAATTATTGAGCCACAGTTGATACCATTTTTGTCTACTAGGCACAAATTATTTTCAAAAAGTTTTAAGGCATATTAGCTTTAAAAATCTTAAAATAGGTTACATTGTGCTTTGATTAGTAAGTACAAGAAAATTAGGGACTCAAATCAATACCAAATTTATTTTCAACCTGATTAAGAGCTTCCTTTTGTGTGCTATATTTAAACATGGTTAATAAATATAAATACTGTTTTGATTGAAAATTCCTACTTATATTCTAATATCTACTTTTGCATTTCAAAAAAGAAGAGCAAATTGAAAAATTTGGAGTATTTTCACTAGACAGTATGATTAATATCATCATCACGTGTTTATAAAGTCCCTAATTATGCATATTGTGCAAAGAGCCACCTAAACCTCTTCTTGCCCCTGTAGGATTCAGGAGTCTTATTTATGGACATTCAGGGTTAGCCCGAGATGAATTATCACAGTAGTTGATGTCAAGTATTTGTGTATGACATAAAGTTATGTTGATACCTTCCCTTGAACCTTCAAAATAAATTCTCTGCTCAACACTCTGAATTAGTCTTCTCAGCACTTGCTGATAAGAAAATTAACTGAGGGAGGTTAAAGCATTTTAGTCAACTTCATGTAGTAAGTGGAAAAGAAAAAAAATTCATTTACGTCTCCTGAAATCAACCTGAGTGCCTCTCCTAATTCTCTATCCAAAGTTACTTGCTTCTTAGTTCCATACATACTCTTGCTAAATTCCAGCACTCATCAGGGAAGCCAGCAGTTTTTGCCTTTCTCTGAGGTGCCTCCTGAGCCATAATTACCTCTGCAACTTCTCTGCCTTCTATAAATATTGCCATTCCTTTGGCATGGGTGACTTGAGTCCACAACCTGCTAACTTAGATTCCACTCCTAATTAAATGTATAGGATGACTAACTAACAGTCTTTGTTTTTCTTAGGGGGTGTCTGATTTAAATAAAAATGTCTTGTTCAGCTAACATAAGCATGGAATTTTATTTTATTTTATTTTTTTAAGATTTTATTTTATTTGTTTATTTTACAGACAGAGATCACACGTAGGCAGAGAGGCAGAGAGAGGGGAAAGCAGGCTCCCCACTGAGCAGAGAGCCCAATGCGGGGCTCGATCCCAGGACCCTGAGATCGTGACCTGAGCCAAAGACAGAGGCTTAACCCATTGAACCACCCAGGTGCCCTAAGCATGAAATTTTAAGTAGAATTTTAGATAATAGATGATGGTATTTTATGACAACATACCTTTTAGGGATGTGACCTATTGTTTTAAAATCAAAAATTTAACTTTTAGCAATGATATATAGGAAAAAGAGATGCCAAAGTGAAAAATTATTTTACCAACAAATGGCTAGGAAAAAAATGTACATTTTAGAAATCCCTTGAAGCAATGCTCTTCAGTGTTGTAGGAAAAATAATAATTAGGGAGAATAATTAAGTGCTTATCTACAGAAGGTATATGTCTAATTTTTTAAAAAGATTTTATTTATTTATTTGACAGAAAAAAAGAGCTCACAAGTAGGCAGAGGGGCATCTATTACCCCTCTTCCCCCATCAGGTGACTGTCTTGGGCTTGCTCACATCACGGTGTTCCTAAGATAGTCAAACTTTTTAAGCAGAATTTAGCTCCCAAGAGAGAGCTTCCCAAGTGATGATCTCTTCCGACCCATCTTTTAAGTTGAACATCATCTCCTCTACTGTGTTTCTAAAGGTCAAAACAAATCACAAAGTGGACGCAGATTCACTCCTTGATAGAGGAGAGCCGAAGAATTTGCATCCTTCTGTGATCTACCTGAAGGTGCCTTAGAATTTCAATAGATAAAGAATAGAAAGTTTTCTTAGGGAGAGATTTTTGGGTTGGCCATAGTAGCCTTAAAACAAACAAAACCCAGAAAATTCAACAGGGCTTAAGAGTAGAGCTATCTAGTTCCAGAGAAATAATTGGAATAAGACAGAAGAAAATTAGGAATAAGAAAAGAAAGGAAAAGCAAATTTTTAGAAGAAATGATCTAATGTAATCTTAAACTAGGCTTTTAATGAGGTAGGATTAAGATAGTTAGAAACACAAGGGTATAAAAAGATACTTAAAGGATGAAATTATCTTACGAATACTATACTAGACTATGCCTTTAGTGCTTATTTCTGAACCTTATATCATTAAAAGAAAACTGAGAATGAAACTGTAGAAAACATTAGATGAGATAATTTTCCAAAAGATACTGCAATCTACATTTTAAGGAAATCAAAATGTTGATTCACCTTCATAGACTTTTTTAAAAGTGCTAATATAGGTTCTTCATTTACGAAACAGTATTTTGCTAATATTTTGCCTCTATCACAGTACTGAGCAAAAATGTGCAAAAACAGTACACAGAAAAGTAGAAAAACAGTCTTAGGGATGTAATGTCAAAAAACATTTACTCTTTAAGTTTTGATGTTGAAGGCTAAGTTCTTGTTAGTCATGTTTAATCACATTATTAATTTGACCATGTGCTGAGGATATATTAAGTCAAAGAATACAAAAAATGTAGACTGCCAGTATTGGCCCCTTCATAAGATGGACTTACGTCATCTAATTCGTAGCTCTTTTAGACTAAATTCTGTCCATCCTCAAATCCTGAAGCTTCCCAAACTAACACATTCCCATTCTCATTCTCTAGGCTCAGCTACTTGTGCTTCCTCATTCCAATTATACTCTTCTGTTATCACTAAAAATATTTCAATCATCCTGGCATTTTTATTGATTTGTTTTATAATTTAGGCTGGTAATTAATGCAGTCTTACTTTCCCTCTCCCTGACCAGGACTGTCAAAATACTAACTTCTGACAATCTTTTTTTAGGGTCAATAATACAGTTAATCCTAAAAAGATTAAAAGATTTGATAAACTTCATACTCCAGTCTAGTTTGTAAATTTTCTTACTTTCATCTGGCAAAAAGCAGCCTGACTTCTTAATATAGCTATTTATAAAACTATGATAACTAGTAAATGTAAATTATTTCTTCAAGTCATTTTAATTTAAGTTGTTAATGAGAAATTAATAGGGTATCATTCATTCAGCAAATACTCATTAAGAGTCTATAATACTAATAGTGGGAGCTGTGCATTCTACAAAGACAAGAAAGGGCCAAATTCAGGTCAGATTTTTCAGTGGCCTCTCAAACTCTGAGTATATTTTAAAGCAAAACTAGGGGTACCTGGCTCGCTCAGTTGATTCAGCGTCTGCCTTTGGCTCAGGTCATGATCCCAGTCATGATCCCAGGGTTGTGGGGTAGATCCCCGAGTGGAGCTCCCTGTCTGGTGGGGAGCCTCCTTCTCCCTCTGCTTGTGCTCTCTCTGTCTCTATTTCTCTCTCATGAATAAATAAAATATTTTTTAAAAATAAGGCAAAAGAAGTAGACTTTTTAATTTAAATTCAATTAGCCAAGGTATAAAACGTCATTAGTTTTTGATACGATGTTCAGTGAATAATTCATTATTTGAGTATATCACCCAATGCTCATCATATCAGGTGTCCTATTTAATGCTTACCACCCAGTTACACCATCCCCCTTCCCACTTCCTTTTCTAGAACCCTCAGTTTGTTTCCCAGAGTCAAGAGTCTCCCTCTGGTTTCTTCCCATTCAGTCACCCCCATGGTCATCTGCACTATTCCTTATGTTCCACATATGAGTGTAACATATGATAATTGTATTTCTCTGATTGACTCATTTCACTTAGCATAATGCCCTCCAGTTCCATCCATGTCAATGTAAATAAGAAGTAGATTTTATACCAAGGTCAATATCTTATGATATAGCCCATTGCCCCAAAATACTATTTTTTACACCTTCTTTCTAAGGTATGACTTTACTAACACATTGAATCAAATATTTTCTCTCCTGGTCATTTACGAAAGAAGAAGGAAAACCTTTATTCTTTTATAGCAGTTTTAGGTTCACAGCAAAATTGAGAGGAAGACAGAGATTTCGCATGTATCTCCTGCCTCCACATATGCATTTTCTCCCCCATTGCTGATGTCCTCCAACAGAGCGGAACATTTGTTACAATTGGTGAACCTACATTCCCACATTGTTATCACCCAAAGTCCATGGTTTGCATGAGGGTTTACCCTTGGTGTTCAATATCCTAAGGACTTGGGAAAGGTATACAGAGATGTAGCTGTCATGTTGGTATCAAACAGAGTATTGTCCAGAAATTTCCATAAGAAATTCAATGAAAACAACCAAAATAAATTTTCTACTTGTAAAATGAGTCTGAAAATCTGGTTAGTATTGGATGGGGACAAATAAGTATCATTAATATTAAGTATATACTTGCAATAATTTAGGGATGATGGAGAATTTTATTTATTTATTTATTTATTTATTTATTTATTGACAGACAGAGAGCACTAGTAGGCAGAGAGGCAGGCAGAGAGAGAGGGGGTGGGGAAGCAGGGTCCCCGCCAAATCAGAAAGCCCGATGCGGGACTCGATCCTAGGACCCTGGGATCACGACCTGAGCCAAAGGCAGCGGCTTCCAGCCGCTGAGCCACCCAGGCGCCCGGGATGATGGAGATTTGTTACATGTAAACATTAATTTTGGATAAATAATGAAATTTTAACATCACAATTTTTCTGGGTTCTGAGCGATGTGTTTGTGTGTATATGTGTGACCTTGCTGTCTTGAGGGTGGTGGTAAAAGATGGGGGATATTGTAGTTGGAATTGATATGTATTTCTAAATATCTTTTACTTATCTAAAAATTGAATAAAGGGAACTGTGTTCTCTGTGGTTTCTTAGGTTGTAATAAGTCTATGCAAAGTTTGAACCCATTTTTTAAAAAAAATCAACTTCTGTGTATCTCCTATCCTCTCAGATCTGTTTATTATCTGAATCCTAACTCAGCCTAAACAAAGTATTTCCCTTTAGTGATCTCTAATAAAAGACTCGCTTCCATTCAGATGTCTTCATGTGTCTCCTTTGCTTTTTACTTATTTTTATTCAGTCATTTTCTTCTCTCTGGAGGTGAACAAACCACTTGCCCTAGGCCTTGATAACTTTTAAAAGCAATCCGAGCTTAAAAATCAATTTAATGACATGTTCCTATAGCATTAAGCTCCCTTGCTTGCCTACATTTGGCCAAGTTAAATGAGAAGGTGATCTGTTATAACACCTATAAAAATAAATCTACTGGCAGCAGTAAAAGCCCAGTCAGAGTCCAGAAGGCACTACTATCCATCTCAGGGCTAAACATTTGTGCATGACCTCACTCCACCATCCCTCAGAGATGAAGGAGGCCTGGGAGTCAGTGTTCACCGGCACTGCTGTTTTCTATTCTACATTCAGTGTGCAGTACGGCAGTTCGCTACTTCATTAGGATGTATGTGGAATGGTTTAGAGGCTTGATTTCACACCATATGATCATCCTTTTCTCTTTCTGGAAGTTATATTTCGTGAAGGCAAAGGAAATCTGAGCCTTAGGGTGGGGAGGGGATTCTGAGCTGCTGAAACTACAGCACATCATGGGTTGGTCTGTCCTGGGTTCCATTCATCTTGCTCTTTTGCCATTAATGCGGAGAGCGCTGAATAGAAGAGCTCGTAACAGGATAACTGAATTACTCTTTCTTCAACATTGTGACCCGTGTGTCACTAGTCCTTCACGGACTGTTTTTCTCAGAAGACAGCCATGTTTGTCTCTTTTTAAAAAACAGTGTATGTGCTTAATTTTGACTCTGCTTTTACATTCCTTGAATAAATGAAATAAATCTCACCATAGTAAATAGAATACTCTATTTTTTAAGGACAGTGTTTTTTCTTATGTAAGTATCAGAATCGGCCTTATTATTGTTTATTTTGTTTTTAATAAGATCTATGGTGCTTTGATTTTTAAAACTGTATTTTTTCCTTGCATAATGGTGGGAACAAACTTATTCTTTTCAAAGAAAGCACACATCTAGTCCAAAGATGAAAGGCATCTCTCCTACTTTGCTGCCTAATGTGGGATATTCATACCAGCAGAATCAGCTCTATTTTAGAACCTGCAATATTTTAGGATCTCAGGCCCCACCCCAGACCTTCACTTTAACACATCCCCAGGTGATTCTTCTGCACATGAATATTTGAGAAGCATTGCTCTGACAATTCTTTTGAATACACACATAATAACTTTTTTGATGTTGAGCCTTTATTTTTCTCTCCAAACCCTGGCCTAGGTGGTTTTTAGATTTTGTTTAAAGATATGGCCTGTTCTTTTGATAATATGCTAACTATATTCCATACACCTTTTTTTGTTGTTGTTGTTTCTAAAGAATACTTTATATGTCTTTAAGGTATTAACTAAAAATCCTGCATAATATCAGGACTGTGTATGTAGCAATTTTGCCATGGTAAAAAGGACCCGTGGTTGGGCTCAAATTCTCAAGTATATCTGAATTTGAAAAAAAAAAAAAGTGTGGATATGGAGAATATGTGAAATATTGGGGACGAATTTTGTGAATAGCTGGGTTAGTCTACCAAAGTTCTCTATAATATTTCCTGTTTCATTTATAGTAATTCAATTTATAAAGATCAAATTTATATACAAATGCAGAAGCACACATACAGCAGCAATTGTTTAGGGGTTATGACACCAAGAACGGTTCCATAAGTAGACAACCCAGGGATCGTGCTAGGTCCTCCTCCAGGATCAGCCTCAAGCTTGCAGCATTTCTCCTCATAGGTCATTAAAGCTGAGGCACTTTCATCTTAATTTTACTAAAAAAGGTTTATAATAATTTTTAAGTGGATATTATAGACATTTTTCTGGGAAGTAAATCCATACTCTTTGAAGAGAAGTATAAACTAAATATATTTAATGTTGAGTTCCTTTCAAAAGAATGGTTTCATATTCATGAAAGATTGAATGTTTATTTTTTTTAAAGATTTTTTTAAATTTATGTATTTGAGAGAAAGAGAATAAGAGAGAGAGCGCGTGAAAGGGGAGAGGTCAGAGGGAGAAACAGACTCCCTGCGGAGGAGGGATCCGGACTCCAGGATCATGACCTGAGCCAAAGGCAATTGCTTAATCAACTGAACCCCCCAGGTGCCCTAAATGCTTATTCTTATATCCTTACATTCCAGTAGCAAACCAGAATTTTACTTGCCCCTTTTTTTTGCAGTATTTTAAGTAAGTTATATTCAGGTCTTAGAAAATCTAAAGACTCCAGTCTAAACCAGTTTACAAACTTCAATGAAACTTTAATGAAAACTTCCAGATTTTAATTGTGAATTACATAACTCAGAGTATCCACAAATGAATAAATGAACGTCAAATTCACTTTGGGAAATTAAGAAATATCTAGCTATTTTTAAATATTTTAAAGGAAATCTATTTTTTCTTCAAACTCAAATTAATGACTCATATAGTTGGCTTTATAACAATAAATATCATCATCCAAAAGTAGAACAAATGATGACAAAGAACGTTTTACCTTATTTTGTAGATTATATAAATATCAAGTGTTAATTTTCTTCAATTTATTCAGTTATTATGAGTCAGATGGAAGGATCACATAAATGTTTGTATGTATAGTATAAAATAAAAAAATTAAATCAAATTACTCAGAGGAATTGTGTAGGCTAAAATGAAATAGAGATACAAATGTATCTGTTTTAAATGTTCACATCAGGATTAGCAGTTACTCTTTGGCTACTAGTTTTCTCATTATGAAAGAATTAGGAGGTTTTTTAATACATATTTCTGGAAGGCATGTTCATAAAATTATACTTACGGAGAAGTAACGACTAGAAACGTCTACCAAAGGTATTTCTATGGTAACTTTAAGTTACCCAAAGTAATGTGACTGACTCTCTGAAAGGAAGAGGAGCTATCCCAGCAGCCCCGGTGCCTCTTTGTGCTGAGATATAAATAACCTACAGCTGTGCCAGCATTTAGGGGGCTCCGGCCTGAAGTAACCTCCTATAGCTGGATGGCAGGTGGGCCAGGAGACTCTGAGAGATGCTGCCCAACAGTGGCCACACCTTTCTCTAACAGACCTAAAGAGCAAAGAATGACATTTTCAGGGGTCACTTAACCCTGACTCCTCACTCTTCCCCCAATACCAAGTTTATGTCAATATCCACACATTCTTACATCTTCCCCTCCAAATACAAATGATGCCCTTCTTCCTGATGGGAGTCCAGTGCATCCCATCCACTAACCCATGGTATCGAACGAAGGCTCTCTCTTCCTATAAATATGCATTGTCTTGTATTTTTCATTCTGAAAATGCCTTTTCTTAACACACCTCCTTCCAAGCTTACTACTATGATGATCTACTAAAGACAAAGACCAGGAATGGTTAATTAATTATCAGATTAATGTTTGTTTCAGTCTTTTCTCCCCAATGTTCCCTATTTTTCTTCGTAAGCATTAGGCAGCATCATTTTCTCCCCACTCAGGACGCTTTAGATCTCCGTCTCAATTCTCTTTCTCGGTATTCCTCTGTCTGCCTATGAATGTTCTTTCCATGGACCTCTTTCTTTCTCTTCTCATTTAAAAACTTTGCTTTGTGATCTCACCCTTGACAGTGTTTTTAACTACCATATTTAACTACCTACTGCCCTCAGAAGGAATTCACACCTCCGACATCCCGCTTTCAGACTTCTAGCGTCCAGAACAGTGAGGCAGTAAATTTCAATTGTACGAAGCCACTCATTTGGTTGTATTTTGTTATGACAGCTCTTAAAACACCAATACACATCCATCCCCCTCTATCGAGAATTTGGGGAACTAAATGCAGCATAAGCGTCTCGGCATGATACAAAAAGGCCATTTGTAGCCATTTCTCTTCACTTTCATTGATTTTCACCATTTTTCCTACTTGATGTACCACAAACACAGTCCGTGAATCTTTCCCTCAGCTCCACCTGCTCTGTTACCTTTCCACAGCTTGGCATATACCTTTCGCTTTGTCCGTAGTACCCACTACCTCTTGCTGGAGAGGTAAACGACTTTTTGTTCTACAAAGGCCAGTTCCGATTTCATTTCTTCTTGGGTGACTTCCTTGACCCTCTTCTGCAATTGCCCATCCATCTGTAGTTTCATTTACTGTCTTCTGTTTGTGCCTGCTATGAGCTTGGGGTTTGGGAAGGGGTTTATTTATCTCTGCATCCTTCACCTCTAGCATAGGGGCTGGCCTAGAGCAGTTAGTGACTTTATCATTCAATTTAATTCAACAAAGATTTGCGTACTTACATGTTGGAGTAATCTGACTTCAGGTCTAAGAAACAAGAATGAGTCAATCTTCTCTCTAAGGGTTTAGGGTTTAATAATGGGTTAAGGCCCATTATAAAGTATAAACGAGGATGTAATATAGTGTGTAGTATTCAAGCAGTGACAAGTAGAAGAACAGATTAATTCTAAATCAAAGCCAGTGTCATTTACGAACAATACTAAAATTTATTGACCCAGTAAAAGTACTTGGCAATTTTAATTTGTTGTTATCTATTTTCTATACAGGATGTTCTTTTTAAATAATTGTGAATGTTCATTAATAAAATAAACATATAGATTTAAGTGCTAACTTGTCCAATATAGACTGCTAACATCATAAATATTTTATGCTAAATCGATCCTGGTGGTGCCAAATATCAGCCAGCCAGTTTGTGGTCTGAGTAATCAGCTGTTAGGTACAGAGTGCTCAGAAGCAATACAAAGAAAAGAAGAGCCTTTTACTTATTTATCTTTCTTTTTTTGTGAGAAGAGCTTTTTAAAGTTTTAAATTTTTTTAGATTTTTTAAAAGTAGCAACAATTCTCAAGAATTTCATACATAGTTATTAGATTTTTTTAAGGCATCCGCAGTATACGTGGCTCATAAAGACTAGTAGACTTGTAATAAGAGGATACGAAGACCACAATTAAGGATATTTTGGGTGCATCTTAGCCAATTGTTCCAGATTCCAGAAATATAATTTCCTAGAGGCATCCTCAGTGTCGATCAACTCACTTGGCACTCTCTGCCACTGCTGCTTCAACAGTAGCAATATATTTAGACCTGCAGTCATTCATATGAATAAGTTATTGTGTTTGAAATTTTCATCCTGGAAAAGAAAATGTATTTATATGTCATTATTTGAATGAGAGCATGTTTGATGAAGAGTTGCAGGCAGTATTTGGATTACAAATATAAACAGTGGGCCTTCACACATCAGAAACAATCACTGTATCTGAATTGTTTCTTGTTCAAAGGTCACACACAGATCACTTAAACAGTGACTCCATTTTAATTGTGGCCGCTGTTAACATATGAGCGCTGTTTAATCCTTCTTACATATTTCATGATCATAGATTTCTACCAGGCTTTTCCAGTACTGCCTGTCAATCCTATGACTTTCCTCTTGTGGGTTCTCTTTTTCCATTCTTTGACAACCATTTTAAACCTTTTATATCCTACCACTGACCCACCCCCACCTTAGTATACAGGCCAACACTTTATTTCATAGAGAAAGATTGCACTATGCTCAGCTACTTTCTACGAAATTGACTAATCTCTTGTATCTCTATGAATTTGTCCTATTCCGTCTTTCTAAAAGAATAACTGTTTACCTTCCCAAGCCTTGAAAATCTTATGTCATTTATTACTAGTCTCTCTCCAGTGTATTAAGCCTTACATTGTCTGTTAGAATTTTCCCTCCTTACTTCCTTCTTTCCTTCCATCCACCCATCCATTAAAAATTCACTTGTGAGTATTGTTCTAATTGTTGATACAGCCTTGTAGATAAGGGTCCCTGCCCTCAGGTAGCTGGCCCCTCAGTGGGGTCCACATACTTTAGCCTCTCTTATTTAAAAATAAAACAAACACATACCAATTCTACATTTTTCTCTAGTTATGTCTTACCTCTTTTCTCTAATTCAAAAGTAAATTTCTGTTAAGTTGTTAAATTCATGAGCTTCCTTTGTTCAGTTCTCCACTCTGATGTTTAATTTTAAGTGTCAACTAGGCTAAGGGACATCCAGACAGTGAGTAAAAACATTGTTTCTGGGTGTGTCTGTGAGGGTGTTTCCAGAAAAAAAAAATGACATCTGTAGACTAAGTAAAGAAAATTGCCCTCACCAATGTGGTGGGCATTGAAGGCTTGAACAAAATAAAAAAGGCTTGTTCAAAGGCTTGAACAAAATAAAAAAGTGGAGGAAGTGCACATTTTTCTGCTTGAGCTGGCACATTCATCTTTTCTTGCCCTTCTACTTTGGTGCTCCTGGTTCTTGGGCCTTCAGATTCTGACCAGATCTTAGACAATTGGTTTTCCTGGTTTTTAGGCCTTTAGGTTTGGGCTGGAAATATGTACCAGTTTTCCTGGATCTCCAACTATAGAGAGCAGACTGTGGGACTTCTCAGTGTCTCTAATTACATAAGCCAATCCCTCATAATAAACTTCTTTCCATATTATTTCTCTGCATTTCCTATTGATTCTGTTTCTCTGGAGAGCTCCAACATGCCCACTTAACCTTCAGTTCATTTCAACCTGATTTTTATCTTCAGGATGTTGACAAAAGTACTTTTGCTAGAAACAAACAGTCCCTACTTGGCAAACATAAATAAATAAGCAAATAAACAAAAATACTTATCTATGTTTTTGGCAATGTTATATCAACTCTTTAATGCCTGTCTCTTCTTACCAATTATTTGGTAAGAAGAGTCTTACCAAAGACTCTCTTAAAGTCCTCTTAAATTACATTCTCTCTGTTTATAATCCTACACCAATGACCTTTATTAATACCTTGAACCACTGACCTCCAGCTTCTTCTCTCAGAGCCAATCTTATAGGTCAGATTAAGTACCCAGTACTTATATTTGGATGTCACACAGGCACTTCAAACTTACTCATTCAATGTTTTGTGCATGATCTTCCCTACCAACCTTGGGTATGTCAAGGGTCTCCTATTTAACCGTAAACATGACCTCAATCCATCCTTTTCCTAAATCCAGAAATCTAAGAGTGACTTCTATAATGCTCCTCATGTTCACTTTCTGTATTGAATCAAGGATATTTAATCATTTTCTTATCTTCATTTTTTTGTGTTACGCCAGTTGAGCAAACCACTGTTGTAATGTCAAGGGATTACGATACATTTAATCGTCCCTCATTAAACGTGTTTGACTTTCTTCACTTGGTTCTCCATAAGGAATATACCAGACTGATAAGTCAGATGACAATATCTGATCATGTTAGTGTCATGCTAAATACTCTTTGGAAACTTCCCATTGCGTCCAAGTTTCTGCATTGTCTTAACTCTTTTATTTGCGAAGCTTCACGTTCCATCAATCTTCTGTCTCCTTCATTATACACCAATTATATTGGCCTTCCCATCCATAACTTTTCTGTCTACTGAGGACTTTCTTCTCCATTCTACCACTATTTATCTATATACCATACTCATTTTTAGTTCTCAACGTTAGTCTTTTATTTATACAGCATTAATGCTGTGTGCAGGCATTTGTCTATCTTAACCCTCTAAACTAAGATGAGCTCTCCTGCATATTCCAAAGCCATGCATCTTTATAGCACAGATTACATTTGCAATTAACTAACATATATTAATTGTTATATATAACAATTACATATATAATTAACATAATATAAGTTGTGTCATTTATCTTCTAGAGTATAAATTCTCAAAGAGTAGGCATCCTTGTCCATTTTCTTATGAGTATATTTTTTTTATCAGAGCAACATGTGAAATGCTTGGGTACATCAGAAGTGTTTAAAATAAGTGTATAATGACTGAGCAGAAAATAAAATAATGTTATTAGAGAAAATCTAATAAAAACTTTATAATGAGATCCAAGGTGTTTCTAATGCTAGAGGAAAATGTATTTACTTAAAATTTTTCACTGCATTGTGCAGTGGTTATTTTTTAATATAAAAGTACCTAGGGGTAACTGGGTGGCTCAGACAGGTGAGTGTCTGACTCTTTGATCTCAGCTCAGATCTTGATCTCAGGTCATACATGGTCTTGGGTGTGAAGACCACTTTAAAAAAAAAAAAGGGACTAAAACATTCTACAGATAGTTTTCCATTCCCCAGCATCTGATTTATTGGCTCAATTATTTATTGCCAGAATAATTAAGATCAATTAATGAAACTACCTAGATATCCTAGCAAGGTTTTATATTATCTCACTGAATTACTTTTCATTTCATAAACAATAGCAGGTAGCAGCTTTTCAGGTATTACTCATAGAGTCTACATTATTTAGGTTTTTTAATTTCCTACATGAAGAAGTCAGTATATTAGAAAATTTTGACATTCAATAGCAGTGACCCAAATTGAACTCAACTGCTATTATAGCTTTTCTATTTTTAGTCATATTAAAAATATTTATGTCAGTCTAATAATTAAAAGTGTGTCTGGAGGTGTACAGCAGGAAATTCAGTGTACATTTCCAGGAGCTGTTCAGCAGCTTCTTAATGTCAGGGCTCTGGGTCTGTTGTCTCAGGTGCCACATTTCATAAAACTCCATCCAAGGCAGAAAGTAGAGAAAGACAGCACAAAAGCTCTTACGTTTTCTGTCCTCTCTCTTTTTATCAGGAAGACAGTATTTCTCAGAAGTGCTTATTGTATTTTCCCTTATCTCTCATTGAGATAACTTGTTCACACTGACAAAGTCTAGCTGCTAAGGGCTGGACAAGTGGAACTGAATTTAAGACTTTTAGAACCTTTATAGCAGGTGACAGGTAAATGGTCTGGCCAAGGCTATTAAGGGGACATCCACAATGATCTTTCTCTGTGTAAAACACATTTCAATATTTACAGATTTCAAAATATAAAAATCTGAATACAGAAAATTTAAATTACCTGTACTCTCATGGCCCAGGGATAAACATGGTAAATTAATACATATGTGCTTTGATTTGTTTAGTTTTTTCTAAATTTATCTTACATATAATTTTCTCATGTCCATTGGTACTCATTGTAAAGGCTATACTTCCATTTTATAGATATACAATTCAATTAACTGTTAATAAAATTTATTTTTACTTATTTTATTGTTGGTTATTCAATTTTGCATTTTTTTTACTAGTCTTACCAGGGATATGTAAATAACAAGAGATATTGGTTTAAAAGGATGCATACTATTGAATCTTAATAGTCCATAATGCAACATATGAATATGTATATTAATTACTTTAATATAATGTTCAATCTTTTTAAGTGTGAAATGACTTTGTTTAAAGGAATATTCGGGCACCTGGGTGGCTCCTTTGTTAGGTGTCTGCCTTCAGCTCGGGTCGTGGTCCCAGGGTCCTGGGACTGAGCCCTGCATCAAGCTCCCCGGTCAGCAGGAAGCCTGCTTCTCCCTCTCCCACTCACCCTGCTTGTGTTCCCTCTCTCACTGTGTCTCTGTCAAATAAATAAATAAAGTCTTTAAAAAATAATAAAAAATAAAGGAATATTCAAGTTAAGTGCCTTTTTTGCTAATATTCTATCACCATGGGCCTAGAGAGTAGGGCTGTCACTATAGAGGGGTGAATAGTGGGATCATTGAGCCAGAGATGACTATTCTCAGGCCAGAAACCTAATGGGATTTGCAGTACTGAGTTTTAAACTTACTCAGGATAAGTGACTCCTTTTTTCCTTCAGTTATTCCTTCGTGGAATGGTAGTGTCTATCCATGCCTAGTGTACCATTATATTTTGGAAGCAGACAACTTGCTTCCAATTTCACAGGTCCAGAGATGGAGAGGAATTTTTCCTCAGCTTGGATTATACTCAAGAGTCTCACCATATCAGACTTAGATGGTTTAGAAGATGAGATTTGGGACTTAGAGTTGATGCTGAAATGAGTTAAGACTTTTGGGGCTATCACGATGTTGTGAAAACATTTTGCATTGGGCAAAGCATGTATCTGGGGGCAGAGGGGTAGGGGGGTTGAATTGTATTCCCAAAACCTGTGTTCAAATTCTACCTCCCCATATCTGTAAACGTAACTTTAAATGAGGTCCTTGTAGATGTAACTGAATTAATGTGAGATCATACAGAATTAATTAGCATGGGCCCTAATCCAGCGACTTGTGTCTTTATAAGAAAAAAGAGAGGGAGATTTGAATATAGAGAGACACAGACCCACAGGGAAGACAGCCATGTGGCAGTGGAGGCCAAGATTGGAACAATACAAACCAAGAGATGTCCAAGATTGCCAATGACCAGGATTAACCAGAAAAAGCAAGGAAGCCTTCTTCCCTAGAGCTTTCAGAGGGAGCATGGCCCTGCCAACACTTTTATTTCAGACTTCTAGCCTCCAGAACTGTGAGAGAATCAACTTCTGCTGTCTAAGTCACCCATGTTGTGGTACTTTGTCATGAGGCCCTAAGAAAGTAATGCAAAATTGGGTCGTTCATTCAAATTTAGTATTGAACAAACATACCATAAAAAAAAAAGGATATCTTTCTAAATTTGGAGCACTTGAACTTGTAACTTTTTATGTCTTTATAACTTGTCACATTTGTTTAAAGAGAAAATTCAGAAAATTAACACTGTCTTAACGTCAAATCATGTATGAGCTCTTTGATAGGACTCAACGGTATGGTTGTTGGTGTTTGTATTTTTAGGACTATTAATTACATTGTAGGTGTTAAATAGAGTGGCATCCTTGAGAGTTGAAACAGTTAGGAGGAAGAAGATTGCTATAACTGAATAGCCAGGGAGGATTTTTTATATTCTTGAGATGGAGATTTAAAGAAGTGGAAGAAGAGAGGGGAGAATAAAGACAGCAGGGAAGATAGTATATTTTACTTATAAGAAACTGTATGGACAAAGATGAATGGATTAGACATTTTATCTTATGTCGGTGGACATTAAGGAAATCAACTCAGTATAGTTAATTTTCTGTACTATTCAATTTAATGTTAATTACCAATTTGGATGATTCAGGTTCTCAATTATGTTTTTTGTTCTACTTAATTGGAATTCACTATTAATTATAAAGGGGACTAGAGAAATTACTTAATTTTAGTTCTTTGTCTATATTTAATTATTTTTCCAGGTACATATTTATTTATACTTAATATGGATAAAATGCTTCAAAATGTAAAAACAAAAACAAAAACAAATGAAGGCATACATTGTAATAATTAATCCTCTCTACTATATTTAGAAATTTCTGCTTTTTATAAATATATGTAATTATGTCAAATTTTGGCTCCACATTGAATTATCTTATATAACCTCACCTTTTTCTATAAAAATGTATATCCAAAGTACAGAGTGAAATAAATTTGGCAGGTCTCGTCCCACATACTGTTAGGTATAAAAATCATATTTTAGAAAGGTAGATGATATCCTCAAAGAGCAAAATCTCAAAGTTTCTTGCAAAAGTAACTGAGGACATTTGAATGGTGGTTAAGTACCTTTCAACATCCCTTGTGTGAGCAGTTGTCAGTGATTCTTCTTTCTTAATAATCTTTAACAACCTGGCAAAGGACAACACTATAAGGTTCTATGGACTTTATATTTGTGAATATTGAAGTAGAAAGATGGAATCATATATTTCCTTCTCAAAATTGTTCAAAATGAAAGGTTATTTGAGGGAGAAGAATCCATGATTAAAAGTTTTCTGATTTACACATGGTATGAACCATTTGAATAGATAATTAAATTAGTACAGAATAACAAATGACTAGATAATGTATGGTTTGATACAGAAAATACACCCACAGTGTACATAATGTATTTTTCCTCTATATACAAACATTTTATGAAAGTTAAATTATCAAACCTTAATATCTTAATTGTCTCATATATTTGTTAGTAGAATAGCACTTCAGTAATTTGAAATTGAACATACTATTGTTCTTTTAAAGTTTGTATAATTAATAATTAGAAAGCAATAACATTTACAGCATTTTAAAACTTTAACTGGATGATTGATAGTAAAATTTAATTAATCTCTTTAATTACAGGAGCCATTAGTTGTGCCTCTTTAAAGCAAATGAATTAAACCTCCCACACATAAACAGTATAAAACTAAAATATCCAGAAATTTTGGTTTTAAAATATCTTTCATACTAAAATTATGAAAGGATTTGATCACTGTAACTTATCAAAAAGACAAGCTATAATTGGTTTTACTTTTTCTTTACATGTTTTATCTAAACCTCACATTTTAAATAATTCAATAGAAATTGAATTTCTACAGAATGAATCCCAGACAAGCTATATCTTAGCATCCCTCCCTTTGAAGATTCATTGTATTGTTAATTTTTAAAAACTTTATATTTTCCTCATGCCTCAACACCTCCACAAATATGCTGTGAATAGTTTACTCAAGTGACTAGGTGTGCCAATGTGATAAGGTTGGTTCCTGCCACCAGTTCCCTTTCTTACTGTCTCCAGTTTGTGACCTAGTGACATTCAAATATACTAGTGAAGTCTGTCATTGCCTTTTGCCCCCAGGCCTTCACTCCCATGGGCTCAGCCCTCCACTGGGTTGAGCCCAGTCTTTCGGTGCTTCTCCCACATGGTTCCTTGCACAGTGTGCCAGCCCTGCTTCCCTCTTCTAGGACCTGTTGATGTAAAAAAATCTTTTGCACTGTGGTGTTATTTTGCGTGGACACCAGAATGATCATCAAAACCTCCATTTTTTTTAAAAACCTCCATTTTTAAGTAATAGAGTTATTCCTTATAATACAATACACCTAAACGATTTAATATGAATCTTGAGTGAATAAGACATTTGCCATGGCAAATAGGAAAATAAGCAGTATCTTTTATTTCTCTTTACCATTGCAATTACTCCCTTACCATTATGTTCTAGGAGTAACTTAAAGAAGTATCTCAGATGCCAATTAATAAATAAGTAGTTGATAAATATTGGCCAGTTAATAAACAAATGAACAACCACCGAGCATCTTTTTCATGTTAATATGGTTCTGGTGGGTACAGTAATAAATGAAAGAGATAAGGCTACTGATGTGTGACCAAGCCTGGTATCTCCCAGATGCAGAAAGAGACAGAAATAGGAAGATAGGTAATGTGGCTGGAGAAATGAATGTGAAGAAAGGGGATGAGATTAGAGAGGTAAGTAGAGCTAAATTTAGGTGTTTCCAGTCTGGAGCTAGGGATGGTTTGTAGATGTTCTGAGTGATCCTTCCCGCAAACTTTGGGGATGAAATGAGATCAAAGGCACACCTAGTACCCATCCTTTCAGCCCTGTATAGCCTGTGAGGACTTGGGCCAGCTGGAGACTTGGAGTTTGGTTTCCTTTGATCTCAAGGAGCTCCATTTTACTCTAGGATGTAGTATAAATATTACCATTTTCTAGGTATATTGTGACAAAAAGATCTGAGAAGCATCAAATAGACTGTTTGACCAATTTAAGGAGTCTGGATATTATTCTCACTGTAGTGTAAAGCCAAAGAAAGATTGCAACCAATGGAATGAAATAATCTGATTGATGTTTTCAAAAGATCTCCCTTTCTGCTTTTAGAGAAGAGTTTAAAAGAAAAGAAAGAAAAAAGGAAGCAGTGAAACCAATTAGAAATCTTTTGAAGTATTCTGTTCCAGGGTTTCTCAAAATGTGGTCTGAGGTCCAGTAGCGTCAGCATCATCTGAGAACTTGTTAGAAATGAAAATTTTCAGTCCCATCTCCTCCCCCAGACTTAAATTAATCGATGGTTTAACAAGACCTCCAGGTAATCTGACACTTACTACATTTTAAAAACTGTTCTAATCTAGGAATGATGCCTTGGATGAAATGATATCTATAGAGATGGAGAGAATTAAATAGATTCTGTGGATTTTTTTTGAAGTGAGGTCAACAATTAATACTGCAATGTCAAAATATCAACTATCAGCAATAACAATGTTCTGATTCCAATAGATACTATTAAAATGATTTTTAACAGGAAAAAATCAAAATTTCCTGGCATAACTTTACATAATATACATGTTTATATATGTATGTACAATATGTATTTGCACACATATGTATAGAATATATATTATATATATTTAATGTGTATTCATTCATAGGTGTGTACACACACACAAATACACACTTTTTTTTAAAAGAGAAGTCATCTTGATTAATCCATTTGGGTATAGACCCAAACCAAGCACTTATTCAACAGCAAGGATTCTAATACGTAGAGATGACAGATACTGAGGCCAACACAAAACTCTCTTGCATGGTCACATTACTGTGCTTGATAGTACATGATGTGTGATTTCATTTGAGTACTACTGGGAGCTTGCTATTTCAAACGAACTTCTTGGGAAGAGTCCTGATGGTATCTACCTGATCAAGATTACAAATTAAATTATTTCATTTTCATAACAAAACTAGAACATTGATGCTTTCCTATAGTACCTTATTTACAAAGAGTTATGTCTATAGTGACCTGGCCTCAAATTAGGGACTACCTGTCATTTATGAAAAGTGGCATATGAATGGTCCAGATAGTCAATGCTGCAAATTCTTAAGAAAGTGAGGTTACAATCTGGTTGCAGCTTGGCAGAGAAGGATTCTGATTGTGAGAGCTATGAACAGGGCTTTAAAGGAATCGGGAGTGATTAGGATGACAGAAGACATGGCTCACAAAATACATCAGTTGAAAAGTGGGGAAGTGAGTATGTTCATAGTGTGATCCTTTAGAATACACAGACTGTTCTGGACTAAACCACCATGTTTCTGTAGGGGGCTCAAGATTGAGCCATTAGCCTGGAAGTAAAGTTTCAGAGTGTGCTTGGTTAGGGAGATACCCTGGGAAGCTTTTAAGATTGCTTCAGTGGGGATTTCCATGATCAAACTATTATATTGAGTATATCATTTGACACTGATGTTCAGGATTGGTTGAAATAGAGAAAAATCCTAGAGAGCATTTATAAAGACACCCAGAATAACCCAGGTGTTTTATCATTGCAGTGAAATGGAAAACAGAGGGTAGATGCAGGTTGGTTGTACTTTAGCAGAAAGAGCCTCACACTGGGAAACAGTAAACTCCTTGAGGGCAGGGGGGAGGTCTTGCCCTTTTTTTATATACTTTGTTGAAACCAGCTTTATTTACATACATGCAATGTGTTAATAATTAATAAATATATGTAATTTTAGTTATGAAATTATCAAAAATTACTTGTATAATCATAAGCATTGGTATTTTGGGGTCACATCAATAAAGCCTACATAATTCTTATATGCCGTGACTTAGACGACAAAGATACTTCCTCCTTATGAGGTAAGAAAATATATTTATTTATTTAAAGATTTTTATTTATTTATTTATTTGAGAAAGAGTGCAAGCGAGCATGAGAAGGGGGAGGAGCAGAGGGCGAGGGAGAAACAGATTCCTCACTGAGTAGGGAACCCACTCCCCTTCATGGGCTCAAACTTTTGATTTGAAAAATTCTTTTGCTTTAAGTTCATGCCCAGTTGCATTACTAAGTGAACTGAATAGTCCATTTAACACCTTACCCTTCAAATCCCAGAAGAAGATGAAAAATATGTTTCTGAACAAAACGTTCAAATGTATTCCTGAAACAAATGGTGTGTGATAAAAAAGCTCATTTGCAGATTGTTGCTAATTGTGTCTCTTACATATACTTTTGCTTCGTTTGATGTGAATTACAGTGGTAAAAAAATGATTATATGTTTCAGAGAAGAAAAAATTTAATGCCTGCATGCTATAAAATTTAATGGCCTTTCCTTTTATAGTGTTTTTATCATTGGCTCCAATGGATTAGGACAGCTTTCATGGTGGAATTGTGAATAATTAAATGTTCACATGTGAAGCAAAGTAGGAAGATATTAGAATCCTATTTAGAGGGTACTACAACGATCATATAACATATTATAAGGTATGTTGAGTAGAGAGCCCAAAAAAAAATGTGATCCCCACCATGAAATATTATCATAGTAGTCACTGAATTTTTTTTTTTCCTTTCTAAATGTCTCTGAGAAGTTTGAGACATTACTTTTTCTTCCTTTTTTGGTGGTTAGAACATGGATCTTGGTTAACATAATTTCTTATTGCCAAAAATAGTGATTATTTTATGAGAGTGCTTTCTAAAATTATTCACCAATAGCCATGTTTCAGCCAGTTGCATTATTAGTGTTAGGGCATGTTTATGTCCCCTCCAAAATTCTTGTGTTGAAACTCTACCCTCCAACATGATGGTATTAGGAGGCGGGATTTATGGGAAGCAATTAGGTCATGACGATGGAGCTCCCCAAATGGGATTATTGTCTTTATAAAAAGAGGAAGAGAACTAAATCCCTCTCTTTGCCATCTGAAGATAGAAGATGACCATCTATAAACCAGAAACAGGACCCTCATCAAAAACTGGCCAGTGCTGACACCTTGATCTCAGATTTCCTAGCCTTCAGAACTAAGAAATAAACTGCTTTTGTTACAGCAGCCTGAACGATGACAAGGGGTAGGGGCATGGGTACACTGTTGAGGTGCTCTGTGTTGTCTACTAAAAACTCACAGCTTCCCCTTTCTTCAGATACTTGCCTTTGGCCAAAGGGGAGCCCAAGAGTTGCCCTGGGAGGCTTGCTGCTCTCCCCTGCCCCCTGGAGGGGAGCAATCTCAGTCATAAATTTCAAGTATAAGACGAAAAGGGCTGGTCTCCTTGCCTTGGTGTGGGATGCATTTTGTGATACAGCTTGGGCATCAGAACGTCCTGGTGGCATCAGGCAGAAAGGTCTCCCGCTGATGGCCATAGTTTATTTAGCTTCTATTCCTCTGCCCTATTTCTCGTGTGTCCTTCACATTCCTTCCCTTGAGAGTACTTCCCCCAAACAAGAATTCGTATCTCAGCTTCTGCTCCCATGGAACCCAACCTAAGACATCGTGTATTTATACACGGAATTTAAGTTGGTGCTGGGAAGACTCTGCTGCTTCTAGGCCTGTACTGGCTCTTTAAATCCGCAGACACAGCTGACCCCTAAAACACCTCACCAACAAAAGGCAATTCCTGAGGGTTTCTCATTCCTTTAATTTCCAATTTGTTCCTGAGTCACTTGCTCAACCTTTCTCACTTGCACCTCTGGTGCCAGCCAGACTGCAAAGTTGTCTAGCGTATGCTTTCTGGCTCCTCTAGCCCATTACATTTTCCTTCTGGGTACAATGAAGTCCTCTGCAGTTCTAGCTGCTTCAGCACTGCTAGGCCTTGTGTTTTCCTTAGCATTCTGCTGAGGGGGCACGTGCCCCTCAACCCTGCCTTCACTTCCTGGGGGAATGTAGGGTGGGGAAGGAGGCGACGGAGATCAGGTCTTGTTTCATTCTGTTTTGATAAAGTGTAAGGGAAAAAAGTGAAGGGAATAGATCTTTCAGGATCATTTCCAGGATAGGTGACAAAATAATGTCAGTGCGCCCAGGAGAAAATACAGGGGTACCCCAAGATGGGGAAGCAGCAGGGATCTCTCTGAGAATTCACCACAGAAACCCCCCCACATGGAACATTAAGCAGGGATCAAAGCAGATAAAAACTGCTGGAGCTCAGGAAACAGTGAAAAAAACCCGCAGTCATCAACAGAAGGCTGCAATTCTCAGCAGGATGCTTTGGAGGTGAGAAGACTGGTGTTTACTATTCCCCCTGCTGTTTATCTCCCTATAGCCAAATTATTAAGATTTTTCTTTATTATTACTTGGGGAAATTTATTTAGAGAACAAAGATAGTAATATTATCTTTTCCAGTTAAATGGGAAAAAAGCTCATAGAAGTAGTGACTGAATAAAATGAAATTGGGACCAGCATTTTGTGTGTCTATCCATATCCATATCTGTCCATATCTTATCTATTAACAAGCTAAACAACAAGATAAGTTTTTTTTTTGTTGTTGTTTTTTTGTTTGTTTGTTTTGTTTTTTTTTAATTTGGGAGGAAGGAAGCTTGGGTGAGGGGCTTGGGGAAGAGTCCAGTTCTGTTATCAGGTTATAATACTAACAGTAAATAGTAGCTGATAATTATGATATAGGTATTCTGCTAGACATTCTGCTAACCATTTTACATATCATATCTTATTTTTTAGATTTTATTTATTTATTTATTTATTTGACAGACAGATCACAAGTAGGCAGAGAGGCAGGCAGAGAGAGAGGAGGAAGCAGGCTCCCCACTGAGCAGAGAGGTCAGGGTCGATCCCAGGACCCTGAGATCATGACCTGAGACGAAGGCAGAGGCTTTAACCCACTGAGCCACCCAGGTGCCCCTATCATTTCTTATTGAATCCATATAACAAACTGATGAAATAAGTGTTATGATATTGTATATTTAGGAACAAGACAATTGAAACACAAAGAGAATAAGTTTATGCAGCTATTAAGAGGTAAAGCCAGGGGTGGCATTTGAGAGACCGATCAGAAGATGCAGCAAACACTAGCTAGCTGTCCTGAGCATCACTTCTTTGTTTCTCTTCGTAAAAGAAATTTTACTTAAGTATGCGTGGTCATGGTACTAGGACCTGGTCTATGGGAAGTGCTGTGTACAGCTTCCGAGTTGTGAGATGAACAGGAAGGAACACACACTTTTTGTGTTTTCAACCCACTTCCCATTGCCTGTCATCTGGATAGGATAATTTTGAGCTGAAATCCTTGGCTCCAACCATCAGGCAGAAACAGCCTATGAGGATGGCAGAGTGAAACAAATCAAGACCAGTTCCCTGCAAGCTGTGGGGCTAAATTACCAATCTTGGACTCTCCAGACCCTTAGATGAAAGAAACAAACTTCTATTTCCCTTGAGTCATGTTCTTTTGGGATTCTTGTTTAAGCAGCCCAACTTATATAGTATTCATTGATTCAGAGAAGCAGCATAATATATTGGAAGAAGCATTGGACAGGGCATCAGGAGACCAGAAAGCTGGGAAATTGTACTGAGGCAGAAATTATGATTGTAGACAAATTATGGAGTTATGGGTAAAATGAGGGAGTTAGAATACACATAACCTCAGATCCCTTCTCATTGCATTTTAAAATGCTGTAAAAACAATTTAAAGAGATGAATAAAAATATACAGTATCACCTAATCAGTTTGGGAGACATTAATGAATTACTTGACTTTTATATCTAGGTAAGTATGAGACTCATATCTTTAAAAAATTGCTCATACAAAATTGATTCTGTTTCTACAAATTTGATTTATGAGTAGGTTCACATTTCTCTACATAACCACCAATGAATTAAACATACTATATAAATATTACCACTCACATGATAAAACATCTTCTTGAAAAGCTCTTAATTTTAAATTTGCCTTTGTAAAAAATGGAAAAGCAATCTGTTACTGGAATATTTTTAATATGTATCTGTCACATCTATTGCTTATAGTCTAAGCATTACATAATATTTTTTCTGTTGAAAAATATCAGCATTGACATAAGTATTATTTTTTTGACATATTATTATTATTATTTTTTAATTTTTTATTTTTTATAAACATATATTTTTATCCCCAGGGGTACAGGTCTGTGAATCACCAGGTTTACACACTTCACAGCACTCACCCAAGCACATACCCTCCCCAATGTCCATAATCCCACCCCCTTCTCCCAAACCCCCTCCCCCCAGCAACCCTCAGTTTGTTTTGTGAGATTAAGAGTCACTTATGGTTTTGACATAATTATTTTTAAGGTTTCAAATATGTTGACAGAGTTGGAAAGCCCAAAAGAGGGTAAACCCCATAAAGGCAGGGCCCAACACCTATTTCCATCACTTCTTCCTTCTCTGAGGGCCCCCATAAGCATGACATGTTGTAGAAATGCCATAGGTATTTTTTGAATGAATAGATGAACAAATATAAGTACTGCACTGTGATAGGTGATTAACATCAACTGTGGATGAAATCTACCCACAGTGAAAGCTTTTAGGAAGATGATCCTAAACCATAATACAACAGTCCCCAACTTGCACTGGTTCCACTTATGATTTTTTGACTTTACGATGGTCGGAAAGAGATGCCCATTCAGTAGAAACTGTGCTTGCACGTTGAATTTTGCTCTTTTCCCAGGCTAGTAGCAGGCAATATAATCGTCTCTTGGGATGCGGGGCAGTGACAGTGAACCACAGCTCCCATGCAGCCATATGATCACAAGATAAAGAACTGAACTCGCATAACCATTCTAGTTTTTACTTTTGGCACAATATTCAATAAACTACATGAAATGTTCAACACCTTATTGTAAAATGGGCTTTGTGTTAGAAGATTTTGCCTAACTACTGGCTAATGTAAGTGTTCTGAGCACGTTTGAAGGTAGACAAGGCTAAACTATGATGTTCTGTAGCTTAGGTAAATTAAATGCATTTCGATTTAAAACATTTCCAACTTACAATGGGTTTATTGTGCCAAAACCCCATCACAAATCATGGATAATCTTACTCATCTCATTAAAAAAAGAGTCATACAAAACTTAATTCATTAAAAATGTTTTATTTTGGCTTATTTTTTCTTCAGTGTCAGTTTTTATTTCCTATAATAACTGTTAATCTTATTATTCAATTCTCATCTTCTTAAAATATTTCAGACTTAAAATGTTTGTTCTCAGAAAGTTCAGGAATTCATGCTAAGCCCCACATCTACTGTCTAGTTTATCAAGTTTCCTAAATTACTCTCTTCAGGAGAGTCTGGGTGGCTCAGTTAGTTAACCGTTTTCCTTCAGCTCTGGTCTTGATCCTGGGGTCCTAGGATCAATTCCTGCATCTGGGCTCCCTGCTCAGTGAAGAGCCTGCTTCTCCCTCTCCCCACACCCCACTGATGTTCTCTCTCAAACACACTCTCTCTCTCAAATAAGAAAAATAAAATCTATAAATAAATAAATAACTCTCTTCAACCATCCCTCAGAATGAGAAGTTCAAGTATTTTCTTTGTTCTTCTGACAAATGCTTCTCTCTAGGACTTATAGTTAAGATACGCTTCAAGAGTCTGCTACTACTGTTGGCCATTTCCATCTGATCAGCTGTGCTAAATTGTTAAACTCTGGAGAGCTTTTAATATGCATACTAAGTAAAGGGAAGGACTTAATTTTATGAAAGGTACCTGTAAGTTTTTTTTTTTATTTCCCATGTGTGTTGTGTATAACATAACTACGTGTCAGCAACATCAAAGACTCATTGAAAAAACAAAACAAAACAAAACAATTCTAATATGTTGTATGTGTATTATATTAGTGGAGAAGTTTTTTCCAAACCAGAAAAAAAAAATGTTTTTGAGTGTTCAGGGAATGGTCAGGTTGACTTCTATTTCCTGCATATCAGCTCACAAGGGAAACTCTTTCAACAGCTGTGAAGTAGTAAATGAAATATTGACTGAGTTACTTGTCATTTGATTTGTAATGATTTCAGTACTTTTCAAGTACTAGGCAAGGCATGGGGTATAATTCAATTGTATCCTTTCTTGTAATTTGAAGATGCAACACAACAAGTCACAAGTTAGCTGGACCACAGGAAGGTTAATGCAGGTTGTGAAAACTAATTAGTAAATAAATATCATGGTATGGCCAATTAGTTATTCATCATTTTCCTGTTTACCTTTTTCCCCCTACATTTTAGTAAAATTCGGCATTATATATTTCACAAGTTTTTATTCCATTTTGTTATATAGTTCTTTCAAAAATACTTTGTAATCGTTACTAACTTTGTGCCCTTTTCACTAAAGAATCATGTTTAAGGAGTGGTCTGTTTCAGAATTATTCCCTGGAAGCTTTGGCAAATTCTAATTTTATTCTCTGCTGTGTGTATTATTTTCCCAGCTAATTAAGAAAGGTTCATTTTGAGAAAAAAATTTGGGAATGCTAGACTCTAGATTAAAGCATCCTTTTCTTTAATCAGTCTGAATTAACTGTTACATAAAAGTTTTAATGGCCCCTATATTAACTTCATTTCTTTTTATAAAACTGAACTATGTAACTAACTTTATTAGTGTTGAACTGACTTCTCAGCCAAATCCTTACTTCCATTTTATTTCAATTCAAATTTTTTGCATTAGGAAGACAGGATGAGATTAGTGGCCCTGGAAATTCTTACTATTCCATTTTAGATATAAATCACCAAGCCTGGAACATGACTTTGATGCTCAAGGATTGCCTAGAGAATAGGTGAAAGGAAATGATTTTACATCATCAGAGAGAGATGATCAGATATACCAAATTCCAGTTTCTGGTGAGCTATCATGTCAGTTTGATTTTGATTTGATTTATATTGATTGATAGATATTACATATATTTCTATATATTTCTGTGTATCCATTCTCTCATTTACTCAAGACAACTAAGAACCATTCTTTTCCCTTCTATCTTCTTGCCACATCCTGTTGGTTTTAACAATAAAGAAATAAAATAAAATAAAACCTATTGGGAGTGAGTGCTTCCATTTTACTCTATCTTCATGGCCATTGCTATAATCAAAGGCACCATGATATCTTCCCGGACCATTCCAGTAGCCTCATAGTTGATCTCCTCACATACCTTCTTCACTTTCTGAAATTCATTCTCCACGCGTTAACTAGACTTTCCTTTTGAAAATATAAATCACGTCATGTTAAACTGTTAAATATCACTGAAGTTTTACCATCATGTATTGAATCCAAATTTCTTACTATTCCAATCTGTCTCCCACAGCTGTTCAACTGTCCTATGTTCTATGCCTAGAGGTACCGTGGCCTTCTTTTGTTTCCTTAAATACAGCAAAGGCATTTTTTATTGTTGTGGTTTGTTTTTAAATCTCAGAACCTCAACTCATGCTACTTCATATACTGTAGTGTAATATATTCTAGGCTTGATATGACTCTTATTTATTCTTCATATCTTATCTTCAATTTTATTTCCTTAGAGAATTCTTCCCAGATTCCCACAATCTAACAGGACCTCTCAATCATTCTTTTTACTATTTTTTTTTCTTGATTGGTTGATACATTTATGTCATCATGGATGTATTTGTTTCCCTTCAGAAAGCGTATCTTTCAACCAACTTCTAAGATCTATTGAAGGCATGGACCATGTGTATGTAGCTTGCTCAGGGACAAGCACATATCTGTGTTCAATTTTCTAAATGTCAATTTTGAACATGATAGATTTTCTAAACCATAAATATATATTTTTTGAGATGAAAATAATTTGAAATGGGTATAAAAGTGGGAAATTCTTCGAAATAATTGGTGACTTATGTATCCACCTCTTTTATCATCTTCTTTGTTTATAAGCAATTAATAACTATACTTAATTATTATACTTATTATATTATATTGGTATATTAATAATATACTTAATATTATAATTATTATACTTAATACATAATAATTATACTTAAGCTCTGTTGAACTTCACAAAATATTACCAGATGCCTTTTTAATAAAACAAAGTTAAATGTATTAGAACTTACAGAAGTTATAAAGAACACCATCATGATTGAGCAGTGCCTTTAGAAGTGGGGAGTCAAAATTGATATTTACAGTTTGGGTGTCTGGATTTTGCAGTTGAAAGTGAATTTTTGAAGGCAGGCAACTAATTGGGAATAGAAAATTCACTATAGAGTAGTGTAGTATTGGTGGGCAAAGAAAAGCAGACATTTTAAAGAGAGAATTTTAATAGTTAAGTTGTTTGTGATAATTGAATTGTTTACCCAGGTGAGCAAAATGCTATCTTTGATAAATCTTCAGGAATTGCCTAAAGCAAAGAGTAAAGTTATTTTATAGTCTTACCTTGCACAGGCAAAACTTTCCTGATGCATGTAGCAAAGTCATGTTGACACAGGTGGTTGTAATTACGAGTGCTGTTAGCTAGGTCATGTTTGATGAAGGTGGTCACAGTTCTTCAAAATAATGCTACTCTATCTACAGAAAAATTATTTTACTATATCTTCTGTAAGAGAGACAAAAAAGAAACAACTTTTCCAGAATGTATTTAACTAACAGAAAAGTAGAATGAGAGAGGATAGCTGATAAAATTGGATCTCCAATCTAGGCCACTGTTTCTCAAAGGATGGTTTGAAGAATATTGCTTCTAAAGGAAGCTTCCAGATATTATGCTAAAGTCTGTCTTCAAATACATTGGAAGACAATGAGTTAAATGGTACTAGACGGGTATTGTCCTCACTCTCAAGGCATTTCAAAGCCCTTAATAGGTCAAAGTATATTCTAAGTTTCTAAAAGTGGGAAGAAATAAAGAACTTTTGCCATATTTATTTGACCAAGATACTAGTATATTATATATAGTATAATAGCGTATATATATTTTTACATATATTTTGTATATATATTTATATTCATATAAAAATATATATATGGACCAAGGAATAAGGGAGCTCACCATATGAAATGCTATTATAAGTTAATAGAATTCTGTAACATTAAGAAATTATATAATTACATTTGTTTTTCCCTTCAAAAACATGTATGAATAAAAACATATAACCAGGAATATTTGAAATTGCATATCAGGACATAAATAATATTTTATAAATATTAATTGATGATCTTTTTGGGAACAAATAGAATTTTCACCTCATTTTGAATAGTTTTCCCATTTTCTACCTTTATTGTACTTTGAAATAAGATTTGTATAAACTTGATTCTTTTTTATTATAGAATAAAAATCATATGACTGTGAATGAAATTTTCAAATACATCATATTTTCAGGGAAATTTCCAGTGCATAAGAAGTTAATAACTAGTTTTGTACATAAAAGCCATTGAGTTTACCTTTCTTCATGACATTGGCCATAGAACCAGTCTGACATATTACTACTGCCTTTTCTAATAAGGTAACAAATCTGGTAGGGTGCTTGAAACAATGCTTCATAAGTTGCCAGCACTAAACAAAGGCTAACTGGTATTACGGAAAATGCAGATAAGTTCTAAAAGTTTACTTTTTACCATCTTCCCATTTTCTCCAGTGAATTCCGATATTCGTTATTCAGAAATATTCCATGAGTCAACGTCTATAGTATTTCAAAATGTCATATTGTATGTTATTTTGAACATTTGACTTTAGGGGTAGAAAAGAGACAAACTTTTATTCTTGTAATTCACCTGGATTATCGGAGCTATATAAATCTGAGAAACTATAAGGGTAGTGAGGATGTTTCTGCTTCTATTCAACTGATGCTTTAGCCTTCAGAACATATTCTTCTCAGACTGATTGTCGCTGAGCACAATATGATGACTGAAGAACAGAGTTCTTGCCAGTGGCACCTGTACTACTCCCACCGCCTTTTGATTAAGTTCCTGAGGTATAAACACCCTCTATAATTGTATTTTTGTAACTGAAGATAGATGACCAAATTTGTCATCAAGCTGAGTTATTAACTGGTGTGTGTTTATAAACTCCAATATGTCACCAAAAAAAAAAAAACAACAACAAAAAAACCCCCAAAAAACAAAACAACAACAACAAAAAACAACCAAACTAAACCAAAACAAACAAACAAAAAACTACCTCCAGATAGTTGAGGGAGGGTATGAAGGAGACATGAAATGGAAGAGGCAGTTGCCAAGCCAAGCAAGAGATAAGGTGGTTTCTTCTGCCAGGGAACAGCTGTAGATCTAGGCAAGAAGGAAAAACAACAACAAAAAAAAGCACATTTATGCCCTGGATGAAACTAATATAAATCTACAGTTATCCGCAGATGGTGTGATTTCACAACTTTCATTTTATAACACTCGGTTTGGTGGTAAAATGGTCAATTTTTGTACGGGATCATACTTGTAAATTCTCTAGCAAAGTGTCATATTTTCATGTAAATACTTCCAAAGCAAAACTTATTTTTAGCATCAACTATAGGAAAGATGTCATGAGCATCCTCTTTTGGAGTTGCTTATGTAACTGTTTTCTATAAGAATTGCAAAAGAAAAAGAAATGAAACAAAGATATGGATAAGGAACATTGACTTAGGATGATTGAATTAGTTTGAAGCTAGAATAAAATTTTCAAAGGGTGCTTTAAAAATTGGACTTGATGTTACATCATGCCTTAAAGATGTTGCTAGTTACAATTCTTTCATTCATCAAAAGCAAATCTTTACTAGGTATCATCTGTATGGCAAAAACCATTGTACACCCTGGTGAAATGGCCATGAACATGACGATTATGTTTTATGTGGAAGACAGACAGAAAAATCACAAAACGGTGCTATGGTGTCGCTAATGACAAGCTGATGATGGAGATTAAGAGAGCCAGAAAACTGGGGCTTGCAGTGTGTTTATGTGAGGTCGTAGAATGTCATCTATCCGGTGACATTTCAGCAGGCTTGAAGCAAGTAAATGAGTAAATTGTAAGATATTGGTTGTATTTTAATGCGGAACTGAATCACTGAAAAATAGATATGTTACAATGAGCGAACTCATGCCATCACCATTCATTAATCAATACAATTTCTATCATGAATCAGTGTGATTTATATTAGGGTTCTCTAGAGAAATAAAAACTAATAGGAAATTATCAATATATCTGTATCTTTATCTTTCTAGCCATGCATAGTGTGAGAGAAGAGCTTTACTTGAGGAATTGGTTCACAGGATCTTGGGGGCTGGTAAGCCTGAAATTTGTAGGGTAGGCCTAAAGGCTAGAAACTCGAGGAAGAAGTGATCTTATATTTATTTATTTGTTTATTTATTTTAAAGATTTTATTTATTTATGCAAGAGAGAGAGAGAGCATGAGAGGGAAGAAGATTAGAGTTAGAAGCAGACTTCCTGCTGAGCAGGGAGCACCATGTGGGACTCCATCCTGGAACCCCACAATCATGACCTGAGCTAAAGGCAGTCACTTAACCAACTGAGCCACCCAGTCACCCCGATGTTTTACTCTGGAGGTAGAATTCCTTCTTCTGTAGGAAATCTATTTTTGTTCTTGAGGCATTAATTGATTGACTGAGACTCACTACACTATCAAGGGTAATCTGCTTTACTTAAAGTCAACTGATAATAAGTATTGACTACATCTACAAAGTATCTGCACAGCAACACTTAGATTGGTATCTAAGGCCTTGAGTCCTACAGACCAGCAGATGCTTTAATGACAAATTTGTAAGAATTTTAAAGGTATGTTCCTGTATATAATGTGGCAAAATATAACATAATGAATAATATTTACAATAAAAGCTAATTGCCATTCTTTATAAACCACTGAGTCATGCTGTAAGAATGTGAGGTGAGAAAAAAAAAGATTCTGACAAGTTTTTGTTGCCTTTCTTACACTAGGTAACTAGGTACACTAGTTACACTAGGTAACTAGGGAAGTACAAACACACATGAGTATTATCATTATATAATATCGATTTTAATTTACATATAGAAAAAGTGGGAAAGCTCATCCACTATTATTTAGTAATGTCTCTCAGTGCAAAATGCTACAAAATTCTCTTTGGGTAGGAAGTAGCTGGATAAATTTCTGGTAAGTTACATTCTTAACTCTCAGGAGAACACTTATATTGAGAGAAGAAAAATGGAGAAGAGTCAACAAATTTCTAGAAACCATAAGACAAATTATTTATAGCAAAGCAGCATACTCTCAAAAGTAATATGATATGTTATGGTAGTCAATATATACATCATTAATAGCATCTATAGCTGTCTGTAAAATAAATTGGTAATTTTAATAGTAGTTTCAAGAAACTCATCTTTAATACCAGTAATTTTACTTTTGGAAATCTATCTCTGGCTTTTTTCCTTAGTTGATATGCTGTGACTGGAATGATATGAATCTGTAAAAGCAAGAGCTTATAGGCCATTTGGATTAATATTTCTAAATGTTAAAAACAAAATTGGAATATAGTTACTATCAATTTCTTACAAAATTTTGTATGAGTGACTATGGGAGCCCCCAAATCCATAGATAATACTCTGGGTTGTCACTGAATAATATATGAAAAGGACAGGCAGCAAAAATATTTTATTTCTTCTTTCTAGGACTAACAAACTATACCAGGAACTTTTGGTTCAAATTTTATATTTTAGTAATGTGCAGAATTTCCAGTGTGTAAATTAGGAATAAGTCAGAGACTTAGAGAATTGGCTTCTTTGGCACTTGCCTAGAGCAGTGACACAATCAGATTTGCATTTTATAAATGCATTGTTAAAGGTACATTGGAGGAATGGAAAGTTAGAAATGCCTGCAAGGTTATTTTAATACAGAAGGTGAGTGGTTGGAGAGGAAAGTAGAAGAAGAGAAATCGAAAATTAAAAAATAATAGCAAAAAACTTGACGAGATCTTTGTGATGATATAGCTATTCCATATCTTCACTGTTGTGGTAGATGCATGAACCAATGTGATGAAATTGTATAGACATAAGTATACACACACACAGAGGAACAACAACAAAAAAACATGGATAAGAATTCTGTGAATTTTGGGGTGCCTGCGTGGCTCAGTGGGTTAAGCCTCTGCCTTCAGGTCAGGTCATGATCCCAGGGTCCTGAGATCAAGCCCCGCATTGGGCTCTCTGATCAGCAGGGAACTTGGATCCCCCTCTCTCTCTGCCTTCCTTTCTGCCTACTTGTGATCTCTTTGTCAAATAAATAATTTAAAAAAAAATTAAAAAATAATCTGTGAATTTTATCAGTGCAAATCAATATCCTGGTTGTGGTATTATAATTTATTTTTACAATTGTTACCATTGGGAGTAACTCAATAAAGTATACACAGGACCTCCCCATATCATTTCTTATAACTGCATATGAATCTGCAGTTATTTCTTTTTTTTTTTTTAAAGATTTTATTTATTTATTCGACAGACAGAGATCACAAGTAGGCAGAGAGGCAGGCAGAGAGAGAGAGAGAGGAGGAGGAAGCAAGCTCCCTGCCAAGCAGAGATCCCGATGTGGGGCTCCATCCCAGGACTCTGGGATCATGACCTGAGCAGAAGGCAGAGGCTTTAACCCACTGAGCCACCCAGGCGCCCCAAATCTGCAGTTATTTCAATGAAGATTTCAATTAATAGAATAGGAAGGACTTGGTAATTGGTGACCTATTGGAGCAGCAGAAATGGAAAGTTTTAGGCTGCTACTTTGGACGAATGGTAATGATGCCATTCACTAGGATAAAAAGACAAAGAGAGGAAAAATTTGAGGGAAGTTTCTAGTTCCTGTGGGAGCTATGCATTATATACTTAAATGCCTAAACTGGCTTACAGCTAGGACAATCTTTACCAGGTAATACAGAGTTTAGAGGCATCAGAAAAAATAATGTTTGCAGACCTGAAAATGCATAAGATTACCTACTACTATTTATGTTGAATTTTCTAGGTTCCTGCCCTATCCAGAAAAGAGTGAAAATATAATGCATGAAAACTCACAAAGGTTTGAAAATGGCATAAAAATTTTGCCTTAATATTCCCATTGAATTACACATTAGTCCATTGGGAGATTACCCATGATGGATGGTATTTCTCTTGTTCTCTACCAAGACTGTCTTGGGATAATTTCTTTGCATAAAACTTAATTTTCAGGCGCTAGGCTCCAAAACTGAGATGAGCTGAAAAATTTAAGTTCTAACAATTGATTCTGAATTTAAAACATTTTTCCATAGCCAATATTCTATGATATCAAAAAACAATTTGAATTCCTAAGGCCAAAGTAGATATTGGCTTGAAAATAGAATAATGAGAAAAGGTTTATAGATTTAAATTTAAGTGTTCAAGTAAAAAATCACAGAAATTACTATTTAACTCTTTTTCTCTGATTAATAAGTTATTTATCCTTATACACTAAATCCATATGAAATTAAAAGCAACTTCCTAGAATAACAGAGTTAATCTTTTTTTCCACAATTATTGACATTTAGGTTCAGATCAATAGCAATAAAATGAGGCAATAGAAGTTCTTATAAAATAAAGAATTCTGAGATATGGAGAAACAAAATGTTTAAAAGAACACTTTTAAACTTATGCCTCCGTCATTGGAAAACAAACAAATATTTTCTCAAATCTCGGTTAATTCTGTTAAGCTTGATAAGGTTTTTCTGGAAAAGCGCATTTTCTATATTTTTCTCATCTGTTGACCTGTTGGACTAGAGAGATCATAATTGGACCCTGTCATTTGTTTTTATCTTAACCTACAACTTTAATAAAAAGTGGTTCTTATTCTTTGATCTTAAGCTTCTTACCCAAATGAAACACTTAACTTCTTTTTTCTTCTGTGTAGAAGTTCCTATGATTTATGGTATCTTTGTGGTATATTAGTAAGGTTTTGATTTGGATCAATTTTAATATTCTTTAAGCTGTATATTTGATATTTTATGTCAACATTAATATTTATTATAGTTTTTTTATTTTTTATTATTACTAATCCTCAGAAAGCAATAATTCTTTATTCAACTTCATATTAAAAGCCAACTGTTTTAAGGGTTTCAATTTTAAAAAGCAAAGCAATGTTTTCTTACAATTTTTAAAATCAATTTCAGTGTACAACTTACTCTGAGAACCAAAAATAATTTAGGCTCTCAACTAAGATATCATACTAATTGCCTTAAATTAGAAAAAATAAAGTTTCATTTAAACTACAAATGTGAGGGCGCCTGGGTGGCTCAGTGGGTTAAGCCGCTGCCGTCGGCTCAGGTCATGATCTCAGGGTCCTGGGATCGAGTCCCGCATGGGCTCTCTGCTCAGCAGGGAGCCTGCTTCTCTCTCTCTCTCTCTCTCTCTGCCTGCCTCTCTGTCTACTTGTGATCTCTCTGTCAAATAAATAAATAAATAAATAAATCTTTAAAAATAAATAAATAAATAGAATAAACTACAAATGTGAGATATAGTGATCTGTGGTTATTTAGAGTGTTATCTGTATATATGGTATTTCTTTCATGGTTCTATTGTTATCATACTGATTTTAATCTGCTGATTTTTTTTTTTTAAAAATTCCTGATGTTTTTCTCAAAGAGTGTCGCTTCCTTTAGCTTTCCTATTGGACTGTTGTCTTCCGCACCACAGATTTTTCCACATATGAAGGAATACATCTTAAAAAAAATCATTTTTCTAAGCATCTCTACTTTTCTTTCATTCATTCTTTCTTATTGTTTTCTACTAATAAATCCCTGATGTTAATTGAACATAAAGACTAATGTAGTCTTGGAATTTCAAATAATGACTAATACTATTTATTTACTTACTTATTTACATTTTGGAAGGGAGAATCCTCACTTTATCAAGTGTTCTTCTTTCCTAATGATCGTTATCCAGCTAAGCGGGCTGGGGCATCATTTACCCATTCGTTGACTAAGATTAAAGACTATTTTTGGAAATTTAAATGGTTATTATTGTATTCTCAGGCAAGGTACACTAATCTCATTGTCTTTTGCTTTCTAGTGATGTTAATTTCTTTTCTGAAATATCTCCCTTCAGGAGAAAATAGCAGGGAATGTGTGCCATAAAATCTAACTAAGAGAACATGAATCAGAAGGTATAGTGAATTAATTCTAATCTCTACCTCTTCGCCAATGTGATAGTCATTAGTCATTTATTTAATTCTCTAGACTTACCTCTTTTATGTATGATGTATGAAGTTTATTCACTTCATGCTAAGGCAGACACAGGGCTAAAGAAATAAGGTGAGGACCAGTTTCTAAAAGCTCACAATTGCTTATTCAAGGATTTTGCCTTTGTTTATTTGAAAGTCAGTTACACATAGGTTTCTCCTATTTCTTTACATTTTGTAGGTACTGATTTCTTTCATTCTGGACTATGTTCAAGATAATGAACAGCCTTGGAAGTTAACAGTAGTGTTTCTCTGCTGAACAGAGGACAGATTTATTTATTGTTCAATGAATAAAGGTAATATCTCTTTCTGGGACAAATGTTTGGCTTTCAATATTAAAGATTGGGATTTCCTAAGCTTGAAGTTCCATAGCAGTGATACATTGTGTGCATAACACCAACTTGGGCCTACATCCATTTTATTCCCATGGAATCTGGAGAACAAGGAGAATCCATATGAATAGGAAGCTCATGTTGCCTGCTCAGCAATGAGTAATAAAATCCTTTGTTTCTGACCAAGGAGTCTTGTTTCTTCTGTCAGCATCCATGAATGTGTGTCTGCCTAACTTCTTAGCTTGCAAGCAGAGTAAAACTTAGATATTTCACAGTTCTTGAAACCTTGTAGGAAATGGTAGGCAACAGGGATCTTAACTGATAGAAGTATATGACCAAATTATTTCGGAATCCTGGAAAAGTTCAGAGTTAGAAAATTTATTTGTCAGCTTTCTGTATGTGCAAACCATAAAGAAGAATTACTCTGCAGAAGAGTGTGGTGATGGTCTAGATGAGGGCCAGGGATAAGTATGTGTGGAATACCAGTGCTGATCAGCGAAATACAAATGACTTGGGAGAAGAGAAAATAGATCCAAATAATTTAATAGATCCAAAGAGTGAACATAAACTTCAGTTTCTACAGATCATAGAGGGCTGATTCTATTTGGGATAAGAGGCAGTGACCATGGGAATAGAAAAGAGTAAAGGATGATGTTCCAAAGGTTGAAGAGAAGATGACTGGTGAGAGGATCAGAATCCTCAGCGGCAAATCGGAGAATTGGGAACATTTAAGCTTTGATTATATAATATATATATTATATTATATTATATTATATATATAATATAATATATGTAATTGAGAACATAAGCTTTGATTATTAGAAGAAAATTAGAACTATTTCAAGAACAATTCCAGTTGGAAAGGGAGGGTAGAGGTTGAATGGACTGCACTAAAGAAAAAATGGTATCAGATGAGGGCACCAGGACCGCACAGTTGTTAAGCGTCTGCCTTTGGCTCAAGTCATGATCCCAAAGTCCTGGGATTGAGCCCCACATCTGACTCCTTGCTCACTGGGAAGCCTGGTTCTCCCTCTCCCTCTCCCACTACTTGTGTTCCCTCTCTTGCAGCATCTCTCTCTGTCAAATAAATAAATAAAATCTTAAAAAAAAAAAAGAAAAATGATGTCAGATGACATTTATTTTAAGGGGCACCTGGGTGGCTTAGCCACTTGAGTGTCCCACCCTTGGTTTTGGGTCAGGTCATGATCTCAGTAACAAGATGAAGCCTGGCATTGGGCTCCATGCTCAGCAGGGAGTCTGCTTGAAGAGTCTCTCCTGCCCCTCCCCACTCTTGTGCATTCTCTTTCTTTTTCTTGCTCTCTAAAATAAATAAATAAGTCTTTATAAAATATTTATTTGAAAAGATAAATTCATGATTCATGCAAGTATGAAAGGCACAATTTTTATTTAATCCATTAATGGATCAAGGAGCCAGTAAGAAGAAACAATTAGTTTAAAGGAAATTTCAAAGGACCACACAGGAATGCTGAAATGAATTTACAGACAGCTGAAAAACTGGTCAGTATCCACAGGACAATAGTCAAGTGCATAGCCTACAGATATAATTTGCATTTCTATTAGTATCATATAACTTACAGAGTTATAAAATAGCTAAAAAGCAGTGCATGATAGAGATAAACCCAGAGGATACCTTAAGAAGGACTCCTAGTAATTTTTTTCTACTTCGTATTTTTTGTCAGTTTTTCTTATGATAGGATATAAGGAAACAGTGAGAATGAATGCAGAAAAGGATGTAGGACATTGAGACTAATTTTGCCTAGTATTATACTAGGAAAGTTACTGAAATAGGAATCCAGAAAAGAATGGCTAAATAATTGTATGATCTTGAGATTTAATTCAACTTCCAGTGTGATTTTTTTTTATCAAAAATAAGGTGGAAGCCCACAACTATATGTTCAATTAATCTTTGACAAAGCAGAAAAGAGTATCTAATAGGAAAAAGAATGTCTTTTCCTCAAATTGTGTTGGGAAAACTGGACAGCAATACTCAAAATAATGAAACTGGACCCCATTCTTACACCATACACATAAATAAATTCAAAATGTATTAAAGACCTAAATGTGAGAAATGAAATCATTAAAATCTTAGAGGAGAACACAGCAGTAACTTCCTCAACGTTGGCCAAACCACATCTTACTAGGTACCTCTCCTTAGGCAAGAGAAACAAAGCAAAAATAAGTTATTGGGACTTCATCAAAAGAAAAGCCTTCTGCGCAGTGAAAGAAACAATCAACAAAACTAAAAGGCAACCTTTGGAATGGGAGAAGATATTTGCAAATGATGCATCTGATAAAGGGTTAGTATCCAAAATTTACAGAGAACTTCTAAAACTCAACACCCAGAAAAGGAATAATCCAATTAAAAAATGGGCAGAAGACATGAATAGACGTTTTTCCCAAAGCAGACATACAGACGGCCAACAGACATATGAAAAGATGCTCAACATTACTCATCATCAGGGAAATGCAAATCAAAAATACAGTGAGATATCACCTCACACTTGTCAGAAGGGATAAAAGCAACATCACAAGAAATAACAGGTGTTGGTAAGGATATGAGGAACAAAGAACCCTCCAGCACTGTTGGTGGGAATGCAAACTGGTGCGGCCACTCTGGAAAACAGTATGGAGTTTCCTCAAAAAGTTAAAAATAGAACTACCCTATCATCCAGCAATTGCACTACGAGGTATTTGCCCAAAGAATACAGACATACTAATTCAAGGGGATACACACACCCCAATCGTTTTTAGCAGAATTATCTACAATGGCCAGAACTATGGAAACAGCCCAAGTGTCCATCAACTGATGAATGGATAGAGAAGAGGTAATATGGATGATAGATGATTGATGATACATACATACATACATACAATGGAAAATAGATACAATGGTAAATTTACTCAGCCATAAAAAAGAAAGAATCTGGTTATTTGCAGCAACGTGGAGTTAGAGAATATGATGGTAAGCCAAATAAGTCAGTCAGAGAAAAGATAAATACCATATGACTTCACTCATTTGTGGAATTTAAGAAACAAAACAAATGAGCAAAGTTAAAAAAAAATTAAGAATGAGGGAGGCAAATCAGGAAACAGACTCTTAACTATAGACTTATCAGAGGAGTAATGGGCAGGGGAATGGATATTAAGGAAGCACTTACAGTGATCAAGCCCCCGATGTTGTATGGAAGCACTGAATCAGTAAACTGTACACATGAAACTAATATTACACTGATGTTAACTAACTGGAATTTAAATAAAAACTTAAAAAAAATAAAGGGAGTTTGGGTTCCAGTTTAGTTTTGCTCAAACTTTTCTTTTAACCCCAATTTCTTCTAATTTTGCAAATTAATGCTTCCTGTGAATTTTAATATAGAGAGAGCTATTCTCTTTAAAGTAATAGTAGCTATTCTATTTAACCTTGGGGAAACCCCTCTTGGCCTCCTTGGCATTTTTCAGAATTTCTTATTAACTCTAAAGTGGGTGTAGATTCCTATTTTTATCAGATCATAACAAATATATTTCTTCCTGAACTATACATGTTCATAGAATTTGAAGATATGTTCAAAATTTAGATTTATTTTATTGTTATTCATTTTGTAACCCAATCCATGATCACTTATATCAAGTTAACTTTAATATAGAAAGGGTTGAAATATAAATTAAAATGTAATTATTATGCCTTATTAGAATTAAAGTAGCAAACAATATTTTCACCTGAACAAACATAAAATTAAAATGAGCCTAAAAGTATTTTGTTTGTTCCATTTAGCCTTATATTAAATAAGTTCTTACCTCAGAGTAAAAGTATGATTATTATTATTATTTTTTGGTTGGTTGTATTAGAATACATTTTTCATGTATGGTTAAATTGATATATTCTATTTAAAAGTGTGATTCCTGGTGTACTGTATAATTTATATTTTATAAATGTAGCAGATAATGGTTAAGAAAGACCATTATAGAGTTGGTAAGAAAAAAGGGTATAAAAATATTTTAGAGATCATCTGATACTAATATAACACTGTACAGTAATTATACTGGAATTAAAAATTAATTTTAATATAATAAAAAGATTTCAAAATATGTTATAGAAAAGTTGGTTTCCTTTTGGATCCACTTTAGTATTGGGAGGAAACATATAGTTATGGCCCTTTGAAATGCAAAGATAATTTAGACCTTATTTTATTCAGGTGGCTTTATGAGACAAGCCTATCATTACATTTCAGAGCGTGTCACATGGAAGAGGAATCTTCATCCTGTTTTAATCATCAGAGCTGTGGCAAATGGGATGGCTTTGTATTTACTACCCCTAGGTGCATTTCATTGTGTTTTATACTACTATAAACTGGACTATACTCTCTTTAAAAGTTAAGGTCAAAATATTTAATGCATTTTATATGTTCAATTTAGGCTATATGACAGAATATGAACATCTGATGACTTGAATAAAATTGACCTCACTTATTTTCCCCTTCAACTTCCTGAATAAGTGATTTATTTTGAGGTAATGCTAAAATGTTGATAGCATATAAGATTTTTCAAATGTTAGTGAACTCACCGCTTTTTCAAAGGACATAGAATGGAAACATTTGGGGGCGCCTGGGTGGCTCAGTGGGTTAAGCCGCTGCCTTCGGCTCAGGTCATGATCTCAGGGTCCTGGGATCGAGTCCCACATTGGGCTCTCTGCTCAGCAGGGGGCCTACTTACCTTCTTCTCTCTCTGCCTGCCTCTGTCTACTTGTGTTCTCTGTCAAATAAATAAATAAAATCTTAAAAAAAAATGGAAACGTTTTGTTTTGTTTTAAGATTTTATTTATTTTTTGTCAGAGAGAGACACAAAGAGCAAGGGAACACAAGTGGTGGGGAGGGGCGGGTGGTGGGAGAGGGAGAAGCAGGCTTCCCACCTGAGCAGAGAGCCTGATGCAGGGCTCTACCCCAGGACCTAGTATAATGACCGAAGGGATCTGCTTGATGACTGATCTACCCAGGCGCCCCAAGGAAAATTTGTTACTGACCGTGACATGGTTGACTCTCGGGCTTTGGTAGAGAACCTGGTTTTGATTTTTTTGACTGCCTTTTTCCTCTCTTTGTAACCTTTCTTTCTCTGTTTCTTAACTTGAGGTTGCCTCTAATGCTGGATGTTACCTTTCCTAATCATGCCCCCACATGTAGTATTTTAGAAAACTCACAGCAGACAAACAGTAAAAAGTATACATATGGTTTTCAAGAGTCTCAGGCTCTGAACCAATCTTGCAAGTCCAGAAACCCCCAGGGGTACAAAAGATAACAGAGGTGTATGAAGAAGGTCAAGGTTAAGAAACAGTGAGTATAATTGACATACAAAAACTGTACATATCTAATGTATACAACTTGTTGAGTCCGAAAAGACATCTATGAAACTGTCGCCACAGTCTATGCTGTAAATGTTATCCATCACCTCCAAAAATTTTCTCTTATCATCTTTACATGTTTAAAGAAGAACACTTAACATAAGATTTACACTCTTAGAAAAAACCTAAGTCTGTAAGACAGTATTATTAACTGTGAACTTTACAAAGTGTTGTTGTTTTATAGAAAAGAAACAGTAGGGAGTAATCCGAATTTTGGACAAAGTAGAGATCTCTTCTACTTGGTAGAGCACAGCGACTGGCTACTTCCTGCAAATTGGTGCCAGATCTTCTGAAAATTTTAAATGTTGGAAATTCAAACTTTTACGTAAAATCTCTTCGTGGTTAAGTGTCGGCAGCTTAAGAGTTAACATCAACAACAGCAGGGCTCTATTTCACAAGCTAAATCTCTGCACTCCAAATTCAGCATATCCTAGGTCCTAGGACAGGAACCAAGACATTTCCTGAACCTTATGCTGGTGGTTCTTGCGGCTCCGCATTCCTAGCTCTTTTTAAACACTGGATCTCTTGGTTACTACGTAAGTGCAACAACCACCTGAGCTTTTTCTCCCCTTTCAAAGTTAACTTCATTCGCCCTGCTGCAAAAATTGTCAACAAATACTGTTCAGTCACAGCCCAGGGTTTCTTAGCCTGCAGTGGTTGCCAATTACCTTTGAGGAGGGCTGGAATCCCAGGTTGGAATCCCAAAGATCTAGCTTCCATGAATTTGAACATATAGCAGAAAATTTCACATGGTAAGTTTTGTTTTAGAAGCTTATTGTGATGGTGAAATCGGATGATACCTGTAAGTTACCTTGTAGATTAGAAAGAATTAAATCCTAGCTACAGTCCTATTCCAATTTAGTACTACAAATCAGAAGCTTTTAAATCAATGTATTCTCTCTTCACTTGCTTTTTCCTGCGGGTTTTCTATTTTCCTATAGGACAATAGAAAGTTTTTTCAGCTTTATCCTTGAACCTCTCCCCAGGATTCTAGTTATGACTTTCTAGTATATTTCCTTGCCTACAGAATGTAGTTGGCTCAATTAAAGTGCATGCTGTTTGCTTTTTAACAATAATACAAGAAATAAAATTATGATTTTTGAGGTCCCTTTCCTATGAAATGGATACAGTTAGAGTCTCTATTCCAAGCTCTCTTCTGCGTTGTTCTCTTACCACGAATAAATGAGATAGTTGTAGATTCATACTGGTAGATACTGCTGTCATTCCATGCTTCCATTAAGCTTATCTGAAATTTCAAGGAACAGTTTATTAAGAATCATGTATGTGTATATTTCTGAGTATCTGTAAAACCCCATGTAATAAATAACATTTTCTGTCCTTTCATTCCTCAAACAAGTAAACAATTTCTAATCCTTAGGAAATGGCTGCGCATTCAATTAGATGTTTTAAAAATCCGCATGTGCTTTTGGTCCTTAAATTGAAATATTTTTAATTGTTTCTGAAAATGGAACACATGAATACAATTTTCTTTGTGTGCATGTTCTTTCGGTTGATGGTTAGCAGTATTGATTTGTATTTCAGATAATATGGAAAGTGTTCCTGCTGTTCATTCACATCATAGAATGTTTCTGAAGGATGTTTCCATTGTCACGGCATCCTGTAAATTTCCTCATACACTGCTTATAATGCTCTATTAGTCAAACTATCTCTTTGTCCCTATATTCAAATGAACTGTAGAGGTTATTAACTTGCCCTTGGCAAATAGATTTATTTTTCTAAGATAAATGCTTTTATAAATTCAATGTGTGACAGTTTTATTACAAATTGTAAATAGAATACCCTGCCAGATTTTTATGACAGCCATCACTAACTCATTTGGGCCCTTATTACATTTCAAGCCTTCATGTTCGTGGGTAGATATTTTTTTTAATCACTAGCAAGTCTATTTTGAAATGTAGGTTTTAAGTTTTAGTGGCAAATTCGTATCATTGGCCTTTGAAATAGTAACCAAGTTTTTGCAATTTGGTTATGCTCTCAGACATTAAATTTAATATTTATATTTACAATGTAAGTTTTGTAAGTAAGTACAATATAGTTGCAACAGTCATCTAATGTTTCATGTTTCTTCCCAAATATGGAGTTTTAGCAAGTGATAGAGTTCATAAATTTACTTGTATCAAATTCGTTAAGTCCCATTACATCACATTTTTGTTTACTTGTATTATATGATAAATATGGAATTAGAGTATAATATTAAAATAGTTTTAACATTTTATTCAATTAGCCAACATTGAGTACATCATTAGTTTTTGATGTAGTGTTCAATGATTTTTTTTTAAGATTTATTTATTTATTTATTTGACAGAGAGAGAGAGAGAACAAGTAAGCAGAGAGGTAGGCAGGGAGAGAGGGGGAAGCAGGCTCCCTGCTGAGCAGAGAGCCAGATGCGAGGCTCGATCAGGACCCTGGGATCATGATCTGAGCCGAAGGCAGAGGCTTAACCCACTGAGCCACCCAGCTGCCCCGTGTTCAATGATTCTTAATGTTTAAGCAAATCTGTTTAAGCTTAAGTTTAAGCAAATCTGTTTAAGCTTAATACCAAAAATACTCTTTACCCTATGAACTATACCCTTTATCCTAAGGACAAAAGTTTACGCGCTAGTTAGCTAATCTTTGGCAAATCAGCCTCTCTATAACTAACCTCTATGCAGTGTCATGATGGAAATTCCCATCTCTTCAGACTGTCTTGAGGTTTAGACAAGATACTCATAACATTCTAAATACATGACCGAAAATCCAGCAAGGACCTAACACATGTTACCAGTTACCAGTAAGAAAATGCTGTAAGCTACTTGTTGGAATTTTTTTTTTTTTCTTAACAAAATGTATTACTCACCTCAGTCCATCATAACAGAATATGACTGGCTGTAGCGTAAACAACAGACTTTCTCACAGTGTCAGAGGATGAAGTCCAAAATCAAGATGCCATCACGATTGATTTCTGGTGAGACTTCTCTTCTTGGCTTGCAGATAGCGACCCTCTCATTGTGTCCTCACATGGACTTTCTTCTTTGTACTCACATCCCTGCTGACTCTTCTTTCTTTCATAAGAGAACCAGTCCTGTTGGGTTAGAGTCCTATCCTTGAGTCTCATCTTACCTTATTTACCTCCTGAAAAGCCCTATTTCCAAATACAGTCACATTGAGAGTTAGCGCTTTAACATGTGAAAGGGGGAGCATAATTTAGTCCATAATCCAGAGTAATATTGTTTATTATAGTTATGTTCTCCATTCAATTTAATAATTTTTAAAAGCACAAATGTCTCAGGTACTCGCCATTCAGTTTATTTACTGATAAGGGAACCCTGCAACCCTGAATCTTCATGGTAAATTTTTAAAAGGTGAAATAATGTATTGAACTATACACACATAGAAAGTTTTTTCACACAGTGGTACTTAGACCCTTACTCCTACAGGCTATAGCATTAATCTGTCAATCATCTGTTGGCAGGAATTCAAATCAGAGATTTGTTTTAATATTACTTGCTTCACAGAAACACTAAAATAACTTTTATCCTATTTTCATGAGACCAGTGCTCTAACCCCTGAGCTACAGAGCCACTTTTATCCTATTTTCAATATGAAGCTTTACAATGTTGACTTCTCACTTGTTAAAACTCTTTCTGCCCTTAATTTGATGACATTCACTTCATAGGTTACTTGTCCCTTCTTTATATTAGATCCGAAAGATCTAGTATAACCATATGCAAACCGAGTCTCCCAGTGGACTGTGCACTTTTGAAGGGATGGTCATGCTTTATCTACCTTTTTTATCACTAACACATAGTACATTTTCTAGCACATACATAAACTCAATAAGTTATGGTTGAATGGGGAAAAAAAGCTAAAAATCAGTGATTTATGAATCCATTGAAGTAACAAGACAGTTATTTTTCAAATGTCCTAAAAACCAATGTTTGTGGTTTTCTTACATTTTTGGAAAATCCAATGTTTCCAAGTTTTCCTGCAGTAGCAAGAACTATTTAGTATTGCCTGTATTTAAAATGTGAAAAATCAACACTGACCTAAAGTGTTTCCCATATTGGAAAATTGACATAGAATATTAACCTAACTATGATTGTCCAAATTGGAATTTCTATTGAAGGTGATTGATCTTTCATTCTCTATTCACACTGAGATTAAAAGGAAAGAAATCAGAGTCTGGGTGAAGTTAGTTGATTAAAGACGGTACTAAGGAGGTGGCAAGAAACTCTTTGTACTGCAAGTAGAAAAGGCTACTATTGGATTTTACACAATCCCCTTCCTTAGATGTGGTTAAAAAATGGAATTGACTGTCAAATGGCTGAAAGTTTAAGAATAGTACTTATTGAAGTCTGGATACATCCTACGTGATTTCTCAAAGGTTATTTTCACTTCACTTGTATAAATATTGAAGTAGTGGTTCAAGGGAACCTCAGTGGCACATAAGTGTTTCACCTCATCTGGCTGCCAAAAGGAAGATTTAAGACAATCCAATCTTTTCAACACACATTTCTCCTCTGTCTAAAACTGTGATTCTCATCATTTTTTTTTCCATTACCACCAATAAAATAGACCCTGCTCAGAAGCATGACACATTTCCATAGATAATTCCAGTTTGTATGCTACAGCAAAGAGATTATATCGTCCAATGTTGTACATTTTCTTGTACTTTAGTTGAGAGAACAGGAGCTCACAAGAGCCTGTGGTGTAAGGAGATGGCATCATGCTGTGAATGAGACCAGTATCCTAGATGACAACTTCTTTCTCCCCCTCCCCCAGTTTCTTTTTAAGAGTTTCTAGTGATAGATGTGGATACAGTTTAAGTTTTGTATTTTCTTCAGAATGTTACTGGGGCACTTTTTTACATAGTAAGTATGTGGCACATAATAAATGTTGAATAAATAAGTTAAATAATGAATATAGTATGCTAGATATGTTCTTTAAAAATATGGAATGAAGAAAAGAAAAAGGACAGAGGGAGAGAGAGAGGAGGAATAAAAATAGCATTAATTTGGGGCGCCAGGGTGGCTCAGTGGGTTGGAGCCTCTGCCTTCTGCTTGGGTCATGATCTCGGAGTCCTGGGATTGAGCCCCGTGTCGGGAAGTCTACTGGGCAGGGAGCCTGCCTCTCTGCCTACTTGTGATCTCTGTCTGTCAAGTGAGTAAATAAAATCTTTTTTAAAAATAGCATTGGGGCGCCTGGGTGGCTCAGTGAGTTAAAGCCTCTGCCTTCGGCTCGGGTCATGATCCCAGGGTCCTGGGATCGGGCTTTCTGCTCCTCGGGGATCCTGCTTCCTCCTCTTTCTGCCTGCCTCTCTGCCTGCTTGTGATCTTTGTCTGTCAAATAAATAGATAAAATCTTTTTAAAAATAAATAAATAAATAAAATAGCATTAATTTCACTACCAGCTTATAATTAGTGTGGAATAGTTTAGAGAAAAACACTGGATTCTCATACCAGGTGGCTTCCTGAAAGCTTGGAGACCTTAGCCAATCAGTTATCTTTATAACCAAGAGTGTCAGTAATTATGGAAGAGAGATCATAGCAACTACTCTGCCTACATACGGTAGTTTTTATTATGCTGAATTGAGGATGTACTTTGAAACACCAAGTGGATTCTCTACTTATAGAAAGACTTGGGAATTTTTATTATTATTATTATTACTATTATTAGCCTCTTGAATAGCCACTGCTCCTGTAGGTGGTTTATCGGAGTAATTATTTAAAGGAAGCTTACTTATGTTTCTATCAGTATGGAAGTGAACCAATTATTTGAGTGCAAAAAAAAAAAGAAAGAAAGAAAGAAAAGAAACAACAAACAAACAAACAAAAAACCCTGAATAGGGCAATACTTTTTATATTGTGTCTTTTTTTTTTTACTCCAAGAGTTGTTACCTAAAACAAGATTTAACTCATTAACTGATTATGTATTTGATTTTTAACCATCACTCCTTGGTGAGTGCTACTGCATATGCAGTAAGAACATACGTAGTAAAAGGACTAAAAAAGAGTAAGAGACAACCAGAACCACAGAGAGTATGGGATTCCTGAAAGTGATATCCTTCTTTCTGGTAGAGATCTAGTCTCCATGGCAGATCACACAGGTTTAAAGCCAAAGCTTCTAGTAAATTTAAGTGGATTAAGGATCTGTCTCTATAGAACTCATACAACCTAATCAATGAAATGAATGAATAGATTGATTTGTTTTTCCCGATATGGGCAGAGCCTCCAATTCCCTCTCTACAATCTGTTCAATAAGGCTCTGTATCTGTGCATGTACGCATCTGTTATAATACTTCAACTTCCTAGTGCACTAGAGAGCACACACACAATACACGTTCTCGGCTTTGCCCCCTTTCTTTCTTTTCTTTTCTTTTTTTTTTTTTTAAGATTCTATTCATTTATCCGACAGAGAGAGACCACAAGTAAGCGGAGAGGCAGGCAGAGAGAAAGGAAGGGAAATAGGCTCCCTGCTGAGCAGAGAGCCCAACTCTGGACCCGATCCCAGGACCCTGAGACCATGACCCGAGCCGAAGGCAGCGGCCCAACCCACTGAGCCACCCAGGCGCCCCAACCCCCTTTCTTTTTTGCTGTCGTTTCTTCATTTCTTCCACCTCACCTCTCCCCCAGACTCTTTATTCCACTGAGATGAACTACCCAATCTTTGTATTTAATAATAAAGCCAGACTCAATAAAAAATGGCCCTTAAAATATTTCTGAAGTGACTAACTTTCTGAAGTGACTAACTAATATTTCTCAAGAGACAAAAACCTATCTGAATTTTTTTTTTAATTCTGCCATTTCAGTTGTCTCATTTTCTGATATGTGTCATTTAAAATTAAAATGTGCAAAAAAAAATTAAATTAAATTAAAATGTGCTCCGTACATCCAAATTCCTAATAATTTTGTTAAGCTTTAAAAAAAAATCTACAAAGCTGGGGCATCTGGGTGGCTCAGTTGGGTTAAGCCTCTGCCTTCGACTCAGGTCATGATCTCAGGATCCTGGGATCAAGCCCCACATCGGGCTCTCTGCTCATCGGGGGGCCTGTTTCCCCCTCTCCCTCTGCCTGCCTCTCTGCCTACTTGTGATCTTTCTTTCTCCCTGTCAAATAAATAAATAAAAATCTTTAAAAAAAAAACTACAAAGCTATATAAATACAATTTTTTTCAATGTAAGGTATTTATTACAATGCCTGAGGAGAATGGTATCTCTCAGGGACAGAGATTTTTAAGTTAAACAGTTTGTGTCCTGATGTTTAGATAAACTAGCACTTAGCAAACCTGTGACCCTCTGGCATAATCTCTTTATTTTTTTATGCCTTGGTAGGACAATCTCTTTACCTCAGCTCAGTAGCCTATATAATAAATGTGAAAGAAGAAGAGGTAAAGTCATGGAGCACAAGAGGTTATTAAAACCAAGTAATTAAAAAAATATATTGTTCTGTTTTGAAACTCCACTGAAAAACAAAACAGAGTAAGTATTAGAGCTCCCTGCTAATCAGAGCATACCCCTTACGGAGGGACTCAGTACAATTCTGACATGTCAGCAATGTAGCAACAGTGAGACATCGTGGGTTTTTTTTTTTTTTTTTTTTTGGCTGCTGTGCATAGAATAAACGAGACACTGCTGCTCAGCAGTAGGTAATTTTATTTGTATTTTTAGCAGTAATATGCATAGGTAATTTTTTTCTTGGACTTTACCTTAATAATAAAAATGAAAGAATTTTCAAAAGTAGATCTGAAATTAAGGGGCATATTTTCTTATACTTCCAGAATTGCAACTTTTTAAAGAAGTTTGACTATATGTTGTACATTTGTCTCTGCACTGTCTTATAGTTTTAGTGTGTGATTTGCTGTGAAATGGAGGTTATTACTCAATCTGTCCTAGAACAAGCACCCTAACTTTAAAGTAATGTATTATTTAGACATCTATCAGGAGAGGAACTGTTTTGTCTAGTTAGTTTACCTGAGTTCAGTAAATGTAATATATGAAGGCCTGTGTCATTGGAACTTAAAAAATAATTAAAACATATACCCTTCTCTTTGTATATATGACTGGGTTATTGAATATAATTATTGAATATAATTAAAATGCCTTAACTCACTGCATTTTAATTGCACAATAATAAACGAAACAACAATAATTGTACTAATTGAGCAAATACTATGTGTACTTTTCCATGCCAAGTATTGTACTTATGATGATATAAGGTGAAGTCAAATATTGCTACCATCTTGCAGGTGAGTAATATGAGAGTTTGCATACTCACAGTTGCAATTATAGTAAGTGATGGAGCCGGAAGTCAAGGCCAGGTCAGTCTCAGTTCAGGAATTGTATTTTTAATGACCAAGATACTTTCATGTGATTTTTTTTTTTTTTACCCAGAAAAATACAGAAACACATTTACAGTCCTTAATCTGTTTCACATGTACTTCATGACTGTTGATTGTTTCTAGCCACTTTATATTCACCAAAAAAGGATCAGAATGTCAAGTTATTTGAATGCTCTGGTTTTTTTTATGCATAATTTCTTGAAACTAAATTCAGTTTTTCTAGGAAAGTTTCTATATCATACCAGAAATATTATTCGACAACTACAAAGCTCAATCAATGAAGTTATTTGACTCCCTAGAGAATGTTTTCTAGAATTTAAAGTGAGGAACAAAAGAAAACAATATGAATTTTTTGGTAGCATGACTGTTGAGGAGATCTAAATGAAATTAATTCAGTATGAGAACCATCATATTTTAATGGGGGGGGGGGAGTATAAAGCCTTTAAAACATGAACTGTTGTATATTTGATAACAAAAGTTTTCTAAACATATCTCAAAAAAAGTCATGTTGGCTTTAGCCTCTCTGCTATCCTGAATCGACAAGATTATAAAATATCTGGGTTTCTAAGAAGAATCATTGTGATATGGAAAGGCATAGACTTCATGATTAGAACAATATGGGCATGAATCTTGACCTCCTTCCCCCAATCCCTACAATCCCTATATGCCCTCATTAGGGAGCTTTTTTTTAAAAAAAAATTATTTATTTGAGAGACAGAGACACAGAGAATGACAGAGACCACAGGTTGGAAGGAGAGGGAGGAGCGGGCTCCCCACTGAGCAGAAAGCCCTATGTGGGACTCAATTCCAGGACACTGGGATCATGATTCAAGCCAAAGGCAGATGCTCAACCCACTAAGCCACCCAGATGCCTAGGGCTTTTATTTATTTATTTATTCATTCATTCATTCATTTATTTTTAAACCAGGAAGAAATTTCCTATATGATGAGAGCTCTTATTTTTTCACCTCCCCCCCACCCTGAAAATATGTTATATGAAAAGTAACAGTATAGGGAAATATCAGGCATGATGACCAGTTCAGAGCAGGTACTCAGGAAAGATTAGTTTTCTTTCCTTTCTACTATGACCGAACAGATGTGGGATATTCTTGGATAATGGAATACAGCTATGTCACATAGACACTTTTCAAAGGAAACAAAAAAATTTAAAAGGACTATAGTTATTCTAAAAGTTCCTAAAAATCAAATAGTCTCCATCTCAGTCCCTGCTATGTAACTACGACTTTCACAATCATTTTATTCTGTAACTAGTATTTCCAGTTTACAAAATGAAAAATTTGGACAAGAACCCTGCCAACCCTATGATTATACGATTCCCTGAAAACCACAGGCAGAAATGTTATCTATTCAATCAGATATTAGTTTGTAATTAAATCACATAAAGCTAAATGTTAATTACATCTTGTTCTTTAAAGACCTATTTTCTGGACATTCTTCAGGAGACAAATTGGAAGAATGAGGGTTAGAATTTTAAATACACAATCCGTTTTGTGTATTCTTAAATCAGAAATTGTTTTTACACAATAAAGCCCTCCTGTAAATGACTTCCAGAGGTTTAGGTTATCTGGAATCAGTTCACTCACAGAGTTTCAAAAACAGTGTGCTTAGTAAAAGTGTAAAGAACAAGACAAACAAAAAAAACTTGGGAGGAGTATTTTTTAATTGTTTTTCATGGATGGTCTCATCTTAAAAATCAAACAGGTATAATTTAACAACATGAAAGGATGCTGATATCAGATAATTAACATTATAAGGAGATCATGCTGGTAACTCAAATATACCTGTCTTTATTTCATAAAAAAAAAAAAAAAACCACTTAAAAACCCAACACACAAAGTCTTTCTGAAATTTACATTTTACTCACTCACGATTTAGATGAGATAGAAATAATCTCAATATAGTATTTCAAGAAAAATTTAGTTGAAACTTAATATTGCTACCTTTAGGGCAGGTATTACCTTTCTATCTGGAGGTGCAATGTCCTATACAACAGGTATTGGCTACATGTGGCTATTTAAATTAACTAAGAATTCATTTTGTCAATGACACTAACCATATTTGATGTGCTCAAATATGCACCTGTGGTTAGTGGCTCCTCTGTTGAATAGCACAGATACAGAACATTCCCATTCATGCAGAATGTTGTATCAGACCGTGCTGGTAGAGAGTCATTCTTTTCTTTTGAACTCTAAACTCTAAAATGAGAATGTATTCTGAATGTCTCCAGATTGGAAATGTTGTAATCTTAACACATTTAAGACTCTTATGTGTAGATTATTAATATCATTGCAATAATCTAATTGTAATTAAAGATAACAGTGTTGAGTAATCAAAGTACTTAAATTAAGGAAGACTAACTGGTACAATTTAAAATATGACTGGGTTTTAATCTCATGAACAATGGGACAATGCCTTACCTAACACTGAATGAGAAGAAGGCTGTAATAATGGGGTGATTATATTCTTGTTTCTAGAGTCTGTATGATTTATACGAGGGCTGTCCAATAGAAATACACCATGAACCATGAATGTGAGCCACATTCTTAATTTAAAAATTTCAAGTAGTCCTATTAAGGCAATAGGAACAAGCAAAATTAAATTTCATAATATATTTTATTTAATCCCATATATAAAAAATATTATTTAAACATGTAATCCATATAAAATTATTATTGAAATATTTTATCTTTTTTCACAGTAAGTCTTCAGACTCTTGCATGTATTTTACATTTAAGTACATGTCATTTTGTACTGGTCACATTTTCAGTATTCAGTAGACATAGGTGGCTCATGGCTACCATGTTAGACAACACAGAAAATATACAGTTCAAATCATCAAGCAGTCATAGGATAACTGTTATCTGCTGAGCACATATTAGGCGCTGTGTATTGCACCTAGCAATAGGGTGCCAGTGGTGAATGACATAGCGTGCACTCTTAGAGAACTTCCATCTAGTGAGGCACATCACATAAACAGACAAATACAGTATTGTATTTTTGACAATTGGCTGAAATACTTCTACAGCAAAAATCTCATTCCAGGTCCTTAGCAATGCAGAAAAGAGAAATTAACCCAGTATTTGGAGTATTGATGAGGGCTTCTGGAGAAAATATCTAACTTAATACTTTAATAATCTATATGAATTAAGGAGGAAATGCAGGGTGAAGACACAGGAATGAGATAACAGAATTTTCAGAGGGAAAGGAATGTGGAAAAGAGGTTTGCATGAGGATGAGTGTGTGTGTGTGTGTGTGTGTAACAAAGAGAGCCAACATGAGAGTAAGGGATAATGAAGAAGTGCAAGAAGGGTTCCATACAATTGGAGGTTCCATTCTGGATGGCAAAAAGCAAGGAAGCAAGATAGTTTCATACACTTAATGAGATTGCTTTGTCTGTTATGCTTAAATGAATATCCATCCGTAGATTGGTTGGTAAGGAATGGAAGTAAAGAGCCATCAGTATGAAATGAAAGAAGCAGGGATTGGACAAAACCATTGTGCAAAGGGAGGATATGAGAGGGTTACAGAATCCTCAAGCAATTGCCCTTGAATGCTACTACCAAAAGTTAATGTACTTTCCTCAATAACAAAATCATTAAAAATAAGCAGTATTCTTGGAGCACCTGGGTAGCTCAGTCAGTTAAGCAAATGACTCTTGGTCTCAGCTGAAGTCATGATCTCGGGATCATGAGATCAAGCCCCACATCAGGCTCTGCCCTTAGCCTGGAGTCTGCTGGAAGATTCTCTTCCTCTTCCTCTGCCCTTTCCCCAATATGCTTGCTATCTCTTTCACTCCCTCTAAAGTAGTAAATCTTGGGATATAGAATTATGTTTCTTCCCTGTAAACAAACAACCTTCAGTCAAATAATGAATGCTTGAGGTACAAAGATTTTATTTTTATAGGATGGTTTTATTGTCACATATAAGTCCATTAATAGCTGGGTACATAAGTAAAACCTGACACCACTTTATTGGAATGCATCTTCTGTACCCCTAACCATAAGAAAGAGTAAATACACTACACAACCAAACCACTTCATACTCTTTCAGGTTTAAAGTTAAAATTTATAGCAAGAAACTCATTGGATTCTAATGATTGTCACTCAGTAGCATAGTTTTGTACAGTCCTTTGTTGGTACTGTGTGGAGATTACTGGATCAAAGCATAACTCATCTTAATCTTCATTAAGAGGTAAAGGGTAAAATGTAATATTGTCAGGCTCTCCATTCTAATTAATGATAAAGTTAAATTTTTATGGTTTAATAAAATCTGCCACAGAGCAAGAGTAATTGGGTGAGGAAAGTAGAAATTGAAATCAAATAGAATTGAGCCTCCAAAATGAGGGAAAACATTGTGATTGACTTGAGACTTATCCAACGATCAGGTTCCAAAAGTTCTCCATTCACAATAAATGATAGATTCTCATATTTCAGTCAAAATACTTATAACCTTACAGAAACCTTGAATAATTACAGTTTTGCATTCTAATAAACTAGAAAACCACAAGTGCATTTCTGGATGTTAGTTGTGGTAGCAATCAACTTGTCGAAGTTGTTCCTGAAACAGAATTTTTTTTTTTTTTTATAAACATATATTTTTTATAAACATATATTTTTATCCCCAGGTCTGTGAATCACCAGGTTTACACACTTCACAGCACTCACCAAATCACATACCCTCCCCAATGTCCATAATCCCACCCCCTTCTCCCCAACCCCCTCCCCCCGGCAACCCTCAGTTTGTTTTGTGAGATTAAGAGTCATTTATGGTTTGTCTCCCTCCCAATCCTGAAACAGAATTTTAATAGATTTGCCCCCAAATAAATACCTTCAGTTTCTCTCAGAAACTACTAAGCTTCATCTCATCTTGTCAAGCCAGTAGACATGGAGACAGAAGGTTTTGAAGAGTCAATAAAAATAACAGAACAGGGAGAGAAAAATACAAGTTTGTCCTGGCATTTATTTTAAAAGATTTCCCCCAAAGTAAAAGTTAGAAAGCATCTGGAACCTGTCACTCTGTGGTGATAGATCTGAACACGGAGACACATGTACGTTTCAGAAACAGAAATAGTTCTGTGTTGATGATCTGGCTGTCAGCAGGTATTTGGAGAGGAGAAAGGAGGATAGAGGTATAGGGTTTGAGAATTAAGAGGGAAATCTGCCGATTTAATTTGTGAATATCACTAGCCCTTCTTTTATAGTTTACTGATTAAGCTGTTACCCTCATAACCTATTCCTCACTATAAGTCATTATCCCATTCCTACCCAGTATCTAGGAGATAAAGGTGATGCCACAGGGTATCCTGTATGTTATGGGCCAACTGAAAACACAGTACAGAAAAATTTTCCCATTCTTTTCTAGTAACATATTTAGATATATAAATGTTATTACCGCCACTGCCAATAGAAAGTGCAATTATATTTTAATTATATATATATATATATACATGCATTTATGTGATATATCTCTAGATAGATGGATATGGATATATGCAAGTGTCTGTAATGCTTATCTGTGTGTGTGTGTGTGTGTGTGTGTGCGTGTGTGTGTGTGTGTGTGTGTGTGTCTGGTGTGACCATTATAAACTTACCTTATTTTGGAAAGTTTCTTGCAAGTTTCTAATAATTGGATAGATTGACTTTAGGGAAGATTGCCAAGTAGGTTGAGCTTGTATAGATCAGTTATCCAAACGCAGTTTTAGTATTTATCTCTCCATTATGTGCTTTTCTTCCTACAAGAGCCAGATTCCCTTGTATCACCTTAAAATAATCTACTCTGTTACACCACTCAGGCTTTAACTTCTTGGATCATGTTTTGAAAGTGTATCTTCAAATTATTCCACATAACCAACATTCTTTACTTAGACTTTCTTATTGAAATAGATCTGCAGTTTATCTCTGGCATTGGGCTTTCTGCCACTATGACTAGTGAAAAGCAGGTATATTGTGGTCCAATTGGTTATTATGTCTCAAATGACCTTATGCACATGTTTTACATAGATCAAGAGTAAAAAAGCTTATTCTTTAGTCTCCTAGAACACAATCTGTTTAATATTTCCACACATGTGAAGCAAGAGGGTATTTTTTCTCCTGTGATAAATAAATATGGAACTCGACAAATATAAACACCACAAAGTTCAGGGGCCTGCAGTCTACTGAAGAATGCTATAATGCTTTACTAGGTTAATTTTGTCCTAAAAGTATTAGTGGTTTCTGTTTTAGATTCAACAAACTGATGCCCACCATAACCATATCAAAAGTATTCTGTCCCTGAAACTGGAATCTAGATAAAGATTTAAAAGAGAAGAAAGATGACAACAAAAGTCCATGAATTTAGCATTTTAATCTTCGCTTTGACTCCCATGACAGTGTGCCTCTTTTCTTCTGACCACAATTTCAGGATTCATTTTAGCAACACATTTGCTACTTGCTTGACTGTGTCAGCTCCCCAGGGCTTACTCTCAGACCTTGGCTTGTCTCTCTCTGCTTCAGGTGTCTTCTCTAACGTTGGGATTTAAAATAACATCTCTTCATTATTCCTTCACAACTCTACTGGCCCACTTTTAAGGTTCCCTTGTGTTATATCCCCAATGCTTTTGTGATGTATGGAAGCTCCTTTCCTAGTACATAAGAGAACATTATAAAATGTTACAGTCTGCATTTCCCATGGCAAGTGTTCATCCTGGCTGTTTATGCTTATCCAGATAGTCATGAAATTTTTTCTTTGTAGTTTTAATGAGAAGTACCTTTCTGAATGTTATCCCCTACTCCAAATTCATACACTGAAGCCCTAACCCTTCAGTGTGACTACATCTGGAGGTAGGGCCCTTAGGAAGTAATCAAAGTTAGAGGAGGTCGTAAGGGTGAGACCCTAATGCAGTAGGACTCATAAGAAAAGAAAGAGATCAATCTCTCTCTACCCTGGAGGACCCAGCAAGAAGGCAGCTGTCTGCAAGGCAGGAAGAGAGCTCTCACCAGACATTGTCAGTCAGGACCTTGATCTTGATCTCGGATTTTTCAGCCTCCAGAGCTGAGAGAAATAAATTTCTGTTGTTGAAGCCACCCAGTCTGTGGTATTATACCTGAGCTGACTAAGGCATTTCCAAGTGTCGGTTTAGACCCTTTTCTAGATTTACTCCAACGGTCTTGGGTAAGTGATCAATTTTAATTTCTTCTTAGAAAGTTTTATTTCTCAACGATCTTTGTAGTTTTCACATAAAACAGCTGGCACCTGTATTTGCTTTGAGATCTTCTCCAAATTGTCCTCCTTCCCTCAGTGTCTGGTTCAAAGTCCTTTCAAGTCAGTGCACATTTAAACTGAGGTCATTTTCCTCCATGGGTATAGCAAGTTCCAAAACATTCTCGCGTGGTACAGGGGATTTTCTTATATTCGGCTTGTATGAATATCTACTGGCGTAGCCCTCTGGAAAGGTTTGACAGTTTGTGCTGGAAGACTTAAAAACACTTTAGTCTTTTGATATTATAAGTACACTCCTAGGAATTTATCCTAAGTCAGTGATGCCAAGAGGACTTTCTATTGTACCAAAAATAACAAATGAGGCTGCATATCCATTCATAGACAAAAACCAGGGGAACTCTGGTTTGTTGGGATACTATGGAACCAAGACAGCGTATTTAAAAAAAAAAAAAAAAAAGTTTTTAATGATCTGGGGAAAATCTGATGATGCAATTAAACATGGATGCATACTATATACTCTTATACACTGGCAGATTTATTTTCCTACACCATCCCTAAGGTTGCTCTGAGTTCTAACTTAATGCTGTGTATGACTTTGCTTACATCACTTCCCTTTGCCGGAAAATGAAACGTGTCCTGATATACCAGACTGTGTTCCTCCTATTATCCAAATTGCAGGCACAAGTAATATTCTCTGCAAAAATTTCCAAATCTCCTAAAGTATGATTCTTTTGTATGACATTTTCGAGAGCCACTTTATTTTAGTACCAAACATTGTTCACATACAATAAGAAGGATATGAAAAAATGGTTCCTGCTGTGTATGAGATTGTTAACACAAAAAATTGTTTCTTAGGCTGATCCCCAAATTCAAAGATTATGCGTTCTCGGGTCTGTACCCCTCCGGAGCTCACCTAATAGCCAAGCCCCTAGAGGGCACTCAATAAATATTTAATTGAATGGACTGTTTGAAAGCTCTTTAAGACCATCCTTTCAAGTTACACTGTGTAGTGAACATTCACAGATAGGGCATTGACATCTTTATATCCTCATTTTAGTTGCACTGAATTTATAGTAAGAAGAGTGTTATGAATTCTTCATAAGTGCTTCAAAAGCAATCTTGGCATATTGATCAGAGACTGTGGCCTGTACAGGAACTGTAGTTGCGTTTCCAACTGTTGTTTAGTTGTAATTTTATTCCCAAGGGTAAAGCCAACCTGTTCTGTATTTTATAATAATATGTAATAATATCATCCTGTAATTTTACTATTTAGAAAATATATTTGCTATTTAAAATGTCAACCAAGAAGATATAAATGAGAAATAATGAGGCTTGCATTTTTATACTATTATTCTCAATTTTTGAGAGTGGCATATTCGAGTTGGCTGATTCACTTAAGTATCAGAGCAAATTTTCACAATTCTCCCAGATAAATCCACTGAAAGGTGAGATCCAGTAATGCTGTGAAATTGTTTATTTTCTCTAAACAAACAAACAAACAAAAACGAAAATGAGAAAACCCCTCACAAATACATAGTGTTTATAAATGTGATTGGCTTAGGGTTATTTCACTTACAAATGCATGTTTATAATAAATGTGATTGGCTTAGGGTTATTTCACTTTTTATGGTTATTATTATGCATATTTTCTTCCCACTGGAATTTTAAAACTAAAATTTTAGATTTGGTGCTGTCTAAATCATTTTTAGCACTTCATTTTAAACTATTTTTAAAGCAACTTGAGAAGTCCTCCACAGTTTTTTGGTTGTTTTTAATACCAGGTAATGGGCCTGCCTGGCTGAGTGGTACTTCTTGCTGGGTATCAAATCCCATATTTGGTTTCAAACCTCAGGCGGCAGCAGGGAGCAATCACATCACAGATTATCTCACATCTCTAGTTCAAGTGCAAAATTGCAAAATTTTCAATAAGAAAACACATGTACTTAGGTGCCTAGAACCACCTTTACTGTCCTCCTTAGGGCGAAAAGATATTAAGGTAGAAGTCTTGTTTTTATGGTTTTTATTTTATTGGAAATAATCCCGATTGAGACATGTGTATGAAAAAAACAAACAAGTTGAGCCGAGTTGTTCTGTATAAAATAAAAGCAGTCTTTTAATTTTAAAACCTAAATATATAATAAAATCGTCCTCTGTCATGAAGCAGGGCGCTCTTTTAAGAGGGGGTAGCAGATTCCAATAAATCATTCAGACATAATCGGCCTGTTTTATTAGTAGATTGAATTAGAGGTACATTAAAGAACCAATGGAATTTCTCACCTGCCTTTTTGAGGGTTATCCCAGGACACAAATACTTGTCCTATCAAATTCATGTGTAGCAGCCTATCTTCCAAACTCTAGTTTAATATAATATTAACAAATTACTTGCTTTCTCTAGATGTCTCTTAGGCCCTGGCAGGATTTCGATGTCCCAGCTTCAGTAAAAAACAATCAACTTTCCTACATAGGCTCAGCCTTAAATCATATGTATTTTCTTATCATACGTGAATCTTCGCTCATCTAGCCACATAGACTAGCTGCACTTGAGATGCTTTCAAAAGAAAGTGCATTTCTAAATTTCTTGTCACCTAGCCCATATTTAAAATTTAATAGGCAGAAGGAACATTTATGACAGAGTTCCTGGAGGATATGGAGTTCACCTATTCCGCAAGAAATGCTAAAATGCAGAATGCTAAAATGTACTCTTGGCCTCTATATCACTGAAACATGGTTTTCTACAATGCCATCAACCTCTGTTTAGGGTTATTTTAAGATAAGAAGCAGCACTATGAAACTTGATTACGTGGGGTTTAAGGATGTTGAGCATTTTTTCATTTTATTACACAGGGTCGTCTTATGAAAATCTTATGAAGAAGTACCTTTCTTGTCTTAGGATCTGTTCCTCTGAGCTATTGCTCAGCTTTTATTTTATGGTTGCAGAAAAATAACCAGACCTGCAAGAGACTAAGTGACACTGGAGAAGTAGGAGAGCTCGAATTTATTTTATGCCAGTGGACCCAGATGAGCTTGTGCTCGAAGTTCCGGGCCCTGGCTAGTGGGGTTACAGGGTTTTTATAAAGGGGTGTTAAAGCCAGCTATGCTGGCTGCTGGTAGGTGGGTTTAAACTGGGGGGTGGGAGAGGGTGTTGCTTTAGGCTGTTAGGGCAGTGCAGGGGACCTGTGGCAGGAAGCCTGTTTACAGAAGCAGAAGCGGCTGGTTATCTCTTGCTCCCAGGGCTTCTGGTTATTTCTAGCTTATTGTTTGTAACTTTCCATCTTCTGGGACCTCCTGGCCTGGGCCTGCTCAGGGTAATTTTCCTCTTCAATGGAACCTGAATTTTGGAATGACCATTTCCCACTTTTTGCATGGACTGTTAGAAAGCTTAAAACCAAATGAATGGCTCAGTCATTCCAATTGTATTGGTTTCATTCCAGAATCAATTTTACATTCTTGCCCTTATTTTCCTTTTGCTATGTGTTTTCATCTCTTCCAAAATTTTGTAAATTAGTAGGTATTTGGGAGTATCTTATTATGATACTTTCAAATATTTTTGGAATAAAATGGCCTGTCAGCATAGAAAACTCTTTTCCTAAAACTAATCCCTAATGCTATTTCTGGGATTAGAGATTCCTTTCTGATGAGAAATATGTCTTTTTCACCTTTAATTATCTTGATGAGATTCTGGTCTTTTCCTGATGTTTATAATAGTATTCCTGCTCATTCCTTTAGAGTATAGAGCACTCCAGGGAACACAACTGCTCTAAAGAATTCTGAGATAAACTTAATCATCTTACTCCTGCTGAAGGCATCACCCATTGTCTTCTTTCCGTGTATATTTGATAGATACAATCCACTCATTTTATGAAGTAACTGAGAGGATTATCCATTCATTTTCCACCTTCTTGAGTCATTGATTCACAGCTCCTCTCTGTGTGCAATAACACACTGGTCTGACTTTATACAATTTTTCAATAGCTTTCTCAAAAATATAATTTGGTCATCAGCTCCTGTGGGTGAAAAAATCCTGATAACTCTTGATCATTTTAAATTTAGCTGCAAAATTTAATTTTGTCCAAAGGAGCCTGACCCCTTTTCTTCATTTAATCCTTCATATGACTCCAGCTGGTCGGGCACCTCAGCATTTCCCCGGAGTGAATTCTACCGGCACATTTTCTTACCTGCCACACTTACGTTGCTGGGATATAACTGAATTATTTTTTGAAGGGCTTAAACTGTTTCTCGTCACACGAAATCACAATGCAATCTCACTGTTGAAACTCATCCTTTTGTTTTTCTGTTGCTCCTTTCAAAGGCTTTTAGCAAATCGTTTTTGTCCTACAAGCCTTTCTTTTCTTTCCATCATGCTCTCTGCACAAGTATGTTTGGAGAAATAATATTCCAGTCCAGAGGCACATCTGAGAAATAACAACAAAGTTTAATAAGAGATCATTTCAACTCCTGTAGGACAAGGAGAAATTTCCTTGTTCGGAATAAAATTTTTTATTATTTTTTGCTCATGAATTCGGTGGAACAATCTAGGTAGCCCTTCACTGGATAAATGCTATATACATGTAATGTATTAGATTTTCTAAGTTATCACCCTTGTTACCCGCACTTATTGTTTCTGTATAAAAATAATTTCATTGTGACACATAATTATAAGCAATTTAAGGAACTTAATTATCGTGATGGTGCTCTAGTACCAGATTAAATTAAGAGTAGTGACAATTTTATTGTTACATTTATATAAGAAGAAAACATCGAAACTCTTATCACTGGCAGATTGGGAGTTAGAGAAAATAAGTCCCAAAGTCAAAAATTTAATATATTTTATTATTATAAATATTCAACACTTAACATATACACATTTAAATGTTATTATAAACATTTAATATTTTGATGTTAAAGATCTCAGGAGATTGAAGACAATGAAATTCCAGAGACACAGACCACTTTCAGTCACATTAAATCAAACATTCTTCCCTTTATGTCAGCTTAATTTTAAGAGAAACGGCATAGAAATAGATGACCCTTTCAAAAAAACAGAGAAATCACCATATTGTATAAGAAAAAGTTAATGCTAGATTGTAAACTTGTTGACTCTTACAATTCAATCTCTAATCCAATCAAACATTTGAGAACTTAAGCTTTCTCCCAAACTCCCTTATCTTTCATCTTTTTTATTGCTTATCTTAAGAATCCTTTCTATTTTGTTATTCTCTGCCTCATTAAACCCACTTCCTGCCATATTTTCTGTATACTTGTGTATATTCATCTCCAATTGTAAATATGATATGTACCCATGCTTTCATTTCTCTCCCATTACTGTTTAATGAGAACTCATTGATTGTTCAGGATTTACTGAATAGTTATTATATTCTGGGCACTGTAGTAGGCACTACAGAAACAAAAATGAATAATACATAAGCACTTCCCTTAAAAAGTTCACAGCCAGTAGAAGTCATAGGCACTCAAAGAAATAATTATTTTATAAAAAGATATGTGAAATAATGAAAAGGCAGAATAAATGGCACTTCCCATTCAGAGTACACTGTAGGGCAGAGTTGGAAACAGCCATTAGAAGAAGAGAGAAAACCTTTCACAAAAGCAATGATATTTATTGAAGTGGATTTTTGCCTGGCAGAGACAAGATGTAGGCAAATCTGTAAGCAAAAGAGCCTAAGATCAGGATCAAAAACAAATAATGGCACAGTATGCTCGATGGATTGCAAAGAGCAAATTGCAAATTGCAAAGTCTAGTGGGGGACTGGCGAGGTGGTATAAGAACAGTCTTGACAGGAAGATGCTTTTTTACATCAATAGTGTGGAAGATGGAACATCATTAAAGAATTATAATCAAAAGAGGGAAATTGTTTTCTTTTGGCAACATCACTTTGGTGACAGTGTAGATGATGACCCAGAGGGGATGAGGCTGTGTAGGGGATGAGGAATCGTGAGGAGACGCCATTGCCAAGTCTGGGAGGAAGATTTTGAGATCGGATATGGGGCCCGGATATCGGAAAGGGAAGAGAGCAGATGGTTGAGAGACATGTTTATAACGAGGACTATATTTGTCTTGGGTATGGTTTGCTTATGGAAAGGTGATGAAGAAATATAATTTAGGAATAAATTCCAGGTTTCTTGCTCATGTGGGTGGTAATGCTAATCATTTACAATGGAGACTTCAGCTGAATACATAGTTGCTTACTCTAATTTGTTCCTTTCTCTGTTGTAAATATATGTCCCTGACCCGTTGATTCATTTGTGGTCATATGACATCCTCTGGGTATTAAAACATGACAAGGAATAAGCTCTAAGAACTGGTGCTTGATTCACAATGTTTTCCTTTTCTCTCTGCCCTCAGACTGGCAATGTTCCAAATAGACATTACTCCATCTACCTGGATCCCAAAATCAAAAGGATGTGAAACAACGCCCTAGCTGACCAAAAATGTCATTTCTTTCATTAAGCCACTGAGCTACCAGGGTTATTTGTTATTGTGCCTAACCTAATCTATCCTGACTGATAACAGAGGAAAGTGAAATAAAAAAGGCAGCTTTGGAGAGAAGATGATTAATTCAGTTTTGGTTCAGTTGAGACTGGGCCTTGAGAAGGCCCTCTTATTTATGGCATTAGAGAACCCACTGGACATATTTCCATTTCACTGCTTTCTTTATTAATTGAGTACTCTTTTCCTAGTGGTTTACTTGTTGAGAGGTAGCATTATATAGCGGTTAAACGTGTGTCCTCAAAAATGACACTGTCTTGTATGAATCCCAGATCTGTCATTTGTCTACTTCAGTTTCCTCATCTGTAAAGTCAGGATGATCAAACAATGTGCCTCATAAGACCACTTTAAGAATTAAATGAAATAAAATATATATCTGCACTTAGAAGAGTGTCTGGCTCATAGTAAACGCTATGTAATGTTATTGTTACTGTGTGTGTGTGTGTGTGTGTGTGTGTGTGTGTGTGTGTATAATTAGATCCTTTCAGAAAGCAGGTGGAATGAAAAGGTAGGCATCCTTGTAAGATGCTCCACTTTCCACTGAGGCTGTAAAAAAAAAAAATAGTGAAGAAAAAGATTTCTAGGCTTATCTTTTGAGGAAAACTGCTCTATTGAAAATAATTTTTATCATTTACTTTAAAGTGAGATGGCCTTATCTAAGTATAAAAAATGTGTCTTATAATTTGATTTATTCATTGGCCCTAGTAATGTCTTTATGGGATGTGGAAGAATAATTTCAAGGCTAAACAATTCTTTGAAAATGAAGTCTGATCAAAGAAACATAAAAATGTCAAGTGACTAATTGAAAGAAGGAAGAACTTATTGATGTAGCATGCTCTGGGAAAATACTGAAAATTATGTTACATTTGGATTACTTCTTTTTATTGGAGTTCCCAGTATTTGCAGTCTCTGGAATTACCCACCTATCGGCTGATCGTATGTTTCTGCAACACTACCTATACTTGGACAACCCTGTATTTTGGTCTGGAGCAAGTTATCAAAGTCAGCTCTGACAAGTTTGAGGCTTCCAAAATGGAGAGAGCACACAAAGCTCTAGGGCTGATATCTTTTCTTTCAGCCTTTTCTTTCTGCCTTTTTGTAGACATGTTCCATGTAAGATGCAATATGGCATAGTGGTTAAGGGGATCAGATCCATGTTAGCTATTGTGTAAGACTGATGGTTCACAGACCTGTACCCCTGAAACAAATCATAAATTATATTTTAATAAAAAATAAATTTAAAAAAATTAGCTGGGTGCCCTGAATTTTTTGCATAGATAAAATGGAATTGTAATAACATCTACCTCTTAGATTGCAGGGATTAAATAAGTTAATACACAAAAAAACAAATAGAACACTCCCTCCCAGAGCAAAAGTACTCATGAGTTAGCTACTGTTTTTGAAAATGGTTCTTCTGCTAAAAATAATAATTTATTAAAAAGTTTCAAAACCACAGGATGTAGGTTGCTTTCTACATTTCTCTGTCTTCCTTTTCCATAATCCAAATTTAGAACCACAGAAAACACTTCATACATATTTTTTAATTGGTCTGCTCTGAAAAACAGTCCAGTTAAAGATGTTAAGTAAAATGCCTGGGAAGGAAGCAGGCTAGTGAACGTGATATTAATAGGCAAGTGGTGTTGTTAGCACCACACAAATCAACTCAGTAAGGGGGGTGCCTCCAACACCTACCTGAATGGCATTGCCAACCATCAGAAAACTATAAACCTTTCCTTATCCTTCACTATTAGAGAAACATTTCAAGTGTTTTTTAAGAAGCTATCGTGCTTGGGGTATCCTATCAAACATGATCAAAAACAAATGTTTAAGATGTAACCTTTGCTCTTAAACAATGTTGGCTCTTTTGCATGCCTATTCTCTCCTACTTGTTTCCACCTTGCTTTGGAAGGACCTGTGAGGTGTTGTCAGTGACCGTGGACAAAGTAGACAGAGTGGTTTATCCACCTGAATTATCTGAATATTAAGTTCAAAGTGAAAGCATGAGGAATAAATAACCAATCACACTTCCTAAACAAGAAAGATAGTCCTTCGTGCAGTTTAGAGAAATGTTAACAGATAGAAGAGAATTTTTAATTATTTTAAAGCATAAAAAGGCATATGATTCCCTCAGTTTCTCCTCTCTCTCTTTTTCTTCCATTTTCAAGCCAAACTTAACATCATGTTTTTATTTCCTTTTTTTTATTAGCTTCTATTTAAATTCCAGTTGGTTGACATACATGTTTTTATTTCCGTTTAAATCGTTGTGGTGATCTGCTTAGTCTACCTTGTTACATACAACCACGATGAAAAACAACCCTATTTAATGAGTTCTTGAACATGACTTTCCTGAATGTTATATGGCTGTTCTTGAATTTTTTTTTTTAGATTATTTTAGTTTGGGGTTCGTTATGACACCACATTTTTAAAATACATCTTTAGATTACAATATTTTTTTAAAGAAGGGAAGCAAAACCCTGATGTATTATAGTTCTCTCACCAGAGAAAAAGGAACTGTACCAGGGTATTAAACTGCAGGCAAGCAGCAATAGCAATAACGTAGAAACTAGAACACAGAGACCCTAACGGCTTCAGTAGTCAAGCTGGCTTCTTGGCCGCTAGCATGTGTTAGTATGGGAATTAGAAAGGGTGCCCTTCTAAAGGGCAAAATAAATGTTCATAAAAATCAAACATTTTCATCAAGGAACTGAATCTAATCCCTCAAATGACTGAGAAGCACAGGCAGGGAGCCTTTTCCTTGCTAGGCAGAAATGACACTAGAGGCCAAAGGGGCCAGATTGAACCAGAAACTCTGCAGGCCCATATGCCAGGAGGTGAGTCAGAAAAGGTGTTACATGCAACAGGGAATAGAAGTAACAGTTCAAGCTGATGTGCGGGAATAAGGTTTTGAATCCAAAAAGAAGAAGACGAGTAAAAAAGCCTGTTAAACTCAGGAAGGCAAGAAAAGGATAAGCAGAGGCATTCTAATTGACTGATATCGATTGGCTAGAATATCATCAGATGGCAGTTGCTGCTTTTGTGAGTTAGAGGGATGTGAACATTTGCTGGGATGACCCTGTTAACAGGGCCAGGACTGTTAACTTTATAAGCTTTGGTAAGGTTGGAATTTTCCTGGATTTGCAAGGTCAAGGACACGTTTCTTTTAGCCCATATTCTATTACTCCCAATTTTTCTTTATCATCATTTTACTTTTCTTTGACATACTCAATTCAGAGAGTCTGCAGGAAGAACCCTTAGGATCTCAGTGGCTTGTAACAAAAGTCTATTTCTTGCTTATGGTGAACGGGTAAGGGAGGCATGGGGGCATGCAGATGGCTTTGCTTCCTCTTGTACTCAGAGATTCAAATGGCTGACGTTCCATCTCAGCTGTAGTCTCTGGAACACTAGGCTTCTATTTTGCCTCTGTTGACTGCTGAGTCCAGAATTGGTACACATCACTTCAGCTCACATGTCCTTTCCTTGGCTATTTCCAGTCACGTGTCTCCACTCAACTTCCAGAAGCCTAGGAAATGCAGAAAACATGTGAAGTATTTGGTGAATATTATTGTCTTTGCCGTAGGGAGAAAGACTAAGTGTTGTCGGGGTAGAAATTATAAAGAAGTCACATGTGAGGGTGTGACTCTGTTTGATAGAGTAGCTTCAAGAAGGCCATCGCTGGGCTGATGGTTTTACTTGCTTTAAATGGTCAAGTTTGCTAACGTCTAGTTTTTAGCCAGATGCCACTTTCTGTTCACTTCATTTCCCCTGATGCCTTTTTGTGAATTTTTGAACTTTCCTTTTGTGCACTGGGGTCAGTAATTCCAAGCATCTGCTCTAAAACACGGGGGTATGATACCTCTTCATACTGCACAGCAGTTGTAGAGATAAAATCAGGTCTTTTTTTTTTTTTTTTTTTAAAGATAGCATAGCATAAAGGTAGCATTTTTTAAAGGTAGCACAGAATATTTATCTGTAAATGTATATAGATTTAGAAATACCTTTCTTAAATTTTCACCTGGTCATTAGCCTTGTAGGTAATAGCCAATGATCAGGTAGACTTGGACAAAAGCATTTGCACCCTAATTATGAATTTGGTGATTCAGTAAAGAATCACATAAAGGGACACGTAGTTTCAATGAAGAGTGGTTTTTGACCTCTTCCCCAAATGAGTGATGGTACTCCTAAGACCTATTATTTACAAGCAGGTTACTATTGCCCAAATGTCTCTCTTGCTGAAGATTAGAAGTAGAATTCAGGAGGCTACTGATCCAGATGGGGCTTTCTTATTCAGCACAAGGAGAGATGTTCTGTCAATAAGGTCAAATTTAAGTTACTAGCTCAGGTTGAAGTCCTTTGGAAGGATTCTGGGCAAGCCATAAAATTGCAAAACAAGCATCATTTGACTTTGACTCATGTACTTAATCAATAATGTGAGTCAGACACAATAACTTTCATGCTAATATTCTTAATATAAATTGTTTTTAAAAAATATTTGTATCTCGACTCAGAGATTAATTTCCTTTCCCCAGTCCAGCCAGTGGTTATGTTGGTATACAAGTGTGGAGGAAAGGTAGCAATAGTTATACATATTTCTAATGACCATCCAGACTATGCTTTATGCAGACTTTCTTAAAAGGAGTGTGGATATGGAGGCAAAAGTTGTTGCTGCTAGTATATAATCTCTGCTTTCAAAAACTTTTTATTTCTCTGAAGCAGAAATGTAAATAAGGAATTCTAGTATGTTGTTTTGTTGTAAATACTGTGGCAGATGTATGTCCCTGTTTTCAATAACTAAAAAGCCTCCACTAGAGTGGGGTTATAAAATTATATTTTTTATGACTCAACACTTAAGGACCATTGATGAAATTAATGTACATGCCACTATGTTAGAATTCTGTGTGTGTATAACTTGTAGGCCTTCAATAACTTGAGGGAAAAGGGAAAATATAGTTTAAGAGGTCTCATCTAGAAGATTTTAAAAGTTGAATAACTTAATTTGGATTCTGAGTTTGCCACTTATCATGTCCATAATCGCTGATGCGACTGAGTAAGTAACCTAAGCTTTCTGAGCCTGTTACTTCATAAAAAAAAAAAAAAAAAAAAAAAAAAAAAAAAAAAAAAAAAGTAGGGAAGGAGGAGTATGGAGTTTCTACAGTAACCACACTTCTTTAGCTTAAAAATTTGGTGCTTTCAGGATCAAAGTAAGGGATCCTAGTGTAATACTGAACTCAGTAGTTTTTCAAGGCCTGTCTTACCCTTACTGGTCTTGGACCCAACTCCACCCCACCAAAACCCAAATACAAACACAGTCACACAGTCACTCATAAAGGACATTCCCATCTCTGGGAGGCTGAAATATCTTCTTTTCCCAAAGAAGGTATGAATGCTACCTTCTTTGGGAAAAGAGTCTTGGAGGATGTACTAAGTTAAAGAGATCTTGGGAAGAGATCATCCTGGGTTGTCCAGGTGGGCCCTTAATCCAATGGCAAGTGTCCTTAAAAGAGACATACTGAGAAAAACAAACACACAGAAGAAAAAACGATGTGACAATGGAAGCAAAGATTCATGTGGTATAGCCACAAGCCGATGAAGCTAATTTATGCTGACAATCACCAGAAGCTGAAAGAGGAAAGGAAGGATTTTCCTCTAGAGCGTCTAGAGGAAATATGGCCCTGTCCTATTAGCACCTAGGTTTCAGACTTGTGTTCTCCAGAAGTGAGAGAATACATTTCTGTTGTTTCAAGCCATGAAATTTATGGTAATTTGTTATAAGAACTAACCATTTCTGTGTCTTTTCTCTGTTAATTTCTGCCTCTCTTCCTCCATTAACACAAATTAGAATCCTACCTACCCTCAGTATCACTTTTTTAGTTAAAATATTTTGATTACCCCTACCCCCAACCATAAGGATTAATCTTGTCCCCCCCCTTTTCCTATGGTATTTTATTTATACCTGTTAAAATGTTGACTTCTAATATTCCAGTATTTGCCTTTTTATCCTGCCTTAGTGCTTATTTGATTACTGGAATAGAATCAGCATTTCATAAATATTTCCTGTGTAAATATGGGACCATGACCCATTAATGCCGGAATAGGGCCAATTTTTAAAGTAATTACACATAGTGCCACTCCCTAACCTCCCAAGTATCTGGCTTCTTACTTGGAAATTGCTTTACAGATTCTGTGTTTTAAAACTGGTAGGGGGGAGGCTTAATGGAATAAGAGTAATAGGAAAAGAGAGAAAGTTAAAAAATAACTTTAGTACTATAGTTATATTAATATTTCATTAATTAACTAAAAGTCTCTAAAAGCACAACTGCCACATTTTTACTTATTTACGTCATATCTTGTTCATAAAATAAAAAGGGTCTGGCCTATATACTGTATGATTCTAACTGTGTGACATTCCAGAAAAGGCAAAGCTATAGGGACAATAAAAAGATCAGTGGTTACCAGGGTTTAGGTGTTGGGGGGAGACTAGGGGAAGCACAGAGGACTTTTAGGCTAGTGGAAATAATCTGTCTAATACTACAATGATGGATATGTCATTGTACACCTGTCTGTCCAAATAGTTAGAATGTACAACACTAAAGGTGAACTCTTATGTACTCTATGGGCTTTGGGTGATGATAATGTACCAATGCAGGTTCATGATTGTGTGTATTGTACCACTCTGGTGAGGGATGCTCGTAATGGGGAACTCTATGCATGTGTGGGGCAGAAGGTATATGAGAAATATCTTACCTTGTATTCAGTTTGGCTGTGACCTAAAGCTGCTCTAAAAAATAATTAATAGTAATAAATAATGAAGAGGGGAGATGTGAGGAGATGTGAAATCTTAGGGAATATATCTTCGGGGGCAAATTTTGAGGCACCAGCATGAGTCACTCAGTGGCCTATCTCCTTGGCTCCTTTAGACAGTTCAGAGAGGCCATTGTCTAATACTGGGTCTGTGGGGTGGTTTGTGGGATGGTCTTAGGTGCAAGGATCCGAGCCTTCATGTTCTCTAATGCTGCGGAGAAAACACAAACAATGCTCCTTTTATTAAGTCTTCAAACAACAAAATATTTTCTTTTAGATTTTATTTATTTATTTGAGAGAAAGAGAGAGCAAGAGAGAGTGCAGAAGTGGTGGGGAGGGGCAAAGGGAGAGAGAGAGAGCTAAGCAGGGAACCCAGTGCAGGGATCCATCCCAGGACCTTGAGATCCTGACCTGAGCTAAGCAGAAGGCAGACACTTAACTGACTGAGCCACCTAGGCAACCCATACAGCAACATGTTTTTTGAGAGCAAGGCACTTTGCTTCTCCGAAACTGGATTTCATCATCTAGAAAAGGAAGGGTCGATGTACCTATTTGGAGAGGCTGCCCACCCTAAATCCTTTTTTTAAAAAAAATTAAAATTTAAAAAATTTAAATTTAAAATTAAAAAAAAAATCCTTTTTTAAAAATGTCTCCCCAAACCATAAGTGACTCTTAATCTCACAAAACAAACTGAGGGTTGCTGGGGGGAGGGGGTTTGGGAGAGGGGGGTGGGGTTATGGACATTGGGGAGGGTATGTGCTATGGTGAGTGCTGTGAAGTGTGTAAACCTGGTGATTCACAGACCTGTACCCCTGGGGATAAAAATATATGTTTATAAAAAAAAAAAAAAAAAAAAAAGAATAGATACAAGGGACAACGCTGGTCATGTGGATTGTCTGACTTTATTTACACAGAGATGATGTTGTTTAAGATGGACCTAAAATGCTAACCCCAGATAGATGCCATCAGAGACTGGAGTTAGTGTTCTCATTCTCAGGCCTGAAACATAGGAATAAGACCCCTAGATAATTCAGCCTTTCTCCCGATAGACCATCATGGAGGAACTATAAGCTCAAGTTACTTTCTAAGTCATTTAATTGTTCTGCAAAATGCAGTGAAAAATACTCTGTGCAAAGACTTGTTCTAGATTCTGTAGAAGTTAGAAAGAGGGGTTATGTTGGGTTACACAAAAGTGAGGGAAGGAGCGAGGTGGGAGGGGAAAATCGTGACAGAAGTTCACGGAGATGGGAGCGAGACACGCAGTATAATAAGTTTGATCAGGCAGAGCCCGGGGAGCTTGAGGTTCCAAATTAGGAGACTGGCATTAGAGATGAGGTCTCTAAATTATGGCTTTGGGAACTTTACTTTGAGTTCCATTCTAGAATCAGGGAAGAGAGAGAGTATTTGAAATAATTCCCAAATAAATGACATGGATTCAGAAGTGTCTCTAAGATGGTTTCAACCCCTTGGCAATTATTCAACTCTCTGAAGTTCAAGGATGCATAGAAGGGGAGAAGTCTAGCATTCTTAGAGTACATACTGTGTGCCAGAAACTTAATCTGTTACCTCATTTAACTCCAAAACAAATACATGAGATAGATATTGTTTTCTCCATTTTAAATGAAGAATATGAGACAGAGAATATGAGACAGTGTCCAACTGCTGTAGTCGTAGAGCTAAGATTCCACATTGCTTTTTTTTTTTTTTTTTTTAAGATTTTATTTATTTATTTGACAGACAGAGATCACAAGTAGGCAGAGAGGCAGGCAGAGAGAGAGAGATGCAGGCTCCCAGCTAAGCAGAGAGCCCAATGAGGGGCTCGATCCCAGGACCCTGAGATCATGACCCGAGCCAAAGGCAGAGGCTCAGCCCACTGAGCCACCCAGGCACCCCTCCACATTCTTTTTATCCCTATCATAAAAATTTTCAACGAGAAATGCAGTATCAAACTTTGTTATTGTGGTGGCTGTTTAGGTTTATGGCCAGATTAACTGTAGTTTCATTCTGCCTCTGCTAGAGGAAACGTAGAGCCTCTGATCTGTAGGTGGTGGTCTCCTTTAATAAGTGTCCCTAAGTGCCTGCCCTTCATTCCTTTGTTTAACAAATATTTACTGAGCAGCTTCTGGACACCAGGTAAATCTTCGAGTGTTGTAGATGTATACATCAGTGAACAAAACTCACAAAGTGTCTGTTCTCACAGAGCTTACAGTCTATTTAGAGGGAGACAGGAAATAAAATACAAAACACAATGAAGAAGTAAAATGTATACCATGTTAAAAATTAATAACTATGATGGAAAAATTAAAAAACAAACCCCTCAGGATAAGGGGGTCGTAGGGGTGAGGATGGATATCACGGTGCATGGGTAGGTGTCATTTAGAGGGTGAAAAGTGAGCAGAGACAGGAAGCAAGTGAGGGATTTAATAAAGCTGAAGTCAGAAATAAAGGGGCCTTAACATTCAAAGAATCCAGACACGTTATCCTTAGAACAAACATTAGAACGTGTTTCTAGGCCAATATGGCTGGTGCAGAGTGAGTTAAGGAGAGAATAGGATAAGTTAAGGTCAAATTGGATTGGGGAAGGACAGATCATGAAACACATTGTAGGTCATAACGTGGTCATTGGCTTTTCCTCTGAGTTGAATGGGAAGGTGATGCAGAATTTTTAGAAAATCTGTGATATGGCTTTAGCTTTTAGAAGATTATTTCTCCTGTGTTGATAAGAAGAAAGCGGGGTAAGGTCGAAATAGGAAGTAGTGGACTCTTGCCATAAAAAGTGAGGATGTTAGTGGCTTGGATCGGGTGGGGATAGTAGAAGGAAGGGAGGGAACTGGTTGGATTCGGGATATTTCATAGACATCAATTCAGCAGGTTTGAGATGAATTTCATGCATGGATTTCAGAGAAAAAGAGGATTTTAGAATGACCCCAGGATTTTTGCCTGAACAACTACAAGACTGAAATAATCCTTAAATAAAAGGAAAAGGCTAAAGAAAGATGACTGGGAAGAAAGGCCAGGTGTTTTTTCATTTGTTCTTTTTTTTTAAACAGGTTGAGTTTGAGCTACTTGCTAGATGTATGTATCAGTTGTCTATCGATGCATAATAAACTTAACACTAAGTTAACAGCTAACTTAACACTAACTTAACAGCTTAAAATAATACCACTATTAAAATAACTTAACAGCTTAAAATAACACCCACATTATTAATTCACGTTTCTCTAGGTAAGAAGTCTAGACGGGTTCTCGGCTTAGAGTTTCACAAAGCCAAAATGAAGAGCTCATCCAAACTGCTCTCGTGGCTGTACATTCTGGCAAAGAATCCGTTTCCAGGTTTATTCACATTGCTAGCAAATTTCAAATTCCTTGTGGTTTAAGACTATATCCTTGCTGGGCTTCTATCAGAGGAGTCACTCTCTAGTCATTGTTCATGGTTCCTCCATCTTCAAAGACAGTAACATTCCGCCAAGTCCTTTTCTTGCGTCAGATCTGACTTTCCCGTCTGCCTTCCTCTTCTGCGGCCACCCTGGGAAAGCTCTCTGCTTTTAAAGCTCTCTGCTTTTAAAGACCTATTGTGATTAGGTGAGGTAATTTTTCTTTTTATAATACAAGAACATAATCATTAGAGGAGTAACAGAGGAAGTAGGAGAAGATGAAAGGGTGAAGGTTATGGGAGTCCACTTCAAAGTCTCACTAGTACTACGTACAAGTAGCGATGTTGAATAAGAAGTTAGTTTTATGAGCCTGGAGTTTAGGGACAAGGTGTCAGCTAGAATTGGAAGTTTATGTTTGAAGTCTTGATTTCTTTCTTCCCTACAACCTCCTTAAGAAGTTGGGAGTGAGTTGCTAAGGAACATTGAGCCATGGGCATGGATGGAGCTATTGACACAAGGTTAGACATCTCTGTTACCTAAAAAGTGCCTAAAAGAAACATTTCAGTGATTCACTTCATTGGGCGGATCTGATTGGAATGTCATGCTTGCAGTGATACGGACATTCCCGCCTAGAATGTGTGGTCACTGTTATTTATAAAAAATCTACTTCAGTCTCAATGGCAGACTGTGGCTGCTCCCTAAATTGTTCATTGGTTCAATCCTAAATGGTGCCCACTGTTCTCACCAACTTTAAATAGGTCTATGTCAAAGAAAAATTGCATTTAGTGTTTTCTTATTCCAAGAAATCTAGGGCTAAAATTCAGCGCCCATAGAAGCAGAAACCAAGCTGTTCTGTGTGAGATATATTGAGCATGTCCTCTGGATGGAATAGTAAGTAGTTAAGAAGAAACCACCAGGACTTTAACACTCATCATCTGGTGAATTAATTAACCTGAGGCTTGACTAATGGGAAGCTATTTTGCTGTTAAGGATGATTAATTAACAAATTCTCCTACTTAGGAATTAGTGCTTATATATGCACATACGCATATATATGTATATGAATATATCAGTGTGTGTATATATATTGCACTATTAGGCATGATTATTTAAAATAGTATTTTCAGTTTGTTTTAAAATAGTGTAAATAATTTAAAATAAAAGCAAAGGAATTGCCTCTTCCTGGAAGTTTCAGGAGCTAATGAATAGTCCCCATGGTCAAATTAAATTGACATCCAACAGAAAAGAAAATAGAGCCAGGTGACTCTTTTCTTGTCAAAATCATTAGCTTAATGGTAGAGCACACAGGACAAATGAACTGTAGAAGCAATTGTGAGCCATACTTTGGTCATATGACAAACTCTCCACCTAAGCAATGGGAACTAGGTGGGTGGGGATAGGGAGGGGGAGGGTATTATGAACAGCTGCCAGATCATTTCTGTTATGTTTAGTTCAGCCTGAATTAGGAAGAAAGAAAAACAAAAAGAAGAATGTCTTGTGCTCTAGGATGAATAAATATTGTTGCATCAGATGTTAAGATTGTCTTTAACAAACTTAATAGCATCCAGAAATCCAAAGGAGGGAGATTACTTAGATGATAATGAATCTGAAATTTGTACTCGAGAAAAGCAAATTATTTGGCCTGAGGGGGAGTGTGGGGGTGAGACTCAAGGGGGGAAAACAGCTCTTTCCTAACATTCAAAGCATTGTCCTGATAAAGAAAGAAAATATTTGTTCAGCATTACATTAAAGAGTAGGGCTAGAATGAATGATGGGAAATTAAGGGCATCTAAAATACTTGAGATCAATATAAGAATGGTCTTTCTAAGAAAAAACAAGCAGAATCTTTTACTTGAATTATTTAAATAAAAGCTAATACACCACTGGTGAGAAATGTTTGTACGTTGTTCTTTATAAACTAGGTCCTCTTTCATCCTGATCAGACTCTAAGATACTATGAGCCTATAAAGTAAGCTAGTTTTATTATAGACTTGAGCTCATTACATATGATAATTCAAGTCTCTAAAGTAGTTAGTGTTACTGTGTAGTAGTTAAAAATTACTACTAAAATTTTTTAAAAATTTCTATTACCTATCATCTATGTATCATGATACCCTTGTGAGAGACCACTAGTTTTTCTTCCAAAAGCTAGTGTCCCTTTTTTTCCAACAAAATGGAACCCCAATATTTTTTGCTGATCACTGGCTACCCAGATAAAGACTTCACTTTCCAGCTTCCTTGATCTGTATTGAACCAAAAAAAAAAAAAAAAAAAAAAAAGGCCAATGAATTGCAAGCAAAAGTGACCCGTGGCAGTTTTCCTAAAGCTTTCTCAGAGACAGGTGCTTCCATCTCTGTCATTCCAGCCCCCCTTACCTTGTCCTCCTTCCTGCTGACGTGATGTCTGCAGGGGAAGAGAGCCTGTTGGATCCTGAGTTGTTTGGACTAGGGAGAGCCTTCCTGATGAAGAAATTAAAGAGTAGTGTTAAGTGTTAAGCTTAAGTGTTCTAACTACACATACACAGGTTAACTATATGAGGCGATGGATATGTGAATTAGCTTGCTTATGATGAACATTTTACATTATATTTGTATATCAAATCATCAAGTTGTATAACTTAAAAAGATACAATTTTAATTGTCAATTATACCTCAATAAAATTGATGGGGGGAGAAATAGGAGCTTGACTCTCACAGAGCTTTATGAAGCAAAGCTCAATGCCTGTATCCAGACCTTTTCCATGAGAGAAAAATAAATTACTTTGAATACTACAGCGATGTTTTTGTCCATGACATTTAAAAACTTAATTCTATACAGATATATAACTGTATAATAGAATGATAGCTATTCCTATAGCAATTCCTAATTGATAATTATAATTCATCATAGAAGGTAAAGACATTGCAAAAGTAGTTAAATATATTTCTTAAATGTTACTTTTACTTTGTTTAAAATTTACACTATTTTTAAGCTTGTAAATAATCTAAAAATTGTAATTTATTTGCTTTTTCAAAAAAGCAAAGTTAGTTATCTAACAGTTCTATCTTGTGTCTTCAGCATTCACAATATGGACACTTTTCCTTAGAAAATCTACCACTTAACCAGAAACTGAATCAACATTATAGTATTCCTGGGATCTCAAGAACACTCTGGGGAGAGCTGAAGCAGACTCAAGCATATATATTAATACATGCTCTACAGACATTCTCATGGGACTCTGCAACCCTGATTTAGTGACTTTCTAGCTATTCAGATAAAAAGACTATTTAGAGTTTATATCTTTGTGGAAAGGACTATCCCCTGCTAAAGTTATTATAAAATATTAGAAAGAAATTATATTTCTTTAATAAACATCCTATTGATATCTCCTATAGATATGAAAAGTTTTATGTAATTGATGTGGCATAGCCAATAGACCATGGCAAGCTTTCTAGCACTGTCCTTTAAATGAACTTCATGAAAGCCCAAGACAATATCTCAGATGGAAAAAAAGAAGTGCATTTTATAAGTTTGGATATGCTTAAGTAGATTCCAAGGCTCATTCTCTAGAAAATCACTAGGATATCTCTTTAGGACCATATTCTGCCTTCTTTCTAGAAAAGTTATGTAATCATTTATAGTTTAGGTTAAAGATGAGTTAACATAGGCTAAAAATTAATTTCATTTTCTCAGGAATTCCCTAAACATACTAAATTTCACTGAAAGCCTTTTACACTTTACACTAATTTTATTTTATTAATATGTTTATGAGCACAATGACTAGGTGTTACAAAGCAAACCCAGACAAAATTTTCCTTTCCAGATCATTATTGAACACTGGAGTAGGGCTACATTATCAGAGTACCTAGAACAGGGTTTTGCTATTGTTTTGGTTTTGGTTTTGGTTTTGGTTTTGTTTATGTAGTCTCCATGCCTAACATGGGGCTCAAACTCATAATGCTGAGACCAAAAGGTTCACGCTCTACTGATTGAACCAGCCAAATGCCCTAAAGGAGATGTTTTTAAAACACATGTACCCAGCTCCCACACATGACTTGCTGAATCAACACCACACTTGTACCCTAAGAAACTTCCTTTTTCTTAAAGGAATGGAATCCCCACATTTTAGCTTGTCTCATGGCTCTCCAGAATGAAAACTTCACTCTCCAGCTTCCTTTGTAGCTAGCTTTGGCCATGGGATGTCTTCATGCAAATGGACCCACCATTTGGAACCAATTATCATGGCTTTCAATTAGACTGAATTTAGCCCCTAAAATAGTGCTGATGGAAATCCTCCCTTTTGGGACACTGACAGGTCTCGGGACACCCTTGATTACTGCAAGCTATGAAAAAAATACAAATAGAATTCCCCTTCAAAACACGCTTATGTGGAGTAACACATCAAGTTGCCTTTCTCAGTAAAAGGCTTAAGAGCATATTATGAAGTAAAACCACAACTAGAAACTTCCAATAAAGGCATATGTAGTTCAGTTAGGTTTTTTATTTTATTTTTCTATGAAAAGGGGAAAAATGACAAAAATAAAATGCAATATTAGGTGTTCCTTTGAAAGTGCAATTTACCAGCTTGCACCAGTCTCTTTATAGAGTCATCCCTACCTTGCAGTCTCCTGTACTGTAGGCTAATAGGAGGAGGGCCCCAGGTATGGCAGAGTCTTAAGTCAAAGGGAATCAGAGATGTTCATGCGATAGAAATCCCTGGCAAATGAAAAAGGAATGAAAATATTTCTAAATACATCTCAGCAGTAAAATATATATATATATATTTTTTTTTCTTTTAATTAACTACAGATTTAAATTATCCAGAGTTAATTTTGCAACCATACTACAACTGAAATAGTTATCCAGTACAGATTTGACCTGGTACATATGTAACTGCACTAATTTGACCTTGGAAATCAAATTAATATACCTTGTACAAAAACAAGGGATGTTTCCCTTCTTTAGCCTGTGGAATGATCTGAATTTACAGTAGAAGATAGAGAAGTACTGTATTATATAAAATACCTCATTGTTTCTATTTAAGGAAAACATAACATGACATTGAAACATTCATATGTGCATTTTGACTTGCATAGTCAAAAGAGAATGCTCAAGAATTAAAGAGTAATACCAAAGTAATTAATGACAACCATGTATGTATGTAGGCATATATTAATGAACTTAGCTCTGGACCTTCAAGTTATCATGTTAATGCTATGGCTAATTTATTAGTTTCTCCTGGACTAAATTTCCACTAAAATTTTGTTCTGCTGGATTATTAATGGAGCATATAAATATATTAATAATAGTGCAACCTACAGTTAGTAGAGAATAATCACTACTATCATTTTAGGAGAGAAAGTAGTTGGAGAACCAGACAGCTAAGTTTGCCTCCATGACGTTCTCTGGTGGTTGAGTAACAAGGGAACACCAAGAATTTCCAGTGCAAGAGTGATTTTTACTGATCTACACATGTATCACTGAGCCCCTTCCAGCGCTCCAGTCAAGAAAATCTGCCGCTTCTTTGTCCTGATGTAAGGTGTTCAGGGAGATGAGTGATTCATTTGTAAATGAATTATAGTAGGATAAATGGGAGGCTTCCTTTGAAACATAAGAATATGAATAGGACATTTTTTGTTAGTGTTGCGAGAATGCTCTGGTAATGAGTGTTCTGTGATTATCTTGCAGCCCATCAAATAGATCATTTGTTCTGGTCATACTTAAGTGAAACAACGGCTAGAGGAATCATCTAATGGTCAGACAAACTGAAGATACCTCAGAGTTTCTCAGCGTTGGCACCACTGATATTTTGGCCAAGTTTTTCTTTGTTGTGTTGTGGGTACTATCCTCGTCATAAGATGTTTGGCAGCACCACTGGCCTCCAACCACTGTATATGCTAGTAGCATCCACACCTCATTATGACAACCAAAGAATGTCTCAGAACATTGCCAGGTGTCCCCTAGGGTGAGGGCAATTATATTGTCCCTGATTAAGAACCACCTATTTATCTAATGACCAAAGTTACAGGATTTTCAGAGAAGGAATTGGCTGAGTCTGTAACTGCATGTGATGAAGTGAGTGTAATTTATGAGATTAAAAAAATATATCGATATAAAAATAAACTAATGTTTTTCAAATGCTTAGTAACATTTTTTGGTTGTACACTCATTAGGAGGTATTTTATCTTGTATATTTTCAATTACTAAAAGCATAGCGGAATAGCTCACTTTACACCATTGTTACCTAGTATTAGAGATTAGTGAGATTTCTTGTTAAGAAAGTAAATAAAAGGGGCGCCTGGGTGGCTCAGTGGGTTAAAGCCTCTGCCTTCAACTCAGGTCATGATCCCAGGGTCCCCGCTTCGGGCTCTCTGCTCAGCGGGGAGCCTGCTTCCTTCTCTCTCTGCTTGCCTCTCTGCCTACTTGTGATCTCTCTCTGTCAAATAAATAAAATATTAAAAAAAAGAAAGTAAATAAAGATAAAATTGTATTTAGTGCACTTAAATAGTAAGATGTTAGGGAGTGTCATTAGAATAGAATAAATAGTAGCATTAGAATAAAAATGAGTATAACTGCTACGGTATCTAAATCTTGCTTAATGATGTCAAAGTTGGAGCAGATATTAACAGGTCAGGCAAAACTGAATTTATAAAAACATATATAAAGAAGAGAGATGAAACACTGGGCCAATGTTCATTCCTTCTTGTATATATTTTGTCACCAAATTCTTAAAGATATAAACATCTTGATGATAGAGTCTTATTAAGCTTTGTCTTATTAATCTTAAAATACCTAGCATTTTCTATGGCTCAAAATATGTAATTATTAAATAACTGTTGAATTAATTATCTCTTCCTATTTATTTACACTGTTTTAGTTTCACTTGCAAATACATCTTGCTTGAAGTTGTGCTGTCTTTCCACATAGTTTTGTTTTGTTTTTTGCTTCTAATTTCATTCTTCACTATACTACAGACAAATTTTTTTTTTTTTTGAAAACTCATTTGGATCATATAAGTTCCTTGATTTAAACTCATAGTTGACTTCGTATCACTAAGAAAAATCCTAAGACCTTTGGCGGTAAGCATATTTAAAATTTTAATCTAGCCCCAGCCTACCATTGCTACCTCATCTCCCACTGCTTACCATGTGCTCAGATACTCAGCCATGCTGTCCTTCTTGAAGTTCTTAGAAGGAGTCAGGCTTCCTTGCATCTTTGTCACTATGTTCATGCAATTTCCTCAACCTGGATTATTCTCTGCCGCTTGCCTGATTTGACCTATTCTTGAGATAGATATATCCATCGCTTGATTCTTAGTCAAAAGATCGGCTTTTCTGCATGAAGTGTCCTAGCTGAACCAAGTCTTTCACTATACTTTGTTTTCATATGTACTACCTTTCAGTATTTCTCTTCTGCAGTTTTTTATTTAAAAAATAAAATTTTTTATGACCTACACTAAAATGTTATTATGTTGTATCATAACTGTCCATAAGTCAGGTCTGGCTGGGGTGTAATCTTTCCTTGTGTTTTACTTTGAGAACATGCAGGTAGTGAAAAAGTTTTCCAATTGTCTCTTAGGGGGCCTTCTCTGGTACCTTCATAGCCCTAGACCTCCTTGAAGCTGCCAACAACCTATGGAAGATTCCATGTTGCCCATACCATAAGACCCTCCCTCCTCTGTCCCACCAACCTCTTACTTTCCAGCCCCACTGGAGTACTTACGGTTTTCTCAGACCCATGCACAAGACTCTGGAAAACAGAAGTGGAATGATAAAATCTAAGGCCATACACGGTTCAAATCCTGGCTCTGTTATTAACTCAACATGTGATATTGAAGAAGTAATCGTCTGTAAAGTATGAATAATAATGGATTAATCTCATGAGGTTGTTGTGGAAATAATATAACTAAAATACGTAAAGCAGTTAATTAGAGCCTGGCATATACTGAGTGTGCCATCACTATTCACTATTCTTTTATATAAAGATGTTATTTAAGAGCAAGCTGAGCTCAGAAGTGTTAAGAGAACAATTTGGTTGAGAGAGAGCATAGGACAGTGATTTACAGAGGCTCAGAGCTGAGCCATTTAAGTTCACAACAGCTCTATGACCTTTGATAAGTGACTTAACACTGTGCCTCAGTTTCTTAAGATACTAAAAGGAAGATCACTCCTATGATCACTGGGTTTTTGTAAGGATTAAATGACATATCACATGTAAAATACTTAGAATTGGTAATAAGTTCGCTAATTTATTGTTACTAAGAAGGTAACTGGAAAGGCATTTCTGTACTCATACCTATTCCGAAATTGGTCTCCACTGCCATTCCACTCAATATTTCTGTTGCTTTGTTGCTCTGTTGCTTTGAACTCTACCCGTGATTCATTCTCTTTGGTGTTCCCACTTACTTAAAGTTTCCCCGCATCTCTTCTGGTAGCTAAAAAGCTTGAGTAGCACTTCACATTTAGTCCAATGAGTTCTGGAGGAGAATGGCCTTCCTTCCATGAGCAGAGATTTGCTTCCTCTAATTCCAGCTCAGTTTCCCCACCACACAAAGCCGTGGGCTGGTGTTTACTGGGGTCACCAACAAGGAAGCAAACCTTAAAAATCTAAAATTTCCTTAGAGTCAACCTGGCCAACTGTATCCCCTGTCGAGGAAGGAGTGCGTTTCCTATTAACTTCAATCTGTCCCAGGCCCTTTAGAAATGTTTGACATCCCTATCAACATCCTTTCAACATGTTTAAAGCAACTTAACATTCTCTTGTTCCACCTAAAATCCAGGTGATTAAACAAGAAGAAAAAGAAAAAAACAAAACAGAACTCCCTAATTATGAAAAGTTGTGTTCTTTCTTTTGGGCTGAATGGAACCAGCAGACAGTAAATAAGTTTAGTTCTAGAATCTTCCTCAGAAAGTGATGGTGCGGAAGTTGCCCAATTCATTTTACCACTTCTGTTTACATGCATTCTGCTGAAGGGAGAGGGAAAGTTGAGGTAAAAAAGATGAAGAATGACAGGTAAAGAGAAAATAGAATTCTGAGTTAAATTTGGGCTTTCTACTAGAAAGCATACAGAGACATAGAATTTTAAATTTACTATTTATAAAATAAGTCTGATATGAACTTCTGTCTTCCCTCAAAAGTTTTCAAATGACAAGTTGAATACAAGTTGATTATTATTTCTAAACTAGGGATAACCTGGGAATTTGTTTTGTGCATGCCATACTACATTTGACAAATATTGCTTCCTTTATATGAAAGCAAATCTTAATAACTGTATTTTCAAATTGAATGTAGTACATCTCAAAAAGATAAATTCTTCTTTTAAAAGGACTTCTTCCCATAATAGGACTTGAAAAGGGCAATTTATCCCGTTTTGAAAGTGGTAACATCATAAATTGGCGGTTATCATAATATAGCAATTGATTACTTTAAAGTACAGAAATGCATAATTCATGCCTTGTGGCCCACTGATTAAAAGAATAAGTGACTGTATAGATAATACAAAGATGTAGACAGATTTCAAATATTGCCCAGAATGTTTCGATCATGCTCATTCACTTCAGGCAACAGAGACTGAAATCACGTTTATCTGATTTGCCTTCACCTCCCTCCTCTTCGTCCGGGAGCAGAGTCATGTGCCTGGATGTTAATTAGAACCACACCTTGCGATCAGTGATGTTTTCATAAATATAATTAAAAAAAGACGGAGAGACTTAGAGGGCTTTTTGTATTTCCATGGTGATGTACACAAACAAGTAAAAAATGTGCTCCCCTGAATGTGTGATTAGCACAGCCCCGATCGAGCCTGTGTGGGTTTTTCCAAAAGTTTGCTGACAGCATTCACAGTGGGTTCATGCAGGTAACCCACAGAAATGCCCAAACAAACCGACTGGAATCCAAAAGAGAACTGCAACTACTGACAACTTGCCCTGCCTGTTTTACTGTAGGAGGTAAAAATCAGACACTTGCTGTTGTTCCTCTAATAAATATTTCAGACCCTTTGATGAGTAATTAGTGCAGACGCAATCCCCTTCTAATGGCACAAGGTGAAGGAAAGGAAAAATAAAATACGTTTTAAGTTCTGCATCTTTTCCCATTACACCGCTGGAATCCGCGTCTATCCACACAATAGATTAACTACCCTCTGTGCATACTGTATTTTGCTCAGCCCTTAATATTCCGAAGCAGGGCTGAGCAGTCGTTATCTGTGGCGGTTCCTGGATGATTTTCAAGCCCAGCACTACCCACCCGAGTGGCAGTGACACCGGCTTTCACTGAAGCCTTATTACTCTTAAAAGAGCAATTTGGTTGGTCGCACGGCTATTAGGATCACACAGCAGCCTGAAGGCTGTCAGTACAACAGCTTCTCATCTTTTTCACACAATCCTGACATCTTTTCTCTTTTCTGCCGGACACGGACATGACTGTTTTTATCATTTTCCATCAAGCTCACCCAAAACTCTGAGGAATCTATTCCCACTGAAAGCAAAGGGAAGATCAGAAATTATTTTCGAGCTCCTGGAGCTGGAGCAGAGCTGACTGCGTGCTGAGAGGAGCCGGATCCGTGAGAAATGTAGCTTGGCTCAGGGCTACATCAGGGAGCTGCGACTTCAGCTGTGAGAGATGGCAAAACAACACCTACCTCAGGTTTTTCAATGATTAATGCTATTTTAATAACCGGGAGGGAAAGGATGTGAGAAATTTTGTGACATTAACTTGTGGCAATGTTATCATTAGAGAAAGTGAGGAAATTGACTAGACTTGAACTTTTCTTCGTTTTGATGCTCTTTTTCTCTGGACCCACTCTGAGCAAGCTGACTCGAACCCCCTGGAAAGGAAAACCTTGGAAAGGAGGTAAGTGATGAAAGTTTTGCGTTAAGGATCTAAATGGAGTTAGCAGGGCTGATCAATGGCAACTTGAGGACAGCTAAAGGTAGAGCAGCTGCATCTGCTGGAAATCGGATTTTTATTTTAGGAAAGATAATCTGTGCTGTAGGTGGCAAGGAAGAAGAGTTCTTTCTGTGTTATTGATATAAATATATGTTTTTTTGCGATTTTTGGCTTTCGGGGCTATCGAAGCATGGCAAGGATTGTTTCCAGCAGGGAGGATATAGGGCCAGACGCGTGGTACTCTAGTGCAAGCATATGGGTGGTATCCTCAGGAAGCTGCATTATTTTTAAAAAAAGAAATGGGTCCTGAATATGTTAGATGCCTGAATTGTTTGGCAGATTTTGTGAACCGGTCAGAGGGCTGCCCGAGGAAGGGCATGTGATGAAACACAGCGCCACCGACACTAATTTGCTAGCCGTCTCGATCAGTGTTGATGTGATAATAAAGATAAATTGCATTAACTTTATTGAAAAAAAAATCTGCTGAACAAGAACAAGGCTTTCGGTACTTTGGAGACTGGAAATCCATTTTCTTCTGCTGTCGAGAAATTCAGATGAGATGACGGAGAATTTATGGTACTTTGACCCTGCCTTTTTGTAAAGTTCAGATGATTCTGCTTTTCCTGAATGAATGCCGTTTGTTTATACTGAACACAAGTTTCCAGCGTATCTGTTCTATGAATGCTCTGAGCCAAACGATGCTGCAGAAATAGCTCCTAAGAGACTTTCTGAACTCTGTTTGCATGTTTTGGGGAAAATCCTGATGGGAGATGTCGGAGGATTTTGCTTTGCAGGAGCATTTCTTTTCACCTAACATTTTTCTCTCAGCTCCGGAAACGTTTTCTGGGTTTCCCCACCTCTGCTGTACTGTCAATGGTATGATGTGAGGTTAAGGAGAAGCATGAACATTAACAAGAAGTTTTAATAATTCATCACAACATCTCAGCAGGATTTTCTAAATACAGGAGCCCCTTCAGTTTGATCTTCCTGTTCCTCCTTTTGTTGCATTAAAGATATTACAAATCTTCTACCTCTAGTACCTTCAAGGGAAAAGTTCCAACAGGCACTTAGCTTAGATGGTTGGTGCAGATGTACTACTGAGGAGTGGAGCTGCAAATTATCTTTGGGCATTGTAAATTATATCACCACATTACTGTATTTCCTCGTGTTATCAGCGTGTGTGTGTGGTGGGGGGTGAGGAGTTCTTGCAAACTGCAAGCTGTTATTTATGTTAGCCTACATGGCAGCTTTTTGGTGGCTTGGGATCTAGAGATGTATGGTGTGTTATCCACTCTAGGGGATGTCAAAAGTGTTAACTTGTATTTCCTATCTAATTTTTTCAAAGACAGTCTGCACCTCCAGCATGTAAAAGTGCTACCATTTCCTGTGATAAACTTTAGCTGTCGACTTTGGAGCTCTAGCTACCCAGGGAGAAAGTTAGATCCATGTAAGGCTTGGGAAAAATTGTTAACCTAGTCAGAAAGGTTTATTTCAAAATATTTGCATGTGTTCCTAAGCATTTATTCATTCCACACAGCTTTAAATACAGATGCATTGGATTGCATTTGTAAATCAGGTCTGAAATGTTTCGTCTTTGAACATATGACTACTTTTTCCAATGTGCTCTAACTAGCTCAGCTAGAAATTTGCTAGCTCTGCTGTATGATGATGATATGACTCAGTCAAGTTCAGGAATAGGCAATTCATAGCAACATATTTCATTTATCATTAAAAGGGTTTGTATATTTTAGAAAGGTCGGGCCAGTCACTAGAAAACTTTAACTAAAAGTGCTGACCATTCTTTAAAATTATTTTCTTTTCAGTGTCTCTTTTGTCATGGTAGATGCATTGCATAAATATTTTCCACACTTTCTGAGTTCCTGCACAGTAGTTTTACCTTGATACGCATATGTACATGCTGTAAATATTTATTTATTCATGAGCTTGGTATTGATGGCTGTGTGTTATCTTTTGATGGGTTGTAAAATTCTGTTACTTTTCCCTTGGCATATTATGAAGTCCTCTGAAACAGATTTTTACAATTTTTCAGCATTATTTTCCTTTTCAGGAAGTAGGGGCCATTATTATTTTGTAGAATAGCTACCAGAAGTCTACGTATTTATGGAGTAGGCTGAAGGCGGGAAATGAGGGTTCTTAAATGAAACACTATGGCCAGAGGCAAAAAGGATCAAAGTGCAAAACACATTTAAATTTTGAAGAAGGTGGTTTTAACTACTTTTTAAAAAATTGCTTCATATCAATGATTGATTGAAGCATATCTGCTTTAGAGAAAGATCTTTAAAACTGATGCTCTTTTTTCAAAAATCCTGGAAAAAGTAATAATAACAAAACAACAGTTTTCTTCTGAAATTTTTTTTTTTAACTCACATTGGCTATGTGCATTTGTCTTAATCTGATTGAGCAGCTGTCAACCTCCATATGGCAACCTGCCCACGCTGACAATTTCCATTTTTGTTGTATTAGCAGGAACCACCAACCTGAGAGAGGGGGTTACTGGGGCAGGGCCAGGGAGTAGTAGCTTCACAGATCAGTGGGTAGCTGTGGCCTGTGAGGGGTGGTACAGACAGCATGAGGCTGGGCAGCTTAAAACAGGTATCACTAAGCTGACTTGTAGAACATTTGGAAAAAATGCCGATGGTTGTTGGCTGCCAAGGGATTTTTAAGCTCATCAATGAACATGAATCTCAAATATAGGTTAATAGGCCAGCAAGTTTTCCCTGAGGCACATGCTTTTCTATTTAATCACAATATATGAACTCCTTGAGGGAAGGCAGGTGTCTCATCTGATTAGTTCAGAGCATCGCATATGTGATCATAAGTTTGCATTCATGATAAACTAACCAGAAATCCTGACTACAGTGCTGACATCATCCTCATTAGGATTAAAAGACCTAATTATTTTGCATTCAATTACTCTCACTGAGAAGACATCTAAAAGATGTAAAGAGTTCCATTCCAATGACTGTAACTTTACAGAGAAGTTCACATTGTAGAGAGTCAATATATGTAACAAAAAGAATTTTTAAAAATTCTCTCTCTTTCTCTCTCTCATAATTTCTGCTATTGGAATTTAGAATTTAAGCCAAGTTTTAACACTTACAGTTACTATTGAAGGGGGAAATTAGGAGGTAAATAAGTGTAAATAGGAAAATAGGTGCAAAAGGTATAAATAGGTAAAGCCAGACCCAAGGTAAGTCAAAACATTAAACACCTGGTGGAAAGCAAACACTGACCAATCAGAACAGCCCTTATCAAAGGAAGGGGAGGGGCCAATTTTGCTTGCACTTAATGCCCCATCCACTTTTCCACTTGACCTTGACTCCATCTGAGTGTTGAGTTCATTCAAGCTTCTCAGCTATGACCTAAGAATTAAACTATGGCAATAGAGCACAAAACTTTTGATGATTCAAAAGATTCTTTCACAAATCGCTCATACTTGCTTCCACTTAAAATTTTGTCAGTCAGTTGCCTGTGTCTGTCTTTACTAAACAAAGAAAACCACTCTAGCAGTTATGAGCCCCCCTCTCTAGGAAGGGTTAGAATGTATGATAAGCATATACTATAGCATTATTTCAACTCATGGTACGGTGAAGATTGATATGGAGGATATTTTGAATGCCATTTTAGATTTTCTTGTAATTATTTGCACAATCCTGCATAATATATTGGCAATTATTTAGGGATTTGGGGCAATGTTTTGAAGGTTTTTGACCTCAAAAGTGTGTTGTTGTTGTTGTTGTTGTTTTAAATCTTAACCATGTGCTGCTGTCTACTACCTACAAGACCATTTTCATGATATTGATTCTGACATCTTTCTCAGTTATATGAGCTGGTAAGAAAACCGGCTTTGTTTGAGCAAACAACCTCAATACCTTATGTACTAAATAAAGGTTTTCATTTATAAAATTTGCATACTGATGGTTTACTCTTTCACAAACACCAGAATAGACTTCCTGGTTTGAAGAAACAAACAGATCATTTAGTCTTTGAAGTTTTTCCTGGAATGCCCCTTTGCCACTACAGTAGCTCTGACTGCCAGATCAAAGACCCCTCAACTACATACCAAAAATAATATTCCATCTTTTAAATGACTAAGGCATTTAATTTAGATCAGAGGACAGTTTCAGTTTTTACAATACTTTATTGTTGTACGTCTTTATGTTTTATTTACCACTTTATAAGTTATTTGAAGAGAAATTTTGTCTTTGCTTCAATTAGCAGGCAGTCCTACATGTAATAAATGCCCAGTAATTTGATGAATGAGCAGAGTATATGAGATATTAGACTGGTAATAAAATATCCTATGACTATAGTGTTAATTACACATTTCTTACTTCTCACTATATCTTACCTCTCTAATGTTGGGAAATCATTATTATCACTACCCTTTTACTACATCATTTAAATTTCAGTTTTAATTTTAGAAAAATATGAATGTATTTATAGTATTATAAAGCTTGGAAAATTCTGGCAGACTGACGTAGAAAGTAGTGCAGTAAGGAAAAAAGAAAGCAACGTTGTTGTTCAAAAGTAATTTATAATGTGAGACTGAATCTGGAAACCGAATTATATGAATATTCATGGAAAATGTAGAGTGTTTTTTGCACTGTGTATAATCACCACTTCTGTTTTTCATTTGTTTAAATTATTTAATCTCCATCTGTATGCAATAAATAGATTTAATACCTTATCTTTCCTACAACTGAAGAGTAAATTCCAAAGCCAAGTCTGAAGTGAGTATTTTTTTTTCTACATGTTCAAAAAATTATCAGAGTATTTTTTAGATATAGAAATTAAGGAGGAGTGTGCTTAACAACTTGATGAAGATTTGTTGTAAAATTTGCTCTTGTTCTCTGGCTGGTATTAAGAGTAATGGGAGAAATCATGTGCCACTTGTTGGGAGGTAGTGACGAGGACACTAACATGTCATCATGTTATGAGATTCTCGCCCCCTATGCACAACCTCAAACAAACAAGGAAGAAATATCTGAAAAAACCAAATCGAAAGACATTCTAAAAAATGACTCATCTGTAAAGTTCTGAATTACCAAATCAATGTCATGAAAGTCAAGGAAAAACAGGATATATAGCATTTGATAAATTCAGCAAAATACATGTGAGATTTTGGTAAGAAAAAAATGGTTCCTGAGAACAGTTGACTTTTTTCACCTTACAAATTATGACTTGAATATGTTAATTCAACCACAACCACTTTTGTCTAACTTTTTCAAATTGACGATTTCACTATTAACCTCAAAATTTTATTTTAGTTATCTGTTATTAATATAATGTGTTTTTTTGCATGTGATTAAAACACCCTAAGATTTCAGGTCATACTTCCTAAAATGCATTTTTTACTGGATGACAAACAGAAGAAAAATTGAAAAGAGTTTTTAAGTATTTTTTATATTAGAGAATAGATGAAAAAAATGCTCAGAATTTAACTGACAAATAGAATACACACTTTTTAATCAAAAAGGGGGGAAAACTATTGCCCGGGAAGTAGGGTGCTGTTTCCTTTTGAAGAGTATGGTTTTGGAACCTATCTTTTATAAAGTCAGATTATGCCTATGAAAAACTGTGACCTGATAATAAGTGAATGCACACCATCCATCCTTATCAGTGATATATGCAAGTTCCAACATGTGTGTAACCATTAGCCCCATCGGTCTCCGCTCCAGGGAGAGGGTTCATCAGCCAGATTCCTTGAAGAAAACTTTGTTCAGGAAATCGAAGGCATATAAATATTTTTAAAGAGGATATTTAATTTTACAAATTGAGACAAGCTGACAGTAATGAAATGCCTTGGCTATATTAGTGTTGGGGTTCATGAAGCCATAATAGTTAAGATCATGTCAGCACTTACATTATAAGCTACATTTTCAAAGGGTTTACAACTGAGCCATAAAATTTGGCTTCAGGATGGATCACAGCTACATGAGGCCTTGGTCAGAGAGCAGTTTCATTTTCTTAGTTTTGAAATGCAAACCTTCAACCTTCAAAGTTATTTGAATGTAAAAAAAAAAAAAAAGATGTAGAAGAAGAAGAAAAGAAAGTAAAATAAAGTTATGTACATAGGCTTTGTTACTTGAAAAAGAGTTAGAAGTTCAAAATATAATTCAAAGTGGTAAGAGTTTATATAAAGTGTAATTAAATTAAATATTATGTGTTTCAAATAGTGATCTTGATCAGTCATGACTGTGGATCTTTTATCTGTTAGATTGTTGTTTGATTAAGAAACCATGGTCATCAATGGTGAGTGCTGTGAAGTGTGTAAACCTGGCGATTCACAGACCTTTACCCCTGGGGCTAATAATACATTATATGTTTATAAAATAATTTTTTAAAAAAGAAAGAAACCATGGTCATCAAAACAACAGATAATTGTTCTGAAAAGAAAAGAGAAGAAGCACATTGCATCTAAAGGCCATCATGTTTTCAGAGACCAGAGCTTAGGGCCTCATCTAAAGTTGTCCTTCAGTCACTCAGCCATACCAGTCCATAGGATTACCTTTATTTAGGAGTAAAATTTAAGAAAAGTAAGTAAAGGATCACAGTTCCAGCGTTATCATGTTAAAAATCAAATCAAAATTTCAGAGTCCCTAAATGGTACCTAAAAATGATACACAACATCACAAAAGAAAGAGAACTCTTTCCTGATTCCACAAAGCCATTTATTAAGATGGTACAGCAAAGCTTAATATCACAAAAAAACACTAAAAAGCTATGATAAATACAGATTTCAACCCTCCAGGAACCTGTAATTTATGATTATAAGGATTTTTTTTTTTCTTTTTTGTGGTGGGTGGATGGGGAGGAAAGGGGATTTTTTGCCCCTCTTTAATTAGCATGTCTCCAGCTAAGGTAAGTGACAGTGCTGTTAAAAACAAAACTAAAGTTGGGCTTGGTGTTATTTTAAGGGTGAGTGGGGGAGGGGTAAAATATCCAAAATTTATTCTGAAGTCATCTTCTCTTTATATCATACCCAAACCTCAGATAGGGTGAATTTGGGTAAGCCCTAGCATTCAAGCTGTTCCACAAATCACTTTCTAACTTCTGGATGATTTATACTGATTTTTATTTGTGTGTGTGTGTGTGTGTGTGTGTGTGTGTGTGTGTCTTGTATTTTCCGTTTGTGCTTTTTCTCTTTTTCTTTTTTTTTTAAATGAGAAAACAGTGGCTTTCAAAGTACAAAAAAAAAATCATTCCTATTACTGTTTTTGTGATATCTTACAGTATCTTTAGCCATTTAATCGCTGTGACAGTTCACCTTAAAATATAAATTTTAAATATCTATTTGGGAACTTGGTCTGTGGAGAGGCATGGTGAGTGACATGTTCTAGGATTAAGAAGGGAAGAGCCCCTGTACTTGATAACAAGGAGAAAATAATTGTGAGCCCGTTTGTTTTTAGGCTACATGTGGTTTATACTTAACAGATTCATTTTGAAATCTAGTACAACTTGCTGATCAAAAAAAAAACTTATACATCATATTAATCCTACAGTGTATGCTTTATATTCCATTTTATAATGGAGCTCTTTGGTAGAAATAATACTATTATTAGCCAATAATAGTATGCAGACACAATAAGAAAAATTATGTATACATTGATGAATAATGTTTATCTGAATGGTTACATTTTGGATTCTGTCTCTGTACAAAATGCTAAATTAATAAGTTTATATTCTCACATAAAGAAAATATTTCCCTGGTATTATTATTCAGGAAAATATAAAGATTTAATGAATAAATTCAATACTGACAATTTATAGCTTTTGATATGTTGCCAGAATAAGTATAGAAATTCATTCCTTCTGTCAATTTATGAAGAGTTCACCACATAGACTATTAGGATAGACCCTACATATGCTTAGTAGAATCCCTTTCATATCAGTGTCAAAAGCTCTGTCATCAGAGAAGCCGTTATCATGCTGGGCAAAGTCCAAGATTATGTTCTGGAGACAGGGGCACATCATGAAATCTCTAATGTAATAGCTGGCAGCTAATAAAGAATTTATTTTAGGGCAATTCAGAATGTAACTGAAGTGCCTTCCAGAATCCATGGGGGCCTGAGAATTGCTTCTGGCTAACTAGTATGGATTTTCATTTATCTAACAGAATGTCCCACTCCTGTTTGGGGACTACATGGACCAGTTGTAGAGACACATGCAGGGATTTAGGGCTGAGGTTGTTGATTACCAAGTGTGATGAGTTAAACTTGACTCACTGTTAGAGAACTGTGCTGATCGTGCATTTCCATTCAAGGTCCCCCTGCAAAATGTTAGGTAACTTGTACATTCAAAGTGGAACAGTATGCATTGTACTATTAGCAAAATGTATGTCCATCAACTATACCCTCATACTATGCTTACCCATATGTAGGACACCTGAAATGTATACCTTCATTCAAATATTTATTGGATGCTCCTAAGTAAAACTTATAATTTTAATGAACACAGAGGATAAGCATAAGATATGTTTGGAAAAATAACAAGTATAATACATGCATTATAAATTATGTGTCTCATTTTTTAAGGGCTTTGAATAGGGAAATAGAAAAGGGAAAGATATTTTAAATGATAACCACAATAAGGAAGACAAGGAAATATAGAGCTGATGCTCCATATAGCTAAGTTAGTTTCTTTCCTTTTTTTTTTTTTCTTTTTTACTTTAGCACATACTTTGTACTAGGCTCTGTATTATGTAATATCTTTGAATTCTGTAACTTAGTGCCTACATCTCCCCTTTCCAAAAGGTATCATTATTTATCACCCCCGTTTGTTCTACAAGAGTAACAACTTGATTAAAGTTACCAAGTAATGTGTTTTTGAGCCAGGGACTTAACCCAGGCAAACTGTAACATACATTCAGAGGACATTCGAGTAACCAACCAGACTATGATGGACAGCATGTTGAAAATTAGTGAGAAATAACAGCAGAATCAGTTAAATGTAGCTTTGACAGTTATGGAGAAGAAATAGAATTTTGAATTTAGAATTTAGGATTGGAAACAAGGGCCATCGTAGAATTTGGCAAAACAAGTCATATGATGACTACAATAATATTTAGGGGAACAATATGCAATGCCAGTTACCTCAGTGATTTTGGCAGATACCTATCACAACCTCATTATATTTGCAAGATTCACATTTTGAAAGCTTAAAAACAAAAGCAGTGACACAGGGTCATCCAGTAGAATGAAAGTTCAAGCTGTGCTGTTGGCCTCCTCTCACTGTGAAAAATTTATTATATAATGTTACTGTTGGTGAAAAATTTTCACTGAAAGCTATTTGCCTTATATAATGTATGTTGTGCAGAATATCTTCTGAAATGGTTTAACAGTTCAAAATACTTTGTATCAAAGTTACTAAGTAATTTTGCATTATCACTGTAATAAATTAGTCTGTGTATATGTGAGCGTGTATATATAAATTAGCATGTAAATATATATGAGTATATCACATATATAAATAAATAAAATCTTTTATAATTACTGCATTTAAATATGTGAGTATAAATTATGTACTTATGCCATTTATCAGTTATAAGTTATACAGTTTTATAGAAGTTTCATAGAGATACAAACATGTAGCTTGAAGTCTCAATATACATATTTGAAAAAAAAGAGTTCTTCATATCATAATTAAACTACTGGATGATCTTTAAGATTTACTATTATAATTTTAAGTGTCTTATGTATATATGAGAGCATTCTTTTATTCATGGATGGATACACTAGCTAAGTAATTTGAAAGTGGTAACATATTTTTCCAAAGCGGAAGTTTAACTTATAATTATTAATTTTAAAAACACAATATGAGGGGCGCCTGGGTGGCTCAGTGGGTTAAGCCTCTGCCTTCGGGTCAGGTCGTGGTCTAGGGGTCCTGGGATTGAGCCCCATATCGGGCTCTCTGCTCGGCAGGGAGCCTGCTTCCTCCTCTCTTTCTGCCTGTATCTCTGCCTACTTGGGATCTCTCTCTCTCTCTCTCTCTCTCTGTCAAATAAATAAATAATCTTAAAAACAAAACAAAACAAAACACAAAACATGAAGTTCCTGGAAATCTGTTTGATTTACAACTGTCGTCTCCTTTCAGTTAGATCTGACTGAATTATTAAGAACTAAATGATCAATAGATACCTTGAAAAGATGCATTTTTATGTATTTTATTGCAGCCTAAATTTTTATAATTTCGATTACAAAAATCTTGGCTTCAGTATCCTGCACATATCTTTATAAGGCAATTAAGGCAGTCTTGTGATGTGGTAGCTCACGTTTGCTAAACTTATTTGAGAGAGTGTCATCAAAAAACAGACCTCAAATGTCTGCTCATATCTCTGTCATTTATTAGCTGTGGACTCTGGTGGTGGGGTTGACTTAATTCTCAACATTCTCACAGTGTTATTTTGTGTGGAACTAATAAGATGGCATATGTAAAGCAACTAGTAATAGTTTTTCAATAACTATTTTCTTCAGAAAAAATAAATATAAATTTGAATCTTCTATTTATTACTATTAGCACACAAAGAAAGAAAGCAAAGGCTAATTGCTAGCATTTACTGAGCCCTCCATGTATGCCAACATGTGTAAATGCTTTCCATGCATAATCTTTTTAAATCCTATGTCTATATATTAGGCCTTACTTTTTCTCTTAAGTTATGACTCAAATAGCCAAATCTGTTTTTCCCTCTTCATTTGAATTCATCAATGTGTATTTTAGGCTCATTAAAGATGTAAAAATGTTAGACATATATATATATATTTTTAATTAGCCAAATAAAATGCAATCACTCTTTAGTATGTCAATAAATCAAATAATAATATCACATCTGGTTTAAAAAAAGATAAGAGTATCCATGATTAAGAGGACATGCAGGAAATATTGATAGTGTAGAAAAAAACAAAAACAACTATATTTTTAGGAAATACAAGATATGCTTAGGTGGCATGGATTATCATTCCCATATAGTATATATAAAATTGGAGTATTTACAAGGGCAGAATTGGAATTGAATGAGCCAGGTCCAAAACCAGATGGCAAGAAAAAGTTTCAAGCTGTTCCATTTGGAAATTGATTTTTAGATTTCCACGTGGTGCATTACATTATAAGTTCAAATTAATTTTAAACTCTTAATTTTTCATATATATCTTCATGACTCCCTGTACATACTTTCTTGTCTGTCTTGTTGCCAGTGAATCTAAAATGGGCACCAAACAGCTTTTCACTCTACATTAAATGCACACAGAATAGCACTTAACTGTGTGCATTTTGAACTCTTCTCAATAAAAGTTTTAAGAGACAAGAAGCTTTTTCTACTTTAGGATCACTATTAGTCTGAATAATACATAAACATCGAGGAACAGTAGAAGTTCTACTGAGGATTGCAGCTAAGCATCAATAAAATTATCTGTCATTATCACAATTGAAAAGATTGGTATACCATTGAACCTATCATACTAAATGTTCAGTGTCAGTGTCTTATGTTTTCCCTCCTATTAGAACCCAATTGAAAGGAAGAAATGGAAGAAATATAGGTACTCATGAAAGTACTTTGAGGTGTAAAGAATTAAACACTAAAAAAGTAAAAAGGTCCCTTCCCTAGCCTCAAAAACCACAAGGGATAAAGTGACTCTTAATCTCACAAAACAAACCGAGGGTTGCTGGGGGGAGGGGGTTGGGGAGAAGGGGGAGTGGTTATGGACATTGGGGAGGGTATGTGCTATTGTGAGTGCTATGAAGTGTGTAAGCCTGGTGATTCACAGACCTGTAACCCTGGGGATAAAAATATATGTTTATTAAAAAAAAAAACCCACAAAGGATAAATATAATACTATTGAAACATGACACTGCAATGGTCTCCTTGAACTGAAGCTCTGTGTTCTTCTCTGGGCAGTACTCAGTGAATGGGGTGGTTTATACACACCTTAAATAGACAATAAAATTCATTATTTTAAATATTGTACAACTACCCATTTAGGATACTTTTTTTTTTTTTTTCATTTAGGATACTTTCTAAGTGTTACTGTGAGTGGATTATGTTTGAAAGGTCGAAAGGGCAGAAAAATGGACAGGGATTTTTCTCTCTCATTCCACCAGTTGACAATTGCTTTAATCCTTTAAATTACCTAATAGCATGTTTGTTATGGGTTGATTGTGAGAGGCAGAAGGCATTAAGTAATTTGCATGGTTTATAGATTTAAGACAGTGCCGACAGAGCCAGGTAAATCTGGACATTTTAAGAAGTACGTGAAAATAGGGGGCTCTCATCAGTGGGTAAAATAAAATCAGTTTGATTTCAAATAAGACCTTTTTTCCCCCAAAAAATGCTTCCCCTCCCAATCTATTTGAGGAGGGGGGAGAAAGACTTGAAAATTCCTTTTTTTTCTGTTATCTGCTATGATCTGAGAATGCAGTTTTCTGATGAATGAAGTTTTAGGATTAATAGAAATATTAAAAGCAAATCAATCATTCTCAATATGAATGCCCAAAATAATTTCAAATACTCTTAAATGTTACATTTTATTTAACATAATACAGCAAATTTTCATGTATTTTCATATCTCAGGGTATGACAGTGGCTCTGGGTCTTCTTTATGAATGTCAGCAATTATGGTATTAAAGCAAAAAAGGAGCCAGTTAGCAAAAGTTCGCAGTCACTATATTTTAGATTAAACTGAATTTACTGCTTAGATATGTGGGTCTAGATGTGGAAATAATTAAGGTAATAAAATCCTGACTATAGTAAGAGGGAAGTCTAATTATGCCATTCTTCCCTAATATGACCCTTAGCTTGAAATAATAAGTAATTTAAAAACTAACTTCCAAATGTGTCGGAGTTTCAGATATCAACCTAATGTTGGAAATGGGGGTTAGCAGTAGCCTGGAATATATATATTCTTGTCTATGCTTTAGCCAGTCTATAGAGCAAAGCAGTTCATGTTTAATAAGTTTCTTGCCTGCTTCTCCATGATGTATAAAAATCGTCATTATAAAAACCAAGGAAACACAGAGGCGCCTGGGTGGCTCAGTTGGTTGGGCTTCTGCTTTTGGCTCAGGTCATGATCACAGGGTTCTTGAATCTAGCCCTGTGTGGGGCTCTATGCTCAGCGGGGAGGCTGCTTCTCCCTTTCCCTATGCTTCTCCCCCTGGCTCGTGTTCTGTCTCCCTCAAATAAAAAAATAAAATCTTAAAAAAAAAAAACCAAACCCACAAAACTTAAGAACAATCCTTGTTTGGATATTATTAATAATCATGTTTTCCTCTGAGTTAATTTAATATTAAAACATTTGGGGGGACGCCTGGGTGTCTCAGTGGGTTAAAGTCTCTGCCTTCGGCTCAGGTCATGATCTTAGGGTCCTGGGATGGAGCCCTGCATCAGGCTTTCTGCTCAGCAGGGATCCTGCTTCCCCCCTTTCTCTCTGTCTGCCTCTCTGCCTTGTGATCTCTGTCTGTCAAATGAATAAATAAAATCTTAAAAAAAAAATTTGGAAAGATATTAGAAAGGGAAACCCAATTGTTCCTTGATCAAAAAGGAATGGCATTGGCTTGAATAACTGCCATAACAAAAGCTGTGTGGATTTAAGTTATGATTGATTGGAGTATTATTGAAGATTCAATTATTTTAAGAGTTATTCTGAGAGCCTAAAAGTATTATAGGAAATGTAATTCTGACTAGTAGAGAAGTAAACCTTCTGTCTTTAAAAATAATTTCTGGAACTTTAGGTAACGAAGAACAAAGCATAAGTTGGATAACATGAAAAAATATCTCGGTGCTTAATTTTTTAATATTGTGTTATACATTTTCTAGAAATATTCAGTCTTGGCAAATAGGAGCTGTTCAGGAGTTTTAGTAATTATCATAGTATGTTAGCCCAGGTTAGATCCTAAGTAAGCTGAAGGTTTAATTCAGTTTTTCATTTAAACAATAGCATATGGTCAATGTAAAGACATTGGAAGTTGGGGGAAAAGCTTTATTTTTTTTTTATTTTTTAAATATTTTATTTATTTATTTGACACAAAGAGTGAGGGAGCACAAGCACAAGCAGGGGGAGCAGTAGGCAGAGGGAGAGGAAGGAGTAGGCTTCCTGCTGAGCAGTGAGCCAGATGTGGGACTCAATCCCTGACCCTGAGATCATGACCTGACCTAAGCAGATGTTTAACTGACTGAGTCACCTAGGCACCCCGGGAAGAAAAACTTTAAAAAGAACTCAAAATTACTACAGTAGTTTTCTTGGTCTTCATATACATGTATATGATATACACATGCATACACATATTAGTAAAGATGTATATTGCATCACTTCAGGCATATACCTTTTCAATGCAGAATGAGAAATATCTTATATATATACTTTTGAAGTTATTTTACTATATATATATATAATTTTACATTATCATTCTGCTATAAATATCTTTAAGCATAAATCTGATCATTCCATAGAATTACTGTCTCAGGGGATATGATCATTTTAAGGTTCTTGATTCATAATGCCAAATAGAATTACAAAAAAAAAAAAGGTTTAATTTACATGCTGACCTAAACTGCATTTGAATACCAGATCGAGTGTTCTTTTAATAGTATAGTCAATTATCATTTATTTTTTTCAATTTGATATAAAAATTCCCTTATTTTAGTCCCTTGTTTTAATTTTAGTATATTAGTAGTATACCTCAATTATATATATATATATGTGTGTGTGTGTATATGTATTTGTTCATTAGCTATGTATAGCTGATAGTTTATGAATTTCCTTTCAACTGAATATTTGAAGCACATATTTTTATCAGTTTCCTTTTCCACTTAACTACATGAAAAAATATGCTTTCATAGTTAAGAATGATAGTTAGCAGTGTCATAGTTCAATATCATAAAAAGCAGAAATTCATTAAAAATTATTCTTTGCAGTGCCTGGGTGGCTCAGTTGGTTTTATGTCTGCCCTCAGCTCAGGTCATGATCTCAGGGTCCTGGGATCAAGCCCCACATGGGGCTCCCTTCTCAATGGGGAGTCTGCTTCTCCCTCTGCTCCTACCCCTGCTCCTTCTCTCTCTATATATATCAAATAATTAAATTAAAATCTTAAAAAATAAAACCGAAAATTATTCTTTGATTCTAGTGACCAATATATTTAATAAAAATCTTTCAAATACTCAAATTAAATGATGATATTAGAGCCCCATATAATAAAATATAGCCCATGTAAATATCAACAGTTTAGATTAATTCTGAATGGCTTAAATATCATTGGAATCATTTCATGTGGGAAAAAAAAAATCCTAATTTAAGCAAACAGTTGTCATGTGAATTTCAGGAAAAAATAGGTAAATCTACATGTTGGTTACATTCACATACTATGCAGATTTTAGGAAGGAAGTAGTCTGGTCATTCTTTTTGAAAACAGTTCCACAGAGAACTAGGTAGACAGTGGTGAATCGGATGTTGTGAAATTTGGAACGCTTTTCGTATGGGGAATATTAAACAGAAAGGTGGAGACTTATTATCTCCAAAAAAGAGGAATAAGATAACATTCTTAGTCATGTGGAAAGATGGAAATAGATAGTTTGATGCTTCAAGGAGAAAGGGAAGAGTTTCCCTCCTTGATGTTTGCATGTGTGTTCGAAAAGGGTGGGAAAAACCAACAAACAAACAAATGGAAGAATAAAGAAAGGAAAATAAAATGTAGCTAAATTAATTGATGTTTTACAAAACCCTAGATTTCAAATCAATGTAAAAGTTAATGCTCTAGTGACTGCAGTCATCTGTCAGTGATATGTCTGTCTTGTGGACATCAATGCGTATTATCACTAGAAGTCTGAGGAGAGCATTCAGGGACACCTGCTGTGAGAGGTTATCTCTATGTTCCCATCCACCTCTCTGTGTGGTTGTATAAAATTAAAATAAAGCAGGATTTTGTAAAGTATGTCATTTGAAGACAGCCCCAGAAATAAAAACTGTAGTAACGGGAAAATTTGATAACAAATGAGCATGATATAGTTTTCAAATTTCTCTTTTGCAATTTTTGTTCATTATATGTTAACCTCTTAGCATAAAGTATATAATTTTATTTTTATAAAACATGCCATTAACTGCTGTAGAAGATCCCCAACCTCATAGAGAATGGCAATGAGTAACAAGACTCCAGGAGATGACTAAGCAAGAGAGCCTGTTGGCTTGCCACAATTCCATGGTTCCCCAAAGTAGACAAGACTCAGTGAATCACAGCAAGCCTGTTAACAAACTGCAGACTCAGTAAACAGCAGGACCATGGATATGATATGTCCATCACCCTTATCCCCAAGTCCTACAGGGTGTCTGAATGGGCCCAGATGGTGCTGTACTAAAGGAACCCAGGGCCCGGGACTTAGCATCTTTTATAACAAATAGCAAAGATGTCGTTCCCCCTTCATTGGAGAATAAGTACTTGTTAGATAGTTGTCCTGACCTGCCTAATTGCCTATGTAACCTACTGCAGAACAGCTCAGAATCAGAGAGTGGTTTGCTCTGTGGCTTGGTAAACTCAGCAAGGACTTGCAAGAAATGAGGTTCATGGTAGACTGTTGTCTAAAACTTAATAGAAATTTTGGATCCAATTTTATTTTATTTTATTTTAAAGTTATTATTTATTTGTTTGACAGAGGGTGAGAGAGGGAACACAAGCTGGGGGAGTAGGAGTGGGAGAAGCAGGCTCCCTGCTTACCAGGGAGTCTGATGTGGGATTTGGTCCCAGGACCCTGGGATCATGACCTGAGCTGAAGGCAGATGCTTAAGGACAGCCACCCAGGCACGTTGGATCCAATTTTGAAAGTAATTTTTCTCACTTATTGCAAATTGGGGAGAGGAAAAAACAAAAAACAAAACACAAATAACAACAATAAAAACTTTGCAAATTGGGGGAGAGGGGAAAAACACCTCACTCTGGAGCCCCTTTTCCCAAATCCTGTTCTAAATTCCTTTAATTTGCTTTCTCAGGAGAGTGCTGCATTTCTTTCAGACCTCTTGTAATTTAATGTTCTTGGAACCACACACATGCATTTTGAAAGGTCTAACTAACAAGAGGACCTGGATTTCCAGAATCTAACTTATCAGGCAAAATACATAATATACCTCCAAAACCTATATCTGAATATTAGAATAGGAAACACAGTACTTTCAAATCAATATTAGTATCAACATTTTCTTATAACTATGTAGGGTTTTTTTTAAAAGATTTTATTTATTCATTTGACAGACAGAGATCACAAACCGGCAGAGAGGAAGGCAGAGAGAGGAGGAAGCAGACTCCCTGCTGAGAAGAGAGCCCTATGTGGGGCTAGATGGGGGGCTCAATCCCAGAACCCTAAGATCATGACCTGAGCCGAAAGCAGAGGCTTTAACCTACTGAACCACCCAGGTGCCCTTCTATGTAGGTTTTTAAAAGGCCTGTTTGAAAGATGGTTATGAAGCAGAATAACACATCCAAGAATTAGTGATTCAAGAGAAGGGGCAGGATGGAGTGGAAATTCGGTAGGCTGCCTGTACCTTCACGAACCTTACAGTCTAAGGAAGAACACCAAGTAAAGCAGAATTACGCAGAGTCACAGGAAAGAGAAATAAGCTCCATTAACTGCAGAGATAAACAAAGATCATAACAAATGTGACAGAAGGAACAAAGGGGATTCTTTAATACCAGAAGGCTAGGCTTGATTATGATTTTTTTTTTCGAAATAAGTATTTTTTGTAGCACAAAGAAGCATTTCTTGATAGTGTAATTATCAAGGCTGTGTGAGCATATGAGCATTTCACTATGCTATTTTTATTTTTGCTCTTCTTGCAATGTCATTTGGGAATGTCTTAATACTTAGTTTTATAACAGAAATGTAAGCGGGAATGACATTTTTCTTCCATTTTGCTTGATTAAAAATATATTTTAAAATACAGCAATGTTGACTTTTCAGAGTTTCAGAATTTAAATACAATCTTCTTTCTTATAGCATTTGGTAAAAAATAAAATAAAATAAAGTAAAAGGCCATGATTACAAGTAATTTCTGTAAAGAAGCAAAGGTCTGAATTTCAATGGCTCATCCTCATAGAAATTCTATTTTGGACGGCTAGATCCCATCGATACATTTTGATATTACATATAAATGAAAATACCAAATGTCTTTTGCTTTGTCAGTGAAAAAGTAGTTTGGGCTTAACAAATGGTCCAGTGATGTCTATTTGGAAGCTTCATGACATATTAAAGCAGTTGATGAGGTACAATTTGTTGTGGGGTCGCATCTGATTGATGGTTTACTATCTACCACGGCCTCATCTGCTGTGATATTCCCATAATAAATGTTCATCGCTAGACAGTGCTAAATGTGCTCTATCTAAATCATTCGTTACTTATAACAAGTTTTAGTATATATGAATCAAATGTTGTTTATAGTTGCCTTCAATGGGATTTATCATTTTGAAGCTTTTCTACCACTTCAAATGGAATAACTATGATAGAGATTTTTGAATAAATGTTTTGAGCCCATGGGTGGTAATGTACCAGGAATTCAGTGAAAAGATAAATATGAAGCAAGTTATCTTGAAGAATAAAGGTAAAATGTGGTTTTGTAACTTATTTTTTTTTTCTGTTTCTAAACATAGAAGTCTATTTTTATGGTATTAGTTCTTTGGAAAAATAATTAGAACAAAGGACAATTTAAAAGTATCATTTGTGAAAATCACATGGGGAACTTTGTTTCCAGCTTTTAGGAATAACCCATTAGCAACTTTGACTCTGAAACGATCTTTCAACCAGAAGCTGCGGCTGCTTCTTTTTTTGAAAATATTTAGCCTCCATTCCCTCCTAAGTGCTCCAGCCTTGATCCCCTATCATTTTATTTCCTGAGGTCTTCCACCCCGCGTGGCTCTTAGTTCTTTTGAGGCGTAAGATGCCTTGTTGCTCATTTTTAACCCCAAGGTCTGATATTTTCAGTCCACAATTGATATTTATTGAAATCCCGACATCTCTGCATCAGGCACCCTACATCAAAGTCTCTTCTGCAATCCCACATATAGAGAAACACTAACCGCCAATGTTTTTATCCTATTTAGATTATGTTTGGTTTATTTAAACTTATAGAATATTGTCACTTATGCATTACCTGGATCAAGAAAGAAAAATTAAAGTATGTTATTAACTACAAAAATGAAAATAGGAAACAGATTTTATATTGTGATCATTAACTTTTAATGTGAGTGGCAAAACTGGTAGTCATCTTTGTGTTTTTGTAGGGAAGGAAAAATAATTTTCCCTTTACTCATCTAGGTTCCAGGCTGAGACTACCTCCTTCTCCCACCCCCAATAAAAGACAGATTAATAGAAGAAAAGCAAATAAAAGTTTAATAATATGTACCTCCTGGAGACACCCAGGAAAATTAAGTAACTCTCAGAAATGGCTTAAGCGACCACCATAAATAACATCTCCAGCTAAATGTTTGGGGTGGCTCAGTTATGGGAAGTTACCCGGAAAAGTGAAGTAAACGAGGACATGGTTGTTATGCAAATTTAAGTCATCACCTTTTTCTTCTCTGCTGATGAATTTCTAGAGGTTTAGTCATCCCCTCCCTAATCCTGGTGCAGCCTGAAGACACCTTTGCAAATAGAAATTTCCCTTGTAAATGTAAATGTCTCCTACCAAAGCGTACCTTCCTGCTTTGTTTTCAGAGGCTTTCCTGTGTCTGTTATTTCTTAAAAATAATCAGCCTAAATATTCCTTATGCCAAGAGGCATATTTTGGGGTGACAAATTCTGCTCCCCCTCAGTTTCATGCAGGAGGAACAATACGAAACAATGACTGCTTTGTCCCTTGTTTATGGACTCATGGTTTCAGCCAGTGAAAGAGGCTGTGAGAATACTCTGTAGTACTGATTTGCTTAGAATTTTCAACAAATTGTGTATATAATGCAAGGTGTTATATGACCCAGAATTTAAGACCATCCCACATCTGCGGATGACCATTTAATGGCCTGGGGTCATTTAATGACCATCTCACTTGTTTTGAGCAAAACAACATTTAACTACTATTACCATTGATTTCTGCTCTGATTATTACTTCCCTTCTCCTCCTGGATTTAGGCCAAATTTGATGTTCTTTTTCCAGCTCCTGTAATTGTAAGTTAGGTCGTGTATTTGAGACTTTTCCTGTTTCTTGAGGAAGACCTGTACTGCTATATACTTCTCTCTCAGGACCTCCTTTGCTACATTCCAAAGGTGCAAAACAACATTAAAAAAAAAAAAAATCAGTATAAATTACTCTAAAATGTTTATTTGATAATGATACAATATTTTAAGAGAACATTATAAAAACTTTCGAGTGTGTTTGCCCTCTTACATTTCTTCCATTGTTATGTAAGGGCCTATTTAGCCTGAGCGCCCCCACCTTGGTTGAACAGCCATTTTGTTGTTTATGCAGCAAAACTTAAACTGACCCTGCCGCATGCGCCCCCCCCACCGGAACTTACCAAATACAAGGGTGGGTCAGGTCAGGTGGAGATAACAGCCGAATGCAGGGATGAGTCAGGTCAGGTGGAGACATCCAGTCAGTGGAGTATGCATACTGTCTCACTAGCTACCAAGGAGTGTAGGCCCCACCTTTTGGGCGCCAGTTCTGACCAAGGTGATAGGCTAGTTCAAATAGCTACTATGGGGTGAATTGTAATTCAATGGCCACCCGTGTGTGACCTAGCATGACCGTGCAGCTTTCTCTGTGGGTAACAATCTCATTCGCCACCTGCGTGTGGCCAGGCCCAACCACATGGCCTTTGCTCTATAAAAGTTAGTCTGTGAGGCAGGGAGGGGTCGCCCTCTCTGTAAGGCACGGCCCCAACCAGACTAGTCTGTTTGATGGTCCGTTTGATTCTTGATGCTTGGTGCAAAATAAAGCTTTGCTTGACCTTCGCTTTTTATCAGTCTCACTCCTTTGACCATGGACCCATTATTGGGGGACCCAACAGTTACATTCCATTTCATCCCATTTATGTTTGGTCTCCTGGGATTTTACAAGTTTACAAGTTTACAAGTTTCTGAAACTGTTTCATATTAATTTGATCTTAGAGTGGAAATTGGGGGAATCTCTATCCTCTAGCCAAAGAGCACTAATTTAGTCCTTTCCACCTCTTTCTGTCCCTAAGACAGGTGGCAGAAACTTGAGTCACACAGAGAAAACACCTCTTGCATATACCAGCAAACATTTACAATCTCTTCCCTGCTGTGATAATACATCAAGACTTTGGGAAGTATTTTTTAGATCCACAGAGAAGGTGATATAGATATGCCTCAGGTAAAAATGATGAGAGTTAATATGGTGTAGGAAAGACGTTAGGGTTTGAAGCCAACAATCAAGAAAGAATTCTTGAGATGTCTTTGGTGCAAAAAGATAATTTTACCGAAGCAGGGGACAGGACCCATGGGCAGAAAGAACTGTACTGGGGTCATGAGTAGGGGCCCATTATATACTTTCAGGTTGGGAGCGGGGTGGGGACAAGTAAGTCTCTAAGGAATTTTGAAAGCAAGGCTTCCAGGACCTTGAGGGGGGCTAACTATTGTTGGGGAAAGGTAATTTATTATAGTCTAATAAAACCTTAGTATGAGACCCTTCAGATGTATACTGGTGGGCAATTTGCTCAGGGGAATGCTTACCAACACATATCTTAGGGACGGGCCAGGGGGGAGGGAGGTTAGAGATAAAGGAAGTTTCCAAAAGAATTTTTATACATTAAAGTAGATTTACAGAAGTGGGTGGCAGTGGTCAGGCTAGGATTGCCCTTTGCCCTTAGCAAAGTATTAACATGAGGTTGTGTCCCTAGAGGAATGCCATTCTGCCTGTTTCAAGGACTTGTCAGTGGGCTGTAGGTAGTAAGGAAGTTTAACAATTTTTCTTCTCGGGGCACCTGGGTGATTCAGTGGGTTAAAGCCTCTCCCTTTGGCTCAGGTCATGATCCCACAATACTGGGATGGAGCCCTGCATCGGGCTCTATGCTCAGCGGGGAGCCTGCTTCCTCCTCTCTTTCTCACTCTCTCTCTGCCTGTCTCTCTGCCTACTATGATCTCTGTCAAATAAATAAGTAAAAAATAATTTTTCTTCCTCCTTTGTTTCCCACATCAGATAAATTAAAAAAAAATCTTTCTTTTGTTTAGGTAATTAGAGAAGATCTACTTTTTTTTTTTTTTTTAAGATTTTATTTATTTATTTGACAGACAGCAGTCACAAGTGGGCAGAGAGAGAGGAGGAAGCAGGCTCCTGGCCTAGCAGAGAGCCTGATGCGGGGCTCAATCCCAGGAACCTGGGATCATAACCTGAAGTGAAGGCAGAGGCTTTAACCCACTGAGCCACCCAGGTGCCCCAAAAATCTACCTTTGATAAAAACACTTTTTACCCCCTCTTATTTGGTTATGGCATATTTGGGCATCACACCAATTGCATGTATTCTGTGAAAATTCATTCCCCTGCAATAAGAAAAGCTTTAGGGTGTCCTGCGTACATAGTAAGTAGTGACCATAAGAATTAAGATGTGGAGGGGGGCGCCTGGGTGGCTCAGTCGGTTAAAGCCTCTGCTTTCGGCTCAGGTCATGATCCTAGGGTCCTGGGATCGAGCCCCGCATCGGGCTCTCTGCTCGGTGGGGAGCCTGCTTCCTCCTCTCTCTCTGCCTGCCTCTCTGCCTACTTGTGATCTTTCTCTGTCGAATAAATAAAATCTTTAAAAAAAAAAAAAAGAATTAAGATGTGGAGGAACAGAGTGGAATCAGAAAAAAAAATAAAGAAGAGAACTAGCAATAAAGGATGTGAAGTGTGGAGGTGAAGGAGAAAATTCAGCTCTTATTACTTAAAAAAACAACGCTGTTTTGAATAGTTTCAATTTGATTTTTTTGATTATATATAGAGAAATATTTGAGGCTGTCCAACGTAAAAGGAAAATAGCCAGTTATCTTACCAGCAAAGTGGGTTTATTCAGGAATAGGAGAGGAATTGCAAGTTGGGACCTGCAAGCTATAGCAAACCAAAGGCAAGAGTGGGGATCAGAGTAGGTACAGAGAACGGGGAAGGTGAGAGGGGCTGCTTTGAAGGAAAGTCCTTGGAAGGAAATCCAGAGTTTAGGGTCGAATAATTTGTGTTACTCAATTGAGTAAGTTGTGTTATTTTCTTATTGGCTGAGCTTGTTGCTGGGCAAGGAGGCAAAGTTTGTCTCTTCTCCTTGGGTCTGTAACTCAAGAAGAAAGAGTGGTAGGGTATGATAGCTCCCTTTTCTGGCCTAACTTCATTTAAATGTGGTTTCCTTTATTTGGTCTCACAGAATTAGAAGGAAGCCTAATAGCTTTCTGTAGATGTTTTTGAGACCCTAAGCACATAGCTATAACAAATTGAGACTCTTTCTCATCCCTTCAACCAAATTTCAACACATCCTCTTGATAGAATAGTGTTCGTATCTCTTTTCATTTTTCACACACAACTACCAACCTACCAGATTCTGTCTCCTGAATTTCTTTCTTCACCTCTGCAATATGATTCTTGGGAGTTTTGATTTGGTCTTCCAGTTCCTTCCTTTAATGTCTTGTTCTTTTAAATACTCACATTCAGTTTTGTTAGTTCTCCAGCAATTTGACAACCAAAAATTGATTTTTGTTTCTGACATATAAATATAACAAAATTTACTTCACTAAAGAAGACTGCTACACCTTGCTAAAATCTGGAAGGATGAAGTGAAAAATAAGAAATTTATTTAGAGAAATACCTAGACAAGCTGATCATAATGGAATTCTTGATTTTTTTATGAATATCTTAAGTAAGGATGCCTTTGTGACTTAAATCTAGAAATCTTGCAGTTTTATAAAATCTAATTGTACAAATGAATGTGTAAAAACCTAATTTTGCAGTTTAATCCGTTATTACTCAATATTTTTTAGTCTGTCGATATGTTTTTTAATTTCAAACTCTTCTCTTTATGACCTTTTAAATGTCCTTTAAGCTTATTTAAATACTACTTTTCAATTGGTCTTTTTAGGCCTTTTTTAGGATTTCTTTGACATGAATGCCCTGTTTCCAAAGTAGCATGTTTGTTAGTGAAAAGTGAATGTTGACTCATCACATCTTGGTTAATTTCGCAATGTAGCTACTTAGGTGACAGATTAGATGTAAGTGATTTCTCAAATATTTGCTAAAGGTTTCCACTTTACCCACAAAACACGCTCAGATTTTAAGGCATATACTTTAGTGAAACGTTGGCAATAAGGTAAAATTGAAGCCATATACTGTCCTCAGATACATCACCTGTTCTGGACGTGGGAGGTTATATTGCCAAACAATAAACTGATTAACCTGAGAGTTCATTCCTCACTTTGAAGATCTCTGAACTTGGGCAAGACACCCAACCTCTTGTGTTAATTTCTTCATGTTAATTTCTTCATTTCTTCCTTCTTAATTTCCTCATCATCATGATTATTCTCCTTAACAAATTACAGTCTCTTATTTTATTTGAAATTCCTAACAACTCCTGAACTCTAAGAGTATATCAGACACAATATGTGCAACACCACTTTTAATATGAGTTTGATTTGATTTGAGCTCATATTATCTTTTTTTGGTGTGTGTGGGGGATACAATCCTATATGCTCACGTCTCCAAGATTATTCATTCATAGGAAATTCAAAAGTTGTAATGTTTGTGTATGTTATGCGTATATTAGTGTATGTGTGCGTAGCTCTTCAATAAACATCTTATCTAATACATATGATCTAGGGGAAATTTTCCAAAGTCTGGCATATACGTATTGTTTATCTTTATTATAATAATCAGTTACTTAGTGCTACCAAAGCTCTGCTACAAACTCTATTGTATAAACTAGTAGTAGCAAATTCTAATAAAAGTCAGCCACTTGCCAAAGAAACCAAACCAAACCAAACAAAACAAAAAAACCCCACAAATACAGAAAACAAAACAAAACAAAAAAATCTGAAGGTATTATGTGTCAAAATGTAAACTATATAGTCAAAAGCTAGGTAATTGCGCAAGAACACTGTTGATGTTGCCAGTGAAGGTGTGACACATGATGAAAAATACAAAGATAAGTTCAGAGCAATTGCATATCATCCTAATGAGAAGATTCATGCTGGCAACTGTCCTTTTGCTCTCCTTCAGCCTTCAGTCAAGATAACTTAATTTATCTTTCCAAGGAACCTTAACCTTGTGGGATAGAACAATACCCAAACGTTTCACCTCCTTGACCATATTCAAGAAATCCTGTTTGTCTTAGGCACAATATTTTCACTTATCCTGGATGTCAGCCTATTACTCTAACTGATTTATTTCTAACTAGAGTAATATGAGTATAAAAATATATGTAATGTGAAATCTAAAGTGGTGAAGCCCTGAATAGATTTAGACTGCTTTACAGTATATGTGATTTAGAGCTAATGGAGTATCCTGACATTTTATAAGCATTTAACTTTTGGAGAAACCACATCCTAGGTCACAAAGCATATTATGATTTTAAAATATTGTATAGCTCTCCATATTTGGAAAGACATTGGTGTCATAGCGAGGAGAGCCAGGACTAGTTATTCATGGAATGTGATTCTTACCTTTAGCTGATGGATAGAAAAGCTATCAACATTTCAAATATTTTTTTTTTTTTTAGTTCTAAACAATGCATTTCTCATGTTTTAAAAACTAAAGAAGTGAATATCAGAGTTAATGCATGCTCTCACATATATTACAATATGTTAGTAATTAGCCTGTAGAAGCACCTTCATAAGAATATTTGAGAGCAAATCTGCCATTTGGGAACTGTCAATAAAATAAAGGCAAAGAAGTCAGTTTCTCTTGGTTGTGTTGTGAATCTTTTAGGTGTGTTCTGTCTCCTTAAAGATCATTACCTGTTCTTTACCTGCATAGTCATGTTTACTAAAGGTCAGATTCAGTGTAATGTTAATTTATATTCCCCTTCAATTAAACAACACATTCATCGTCTGAGGATATCTGTCATCAGATTCAACTTGTCAGAAATATCATAACAGTTTTAGGTAGATTATTATAAGGAAAAAAAAAAAGCTGTCAGAATTTCAAGGGGTCACCTGCTCATGTGTCATTTTACTGTGGAAGGTCTCTGCTCCCTGCAATGAGGTAGGTTTCTTTCCTCCAGTGCCTTTGTCCACCCCCCACTGTGGGTTAAATCCAGCCCATACCTCATTTTTTGAACAACCTCCAAACTAAGAATGCTTCCCACTCTTTTAAAGGGATTGTAAAAAATAAAGAATAATGTGTGTTAGAGATCTTGGGTGTCCCATAAAGCCTGCTATTTACTATCTTGCCTTTTGAGAAAAAAAAAAAATGTGCTTTTCTCTTCACTAGTGCTTTGGAGTTTTCACCTAGATTTTTTGCATCAGACTAGCTGACATGAGATGAGAGAGTATCCCTGAGAAATTCACCAGAAATTTCCTGCAGACCGTATGTATTATACTGCTTGCTAACGTTCTGTTGGGCAGAACTCAGTCCCTTGAACATCCTTAACCCAAAGGAAAGCTGAGAGACATGGAAGAGCAAGCTGGAAGGTCTGACAAATAACTAGCTCGTCTCTATCATATTAAAATGTAACATTGAAAAGTGACCACCTGAAGACTGTTCCTGGAAGGAGAGTTTCATGATGGTGGACATGACAAGTTCATGGTGTCCTCCTCTCTTTCCAGTCATCCAGGTGAATAATCATTCCCCATGCACTTACTCTGAGTCAGGCATGCAACATAAATCATTTTAGCTGCTGTTTTTGAATCTCCTCTGCTATACGAGAACTAAAGCAACCTCCCAATTCTTTTTTAAAGTGCAGCCAATAAAATAGAAGATTGTATATTGCTTGTTTGACCATATAATTTGGCCAGCATTGTTAAAAGATAAACTGAAGCATATAAAAATTTTTATTTTATAATCTTGAGATATCTACAGACTGCGATTTTGGTTAGGTTAGGCTACCACAGCATCAGAGCTACCTCAGTCTAATGGTCTCCTTCTTTAATTAAATTAATGACACATTCACTATTGATCCCTTTGGACTTTCTTTGCTTTTCTCTTTGTTTGTCTTTTTTTTTTTTTTTTTTTTTTTTTGGTAAAGATTTTATTTTTAAGTGATCTCTACACCCAGTGTGGGGATCAAACTTAGGTCCCCAGATCAAGAATCTACTAACTGAGCTAGGCTATGGTCCACCACTTGGGCTTTCTTTGAATCTTGTTAATCAGTCTGTGAGGTCCTTAAAATTCCTTTTACTGGCTATGCTTCTGTTAGGATTCCATCCCCCCAAAACTGTCATGAACAATGAAGGGTCTTACATTGAGCCCATCTTGCAAACTAACTAGTAAGCCTGTCAAGCTTTATGGATCCGGGCAGAAGACACATGTGACTCTTTGGTCACAGAGACCTTATTATTCACAGAACAGTAAACATCATGAAAATGTTCATGCTTGTGTTAATTCCCCTTGAACCTAAGTTTATGGGAGTGACACAGAGAGCCCATCATTCGATTGTACACACAGTAGGTGGTGTGTCAGGAGAACTGTGAGTCTCAGGAAACTGAGTCTTCTGTAAATAGCAGTAAGCATGCCTGCTCTTAGATTTGGAAAGCACTAATTCTGTATTCCCAGCCTGTTCCCTCAATAAGCATCCCCATGGATGTAGGCTGGTGTAAAGGGCAATCAGTGCTATGTAACAAGACAGAAAAAGCTATGAGACTGGTAGAGAACTTTCCCCCAACATTATCATCATTGAATTACTCTATTTTCAAAATTTGACAAGTATATAGATCTATATTGGAGGCACATTCAATAGAAGGCATAGGTAGATTAGTTAAAATCTATACCTGCTATTTATGGGAGAAAACTGAAATCATAATTTTTAATATGGAACAGTTGTTTGCTGGGCCAATTTTAAATAAATGCAGAATGATTAAATTTCTTTAAAATTGATTCTACATAGTTTTAATATATAGTTTGTTGGTTGGCCTTGTAAAAACAGCCATAGTTGTGACTTAAAATTTTATTGAATGTATAAGAACATATAGGCCTTAAATAAATATAGTCAGTAAATATAATTTGTAATCAGTTTCCAGAAACTCTGATTTTGGAGTTCTGACTTGTAGACTTTGTCCAAGCTGGAATTCAGCTAAGGTTGCAATCACTACTTACAGTATGGTATATTGATTCAATAAAACTTTCACAGACCAAATGATCTATATTGGTGCTCTCAATCCAAGAAGCAGCAAAATGAACACAATCTATATGATGTTGCAAGCATAATTCTTCCATTTTTCTCTGCTTTAAGTGATAAAAATGCTTGATGCCTTCATCTGTAGCAGAATATTCCCAGCTGAGTGCGATGTGGAATTCAATATTTGTCTGATAAATGAGTGACTGGCAGTGCACAGGTGTCCATCTGCATAAATCGATTTGCATGCAGGATGAAGACCTTCTAGAATGAAGTTTTGAACATGAGAACTTGCAAAATATAACCTAGAAATCAGAGAGAAAGAGGCAATTTAGAAAAGCCAGGCAATATGACTCCTGCTTAGAACTCTTTCATTTCTTTGGAAAATATTGGCATCTTTATTGTTGAAAAGATATATAAGTGGCAAAATAAGACAGTGATTGGGAAATGGTACCATGTCATACTGGTGTGGTGAGACCTCAAGACCTTGGAAGTAGGAAGTAACGTTGAAGAAATTGCTGTGCTCACTGGTATAGCAGGGAGTCTGTGGAAATGGAATTTTTTTGTGAGCACAAATGTGAAAGCTCTTGAGACCTCCAGAGATATTTGGGGAAGGAATAATTTTATACCATTCACCTGAGGGAAATAAGAATCCAAACCTGATTCATTATTTTACTATGATCTCATTGTGCCCAGATTGTTTAAACTTGAGTAAATTTGATTTTTATGTCTTGGTATTTTGATATACCTTCAATCTGTTTTCAGGGTTGTGCTTTTTTTTCTTTTTTCTTTTTTCTTTTCTTTCCAGCTGAAGAATATTTCATATAAGAATATTTCCATGGGGGTGCCTGGGTGGCTTAGTGGGTTAAAGCCTCTGCCTTCAGCTCAGGTCATGATTGCAGGGTCCTGGGATCGAGCCCCCCATTAGGCTCGCTGCTTGGCAGGGAGCCTGCTTCCTCCTCTCTCTTTCTTTGCCTGCCTCTTTGCCTGTGTGTGATCTCTGTCAAATAAATAAATAAATGAATCTTTAAAAAAAGAATATTTCCATGAATTCCATTATTTTTAGTTATATCTGAGTGAATTCTCAAGCTTAAAAAAAAATTCTTAAGCTTTTGAGATAATCATCTTAGAAGGTAATTGATTTGTTTGGCTTAAAACAATTGACTATAAAAGAACCTTTTACAAATTGATAGACTCTTGTTCCCAATGACATTTGTATCCAGGAGTGCTCAGACTTCAGGTTTTCACTAAAATAGAATTTACTTTACCAAATATTTATTAATATAAATAAGTTATATAATAAATGAAGGCATAGTAGAAATGAATAAAGAAAAGCAAAGAAGTGATTCGATATGCTTTGAGCATGTAGAAATATTTCATGGAGACATCCTTAAAGATGTCAGTGAAATTCCACTGTGTTCAAAATCGGTAGCCAAAGTGGGCATTAGAACTTTTCAGTCAGGGTAGTAACATCCTTTGAGCTGTACCTGCAAAGGTTAAAATTCAAGGAGTTCCCAAAATCTGAAGTTCAGGTAGGAGGCACTTACCATAGTCTGTATGGAATGTGGACCTGTTTCAGTAAATGCTCTACAACTTAGTCACTGATTAAACAGAAGGAATGAAGGATAAAAGGAAGAAGAAAAGATGCTTTCAAGGTTTAACCCTGAAACCAGAAAATGATGATGTGAATGTGATTTAGGAAATGATGTGTTCAGTTTTGAATAGGTCAGTGTGAGTGAAAATGTCCACTTGGAAGTAAAAAAAGTGTTTGTTTTTTTTCAATATTTTTTCCAAAGATTGTATTTATTTATTTGACAGAGAGAGAGAGAAAGAGATCGATCACAGTAGGCAGAGAGCAGGCAGAGATAGTGGAGGAAGCAGACTTTCTGCTGAGCAGAGAGCCTGGTATGGGGCTCAATCCCAGGACCCTGGAATCATGACCTGAGCTGAAGGCAGAGGCTTTAATCCACTGAGCCACCCAGGCACCCCCCAAAAATATATTGAAAGGAAGATGAGGGATGCCTGCATGGCTCAGTAGTTAAGCATCCCAACTCTTGATTTTGGCTCAGGTCATGATCTAAGGGCTGTGAGATCAAGCCCCACATCAGGCTTCACATTGGGCATGGAGCCTGCTTACGATTCTCTCTGCCCCCTCTCCCTCTGTTTCCCCCCACCCCTTAGAAAGAAGAAAGGAAGGAAGGAAGGAGGGAGGGAAGAAGGATGGAAGGAAGGAAAAAAGAAGATGAAAGTCAATGATTTGGGAGATATCTAGACACGTTAATGACTACAATAATTTATGTAATGCATTTTAGATTTTATGCGGGATGTTTGATATACATTATTTTACTTAATCCTCATTAAACCTCATGTGATACATATAATAAAACTGATAATTTCTGAGGTTAAATAATTTAATAAGTACTATTCAGTTATTTCCAGACTGGGATTGCAGTCCATATCTGTATAACCACACAGCCTGAATGCTCTTAACCCCCACGCTCTGCCGCCTCTTATGATGATGGTTTAAATTTTGGATGTAGCAGAAATCAGAGATAATGAGCAAGGGCTGGGAGATAAAAGAAAAAAGAACTGAAGATTCAAGGAGGTGTGTATGTGAGATGTCCATGGGAATGAGGCCAGGGCAGAGACTCAGGCAGGAACAAAATTTTCTTGTGACTCTCAGGAGACTCAAAGCTTGTGTGAGGCCCAGGGAAAGCACTTCTTTCCATAGCCACTCTTTTTCTTCATTCTCTGAAACTAGACTTTCCATAATGTGTGAGTGTGAGTATGTGCATGTGTGTATATTAGTGTGTGGATGGGTCTGTATCAAGGGTGAACATAGTATCATTTTTCAGCTCAGGGGAAATATTTTTTTTTTAATTTTTTATTTTTTATAAACATATATTTTTTATAAACATATATTTTTATCCCCAGGTCTGTGAATCACCAGGGGAAATATTTTTAATAAGATAGTTAAGTCCTGGTGCACCTGGGTGGCTCAGTGGGTTAAGCCTCTGCCTTCTACTCAGGTCATGATCACAGGATCCTGGAATTGAGCCCTGCATCAAGCTCTCTGCACAGCGGGGAGCCTGCTTCCCTTCTCTCTGCCTGCCTCTCTGCCTACTTGTGATCTCTGACTGTCAAATAAATAAATAAAATCTTTAAAAAAAAAGACAGTTAAGTCCTGGTTGAATTACAGTGAAACTATTTTGGGTGCTAAAATTTGCATTGGGCTCCATGGATATAATCAGATCATATGTCTTCTAAACCCTTTTACCACAAAATATATCTAAAGAATAAAATATATTTGAGCCCTCCAGGTCTTCATAAGAAAAATGAACTTTCAGATACTGAAAAATTGCCCTGAGGTTAATACCAAAAATAATTTCCAGAGCCTTTGAGAACATCGCAAGGAGTAAATGGCAGTGCTAGAACAAAATAACCAAGTTTTTCAGCCCATGTCTTCTTTTCCTACTTCAATTCAAATAATTGGTGAAAGTTTTATGAAACTTCCTTTCATACATTACTTTTCTGTAACTCTTTGTGATTTATTTTATTTGCTTTAACATTTCTACTTCAGAGCATGCCCAACTCTGTTTGTATTGTCAGATACTTTATTATTTTAAATGTAAAAGTTCTCCTTTTAAGACAGTCACCCTCTATTCCCAAGAGATCTGTTTCTCTTTAATCTACTTACCCCTTCCATAAGGCAGGCTCTAAAATGGGAGCCCTAAAATGGATCAAGCTTTGTCCTTACAGGCCAATTAGCTCAGGCTTTGATCACACAAAAGAAGAAATGCACAAAAGATCAGCCTTGTCCTTCTGGAAGCTTCTCTCTTGGGACCTCTAAGTGAAGCATTCTTTGTTTCCTTATTTTTCTTGAAGCATTTAGCAGTCTCTAAAGGAAAGAATGTTAGTTCCTTCAAGTTACTAACATGAACAGTCTTTTAAAATCCACTGAGAAAAAATTTTTAGTATATTAAAAAAACAACCAAAAATAATTCTTCCAGGGAAGCCCTGGTTGGTAAGTGTAAGGCTTTCCTTCCATTTACTTTTGAAAACAGAGGTCAAGACTTTTATTCAGGGTGGGGGTTATTGACTTTTAAATTACATTCTGGTTTTGGTTCCATGAAATATTACTCTTTTGGCCTTCAAAATCATGTCTAATGACATTCAGTTGACAGTTGCATAATATAGCCATTGGAAATGTGGGCAGTGTCTATCAAAAAGACATATTTTACTTTCCAGAGCTACCAGATGACTTAGGGACCATTTCATGTTTCACAGACACTCATTCGTCATGTTTTCTCCTCTGGGGATTGCAGATAAATTTTTCAAGTCAATCATATTATGAGAATTTAACCTACATTTTACATCCTCCTAGGGGATATAAGAAATTTCAGCTTTCACCCATCTCTTCACCAATCAGAAAGGGAAGAATTTGCCTGAGATGCTCAGAGTGACAACGTGAAAGCAAAAGAAATTACTCAGTAAACTCCCTGTGTGGCCTTCTGTTACAACAGGGCTACTTTGCATCAATTGGGAATAAAAACATCATGATACACTCCCTAATGGGAGGATGATGCAGTCTGATAGATACAAGCACAGCTTGAGGAAGGCTATGGCTACATCTGAATCTAAGGTTCATAGCTTTTTGTGGCTGAATACCTATGGAGAAGTACCAAGGGGGGAAGGAAAGAATTATGTCTTTTTATGATTAGCAGTCCTTGCTGCGAATTAGATTTGTTTTCAACAAAATAACTGGAAAACAGGCAACCCAAGTTCCAATTCATATTCTTATATGCATTTCTCACTGTGAGTGACTACCTTCATAACACCTTCAGTGTTTTTAAACTCTAAGGCACAGATTTCTATTTCTTTGACTGTTGGATTGATTAGTTAATGCCTTAGCAACAGCAAATAGTTAGATAAATTGTGATGAAAACATTTTTACTGAATGGGAAATAATTATTTTATTTACATTATACCAAAAATGTTTAGAAAACTTCTTTTAAAATTTTATGTTATGTAATTGGTGTGTCTGCAGAAGTGAGTGTGCATTCCCATTTCTTTTTCTTTTTTCTTTTTTTAATGATTGGGGATATGTATTTAAAAATTACAAGTTAAAAACTGGTTTGTTAATGATGCAGTAATTCAGAACAAAAGATTTATGTGCTTGAATTTGGCTGTTATGGTCAAAGCTGTTCTAATCTGAGCACTTACTGTGATTCTTGTTCTATTTAATTTATTTTACAAAAGACAATTTAATATTTTTCAAAGAGTTGTTGATTTAAAATAGTAACAGTTATCAATCACAACAAAAAACGACAACTACATGAGGTGATAGATGTGTTAACTATTTTTATTATAGTGATCATTTAACAATATATACATATATCAAATTATGTTGTATGCTTTAAACTTAAGTGATATTACATGTCAGTTATATCTCAATGAACTGGAAAATTCATTGGAAAAAATAGTACCTAAAGTTGGCATAAAAAATAAATGAGATGGATTTAAAATTCTTATCACAGATTTTGGGACATAGTAGGCCCTTATTAAATGTGATGTTGGGGCACCTGGGTGGCCCAATGGGTTAAGCCTTTGCCTGAGGCTCAGGTCATGATCTCAGGGTCCTGGGATCAAGCCCCCACATCAGGCTTCCTGCTCAGCAGGGAGCCTGCTTCTCTTCCCCCAACCCTCCCCATCCCACTTGCCTCTCTACTTGTGATCTCTGTTTGTCAAATAAATAAATAAAATCTTTAAAAAAGCATTAAAAAATGTGATGTTAGTGCTATAATAAATACATACATACATACCAATACATAAACAAGGAAAACAATGTGTTGGTCATACCCTACCCTGTCCTGGCCATGTACAATGGGACCAAGTAGGGAAGAACAGCACAAAATCGGATCATTGATAATGGAAAAGTCAGGAACATGAACAATATTTGGAAATCCCTCTGCATTATATAATTGTATAGATTTGCGGTTTTCTGTAGCAGACCCAAACATCATATCTGTTCAATAATCTAATGTTGAAGATAGTGTTTTTTAATTACTAGAATAGTATCGTCATAAGAGAGTGATGAGTAAGACTCTTCCAGTTTTTTATTTTTTTATTTTTTATAAACATATATTTTTATCCCCAGGGGTACAGGTCTGTGAATCACCAGGTTTACATACTTCACAGCACTCACCAAAGCACATACCCTCCCCAATGTCCATAATCCCACCCCCTTCTCCCAAACCCCCTCCCCCCAGCAACCCTCAGTTTCTTTTGTGAGATTAAGAGTCACTTATGGTTTGTCTCCCTCCCAATCCCATCTTGTTTCATTGATTCTTCTCCTACCCACTTAAGCCCCCATGTTGCATCATCACTTCCTCATATCAGGGAGATCATATGATAATTGTCTTTCTCTGCTTGACTTATTTCGCTAAGCATGATACGCTCTAGTTCCATCCATGTTGTTGCAAATGGCAAGATTTCATTTCTTTTGATGGCTGCATAGTATTCCATTGTGTATATATACCACATCTTCTTGATCCATTCATCTGTTGATGGGCATCTAGATTCTTTCCATAGTTTGGCTATTGTGGACATTGCTGCTATAAACATTCGGGTGCACGTGCCCCTTTGGATCACTACGTTTGTATCTTTAGGGTAAATACCCAATAGTGCAATTGCTGGGTCCTAGGGCAGTTCTATTTTCAACATTTTGAGGAACCTCCATGCTGTTTTCCAGAGTGGCTGCACCAGCTTGCATTCCCACCAACAGTGTAGGAGTGTTCCCCTCACACCAGTCAGAATGGCTAAAATAAACAAGTCAGAAAATGACAGATGCTGGCGAGGACTCTTCCAGTTTTTTGAGAATAACAGAAGAAGAAAGCTAAAACCAAAAAGCAATAAATTACCTACATGTTACAAACTTCTGACCTTGAAATTTAAGACACGTGCAGAATCTGCCCAAACATTATTCAGCATCATTTCACAGTACCCTATACAGTCAATATCAGTCTATTTAAGAAGTTTGGGAAGATAGGAGCCTGAGTGGCACCATGAGTTATGCTTCCAACTCTTGGTTTCCTCTTGGTTTCGGCTCAGGTCATGATCTCATGGAGGTCGGTCCTGGGATAGAGCCCAGCTTTGGTTCCAGGCTCAGTGAGGAGTCTGCTTCAGATTCTTTCTTCCTTCCCTCTGCCCCTCCCTGTTCACTCATACTCTTTCTCCAAGAAATAAATAACATCTTAAAAAAAAAAAAAAAAAAAAAAAAAGATTGGGACTAAAAGGAAATTGAGTGTACCTTATGAAGAACACAGTAATTGAGGGCAGAGACTATCTTTTTTCAGGGAAGTGCTCTGGTCAAGGGCTCTGTGTGTGTGTGTGTTTGTGTGTGTGTGTGTGTGTGTGTTGGGGACTGTCCTCGGGGAATCCTTACTTTGCCTTGAATAGGAAAAGGTTGAGATCTGAGTTAATATTTCAAGTGTAGAGGTTAAAATGCAGAGATTGGCAAATCTCACCACCACTATACAGTAAAGAGAATTGGAGGCTTCTACTAATTAAAGGGAAATTAGCTGACTTGTCTGTAAGAGGATTCATTGGCGTTGGGAAAAGCAGGGGGAAAGCTTAAAATTACCCCCAAAATACCATGCTCACAACCTATAGGGAGCTGACAGTACCAGAGTAATCTAGACTAAATTAGAGATCAGTGGTCACATCTCGTCAACACGCAAACAAATTTGTACTGTTTGCTTCTTCTTCTCTCCTTCCTACTTTCAGTACTGGAGGAATTTGTTCGAAAAGGAGGAGTGGCAAAATTCAACTGCTCCTTTCTTCATTCAGTTCCATCTGACTGGATGGATAGTGAAAACTTTGAATCTGCTATATGATTGGGAAGTGCTATTTAGTGAAAGTGTATAAAAACTTAGGAAGCCTGGTGAAATATCACTAAAAAATGAAAAGGGGGATTTTTAATATAATAAATAAAAACAACTTAAGTCACTGCTTTATGTGTATACCCCAAAGAGCTGAGATTCCTTAGTAAACTAGGTACATACACATGGCATCTTTCTCCAAATTTCTAGTTCCTGTGGGCCTCCATGATGCTCTTACTGTCCAAGATCTTTGTTCTATCTGAAAAGAGCAGAGGGTCAGAATTTAAACTGTTCATGAGTCTCTATCTCTTGCAACCAAATGACTAAATAAAGCCTGTATTATAACGTGTAACATATTACTAAAAGATTTTCTTCAATAGTGGTTCTAGATATGCTAATAATTATTAAAATAAACATCAAAACAAAATACAACAAAAAGGAACCAAAATCCTAACAACATATACAAATGATGATGAAATTATGGATTTTTTTATATTTCTATTTTCCCAATTTTATAGTAATAATAAATGATGGTAGAAGCAGCATGACTTAAACACCTGTTGAATATGAGACAGTATTCTAAGTGCTTTACATGTACTTATTTAACTCATCATAGCAATCCTAATGGACAGGAAAGACATTATTAACTTCCTTTTATAGATGATGAAACAAATAGTCCCTCAGAGATTATAGAACATCTCCAACACCACACAGCTATAGCTAACTACCTGAATTTAAACTTAGGAAATGTTACTCCAGAAGTGTGAGCTTCGAATTCATCTATTTGTTTGTTTATTTATTAAATGTGTTTAAGACATCAAGTTCCACTTACGTCAAAAATGTAATAAGAACCAGGAAGATTCTGAGATTTTATCTTACTGGCAAGCTAATAAGTTAGTCTATTCATGGCAAAAGACATGGGTCTCCTGGGTTAGAAACAAAGTATATTTCCTTACAGAAATAGTAAGAAAAAAGACATCATTTTTCTTATGTCAGTTTTTTGGGGTCCCGAATGTCCACAGGGAAACATGAAGAGATTCAGGGGACACAGATAAGGAATCCTGTGCTCACACTAGACATGGGTGTGGCCTGGACATGGTCCCAAAGTGAGGGAATATTTTTGCTTTTCAAGGCTGTTCACTCTACAAACCTCTTGAAAAGATATTCTGAAACAAACACCATCAATGTGTCTGCTTATAGACATGCAGAAACATGAGGTAGCATGGTTAACTGTCTCCCAGTAAAGCTTCATTAAACCCATTATCAATGGGAATGCCATGAAAATGTTATAATTTGTGTTTAGGAATTAATTTAGGGTTTAAATTTTTGTTCCTATTATTATTTTTTAAATTAAATTAAAAAAAAATTTTTTTTGGCCAGTCACAAAGAAATATCCAGCCAAAGGTAATTGCTTTGCTTTGTGTAAATCATACTTTATATTCATAATTTGTACTTGTTTTCCACAACTGAGGTATGCCCACTTCCTCTTCATTTTTTTTTTTCCCCCAAACACCTGGAGGACATCACATCCTTAGTGGAGATCCAGATTTGGCACTTTGAAACATATCTCCAGTTGTAACTGATCGTTTCTCTGGATGAAAAAGACTATTTGGTCTTTTTCTCATTTAAACAATGGGGTGTTTTATAATAAGATTAGTATCGGCAGCACTAAGTTTCAACCAGCTTTATGAATTCAAATTGACTTTCTCTTGCTATTCAATAATGTTCAGTATAAATACCAGTATTAAAATAAGATATTTAGTATAATCATTAATAATTTGGCATTTAAAATTTGGAATATGAAAGATACCATAGAAATCTTTATAGCATTGATTATTTTAATGGGGGCTTATGATTTTATCCCATATTTAAAATATGCTTTTAATACAAAATGTGTTGAATATAAAGAATGACTCACTGTCCAAACCAAAGACAAATCAGGCAAGGCTTAAGCAAGTAAGAAATCTGCTATTAGTCATCTCTTTTTTCTTTTTAGTGTTTATAGAAATTTGTTCATGAAAACAAACTACCATTATTCTCAGAAGAAGCATGTATTCTTATTCTAGTCTTTTCATGAAAGTACTCTAGACGAAGATGATTAGGACATAAAGTGATGTAACTTGGAAATATGAATAAAGTAGGTATGTATATTTTTCACTGTTTTATTATGAGTCAATAGTCATAACTGCTTAAGTACCTGGACCTTTCCATTTTACTGAGTTTTCTCACATGAATTTTTCCTCAATCCTTACAATACAATAATGATATGTGTGGCATGACCTCCTTTGTAGGTAAAGAAATTGAGACATTGAAGGTTTATATAATTGTCCAATGTCACATGTGGCTGCATAGCAGCCATGAGATTCAACCCTAAGTCATTTAAGGAAAAAAAAAAAAAGGGAGGGAAAGTAAAAGTAAAAAGTATAATATATACCACAGAAGCCCTGGATCTTGACTTCTTATTGTGCTGGTAAATGACAGTTGCTTACATTTGTAACCTTTGCACATTATCCTCCTAAAAGATAATTTGCAAATAGAATTATTATTATTATTTTTAAAAGTTTTATTTATTTATTGGACAGACAGAGATCACAAGTAGGCAGAGCAGCAGGCAGAGAGAGAGAGGGGAGAAGCGGGCTCCCTGCTGAGCAGAGAGCTGATGAGGAACTTGATGCCAGGACCCTGAGCCAAAGGCAGAGTCTTTAACCTACTGAACCACCCAGGTGCCCCCAGAACTATTTTCTTAGCTTTACCCAAGTTTGGGAATTGATAAAACAGTCTCACAGAATGTAAGAACTAGAGAAGCTAGTAGACCCTTGGGTCTCCTGGTCAAGTGGATCTGCAAGTTAATTAGACCCAGAAATAGTTCTAACAATCACTGTGCCTGCCTTTGCATACTATGATTTGCTAGACCTGGAATGGGGTGCTTGAATCTTAATCTTAAAAAAAATTTTTTTTTTTCTTACCTTTGCATGGATTCTGATTAACCATCAGGTTAGAAGGCATTTTCTAAAAGAAATTTAACCATCAGGTTATTTTCTAAATTTTTTCTAAATTTTTTTCTAAATTTTCTAAATATTTTCTAAATTTTCTAAAAGAATTTAACCATTTTCTAAAAGAATTTAACCATCAGGTTAGAAGGCATTTTCCTCAGTATGGCACATTTAGCAATCCTCTCCATTATGTTCCTTTACGGTATAATCTTTTGGTTAATTGGCATGTAAAATGAGAGCGCCAGTATTTCACAAGGCCTTTGTTTCTCTATTACCGTTATTGTTTGCCATGTTCTTATAAATATACACGCATATCCCCTTACATACATGTATGTAACTATATTATTTTTAAGATTTACATTGTACGAAGTGCTGACTTGGGCTTAAAGTGCATGTCTACCTATCATTACTACCTAAAATTACTAAAACTATGATTTATCATTAGCTCTGTGATTTTGAGTAAACTACTGTAAGGACCTATTTAGAAACTGTCCCTGCTCCCCTTCCCCCAGGGGATTTCCTTGGAGACAAGTCCCAGAAACCAGCTTCAGTAACAAAGCCCAGATACAAAGGTGGGTCAGGCCAGGTGGAGACACCTGATCAGTGGGGGGATGCATACTGTCTCCCTGGTTACCAAGGAGTATGGGCCCTGCCCTTTGGGCGCCTATCCCAATCAAGGTGTAATAGGCTGGTTCAAATGTCTATTAGGGTAAATTGTAACTCAATTGGTCACCTAGCATCACTGTGGAGTTTCCTGTGTGTTACAATCTCATAGGCCACCTTTGCGTGGCCAGGTCTGGCCACATGGCCTTTGCCCTTAAAAGCTATCTGTGAAACAGAGAAGGGTTGCCCTCTCTTATAAGAGGTGCGGCCCTGAACGTTCGGTTAGATTCTTGATGTTTGGTGCAAAATAAAGCTTTGCTTGACCTTTGCTTTGTATCAGTCCCGCTCCTTTAATCACGGACCCATTATTGGGGCATAACACGACTTAACCTGTAAGGCTCTCAGTTCCTTCAGTTTCAAAGGGGAGATACTGCTAGTAATCTCATGGGTTTTATGTAAATTTGAAGTCTGAAAATTTAATCAAAATGCTTGGGACAAAGCTGACATTCAATAAATTTTAATAATTTTATCATGTCATATCTATATTTTATCAATAATGTCATAGTAATCATCAGACCCAAAGTGATAAAAGAACGTCTTTTTAAAAATTTATGGTATCCCATTGGCAATAGTTATGTTGTACTTCTATGGCCATTTGCTAATCTAGTAAATGGAAGTATTTCGTTGCCTGTAAGATAATTTTGCTCTTCAAGATAAGAAGGAATAGTCTTGGGGCGCCTGGGTGGCTCAGTGGGTTAAGCCTCTGCCTTCAACTCAGGTCATAATCTCAGCGTCCTGGGATGGAGCCCTGCATCTGGCTCTCTGCTCAGCAGGGAACCTGCTCCCCACCCCACCCCCCCGACCCCCCGCCCGACCTCTGCCTGCCTCTCTGCCTACCTATGATCATGTCATAAGTAAATAAAATCTAAAAAAAAAAGAAGAAGAAGAAGGAGGAGGAATAGTCATACAAATGTGTAGTAATCTCTTCAACTAGATTTATAGCCTGACCAGTGTCTGCAGAATGAAAGATGTGGCTCAACTTCCATCTTCAGAGAAAACCACCGCCTCAGACTGATAGAGTGGCTCTTAACTAGTCCTAGTGAGTGAGGCCAATCAAACACACAGGGCGTGGCTCCCCACGATCCCCATTACTCCGCTACTTCCTCTTGCCTGCTTTCCACGTGTGATGCGTCCTGTTGCTTTATTGAGTGGTGGAATCCTAGTTACAGAGTAGCTCAAAGTTTTGAGAAAATGATTTGAAAACATTTTTTCTTATACCTAGAATAATTATGTATAGCTGCTTATAAAATAAGCAGTTCGATGTTTAATCCTTTATGCAAATGTGGATAAAAATACGCAGAACTAGTTTCTTTAGTACACTATTTGTGACTGTTCTTTTACTAAAATGACTAAAAAAAAAAAAAATAGTCTTGAAAACTGGAGTCTTTGTCTTGTGTTCATGAATGATTGATGAAGCGGCCTTTATGTACCTTACACTGTGGATTGCAGAAACTGCAACTTTGGTCCTTCATGCGACTGAGTTTTACTACAGAGTTCCCCGTAAATATCAGGTTATAAATACACGGTGCCTTGTAAGTGCTTCACCCCGATTCCAGGCTGTTCTCTAGTTGGCCTGTCACAGGTGGCTATAACCACATAAACAACAATTAGATTACCCCGTTGCTACAAATGTACCCTGAAAATAGCAAGGCACGTGCAGCTTTTGACAAGAGGTTATGGAACAAAGGTGTAGAACAATTCGAAAATATTAAGCAATTTTGTAATTCCAAGTATGCCCTTTTCTCTCTGGAAATAACAATTCTAACAGTCACTGTCAGCGTTCTGGTTATTTGATGGACCTTGCATATTGCATATTGTACATGGATTTATGTAAATGCACATAAATACAAGCAAGGTTAAAATGGAAGCTACACTAGAAATGTACTGTGCAGTATTGCTTTGGATCCCTGTTTCAAGCAGATGTTCTAGGCAGGGCTGTTAAGATTTTTCTAGTCCTCTCAAGAACGAAATTGCCTCACTTGAAGAGGACGGGAGAGGAGTAGTCTTATGTCATGTTTTAATGCTATAGTATGATTTTGCAGAAGGACAAGAACAGTATTTTAGGCGCTAAGTGTGAGTTAGTAAATACACTGTTAATAAAAAATGAGAAACTTGAGATAATTAAAGGAACAATATTTACGTTTTCATCTCCCATTTCCTCAGTGTGTGGGTTGGAGAACAGTTGTGGCACCTCTGTAGAAGGAAAGTCCCCTGGAGTCTACAAGCAGAACCTAATGAACTACATTGCACATCAGCCACACCTGCTCTGTTCTCCAGTGTTTCTCATATTCACTGAACCCACGCTCGTCACTTGGGTAAAAATTTAAGGCAGACATCAGTGGGTGGCAACAGAGAAGAAAGAAGGCTGTGTATTCCTTCTTATTCAGAAAAGGTGTTTCTCAAACACAGAAATACAAAGCAGAGAGCAGGGTGTTGAGCTACTACCACCTTTTCAACCTGTTCGGCAAGTGTAGCTCATTGAATTTATTTGATGGTTTCCGGAGGGGTTGAAACTGTTTTCTTAGAATTGGGAGAACTCTCTAAGGAAACACACTCCTAATTAACACCTAAATTCTTTCTTTCAGGCTAGACAGAGACTTTCTTTGCATAACAACGTCTGGGCCATTTGCAAATCTCAGCTTTCTTTACATTTTTTAGGGGTTGCAGTTCTTGTGACCAGAAATGCATGTGAAAGCAAATTTATTACAGTTGTAGAGAAGGAACAGTTAAACTAAAAATGATCTCTGATTGAGAATAGCAACATTGGATGTCTGACATCTGTTTCTCTAGTTGTTTTAAAACTCAACATAGACGAAGCATTTTAAATCATAATGAATAGCATACTTTCAATTCAAGGCATATGATTATCAAAAATTCAGTAGCTTCTTTTTACAAAATAACTAACTTTTAAATAGACAACCATTAAATACTTGACAAAAACTGAGCGGTTCATATATGTTAAGATGTGCTTTTAAATGTTTGAAATCCAGCTGTTTTGTTTTTCTGTTCTTAGTAAGGAGAATGTGCCAGAACTCTGGATACATTGACATAACCTTTTCCTAAGTCAAGAACATTTTGCGGATGCTTTCATGAGGTTTAAGCCAATCACTTTTACTTTTGTTGGAGTAACTTCTTACCAAAATAAATCTCCTTTGATATCGAATGTACTTTTGATAGATTAGAACTTCATTATGTTTTTATAAATTATTATTAAAATGCTAATAGTAAAGATAGTTATTACTATTTATGATTACTTAGAGCTCTCAGTTGCTTATTATGCATGTACAGTAATTTATTACTGCTTTGTTTGTGGGAAGTTGTATATAAAACCAGTAATATATTAAATCCTAATTTCCATTCTAATATCGAGTGAAAAAAAATCATCTGAAGGTGATGAATTTTCCATGGCACCAATCACTGTCACACGTTCTAGGCAAATGATATTTTTAGAGAGGCTTTGAGAAATGTAATAAAAAATTACAAAGGAAAGTCATTTCCTTCATATAGAAAAATACTGAGTGTAATTATGAAAGAGGAGAACCCTTAACAAGAGATGTCTGTTTACATATCTGATATTTGCCACAGACTACTCATGAGATTTTTAGTAAATCGCTAAACTGTGATGTAATTCCATTTATTCATTTTAAAAATAAGTTTTATAAATCTGACTTCCTTATTCCACTTGGCCATTAGGACCGAATATGATATTTTGTTAGATATTTAAAAGTGCCACACTGGATTCTGTATGTGTGTGTATTAAATGTGTGTGCACAAGATCTATGTGCCGCTAGTGATATTGTGATATATAAGTACTCCCTGGCTAAGAATGCGACATGGTTCATAACTTACTTTATTAAACCATCATGCTTTGGAGTATTGAAATTATAACTGGTAATAAATTTTGAGTTTTGAAAATGCAGCAATGTACTAGATGAATTACATTCGTTATCAACAGAGGGTTAAGAAAGTTCACGTAAGTTGACTATGTTATAGTGCCTGACAAAGGTTAAGGTTCAATAATGTTTGCTAATAAAGTTCAATAATAGTAATTTAATTATCAAATCGATACTGTAGAATAGGTACTAATATTGCTCATTTGGGGCTGGGAAAACCGGAAGTGGAGGATGTTAAAGAAGTTGCCTGAGGTCAAATTGTGAATATCAGGATAGGAACCGAATGTGCTGACTGCAGAGCCCGTCCTCTTAAATGTTATATTCTGCTAACATTCTAGACATTCATTTCCTCCTCAAAATCCCATGTAATAAAGCTACCTAAAACTGCCATTAGAATTATGTTATTTCACCCAGAATATCTACATACCAATATAAGATGATGAATTAAAGTTAAATAAAAATTCTTAGAATGGATGGGAGACACATAAACCTGAAAAGATGACTGTGGGGCTCTTCCCGTGATCATTAGGTAGCGTTTAGGTGAATTCGGGAGCTACAGTTGTTTTGGTGACCTTAAGGATTTTGTGTGCAGAAAATATTATTCAGGAGTTTGCTTTGGGTTTTAGAATAATATTTGGTGATGAATGGAATCAAAAGAGGACATGCCATATGTTTATATGAATTTCAGGAACAAAAAATATGTGATAATAGAAATCTGAACAATTAATGACTCAGGAGAGATAGGGTTGACTGGAAAGTTGCAAAATGGAACTCTCTGGAGTGATGAAACTATTTTATCTTGTTTGATGGGGACACATATACGATTAGCAAGAGTCATTGAAATGAGCACTTAGTAACTAAAGGAAAATGTTCTTTATTCATATATGACATGATTGTAAATAAAGAAATCTCAATGAGATCTATCAAAAAATCCAACTGAATTGATGTGATTTTTACCAAGGTTGTAAAATACAAGATCAGTAAATAAAATTGTGGTTTTTACAATAACAATATATAATTAGAAAAAAGAAATATTAAAATACAATTTGAATAGATTAACAATACCAAATTACATCAAATTACCTATAAACTAAGTCTAAGCTTTTTTAAAAAATGTACATAAAATTCTAAAATGTGTTTACCCACAAAGGAAACAATCCTATTGCCCCCAATATTTTGGGGGCTGTTTTACAAAATAACTACTTATACTTTATTTTCTTAGTGTTCTGAGCAAACAATGTTATTGTCTGAATGGTTTCTTGTTTGTAGCTTTAAAATATACTGAGCCTTATGTCAGAGCCCTCCGAGTGGGATAATTTAAGAGCCCATCTCCCCTAAAAACTAATTATACATAACCACACTCTTCTCCCTACTCATAGACATTTGTTGTGTCTACCTAAGTCTTCTTACTTGGGCTTTTGCATGGCCACTGTTCTGGAAATGTCCTCCTTCTTTCCCACTTCAAAAAAGACACCAGCTGTCTTCAAGACTGATTGGTTTCTTATCTGTTGTCCCGTTCTTCCAGGTACTGAACCGTATGGCACCATGACACTCTTCATTCAGTTTCACCTTCTCTTCCAGTGAATAGCCAATAAACTTGTTCCCTTCTCCATTCCACTATCGCCCACTTTACTCTTTCATTATAGATCTTCCATCAATGCTAGCTTATTATTCTGACTCACTCTCAACTGGAGCATAGGGTTCTTGCTGGCAGGGACAAATTCATATTCATCTTTGTTCATAACAGGTACAATAAATCTGTATTTTTATGTCTGTATATCTATAATAGAGCATGTGTTGAAAATCATCCATTCTAACTTAAAGAGTAAGTAAGTTACAAACCTTTCCTTTAGATTCAAATTATGGTTATTTGGAAAGAGACAAGGGAGGAATCTACAATGAGTATTTACATGTATATTTGCCCTACATACATTCCTCAAAAACAAAACTGTCTTTAAGTTCAGACAATAGGTTTTAGCATTTACAGCTTATTTAATATGAAAGTTGATGCTCTTTAAATATTGAATGAGCCCTTTTAGCTAGAACGGATGCTTTAAAATTGAAAGAGACTTTCATCTGAGATATAAGGAATGAGTTTCATTTGTGCAAGCATGTTTCTTACTATGAATTATGAGTACCCATTACGTTGTTTTGTGTTAGATATTTCATATTATTCTAGACTTATAATGACAAATACAAGTAAATGTTGAAGGCATATTATGGCTGTTTGGTTCATAGCATTTTAATGAAACATAAAAAAATTGAAGTGCTCTGGTAAAGCTTTTTACTGTCCATGTGACACTCTTTCTCTTATGATAAGATGCTCCAAGCATACTCTACACTTAGGTTTCTCAGGCTCACATAATTTCATCCTAAGCATAGTCTCTATCATAAGGATATTTTTGCTATTGTTTACTATTCTTTGGTATTTAAATGTTTCTTTTGATAACTCTTTGGTAACCATCTTCTATCTTTATTTCCCAAACTTACCCTTAGTTTTTTCTTGAGTGTTTATGTACCTTAAAGAGGCTACTTTTGCTTTGATAAAGGGATCTAATGATGATACATGCTTTTCAACTGCACATGTGATTTTATTCATAATATTTTAAAAAGCATTAAAATACATTTTGAGAGAATGAGGTAGAAAATATTTAATTAAATAAATATATTTAATTAAAACCCACAGGGCATCTCCCAAATTCTTCTAAATATAGATAAAACTTAGAAGATTTAGTCATTTTTCATTCCCTTCTAGTTTGGTTTATTAATAGTGGCAATCATTTACTGAGCATATAATATATGATGACATTGCTTCAAGCATTATTTATGTTTATTATGTTACTCAAGCTTTATAATAAACATTTGAGGCAAGTGTTATTATGTCACTCTAAAAATGAGGAAATTGAGATGTCAGAGGTTTGCATAGGCTGAAATAGCCAAGTGTGAAATTATCTCAGTTCTGAGTGATCTCAAAAATGGTACTCAACCATCTTTCTTATGATGTTATATTTGAGAGACTTTTCTTTTTATTTTGAAATCCCTCTTTATAAAATACTTTAAACATACTGATGAGGATAGATTGGCATATTAATGTTAAAAAATCCCGAAATTCCTTACCTTTCTCAAGGAAATTTACAGAGATAAGGATCTTGATTACAGAGATCATAAGGAAGGCTCTCTATCTGAAGCTATGGTATTATATTCTGAAGTGGCCTAGGGACATGTTACCTATTATAAACCCAACTTCCAATTTCATGCCAGGACAAATCATGATGACCATAAAACTATGGCTGTCCATGTTTGATCCTGAATTGGTCTAGAAATTTGCTCTGGTTAATCCCCCCTTGTGTTCAGCATAGTTCTATATGAAATTGCGTCTATAATTGGTATTGGGACTTGCATGTTCTGCCGTTCAGAGAGGAGCTGCTTTGCTTCCTGATGAGAAGTCAACCTCTAATGCTTCTCAAGTTGACCCAACCATGTGATAGACCTGGGTTTATATTCACCCTTTTTCAGGTTTAACCTTCTACTCTAAATAAAACATAATGGCCCCTTTTCTTCATTCCACCTTTCAGAAAACTATCCTACTCCTCATCTTGAAATCTAAATTATTATTGAAGAGTTTTATTTTAGGTGTAGATAGGGGTGCCCAGGCCTGCAGGAATAGAAGAAGAGACAAAGGAATCTATTAATGGAACCTGGCTAAAATATTTAACTTTGTATCTGAAAAAGGAAGGTCTACTAAGCTCTTTATCTGTAGGAATATCGAAGATGTCTACAACAAAGGAGGAGTTAGCTAACTTTTAATATTTTTTGAAAGATTTATTTATTTATTGGAGAGAGAGAGTGAGGGGAGGGACAGAAAGAGAGGGAGTGAAAGAATCTTAAGCAAGCTCCCTGCTAAGTGTGGAGCCCAACTCAGGGGCTCAGTCTCAGGACCCTTAGATCACGACCTGAGCTGAAACCAAGAGTCAGATGCTGAACCCACTGAGCCACGCAGGTGCCTTAAAGTTAGCTGACTTTTAAACAAGATAAACATTTCCTTCATAAGTAAGGGAACACAAATTTTACTTGTCTGTCGGTACTATTTGACTCGTTTTTTCCTTAACTAAGGAAATGTTTTCTTTGTTTTCAGATTGGCGTTGTCCTCAGCTAGAAGGATCACCTTCCTAAACACTTTTTTAAACTAGGCATAGTCACATGATCTAGTTCTAGGCAACAATATATAGGTAGATATCACTGGTGGGCCCTCATGCAGAGTTTTGAAAGGAAAGAGGATTGGCTGAAATCTGATTTTTGCTGTTTGGCTTTGGCCTTTCCCCTTTCTCCTGTATGGATATAATTCTTGGCAATAGAGCAACCATTCTATGAGCATGACATTAATGCCAAACTCTGTGGAGTGTAAGGTTAAAAGTCTAAAGAAGACACTGTGATGGCATTGGAAAGCTCCTGTATCAGGCCTGAACTGTTTCCTCTAAGACTATTTTTATCATGAGGAAAAAAAAGTCCTGTTTGATTCAGTCACTATAGTTCAGCTGACACAATTTCAAAGATATAACCACATTTGGACATTTTTTTTCATGTACTATATTAATACGTTGAAAATGCTGTATTGTTTTCATAAGTGCTGTGACTAAAATTCCTCTTGACAGAGAAACCTCACAGACTGTAAATAGAACAGTCTAAAGTGAGTCCTGACAATGCGGAAGAGTGTGTTACTAGACCAGCAAGCACATGTAACAAGACCTACTTACTTGAGCCTGGTTCTTATGCAACACTTCTTGTAAAAGATTTCTGAAGGCCTCTTGGTGCTTTCCCAGCTTTGATGATTTTACTTTTTCAGCATGGTTGCAGCAGGATATTGCTGAGAAAATAACAGAATCTACTATTTATCCCAATTTAGCTGTTGCTGTGCCCAACTATTCTCTATTTGTAGAGATTTAAGCTGTTCTGAAGGTGATGAAATTTTTATTGTGTCTGCACCTCAAAGGTAGAAATAAAATAGGAATAAAACAAAGGAAGACAGAATGTTATTTTCTTTAAAAAGCAAAACCTTTGAAAGTTGCCCATGACCATAATTTTAGAGAAATCTGCCAAAATTAGTAATTACTCAAGAGCTACATGATTAAGTAAATATTTTAGTTCAGTCTTTTATTTTATACCGAAAAACATGGTAAGGGGAATACATAACCTTTAGGTACATAATGTAATAGGAGCTTGACTCCTAAAATATCTTTGTAAGAAATTCACCATTCTACCTTGAAATTTAAATACAAAGAAAAGTGTATGTGGTTAAATGAGTAACATCAAAAAATAAACTGTCTTCAATGAAAAGGCTGTCATTCATAATGGTATTTAAGAAAGGGTAGAGGGGCACCTGGGTGGCTCAGTCCTTTGGCTCAGGTCATGATCCTAGGGTGCTGGGATTGAGCCCTGCATCTGGCTCCCTGCTCAGCAGGAAACCTGCTTCTCCCTCTCCCACTCTCCCTGCTTCTGTTCCCTCTTTCACTGTGTCTCTCTCTGTCAAATAAATAAATAAAATCTTAAAAAAAGAGAAATAATAAATAAAAAGTAGAGTGTATAAATTGAAAGCCTACTCTTTTAAAAAACTTGGAATTATTACTGTTTATCTGTAAACATTCTAATATGTTTTAAGTTAATATAAGTCAATATAAGTCTAATACATTTTAAGTCTTTGCTGCTTATTAAAAAATACCTATTCTCTTTTAAAGTACTGGATTTTTGTGTGTGTGTAAATATACAAAATGAGTTTAATGGCATAAGAAACACACTATATATAAACTTAAGAGAGTGAATATTATAGATACCTTATTTTGGTAATCATATTGATCATGATGGTACTTGGTTGCTTAGGATAATATAAATGGTATTTTATTAACTTGAAGCCCTGGGGTTCATGAATCACTAATCAGCTGTGTTAGCTTAGGTAAGGTGAATATCTCTCAGTATTTCAATTTTCTTATTTATGATGGGAAAACATTAAAGTATACTTCAGTCTCTATTAATTGATGGATGCAAGTGTAAAAAGTAGTGCTTTGATCATGCTCTGGATTGAAAACTTTGCAGATGTTACCCAACAATAATAGACTGAAGAAATTACCCACTTTCAGGGTCTAATCCATAGTTCTTGAAATAGCATAACCCAGTAATTATGATTTCCCTTCGTTTTTGGTTGCTGTTTGTGGAGATTGTAGTAGGCAACCAGACAGAAGAAGCCAGTTTCACTCATTTGTGGAACATAAGCAACAGCATGGAGGACTGCAGGGGAAGGGAAGGAAATCCAAAGGGGGAGAAATCAGAGAGGGAGAGGAACCGTGAGAAACTGTGGAATTGAGAAAAAATATCGGGGTTTCAGAGGGGAGGAGGGTTGGGGTAGGGGGTTGGCAGGGTGGTGGGTATTGAGGAGGTCACATACTGTGATGAGCACTTGGCGTTATACTTAACTAATGAATCATTGAACACTGCATCAAGCATCAAGGACTAATTATGTACCATACAGTGGCTGACTGAACATAATTTAAAAAAATGAAAATGAAAAAAAATAAAAATCAAAGTTGTAATTGAATGTCATAAGAGGAAGAGCAAAATGTAAATACAACAACAACAGCAAAAAGTTTAACAATTGAATGGCAGTTACGGTAAATAATACCTTTGACTTGACTTTGGGCTGGCAGATGTGTTTGGTATCCGTGTGAGTTGTCTTGTCCTGATCATCTCTGAATAGGTAAGGAAATAGTACAGTGGGTAGCACTCAGTAAAATCTCTAAAATCTCTAATAGCTTCTTCCTCTTTTGTCTCACTTGCTAGCTAACAGGTGTGTACACTCTCTCTCTTACACACACACACACACACACACACAAACACATCCAGAGAAGCAGGAGCAGGGTCTCCATTAAATTTATGCTTCTGTTCCTTGGCCTCCTTTTGAACTCCTAACACAATGGCTTCTCGCAATTCATCACAAGAGAGTCTATTAGAAAATGATGGATGAACTGGCCTAAATCTATCACTACTAATAGAAAACAGTTCAAAAATTAAGATGCTTAACACCTTAAATGAGTATTTCTGTTTTTCCATTGAAAGGCTACTGGAACAGTATCTTCATCATCAATCATCAGTCATCATCATCATCTTCAGCTTCTTAAGTATTTATTATTGAAGATGAAGTCAAGGACAGGTAGCTTTAATTTTGCATCATGCTGTGAATATGTTCTGCTCCTGGTTTCCAGGGCTCTGATGATGTGTAGGTTAACTGTGATAGATAATGTTCTCTCCATGATCCTTAAGTTTGGTACATTCACTTGTAAAAAGCACTAGTCTGTACGTCTAAAAGAAAATCAATTAGTCTTAATGATACAAATATTTGCTTAATAAGACTCCTTAGGGAGCCAATATTAATCAAAGGCTCAGAATGATCTGTAATTAGCACATCAATTGTACATGTGTTAGTGGATGATTGTAAAGTGCTTAAGGGTTCTTAGAATACTTTATTCTTTATTATAATTAAAAAAAAAATTTCTCCTGACACTTTAGTTAAATTTCTTAGTCCAAGATATCATTGTCTTTCATTGGAACTATGCCTCTAACCTTCTAACTTCTATTCAACCTTGGTCACATTGACCTCAGGGGAAATTTTTTAATAATATAAATCAAATCTGGTCTCTCTTCAGATTAAACCTGTTCAATAGCTTTGCATCACACTAAAATAAAATTCAAGTTTTGATCCCTGCTTACATTGTCTGCACCATTTCCTCACACTGCCTCCCTCCCTCCCTAACATTCTGTGTTCCAGCTACATCAGCCTTCTCGATGTTTCGAGTTTTGTCTCTCCTGGGGGCTTTGCATTTGCCATGTCCTCTGTCTAGGATACTGCCTGATGACTTCTTGCCCTTTCAGTTTTAATTCAATTGAAATTTCAGAAACACCTTGCTTCCCTGACTCCTAAACTATGACCTAATTTAACCAATAACTCTCAAGTCTTTTCCTCTATTTTTACTTCATTTGCAGCATTCATTTCTGTCTGAAATGTTCTTTTTGGGGGGCGTCTGGGTGGCTCAGTGGGTTAAGCCTCTGCCAACCCTGTGTCAGACTCTCCACTTAGCAGGGAGCCTGCTTCCTCCTTTCCCTCTGCCTGCCTCTCTTCTTACTTATGATCTCTCTCTGTGTCAAATAAATAAATAAAATGCTCTTTTTTATTGATTTATTTGTCTATGATCTTTCTCTCTTCATTAGATGTAAACTTCATGAATGTGAGCACTTCTTATTCAGAGCTGTATTCCTTAAGCCTAGAATGACTGTGTATATATATACACGTGTGTGTGTATGTGTGTGTGTGTGAGTTTCAGTATGCATACGTTGAAAACCAGGTGTTAATTGGGTATCTTTCTTCATCCCACATTTGTTGACTACTTATAAGCCTATTATTCATAAGTTATTTTAAAATTCTGCCACAACTTTATTATTTGTTTCATTATTTTCATTATAGTGAGAAACTGTATTCCTAGGAAGTACCTGATTGTTCATAAACAAAGTACAGTCTACCATTCATTTCACCAAAAACCTTGTGGGGAAATGAAGAAATTGAATATTCTGAGGCCTATATAACATCTCTTTTCTTTGAAAATTTCTCAGTTTCTCTAGTTTGCTGGACTTAATAATACTTTTCCTCTCTTTATAGTGCCTCTTAAAAGAAATATATTTTAACTTCTACTAGGGAGTGCAGTCTACTTTATAAATCACAATGAGTTCCCATCTCATCTAATTATGAAGGGTTTCTCCCTTTTTTAGTATAAATTTGCTTGGCTTTCTTTTTGCCCCCAACTTATTAGCTGTTTCACTGTTGTTTTCTTTGTGAACCAACTCAATAGAGATTCAAGTAAGCCAGCTGAGTGATTTTCCAATAAGAAATCACATTTCATGCTAATTATTTTGGAACTGAAGAAAATCACAGCATCGCAGGTGAGCAGAAGAATGAGCCTGTGGTTTGGCTTCTTGTGGACGATACTGCCACCTGTACCCTTGCTCTAAAGTAAACATTATCTTGTGCTCTTCAGTGTTCTCTGACAGCTCATAAAAGAAGGCACCTTATCCCTTTATTTATTCATAGGCTTCTTTTCTACTTGAAAATGATGAAAGCCGTGAGTCCTAAACAGATAGTTGGATTCCTTTTCAGAGAAATATGGAAGAACGCAAAATATTGGTCCTCCTTTCTCCACACCTTTAATATGGCAACAAAGATGTTTTGAAATTCTGTAAGAGATATGGTGTAAGCTAATTGAGATTCAATTAGTACATCACATGCTTTTTGCTATGCAGAAGCTAACTGGGGATCTGTCTATTAGAAATTACTCATAGCTGGATGAGAGCTAGATGAATAGTAATTTAGACCTTGAAAGACATGTAAGACTATAAATGGAAGTAAAAGTGAGGCTAATGGAAGATCACCCAAGAACTTCTCAGAATTCCCTAATGAGAAATTTTAATTTTCATATTTGACATTAGGGCTTATAATAATGACGAGACCTTAAGATTGAGTACAATTAGATCCATAAAATGCGTTGCAAATATCTTGAAAACGACCAATTAAATTACACCTTTGAGCTGGGTTTGTCTGACTTTCTTATAATGATTCATAACAGGATTTTCTTTCCTTTGTTATGAACAACAAATGTAATTCGGTATTATGTAACTAATGATATATAACAGCCAGAGAGATCTTTTCACAACCAAAGACAAAATGTCACTTCTCCATTCCAAACATTGAGATAGCTTCCCATCTTCCTGAGTATTAATTATGAAGCCCTTACCTTGGCCTTCTAGGTCACCCACCCCACCTCTACTTTCTGTCCTTTTAATCTCTCCCCTTCTCCATCTGTTCTAGCAGCTGGCTTTCCCTGTCTTTATGTCTCATGGCCATGCCCTTTCCTCTTTTCAAGCTCTTTCCATATTCTGTTTCCTTAGCAGAGCATTTCTTTATTTCAGATATCTACCTGGCTCTTTCCCTCAGCTCATTCTGCTCTCCTTGAGGGTCACTTTTTCAGAGAGGTCTTCCCTATTTAAACTGTAAAATAGGGCACTCTTCTCAGAGCCATTAACTCTGTATTCCTTCTCCTGCTCTATCATTCTTAGCATTTACAGTCTGACATACTATATTTTATTTTATTCTATATTTTTCCACTTACAATGGAAGTTTCCCAAAACCAAACAATCTGGAGTTTTTGCTTGTGACTATGCCTGACACATAATAGGCATTCAATATATATCTGTCCATGAATGAAGGATTTATGAGTCTTTACCTTTGTGTTTTATCTAAATCAGTTAATTGTGCATTCACTAATGAAAAACAACAGAGTAACAACTTCTAAATGAATTATTAGAGGCTAACCTTCATCTTATAGGAATGCTATTGTTAAAATTAATGGCATCATCAAAATTTTAAAGAAAGGTCCTTATATAATATAATCCTTTTAAATTCAATTTTTATTATATGAACAGCAAAAATGATAAAAAATTTGTCTTTCAGATATTTTTAGCTAATCATGTACTGAAAAATATTCTGTATCTGATCTCTTACATAAAGATATCTCTTCAAATAGTACTTAACATTAATTAGTTTTTGTTAAGCAGAGAAATATTCATTAATAAAAAGAGAGATCTTCAACATTTTGAGGAACCTATCATGCTTAGCGAAATAAGTCAAGCAGAGAAAGACAACTATCATATGATCTCCCTGATATGAGGAAGTGGTGATACAACATGGAGGCTTAAGTGGGTAGAAGAAGAATAAATGAAACAAGATGGGATTGGGAGGGAGACAAACCATAAGTGACTCTTAATCTCACAAAACAAACTGAGGGTTGCCGGGGGGAGGGGGTTTGGGAGAAGGGGTTGGGATTATGGACATTGGGGAGGGCATGTGATTTGGTGAGTGCTGTGAAGTGTGTAAACCTGGTGATTCACAGACCTGTACCCCTGGGGATAAAAATATATGTTTATAAAAAATTAAAAAAAAAAAAATTTAAAAAAAAAAAAAAGAGAGATCTAGTCCAGGTCTGCTTAATATAGCATTACATTTTTAGCATTTTTTATTATACTCCAAGCAGTGAAAATTACAATCAAAAGCATACTTTTTAACTATAAGAAAATAAAATAATAGGATCAAACTATCGTTAGTTAAAATAATGTGCATCCAACATAAAGTTTAGGCAGAAATAGAGATAAACAATTTTACATAAATCTTTCTTTAAACTTCTAATTCCTTAGAACCTTTCCTTTGAATGTCAACTATCTTTAGTTTTAGAAGATAGTTGGAAAATATTATTTGCTTTATATTCATTGTATCTCATATGAAATAACTTATTTACCACATTCAAATTCCTAGTTTTGTAGTTCATATAACATTCTGAACAGTAGTGGAGAGGATCTGTCTTATCTACCTATGTATCTATGTATCTATCAATCGTCTACCCATTTGTCTATATCTACCATCTACCAATTTATACTTCTGTGGGGCACCTGGTTGGCTCAGTCATTACATGTCTGCCTTCAGCTCAGGTCATGATCCCAGGATTCTGTGTTTGAGCCCTGCATCGGGCTTCCTGCTCAGTGGGGAGCCACTTCCCCCTCTCCCACTCCTTCTGCTTGTGTTCCCTTTCTCCCTGTCTCTCTGTCAAATAAATAAATAAAATCTTAAAAAAAAAAAAGACTTAAAAACAAACAAACAAAAAGAGATACTTCTAAAACTCTTACTCTCATTAAGTACACCCAAATTTCCATCCCCAGTGGTGGTAGGGAGAGGGGGACAGCTGGAGAGGGAAGAAGTAGATTCCTTTTTACTGTTTTTCCCCAAAAGAAATCATGCCAGCAGCAGTATGCATCCTAACACTTTGCAAGATATTAGGGATAACACTGACTCAAAAGAGAAAATTCCATTTACTGCATCGCTACTTCCTGTGGTTTCTTGCCTGAATTTACCATAGTGAAAATGCTCACACACAACATTATTTAAATTAAAACAATTGGTTATTATAGTCTGCAGGAAACCACACAAAATGAAAGAAAAATAGACTTCATAGAACTTTTTATATAATTTATATTATCCAAATGTCTCCAATTTCCATAAAGAGTAAGTACATAAATAATCTACCTTGAACATCAAGGCTTATACCTGGATATTTTGTTTTTTGGTGTGTTATGTTTTTGTGAGTATTGTGTCGAAAGGAAACATTATTTGGAAGTTATTATCAGGTTTCACTATATTTTATACATTGACTATCATTCTTTTTCTTTTAGTCTGCCTCAAATATGCATTATCAACAATGGAAAATATTTGCTAACATACAGTGATATGTATTTATTATTCTTTATTAAAGAACATTACTTAAATGTATAAATAATGGGTATAAAAATAGCATTAACATCACAGGATTCTTTTTCTTTTAGTGTCATATCAAAATATGGTAAAGGATAGATTTTTAAAAATTTTTATAAAGTCATCATGTATCATTATTGAATAAAACCAAATCAAATCATGAGAAATATTTTTATTGTTTTCTTCCTGTGGGTAACATATAAAGAAGGAGTTAAGATAAGTAATTGTCAAGAAAATTGTTGAGAGGTGAATGGGACATGTTTTTTGGACCTTACTTCTTTTTATTGTTAATTTATGACTATAATAGTCTTTTTTAAAACATGTGTTCCAGGTATTAATGCTGCATAACATATTACATTAAAATTTAGCAGCTTAAGGGCCACCTGGGTGGCTCAGTTGGTTAAGCATCTGCCTTTGGCTCAGGTCATGATCCCAGGGTCCTGGGACTGAGCCCCACATTGGGCTCCCTGCTTGGCTTCTCCCTCTCCCTCTGCCTGCTGCTCTCCCTGCTTGTGCTCTCTTCCTCTCTCTGTCTCTCTCTCTCCCTGTCAAGTAAATAAATAAAATTTTTTTTAAAAACTTAGCAGCTTAAAACATTAACTATTTTATTATGTTCCATGACTTTGTGAATTAGGAATCATCTGAGAGATTCCATGCTCTGTTTCATTGACTGATGTCAACAGATGTAATCAGCAAGCAGCCTGATGGGCTGGTATGGAAGGTCAGAGCAGCTTCACTCATATATCTGGTGCCTTGGCTGAAATGATTGGAAGGTGGGACTCAACTGGATCAGCTGACCAGTGTCTACATCTGACCACTCCAGTGTGATCATGTCAAGGTGGTTGGATTTCTCACGTGGCAGGCAGCAAGAAGCTTCTAGGTATACTGTATCAGGAGACAGGGAGCTATAGTTTCTTCTTAAGGCCTAGGTTCAGAAACTAGAAAGGTTTCTCTTTTACTATTTTGGATTTGTTTAAAGAGTCACCAAAGTCTGCTCAGATTCAAGGCAGAAGAACATAGATCCTACTTCTATTTTTTTTTTAAGATTTTATTTATTTATTTGACAGAGAGAAATTACAAGTACACTGAGAGGCAGGCAGAGAGAGAGAAGGAAGCAGGCTCCCTGCTGAGCAGAGAGCCCGATGTGGGACTCGATCCCAGGACCCTGAGATCATGACCTGAGCCGAAGGCAGCGGCTTAACCCACTGAGCCACCCAGGCGCCCCAGATCCTACTTCTTGAATGGTGGAGTATCAATGGACTTTGGCCATCCTTAATGTGTCACAATATATCATATTTATTTGTTTATTTTCCCCCATTTTATAATGTGTCTGAAATTCAGGAATTCTAATTAATACTAAAATTCTGTTGAAGGTATTCATGAGATGTAGAAATATATTTTAATAGGTGAAAATATCCTTTTTTGATGGCTCTAAGACTTTGCTTTGTCCTTTTTTTAAGGTTTAAAAATCAGTTCATTTAAAAAAAATTGGTCATTGATATATCTTATTTTGGGGAAATCACATGATAACATTCCTTACTGCTATTTTTGTTGTGAATTTTAGGCTTTATTTTAATTTTTATTAGGGTTCTCTCATTCTCATTCCTTATTGCAATATATTGTCAAAACTCTTAGTCTGCTAATGAACAAAAACGAAAACAAAACCAGCCATCAAAAAATAAAAGAACTTTCTCTTGATTCCAGACTACTCTCATCTATTTTCTCCCTTCCCTTCCCCTACAAACTTGTCATGAAGACATTGTGAAAGCAGTGTGTCTGTACCCACTTTTTCACCTCAGTAGTGTATTTTGCAGGAATACCTCCCACTCTTCATCAATGGCCTCATAATTCCAAAATTCCAATCTCAATGAACATTTATTGTTCAGGTGCTGATGGCTCTTCTCTGCTGTCTTGGACACTTTTTATTTCCGCACATCTGGAAATTATTCATCAGCCCTCTGGGGCATTACAGACTCCTGATTCTCCAAGTTCCATACGGTCTTCTCTTTGATTCTTTGTTCATTGTCTAGCAGGAGGTGTTAGTTCTCTTCATAATTCTGCCCCTAGGGTCTGTTACTTTTATTCTGTAGTCTCTCACCAGGTGATCTGCCTTTGTTCACAAGGGAGGTAGCTACTATGTACTGATGACTTATATACTTCTGTTTTCTAAACTTCTTGCTGGCACTTCAGAACCAACATCTAACAGTGGGACATCTCTAAATACATGTTCTAGAGCTGCTTCCTAAAGTCAACACGACTAAGCTCCATCAGCCCCTGATATTTACTGTACTTTCGTGGCACCATCAGAATTCATCAGCTCAATCATGTTGTACAGCAGGGACTGGTCCCTGGTTTGTCTCTCTTACTACCCTTTTCCAACCCTCCAACTACTCATAGCTATTAAGTAACTAAGTCTTGTTAATTCAACCTAATAAATAAGTCCTGTGTTTTAAAATTGTCCTTTCCATTCCTACTAACACCGCTCTAATTTGGACATTATTTTTTGATAGGAGTAATGCAGCTGTGTCCTATTTGTTTCTCTGTCTAGTCTTATGTCCACTCAGATACCGGAGGGAACCTTATAGACCTAACAATACCACCACTATGCTTCATGATTTTTACTATCTCTCCATTATCAAGAATAGTATTTTTAAAACTGCATATAGTTGTAAATTAATAAATTATAAGCTTAATTTAGTGGATTACAATAAAAATTTTTAATTAAATAGAATATATTATATAGAAAACCATAGAGAGCTTCACATTTAGTAAGAATGAGTATATCGCTTAGTTGTTTCAGAGGTATGTATGTGTACATACTGGGCAGCAATTAATATGCTCTTTTTACTCTAGAGCTGTGAAGCATTGGTATTCCCAGTGCACAAAATTAAGCATTAAGGAGTGGGAGGAGATAAACTAGAACTTCTATTTATTTTCTTTAGAAATGATAAGAAATATCTTGAGCTTATCCTACTTATTCAATATACTTGGTGTCTTCCCTCGGTCAGTATTTCAATAGTTGAAGTCACATGACTCTACCAAGTTTGAGGTATTCACAGGGAAGAATAAGTGCTTCATAGTGAAAGGTTTGAAGGTGATGTTCTAACTTCTTAAATCTCTTTTAGTTTATGACAATTCATCTGTACTTGGTTAAGTAAATTAATGGATTATATTCTCAGAGTTTTAAATGAACTAAACCTTATAAGGGATCTTGGACTTAAAAAGTAGTTCTAAAGAAACCACAAAGTAAAGACCTTTCTATAAGACAATAGATAACTGGAGTTATCACTTCTCATCATGCCAGGAGCTCTTTCTTGTTCATAATACAAAGTAAAGACTATTATAATACTAATTAAAGTCACCTCAAATACTTCTACCCAAAACAGCCTTTCCTGGGGAAACAGGAAAAATTGGAATGGGGAGACATCATTGTGCGTGAAGGTCCATAGTTATTACAAGCCCTATTTCTATATGCCTTTAACAATCTACTTAACTGATAAAAAGGAAATTCTCTAGTAGTTATTATAGCAAGGCAGTAGACTGATTACTGACTTATATGTCACCTACTTTCCAACTCCTGAGTATTAAGTTGAGTTTTATTTTTCTTAAGGATCCTATCTCTGTGATCACCTTTGTGCATTTTCCCATTGCACTCATTCATAAGGAAAGGATCTGTTCCCTTTGAGAGTTCTGTGGTACTTAATTAGCTTTTTATCCCCTCTATCCTGCACAATTCCTGACACAGAGCTAACACATACTAAATGGTGAATCCAAGCATGTGAGTATGTGTTGTGCATGTGTGTATGTGTATAAATGCATGAAAGTGGCTAAGTTAATGCTTTGGTTTACTCTGTAATTTGAACACAAATATTAGAAATGCAAGAACTTTGCTTCATTAAAATAAAGATGATCTATTCCTGTCTTTAACCTTCTTTGGGTATCATGTGTTTATTCCAGAATATTATGTGCACACAAAATATGTAAATTACCAAAAAATTGAAAGGCTATTTACAATCTTTTATATACATAATTATATCTGAGGCTTTGCACATACTGTATTGACTGCACATTTGCTGATGTGAGAAAAAGCAAAACAGGAAACTTAGAAATTAGCTGCATATCAAATGTTTGCTTTAATCTTTGCACATTGAATAAGACACATTTTTCAAGTTGATTTTTTCACTCTGACTTCTGAAGGTTTGCGTACGGTATCAGAATCACTCAAAACATAGGTTCACATCAATCTTCCCAGTTCCTGAGTGATTACTTCACCATATAAACTTGTGTTCACCTTGAGAAGCTGGAATAATTACTATATTACTGAGCACATTAAAAAATGTACATTACTTATGTCAAGCCATTAGGGTTTCCTTAAGTCTCTTAGAATATGGGTAAAAAAATATGGCTATTAGAAAATAATAATATAAAAATCTATCGAGTGGAGTGTGTACTCTAAGAGATTACTTAGAAGAAATTGTGGTTAAAAGAGAGGTATCCTGGGGTGCCTGAGTGGCTCAGTGGGTTAAAGCCTCTGCCTTCAGCTCAGGTCATGACCCCAAGGTCCTGGGATTGAGCCCCACACAGGATCTCTGCTCAGCGGGGAGCCTGCTTCCCTGCCCCCTGCCTACTTGTGATCTCTCTCTGTCAAATAAATAAATAAAATCTTCAAAAAAAAACAAAAAAAGAAAAAAAAAAAGAGAGCTATTCTACTAAATCCAGAAATCTGTGATAGATCAGTATAGAGATTTTCCCCGAAGGTTAGTCAGATTCTCCTTAGACATGGTTGTTTTTTTGTGGAGGTATGGAAGAGTTAGGGCATGAGATCTTGTCCCATGCATGGCTTACTTAATCAAAACAAGTCACAAGACAAACTTGTTTTTAACATTGTGGATAGAATTCCCACCCTCTTGTGCTTTGATGGGAAGGGTTCAAACTCTTGCAGTCTTTTTGAAATTTGCCATAAATGATAAAACATCCAGACTATCACAAGAGGGTAAGCTACTATTGCACATCTGGGTGGCTCAGTCATTGGGTGTCTGCCTTTGGCTCAGGTCATGATCCCAGGGTGCTGGGATTGAGCCACATGTTGGGCTCCTTGCTCAGTAGGGAGTCTGCTTCTCCCTCTCCCATGCCCCCTGCTTGTGTTCCCCCTCTCGCTGTATCTCTCTCTGTCAAATAAATAAATAAAATCTAAAAAAAAAATATGAAAGAGGAGAAGCTACTATGAAATCTGAAATCTCCTCCCTGTAACATCGGCAACATTGTTTTACAATTGTATCATCTTATTCACAGGAATTATGTTCCAAGATCCATAGCAGATGCCTGAAATGACAGATAATATTGAACCTTATATATATGATCTTTTTCTTATACATACATACCTATGATTAAGTTTCATTTATAAGTTAGGCACAGTAAGAGATTAACAATAATAACTAATAAAGAAATAGAATAATTATGACAATATGCTGTAATAAAAGTTATGTGAATGTGGTATCTCTGTCTCTCAAAATTTCTTATTGTACTATATTCACCCTTCTTCTTGGGATAATGTAAGATGATAAAATGCCTACATCATATGACATGAGGTGAATGACGTAGGTATTGCAGCATAGGGGTAGGCGACCAGTGACCTTCTGACAATATATTAGAAGGAGGATCATCTTCCTCTAGACTATGGTTGACCATGGGTAGTTGAAACTGTGGAAAAAAGAACCACAGATTATGGGGGACTACTGCATCTTCATCTTTTTTTTCTGCTTGAGATCTGAGTCCCCTTCAAAAGCCCACTCAGATGCTAGCTATTAGCTTTACTCCCTGTAAAACACTTTTCTTTCTGTTATCCCAATTGTACAACCTCTTAGCCTCTGCCTACCTGGGGAGGCTTGATAGAATTGAAAATCTAAGCAAAAAATCTACCCTGCTTAGAGAAAGCTGTTTTGAGAACAACTGGAAATTTCAGCAGACTGGTGCAAACCTGAATCTATGGCTTATTTTAGTTTTATTTTATGTCTTCATTCCACTCAGCCTTAAGAAGACGATAGCTCAGATAATAATAGCTCATTTCTGAAGTGGGTTCAACCAAGGAAAGCTTTGACCATTCTTTCAGCCTTTTTTTTTTTTTTTTAATAGTGTGACCATCATAAGCTTTTCTTTTTCTTTCTTTCTTTCTTTCTTTCTTTCTTTCTTTCTTTCTTTCAAAGCTGGTGGTCTGGAGCATCAAATGTTGTAAGGACCCCTCAGGAGTTCACCAGCTATATTACATGGAATCATTGAGTTAGATGATGCCTGTAAAGAGATATTGGGGGATGACATTAAAATAAACACTAAGTGTTGTGATAACAGGAAATTCTAGGTAAGGTGGTTTTCAGAGTTAGGTCTGAGTAAAACTGGGAGATTGGTAAAAATATCTTCTTGGCAACTCATGATTTAACTTAAATTTTGCATTCTGCTTTGTCTCGGAGAGTTGTCTATCTTTACTTATATCTTCACTGATAATGTTCGGATGGTTTTTATAGAAAATATTCAAAGATGAAAATAGTCTCAAGATCCAGAAAAATGGATTTAAGCAAATGGCAGATGGATGAGGTTGGCAAACTTCATGTCACACTGTGGAGGTCACAAACTGTTCTTAAATAATCTTGAGTACTCTCATGCATGAAGTCATATATTCATCTAATAAACATTTATTGTGCACCTTCTATATATCAAGCACTGAGGCAATTACAGAGAAGAATGAGGTACATTCTTAACCTCAAGAATTATACTGCCTGGGAAAGAAAGCCTACAGGTAAGTTGATGATAAGCTATGAAGTGAAGATAAATGTGAAGTGCTCTGAGCATACAGGGGAAGTAACTAAGTATTATCTGGAGAGCTGGAGGTGAATTAATATGGGAGATAAAACAGATGGTGGATCAAAAACTGTGACTATTCACTATTCACAGGGAAAGGCAGAGTTCAGGCAGTGCGAATGATACAAAGCATAGCACAAAAGCAGAAAGTAATTTAGTCTCTTCGAGAAATTAAAAGGCAATTGAGTTTTCTTTTTTTTTTTTTTTAAGATTTTATTTATTTATTTGACAGACAGAGATCACAAGTAGGCAGAGAGGCAGGCAGAGAGAGAGAGATAGAGAGAGAGAGAGAGAGAAGGAAGCAGGCTCCCTACTGAGCAGGGAGCCCAATGCAGGGCTCGATCCCAGGACCCCGGGATCCTGACCTGACCCAAAGGCAGAGGCTTAACCCACTGAGCCACCCAGGCACCCCAACAATTCAGTTCCCTAAAGCAGAAGTGATATCATAGTGGGGAAGATCATATTTTTAGGTATAATATTACTGAGTCAGAATTACCAGTGTTTAAGTGATCAATTCATTTACAAGCATTATTATCTAGGATATCACACACTCCACTCTTCTTGAGTCATATTTGAACTGCTCAGTCCTATATCCTTCATATGTATCTGGATTCTACCACTTTCCATCTTGGATTGTATGATTTCTTAATATCTATATTTTCTTTCACTTTAAGCTTGAAAATAAGATAGTTACTTACCACATTTCTATCTCCTTCATCTGGAACAATGAAAAGTACTTGTAATACTTGCTGAGTGTTTTTTTTTTTCCTCAACCTTTCTAAATTACCTTAATTCTTCCAAATCTTAGTCTTAAACTACATACCTACCCTTCTACTAAGCCAATTTTATTGTCCCAAGCTCTTAATAACCCCAACCAATAATCTTTGAAGTAGAACAAAGTATTCACTTGGGGATAAATTGGTTTCTTAGCCCCAGTGAATTCAACAAAAGTGTCGAGCCTTGTAAATGTACAGAAGTGGCCAAGGATCCTAACGCAATGTCATTGGTACCAGAATTCCTCCAAATATGGAGAGCCACTTAGGTGAGGATACCATGGATTTCACCCAAATTATCTGTTTGCAAACACATGTTTATGTTTGACTCTTCTTTTATTATCTGAAGGTATGTGCTTTTAGTCATCTAGGTGTAGCGTTGTACACAGTCTTTGCTTCTAGCTCCACAACTTATAGAGAATAGTGAAAATCCAAGAAGCAATGTCTCTCAGTATCTAGTAATGGCATATCAAATCTGCTAAAATGTTTAGAAAATTCAATTTAACGAAAATCTATGTGCATAGTATTTCGCTGTCCAGATTCAAAACTTAATATCTATGGAATTACATGCAAGCTTTTAGGGGAAGGAATAGCCATAAAATAACTCACGAGAGATCTTCCAAATATCTATTTTAAATTACACAATGGAATCCATAAAGTTGACACAGTACAAGTCTCTATGGCTGTATTGCACTATTAATGGAATAGCCGCATGAGTGATTTAAGGCATATTTAAATGTCATGCTTCAGGCATTGTTGCCTTTTATTGACAAAAGAGATTGCATGATGGTTGTTTTTGAGAAGTTATTGCTTTCTGAGCAAGAGTACTGCACACAGCAAAAAAGTATTGGGGTTCGGAAACTGTGAAATTGCTACTGAAAATATTACCTGAGGAAAATTGATATGATCTGAAAGAGATGTTATATTGTAGGCTTTCCTTCAGTCATTCTTGCTAATTCCCTCAATCGTCCTCCTCGCTCATCTCCTGCCCTCCTTGCTTCTAGCTTTCTTTGAAGTTATTTTTATTTTCTCTTTTTTACACTTCAGCGAATGCTCTCCCTATGTGAGAAAAACTGAGGACCAAAGTTCATAGCTGTTTACTACCTTCTTGTCTAACACATGCATGACAGAGTGTTATACTAAAAATATCTAGCAAACTACTTGCATTTTTTTTTTAATTTTATGGGTAGAAAGGATACTATCTTGTATATGATGTATTTTTTCTAATGGAAATAGGCTGCTGTTATAACTCAAGAATCATTGAAAAGCCAACGTGGTGGTACTTTTCTAGTTGATTACATTATAACCAGTATCAGTTTGCTAAGATTTAACTTGGTGGCATTTAATTTGGTCCCTGGGCACTAATGCATTTCTAGGAGCACATCTGTGACTGAGTGGTTGACTTTAAAGTCACCCTCTGTCACTCCATTTTTGTCAGTGCCTCTTTATTGGAAATTTACCTAGAGAAAAGTCACAGATTGTGGCAGCTTGTAGCATAATGTGAGATGCCTTCTAGGCATAAAATAAAAATACCAGAAAGACAGTCAAAGAATTTTAAACTTCTATTTTGTGATTAGGTGAAAAGAATACTAGTCAAGTAAACCTCACAAAGAAATTAAGGCTAAATTTTTACGTTTATTAGCTTAGTGTGTGTTTCTAAATACATGTTTCCAAAAGAGATTATTAATTTGATCTCAACAATGGTGATAGATCATAAAATAAGTTGCTAGGGTGTCAGTCTTTCCAAACTTTGTAGGAATTATTGATGTACTAAGCCATAGCAACAGTGTTAGATGTTTACTGATATATTTGTTTCTTTAAAATGTGCAACAACATGGATGGAACTAGAGCGTATCATGCTTAGCGAAATAAGTCAAGCAGAGAAAGACAACTATCATATGATCTCCCTGATATGAGGAAGTGGTGATGCAACATGGAGGCTTAAGTGGGTAGAAGAAGAATAAATGAAACAAGATGGGATTGGGAGGGAGAGAAACCATAAGTGACTCTTAATCTCACAAAACAAACTGAGGGTTGCCGAGGGGAGGGGGTTTGGGAGAAGGGGTTGGGATTATGGACATTGGGGAGGGCATGTGATTTGGTGAGTGCTGTGAAGTGTGTAAACCTGGTGATTCACAGACCTGTACCCCTGGGGATAAAAATATATGTTTATATAAAATAAAAAAATTATAAAAAAAAATGTGTTAACTTTTAAGGAATATATAATCTCATCTTTAAAACTGAACATCAGATATCGTCTATTCATGTATCCATTTCCTAAAACAAACAAATAAACAAATAAACAAAAAAAAAACCCAACCAAAACATTTGAAGAGAAGTGAGATATATCTAAGACTGCAAGGAATCCAGACTTTGGTAAGATGCACAGGAATACAAATAATTACATTGCAAAAGAGTATATGGAGTAAGACAAGTTAGTTCATACAGAATATTCCAGAATCACAGGGATTGGAAACACCAATTCTGCCTACATTTATCAAGAAAGTTCTGAGAGATATGTTCAGTCTTCAGTCGGGTTTCAAAGAAATAGTACTACTTTGTCCAACCAATAAGTAGTGCGAGGCATTTTTGAAAAATAGGAACAGAATATAGGAATGCAGAGTCATGAAATCGTTTGACATGTGTAGGAAACTTCTATCTACTTGGTATTGTTAGAGCAAAAGAAATACACAAAAAATTTTGTAGCAAGTGCTGCTGAAGAAAAAAAAATGATCATACTTATTTTGTATGCAGTGGTAGGACTTTTTAAATTATATTCTGTAGGCAATGGCAAGGAATCATTTTATGACTTTAACAGAGTAATGAAAGTCCATAATGTAAGCAGTACGTAGATTGTGCTTAATGATGAAAATGATAGGGATAGGAATAGGGAGAACTGAGCACAGAAGCCTACATAACAAAGGAAAATACTGTTAATAGTACATAAAAGAGATGCCATGGCTTAAATAAAAGCAAAATTTGTGATATAAAAATAAAAGGAGTAATAGGCATTATAAATTGTATGACATGTACTCTAGACAGATTTGAATTTATAAAGGAGAAATGTCTCAGTATAGACTCGCTGAAAGTTTTCTTTTAAACTATTCTTTTTTAAAAAAACTATTTATTTAAATGAGAAACTAACATTCTTAGAATCTGGAATTTTGCCTATAACCACATGAGAATATATTTTTAAATATTTTTATAAAATAAATCACTTTATTATTTAAAATTTGATTTAAAAGATTGAGTTTTTTAAAAGATTTTATTTTTTAGAAAGAGAGCACAGATGGGGTAGGGAGGGGCAGAGGGAAAGGGACAGAGAGAATCTCAAGCTGACTCCTCACTGAGTATAGAGTTAAATGCAGATCTCAGGGCGTGATCTCAAGACCCTGAAATCATGACCTGTGCTGAAATCAAGAGTCTGACACTTAACTGATGAGCCACCCAAGCACCACAAAATAAAAATGATTTTTAAAAAAGATTTTATTTATTTGATAGAGAGTGAGATCACAAGTAGGCAGAGAGGCAGGCAAGGGGTGGAGGGAAGCAGGCTCCCTGCTGAGCAGAGACCCCCCCCCCCCGATGTGGGGCTCCATCCCAAGACCCTGAAACCTTGACCTGAGCCAAAGGCAGAGGCTTAACCCACTGAGCCACCCAAGTACCACAAATGATTTTTAAATTCATTCTAAATATCCTTATGTCCCTTCCAGTTTCTTTGTTGAAGAGTTATTGGGATATTGATATAACATCTCTAACACATTCACCAAAATGATGCATTGAAATTTAAGTTAAATTGGACTTTAACATCTCACTAAATCTATATTTAAGAAGAAAATCGTAATTATGACAACTTGTAAATTCTATACTCTTATTTCAACATCAAATTTGAAAAACATATAATTAATTGAAAGCAATTTCTTCGGAATATAAACTCTATGACAATTTTTAAGATGCTTACAAATTCTTTCACAGAGGCTATTTTATCATTATTTTTTCATTAAATATGAATTAGCATCAATATGAAGTAACATTTCTAGTGACCCAGATTAACAGACTTTGAAATAACATTTCAGCTCTGATTTGAGCTAATACTTGAAAGTTTGTGTAGATGAATCTTACTTCTTGTGGTTTAGAAAATATATTTCTGGTTATATGCTCCTCATTTAACTTCTTATATTGAAGCTTCAGTTTCTTTTCTATTCAACAGTTAATCTTTATTTTTATTTATTTATATTTATATATACATATTTTTAAAGATTTTATTTATTTATTTGACAGAGAGAGATTACAAGTAGGCAGAGAGGCAGGCAGAGAGAGAGGAGGAAGCAGGCTCCCTGCTGAGCAGAGAGCCGGATGTGGGACTCGATCCAGGACCCTGAGATCATGACCTGAGCCGAAGGCAGCAGCCTAACCTATTGAGCCACCCAGGTGCCCTATATTTTTCTTTTAAAGATTTTATTTGTTTTAAGAGAGAGAGTGAGAACACAGGGGGAGAAGAAGAGAGGAAGGGAGAGAGACAAGTGGACTCTGTTCAGCATGGAGCTCTACTTATGGCTCCATTCCAGGAGCAGAGATCCTGGCCTGAGCCCAAGTCAAGACCTGGTGCTCAGTGACAGAGCCACTCAGGCACCCTTCTTCATTTAGTAAAACTAAAAAAAAATAACTTCAGTAATCTGATCAACATTTCTATGTTATAATTATTCCTGGTTTAAAAACAACTGTTGTAATTAGCTTTTGTCTTGTATTTATTCTGTTCTGCTTGTTATTTCATTGTTGCTCATTTATGTGACATTCTTGATTCTTACTTCTGTGTTGTGTAGGTATTTTTACCATATTTCTTATATTGTTATTGGTACCACTAGAAAAAAAAAATACTTGGTAGATTTAATGCAAAACCTGTGCCTTAATGGCTAAACATTTTTGGTGGAATTTATTGAATATTGAATTTATTGGTTTATTTCACATCTAACGGCCTAGGACTTTGAGATCTAATTCTGAGAAGATATTTACATGAAACCGTGGAGCTCTAATGTCCTTTAAAACCAATTTGATATTCACTCAGCTACAGAGAGATTTGGTATGCCATTTACTCATTCATCTAGTCTATAAATATTTATTGGTCACCTACTACGTGAAAAAGTACTTTCAATGTGCTAAAAAAGATGAATCGAGATGAGCATTGCTTGGTTTCTAATTTCAAGGAGCTTAAGAGTCTAATGAGGAAAGGAAGACATATTCACAAAGTACCTCACTATAAGTTAGAAAGTGAAAAATAGGAAGAAAATTATACAGATGAAGTATCATGGCTGTTTGGAATAAGGAAAGATTATTTCTATCAGGAGAATATAAAATGGTTTATTGATATCTCCAGGTAATTTTTTTTTTTTTATCTTTATTATATGCTAGGCAACATTCTAGTATGATAAACCAGTGTGGTGAGCAAGTTGAGTCCCAGCACTCAAGGAATTCACAGTCTGAATGGGAGAACCAAAGACAAGTAAACAAATAAACAGTGTAATTTCAGAATGCCTGAATGGGATGAAGAAAAATGAACATTAGCAGATAGTGACTGGGTGAGAGTTAGTGGGAGTTACTCTGATTTGGAAGGACAGCACAGGACTCTTAAAGGAGGTGCTGTTGGAGTTAGGAAGTGGGCTTTCAAGAGGAGGCGTTCATTTGGATGTGAGCTCATGTACTCTCTACACAGGCCTTCTATTGAGAATGAGCTCACCCGGTTTCATTGCCTCACAAATGGTCACTGAACACAGAGAATAATGATAGGAGGTGAGATTGGAAAGGAAGGTAGGAGCCAAAATTTAGATGCAGATTAGGTGTTTGATTTACTTTTAGTTGAAACAAGCAGTCATTGCAAATTTTCAAGGAAAAGAGTTCTTTAAAAAAGTCGACTATGGTGCTGAGCCTGGAGAAGGAGAACTAAATAGGGCACAGGAAATCAAGAGTAGGGGAGAGACAAACTTTGGATAGAAGGACCTATAAAACAGGGACGTAGACTACTTATTGAAGGTTTGTGATGTTCTTAGTTCTTGTCTAACCATTTTGTCCATACTCACTTAATTCTCATAACAATAATGGAGGTACTATTATTATTTCACAGTTGAGAAAACTGAGACCTAGAGAAGTTAAGTATTTTGCCCTGCGTCTCACTACTAGAAATGTGCAATTCTGGAATTTAAAACCCAACTTTAAAATCATGCTGGAGAGCCCACCTTCAAGAACAATGCTTTATTATGGTACTAAGTCCAGACGTATTTAGAACATATCAAGAGCTTTTATCAACTTAATGAGCTCATACTGTTGAATCCATTAAAGAAAAGTCATTGAGGAGAATGCTAATGGTTGAAAACTACTATGAATGAGAAATATGGAGAATGAAGCACACTGAATGAGAAGCATACTAATGTAATGGGTGTATCTACTTTGGGCGGAGGAAGAAAGCAAGCCAGGGAAGAGGTAGGAAGAGAACAGGCAGGAACGGGATTTCTTGGAAGGCAGTGTTCTTTACAAATGTTACATGACTGTAAAGGTGAATGGATCTAATACGTTGCTTTCTTGTGGCTGTGGAGGGGGTGGTTCTAGCTTGCCCTTGGGGTTTAGAGGCTGGAAGGGAAATGAGGAAGTTTGAGGATTCACTAAATTCAGGCTAAAGGAAAGGAGACAGAAGATGTTATGAGAGAATGTAGGGCATTTTGTTTTCAGGATAAACAAACTTTAGGATTATTTCAAAATCAAAGAGGAGTTCAAATTTGTAAGCAAATGCAGGAAAGAGGTGAGAATTGAGAGATGAAGTGAGCTAGAAACAGGTAAATTTTGGAAAGACTGCAAAGTTTCTATTCTGACAATTAAAAAAAGAAGACAGATTGTTCTAGTCTTAAGGATCCGTTAGCATCCATTGCCCTGATTTCTCCTATGTGTTAATGTTGGGTCATAGAAGTAGAGCACATAGCTTTGCCTATTCAATTCTGTTCCTCTTTATACAACTATGTAGTAAATAAGTAGAGAATCCATTCAACAGTGACTGTTTAGCAAACACACACAACCTCCAAACACTGCTTATGAATTAAAGCAGCTTAGGTTTCACTTTGATGGGTATATTGCTGCTTTTGACACTGGTCAGAGGCTTGAGTTTATAGTTATGTTATTTCCACTTTTAGTAATTTAATTAGGAACTGAAAAATTATTCATGTGCTTTCCCTAGTGAATGGTACTTAAATTACTTGTCAATATTCTATTTCTAAGAATGTACAAAAATTGAATTTTTGTTCTCTTAATGTGTGATGAGAGAGGAAAAGACACACAGTATCTGGCATATGTGGTGTGCAGGCAACTGTCAGTGGTTCAGATGGCTTTACGATGGTCAGAGGGCATTCATAAAAAAAAAAAAAAAGCACCTCTGATTCTGTTAGAATGAACTTAATAAATCTGACAATATGCAGTAAACAAGAATAAGTGACCTGGAGAACAGGCTACTTTATTTCGTGAACTCTCTGTAAGGTTCCACTAGAGACTCTGAATTTTCTGAGTGTCAGAGAAATTTCTGTTCAGGATATTCCCAGAGGATGAATGGCAGCGTCCACAGTGGAGCTGGCAGATGTCAGAGCATGTGACGAGACGAGCCAGCCGGGCCGCAGAGCCGGAGAGCCTGCCTGATCAAGCTCAGGGAGAAAGGGATGATGTGTTTACAGTGGACAGATTAGAAATAAATCTGCCATGTTAATCAAGGGCACAGAAATGCTTTCTCTGCCAACTGTGTAGTCATTTCAATGGGGGCGAATGAATCACTCTGGAAAAAAAAAATCCGTTCAAGTAGTTTTCTTGTAATTGTAACCGAACCTGTCCTTGGGCATAGATTATACATAGGGATATGTTCGTATAGTTGTCGATTGGCCTTTGTAGTATGCAGTGTATTCTCAACAAGTATTTTAGTCCATGCTTTAGAGCTTTAGAGACCAGAAGGAGATAATTGGCTTACGGGGTCCATGTGCATATTCAGCCTTCTAGAGACCATCTGGGTTGACTCTTTGGAGCTCTGCTACTGTCAAAAGAAACTTGCAGAGGGAAAAAAGCGAAGAAATAAATAAAAGTTGTAAGACCTGTACTTTTTTTTTTTTAAGATTGTATTTATTTATTTGACAGAGATAACAAGTAGGCCAAGAGGCAGGCAGAGAGAGAGAGAGAGAGAGAGAGAGAGAGAGAGGAGGAAGTAGGCTCCCTGCCGAGCAGAGAGCCCGATGTGGGGCTCAATCCCAGGACCCTGGGATCATGACCTGAGCTGAAGGCAGAGGCTTAACCCTCTGAGCCACCCAGGCGCCCCAGACCTATACTTTAAAGCAGGGTAAGTCATAAAAATTGAAACCCAAAATTTAGTGTTCATGTATGTGTGCACATCCAGTTCCCTTATATAGTTCAGACCTAAGGCCATACTGCGCATTTGTATTATTTTGATTGAAGAGTCTCTCTTAAAAAAAAAAATATTTCAAATATTTAACAATAGAAGATTTCATAATAAAAATAAAATTTCCTCAATTCTTTCAGAAGATCTGCATGATTGGCAAGATGTACCCATATTCGGGATGGTGACAATTGCCTGAAGCTGTCTAGCCTCATACAAGCAAACTGAATATTACTGAATAGTAAATTATTTCACTTACCTGACTCCTACAGATGTTTGAGGCAGAGAGCCCTGGCTCAGCTTTTTGACATTCAAGAATTATCTGACTGATGTGGGAAGTCCACTGGCAAATGAAATAATTGGTCATACACAAAAGTAGAATTTGGTTAAATAGATAATCATTAAAATCAGGGACTCTTCCAAGGCAGCTGGAACCAGTCACAGTCCACTCAGAACAATATTTTATCTCCACCCCTCCAAAATGCTTTTCTCCCTTACACAGATTGTGATCTAAGTATTTGCGTCAATGTCTCTGAGTAGAAAGAATTGCAAAGGAAGATGAGTTTATGAACATCTTAGAGATGTTCTAGCATCATAAAGAGAATCAGTTTATGAACAGAAATGAATCAGCATATCACTTCTGCAATGTGACTCATTTTCTTGTGTCTCTAGGTTTGTTTTTCTTTGACAGAAGGATGTGTCAGTTTTCACAGCCAACAGAACACAAGCTATCAGCTAAATATGTGGAAGGTTGACTAGAGACTGAACAATCTGATTCTGACCTCAGATAATTTAATGAGCTTCAATCAATCCTGAATGAGTACATCTTTAAATTTAAGAGAAAATGCTATTTCTTTTCCTAAATAAGAGTCATCAAAAGCCAAGCCATACTTTTAAATATAAAGGACATGTATATGTATGAAAAACACTACATGCTTTGTTCGTTTTAACATGTATTATGTTAGAAGTATATATTCATATGTATTTGTTAAACACAGATTTCTTTAAAGAAATTGTTTAACTTATCCTCAGAAGAACATAGGTTATCTTAATAAAACAAACCAGCCCTTCCACAAATATTTATTGAATACCTACTATGTGTGAGGTATTGTTCTGAAAATATAGCAGTGACTAAAACTAGCAAAAGATTCTTCTCTCCTGGAAATTGCATACTTTATTCAGATAGTGTGTATGCATGTATTGTATCTATGTATTTAAAACTGATATACACTGGCGCCTGGGTGGCTTAGTTGGTTAAATGACTGCCTTTGGTTCAGGTCATGATCCTGGAGTTTGGGATCGAGTCCCATATCAAGCTCCCAGCTCCATGGGGAGTCTGCTTCTCCCTCTGACCTTCTCCTCTTTCATGCTCTCTCTTACTCTCTCTCAAATAAACAAAGAAAATCTTTTTTTTAAAACCCTGATATATGTAATATAGGGTTCCTTTTTCTACATGCATGAAATTTCCTCCATGTCGGTTGTATTGTGGTATGTATTAAGGTAATTTCTCAAGTGTAATTGAGTCTAAAGAATCATTGAGGACAAAAGGCTGGACTGCAATATCGAACAGGGAGTTTAAAGTACAGGATTGAAATAGGGTTGTGTTGATCTTATTAACCCAGTTTTGAAATGGCATACCCCACTGTTCTCCAAATGCTTTTTGAGCGCCAACTGTGGGCCACATATCATGCTAGGAACTGGCAAGAAAAAGGTAAATAAACCATGGTTCTTTCCCTCAAGGATTAGAGGACAGCTGTAGGAGTTTATAACCATTTACAGTAAATGGCATTAGGTTTTAAATCATGGAGTTAAGAGAGAAGATGGGATGGTCATCTTAGTGGGCCACTAAGGTGTGAGGTCAGGTTTCCTGGAAGGGAAGACATTTAGGCTGTCTTGAAGAATCATTACTAATAATAGCATCTCATATTTATTTGACAATTATATTTACTAGAATTCATGAAAGCAGGGATTTTCTTTTTCCTATGTTTTATTTGCTTCTGTATTTCCAGAATCTATAATTGTGTGTAGCACATAACAGGCAATCGATAGTTGTTGAATGAATGTGCTAGATACTGTACTAATGAATTTTCATGATTTTTTCAAACCCCTGAAACAACCCTGTGGGGAAGTTGTTATAATTGTTACTCTTATTTCACAGATGAAAAAATGTTTTTTTTTTTTTAAGTTTTTGTTTTTTTTTTAAACAAAACCATTTGTTTAAAATCATGAAAATTTTAGTTGATAAAAGCAGCAGTATATATAAGTAGGGCAGTTCTAGAGTCTTGCTGTAGACAAGTGAAGGCTTATGGGATGATCAAAAAGTATCATGTTCCATGTGTACAGAAGGACAAAGTCTTGAAACTCATATCATATTTTGAAGATTCTTGCATTGTTTCAGTATGTTTTATCATAAAGACAACGGTAAGTCATTTAATGTATTAGAAGCAAGAGGATGGTCTGATGAAATCTTAGCCTTAGGAAGTTCAATCTAAAATCGTTATCAACATTCTCTGGAGTTGGGCAAAATTTCAGGCAACAAAACCAGTTCAGGGTTTCTTACAGTAAATAGGCTGACGATCATGAAAAAGGTTTTGTGTTGCATGCTTCTTTTTTGTAATTGCTGGGTCATAAAACTGTGACTTATTTCTTTGTGTCTCACTTTTGCATTATACTTATAACTTTTAGAAATGGAATTAAAACGTGAAAGAGAAAATACATGTTATAAAATATCATTGCAGGGCGCTTTGGTGGCTCAGTTGGTTAAGTGTCTACTTTTGGCTCAGGTCATGATCCCAGAGTCTTGGAATCCAGTCCCACACTGGGTCCCTGCTCAGTGGGGAGCCTGCTTCTCCCTCTGCCTCTCTCTCTCTCTCTCTGTGTCTTTCATGAATAAATAAATAAAATCTTCAAAAAAACAAATATAAGATCATTGCCATGTGAAATCGTGCAAAGTTGGTGACAGTGTAAATTTTCCTAAGTCTTGAGGCCCTTTTTTCCTGCCTTTCCTCCAAACTTCCTTCTTTGCTCTTTATTTTCTAGGCAAGTGAACTCCTTGGAATTTTGAGATTGTGTCCTGTTTTTTTGTGTCTTCACCTCCAGATTGTTTTCTTTTCCAAGAAAGTTAGTGTTCATTGATAACCCTATTTTTGACAGTTTTTCCCATTGTTTTTATGCATCTTTCCATCCAACCATTCCTTCTTTGTATTTTATGTCCATAGATGCAATAAGCAATAAATAATATATATTGTTCAACACGTTTTTTTCTTAAATGGTACATTTACTTTAACAGACTTTTTAAATCTAAAACTATACCTAATCCAGGGATATTTTAATTTTTGGATAACAACACAATTTAAGAAAGCAAACAAATTAGCCTATGTAAAAATGTTTTCAGCCTATGTAAAAAGTTTGTACTGCTCTGAAGTTAGAAAACATGTTTTCTTGTTGTTGCTTTGTTTTTGTTTTTAAATGGAAGGACTTTACATTCTACTCAAATTTTATTCAGGGTTTTTATCTTATAAATTGATTTTAGGTATGCAGGTTAGTATGTGATATGCACAGTAAACAGGTATTGAAATATTAGCAATAAAAACTTATTGACTGTGGTATTAGCTGACATTTCAAATCAAGAATCCTCACAAGTAATGCCTTTAGGATCTCTTTAAAAATGGAGCAGAGAAATTATCTACTAGCATGTACTAACATATTTTAAAGAAAAAAAGTCTATGTAATAATAAAAATACAGAATATTTCAAGAGAACGAACCCTAGGTTCATGTCAAGATGGGACTCTGAATTAGAGTCACCACTGCAAGTTTCAAATGGAAATCATTTGTTGACTATGAATAGGATATTGGAAAACAATAGAAAGATATCATCTTGGACTATGATTTCTTGTTGAGATTAATTTTTTCCAAATATATTACTGCATGTGCACTGTTCAGCCTATATGCTCTATACTTATAAATTTTAAACTCAGTGTTACAGATAAACAGAAATCCATAAAATTTTTTTCCTCCATGTCTTTTTAATAAAAGGCATACATTATCCCTGTAAGACAAGGCTGTTTTCCAATTTGGCAGTTTGTATGACATACACATCTAAGCAATGATAGAGTTTCTTGAGAAGTAACTCATCTTTCTACTTCCCTTTGTTATATGCATCTATATTAAAATTAAACTTCATCAGTTACATCTAGGCAATGAGTTTTAGCCTCTCAATTTATCTCACTAGAACAATAAGATTCTAGATTTAAGGAAAGTATTTCTATGTTTCAGTTTGCATCTACCTTAGGGAATGATAGTTACATTTATTTGTAACTTGTGGTTTTCAGTATTCTACTTGGAAAGCAAACTGCAGTCTTCTTCACTTAGGCTCACACATCCCTTATACTGTTAACAAAGTTCTCCCAAATTTCTACTGGTTTGGGGCTTAAAAATAATAATTCTCTTGAAATGAGATCTATTTCATTTAAAAATTATATTCATTATATTTAGTTCCTACCCTAATAACTTTATCATTATAACTGTCAATTTCTTTTCTTTCTTTCTTTTTTTTTTTTTTAGATTTTATTTATTTGAGAGGGACAGAGAAAGTATGAATGGGGTGGGTGGAAGGGGAGGGGCAGGGGAAGAAGCAGGCTCCCCACTGAGCAGGGAGCCCCACAGAGGCTTGATCTCAGGACCCTGGGTTCATGACCTGAACCAAAGGCAGAAGCAACCGTCTGAACCACCCAGGCACCCCCTATAACTGTCCATTTTTATTGAAAACATTCAAGTGCTCCCGTTGTCATAATATGTCATTTCCCCCATAATATTAAGTACTTTTGATCCTTTAACCATTGAAAATATGAATAATATAGTAAAATTTTAGTTCATATATAAGCCATTCTGCATATATTTGTGCTTATATTTTGAAACTGATTTTTCAAAAGTTTTGTATTTTATAACTTTTGCTTAAGGTAAAATAATAAGGTACACGTTAAAATGGTAATTTTTATTTCTTAATTCAAGGTTATATAGCTATAATTTATACTATGCTAGATAGTGTATCTAAGATGAAACATCAAAATTCCATTAATGCACTTTTGGCTATGTTAGCCCATGTAAGTTAAGTAATTCAACCTGTAAACTTAAAGTAATAGCCCTCGCCTATCTCATTCCTTTTTCATTGTATATTGTATATTCTTTTCTTGGCTTTCTATTCCTCTCTAAGTTTATCACCGAGTTAAGGACCCAGGTCTGCCTTTCCTCTTCTGTAAATGATTATCATCTTCTTTTAAAGGAATTCTCTTGTTCCATTTTTTCTTTCAACCCCTTCCATGTTCAGCTGCTATATTAATAGATTGCTATTACATAGAAATTAAAACTTCTAAGAATAGTACATATTCTATATGACATTTAGTCCCTACAAAGTCTGAGAAATCACACAGGCAGTGAAGTCTATCTAGTAAGTGAAGCAAAAAAATTTCATTTGCTTTCCTGTTAATGTGGACCATATAGAAAAAAATACAGGAACAATAAAAGGTATTATTTAAATTCAGTTAAATAATCCATGTAAAATCTTTAGCATAATGCCTAGTAAATAGCAAACAATCAAGTAATATTAGTTGTAATAAATATTATACATGTTAAATGTTATTATTATTATTAATTTATGTGCATGTTGACCCAGTTATAGTATCTCAGAGTTATTGATGGAGCAACTGGTTTTCAATGATAAAATAGGATGCATATATCTAGCCATAGATTTTAACTCACAGCAGTTGCAAACCCCAGTTGATAAATAATGACTGCCTAGTCTATTTTGTTGAAAACGATTTTGAGATTAAATCTGGATAGAACTGTGTTTTGCGGCATTTTTTTTTCATGTGCACAACATGCAAAGCCAGTATGCATTTCACATACATGACATACCTGCAAAAAAGATAATTATTTAAAAAGGGGAAAAATATAAGCTTATACAGTGTTTCTCTGGTCTGAAACAAAATTTTTGATATATCCATTGTTCTTTCCAATTGGAAATTTTGTAACATTTTTTCCATATTTTGTTGCAGTTTTCTCAGATAAAAACATATGTTGTAATAAAAATAGTGAAGATAAATGCTTTCTGGAAAACAGAAACAAAAGTTGTAATACTGCAAGTCTATAATTTAAAATAAGACCTATTAGGAAGACAATAGACTCTTAAGTTTTTTTAGGCACTGTAAATACATAAGTAAAAATATATCTGAAAACTCTTATTCAGGACTAATTTTATTAGATGTTTTCCTCAAAACATTATTATTTTTTGTAGATGGCAATGGACTTTAATAAGATTTTTCTTTTACATATATATTTATGCCTCATTATCAAAAATATACTTGGCATTAATAATGCAAATCTTAATTACAAGTTAGAAAATTGTACATTATTGCAACGGCTACATTATTGCAAAGGCTTCCTATGAAACAAGATTGTTTGGATAATGGTGTCTTGGTTAACACGAGTTTTGCTTTAATTATTTTTAGTCATTTCTACAGCTCTGCACTGTGGCTTAGAACTTAAGAGCTTATTTATGACAGTGAACTTGAAAAACTCATTATATATACACAGTACAGGTACCTGTATATATTATTTTGTTTCAGAAGAAATAGAGTAGATATTAATAACTCCAAAAATAAAATGCCTGTTAAATTGTTGTACATATTGCTGCTTCTTTATTTTAAAAAATAAGAACATGATAGCATGCATTGGACTGATCCTAAGACATCTGATAAATGTTAGCTTTCTTTGTACATTTCATATCTTAACAATATGTACAATAAAGCATGAAACCATAAAGAGAAATAAGTTTGTTTTATAGAAGGTATGTAGACTTGAAGTAATGGAACATTGGATTAAAATTTATGATATCCAGGCACAAAATCAACCTATGAAGTTCTGTTTTTGATATAATTGGGGATAAAAAAATCACCTCAAATGAACTGAAGATTGATGCCCTTCACAGTAATTTGTGTTGTTTGAAGAAATGAGTAACGTAGTGTAATCACAGCACTCCTAGCCAACTCTTGCTAAATTATTGAGAAGTATTATGCTTTTTTGGCTGAATTCATTTTGGTGTAGTAAAGGGATTAGTTTAAATGCACATTTTTAGGTACATAAATTTAAACATGAAGATGTAGGTACTATTAGGAAGCTCCCTTGAGCTGACAATTTAAATGGAGGCCTGTCATGTGTCAAACAGGTGACAGCTAGTATTCTACACTAACAGTAAAATGGCATGTTTCCCAGATATCATGTCTTTCTACGTATCAAAATCACCAGGGGAGCTTGTTAAAAATATAGGAGTCCAGGTTCCATCGCAGACCTATTGAATAAGAGTCTCTAGGTACAAAACCCAAGGACCTTTAGTATTTTAAGTAGCCCAAGTTGTTTTAAAGTTGTTTCAGAACTACTGAAGCAGTAAGTTCCTCAGTGAAGTAGAAAAGTATCTCCATATTAAACATAGAGTCATACTTAGGAATAATTTGGAAAGTGTTTTATTTATGTTTTTATAAATGAAGTTCTAGTACAGGAAATTTGAAAATTATGGAGTGTCCAATACCAAATCAGTAGCAAGGGCAGTATTGGGGGGAATTAAATAATCATTGTGAAGAACGTTATCAGATTTTTGAAGCTTCTATAGTATCTTTGTTATTAGGAGCTTTGATCTACTCCTATTGGATTTCCTGTGTTTATTAAAAATAACCATTGCTAAAGTAAAAGGTACATATCCGTGTCTTGAGAAACACTATAGAAGATTGGGGATGGAAGGTAGTGTAATTGGCTTAGTAAGAAAGAAACATGGGGGAGAAATTTCCTTGAAATCACATAGCCCATAGGAAGAAAGGAAATGCAGCTTAGAATGAAGTTTAGGAAGGAGTCTTTAAAACTCATGTCATTTCCTCACCATCAACCTTATTTTGCGGTGGTGGTTGTTGTTTTCACCTAGTGACAAGGTGTTAGGTTTTACTTGTATTTTTTATCATATAACAGATAGGTGTGAAATTTGTGGGAATATGGTTGGATTTGCTAATAGGGATACAGGTAGATAAGGAATTTATAGGAGAAGAAAAATGAAAATTAAAACTATTTTCATTTAGACATTTCACCTAAATTGATAATCTTCATATTGAGCACTGGGTGATATATGGAACTGTTGAATCACTATATTATATGCCTAAAACTAATAGAACACTGCATGTTAACTACACTAGAAATATAAATAAAAATAAGATAATAATCTAGTCAACTGATCAATCATTAGGTTGTTGTGTACAAAAGAATTTGAAAATACATCTCGAATATTTGGAAGTATATCATCTAGTTAGAGCAAAACTTACACATAAAACAACAGTATGTTATAAAAAGTCATATTTAATTACATGGTTATATTTGCAGTGGAGATGAAAAAGAGGGAATTCAAAGGTGAGATAAATAATTGAAGATGGGGGTAATTGCCGAGATTCTCATTGTGTTTAAGTAAGATGTGTATAGCAGACACACAGAGAGAGAAAGTATTTAGATAAGAAAGAACCATGTACCCAAGGTGATGGGAAGTGAGAAAAGTCTTAAGTATCATGTGAGCTGACTAGAGTCAGTATAAGTGGGAATATTTTGGATGGTAAAAATCAAGTCACACGACATTAGGCACTAATGTTACCATTTAAGACAAAAATCTCTCATAATCAAAATTGGCCTTAAAATAAAATACATGACCCACTAGGAACACCTTACATAGTTTTTACCATACAACTGTGTACGGTGTCATATATATATATATATATATAAATATATATATATATATATATATGTATATTCAGTATATACAGTAACATTCAGTCTATATTCAACAGACAGGCAAAATACAATTTTATATTATTTACATCATATCACAGAGAGATGAAAGAGAAATGCAAAAAACTAGTCAGAAATTCTTACAATAATTTCGTATTTGCTAAAGGTAACAATGCTGCAAACAGTCTTTGAATAGTAAATAAAATGATAAGGAGAGAAAGAAAAGGAATTAACATGACAGGGGTCTATTATGTGCCAGATGGTTAGTTGGCTTCTCTGTAAAACATCTATTCTTCATGATAGCACCTTGAGAGAGGAGCCTTGGGAGGGAAAAATCACCATGGCTGTTTTACATAAGACTACAAAGATTAAGTGGTTCACCTAATTGTTGAATCTGAAATTAAAACTAAGGTCTGTTGGAATCCAAAAGCCTTGCTGTGGTGTGACACCACATTCCTTTCCTCCTACCAAGAAGGACTTTTAAAATGTTATTAAATAAGAGATCCTGGAGATTTCTTAACAAATTAATGACACTGTGACAACTTTTAAAATGAGATAAGTAAGATAGGTCAGAGTGGAAAAGAGATGCAAAAAGTCGTGCATGAAGTGATAAATCCCCATCTATGGTAATAACACCAAGTATTGGAAAGTATGTAGCTTTTCAAGGAATAATTGATAGAAGACTAAAGGAGTGCTTGGGTGGCTCAGTTGGTTAAGCATCTGCCTTTGGCTCAGGTCATGAACCCAGGGTCCTGGGATCAAGCTCTTTGTTGGGCTCCTAGCTCAGCAGAAAGCCTGCATCTCCCTCTCCCTCTGCCTGTAGCTACCTCAGCTTGTGATCTCTCTCTCTCTCTCTGTCAAATAAATAAAAACAAATCTTTAAAAAAAAGTAAGATTATCAAGTGAATCAGCTTCTAACTTCTAACTAAATCTCTCCACTCAAAGAACTTTCATGTACTAAAGAGCACACACTGTTAAATAACAAAAATTTTAGAAAAATCAAGTTCATACTTACCACAATAATGTATAGTAAACATGGTTTGACTTTGATGGAGAAAAAAAATCCAGCTTTCTTATCTTGCTCTGTTTATCCACAGGCAAATTTATTTCAGTATATTTACTTTCTCTTAACTAATTAATAGTGGAAGATATTCAAGTTGAGTCTATTGATAATAAAATTTTAAGTGGTTATTGTGGAGAGATCAGTGCACAGAGCATCAAGAAATAATTACTCCATTTTAAAGTTGGTGTTATTCCATAACTTTAGGATATGGGAAATGGATGAATGGATGTTAGGACCAGTGTAGCCACTTTTCTGCATAAAGGATATACTTAATTTCTGAAGCATTATATAAATTACAAGAATTTGTAAACAAACTTTCATTAATATGCTGCTGCTTTGCTGGTACTTGTGGAATCTTAATAGTTAACAAGAAGTTAAAAAAAAGATATACAATAGTTAACAAGAAGTTTATACTTGAAAGATACTTTGGAATATTTAAAATTGAATATGAAATTGCATTGAAGTACTATCCCTAGATCTCTAGACACTTACCAAACTGAAGAAATCAGACTGTGTCTCAATAACTGTTCTCATTTCTGTCACTGAGATCATGAAATTAATATTTATAGATTCTATCTTTCCTCAGCACTGAGACATATGAAAGTGTTCCATCCAAAAGGGGAAACCATCTAGATAGCAAGATAATCTTTGAATGGGAAAGAAAATACAAGTTCTCAGCACAGTTATCACCTTAGCTAATTGTAAAATAAAACTTATGGTTTTGGCAAAAATTCTGTAATTCATATGGATACTGAAATACAATCACTTGAAAAAAAGACACAATATAGAGAAATTTTTTAAAAACAGGATTTTGGCTTAAAAAATTATGTGATTCTTTTGAGACTTTGAGAAAATAAACTATGTTATAGCAAGATACTGAGGTGTACTTTATTAGAGATTTGATGTAACTTTTTAAAAACAAAGTAAATTTTGGGGTGCCTGTGTGGCTTTACTAAGTTAAGTGTCCGACTCTTGATTTTGACTCAGATTATGATCTTAGGGTTGTGAGACCGAGAACCATGTCTGGCTCTGTGATCAGTTCAGAGTCTGCTTGTCCCTCTCCCTCTGCTCCTCCCCCCTGCTCACTCTCTCTCTCTCTCAAATAAATAAATAAATAAATAAAATCTTTAAAAAAAATAAAAACAGTGTAAATCTTGGTGTATAGTAGACATGTAATTTATAGAGCATATCCATTAAATATTTGCTATTTGTCAAATCAAGTTTATTATACTTATTTGTATTTTTTATCATTGGAACTGAGATCCTATCAATTTCTGTAATTACTTAGACAACTTAGTGCTTGCTCTATGATCCCCAAATAGGAATCATACAAAACAGATTTACCAGAAGGTTCCATGCCTTGCCTGCCAGTTTGCTACTTCTGTTCAAAGATCTACTTATTGTGAAAGCAGAAATACAAAGGGGAGACAGTGCTAAAAACTAGTGTTTCTGGTTCTCCTGTTGGCCACAGGAGAGATTTTACTTCATCCACTTCTTGAGTTTTGGTATGACCATGAGATTTGCATTAGTGAAGAAAATATGAGCAGATATATTCATATGCATGTTCTTTCCCATTACTGCAGGAGTCTTGCTTCCATAAGGAGCAAAGTTCAGCTTTTTCGAGGTTAACAGTAATAAGACATCCATGCTTGAACAGCAATAACAAAAAACATGGTTTCCCTGGAAGACAATATGGAGCTAAATGGACCTAGCCTCTGACTTAGAATTTTAAGTGCTGAAAACAATTTTATTTATTTTAAATTGTGATTTTTCTTACTAACCTGTCTGCCTAGAATGTCATGTGCATATTTATTTAAGCCTCACTTGGTCTGGAATTTAATTATTTTTTCGGTTTAAGGTGTTGAATCATAGTTATCAATCTCATGTCCCCAGTGGTAAAAGCTGGGTTTCCATATGTTGATCTACACTCTTAACTTGGCAATTGAGTAGGAGATAATGCTTAAAGCCATTTCTGTAATTGTGCATTCAGGCATGGCAGCTCTCTTTCTTTCCTGTTAAAATCACATATTCTCTTTTACTTACATCCTTATTAGGTCAGTATACTAATTTTCTATCACTGATGTAACAAATAACCATACACTTAGAGATATATGCAACACAAATTTATTATCTTATAGTTTTGTAAGTCGCATGTCTGATACAGGTCTCACCCAACCCAAATCAAGTTGTCAGCAGGATGCTCTCCTTTTTGGAGGCTCTGGGGAAGAATCTATTTCCTGCTCATTTGGATTTTTGGCAGATTTCAGTTCCTTGAGACTGTAGGACCAACATCTCTATGTCAGCTGTCTGCAGACAGGTATATTGATACATAAAAAGAGATTGATTATAAGGAATTGGTTCATGTGATTATGGAGGCTGAAAAGTCTCATGGCCTGTTGCTTGCAAGGTGGAAGACCAAGAAAACTGGTAGTGTAGTCCCAGTCCAAACCTGAACTCTTGATGACCGGGGAATCCAGTGGTGTAAGTTGTACTCTGAATCAGAGGGCCCAAGAACATGTAGTTCTCATATCTGATGTCCCGTGTCTGGGGGCAGAAGATGGATGTCCCAGCTCCAGCAGAGAGAGCAAATCTCCCCTTCCTCTGCCTTTTTGTTGGATTCAGGTCCCCAGTGATTGGATGATATCTACTCACATTGATGAAGGCTATTTTCTTTATTCTGTCTACTCATTCAAATGCTATCTCTTCTAGAAAGTTTCACCAATACAACCCAGGAGGAAAGTTTTACCAGGAATCTCAGCAGAACTTAGCTCCATCACGTTTCCACGTAAAATTAACCACCCCTATCTCTATTTCCTGTAAGCTGACAGCCAGGAGCTGCTTCTAGAGGTCACACATTCCTGTTCCCTTTCCTCCATCTTCAAAACTAGATGTCAAGTCCTTCTCAATTTACATTTCACTGACCCATCTTTCTTCCTACCTCTTCTACTTTCAAGAGTTAGTATGATTAGACTGATAATCCAGAATGATCTACTCATCTCAAGATCCTTAGCATTAATAACATCTGCATAGTCTCTGTCACCATATATAATGACACATTTATAGGTTATGGGTATTTGGTTGTGAATGTCTTTGGTGGGCATTGAGCCAATGAGATTTTGTTTCTTAGAAGTAGTTAGGGGTGCTTTGGTGGCTCAGTCACTAAGCGTCTGCCTTTGGCTTGGGTGATGATCCAAGGGTTTTGGGATTAAGCCCCACATTAGGCTCCCTACTCAACTTGAAACCTGCTTCTCCCTCTCCCCCTGCTTGTGTTCCTTCTCTGTCTCTCTCTCTCTCTCTGCCAAATAAATAAATAAAATCTCTCTCTCAAAAATAAAAAGTGTTTAGACTTGGTAGGTTATGTCAGATAAAAGGAGTATCTCAAGAGATCATGCAGCAATGTTTTCAGGCAGTGCTTTTTTGCCATTTACTGTGTTGCCAGCAAAAAGATTTCTTTACGTTCTTTTCTGTGCATAAAGATAGTAGATGAGAGTAGGGAGTCTCTGTAATTTTTAATTCAGCAAAATCAGTATGTTACAGATATTTGTAGTTCTTGAAATTAAAAAATTCTCTATATCATTATTAAATATTAAATATTATTAAAAGAACAATTCTCTATATTATTATTAAATAATCTTCTGAAAAGAAGAAGAATTCATCTTTCTTCTCATCATATTATCAACAAGAGACAGATTTCTTAAAGGAACTGCTGGTTTTAGGGAGAATTTCAAGACTATGGCATTCACCCACATCAACTTCTCCAAAAAGCTATACCCAGATGATATGCCCAGGGGCCTCTGCCTCTCTCTCAACCACAGTTTTTACTCCATTGCTTAGGTGATTTAGCTTCAGGCCATTACTTCAATTCAAAATATGATTTAAAGACCGTGATGATCAGAATCACCTTCAGAGTCTGTTAAACAAGACATATCTTCCAGACCAGAGTCTTCGTTGCATGATAGTTGTATTGGGGAGGAAATTCCAGGTGACTGATGACTTGCATACTAATATTTGAGAGCTGTGACTTTTAATCCAAAACACTTAGTTTGGATATTAAACAGTGCTGATATTTTGCTCTGTGGGAGTATATGTGTTATGTCATATTATTAAGCATTTCCTTAGACCAGTAAGGTTATTGTTATCAAACAAATGTTACCCCAAACAAATTATTTATGAGTTGATCTAAATATATTAGAAAATTTGAGATGACAAGATCTCTGATGATGCATTAAGAGTTCTAGGTTTAAATTCTGACTCTGTGATATATAGATTATGATTGTGAACATTTTATTATACCTGTGATAGCTTCAGGGAATTGAGTTTTATTTATTTATTTTTTTAAAGATTTATTTATTTATTTGACAGAGAGAGATCACAAGTAGGCAGAGAGGCAGGAAGAGAGGCAGGCAGAGAGAGAGGAGGAAGCAGGCTCCCTGCCGAGCAGAGAGCCCGATGTGGGACTCGATCCCAGGACCCTGAGATCATGACCTGAGCTGAAGGCAGCAGCTTAACCCACTGAGCCAGCCAGGCGCCCGGGCATTGAGTTTTAAACATAATGGTCTGAATCTCTTGTTTATACAGCTGCTTATTGAATGTTTAATCTGTGCTATGCAAGAGACACAGGGTGAAGTACTTTCCCATTAGACCATCTCAACTGATTGGGGAAATCATACCAATGTAAAATAATTGGTTACACAAGAAGTTACAGCATAGGATAAATTTTATATATAGTATATATTATTTAGTTTATTGTGACTGGAGTTTAGAGAAGGAAGAGATCACTGAGAATTTAGTGGATTATGTTAGGTATAGGGAAGGAAGTCCTGTGCTAAGCCTTAGAAGGTTATGTAGAGTTTGGATAAAGTAGTTAATGTGGAAGGATTACACAAAGCAAAAGGAAATCATAAGACAATCCACAGAAAGTAGAAAGTATCCTCATATGCTCTTAAAACAGGAATACCATTGACAAGATGAAACAATTGCTAGTTAGGAAATCTGAAAGCTAAGGTGAACCATATATCAAAGCACCTTACAAACTAAGATGCTTACATTGAATCACTTGGGTTAAAGGGGAAAAACTATTTATTGTTGCAAGGAGTACCAAAAGGCTAGAGCCTTAGGCATGCCTCCTCTTTATCATACATGGCAGACAAGAAGTCAAGAAGTCAGAAATTATGGAAGTTGTTTTGGGATTGGTATAGAAATGAAGGCATGATAGGTTTGAGAGAGTGACTATCTCAGAACTTAACGGTAGAATAAATTGAAGAGATGAGATGAGGGAAGGAAGATTGTTCGTGACCTTCTCATATTAAAAAAAATAATAAGAAAATTGGGAAAGTTAAAAGATAATCTAGAATTTGCATGGTTTTGAGCATGCTAAGTCTAATATGACAATAGGGTATAAAGCACAAATATTATCTTTATTGAAGAATACTGGAATATGTTATAAGGAACAATATTCATTGGCATAGAACTAAAAATGGGAACACTGTGCAGTCTTTCTGGAGCTTTCAAATAGACAGGAAAGGTGGGGGAATGATAATCAACTACTGATAATAACATATGTTAGGAGACATACAAGTAGGGAAAAGAATGAAACAGTAAAGGTGCATTAAGTAGAGCAATTGAGGAAGACCTCTTTGAGGAGGAGACAGCTGAGTATAGATTTGAGTAATGAGCCTTGAAAATATTCCAGGCAGAATGTACTTAACACTTAAGGCTCGGATATGAAAACAAGGCTGTTTGTTCCAGGAAGAGCAAGGTCAATGTGGGTGAAGGGTAGAAAGTATGTGGTTAGAGATGAAGTCAGAGAGAAAGATAGGGACCAATAAATGTTTGTTGTGTGACTTCATGTGTGATTCTTCCTAGATTCTTAGTTTTGGAATGTACAAAGAACTGAAATGCAGTTTAGTTAAATCCCTTAATTTTGCACATGAAGTTTCCAAAGTTCTGATATTTAAGGGTTATCAAAAAATTTACACTAAAATGTTGATTAAATTTGGAAGAGCTAGTGATTAGTCCATTGTTCTTTCTTTTACTTGGCAAGTTTTCCAACCTGTTTAACTTCTTTGCTCATAAACAACCATGTCATTATGGCATCTAGGTATCCAAAATGATCATTAAGAACTGCAGTTGTGAAGGCTTGAAAAACATGGGTTTCTTGGCTGTAACCCTTAGGTTCATCTTTTTCTATTTGCTTTTCTTCTCCCCACACCATTTTTATGTCAAAAGCAACCTTGAAGAAGAAAGAACTCACAAGGGTAGCCTATGGGAAAGGAGATTCAAGAGTTGGGGAAATTATTTTCCACTGGTTTGCCAGGTGGTGCATATGGGCAAATTATACCTGGAAACTAATCATGCCTTTTGAAAGTGATTTGCTGGTGTATTTTTGTAATACATTGCAGATTCTTGGCATTCTTTCTGTAATTATTGTATCTTGTCTTTTTCATTTAGTTGTTTGTGTTTTTTCTAATTTTATATGCCTTTTAAAATTGGGTATGACTAAGTAGATCCCAATATCTGATAATACACATCTCTGACACTGAAAAAAAACTAAATATGCCAGTAGTAAAGAGTTATGGTTCTTTATTATACATTTTCACAATTTCATTATTGATTTTATTCATGTTTCCCCCTTGTATTTAAAATCAGAATATCCTAGCATTAATTTTCCTTTTTTTTTTCAATTTTGGAGAGTATTAAAAAACATAAAAAGTAAACACTTAGTAAATTGGTAGAGTCAACTTTTTTAATAAGTGAGTTATGCTAAACATCCATAATTAAGTATCTTTTGATAACTTTGATGCTGTAAGAACTCTGGTGATAACTAATGCTTGGATTAGATAATTTTTCCAAACTCAGTCAGTGCCAGTCAATGAAAACATAGATAAGAATGAAGACTTTTTGTGTTATTTGTAAGTAACAATTCTGGATAGCCCTGATTCTCATTGTTTTATATATATATAAATATACACACACACACACATATATATACACATATATATACATATACATATATATAATATACATTTTTTTTCCTTAAAAACGATGATCCATAAGGAAGTGATTTGAAGAGAGGTAGAAAAGAGGAAAGGAATGTTTCTGTACAATTTTCAAAGTGAGCCAGTGTGACACCTAACTTTTCCACTTAGGGCATTAAGTCTTCTAGGAAGGTGATTCACTCAAGGTCATACAATAAGTAGAAAATCCCAAAATCCATGTTCTGATTCCTAGCCCAGGGCCAGTTTCTCAGCACTACTACTAGTTAATAATAATAATAGATTGCAGAAATTCAATTATACCTAAAAGTGATTTGTGTGAAAATATAGAGATTAAACATTTCCTCTTTTTTGTGGGTCCAGTCCAGTTTGGACATTTTTGCAAAGACTCCTTTCTGTAGTTAAGTTAAATATTTATAGTTAAGAATGCTTTTCTTAAAAAAAATAATCATATATCTAACCTGCTTGAAATGTCCCAGTGGCTTTTCACTGCCTTTATAATAAATTCCCCATTTGACCCTGGCCTACAAAACTCTATCCCAGTTCTTCCCATTTATTTTGAACCACTTTTTCCCCTTTCTCATCATGTCTCACCCATATTGAGTTTTTGTTCCTTTTGTTCCTTAGATACATTTATTGCACTGTTTGCAACAAGGATTTTGCACTGGAAATTTCTTTCTCCTAGACCATTTCCTTCTTGATCTTTCTTAACACAATCAACTCATTCTTGACATTCTTGACATTCAGTTCTCAGTTTATATTCCATTAGAGAGAACTTTCTTCGTCTAAAGTATCCTTCCAGTCACTCTGACAACACCTTGCCTTACTTCTCTGCATAGGGTCATAACTATCTTTTCTGTTAATTTACTTATCATTTAGGTCTTTCTTTTGTCTTTCTCAGTGAGAGTGGGAATGGGGACTGTCCCTAATATGCTTGTTATTGTGGATCCCCAATGCCCAGACAAGTATCTGATCCATGGTAAGAGTAGTTTGGTGTGTTACCTTTTAATAGGAAAAGAACTGTTTAATTTAAAACAGAACAGAACAACAATTTATTAGGGAATAGCAAGTGAATTAGAACTTGGAACAAGCAAACTATAGTGAACTATAGTGAACCATAGGTAACTATAGTGAACCATAGGTAAGGTGTGTTGTTGCTGGGACAGGGAGGGATTTTGTTGGCTTTTCTTAAAAGCAGGAGATAAAATTCTTCTGTGAAATGTTTTTCCTTATTTTTCCTGCTGGATATGCAGGCTGCAGAGTGGTACATTCATGAGAGCCCCCCCTTTAGGACTTCCTGACTTCATTTAAAACAGGTTTCCTGGGGCCCCTGGGGTGGCTTGGGGGTTTGATTGACTCTTGGCTTTGGCTTGGGTCATGATTTCAACCCCACACTGGGCTTGGCACTTAGTGGGGAGTCTGCTTGGAGACTCCTTCTCTCCCTCTCTCTCTACCCCCCTTCCCCCACCTCTAAAATGAATAAGTAAATCTTTTAAAAATTAAAAAGACAAATTAGATTTCCTTTACTCCTTTTCATAGTTGAATCAAATTGAATACTGGGAATGGCATGAAGAAGAAGAAAATACACATATAAATATAGATAAAGGATTTATATTACCATTATTGGAAGTTCTTCTAATGAGAGACACAGAAGGCAATAGTCAAAGTATTCAAGTGTAAGAATGAGGGACATCAGGTGATTGTGAACATCATTGGGAGAAGAGAAGAAAAATTCATGTTCTAAATATGAAAAATTAGTCATCATCTTTGTCCTTAGCGATTATATTTTCTATTGTTTTCTTATACATATACACATATACGTACGTGCATATTGTATTTTCCAAGTGTTCAAAAAGGTACATATACATGTTCCATTTTATAATCAGCAGAGACCTTTTTAAAAAAGAAACCATGACGTAGAGGAGCCGAGTAGTCATTCCTCCAGTTAAAGGTATAACAAGGGATATAATAAGCATACCATTAAAACTCTGTCTTAGGCAATATTTGATTGAGAACATCAGACTCAATATAATCACATTTTTCTCAATTCAGACATAGATATCAACCTCCGTTGATAAGTTTCTTAATAGTAATAGTTGGAAGGAATTGAGAAATGTGGGCTCAGCTGGCATGGATAACAACGCAGAGGCTGTTTTATTTCTTTGCCATTTAATTAATGGACAGAATTCTATTGTATCTGTCCTTGCCAGTTGTCTGTTTTGTTCCAAATACAGATGACTTCCAAAAGATTCACCTCATTTAAAACAAACATACTATAGTTTTTGTTAAAGAGTAGTGAATAGATTCTTAATCACTCCAATTTAGCTTATTACTTACTTTCCAAAAGTTATCTCCCTTAACAAAGTTTCAGACAAAAGATATTCAAGTAAAGCTATTCATTTCAGTAAGAAAGAAGAATCAGAATGTACCTGTCAAACATGATCTTGGATACATCAGTGTGCAAATATATTTTGCAAATATAGTTCAGATGTAGGTATATCATTGATGAATTGGAGGAGTATCAATGATCAAACAGCAGTGAAAGCAAGGGATACTTAAGAAATTTAGGGAAAATGAAATTGACAAAATAGAGGATATTAATAGCTCACTCTTTCTTCATATTTCTGTAAATTTGGTGGCTGCAGAATATTTTCAGCTTTGTGATTATTTGAAAACATACCAATATTAATAATTCAAAGTCAAGTTATGCTAATTTGCTAAGGTTTTTTTTTTTCCCCCCCCTCTGAAGTCACTAGATACTCATGCAGTTTATCAATTTTGGGAAGTGTGTGGAAGGTTGTAGGGATTCCATATGAATTCTAATATACTAGGGTGTGGTGAATTTTGGATTGAACACTGAGACATTCATGTGTTAAATGAGAAAAGAGTTCTATAGTCAAAGGACTTTAGGAAACTAAATTTATTTATTATTTATTATTAGTTTTTAAAGATTTTATTTATTTATTTATTGAACAGAGAGAGAAGAAGCAGGGGGAGTGGCAAGCAGAGGGAGAGGGAGAAGCAGACTCCTGCTGAGCAAGGAGCCGGATGCAATGAAGGGTCGGATCCCAGGACAGTGGGATCATGACCTGGGTCGAAAGGCGGATGCTTAACCCACTGGGCCACCCAGGTGCCTCGGAAATGAAGTTTAATGTCTGTAGAAGTTTTTTTTTTTTTAATTTTTTTATTGTAGAAAATTTCAGAACCTTTTACTGTACATAAAAAGTAAGCATGCACTGAAAAAGTGTGAGGGCTTTTGAAGAGTTATAAAACTTTATATCCACTTAGGATATGAAATTATAGGCCTCAAGATGAATAATGACTAGATCCAACTGAAAGATTACGTCAAATGCTGGCAGTGGGTAATTTTTGAAGCATGTTTTTTCCTCAGCTTCCACATCTAGCAGAATATCTTTAGTTTTGAAATGACTGGGAAATTTCTCCATGGTGAGGGAAGCCCCATAGCCATAATTTTTTAATAGTCTCCTCATAACCATCTTTTCCTTTATCAGGTAACTATCATTTATTATATTTAATAGTAGTTGGAAGAGAGTATTATCAGATGGTACTCTATCCGTGAATCAAAGCAAAACTCTCTAATGTAAATTCTCACCTGATATGGGGCTCATATAGAAGTACTATAAAAATCATATTATAGTATTATGTTTATTGAGAAGAAACAGATGCAGTAGTTTAAAGCATGGTCTCTTGGCCCGACACTCTTAAATTTTCAAACTAATCTCCATTACTTAGTAAGCTATTATCCTGAACCCATTACAAAACCCTTTAACTTCAGTGTTCTTGTTAGTAAAAGGGGGATAGTAATAAAACTATATGTATAAAAAATAGAAAACAAAATGAGAAGTAACAACAAGAACAACAAATTTAGCACAATGTTGAGGTAAGAATATGCCTAAAATTAACAGTTATTATTATTTTTTTTTATTTTGTGGATTTCAGTGAGGACATATGATAGAGTACTGATCTATTTCTAGAAAAAGTGCTACTCCCCCAAACATGTGTTCACTGTTATACATTTTTAAACTGCTCATTTTATATCAATATCTGAGAGGAATCTGTTGCTTTGTTTATTCAAAGAATAAAACTGGACAAAAGGCAAAATTTTGTTTTCGCGTACATGTTTTGTCACTATTTAGACAAAATCATTATCTCAGTGTATTTTTTTCTTGGGCTGCTCTGTTTCTACTAGAAATTTATTGGTGGAAAGAAAATGCTCTAGCAATCTCTACTTTCTTCTTTTGCCTAAAAGTTGATGAAGTCCTTAGGGTTTGAAATCTTATGTGTACTACTGTATTCTTTGTGATTATTTGGATGATGTACTCTGCCACTCATTGGATCTGCGCTATACATGAAACATCACACCGTAGGGCAGACAGTCTATATGGGGTCTTTCCTAATGAATCAAGACTGAACAATGTGGATTATGATCAAATTATTAAATAATGAAGATTATGGCTATTCAAACATTTATGACTTTATCAACAAAATGGATGAATGTAAATATTAAGTATATTGAAATTGATTTTTTTCTTTGTGGCAGAAAAGTATGCGTGTGTGTTTATGTATAGATGGCAGTTTCACATTTTGATCTACATGATAAGGTTAGGTCCTAAATTGTCATCTAATCTGAGGCCACTGATAGTATTTTACTATTTTTCAATTTTTCTATCTTTATGTTTCCATCCAAGTATTCCCAGTTCACTCCTAGCCTAATAGAAGTTTGAGTGTCCAATTATACAAAAGAAGAGAAAGTGCTTTTGATTATTGGTGAGAAGGTTTTATTCACCTGAAAATTTATTTTAAGCCACCAAAGATGCTATAGCAAAACTACAGTGTTTCTTTTATGCTCAGAAGAAATAAGTTTTTAATTTTCCCATTAATTAGTGCAACATACAATAAAAATAAAGAAAGAATAAAAAATAGTTAATTTTGATTGTCCTCATTTTATTGATTTTACCAAGTATCTGCTTATATATCATATATTTTACCTGTGAATCTTAGACATGATATTAAATTGTAATCATACGAAGTTTTTTTCTTCTTTCTTTTCCATTAAGACATTTGCTTTTATGATTTCTTGTTTGGGAATATAATTATGTTGAAAAAGTTAATTAATGATTTAAGTTGTTGAGCTATGGAAATATTGTACAGAGTGAATGAAATAACTCAAGTAGGTACACACAGAAGGATCTTTTTTTTTAAATTTTTTATTTTTTATAAACATATATTTTTATCCCCAGGGGTACGGGTCTGTGAATCACCAGGTTTACACACTTCACAGCACTCACCAAAGCACATACCCTCCCCAATGTCCATAATCCCACCCCCTTCTCCCCAACCCCCCCTCCCCCCAGCAACCCTCAGTTTCTTTTGTGAGATTAAGAGTCACTTATGGTTTGTCTCCCTCCCAATCCCATCTTGTTTCATTTATTCTTCTCCTACCCACTTAAGCCCCCATGTTGCATCACCACTTCCTCATATCAGGGAGATCATATGATAGTTGTCTTTCTCCGCTTGACTTATTTCGCTAAGCATGATACGCTCTAGTTCCATCCATGTTGTCGCAAATGGCAAGATTTCATTTCTTTTGATGGCTGCATAGTATTCCATTGTGTATATATACCACATCTTCTTGATCCATTCATCTGTTGATGGACATCTAGGTTCTTTCCATAGTTTGGCTATTGTGGACATTGCTGCTATAAACATTCGGGTGCACGTGCCCCTTTGGATCACTTCGTTTGTATCTTTGGGGTAAATACCCAATAGTGCAATTGCTGGGTCATAGGGCAGTTCTATTTTCAACATTTTGAGGAACCTCCATGCTGTTTTCCAGAGTGGCTGCCCCAGCTTGCATTCCCACCAACAGTGTAGAAGGGTTCCCCTTTCTCCGCATCCTTGCCAGCATCTGTCATTTCCTGACTTGTTGATTTTAGCCATTCTGACTGGTGTGAGGTGATATCTCATTGTGGTTTTGATTTGTATTTCCCTGATGCCGAGTGATATGGAACACTTTCATGTGTCTGTTGGCCATCTGGATGTCTTCTTTGCAGAAATGTCTGTTCATGTCCTCTGCCCATTTCTTGATTGGATTATTTGTTCTTTGGGTGTTGAGTTTGCTAAGTTCTTTATAGATTCTGGACACTAGTCCAACATCTTCCTAGGAACAACGCCAAAGGCAAGGGAAGCAAGGGCAAAAATGAACTATTGGGATTTCATCAAGATCAAAAGCTTTTGCACAGCAAAGGAAACAGTTAACAAAATCAAAAGACAACCGACAGAATGGGAGAAGATATTTGCAAACGACATATCAGAAGGATCTATTTTTAAGTGGAAATCAAGGCATATGATGGGAAAACCAAGTGGAATTTAATACAGTTTAATTTACACACTGGTCTGAAAACTTTTTAGCTGTACATATTAAACTAACTTTTTTGTTCATTTTAATCATAGAATCTTAACATTTACTGAACTAATAAGTCTACCCACTAAGTCTATCAATATCTTGGTATCTCACCCAAAAGTTTGGTCATTTTCTTTTCCTTCATGTCTTGGTTTAATTTTCACTAAATTTAAAATAAAATATCTATCAATTCATCAGCTAAACTAGCTCAAAAATATTATCCTCATGTCATTGCTAAGACTGACTTTCTCTGAAACCCTCCTCATTGATTTGTGTCGTCCGTTTAATACTGAATTTAAACATCGCTCTTACAGTTATAGCTACATTATTTCATAGTCCACTTCTATTTTCCCTTTCATTTCTGAAATATATGCTTATACTATCCCTTGACACTTCATATACTTCTTTCATATTTGAAACCACTTTAGTCATGATTACATCAAAAATAAACTTACTTATTCATAATAAAATCAGAACTCATAGAAATATTTCTTCTTTAGTCTTACCTAAAAAAAAAATAAGTACTGTAAAGTCAAGCTGCTTTATTTCTGTTCAAGGTTGATCTGAATTTGTTTTCGTACTAACATCCCAGATTTATTCCCTGAAAGAATGGTAATTCTGAGTTAGATGAAAATATACACGTCTTTCATGATATGAATTTGGTCACATATTTATAAACATTTTCACTCTATGAACATTTGTAAATTTTGTTATTGGATGAGATGTATGAAATGTGTTATTTCAGCGCAATCATTAAAAACTGAATTAATAAGAAATGTAAGATTTAAGCTTCATTGGGGGAAAATTTATGCTCATGGATCAACAACTCAGAGGAATGTAAATCTTTTTAAAAGAAGACAAATTTCAAATTATCCAGGGGATTGGCTGTTTTAACAAATACTGATGAGATTATCATGAATGAACAGTACTTGGTTGCATGGCATTTCATTGTGTTGAATCATTCTTTTGGATAACAAAGTCCACTGGCTATGAACAAAATTTGGCAGACTTGAAACCCAAGAGGAGCCAAAATTCTAAATAGCTAATATGCTGAGGTTATAGAAATCAAAAGACCCAGATGGAACTTCAAAGTTCAGTTTAATTTAACAAACATATACCAAGGCGTCTATCATGGCCAGGCAATGCACCAAGGTAGGTAAGACATATTCTTTCTCTCTGGAAGCAAACCATCTAGCTAGAGAGGCACATATGTAAGCAGAAAATAAATGTAATATATATGGTAACAGAAGCATAGAAAATAAATAGAAATAGCTTTGATCATAAAATTCTAGTAACAAAATATTGTTCCATTATGTTGTTTACAGAGAAAATCTCCCGCTATTCCTTTCCCTGTTATCCTTTTTTGAGTACATTTTTAATCTTTTCCTAAATTTATCTCAACTGAACTTTGTTAAAACCAACTCTTATTTTTCTGCCATAATATTTCAGGTGAAATACCTTCTATAATAAAGACACATTTCTTTTTTTTTTTTTCATTTTATTTTATTTATTTCTTTTCAGTGTTCCAAAATTCATTGTTTATGCACTGCATCCAGTGCTCCATGCAGTAAATGCCTTCCATAATACCCACCACCAGTCTCACCCATCCCTGCACCCACATCCCCTCCAAAACCCTTAGTTTGTTTCTCAGAGTCCAGAGTCTCTCGTTGTTGTCTCCCTCTCCGATTTCCCCCATCTCACTTTTCCTCTCCATCTCCCAATGTCCTCTGTGTTATTCTTTATGCTCCACAAGTTAAGTGAAACTGTTTGATATTTGACTCTCTGCTTGACTTAATTTTACTCAGCATAATCTCTTCTGGTCTCGCCCATGTTGATATAAAAGTTGGGTATTCATCCATTCTGATGGAGGTATAATACTCCATTGTATATATGGAACTTATCTTCTTTATCCATTGATCTGTTGAAGGGCACAGTTTGGTGACTGTGGCCATTGTTGCTATGAACATTGGGGTATGGGTGGCCCTTCTTTTCACTACATCTGTATCTTTGTGGTAAATACCTAGTAATGAAATTGCAGGGTCATAGTGTAGCTCTATTTTTAATTTCTTAAGGAATCTCCTAAGAAATTCCTTTTGGAAAACATTGTTTTCCAAGGTGGCTGCACCAACTTGCATTTCCATCAACAGTGTAAGCGGGTTCCCATTTCTCTATATCCCCTCCAACACTTGTTGGTTACTGTCTTGTTAATTTTGTCCATTCTAACCAGTGTAAGGTGGTATCTCAATGTGGTTTTGATTTGAATCTCCCTGATTGCTAAAGATGATGAACATTTTTTTATGTCTCTGTTAGCCATTTGTATGTCTTCTTTGGAGAAGTGTCTGTTCATGAACAGATACATTTCTTCCACCACACCAGTTCATACATTTCTAACTTTTTCTTCAGCATTTAAATATCTCTTAAAATATCACGGTTCTAAGGGATGTTTCTGATCAGCACTCAAGTAACATGTATGCTAGTAGGCAAGTGAATTATAAGAAAGAGGAAGGTAGCATTAAGTCAAAAGTGTTTCACTCTGTTTATTACCTTGCATTAGCAATATTGGCAGATGCTGTTGTATAGAATGTGTATGTGTCCTGGGAGTGAGACAGAAGAAAATGGGCTTATCAGGGCCACAACATTTATGCCATTCATTCTGAGTAGCAATGGGACATTCTCTCTCTTTTCCTTTCTCTAAAGGTGTGTTTATCCCATTAGGAATATATGTCTGATGTTGCCTATCTTGGTCTTTTTTGTCTATCTATTATTGTTTCTGGCTTAAAAACTATTATCAAATTAGTACTTAAGGTCCCTGTTTTCAAATTGTATATAGCAGTTTTGTTTACTGCTGGAGTTCAGATCACTGGGGGGTATGCCCACTAGGCTGAATATTTCAGGAGTTTCCAGACATAAAAATTTGAATGGAGTCACAGAAAAAGTTATCTTAAAATTAAGCATACAAGCTTGGTACAATGTCACTGTCTCATTTTTAGAAAATATAGGTGATACTGAGGAGAGAATCCTGTCTACCCCTTGCATACGTTCCTTGGCCAGGGCTTTATGACATCATGGCTGGGAATGAGAGAATAATGGAGGAAGAGAGAAGGCATGAATGTAAAACCTGAAAAAATATCTTTGCTCTGTCTCCCTCTCTCTTTTTCTGTGTCTCACTGCCCTGTATGCTGTAGGGAGTGAAACAGCATGACTTTCCTAACCTTCTCTCCTCCTATGTGAAATGAATCATGGTCACAGAAGCACATTTAGAGCAGGAGCAAAACTGCAGTACTCCAAAGTCTCCCCATATCGATGATTCTGAGGCAATGGGACCTTGAACAAAAACAAAACCTTGAACGAAAATGGGACCTTCGCGGGGATCCAAAATCTTGAGGGTGAAAGGAGGTGAAGAGATATGTGGCAGACATGTACAACTCTCAGAAATCGGGAAGGCTTTAAGAAAGGTCATGTGGCTTTGGATGTTTATGTCTTAAGGGACTCTACTTCCTGTCTTAGATGAGTGTTGTTGGTGACATAGGAACTACATAAGCAATCATTGATCTTCTTTTATCTCAAAGGTACTGAATATTTATAAAATTTACTCTATAATCTCTATCAAATTGGGAAGCAAAACACGAGCCACAGTTGTCAGCACTGAGGAAGGAAGAAAGACTTGCACCTAGCCTTCAAATTATAGTCTTCAAATGATATACTCATGTACACGTGTATATTATCAATGTAGAATTTAAAAGTGGTGGCACAATATTGCTAATTGATGAAGAGTTGACTGACTAAATCTGTTACGGTTTTTCATTTTTGCATAAGTGAATGAATTTGTAGACTAAAATGGTAAGCCTGTTATTTTTATACCATTTTCATTACAGTTTGTCCTACTTTTGGAAAAAAAAAATCAGGCAATAAAGAGTTACACAATTTTAATAAGTACCAACCACTGCCTGAATTTATCTTCAAGCATCACAACTGAAATTGGAACTTTCCAGATCACTTTAAATTAAATTGATTAATAATACATCATGTCAAAATGAATTTTTCATGGTTTGGGAGCTAATGTTCTCAATTATTTAGCAATGCAAAGTGTAGGAAACTCACACACAAACAGCACACAGCAGCTGATCCGTGAACTTTCCCTTAAAACAAGATGATAAATGGCCTATTTTTCTATCATACTAGAGCAATATGTTAATTTTTTCTACTCTGAAACCATTTGCTCTCCAGGAAACCAAATCAGGACATGCACTGTGGTTTCAAAATGTAATAATAATAAAAATTTTTATAATATTAAAAAATATATATATCTCAGCCCTGACTCTGTGTAAAAGGAAAAGGTGTCATTTAATTAACAAATACTTTAGGCATGTTACCTTACATCTTTTGAGTTACATTTCCCTAATCATTTCAACCCCATCATCCATTATAATGGAAATATAAATTCTTAGTGTTAAGTGTCTTTGAAACTATTATATGGTTCTATGCTTTTATTTAACACTGATCTATCTTTCTTGTTTTTGTGGGAAAAGAATGTTTGCATTAAAAGGCATTAAAAATAAAGAGTATGTCATTTATATCTTGAGGATTATATTTATTATATTTAGTATTGATTAAAACTCACTTTAAAAAGTTTACGTTTTTAAAATAACAAAATTATTCAAAGCTTTCAAGATGACAACTTTTCAATACTAGTTTTTGCCATTATTTCCTGAATCAGAGAGCACTAGGATGTTGATTTCCTCTACAGGCAAGCATTTTAGTGTACTGATTTATAGTACCACAAGGTACTAAGTACCATGAAGCCTTAAATAGCTTTAAACAAAGTGATCTGACAGGCAGTTTAGACGAAGGCATCCAAAGATACTGTTAAATATCTCATCATCACATGGCCTATCATTGTCTACTCTCTCAACCTTCTCTCTTGCTTCTCCTTTGTTTGCTTTGATGGGAATCACATGATTGTGATGATGTAAAGTTTGAATCGTCAATTTTCTACAGAATATTATGAGCCATAAATACAAAAACTTGCATTATATAGTGTTTATTTTTTCAGCCTTATTGTATAATTGACGAAATTGTATAAAACATGATGATTTTATATATGTGTATATTGTAAAATCATTATGTTAATTAACAGTCAGGTTAATTAATACATTCATCACCTCACGTAGTTAACTTTCATGTATATGTGTTGGTGAGAACATTTAATAGCTATTTTTTTAGCAAATTTCATGTGTATGATACAGTGTTATTAACTATAGTCACTATGCTGTACATTACATTCTGAGAACATATTCATCTTACAACAAAGTTTATATCTTTTTACCAACATCTCCACATTTTCCATACCCACCTATCCCCTGACCCACCATTCTATTGTCTGTTTTGCTGAGTTTGACAGTTTCTATCTCTTTCTTTAGAGTTCACATACAAATGATGCCATACAGTTTTTGTCTTTCTCTGTCTGGCTTATTTTACTTATCATAATGTCCTCCAGTTTCATTCATGTTAGGACACATGTCAGGCTTTCTGTATTAAGACTGAATAATACTCTATTTTGTATATATAATACCACGTTTCCTTTATCCATTCATCTGTGGACAGACACGTAGGTCATTTCTACATCTTGGCTATTGTGAACAATGCTGCAGTGAACATGGAAGTGCATATAACTTTTTTGAGATACTGATTTTGGATCCTTCAGATATATACCCAGATGTGGAATTGCTGGATCATCTGAGTAGTTCTATATTTTCAAATTTATTTTAAGGAACCTGCACACTCTTTTGCACAGTAACCGCACCAGTTTATATTACCACCATTAAAGTACAAGGGATGATTTTCTCCATAGTCTCACCAACATCTGTTATCCTGTTCCTTTTTAATAATGACCATCCAAATATGAAGTGATAGCTCATTGTGGTTTTGATTTGCATTTCTCTGATAATTTCTGATGTTAACTACCTTTCCTGTATTTGCTGGCCATTTGTATATCTTCTTTGGAAATATGTTTACTCAGGCCCTTTGTATATTATTTGACTTTTTGGTATTGAGGTTTCTGAGGTTTTTAAAATATACTTTAGTAATTAACCCCTTTTCAGATATACGATTTACAAATATTTTCTCCCTTCTGTAGGTTGCCTTTTTTATTTTGTTGATTGTTTCTTTTGCTGTGCAGAAGTGGGTTGTTTTGCTTGGGTTTGTTTTTTAGTCCCACTATACTGAATGTTTGGTGTTATGTCCAAAAATCACTGGAGTAACCAATGCAAGGAAATATTTTCTATATGTTTTCCTCTAGGTATTTTACAATTTTGAGTCCTACATTTAAGTATTTAATCCATTTTGAGTTAATTTTTGTGAGTGGGGTAAGGTATGGGATTGGTTTCACTATTTTGCATGCGGATATCTAGTTTTCTCAACATCATTTATGCAAGAGACTGTTCTATTGAAGATACACACACCCTTTGTGTGTTCTTGGCACTCTTGTTAAAGATTAGTCGGCCATATATGTCTATGTTTATTTCTGGGCTCTCTGTTCTTTTCCATCAGCCTATGTGCCTGTTTTAATAACAGTACCATCCTGTTTTTATTACTATAGCTTTGTAATGTAGTTTGAAATCTGGAAGTGTGATGCCCTCAGCTCTGTCCTTCTTTCTCAAGATGACTTTAGCTATTTGGGACTTTTGTGGTTCCACACAAATTTTAGAATATTTCTTTTAGTCATGTGGAAAATCCCATTGGAATTTTGTTTTTAAGGATTTTATTTATTTACTTGACAGACAGAGATCACAAGTTGGCAGAGAGGCAGACAGAGAGAGAGAGTGGGGAGGAGGCTCCATGCTGAGCAGAGAGCCTGATGCGGGGCTCAATCCCAGGACGCTGGGATCATGACCTGAGCCAAAGGCAGAGGCTTTAACCCACTGAGCCACCCAGGCGCCCCTCCCATTGGAATTTTGATAGTAATTGCATTGAATTTGTAGATCACTTTATGTAGTATGGTCATTTTAACAATGTTAATTATTTTGATCCAAGAGCAAAAGATATCTTTCTATTAATTTGCATCTTCTTCGGTTTCTTTAACCAATGTCTCATTACCACCTTGGTTAAATTTATTCCTAAGTGGGTTTTTTTTTTTTTTTTATGCCATTAAGAATGGGATTGATTTCTTAATTTCTCTTCCAAATAATTGTTAGTAGACAGAAATTTAATTGATTTTGTATGTTTATTTTGTATTCTGCAACTTCACTGAATTCATTTATTAGTTCTAACACTCTTCTGTGAAGTCTTTAGGATTTTCTCCATAAAATATCATATTATCCACAAGCAAAGACAATTTTATTCTTCCTTTCAAATTTGGATATCTTTGATTTCTTTTCCTTAACTAACTACTCTCAGTATGACTTCCAGCACTATGTTGGATAGAAGTAGTGACAGTGGCATTCTTTTATTTTTCCTGACCTTATAAGAAAAGCTTTTAGCTTTTCACCATTGAGTGTGATGTTAGTTGTGGGCTTGTCATATATGACTTTATTATGTTGAGGTATAATTCTTCTAAACTTAATTATTGAGAGCTTTTATCATTAAAAGATGCTGAGTTTTGACAAATGTTTTTCCTGTGTCTATTGAGCTGATCATATGATTTTTATCCTTCATTCTGTTAATTTGATGTAGCACATTTATTGGTTTGCACAGTAAAACCCTTGGGGATAAATCCAACTTATTCATGGTATGTGATCCTTTTAATTGACTTAAATTTAGTTTGCTGGTATTTTGTTGAGGAGTTTTGCCTCTATGTTTATCAGGGATACAGGCCTGTAATTTTTTTTTCTTTTCATTGCAGTGTTCTTATCTGACTTTGGCTTCAGGGTAACGCTGTCCCCATAAAAATGAGGTGAAAGTATTTCCTCTTCTTCAATGTTTTGGAAGACTTTGAGAAGGATTGGCATTCATTTGTCTGTAAATGTTTGATGGAATTTATCAGTGAAGCCATCAGGACCTTGATTTTTTATTACTAAATCAATTTTCTTACTAAAGTCAATTCAAATTTTGTATTCTTTCATGATTCAGTATTGCTAGGTTATACAGTTCTAGGAATTATCCATTTTTTCCAGGCTATTCAATTGGTAGGCATATAATTGTTCATAGTCTTTTATGATCCTTTGTATTTCTATTATTAATTGTAATGTCTCTTCTTTCATTTCATTTCTGATTTTATTTTTACAGTGCTTAAATCTTCATAATAACATTAAAAAGCAAGTTACTAAAAAATATCCAGGTTAACATTAATTTTATAGGAATATAAAAAATCAGTTTTATAGCTAAAATTAGAAAAATAAGTTAACTAGAATTGATCTTACTGTTCTGGCAATTCAGTAATCAAAACAAGCTATCATCATAAACATGAAATGCTACCTAGATTTGAGTTGTTCTTTTTATATAATCATTATAGATGGTAGAACCAGAAATGACTAGAGGATGAAAGCCTTTCTGCTTGGAATGGATGTAAGTTCACTACCACACGTTGTAAAAATAACATCATCAGAAAAGTGCCTTAGAAATCATTTAACTCAATCTTCTCATAGAACATTTAAGAACACTCTGACTTAAAAGAATTTAGGTGCCTTGCCCCAGGCCATGTTGTTAGCTGAAAAGCCAGGCATACAACAGAGATTTAATGACTCTTTGTATGGAGTTCATACCAGAACATCATTTTGCTATTCTGAATCTACTCTGTCAGTGTTTGAGGGAATTAAGAATATGAAAGGAAAAATGCAACAGAAGAAATGAACAAAGATCAAATTTGACCAGGTTTGTAGTTACAGAGTTAAAAGTAAAATGAGTATCTCTGATTCCAGTTCCATATGCTTTCTCTTTACAAGAAGTTCAGTTAAGGTATTAAGAAAAGACAACAACAACAACAAAATGATTGACTTTAAGGGTTGAAAATAAAAGAGGAGTTTATTTAAATCACTGTGAAAAGGACAGTAATAATATGAACAAGTCACAAATGGTCAGGATATAGTACAAGTCATCACATTGGAAAGATGGCCACAGACAATAAAATTCCCAAGCAGAAGACAAAAATCAAATTCACATGGACTATTTTCTGCAAGTCCGAACGCTTAAGTTCAAAAAGATAGCGAGGTGATAAAGGACCTCAAGTGAAGTTTTTTCTTGTCTACACTAGAAGGGTGTGGTTTTCCTGTAACTCCCATTAATCAGTTACAAAAAGTCAAATTTTTTACAAGGATGTGTTTTCTAGCACATATCAGGCTAAAATGATCTTCAAACCAAACTGAGTCATGTAAAATATTTAAATTCTCAAATTTAAAAAAAAAATCACATCTATGTATAGCTCATTTAGTTAAAAATATACGTAAGGAGATTTCAAATCAGTTTTGTCAATTGTTTATTGAGTTACTTTGTAGATCCTATTAGTTAGTTACCTAGTTAACTCATAAAAGAAAAATTCATGAACTAGAATTATTTCAGTTATTCTTCATAGGTACTGTAACTCTCTGCAGTACAATTATCTTTCTTTATGAGAACTAAGAATGATCAAAATACCAGTGCAACTATATTTAAACCACATTTCCCAGTTCATATATTTAATAAGGAAGTGAATATAAATTTTTTTCGAATTTTCTTTCCCTGACTCCATGCATTTTGTTTTGTAGACCTTAATGAAAGCAGGTTTAATAGGAGTGGTAAGTATATGTGCTAAGAAACATGTTACCAAATGCTACACTGTAGGTTACTTGTGTATTTTCTGAGCCCCCATCCCCATTACTTCCACCAAATACTTCCACCAAATTTATGGTTTGGAAGAAAATGAGAGCCTAGAAAGCCTGAAATACGAGCAGTAACCACAGGGAAACTATGTTTTGACTCACTGTTGGCATGAGCATAAATGATAGTATGATGTTAATGGACAGTTGCATATATCTGTGTACATTTAAATACGTCTCTTTCCAAATTAATATAAACACCAATGGAACTGGGTTGCCAACACATTTTTTTAAAGATTTTATTTAAATTCCAGTTGTTTAATAAACAGTGTAATATTAGTTTCAGGTGTACAATATAGTGATTCAACACTTCCATACAGCATCCAGTGTTCATCACAAGTGTCCTCCTTAATAACCATAACCTGTTGAACCCATCTTCCCATCCGTCTCCCCTCTGGTAACCATCAGTTTGTTCCTATAGTTTAGAGTCTGTTTTCTGATCTTCCTCCCTATTTTTTCCCTTTGCTCATGTGTTTTGGTTCCGAAAGTTCACATATATGTGAAATCATATGGTATTTGTCTTTCTCTAACTCAATTATTTATCTTAGCATTATACTCTCCATCTATATTGCTGCAAATGGCAAGATTTCATTCTTTTTAATGGCTAAGTAATATCCAACTGTGTGGGGCGCCTGGGTGGCTCAGTGGGTTAAGCCGTTGCCTTCCGCTCAGGTCATGATCTCAGGGTGCTGGGATTGAGTCCCGCATCGGGCTTTCTGCTCAGCAGGGAGCCTGCTTCCTCCTCTCTTTCTCTGCCTGCCTCTCTGCCTACTTGTGATCTCTCTCTGTCAAATAAATAAATAAAATCTTTAAAAAAAAACTATTAAAAAAATATCCAACTGTGTGCACGCGTGCAAGTGCACACACACACACACACACACACATGCACATCCCCCACATCTTCTTTATCCATTCATCGGTCCATGGACATTTGGATTGTTTCCATAATTTGCCTATTGTAAATAATGTTGCTACAAACATTGGGTTGCATATATCCCTTTGAATTTGTGTTTTTGTATCCTTTGGGTAAATACTGAGTTGTGCAATTGTTGAATCATAGTGTAGTTCTATTTTTGACTTTTTGAGGACCCTCTATACTGTTTTCTAGAGTGACTGCATCCATTTGCATTCCCACCAACAGTGCAAGAGGGTTCCTTTCTTCAGATCTTCAGCAACACCTGTTGTTTCTCATGTTGTTGATTTTAGCCTTCTGACAAATGTGAGGTGATACCTCATTGTAGTTTTGATTTGCATTTCCCTGGTGATAGTAATGTTGAGCATCTTTTCATGTGTCTGTTGGCCATCTGTATGCATGTCCTCTGCCCACTTTTTAATTGATTCATTTTTGGGGTGTTGAGTTTTTAAGTTCTTTACATATTTTGTATACCAATGCTTTATCAGCTATGTCATTTGTACTTATAGCCTTTTATTCTGTAGGTAGCCTTTTAGTTCTATTGATTGTTTCCTTCACTGTGTAGAAGCTTTTTATTTTGATAAGTGCCACTACTTTATTTTTGCTTTTGTTTCTCTTGCCTCAGGAGACATATTTAGAAAGAAGTTGCTATGGTGGATGTCAAAGAAGTTACTTCCTGTATTTTAAGACTTTTATGGTTTCAGTTCTCACATTTAGGTTTTTAATCTATTTTGAATTCATTTTTGTGCATGTTGTAAGAAAGTGGTCCAGTTTCTGGACCAGTATCTGATCTTTTTGCATGTTGCTGTCCAGTTTTTCCTACATCATTCATTGAAGAGACTGTCTTTTTCCCATTGGATATTCTTTTCTGCTTTGTGTAAGATTAGATTAATTGACCTTATATTTGTGGATTCATTTCTGTGTTTTCTATTCTGATCCATTGATCTAAGTGTCTATTTTTGTGCCAGTACTTAACTGGCCCACAGTGAAAACAGGTGAAGGTGATTTGTTTTATTAACTGAACTGCTTTTTTATCCAGGGCAATCAAGATCTAAATGAACTACCTGTGTAGGTCTTTGCTCCACAAAAGAAGCTGTAAAATCTAGATCACATAGTACTACAGTGATAAGGATTTATTTTCTCAGTCTATTGAGGAAAAAGTTGTACATTGTGTCCCCACCCCCACCCCTTGGTGAAAGTAGAAAACATGATGTTCTTAAGGTCAAATGCATCAAGGCGATTTAGCTTCATATTTTATTAATGTTAATGGGAATCATGTAGCTAAATCCTGGCAAATTGTACCGAATAGCTACTTCCAATATTACATGATTATATTCATTATGGGATGTTCATTTGATATTCAGTGTGGAACAACTAATTCTAATGGGTTTTTTTTGTTGTTGTTTTAATAACAGTGATATATCAGCAGGTGAAAAGGCCTTTGCATTTGGAATCAAGAAAACACCCTAATCAGTAGTTAAATTAACCATTCCTCTATAATCTTACCTGTAACTCTCTAGACCATATACAGTTTCTATTTTAGTATATTATTAAAAGATTCATCTAGTGATAGGAAATAAGATAAATACTTAAAATACTGCCTCTCTGAAGAATTCATTATTTTATTTAAGAAAAATTACCATAGTTGATTTTACACCATGTCAGTCATTTATTATTTGACCTTTTTGAGAAACCTTTGAATATATCATTATGCTACTAACAATGCAATTACTATCCATTTAATCAGTGGTAGTTAGAAAAGGTCTAACTGCATGTAGAAGTAAAGCGCTAACCTAATGTATTTAAATAATGTGTTTAGATGATGCCAACATTGTTACACTTCTGTATATAATGTTAGTCTAAAAAGTTGAAAACAAAACCTAATTTACTGGTGATATTTCTGATTAGATAGATTGTTCTAACACATTCAGAACAAGAATTAGTACTAAAGATGGCTATATTCACTAATAGAGGAGTATAGACACATGCACACATATAACATATAGATTATCTGACATTTTATGTCAATATTAAAATATCAATATTTCTTATTAATCAGCTAGGAAGAATATGCTTCAATCAATTCTATTTTTATCTAGATAATTCCAACTACTTTCAAATTAAATAATTTCTTCTATTTCCCATTTTTTCAAACAGATTAGTACCAATTATAATGAATAGAACCCATTTCCTGTTTAGAAGGGCTGAATCAGAATTATTTTATATCTGTACAGAAAATTATCATTCCATTTCATGTGTTTAAATATATAAAAGCTATCAGCAATGAATAAAGGATGTTGCATATGTGTAAGGAGCAGGGAAATGGCAATAAATAGTTTGTTCTCAATTCCTGGAGTTGGTCAAGAAATTCATGCTGATATTTAATAGCACTTACTAGCAGGAAAGCAGTGAGATTATTGGAGGCATCAATAGTTTCACAGCAAAGCTAAGTATAAAACATCGATTAAATTGATGAATGTCTTCCAACTGAAGGGATAAATACCAACTTTAAGAAAATATTGTAACAAATAAATCTAGCATTGTTTTAACCCTACCTATATTTGGGTATTTATTTATACTTTGGTTGTAATAATAAGTGAATATTTCCTATGAGAGACTCAACAGACAGCAATGTTTAGGTGAATAGCAGCCTATATTCTGTAGTGAATTTTGTGTTCATTCAACTATAGTTGCTGAGAACAAGAGCCAAAAGAAAGTTCAATATGTCCACTGAATACCTTAATTATTTTTTACTACCTTTCAAACAGACTGTATTTCCAGTGATACTGGTTTTTGACTATTCTTTACTTACATTAAAAGCATGTGTAAAGGGCACCTGGGCTCAGTGGGTTAAGCCTTTGCTTTACACTCAGGTGATAATCTCATGGTCCTGGGATAGAGCCCTGAATCTGACTCTCTGCTCAGCGGGGAGCCTGCTTCCCCTTCTTTCTCTGTCTGCCTCTCTGCCTACTTGTGACCTCTCTCTCCCTCTGTCAAATAATTAAATAAAATTAAAAAAAAAAAAAAAAAGCTTGTGTAAAGGGGTGTCTGGATGACTTAGTGGGTTAAGCCTGGGCTTTTGGCTCAGGTCATGATCTCAGGGTCCTGGGATCATGCCCTGCATCGGGAATCTCTGCTCAGCAGGGAGCCTGCTTCCTCTCTCTCTCTCTTTCTCTCTTTCTCTCTCTCTGTCTGCCTCTCTGCCTGCTTGTGATCTCTGTCTGTCAAATAAATAAATAAAATCTTAAAAAAAAAAGGCATGTGTAAAAAAAATAAATAAAAAATGAAAAAAAAAACATGTGTAATGTGAAATAGGAAGAGGTTAGGCAGGTAGAAAATGAGGGAATTATTAAAAAATGCTGACTAGTAGTTTTGTATGTCACTCATCAGACCTGAAATCCAGATTATCATATTATAACTTGTATTAATATGGTGTATATTACTTTTATCTCAAAGAAACACTGGTTTTTCAATGCTAGGTGGATCTTAGAAATACTTAAAGAACGTCTATCTTAGATATACTCATACCCATATCTCACTCCTAACCTATTGATTTGGCTCTTAGTCGGGGGGAGCATGTATGGTGTGTCCATCTTCATCACTGAAAAGTTCCACCAGTAGTTTTGATGTTCACACCAAGAATTCTAGAGTGGATGCAACATCTTTTATAGAGAGTGAGATAATGGGACCTGAGGGAGTTTAAATATCATCGGTAGTTACTAGAAAACAAGATTTAGTGTGTTCTTCAAAACAATGTGTTTCCTCAGTAATCCATCTATGCAATGTTCTTCTGAACAAAAGGTATGGGACTGGAATAGGTATGAATAGTCCTGAAAGACAAGTTTGCCTGATTGTTGCTGTGAGAATCATACTTAGTCCACAATTTTTACATTGTCCCTGCATAAAATTATGATGATCCTTCTAAAGTTTCTTTTTGTCTTCTTTTTCTGCCAGTTCTTCATATTCCTATGTCTTGCTTCCTGTTATGTGTAAAGCGAACACCCAAAAGTTCCAGTTTATATATTTAAATACCTGTTGATGTGATAGGCCAATAGGTGTAACTGTGGATTGCAAATAAAGGGAATATATATTGTAGAACAATCTTTTTATAGGATTACTCTTAGTTTTCTTCAGTGGTTCTCACTGTCCATTGTCCACTCTTGCCTCTCCAAAATGTACAATTTTGTGATAGCTTCCTAGTAAAGTGTTGTGTATCTTGGCTTCAGACTCTTATTTAATCAGGTTTAGATCAGGATTTAGACTCAAATTTATCTTGAGAGAATGACTGAAAGAGAATATAGATGAACTGAAGTATTTCTATGTAAGCAGGTAGACCCAGGCCTCACACAGGTCACTAGAGTTCTGTATTAAACAGTGAATCAACCTCTCAACAAAGATTAAAAACTACTTGCATGTTTGATCTGAATTAACCTTTCAGGTCACTGGGGTACCATTTAGTAAATTGCATTGTCTCTTTGTAAATGGGATCAAGGCTATAAAAGAGTTGTTTCATCTAACTTATGAAATAAATTTACTTATGTGCATTAGTCAGGGAATCAGAAACATGCCTAAAATTATTAATAGCAAAGTGATGAGAGAGTTTATGTAGAAATTATTTTTTCCCCCAAATGCTTTGACACTGCAAATCTTTTTAAAATAAAAATGAATCGAAATGTGGAAGTAGAAAAGACAACTTTAGTCAACCCACTCATGAAGTCTGGTTTTGAAAGGGAGGAGAAAGGAGTGGTTATATAGCTCAGAGGTCAAGGTAAGAAAAAGGTGAGGTTTCTTTGAAAGTGAAGACACAAAGAAAAGGTCTGTGAAAGGAAGGAGAGAATAAGCACAAGAGGATACCTAAGGATGTGAAAGGAGATAAAATCTTGCGAATGTGAAGGAAGATATCCTTACAACATTGGCCATGTCTCCCACTGCAGCAAAAGAAAAAGTAAAATGAATAGAACAGTAACAACTGCAGGTAAGCATGTAGGTTTGGCCACAGAGTGAGGAGGTTACCATCTAATTCCTTCTATTTTCTCTGTAAAAACTTAAGGTGGCACTTAGCAAGTTGAAAGGAACAGGGAGAAGATGAAATAGAATACTTTCCGCAGAAGAGCAGTGGCAGAAGAGGAAAACAGAACTGCCATGAACCAAGGCAAACCTAGCTCGTGGGGGAGATCCTCCAGTTATGGGGCTAGAATATTCAGTTATATTTTTCTGCAGTTGCCCTCAGCAGCGAGGATGTCATGTGTCAAAGGCATATAGCTGATATTGCCTGATGAATGAGATAGAAAGATAATATGAGAAAAGAAATGTGAGGCTATTTGCATGAAAGCAGCTGACTTTAAGATGACAGAAAAGATGTAGAGATAAAACTGGGTTATTGTGGGAAAGGAATAAATAAATGTGATAAATTGGAAAACAAGAGAAAGTGAGGTAACTGAGTAAGAGAAATGGACAGAGAGGAGTTGATGACCAGATGATTAAATGTTTTTTGTTCAAAATTATATAAGCAGAGAATTCCTGAGCAATGAAATGTTATAGTCTTAAGGAGGAGTGGAAATGGAAGTGAGTGGAAGTAAATTCACTGAACGTGAGACAAGGAGTTGATATGCTAGGGCTTGAGGATATCTGTCCATGGGGATTTTGAAGTCTCCTAAAATAATAGCAGGATGTGATATGGAAAATAACATTGTGAACCAGGAATTAAAGTGTCCAGTTAATGAAAGGACAAGTCTAGGGATTCCATAGATCTCAATGAACTCAATGGTAAAGATAGACCAGGTATTAGCCTCAATGGATCTGCACTTTCTTTCAATGATAGAGGTACAAAGCTTTTTTTTTTTTTTTTTTAAGTTTTTTTATTTATATATTTGAGAGAGAGAGAGTAAGTGAGAGACAGAGCACAGGAGCAAGGGGAGAGAGAGAGAGAAGCAGACTCCCCTGCTGAGCATGGAGCCCGACGAAGGGGTTCATCCCAGGTTCCTGAGATCATGACCTGAACCGAAGGCAGCTGCTTAAGTGACTGAGCCATCCAGGCACCCTTGTACAATGGCTTTAAGTAGCATTGTCAAATTAAGAGGAGAAATACCTAATTTCCTGTCCTTCAAATACTTAAAGTACAAACTGATTTAAAAACTAGCAAACAAAAAATCCCTATTGTGTGATCTTTATTAGCTATTTTCCAAGTAATGCATTATGAACTCTAGGTTTTTAATAAGTATTTGTTAGACTAGGTAAAAAGGCAGCCTTCCCTGACATTAAAGGAAGACAGAGATTAATCAATCCACTTTGAGACGATGGAGACACTTGGAGCAGTAGACTTTGACTTGACATCCAAGGGCCTCCAAAGAGCCCCTGAACAGAGGTCATGCAGTTGTGATCTTGGGCATAAAAGATTACGCTTCTATTTTCATTACTGTAGTATCTAGCCTTGCCTTCACTTAAGAATATAGGCAACAAACCACAGTTGTTAGCAATATCTGTACCTTCATTACCAACAGAAATCATGATACTTTTATATCACCTTAATGATATGTAAAAATATCATTCAATATACATAACAGTTATAAATCATATGAACAATTTTCATTCATGTTCATCAAGATTTTAAAGTTGCCATAGTTATTAGGTTTGCCAATAGATCTTAATCTTTAATGTGTGACTAACAAAGTATATATATATATATATTTTTTATATTAATTTATTGATATGATAATTCTGTTCTAGTATATTAAATATGTTCTGTGAAGTAGCCCAAAGGTGTACATAGCACAGTCACTTGCACTAAGAATGTGGTAAAAATATCCTAGCCACCTAGGATCATTTCTGGGATTCTTCTGCTCTCTTAGCCCAACCAGGCATACCACTAGCTTTGAACTTTTTTAAAATTAATAACACAACATAGTTCCTGCATAATCTTGGCTCCTTCTACTTCCACAAGTTTGTTCTCATCTTCTCTGCACTCTGTGTCTCAACCACAGGGAGATTCTTTTTAATACATGCGTGAACCATGCTTTATTATTATTATTATTATTATTATTATTATTTTAGTCCTTGGGCCTTTCTACTTGCTGTTTAATTTGCCTAAAATAGAATTTCATCCTTTTATCTCACCATCACCTCTTTACCTAGTTAATGGTATTTAGCATCCTGATTCTTCCAAACAAAGTAAGATACTCCACTTAACAAAATTTAGGACCAAATGGGACACATGTATACTAACAATATTTATTACTTATCTGAAGTTCAAAGTTAACTGGAAGGCTTTGTATTTTTACTTACTCCATCTACCAACCTTTTAAACCATTTTCTCACTTGTAACTCTTTCTCTTTCTGCTAATCTGAAGCTCTGTGATGCAGAGAATATATATCCCTGTTCACTATGATGTCCCCAATGCAAGTAGTAGTCACTCCCAAAGTTAAGATAACTAATTCATAAACTACACTCTGTGTTTAAAGTATCAGTTTCTGCTGCTGGCTGTCCTAATAGACTGTGAGTTTCTTAAGGACAGTGACCTTCTTTGTACCCAAAGCCAAAGCCCAGTGTCTGTAACAGAGTAGACATCCAAAAACTGTTATAAATAGAACCAAATTCTCTTATTCCCTTTAAAGCCAGTGAAATTCCCTTGAAATTCCCAATTTCTCCATTCCCTTGAAAGTAAAGGAATGTTTGTAAGGTATTAAGCCTATCTTATCTGAGAATAAAAGGCTTGAAATTAGGAGAGAGATGTTAAGCAAGTATATGTTTTAGGGCTCCGTTTCCCTATATAACATCAAATCTTTGGATGATATTAAGATACTTATTGATTTATCTCTCTTTCTTTTAATTATTTTGTACAAAAAGTACAAAGGTGAAAAAGTATGAAGATTGCCAGTGTCAGTTTATACATGCATGTGGATGTTAACACTGTTGTAACGTAGGTGGGAAGGGTCTAAATGTTTGTGGATAAAAAGAAATGAGAGGTGAATCAGATTTCTGAAAAAGTTTGGAAGACTATTAAGTGCAAGCTGTCAAGGACCTGTAGCACTGACAAATGTTCTCTCAGTACTTGAATGGTACCACTTTGACAGTATCCACTCCAGAGTAGATGACATCTGAAGTGCCTTCTAGCTCTAAAATCAAATGGACCTTTGCCAAGACTACACAATAGGTAAATGGTAGTCTCTTTAACAAGTGGTGGTGGTACTGGGACAGCTGGATAGCTACATACAAAAACTTAAAAAAACAAAGAAAGAAAGAAGAAAAGAAAGAAAGAAATTGAACCCTTATCTTACACCATATATAACCACCAATTTAATATGGATTAAAAACGATAAAACTCTTAGAAGAAAACATTGGGGAAATCTTCATGATCCTGGGCTTGACAATAATATAATTTTTATGACACCAAAAGCATAGGTAACAAAAACAAAAATATAAACCAGTGAGCTACAGCACCCTAAAAAGTTTTACAGAGCAAAAGAAACAATCAATTGAGTGAAAGGCAACCTACAGAATGGGAGGAAATGTTTGCATCATGTATCGAAGGGGTTTAATCCCCCCAATACATAAATTCTTACAATTCAGAGCAAAAAACCAAATGACCCACTTTAAAAAGGGTAAAGGACCTGAGTAAACATGTTCTCCAAAGAACACATACGAATGGTCAACAGGTGTATGAAAAGGTGTTCAACATTATGAATCATCAAGGAAATGTAAACCAGAATGACAATGACATATCCCTTCACACCTGTCAGGGTAGCTATATATGTAAATCATAAATTATACATTATAAATTAATATATATGTAGCTATCCTGGCTAGTGTTAATTAATTATAATTAATATAGTATACTTAATCAACATAATAAATTATATACAAACACATGTAGCATACAATTAATATAATTATGATAATTATACTATATCCATTAAATTATATATATGTGTGTATGTGTGTGTGTGTATACTGAATAAATAAATACATTTAAAAGACAACCATATTTTGAGTATGTGGAGAAATTGGAACTCCTGCACACTGCTGGTAGGAATGAAAAATAGTGCAGTCACCATGGAAAATGCTATGGAGGCTCCTCAAAAAGTTAAAATTAGAACTACCATCTGATCCCCAAATTCCATTGTGGTATTTATCCAAAATAAATGAAATCAAGATCTCAAAGAGGTATTAGCACTCCCATTTTCATTGCAATTCACAATAGCCAAGATACGGAATCAAGCTAAATTGAGAGATAAATGTGGTGTTTATACAATGGAATACTATTTTAATTTAGAAAAGAAAGAAATTCTGCATTATGCAAAACTATGGAGGAACCTTGAAGACATCATGGTAAAAGAAGTAAGCCAAAGAAAGACAAGTATCTGCAGGTTTCCAGGCCCTAGGAAGAAGGGGGAAATGGTAATTACTAACCCATGGCTTAATGTTTTGGTTAAAAAAGATGAATATGCTTTAAAGACAGGCCGTATAGTTTTGTACCTGTAGTCAACAGTAATACCGTCTACGCCTAAAATTGGTCAAGAGTGTAGATCCCATGTTTAGTGTCCTTACAGGGTGAAAATTTTTAAAAGCAAACGTGCCTCAGATGTAAAGTATATCCACAGTTAAGAAATCAGAAGAGGAGCCAGCAAATGAAATAGGAAGTATTCAGAAATTTCAAAAAGGTTCCTGGGAAGTTACAACTCTGTGGAAATATGGAAGGAATACAGAAATGATCAACAGAAAGAGATTCCCTGCAGAGTTCCTAAATAGTAAGGAAAAAAATGTGTATTGGACTTTAAAAAATAGGAAGTAATCTTTGAGTTAAGAATGAAGCATCTAATGTAATTCAGAGGATTTTAGAGTCTAAGAGGAAACTATGGGAGAATGGGAAGAAGATCAGATAATGGGGAAGATTATTATTGTTTCTTTTGCTTTTTTTTTTTTAATGATAAAATTGAATTTGTTTGTAGTTGCAGGATTAGATGAGTAGATTTCCAAGTAAGAAAAACTGAAGACAGTAGCTATAGAAGACATGAGTTGGAAGGAAAACTCTCAGGGAAGTATGAGACTCGTGGTTTCGAAATCTTGATTGTATAGTGGTAAAGAGAAATCTCTGAAATGCCATAGAATGCTAAAAGGATTCATACCCAGTGATCTATAATAAAATATAAAACAGTCCATACTCGGTGATAAAGTGTTGCTGGATGATGTTGTAATGATGTTCATATTAAAAAGCTGGGGTTGAGAAGATAGAAGGGAAAATGCAGCTCGACAGAGAAGATAGGCATGGCATTTATCAAATCGTTTATTTAACAACCCGCCCTCATGTATGCACACAAGCTCAGATATGGTGTCCTGCTCATATATATTTTCCCATCACCCAGCTATTATTCTATACTCTCAGCCTGATTGTACTATTCAAAATTCATCAATGAGCATTAGCACATCATATGCAAATGCCCTTAACAATGCATGCTCTACATGAGGAGCCTCTGCTACATGTGGGTTTTGTTTTGTTTTAATCAGGGGCCATTTTCACTACCGCGTTCTCACTTTCTGACATTTATTATGCATTCTGGTCAACAGTTTTGACCTTTAAGGCCTAACAAATGTGTGCAACTGGTAGTGCTAGAAACCACAGAGGCAGGGGAAGGAGAAAATATCATGCTGGGTGTAAAAATGATAAAACTAACATGGAAGTGCTCTCAAAGAAATGGTTAAGAAGAAAGGTGATAATGAACAGAGGGGTAGAACAGTATATATACTTTAAATTTTGAAGCTTACTGCAGATATAAGAACAGTGAAGAAGAGTTATCAGAAATATACCCATCGTTACAAAAACCTATGTCCTGAGTTAAGTTCTGACTTCAGGAGGTTTGAAGGAGATAGGTGAGCAATTCCCAATTGTGATGTCAGAAGGATATTTCAATAGACTATCTGTACTCTAAAAGGAGAAAGTATGTTTTATCAAAGCAATCCACATAATCAGTAATGGTAAACAATACTTTTTTCTGCCATCCATGAGTTAATGTCAGTGCTTATTGTAGTTATTACACTTACGTTATATTATCAAATTATTATAAATTATTACAAATTATTATTGTCAAATTATTACACTTACGTTATATCTTTTTTCAAAGTAATCAGATTTAAAGCTGTCTTTTAAAATGATAGGTTTCTTTTTTAGATTCCACCCAAGAATCTGGCTTTTAGGTAAATATCTTAGCATAAATTCAGTTTCACTAGTTTTTATACGCTGCAAGCCTAACCTTGACTGTAGAATATTTTACTTTTGTCTTTAGAATTTTTAGGTTTAAAAAATATGTATTCTCTACTTTTAGGGAAATGAGGATGCACTATTTCCATTAAATTTATTTGAGTTTATAATTAGTTTTAACGCTATGAGAATGCTTTTTTTCTCAGTTTATGTTTATGTATAAAATAAGAAAGCAGGTGGTGTTTCTGCTTCAGTAGTCTGTGTCTATTCAGCAGAAAATATTAAAATATAGAAGGCCTTTTAATTCCCATCTGCCCAAATACCTGTGTTTCTGTCCTTCCCATAGGTTTCAGAAATTAACACTTAACACTTTTATAATGCATCCACACCATAAGGACAGTCATAAAAAGCATGATTGTTTAACCCTGTGGACTCCTTCAAAAGAAAAATCAGAGTGGAATCATTATATTGTATATTTTCATATTGGGAAAAATGATTTCAAAGAAGTTCTCAGGAATTCCAAAAGAAAGTTTTGGAATAAACTCTGAATGGTTAAAACAATCACCAGGACTTGTTCATTTACTTGGGATGATAATACAGTTTTTCACTGAGGGGAGGAGAGGAAATAAATACTTTTTAGATTCATAATATTGCAAAAATGCTTTAGTTCTTAGAGGTGAGTTTTTGCTTCTCTAACACTGCTATTCTAATTCTATCTTCTGACAGAAACACAAAATAACTCATTACAGTTTTGGTTTATTTTCATTTGATTCCTAAGAACATAAAATTTCCAATAAAAAGTTTATACATTAGACTATGATTCCCTTTTGACTACTAGTATTAGTGGGTAGAAAAGACATGGATAGAAATTTGGGATTAACATTCTCTTGAGCTAAGTCAAATGATAGTAATGGTGAGGGAAACGTCACCCACAGAGGCTGGTTTCCTGATCTCACCCCTTCCAAGTTGCCTATGGTGATCTTCACGATTGTGATATTGATTGGATGGCACCAGCCATTCCAGCAGGACAGATCCAATTTTCCTCTCACTGCTCCCTCAAAGCCCTAAGACTGAAAAGTCCAGTTCCAAATTCCAATACACTATAGGATCCTGGTAATAAATTAATAATAAGTCACTTTTTAACAAACATTTGTGACCTCCTAATATATCCCTATCATACGTTAGTTTTTGTGAATTCAAAAATAAATATGATAAAGCTTTACCCTTCCAGAGCTTACAGTCCAGTGGGCACATAGACACACATATATAGTTTCAACAACCACAAAATGGGATAAGATGTATGTTATATCCAGTCTATAGACCTGTGCTTAGGGGAGTAGAGAGCAGGGGTAGCTATCCCTGCCTGGGAAGAAAAGAAAGACAAAGAACTAACATTTGTGGGAAACCCATTAGTAGGATTGTTATGAGGATAGAAATGATATTTTAAAGCACTTAAGAGCAGTTCCTGATAGTGTACAACTATCAGTCGATAAATATAACTTTTATGGCTTTGACAATGCATTCTAAATTTCTTCATGGTTTTCCAGTTTGGTATGATTAAAATAATATGTGACAATAGAGCATACTCCAGGAAAATCTTCCAGAAGGACAATTTTGTGGGTTTTTCATGAGAGCAGTAGCATTAAAATCAAAAACTAAGTAGAACACATCACAGCCTCTCTTCATCCAATTTAAATTTAATGAACTCTTAGCCGAACTAAATGTCTCATCCCCATAAACTTAGCAGCACAAGGTTTACAGAAACTGCAACTTCAACATTATTTGACTATATTTATATATATGACTGTAAATCAGGGGGCACACTTAATTTCTTCCAGGTTTTTTTCTGCCATCTGCTAACATGGCATCTTGCCCATTTGTAACATTGTCAGATTATATGGGACAGAGGTGTTGCCTCCCTGCTCTTGTCCTGACTTGGGACCGACATTATTACTTTTAGAGATAGTAAAGGCAAGAGGAGTGATCAAAATAACAGTCAGTCTAGACTGTCAGATTCCTGGCCAATCTGCCCACACTACCCACACAGACAGTGAATCTGTCTTCAGTGCACTAAAAACACCCAATTAGTGGCAAAGGCAAAGCAAAGTGGATATATCTCTTCAGATTTAATCGCAGAAGACATACAGGTGTCCAGTTTCTCAAATACCTTCTGTGTTCCTTCAGTGGGATTTACTTAGGTTTCTACCCATTATCTCTGATAAGTTGGTTATGCCACGCCCCTAAAACCATAATAGGTTGTTACTTTTGCCCTTTATTTTATCTTATTGATGTGAAGTAAAGAGTAATTTGGTCTGCTAGGCCACATTTAGTGTGAAAAACATAAAGTTCTCCAGTGACCAAAACTATGCAAGAGCTGAATGTTCTCTTTTCTAAGCACTTCCAGATTCCGTCTATATTTAAACTGATTTTTGCCTTTCTACAATATTTTTTTTATCAAAACTTACTTTTCTATAAAAAATATATGTTTATAAAAAATAAAAAATTAAAAAAAAAAACTTACTTTTCTTTTCCTCTATTTCTAATGCATGGTTAGAGATATTATAACACTGTACTATTTCCATATTAATAGGTGCTAACTCACTGGAATTTTTAGGGATTTGGATAAAAATAATTATATCCTTATGAGTTAGGCTCACAGGAAAAAAATTGTAATATAAATCACTTACTAGCTTTATTCCCACATATAGTTAATATATAGTTCATATATATATATTTATTTTTCTATTCTAGATATTTTCTGTGTCCCTTTTCAATATATTATTCATCCTCAACTGAATTAAACTTAGGAATTACTACAAAATTGACTATTGCATTTTAACAAAATACTCTGGTTTTAATGATCTTTCTTTTTTTTCTTTTTTCTTTTTTTTAGCATTTATTTATTTATTTATTTGACAGATCATAAGTAGGCAGAGAGGCAGGCAGAGGTGGAGTGGCAAGCTCCCCGCTGAGCAGAGAGCCCGATGTGGGGCTTGATCCCAGGACCTTGGGATCATGACCTGAGCTGAAGGCAGAGGCATTAACCCACTGAGACACCCAGCCACCCCTTTAATGATCTTTCAATAGTTTCATCCACAGTATTATAATTTTCTTTTTTAAAAAATTGTCCTTGGTTTTTAAATTTATTATATTTTATTTTTTAAATTGTGTTATATTAGTCACCATACAATATATCATTAGTTTTTAATTATATTTTATTTTATTTTTTTTTAAAGATTTTATTTATTTATTTGACAGAGAGAGATCACAAGTAGGCAGAGGCAGGCAAAGAAAGAGAGAGGAGGAAGCAGGCTCCCTGCTGAGCAGAGAGCCCGATGCGGGACTCGATCCCAGGACCCTGAGATCATGACCTGAGCCGAAGGCAGTGGCTTAACCCACTGAGCCACCCAGGTGCCCCAGTTTTTAATTATATTTTAAAACAAAAATTATTTGTATTTGAGGACTACAACATGATCTTTTGCTGTATATACATGGTGAAATGGTGTATGAACCTGGAGGATATTATGCTAAGTGAAATAAGCCAGACACAAAAAGAAAAATACTACATGATCTCACTTATATTTATAATAGGATACACAGAAGCAGAGAGTAGAATGGTGGTTACAAGGAGCAGAGATGTGGGGGAAATGGGAAATGCTGGTCAAAATATACAAAGTTGCAATTACATAGGATGAGTTTTAGACATCCAATGGGTAAAGATGACTGCAGTTATTTTTTTATTTAAGATTTTATTTATTTGACAGAGAGAAAGGCAGAGCAGCAGGCAGAGGGAGGGGGAGAAACAGACTCTTGGCTGAGCTGAGAACCCGATACAGGGCTTGATCCCAGGACTCTGGGATCATGACCTGAGTTGAAGGCAGCCACTTAACTCACTGAGCCCCCAGGCGCCCCAAGATGAGCACAGTTATTAATTCTCTATTATATATTGGAATAGCATGATTTTCTGCTTAATCATCAACATTCTTCCTTACATTTGTGAAGTTTTTACTAATTACAAAAATATTCACATTTATACCTATACAGCAAATTTTGTGTTTCTTATATCTCTGGGCTATTCTGAAGGGCTTTTAATTACAAGGCATGGTATAGTTAATAATTTCAGTGGGCAATGTCATTCCAATATCAGATCCAAATTTATTTTATAAACTGCCTCTAGACATTCATTCCTTTTATTATTTCAACATTTATTTCGTACCTACTATGACGTAGTCATCATACACGAAGATAAGTGATCAGGTGATTACTTGAGCACTATATTCAGGTCGGTTGGTATTTTAACAGAATTTTGTGAAAATAGTTTTGATTCAATAGATTGAACAGAAGGAAGAGTAGGCATGACATGGTTATTCAGGCATGAATAAAAAGTCATGGGTATCATAAACTTCTGACAATACTTGCTCATGCATTTGATCTAGATTTTCTTAGAATTCAGAAATAACTGTCATTCACCTCCCTCCAGGCCTAAGTACACATCCTCAGCTTTTTATTTATTTATAGGACATGTTGTACCTAAAAGTTTATAGCACTGATAAGTGAAATTTTATAGATTCAATATTCTTTAATTCACTTTATAGGAAGTACCACTAGTTCTCTCATTTTGTTTTTCTAATATTAAGTTGATAATGTGGCTTATAAGTGGCCCATTTTATTTCTGGCTGGACTTGTGTTCAATTTTGACATTTCACATCAGCTCAATTATCAAAATCTGTCTAAAAAAGAGATTATAATTATTATCCTTTTCAATTCTCATATCTAGCTGTGCTTAAAACATGGAATTAGTTGGTGCTCAGTAAGTTGTTTGGCAAATAAGTAAATTATCTATGATGGGACATTTGTGTATGTTTTGCTTGAAAAACAATCCTTAGAAAGTCTTAAAAGCTTATATATATGTATTAAGTTATTTCTATTCTTCATTTCATAGAATTTTTTGGTTCTTTTATTAGTGGGATGACAAGATTCTTTTGCCTTTGAAGTATTTTTTTCAAGCTAATAGACTGTTAGCAACTTATTTATATATCATTAAATAATTCCATTTATAATTATGGTTTAAATTATGTTCCTTGAGTAGCTGAGCAGGTGGAATAAACAACTTGTCTTATTTCTGAAAAACTTAAAATGTCAGAATCCTTTGAACATCACTGACTCTGTAGGGAAAAGTTGATAAACAAGTTAATCACTCTTTAAATAAATACACTATTTAAATTTACCTTCTTCCTTGACTTTATGAAAGCATAACACAAAGGCCTTTTATTTTTCAACCAAAAAGCTTATATGTTCAAAGGAATTAAAAAAATATATTCAAACCTTAGTAATTAGATATCTCTATGCTTAGAAACCATCATACATGGAGGTTTTAACATATTTTAGAGTGACTTAAAGGTGGTCATATAATATTAAGGAAGACTTTTATGTGTTTAAAGTCAGATGAATCACAAATGTGATAAGGTTTTAAATTTATAAGGAAAATATTATATCATGCAGTATGGTTGTGTAAAAGTTGGATGATATAGTAAATTTAAAAGTTATATAGTCATGACTATACTTTGTAAGCATTAATGCCAGTAGATTAAGCTTAGTAGAACAAAATAATGTGATTAAGTATTCCCAAAATAGTCATAAGTATAAACGAGCAGAAACATTAACCTAAAAAAGAGATCCTTTGCAAAAGGAAAAAATCAGCAAATAGAAGAGAATGTTGTTGATCCCAAACAACACCAAAATAACAAATAACGGAGTAAAGAAGGGAAGGAGTTTGTGCTAGCCCAGTACCAAGTAGAGGAAGTTTGGTTTTGTTTGTTTGTTGCTTTTCATTTAAATATCAAGTTCATGTGCATGTGTTCATAAATTGATTCGTATATTAATGAAAGAGGGATTTAAGTGTATTCCATTATATATTAAAAAAAAACTTTGATCTTTGATAATTTGGGAACATTGAAAGGTAAAGAAACAGACCAATTAGTGTAAGAAACACAGCAATGACTTCTAGGCTTGGGTATTCCAGGTTGTTGCTTAGAATCATTACAATTCTACCTATAAGTAAAAGGAATATATTATGTGCCAAAATGGTAATCATCAAAGTTGAGTGTGTCATTCATGTAATACGGAGTTTAGTCTTCTACAAGATTATATATTGGCATATCTAGAGCTACAAAGAGTTGTTCAGATAAGACTAGAGCATGTCTAGATTTCGTAGAAACAGTACAAAATCTGCATAATATTCAAATAGGAATAAAAATCTTAGGAAAAATATATGGTTAGAATAACAAGATTTAGATCAGTAGTGTAGTAGTGTGAAGTTTTTTGAAAAATGGAATTGTACTTATGAGTGTTCTCCTTGCTCTAGAAATTGATGGCCTCAAAGACATTTAGATGAAATGAAGACGTTAGTATGGAATATTTTATGTTTTTTGAAATCTATTTTTAAAGCAGACTTCTTGAGAGCATTGTAATATTTTGCTACCCAGCAAGTTACTCCAAAATTTATGGCTTAAAACAACAAATATTTATCATCTCATGCAATTTCTTAGAGTGAGTCATCTCAAATTGCTGTAGGTGGGTGATTGAGGTCTCTCATGATATTGCAATCAAAATGTCACCCAGGAATACAGTCCTCTGAAGGCTTGACTGGGGCTGGAGGGTGTGTTTTTTTGATAGTTCAATCCCACCACTATGAATAGAGACCAGTTTCTCCCTGGTTGTTGGGAGGAGACCTTAGGTCTCCAACATGACAACTTCTTTACAACATAGTAGCTGGCTTTGTGCAAAATGAGCAATCTAAGAGAATGAGGCAGAAGCCACACTGTCTTTTAAGGCTATGCCATGGAAGGACTGATGCTGTATTCAACTGGACACATCAACCAACCTGGATGCAATTAAGGAGGAACCTACGCAAATTCACAAATACCAGAATAGGGCACTAGGGCCATCTTTGAGGTCTAACACCATAATGAGAGGGAAAAGAGGCCAGGGGAAGGAAGGGAAAGGAAATGACAAGAAAAAGGGAAGAAGGAAGAATGGAAGGAAGGAAAGAAAACAGATCACTGCAGAATGTTGTACTTATTTCTTCACATTTTGTAAATGAGAATTTAGAAACCATGACCACCATCTCAAAAGAAAATTTCATTGTTTAAGATTTGCCAAAAACATTGATTTTTTTAAACAATTAGTAAAATAGCTACAATCTAGTAGGAGTCTCATATTTAACAATTAATTGCTTGGAATGTTTTATTTTTAATTGGATTGTATTAAGATATGTATATCTTCCAAAATGGAATGTAATTGTATGCTACTTATGTGATATATATAAGATTAAAACCTTACCACTAAATGACAGTCTTATACCGGCATTGCCAAATATAACAAAAAAAAAAAAAAATGCAGGATAGCCAGTTGAACATGAATTTCAGATGAGCAATAAAAGTATTTCATTTAAGTATATACTATTTAATAAATAATAATTATTTACCTGAAATTTAAATTTAGTAGTTTGTCTAGTATTTTACTGGGTAGCCCTAACTTAAATAGCTCTCAGGCTACATTTTGGTCAAACATAATAAAATCTTAGATGATAAACATTCTTTCCCTCTGTGTGTTATTTTTGTGGCGGAAATTTCTATTAAAAAATGAGTACATTAAGGAAGATAGGTCACATCCATTGTTGTTATCCATTTAGATAACATTAACATTGTTGTTATCCATTTAGCATGTGTGTAGTTGTGTATGTGTGTCCCCAAAACTTGAGCAGGAGGATGACTCGACAACTGAATAGACATGTATATGTTGCCACATGTACTGGTAAGATTATTGTAGTTCATATTTAGGAACATACATGATAGCCATGCTTCTAATTCTAGTTCCAGTTCTATAGTCTGTTCTAGAGATTGATCTGAACCAGTAATCTGACCACTTTAAGGTTATAGAAATCTCTAAACCTTAAAGACGGAATAACCACTTTAGAATGCCTGCATGTCTCTCTTTCCCTTGAGATTGCTGGCTGGTTTTCTTATGCTCTTTCTTGTCTTAAGTTTGTTCATGTCAGGATGAAAACTATGATGCCATTCTGATCCAATTTGGAGGAAAATCAAGAGAGACTTCAGGAAGCTGAACTCTGAAATAATCATACAGTATCATCCATGAGAATGTCCTGCCCATTGCCTTTTATGTGATATCCATTTTATCAGTCTGGAAGGTACACTTAGCTTGAACATCCCTTGCTGCTGGGATCACAGGTAGGGTGCTATGGCCAACAAAAGCAAAATAGAGAATCAGTGATTTTAAATTGCATGGCTGAGTTATTTTTCAGTGTATACCTAATCTAGCTACACTCAAAGCACAAATAAATATGTGAAATGTCATCACATTTAATTATTTAATATAGCATTCAATTATTTGACAGGTATATTTTTTTAAGATTTTATTTATTTATTTATTTGACAGACAGAGATCACAAGTAGGCAGAGAGGCAGGCAGAGAGAGAGGGGGAAGCAGGCTTCCTGCTGAGCAGAAAGCACGATGTGGGGCTCGATCCCAGGACCCTGAGATCATGACCCAAGCTGAAGGCAGAGGCTTAACCCACTGAGCCACCCAGGCACCTCATTTTTAAAATGTACAATCTGAAATTGAGTTTGAACAAAAGAATGATCCAATCTTTGCACAAAATTATATGAATCACCATGCTTTGAAGTTTAGGTCTCATTAAAGTCCATGTATGAGAGATGATAGTGTGCTGAACTTTTGAAAATTCAAAGTAACAAAAAAAAAAAACTAAGATATGATTTGATATGCATAGAATGGAGCTGGAATTTAGATCCCCCCAAATATTTTACATATGGCATTAATTATAATGATAAGGAATATGAGTGAAAAGACCCAAGTATACCACTGTGTAACCAGAGTTGGTCACTGCTGGTTGGGTTTCATACAATTGGAAAAAAAACAAGGTTAGTCTATTAGGCAGGACAATTGATATTTAGAGGGGAAGAAATCAATAGATGGCATGGAAGAAAAATTTTTACAATAATTTTATATTCCATCTCCAATCTTGCCACTGGTTTGAGAAGTATTTTCAATTCACTTAATTAAAATGTCACATGAGAGGACGTTTGGATGGCTCAGTTCATTAAACGTATGCCTTCAGTTTAGATCATGATCTGAGGTCCCTGGGATAGGGTCCCTCATTGGGCTCCTTGCTTAGCGGGGAGCCTGCTTCTCCCTCTATCTGCCGCTCCCCCTGCTTGTGCTCTCTCTCTCCCCCAACAAATAAATAAAATCTTTAAAATTAAAAATGTCACGTGGTTTTTACTAAAAATACTAGTACTCTGAATTCTAAATAAATAAATGGCTTAATAAAATTTAAAGAAAACAGGGTGGTTTTAAAAGTATTATCCATACTCATGCCTTAAAAATTCAGAAAATTCCTCTCATAATCAAAATGGAAGCTTTTGCCATGTTACTTATCTTTTGTTTATGTTCTGCATTCCATTAACATACACAGAATAGTGGAAGAAGAAAATGAAAGATATAAATATGACATTACTTCTAAAATACTGTCTACTACTGCTGGGTATTTGCCCTTTCATAAACATTATCAGTCACTTAATAATGCCATCCACATCCCTCCCTGATAGCTAATGGTGATGCCAGCCAGCTTTTTCTGTGCCTCCAAACATACGATGCTGGGGAGGGCATGGTCAGGGCATGGCTATGCTCTCAAATATAAGTGTGCTCTCCAGTGGGCTGACGTCTCTTAAGGACGTAAGACCCACTGCAAAAGGTTAAGCATATACAGTTCCAGGATTGGAATGACAAATTTTATGTCCACTCAGAACTTAAAACTTTGTTGGATTTGCAAGATTTTGTGCAAGCTGCAGCATTTATAAGACAGGCAATATTCCTGCTTGAGAAAGAATTTATATTCTCTGGGAAATAGGAAGCAGAGGTTCATTAGAAAAGCCTATCCATTGAAAGTTGTGTAAATATTGTGTATGTAAATTTCACTTAAAATATGTCATGCTGAATTGGGATTATAGCAATAAAATGCTATGAGGGCATTCTTTTTAGAGTGTGAAACTAACTTGTACCACATTTAGACATGTGGAATATATGAAATATGCCAATTGATATGTAGCCTACATTTGGATCATTGCGACTTTCCAGTTTTTAAGTGTAATCAATTGATAAATATATTTAAATTTGATGGTGACACACATTTTACATCAAGAAAACTCGTGAAAAATCTTCTGTCTCTTTCACTAATATGACTAATTTCATAGTCATAGACTCACAAATCAAAAAATCAAATATGACTGCACCCAGAGAACAACGTGGAAGTAGGGATTTGTTTGAAAATATTAAATGCCAGATTGTATTACTCATATAATTGCATTTTAGAGTATATATTGAATAGGAATAATTGAATTTAGATTATTAACTTTCAAGTTTAATGCACAATTTCTATTGTAATTCTTAGTTGCATGGTCAACTAGAACATTTAAATGTATGCATTCAGTGATTTAACAGATTTTTAGAATCTGAAGACATACAAGATACAGAGATAAGCAGCCCAAGTCTTGAAATCCAGGCATTGAGCTCACAGGAGAAAAAAAAGAAAAAAAAAAGTTTGCAGAGAGTTATTAAAAGTTGTGGCTTATATGAATTTCTTTAAATTATTTTGGAGGCTTCAGGATTTTGGTGGTTTTTACCGTCCTTGTCCATTGAGATGTGGTTATATGTACCTGCAGACTATGACTAGAGAAAGGATGGGGCTTTTAAGGTCTAGTTCTGTAGAATAACTGAAAAAAGTAAAGCATGTAACTAACAGGACACACCATTAAGCTTTATTTATTCATCTACTAATTTTTTAAAAGATTTATTTATTTATTTTGGAGAGAAAGAGAGAGCAGGGGTAGGGGCTGAGGGAAAGAGAGAGAGAGGCAGAGAAGCCGACTCTACTGAGTGAGAAGCCAACATAGGGCTTGATTCCAGGATTCTGAGAACAGGACCTTAGCTGAAACTGAGAGCCAAAGGGTTAACCCCCTGAGCCATCCAGGCGCCCCAGTCACTAATTTTTTAAAAAAATTTCTTTATTGATTCTGACTATGACAGGGGTGGCTTTATTTTTTTTTAATAAAAAAAATAGAAAAAAAATTACTTAAAATATTTAAAAATAAAAAATAAGAATTTTTATTTTTATTTATTTATTTTTAAATATTTTATTTATTTATTTGACAGGCAGAGATTACAAGCAGGCAGAGAGGCAGGCAGAGAGAGGGGAGAGCCTGATGCAGGGCTTGATCCCAGAACTCTGGGATCATGACCTGAGCTGAAGGCAGAGCTTTTAACTCACTGAGCCACCCAGGTGCCCCAAGAATTTTTATTTTTTAAAAATTTCTTTATTTTAGAATCTGAAAACCTGTGAGTTGGGTGCTGGGAAATGACAACACAAAAGGCACAAGGGTCCCTATTCTAATGGAATTTAGAACTAGTTCATAGACTAAAACAAATTTAAAAAAGAAATGTGATTCCGCTAAAGGTTACAAAAAAGACAAGGAGCTCTGAATCAGGGAGATCAGAGAAGGTATCCCTACAGAAGTGACACTGATACGGACTAGAAGGATAAATAGAAGGTAACAATGAATCAAAGAACTAAGTGATATCCAGGCAGGGAGACTAGCATGTTCCAAAGCCTTCTAGCCATAGAGATCATGCAAAGCATAAAAGGATGACCAAAATAATGAAATTATGTGTGCTCATCGAAGTACTCCCACAGTGCCTAGCAAAATGTAGGCCATGTAGGAAATGCTCCACAGTTTAAGAAATTGAAGAAAGAATTAGAAATCTGTAGGCAATTATCCTTGGCCTATTTTTAACATCTGCCTGTCAATGAGTGATGGAAGAGTTAGTTAAATCATGTGCTAAGTATTAGACTTTCCTCCTACCCTTTCTTTTACATTGACTTGTGGGAATATATTCTCACACACCCGCAGTGGGTAGTTCCATCACATTGGTGGCCCCAAGGAACCTTGTCTTTTGATATCCATGTCTTTGTGTTGTCTGTTCTCCTTAAAGCTTGGGGGATTCTATGGATTGCTTTAACTAATAGAATGTGGTAGGGGTGACACATTTCCAGTTTTAGGCTTAAGCCTTAAGAAGAAGTGGCAGTCTCTCTATTTGCATCCTTGGAAGCCCTGAATTGCATATAAGACACTTGATTCTCCCACTAGAGACACCAAATGGAGAGGGAGAGGATGTGAAATTCCATGGAGGAAAACAGAAATTGAGCAAGAGCTGAGACCCCCAGGTATATAATTCCAAACAAGTCTAAAACAAGGATGTCAGTGAAGGTAGTTTATTTGGAAAGGGATCCCATGATGCAGTCAGGAAAATGAGGAAGTAGGTAGAACCAGGGAGAGAAGAGATCTGTAAAGGGTGCTTTACTGAGCAGACCACCACTGAGGGCAGCTGAGGCACCATACCTCTGGAAAGTCTTAAAGGAGCAAGGTAGAACACATCTCAGAGTTATCCCCTTAGAGTGCAGAAATGGGTTTTATATACACACCAGATCTCCATCCGCTGCTAGTGGAAGTCTCCTTCCAGAAGCACTAACTCTCTGGCACTTCGACTTTACCCCCAACAAGGGCCAATATTGCCTCTATACCTGAACACCTGCAGACAGAGTCAGAGGTCTTCAAAGTAGACGGTCTTTGGGATCTAGAGGTCAATGCTGACTTAATACAACAGAGCTCTGAGTCGTCTGCCTCTACTACAAAACGGGAACTTCTCAGGTACATAGCAATGTTCTTTCTGCCCATTGTTCTATCTCTAGCCTAATACCTCGAACATGCTACAGAACATGGATTGAAATGTGGATGTTAACTGTTGAATTTAATTTTTTTGAAAGGCTTTATGTTGTAACTTCACAAGTTAGATACTGGAAGATGGTGTGTTGGAAAGGATAATGTTCATTTGATCCCAAGAAAACCAGTCAAGTTGCCTTATCCTGGCAGAACAAGAAATTTTATTATGCCACTCATTTTTGCAAAACCAGTGCTTGGATATTTTGTACAACATGATGATATATTTTGAGTTACTTGGACAGAGAAAGGGCAGAGGAGAGTTTCAAAGAAAGCTTGAATATTGATTATATAGAAGTCCTTTGCACAAGTCCTCCAAGGAAGCCTCTGTGAGAAGTACATGTTAGTACCTGAGCAGCTCAAGTGGAAACAGTAGAAATTTAAGAGGAATGTTTCCTAGTTTAATTCAGAACTTTGTAGGAACTATTGGTCGAAAGAATCTTAAATATTTGGAAGAAGAAAAAAAAATTATTCTTGAAAAGTTACATATTAAAAGCCAGAGGGCAGAAATGTAGTTTTCAGAAGAAGCATTTTGACAACCTCAGAATTCAGCACCTGTGGTACAAAGCTTGGTTCAGTAGAGAGCTATTAAGTTCCTTTGTCATTATTTTCAGTATGTCTGTGTTCATCCCAACAGCTATTAAAAAAATAGTGTGAGTGTCCGCCCACAAGTGAGAAAGCAAGAGAGCCAATTTGTATCTGGGTACAATTCTCCCCTTGCCTCTTGTAGCTAGATGAAGAAATGCAGCAAATTAAATGTCAAGCCAATTTTCATGTTCATAAAACCAGCTTGAAACTTCTTGCTCTCTGCTGGATTGCCCAATGTAGACTCCCAGCTGCTAGACTGTTTGATTCCATACAGACCAACTTTCCCTACTACACTGAAAACTTTAATAGTGTTAGGATCTGGTTTTAATTTAGTAAACGTGCTTCATTTAAGGAAACTGAGGAAGGGAGAGAGAAGGGAGGAGAAAGAAAGAAATCAGAGCATATGAGAGTTGCTTTACCAGTGTGCACTCCCTACTTGCCTTTCAGGAGGAATGTGGTGGATGGAAAGGCCAAAGGTTATTTTCCCCCAGGGCAGAGGAGAAACAAGTAAAAGGGTTGCATAATCCACAAACTGAGCAATTAAACTTGGCGGAAGCCTGGAAAGCATAGAGAATACTGTAGAACTCAATTCACTTAAAATACTTCTGTTTGCACATATTAGACTTACAATGTTACATTACGTTCAGATGTAAGGTGTACGACATAGTGATTCAACAGTTATGGATGTCACCCCATGCTCACCACAGGTTTAACTACCATCTGTCACCATACAATGCTAGGACAACATTGCTGACAATCTCCTTTGTGCTGTGCCTTTTATTCCCATGACTTGTCCATTCCATAAGTGGACACCTCTATCTCCCACTCCCCTTCACTTACTTAGCCCATCCCCTCACCTCAGCCATCAGTTTGCTCTTTGCATTTATAGGTCTGATTCTGCTTTTTTGTTTGCCTGTTTGTTTATTATTTTTTTAAGATTCCAACATGAGTGAAATCATATGGTATTTGCCTTTTTCAGTGTGACTTATTTCACTTAGCATAATATCCTCTGGGTCTATCCATGTTATCATAAATGGCAAGATCTCATCCATTTAAAACAGATGCATCATATTCTTCTGTGTGTGTGTGTGTGTGTGTGTGTGTGTGTGTGTGATATGTAAATACAGACTCCATTTTTCTATCATGGACACTTCTGTTGCTTCCATATTTTGGCTATTGTAAGCAATGCTTTAGTAAACATAAGGGTGCATACATCTTTGCAAATTAGTGTTTTCATTTCCTTTGGGTAAATGCCCTGTAGTGCAATTACTGGACCCTTTGGTATTTCTGCTTTAAATTTTTTGGGGAATCCCCATTTTCTTTTCCACAGTGGCTTCATCAATTTACCTTCCCACCAACAGTGTATGAGCTTTCCTTTTCCTCTATATTCTCACCAATGCTAGTCCTTTTTTTTTCTTGTTCAAAATGCCTTATATTTAATAATAGTTTCATGTTTCAAGTTATTTTAGAACAAATGCAGGTCAAGAGATTATCATAGATACTTGAATATTCCCATGAAATATGTCACACCCACTAAAGAATTTAATACAAGTTCACTAAAGAATATAAAATTAGTTATAATTAATAATAATAATTAATTATAATAATTATATTTTTTTGTCTTATTGATTTTAGCTATTTTGACAGGTATAAGGTGATAACTCACTCTGGAGTTGATTTGCAGTTCCCTGATTATTAGTGATGTTGAACATCTTTATATGTGGTTGGCTATTTGTATGTTTTCTTTAGAAAGATAGCCATTTGTGTCTTCTGCCCACCTTTTACTCAGATTGCTTGTTTTTTTGGTGTTGAGTTGTATACATTCTTCGTAAATTTTAGATATTAGCTATAGTCCCAATAGTTTATTTTTCTTTTGTTTCCCTTGCCTTAGTAGACATATCTAAAAAGATGCTGCCATGGCCACAGCTCCCTTTTTTAGTCAAGGTGTAAGTTTTTAAGGATTATATGGCAAAATGACCTAGGAATATTCTGTGTTCATCTTTATGTCAAAAACTACTCCAGTAACCTCTCTCTGCATCTAACAGTTTAATCAGGATGCTCTCTCGGATATATAGTTTATAAATCTATCCTGAGACCTCTTCAATCACTTTAAACTTTTTCCTTCCTCAAGTGGAAATTGAGCAGAGCTGAGACCTGCCTATCAGACATTATTATTTTCTATTCTTTTTATTGAGTTGGCTCTTTATCGTGAGGCTTGGGCAATACATTTCACAGAGTAAGTGAGTATTAGCTGTTATCTTTACTTCTGCCCCTGCTGGTGGTACTACTGCTGTTGAACTTTATCTGAGGGTGTTATTAAATGTAGACAGAAACTTTTCAGGTCAGCATGATTTCTTGTTGTTAAAAGTGCCCTTTCTACAAGTACTGCATGGTCTGCCATGTAAAAGATGATCAGTTGAAAAAGATAGAGTGCAGTTTAAATGTTAATTTCAGTCCAGTTTTTCTTACTGGCCACTTCCATCAGAATCGTCTGAAGTTCTCCTTAAGAATTTGACTTAACTAGAAACTACTTCAGACTAACTTCATCAGAATCTCTGAGGAATGGGATTTAGGCACCATTTTAGATAAATTGCCCACATATTTCTTATTCTCTGAAAATTTAAGAACTTCTGCTAGTCTTCATTAAGGACTAGCCATATGGCTGTGACCTTCCTTAGGAAAAATTTTGGTCAAGTGTTCATAAAACAGATATGGCCAATTATTTCTCAAAATAGATTTTATTCTAATTATTATCCTTATAAGATTATTTAACATACATTTTTAATTGACAAATAAAAATCTAAGTCTGTAATTATAAGACACAAAGATAACTTGACATTCTAAATATTTTCCCAAAGGTTTATCTGCATTTTTTCCATAGAAATAGGAGCATAATTATCCTTTAGTTTTTTTCTTAACCTCCTGTTTTACTCAAAATATAGCGAACATTTTTAATGTCACTGAAGATTTTTTTCACACTTACATCATTTCTAAAAATTATAAACCATTCCATTAAAATGATATTCAGACATTTAATCAGTTCTATTGTTAGACAGTTTGGTTATTTCCAGGATTTTTTTTGAAATACTAAAAATGCTGAGTTAACATCCTTACATCCATTTACTTTAAAACCATAAAAATATCATGATATACTCTTTATAATTGCATCTTATTATAGTAGAATTTAGGTTGCTAGCAAAAGAAGGTAAAGATTTTTTCTAAGTAATGAATAAAATGAATACATTTATTACATAGTCTAAGTATATTGCATAAATCACATTTTTAAATTAACTTTCTTAAACTGTAATTGTTCAGTACAGTGAGCATGAACAATTAAATAGAAAACTCCAGGTTGTCAAATTTTAATGGAAAGAAGATATTTTTCAACTATGAGATGCAACAGCCGTTTGAAATTGAGAAGGCAAACTAGCATAGAGAAATTGAGGTCTATCAGAACTCGGGGAGAAAAGGAAGATGAAACACTTAGTAATATTCTGTCTAATTTTTTCCTTGCCTTTTTTCTCCCCTCAAGCTTAAAGGGGTTTTGAAAGGAACTTTCATGGTAAGCCGTCTTCTAGAAAGTTTTCTTACAGATGAATATGTGTGGTAGCAAATTTAAACTAAAGCATGTTTAATGTAAATATGCTCATTCAGTTTGTGTTAAGGGAGCAGGGCTCTGTACTTCAAATGTAGAGCCCTGATATCACTGCAACTGATAACAAATTTTAATACAAGGACATGACCAGAACACCATCAGTGTGCTCATGGTTTCTTGTGAAAAGTATTCACGTCTGATCTGATGAGTACCATGCACAGCCCACCGAGGGGAAAATCACTGCTCTAGTAGAGGACTTAATGGTTTTGCAACATTCTGATGAGAAGAGACTTTTTACTAACCCAGGTTGGTTGTTGTCTTACCAAAATGTTCTTGTTGGCTTTCTCTACTTATGATTTACATGATGACTATATAAACTGCGGTTCTATAGCTTATGGCTTCATAGTCCTCATAAAATTCTGATTTAAAAAATAATTTTAAACATTTTTAAGGAGGTACTTAGAATGGTTGGAACCAACTGAAACTTCTTTTAGAAACTTTATTTTAATCAAAGTTTATTTAGTACATATTCTGAACCACACTTTACATGTTAGTTCATCTGTAACTCATAATAACTCACAATAACGTAACAGGCAAATTGAATTATTCCCATCTTACAGATGAGAAACTCAACTTGGGGAAGTTAAAATACCCAAGGATTGCAGGTGGTAAGTGGCTGGATCATTAATGAAATGCACCAGGTTCCTATTCATTATAACCAACCTGGTTCCCACAGTGACAGCAACTTTGATAGAATAGGTTCCATAAAAGGGATATATTATTACAAAGGCATTTTATAAGTTATATAGAACAATTGACTATGAATTTTAAAGTACATCATTGAATGATTTTTTATTTATAAACAATAAAGAGGAATATCTTGACTTTCTCATTTATGTAATAGAACAGTGATCTCAAAACTCTCTGACCATATCCCTCATTTGTAAAAATGTTTTGATCTTGCCAAATCTATGTATTTAAAAGTTTGTATAAATGATACACATGCTTGGGACACCTGGGTGGCTCAGTCGGTTAAGTGTCCACCTTTGGCTCAGGTCATGATCCCAGCGGTCCTGGGATTGAGTCCCGTGTTGGGCTCCCTGGGGACCCCCTCTCTTGCTATCTCTGTCTCTCAAATAAATAAAATCTTTTAAAAAGTGATATACATGCTTTACTGAATTATGCTTATTGTAATTTATATAAACATGTAAATTTGAGGGTTTCAAATATGTGAAGCATACTGAACTTCTTTTTTATCCTTCTAGAAGATCATATTTTGCATTCCCTACTTTGTAGACCACTAGGATATATTCCTTAGCATCCTCAATAAGCCTTGTAGCAGAGAAGGCTTACCTCACCACACAGCCCATTGCATCTTTTACCCAGGCTAGTCACCATATCCTCTTCCAGTTGCAGAGGAGCTGAGAAATGTGGTCTCCTTGTGCCTGAAAGAGGATGAAAACAGAATATTAGTGAATGCCAGTCATGTCTGCTCACATGTGCACAAATATGGCATTATGTGTTCTTGCCTCTGCAGCTTATAAAAAGGAGTACATCACTTCTTTTTATATATTCTTTAAAAAAAAAAAATACATTGTCTCTACCACCCAGTGCTGCTGGACCAAAAATTTTATAACACATTTCTCTTAAATTATCCTAACTTAACATTATTTGTTTATTGGGGGAAAAAAACCCTATGATCTAAAGAAGAGATGGATTGCAACTTTCCTGGAAAAAATCACATTTAACTATTTAATTATTAATTTCCAAAAGTGTCCCATATATGTCATCTGTGAAATTTATAACGGTGGAAGATTTCATCAAACCATGACCTAAGGTGTTATCTTTAAAAATTATTTGAATATTTCTGGGCATAATCAGCAGCTGTTTCTCTGCCAGCAGCGGCTCCAGGTAAATGGGGCGCAAGAATGACAATTTCCCACTCTGTAAAGAGCTTATAATTCTTTTAAGCACTTTGAGGTCAGGGAAAGACACTTTATAGATCAATAAGTTACTATAATACCATAAGTGCTTGGCCTTTCTGAATCATCAGAGTCAATCTGCATTACTTAAAAGTCAAAATAATGAAAGCATAAAGGGAAAATCATTTGGCAAAGCAAAAAAAAAAAAATTATTTTTTTTTCTGTAGGTGATAAAGTGTAGGAATGATAAAGAGATGAGAGGGATAGTTGACCAAGGAGAAAGAGCTCTTCTCAGCCACGACAAAGTTGTAAGATGATGAGCAAGAAAGAGGAGTCCCTGTGGCACCTGGGTGGCTCAGTGGGTTAAGCCTCTGCCTTCAGCTCAGGTCATGATCCCAGGGTCCTGGGATTGAGCCCTCCATCGGGCTCTCTGTTCAGTGGGGAGCCTGCTTCCCCCTCTCTCTCTCTGCCTGCCTCTCTTTCTACCTGTGATCATCTCTCTCTCTCTCTCTCTCTCTCTCTCTCTCTCTGTGTGTGTGTGTCAAATAAATAAATAATCTTTTTTAAAAAACTAAAAAAAAAAAAAAAGAAAGAAAGAAAGACGAGTCCCTGTTTAAAATTTTCCTTGGAGAACTCATACCTTCACAGTATTTCTCCTTCATTCTGACAGATTTATGTTGATGCTGTTAAAATTATTTAGAGGGAAGAAACTGTTTTATGTTGTTTTTTTTTTTTTTTTTTGTCTGACACAGTTCTGATGCAGTTGAGAATATAAATAAAAACTTAGCAAAGGCTGGTTTGGTTTAATATTCCCCTCAACTTCCCTGTCTCTTAGGAGAATATTTTATTGTTATCCTATTAAACCTAACAAACCTTTAGTTTTTAAATCGTTTTTCTCTTCTAACCTCTTTTTTAAAAATATCGTAAATTTAATAAACATTTTTAACTGGTCAAAAGACCTCCCTAACAAGTCATAGGTATTCAATTAGGCACCTTTCAATTCTCTAAAATAGAAAGTTAGTGCAATTGTCCCTTAAAAAAATAAGCTTATGTTGGACAAAGTGTGGTCAGAAGAATATAAATATGGTAGGATATTAATGATTGGATTGGGGAAAAAAGTTTTATGATCAAATTAAGTTTAACTTACTCAGGCTTTGACCTGAGTAAATTAAAGTTACAAAGTTTTCTTAACTGATTGGGTTATCATATTATTTAAGAAATGTCTGAGATAGGCAGTATTTCACAAATTTATTTCACTGCTGAATGCTTTTATAGTGGAAGGTCTCATATCATCTTTTCTTAATATATTGGAAAACTATGCCTCAGATACTTAGTTTTATCCAGTTTTGTCATTTTCCAAAGTTGGAACTGTAATTTGTCTGGCACTGAGCTAGATGCTTTGCATTTTTTATTTTTAACCAACACATACATAAGAGTAGGCAATACAAAAATTAAATCATCATAAGGAAGAGAGATACTTGTTTTTTGTTCTTTGGTTTATATCTGTTTTTCATAGAGTGTCAGTGTCAGATATTCCATAAAATTGATATTTTCAGGCTGTTCTTTATCTTGAACCTAAATTTAAAAAGAAAAAATAACAATATGTATTAACATTTGGACTTCATTTCAATTCTTGGGACTTGATGTGTAGATCATAATTTAGAAACTCATTATCCCCTGTATATTTGTATATTGATGAAATTAGACAAAGTTTATTATCTTTCTCCTATAGTAATCCTATTAAATGTTATACATTACCATATCTTAAAAGGAGATTGAAAATTTCTGTACTTTGGTTGACTAGCTGTCCTTGTCTTTCACATTCCTTTCAGAGGAAGGAGACTAAATAAAAAACAAAAACGCGATCAAGTCAAACACACATGGCAAGCACATAGACAGGAGTGATCTGATTCTAATATGCTATTGTCCATGTTGACTCATAAATTCATTAGAGCAATGAATATTGGTTTTTATTTGTCTGCATGTCATGTCTGACTGTGGGGTACATTATACCAGTGCTATTTTGGATTGATTGCTGACAGCAGCATCATTCATTATGCATGTGAAGAATGAAGTCCCAGAGACATTTTTTTTTTTTTTCAGTTTGACTCCATGAATATACAAAAAGGTTGGGATTTCTTTGTGCTCGTAATCAGACAATAAATGTCTCATTACCATGTTTAGACTACATGCAAGCTATAAGCATTTGTAGTGTATTGGATAGTTATCAATGTCTTCTTTTTGAGTTTAGCTATAAGAAAATGTGTGATTCAGTAAATAGAGTAGTGCCCAGTCATAGGCATTCTAATCTTGCCAACTGCAGTGTTAGAATTATTTCATTGTTAATGCGGTGATGGATAAATGTCACATCTGCAAAGAAGATAAAAATCCAATTAAACTAGAAAGAGTTCTGTAGTCACTAGGCTGCTTTTGACAAACACAGGTAGAAATCTCACAATGCTCTGTTGCTCTGTTCATGTTTTCTTATTGTTCTAATTACACCATCAGTCATGGTTCATTCCAGTTGTATATGCTGTCCAAGTATAACACTGCTTAAAAATCAGGTAAAGCAAAATGACTAATGCCACTGATTATTAGCAGACTGAGAGAATAATGTGTCAAAATGATATACAAATATCAGAAGATACTTGACTTCAGTGACTTAGAAACATGGACTAGGTGTCTTGAAGCTCTATCTTGAATGACACTGGTCGGTCTTCAGTTACCAGTTGGCATATGAATCACATTGTGGAGGCATATTAAAAGAATGTCACATTAAGTGCATTTTCATATAGATTTAAAGAAAGTCATAATTTTGCTGAGTTGTGACAACAATCTTGACCAAGATAATATCATTTTTTTAAAGATTATTTATTTATTTATCACAGAGACAGATCACAAGTAGGCAGAGAGAGGGGGAAGCAGGCTCCCTGATGAGCAGAGAGCCCGATGTGGGGCTCGATTCCAGGACCCTGAGACGATGAGCTGAGCTGAAGGCAGAGGCTTTAACCCACTGAGCCACCCAGGCACCCCAGTAATATCATGCTTTATACGGGCCTGATGCTTTATACATAACTTTTGGGAGCAAAGGAAAATTTACCTTGTGTTAGAGCTCAAATTTCTAAATATTCTTAAACTTGCGTCTCACTTTTATTATCCATGTATCAAAACATTTATTTATTTTTAAAAATCTTATTGTTTTTGTGTGGACACTCAGATTTATTAGGTTATGATATAATATGGAGAAAAGCTCTATACATAAATATGCCCCTCAATACAGTTTGGACAGAAGGTGACCTATTCTACATATCCCAGTGCTACTTATGATATATATTTTAAAATCTCAACAGTATAATGTTCATCATAAAGGAGGACAATACAGGGAAACCCCCCCATACACGCACAACATGTATTAAAGTATATCTGTCTATCTTTATGTCTTCTATCCATTTATTACTGGGCTGTTTAAAAGCACCTGAGTTGTATGCCACCCTTCGGAAGGAAGTGGTATAATGACTTGCATCTTTCTTGTACAGAAGTTACGGTAACTTTTATAGCCTTTATTCAGTCTTAGTAGTCACACTGTATTGCACCAAGTAGCAAATTGGTGCTAAGTTTCAGAGAAGCAATCAGTAATGTAATATGACTTCCGTGCATTATTTTGATCAAATTTAAGCAGCTAAAAATGGCCAACATTATTGGAATTCATCCTGTGGTCAATAAATGAAGGATAATTAATAAAGAACAAGGGGAAATATTACTATATGCCCACTCAATAGTTTTATTAGAAATGTCTTTCAATCAACCATTACTATTAAGTGATTAACTAAATTCAGTTTTCTCACCTATAACTTGGCTATAACAATAACTCCTTCAATTGTATGACTTGTTTAGCATATGAACAAAGAAAAAACTAGAAGGTACATCAAACTATTTTGTAACCTGAAAAGAAAAATTACTATTAAACAGAATGAGGAAGTTTAGAAAGAATATGTTGTTGGCCTGATGTTTATGCTTATTTTTGTGTATAAATTGTAAAACAGCTACATTTATGAAAAATACTAAGACGTTTATGTCAGTAATGTAGTGAAACACTTCCCCCAAGGCATAAATTACAAAGCCTTACCAGAAAAAAAAAAATAAGGAAACTCAAATAAACCTATGAATAGTAAAACTTCAGAAAAGCCATCAACTTAAATCATAGTATTAATATATTCCAAAGAAAAAGAAACATAGGATCATGTCAAAATATGTTGAAACTTACAAGTTCAGAGTAAATATTACAGTAAAAATTCTTCATGAATGTAGGCTGGACTTAGTGACTATCTTCTAATGGGTAGAATATGGAGCATTAATGCTTTGTGTCTCCCAGTACTAAGTTGTAGAAAGGATAGCTTTCTTCTGGCCCTCTTTCTTGGTTGCTTGTACTAGGACAACCCTACTGCCATGTTGGAAAGATACTCAAGCATTCGTGAGGAGAGACCCATGTGGATAGTAATTGAACCCTTCCACAACCATGAACATCAACTTGCCAGCCATGTGAGTAAGCCACTTGAAAACAAATCCCCTAGTCAGTCTGTGGCTGACTATAATCCTGGCCAGTGTCTTGACTTTAGTGAGAGACCCTGAGCCAGAAATGGACAACTGAGCCATTCCCCGAAGTCCTGACCTGCACAAAATGTGAGATAATAAATGTTTATTGTTGCCTTAAACCACTAAATTCTTGAGTGATCTGTCATACAGCTATAGATCACTAACAACAACAAAAAAAGATTAAGACCTAAATTAAACTCTAGAGATTAAGATTATGACAGCTATAGATTCATAAATAGATCTGTGGAATAAAATAAGCAACTCAGAAATAAACCCATGCATCAATAAAATCTGATCTATGACAGAATTACCACCATTGTAAAACAATAAGGAAAGAATTAAGAAAATCTGGTGAAAAAAAAAATACAAGATTCTGGCATCATTTCATATATTAAAAGAATCTAGTAGCTTAAAGATTTAAAAGTTAATAAAATGAGCCTTTAAAATTTTAGGAAAAAACTAAAAAAATAACTTCTTGGGTTTAGTATAAGGAAGATATTCATAAACAAGATGGTATTTATAAAAATGTTATTTAAATGAATTTTAAAATTATTTGAAATATTTTAGAATAATTCCTTTTCAAATTATTTGAAAATAATAATATCAGTAGAATATTACAGCTGATAATAAAATTTACCAGCTCTTTTCTGAGAAATGGGGTGAACCTAGTAGATAAAGGAGGATTTGTAAATTAAATAAGTTTATAATTGCTGTCCCAAATCCTAAATCTTTATTTTGTTTAATGTTTTTCTTCATACCTTGTGGTATGTTTGTGTCACCCTAGTTGCCTACAAGCCTTTCTGTTTAAAAATAACAGAGAAGAAGAGCAAAAATTCTGTAAGTAAGCACTGAAGGGAGCCAGACTCAATCCCTTCTGATTTTTCACTTCTTTATCTAATCCTCTTCCACCAACAACTTCAATCACATCTAGACTCTGGAGTGCAGACATCGTATCCATCCTTTTTTATTAGCCTAGATATGACCCAAATAGCTCTTTTTAAAATTTTTGTTTTCTCGGTTTAGCTGAAGCCACTTGGAATTTCTCAAAGTAGCTTAATTAATATTTAATCAACATTAGGGAAATCAAGAATAGATATATAAGTACAGTTTTAAAGCATACTAGTAAATATTTGTAAAACAGTGATTTTTCATTCTAACATGACTAGATGTTGGGTTCTAATTTTGCAGTCCCAGCTTCAGGCTTACTGACCTGAGTCCTTTCCTCTTAATTCCTAATTTGATGTGGAACAGTGTAGAATAGGGACATTCAACCTATTTTTTGACATTTGACAATATAGCAAAACTCAGTACACGTACACACATGCATCTACATATATATGTGTGTATGACTAAAATTAAATTCCACCAAATAATGTTGAGCATTTGAGTGATGCATTTAGATTTTTTAATGCTAATCAAAACATTATGTGATCACATAATGTGATCCAAATATGGATCACAAAGATCAGCAATTATATTTTAAATAAATAGTGTGAGATATAATAGAAAAATAACTAGAGTACACCACAGGTAGTAAAAAGTAAATATTGTTTGTTTCCTTCAGCTCTATTGTACATATAATTTTATACATAAGCATGTCTGAATATGTTCCATGTTTATACCACACTGTGCTATAAGTACTATCTATCATTGTCAGAAAAGTTTGAAAGCTACTAATTAAATTTTTCTTCAAAAAAGATACTTCGGGGTGCCTGGTGGCTCATTGGGTTAAAGCCTCTGCCTTCAGCTCAAGTCATGATCTCAGGGTCCTGGGATCAAGCCCCGCATCAGGCTCTCTGCTCAGTGGGGAGCCTGCTTCCCCCTCTCTCTCTGCCTGCCTCTCTGCCTTCTTGTGGTCTTTCTCTGTCAAATAAATAAATAAAATGTTTAAAAAAAATCCTTCACCTTTTTTCCCTATAATTTTGGGTATCCTTTATAGCCCCATTTTCCCCCTCCCTTTTCTCTTTGGACAAATTTTGCATTACTTAATCAAATGAGCTAATTCAGCCTTGTTATTTAGCTTGAGTCTACTGGTCCGATTTGGCTAGTGTGTAGGTGTACTCTCCTGCCAGCCAGCACTGCACATGGGTCTCCTCCATCCATAACAGCAGGAAGGTGGAGGCAGTGGCCAGGAATTTATTATCATCAGAATGGCGTGGCCCATTGCCAAGGCTGCTCCAGCTGGGAAATCAATAAGAGCAGCTGAGGCCCAAGAGGCTAGGTCGGGCCAAGTGGTATAAAATGGTACAAGATCTGGGTAGGATCTGTCTCCTTCTGTACACTCGATCTGCTTGCATCCTTTTATAGTATTTGAAGCTCATATAAGGACAAGTTATCTTCATTTCTTCCCTAAAATGAGGACACTTTCAATCCTTAAATGCAGTGGTCCTTCGACAATCTCTTAAAAAGACTTAAATAGGGTTTGCAAAGCAAGCTATAGTTTTCTTGCTGCAGCTAATCTTAGGTTTGTCATGGACATTCATCGTCTCTCACCTCCATCACCCATTTCAGATTCCCCAGATCCCATGCTGGACGTTCTGATAATCTTGACTTCTGTGCCTATGGGAATGAGGGCTTGCTTCCACGATCTAGACTTTATTCCTGAGTAACCTGAGCCTGTGGTCGCCTTTTCCTGGTGGGGCTGTGATCCCTGCCATTGCTCACTTATAGTTATCGCTGAGCCCAGAAGTACCAACGGTAGCCTCTGTGCATGGCCTGGGTCTGGACACCTTCCCCCACACCCCCATTATGAAGTGACAGCCAAAGATCCTCATCTTTTTATTTTCCCTCCATTTTATTGAGATATAATTGGTATACAACATTGTTTAAGGTGTATAGCATGATGAATGGACAAATGTATGTATTGCAAAATAATTACCGCAGTAAGTTTAGTTAACATCCATCACCTCATGAAGTTAGATGTTTTTTTCATCTAGATGAGAACTTTGAGGTTTTAGCAACTTTCAAATAAATTAATTTTTATTATTATTATTATTTTTTTTTTCCTATGGTACTACTTTCATGAGCAGCCCCAAAAACGGCTAGGTGGTACTTGCAGTTTCCACCTTACTATGGAAATTGGTAGTAGAACCCTTACTGTGAGGCTTCGTGGAAGCAACCTTCTCAGTCAGTATCCATCCAACTAACCTTTGTACATGACATCACCTAAAATCATAGTTATTTGTTAACATTTTAGCAGTGATTAAATGGGGCAGAACCATTTGGGGATGAGAGAGAGAGAGAGACAGATGAAGAGAGAAAGAAAATAATGGGAGCTGGAAAGAGAAATAGGCTTTGACAGAAGACATACAAGTAGGTTCTGTTCATAATTCAAATACTTTTCACAGTCTGAAGTTCCTCACATGTCCCAGTCTGATTATAAATAGAGACTCAGAGTTGTGATTATCCCAAGTTTTAATAGGAATACTTCCATGGAAAAAAGCTAAAAGATTTTGGCATTCAAAATTTCTTTCACATTCCCAAGTTATTGATGTCATTCATGAGGATATTAGACAAGTAGTATATTCAGTCTGAGAAACATCAGAAGGGAATATTCCTAAAGGTATATGTTGTTGACCTGAAAACATGTCCCAGAGCTTTTGTCTTCAGCATTTGTAAGAAACTGATAAGACTGCTCCAGGGATTTGGCTCACACTGCCAAATCCATGAACCTTGCTTTCTTTGTCTTTCCTTTCTTTCAATTCTGCTCTGAGGGATCAAAGCCACTCTATCTCTAGCAACCACTCCTGACACACACTCAAAAATACCCCCATTCAGTTATTTTTTGTTTGTTTGTTTTTTTAATCTCAGTAGGTGTCTATAGTCCATTAGAATCATCTTTAAAGAGAACTTTGGATTTAAGAATTTTAAATGACAGCAATATAAGCTCCTTTACAGTTTCCCTGGTGGAAATAAATTAACCATTAGAAATGCAATTGCCTTACGACCATCTAGAAGGGAGAAAAATATTAATTTCCAAGGATAGGTCAAAAGATCTCCAGTTTAAGCAGGGAAAGTCATATACAATCATATATTCAGAAATGTATATATACATATTTTTTCCTGTAATCTCCTTTGGGATCTTTGTGCTTGCTATTTCTCTGTTTGGAATATTTTCTTTTTTTTTTTTTTAAAGATTTTATTTATTTATTTGACAGAGAGAAATCACGAGTAGACGGAGAGGCAGGCAGAGAGAGAGAGAGGGAAGCAAGCTCCCTGCTGAGCAGAGAGCCCGATGTGGGGCTCGATCCAAGGACCCCGAGATCATGACCTGAGCCGAAGGCAGCGGCTTAACCCACTGAGCCACCCAGGCGCCCCTGTTTGGAATATTTTCTTTGCCGATTTAGATGCCTTTAATTTCCTTTTGTTGTCTGATTGCTGAGGCTAGGACCTCTAGTACTATGTTGAATAGCAGTGGTGATAATGGACATCCCTGCCGTGTTCCTGACCTTAGCAGAAAAGCTTTCAGTTTTTCTCCATTGAGAATGATATTTGCGGTGGGTTTTTCATAGATGGCTTTGATGATATTGAGGTATGTGCCCTCTATCCCTACACTTTGAAGAGTTTTGATCAGGAAGGGATGCTGTACTTTGTCAAATGCTTTTTCAGCATCTATTGAGAGTATCATATGGTTCTTGTTCTTACTTTTATTGATGTGTTGTATCACATTGACTGATTTGCGGATGTTGAACCAACCTTGCAGCCCTGGAATAAATCCCACTTGGTCGTGGTGAATAATCTTTTTAATGTACTGTTGAATCCTATTGGCTAGTATTTTGTTGAGTATTTTCGCAACTGTGTTCATCAAGGATATTGGTCTATAGCTCTCTTTTTTGGTGGGATCCTTGTCTGGTTTTGGAATCAAGGTGATGCTGGCCTCATAAAATGAGTTTGGAAGTTTTCCTTCCATTTCTATTTTTTGGAACAGTTTTAGGAGAATAGGAATTAGTTCTTCTTTAAATGTTTGGTAGAATTCCCCCGGGAAGCCGTCTGGCCCTGGGCTTTTGTTTGTTTGGAGATTTTTAATGACTGTTTCAATCTCCTTACTGGTTATGGGTCTGTTCAGGCTTTCTATTTCTTCCTGGTTCAGTTGTGGTAGTTTATATGTTTCTAGGAATATTTACAATAAGACTTTTTTTTTTTTTAAATTATTGCATTCCTTAAATTCTTCAGATCTTCTAACTATTACTCCTTAAGAGATTATTCTTTAACTACCATAGAGAAATCATCTCTTCCATCAATCTCTCTATAACCTAGTATTATTTTCTTCATGATTCGTATGAGTATCTAAACCTTTATTGATTTGTTTATTCATTTGTTTATATGGGTATAGTCTTTCTCAAAAGGAAAATAAACTCATCAATGGAAGGTATTCTCTTGGGTTGGTATACAAGTATATGAATTTCTAGTGCCCAGATTACTGGTTGGCTTACAGAAAAACACAATGACTACTTAATACAGGGATCATAATTTTTATAGTTCATGTTGAAACAAAGGAAGGATTTACGTTAGTCAAAAGTATATATGAACACATGTGCAAGTATCAAGTTATGATAAAATGTACATTCTATATTTTATTATTTGACCATTAAGAAGAATACAGAGAAATATTGCAAACATTACAAAATAGTGGATAATGAAAATAGTTTACATTGGGATTTGACATCAATTATAGGATCCGGGATGAGGCTTGTACACTCACTTATCCCACCCAGACTCTATTGTACTTTGCTTTATTGAGGTTTTTATTTATTACTGAGGTGTTGGATAATTATTTCAGAAAAACGATGGTTGATAGGAAGAAATCGTGAAATTTTAAAATTGTGTCAGATCATCCACAAAGTGGATATTCTACATGTAGATAATTGAGAGTTGTTATGAGATAAATGCTTCTAATTTTGATAGTGTTTTTAAGAAAGGAACACTCATGATATTCATCAGGTTGAAAGACCCTCATTTTAATATAATTTCTGTATACTATTTTTTTTTTCTAATCCATTTCATAAGAAAAGTGTCCGCTGCTATAAAGATACTTTGTTTGCATGGCTTGGTACATCACTGTCACACTGTTAACCTTCAAGTATTATAAAGACCATTGCCAGACTAAGGGAGATTGAAATCAAGACATTTTAATTATTCTTGTTATACATTAGGTAAGGTGCTTTAGTTTGACAAAGAAAAAATTGTCTTTTTTTTTTTCTATTGCATATTTTCTCCTTTTGCTCCCTATCCTCCTCATGGCCCCTACTCCATTAAAATATACTAGATAAAAGATGGAAAATGTTCTCTAAAAAAATTCTTGGAACAAGTTACACAGATCGTATGCACAATAATGATGCTGAACCACTGATTGGCTCCTAGAATACCAAACTGTGTAACTACATATGACATCAGATATCTTTATCTTAACCTGGTAGAAAATTATATTCTTTTTTTTATTAATTTCTTTTCAGTGTAACAGAATTCATTGTTTACACACCACACCCAGTGCTCCATGCCATATGTGCCCTCCATAATACCCACCACCTGGCTCCCCCAACCTCCCATCCTCCACCCCTTCAAAACCCCCAGATTGTTTTTCAGAGTCCATAGTCTCTCATGGTTCATCTCCCCTTCCCATTTCCCTCAACTTCCTTCTCCTCTCCATCTCCCTATGTCCTCCATGCTATTTGTTATGCTTCACAAATAAGTGAAACCATATGATAATTGACTTTCTCTGCTTGACTTATTTCACTCAGCATAATCTCTTCCAGTCCCGTCCATGTTGCTACAAAAGTTGGGTATTCATCCTTTCTCATGGAGGCATAATACTCCATAGTGTATATGGACCACATCTTCCTTATCCATTTGTCCATTGAAGGGCATCTTGGTTCTTTCCACCATTTGGCGACCATGGCCATTGCTGCTATAAACATTGGGGTTCAGATGGCCCTTCTTTTCACTACATCTGTATCTTTGGCATAAATACCCAGTAGTGCAATTGCAGGGTCATAGGGTAGCTCTGTTTTTAATTTCTTAAGGAATCTCCACAGTGTTCTCCAAAGTGGCTGCACCAACTTGCATTCCCACCAACAGTATAAGAGGGTTCCCCTTTCTCCACATCCTCTCCAACACATGTTGTTTCCTGTCTTGCTAATTTTGGCCATTCTAACTGGTGTAAGGTGGTATCTCAATGTGGTTTTAATTTGAATCTCCCTGATGGCTAGTGATGATGAACATTTTTTCTTGTTTCTGATAGCCATGTGTATGTCTTCATTGGAGAAGTGTCTGTTCATGTCTTCTGCCCATTTTTTGACATGATTATCTGTTTTGTGTGTGTTGAGTTTGAGAAGTTCTTTATAGATCCTGGATATCAGCCTTTTTTCTGTACTGTCATTTGCAAATATATTCTCCCATTCGGTGGGTTGCTTCTTTGTTTTGTTGATTGTTTCCTTTGCTGTCCAGAAGATTTTGATCTTGATGAAGTCCTGAAAGTTCATTTTCGCTTTTGTTTCCTTTGCCTTTGGAGACATATCTTGAAAGAAGTTGCTGTGGCTGATATCGAAGAGATTACTGCCTATGTTCTCCTCTATGATTCTGATGGATTCCTGTCTCACATTGAGGTCTTTTATCCATTTTGAGTTTATCTTTGTGTACAGTGTAAGAGAATGGTCTAGTTTCATCCTTCTACATATAGCTGTCCAATTTTCCCAGCACCATTTATTGAAGAGACGGTCTTTTTTCCATTGTATATTTTTTCCTGCTTTGTCGAAGATTAGTTGACCATAGAGTTGAGAGTCCATATCTGGGCTCTCTACTGTGTTCCACTGGTCTGTGTGTCTGTTTTTGTGCCAGTACCATGCTGTCTTGGTGATCACAGCTCTGTAGTAAAGCTTAAAATCAGGCAATGTGATGCCCCAGTTTTGTTTTTCTTTTTTAACATTTCCTTAGCAAATCAGGGTCTCTTCTGATTCCATACAAATTTTAAGATTACTTGCTTCAGCTCTTTGAAAGGATCTGTACTCGAGGAACTACAGAACACTCATGAATGAAATTGAAGAAGACACAAAAAGATGGAAGACCATTCCATGCTCTTGGATCGGTAGAATAAACATTGTTAAAATGTCTATACTGCCTAGAGCAGTCTATACTTTTAATGCCATTCCAATCAGAATTCCATCGGTATTTTTCAAAGAAAATTATATTCTGACCTAGAATTTATAATATTAATTCACATTTGTTGTCGGGATGAAATACTAAGGCCTATGTTTGGCCATTTCCATCACTTTATTTTATAAACTAAATTATTAATTTAAGCCATGGCAATACCTATATTAATTTTATTATAAGTTGGTACATGTCACTTTCAGAATAAATTGTGTTATCACTCGGAAAGTATGGCTTTCAGGGAGACCATACACACTAATTGTGAACCATGTGCAATGCTTTCCTTTTTTTTTTTTTTTAATATGTGTTATATGGTAACTAAGTGTTTACAGAGAGGGAAAAATATGAATAATATTGTGCAAGAAAACTCTTATTGCTAATATGTATTATTATTGATATTGAATGTCTTTATTTGTGTCACCTTATGGTGTTTTTTATAAGTTTCTACTACCTTTTGGTGCCCCATCATTCATTATTAGAAAGTGCAGGTTGGCTCTCAGCATGCTCCATCTCCAGCATGCGTATCTTATATATGCAGGTCATATTGCCAACACTTTAGTTCTGCACATTCAGAACATTGGGGACCCTCTGTCATAACTAATCTTTAGATATACGAGGACCCTTTCCCTGCTCCATCAGCCATTAAATTCACAGCACCGTGCCGCTATCATCATTCACTATCATGAAATAAAGTTTGCTTTAATATTAAGTTTTATGTATGTACAGATATGAATTTGTTTCTGTTGAGAAAACAGCCATTATGCTAAGATGTCGTGATAGCATTTTAAAAGATAAAAGGAAGAATAGCTATGAACAAGTTTTATGATAGCTGCAAAACAATGTGATACCCTCTACAGCTGTGTGCAATAAAAAGGACTGGAATGGGGAAATATTCTTTATAGTCTTTTTCAGCAAGGTATGAACATCAAGAGAGAACTTTTGTTGGATATTCAGAACCTACATAACCATTTGCTTATAGGCCAGTGGATGGTGGATAGAAATGAAAAGGCACTTACAGGCCAGTGGATGGTAGGTAGAAATGAAAAGGCACTTTACCTTTCATATTTGAAAATAACTTAATGATGCAGCCAGTAATGATTTTTTTCCAGTTATATTATATGGCAACTGTATCAGATATTGCACCCAAGATAACTGTATGAAATATGTTCTGTATAGGCAACTAAAAAAGTAAAAAAGTATGGAAAAATTAAATCAAAATTTTTCTGCATTTTTTTTCCCTTTACCTTTAAAAAATTGTCTCAAACAAGGGTGCCTGGGTGCTTCAGTCAGTTAAGTGTCTGAGCTTTGATTTCGGCTCAGGTTATGATCTCCGGGTTGTGAGACTGAGCCCCACATGGGGCTCCATGCTCAGCGGGGTCTGCTTGAGATTCTCTCTCCCTCTGCTTCTCCCCCTGCTCATTCGAGCTCTCTCAAATAAATAAATAAATCTTAAAAACAAAAATAAAAATGTATCAATAAAATACACATTAAGAACTATGACAGATGGTACCCTCATGAAATGCTCTATATGCTCCTCTATATTCCTAATTCTCCTTGGAAGCAAGGTCAGAACCACATGACTATTTCTGGCTAAGGCCTCTAAGAAGTAACAGGTGCCACTTCTGGGCCAGACGAGTGAAGAATCCATGTGCTCTATCCATTCCTCAATTCTCTTGCCAGGTGACCCTGAAAGCCACATGTTCTATTTGGTTGGTGTCTTTACAGGGAGAAAAGAATCCTGTCAGGGGTTGGTTTTATGAGGTTATTTAGAAGAAAAAGAAAACAACCTTATTTTTGTGTTAAAATATTAAAACAACAGTATCCTCACTAGAAATGGATAAAGACTTGTGGCATATGTTAGTATAAATACTGTCTGGTAGAGTCTTGTCTATGTTAAGTGCATGTTGCAGTGAAATATTCATGTTGACTCTGTTTCTTATGTGTTTGAGCCTTCCATAGCAATATATTATGGAATCAAAACTATCCTCTTAAAAATATAAATTTTAGGGGCACCTGGGTGGCTCAGTGGGTTAAGCCTCTGCCTTCAGCTCCAGTCATGATCTTGGGGTCCTGGTATTGAGCCCCGCATTGGGCTCTCTGCTCAGCAGGGAGCCTGCTTCCCCACCCTCCTCTCTCTCTCTGCCTGCTGCTCTGCCTACTTGTGATCTCTGTCTGTCAAATAAATAAATAAATTCTTAAATATATATATATACATATAAATTTTATTTCAAATCTGAGCTTAATTCAAAAAGGAATAGCCAGCCATGACAATTTCTTACAGTATGAAGTAACAGTAACAATCATTTACAAAATGCCAAGCTTTATGTTGAAATTGATGTTTAAATTATTTCATTTAATCTTCTAAATAGCCTTTTGATACAGAAACTATTATTATCCTCATTTTAGATATGAGGAAAGATTCTCCAAGTCTACATTGAATTCTGCAAATCTACATTAAATAGCAGCTTGGGAAGGTGAGAAATCAAATACAGAGATTGAATTCACTGTTGTCACTTTATTTTATTTAAAATATTTTATTTATTTATTTGACTGCATGAAAAGGAACACAGCAGGGGTATTGGGAGAGGGAGAAGCACGCTTCCCGCTTAGCAGGGAACCCGATGAGGGGGTGGGTGACAGTCCCAGGACAGTGAGATTATGACCTGGGTTGAAGTTAGCCACTTAATGACTGAGCCACCCACGTGCCCCTCACTGTTATCACTTTAATACACTATATTTGACATTAAAAATGATAAAGGTATACTTTACTTGAACACATGATAAATTAGCCTGTTCTTCTCCTGTTAATTTAACTATTTCATTTCACTTAGAATGTATGGGCCCTTACCTGGAATCTCCAATATTGAAAATAAGTAACAACTATCAAAGTATGCAGTAGCAACAAGATGATCCTTGCTCACCCTGTTATTCCTTCCTAGCCACATGATTCGGAAAAAATTCTGAAAACTTTCTCTCTCTGTTTTTTTTTTTTTTGTTGTTGTTGTTGTTTGTTTGTTTTTTTTAATGTCCTACTCAGTCCTCACTCTTCTCCAATTTGACTTTGTCATCATTTAACCACCACTGTCCTTCTATGTTCGACAATAATCACATCTTTTTATTGCTCAGCAACTTTTATAGTATGAATCACTCCCTCTTTCTTGAACACTTTTTTTTTCTTATTGATAACACATGTGTGAGTTTTCTGTCCCTTGTTCCCATTTTTCAAAGTATATAGTTTAGATCTGTTCTGTTTAGCCCTTCAGTATTGGAGTTCCTCAAGACTCATTCCTAAACCTTTTCTCTCACTGTCTTCCATCTAACTGGACACTCTTACTGTACCTATAGCTACAGTTGTCATCCTCCATCTCTTTCTTTAACACATTGTCTCAACTGCAATATTCAATTTTCTACCCAATATTTCCTCTTTATTTATAAAAGAAATCTTAGACTCATCCATTTAAAAATCTTTAAATGGATATTATTTCAGCTGTCAAACAGGCTCAACTGTATCTTTCCTCACAAATGGCTATCACTTTTTATCCTCTTGTATACACCTGAAATCTAGGAGTCATTTCTGATTCACTTCTCACTTACAGTCCGATCCTGCAGTCAAACGTCACCATTTGTTTTTATATTATCACAGAATATATCTCAAGTATGTCTACTTTCAGTCTTTATCAACCTAATTGAACATAACAACAATGGTGATGATAATACTGATGGTGAGAATCATAACTGTTAACATTTATTGACTTACTGAGGTCTTTTTAAAGATTTATTTATTTGAAAGAGATAGAGCAAGCACATAGTAGTGGGGTGAGGGGAAGAGGGAGAGAATCCTCAAGCAGATTCCTGACTAAATGTAAAGCACTTAAAAGGGGCTCAGTCCCACAACCCATGAGACCATGACCCGAGCTGAAACCAAGTGTCAGACACCTAACTGACTGAGCCACCCAGGCACTTTAACTGATTGAGTTATTAATATATGTCAGGTACTGTAAGGTTTGTACTACAATGGCTTACTGGTGGGTATTTTCACAGGCATGCAAGTAATTCTTCAATTCTTTCTCCACACTAAAATCAGAATAATAATATAATAAGTAAGTGTTGTTATCACACTGTTCTCAAAGCCACCTAAGGGGTCCTGTGTGCTGTTAGAATAAATACAAAGTCTGTTATATGCTGCCTGGCAAGGCAAAGGCTTGTAAGACTTTACCCCTTCTTACCTCTCTTGAGCCTTGATTCATATGTCACCCCCTACCATCCTTTCCCATTATGCTCTGTCTCATCTTTTAATTCCCCAAATATGTGATTCTTTGTGGAAGTATAATGTATAACGCATAATATAGTATACATTATTATATATATATATATATATATATATATATAATAAAAGTATAATATTATTCCTTGTGAAAGTAAAATGACTCTTCCCACTGACTCAACTTTTATCCACTACTAATCCTCTTTGAGATTCTCTGTTTAGTCCTCTGTCAACCTCCTGTGGTACATGACTAGATTTAGTTCCATATATTTCCGCTTATTTTCACTGTAAATACCTCACCGGTTTAAGGAGAATATGAAATTTTATTTTTATCCACTAGATCATAAGATTCATGTGACCAGGAAGCTTGGCTCTTTCTGTTCACCTTTTCACAGATATCAGGGTTTAGTGCACAACTACTAGATGGATGAATAAAGAAAGGAATGAAGGAAAATATATTTTCTTGCAAGCTAACCTAGACTCCTCACCTTTGCTTGCCATTCCCTCTATACCCAAATCCAGTGAGACATCAAGGCTTCAGGTCCTATTAATTATATCTTTTAGATCTTCTCTGTTCCATTTTCTTATGTTCAAGTCTTCATCATATTCATCTGAATTTCTGTAATAACTTGTATTGCTACTCTTCAGATTTTGCTCAGTTTTACCATTCATATCACAGTTAGGGTGATTTCCCTAAAACATGGCCCAGATTTAAAAATCTTTAAATGATATTATTTCAGCTATTGAATGCTGTGTGACAAACTTCCCCAAAAGTTAAAGACAAAACATGGATTTATTATTATCTCTCATAACCTTGTGGGTTGACAAGACTCAGCTAGATAATTCTTGCTAGGGGTATGTTTCAGGACCATAGTTATATGTTGGCCAGGATTATTCATCTGAAGTCTCCAGTTGCCCAGACAATCCAAAATGGCTCACCGATGTGACTGGCTACTGTGGCTGGGAGCTTAGGCTGGACTGTGACTAGTTCCCCTACAGTGGCTTCTCCTTGTGACTTCTCATACTATAGTTGTTGGGTTCTAGAAGCAGCATACCAAGAGCTAGCTCTCTAAGAGAACTAGGTAGAAGCCATAAGATTTCTTTACAATCCAGCCTTGGAGAAAACATGGCATCACTTTCACTGTTTTTTGTTTTTTTGTTGGTTAAAAGTGAATCATTTGATCACCTCATATTAAAGAGAAAGATTGGCAGAAGAATATGAACACTGGGAAAGATGATTTTCTTGTAGGTCATCTTTGGAGACTGCTACTATCTCCATAGCCTCACATAATCTACATCAGTGACACTTCATAATCTTGCACTTGCCTACACTTCTAGTCTTATCCGTTACCCCTTTCCCAGCCCCATTTATTTATGCATACTCTCTACTGAGTGAATTTAGTTTCCACAGGACAGTAAATATACAATTCTATATAGCCATATCTTCTTATATGTTATTTTCCAAGATGTTTTGTTTTTTTATTTGCTAGTTTTATCTACCTTTGACTCATTGTTTAGATACAAATTAAGTTCTTACCCTTTAGGAGAAACGTCTCTGACACTCGATGTTTTATATTCCCATGGCATCCTGTGTATAATTGTATCCTCCAATACTTTTAATATTTAAAGTTACTTAAGGACATCAATCATCTATTAGCCAATTTTATTTGAAGAGGTCATGGCAGGTAGGAGGGCAACCGATAAATTCTTGTGGAATGACTGGATAATTAGAAGCACTCATTTTTACTATGCTATGCAGATTTTTAAAAGATGCTTATGGTAAATTTAATTTTTAGTTTTTTCCCAGTAAATGTATCACTTCAGTATGTGAGACTATTTCTCTTAGAATGGCTCAACAGTAAGCTTTTCATTGTTCATAAAATGCAAGGGAAACCTGATATATATTAGAAACACACACCACTTGTTGCCTGATATGAAGGTTGTTCTATGTAATTCAAATAAAGATGTCCATAACTAAAAGCTATGATTCTTCATGTGGTTTTTATGAAACTCCACACCGTTATATTCAAAAGAGAACTTTTGCATAATTTTCAAAAATTCTTAAACCCATTTTTAACCCACATAATAGCACTCATCATTAACAATATCAAGTTAACAGTTAACAATATCAAGTGTCTGAAATTGTAACAGTTCTCTGTGATTTGATACAATATGTGTATGTTTGTGTTTCCATGAATGTGTGTTATATGTATATGTGTGTTATGTTGCTTCTTCCATAAAGCTGCCTCATTTCCCATCATCAATTAAATTATGGGAAAAATGTATGTGTCATATTTTCAGCAGAATTGACAATGGTTACCTCCTAATTAATTTTTGCTGTTAAGTAATTGGACAATCAGTAAAATATTCTGTATTAATAAAAACATTTTCAAAGATTTCTGTTTTTCTAAATGCAATAGTTTATAAAAGTTTTTAGTATAAGCTCATTTGTAGAATGGGATAGTGGATTAAATATAAATAATATTTTGAGAAACAGATATGCACATTTATAAAATAAATTTATTATAAAAAATAACTAATATAATACTCATCCTGTTATCTACACATTTTATATTAATAAATAAAAATTAGACTTGTGCATTCTTCCAGCCATTACATTAATTTAAAAAAATTGTTCTTAGGTAATGTAAGTCAGTTGCTTTAATAACTGTATTACTAATGTGATTTTTAAGTATTTGAATGAAATTATTCTTTTATTTTTATCTGCTTGAAATAAAAATTAGCTTTAAATGCTCAAATATGAATTTTTATGTCATATAGTTTCTTCAAAATGCTTCAATTTAATTGGTCTTATGTGGAAAAACAAAGAACCTTGAAAAGCATCAGATTAAGGTCACAGGTCAGTGTTCAAGCAAAATAGAGTTGGGCTACCAAATGATTTCCTGTTATTAAGCCGATAAATCAGAGCGATGTTGATAGATGTGAGCGCTGGGACAGTATGTCAGTCTCATGAAAAAAATGCTGAACAGACACAGGTGATCAATGCTGTCAGAGTCTTGAAAATAAAAATTTTAAAAAGGTCAAAGAAAGCATTGAGAAGACTATCAGTGGTGTTTACATTCCAAAAATGCAGTTTTCATAAGATTTAACTTACAAGAAGCCTTCCTATGGCTTCCCAATGAGCAGAGCTCATGAATTTTCAAAATGAATTCACTTTGTTATAAGGGAGCACACATCAACACTCCACATCTATTTGGACTGACACGCACAGGCATACGAAGCCCATTTCAGACCACAGGTCTTTTTGACTTGTTTTCTTCTCCATATTATTTAGATTTTTTTGGTTCCTGATGTCCTATTTCTGCCCACCCTCTAGGCCCCTCTAAAGTTCTGCCTCTTTTGAGGTTTTACTTGAGTGTGCCAAGTCAACCTAAGTACCTCTTCTTTGAGCCAACAAAATAGTATTTATCTAATATGATACCTTTTGACACTTAGTGAATTTACTCTTGAACAATTACCTAAGTACTCTTTTCTACTTTCAAAAATTGCTTTTTGAATACCTACTTTCCGGACTGTAATAATAAACAAATAGTAAGAATTTCTAACTTTCAAAGGTTTTATACTCTGGTGTATGATTTACAAGTTTTGGGAGTCAGATTCCCTTTGAGAGCCTAACTAGAACAATGGCCCGGAACAGTGGCTTTCCTGAGAAAAATAAAGTCATATAAAATTTAGCTCAGAACTTCAGAGGATGCAATCATAAAGATTATGAAAAGGGGGGATGTTTTCCAGGTACCATTATTAATTCTGTTTTGTAAAAGCAATAAACTCTTTTCCAAATGAGGAAGTGTTGAGTGGTTATCTAGGGAGGGATAACATATTTGTTTTACCTTTTTTATATCTTTTGCACAGGCAAAAGAAAGGAATGTGAAAAAGAATAAGACATTAAGGAAACATTAAGATTTTTCCTGAAGCATGAGAATAGTATGAATTTAGGTTGCAGATACACGTTGGACTAAGCTGTAGATGGTTTTATTTACTTGCTAACAGGTCTGGCCTCCTTTGGGGGTGATATTTCGTCTTCTAAGATAATTAATATTTTTCTAGGTCCTAAAGGTTCTACCATATCTTTAACATGAACTTTAAACACCTGTTGTAGTGCTTTGCATGTATTAAATATTTAACTCATAGTTGACTAAGAAAAATTAGGAGGAAAGGGAAGGAGAAGGTCATAGATTTAGTTGATTTGCCAAACTCTGGAAAGGATAAACAAAGAGATAATTGAATTATAAATAATATACTAGGCCAATTATGTGCAAGTATAGGTTATTTTAATAGCATGATGAAAATAAGGACAATTAGCTTCATGCCATTTTATAGGAAATTCTGTAAGTGAAAATATATTTTTTTTTGTAACAGCAGTTTAGTTTTGTTGATGCCACTAGAGATAAAATTGTAAATATTATACTACAGGCTCTCAATTAATCTATTTAAATGATACAATATTTTATACCAGTAAAATATAAAATTTAGAGTATTTAAAGAAATATTTAGATTATAATTTCTATGAGGACAAAAGAATGTGTTTGTTTTGTCCATTTAGCTCCTATGTTCCTACACATTTTATTTATATATATGTATATATATATTTATTTATTTATTTTAAAGATTTATATTTATTTGAGAGAGAGAAAGAGAGAGGAGAAAGCATGAGTGGGGGGGAGGGGAGGGGCATGGGGGAAGGAGAAAATTCCTTATGCAGGCTTCCTGCTGAGTGTGGAGCCCAGTGTGGGGCTTGATACCAGGATTCTGAGAGCATGACCTGAGCTGAAATTAAGAGCCGTATACTCAACTGCCTGAGCCGCCCAGATGCCCCTGTTCCTACACATTTTTGATAATACAGTAACACACAGTAGACAATTTATCCCACAAATATTTATTGAGAGATTACTGAGCTCCAGCTCCCATTCTAGGTGGTAGAAGAGTACCAGTAAACAGAATAAAGTCCCTCTTCTCAAGGAGCATATATTAGAGGAACTTGACAATAAGCCAAAAACCAAATAAGTATAACATACATGTGATGATGAATTTGCTATGGGTGTATCAAGCAGCTATTGTCACAAAAATGCTGTAAAACAGTCACTAAAATCTCATCAGTGTCCTGTCAGCAATAAACCGTTATTTGCCTCAATTGTCTTGAGTCCGCTGAAAAGGTGAAGGTTTGAGCCTCTGCAGATTTCAGCTGGTCTCAGAGTTGCAGAGGCTGACTAAACTAGGCTGCACTCAACTAGAAGAGGTGGCTTGGATGCTTCCTCTACTTTTTTCTGACTCTCCTCTTGGAATGAACAAGCCATGGGTATATTCTTCACATGGCATTGTCAGAAATGCCAGAGTCAAAGGCAAGCATGGGGTGCATTGAAAGTTTTCCTGTATCATGACAACCTAGGCAATAAGGGGAATAGGAAGCAGAATTTGCTCAGGAAGGCACTGGGTGGTTACCTACCTAAGATTCTCCCTCTGCCCTCCCCCTTGCCCCTCCCATCTCCCAAAAAAAAAAAAAAAAAAAAGAGAGAGAGAGAGAGAAAGAAAGAAAGAAAGAAAGAAAAGAAAAGAAAAAGGATCATTCTGGTGATGTGTTTTGGGATCTTTTGTATTAAATATATTCTGTTATTTTACTTTTAAAAAACTCAACTGAAAGTAAGTAAGTGTGTGTGTGTGTGTCTTGTGTATGGACATAAGCAATGTGTTAAATGTATTTGGAAACTTACTACTTTTTAAATGTCACCTTCATATATTTATTCATGCAGTGACTCCAAACAAAATTGCTGATTTCATTCTAAGAAACCAAAATGAGGAAAGAATTCAAGAGAAGTCTTATTACAGTGTTAAAGACGCGACACTTACTAAGAGTACTATCAGGTTGGATGCCACAACTGAAATAATCCTCTCAGAGGGCAAAGGGAAGCTGTTCCCACTTTATTCCATGGTCAGTTTTGCCTTAAACAAGGTTCTTCCGTTTTTTTAAATTAATCCTTCAAGTCTTTAAAGCTATGTTTGATTTTGCTCTTGCTCCCCTTTCCCTAAATCTAGACTAGAGATTTTAGCCCTGACGTAATTCCTTGTAAAATAGTTGTGAGAGTTTCAGCTGTATCTGAATTGTTTGTGTCTTTCTTGTTTGGATTTTGATGGATTTGTCCCTGGAAGCTGAGGGGTAAAACAATGCCTATCCATCTACGTTCTTTTCCCGTGTTGTGAGAAAGAACACCGATCTACTGAAAGAGTTCTCTTTTTACTAGAAGGATTATGGCATCTGTGCTTGCTTGCTGGACAGATTATTGATTTTGGCTGTGACTTATTTGAAGAAATGTCTTATGGATCAAGTTTAGCCATTGTTCTATTCTTTCACTGCTCTACTCTTTAACCCTGGGTGTCTGGAAGATCCTGTGGCATTTTCTGCCACTAGTATCGTACCTAGTAGCTACCTCAAGGTAAATCTTGGAAATGACTTAATGTATATGAGAGCTAGGCTCCCCATGGTGTATTTACCAACATAGATTTTTTTCACATTTAATATAATGGATGTTCTTGAAAAATGGTTTTATATAACATTTCAGGAGGTAGAAAAACTTCAGAAGCTATCCATTACAGCTAATGCAAATAAATGGTGCTCACTGGCATTGTGTAATATGACAGCCCAAATGATATCATCTAGGGCAGATGGGTTTTGCAAGCAGCCTGTACTGGGTTCAAATTCTTACCTCACAGAGTACCAGCAATAGGACCCTAGTCAAGCTGCCCAACATGTTTACTTCCTGATTATGTCTGTAAAAGTTAACTACAATAATATGCACAATGCTTATCCTCTTATCTGCTATAAAATACATTCTCAAGATAAAATTTTTTTAACTGTTGTTCCTGTGTCACAAATATTTAAGAAGGTAATGGGTAGCATTTAGGATCCTTTGATATTTAGTCAGGCCAGGAGCTAAAAACTTGATAAAAATAATGTATTTTTTTTATATCTGTCACTTAGTGATAAAAATAATCACTACTTATTGCATTATTGAACAGGCTATGGTTATGATTTTTTTGTGATTATACAGCACTCTATATATAACTGATGTAGCATTAATCAGTATATTATAAATTGGCAGTTACAATGCTACAAAAATATCAAAACTACAGCTTTACAACAAAATATGTAGATATTGCATATGAAACCAAGTTCTACAGGGAATAATCAACTTAGTATTTCTATTACTGAAACAAGATTAAGTCTTGATACCTCTGGTATCTCTGAAAAGTTTATTAAATGTCACCTTAATAACATTGTAATTTTTACCTTAATTTTTGAGAGAGGAAAAGCCAGCTACTATTTTTAATTTAGTTTTATTTTTTATTTATATATTTTTAGACTTTATTTTATTTTTTCAGTGTTCCAAGGTTCATTGTTTATGCACCACACCCAGTGCTCCATGCAATATGTGCCCTCCTTAACACCCACAACCAGGCTCACCCAACCTCCCACCAACCCTCCCCTTCAAAACCCTCAGTTTGTTTTTCAGAGTCCACAGTCTCTCACGGCCTGTCTCCTTCTGATTTCCCCCAATTCACTTTTCTTTTCCTTCTCCTAATGTCCTCCATGTTATTCCTTATGCTCCACAAGTAAGTGAAACCATATGATAATTGACTCTGCTTGACTTATTTCACTCAGGATAATCTCCTCCAGTCCCGTCCATGTTGATAAAAAATTTGGGTATTCATCCTTTCTGAAGGAGATATAATATTCCATTGTATATATGGACAATATCTTTTTTATCCATTTGTCTGTTGAAGGGCATCTTGGCTCTTTCCACAGTTTGGCGATTGTGGCCATTGCTTCTATGAACACTGGGGTACATATGGCCCCCCCTTTCACTATATCTGTATCTTTGGGGTAAATACCCAGTAGTGCAATTGCAGGTCATGGGTAGCTCTATTTTTAATTTCTTAAGGAATCTCCACAGTGTTTTCCAAAGTGGCTGCACCAACTTGCATTCCCACCAACAGTATAAGAGGGTTCCCCTTTCTCCACATCCTCTCCATCACTTGTTGTTTACTGTCTTGTTAATTTTGGCCATTCTAACGGTGTAAGGTGGTATCTCAATGTGGTTTTGATTTGAATCTCCCTGATGGCTAATGATGATGAACATTTTTTCATGTGTCTGTTAGCCATTCATATGTCTTCTTTGGAGAAGTGTCTGTTCATGTCTTCTGCCCATTTTTTAACATGATTTTCTGTTTTTTGAGTGTTGAGTTTGAAGAGTTCTTTATAGATCTTGGAAATCAGCCCTTTGCCTGTAGTGTCATTTTCAAATATCTTTTCCCATTCCATAGAATGGAGTAGAGAGCCCAGATATGGACCCACAACTCTATGGTCAAATAATCTTTGACAAAGCAGGAAAAAATATCCAGTGGAAAAAAAGACAGTCTCTTCATTAATGGGAAAATTGGACAGCTATGTATAGAAGAATAAAACTTGACCATTTGCTTATGATACACAAATATAAACTAGAAGTGGATAAAAGACATTAGGCAGGAATCTGTCAATATCCTAGAGGAGAACATAGGCAGTAACCTCTTTGACATCAGCCACAACAACTTCTTTCAAGACATGTCTCCAAAGGCAAAGGAAACAAAAGCAAAAATGTTTTTTATTTTAAAATTCATAACTTCTGCCACTCATATTTATATATAGTATTCATTTTTTTTAATTTTAATTCCATTATAGTTAATAGACAGTGTTAAATTAGTTTCAGGTGTGCAATATATTGATTACTATTGCTCATCAAGTTTAGTGTATTCTTAATCCCTTTCATCTATTTCACTCAGCCTTTCCACAACCCACCTCCCCTCTGGTAACCATGTGTTTGTTCTCTTTAGTTAAAAGTCTATTTTTTGGTTTGTCTTTTTCTTTTCTTCATTGATTTGTTTTGTTTCATAAACTCCACATGAGTGAAATGATATGATATTTGTCTTCCTCTGATTGACCTATTTCACATAGCATTGTACTCTCTAGATTCATCTGTGTCATTGCAAATGGCAAGATTTCTTTCTTTTTGTGGCTGAATAGTATTCCATTCATTTTATACTATATCTTCATTATCCATTCCTCTATTGATGGACACTTGGGCTGCTTCTGTATTTGGCTATTGTAAATAATCATGCAATAAACATAAGACTGCATGTCTTTTGAATTAGTGTTTTCGTATACTTTGAGGAAATACTCAGTAATTTGATTCCTGGATCCTAGGGTAATTATATTTTTAATTTTTGAGGAACCTCCATACTGTTTTCTGCAGTGGCTGCACCAATTTACATTCCCACCAACAGTACACAAAGTCTCCTTTTACTCCACACCCTTGCCAACACTTACTGTTTCTTTTTTTTATTATTATTTTAGCCATTCTGACAGGTAATACACAGTGCCCAGAGCTCATAGGACCCAATTCCCATCCTTCCTGGTTTTCCTGGTTAGTGATTGCATTCATTTATTTTTTTAAAAGATTTTATTTTTTTATTTGAGAGAGAGAGAGAGAGAGAACATGAGATGGGAGAAGGTCAGAGGGAGAAGCAGACTCCCTGTGGAGCTGGGAGCCTAATGTGGGACTTGATCCTGGGACTCCATCCCGGGGATCCCAGGGATCATGACCTGAGCTAAAGGTGGTAGCTTAACGAACTGAGCCACCCAGGTGCCCAGTTATTGCATTCAGTTTAATCAAACATCCCTGTTGCTGCTGTTCCTTATATCTAACTACTGAAGAAAATCCCCAGAGACTTTCCAAAACTTTTGCTGTTAATGCTTCCATTCTCTTCCATATTATTTGGCAGAGACATGACAAGGATATCTATATGTATGTAGTGCATCACCATTCAGCAATTTTACTCTCTATTAAATGTCATCTCTCCATTCAGAAGGTGCCTCACACTCTCCCTGGCTTATTCCCCCAATCAGATAAGTAGCTGCTAGTTCTAAATGGATTATAATTTGTTGTAAATGTTCCCTTAGCAATAATCACTTAAGATTAGATAATCATTGGCTAAATGTGAATTTAAAAAGTTATGTTCTAATATAAACTAAGATTTGTCTACATTCACACAACTTAGAGAGTTTCTTTAAAACAGAGGTACAGTAACTTTAATATCCTAGTGTCTTCACAGCATGAAAAAAAATGGTCTCTGCTTATGTCATGGTGACCTGGTTCTCACCTGCCATGGAGCACATCAGACAGTCCTTTCATGTCTTAAGAAATCATTTTTAAGGTTCACAATATAGCATCTCCTTTAAAAATACATGTGCAAAAGCCGGATAGCCTCTTTAATGGTATTCATGAGGCTGGATTTTAGTAGATGCTGGGAATTCTATAATGTTATGAAACGGTTCATAAAATATTGCCATCTGCTATACCAAGTAACAGTTCATTTTTACTAGTTTTAAAATGGTTGTGCTTTTATGTGTTTGGATTTTTGCCTAAGCTTCGAGTTCCCTCTGAAAGTTACTTCTGACCTCTGCCTGAGGAAATGTGAAAATCTGCCTTTTCTATCTTGCTTTATAAGCTTCAGTGAGGAGAATGTAAATTGACTAAATACATTGTGTGAGATTTGACCAGAAAAATGTCTCACATACTGCCTGAGTGGCTGGTTCTGTTTATAATATTTCCAGTTTGTACCAGAGTAACCACTTGTAAAAGAAATTGCCTAAAGTGCTAGTACTGAAAACAAATATTTATAGAGGAGTAGGCAGTGAGCAGAAGATAAAGATTTTTATTACAACTGAGGAAAAAACCTTGCAAAAATATCAAATAGAAAATATAGGATAGAATATGAGCTTCAGAATGGGAAATTGCCCAATTCAACTATTTGCTAAGGAATGAAAGTAACACCCAGGGGGTCTTAAGTAACTTATCTAGGGTGTTACTTTTAGGGACAAGCAGTATCTGATTCTAGATGAAATGCCTTTTGTGGGAGTCAGATTTTAAAGGAGTTTGCCATAAAGTGAAATTGTGACTATATATACACAGTTATTTTCAATTGTTCAGATGTTGGCTGAAACCATCAAATGAGCAAATAAATTTGGTAAGTGGTGATTATATAGATTTTACTAGTCAGAGTCAAAGTAAGAAACAAGAAAATAAGAATCAACCTAAAAAGAAGAAGGAGAGTAAAGAGGAAGAAATGTAAGAGAAGAGGAGAGAGATAAAAATGTAAGAGAAGAGGAAAGAGATAAAAAGAAGAAAGGGTGGAAGAGGGGGCAAGGCACCAGCATCAGTGGAAGTCATTAGACCCTTAATTATGAATTCCTCGAAAAATGGCCACACTATCCCCATTCAAACACAATTCCCAATGCCTTTTCCCTTCCATTCCTGAGTCTCTATTTAATTGTTTACATATTCATCATTCTTCTTTGCTCTCCTAGACAAGTGATGTACTTCTCATATAAGTTCTCAGAATACCCCCCCTTAAGAAAGTGGCTTTGTGTTCAAAATGGAAAAGAATATGCTATGAAATAAGTCAAGCAGAGAGTGTCAATTATCATATGGTTTCACTTACTTGTGGAGCATAAGGAATGACATGTAAGACATGGGGAGATGGAGAGAAGTGAGTTGGGGGAACTTGGAGGGGGAGACAAACCATGAGAGACTGTGGACTCTGAGAAACAAACTTAGGTTCTTGGAGGGGAAGGGGATGGTGGGTTGAGTGAGCCTGGTGGTGGGTATTATGGAGGGCACTGGGTGTGATGCATAAACAATGAATTTTGGAACAATAAAAAAATTAAATTAAAAGAATGCATTTTGAAACTCCATCCTGATGACTACCTCTGGATGAGTGAGCCCTGGGTGTCCTCAGGTTCGATTACTTTTCTGATTTTTAGTTTCCTCGTATGTACCTCTGAGGGAAACATTATAATTACCTGAAACATGAGCTTCCTTTGTCAAGTAAGGAATAATTCTTTCACTTTATAAAAATAGAAACATCCTATTGGAACATTTCCAGTAAGAACAGATGTTTAGGCAGATTTATTGGTTATCACAAGGGTCTTATAACTTTTCAATTTTTGATTGAGGAGCTATGCAAACACATTACTTAAAACATAAATTGTATATGGTTTCTACAAAGTTATTAAATATCTCATGTAGCCCCAAACCAATTTATTTTGTCCAATGTTCTGTATCTAGATTAATCATCTGCAGTGCTGACTAGATGTGTCCAATCAAAGACAGCAGGTATGAGGGAGGAAACACATCTCAACTACCTGACAGTTTTTGCTTCATGTTGTCATGGTTTTGAAATTGATGTTGGCTTTGAGGCATCTTTCTCTAAAATGTGAACATTCAGACCAGGTCTCAAGCATTAGAATGTATTTTAGTTTAAGTAGATTGCTTTCTTCATTCCACATAAATGCAATCACCTCCATTGAGTAAATGGAAATTGTGATTGCATGAGGGAAAAGAAAAGCAATGAAGAATTGGGTAAAGAAATAATTTCAAGATTGGATTTCTTCTAGGGAATAGTGGGTCTGGAAGGAGGCCCCACTGTGTTCAGAGTCTAGAGCAGCCAGAAGTCATGGAGCAACTGGACTAGAAGAATACTGTAAGCTCTGCTGTTATTTAGTGTGACTAACAGTGCATGGTTATAGGCCTTCATGATACATACATCAATATTTTAATATAATTTGTGGATGATAATATGATTAAAACAATATATAAGTGGAAACAACATGAATGAATCAAAGGAAATTCTAGTGGAGCTTGGAAGAGCAGGGCCTCTCAAAGTTTGCATCAGCATGATCTGGAAGCTTCTTAGAAATGAATCTTCTTGGTCCCTACCCCCATTCTACTGAACCAAAAACTATGTGAGTGGAGCCCGGTCCTCACTTGACACTTCAACAAACACTGCAGATGATTCTGACATGAACCACATGAACCATGAAACCTCAGAACCACTGAGAAAGAGTAAATAAAAGTCAAGAACATCATTCCAGGCGGGGGAGTGACGTGATGGTGCAGGCAAATGGAAGGGGAAGGTTAGGATGGCATCAAGTAGCCTGAAGACTCCCAAGAGAGTGAGGCCCTCTTCATCCAAGCAGAATGAAAATGGTTTCTATTCTTAGCAAATGTGCCTTCAGTGTCACTGTGGAGAGACTGTTTGGTTGTCTCGGGTGGTCCAAGCATGACAACATCAGGTCCTCCCTGTATGTGCGGCCAACTCTGTTCCAGGAATATGACTCTTAGCAAATGTAGCAAGGCCTGTGTGAGTGGAATCTCCCCTTCATTTCACAGGTATATCAAAAAACCAATAAAATGAGTACATCCCAATATGGCAGTTATCCAAATTTAAACAGACTTTTTTCTTTTTTAAAAAATTTATTTATTATTATTATTTTTATAAACTTATAATGTACTTTTATCCCCAGGGGTACATGTCTGTGTATTGCCAGGCTTACACACTTCACAGCACTCACCAAAGCACATACCCTCCCCAATGTCCATAACCCCACCACCCTCTCCCTACCCCCATTCCTCCAACCCCCCTCAGTTTGTTTTGTGAGGTTAAGAGTCACTTATGGTTTGTCTCCCTCCCAATCCCATCTTGTTTCATTTATTCTTCTCCTACTCCCTTAACCCCCCATGTTGCATCTCCACTTCCTCATATCAGGGAGATCATATGATAGTTGTAGACAGACTATTTTCAATCAGATTTGTATTTAAGGACCACCGACTTCCTCTCAATTTAGTGATCAAAGGAAAGAAGTCTTATAATACACTCGTATGTGTATAAGAAGTACCAAACCTCAGATAGAAGTTGCCTGGGAAACCTCTGCTAAAAGAACAACTTTCAAATTTCCCTGAACTAATTAATTAATAAATAGCTAACATCGACTCACTCTGTGCAGTATAGTTTTATTTCCTGTCATCTTTTCAAAGCAAAATAAATGTTTTGCCTCATGGAAAAAATAAATATTTCCATTTCAGAAAAGCTGACAAAAATATGATTGATATCACCAATTATAAGAATCTTACAACAGCCCTCTGAGGACTAGTTCATCCATGAATGTGAGAGTTTATCTTGGCCATCCAGAGTGGCCGTCATAAGTGTGTGAGTCAGGTACATTATTTTATGCAAATAACCATTAGTGCCTTTTTCTAAGCCCTCATTTCTTCAATAAGGCAGAGTTTCAATTTACGATTTGAAAGAAAAAGTTGTCCCCTTCAATTATACTGTATATTATAATCACCTGTTTTTAATGTAATTTTCTTTTACTGATCACGGCCATAGATTTTCCAAAAGGTTATGTAACAGACTAATTCGAAGCCAACTATCTTATCTCTAGAGACTTCAGTTAAGAAATGTCACTTTGATTGTCTCCATAGCAAGCCATGTCATATATGAACAAATCTATCTTACTGTCTAATTTGACCCAATTTTCCATATTGCTTAATAAGCACATTACAATGAATCATTGATCTATTATCCAAGGAATTTTGAAGCTTACAGATTATCTTCAATTGCACCTGCTTTAATCAGTGTATTGCCTTGGGTATTATGGTCATTTTATCCTTTAATAAAAGAATTGTTAATATCTTCATGTGCAATTTCAAGCAATTTGCAAAATTAGGTTAGCTGGATTTTGTGTAGAATTTATCACAAACTCAGTTGTTTAACATGATATTTTCAGGAACAATTCTTATGTTTCCAACTTCCTCAAATTAATATTTTTATTAAACAAATTACCATTACTCAAAATGATAAATTTCATTTAAGTAAATAAAGTTATGTCATGTTCTTAAGTTACTTTCATGTGCCCTGACACTATTAGCTATTTTTTTTAATTAAAAAAAATAACACTAATAAGAATTATAGTGGTTATGGCCCTGTAAAGGTAAAGATATGTTAAAACTATTTTTAGAGACAATTTGCTGAGAGACATGATTGCATAATTTTACTGAGCAGTATAGAATAATTACTTTGTTTATGAATATACTGCTTCCTACCAGTGACATGTTAACTCTCATTATTAATTAAGGATTTATTGTATCATCTTCATATAAGTCACATATATTACCAACATAATAACACTGGATATGGAACTGCCATGTTAGAATCCATATAATCTCTACCAGAAAGTAAAAAACCACTCATTGAACTATCTGTTGTGTGAGTAACCATGTTACATGGTGGGAATGTTCAGCCCTTACTCCCAATGAGCTCATAGTCAGCTAGGGAGTTTGTACTGCCACATGGAAAGCTTGACTGAGAAGCAGCAATTAACAATTAAAAGCCAAACACTCCTTTCTTCCCAGGAGAAACTGAAATTAGTGAATTTTAGTTTTCTGAGAGGCACAGGCTAAATTTCCTAGAACTTTAAATAAATCACCTCTAAAAATACCTGCAGTACTGAGGAAATAAATACTTGCTATTAAATTATCCAATTTAGACTTACGCTGACTTAGAACCAACGCTTCTGTGTTTTTAGCTTGTCATTTCAAGTGTTAGGTAAGTGACTTCTTTATTTGGTATATCCCTACAGGCTATCAAGAAAACCCTTTTATCCAATTTAGTGACAACCAAAAGAAAGTGAAAAAGGATAAGAGAAAAATATATCTATCTTAAGGAGAATTTTACTGGTATCGATTCTAATACTCTGTGTCCTATTAACTACAGACATTTTCCCCCACTCCTGTTTCTTGAGAAGGTCCCATTTGATCAGCTGTCCATTCTCTTTGCTCTTTACACTCTATTTCCTAATCCCTTACTTAAGCTAACTTAAGGAAATGATATACCAGTAACCCTTTCCACAAAACACGCAGACATTCACCACATGTGTTGCTTTAACTATTTTCAGGAATCTTTTGAATCGGCTTTGAAAAATTGGTTTATCCAAAGTAATACATCTCCACCTCTTTAAAAAAATGTTTTTCCAAGTTAAGGGTTGATATCTGAACTGTTGTAAAACTGCCTAGAGTTCAAATTCCATACAAAATTCCACTTTTGTACTGGTTCACCGTACTCCATTCCACATCCTTTCACCAGCCAAAACACGAGAAAGTGGAAAGTGTAAAAGATGTCACTCATAAGATTTAGTTTGAGCCTTAGCTCTGTCCCTCTCCAGCTACACAATTTGGGGCAAGTCATAGTCTCATTGCATCTCCCATCTGGTAATCATAAAGCTAGCTTGAAAATAAGCCCTGCTGTGTTCTCTACAAGCTACTGAAAGCATCAGGTGCCATACTATGTGTACCTGTCTTCTAGTTGTAGTTTTTGTTGGAAAGGACTTTACAGCTACCAGAGAGTTACCAAAAAGGAGGTGATGTTGGAACTGTTTCTAATAGTTCCAACTTTCTGGAGTAATAAATACCCAATTCTACATCCTTTGCAGGTAATCTTTAAGGTGCTTCTGTGAGATTTAGTTTGGGTTGATGTTATGTCTCTTTCTAGCCTAATGATCTGTACTTATGCATAGAAATTTTCATCCTTTGTATATAAAACCAAGGTACATTGAATTGTGACACTTCCGAATTGCATTGGTGGCTTAGAAGGAGCACTTTTTTTTTTTTAATGAAAGGGGGTTAGGCCTTTGAGTTTTCTAACACAGATTTTCTAACAAATATTTTTCCCAAAAATGTTTACGCAGAACATCTCTGGTTATGTGATAATGAAAACTCATATATCTTTGAAATGTCTTATGATGACATTTGGCAAGGATCAGTGAGAGTATTCTCAAATATTAGAAAAATAAAAATAAACGTGTGAGGGCAAATTCTAAAGATGTTTTATTTCCCTGTTATTTAGTGGTTTTCTGAATCTCAAAGTGGTAGGTACTATTTATTATTCTTAGAAAAAAGGTATGCTATTCTTATCTTTTTATGGTAGGTTTTTTTTTTTTTAACTTTTCACAATAATACATTTGCCTTATGTGCAGTGAATATGGGATCTATTTGGTATATACCAAATCCATGCCTCAGAGTTTCTATGTTCACATTTTAATGATTGTACAATACTTATTAAGATAATTCATTTCACTTCAGGATAAGGGGGACTTATGAAGAAACATTATTAATTTAATACATTAGGATTTTTCCAGATTTAATAATTAATTCAAAGAAATATGTACAAGTAAAATTTTTGGCACAGAATCGTGCATTATATAAAACCCAGACACAAGGAAGACTATGAATTTTATACCAAGAAATTTGAAGAATTTCAAGCAACAAAGCAAAATGATGATATCCATAATTTTAAGATATTATCATGTACACATTGAAAACTCAGGAGGAGGAGAAAGTAGAAGCAGAAGGAAATTAGAAAGATAGCAAGTGATTCCTAAGGGGGACAGAAAAGATAACATATGAAGTATCTTTATATGAAGTTCAGTTCACAGAATGATAAGATACCAGAATGAGGAAAGTGGAGTCAAATGCTAACTTTCCCAATGTATAATTGTATATTATATAATATAATAATAATAATAATATATATATATATATATTAGTCTGTGGCTTCTAAGGAAATATACAGCTGGAGAAATAGATTTGTAAGGCATACAAATATGTTGGAAATAGAAATTTGGAACTGAATGCATCTACAAAATAAAAGTGTATAGAATAATAAGGGGCACATACTAAAGAGAAAATTCTAATCAAAGGAAAGGAGCCCACAAAAAAGATGGAGAATTTCATCCAGAGAGGTTAAGGCAACTAGAGAGGTGGAGTAGGTTAAATGTCAACTGTTGTTACTGGGCCAAAGAAAACAAAGACTGAGAAATTTCCATGGAATGAAAAGATGGAAGAATTTTTTGTAATCTTGGCAAAGATATATTCCTGGGATGATGTGGAAAAACAAAAACAAAATGGTGTATTTAAGGATCAGTGAGAAATAGGAAAATAGAAAAAAAAAAATAGAGCAGTTGAAGGGGTAAGAGAGGGAAAAATTTGAAAGGTAACAAAAAGAGTTTGGAGTTGAAGGAATTTATGTTGATTCATTGTTGATATTTGTATTTGACTCTATTTGTTGTTGGAACCAGGAAAAGGAGAGGTTTGGGATTAGGGCTAAGGTGATTGATACAGCAAATTGTTAGGGAGACAAAAAGTGAGGAGTTAAGAGCAGACCCTAGTCTCAGGGGAACTATTATCACTCCCATAAAAATAGGAAGGAAGGCAAGAAGCAAGGAAGGGAGAAGTGAGGCCGGGAGCAGGGAAAGGGAGGGAGCACAGAAGTTGGTTTGATAAGATTCTATGTTGGCTTTAAAAACTTGAGGCACTTTTGTGTGTGTGTGTGTGTGATGGCAGGAGGGAAGAATGTTTCCTGAAAATGAAAGTCTTAGAGGAAGAGTCTATCATTTCATAAAATAGAAAGCACAATTATAGTGAGATTCCCCGGGAAAAACCTGGAATGTAGAAGTAAATGATTATTGGATGAAAGGAAATGAGGAAGCAGAGGAAGAGGAGGAGGAAACTGCAGATATAATTTTCTTCCTTTCTACTTCTGTGAGTAATAACATTACAAACTTTCGTTTATACATTCGGCAAATGTTCACTGCGTGTCAACTATACCAGGAACATTAAAGGACACAAAACACAAGGAAGCAAACAAAAACCTTATTCTGGAGAAGCCGCCTCATGAACAGGAGGGGCTGAAATAAAAGAACAAAGAAATTATGACAAGAAGGAATTGGCAAAGCAAAGCTAAAGAGAGTCCAGGAATTAACTTAAGGCAAGAACGAGTTTGGCATGTTATAGGGAGAGGAAGAAGGTCAGTGAGGAGAACAGAATGAGATGAGGTCAGAAATGTGCACAAAACCCCAATCCTGTTAGGCTTTGTAAGCTAGGAAAAGGAGTGCAGCTTTTATTCCGAGTGATGAAATGCCGTCAAAGTTTTAAGTAGGTGAGTGAAGTGATCTGATTGACTTTTTAAAAGATCACTGGAGTTGCTATGGAAAGACTAGAATTTAGGAGGTCAAAGGAGAAAGAATAGACAATTGGGTAGAATGAGGTGATGATGGCTTGGGCTAGGGTGGTAGAGATGGAAAGAAGGGGACATATTTACCTTGACAGATCCAGTGGGACTTGCTGATGGATTGGCAATGAGAAATCAAGGATAATATTTTGGTTTTTGGCTTCATGAGAGGACCATTTACTTGTGAAATCCAGGGTAGGAAGAGAATCTCAGATTTTGTTTAGTCATAAATAGTTTGAAATATCTATTATATATTCATGGAGAGACATTAAGTTGGAGTAGAACAGAAGAGTCTGGGGGAGTTTGTCTCTATTGCTCTCTCCTTATTCTTTTTATTTCTCAGTAGCACTTGTTTCCATCTTACATACTATTTTCCTTTTTATCCTCCTTTTATTTATTTATTAACTCTCTTAAATATATACACACACACACGCATGTGCGTGCACACACACACATGAATGGGAGCTTCATAAAGACAAGGAATTGATTTTAACTGCTATGTCCTCAACAACTGGTATAGTACTTACTAAATTCTTATTAAGTATTTATTGAAGTAAAAAACAAAACAATACTTTGGGATGTCCCATCTTTCACTTGGGTTGTTTATACATTCTGAGATCATTTTATAATGCCAAAGTGAAGAAATTAGAGAGATGTCCATGCAATTCATGTTGATGTTCTGTTATTCCTCTTCTCTATTCTTTCAGGACTTTAATTCTCTAGGCTACCTTTGTACAATAATAAGAGACAAAACAATTTTTCTACTACTTCAAAACATTTTAAGACATGTGAATCTCTACAGATCTTTCTAGGAACCATTAGCCAATAGACATCATGTACCCATTCAAACTCTGGAGTACTACATCCTGCCTTTCAGTATCCTAAGAAAGAGCAGAAGGGCCATTGTCTCCCTTCCCTTCTATCCGTCTTTTTTCTCCTAGGCCTTGGGTATTTTTTTAGGTCCCGTGATGAATGAGCCCAGGAATAAGATATAGCTGTGTTTTGCTTTCTGTTTCATCAAATCCTTTCTAATGGCAGTTGACCTCAATGTAATGAGAAAATATCAAGGCAATCGAGCAAACAAAAAAATATAATTACTATCTTTAAAAATAATATTCTGACATAAATAGTTTTTTTTCCCTATTTCAAGAAGAAATGAATTTTACTACAATTTAATAAGATTTTTGAAAGGAAACTTTCATTAAAGCTTTTGAAATAAACCCAGTGGTCCAGGAAATAATTCACATGGAGCACCAGCAGCAGGTTTACTCTCTGATTCAACAGGGTGGAAGTCCTGGCATAGTGTACTTGGGTCCTCTCCTTAGGGTCTCAAAAGGCTACAGTCCAATTTCTAGCTACAGTCTCACTGTAGTATCAACTGGTGAACAATCTTCTAAGCTTCCTAAGGTTATTAGAAGAATTCATCTCTTTGCAGTTGTAGGACTCAAGTCCTGATTTTTCATGCTGGCTGAATGCTCCTAGAAGCTGCCCATTATTCCTCAGGGTCATCGGTATAGACCTTCTCACAACATGGTGGTTGACTTCTTCAAAGCCAGCAAGACAGAGTCTCGGTAATTTCACTTTGCTAAGACAAAGTCTTATATAATGAATGTATGGTATTCACAGAAGTGACATCCCATCACGTTTGCTATATTCAATTAATAGAACTAAGCTCAAAGGCCAGACTTACATTCAAGGAAAGAGGAGTATTCAGTACGTAAGGACTAGGAGTCAGGGATCACTGGGGGTCAATTTAGGGTCTCTCATCCACAGTAATGAAAAAGGTCTGCATTGCTTTTCTATTGCTGTGTTTTAAAAAAAATGACCCCAAATTAGCAATTTAAAACCCACATTATCTCACATTTTCTGTGGGTCAGGAATTTATCATGGCATTACAGGGTTCTTTGCTCAGGGGTTTGTATGACAGAAATCCAGGTATCCCGGGGGCTAAATCTCATCTGAGGCTAATGATCCACTTTCAGGTTTACTCAGGACCTTGGCAAGATTTAATTCCCTGAGGTTGTAGGAATGCAGTCAAAGTTTTCTTTGAGTTATTATTACTTCCAGCAAAACTAGTTGTGTGTTATAATTTTCCATTTCTAATATGTAAATCTGTATGAATTAAATAAATTAGAAAAAGTGCCAAAAGTAGATGAAGTTAATATTTTTTAAATATAGGAGGTAACTTTTTAATAAACTTTTATAAACATTATAATATTATAATGAGATATTTTTGTAAGTTATTCAGTTATGATAAAATTATGCTTCAAAACAGTGAGCCAATGACTCTAGAAACTAATAATTTCAATAAATATGCTTTCTTAAAGGGTCTCCAAATGCACACATTAGGACCTATCTCAAATTGAAATGAGCATCTGAAAATTAAGCAATTGTATATTACTTGTCCTGCTCATCTGAGATGATCCTGGGCTACAGATTAAAGATTTCCTTTTCTCATTTGACAAATGCTCTTCTAAAGTATAAGCTCTTGCTTGAGTGAATCCACCTTTTTGTTTTCTTTCAATTGTCACATTCTCTTCTACTTTCTACTTCCTCTTTTATGAAGAAACACATTGTTTATCTCTTTTTATCAAGGCTGAAGAATGGATCTCCATCACTAGGGTTAAAGAAAATCAGGATTGTGGTGACTGGGCGGTTCAGTCGTTTAAGTGTTCGACTCTTGATTTCCGTTCAGGTTATGAGCTCAGGGTCGGTGGTGAGGTCATGAGATTGAGCCCGGCATAGGGCTTTGTGCTCAGCATGGAGTCTGCTTGTCCCTCTCCCTCTGCTCCTCGCCCTGTTCTCTCTCTCTCAGATAAATAAATAAAATCTTAAAAAAAAAAAAAAAGAAGAAAATAGGATTGATGTTTTTCTTCACAGTCACAGTCTACATTTCTCAGTGGGATTTCATGACACCATTGATTCAGTTGCAGAACACTTTTGACAAAGTTAGCTTCGGAATTGGTAGTCTTCTCTTGACCCAAAGGGCCCCATAGTTCTGATTTGCATAAATCTGTTTTTGTTTTTTCATTCTTTGTAGAGTCTATTGTTACCAAGATTTGAAAGCAAAACAAAATGCTAATCATTTTACAAAACAGCAACAACAAAATGTTTACATTTGGCTAGAAGAAAGCACTAAACTGGAGCACCAGAATAATTTTGGAGTGCTTCTAATATGTTCAAGACGTGAGAAATAACAAAAGTACACCCCTTTAAACCTGATATTACCCTCTGTTAAAGTTATTCCTGGAGAAAAGATACATAGTTTTGGTAATTTTGAATTTAAAAAATGCACCTCTAAATTTGAAGGAGTTCCAGAATGAGGACTACAGACGGGAACTGTCAAATTAAAGTGAAGAAAAAGTTGGGTATGCCATGGCATTGGGATCTGTGACTTGGATAAAATATAGCTTATGCTGTGTAGTCCATTTTTGATTTAAGTTTTTTTTAAACTTTAAGAATCAGTAGGTTGAGGGGCACCGGGGGGTTAAGGCCTCTGCCTTCGGCTTGGGTCATGATCCCGGGGTCCTGGGATGGAGCCCCGCATCAAGCTCTCTGCTCACCAGGGAGCCTGCTTCACCCTCTCTGCCTGCCTCTCTGCCTACTTGTGATCTTTGTCTGTCAAATAAATAAATAAAATCTTAAAAAAAAAAAAAGAATCAGTAGGTTGAAAGTAACAGAAAAATAAAAGAAGATTGAATAGAACAAATGCTTTAACTATAAATATCATAGAATTAATTTACTTGATCATCAGTGAAGATTAATCAGAACCAAGTTACATCACTATCAATAAGTAACCATGTGGGATATTTATTAGCTCTATCAGAATGTGATATCTACCTTATCCTATCTAATGCCCAGCCTTCCACTCATCCTATAAATCTGCACTTGCATGCACACACACACAGACACACACCCCACATATAACTCCAGAGTGGTTAGCAATATTAAGTTGAATGAGATCAACTGAGATACCAAAAGGAATTCAGAAGTTACTGAGGAATTAGGGCCTTGGGTGGGAAATACAGAATGAAGGAGATGGAAAATAATTCAGAAATGTATAGCTTTATATGGACTCTTTTAAGCAACTTTTGGTGTATATATAACATTTATATATATCAGTATATATTATATAACAATATAATCAGAATTATATTCTACTTCTTTTGGTATTTATTTAAGCATTATACATATGCTTCTCTCAAAAATTATTCAAGAAAATGTATTTATTATAGTTAACCATTGCTTCCTCCTAGTATGAGAACCCTAGTTTCCAGAGTTCTTCTATTCTCCCTCTCATCAGTACTTTGTCAGATGTGGGACTAAAGACTAGAACAAAAAATACAATGTTATTAGGTGTTATTAATACTTTTAAAATATAGGCTCAGTGATAAAAGTGGTTTTAATTTTTGGCCACACTATTTAATTATCTGTGCATTTTATCAATCTAGTTCCAATATTTGTCATTGTAAATAGATGAAAATTAACTGCATAAAATGAAACAATTCTATTTGATATATTAAAGATATTATTATATAGTAACTGCATATGTGTTCACTTCTTCAGACCATACATGTTCTTTTATAGATTTTTGCTCTGAGGACAGAATCGTGTGTGTGTGTGTGTGTGTGTGTATATATATATATATATATATATATATATATATATATTTTTTTTTTTTTTTAAGGTCATTCTTTACTCCAGGTCTCAAGGAAATTCACTGCAAATGGTCTGTCTTAGATGGCAAAACTGTCACAGAGAACTATGGCATTTAGTTTACAAAAGGGCACAAAGAAAGAAAGAGAAGGAAAAAAATTAAAGTTTTAATGTTTTTCGGTTTGGCTCTCATACAAACTTCTCAATGTGTAACTCTCCCTACATCTTTAGATTAATTTTCCTATATAATTTATTATATTTTAATATTATAATTTATTATAGATAGCTTTCTCCTCAGAGTAAATAGAGGTTATCCATTCACCCAACTTGGATTTTCTGGTCAATTATCTTCTTTTCACCACTGAAATGAACAAACCCAGAAGAAAGGACTTAACTGAATGGCTTTTTATATTTTATAGTTATATACATTTTTAACATATTGATAGTTAATGTTTATATGTTTATAGTTATAGTTTAAGCTTAGAGTTATAGGTTTACAAACACAATTTTCTTTATTGTTACATGCCTTTTAATAATTATTTATCTAATAATTTTAGTTTTTGTAATTGTATGTATATAAAGTTATAATTTTATAATTTAATTTTAAAACATATTTTTGTTTTAATATAGTTTAAATTTTTAATAACTTAATTGTAAAATATAATGCTTTGTTTTTTGTTTTTAAATTTTTGTTATTAAAGTACAGTTAATGCACAGTGTTATATTAATTTCAGGTTTTTAATATAATGATTCAAAAATTCTATACATTTCTTCTCATTGCTCCTTAAAATAAGAGTACTCTTAATTCCCTTTATCTGTTTCACCCATCACCCCACCAACTTCCTCTATGGCAACCACCAGCCTAGAATATAATGCTTCCAGGGTCACGTGGGTGGCTTATTTCGTTAAGTGTCTGCCTTTGGCTCAGGTTATGATTTCAGGGTCCTGGGACGGAGTCCAACCTTGTTAGGCAACCTGCTCAGTGGGGAGTCTGCTTCTTCCTCTAATCCTGTCCCCTGCTCATACTCTGTCTCTCTCTCAAGTAAATAAATAAAATCTTAAAAAAAAAAAAAAACCATAAGCCTTCAAAATAGGAATATTTACATTCCCTGGAAGAGACAACCACATTCAAAATAGAAAAAAAGCAATAAAGAATGGCATGTTTTGGACATGTTTTTGCATATATGCATTGTATTGTGGCTGTCTCAGTATTTATATGCAGTTAAAAATCTATTTGACTGTTGCTGTTGACCATACCACTTTGATCTCCTTTTTTATTTCCTTGGATATTTTGCAGCTGCTAAACTCACTCATCAACACAAGTCTTCATAACATTTGGCATTTTCTATTTTGTCACTGTCTCTCTGCGACAAACCTAGGATGTTAATATATCTTAGTATGTAAATCCAAAACATTTAGACAAAAAAAGAAAAGAGAAAAGATATATAAAAAAAGAAGGAAAGCAAAGCAAAGTTAAAGTAAGAAAAATCCATCCAATGAAATTTTTATTGAAGCTAAGATATGGAAATACCAAAGATAGCTTTAGATCGTTGCTTTGGTCTTATTTCTCCCCATCCAATTCTTTTGGGAAGTTTGATGCTTTTCCACTAAATACTAGATATATTAATTTTTCATATTTTTTTTCCTTTTTCAAATTCTATACCCTTTATTTTTACACCTTACATCTTGTAAAGCTTTCAAGTTTTCTCTTAATGATACTCTCTCACTCTATCCATGTCCATTACTAATCCTTATTCTATAACCCAAACTAGTGAAGTTGTTAGAACACAAACTTCCATTGCTGGCCTCCATACCCCTCCAAAATAAGTTTTGTTCTGTACCACTCCAAGACATTGAATGAATCACCTACTTCCCCTCAGCTTTAAAGCTATCATGAGGAGTTTGTGTTGTAGAAAATAATTTTTATGTTTTTTTAAATGCCTGATTTCTTGAATTTAATCCACAAATAAGGGTATCTAAAATATGGAAATACTTAACACAAAATTGAGGGGAAATCTGCCTTTAAAAGTATACCCACAAGATCCAGCAATTCCATTCCTAGGTATATACCTCCTCCCAAATTGAAAACAGGTAAAATATTCATACCTGAATGTTTATAGCTGCACCATTCACAAGAGTCTAAAGATAGAAACAACCCAAGTGTCTGTCCAACAATGGATGAATGGATGAAATGTGTATATACGTACAGTGGAATATTATTCAGGCATAAAAAGAAAATACTGGTGCATGCTATCAGATGGCAAAACCTTGAAAGCATTATGCTAAGTGTAATAAATCAGACATAAAAGAATAACTGTGTGATTCCATTTATATGAAATATCCAAAAGACTTGAATTCATAGAAAAGAAAACAGATTTATGGTTGCCCAGGCCTGGGAGGAATAGGGACTAAGTGGCTGCTTAATGAATATAAGGGTAATAAAAATGTTTTGTAATTTGATATAAATGGTGGCTTCCCAACAATATAAATATTGGGAAGTTAACATAAAACTGAATTGTACACTTTAAAATGGTTAATTCTTTCTAAAATAAATGAATGAATGAATGAATATTAAAAAATAAAATAAGGTGGTTATTTTAATTTCACTTCATTTTTTTAAAAGGGGGAAAGACACTTCTGCACACATGTTTGGAGTAAATATTTCTAAAGAGATAAAAGATAAATATAATAATAATATCCTCTGGAATCATCATTTTAGTAGTACTTTTAATTTGTCTTTAACAATACTTTGTACTTTCTCTTCATTCCATTTCTTTTTTTCCCCTCATCTGATTTCACTGTTGAAGATACAAAAAGAATGTAATAGCCCTCAGTTCCTTCAGGTTATGTTTTATTGGTTAATTAATACCTGATTTAAGTGGTTGAAGATATTTGAGTGTGCCTGAGTTGTGTGTTAATGGAGTACTAAAACATGCCCTGTCATGTCTTAATTCCCCCAAACAGTCTCACACTGAATAAGTGAAAAGTGATTAAAACTTAAATGTCTTACCACCAAAGTACTTACTAACTTGGTCAGGTATGATTAAATGATAATCATTTGTTCACTGGCAGTCATAAATCTTTCTTCATTCTGATGCTACATATTACAATTTTTCCGGGTCATTTATGTTATAGACTATTTTCTTGTTCCTCTAGATTTTATGTGCTCTGTTCTTTCATTTTAAAGCATTATCAAACATACGGAAGAAACATATGGTCAACCAGTTATGTTATAAAAGTACTTGAATATTGGGTGAAAATGTTCACATAATGGGGATTTAGAGCAGGTCTCTCATATAGCCTGTAAAGAAGAATACCGATGTTGTAAGAATACAAAATATAAAATCCATATGTGAAATAAATCCAGTGCCTGCCTGGGTTTTACTTTTTTATCAAGAATTTAGAAAAGCTATGGGAATCTCTTACTGAAATTATCCATAATTTTATGTTTCTATGAAAGTAGACTGTTTCATAAAATATATGCCTATTAATACTTCATAATGAATTCAGCTAGTAGTCATACTATCAATTCCTTGAGGTCAGCAAAGAATCATTGTATAATGAAAACACTTAAAATTGTCTTTGTACTCTATTTATTCCAGGCAAAATTTGGGACATTTAGCAAACTGCTTTACCTTACCAAACCCCCAATTTTCCTTATCTGTGAAATAAGCATATTATATAATTCCAGATCATTGTCACAGTTACACAAATTCATATATAAAATGTGTTTGCCATATTGCCCAATTCTGCATCCACTTCTCCATCCCACCTAATGAATTCCACTGTTCATTCTTTAAGTTCCAATTTAAATATAATCACATTTTAGGGTAAAGATGAATAAATGGATATAAAAAACACAAGATGACCCTACTTAATCTATAAATTTAATTCAGTTTCAGTAAAAATCCAGGTTTGGGGATCCTGATGATGTTTGTAAATTTCATGTAAGAGAATAAATGATATGTGAATGTCTCAGGTTCTGTTCTCAGACTTATTATCTTTTTCATCCAATTTGAGTTTCTAGATTATTTCACCCACTATTAAAGTTTTAAATGCCTCTATATTCTGATGACTACTTCTACTGTTCCCACAACTCTTACCTCCAACTGACCGTTTGGTTTCCCAATGTGGATATCTAATGGGCATCCCAAAGTTAAGGCTAACCTGTTCCAAGTTGAAATTTTGACTCTCGTTCATCTCATTGAGATAAAAAACCTTAGAATCATTTTTTATTTCTCTATTACTTTTTATAATTTTTCCTGAAACATCAGCAAATCCTATTGCTTACCTTCCAAATGCATCAGGAGTCTGACCAATTCTCACCAACCACCCTATCACCATGGCATCCCAACCTACTATGATGAAATTTCAATAGACCCCTGGCTTATCTTCCAGCTTTCACTTTTACCTTTCTATGGTCTATTCATCACATAGTAGCCAGAATGAACTTATTAATACTTGAGTCAAAGCATGCAGTTTGTATATTAAAATTCTACATGGCTTCTCATTGCTCTTAAACAGCAAAGTTTCTAAAAAACTAAATAGCCCCTTGCTGGTTCTTGATATTTTTTCTCTTCCTAGATTGCTAACACCCAACCAAAGTGGGCATCATACGGTTATTCTTCAAACTCTGTCTGATAGTTCTGCCCTAGGACCTTTGTACACATTTTTTTCCTTTGCTCAGAAAGATACTCCTCCAGATACTCTCAAGGCTCCCTCCATTATTTTCATATCTCTGTTTAAATGTCCCATCTTTTAAGAGGAATTCTCTGACCATCTTTTCTAAAATAGTACACTTGTCTTTCTTTGTGGTGGTTAATTTTATGTATCAACTTGGCCACGATGTAGTGTTCATTTGTTCCATTAAACACTAGTCTAGAATTGCTGTGAAGATCTTTTTCAGATCTGATTAACCATTAAATCATTGAAATTTGAGTAAAGCAGATTACCTTCCCTCCTATGGGAGGGCCTCATCTAATCAGTCAAAAGTCTTAAGAGAAAAAACTGGATTCCCTCAAAGGGGAAGGAGTTCTTTGACTACCATCCAACTCAAGACTCTGATATCAATGCCTACAAGAATTCTCAGCCTGTTGGCCTTCCTTGCAGATTCTTACTTGCCAACCCCTACAATCATTTGAGCCAATTCCTTAAATAAATCACAGGTCTCTCTCTCTCTCTCAGTGTGTGTGTGTGTGTGTGTGTGTGTGTGTGTGTGTGTGTGTGTGTGACTGTCTGTGTTACTGGTTCTGTTTCTCTGGAGAACTCTGATTGATACACCCTTTGTTTACTTACATATTGTCTAGCTCGTCTATTTGAAGATAAACTCAAGAAGGAAGAAGTTTTCAGGTTTTTTTTTCACAACTGTGAATATAAATTTGAAAAAACCTTGGTGCATATTTGCCAAATATATTGTTAATGAATCAGTGACTAAGCACAGGAGTTTAGAAATATTATAATTATTTAGAATGAACATTTTTTCTACCAGACATTAAAATTCATTTATGGGAAATGGTAAAGTCTCCTTCTTTATTATAGCTAAATAATATCTCATTATATATACTCATATGAATATCTACACCACATTTTCTTTATCCTGCCATTTGTAACAATGCAGATGATACGGGAGCAGGTTATGCTAAGTGAAAAAAGTCAGAGAAATTCAAATACTGTATGACCTCAATTTTATGTGAACTCTAAAATAAATAATTAAAGTTGAACGCAGAAACTCGAGTAGAATAGTGGTTTCCAAGACCTGGGGAATGAAGGAAATGGGGGGAGATGTTGGTCAAAGGGTACATACATTCCATTATAAGATGAATGGTTCTGAGAATCTAGTGTACAGCATGTTGATTATAGTTAATAATATTGTATTGTATATCTGAAATTTGCTAAGAGAGCAAATCTTAACTGTTCTCACTGCAGAAAAAGAATGGTAACTATGTGGGGTGATGGAAGTATTAATTGATTTGGCACCTCATCTCACAATATATACATATATCAAATCATCATATTGCGTATTTTAACTGCGTAACAGTGTTGTCAGTTATATCTCAATAAAGCTGGAAAAATAACTAATAAAAATAAATTATTAATAAAGAAGATACACTTGTAATCAAGCGTACATCTGTTTCCCATTAAGTGCTAGTACCTTTAGGAATTAAAAAGATTGTATCGTTTCTGTGAATGGCACTTCTATTCACCCCATCCATTTCTACTTACCCAGTTTAACTTTCTGCCATTCAAAGGTCTACCTAGGTTTTACTTCTGACCATCACCTGGAATTCCAAAATGAATCACCTCCTCGTCCTTATTGGACAGCTGATGGTTAGTATCTGGGCTGCCAAAGCAAGCACATGGAAGGCTGATGTCACAAAAGCCACACAATCCTTTATTGTCATTGCCCTCAATTTCCTTCCATATAAGGCTCTGTGAGTAATGCCCTTTACTGAAAAGTGGGAAAATTTATAGGAGAAAAAAAACACTTAAATAGGTATGCTAAGTATACCTGTTCTTAGAGTCTAAAGAAAATGGGAGAAGAAAAGAGATCTCCTTCATAGGAGTCCCATTCTTGAGAGCTCTCAATGCTAAGTTTGCTTCTCTAGCCTGATGTCCAGTCCTTTACTTCTTCATTGGCTGAAAAGTGTACTCCACCTTCTACTCCTAATCTCTCTGCCTCCTACTCATATATTTCTTGACTCTCAGTAGTACATTACTCAAGTCTTAAATTACTCATTTTTAAAAATCATTACAGAAAAGACATCAGCTATAGGTTTTTTTTCCCTTTTACTCATTTATTTATTTTTTTATTAATTTTTTATTTTTTATAAACATATATTTTTATCCCCAGGGGTACAGGTGTGTGAATCACCAGGTTTACACACTTCACAGCACTCACCAAAGCACATACCCTCCCCAATGTCCATAATCCCACCCCCTTCTCCCAAATCCCCTCCCCCCACCAACCCTCAGTTTGTTTTGTGAGATTAAGAGTCACTTATGGTTTGTCTCCATCAGCTATAGGTTTTAAACATCACAATCAGTCTCCTTTGAGACCTCTTCACCAGTTTGAAATGGATATGTACCTTGTACATTCTTCCTGCATCCTTATGGGTAACTCTTAGGGTAACTATTGGGGTAACTTGTGGGTAACTATTAGGCCAAACACTGGGTAAAAGGGGCCAGAGTTAACAAATGTTTGTGTACAAGCACACTTGCACATCAGCAGTCCTTTCAAAGAGTATATATTCAATTTCCTAAAATCAACATCATCCAAAAATCCCCCCCCAGTCCAAAATGAAGACAGAATTTTTAATTGTACACTCTGACTTCTTTTTTACTATGGAGCTCAGCCCAGTCCCAGTGCCTACTGATATATAAATAAACAAGACCTTTTTGCTAAACCTTGTAAAAAACAGAGTTAGAATATTCTTATCTACTCAAAGACCTGGCTAAAAGTTTGGAAACTTTCAGTATAGAAGTGAGAGTCAAACACTCCTGCACTGGGGGAAAATATCATTTAAACACTAGACTGGGGGACAGAACAGGAAACATGGTTAAATTTGGAGAAAAATATGGAAGACACTATATGGCTATGTAAGGACAACTGTAAGGTGATTCTTGAGGATCCAATTACCTCGGAGCCAACAGGAGTGACCCTGTAAAACAAAATCAGTACCAAGGTTCCTGCTTTCCTATAGAGTGTAAATTCCTGCACAGAAGAGGGAAATGGGGGGACTGCATTAATTTTGTTCTTCACAAAGAGAGTCACATTAATTTTGAGTGAGAGAGTGACAGCTCTGGAAAGCTCTGTGCATGATTCAAAAATCTTGAGATCAAAGGTAATTTTTTTCCCAAAAGGTAATTTTTATTTTTATTAAAGTCAGTTCTAGAAGATAAAGTTGAGAATTGGATATCTTTGTATGGAGATTTTATGATTTAAAATTTTCTTAATTTTGAACAAGGAAATAATAAAAATAGTATGAATTCTTAATAAAATGGTAGCACTCCAGAATAGTTTTTCATAAAAAAAATACTGTTTTTAAGGGACTCTAAGTCATCCCCTGACTTGTACTATAAACAGCAGCTTCCAGACTGAGTCATGACTCTAGCAGTCCTGGCTGGACACCACAGGGAGGGTTGGGACACATATTTGTTTTAAGACTCATAACTTATCCTGCAAAATTTCAGAATGAGTGTTAAAAATAAAAGCTATTATTACCTATATGTAAATTGTTTAACTAGTTTTATGTACCAGAATCATTTAGTTCTTATTTTAAACTGGATTTTATCAATTTGAAAAGTAAGTTTAATTTGGACAGAATTGTGAACTATTTCTCTTAAAGTTCTGTTAAAGTTTTGGGGACATGACTTGATTTTCTTTACATTTTATAGAAATATGTCAACTGGTAGTCTTTTAAAGGGTGAATCAGACTCTCCTACGTATAATAATTGAACTAAAATATTTCAATACTGATAAATTTCAGAACATTATCCCAGTCTGCAACTGCAGAAAATAAAAGAGATAGGAAGAACCAAAGTCAAAGAGAGCCCCAACACAAGAGAATTTATTAATACCATACTACATTTCTGACATGTCTAACCATTCATTCATTCTTCTACTCAACAGGTAGAGTTAAGGGTCCAGTATGTGCCAGGCACTGTTCTTGGCACATGGGATAGTTGTGGCCAATACAGCCCTGAAGTTAAGTCTCTGACAATCTTTTAATTTTGAATCAAGCCACTTAGCTGATAAATGACAGAGCTAGACATTCAACCCACCCAGGTCTCTCTAGAATTCAGAACCCATATATTTTTTTTCTTTCATCCTAAATTATATTTCCTCTTAATGAGTGGGAAATATTTAATTATGAAATCTCAAATGTCTGTTTTAAATGTAAGTCTATAGTTTTTCCAATGTTTTATGTCTGTAGGGCATTAAAGAGGAGCTATGTATATTTAGGGGGTAGATATGGCTTATGTCTATCCTATGTGTCCTCAGTTTTTTATACAGTAATTTTTATAACCGTAGAAATGCCTTCCGAATGATACACACTGTTTGACTTGTTGTGCCTTTTATCTTTCATAACTACAAAGAAGAAGATGTTATTTTTTATAGTTTCTGGAAGCGATAGGAATGAAATTTCCACTATTGTGGAATTAATTAAAAGTTAGACTTCAAAATGAATCATTTTGCCACTGAGAACACTTTTAAAATATATTCTCATAATCTTCACTATAATTCAGAGTAAGTATTTGAACATTTACAATAATAAATACAGAATTTCTTAAAAGCATACATTATACAGTAATAATTTAAAAATGTTCATGACATGTTTTATCATGATGAAATATATATCAGGCTTTATGAGGACAATGCAGAGAGACAGCCCAGAATCATGAAGGTGGAAGTGACGATGATTTCCTTCTACCTTAATAGCTTTAATTGCAGGATATAATAGAATACAGCTGCTCCTCTCTTCAAAGTCCAATTTCATTGTCTGTCTATAAACTGTCAACACCATCTCTGCTGTTTGACTGTTATGTCACCCAACCCTGTTCCACCTGAACAAATCTGTGGCAATCTGCACCAAATGCTCCTTTTCCTCTGAAGTGTAAATTCCCTGTGCATTACTGAATTAGGAGGAGTTTTAGCTTTATTGCCATAAGCTTATTTACTGTGATAAATGTAATAAGTAAATAAAATAAAAGCTAACACTTAGAATTGACATTTTACTTAGGGAAAAAATCAGACATCCTTTATATATTTCAAAAATGGAAGTGTGATGTTTGAGTAAGACAACAAATTCCATGTGTAGATAATTGAAAAGAGAAGCAGAACATTTTTGGAAAGGTATAGAAGAGTTCTAAACAATGACAAAAAAGTGAATTAAAGCAACCAATGAAAAACGGCAAACTTGGCCATAGATGATTGAGCAAGTATATTCTCTAACAGTTTCCCTAAAAATGTTAGCTTTCAAATAATTCACTTGATGCATCTAGCTTTTGTTACTTTTTTCTTTTCCTGTTCAAATGCATCATGAGAATCTTCAGTCAATAACTGAAGTTAAGCTATAATTTATGTTTCTTCCACAAAATGAATGATCATGATTTGCCATGATGTATAAGCGGAACATTTCTTATATCGTTCTTTCTCTTTGTCTGATAAGTTGGCAAATGTCAGTGATTTAAATTATGGATAGAATAGTAAGTAATGAAAATATGCATAGCATAAATATTTTGCATTAGGTGTTTTGCTACTGAGGACACTTTATAAGTATCTGTAAAACAATATTTGATAGTGCTTAGAGTGTTTGCTATATAACTGAGCACTTGCATGAGTACACTAGTTCTTTGGCAGAAAAATAAACTGTGACTTGATAAAAGATGTAAACAAGAATTAGTTTAAAATGTGAGAGACAGAAAATGATGCAGAAAGGAATGGCTACCACCTAATGATCAAAGACCTATGAGACCCATTAGCCCAATCCACTCTAATTTAAAAGTGACAGTTCTAGAAGATTGAAATCTGGTAGCCATAATTTATCATCACTTCTGATTATTTTCTTCACTAAATGTTCATCAATAAGTTTAGAACATATTGTTTAAATTGTGAAATTTTGTTAGTGCAGGGCTAGCTACTAACATGGCTATTGATGATAGCCTTTATTTTAGGGTACCGGGAGTAGCATTGTTTCACGTTTCATCATTAACCTGGAAGATGGAAAACCACACATTATTATGTTTGCAGCTGATACTGAGTTTTATCTTTGTATGTGTCAAATGGAAAGGGATGGGGAAATAGGATGAATAGTGACTCAGGAGTAGGGAAAGAGGAAATCGGAGACAAGAATCAGGTTTCTGGGACGCCTGGGTGGCTCAGTTGATTAAGCGGCTGCCTTCGGCTCAGGTCATGATCCCAGCATCCTGGGATCGAGTCCCACATCGGGCTCCTTGCTCGGCAGGGAGCCTGCTTCTCCCTCTGCCTCTAGCCTGCCACTCTGTCTGCCTGTGCTTGCGCTCTGTCTCTCTCTCTCTCTCTCTCTAACAAATAAATAAAAAATCTTTAAAAAAAAAAAAAAAAAAGAATCAGGTTTGAAAAATGATGGGGTGAATGATTTGAGAATTAGTTTTGGTAAATGTAATCAATGATCTTTTTCTAGATTATAACTAACTGCCTCAAACAATCTGATGTTTGAATCAATTAAATAGAGCACAACCGGCGATTTGGTCTTTTGGCACAACGCGGCACATGTGAGTTAGATTTTTTGGAAGAACAAGACTAAAATAATCTGCTCTTTTCTCAACAAGAAGTTCCAGGATCCGTGGCCTTTCTAACCACTATCTCTGCTTAGCAATACATAACTTTTATGAGGCTCTTAAAGATAGTTCAACATTTTTCACTACAGAAGTTTTGTATTTTTTTTAAGATTTTATTTATTTATTTGACAGACTGAGATCACAAGTAGGCAGAGAGGCTGGCAGAAAGAGAGGTGGAAGTAGGCTCCCTCCTGAGCAGAGAGCCTGATGTGGGGCTCAATCCCAGGACTCTGGGATCATGACCTGAGGCTTTAACTCACTGAGCCATCCAGGTGCCCCACTACAGAAGTTTTTGAATATCACATTAAAAGGTTGTTAGTATGTGTTGTGGAATGAATGGTGTCTCCTAAAAGGATATGTTGAAGTCTTAACCCCTGATACCTGTAAATGTGACCTTATTCGGAAACAGGATCTTTGAGGATGTAATCCAGTTAACAAGAGATCATACAGGGGTAGAGTAGACACTAAATGCAATATAGCTGCTGTCCTTATAAGAAGAGTAGAAGAAATGCAAATAGAGAAATGAAGAAAAGACCATGTGATGACAGGAGAGAGAGATTGGAGTCATGTATCTACAAGCTAAACAGTAAAGATTGCCAGCAACCACCAGAAACTAGGAGGAAGCAAGAAAAGACCCTTCCCTAGAGGCTTCAGAAAAAACATGGCCCTGTCAAGACCTTGAGTTCATAGTTCTACCCTTCGCTCCTTATGGTGCTTTTGTTATGACAGCCTTAGGAATCAATTCAGTATGTCATCCATAAGAGAAAGACCTAAGAAAATGCTTTCTGCCCCATCGATGTAAGTGAAAAGTTGTACTTTTTATATTATATATTTGTAGGTGACCTGTGGGGGCTGTTATTTAAGTCACAGAGACAGAAATTCCCTTTTGAAAAGCATTGAAGAAGACCCTGCAATAGGCTACATAGAAATATTGACTTGTGTGCATGTGAGCACATCCATTCCTTACTGGCATCCCTGCCATCTTGCTAAAACTTAGTCTGCTGATATCTCTGTGTGGCTCAGCAGCCCCTGCAGACTTCCTTTTTCTTACAAAGAGTACTTCCATTCTTCACAGATGCCTGTTCCCGATCTAACTTCTTTCTAGTATTCTAGTCTCGTGTTGTGCTTTGCCCGAGTAGCATCTGTGTGCCAGCTACCCTAGATTATGTAATTCTTCAACAGATCCTATACTTCTGTTTCTGGATTTTAATTAATGCTCTTTCTTCTCTTCTCTAGCAACCAAAACCCTATCCTAGTCATTCAATGTCTAACTCAAAAGCAGTTTTCCCTCATGAAGACTTCCCCAGTCCTCATCACTGTATTTTTTCTTCCATCCCTATTCCCATCATGCTTTGTACCTCCATTAAAACATTTAATAAAATATTCTTGATTTATTGTTATTCTATGCATACCTTTTACTGTAATTTTTAAAGGTAAAATGGGCTTTATGATATTATTTTACAAACCCTAAATTAAAAAACACTGGCTATCTGAAAACAGTTTAACATGAAAAAATGTTATTTGTTCCACAAAAGGCTTGAGAAATGGAGCATGCATCCCTGTTCAAGAAGTTATGATCAGTGGTTAATAAACATGTGAATGAATAAATAATTGAAAGAGGAATTTATGTAAAACTGAATGCATAGGTTCTTTGTAATATTATCTAAAAGTAGAGATTTGGCTGATTTGTTTTAATTTTTGGTAATCTTGGTCAAGATTGTCCTAGTAAAATTTATGATATTAAGGTTTATAAACGTTTTAAAAAGATAAGAACTTTACATTTGAGTCTTTGGTATCAGAAAAATATTAATGACAATTTTTAACAAATAATGTAGATTATTTGTTTGAGATGAAACTTTGGGTTGTATGTTTCCATTACTTTTACTGATTAATAAATTAACAACGAATGACGGCAAACAACATAAAAAAATTGTGAGAAGTGCATAAAGTAGTGGTAAGTGTTTTATATGAAAAGAGAGAATTATTTTCATAGAAATAGAATTTCATTTCAAGTCCCATGATGATTATTTGTTTTAAATGTCTGGGAAATCTAAATACAAATAGTACAATGAGTGTGTTGGTCATAAAATTGATTTTGATTTTGTTATTTTAAAAGATTACCCTAGCCATGTAACTACTACTACTTTACTAAATATGAGTTTATATGAGTTCTTTGTAAGAAAAAAACCACATTTATTAATAAAATAATATATTAATTGCTTTTCAAAGAAGAGTCCAGTGTTGAGAGACAGAAAATGTTAAATCTAACACTTGCAAGAACTGGAAGTGGATGTGCCCTTTATGGAGAATTTCTTTTCATTCTATTAGAATGGAATCTTTTTTGGACCCAGCCATAAAAGAGCATAGTAATAATAATAGCAACTAACACTTAAATAGCACTTAATACACGTCAGGCACTATTTTAAGTGTTTTGCACACATTAATTTATGTAATCCTCACAATGACCCTATAAGACAGTTCTGTCATTACTCATATTTCATAAAAGGAGAAAGTTACCTTCTTAGTGTATAGTAACTCACCAAGGTCACATACCTCATATGTGGTAGAAACAGATTTTGAGCATGGGTCTACAATGCATTCCCTAAACCATTCTCCAGAGCTGTTTGGTTTTACAAGGGCAACTCTCTAATCTCTGCCTTTCACAGGAATTCAAAGTTGTGGCCACGCATATTTTTTTTTTTTAAGATTTTATTTATTTGACAAAGAAAGATCACAAGTAGACAGAGAGGCAGGCAAAGAGAGGGGAGGAAGCAGGCTCTCTGCCAAGCAGAGAGCCCGATGCCGACTAGGTCCCAGGACCCCAGGATCATGACCTGAGCCAAAGGCAGAGGCTTTAACCTACTGAGTCACCCACGTGCCCCCAAGCATATGTTTTAATCGTTCAATAGCACATAGCTTTCCAAAAGGAACAATTTACAAATGATTGTATAATGGACACTCCTTGGCTGTCTTTTTCTTCATGCATGTATATATGTTTCACTTAATAGGATAACATCAGAAATAAAGGTCATGTTATTATGTAGCCACAGTAGGGCTCCAAAACTTCTACACATTTTAAAGAAATGATGTGAATTTCAGTTAATCAAAGTAAAGTGCATACATTTGCTCTCAAACTTGTCACTGTCAGTTTTGATTATGTCTGTATCTCTTAAGATCTTGAACATGTTACCTCTAAGATGCTCATTTTTAATATTGCTCTAAATGTACTAGTGTGACAATAAATTATAATGAAACTAATTGGAACTAGGTCCAAATCCAAATCTGTCATTAATTATTTATGTGAACATTGGTAATTTTCTTTCCTTAATTGAGGTTTCCTTATTTGTAAAATAGAGGTATATATCTATTTTGGAGCTATTCTGAAAAACATTAAAAATAAATACCTAATACATTTCCTGAAACAATCTGGAGCTATTCAAAATCCTATTATTATTTCTCCTTTCCTCATTTGGATAACAATGGAAATTTGTCTGCTTTACTAATGAAAAATTGTTGAGAAATTTAAGAAACATCAGCTGATAAGTGAAATATGCCTATATATACTTTAAAAATATTTGAATGATCATTAATCTATTTATTTAAGTTTAAAAAGTGGGTGTGGGGAGATGTGAATATGAACAAGCTTTAGTTTTTCTATTAAAGATCCATTTTGAAGTCATATACAATGCCCACATGGTGAATTGGATTCTTGTTTTATTTTGTGTCTGCCTCTAATGAGATTAGTATTAGAAAGTCACCTTTTTTATCCTTAGAAGAAAAGTTTCCTTTGTAGATTAAGGGTAGGTTTTCTTGAAAAAGAGAGGGTAGGCTGAAATGTCATCCTAGGGTTCCTGGTAGAATAGGAGTGGTAGAACATTCAGTGGTGGATAGCTCTACTTTCTGAGAAAAGAGGTACAGTCATACCCATTCTGTTTCAAGGATTTGCAGAAAAACTTTTACCTGTCCCCTGATGTAGGGGAACCAGGGGAAAAGAAAGAGGCAGAGATTCAGTGGACACCAGACCTGGTTCTAGCAGGACTCCAAGGTGGCAGCTTACTTTGGATAATTGCTGTGGGTCTCAAATCAATATTATTATGCAGTCCCAGCATTCCAAGCAAAAGGATGACCTTGGCCAAGCTTTCACAAAGAAAAGAGCTCATCCTTATTCAATGGGAGATAGAGTATGCTCTCATAGCACCCAAAGGAAGAATTAGCAATGGATATAAAGTAGAAAAAGTAACATTCAGCCTAACAATTGCTGCTGGGGGCAGTGGAATGCACAGTTTGTTTGTTTATTTATTGATTGATTGATTGATTATTCTAGCAAAGCCCAAATAACTATTTGTGTGTGGATTTCAGAATTCATGTTCAGCAAATGTTTAATAATGTGCTAACCCTTGTTCTATGTTTGAAGATTAAAGACACAAAGCAAAATATTGTATCATGAATATTATGATATAGGAGAATAAGAAAACCAATAAACATAGAGATCTATAACATATTTAAATTAGGGATAATGCTACAGGGAAAAATAAAGCCTAACAAATGATTTGAGAGTAGTGGTACTACCACTTTAGAAAGGATGATCATGGAAGGTCCCTGACAGTCTGACCAGTAACTAGGAGTAGATCATAAACCCTTGGAAGACATCATAAGGACTATGATGCCAAGAGAGACTGAAAGCACATGATGGGAGTCTTTAACTTCTCTTTGAAATCTGTACAACTCTTGTATTTTCCATCCCCAAACTGCGTTCCTCAAAATGAAGTACAAACATTCAAGTTATGAATTATTTAAAATGGGAAAATTAGAGTAATTAAATATAGATCAAATATCTGAATATAATTATATATGTCATGAAGCAAATTTGCTTAATTATTTAATTTCATCTTTATAGTTCTTTGACTTTTAATATATATATATTTTTTTAACTTGCAAAATTTCAAAATGTAAAAAAGAAAAAATATGTAGAGATTAATGTAAAGAACTCCATGTATCCATTACTCAGCTTAAGTAACTATCAGACTGTGCAAATCTTATATTACCTGTAACCCTACCTACCATACCTCTAATCTCAGGTAATGTTGAAACAATTTCTAGACATCACACCATTTCATTCTTAAAAATTTCAGAGTATAAGAACTTTGTGAAACATAATCATAATATTATTAAGACCCTTCCTAAAAGTATTTACAACCATTTCTTAATGTCATGAAATCCTAATGTTCAAATTTCTCTAAGTGTCTCATAAATATTTCATTAGAATTGATTTATTTGAATCTGTATCTAAGGTTTACTCATCATATTCTTTTGATATTTCACTTTTTGTAAAAATCTATCAGTCACCCCTCCCTTTTTGTAAAAATTGCTATTTATTTGTTCACAAAATTGTCTTACTTGTCTTGTTATTCACCACACACTAGGTTTTGATCATTTCATCTTCATGTATAATTTAACATGTTTCTTTGTTTCCTGTATTTAAAAAAACCAAAAACCAAAAACCAAAAACCAGAACTGGGAGTTACTTCTAGAAGTTTGAGCAGATGTTGTTTAAGACTTTCTCCCAGTTTTGTAGTCCTCAGTCATAGACACACTCCCCTATAGCCCACCTATGTGCTCCTGTGACGCTCTGTTCTCACTTCCTTGACCTTAGGCATCGTGTAAGATGAAATCCCAAGCTTATGAATAAACCGGTACAATTCTCAGAAGCAGCTGAGAATTGTCAGTCATTCATGTGTGTCCCCAGAAAAATCCAGTACTTGTGCTTCATTAATCCGTCAAGATATTCTTCATTTTCCTAACCTATACAAATTTGGAAAATATTATTTATAAAAATGTTAGAAATAAAGATATTTAATAAATATATTGTTGAAGAAATGTTATGGCCCTTTAATCTTTATTATTATTATAAAATCACAATAATTGTTGTTGATGCCTTTGGGGGGTTCATTTTATCCTTTTAAAGTCTTATTTCTTTTTCTGTAAATTCACATAAAGCTCTTCTGAATGTCAGTTTTTCCTGAACTCTTACCCTCAATTCAGTTTCTCCAGCCCATAGATTGACTTAAGGACTATATTCTCCATGACTGGAACATTTTAAAATTTGTTTTGGCTTATTACTGGGAAAGCCCAGAAGATTGATGACTATCAGAATGGACTATTAACCTTCCTTTTCTCTCTCTTCCACCGTGTTCTTTAATGACACCTGCTAACTAATGACAGTGCAGATTAGCCCTTAGTTGGAGACACGCATAAATGAGAGGTGTTATTGTTTTGCATTTTTCCCTAAGAAAATGATCAGGGTAAAAGAACCTAAATTCAACATTTTTTTTTCTCCTAATAGCTTGTTCGCTTCTAGCTGATTTCAGAACTGCCCTTTCACTGTGCTGTCCTCTCTCTCTGACCTTCTGTTCCACACTAATGAACCCTGTTAATAGCTAATCTTTGTTCTGTGATAGCAACTATTTCTAATCTGGGATGTTCAAATTAGCAGTTTTCCTTAACTTGTGTCTAATTATAGTTATTTTTTAACCTGATTTCAAATGTAGTTTCTTCAAATCTTTTTGCTTTCTCCTTCTGTGACTTTCTATTGCTCAGCAATCTTTGCAATTCAACACAGTATTTGGATAAAAGGGAGAAATTGATGGTTTAAGTTAATTTGATTTGTTTCCATATTTGGGGAGTGATTTGTAACTTTAAGAAATTGGGCTTATTATTTTATTCTTAAATATATTTCCTTGTTTCCAAACTATCACCAAACAAAACAAGCAAGCAAAAACCTGGATATTGGAAGTTTTAAACTTACCCAACAAAACGTGTACACATCATTTTTGCTCTCTGTTATATACATTGGCATATAAAGCCCAAGCTTTTCTTTTCTCCTTTACATAACAGCAGCTAAAATATTTATTACACATCTATTCTGTGTCAGAAACTGTATCACATATTAAGAATACAGTGAAAGAGAAACAAGTTTTATCCTTTATATTGTGGACTCTATGAAGAGTTAATTACTGAATGGGTCAGCTACTTTCTGTCAAATGCTCATTGCTATTTCTTTTTGCAGTGAACACAATTTGTTCCAACTGTCACTTGTAGAAAAACTAAGAGGTCTTCAAAGTGACCTGTTCAGTTTTTTATTACTCATTTATGTCCAGTTTCATCTCAATTTTATTTACAGGTTTTATATTGGCTGGTGGCATGTGGTACTAAGAACCCCAAGGCATTTAAGCATTTAAGAAAGTGAAAAGCAAGAGGGGGAAAAAAAGCATAAAGCAGAAAGTCATAGGTGAAAAGCTAGATTTAGACACCTGATAGATGCAGGTTTATTTGTAGTTTCCCCTGCAATATGCTTGAAACTTTAATAGGATTATATGCCTAAGAGTCAGAATTTTATTCCATGCAGTTTACATAAAGGGAGGAGTGGATATTTTATAATCTAGATTTGGGCTGATAATGTTGCTTTTAGTAAGAATTGTAACTGGGTCTAGGTCAGCTTCAAAGCTGAAAAGGCTCTTTTGCCACTCTGCCAAATGCCCCCAAAGTGTCCTATTCTCCCCTCCACCCTCCATGCCGACACCCATCATTGCTCACACCAAGAATGAATCTATGCAAGTGCAGAGAACGAGTTTACTCCCTCTTTGACTTTCCCCAGATTTGGGAACCCTCTACAAAAAGTGCATTAACAAATCTGAAGCTCAAAATGTGACCCAAAACACATTCTTACATTCACTTGCAGATTTTCTTTCATTACTGGAGAGGCAGCAACAATAAAGTGATGTGACGTATTCTATTTTTTTTTTTCAATATTACATTTTGTTATTAGACTGTGAACTTGGCTGTAACTCCACTTTAAAATTTACCAGTGTTCTTGTCCACACTCTCTTTTCTTCTCTCACCCCCACCCAAACAATTCTAGTGAAGCAAATCTCCAGAGAATCATAAAGTCATAGAAAATTAAACTAGAAAAAAACAGAGAGATCTTTTCCTTTTCCTTTATTTTAGAGATGAAACTAAGGCTCAATTTTCTATAATTTGACAGGCATTATGGCCTAAAAATAGTATTCAAAAGAAATATAAATATTATTAGAAGGAGAACTTCCTAGGCAGAATGATATTCTGGAGTGGTCTGCAAGTCCTCTGGGTAATTAGGCAGATGGCTTATTGCTTAATCTCTAAGCAATCTCTAAGTCAAGTTCAGGTTTTCTCTCCTTACTTTAGAAGTAAATGTTGCTCAACAGGACAGTGAGTTTTTTACACAGTTAGGAAACAAATATGGGAAATACCAGACCACTTTTCAGCAAGGTTATGTTTAACCTTTAGGTGAGAAATAGGTCTACTTACATGGTATTTTATAATCTCATATGATTTTCTTCAGATATATTCAGAGCATTCCATCCTGAAGCAACAAAATACACATTCTTCTCAAGTGCACATGAAACATTCTCCAGAATAGATAACATACCAGGTCACAAATCAGGTCTTAACTGGTGCCAAAAGACTGGGATCATTCCTTGCATATTTTCAGGCCACAATATTTTGAAACTGGAATTCAGTCACAAGGGGAAATTTGGAAAGAAATCAAATACATGGAGGCTAAAGAGCATCCTACTAAAGAATGAATGGGTCAGCCAGGAAATTAAAGAATTATTGAAAAAAAATCATGGAAACAAATGAAAATGAAAACACAATAGTTTAAAACCTTTGGGATGCAGTAGAAGCAGTCCCAAGAAAGAAGTGTATAACAATACAAGTTTTTCTCAAGAAACAAAAGAGGTCTCAACTATACAACCTGACCTTATATCTAAAGGAGCTGGAGAAAGAACAGCAAATAGAGACTAAATCCAGGAGGAGAAAAAAATTAATAAAGATTAGAGCAGAAATCAATGAATGAGAAACCAAAAGAACAGTAGAATGGATCCATGAAACTAGGAGCTGGTTTTCTGAGAGAATTAATAAGGTTGATAACCCCTAGCCAGACTTATCAAAAAGAAAAGAGAAAGGATAATGAGATGAAGACAGAACCAAAACTGGGCACAGGTAGTGGGCCCAGTCCCAGTGAGAGCTGAAGATGTCAGTGAACATATACTCAACATCAGTCACCAGTGATAACCTAAGTCTATATGACATGCTGGCCTGGATCAATGAGTCTCTGTAACTGAATCTGATGAATATCGTATAGTTGTGCTCAGGGGCTGTCCATTGTCAGTTTATGGACATGCTGTTCTATGGCTTCATTGCCTTGAAGAAAGTGAAATTCCAGGATGAGCCAGAACATGAATATATCCAGAACTTCAAAATACAAGCAGGTTTTAAGAAAATGGATGTTGACAAAATAATTCCTGGGACAAATTAGTGAAAGTAAAGTTTCAGGACAATTATGAATTTGTTCAGTGATTCAAGAAGTTTATTGATGCAAACTATGATGAAAAAGATTATGACCTTGCCAGACAAGGTCAAGAAACCACAGTGGCTCCCGCCCTTGTTGCTCCAGCTCTGAACAAACTGAAGAAACCTTTCAGCTCTTGCAGTGAGCTCCCCAGAGGCCCATTGCAACACACAGAACCACTGCAACCCCTAAGGCTAGCCCAGATGTGGCACAAGAGAATCCTGGTGTGGGCAACGGGGATGATGAAGCAGCTGAATCAACGCAGCAGGTCAACATATTGAAACATACCATCAAGACTTGGAGAAAGAAAGGGATTTCTACTTTGAGAAGCTAAGGAACATTGAATTGATTTGCCTGGAAAACAACCCTGTATTTCAGAGGACTGTGGGCATTCTCTATGCCATTAATGAAGTCTTTTTGGTACCTGATTAAGGGGCCCACAGGAGGAACGAGAAAAGTATTAACAGCTGGGACCAGCAGAGCAGCATCTGAATTCTTCACTCCAAATCATGTGCTTAACTGTAAAATACCCCCTTTTATTATTCTTAGAGGACCCACTGGTTTCTTTTCATAAGCAAACAGTACTCTTCTTAAAGTACACTTTGCAGAAGTTTCATCCCTTTTCCAGTGAGTTTGAGTTAGGAACTTTTGCACTGCAGCAGAGCAGTATTAACATTTAGTTGGGTCACCTAGAGAACAAAGAGGCTGACCATAGGGCTCACTGTGTGGACCTTGGTAACACTGATTGCTGGAGAAGGAGTTTTTATGGAATACACTGAGGTAGGGACCTTAGTAGAGAAATGTACAGAATGATTTGAATTTTAAGCTAATATGAAATCTTGGCAGAGAATGTTTTAATAAATAAATGCCTTAAGAGTATTTAAAATTAAAAAAGAGAGAAAGAAAGGAACCAAATAAATAAAATCAGGAATGAAAGAGGAGAGGTCACAACCAACACCAAAGAAATACAATCAATTATAAGAACATATTATGAACAACTATATGCCAGCAAATTAAGCAATCTGGAAGAAATGGATGCATTACTGGGAACTTATAAACTACTAAAACTTGAACAGAAAGAAATAGAAAACCTGAAGAGACCAGTAATGAGCAAGGAAATTGAAGCAGTAATTAAAAAATCTCCCAAGAAACAAGAGGCCAGGGCCAGATGGCTTCCCAGCTGAATTCTACCAAACATTTAAAGAAGAATGAAAACCTATTCTTTTGAAGCTATTTCAATAGAAAATAGAAATGGAAACTTCCAAACTCTTTATATGAGGCCAGCATTAACTTGATCCCCAAACCAGACAAAGACTTCACCAAAAAGAATTACAGACCAATATCCCTGATGAACATGGATGCCAAAATTCTCACCAGTATACCAGCCAATAGTATCCAAGAGCACATTAAAAGGATTAGTCACTACAACCAAGTGAGATTTACTCCTGGGCTGCAAGGGTGGTTCAACATCCATAAGTCAATCAATGTGATATACTACATTAATAAAAGAAAGGACAAGAACCATATGATCCTCTCAATCAATGCAGAAGCAGCATTTGACAAAGTACAGCATCCTTTCTTGATTAAAACTCTTCACAGTGTAAGGATAGAGGGTGAATACCTCAATATCATCATAGCTGCCTATGAAAAACCCACAGTGAGTATCATTATTAATGGGGAAAAAGCTTTTCCCCCAAGGTCAGGAGCACATCAGGGATGTCCACTATCACCACTATCACCACTGTTGTTCAGTATTGTACTAGAAGTCCTAGCCTCAGCAATCAGACAATAAGAAAACATTAAAGGCATCCAAATTGGCAAAGAAGCCAAACTCTCACTCTTTGCAGATAACATGGTACTTTATGTCAGAACACCGAGAAGACTCCACCCCCAAATTGGAAGAACTCATGTGGGAACTTAGCAAAGTGGCAGGATATAAAACCAATGCACAGAAATCACTTGGCATTTCTATATAGTAACAATGAGACAAAAGAAAGAGAAATTAAGAAGTCTATCCTATTTACAACTGCACCAAATCCCATAAGATGTCTAGGAATAAACCTAACCAAAGAGACAGAGCAACTATACTCAAAACACTATTAAACAGTCATGAAAAAAATTGAGGAAGACACACAAAAAAATGGAAAAACATTCCATGCTTATTGATTGGAAGAGGAAATATTGTTAAAAAGTCTATGCTACCCAAAGAAATCTACACATTCAATTCAACCCCTCTCAAAATACCATCGACTTTTTCACAGAGCTGGGATAAATAATCCTAAAATTTGTATGGAACCAGAAAAGATGCTAAATAGCCAAAGGAATGTTGAAAAAGAAAGCCAGAGCCTGTGGCATCACAATTCCAGACTTCAAGCTGTAATCATCAAGGCAGTATGGTACTAGCCCAAGAACAGACACATAGAGCAGTGGGATGGAATAGAAAACCCAGAAATGGACCCTTAACTCTGTGTTCAACTAATCTTTAAGAAAGCAGGAAAAATATTCAATGGAAAAAAAGACAATCTCTTCAACAAATGGTGTTGGGAAAACTGGACTAGCCACATGCAGAAGAATGAAACCGGACCATTTCCTGATATCGTACACAAAAATAGACTCAAATGAGTGAAAGACCTAACTGTGAGACAGGAGTCCATCAAAACCCTAGAGAGAACAAAGACAGCAACCTCTGTGACCTCTGCTGCAGCAACTTCTTCCTAAACACCTTCGAAAGACAAGGGAAACAAAGGCGGAAATGAACTACTGGGACTTCATCAAGATAAAATGCTTTTGTACAGCAAAGGAAACAGTGACAGAACCAAAAGACAACCAACAGAATGGGAGAATATATTTGCAAATGTCTTATCAGATAAAGGACTAGTATCCAAAATCTATAAAGAGCTTATCAAACGTGACACTCGAAGAACAATAATCTAATCAAATGGGCAGAAGACTTGAACAGGCATTTCTCCAAAGAAAGCATACAAATGACCAATAGACACATGAAAAAATGTTAAACATCACTCAGTATCAGGGAAATACAAATCAGAACCACAAGAAGATACTACCTCACACTGGTCAGAATGGCTAAAATTAACAAATCAATGGCTAAAATTAACAAGATGTTGGTGAGGATGTGGAGAAAGGGGAACCCTCTTACACTGCTGGTGGAATGCAAGCTGGTGCAGCTACTCTGAAAAACAGTATGGAGGTTCCTTAAAAAGTTGAAAATAGAGCTACCCTATGTCCCAGAAATTGCACTACTGGATATTTACTCCAAAGATACAAATGTTGTCTGATGTTTATAGCAGCCATGTCCACAATAGCTGAACTATGGAAATAACACAGATGGCCATCAACAGATTAATGGATAAAGAAGATATATATATATATATATATATATATATATATATATATATATATATATATATAATGGAATACTACTCAGCCATCACAAAAAACAAAATCTTGCCATTTGCAATGAAGTAGATGGAACTAGAGTTCCTATGCTAAACAAAATTAGTCAATCAGAGAAAGACAATTATATGATCTGACTCCTATGTGGAGTTTAAGAAACAAAACAGGGGATCATAGAGGAAGAAAGGGAAAAATGAAACAAGATGAAACCAGAGAGGAAGATAAACCATAAGAGACTCTTAATCATAGGAAATAAACAGGGTTGCTGGAGGTGAGGGGGTGCAGGGGATGGGGGTAACTGGGTGATGGAAATTGAGGAGAGCATGTGATATAATGAGCAGTGGGTATTACATAAGACTGATGAATCACTAAACTCTGAAACCTCTGAAACTAATAATATATTTTATGCCAATTAATTGAATTTAACTAAGAATAAAAATTAATTAAAAATGAAATAAAAATTTCATTAAAAGTAAAAAATTAACCAATCATAAAAATGTTAAATTTTAAAAAAAATAACAATCACATATCCTGTCAACATATAGAACAGAGCCCAAATAGGCTAATGCCTAAATGGTTATATGCAACCTACATGTATTTTGTTCTGCCATGGCAAATACCCTGAATATTTGCCTGAAATGGGAAGTAGTTTTATGGAGAGAGGCAAGAAAGTACCATGTTCATATTACTTCTCATTTTAGATTAACCTGGATCAGTCCTACTCTTTCCCAATGTTCTGACCCAATGATGCTCTTAACAAGATCAATACAACTTGAACAGAGAAGGGAGGATCAAGGAACTTATGTCCCCCACATAAGTTGATCAGCCCCAAAGCTCAAGAACAAATTTTATTGTGGAGGAAACCAGGTCCAAATGAATATTATGATCTGTATATTAGTTGAGGCCTAATCTACTGAGGGATCTTAGAGATGAATTCTCACCTTTTCATGTAAAACTGCTTTTTTCATGTAAAACTCAAACAATCCTGAGGAAAACCTGTGCATCATATGATGCTAATAGCCTACATTTTAAAGAAACAAACGCAACTATTTTTTTAAATTAACAAATAATATATTATTTGTTTCAGGGGTACCGGTCTGTGATTCATCAGTCTTACACAATTCACAGCACTCACCATAGCACATACTCTCCCAATGTCCATAACCCAGCTACCCCATCCCTCCAACCCCCCTCCACTCCAGCAACCCTCAGTTTGTTTCCTGAGATTAAGAGTCTCTTATGGTTTGTCTCCTCTCTGGTTTCATCTTGTTTCATTTTTCCCTCCCTTCTCCTATGATCATCTGTCTTGTTTCTCAAATTCCTCGTATCAGTGAGATCATATGATAATTGTCTTTCTCTGACTTATTTTGCTCAGCATAATACCCTCTAGTTTTATCCACATCATTGCAAATGGCAAATTTGGTGTTTTTTAATGGCTGCATAATATTCCATTAAAACCCCACACATTCTAAGAAGGGGTCTTTCTGATTTTTAGATTAAGGGTTCAGTCTGTAAACTTCCAGATCTGGACTCTTCTATTTCTTTGATAAGGTGAGTCTCCACTGTACTGTGCAAAACATCACGTTCCATTCCATCTTTTTTTCTTTTTAGTAGACAGGAACAGGAGAAGCAAGGCTTTGAAACAGACATATGTGAGTCCAAACTGGAAAATTTTACCAACTTATCAGTGCTGTAAGTTGGTAATTGGGTAAGATAAATTTCTGAAACTCTGAGAGCCTCAAATTTTCACTGGGAAAGTAGCAATATTAATGCCTATATTTGGGCACTGTTTTGAAGGCTATGATAAAGTATCTATAGACAAGCACCATATTCAGCGCATAATAAATCCTGGGGAGATGGTAACTCAACATATGCATTTTCTCTTTTTCCTTGCCTTCTTTGGCTGCATTTCTCATTTGTCATTGATCTTTAAAAGCATCTCATCTTTCTTTTTTCTCCCTCTGCCCCTTCTGCTTGTGCTCTTTTACTGTCTGTCCCATAAAGAAGTAAATAGATAAATAAATAAATCTTTCTTTAAAAATTTCATATTTTTGTACTTACACCATTTTATATAAGGACACTATAAACTTGGTAAAACTTACTTAAAAATTTTATTTATAGAGTAGGAAAAGTGATCAACATTTATAGGGGAATTGTCAATATAATTTGCTCTTACTTTGACTATATTTGCATCTGCATGTGGCTTTGAAATTAGCTGTTCGGACTGAAGGGATCAATTTAGTATTTAAAAAGTTAACTTGATTTTCTTTTTTCTTTTTGAGGAATTTTCTCAATTCCTTATCTGTATTAAATAAATTGACCAGTTTTGTCATAATGCAGACACTAAGAATGGCATTTTACATTGTGGATTGTATGCAAAAAATGTTTTTTTTCTGTCTGTATCAGTTATGTTTCTAGGTCTTTCCTCACCTCCAGCAGTTGCTGTGTGCTCAGGGTATGTAAAATCATTTCAGTATTGGCCCAAGTACAACCTGGGGTAATTAGAGAAATAAATCTATTCTCCCCAACTCATTGTGTCTATTCAAGAGCCAAATGGAATTTTTTTTTTTTTTGTAACCACCTAGTGTTTTGGAATTATTCACACCACTGCTTATTTCCTAATTCCAACTGTTGAAGCATGTGTCTATACTTTCTGTTTCTCTGTTATTTAATAAAATATATCTGAACAGAAAGGAGAATCAAGGCAATATTTGTAAAAATTGAATTAATTTGAAAAGTGAAATTTCAAGTTTAAAAAACATAATCAGATAAACTATTTTCTTGTTTATTAAAGATTTCCAAATGTACAGAAAGTTACTCAGTATTTTCAAGGGCAGGAGTAAAAAGCAAAATGTCACTCTAATACCAACAACCCAAAGGAAACTATATGTTTAGACAAATAATTTAACTTCATAGTATATTGAATTATGATTCTACTGAATATTCCATCTTCCATTTTGCCAGGGCAATTCATCCACCTGTGCTATCCTACTATGCTACTTATTAGCATAAGTAGAACTAGTGAGTTGCAAGAATTGATTATCAGGTGATGTCTTTTTCTTGCCACGAATTCCTCTCCTCTTTTTATCCTGATCCAAATTGAATTAGATGATTTCCAATGAAGACTAGAAGCTAAATCCCCAATACTTTCCTCTCTTGGAAAATAGAATTACATCTGAGATGCCAAATCCTAGATTTTTGAGGGGGGGGGCTTTGTCTTGATTTTTCTTATGTAATTCTGTCTCTGTATCTCTTTTTATTCTGTATCTAGCTTACAGTTAGTGTTACCAATGGAATATTTTGTCCTCCTTTTGACTTATAGAAGATCAACTGTAAGCACACTAGATTCTACTAGATTCTTCAGGACTCTGGGAGATAATATTACACAGTTTATACCATAATGGCATCCTGGCTGTGAGTGTGTGTGTGTGTGTGTGTGTGTGTGTGTGTAACATGCCTTTCTAAAGAAGGAGAAGACAATGATCAATAATTTTATTTCTATAGATGATTCTTGATGACAGCCAATTGCTTATAGCTTAATGTCCAGGTTTTCAAAATACTTTTCCCATTTTATTTTCAATTTTATCTCTTCCCCCCAATCTTCTATTAATTAAACACTCCTTAAATGTTCTGCCTTTTTCTTTTGTTTCCTCTGAGAATATCTTCTAAGGGGATTGAGCTATTTGATTTAGAGATGAGGAAACAGTGCTAGAGAAAGTAAATGACTGGCTGCATTCACAGTGAGTTCGTACCAGTCACCGGCCATCTTCATAGTGGCATCTCCAGCCTCTGTGATCTAAATCGTGTCTCCTCTATAGAGCTCCACCACTTAGGTCCTCCATTCTCCAACACACTATCTATTCCTGTGTGGCTTCCAGAGTCTTTCATCATCTCACCCTGTTTTCTCTCCTTGATGCTTTGTCTAAGTTATTTATTTTTTATTTTTTATTTTTTTAAAGATTTTATTTATTTATTTGACAGACAGAGATCATAAGTAGGCAGAGAGGCAGGCAGAGAGAGAGGAAGGGGCCCTGGGATCATGACCTGAGCCGAAGGCAGAGGCTTTAACCCACTGAGCCACCCAGGCACCCCTAAGTTATTTATTTTTAAATCTGTTTTCTGGTGGTGGGAAGAAAGTTCCTTTTGAGTAACTATCTAACAGAGGGATTAATGACCTTAGTGAGAAATGCTGGCAATGCTAAGTAGATCATACTGTAGTGGTCAGTAAAGAAGCTGAAATATAAGATGGATGATTACAATGTTGACATGTAGTATAGGAAAAAAACAAACAAACATTCATATAGCAAAAGAAATATCATCAGAAGCAAAGTGGTTTATCAGAATGAAGCAGTCTGAAAACATCGACTCCAAGCCTGTGAGTGAGGGGAGAAAATTGTTAGTGACTTTGTTATGTGTATGTGTTTGTTTTCATATGCCAGGCAAAAATCTCAGAAAAATCTGAGGGGAATGAAATATTATGTCCAGTTTTCAAGTCTTGTTTTTAAAAGGTAAACAACAAAAAGAAATTTCAGAAAATGGTCGTAAAGAATGACAGTGGAACCAGTGAATTTATATATAAACCCTCTTTATGTTTAGTATGATTTGGCCACAGGAGATGATGAAGATCTCCATATATTAGAAAAACAAAACAAAGCAAAACTAAAGAGAGTGTGCGGAGTATCCTGTATTTGGAAACAGACACTTAGGAAGAGTGACACAATTATTTTTCAAAGGGAACACAGATTAAATGTCATGGAGACTACCCTACTGCTGTAAAAGTGGGGTTGCTGAAATGAAAAATAGCCACGGTGGGTATTTGACACATCCCTATGTGTCACTTGAAACTAGATGTATTGACAAATTAGAAAGTCCGTTACAGGTAATGAATGATTTAAGGTGAGGATGACAATTTTTAAGTACCTAGATACTTGCCATAACTATTTGTGCTAACCTCCAAATGCCTATAATTTAAAGATTATGGGATGCTTTTCAATGAAAATAGATAATTTCAATTGGTTAGGACTGTTATTTAACTACAATGAGTGCGTTTTTCTTATCCTGATGCTAGGTTAGTTGGTTTATGATCCGTTAAAATATGTGTGTATTTGAAGATTGTAGGCTGTCACCCAATTGTTTTCATTATTTGTGACATGTCATTTTCCTCAGTTTTAAAATGATAGCACTTTGAAATGTGCTGGGCTTTCCAGCAGAGAGTTTTTTTTTGTTTGTTTGTTTGTTTGTTTTTGAAAACCTATGAACTTTTTATTTCTAACAAATTAGTAAAATCAAATAAATCAACAACTTGATTTCTACTACTCTAATTCAATTTAGTTAGGGACCCATGTAAATCAATTTATAATGAGTCAACAAGAGAATTTGAAGAAGAAAAAAAGAGTCTGGAAGACAAAGAGAGAGAACTATATCTAATAACAGATACTAAGACATAAATATGAACTATTATTTTGTTTTTAAAAGTCTGTCTTTCTCTGCTATACTCTAAACTCCTTAAGGGCAGCAAGATCACTTACCCCTTTTTTAATGCCCAGTACTAACACATGGGAGGCATTCAGTAAATGAGTAAAAGGAAAAGGAGAGGCAGAGATAGGTATTTTGGAAAGAAACAAAAATACTTAAAATGGCCATTGTTAAAAAATTCAGTTTTTCTATATATGATAAGGTGAAGGAGAGTCTTCATGGTTTTCAAATATATTTCTTCTAAATAGTTCAAAAATTAATTTGTGTCTGACAATGTAATGAATGAGCTCTTTAAAAGCAGGTTTCCCTAGGCTTAGAGGCAAGAAAGTAAGCATTGTTTCAAGTAAAGATGTATTTTCTGGGTATGTAATTTATCTTTTCTTTCCTTTCTAAGCTGAAAAAAAAATCTTTTATTTCAGAACCCTACTTTTCTGAGTCACTTACAATGTTTTCTCAACCAGTTTGGGCAAATAGTACTGTTATATTAATAATGCACTAAAAAAAGGGGGGGTGTTTAATTTCTCTTATCTCTTCCACACAGACTGTAATTAGAATTAGCCAGGGTTTTACTTAATTTTGCAGGAGTTCTTGTGTATAGGCTTCATATCCTTAGAATAATTAACATTGTATCACTCCCATTAGTGTTTTTAAGCACTTAAATTGTGCCATAATGGTCACAGCTAAAGTTGCCATTAAAGGGCAATTGCTATTTATTATGCTCATAAAGTAGACACTTTACTACAGAAAAAAAATATATATATATATATGTATATATATGTGTGCACTAGGGTTCCATTTAGAAAGCAGGAATAGACAGTGCCATTATTATGGCACTCTTGGGCTGAAAGGATGGTCTCAAATTGATCCTATTCTTATTCTACTCAGTAGGCAGTGGGGAAATCTAAAAGCAGATGACAAATCATTGCTTTTTTTTTTTTTAAGCCAAGTTTTGATTAGCTGAGTTTCTTTATAGACTCATAAAATGTTGGTGTTAGGACAAACCTACAAGATGATTGAGTCCAGCCCTCTCATTTTACACATGAGGAAATTGAGACAGGAGTTCAGGGGTCAGTCTCAAGGTTATGGAAGCATTTGGTGGGCCTAGCGTTAGAAGTCAGGTCATAAGACTTGCGGCTCTCATGCCAGTTCGCCAGGCATTACTGAATTAATTTACCATTAGATTTTCTGTTCTTTTGTTCCTGGCAAATGATTGACACTGCTTTGATTAGGTTTAGTGTCACTGACCAGCAAGGTGCATTGAGTTTCATTTACATGGTACCTTTAGTTGATTTCAGAATCAACCATGTCAACTAGGCATTAGTTTTACATGTTTGCAGATGACACACAGGGTTTTATTGTTCTTTTATTTCATTCTGGTTTTCAAGATTCCTTTTATTGGAAACTATAGAATTATCTTTGATGCCATCAGTCTTTGTTATCAAAGAGAGAACTCTACAAAATATTAGTTTTTATACTAATCATATTATACATTCAGTTTATTGTTTCCTTTCTGTAGGTTAATTTTCTCTCCCAACCCAGGGCGGGTGGGAGATATTTTATTCAGCTGAATTGTTGGGACTCAACACAAACCATTTATAGGAGTAAACAATTATCACTGAAATGAGAACAATTTAGTACTCTTGCATGATTAATGCCCTACATAAATTCTTTATGACATTGAATTGAAAGATGGTGTTATGAATGTATAATAGGAAGTTAACAGAATGTGTCACCTTTTGATTAGTTTCTGAGGAGACAGGCCTTGCAATCAGTGATTTCATAATGGTCAGGGGCCTATAAAACTACCATATTTGTTCCCTGTAAATTAAAATTTAGAAGTCCTGATGATGTATGTCCTTAGACCAGCTGGGGAAAAGTGCCTGGAAGAGAATTTTTATATTATTTTCCGTTATATTTCAGCTGTAAATGTGTATGAGTTGTATTTTTCTTTCATGTCATCATTACTTTGGAAAGCCTAACAGCAAATTTTTAAATTTCTCTTTTGTAATTATGTATATTTGGAAGGAAAAGTTTTAAAAAGTGCTATATGGCATGTAAATTCTGACAAAAGTCAGACTAATATAGATAAATACTTAAGTAACTATAAATATTTTCCAAAAGGGGCACAGAATGGAATATAGAAGCTGTCATGAAAATGAAACAATATACATATATAATATATATATCACAGGTGCAAAAGATCTCATAGATCATCTTACCCAACTTTTACTTGTAAAGAAGGCATTGAAATTTTGAAAAGAGGAAGTACAAGAAGTATTTTAAGAGGATGGAGTTCATTAGTGGCAGCATTAGGAGTAATATCGGAGTATATTTTTGTCCATTTTATCTTGCAGAGTTTCTAATTTATTATTTTTTTCCATCCTCTTCTTCTTTGTAACCCAAACCAGGCATTCTTCAAATTCACTTGTTAAATCAGTACGTGCTTTTTGAGTACCTACTAAATGCCAGGTAGCACTGTTCTAGGCATTGGAAGAAAAGGAATGAATAAACGAGATAAAAATACCCACAGTGCCAACATTTCTATCTGGGAGGTAGAGAAAGGGATGATTTATTAAAAAGTAAAATATATAGCCTATTACATAGTGATAAATATTATGTAGAAAATACAGCAGAGAAGAGAGATGGGTGGGTATTCTAATTTTAAATAAGACAGGGAAGAATTCACAAAGCCTTTAACAAAGGCAGATAGTGAGGGAACAACACAGCTATCTTGCAGGAGAGCATTTCCCCCAGAAGGAATTCAGTCTACTTCCCAATCTACTCAGTTTGGGAAATACTCTATCTAGTCAGAAGGATTGAGAAAGAGAGAGGTGAGAAATGAAATGGAGGTGTGGAGAGCAGAATTTTTAAAGCCTCCTAGGCAACAAAAAAGACCTTAGCTTTGAATGAGATAGGAATCAACCTATTTTTTCTTAACTCATCCAACAAATATTTGGTGACTTCCTACTAGGTCCCAGGTATTATTCAGGCCACCGGAAAAATATTTGTAAATGCAAGACTTCAGTATTGATTCTGAGATAAATGAGGTACCATTGAGAGTTTTGAGCAAAGGAATCATGTAATATGACCTACCTTTGACAGAAGCCTTGTGGGTGGGGCTGTGCATGGGGTTGATTATGGGAGAGATTAGCAAGGGATCACATTTTGAAGCAATTGCAATAACCTAGGATGGTAGTGGCTTTGACCAGATAAGGGAATTGAAGATACTTGAAAGCATTCAGATACTGAATATTTTGAATATGGAGGTAATAGATTCTTCTGTTGATTACCTGATAGACACTTTACTATCTAGGTTTCTCTCAGGCCACATTTGGGCCCAGGTTAACTAGAAACACCATTACTTCCTGCTCAACCTCCATGGAGTTTGAAATCTGAAAACCTTTTTTTCCTCTCAAGTTACTTGGCTTTTACACATGAAAGTGATGTTTTGTTTGGATACAGGCAAAATCTTATTTTTTAAAAAATGAATCTCACTTTGACCTTTTTCCCTAGTCTCTACACACCCTGTCTTCAATAAAATGAATTCATAATTGGGGCACCTGGGTGGCTCAGTAGGTTAAAGCCTCTGCCTTCAGCTCGGGTCATGATCTCAGGGTCCTGGGATTGAGCCCCACATCGGGTTCTCTGCTAGGCAGGGAGCCTGCTTCCCTTCCTCTCTCTGCCTGCCTCTCAGCCTACTTGTGATCTCTCTCTGTCAAATAAATAAATAAATTCTTAAAAAAAAAAAAAAAGAATGCATAACTTTCCAAGAGTAGAGAGCTTGGGGAAATGGTAATTATTAAGACCCAAAATAGGGGAACCTGGGTGGCTCAGTGGGTTAAACCTCTGCCTTTGGCTCCGGTCATGATCCCGGGTCTTGGGATCAAGCTCCGCATGGGGCTCTCTGCTCAGCGGGGAGCCTGCTTCCCACCCCCACCCCTGCCTGCCTCTCTGCCTCCCTGTGATCTCTCTCTCTCTCTGTTAAATAAATAAATAAAATCTTAAAAAAAAAAAGACCCAAAATATACAATTGGTATTAGTTAAAAAAAATATTGCCTTGTCCTGCTGCAGGAATAAAGGTAACAGTAGGTCTGGCCTATGGTATTACTGTAAAGTACCTTCAGTCTCAATCTTCACCTTCTTTCCTTTTGAATACACTACCATTCCTACCAGGAGAGCCTCCATTAGCCTGGCTTATATGCCCCATGTCTATGCTCTACTCTTCCTTCATGATAGAAGTTTATAAATTCAGTTATGCTAAGTTATAAATAATAATTAAAGTATAAAGTTTTATGTCCCAGTAGAATTTGGCTCTTTGCAGCAAATAAAGTCATGAAATGGGAATTCTGTTAAATACAATATAGGTAGTTTTTTTGGTTTTTCACCTCAATTTGGGCAAAATGAATTAGGTATGTATCAAGGGGTTCTTGACCTTGAGGCATTATAAAAATGAAGAATCTATTGCAAATGAATGAAAGTATACTCTAAAAGGAAAACTGCATTACTTTTGCCACACAGAACTAGACCAATTGCATAGACAGCATACCATGAATATTTTAGGGTAAGCTTCTGACAACAGCATTCCTCACTTCCTTGTCACTGCAGATCTGCGGATAAGGGACTTTGATCTGGTTTGAATTTCTCTTCTTTTAGATTCAGTGGATGCCTTGGGTGTCTTCTGCTATTCATTAATATCCCATTTAAAGCCAAACTCTTTAAAGGACATAAATATTAAAAATGTTATGTTTTTCCCAGTATACTTTTCAATAGACTGATTTATAATATTGTATTTTAAAACATGACATAAAACTTACATCATGAAAAAAATAAAATAGCTGCTTTACATCTTCTCTGATACTCTCCCTTTTTTAAAATGTTTGTTTTGTTTATGCTGTTTTGTTCTTGGTTTCTTCAGCACGTGCTTATAATGTCACCTGGTAATCAGCAGTGGCTTAATGAAGTAGTTGCATCAGAGCATTTAGTGCTATTTGCTGGAAAACAAACAAACAAACAAACAACTTTTGTCTTAACTGTTGACCCTCCAAATGCTTATGGTTTATTTAAATAATAAACATTAAAGCTGCTACTCACTAAATGCATATTAACACTGGAGTTTTACCCTCATTATTATATTCAATTCTCCCAACTCTCATGGTAGGGTTCTAAGGTCCATTTTACAGATGAGGAAACTGAGGCTCAGAGAAATTAAATACCTTGCCTAACGTCATGAATCTAGTAAGAGTCTAAGCAGGAGTTACACGCATTCCTCTCCAACACTGGAATCTAAGCTCTTAGCAAATAAGGAGTGCTATTCCTGCTAACAACACTGCCTCTCCTGGCCTCACTTACACTAGATATGCTTTATCTACATGTGGTGTCCTGTCCCACGACCTTTCTTCTCCCAACTCAGCCTTATATTTTGTTGTCTTCTCAGCAACAAGTCTCTTTGTCTCACAGCTGAATGCTGAATTTATCATCTCCTCTTTTGGTGAAAAGAAGTCGTTACCTGATTTTTTCAGTTCGTCAAAAATTAGTGATCAGAAAGCACAGCCCTGGAACACAGGTTAGCCACAAGGTATCTCCCCAGCAGCTTTCGAAACATTGAATTCTTTACCTATCATGCTTCCTTTTGTAGGCTGGTGTCTTCCTCAACCATGGCTGCTATAATAAAGTGCAATAAACTGGCTTATCAACAGAAATGTATTGGTTCATAGTTCGGGAGTCTAGAAGTCTGAGATCATGGTGTTAGTTAGCATGGTCCTATTCTGGTGGGAACCCTCTTCCCGGGTGCAGGTACCTCACCAGATGGAAAAGCTCTCTGGCCTCTTCTTGCAAGGGCACTAATGCGGTTCAAGAGTGCTCATTCTGATGAGCTAATTACCCCCCAAAGGTAATACCAATACCAAAACCATCACACTGGGGATTAGATTTCAACATATGATTTGGGGGGAAACACAGGTGTTCCGTCCATAACAGTTCCCCAAACAAGCTAACCACCATCATACCATCTAAGAGTAAGAAAAACCGCTAGATTGTTTTCAATGTGGTTGTGATTGTCTGTGCCTCAAACTGTCCCTAAGTATGATGAAAATTGCAAGAATTTGTTACGAAGCATTTTTCAGTAATTTGTTAACTTTCTACCACTGATAGACAATTTGCCTTTTAAGTAAAACATACCGTCATGACCTCACCATGTTATGTTCTCCGTCGGCAGTGACAGGTGATTTTCCTCTCCTCAAATTAGGCAACTATTCTAGCAACTTGAAGTAATTTTTGTAACATGATTGACATGTGAAAAGATGATATATCACTTTCACTAAAAAGATGCATGTTATGAATAAGGAGCCTCTGTGTACCTATAAAGCCAAAGGTGGGGGAGGCAGGGAAGAAAACCTTCTATACTGATAACTCTGAGGAAGAAAGCCAGTAAAAATTATTTTCATTCCATCCCTATGGACATCATTATAAGCTTTGAGAATACTAGGGTCATCTTTTTTATATTAGTTTCTTGCAATAAAGACATAGTTGAAGTAACTTTTAAAATGCAACATATATTTGAGAAACTAAGACGCTATTGAAAATTTTAGATATGAGTTGAAAGAAAATAATCCCTTCTATTCATCTGGAAGATATCCAGTTGCTTTCATCTTGTTTTATATTAAACACTGTTTTAAAGAAATATTGAAATTCTACTAAAAGAGGATTTTGTCAGAGGGAAGAGTATTTAGTAATGAATTTCCATGCTTTCAAATTTATTCATGCCTTCGAATAAAGTATTTTTTTAAGGTATAAATCTCTTTAGACCGTGCAGATGTCATGAAATTTAGACAGGAGTATAGGAAACTGCCAGCTTGTTGGGATGAGATGATTAGATACGTGCATGACAGACAATGTGAATCCAAAGGGATGTTTTGTATTCTTCACTTTTATTTCTGTGAAGATAACTTTCCAACTTAGGATTAATGTGGTATTTGCAGTAAAAATAGGCTAAACTTAGTTATTCTTTGTTCTTACAAAGTACTCATCTTTTGAGGACCTGCAACAGGCACATAACTCCAGGAGTAAAACATGTTTGTTCACAGCTCATCCAAGAAAGATGCACTTATGTGAATGTACTTTTTATACTTAATAGGTTAAAAATATGGAGGGACGCCTGAGTGGCTCAGTTGGTTAAGCAGCTGCCTTCGGCTCAGGTCATGATCCCAGTGTCCTGGGATCGAGTCCCGCATCGGGCTCCTTGCTCGGCAGGGAGCCTGCTTCTCCCTCTGCTTCTGTCTGCCTGTGCTCGCTCTCTCTCCCTCTCTCTGACAAATAAATAAAATCTTAAAAAAAAATATGGAAGCATAATGGTATCCAGACATAAGCAAAATTAAACCAAAGTGCTAAGAGGGGAAATTGAATGCACACGCCCACATACACACCTCCCATATTTATACACATGTGGGTGAGTGTATGTATTCAGAAAAGGAAAATATTCTGGTTTCCCTGTGGACAAGTTTGCAAAAGAACAAAAATTTTCAATGCTTGGTTTTTCTCTTCCTTCTCTTTTCCAAAGGCAATTTCTACAGTGTCCATTAAGATGATAACTTCTACAAAGAAGGTGTCTTTAAATCTTTCAGTCCATAGTTATTTTTTTTCCTTTTCTAAATTCATGTTAACAAGTCACTCATTTAGTACTTTAATTGAATACGACTTTAAAATAGGCATGTATTCTCACAAGCCATTGTTTACTATTGTCATTTCTCTTCAGAGTTAGGGCATATGTAAAGCCTGTGTCACCCAAGAACTGTGAACTTCTTGGTGTGAAAAGTGATCTTTTACCTTGTAAGAGTAACACATATCCAGTAGGGTGCTGGGGTGTGGTTAACAAAAACACTGTATTGTGTTTCATCCATGGACAGGAGGCCATAAAATTCAAGACTAAATACATCAAGTAACATTTTCCACAGATTTCCCACACACACACACACTGAAATTTTTGAGTTGTATTACCCATCCTAAGTAATAAAGTATAAAAGTTTAGATACTTAAATCTTTAGAATAACCTAGAATTATGAGTGTGCTCCTTGTTCAAAGAACGAGAGGAAAAGGAATTCTACTAGAAATAGCCTATGAAAAAAATGTCTAATATAAAGAGACGGGTAGGTCAGACGGTAACATGATTTGCCTATTCTCATCTTTCTTTATTGAGGTTTTTCTACTTTCATATGTCAGAAAGCTTGTAGCATTAAAATTTAACCAACAAAAATTTTCTGACAGAGTTTCGGTTATCAGGCCAACGATCCAAAAGAGGATAAGAGAATGCTACATCTCAGCGAGAGAAGAGGAACATTTGGAGTTCAGGCATTCAGGCAAATGCCCAGTCGTAATGAAAGCATCATGAGAAATTGAAAATACCTGAGGAGATCCGTCCTCCGTTTTGGACCCTGCTGGGGAGCAGCTAGCCAAGATTTTTAATATAGATATTTCCCTTTTAAATGACTCTCTGACAATGCAGTAGATGCAGTAGAAAAGACTGTCGCCCCCTGCTCCCATTCTCTTGCAGCTGCCTTGTTTGTGCCTCATTCTTCTCCCATGCCAGGTCAGGGGGTGGAAAGCAGAAGTTTTAATGGTACTTACTCACCTAAGACGGCATTCGGTAACAGAGTGAAGCATGCATTAGGAATCAAAACAAAGTTTTTGAGAAGAGGTGTGAGTCAAGTAGAATATTGAAGGAGGGGAGAATGTATATTGCAGGGGGCCAAGAGAAATGGTTTCTGGCTGTAGGGAGTGTTGGGGGGGCACAGAATGATACATCCAGATACACATGGTAACGGGGTGGAGTTGGGCCTTGGGAATGCATGAGAAATAGGATTATACAGTGAGGTTGGAGCTGGGCTCAAGTGGAGAAGTTTGAACTTAATCCCACATTTTTAAGTACCCAGCAATGGTATGGTTTAACTGACCTTACTTTGTTCTACTCCTGTGCTCATTTACAAATATCAGACTACTCCCACTGAAGAAATACTAGGGCATACAGATAAGCAAAATGAGAAAATTAAAAGCCCCATAAACTTACCACCCAGACTGAGTCACTTTTAGTTCTTAAGATACTTCCCTTTTATGTGAAACTTCCTATCAGGGAAAGGCTAAACATTAAATTGGGAGCTCGAAGCAAGTCCATGCAGTGAACACCACCCTGTTCTTTTCATTTTCCATATTTGCTTTAAATTTTGAAATATAAAGAAGGATCATGGAATCTGCCATAACTGATGGAAAAGGGAAATGTCATTATTTTTGATATTTCTATTCAAATTTTCACTTAATTAAAAAATTATATGTTAAATCTCAATCCCGTTCCCGGAACTCGGGTTGATTTAAGTTGTAGAACTCATTTCTTCAATAAATAATTACAAAATAACTGACAACTATGTGTTAGGCTAGATCCATAAGACATCCTGCCTTCAAAAAGCTCAAAATCTCCTCAAATTGCTTTCCATCTAAGATCCTTGTCAAATACGTGTGGGCATTGATGACACCTATGTTTTATTTTGCTCTTAGTAAAATGATGAGCATTTTCAAATCTTCTAATTCCCGAGTCCATTTTACTCTCAGTATCAATGCTCCAACTTCTATAAAACACACAAATCCTTTCATTTGTTAAAGAGATGAGGGCTTTGTTTCTTCCTACAGTTATTTCTCCCACTTGTGCCACACACTGTTCTATGTCCCGAAGCCCTGTGAGAGAGGCTGGAGGCCCAGACCAGGCAGAGTCTGGCTCAGGAGAGCTCCCAGCCTTCAGAAGGTGAAGGGGGAGGAGCAAACTTAGAGGACTGAGAATCCTGTTGGGTCCCACCCATGGTGTGGGGCGGGTAGGAAAGGCATGGCCGACCTCATAGAGGTGATTTCAGACTTGGATGTCAGTAGTTGGGATGATATTAAGGGACCAGCACCGTTTGGATTGGAAACTAGTGGTTCTCACTATTTCTTTATATCACCATGGGGCTGGTTTTTATTTTGTTGGTCATGATTTTCCTACCTCATTAATTTCCACAACTTGGTCCCCACTAGTCTCCAGTCTCCTTGAACTACTTGATTTACTGCACACTAATGCCATGGTACGAATTATTTTGTCACCTCTTTTTTGGGAAATTAAAGTGAAATTTCTCAACTGGCCTTCTCTCCTCTGGCTCAGCATTTAGCCTCACCAACTGATGTGTCTGTTTGTTCCTCTTCTTTACAGCTAACTACCAGCTAGCTGAAGGGCCGTGTTTCATCATTGCCATCCATCTGCTCAACGATCTCAACAGAGATTACAATTTCTGTCTACTGAATCCCAATCTCTTTCTCTCTATCCTTATTTTCTTTTTTACCTAGGAACATGTTCAAGTCACTTATTTCTATTTAAAAAAGTGGATTAAGGTCCATCTTGCTTGCATGCTAGGTCAATGCCAGGCCCACTGCTTTGGAATGTCTTGAACCCAGTGATTCGGGAGTGTATAATAGTGATAAGCACTTTTCTTACATAGAAATAGAATGGACCTCTCTGTGCTGGTTTTCCCCCACCTCCCTGCACCAGGCCACAACATCCCCCTATCTACCTTCACCTATAAAGACAGTGAGTGAGTCTAAGCCCTGGGTTTCTCTTTCCGGGCTGTTTGCACTGTACAGCAGGTATGAAATTCCAATAAAGAGATGCATCTACTTACCAGACCTTTTGACCTATGCATATATCTTTCATTGCTATTTACTGGTTGAATAGAGAGCCTAAGAAAAATTAAACTAAGACTAACTTCTAGCTTTTGTTCTCTCTCAGAATGAGCCTGACCTTAGCTCATGTTCTCACTATATCTCCCTAAGCAGCTTCCTCTCTTTTTTTCCTTTCACTCCAGGGGTGTTGAAAAGTCTGTCCACATTCACTGGGCTTTCTACTCTGTTTAATACTATCTTCCTTTTCCCCTAGGCTCTGATACTGTACTTGCTCAGATCACTAAAGTCTTCCAAACTGCCAAATTAAACAGCATTTTCAGTTCTCTTTATAGTTCTTTCTAGCCTTTGGAGTTGCTGACAACTCCACAAATCATTAAGTGTACACCTTCTGTGGCATCAGTTTATCCTACTTATCTCTTCTTCTTTACTGTCTTCTCTTTCTTTCCTTCCTCCTGAAACTCAGGATTTCATGTTTGTTCTGATTAATTTCTCACTTCACATTCTTCTTGGGGGCTCCCATCCATAATTTCAAGTGTTACTAATTTATAAACTTAAATCTCTTATCTAATTTTTTTCTATCAGTATTATATTTTTAACTCTGTTCAAGATATATTCATCTAATTTCCCCGAGTGACTAGGACTGAAATGTGTTTCTCTCAAATTCGTATTTTGAAGTCTTAACCCCTACTGTGATTTGGAGATACTTCTCCTTAAAGAGATTTGAGGTTAAATGAAGTCTTCACAGGTTGAGCCCTCATCCAAGGAGACTGGTGTCCTTATAGGAAGAGAAAGAGACACGAAGGATGTGCGTGCACAGAGGAAAGACCAAGTGAGAGCACAGCTAGAAGCTACTGGACCTCATCATTTTTCCAATTAAAAAAAAAAAAAAATCAGAAGCCTAGAGCCATCTCTTTTCTCTGCTCCCAGATCTGACAAAGGAGGGAAGCTGCCTCATTGTGGTAAAGAATGCAGGCTCACAGAGAAACAGGCTATATTTAGACTTTAACACTTTCATTTGCTAGCTCTATAATCATGGCAAATTATTTAACTTTCACATCTGATCTGTAAAACTGATGTTGGTAACCAAAATGGTATGTCTAGGAAAGAGTAATTATTATCCATGTTAACTCTTATCAACATCATGGTTAGTCATGACCATAGCCTCTCAGTTGTAACTTACAGTCATCACTCCCCTTGATGACCATTCTTTCTATTTCCATAGAAAAATCTCTTCTTTCTATCTTTTCTCCGGCAGTAATTCCATACTCCTCACCCTGTCTTTAGAAAAGATGCTAGACTTACCTTGAGGGAAATATCTGGACACATTCTCTTCATTTTCTTCTAATACTCCTCCCACTGCCTTTGATGGAAGAAAATCCATCATTCTTAGATTTCTGTACAGGATTTAAAAAATCTCATTTCCCCAACAGCCTCTGACCCACCTACAGACACCTATACAAGGTTCTTCTGCAGACCAGAGTGAGCTCAACTTTCTGAGACTATGATCAGCTTCTTCAGCCCTGAAGTGTGAGTAGCTGTTTATAAGCACCTGTCCCACTTCCCCCAAGCTGAAAAATGACAACTCACCCTATGGAAGTTAGCCCAAGTGTCAGTTCTCAGAGAAGGATGTTGGTCAATTCCTAATGACCATGATCTTTAAAGGTTTCTTTCATTTTGTGTTGATCCATCTATATGTATGTATGTATGTATGTATTTATTTATTTATTTTTAAGTGTTCCAAAATTCATTCTTTGGGCACCACACCCAGTGCTCCATGTAATATGTGCCCTCCACAATACCCACCACCAGGCTCACCCAACCTCACCCACACCCCATTGCCCTCCAAACCCTCAGTTTGTTTCTTAGAGTCCACAGTCTCTCATGGTTTGTCTCCCCCTCCAATTTCCCACAACTCACTTCTCCTCTCCATCTCCCAATGTCCTCCATGTTATTCATGGAGTAAGCTTATTTTTTTAAAGATTTTTTTTTTTTTTTGACAAAGAGAGACACAGTGAGAGAGGGAACACAAGCAGGGGGAGTGGGAGAAGGAGAAGCAGGCTTCTGGCTGGGGAGGGAGCCCAATGCGGGGCTCGATCCCAGGACCCTGGGATCATGACCTGAACTGAAGGCAGATGCTTAGCAACTCAGCCACCAGGCACTCCTGCATTTAATCTTTTAAAAATGGAAAATATGTATCTATTTTGAAAGTCAAAGATAATTAATTTGGCCATTTATTAATACTAAATCTATTTTGACTGAAGTTTTGTAGTATTATCTATGTTAAATTAGTATACTTTTAAAAAAATCTTCCTCTGACCATTACTTTGGCTTTCATAGTTCAATTGTACTTTCTATACAGCTCTCAACACTCCTGCATTTAAAAAAAAAAAAAAAAATGACCTTCAGTGATTTAAAACAGTCATATTTCCAGAATGGTTTCGTCTACATTGTTAGTGGCTTTAAAAGGCCCGGGTGCCCACACCAGAGGTATACCATGAAGAAGGGCATGAATTTGGAATCAGACCTTCTAGATTCAAATTCCGTTTTCACTACTTAATAGCAGGTCACTGCAGGCAAATAATTCTATCTGTTTGTGCCTCTGTTTCCTCCTAGCAACCTCACAAGTGTCAAGGTCACCATTAGCTTAATCATAAGACATAAGTTAAGAACTTACAAAAGAAGAGAGGTGGGGTATATAGTAAAAACTCAACAAACATTGACTATTTAATCTGCTTAAAAATCCCCACTGCCCCCTTTGTCGACTGAAGTAATTTATCCCGTTTCTGATTCCGATGTCCCCATATACAGTTGTACAAGTCCATCTGTCTGAAGTGCAAGCACAAGAAAGACCTGTCCCTCGTATCTTCCACGTTGAGTGACTCTCAGTGCCAGGCCCACACTTATACAGAAAAGATGTTCAAACAAACCAGAGTTTTTCTCTTGTGCTGTGTCAAACGATGGCATTGATTGAACTTATCCTTCTGCTATATTTGTTCCGCATTGCCATCGCAGAGATCTGTGGTACAGAGACACAATTTCAGTGGCTTTTTTTTTTTTTTTTAAAGTCACCTGGCCTGATAAAATGCTTGAGCAACTTTTGTATACAGTTTACAACCTAAGATGCATGTGGCTCATTGAGAAGTAAAATGAAGTTTAGGGTCTGTTTTTATCTACATAGGACAAATAAAGGCCTGAGTTGGTTTTAGAAAATCTTAATACTGCATACCTGTTGTCAGTTAAGTCATCACTAAAAGTTTTAGACAAAAGAGTTTTCCATGTTTCTGTCAAAGTGATATACATTTTACTTTGAAAATGTGAAAGTTTTCTTAAGATAAGGCTTATAAGTAATTACTGGTGAAACTAAAATGATTCTCCTTGAGCCTTAAGAATTATGTGTGCTGTCTTCAGTAGCTTTTTCGTTAATGATTCTAACATTGTTAATTTTTTATGTTCGAATCGTGTTCAGTTTTAGCCTTAACTTTGACTCTAGTGAAATATATCCCTACAAAATATCTTTCTACTTTCATAGATTGAAATTCATAGTATAAAATGATTGCAATTATCCATGGTTAGGATGATCTTTCGTCTTGAATGTGTTTTGCATTTCCTAATGTGTCCTATTATACTTCTTCAAAAGGGTAGTTTGATTCTAGATTTGTTCTTCTTTCAAGTTAATGCCTAATCCTACCTACTAATATATTAGTGTCACCTGTGTGTATACTTAATTACTTATTACTCAAGACATTTTGATTAAGGCAAGATTCAACCTATTATAAAATCAATATATTCCATATTCTAAAAAGGAATTAAGGTGACTTAAAAATACATATAATAGAGGAAGTTATTTTGTTGTTTTTGTCTCTCACTTTTCACAAAATGAAGTGACAGTGGCTAAGTTTGTAGCTGTGGTTTTACTGTAAGGATAGTGTCATGGCCCACTTGACTTTATCCAGTGGCTCCATGGTAATACAGTTCCAAATTCCCAGCTGGGCATTTTTTTGTGTGTGATCCACCTACAACATTATACGGTTGACCTTTGAACAGCACAGGTTTGAACTGTACAAATCCACCTACACGCAGAGTTGTCTTTGTTTCGTAAATCTATTTTCTCTTCCTTATGATCTGCTTAATACCATTTTATTTTCTCTAGCTTACTTTATGATCTAAACCACATACTATATAAAATATGTGTTAATTGACTATTTATGTTACTGATAAAGCTTCCCATCAAGGGTAGGCTATTAGCAGTTAAGTTTTGGGAAGTCAAAATTATATATCGATTTTTGACTGTATGGGGGCTGGCGTCCCAACCCCTCCATTGTTTAAAGGTCAACTATAAATATATATAAATATTATATAAATATATATAAATACAAGTAGCATAACTTGGAAAATATTTATTTCTTCCATCAGAAATCTAAATAGATATTGGCCATTTTATTGTGTTATACCAGTTTAACTCAATATAATTCTAAAATTGGAATTTAGTTTAATGGAAGATAATTATATTATTTCTCATATCACAGAGCAAAAAAAAGATTTAATGAACTCTTTACTAATTGACCATCTTTTGACAATTACATCTGTAGTAGGCAATATAATGGCTGCCCGAAGAAGTCTATGTCCTAAATCTCAACAGCTATGCATAAGTTAGTTTACTGGACAAAGGGAAATTAAGGTTGCGGATGGATTAAGCTTGTTATCAGCTGACCGTACATAAATTAGGGATATTAGCTTGAATTATGTAAGTGGGTCCAATATAATCACAGAGGTCCTTAACAGAGGAAGGAGAAAAAACAGAGTAAGAAATATAATAGCACGAAAAGAACTACTTTTAGTCTTATTGTCTTTGAAGATGGAGGAATTAAGACACGAGTCAAGGAGTGTGTAAACCTGGTGATTCACAGACCTGTACCCCTGGGGATAAAAATATATGTTTATAAAAAATAAAAAATTAAAAAAAAAAAAAAAAAAAAGGAGTGTAGATAGCCTCTAGAATTTTTTTTTTTTTTTATAAACAAGCCTCTAGAATTTTGAAAAGGCACTTAAAAAGATTCTCTTCTAGAGCCTCCAAAAGAAATGCAATCTACCTAACACCTTGATTTTAGCTCAGTGAGACCCTTTTTGACTCTTTACCTCCAGAATTATAAGATGCTGCATTTTTGTTGTTTTGTTACCTTTAATCTTTGGTAGTTCTTTATAATAGCAATAGGAAATAAATATACTTCCCAACCCTACATCACTACCATCTCTAATGTTTGACAGTAAATTATTTTTATTTTTACCACAAGGTATTCTGACAACTTGATTTACTCTGTACAAAACTTCATCTATCTATCTTGATGTCTTTGATATACTGATATGGGCCAAATCCAAACTACCCAAAAGGTGATATTTCCATCTCACTTGCTAGTCCCTTGGGCCAAGTAGCACTTGGATTCACAATTTTGAAAATTAGTTACCCCATATTTAAGTAATCCAGTTCAGAAGCAAAACCTAATTACTTAATTACTCCGGGGAATCCTCAAAATTCAATGCACAGAAGCAGTTATATTTATTTTCAGAAAATACTCTTCCCTTCTAATTTAGTTGCTGCTGTTCAACTAAATAAAATTTTATATCTGATTTTATATTTTATTAAAATAGCTTTTTTTTTTTTTTAAGATTTCATTTATTTATTTAACAGAGAGAGACACAGCTAGAGAGGAAACACAAGGAGGAGGGAGTGGAAGAGGGAGAAGCAGGCTTCCTGCCAAGCAGGGAGCCGGATTCAGTGCTTGATCCTAGAACCTCGGGATCATGACCTGAGCTAAAGGTAGATGTTTAATGACTGAGCCATCCAGGCGCCCCAAAATAGATTTTAAAATAGAGGTGACATCTAATAAGAAATTCCATAATTTACTTATACTAAAATGAAATGGTTTCCCACTTAGGAATTTTGCAGAATTTGATAGCACAACTTAACTCTTCTTTTATGTATAAAGTTCCAAATAAATTGTTAATTATTACATTGAAGTAATATTATAAATCACTCGACCAATGATGAAAATGTGTGCCTTTGCCCTAATGCCTAAGTACTTCCTTTGTACAATAATGCATGTTTTATGAAACAGGCCTTTTTTTTTTTTTTTAATTCTATAGATTTATGTCTAGGTAGGCAAAGTTTGTTCTTAAGCTCTGATGTCTACAGGAAATATTTCTATGAGAAAAAGAGAGCACTAAGTTCATATCAAAATTTAAAGTTACAAATGTAAAATTATCATTATCCAGTGCTTTTAAAGTGCAAATTACTCTAAACACATTCCTTTACTTGAACTATACTGGGTTATAGAAGGGCAATAATCAATAAGGTAGCTCATTATCTGTGATACCTCTAATTACCCCTGTGCTAGTACTGCTGTTATGGCTTAACCAATGCATATTAAAAAATTTTGCTCAAAGGATCTTGTTATCATCCTAATTTTGCTGTGGAGTTTTATTAGAAAATCATGTTGCTCATCTGAACTTCCACAACAACAGCAATATCCCTAGGGTATTTTTTTTTCATATCAAGGTTAATTTAAAGTGATTAGCATAAGTACTACAGATGTTGCTATGGGGATAAGAACTGTGCATCTTCTATGATGGACATCATATGATTGCTGTTACAGGCCTGGTAAGATTGGATTATTTGTTTTAATGTCATGCAAAGCAAGTCACATGATAGAGATCAGTATCTTTTTAATAGCATTCCATATTCCTAAATCAATCACCTTTTCACTTCTTTAAAATGGTGTGTATACAAAAATCACTACTTTATTATTGGTCTAAGTAAATTTATCATGTTGTGTTTGGATGTTCAGAGTATTTCTTTTAATTGGTATTGATTCTTCCATCTCCCAGGAGGAGAGAAACAGTAGTTAAAAGGAAAGTGTTCATTCACATTCAATTCATTCAACATTCATTGAGAGCTTACTGTGGTTCTGGCATTTTCTATACTCTGACAACAAAATGAAATTTTGTAGTCAATACATATTCTAGGATGTTTTTGTTTTTGTTTTTATTTCTAATTGAATTGGGACACAGATAGCTTCCAGCCCTGTAAAGAAACACTGAGAGGCAGAGGTTAGGATTGGAATACAGAGCAGATTGTACCCTGTCTTGGTAGCAGGTGTAGCTCAGTGGTAGAGCACATGCCTTCATGTGTACCCTGTCTTTAAGAGTTGGTAAGACAAGGACACCGGTAAACAATGGAGATGACAAATGAGAGTTCCAGACACCTATCAGTGGCAGTGGTAAAGAGCGGGCATTCCAGATGAAGAAATAAGGAATATATATTGAAATATTGAGAAATAAATATAGAAAGAAACATATTTCATCCTCTGTCATTTCTATTGTTGGTAATTAGAGGGAGGTTTTTTTTTTTTTTTTTTTTTTTTTTTTTTTTTTTTTTTTTTTAATGGAGTAGAAAAGTCAAGGAGAAAGCAGTAAAGTTACAGATACACAGATACCATGAATGCACATAAGCATTTATTTCTCACCAAAGCCAGGATTTGATCTGTTTGCGTTGAGGAATTGAGGATGTGGGATGGGGAGGACACCAATGACAAAGAAAAAATGAGGGAAGTGTTTAAATAAGAGCATTCAGTTGCCGTAAAATATGATCATGGAATCAGGGTCCACTCTGTACCCCCCCAGAGTATAGATTGTGGGGATAAACTGATAGTTTGTGCAAGTCTGAACTATCTAATGTGTAAAAAAAAGTAGATGGAATATAAGATGAAGAATAACTACCAAGGTATAACAGTAGAATAACATAAGAGTGAACTTTTAAAAAATTTTCTGAAGAAGTTTCACAGATATTTATGATGCTATTAATGACTAAAATATCAAGGTATTTCTTAGAAAATTTTCTTGTTTTCGATCTCCCCAATATTGTTGGGGGTTGTGGTACAAGAGGGATATTTAAAAAATAAGAACTTAATACGTAAAGTAGGATATTTAATAGTGACAAATCTATAAAATTTAATTTTTCATCACAACTTTTCATTGGAAATTTAAAAAAATTTTAATGAACTGCAAATTTGCTCTAACTCGTAAATTCTGTATGAGCAAATGTGTTGAGTTCTTGAATCCTTTTCCCCCAGAATCTTTCATCAGGATCCCCACCATTGTCTATAATTTGGGTCCCAAAGAACAGATCAGAGTAGTTGTGGTATAAATTTTACTGCCTCTGATTATCATTATTAAAAATGTATTGTGGGACACCTGGGTGGCTCAGTGGCTTAAGCCTCTGCCTTCAGCTCAGGTCATGAGCCCAGGGTCCTGGGATCGAGCCCCGCATCAGGCTCTCTGCTCAGCGAGAAGCCCGCTTCCTCCTCTTTCCCTGCCTGCCTCTCTGACAACTTGTAATCTCTATCAAATAAATAAATAAAATATTTTAAAAAATGTATTGCAATCCCATAGCCTCTGTAGGAATTTTTCCTGAGCCTGTGCCCAATGTAAAAGCAGAGAGGAAGCCATCGACTCTCCTGCAAATGCTCTGTTCGTTCCTAGAATTTTACAATTAAATTACTTAGTGATTGCAATCAAGTTGATATTTCAGTGTAACAACTGGAGCAGGAAAGATCCTTGCAACTCAGAACACCCCATCAATATACAGTTTCCTCTAGCTTATCCTGTTTTTTTGTATCAGCCGTGATAAGTGGCCATCAATAATGGACTGAAACATCGTTTGTGAGCATGGATCCCTTCCTCCAGTGGCAGCCTCTTTCATTTTCAAATGGATTCATTTAATAGAAAACTCTTTTTTAGGTTTAATTGGCACTTGGCTTCTTAAAACTTTCCCCCATTAGTCCCAGAGGTGGCCTACCTGAAAGTCATCAAATATTTGAAAACGCTTTCCAAGTCCCACCATCATTTCACGCTCCTTAGGGGTAAAAGTAAATTTGTTTCTTGTTACTCAATTCTTCTACTTTCTTTCTTACTCTGTGTCATTATAGAATGTTCCCAGTCGTCAAGCACCGATAATCCTACTGAATGTTTTCAATGTTAAATACAATTAAAATAATCAACCTATGGCTTTATTTAGAAAGTCCTTGATGTAGCTATCCTGTATGGTTTTTATTGTGGTTTCTTTATTTTAATTTTACTTCCACTGTATCTCACAATTTATCTTCACTATAGTAGTTGATAAACATTGCTCATCTGATCCCTCCACTGTCATGGCCCATCAAATGCCATCTCCTTCTCATGTGTCACATGTCATGTGTCACATGCAGTCTTTCAGGAATTCATTAACAGCATGGGGAGGGGCAAACTTAAATTATAAGCAATAATATATTTTTGTGATAATATCTTCTAAATATTTTTTGGTAGCATGTAATGAATAAAGTAATTGATAAAGAACAATCCAGATTTGAAGTGGACTCACTAGAATTCACTTGGCCATTACATTTATTCTGACCCTTAAAGTAGTGCAACTACACACAAGGAGTGATTTCTATGGGTGGTAACCAACTCAGACAAAACAGCCAAAGACTCTCAGGGGTGCTGAGTTTCAGCTTCAGCTTTGTCTTTCAAATAATTAATTATATGATGAATCTGTTACAGATTAATTGAGCAGCTCTTTTGTGTTTCATGGTATGGTGGAGAGTCAAAAAATAAGCCTCTTACAGACTTAGTCTTACTGAGGGGGTTAAAAACTAACAAATGAAGAAATAAACAAAATGAAACAAAAAAAGCTACTTGAGGAAGCAATGGTAAGCATCATGTAAACAAACAATTTTGTGAACCCATGTGGGTAACATAACTCATATTTGAGTGAATCCCAAGAAAGGTGGTATCCCCGTTTAAACTAGGGATGAGACAACATGTGACTATTTAAGGTACTGAAAGTAGTTCCTTTTGGTTCTGGCTGATTAGTTCTATTACTAACAGATTTTCGTAATGGGATAAGAGAGATTAGTCTGGAAACATCACAACCAGTGTTGTGATACATATTAAGTAGCTTTGGACTATAAGAGATGTCGGAAGATGTTGAAGAGTATTAATAAGAAAAGAATTGATTTGAGAGAAATTCTGGATGCCCTGAGTAGCAGGTTTGGTGGATGGTCAGAGAAGCAACTGGTAGAGTAGAAGGCTGACATGTTCAGTAGGGAAGATTGGATGTGGCAATGTATAGAACATTATTACAACTTTAAGATCTTGAGAGAGAACTAATCTAAGCAATGAAATTCTCTATCAGACTGGCAGATATTAAAATGTTGATGATACTCATTATCATCATGGTTGAGAAACACACGAGTACAATAGGGAAGGCAATGAGGACTTCTTAGAGTAAGAACTTGGGTATATTTAGTGAAGTTTGAAATATGCGTATCAGTAGATGCTGAAATTTTACTACAAGGAAATTAATGTATAGCAAAACATGTATGTACATGTATATACATGTATATACACACATTTTATTTTAGCATATTTTAGCATAGCTTGTAATCCCACACAAAAAATGAAATTAGCTTATAAATCCATTTAGAAGGACTAGCTAAACAATTATTGGTACAAACAATGGGATATTTTATAATTCATTTAAAAGAATGAGCTTTAATCTACAGACATAATACAATGAAATGTTTGAAGAAAAGGGACTCTTAATTTTGGAAAAGGGTGAAGTGTCTTTTTTCTCTCTTAAGAAAAATAATTATACACACATGTATCAGCAAATGTCAGAAAGAAAACTTAGCAGTAATTACCAGTGAGAATAGATAGGATGTGAGTTACAGTGGAGCATTTAATTTTCTTTGGGGACTTTTTTCTGCTGTTCACACTTTTTTTTTTTTTTTAAACAGGGCTATGTATTATTTTTGCAATAACAAAAATAAAAATAGAAACAAAGGTATGTGTCTCGTAACATATGCTTTTATTTAAAACCGTAATCATCTCTCACAGCCTCCTGCTTGGTGTCCCACTTTGCTGCCCTATATTGCAACTGTGTGTCTAACAGCAAACAGTGCTGTGTAAACTGCTTATATGTTGCCTTCTTATCTTCCTCGACTTAAAGTATAGCCCACTTTCTTAAGCACCATCATCTAGTATTCACCTGAAATGAGATTGACAACTGTGTAGGGAGACTTCTTTTATATAATGATAGGCTTTGAGTATTTAATTGATTTAATTTTATTTAAGATCAAGCAAAGCCTTCATCTTATGCGCGCCTTTATATCAAAGGCACATTTCTAAGTGTCTGCTCTGAATGGTGTAGCTGGCTCCATGAGTTACAATTCTGTAGTAGGGAATTGGGGTGAAATCACATTACGGAAAAAGGCATGTGTCTGGCAAGTTTCCCAAGGCATAAGTATTTATGGCGTGATGAACTGTGAATTGGATGTTGATGCTTGCACACAACAAGCAGGTGGTTCAAATCTAATTTTGTCACCAGCAAAAATGAACTATATTTAAAAGTATAAACTGTTGGTTGTAGAAAAAAATCTTTACCCAAAATGAACAATAAATAAATCAAGGTCAGTACTATTAAATTTTCTATGTAATAGAGTAGACTTAATTGAAATGATATGAAATACCTTATCTATTCCAGGAGCTCTGCAAACAATTTGAGGGATAGGAAAGTGGGGTAGGATTACAAACACCAGCAACTTTTCCAGAGCACTTATTCTTTTAAAGATTTTATTTATTTTTATTATTTATTTGAGAGAGAGAGAGGGAGCACAGAGGGAGAGTAAGAGAGAGAAGCAGACTCCCCACTGAGTGGAGAGCCAGACATGGAGCTCGATGTCCAGACCTTGAGAGGATGACCTGAGCCAAAGGCAGGCGCTTAACCAACTGAGCCACATAGGTGCCCCAGAGCACTTTTTAATAATGATTTATCTAGGGATTATATGAGTTTGCTGAAGTAAAGACAAGGAAAAGAGTTGTAGAGAGGTACCCAAGACACGTTGCCAAAAAACAAAACAAAACAAAGAAATACACACACACACAGACATCTCTTTCATCTTTGGTTGTAAATGGCTAGAAATGAGAACAGAGTACACGAAGGATGTTCAGTGTCCGTTGGAATAAAACCTCAAGTGATTGGTAGAGGGGTAATGTATAAAAAGACTAAAATTCATTAAGATGACTCAGTAAATTTCTCATCTTAAATTAAAAAACGAAGTTTATGTTGACCTTTTTTCTGTGCATGTATTTTGTAGGCACCTAAGATACTATTAATTTTCTTGAAGTAATTACCATTATCAGTATGGTCAAGGCAGCTGGTAATTTATTAAAGGTTTCTCAAAAAGAAGAGTAGTTTAATACCCCAAGAGAACCTCACCCGTTGTAGCCCTCAGGAGACATTAGTATCTCCTATTAAGAATTCTCATATCATAATTAGTAGCACATTTCCAAGCTATATGCATTAAAGAAGAAAGTTATCTTCCATTTGTTTCTCCCTTAGGCATGAAGAAATTGGAAGCAGGTCAGTATGTAACTTTGTAACTTTTTTTTTTTTAAAGATTTTATTGATTTATTTGAGAGAGAATGGGAGAGCACACAAACTGGAGGGAGGAACAGGAGAAGGAGAAGCAGACTCCTCCCTGAACAGGGAGCCTGATGTAGGGCTCCATCCTAGGTCATGACCTGAGCCGAAGGCAGATGCTTAACTTACTGAGCCACCCAGTCACCACTACCTTTGTAACTCTTAACCCTCGGACACAAAAGAGGGTTAAGTTTTTTTTTTTTTTTTTAAGTCAGAGTAATAAAAAATAAAATCAGTACATTACTTTATATAAGAAGAGGGAGTGGATGTTCCTATTGTTGAATTTGAAGGGAATAAAGCCAAAGTATATATGAATGATTCAGAATACTAGATTCAGTGAATATATCTGTAATGTGATTGTTGATACACATACCTGTTATTTTTTTTTAATTTTTTATTTTTTATAAACATATATTTTTATCCCCAGGGGTACAGGTCTGTGAATCACCAGGTTTACACACTTCACAGCACTCACCAAAGCACATACCCTCCCCAATGTTCATAATCCCACACCCCTTCTCCCAAACCCCCTCCCCCCAGCAACCCTCAGTTTGTTTTGTGAGATTAAGAGTCACTTATGGTTTGTATCCCTCCCAATCCCATCTTGTTTCATTGAGGGGCACCTGGGTGGCTCAGTGGGTTAAGCCTCTGCCTTCAGCTCAGGTCATAATCTCAGGGTTCTGGGATCGAGTCCCGCATCGGGCTCTCTGCTCGGTAGGGAGTCTGCTTCCTCCTCTCTCTCTCTCTGCTTGCCTCTCTGCCTGCTTGTGATCTCTCTCTGTCAAATAAATAAAATCTTTTAAAAAAAATGTGGATAAACAATGGGTAGTGTTTGATTTGGGATTTAGTTATTTAAGCATTTCTAATTGATTTTTTTTTTCAATGAAATTATTTCCTTCCATGGCTGATATTATGATCCCATGTAACTAAAAAAAAAAAAAAAAGTTCATCTTATCAAAAGCTTTAGTTATCTCAAAAGATTAAATATAGACAGCAGCTTTGGTAGATGTGGAATATATGTGTAAATTTTAGATCTGTATTATAAGGGAATGTGTACTAATTCACATTATATTATTATATAATTTTTATTTTTATTAAGTAAATCATGAACAGGTAAATAAGTTGTACAACAGCTTGACCTAAAGCCCCAAACATCTATCCCAATAGAAACCATGTTTTTACCTTTTCTATTTGCTCTCATAGTCATCTCCATAATTCTAACAATAATCTATGCTTTTATTACTGAATTTACTTTAGATATTTTATTCATGTTAAAAGACAAGCATTTAGCTTATTTATAGTGTCACCTTCCATAGTTATGTCAATATTTTAATCTTTCCACTGATGATTATATAGCTTTAGGTAACAAGACGAAGACCCTACATTTTTCTCTTTTCCATTTTTTTAACTGTGCCTGAACCCACATAGTATGTGGGATGACACTATTAGCATCCTATCATTTCATCTGTCTCATGAGCTCTGTCTCTCTTTCCCATTTATGTAGTGTACTCTTATTTTTATATTGTCAAAGTTGATGACAGCTTAGAGTCTAAAGTAGCCATAATGAAACCTGCAGTGTTTGACTTAAAGCTTGAATCTAAAAACTGGAATCTGTCAAAAAACCTCTAGAGAGTTACAACCATTTAAATATTGCCTCTGCAAAGCAAATTGTGCTAGGATTTTGCTTCATTCTCTGTGCGCTTAATATTATGATTCCTGTACCACTCAAGGGATCCTAACATAAAGTTAAATGGATTCTTTTTCTTATATACTATCAGTTTCTTAAATCACACTTCAATCAGTTTAGTTCCTGTCTGGAGTGGAAATTTCAGGGGAGACTTTCAATTTTTTTAAGTTTTTAATTGGTACCATTTTTATTATTTAAGAAGAAATAGATCTTCCCTTTTGCCTACAAGCTGATATCATCACATCGAAATAAAAACATGGAATTTATTTGATTCTGTTCTTGGAGTTTGAGCTCTTACTCTAATTTGAATTGGTAGTATTCTAAACTTACTGCTTAGTGCTACTGTGTCATTTCAAGTTTCTTTTTAAAGAATTCCTGGTTTAGGGCACCTGGGTGGTTCAGTTGGTAAAGCGTCTGCCTTCAGTTTAGGGTCCTGGGATTGAGCCCTGCGTTAGGCTCTCTGCTCAGCGAGGGGCCTGCTTCTCCCTCTCCCTCTGCCTGCCATTCCCCCTTCTTATGTGAGTGCTTTCTCTCTCTCTGTCAAATAAATAAATAAAATCTTTAAAAAATGAAGAATTCCTGATTTATTTCTACTATATACGATATCTTATGCCTTTCTTATTATTGATTTTCAGCTTTATTTTGCTGGATTTCTTCTAATCTACTAGTTTACTTTGTTTAAACATTGAGGGCTCCTGGGTGGCTCAGTGGGTTAAGCCTCTGCCTTCAGCTTAGGTCATAATCTCAGGTCCTGGGATGGAGCCCTGCATTGGGCTGTCTGCTCAACAGGGAGCCTGCTTCCCCCTCTCTTTCTCCTTGTGATCTCTCTCTCTGTCAAATAAATAAATAAATAAAATCTTAAAAAAAAAAAAAACAAACATAGCCATTGAGTATCAGAGTTTCAAAATAATTGGTACATTGATAACAAAGAGATAGACACTATCTGAACTAATTCCTATCAAATTTGGTAACAGTTGTCATAAAAACACCAAAAATGTGAAGGAACATGTCCTCTTTTGCTGTTCAAGATAATATATTCAACATAAACCCCGCTAAGATCAACTCTCACAGTTGTGTTAGTTGCATTTTATGTAATTCACATTCCCATATGAATTGGAAATGATGAATTGTTAATAGCTTCCCTAGGGTTTCACTTCTCTTCTGACACTTCTCAAGAATTGCATCATATTTTAGGAATAAAAGAATGTAATTTATTCCAAGAAGCATGAAAATCTTCAAGTACTATTCAGGGAGTTGCAAAATCACTTAAGTTAGAAGGAAAAAAAAAACATATTTTGCTTGTGTTGTGAGGAAGAAAATGTCATAATGAAGTTATAAGCTGCCTCAAGCTATGGCAATACTGATTTTGAAATATTTTATGTTACAATACCACACTGAGCCATTAGGATAATGATGCCTCCTCATCTTTAAAAAACCATTTCTTACATGCAGCATGGGTCTTTCTCCCTCTTCTAAGTAACTTACATTTCATACAAAAGAAGTTATATTTATAGTTTTGCATTTTACACCTTGTCCTCTAGAAAAATACTTATAAAAATATGATCAAGACTGATTGCATGTCCTCCAGCCATATTAGGGGAGATGCAACCAAGTTCCTTCACATTGGACAAGCGATATCTACCAGGTGATGGTAAGACATGTTAAGATACTTTCTGAAATATTTTGAAATATTGAACAATGTGACTATGATAAAGACATAGCTGTATTGACTTATAGACGAAATCAAGGTTCGTTTGGAAGAAACAAACTTAATTTCTGAGAACATTCCTGCCAAGTTGTCAAGATTCTGGTTAGACACTCAGAGATATCAGTTCAACAGGCAATTACTATGATATTGAGCATCTTTGCTGTCTCAGACTCAGGACTAGTGCTAAAAGATATAATGTGTACCAAAGCAAGCTGCCTGTTCTTAAAGACCATGGATTAATGGTAACACTCCAATCCTTGTTTTTAAATGCAGTACACAGAACACATGAGGATTACACCAAGGGCACTCCCATGAACCTAGGCAGTTTTGATCTCTTCCAGTCTTCTCATTTACCAACACAAGGCACATGGCGATTACATCTGTGACAGCCCCCGCCTTTTTTTTTTTTTTTTCCAAATAATTCACATTTTTTAAAATTGTAGTGCGGTTGACACGTGATGTTACATGAGTTTCAGGTGTAACAACATAGTTATTTAGAGACTTTACAAAGTCAATAACCATTTGTTTGTTTGGAGTGTTACTTCGTGTTCTGCTCCTTTCTCCAACTCTTGGCCAGAAGCTGCTGGATGTGGGTAAGGGCAGGATGAAGAACACAAACAGGCTCTAATAATTCCTGCCATATTAAGGACCGCTGATGCAGAGTACTAGTGCATCTGTGGTTCCTGAGATTTCCTTCAGTGAATGTAAACCTGTAGAATGGGTGATATAATATGAAGAGGCAACTCTGAATTTATTATCTATGTTGGCCTGATCTTTTTTTTTTTTTTTTTTTTTTCCTGATTCAGTACTTTGTGTATATAATTCGTCAGCTTTAGTGTGTCTTCATTCTACCTCTGTGGCACAAATTCTTCCCCAACTCCTTTCAAGATCCCCCCCGACCCAATCACTTGCCTTCAATTACTATTTATTTCAATTTCTTTTCTCATTGCAAGACAATGACCAAGAGGAGTGGTCTTCTTGTAAGAGCACCCAGGAATGGATTGTGTATAGTTATCCAAGAACTTCATTCTACATTTTTAATTTTCCTTTCTTTTTCTTTTTTTAAAGATTTTATTTATTTATTTGACAGAGAGAGATCACAAACAGGCAGAGAGGCACAAAGAGAGAGAGAGGGAAAAGCAGGCTCCCCGTGGAGCAGAGAGTCCAATGCGGGGCTCGATCCCAGGACCCTGAGACCATGACCTGAGTCGAAGGCAGAGGCTTAACCCACTGAGCCACCCAGGTGCCCCCTACATTTTAAATTTCTTAGAAGGAATACAATGCAATCATTAGGTTGAATTCCTTTCCCTCCTTTTTCTTTTTCTTTTCTTTTTATTCTATCTCCTTAATTTCCCAATTTGTTTTCTCTTATTTTTTCCTCCAAGCTAAAATGGATGTCCTTCCTCCTCTGATAGAATTACACCCTTTTCTGGATTTCCCATATTTGAGCAGTTTTATCTACCCAAAACACATATACCAATTGAGTGTAATACAACACATAATGTGAACAACATATTATTTCATTTCACTGCTATGACTGAAAATAAAATTATTTTCAGTCATAGCAGTTGTCAGAATATGCCTTATATTGAACCCAAATCTATGTTCCCTTAATCCTTTGCATCAGACCTAGCTCTTATATCTCAGGTGATACCCATGATTAGCCTTCAATAATAATTTAGAAAAAAGACTATCATAGATTCCCTTACATTTCTAAATGCCACATAGCCTGTTTTGAAGCACTTCCATCATTCTGCCACTTTTTAAAGAACACATACCAATTCAACAATGTCCATACAATTTAGTATTAAAGGAGATCCTTTTTTAAAATTCAATTAATTCAATTAACCAACATATAGTACATCATTAGTTTTTGATGTAGTATTCAATGATTCATTATTTGCATGTAACACCCAGTGCTCATCACATCATAAAGGAAATTCTAGAGTTGCATCTATCAGGAAAAAGTTAAAGGGCTGCAGATTTCTTGGTTGTCGATACTGTATGGGTTTTTGAGTCTGATGAACCTAGGCACAAATCCCAGTTCTGGTGTTAACTAGCTGCATGATCTTGGTTGGCTGTTCAAGTCACCTCCCTGAGCCTCAGTTTACCCTTTTGGGGTGCCACCTCTGCCACCTATTTCACCATGAGGTTTAAATGAGATTTAATCAGTTCAGCACGGTGCATGATACAAAGCAGGCATCCATTAACAGTGGCTGTTGTTCTTGTGGTCATTATTGCCTGTTATTATCATTAGTCTTACTACTACTCTGGGTATGTTTGCCTTCAGACCAAAAAATGTCACATCACTGAGTCCCTGCAAATGAAGAACTCCCTTTGTGTCTCCCACATATGCTGCTGCTTTATTCTAAGGCATCTCTTTAAATGACTGCAAAAGTGCTTGTCCTTATACTTGTATATTAGCATATTATTTAAAAATCTAATGAACTATTTTCTGGCATTTGTGCCAAATGAATCGACCAATCCTATTTCTAATTGGTTATTTAACATTATTTTTCCCTCTTTATTTTCCTGAAACTTTGTAGCTCATCCCTTCCATGACATGTCTAGATAAAACGTGGGAAGGGGGTGCCTAGGTGGCTCAGTCATTAAGCAACCGCCTTTGGCTCAGGTAATGATTCCAGGTTCCTAAGGTCAAGCCCCACATCAGGCTCCCTGCTCAGTGGAAAGCCTGCTTCTCCCTTTCCCGCTCCCCCTCCTCCTCCCTCTCTCACTGTACCTCTGTCTGTCAAATAAATAAATAAAAATCTTAAATAAAAAAATACTGAGATGGAAAATAAATACAGATATTTCTCACTAAAACAAAGAAGTGGTTCAGTCATAAGTTAAATTATTTCAGTCCATAGGGGTTGAAGAGAGGATGAAAGAAGGCAATCAAACTTTTTTGCTCACCTTAGAAACATAGAATCAGAAAATGTTAACAATATAGATAATATTGTCCTTTAAACTGTCATTACCTCAAGCTTATAATTTTTAAGAAATAGGACACATTGGGGCACCTGGGTGGCTCAGTTGGTGAAACGTCTCCTTCAGCTCAGGTCCTGGGATTGAGGCCCCGGGGTTCTTTACTCAGTGGGGAGCCTGCTTCTCTCTCTGCTTGCTGCTCCCCCTGTTGCAAAAATGTGCTCGATATCTCTCTCTCTCTGTCAAATAAATAAATAAAATCTTTTTAAAAAATAATAAGATACATTTTCCTGTCTAACTCTTTATTTCTTTTATGATTACCCTTGAATACAGTCTCTTACCCAAATAAGGCATTCGTAAGCCCTGAAATAATGACTCGTCACGTGTTTCCTCCATGCTGTTCATCCAGCCAAAGATCTACATCTTTCCTTCCTCACTTCCCTCCACTCTGCCAGACCTTCTCCATAACTTAGGACAACATACTTCCTTTTTCAAGAAACTTTTCTTACAGTGGTCTTCTGGCATCTTCTTGTCATACATCTTTGTGAGCTGGCAACACCTTTGTTTGTCGTTTGTATCTATTAGAGTGTAAATCTCTCGAGATTTAATGACATCTGATTTATCTCAAGCCCAGCATTGAACTGACTCTCTGGGACACGTAGTCACAGAACACAGGCTGCCATCCTAGGAGAGGCAGACAGACTACATTTCCAATCCTAGATTCATCCCTTTTTGGCTTTTACCTGGATAAGTTATTTGACCTAAGTCTTAATCTCTCCATCTGTAAAATCAGCATAATTCTGTCTTCCTTGTAGGATTCCTAGTCAGTTGCAAATAAGAGGTGCAAAACACATCCTATAATCCCAGGCATGTAGCAGATACTTAATAATTGATAGCCATTGATATTATGATTAGAATGAATGAATGCATTTGCTGATGTTAGTCATAAATGTTTCAGAGTTACTTAGTGTCTTTCAGACTTCCTACTGATATATCTTTTAAGGCATGAATATCCTTTTTTTTTTTGCTTTGAATCTTTTGGGTTCTCCTAATTATGTCTGTTTCCGAGATCAGCGCGGTATGAACTTTGTCTCCAGGTAGGTCCCCTTTTTAGTCTCGCTGAGCCTTTTCATGCAACTGTTCTTATTCAGCTCTTCTGAACCACAAATTTGAGGCTAGAAATGACCATTTTCAACATCTATGTTTCTGATTAAGCAAATTTATTTTGTCCTGTGGATTGTAGCTTCCACTATCCATGTTGTCCGTTATCCACACCTGAAAAAAAGCATCATGTTTTCCTTTATCCTTCTTTCTAAGAAAAAGGTTTTTGATGAATGTGTCATCTTCTAATTCCAGCTATATTGTACCTCTATAATGAAATACATCTTTTCAGTGAAAATCCTCAACTTAGTAAGTTTATGATGACAGAGAGTGTGATCAGCACTGATTTCTGCTATACTTCCCTTATTCCTCGCTTCCCTCAATTCTTGGCTACCTTTCTGTTCAGACTTGAATTTGTGATTCCTTGAGGAGACAATAAGAGAAAGAGTAAGGAAACATGTTGCAAGATCTTTATAAGTGTGCCTACTCTTCCTCTACCTAAAAGATCTTTTATTAAGCTGTGCTGAACATTTGGGAAATTTGAAGAAAATGCGGTTAGTTAATAAATTGTCTTCTTTCTCCACTAGAGAGCAAAACGGGGTATTTAAGCTATGTCATCAGATACTCTGCACATCAGCTCTTTTATGAATGAGATTTTCCTCCCTAACTTTCATTAATAGTGCTGCTGAATATATTAATAAGTTTTAGACTTCCATACCTATTCCAGGTTAAGTAACTTAAAACCTCTGCTTGCTGCTTATTCAGAACCTTTAAATGCTTCTCGTAATTTTTTTTATGAGGACAAAGCTGTGCTTTTAAAAAATAATTATTATTCCTGTCCCTTACTGAGAAATCCTGTTGAATGCTAAATTTGTATCACTGAAGGGACGATTCCAATCTGAGGATTCAAACTAATTATTTCATCATATCTTTTTTTATTTGCTTTTTAGCTGTCAATTGTTTATCAGATATTGATAGTATAAAAATGTTTTTGTGTGCTTGGCATCAATTACCCTGCACTCAAATATATTCACTGTCTATCAACTTGAGATTTTGAGCACAGCTAGTATACAAGAGACAGTATTATCATTTTATCCCACATGACATAATATATGTTATCACGAGGTAGTAAATGCTTGGGAACTACACTATTAATTATTGTGTCTTAAGCAATGTCTTCTTAAACTTAAGTTTACCCCTATGATATGGAAATTTTAAAATCCAGGTTATAAACAGAAAGTCCTGTTTTTAAAGGTTTTTCAAAGATGTAGATATGATCAAAGAGTGTACTATCACCTGACTATTATAATATCCTTATTTCCAAATTCCCACATTTTTTACACAGGAAAACCTGTTTTAACTTTATACTTATAAAGTACCTTAAATGCTTCTATGAGCCAAATAAAAAATATATATATACAAGTAAATGAAGGGCATCTTATTTGCCATGGACTGTTGCACTCCTCTTATGCGTATTTGATGACAGTAATCCACTACCCCTCTCTTAGCCTCCAATGACCCTGTGCTAGCATGGAATACTTTTAACAAGGAAGATAATCACAGGTCCATCAAAAGAATTTTGCCCCATAATTTTATACAAATTGTATTTATGTGGCCTACATGTCAGTCAGAGAGCGAGAAGTTAATGGCTCAGATTCTGAACGTATGTTAATCTTTTCAGGCTCTGTGATGCCATGACCTTTTTGAGTGTACCAAAATGGAACCTTCCCCTTCTGTGACTAGTAACCCATCCCCCGAGCATACAGAGGTGGGAACATATCAGATTTAGGTTTCATTGTTCATTTCTCTAGCATGAGTTGTCATTTTTAGTTTGAGCACAAAGTATGCCAAATTGACAGTAAATTACTGAACAAAGTAGAAAATGGATAACCTCTATTTATCTTCACAACACAAATATACCTATTTACTAGATCTTTTTTTCTCTCACTTGCGATTTTCAAAAAGTGCACTAGTGGCAGTATAGTATTTTGTCTTTTATTAAGAGACAATATTCGCTTACAACTTCTTTTATATTTACTCAGTAGAAAGGCTCACATATAAGGTGACCCTATACTTTATTGTCTGAATTGAGGGATATTGAGAAAGAAAGGGGAGCGGGTCTGCTAGCGTCAGGGTCATGGTGTAGGTTATGACCATCCAGGCAGGCTGACATATTTCCTGATCCTTTCCTTGTAATTCTCAGCCATCGGAAACCAAAGTAGACTTGAAATTACTCAAATGGGTAAGGTGGCTCCATTCTGTACTATTACTTACTTGTCCTCTTTGCTCTAATGAGATTTTGATTCCTTAAGCTGTCGAAGAGTGGTGCATGAGAAAAAAAAAAAAAAAAAGAGTGGTGCATGGAAAAATTTTCTATGATATCTGATATATTAGTAAACACTCAATTCATGTAATTCGGCATAATAATGAAATAAATTGCTTTTCCTTTTTTGTATAATTATAAGCTAATCCCAACAGAAATAGTGTATTAATATGTGAAGAGATTCAATACTGAGGCACCTGGGTGGCTCAGTGGGTTAAAGCCTCTGCCTTCGGCTCAGGTCATGATCCCAGGGTCCTGGGATCGAGCTCCGCATAGGGCTCTCTGCTCGGCAGGGAGCCTGCCCCCCACCCCGTCTGCCTCTCTGCTACTTGTGATCTCCGTCTGTCAAATGAATAAATAAAATCTTAAAAAAAAATAAAGATTCAATACTAACCCCAAAATACAACACGTGTGTGTGTAGCCACTGGTGTGCAATAGCCATAGAATCATGGGAGTTGGCATCAACATGAGATGGTAGCTCAAAAATTCCATGACTCTTGGATTCCAGTTTCATGGCATCAGCTTTGATAAAGGTATCCATAGCAATTATCTGCAATATAATTAGAGTGTAATCTCCTTCTGGAGATTACAAAGCAAAGGAACCTTGGATTTGCATTTAAATTGTTCATGTATTGAAAGTTAAAAGACCCCACCTCCTAATATCATTACATTGGTGTTAGGATCTCAACATAGGACTACTGGGGGGATGCAACCATTCAGTCCATAACCCTCACTCTTTTCTTTTCAACTGTGGTGTAAGTGACGTAAAACATTTTATTACTTTCAAGTATACTATGTAATAATTTGACACTTGGGTACACTGCAGAATAATCACCATGAGGAGTCCAGTCACCATCAGTCACCATAAAAAGTTACAAAAACTTATTTTTCCTTGCAGTAGCTTTCAAGATCCACTATTCCTGCAACCTTCAAACATGCACTACAATCCACTAACTTTAGTTACCACACTGTACATCCTTGGGACCTATTTATTTTACACTGGAATTCTGTACGACCTGACTTGTTCTTCATATTCATGAGTTTTGTTTGTGCATTTGTTTTATTTTTTTAAATTCCATATATAAGTGAGATCATACGGTATATATCTTTCTCTGACTTATTTCACTCAGCATTATTCCCTTAAGGTGACTTCATGCATCACAAATGGCAACATTTCCTTCTTTTTAATGGATGAGTGGTATTCTATTATATGCATATAACACTTTTTCTTTATCCATTTATCTATCAGGACACTAGGTCATTTCTATATTTGGCTATTGTAAATAATGCTCTAATGAACATAGAGGTACATATATCTTTTAAAATTAATATTCTCATTTTCTTTAGGACTACAAAAAATCTTCACCAAACCAATGTCAAGGAGTTTATCACCTATGTTTCCTTCTAGGAGTTTTATAGTTTCAGGCATTACATTCAAATCTTTAATCCATTTTGAATTAATTTTTGTGCATAGGATAAGATAGTAGTCTAGTTTCATTCTTTTGCATGTAAACTGTCCAGTTTTCCCAATACCATTCATTAAAGAGACTCTTCCTATTATATATTCTTACCTCCTTTCTCATAAATTAATTGATCTTATAAATGAGGGTTTATTTCTGGGCTCTCTATTTTGTTCCAATGATCTACATATCTGTTTTTATGCCAATATCATACTGCTTGATTACTATAATTTTATAACATAATTTTAAAGCAGGGAGCATGATATCTCCAACCTTGTTTTTCTTTCTTAAGATTGCTTTATCTATTCAGAGTCTTTTATGGCTCCATACAATTCTTAGGATTGTTTGTTCTATTTTTGTGAAACATGTCTTTGGAGTTTTGATAAGGATTTCAAATAATATGTATATTGCTTTGGGTAGTGTGGACATTTAACAATATTAATTTTTTGATCCATGAGCACAGAATATCTGTCCATTTATATGTGTTTTCAGTTTCTTTCATCAAATCTTATTTTTAGTGTACACATCTTTCACATCCTTGGTTAAACTTACTTCTAGATATTTTATTATTTTTGATGCCATTGCAAGTGGGATTATTTTAGTAATTTCTCTGATAGCTTGTAATTTGTGTATAGAAACATAACAGATTTCTGTATGCTGATTCTGTACCCTGCAATTTTACTGAATTTTCATTTATTAGTTCTGACAGGCTTTCTTGGGGGTCTTTAGAGTTTTCTACATATAAAAGTACATTGTCCACAAATAATGATAGTTTTACTTTTTTTTTTTTTTCCTTTCCAATTTGGATGCCTTTTATTTATTTTTCTTACCTAATTTCTCTGGCTAAGATTTCTAATACTATGTTCAATAAACGCTAAGAGTGGACATCCTTGTCTTGTTCTCTATCTTAGAGGAAAAATCTTCAGTTTTTCACTGTTGGGTATGGTGTTAGCTGTTTGCCTGTCATATATGGCCTTTATTCTGTTGGGGGATGTTCCCTTGTTAAGTTTTGTTATTATAAAATGGATGTTGAATTTTGTCAGATGCTTTTCCTGCATTAAGATAATCATAAGTTGTTGTTGTTGTTTTTTAATCTTTCATTTCAGTAATGTGTTGTATCAATTGATTGATTTGCAGTTGTTGAACTATCATTGCATCCCTGGAATAAACCCACTTGATGATGTATGACTTTTCAAAGTATTGTTAAACTTGGTTTGCTAATATCTTGCAGATTTTTGCATTTGTATTCATCAGGAATATTGCCCTGTAATTTTTTTTCATTTGATATCCTTATTTGGTTTTGGTGTCAGGGTAGTTAATGCTGGCCTCATAAAATGACTTTGGAAGTGTTCCCTCCTCTTTAAATTTTTGGCAGAATTTGAATATAGATCTTAAATATTCTCTGAATGATGGAATTCACCAGTAAAATAATCTGGGTCTTGTGTTTTTGTTTGTTGGGAAATTTTTTGATTACTGGTTCAATCTCCTTGCTACTGATTGGCCTATACATATTTATTGTATATTCATGATTCAGTCTTGGGAGATTGTATGTTTCTAGAAATTTGTTCATTTCTTCTGAGTAATCCAACTTGTTGGCACATAGTTGTTCATAATAGTCACTTATAGTCCTTTGTATTTCTGCGGTGTCAGTTGTCACTTCCCTCTTACAATTCTGTTTTTATTTATTTGAGCTCTCTTGCTTTTTCTTCTTGGTGAGTCAAGCTAAAGTTTTGTCAATTTTGTTTATCTTTTCAAAGAACCAGGTGTTTATTTCACTTATTTTTTCAATTGTCTTTTTAGTCTCTGTTTCATTTTTTTCTGCTCTGATCTTTGTTATTTCCTTCCTGGTATTAATTTGAGGCTTTGTTTTTTTTTGTTTGTTTGTTTGTTTGTTTTCTAGATTTTTATTGTTTTTTTTTAAGGTATAAAATTAGATTTTATACCTTAAAATCTAAGGTATAAAGGTAAACCTGGAGCACTGCAAATATCCCCCTTAGAACTATTTTAGCCATCAGCGGAATTCAAATCAAAACCACATTGAAACACCACCTTACACCAGTTACAATGGCCAAAATCAATAGGACAGGAAACAAGTGTTCTTGAGGATGTGGTGAAATCTATCTACACTATTAGTAGGAATGCAAGTTGGTGCAGCCACTTTGGAAAACACTGTGGAGATTCCTCAAAAAATTAAAAATAGAGCTACCCTATGACCCTGCAGTTGCACTACTGGGTATTTACTGCAAAAATACAGATATAGTGAAAAGGAGGGCTGTACGTATCCTGATGTTCATAGCAGCAATGTCCACATTACCAAACTGTGGAAAAAGCTGAGATGCCCTTCAACAGATGAATATATAAAGAAGATGTGGTCCATATATACAAAGGAATATTATGCAGCCATCAGAAAAGGAGGAATACCCAACTTTTATTTCCACATGGATGGGACTAGAGATTATGCTTAGTGAAATAAGTCAAGCAGAGAAAGTCAATTATCATATGGTTTCACTTATTTGCGGAGCAAAAGCATTAACATGGAGGACATTAGGAGAAGGAAAGGAAAAGTGCATTGGGGGAAATTGGATAGGGGAAATGAAAGATGAGAGACTGTGGATTCTGAGAAACAAGCTGAGGATTTTAGAGGGGAGGGAGGTGGCAGGATGGGTGAGCCTGGTGGTGGGTAAGGAGGGCACATATTGCATGGACCACTGGGTATGGTGCATAAACAATGAATGTTGGAACATTAAAAAAATAAAGATGTTAAAAAGAAAACTAATTTTGCTACATTCAATGGATTTGGGTATGTTGTATTCTCACTTTCATTTTTCTCAAGGTGTTTTTTCTTTAAATTTCTCTTTTGATTTCTTCGTTGGCCCATTGGCTGTTCAGTGACATGTTGTTTAGCTTGCATGTATTTGTTTTCGTTTTTTTCTTCCAGTTTTCTTCTTCTAATTGATTTTTAGTTTCATTTTATTATGGTCACTTAAGATGCTTAGTATGATTTCAGTCTTCTAAAATTTACTGAGACTTGTTTTGTGTCCTAACATATGGTCCTGAAGAATGTTCCATGTGAATTTGGGAAGAATGTGAATTGTACTATTTTTAGATAGAATATACTATAGTAATCTATCAAGTCCATCTGGTTTAATGGCTTATTTAAGGCTGATGTCTCAATGTTTGTTTTATTGATTATCTGTCAGAATTATCTATCCATTGATGTAAGTGAAGTATTAAAGTCCCCTACTATTATTGTATATTGTCAGTTTCTCTCTATAGGTTTGTTAATATTTGCTATATTTAATGTTCCTATTTTAGGTGCATAAATATATACACATATTATATTCTCTTATTAGATTGACCCCTTTATTACTATATAATACTCTTCTTTATCTTTTATTACAGTCTTTGTTTTAAAATCATTTTGTCTGATACAAGTATTGCTACTCCAGCTTTCCTTTATTTCCATTTGTATGGAACATCATTTTCCATCCTTTTACCTTTAGCCTGGATGAGTCCTTACATCAGAAGTCTTTTATAGGCAGCATATAGTTGGGCCTTTTTTTTTTTTTTTCATTTATTCATTTAGTCACTTTTTGTCTTTTGAAGAATTTTTAGTCCAGTTACATTTAAAGTAATTGTTGATAAGTGTATGCTTATTGCCTTTCTGTTCATTGTTTTTTGGTTGTTTTGTAGTTTGTCTCTGTTCATTTCTTCCTCTCTTGCTCTCTTCCCTGTAGTATATGATTTTCTTAAATGTTATGTTTAGCTTCCTTTCTCATTTTCTTTTGTGCATCTACTATACATTTTTTGTCTGTGGTTACCATGAGGATCACACATAATATTCACCATATATAACAGTCTATTTAAAGTTGATAGTAATGTAAATTTGAATGCATTCTAAAGCTATTATTTTATTTCCTCCTTGTTTTATATTTTTGCTGTCACATTTTATACTTTTTCATTTTGTGTATACCTTAACTATAATAGTTAGTTATTTTTACTGCTTTTGTCTTTTAACATTCATACTGGCTTTAAAGCAGTGAATCTACTACATTTATTGTATATTTACCTTTACCAGTGAGACATATATTTTCATGTGTTTTCTTGCTACTAATTGAGACCTTTATTTTCAGCTTAAAGAAGTCTATTTAACATTTATTATAGGGCTCATTTAGTGGTGATATACTTTTTAATTTTTGCCCGTCTGAAAAATTCTATCTCCTCTTCAGTCCTGCATGATAATCTTGTCAGTAAAGTATTCTCTGTTGGAAGTTTTTCTTTCCTTTAAGCACTCTGAATATGTCCTACCACACTCCCATCTGGCTTGCAAAGTTTCTGCTGAAAAATCTGATAGTCTTATGGAGGTTCCATTGTATGCAATAAGTTGTTTTCCTTTTGCTAATTTTAAGATTCTGTTTCTCTTTAACTGTTACTCTTTTAATTATATCTTGGTGTGGCTCTCTTTAGCTTCACTTTTTTTTTTTTTTTTTTCCCTTAACTTCTGTGCACTTCTTGGACCTGGATGTCTATTTCCTTCCCCAGATTAGAGAAGTTTTCAGCCATTATTTCTTCAAATAAGCTTTTTGCTCCCTTTCTCTCTTATCTATATCTGTGATTCTTACATTGTACATATTATTCCACCTGGTGTTATCCCATCTTAAGCTGTCTTCTTTAAAAAAAAAAAAAAAAATTTTTTTCCCCTTTTGCTGCTCTGTTTGGGTATGTCCCACTGTTCTATCTTCTAGCTCACTGATCCTTTCTTTTACTTCACCTTGTCTGCTATTAAACCTGTCTAGTGTATTTTCTTCAGTTCAGTTATTATATTCTTCAGCTCCATGACTTCCATTTGATACTTTCTTTTATTTTCTGTATCTTTATTGAAGTTCTCACCATGTACATCCATTATTCTCCCCAGCTCAGTGAGCATCTTTATGAGTACTACTTTGAAGTCTTTATCACGTAAATTACTTATCTCTGTTTCATTAAGGTTTTTATTTGTTTGTTTGTTTTTGAGATTTTATCTTACCCTTTCAGTTGTTAACATATTCCCCTGTTACCTCATTTTGCTTGATTCTCTCTATTTGATTATATGTGTTAGGTGGAACAGCTACTTCTCTCAGTCTTAAAAGAGTATCCTTGTATAGAAGATGAATCTTTTCATTCAGCCTTGATCTAACTCTTGGTTGTCTCTTGAAGCTTTGTGATTTTCTAACATCCTGATTTATTCTTGATAGTTCCCAGGTGTTGAGAGAGTATAAAGAACTTTCATTTATTCCAGACAGAGAGTTCTTATTCAACTCCTAGTTTGAGGCTGATTGGAACCCAGAAATCTCAGACTGTAGCTTGTAAGGTATGAAGGTATACATTCCGTAGGATATCAGTTGTAAAAATTCTTCTAGCCTCGAGACTAAGTGATTTGGAGGTACTTGGATGACTGTTACAAACACCAAGACTCCAGATGAGTATATAGAGTCCTTTCTGGGAGATAACAGCAAGTTATAGCTAAGCTAAGGAAGAGCAAAAGACATTCTCTGAAAGTACTTCCATAGCCTTTATATTGGTAAAACTCCAGGACAAGTAAATAGATCTTTTTCACAGGAAAACTGGGGGTGTGTTTCAGTCTGCTGTCTCTGTTGTGCAATATTTGGTCTGTGCATGCCTACTGTTTTTATCAAGGCAGCTGGAGAATGCAGGGGTGGGGCTTTGGCCATAGGAGAGCGTAGGAACCATGTGTGCCTGTGAGCTTCAGCAGGGTAGCGGAAGAGTGTGGGAACTGTGTGTGCTTACCTATGCTAGCCAGGTAGAGGGAGAGTGCAAATATGATGCCAGCCAACACCTCCATCCAGAAGAAAGTCGCTGCAGATCCCTGCTCTCCCAGTACACTCTTTAAGATTAGCAAATGGAGGGATGCCTGGGTGGCTCAGTTGGTTAAGCAGCTGCCTTCGGCTCAGGTCATGATCCCAGCATCCTGGGATCGAGTCCCACATCGGGCTCCTTGCTCAGCGGGGAGCCTGCTTCTCCCTCTGCCTCTGCCTGCCATCCTGTCTGCCTATGCTCGCTCTCTCCCCCACCCTCTCTCTGATAAATAAATAAAAAATCTTAAAAAAAAAAAAAAAAAAGATTAGCAAATGGATCTCCACAAGTAGTCTAGGAATTTTTTAAACTGTTGCTTTAGAACTGGACTCTTTGGAAAGTGAGTCTGCATGTTTGAGTCCTTTAAAAGTGGCATCAGTTCCAAGATTTATTTCTTTATTTATTTGACAGAGAGATAGGGAGCACAAATAGGCAGAGTGACTCCATCCCAGGATTCTGGGATCATGACCTGAGCCAAAGGTAGCTACTTAACTGACTGAGCCACCCAGGCACCTCCTTGGTATCAGTTTCAAATCCTCTTCACCTTCACTTCCCCCAACTGCACACACACACACACACACACAAGTGCTATGTTTCCTTTTGCCTTTGGAATCTCCTGGATATAAGCCCCATTGTTTTTCAAAGCTAGACATTTTAGGGGATCATCTCTCCAGAGCTCGTCTCAAGTGTTGGGGTGTCTGCTATAAGGTACAAAACATTTGTTCCTTAGGGAGAAGTTCATATTTGAGATCCCTCCTGATGGTGGTTCACTGTGCCAAAACTAGGATTCTGGGTGAGAGAATGTCTGTTTCTCCTACCTGTCTTCATGTAGCCCTTTCATTCATTGTTGTGGAGAAGCTATTTGGTCTCTTTTCAGGTGTCTTTCAGAGGGGATTGCTCCCTATAGCACTGTATATTCAGCGCATTCATGGGAGGAGGTGAGCTCAGGCTCTTCCTATGCCACTATCTTGGAACACCCTCAACATTCATCTTAATAAAAAAAAGTTATTTTTGTTATTGTTTGTTCCTGGTAAATAAATAATGAGAAATGTCTTTTGGTTGGCCATATACTGGTGACTTATGTTGTGATAGCTGTTATGGTCTCAACAACTTGTTAGTCAAATGTAATCATGCAATAGGGTTTGCCACAATCTCAGAACATCCAATGAAGTGAATGACTGTGTCAACTTCTCTAGTATAGCTAGTGTCAACTTCTCTAGCTCACTATAGCCTTGAATCTACCATCTGCTCCTATGCCATTACCAACTGAGTGAGAAAATTTGATTGCCATCCACACTCATGACTGAGTCCTATATCACACTTAGGAAGAAATCTAAGTTTCTTCACAAGAGTATATCCACCAAGTTTCCACTGAAATACAGAAATGGCAGTGAATTGCTTGCACTGGGGGTCCTGAGGGTTGTACCTTGTCCCGTAGGGTGGATTCTATGTTAGGGTCAATGCAAGAGAACTTTGACACTAGTAAACACAGCAGAGAGTTGGATACCAAGGGATTTTCCAAAGGAATGAGGTAAAAAGGTCTCACATAAGTTTTCTCAGGAATTTCTAATCATGTAAGCAAGGAATGCCCATTATTTGAAAGAAGTATAATAAACAGAGAGTTTCTAAAATTAGACTCACTTGGGCTCTAATGAGAGCACTGGCAGAGAAGCAGCATGAAACCCTTGCAGAATCCTTATCATACCCATGGTAGCTCACTCAGTTCCAAGTACCTGCTGCCTGGGCCAGGGGACTACTCTCAAAATACCATCTTGAGAAATCCCCACGTCAGCCTAATCAGAAGTAGCAATTTACTAAAGAATGTAGATCAGTTTTAAAAATCCATCTCCTCTTTACTGAGCATAATTCTGTTATTTTTTTTAAACTATAAGACAAGAAACAAACTAACAAAAGTCATTCTATTTGTAGCATGCTCTTCTAGTCCTTCATGTTTACAAAATACATTTTGGCAGTGTTCCAAATATCACTGTGACCAAGGGAAGGAAGAAAGAATAGAAGGAATACAGAAAAAGAGAGAGGGAGGGACTATGAAAGCAAAAAAGGGAGAGAAGAAGGTCAAAAGAAGAAAAAAATGATGAAAACTGCATGATTTCAGTATCAGATAAAGCAACAACCCAACTCTTCAGGCAGCTTTCAAAATATGTCAGTGTGCCACACTGAGATTCCTCAGCGGGAAGTAAGTCACAGAGGCACTAAAACTCAACTACCTTCAAATAAATTTATTAAAGCATTTTTATCTTTATCCATAGGAAAGAAAAAAAATCTAAATCAGCTACCTTTAGGAAAATATATTAAACTAATTTGTTTTAACACCAACACAGCAGGGAAAGCCAAAATAAAACTGTGACCAGAAAATAAACGAGCCCCACAGTGGGAAAAGAAAGGAGATAAGGAAAAGACAAAAGCAGTCTATCATTAAACAGGAGAAGAAAACAAGTAGAGGTAACCTTGAAAATAACTGAAATTTTTGTATTTCATGAAAATTACATGATTGTGCTTTTAGGAGACAATATTTATCCAGCATGTTGGTTTACTTACACACATTCTATTCTGTTTGTGATTGTGAGCTTGTATTCATAAATTCCCTTTATTAAGCCATTCTTTTCATACCATTGCCTGTTTCACCAGTGCTGCACTTATCTTATTTTGGAAATGTATGTATCTTGGTGTAATATCTCAGTTACCATAATAAAAGTATCTCAGCATAGTGTTTTCTTCACATTAGAACTGTAGATTCAGGGTTGTACTTAGTGATGCTACTGAAAACTTCTAGGGTTGGTGGTGGGGTAGAAAGGGTCTATTATATACCAAGAAGGAAGTAATATGTGTGTGCATTTTAGGCTGTATTAATATAAAAATTATTGGCATACAGATATATTAAAGACATTTGGTCTATAGGAGTACCTGCATAATACTAAACTACTATAACTTTTTAAAAAATAAAGTCTAAATTGGTCCCTTTATTTATGTATGTATGTGTGTATGTATGTATGTATTTATTTAAGATTTTATTTGACAGAGAGAGAGTGAGCATAAGCAGGGGGAGCAGCAGAGGGAAAGGGAGAAGCAGACTCCCCAGTAAGCAGGGAGCCTGATGCAGAACTTGATCCCAGGACCTTGGGACATGACCTGAGGTGAAGGCAGATACTTAACCTACTGAGCCACCTGGGTGCCCCATAAACTGTTCCCTATAACTGACTTCTGTATTTTTATTTTCTCCAATTTTCTTACGTTTCATTTTCAGGAGTAGAAAATAGTCCATATTGCTGTTCTTGAATACAGTGTTCATATTTCTTTAGGAGACATTCTGGTGGTTTTTCTGTTACTCTACCTATTGAATCACTGGTGAAGAACCAGGATCATTAAAAAAAAAAAAACTATTATAAATCATTTTATCATCAGCCTTCACTCCACAGTAATTCTGAATCATTTTCTCTTTGATTTGTCACTTGTTATCTAATTGACTTAACAGTGTTTCATGATATATGAACCCCTAGCATTTGATGTTCTACTGAATGATGTAGATATATGCCGGAATTGATGGGATAAATCTGCAACTAAATAAGTTGTCATCATCTCATAAAGAACTAGTCTCTAGTTAGCAAGAATTCACAGCAGTTCTACATAATGCTGTTATAATGTTTAGATAATTTCAATGTTAATACGTCAGTGGCTTGGGATACCTGGGTGGCTCAGTTGGTTAAGCAGCTGCATTCAGCTCAGATCATGATCCCAGCATCCTGGCATCGAGTCCCATATCGGGGTCTTTCCTAGTCAGGGAGCCTGCTTCCTCCTCTGCCTCTGCCTGCCTGTGCTTTCTCTCTCTCTCTCTCTCTGACAAATAAATAATTAAAAAATCTTTAAACAACAACAACAACTTCAGTGGCTTGATGGAAACATAAATTCTTGCATGGGGGATGGTTTGTGTCTTAGTTGAATCAGGCTGTTATAACAAAGCACCATAGACTGGATTGCTTATAAACAAGAGAAATTTATTTCACACAGTTTTGGAGGCTGGATCTTTGAACTCAGGATGCCAGCATGGTCAAGTTCTAGTGAAGGCTGTCTTCCAAGATGCAGACTACTGACTCTCTTGTATCCTCACATGGCAAAAGCACAGAAAGGAAGCAAACCCTCTCCTGGCTCTTACAAGGACACTAACCCCATTCATGAGGGCTTCACCCTTATGACCTCATCTTGCCTTCATTTCTTCCCAATAGTCTCAACTCCTAAAATCATCACCTTGGGGGTTAGGATTTCAATGAATTTTGGGAAAACCCCAACAGTCCAGAACAGCATACCTAATGATGGATTATTTTTTAGATATTTTCTGCATGATATTTACCCATTTATAATTTCTAGCCTTATAAATTAAACATGATCATTATCATATACTCAAGACAGTTTAGAGATGGGTATAGGCCACATGGTCACAGTCTTTCATCCAAAACCCTTGCAGACAAGCATTTTAAAGTTAAGAAGTTTCCAAAGTCTAGGACTATAATGGTAAACATATATTGGATGTGATATAAAAGCCACATGGAGTTCTACATGAGCACCTAATCGTCAGAGATGGTAATTTCAGCAAAATAGTGGATGTTTATAGTCAAGGGAATGTGGTATTTTGTGCTTGATTTTGAGTCATTTTCTGATTAGAATTGATAGAAAATATATTCCTATAATAAGAGATAGTGATCTTTAAAGGTTTATTTTATATAGTCACCATCAGTTGAAAGAATATTATTTTATATACCTTTGAAAAGAAAAGATCTTCTAGTTCTCCTGTTACCTAATGCTTGTTTTTTAAAGAAGCTTTTATTCTTGAAGTTGTAGCTTTACAGAGCCCCCTGTTTCTTAGACATTAAATTTATTTTTGTACATTTAGCAGCAGAGCTTGTCGACACTGTAGATATGGCTTCTAAATTGTGTATTTTGTTCATGCTAGTGTAGAAGAGGGGATATAAGCAAAATAAATGGTTTGAGGCATTTCCCCCCCAAAAATGGATGTTTATAAAGTATAAAATAGAGTGACTATAGTTAACTTCCTTTCAGTTGAGGTTACATCTTACTGCTAAATTAGTTTGGGTCAGTTCTAGGTTTTGCTATAAAGTGAATTACATGGAAAATTATATCAGTTTTTAGAGATGTTTGGATTTGGGAAATATGGATTATGAGTTGTGGGCATTTACTAACTCTGGTGGACATGCATGGAAAAGAAGGTTACTTACTGAAAATTTATGATTCAGCAACAGATTAAGAAAGTTTACCTTCATTATATCATATAATTATCACATCAAATCCTCAAAGACATATATGAATCATTATATCTGAATAAGTTATTTGTCTCAAAAATGGAGCCTCTACCCAAACGCCAGAAACCAAATTCTGGCCCTAAATCGCTTCTGTCTGCCAGAATAGCTATTCTATGCTCCTGAGAACATTCTCACTTGGTTGTATTCCTTTTATATTTATTAGGGTACCCAGAACGTTAAGATTCCAATAAATACTCAGTAAATATCAACTGTTTATTAGCTAGGTATAGCCATTGGATAGTTCTGGGCTTTTATAGAACTATGTTTATTCCAGTCCAATTTTATTTAGACCCACAGGTCAGCAAGCCAAACTTTAAACAATAACATTTTTGGAGACTTACTAAGTATCACTTTTTACAAACTGTTAGTGCAGCTGTAACATTCATAAAGTGGAGAGAGTAAGCATATAAAAGAACCTATAAAACTCCGTTAATGTTTAAGTAGATATATACATAAACTTAACGGGCTGTATGGACAATAGCAAACGAAATACCCAGAGCTCTTTAAAATGAAGTAATTATTCAAGACATGAAAAATAAACCGTATTAACCCTCTAAAGGATCTCAAAAGGCACATGACTTCTAAAGTAAAAATCAACTTATTGATTTATGACTGAAGTACTCCTAGTAATTTTTACTCAGAATTTTATAACTTCCACTTTTCACCTATTTACTAAGCTTTTTCAGAGCTCCCTCTACTGTTCAAATGTGAACATACCTATTGAAATTTACTGAGGAAGGTAGTCTGGTTTAGAAACATGTTTCCTGCTGAAGATATATTTATAATTTGAGCAGGAATAATATCTTCAGTCAGAAATGTGAATTTCACTCTGTGCCTTTTGAAAGTCATCTATAAAATACATGGATTTATAAATATGCTCATTTCAAAATTCTACCTCTGTCCCCAGCTTATCCATAAATCTCTCATTTTCTTACTCAATTTGTATGACAGAACTCCTTGTGAGGAACACAATGAGAAACATCCTAAAGTTTACATAGTGGAAATTAAAGGAGACTTAAAATACTCTCTGCTTCTTAACTCCAGAAGGTGAGCAATACATCATGTTTGCATAAATGATGTGAAATTATGTAAGGTCTTTTCATCTTTAGAATATTTAAAGACTTACAGTTCCTGAGTGAGTTAAATAAATGTTAAGTATTATCCAGGTTTATGAAAAAGAAACCCTGAAATACTAAAACAGCATTAAGTCCAGAAAATAAAGTGTTATCAAAGGCAAATTTATATGCCCTTAATCAAAGTAGATGTTGTGAGGTGTCTGATCTCAGAAGCTAAGCCGGGTTGGGCCTGGTTAGTACTTGGATGGGAGATGTTATGAGACAGAGTTTACCTTATCAGAATTAATATAGTGAGTGGGAATGTTTCCTATTATTGGGGTAATATATAAATTTCAAACTGCTCCTTACTTAAAACTATAGAATTTTCCAGAATATGATTAAATCATAAACACTAAAATATGAAGTCATAAAATATCTTTTCAATAAAATACCAATAGTAGCTATAGGACTTGGAGATTTTTTGTACCAAGATACTGAGAAACAAAATGGTAATTAATTCCATGATATAGAATCATCAAGGAGCAAAGCCCCAATTAAGATAATGGTAGAGTTTATTAATTCAATAATTCAAAGGACAAAGTACAATAAGATAAAGCTTAGTAGTTAAGAACATACATTAGGTACATATTTTTTCTAATGAACCCATATTTAACATTACGTAATTAATTAGTCAGGAAATACCAGGAAACTTTAAGTGAAATTATACCAGTTTATAGACAGAATAAGTAATTTATAGCTGCTATCTCCATTTTAGGAACAGGAAAAATAATCATTTTTTTTCACATTTCAGAAGGCTAATACTCTTTAAATCAGCAGTGAAATCATTTATATATTCATATATATATATATATATGAATATATATATATATTCTTAAGAATATATATATATATTCTTAAGATTTTTGAAAGCTCAGAGATAAGAGGCCTATCCTGCAAAAAGCTCAGAAATGCAGGCCTATCCTGCAGAGATATTACAGACCTTAAGAAGTGATATTGTGGACTCTCGGTATTTAATTGACATGTTTTAAGCAAAAGAAAATGGTAAAAGTTAGGGTATGTGAACACCTGTTTGCTTAGCAAATGCTCACGTGCCAAATACTGCTTTAAACTCTTCATATACATACAAATAGAAACTTACTGAAACCTCCTAACAGGTACATACTATCATTATCCTCCTTTTATAGGTAAGAATACTAAAACAGAGATCAAAAAAAAAAAAAAAAAGTCATAGCTAGAAGTTAGGGAGGCTGATATTTAAACCTGGGCATGTAGCTTCAGAGGTTGTGCCTTCAAGCACATTATTATGCTCATATCTTTTTAGTTGTACCTGGGAAAAGGTAGATTTTGTATTAAATCAAGAGGCTGGAATTGGATCAGTGTGAACTCGGGTGTTTGGTCCTGGTGCTAACCAGAGGAAGATAAGCAGTGCACTGTTTTTCATCCTCTCTGTTTCAGTCAATCCCATTTATTTAAACAATGTGCTTAAACAATACATAGGAAGGTCTAAAATATTCATGGATGTTCTCACTGACCACCTATTGGTATCCTTATGTAAATTCTTTGTGTCCTCAAAAAGTACAAAATTTTATGGGTACATAGGAAGGCAAAATTTTGTGTATTAATAGATACACACATTTCAGCAGAAAGACTCCATAACTTTCTCTGAATCACAGACTGATACATGAACCAAAGTGGTTAAGAATCACAAAAAGCAAATTCTTGCCCAAAGAGCATCTCCATCCACTTTTTTTTTTTTTTTCATCCACTTTCTTGATTCTCTAATTTCTGTCTGCCTTTCCTCAGGGCACACCAAAGTGTATTATTCTTTGAACACAATATATATACAATCTTAGAATTCAAAATCCAAGCTTCTTTCCTAGGTCTTTCACCATTGACTACCTTACCCTCCCTTTGTCCTTCTGCTTTTTTGAATCCCTGTCTCTTTATTTGTGCAGTAGCATTCCGAAAACCTCATGGTTTGGTGGTCCTAGTGGAGGGCAGGGGGGACTGGGTGTCTGTTTTAAACATTAAGATAATTTATTTAATGTAGCACCTAGATGTTGCCTGGGACAGAAGTATTAACTATTCCTTTTGTGTAGTTCCAAGGCTATGTCCTGGAAATCAAGCAAATCTGGATTCAGATCTTCCTTCTTTTGTGTATAAGCTATGTGATTTGGGCAATTTACCTAATTATCTTTTTTTTTTTTTTTTTTTTTTTTTTTTTTTTTTTTTTTTGCCAGGTTGACAAAGTCACATTTATTTATTTATTTATTTTTTTTTATTTTTTATAAACATATATTTTTTATAGACTCAGTTTCTTCTACCAACTGGGTACGATAATAGCTACTTAACTGGGTAGTATTGACAAATCAACTTATTTTATCTACATGTGCCCTTTTGAAGTTCTACCAAGGATCCTCAAACACTTCACTTGTGAGTCAGCTGATGTCCTAGGGAATTTTAAGTTTGTTTGATTTTGTATTGATCAGAGCCAGACTGTAACGTTAGAAGTTAACTTTTAGAAGATAGATAAGTAACTCATGATTTCTGTCTACTGGAAAAGATAACCTCAAAGGTTACATTTTTATTGCCCAATAGGTTGTTAACCAACTTTGTATCTAATATTAACATTATTCTTGGGATTTTTTTTTTTTCCTCTACTGACTTCATGTTACGCAGCCTGTTTTACTCTCCTCTAAATGGATTTTGTCATCTTGCCACTTCCCTGATTAATTCATTAATATGTATAGATATATACGATAGAAACTGATCACATCTATTTTTTCAAGCGTCAGTTTTAAACTGTGTACCTGCCTGTAAGTAGGTAAGTAAGTAAAATTATTTGGTTACTTCATTACCTGGGCACTTTTTGAAATAATTCCCTGGACACATGGAGATACTCTTGCTCTCTTCACACATAAATTGCCCTATACAAGCTTTTCCTCATCCTCTTTGGCCTAGTTTTAAGTGCTTTCTCCTTCAACAAGTCTTAACTAATTCCACAAATCAGAAGTGACTGGTCTCCGTGTTCCCACATCATTTTCTTTGTCATTGAAATTAATCATGGTTATTTGTGTACGTTTCTCTCTCCCTGATGAACTGGAGTGTATTTGAGAGCAGAGATTGTATCTTATTCATCATTTAACACACACCAATTCCTACACTGTGTTTTGTCCTAGCAAATAGAGAAGAGTAACTATTTGTTTATTAGAGTTAGGCATGAAAAACAATGAAATGAATCAATTAAACTTATTAAGTCAACAAAATTATTCAGATTGGGGGAATAGCATGATAAAATAAGATAATTTATCACCAGTAAAATAGAGTAAAAGGCACAAAGGTTCGTTTACGCTGCAGTCACATAGATTTGTACGGCTCTAATTACTGATCATTAATAAGAAAAAGAACATAGAAAGTAAACTCATTCTGGAGATTATTCTCTTTTTATACTATAAGACCTTTAATTTCATAAAAACTCAATGATGTTAGCAAGAGTCTGTTTTTATTACCCAAAAGAGCATTCCCTTGATAGCTTCAAGTTATAGAATGAGAGGAAGAAATCATTTTAATATTGATTACTCATCGACAAACTTATTATTATTGACTGTGTAATAAGTGGTAAATCACATCCCTTATGCATACTATTTTTTGCTTGTCTATAAAATTAAAACATACCCCCCTTTCTATCATGGAAAAACATTGTGACTATGAGCTGTGCTAAATCTCCTTGAGCTTTGAGAAGGAATGCATTATAGGTACCTGTGTAATAGAATTTGCCTTCTCAAACTTTAATGTGTATACAGATCTCCAGGAGGTCTTGTTACCATGAGGATTTGAAATGAGAATGTCTTGAGTGGCACCAGGAGATTCTGCCTGTCTCATAAACTCCCAGGTGCTGCCAGTGCTGCTAATTCAAGGCCCATACTTTGAGGGGCAGAGGATTCGAGAACCCACTTAAAAACTGAGCTTCCTACAGGATGTTAGTTTTGTTCTAATTCATCTTTCAAAATTAGGTCTTAGTCTACAAATTTGCTAGGGGTAGAAAAATATTATTTTATCTCTTGCTCAGTGCAAATGGGAGGGGAAAAAAACAGAAAATAGGATTAGAAACTCTGAAAAATTCAATATTTTTATATTGATCCAATTTTAATAATTTCTTTTTCTCCTTTCTGTACATCTTTAATATCAATGGAATACAGAAGACCATTTAAAGATGGAAAATTCTTAGAGTTAGACTCCATATTTGCTTCTTTCCAAATTCTTTAAAATAGTTTTTTTTTATATTATTATTATTTCCAGTTAGTAAACAATGCTTTTTTTTTTTTAAGATTTTATTTATTTATTTGACACACACACAGAGATCACAAGGAGGCAGAGAGGCAGGCAGAGGGAGAGGGGGAAGCAGAGAGCTGAGCAGACAGCCCGATGTGATACGGGGCTTCATCCCAAGACCCTGAGATCACGACCTGAGCCAAAGACAGAGGCTTAACTCTCTGAGCCACCCAGGCATCCCAGTAATACTTTATTTTTAACACTCAACATAATGTTATGAGTTCCGTAATAATACTAAAACAACTGACTATGTATTTTCATGATACCCTGTAATCACCATGGTGATTTTTTTTTTTAATTTTCAAATTGGACAGCAGGGAATTATCATATCATAGTTTGCTTGTCATAGGCAGATATCTTTGCCTTTTTGGAGGACAAAGAAGGATATAGGATATAAGAAGTTTGAGAGCAATCTTCCCTTCCGCTTTGGAACTACAAATATAAGTTGCTGTCTAAAGACAGATGATTCATTTTTATCTTTGTTTTAAAAGGTTAAAAAAATATTTATGGTCATATCTATAACTATCTTGTCCTACCCAAATGTTGCTATACTAAAGGCCTTTCTTTTAAAATCTATATTTTAATGTGGAAAATATCAATTATGTAACAATTTCTATAATTAAGCCCTTCAGTAAATGAAACAAAACAAAACAGAAACCAAAAATAACTAAGAACATTAATTTAGTTGAATTTTTATAGTTGGAGAGTGTGTGTGTGTGTTAATATAAAGATTTTAATATCTGTATTTTACCTAGAATATGCTGGGTTTTGTTCTTGTTTTGTTTTGTTTTTGACGGAGATATTTTCAAATCCTTAGTGCAAAAAGTGGAAGAATTTAGAATGCATTAGATTACATTTATAAACAATGAGAATTTCAACATGGAATTTACGTTAAACGTTTTTAGGTATATCCAACCAGAATTTTATCATGTGCTATATGTGTGCTAACCATGCACTGTTAATTCATGTGTGGATTATGTTTGAATGGAGGAATTATTATATTTGAAAAATACCTGTCAGACAAGCACCATGCTCCACATTCACTCCCTTTGGAATTACTAAGTAAATAACTGTATAGCATGCAAATAATATGCAGCAGCACACATTAGCATCATGTACTGATATGAATTCTTAGAAGATACGAGCTGCAACAGATCAGCCTGCTCACAACATGTATTTCTTTACATGGAAGATGGATTTATGGATAATATAATACTCTCACTACTGGCAATTCTCAAATGCAAGTCTCGAGACTGTGACCCCATATAATCTTTAAATCCAACCAGTTTGTTCTGTTTTAATCTAATTTTCTAGCTCTGCAAAGCATCCCATTTTGTCAGTGGACCACATATCATTGATGTACTATTGGTATAATCACAAATCAGGAAGACTATATTTTACCAAGGTCTTAAAAGCTTTCAAAAGCTAGTTGAGGATAGGAGCTTATGTTTAAGTCTCATTTTATTTAGGAAAGAGTATTTGTAACCCTTTATCTTTGATGTATTTTTTCGTTCTTATTTTTATGGTTTATCTAAATCACTTTCAAATGCATTCATTCATTAGTTTAATATTTATTAATTAGTGGCTATATACCGTGAATTCTGCTAAATACTGTTTACATAACAAGGAGTAAGATGGACACCAGGCCATATTGTAAATTGGCTCACAATCTAGGGGGCTTTATAGACAAGGAAGCAAACAAATGCACGAGGGCGCCCTCTAAAGAAGGATCTTATAACTGCAGGAAGCTACTGGATTGCCTCTGATACTTGGAGGAAGGTGGATATAAGTAAGAGTCTTTCCGGAGAGAAAGGTTTCTAAGCAGTAAGTTGGAAAGAATATTGGGGGTTAGCTAAGGGAGGAAATGGCAAGTGGGGCAGAGGTTATTTCAAGCAGGATTATTTCAAGGGCGTGCAGAGACCTGAAGCAAGAGAGAGCAAGGTAGAGTCTGGGGAGAGGGAGAGGATACTGGTGAGATGATAGATTTATCCTAAGAGCAAATTGGGAACCATTAAAAGAGGCTTTAAATGGGGAACGTACATGGTCAGGTTTGAGTTTTAGATAGAACGCTCTGGCTGTGGGATGGAGATGATGAGCAAGGAAGCTTATAATGGCAGTGAAGGGGATCCAGGGACTAGACCAAAGGAGTCAAAAGGAGACACTACCAACCCCAGAGTAAAGTTAAAATTGCCTAAACTTTTTGTTTTCCAGATTATTTTCTCTTTTCTATAGATGCATTTTTTTTTCCTATCAGCAAGACCCTGTCCCTTCATTTTGCTTGGCTTTCTGATATTGTTCCCTTTTAAAGGAAGACCAGTATTTCCTCCTTCATATGCTTGTGTGGGCATATATGTGCACACACACACACACACACACAATATTGGGGCTTGAAAAATCACACTTCCCAATTTGACATTTTCATGTTAGACTACTGACTCGAATTCTGCCTTTGGGTTTTACTATCCATGTGTCAAATTATGGAATGAAATCCTTTTCAAAGAGTTGCAGCATCCATGGGATGCTCACTTCAGGTCTACAGATTAGCCTTGGCGTGAGATCTACTTTTTTTTTCCCACTGATTTTATCTTGGCCCACAGTGGTATCTAGAATGATCATTTATATGACATTATTTCTATTTGATTTGGTCAGAAGTGATAGCTTAGATAAAACATCCAGATAAAACATCTATAAGTTAGGATATTTAAAATATTTGAGGGATTAGAGATCAAAGCCCCAAATTAGATTTCAAAATAGTTCATATGATCTCAAATAAGGGAGGGTGCTGTTTTGTGGTCAAATCGTCCTTATTGAGAGAGGGAGCTGTCTTGACAAAAACATTCTCATGGAAATGGGATCGAGTAATTTACTCTTTGTTAGGAAATCTTTTAAGCCTGATAGAACTCTTGAGTGTTCTTGGCATGTTGTTCATCATGTTGAATCTACCAAATATCCCTTCTTTAATTTTCTTATGATTGAATATTATTATCATTTTTATGAATGGATACTTTTAAATTTTTCATTGATAAAGGATCGCAACTTTTTTTTCTATTATCCATTTCTTTCCTCCATTATCATTGAAATAGTATTATCGAAGTGTAAGGATGGGAGGAAATTCAGATATGAATAATTCCTACATCCGTTCCTTTGGAATTTAGGCAACAGTAGATTATGGTCCTCATATTCCTATCTATTTTAATGCTCCAATAGAAGTTACAGAATCTACTTCTGAATATAAATTCCCAGTGAGAAATTCTTTAGATCATATTATACAGAAAACTAGAGTAATCTTTTTTTCCTCTTTGAAATTCTATAACCAATCTTTGATAATTACTCTGTAAGAATATTAAAAGTAGCGGTGGCTGGCTGTCTCCGTTGGAAGAGCATGAGATTCTTGATCTCAGGGTCATGAGTTCAAGCGTCATGTTGGGTGTAGGAATTACTAAAAACAAACAAACAAGCTTAAAAGATAATAAACAATAAATCAGAAATTGGAATTTTTCCCATGGGTGCGGCAATTACAAACCTTGTAAATCTGCAGTAATCGTCTTTGGAAGGAAGGAGAGTGGGAGGCAAGAAGGGAGGGGGGGAGAAGGAAATTAAACATGACTCATTTCTATCCCAGGAAGATGGAAAACAGTCTGTTGCTCTTTCTTTCTTTCTTTCTTTCTTTCTTTCTTTCTCTCAGCACTATTTATTTTTTCTTTCTCCAAATTTGTATTTAAACTCCAGTTAGTTAAGATAATGTGTAATATTAGTTTCATATGTACAGTTTGGAGATTCAACACATAAATACAACAAGTGCCTTTCTTAATACCCATCACCTATTTAACCCATCCCCCCAACCATCTCCTTTCCAGTAATCCCTAGTTTGTTCTCTATTATTAAGAATCTGTTTCTTGGTTTGCCTCTCTCTCTTTTTTCCCCTGTGTACATCTGTTTTGTTTCTTAAGTTCCACATATGTATGAAATCATATGGTATTTGTCTTCCTCTGCCCTATTTTGCTTAGCATAATGGTCTCTAGCTCCAACCATATCATTGCAAATGGCAAGATTTCATTCCTTTTTATAGCTGAGTAGTATTTCACCATATATATACATATATATACACACACACATATATATGTATATATACACATATACATGCATATGTATATATATACACCACAGCTTCTTTATCCATTCATCATCGGATGAAGGACCTAAATGTGAGACAGGAAACCATCAAAATCCTGGAGGAGAACACAGGCAGTAATCTTTTTGACATCAGCTGTAACAAGTTCTTACTAAATATGTATCCTGAGGCAAGATAAACAAAAGCAAAAATAAACTATTGGAATTTCATCAAAATAAAAAAACTGCACAGTGAAGAAAACAGTCAACATAAATAAGAGGCAACCTACCAAATGGTTGGTAGTTGCCAAATGGAGAAGATAGTTGCAAATGACATATCTGATAAGGGTTGGCATTCAAAATATATAAAGAACTTATAAAACTCAACACTCAAAACACAAGTAACCCATTAAGAAATGGGCAGAAGACATGAATAGATATTTTCCCAAAGACATCCAGATGGCTAACAGACACATGAAAAGATGATCAACATCATTCATCGTCAGGGAAATACAAATCAAAACAACAATAAGATATCATCTCACACCTGTCAGAATGGCTAAAATTAACATCACAGGAAACAACAGGTGTTGATTAGGATACAAAGAAAGGGGAACCAACTTATACTGTCAGTGGAAATGCAAACCAGAGCAGCCACTTTGGAAAACATGGAGGTTCTAAAAAGTTAAAATTAGAACTGTCTTATGACCCAGTAAATGCACTACTAGGTATTTATCTAAAGGTTACAAAAATACTAATTTGAAGGGATACATGCTCCCGGATGATTTTAGCATTATAACATGTTATAATGTAACACAGTAACTTTTTTTCATGTGCATTACATATCTATATGTATAGACATATAATATAACACAGTAACTTTTTTTAACTAAAAATCTATTCCTCGGGGCGCCTGGGTGGCTCAGTGGGTTAAAGCCTCTGCCTTCAGCTCGGGTCATGATCCCAGGGTGCTGGGATTGAGCCCCGCATCGGGCTCTCTGCTCAGCATGGAGCCTGCTTCCCTTCCTCTCTCTCTGCCTGCCTCTCTGCCGACTTGTGATCTCTGTCTGTCAAATAAATAAATAAAATATTTAGAAAAAAATATATATTCCTCAACTTTTAAGAAATATATTACTAATTTTAGAAAAGACTACAAGAAGAAAACCTTCTATCAGCAAATATGAGATTCCTTTTTAATTCCCTTCATCTTCCATACCCATCTTCACTAAATTGGGAGACATAAGAATTTCATGGAAATTCATAAAAAAAAATTGTTTATGTGAGCCAGGAGATTACATGGCTTCACATTGGAAACCAAAAAATCCTGCTGATACAAGAAAATTATCAAAATTTAGGTTTTTCTCTTTTTTTCTTTCTTCCTTTTTTTCCCCTTGTACTTTCAATATTGTCACCATCCAAGCAGGAATCCTCCAAATCAGAGCCAAGCATATTATTTCCTTTAATTAACACTATTGAGTTGTTAGCATATCCAAAAGCACTTTATGCATGCTTCAGCCACACCTGAAATATAGCCATCAATACCACATAATAATCACTTTTGTACTTAATCAAATTAGAAGCAATTTAACACTTACTAGAGGTACTGGAAAAGACATCTGGATTGAGGGTTTCAATTTCTGAAGTATGATACTTAGATGCTGGAAGTAAACACACACACACACACACACACACACACACACAAATAATACTTGTTTAGAGAACCTTAAGTCTTGTCATAATCCATTTTTTTCTCAAAAGAAAGCATTACTGTAACTTATTATTACCTGAAGATTCATTGAATCATAGTTGATCAGATACGATAAACAAACCTTCTTTATTAAGATGCTTCCAAATCCAACAAAGAATGTCTTTTGTCTAATAACAGCCAATCCCTCCACGTTTATTTTAGATTCTTTTTTTTTTCCCTGCTTTCCATAGATTTCATCTGTTGTATTTTCCCTTGCCTAAACTTTGACTTTCCCTTCTTGTAAAACTAATACATTGTAGAATATTAAGAGCCAAAATTAGAACGAGACTCTAAATCCTGACTCCTTCACTCACCAGTTTGGGACCTTAGACAAGTTCATCTTTCTGTGCCTCAGTCTGCTTGTCTTACATGTAAAACAGTAGTAAACCAGAGCAGCCACTTTGGAAAACATGGAGGTTCTAAAAAGTTAAAATTAGAATTGTCTTATGACCCAGTAAATGCACTACTAGGTATTTATCTAAAGGTTACAAAAATACTAATTTGAAGGGATACATGCTCCCCGATGTTTTTAGCATTATAACATGTTATAATGTAACACAGTAACTTTTTTTCATGTGCATTACATATCTATATGTATAGACATATAATGTAACACAGTAACTTTTTTTAACTAAAAATATATTCCTCAACTTTTAAGAAATATATTACTAATTTTAGAAAAGACTACAAGAAGAAAACCTTCTATCAGCAAATATGAGATTTCCTTTTTAATTCCCTTCATCTTCCATCTTACTGAGCATTCAGTAAGTCCATACAGGTGAACATATGAAAGAATTCCCAGCACACAAGAAACTTGAACACTAGTTGTTGTTACTTTTTATTATTACTGAGTCCTTCCCATTAGCATTCAAATCTAATCTGTATTATATATCATCAAATTAAGCCACAGCTTTTTATTACTCTTCTTTGTGTCTATTCTTCTTCCCAACCAAGCCCCATCAAAGTGGTCTACATAGTCGGCTTCACTTCTCACCTCCCATTCTCTGTTCCATCCTCTCCTACTACGCCCAATGCCATTCTGCTTGAATTGCTCTCGTTAAAGTCATGTGTAACTTCTTTGTTGTAATGGTCCACATGGGCTGTTTCATCAACATCTTTTGTGACCTCTTAGCTGTTTTTTTGCAGTCTATATTCCATCGTTCTTGGCCTCCACATGCCTGCCTCTCTGCCTCCTGTTCTGTCCCTGTCCTTCCGTTTAACATCATCCACTTACCTTAGCAATCTTAGGACTCCCATCACTTCTGATATCAGCCATCTATGACTGATTCCCCATGTCCTCTTCTTCAGGGCTTCACACCACCATATTCGACAACCTACCCAGCACCCAACTGGACGTTAAAGAAACTTTTCACACATAATATTTAAGCCCCAGCTTCTGATCTGTCCCCCTAAACCTACAATTTCCCTAGCCTTCTTTGTTTAAATAAATAGCACCTCAGTACACAAAGTGACTGGAAGAAATGTCACATTCCTGTGATACCTCCCTCCACCCCCAACACTCATATAACATCCATCATTGTAGCCTGGCCTTTTCCCTACAAAACATCTCTTGAAACCCATCCAAGTCTCTCCTCATTCTTCCCACCTTGCTCTAATCCTGTTACTTTTTCCAAGACATGTAATTCCTTTCCCGGATTCTGCTACTGACTCTCTTTAATCCTTCCTCCACAACTGCCAGAAGAATCTTTTAAAAATAGAAGTGGAATCAGATTACTTTCCTTGGCAAACTTCATCCATTGGCTTCTTACTGCAACCATAATAGGTGAAAGATGACATCTTGACCATGGAACATTTTTGTCCCCAGTCAAAACGTTTTTTTCTATATTTTACTATAAAATTGCATTTACACTATCTAAGCCCATCTTGCTTTTCTGGGTCATATGACATTTTCCATGTTCGAAACTATGTTTATGTATGCTTTTATTTTTAAATTATTTCTTCTTAAACTGTATTTACCATGAAGTCAGGGAATATTTTATTTTTTACTATGCCTATGGTGTTAAGTTCAGTAAATTTCTTGAATAAATTATTGAAAGGCACTCCCACAATTATTTCCACAGAAAATCCTATCAAGAATGCCATACTGCACATATTACCTGAGAAAGAATGGAATTTCACTTGAATTACTTGGAAGTTCTTTACTGAAACTTTTGGTTCATGTGTTTGAAGGGAAATTTCTGTCTAGTTTGTCTACCTGTTAAGATCAGATGATGGTCAGCTGGAGCCATATGTCTGAACTTTGGAAGCTGATAAAATAGGGTGTAAATTTTTACTGCTCCTTCCAAGAAAAGGTGTGATATTTGTTAAGTTACAAAAAAAAAAAGAAAGGAGTCTCTCTTTTTTAAATACAGAAAATAAACACAATACCCCCTGTTTTAATTGGCTAGTATGGAGATGGAATTATATGTAGAAGATGAAATCACACATAGAAGATAGATATAGCATAGATAGAAATAACATGTCAATAGACAATAAAAACAAGCCTTATTTCCTTTTTCAGTCAGGGCTAGCTCTCCAGCATTAGATAACTTGCTTTAGCCCTCATCTTTGGTCTCTCTGCCTATGACCATCAACACAGGCCCCCAACACATGGAGAAGAGTAACTGACCAGACTGGCTTGTATCTGCTTAGTTCCCTGCTTTGCTCCTGTATTAGGACACGAATAGGAGACCTTTCTTTGAGGCTAGTGTTATATCATTTTTATCATCTGCTTTACAATTTCAGTCTTCTCATCCAAATCATCTCTCAGATTGTTATATTGTTAACTTTATAAATAGTTGTTTATATTAACTTGTGCTATTCCTTTATGTATATATGTATGTATTTATTTTTGTCTTATTTTATTTGCATTTCTCCATTTATTTTTTCTTTCTTGTTCTTGTAGCTTACTATCTGATCATAACATTGAATTGATCCACTAAGCTTCATTAGCTTAAGTAATATATTTTACTCTACAAATATAAGTGATAAGGACATGACATGCAGGAGCTCAGCAATAAAGAAGCATTTGGAAGAATTTAATTACTTTTTCCCTCCTGTTGGCCCAATGGCCACTGTTATAGCACTCAAGAGTACAGTCATCTTAAAAATGGAAGTCCTTTATTTGACTATACCACAATGCTATTCTTTTTAAAGAATCTTTTGATTTATATATGTATCTATGCATTTACTTATTTAAAAAAAAAGAAAAAGAAAAAAAGAAACCAGGAGGTGAGTGGAGAGGCAAAGGGAAAGAAAGAATTTCCAGCTGACTTCATGCTGAGTATGGAGCCAAATGCAGGGCTTGATCCCATGACTCTGAGATCATGACCCAAGCTAAAATCAAGAGTTGAATCCTCAACCAACTGAGCCACGCAAGTGCCCCATAATCTTACATTTTAAACTTAGGCCCACAATTGAAAAAATATAACCTACTTTAACCACAACTACCTTTTCTCACTGAGGCTGTCAAGTGTTCTGTTCCTCCTAGCTCCGGTTAAGAACCATCAGGGTAGATAGCATTAAACCTTTACTAAACACCTGCAATGTCACTGGTTGATGAGAGCATAACAAAAATAAGAAGTGACTTTTAGCCACAGACATGCCCCCAGATGCTTAAAAGTTAAACATGGGAGTCCTTGAGCTAGACTTAATATTTCTGCAAGTTGAATAGAAAAAGCATAGTCTTTTCTCAAGTCCAGAATAGTATTAACCACAGAACAGTAATTCTGATTATCTAATACAAAAAAAGTAGTCATTTGGTTAGTAAGTAGAGTTGGTTACACAAAGCTTTCAAAATACATAGTTCATAAGAAAAATAATAAATGTACTGGAAGTAGCAGTGTTTAGGTCACTGCCCTTGAGGTTCTCACAATTTCTAGTTAATTGAGAAGATAGTATAAATTCATGAAAGATCAAGAAAACCTTATGTAAGGACATATAGATTTGAGTACTAATTTGCATGGTTTAGATTTGTATTTAAGCAAAAAGAAAATGTGATAGACTGAGCTTAGCTAAGAGTATATCATTTAGGATACATTTGTTTTTTTTAAGTGGAAGAATTGGTTTGGTGGAAATTAAAAAGGGAGAATGAATGTACATTGTGAATGTGCAAAATGCATACCTAAATATTAAAAGGGGAAGGTTCTGGGAAGTATAAGAATTACGAAGTGGAGAAATAGCTATGGGGAGAAATGGAGAGGAAACAATATTAATTGGGCAGGATAAAATCAGCTAACCCATTGTTTTCAATGTTAGATGAAGAGATTTATCCTTAGTTCATACACAATTCAGTCATTATACGCTTCAGCCAATCAACTAGAAGAGGACGACAAAAAGATCAGTTAAGAAAATACACTAAATTTACAAAGTTTTATGATATCTGCTCTGATTTTCAAGATGTATCCTGAAATGTCCCTCTAATATTCTTGTTAAAAATTATTTTTGTGATGAAAGTGTATGATGGGTACAGCCTGGACTAGCCTGATAGAACAGAAATGAGTCATTTGAAAAGACATACAACTTGATGATTGACAGGACATGGGAGAGGTCAAAGATGACCCCCAGGTTTTTGGCCAAAGTGACCAGGAAAATGGTGGTGCCATTGACCCTTCCCGAGGACACAATTAGCTTGGCTTTTATCCTTAACCTTTAATTAAATTAGTCAGGGTTCTTTAAAGAGAGAAATCACTGGTACCATAAATCTCAAAATGCTCATCTCCTTTAAAAATAATGCTTCTCCAGTTACTCTATAACACTGAACCTTCAAATCAGCATCAGATTTTATGGTTTATTTATAGTAATGACATTTAAATGCCAGCTTTTTGGCCTGTTAGTAATATTTATGAAAGGATATATATTCAGGAAGAAAGAGCTCTACTGCTAGGTTGCACAGGCAAATCCAGTTTAAAAAAAAAAAAAAACACTTTGTGAAAGAGAAAACTGACATGGAACGCATTTTTTAATTGAAACAGACAGCCATAATTGTATATTCAGTTTATGACATTACTTGTAAGTTTTTCAGAATCCTTCCCCCTCAAACAATAAAAACAAAAAGCAAAGAAAAAAATATATAAAGCAAATGTAGAAAATCTAAAACAAAAACAAAAAACAAAACACTAATATCCGGCCACAACATTATACTGGGATTCATTTGATTTGCTTCAATATATATTAATAAATTCAAGAAAATGCTTTCCAGTTTATGATGTGAGGTATTTGAGGTTTTCTACTTGGACTCACAGTGGTGGTGAAGGTAGTTATGGTTGGAATCCTATTTAAGAGAGCAGTAATGGTGGTATCTGGATGAACTGAGTAATAGCATGTTCGAAATCTCAGTAATCCACTTCAGATAACACAAACATTGGCTAGCAACTTTCCCTCACACTTGAACCTGTTCTGCGATTTGGTGGCCTATAGATTGCCATTTTATCTTTTTTTTTTTATAAAAACAAGATTTTATTTATTCATTTGACAGACAGAGATCACAAGTAGGCAGAGAGGCAGGCAGAAGAGAGAGGAAGGGAAACAGGCTCTCTGCTGAGCAGAGAGCCTGATGCAGGGCTCTATCCCAGGACCCTGGGATCATGACCTGAGCCAAAGGCAGAGGCTTTAACCCACTGAGCCACCCAGGCACCCCTAGATTGCCATTTTATGACATCTCTATTTTTATCTACTTCTTCAGTACAGAGGGAGAACAAGAACTTCCTAAAATGTCAAGAAGAGTCACAACAATCTATTAGAAAATTTTAGCTTAGGATATTTTTTTAAGAAATAAATAAATAACACTTGACTTGTTTGTTCAGGCATAGAACTTAGCTACAGGCCAAAAAAGAAAAAAAAAAAAAAGTTTTGTTTTTTAGAGTGGTAGGAGGCAACAAATGAACACCATGCACACCCCTCCGTTAACGTAAATACCACATGAATTTGAACGCTCTCTGAGGATAGAGGACATAGGACTTTAACTGTGTATTTCCAGAGTTTATCTCAGTGTCTGGCTAATGATAGATGCTTATTAAATATTTGGTCAAGCAAATGAATTAGCAAATAAAGTTGACAGTTCTGTGTTGCAGTAGAATAGGGACTAAAGAATATTGAGATGATCTCTTCCCCAGAGTGTTATGTAGCTCTACTATGCGGCATAAATACACACACACACACTCACACACACACACACACACACACACACACATACACACACAGATACTTTCTGAAACATTCTACACTGTTGTCCTTAGAAGTCAAATTAACAGAGTGGCTCCTTCTCAGGCTTTAAAGAACCTGACTTTTTACACATTTCAACATTTAACAGTCAGCTCTCTGGACTTCCTTCTTGTGAGGTTTCCACAATTCAATTCTCCTGACCCCCTTCCTCCTCCTCAATAATTTCTCTGACCTTTCCAGTCTCCTCTATGGCTGCTAATTCCTAGACATTAATTTCTTCAATGTTTCCCGCTCAACCTGTTTCCCCGTTCTAAGCTCTAAGTTCTGCTGAGTATTTGTATTTATTCCCATGGTTTCCATATTTGCTCTGTGCTAACTGGATGTTCTTAGCCCCAAATTTCCTCTAATCCATGTCTTTTTACCTAATTGCACACTGGATCCAAATTTTATTCCATACCTTATTTTCTGTATTCTTTATCATGCTTGTTCATCACCGCTAATAATGAGCCCAGATAAAATCTTAATGGTCATTTTAAAATCACTTCCTGTTGTTTCTTCTTTTGCTTCTTTACGTCTTATTTTACTTCTTTTACTTAAAAAACCACCTGAACACAGTCCTTCATCTCAGAGGGCTGTTGAACTCCCCCTGGTTCTGTGATACTCAAACCTCCTCCCTGCTTCTATTTAAATAGCCTTTACATGTGGCTGGTGACTCAAGCCTTTGCCTCTCTCAATTTTCTCCCATTCCAATCCTTATTGCCCGTGGCTTGCAGAAAACACTTATATCACTCCCTTCTTAAAATCTTCTGATGATGCATTACACTAGTATGGGTTGAATACTGGCCCCACTCTCAGAACTCATGAAGTCCAAGAGATGGCCTGGGTGGCGCAGTCAGTTAAACAGCTGACTCTTTGTTTTGGCTCAAGTCATGATCTCAGGGTTGTGAGATTGAGTCCACAGAGGGCTCTGCACTCAGTATGGAGACTGCTTCAGTTTCTTTCTCCCCCTCCTCCTGCTCATGCTCTCACTCTCTCATTATCATAAAAAAATAATAAATATTTAAAAAAAATTCATCAAGTCCTGATGCCCAGTGCCTTGGAGTGGAACTATCTGGAGATGGGAGAAGTAATAAGTTAAAGTGAGGTTATTAGGGTGGGCTCTAGTCCAGCCTGACAGGTGTACTTATAAGAAAGGGAACTTCAGAGTAGAGACAAGCATTGAGGAAAGATGATGTGAAAAGAAGGGAGGAAGATGGCCATCTATAAAACCTAGGCAAGACGCCTGTAACAGATTCTTCCCTCGTAGCCCTTGAAATTAATCAACCCTGTTGCCATCTTGATTAGGATTCCTAGCCTCCACGATAAATGTGCATTATTTAAACTGCCGGTCTGTGGTACTCTGTTATGGCAGTCCTGGGAAACCAAGACAATTCCCATTTTCACCACTGCCACATACTCCCCTATACATATCATGAACCACCCTAACTTGCTAATAATATGCTGTCTGTGTAGGGATTTCACTTTTCTCTTCTACCGTTCAAATGGCACCTCAAGGGAAATTTCCAAGCTGTCCTTTTCTAGAATTTTAATCCTCAGCATTCTCAAAGCCTAGTGCTTAAAGCATCGGTAAACATATTTCACATTGTATCCTAGATATAAAAATACCTCATCATAAGACCTTTCTTCTCATTCAACAGCAGTTGGTTTATCACCTTGTGAATACCCTTTCGGAATTTATCATCCAGCAAAGGAAACACTAACAACAAAACCAACAATGAAAATTAGAATAGCAGCTAACAATGGCATCGTGCTTAGTATATGCCAGCCTGTTCCCAGCACAGACAGAAGCACTGGCCTTGTTATCTTTCTATTCATGGATTCACAATTTCTCTTCCGAGCAAGGATAGAAAATCAGAAAAGGAGAAATAGTGGGAGATTTTCTTTTTCTGTGATGTGTTTATTGCCTTAAGGAAAAATTTTAATACTCTTTAGATACTTTGTGAATTTTGGTTTTGGACTTCATTGCCACATGAACCTGATACATGCTGATTTCATTTTAGTTCATTAGAATCTTTCTCAATGTATCACACCGTGAAGTTTTCCTCTAGTCCAGTGATTCTCAAATTTTAACAAGAAGCAAAATCGTGCAGGGTTTGTTGAAAGAGATTTTTGAATCCCACTCCAAATTTCTGATTCAGTTCATCTTGGGAGGAAAGGAGGCTGAATTTGCATGTTTCCAAAGTTCCCTTATGAGAGTGATACTGCTCATCTAGGGACCACATTTGGAGAATCATTGATGGAATTCATGATCATTAACTAAAAACCTCCGTACCTAACAAAATTCTCCAAAAGGATGTTATCATTGCCAAAGGGAAGAAAGACGACACAGTATATGCCTGATTATAAATGTTCAGTCAGTTCGTACACTGAGAAAAACCGCACGATCAGTTTGTTAATTGTTCTCTGCACATGAGGTTGTTTGTATTTTAGGTCTGTTTGGAAAAATCTACCATTACTTGGGAAAATGTGAATGTGGTCTGGGTGTACATTATGTGGGTGTGGGTGTGGGTGTGTATAGCAAAATAATTCTCAACAGCATTCTAAGGCATGCATTTGAGGCTCTAAAGGAGAATTTTTATTTTTTTGGTAAATTCTTTGAGTTTCTGGGGAAAATAAATAGCATAGTTATGTTAAGTTGTTCTGTTAACAGAGAGAAATGGTTTTCTTGAAACTGTGCAGTTCTCTGAGACTCCCCCTAGTGTCCTTAACTGTATATAGAAAGTAAAACAGCTGTATTTGGATTTGATGCATTAAACAATCAATTGGAGGTATCTCAAAGGGATTGAAATGTTATTTGACGATATTCCTTACCCAGAATAAGTATTTTTTTTAAGTGTTCAGGATGATTGCAAAATGAAAGTGGTGCTTAGAATGAAAATAATCATTTAAAGCAGAAGTATGCAGCTCAACCATCTTAACTATGTTTACAGCAATAGGTACATTCATACGGTCATTGAGGAATTTTTGTGGACATCGTAATTTGTGCGTGACATTTTGTAGCCATAATTAAGCATGTAATTTACAATAGTGTCAGTAGAAGAGTGTCAAGTTTTTTGATTTTCAAGCGATTAAGCACTATATTTCATTGAAATTATTTGTCTGGGTTTAGATCCATTCATGGCCTAGGTTTTTAGAGATTTAGGCTTAGTTCTTGGTCCTTGAGTTCCTCCCTTCTATGTAGTGCTATCCAATAAATTGTAATGAGACGCATATATGACTTTAAATATATTCTGTAGCCATATTTTAAAAAGAGTAGAAACAGATAAATTAAGATTTTTTATTTAACCCAGTATTTTCAAGTCTGAAAGTATGTATTTTACATTTGCAGCCCTTCTCAGTAGGGACGAGCCATAATTCAGGTGTTCAGCAACCACATGTGGCTGGGAGCTACCCACCCAGTGGGATCACACAGTGTTAGAGCACATCCTGTCCTCAGGTACTGGCTTGAAAGAATAATTCTAAGCATCTGTCATGGGCTGTGAAATGATGTTTTGGACTATGGCATGAGCTATACTTTAGTTACTTAAGTAGCTAAAAGTAGAGTTACTTAAGACAGGAGCACTATGTACAGATGTAGAAAACAAACAAACAAACGAAAGTCCCCGTTTGTAGAGACTTTGACATACAGTGTCCTCAGAGAACAGCCAGGAAAGTGAACTCAGAGACTAATGCTCGGATGGTACAGAGACATGCATATTGGAAAGCCTCAGCCTGTGACTTCAGTAGCCCTTGTTTGAGTCAACTTTATGGTTTAGAACCGGAAGTCTACTTTTTAAAAATTGATGAATCCAAATATGTGATACGTTTGTTCTTTTTTCTGCCACAAAACAAGGAAGGAAAGATCGTGGATGGACTTCTCTAAGCTTTACCATTGCTCTACTAATGGCTCCGGTCTAAAATGGCTTCCTTTGAGCTCTACACCCAGCTCTACACCTAGCAGTTCATTATTTTGCGAAACTATGTTCTTTATTTCTTTACGATTTGTTTTTCTCCACTTCGTGTGAGCCTCATAAGATTAGAGGATTTCCTTGACCTTCCAATTTACTGCTTTACTCCTAATATATGTCCTACCTCGTTGTAGATGATGATTTGAATAAATGAAATAATTTTTTTTCTTTCATTTGAATGAGTTCTCTCGGTGTCAGAAAATATCCTTCTCTAAGTCATCCCTTTAAAACGCAGTATTTATTATACATTCCTTCTTTACACATTCCCTCTTTCCATCTTCTTGCTCTGTGTGGTAGACAGCACAGGGCACTTGGAGATGGTCATCCCGTTCCCACTCACTTGCCTTGGGCGATTCTGTCTAATTCCCTATCTTAGCCAACTTTAATTACTGAAAGGAGATGATTGACTGTCCTTACTTTATACAGTTGTTGAAATGATTACTTATAGCATATTATCATTTATAAAATTACAAGTGCTCCAGAATATTGACGTGCATAGGGGCATCTGTGTATGTGTGTGTGTGTCTGTATGAGTGTGTAAGCATCCATGGATATTGGATTGAAAAAGACTCTTCCTTCTTTCTTTAATGTTTATCCATATACAAGGTCAACCCTGTTCCCAGATGACATTTGATCTTTCTCTTTTCAAGAGACTACATAGCTTTCTATCTGTGTCACTCATTTAGAAACTTAATTACATGTGCATTTGCAACAGCATATGACTTTGTCATGTATAGATATAATTGTCAATTTGATAGAACATCCCAAATGAGCATAATTAAGGGCAATGACTAAGGAAAGAACCTAATAAATTCCCATTTAATGGTTTGTTTCTGTATTTCAAATAGTCCTCTAACTTGTTCATTGTAATTTAAAATTTCAATGTTCTCATCATTACACTTATTTAAAATCTTGTAGAGAACCTATTAGGCAATAATAGTTTTCATAGCCGATTTTACAATTTTTATCTTAAAATTTAAAATATGTATAAAGCTTTTTTTTTTGAAAAGCATAGTAAAAACAATCTGAGGGTTTTGAAGGGCCGGGAGGTGGGAGGTTGGGGAACCAGGTGGTGGGTATTGGAGAGGGCACGGATTGCATGGAGCATTGGGTGTGGTGCAAAAACAATGAATACTGTTACACTGAAAATAAATTTAAAAAATTAAAAAAATTAATATATAACAAGAAAATTTTAAATATTGATTTTCTAATTAGAAAAACATACTTTGGAAAATGTTGCAGATTGTATAATCTAAGATCAAGATATCTTCCACAGAGGCATTGTGTGTGTATGTATGTGTATGTGTGTGTGTGTGTGTGTGTGTATAGCTTTGAGTTGATGATACACTTGGCATTCTGTAACTATCAATTAAATGGGTTAAAATTACTAACTTACCTATACCAAGTCACCTCATGTGAAAGTGAATTTTATTCTACCCAAGTGAATTTTTACCCTGCATAAATAGAGCTAAACTGCAATAGTATTTGAGTGCCTTGAGCCATTTTTTTGCTCAACAGTTTAGTTACAAAAATGCTACAATAAATCTTTAAGAATTTTCTACTAATATGCTAGTTCTTCGTATTAAATCCAAGTCAATTAAATCCAAAAGCTGACCAACACAGCCTATCCATACAGGAAGATACTCCAAAAACGGAAACATAATTCACTGCTAATCCAGTAATGTCCCACATCTAGTTTTTTTTTTTTTTTAATGTACTTGTAATATATTTGGGGAAAAAAAAAACCAGAATTAATCTGGCTAAAGAATTCTTTATTCTTCACCTTTAGGTAGATAGTAGGATCTCAGGAAAGTAACAATAAAAAGTATATTCTGGATAATGGAAAATCTTGTAGATTTATAGTATACAAACACAGCAAATACTGATAATTATCAAAAAGAACTATAGAAAACTATAAATAGTGGGCTACCATGTATTATAAATTGCTGATTTTTTAACTTTTATGTGCCATTAAGCTGAGTAAAAATAACTCACATTTTAAAGATTTTATATTCTTACTCAAACTTCAGATAAAAGTCAAAAACAAAAGTTGTCAGACAAATTTATGCTAATGTTATTTTAATAAGTAATTGATCTTGAAATCAGTCTCCCAACCATACTGATGCAAAATCCCGAATCCTTAACACCTTTTGTTGATATTAAATGCTGACATTTAGTATAGGTACAGATTTTGACAAGACTAATAATACTATTTATACATGTAATTATTTAAATTACCCATACTGCCTCAGTTTAATTGTGTTCGCTAAATTGGCATGCATAATTTATAACCTCAATGCTGTCAACCATCAATCTACATTTCAGACAGCAACACATCAACTAAATGACAAGGTAAAATGTTTGAGTTGATTCCAGAAAGATCTTCAACTTTTGAGAATGAAACTTTATATCATATTTATGTATTGAAGGAAAAAAATATATTTTTTTTTTTTAAAGATTTTATTTATTTTATTTGACAGACAGAGATCACACGTAGGCAGAGAGGCGGGCAGAGAGAGAGAGAGAGAGAGAGAGAGGAGGAAGCAGGCTCCCTGCTTAGCAGAGAGCCCGACGCGGGACTCGATCCCAGGACCCCGAGATCATGACCCGAGCCGAAGGCAGCGGCTTAACCCACTGAGCCACCCAGGCGCCCCGGAAAAAATATTTTTGATGGTTTTTTTTAGAAATCTCTTCAGGACTCCTTCGATCATAATTATGGTAGTCCAAGGTATAAAAGGCCCATAGGATACAGACTAAGTTGACTTTCTTTTTCCATTTTCTTAAGTTGAGATATAATGTACACATAACATTATATTAGTTTTAGGTGTACAATATAATGTTTTGGTAGTTTTGTATACTGCAAAATGATCACCACAATAAATCTAGTTAACGTTGATCACCACACATAAATATATTGTTTTTCTTATGATGGGAACTTTTAAGATCAAATCTCTTAGCAACTTTCAGATATAAAATATGGTTTTTCACTGTATCTCGTTGCTGTACATTACATTCCCAGACTTACTTATTTTACAACTGGAAGTTTATACCTTTAGAGCACCTTAACCCATTTTGTCCACCTCCCATACCCTGCCTTTGGCAGCTACCGTTCTGCTCTTTTTTTTTTTTTTTGGAGTTTGGAAGGTTTTTTGCTTTTTATTTTGTTTTGTTTCTTAGATTCCATGTACAAATGAGATCATATCTTGTCTTTCTATATGACTTATTTTACTTAGTATAATGCCATTAAGGTCCACCCATGTTATCTCACAAATGACAAGAATTCCTTGTTTTTTAATGATTAAATAATATTCCTCTGTGTGTGTGTGTGTGTGTGTGTGTGTACGCGCATGCATGTAGGCACACTCTTACCACATTTTCTTCCTCTAGTCCTCTGTCGATGGACACGTAAGTTGCTTCCATATCTTGGCTACTGTAAGTAATGCTACAGTGAACATGGAGGTACATTGACCTCTTTCAGTTAGTGTTTTTGTTTCCTTTGGATAAATACCCAAGGAGTGTCAACCTTTATTTGCAGGGGCCTCAATCACTTGGGAAGCTCTGTAGCGATTATACACACTTTCTCAAAATAATGTTTTAAAATATGCATAATAAAATTCTTTCAGGCACAAATTGAAATAGAGTTATCAAATTATTATGTGATTAAATATGTAGTATCTTGTACATGGAACTCATTATCGGTGCATTAGATTCCAAGATCTAGTGGCGGGTTTAATAATTAACAGAATTTCAAAATACCAATGGCCATAAAGGATATGTTGAGGTATTGGCAACAATTGCACTGTAATAGGAAAAAACTGCAGTGTCTAAAGCATAGATATTCTAGTGGTGCTGGAGCTTGTTGACCACTGTTATAAAAATCAGTGAAAATAAAGATGATCTTTTTCTCTATTCAATATCACAGACCCCCGAGAATTCTATCTGCAAACTCTTCAAGTGCCCATGGACCCAAAGTTAATAACTTCTGCCATAGAATAAACTGTATTTCAGTCAATCTAATTTATCTCTCTTCTTCTTGAGAGCCAAGCTATCTATTTATTTCAGAAATATGCATTGTGAATTAAAAAAAAAAAAAGATTTTATTTATTTATTTGAGAGAGAGAGAGCAAGAAAGGGAAATGGAAGAGGGAGAGGGGGAAGCAGATTCCCTGCTGAGCAGGGAGCTCGATGTGGGACTCGATCCCAGGACACTGGGATCATGACCTGAGCAAAGGCAGATGCTTAACTGACTGAGCCACCCAGACACCTGCACCGTGAATTTATTGCGCATGTATCAGACAAAATATTTAGAAATAATTTCCTTATCCAAATAATGTAGAAAAATGTTTAAGAACTATATTTTAGTGTAATTTTCCTTTAATTTTATTTTTATAGTCTTTGCAGTGTACATGTGATTTTGTGCAAAATGTGTTCTGGAAATTGAAAGTGCACTGGAATTCATGGTATTAATCAAAATGCCAAGCCATATAATATAAGGATTTAGCAATTCAAATTATATTACACAGAGCTTGGTACTCTGTGATATTAGTGTTAGATTTTCATGTAGACAAGGAGAATGCAGTAAACAATTAATAGCTTAAGACATACTATAAATATTTTCCATAGGAAGATGTCACATTTTTAAGGAATAGATTAAAAGAAAATGAGAACATTTCTTAAAAAAACTCAGGAGAAACAAAGTACTGGTATACTTTAAATAGTTCTTCTTCCTCTACTTCTCCTAGATTAAATTAAAACATGCTTTGCAAGATAGAATAGCAAATGTGTCCTTCAAGTGTTGAACAAGAAATCAGGACACACCAGTTTAGGGCTGTTTTTCCAGTACAGCTGATTTGCACTTTTTAGCCAGTTTCCCATGAGACTCAAGACTGCATTTCTGAAAAGAGTAACAAAAATGATTTAATCATATATATTAGTTATCCTGTTCATATTGAAGTTTTATTAAAGGTAATCTTAACATGATTTTAGAGATCAAAGTAATTCTCAGATAATAGCTTTGTGATACAACGACCAACATTTTATCAAAAACTGTATCAAAATATTAAAACATACTCTTGCGGCCATTTAAATCTTCCATATTTAGTTCCTAACACTGAGTAACAAATTACCACAAAATTAGGGGCTTAAAAGAACACCTATTTGTTATCTCAAGTTCTGTAGTTCAGAAGTCCAAGAACAGGTTTACAGAGTTTTCTCCTCAAGCTTTCACACTCAAAATGTTTGCTGGAAGAAACCTATTCTGGACATCCTGGGAGAGTCTCCACTTCCAAAGTCATTCAGCTAGCTGCCAGAATTCAGTTCCTTATGGTTATAATGTTGAGATCTGCATTTTCTTCATGGCTCTCAGCCAAGAGGGGGAAAAAAAAAGGTGTTGAAACTGTCTTACATATACTCACTAATTCCATCAGGAAATGTTTCTTGAATAATGCCTTATGCCAGCCATTATTTCTGACATTGGAAATGCACTAACAAATACACAATCACTGTTTGAAAGAGCCTAGTTTCCAAATATACCCCGATCACAAATAATTATAAGTAATACACTCAGCTAGTAAAGCAGCTGACCATATTTCAACACCCACCATGTGCCATTTACTATGCTAGATGCTGAAAACACACATGAATAGTACAGTTTCTAACCTTTTATAAAACAGAATCACACTATTTTACAGCAGCTCATCATCAAACTGAACATAGTACTTTATTTTTGTGTGTGTGATGACAAGATTGTTCTTAATCCCAGCTATCTTTTCAAAGCTGGCCACTTCCAGCATTGGTAGAATGAGATTGGCTAATGACCTGGAATTGAAAATATTCCAAGCATGCCTAAAAAATGAAACCATCAGTTCAGATCCAAGGGCAATTCTGAAATAGCTGCACTTAAGGTGCCAGGATCTTGATGACATCTCCAGGAAATTGGAAGAAGATGATTTTTCCATACTAAATAGTCTGATCAGATAACTGAATGTACTGTTAATCACCTTGAAATGGATGAGCCTAACATGCAAATTATATATGACAAGAGCTAATGATCAGCATGTTAGCTTACTAATGGTTTTCAGAAATTAAGTGGTTTCATCAAGATTTTTCAGAATTAGAATACTTATTTAGAAATTATGACTTAATGTACTTAAATGTCTGGTATTCTTTCAGAAACAATATTGAAATATGTTTTAAGAAGTAAACAAGAATTAGAGAAATGAAAAGTAGAGTCGAGTCATTCTGTCTTAACTATTCTTGCATTTATGATGGATATCTTAACTATTCTTGCATTTATGGTGGCTTAATGTTTGCTTCTTATATTTTCTGAAGACATTTTACCAGATATATCAAAGTATTTTTAAAAGCAAGTTTAGAGTTTAGAGATTAAGCTGCCTCATTTTTCATAAAGAAACTTTTTTTTTTTTTTTAAAGAAAAGGATAGGAAGAGAAGGCATAATACAAGTATTAAGAAAGTAGCATATTTTCCTAGAATAAAGAATATTTCAGCATTTTGTCAGAAGTCTTATACTTAAGCTGTGGAATGTTTTAATCCTACTGAATCGTTTAAGGTTAGAGTAGAGAGATTAAAGAATATCCAGTGCAAGAATACTTAGGAACCTCTAGCTCTCCTTTCTCAGAAGAATAAGCTAAGATATTAAGAGACTGTTCTTTTCAGGTTGCAGATCTAGTTGAAAGCAGGATCAGATCAAAATCTGGTTTCTGTCCATTCAGTGTGTGTGTGTGTATGTGTCTCATTCTCAGAAAGTAAGAATTTGAGCCAAATCACAGGAGGCAGTTAAGGACTGATAGTGAAATTAAAAATCTTCCTTTGGATTTAAACTCTTACCATCATCCTGGGTTATCAGGAAGGAAAAAGAAAGAGCAAAGAAAGATGAGAAGAAATACCATTGGAGTAAGAAATACATACTTGGTCTTGTTCCTGTCATTCTATTCCATATTTAATATAATTTCTAAAGGGCCCTATTTAAAATGTTATCAATGACCATCCCAAGGTTACTTTCTGCCCCCTTACTTTACTTTATTTCTATTAGAAGTTATTAACTTGTCTATATTTGGTGGTATTTTCCTACCTCCTCTATGCCCATTAGAACATAAACACCATGAGAGCAGAATAATGGTTAGTACAAAGTCAGAGCTCAAGGAATGAATACCTAAGTGAATTGTGGTTACTTGCTGATGAATAAATGATATTCTCAATGTTGCTTTGAAGTAAACAGTTATTGATCACTGATTTTTATAGATGAAAAACCCAGAGAGCCTGGGTTACTTGCATGGCATCACAGCTAAAAAGAAACAAAGCTGGTTTTCACTGGGAAAAAAAAATAGTCACAAAATAACAATTATAATATTATATCACTTACATGTGGGAAGTCCATAATTACATTTCCATATCAAGATAGAAAAAAATCTGGAGAAATATGTACAAACTGAGGAAGTATTTAAAACTCGATGTATGCGTATAAAATAGGAATTGTATAGCATATTTTTATTACATTATTACACTTTTGTGCAAGTATAAAGTTTTCACAAGAAGTTTATTTGAACCTTATAATTTATAAAATGATGGTACCCCTTGCAAGATTTATATTCCTACCTATATAATGCCAACTTCTGCGCTTTCTAGTAGTGTGGGAGCTAACAACAGTAAAGGGCAGAGTATTGAATGACAACATGTAATGAGAGTATAAAATTATGTAATGTTTCTGTTACTAAAAGTTTCAAAAAAGGAATCATTTAAACTTGGATGACATCTACAGATTATACATGGAATGGTTAACATGCTAAGTTAAATGAAATTCATGCATCACACATAAGGCCAAGATCATTGATATATGATTCCTTATGAAATTATTTGTGCCTTCTCATGAATGCAAGAATTCAAAACGTGAGTCAAAATGGAATAATTTTGCAGGTGTGGGGCATTATTAGCATGAGGATATCCAAAGAAACATTATATTATAGATATGTTGGCAAGCTGTATCCTCCACGTTTGGACAGTCTATTTGAAGTTCACCATTTCAGTACGAGCCCTATCTCTGTATTTCTCTGAAGCACACATTCCATTCATCACTGAACGTTCAATACATGAAACCACAAAGATGCTAGCTGTGTTCTGTAATTACAAGGAGGCAGCTCAGGTTGGTAATCAGCATTAGCATGCTGGCTGCTGTAATATACACAAAGCCTGCCTTCAGAGCCAAAGCATAGGCTCTGGCAGAAAATGTCTATTTCTTGAAAGTGTGTTAGGAATGAAAAAAATGCATCAAATCAAGATTAAAAGGAGAGAACAGTAAGGCCCTATTTTAGTGAATGTTTATACAGAGACGGCAACTATAGACCTGAGAATAAGTACAAACGCTTCCATTTATTTTTAGTTGTTTGCTTTTAGAATGGTAGAATTCGCATATCCTTCAGAGTGTTCCATTGTCAGTAATCTTAGGGGAAAATAAATTAAAGGGGACAATGCTTGGAGAATCCCTGCAAGTAATAGAAAATATGTTAAAAATTTTTATTTAGACTAATGACAAAGAACTGCATGTCTAGGAATTAGGAAAGACATACAATAATCCAATGAGAGGCACTTTGAGTCGAAAAGATTGAAATAATTTGGCATCAGGTAGAACTGACTCTGACATTTACTGATTGGACGAGTGTGGACTGCGTCTTTTAAGTCTCTGAGCCTTGGCATCGTCATTTGTAAAATGCAGGTAAAGATCACAAGCTGAGCAAACACAGATGGTTCTCAAAGTAAATTTTCCCCTCATTCCCATTGGAGCTTGACTTAAACTACTGGGCAATCAACAGAAGGTGCTCAAAAGACTGTATGATAGTAAAGTTCTGTTTATGGTTTGATATATCATATAAAAAGAATTGCTCTGAATAAAAAATATTAGTGTTCAAAGCTCTTTGTCAATTTGATAGTGACTTTATCTCTACCACCATAGCAGTAGGACAAATATTTAAGTAAAATTGTATTGAAACATCTTAACCATTCAACAGATGTCAGTGAAACATTGGACATCCGTAGAACAATACACAAATCCAACCTAACCCTCTCATCTTATTATACAGACTGTAAGTTCAAATGAATCAAGGACTTAAGTGAAAATGTAAAACTACTAAATTTTTAGGAAAAAACAAAGGAGAAATTTTTTAGGAAAAAAACAGAGGAGGACATTTTTAAGATTGAGGTTAGACAAAAACCTCTTCCAAATTGAAACAAAAAGAATAATTCATAAAAAGTAAATTAATAAATTGGACCACAGTGAAACTTAAACTTTTGTTCTGTGAAGAGAATGGGGAAATAAAAGTTTCAGATTGGGGAAAAAATATTTGCAAACCACATATTCAACAAAGGACTAATATCTAGAAAACATAAGCAACTCTCAAAACTCAATAGTGTAAAAAAGTAGAATATGAACAAAAGGTATGAGCAGACACTTATTTCATGGGAGAAGGTATGCTGATGATAAAGAAGCACATGACATATGCTAAGTCATCAGAGAAATGCAACTTAAAACCACAATAAGATAGCAGCTATCAAAACAGCTAAAATGAAAAAAGAGAGAACAGTAAATGTCTACAAGGATGTGGAGAAACTGGATCGTACATACCTTGCTGTTGGGAATGTAAAAATTATATAACTTCCATCAAGATAATTAAGCAGTTTAAAAAATATAATTAAGCATGTAATTACCCATTATCTTATGGCCAACCATTGCGCTCTTGACTATTTATCTCAGAGAAATGAAAACTTACCAAAAAACTTACACGTGAATATTTACAACAGCTTTATCATCCTAGCCCAAAGCTAACCCAGATATCTTTCAATAGATGAATGGCTAAATTGTTGTACACTCCTATCATGGAATATTAGTCAGCAGTAAAAAGCAACAGATTATTGATAGATGTGATGTCCTAAATGTATCCTCAGAATCATTGAGGAAGCACTGAGTAAAACAAGCCAAAATGAAACAAAAACAAAAAGAAACCCAAAAGGTTGCTTACTATATAATTCCATTTGTATAAGATATTACATATGGCAAATTTTAGAAATGGGGAATCTTCTAGCAATTGCCAATGGTTAGGCATAGATAGGGGACAGAGGGGAGGTGGCTTTAGTTATGGAGATTCAAGGGACCCTTATGAAGATAGAACTGCTGAATGTTGTGGTGGATAAATGTGATGAAATTGTATAGGACTAAATACACATACATACACATACACAAACATGAATATAGGCAAAAAAAGAGAAATGTGAATCAGGATGGTGGATCATTTCCATATTAATGTTCTGTTTGTGATTTTATACTATATTTTTATAAAATGTTACCAGTATGGGAAATTTGGTAAAGGGTACACAGGGTCTCTGCATTATTTTTTACAGTTGCATGTTAGTTATCTCAATAAAAATTTCAATTAAAAATGTCTATCATTTGACTTTTTTAATGTTTCAAGTTTTATTTAAATTCTAGTTAGTTAACATAGAGTGTAATATTAGTTTCAGGGGCGGAGTTTAGTGATTTGCCACTCACATATAACAGTCAGCGCTCAACACAAGTGCCCTCTTTAATATCCATCACCCATTTATTAAGGAAATTGTGAAGTTTTGTATATGCTGATACTGTTGATATAAAATTGAAGGATATGATCACATTAAGATGGGAGAAAGGGGGGAAATTATAAAATTTCATATTTAAAATGAAATGCCAATGTAATAATTCAGTAATTAATTTCTAATTCTCTAAAACTTCTTTGTCATTTAGTACTCCATATTCATTAATAATACTATATTCTCTTTGAACGTGCAATGTCCATCAAGAAGCTATATAATCTGTTTGGAAAACAGCAGATACAAAATCATGTCTAATTGCATTATTCTATATCTGAATGCCATTAAACACTTTAAAGGCAACCCAAAGTGACTCACAACCCTGAATTACCCCCTGCTCTTAAGGCCTACCCATTTGAACTATGTAAATTAAAGATATATATTTTAAAAAGTCTTCTATATTAATGATTTAAAAATAATTATACCAAAACATTGTAAGGTTCATAGTACATTCTCCATCTGTTCCAAAATAAGAACATATGGCTAATGGTACAAATTAAGGGGACATTTCTCTTCATATTTCTTTCTCTTCAGTCTTCTAATTCAGTCTCTAAATACTTTAACTTACCAAAGTTAATGTTTTACAGATCATCAGAAAATCATTCTCTGGTAACAATATAGTGACATAATTATATAAATTTATTCCTTGTAATTATACAAATATTTTCTCAATTCTTGAAGAATTATAAAAATTCTTAAAAATTCTTAAAATTTTTTAAAAAGACTTTTTAAAAATCATAAAAATAAATGTAGGCCAATGGGAATATAGGTATTAAGTTTCTGAAATAAAAATGACATTGATTAATGAATAAATGAGGTACAGAGATGTCCCACATGGGTGGTTCAGTCAGTTAAGCATCTGCCTTCGGCTCAGGTCATCATCCCAGGGTCCTGGGTTAGAGGATGGAGTTGGACTCTCTGCTCAGCGAGGCCTGCTTCTCCCTCTCTCTCTGTCTGCTGTCTTCTCTCTGTCTCTCTGTCTCTCTCTCTCTCTGTCAAATAAATAAATAAAATCTCAAAAAAACCCACAAACTACCCACAATTTTTTCCCCAAATACATCCTTTAGAAATGCTGTTGCTTTTTTTTTTTCCCCTTAATCTTGGCTATTTATAGAGGCTCCTGGTTTATTCTTTTGGATGAATTCAATTATTACCTGTGGAGTGCTACTTGCTTCATATCATATATCTTTAGTTGCTGCGAATTGCATGTCTAGAGAGGAATAGAGGCCCTTTCAGTGTCACTCTGGTATTGGTCATTGGCATACCGAGCAACAAGTTTGTAATTAAAATACGAATTTGTCATGTAGTTTCCGGTCAAATTAAACAGGGGCATATACAGCATGTCTTCGAGCCTTTACACATTGCACTGAAATGTTTAATCCAGATAACAAACAGTTGTTGCCAGAAGAAAAAAAGAAGGAAACTGGCCTTAGACGCCAATGGTGGTCTCTCAGCTCTGAAATAAAATTAACTGCCTGTGTAAAAGACCATGGTTTAATAAAGGCTTGACTCTACAAGTAGATGATAAGTTCTGCAGGTCATCTTATCTACCTAAATTCACTTGCCATTTGATAAAGGTATTATTGCTAAATAAATAGTTCATTGGTGTGACAATTGAGGATGAGGTAGATAGGGCAAAAAGGAATTGTTGCTGTGGCACAAGTAAAGACATTTTGCATAAACCTGGGATATAATTTTGAACTTAAAAAGCCGTATGTGTTATAATCATGCTCATCATGCTTTAGCAGTAACATAACCTAGCTAGTCAGACTTTTTTTTTATTAAACATTAATGTTTAATAAATATATTATGATCTTAAGACACCCAAATGCTGACCTTCTGTGTTAATATCTTTGGATATCAGTTCCTTTTAGAATAAGACATCATAAATTTAATTTTATATTAAACATTTTTTAAAAGAACCATTTTAATAATTAAATCTGGACCAACCTTTTCCAGTTAATCTTTATTGCAGCCGCATTGCCCCAGTCCTGGATAGTCAATACATTCACTTGGGAATATATTTAATAGAAATCTTGACTTTGCACATCTACCCTTTACTGCAGAAATTATGTAATTAGTATATCACTATACAGGTAGAAGTTTGGTCTGCTTGCTGAACAGGGTGCCAAAGGCACAGACCAGGAAACAACCTTAATCCCTAGAAAAATTATAACTCATCAAATAAATAACTTAAACATTTATACAAGCAAAAGTTAAATAGGAGGAACCAGCCTAGGCTTAGAAGAAACAAGCTATGTCAAATTGACAAGATTTTCAAGGCTAGCAAAGGGGTATAATAACATGTACCTGTAAGGTTATACTTCAGCAAGGCCTTCTACAAATCATACTGCAATCTTATAAATAGTATAGAAAAATATAAACTGATTAAAATATTTGAGTGCATTCAAAACTTGTTGAATGGCTATGCTAAGTGTTTTCAGTAATGGGACTAATTTTTCTAAAATATTTATATGCGAAAGTGTACAAGAGTACTCTATTTTTATCTTTTTTAACATTTTTATCAAAGTGTCCAGTAAAGACACTAGAGATCAAATATGCAGATGAAACCAAATTCTTAGGGCGGAACAGTTAACCCAAGTTTAGGATTCAAATCTAGGATTGCATGGTTCTGATAGCCTCTCTAACTCGATTTTTAACACCTTGGTAAGTGGAGTTAAGCATTGAAACCAAGATGGGATTGAGCTGGAAAAATATTTAAAGTCTTCAGAAATAAGTGAGTAATTATGTGAAAAGTCCTAGAATTTAAGATGTATACAAGTTGCCCATGAGCTTGTGGTACAATTTAGCTGTTCTCATATGCAGAATTCTTCCATAGGAGTCTAGTGGCCAGATCAGGGTACTACATATTCTGGGTAAAACTGAAGCAATAGGTTGTCTAGAGAAGGGAATGGGGGATAATGGGAGGTTTGTAAATCATGGAAGGAGTGGAGACATTGGGAGTATTTAGCATAGACAATTAATGAACGGTGGGAAATATGCTAGTTATCCTCAGTTATTTAAAGGACGATCATATTCATGTGGAAGTAGATCTTTTCCCCTCCTTGTTTGTTAGGAGAAGCTGAATAGAAAACACTAATTGGAAGATTGAGTTTGGTTCACTATGGACTGCCCATTAGAAGAACAGAGGCATTGTGTAATTAGGATCATTGTCTTTCAATGACGCTGTAGATAAAATCCTATTATTTGAAGGGAGGCTAGACCAGATATTTTCTGAGATTTTTTCCTACACAATCATTTAGTCACTAGGATGTATTGTGTGTATGGTCTATAAATTTTGTGCCTCGTGGAAGAATGTCAGTTTTCTGGAAAAGGGAGTCCATTCTACTAGAGAAATAAAAGGGTTTCATGCATTTTCTTTGAAACAGGGGAGGTAATATTTTTCTTCTTTACATAAGCTGGGTTGGCACCAACTCCTGCATTGTGTTGTGTGACCTAATTTTGCCCTAAATCTATAGAACTACAACATCCCCCAGCACACTGTGGATCAGGTTTTAGAAACCAGAGTTCAAACAGTAAACACACTATAATGTCATCGCAAGAACTATGATCAAACCAGAACAAAACACTCCAAAGATTAATGGAGGAACATTTTTATGGTGCAAGTTTTCTTCACAATATTTGCTATAAAACATCCAGGATTTCACTGAAGGTTTCTAAGCTCTGTGGAATAGAAATAGATTGATAGCATCTTCAGCCTCTTGATAAAAGAAGGGCAAGCTAAATGTAATTATTTCAAAAGTCTCTGGGGAACAGAGAGATATGTCTCAGCTGGCACATTATCTAAAATCAAGTCAGACGTATCTTGGGGAAAGCAATAGTGACTTACTTTTACAGTAATATTAACTTGTTCTTGGTTTTGTCTCAGCATCTGTGTATTGGCATCTCTCCTCCTTTACTTGTTTGTGCCTGTTTGAAACTAAAAATAAAATTTTAAAGGTGAATAAAGACAGGAAAGGAAGTGCAGGAAGGAAGAAGAGAGGAGTCTTCACATTATAACGCCTAGTACTTTTGGTTGGGGAGGTCCCATTCTGTTATACTGGACTCATTCATACAATAAAGAAAATAATATCAATTTTTAGTAAGAATCATTGTGATGTATAATTTATGTTCTTACCTCTACTCCATATAAATGTTTCCCATGATTTTCCACATGAACGTAATAAATACAGCATCACTTAAGAATGATTAAAAACCGGGGCGCCTGGGTGGCTCAGTGGGTTAAGCTGCTGCCTTCGGCTCAGGTCATGATCTCAGGGTCCTGGGATCGAGTCCCGCATCGGGCTCTCTGCTCAGCAGGGAGCCTGCTTCCTCCTCTCCTCTCTCTGCCTGCCTCTCTGCCTACTTGTGATCTCTCTCTGTCAAATAAATAAATAAAAAATCTTTAAAAAAAAAAAAAAGAATGATTAAAAACCTAGTAAATCACTGGTAATTTAGAAATCCTGTGAATTTATATTCCCTTGCACTTTTAATGTGGCCTGTTAAGGCTTAACTTTCAAAATAAATATTTCTTGGACATCTACCCCCATATTTTGTTCAGGGTACTATGGTAAATATTTACTTTGTCTTACAAAGTTGAAAATAATATTTGATGCTAAAATAGCCATTTTCCATAAAATTCTATAGTTTATTATAATAGTAATTTTTGAGGTTGAAATATATCTTTCTAGATGTTTTTCTAATAAAGAAAGCATGTGCTACTAAATATTTCTCTTTCTGATCCACACTATGTCCCATGCAGTACAAGATTGGATGGTCTTAGGTTACCTCAATTTCTGTCTACTACATTATAGAAAATTCCTTGAGTTTTTACAGTCACTGAAATTATTTCCCAGAATTGGTGAATGGCATCACAAATCACCCAGAAAATATTGGAAATCATCTTGACATCTCCCTCTTCCTCACCACATTAAAATATTTGTGATGAATAAATACTGACGCTATCTCCTAAAAATCTTTGAAATCTGTTTTCTCTCCATTCACATAGAGTAGCTCAGCTCTGACCCTCAACATTCCTCACTAAGGTTATAAACCTATTACAACTGTTTTTCTGGCCTCCAGCTATTTTCTACTCCATCCAATTCCTTACAAATCCATAGAGCTATCACAGAGATTCTCTTTAAAGAGAAAGCCCCTATTTACAAATCTTCCATTTCTACAAACTTTGGATAAATTCAAACTTCTTAACATGTTATCCAAACCATTTTGAAATCTAATTCCTGAGTACTTCCTCAATCTACTATCTTGTCACTCTGCCATACAGATATGGCATATGGTGGCATATGGTACCTTTTTTCTTACCACTCTTCTTAAAAAAAAAAAAAATTATTTATTTGAGATAGAGAGAGAGAAAGAGTGAGAGAGAGAATGAGTAAGGAGAGGAAAAGAAAGAGAATCTTTAAGCAGACTCCCTGCTGAGCACAGAGCTTGATGCAAGGATCTGTCTCATGACCCATGTGATCATGATCCAAGTTGAAACCAAGAGTTAGACACTTAAGCAACTGATCCACTCAGGTCCCTCTCACCCCTATTTAACTTGGACAATGAGGCTTTATCTTATTGGAGTGTCACACATTCTGTCAGTCTTACCATACTTTGAATGGGAGGAGAAGGACAGGATTGCAGAAGACTGGGTCTAGGCAATAAGCCTCAGATTGAATGTGGGACAGATGGAAATCAGTTATGGTGGAAGGGCATTCAACTTTGCTAATGTCTGCCATTTCATCTCTTGCCAGATACACACCTGTCCTGGTCTCAAGTCCCGTAACCTCTAACAGTGATTGTCACTTGAGGTGGTTTTTGCCTCTCAGGGGACATTTGGCTTGTCACAAATCAAGATAGGTGTGCTACTGGCATCTAGTGTGTCGAGTTCAGGGATGCTGCTAAACATCCTGTAATATACAGGACAAGACAACACTGCCCCCTCATACAGACATACAATAAGGAATGATCTAGTCAAAAAATGTCGATAGTGCAAAGGCTGTGAACCTCTTCTATAGATACTGAATATGAAAAACAATAACTATATTTGAATTCCTAGAGCATGACACACTTCCTCTTTTTTCCAGTCCTTTGAAAATGCTTTCATATGTGCCTGAAACTCCTTCTCTTTCTCCCCTCACTCCCACCCCAAATTTTGCCTGGAGAAATGCTACTGTGAATATCTGTTTAAAGATTATTCCCATCAGGAAGCCTATCCTGATTTTTCTCTGCCTGTATTGTCTTTTATAATATGGACCTATAGCACTCCCTTTCTCCCACAGCTACACATTTTTTATAATATTCTTTTAATTGTAGATGCCTGTTTAAACATCTGTTTTAATGGTCAAAAAGCAAGTTGCCTAAAGACAGAGGCAGAGTCTGTAATGTTCACTAGGGCATCCCCTGTGTTCAAAGTGTTGCCTGACTTCCAGTAGGAGTGCATTTGTAGAAAGAGGTGTGTGTGTTGTGGGGGGAGAGTTATATGTAAAGTGCCTAATTCATATCAGTTATTAATTAAGTTTCATTTCTTCAGAGGTTTTGCTCAGCTTAAAAATTAAATGCTTTATAGATTGAGAAAAGGGTGAAAACTAATATCTTAAATCTCACTTTCTGCAACTAGTTATATTTTAAAATGGGAGTCATGTTTCTATCCAAAATACATGTATTAATTAAAATTTTTTTTAAAAATGAGAGGATATCACTGGCTTATTGGATTCTTCACAGAATCCTTAAACGTTGTTTCATGGAAAGTTCTGGGGGACTCTATGGAGACGAGGAGGCTGACCTTGTAAATACTAAGTGTATGGAATTGTTTGTGAGAATTCTAGTCATCTCTCTAAAACGAAGTTCATCTTTTATGAAGACCTGAGCCAATTGTTATAGATTATCATAAAGCCAGCTCAACAAATACTGGAATGCAGGAACAAGTTCAAACTCAGACTTGAAATAAGCTTATCAGTAGGTGTTTAAAATGTTTATATGCAAAAAAAAAAAAAAAAAAAGCCAAACCATTCTTTACTTCATAAGTGATAAAAACATGTGGATGTGGAATTGTTCCCTTCCTTACTAATGGATCTAAATCCGTAGGTCTCAGGCCATCTTCCTTATTCTAGGAAATATGAGCCTTAGAAATAATATTAAATTCAGGACTGGAAAGGCCTTTTCACTGATTAAAGATGCTAATAAGTGTGTTTTTAGATAAAGAAACAAAATGAGAGAAAACTTGTTAGTATCTCTCATAATACTTGTTAACGCCATCGTCACTGACTTGTGTCAGACCATAGACTAGCATTAAAAGAGAAGATAAACCCATTGTTCTTTGTGAGAGTTTCTCTTTTTATTGGTATTTTTTATGAACTATATGCATAGAAATCAAATTACCATGTTTGCCCACTCTTTCTGCACTGGAAGTTACGCGTATTTATTAGCTACAACACAGCATTTCAGGCTGGCATTTGGATCATTTCAATAACTAATGTTTGTTTTATCAACAATGGTTTAATTTGACATGCTGCATAATGCATGTGCAATAACAGTGCCATGTTTGATGGATAAATGCCTAGGAAAAAAATTCAAATTGGCTAATAAATAAAATTGAATTTCGAGACCCCATTTATTTTAAGGAAACTTGTCATGGGTTATTAACTGTACTAAATAATGGCTTGTTTATGTCTGTGCATAAATAATTTGAAACAAATGGGGGTGACATAGTTAGAAACTATCATACTTCACTTACTGCTAAATGTTAAAGAAAGCTAGCTTCCTCAGCTCCTAACTGTCAGACCTGGTATTTTTCAGAAATAATTTTTCTTTGATGACAAGATTATGGCCAAAATTCAATTGAAGTTCCATACATTTAACATAAATCTATTACACTTAAACATTAAAAATTTCCACCAAAGGGAATTAAACTAAAATTCTGATTCTAGATCAATGGTTCTTTGATCCCTCCCCTTATTATAGCCAACTGGGAAATTGAAAAAATTTTTTCTTTAGAGCTGATGTTTTGTTTCTCATTTTGAGAAATCCTGAATCAATTGGTCTAGGGTGATTTTTTTCCTTTTTTAAAAGTCAATTGAGTTGTTTTTTTGTTGTTGTTGTTGGTTTTTTTTTTTGTTTGTTTGTTTACTTAAATGAAAGGGGGAATTGAGGATTTCTGTTTTAACACAGAGTTCTGGTCACGAATGCACACTAATTTATTGGTCTCACCTGGGCAGTGAGATTGAATGACTTGAAAAAATAATAATTGTTCCATTTAGCAGACTTCTGAGCATGCCTTTTGAACATGCAGTTCTAGATGCTAAACAGGTTACCAAGATAGCCTTTGTTCTTAAGGAATTTATATACAGGAACACAAGTGACTATTGAAAATCAAAGTAAGATCATTGTCACAAGAGAAGCGCAAACAAAGACTTAGTGAGATCATATCTAGAAATGGGCAAGGACCAAAACAGAATTTTTGGAGTAGGGGACATATAATTAGCCTTGCCAGTAAGTACGGATTAAAGGTTAACCTTGTTAGTCTCTTCACACCTCATAATCCTATCTTTTTCTTTTTTAAAATATTTTATTTATTTATTTATTTATTTATTTGAGACAGGCAGAGAGAGATCACAAGGAGGCAGAGAGGCAAGCAGAGAGAGAGAAGGGGGGGAAGCAGGCTCCCTACTGAGCAGAGAGCCCAATGTGGGGCTCGATACCAGGACCCTGAGACCATGACCTGAGCCAAAGGCACAGGCTTAACCCACTGAGCCACCCAGGTGCCCCCTCATAATCCTATCTTAATCCATTTATATAAACCACATATATTTACTTTATTAATTAAAATAACTCCATTTATTTGTATTTTGCTTTGCAGAGTGCAAACAGGATTACAAATGTCATCACTTTTGACCCTTGCAACATACAGAATATGCAATTCAATATTCGAGTTTTGGAGTGAGGAACCAGAAGCTCCAAATGTAAACGAATCACCCAATTCACAAAACTACCAAGTGGCAGGGATTGGTCGAAGATTAATTCTCCTGAGTCCTAAATAGTTCTGACCTTTTTTATCACCCCAATTTGATACTGAGAAGTTGCTGAGTTTAGGCTAGACTCTTGGTCTCTTAAAATGGAACCACTCTCAGGAGTGCTACATGAAAACTTAATAGACTATATTGTCAATAGCTTTAGCTTAATGTTTCTTAAAAAGTAATTTTTCAGTAAGTAATTGGGTATCTATATGCCAATATTTTTTTCAACAAATTCACTACCTTACTGCTTTGCCCCCAAATAGAACTTTTCTTCCTTCTCTGTATGCACTTTGCAATCATACCTAATAGTTGGATCTTGGGAAATTTCCAAAGTTCAGCAAGTTTGCTTGACCTAAAATCTCAAGAAAGTGAAAGAGTTGAGTAAAAGGTCTTAATATGTGCCTTCTGCTAGTTCATTTTTGTCCAACAGGTACAAATATCTTACAAGTTTTATCATAAGCCCTGTGTGCATCCTCAGAAACTCTCCACTCTGCGGTTTCCATGATGTATTATTAACATTTTTTTCTGGGACCCAGAACCATCCTCTGGTTGGATTATTCAGTAGAAGAACTTACAGAACTCAGGAAACCTATTATACAACAGTTACAGCTCATTACAGCTAAGAAATATATATCAGAATCAGCAAAACCAAAAGGCACATAGAGTAGAATCTAGAGCTTCCAATTGTCCTCTCCCACTGGATTTTCAGAAGCAGTACTTAATTCTCCAAGCACACAAATGGAACCACATATATAAAGTATTGCCAGCTAGAGGAGCTCTACTGAGTTGTAAGTCCAGGGTTTTTACTGGGGTCAGTCATGTAGACATGAATTACCTATATGACTGAAGTTAGCTACACAGTCTCTACTTTCAGATCAGAAGTCTGATCAGTAGGGCATGTCCCAATACATAAGGTCAACAAAACGAAAAGTAAAAAAAAAAAATTAAAAAGCAAGCATGCATCATAAATCACACTGTTACCATAAACTACGTAGAATTGCTCAAAACGCCAGATATACAAAGACACTCTCAAGCAAGATATTCCAAGGGTTTAGAGGTTATCTGCCAAGAGCTTGTCAAAGGACCATTATTCCTTGGAATGTTCAGGGTTTGAACATCCTAGGCCTGTTGAGTTAACCCTTTACTGCACAGCATCTAAAGATTTTATTTGCAATTTGTCACCTTTTGGGACCCCCTGCATTAAAGCTTACTTTCCATTTAACAGTTATTTTATTTATTATCTTAGTTAATTTTATAATCTAGAAAGGACCTCTGTCAGAACCTTAACCAGGGTTATATCTTTTAAGGTTTTGTGGGGTTATTTTTTTAATAGCTTTGTTTTATTGTCATTATTGCCATAATGGTATTAAAAATATTCATTATGTCATATCTTTATTCTTCCTCTATTTATTCAGTGAATAGGAATTACCAAACGATGACTATAAAGTCAGTCACTACATGGACTAGATGAGAAAGCTAGAGTGATTCCTTGCTGTATACACCTTTTCCCCTACTCTGAGACTTTGTGTATGAACTTGGTATATGAATAGAAAATGACAAATCTATGGACAACTTGAGTTCTTGGCCTCAAAGCATCTTATAGGACCTATGGAGGGATGATTTTATTCTTAATAAGAATTTATAATTCAGAGACAGAAAGGATAAGATGCTGGTCACTCCTGTTTTGTCTCTCAGTTTGACCCTGGGCATGGTACTGACTTTAAGATTAAGAACAAGAATAACACCTATTTCATAGGATTTTGTAAAGAATTGCATAAGATAATAAATTTAAGTTACTTCTCCCTGTTTGGCATATTGTTAAGTGCCCAATAAACAGAAATTGTTATTATTTTTTGCTATTGTAATAAAGCTTAGTTGTTTATAGGGAATTTCACGACCACTGTCTTATTAATTGAAGTATTGTGACATCTTCACACAAAGAAAATGAAACTGAGGGGTGGCTGGGTGACTCAGTTGTTTGAGAAACCAACTCTTAGTTTTGTCTGAGGTCATGATCTTAGGACTCATGGGATCGAGCCCTGGCTTGGGCTCCACACTCAGTGGGGAGTCTGCTTGAGGATTCTCTCCCTCTGTCCCTCCCCCCACTCACTCTCTCTCTCAAATAAATAAATAAATAAATCCATATATATTTTTACACAACTTTTAATATTTTATTATGATTCTCCATACTCACCTAATCACTCCTATGATATAATAGTCCCATAAGAATAAAGTAGGTATTTTACTTTCTCAACTGTATGTTCTTTTTAAAATAATAGAGCATTTTCCCCTTATTATTAGACCCTGACACCCACATTATATTATATTTAAAACAACTGACCCTAATAAAAACAGACATGGATATTTTTGTTAGATGACTTTTCCAGTGTAAATAAAGCCCTAAGTACCTTGGTGTAAAACAGCGTTAATATGATTTCCTTTTACTATGCTGCTGTATTAGTTGAATAGAATGATAGGAGAGCCTACAAGAAAAACTAAAGTGTGTTCACCCCCAGGAGTAATTCGACACAGTGATTCCCTTAACATCTGTTCCACTAAAAAGAAATCATTTTCAAGGGCCACTTGGAGAGTAAGTAATCATAAACCCCTGGGCATCTATGTTAGAAGAGAGAGTGAGAGAAAAAGGAAAGACAAAAAAATCTACCCCAGTCCTTCAAACTCTTTTGTATACTAATGAACTACCATGGAGTGGTTCCTCTTCTTGTGTGGTGAATTGAAAAAGGATGTTGGGTTTATGTTTCTTGTTCATTTTATTCACTTGCTGTTTTCCAATTTGAGAGAGCCACGAGTCGAGCTCATTCATGAGCACTGTAATATTTGGAGTATATTGTTTTCAACAGAGTAGGGATATTAAAGTTATTGTTGCACTCTAGCATATTATCATTATAAAGTAACACACACCATTAGAGAGAGGCTCAGTGAAGGACATTATCATTATGTATTAGCACACACCATTAGACAGGAGTTTCAACTGCAAAACCTACTGAGGAGGATAGATTCATAACAGCACAGCCCTCCTGGGTAATATAACTCAAAATTGTTAAATCATTCAGCTGGGGTGAACTTGGATCCCATGATTGGCACCTAACATCACCACAAGCTCTCGGTGGTTATTTACTCCAAAAGAAACTGTTCCCTTTTCTGATTCAGATAGAAGTCCTAATGAAGCTCCCAAGGAATTTTCTCTTACTCCCACTTCAGCAAAACTCATACAAATTAAATAATAATAAAAATAAGTATCAGTGTTGCTCGGCTTAAGGCTTGCAAATGTAAAACATGTTCGGTTGAAGAAATTGAACACTTGTGTACTTTTGTGCATAAAATTGTAACCGGTAGGTAGGGGAATTATAAATGATGCTGAGTGAAATAAAAGAAAGAACAATGCCATGTTTTATTTTAAAATCTTAGCAAAGGATAATGTCAAAATGATATTTCTTTGTCCCACCAAATGTCAGAGTTATCTGTATGTGATATGACTAAACGCTGTTTCTCCATGAGGATTCCTTTAATATGCTGTTTATTCTCATGAAACATTAATGGAAGCTATGGATATTTGCCCATGTATGAGAAGAGCGACAAATTTTGCACTTCTCAAATGAAAATTAATCTTGAATGAGTTTAACTGGCATCATTTGTATTTTCTATGGATAATAAAAACCCATTTGTAAGTAAAAGCTTTATTGCAAAGCAAAAACAAAAGAAAACAAAAAACCCAACTAAGTTTGATGATGTAATGCTCATCGGAACCACAGCCCAAGAGTTTGTAGTCACTGTGTTTTATGTGACTGAATATATATTCTAGCTCCTAATTCAGTATAGGACATAAAAGTGTGAGTAAAGCTGATAAAAAGTGTTATGTAATTATCTAATACTAATTTTTATTTGTTTAATATTCACCTTTTTAAAATGGCTCAGTCATTAGACACAAAGTTATGAAATAAAAGATATTGATAGGTACATATTTATATACATTATGACCGGTTATAAAATGAATGGCTTCTTAATTAGCCTGTAAATACTAAAGCGTAGAGACCAGTTCTAATCCTATATTATACATAAAAAATAACAAAATACTGGTCCTGGGTTTATACTAACAGTGAAAATACAATAGTCACACTCTAACTATTGGAGTAGAAGGTATATGCTACAAAAGCAACTGCTAAACCTAGATTGTTTCATATTTTGTTTTTAGTTTTAGATGGATACATCAAAACCCTCTCATTGAAAACATTATGTATAATAGTTTTCTTTTCTAGTTTATCCTTTGTTTGGCAGGAAAATAATTTAGGCTAATCCTTTTGTTTTTAACATTTTTAAATATATTGGAGATTTTAAACATGCTGTTTGAGTGCTTTATTTAAACTGCCTCATGCATTTACTGTCTGTATCTAAGCACTGCAATATGTATACATGTATTCCAGTTTTCAGCAGATAGAAGTTTCTTATACTCTAGTCTCATAAGACTGCATATTCAGTGCATAATTACATTCCAGTTTACATTACATGCTGAAAATGGTATTACCCAAATTCTTGCAAGCACCACCACATAACAAGAAGATAGCTCGGGTGGTTCCAAGTAACTATGGACATTTTTTGATCCTATTGTGTATTTTCTTAAGCACAAGCTCCAATAGGAGCTTGTAAAAAATCAGGCAAAGCACAAGCTTTGCCTGATTTCAAATTCTAACTTCACCACCTACTAAATATGGAGCTTTGGGGAAAAAAAATTAAAACTTATTTATTTATTTTAGAAATGGGGATGGTGACAGAGGGAGAGAATCTCAAGCAGACTCCACTGTGAGCACAGAGCTGGGTAGGGCACTCAATGTCAGGATCCTGAGATCATGACCTAAATGTAAACCAATGGTCGGATGCTTAACCACCTGAGCCACCAGGTGCCCTGGAAACATTCTTTTTTTTTTTTTTTCCCCAAGTTTATTTATTTATTTGACAGATCACAAGTAGGCAGAGAGGCAGGCAGAGAGAGGGGGGTAAGCAGGCTCCCCGCTGAGCAGGGAGCCCGATGTGGGGCTCGATCCCAGGACCCTGAGATCATGACCTGAGCCAAAGGCAGAGGCTTAACCCACTGAGCCACCCAGGTGCCCTGCCCTGGAAACGTTCTTGACCTCTCTGAGCTCCAAGTTCTTCATCTGTAGAGTGAAAATAATAATAATACCCACTTCAGGAGGTTGCTGTGATGTTGCTATGAGTTATTTGTAAAGCACTTAGAAAAATAATATTTGAAAAAATAGATGCTTAATAACTATTTGTTCCTGTCACCAGTTTTATTCAAAGGGATTTTTAAAGTAGGATCATGGTAAATTTAGTTTATTCATTTTTTTTTAAAGTCAGAATGTATATAAAGAAATCACTCTGTTGTTTGGCAGTAACACGAACTGAAATGCTAAAAAAAAATGTTAATTATGGTGAAATACCAGTCTAATGATTAATCATACAGATAGGCCAGTTAATACCATTATGGGCGGTGTCTTCCACACATGCTTACTTACTTTTGGTTCGATCCCTCTCCATTCCTTCTACATTATTCCATCCATTCCACTCCTCAAAAGGCAGCCTCCTTAGCCTCCTTTAGAGCCCACACCGACAATTCCCTTTCCTCACCTTGTGCATCGCGATCCTTGGGTAAGATCTCTCAACAGTCCTACCCCCCTCCCACGCACCACTCTATATATACATTCTCAGTTAAGTCTAGGAGTCGAATAGCTCAGCATGCAAGATCCTTCATTTTCTGAGCCAAATCCATCTTTCCGGTTTCAGTCCCCACGGTTTCCTTAATGCCCTCTGGGCTGCAGCCAATGACCACTAACAACTCCCAAAACGCCTCATTCTCTTTCAAACCTCTGACAACTTTTCGCGTGTCGTTCCGTTGCCTAGAATCTTTTCTTTTCATCTCGTCCACCTGCCAGGATATTACATATACTCCATTACTTGGCTTACAATGCGGTTTCTATTCCCAGGGAGGATGCTGGGAGACTACAGGTGTTCCAGGCACCTGTCAGGGAAGAAAATCCTACCACTGAAGCCCAGTCAGGTGCTGAAGGCCTGATATCCTCTGACAGATTTCTCCGATGCAGAGAGCCTGCCCCTGAATGGCCCCCTCTGTGCTTTACTGCCATGCCCCACAGACCCCTGTCACCTCACCTCCGTCTCTGCTCTGGTACTGTTTCCTTTCTTCACTGTGAAACTAGTGAAGCATCAATCCATGTACTGTCCAAAATCCTTCAGGCAAAAAATAGACTTACAACCTTTCCTACCGTGACCCTCTCCACTTGCAGCCGAGTCATAAAAATTCAGGCTTAACTACTTTTCCAATATGTGTATTGATTAGAGCATTTTTATACATACATTTGAGTGTATTAAGGGATGCAAATTATTAAGGAAACGTTGCAGCAGCATCTAACTTGAAGGTACATAAGAAGAAATATCTCACCAATGTGCTTGATTTTATTTTTGTCTGCTATGGCATTGGTGCTCTGGATGCATTCTTTAGTTTTAATGAGTCTCATTGGTTCTAATTAGAGTAACCTTGGTGGAAATAGATATTATTACTCTGCAAATCATGGCTAAATTGCTGTTAAATAATTTGCATTCTGCTACATGGTTTATGTCCTAGTATAGAGAGAAGTGTTTAAGTCCAAGTGCCTAACTATTTATTAATGTACACCAGCAATTTTGGTCTCATATAAGAATTTATAGCTATCTAACACATTTTGTCTAAACTATGCTCTAAGCATCTTTCCATGTAGTTAGATAGGACATGTTCTGCAGCCTCAAACCGGATTATGTTTGTACCTTCAGAATATAGGTTTTTCTAAAATCTTTAACTTTATAAGCACCAGTTATGATTTGAATTGAATACTTATTAGGTTCCAGCTGCTTTAAAATGTGCTTGATTTAATTACCTCTGCCCAAAATAGGCATTGTTATCCCAATTTTAGGGAAAGGGAAGTGAAGCGAAGGGCAGTTCAGGAAACTTTTAAGGTCATCCAGTCGGGCTGGATAATTCTGAAATTCTTGTTCTTTCCATGATGATGGGGCCTCTTGTCTCTTGATTTATAATGACTACATTTATTATAACCAATACAGTTTATCAATTAACAATTATCTGTTGAGCATCTACATACCCAGGACTAGAAAATGGGCTGTTGATTATACAAAAAATCACAAAACAGGCTTTCTCCACTAAAGAAAAAAGTGTTTATATTCTTACCTGGAAAGACTACAGACATAGTTTAATAGGAAAGGGTTGCTAATTTATTTATTTCAACCATTACATGAAACTATTTTGTAAGTATGGATTGTACATATTATAAGCCATAATAGCAATTAAATATAGGGATGGCTTACATTCAACATACATTTATTAATTGAGTCCTATAGCCAAGAACAGAATCTTGTGAGTGGTACTTGTTTTTCAACTCAATCGCTTGCATGGCCAAGTTGTATACGAGTGAATCTGATGGTGGCACCAAGTCACATCACATACTCTAGCTTTCAAGGTGCCCATGGAGTCAGGTTTTCTGGCTTCTATCTTGACTGATAAACTTAGAAGTCTCCCAGCCATAAAAAGGGTATTTTAAAAATTCTGACTACCCAGAAAGCATTGCAAATGTGAATGAGAATGGCTTTGTAGAAAATTGTAGTGTCTCAGATATACATGTTAGAACTGGTACTTTTTTGTTAGTCCAGCTAGCAAGATAAATGAATAGTAAATAGCATAAAGTGGAATATTTTTCAAATTTATCAATGTGATACTAAATCATTTCTAATGCTATAACTTCTAATCACGAATTTGTATTTATTTTCCCCATCACAATCAATTTAATGAAGTTACCTTAATCCATCTCTTAATATCATCTCTGTTCCAGTAAAATTACATAAATTCACCTATTAATTTTCAAAATCCTAATTTGTCCACATGATAGCATAATACCTGGTTGAAAAGCATTAATTTTAATAAAATTCTTCATTATGTAATGGAATTTGATTTTTACTAAAAGAAACAATAAAACTTTTTAAACAGCCTCTATGTAGAAACCATAAAGATATTTTATTCTTTTTTTCTGTTACTGCCTTTTTTGAAATCTGTATTATGAAATAAACATCTAAAGAGTATACAAAATGCACTCATTCAGTGACTTGTTAAGGTATTATATGAGGTTCTTTTCTAAGTATCTGATTTACTCCAGTAAACACAGCCAGAAACCCCTCTTCTCATGGAGCATTCATGGACTGTGGGAGAGAAGAAATAAGCAAACATCAAGAAAATACCTTGAGTCAATTGGGATGTATACCTTTTCTCTAGTACAGTGGAGAGAAATTAGAGTAAACAAAATATTAAACAATGCAATGAAAGGGAGAAATTTTAAATAGAGAAGTTAGGAAAAGTGTCCCTGATGAAGTAATTTGAGCATAAGCTGAAGGAAATAAAGGAGGGAGTTATGTGGATATCAGAGGAAAAGGCCTCCCTGGCAGAGAAAATGTTCTGAGGTATCAAAATACTTGACATGTTTGAGAAGCAGAGGGAAGTCAGTATGACTGGAAAAGAGTACACAAGGGGCATATTAGCAGGGACTATGCTGTTGTAAGGAAGGGGATGGGGTAAAATCCTGAGCTTTATAAGCCTGTATAAAGATAGCTTTTACTCAGAGTGAGATAGGGAGCCATCAGAGGGGTTTGAACAGAGGAAAAAATATGATCCTTTTGAAAGGATCCATCTGCCTTTATATTTTGCAAAGATTGAGGGTGAAGAGCAAAGGTCAAGGCAGGCGATTGATCCAGTGAAATGATCCAGGTGAAAGATGGATTATTGCAATAATTCAGTAGGGGAGGAGTGGGGAGAGTGAGAAGTACTTTGAATCAGCATGTATTTTCAAGATACAGTCAGCATAGCTTGAGGGTAGGTCAGGGAACAAAAGAAAGACTTAAAGAATGGAATAATTCCAGGGTTTCTGGTCTGAGCAATGGAAGATGGGAGTTCTCATTTACCGAAATGGAGAACATAGTCCTAAGCGTAGTTTTAAGGGAGGAGGTCAGTACTGTATGTGTTGCTTGATATACCTACTAGTCGCCCAGTGAAGATATGAGCAAAGAGTTGGGTATAAAAATCTGCTGTTGAGAGACCTAGACTAGAGATACAAACTGAGGAAGGTAAAGTATAAAGAGCGAATCTAGCAGCTGAGCCTGCATGAGAGAACCTAGTGAGTGAGAGCAGTGAATGAAGCACAGAGCCTGAGAAGAGTTTGGATTAGGATAATGAACTGGGGTCAACAAAGGAGATTGCCATAAAAGAATCCAAAAAGTTCCAAGAAACCCAAGAAAGAAAAGAAGGTATTTCATGGGGGTAGTGATCCAACATGTCCAAAGCTGCTGCTAGGTCAAATGGCACAAAAACAATAAATACAGAACATGTCTAGTTTACATAGTAATAGTAAGTAATGATAATGATAATAATAAAATTATTATTATCTTTCTTATCTCTGACAATAATAAAAACCAATACATCTACCCATCATCCCACTTAGGAAATAGTTCATTTTCTTTAATTTATTTTCATTTGGGCTCTTAGGGGACAATTTAATATGTTTCTCCTTTAAGAAGCTGAAAGGGCTTAAATCACTTCTAAAAGTAATTTGTGTATTTCCTGAAACTTCCACATTTTATTCATGTAAAAGCTTCTTAAGCACAATTTGTTGTTTCTTCCTTCATCTTACTCAGTTTCCATTCCTTTTTTGAATTAACAGACTCACATATCGGTTTCATTTGAGTCCATCTACATGGTAACCTAACCCTCTGCATTGGGTGTCAGTCACTGAAGTATAAAAATCTTCATTTGAGCTTTGTAGTTCTCCTCATAGAGCAAATCTAAATGGATTGTGTCTAGCAGTTCCAGAGAAAGCAAGAGCATCCCCCATATTCACAATGTAAGGGATGAAGATAACTGCTTAGCCATGCTCCCAGATAGGCATGTTATTCATTTATGAAAGCAACTGGCTTTAGTGTGCAGATATCAGCTGCTAAGAAATTTCTCACATCAACTGTCATTTCCAGCAGTTCAAATTTATAAGATGAAACAACTCTCTAATCCCTTAAACTGTTAATACATAGCTAAGAATCCTTGTGCATAACTAATAAAATTTACATTTTCTAAGCTTCAATTTCCTTGAAGGATTGTTTTATTTGGTTTTTCAAAAATTGATAAGAAAAACGTTAAGGTATAGTAAACACTGAAAAACTATATTTGGAAGGGAAGAGGTCTGTAACAGGGGTTCGGAGTATAAATGAAGTACATCTCAGGGGAAGCTCAGTTGTTTGCCTGTATTAATTATTTCTGCAGTAAATGGTGTCTCTGAACATGAAATTAATCCTTATGTGGTTTAAGGGATATTTTTCCTCGTTTAATATTCTTTTCTGATGTGTGTGAATTTTGGCTATAATCCTAAAACAAAGTCTAGAAACATAAATGGATACCAAAAAGTGGCAGGAATGATTGATGACTATAAATTAGTAACTTTGAATATATTATGACAGTGGTAGTTTTAAATCCTTTGGGACAGAAAAAGGGGTACTATATATCATGTGAGTTAAAATAAGTTATAATGCTTATGGCTTTAAAACTCAATCCAAAATGATTTCCAAACCTTAAATGAGTCCAAACAGAATAAGCATGCTATCCTACTTGATATATAATCCCTTTATTCACTAGGGATATAGCTTTTATGCTTTTTCAGTTCCCAGCTAGTCCTTGTCAACTGCTAAGATGAAAACATTCGTTTTTCCAATTCAATTTTCAAGAAACAAATCAGACCTTAACAATTATGTCATTTCATGCTGCTTTGGAAAAGAAAGCATATTTTCTGACTGATCTAAAAAGTTGTTGAATCTACTTTTGTCTGAGATTTATTTTTTCTTTTTAAACAGTTACGAAAATCTAGTCAAAGGTTACTGTTTTCTGCCACATGGAATGTTTCTACTTTATTTGCTCACATTTAGAAAGATATAATATTTGAGTCCCTTTTGTTGTTGTTTCCCTTTTAGTTTTCTAACTTATAATTGACAGGATTCCCACTACAAATAAAAAGCAGGACAATGAATGTTTTAGGAGTTTTTAAAATACATTTAATTACAAATCCCAACAAATTAGTATGAGTTGTTTCAGTGGGAGAAGGCTTCTTTCTAGAACTCGTATACTGGTACTGATTATTCCAAATATGTTGAGTGTATGCAAAGTTGACATAATGTAGAGTGACTTGTGCAGAATTGGTTATGCTGTTGCATCTCTCACTTAGGGTCCCTTGAAGCCAACATCACACATTTGACAAAGAGCTGGAACTAAGTGCAACTAACTAGTTCCTAGTAATTGACATGCCCAGTTGTGTCTTACGACATAGATGATTCCAAAAAATCATGTCAGTGGAGGAGGAGTTGAGGTAAAGTTTATCCAAAATTCACATTGTCCTTCTCCAGAGGCACCAAGATATAGTAACAGTTTTGTTTATTAGGCACAGCTGATGTTTCTTCAGTCTTCAGTAAAGTGTGAATAGATAGACCTTCACAGAATATGTTATCAGCAGACTTGATTAATAATATAATCTGAGTAAAAATACCATGCTTGTTCTGTATGCAAATACACCTTCAAGACAGTTACCAGTGCCCCCTTCCAAGCAGATTACCAGTCTTATCTGGAAATTCTGGAAGTTGACATTGCCATGATAAATTGCATCATACACCTTTATTCCATGTTTCCATAATTTTTTCACATCTTTTGACATATCAGAACAGGTGGCACCAGCTCTCTGAGGAGTTGTTTCAGCTGCTGCCTCCTCCCCAAGCTGACTTTTTTTGTATCCTTCACTTTCCATGGCACCATGGAGAGACTAACTCAAGCTACCTGAGTGGTAAATGGAGAAATGACCAAAGATTAGAAATTTTGAGGCACTGGTTAAAAATGACTTCTTCAGGGACGCCTGGGTGGCTCAGTTGGTTAAGCAGCTGCCTTCGGCTCAGGTCATGATCCCAGCGTCCTGGGATCGAGTCCCACATCGGGCTCCTTGCTCGGCAGGGAGCCTGCTTCTCCCTCTGACTCTGCCTTCCACTCTGTCTGCCTATGCTCGCTCTCGCTCACTCTCTCTCTGACAAATAAATAAATAAAATCTTTAAAAAAAAAAAAAGAAAATCATTTAAAAAAATGACTTCTTCATATGTAAGATAGATTTTAAACAATAAATATACTTTAAGAAACACAAATAATATGAGTTCAGGCAGAATATCTATGGTTTAATCTATGCCTATAATACAAATTCCTTAAACTATACTTATCCCAAAGTTCTATTCTAAAATTAAATTTAGGGTGCCTGGGTGGCTCAGTGGGTTAAGCCGCTGCCTTCGGCTCAGGTCATGATCTCAGGGTCCTGGGATCGAGTCCCGCATCGGGCTCTCTGCTCAGCAGGGAGCCTGCTTCCTCCTCTCTCTCTCTCTGCCTGCCTCTCTGCCTACTTGTGATCTCTCTGTGTCAAATAAATAAATAAAATCTTTAAAAAAAATAAAAAATAAAATTAAATTAAATTTAGTGACTCCTTATTATGTCAAGAGGTAGAGAGGAGGGACATACAGGAAACATAAATCTAGAATACCTTTCTCTTAGATATCTAAATTCAATACTGAATTTAAATTCAGAATGTACAATCTAGAGAATGTGTGTGTGTGTGTGCGTGTCTGTGTGTGTGTGTGTGTGTAAGTTTAACTGGATCTTCCAGCAGTCAGTGGTTTCTTTTCTGACTTTAATATCTAATTTTTCTTTTCATTTCCAGAGTTGCAGAAAAATAAGACAAAATAATAAATATAATTTAAAAATATATGCCATAATACATCTCAGTGCTAAGGTAGATTTCATTATTCTTCTGGGAAATGATACATCTAATTTCAGTTCTATTCAACGGAAAATATTAACAATTGAATGAATACCTTTCAGAATCCAAATAGAAAACAATAATCTACATAAAAGATCAGCTTAGAATAGAAAACAGACCACAAATTTTAGGGGGGGTGGGTGGGAATTTGCTATGTTTTGTTAGTGTTACAATGTACAAACCTCTGGTAAATACTCTTTTGCTTGGACAATAGTGATAGGGTTCCCATTTTCTAGCTTACGGGAGAAAAGAGCAACTATTTTAAATCCCAAGAGCACAGGGCACAACAAGGGTTCAGTGTCTGAGATGGATCCAAAAGGATGTTCTCCGAGGTCTGAATGTAAGTACTAGAGAAGCTGAAAATAAGCCTTTATTGTATACGTATGACAAGATAATAAATCTGGATCCCTTTGAAATCAGGAGGGGGTTGGAAAAAAGTTTGGGGAAAAAAAAAGGCAACTAGTCAAGTGCATCGATTTGAAGCATGGTCAGCATGTCAGAAGCCTTTTCTTCTTTGCTGCCGGCTACCAGGCATTGGGAAAAAACACACACACAATTATTGCTAAACCTGGTTTCTCCAGTTGGTGCTATGGACTGAATGTTTGTGTTCCCCTAAAGTTCATGTTAAAACCTAATGCCCCATAGGATGGTATTAGGAGGTGGAGCCTTTGGGAATTACTTAGGTCATGAGGGTAGAAACTTCATGAATGGGGTTAGTGTTCTTACAAAAGAGGCACAAGGGGCACCCTGGCTCCTTCTGATACGTGATTTGACAGCAAAAAGACGGCCATCTTGGAGATATGCTCTCACAGGCCTCTCCATCTGCAACCTCATAATCTTGGACTTCCCAGCTTCTAAGACTGTGAGAAACAAATGCTCCTAGTTTACAGGCCACCCAGCTTATGCTATTGTTGTTCCAACAGCCCTAATGGTAAAATAGTTAGAAAGTAATCCCCAGCTCCCTAGTCCACCCAGGGGAGCAAAATTACTTGCAGGTCGTGAGTCATGGGTTCTTTTTTCTACATGTGTATATGTGCTTCCAAGATGATGAACATCTGTTAGGGTTGAGAAATCACTATGAGCCACTTAGTCAACCAGGACAGAAACATTTTTCTCCCTCTCTGCACTACCAAAAAGATGTCGATGAAAATAACAAGTGATTGCTTGAGCAAATACCAAGTTACCTAGTCATCCAGACATGGTTTAGCAAATTAATTAATAAAACAATCTCTTCATGAATTAGTTACTTCATTTATTTGGCACGCTTTCCCTGGGCCTGTCTCAGTGAGATGCTAACATGCGTCCTTTCTCTGTCCTAAAAACTTTAAAATAATTCAGCAGGTTTAGCCAAGAAGGGTAAAGTGGGACTGGGAGCTCTAAACAAGGATTGTCACCAACTTGCAGCGTGACATTGGAAAAGTCACAACCTCAGTGAAATCCTATAATGTCCTTATCTGTAAATAAGACTATCAATAAGTCCTGGTGCAGCGCTTGGCAAATAGACCTCGGGAGGGAAATGACAGATTCCGTGCCTTTGTCACTGCTGAGCTGTCATGTACATATCATGCCTGCTTTGGGGCATTAGCCTGTTCAGGTCCATCTGGGAAGTGCCTCGGGCTTTACCTGTTAATTCATTCCTCTGGCATTTGGGGATACCCGAGCTTAATGAATAGTGCCTAAAATGATTGCATCACTGTGACATAAGTTAGAGACCTTACCAAATGCCATAGAATCAAGGAAGTAAAATTTGAAAAATAAGAGCCCATCTTCAAAATGAATAAAAATCAGCAGCTGGAAATAACATACCACGAAGAAGCATATTGTCACATGAAGAGTGTCACTGCATATGAGAATCAGATCACTTAGAAACCATTTTAACGTATGTTGTATGCTAATTAGAAATATAATCACAAAGGTAGGTTTTTTTCCCTGTAACAGATTTCAATAACATGCATGTAATATGTATTTGAGATGTACCCAATGAAGTCATATGCATGTGACTGTCTAATATTTCATAGGTGAAAAATATCTGACATGTTTGAATGATCCGTCTCTTCATCTATTATGCTAAATTGCTATAAGAACCATTGCCGTCATCATAACAATGCAATGAAAAATGTGTTAATCAAATTTCTAGTAGAATAGGTTGTGGAGAATACATTTTTTATTCTGTTTGCTGAAAGAACAAAGAGAAATGCATTACAGCATTACGCCTTTCAGACAAATATTACTTGCTTAGCCCACAGGACACGATGTCAAAATGTGTTTACAGGATTATTGTAATTTTAATTAAACTCACACTTTGCAAGGTACAGATTGCAATTGGGATATAGCTTGAGACAAGTAAGAAAGACATATTTTCAATGTGTTAATACCAGTTATTGTTTTTAAGACATGATATCAAAATGCAAAAAAGAAAGATGATTTATAGAATGGTCTGTAAGAGACATAGCAATAAGAACCAATATTTTCTTATTTATCACCAAGCTTTGCACATGGAATCAAGTTCTTCAGAGTCCCAAACTGGTAGTTTCGGATGGTCCTTGGATTGTTTTATTTTTATGACTCTATTGTGACTCAGGGCCAAATAGTCACTTTTGGTTGGGGGTAAAAAATAGGAGGGAAATAAAATGGCCATTGGAAAGGTCTGACACACTTTCTCCTCATTCACAGAAAGGAAAAAAGGCAACAGCAAGGAAAAAGAGGGCAAAATTAGGTGAGGTAGGTGAGGTAGATAATCTTCTTAGAGAGTTTTGAAGGATTCCCTTGTGGTAACCACGAACTAAACATGTTCAAACTAATTTTGACATGGGAACATGGCCTGATGGGGTTGACTATACCCCCAGAAATGTTTCCCCAAGCTCTTTCTCTCTCACCTCCAATCAAATGTCAGTAAAGCCAACAGTTTAGGCCAGGCCATGGCCAGAGTGCTTTACATGGATTCGTTCATTTAATCTGCACAACAACTTTATGAATGGATACAATGATGGCCCCCACTTCAGCCATGAGGAAGAACGCAAGGAATGGTTCAGAAATTTGACCAAAGGACCTCTAGCTAGTAAGTAGCAGAGCTGGGATTTGTGCTTTCTGGACCTACAGCTTTCCCTCTTCTGCACTATGCTACCTTGACCCCTAACAAGCATTAATAAGTAAGAGTCAACACATATAATTGAATGCCTACTGTTGAGGTATTTGTGCAGAATATTGACCTTACAAAATGATTTTTAAACAAGATTTACTCATTAAAGAGATCATGTTATAGAAAGAACACTGTATTTGTGTGCCGGGGCTGCCACAGCAAAATCTCACAGACTGGATGGCTTCTGCACCAGGATTTTTGTCTCACAGCTCTGGAGGCTAGAAATCGAACATCAGTGTGTAGGCAGGCTTGAGTTCTCCTGAGGCCTCTCCTCTTAGCTTGCAGGCAGCACCTTCTTGCCATGTCCTCCCATGGTCTTTCCTCTGTGTACACTCATTTCTAGTGTCTCTGTGTGTCTAAATCTCTCCTTCTTATAGGGACATTGACTAGGTTCAGTTAGGGCCCACCCTGATGGCTTCATTTGAACTTAATGACATTTTAAAGGCCCTGTTTCCAACTACAGTCAGTCATATACTGAGGTCCTTGAGGTTACGGCCTCAACAAATGAATTTTGGGGGAATACAAGTCAATCCATTACAAACACTAAATTTAGGGCTGTGATCAGAGTTCTTATTTCTGGTGGTGCCTCTGTTTTTGTTAGTCATTCTGATGATTTTGAATAAGTCATTTTCTTTCTATTGGAGGACATCTGCTACCCAAACACTGGAGCTGCCTGCTTCTTGATTTTCTCAAGTTGTGTCTTTAGTCTCTCTAATTCTGTGAACCACCACATCATCTTCCTACACAAATCAACTGAGTTTTTGTGCAGTTTTGTTTGTTTGTTTGGTTGGTTGATTTTTGGCCATGAGTTCGCAGAAGGTTTTGCTGAATACAACTCAGGAATTCTGAATGGGATGCCTCCTTTTGTTCAGAACTTTATTGAGCCTTTGGCATACTCTGGTTTATCTGGTCCTGAAATGAGGATAAAAATGCCTGTATTAAAGGTCTTCCAGGAGAACTGAATGATAGGCAGTGCGTAAAGGGCTGGGCGCAGTGTCTGTGAAGTATAAGTTACTTAGCAAATGTTCATCTTTCTCTTACTCTTTACTCCAACCATCTTTCATGCTTACTTTTCCATTGTCTTTGACTTTTCTCCTCTGCCTCCAGTATTTATCTCATAACTTCTTAGCCAATCATCTTAAAGCCACGCGTTTTGATGTCTATCTTCAGGAAGACTGAAGTTTTTGAAAATTTAGATGTAAGTGTATGGAGATTTCCTCACAAGTTTATAAACAAGGGAATATATTATTTAACTTGGCTTCTGACATTTTGAAACTTTAAGATTTAACGGAATCGTCTGTTGTATTAGGCCTCCAAGCTTGCCTAGACCACTGACACTGACTTAGAAAAATTCTCTAAAACAAGTACAGAGGTAAAGCCTCAGGACCACTCTGGATCACACAAAAATAGTTAGTTTAGCAGAATATTGGCTCAGCCTGTTAGTCTGATTCTGCTAACAGCCAACAAGGATTTTAAACAATGTTTTTATGTTGATGATTTAAAGGAGATCTATCTGAGACTCAATGATCCATCTAATTATTTGAAAATATTTTACAAAAAAATGATGTTACATGATGCTTGTTCATGATAAAAAATAACTATATGTAATTTCATGTATCTATTTGTATAATTTATACCCATATTATCCTACTGAAAATTAGAAATAATCTGTTAATCTCAAAGGAGTAGAGATACTGAAATAGACAGGAAATGTATAGGTGGTATTCCCAGATATAGGAGAGGCAGGTAGATTAAATCTCATTGGTATAAAAGCAGTGAATAATTCACATCCTAGTGAATAATATTAGCATCTGCTTGTCTTGTTTAGTTTTGTAAACCATCCATAGAGAAAGTTGCATTTGGTGATATGGGACAGCATTATGGGTTCAGAATTCTTCCCAAATTGGAGTTCACTTATTCAAGAGGAGCTCACAGAACCATAACATGGGAACAAGACTTTTCAAGGAAGATGGCTTCAAGGAGCACTGTCCCTGTGACTTGTGAGTCTCCATTCCAGATCCAGCCAATAGTCTATATTAATCTGAATCCAGAAACCCAGATACAAAGACAAACAGGAGCTGAGGAAAACCAGGGAAGATAATACAGACAGGAATTTGGAGGAGACTCGGAGTCAGGCTGGGCACCTGGGCAAACTTCTGATCGGTCTTTGATCAGAGTTAGAACTGGTTTAAAAAAGTAGTTGTAGGCAGCCACAGTACCATGTAGGGCATCAGAAATGACCTCAGAGTTGGGCTGGTTCTGTGTTATTTGCAGACTGCAGGAAAAGTGACAGAGGCAAGAGATTGAGGTTGTCTCCAAGTAGAATGACCTAAGATCTGTAGAAGTCTGATACAGAGGCAGTATTGTTATCAGCCAGGTTTGAGCAAGAGCCACCAGGCAGGAGGGACAGGAGATGGCAGGGCTATAGTGGGAGAAAGTGTGGTAGTGGCATCATGAAGAGTGAGCCATGGTGGTTTCTAGGGAAGATCTGAGATTGCATGAGCAGTATGGCCAAGATGTAGATGAAATCCTGTGCAGTGGTGTGAGACAAGTGGAGAGCTCTAGGATGTGGCTGTTTCATGCCTATTTCATGCACTCCAGTGCAATTTTGGACCAAGACAGGAGGTCTGTATATGCTGTGTTCACCACAGCAGCTGTAATGGCACAGGGAAGAGAACCTAGTAGCTGCAAACCTGGAAGCAATCAAGGTAGAAGCCTCTAGTAAGAGATAAACCTTGAAGGACTTCAGGAGCTTCAAACTTGAGAGCTGAACTGACCTGGACTCAGAGAACAGAAGGAAAATAGAACCCTCCCAAAGATTTGGTGAATCTGCATCTCTCTCTCTCTTTTTTTTTTTTTTTTTAAATTTCAGGATAGAGTTTAATGACTCATTAGTTGCATATAATACCTAATGCTCATTACATCAAGTGTCCTCCTTAATGTCCATCAACCAATTACCCCATTCCCCACCTACCTCCCCTCCAGCAATCTTCAGTTTCTCCCCTATATTTAAGAGTCTCCTACGGTTTGCCTCTTGCTCTGTTTTTTCTCATTTGTTTTTCAGTATAATTCTTTACCCACAATCATGTATTAATTTTTTAAATTAGAAAAATAACAGTCTGCTACTCTGTGCATACATGTTCTCACTATCTTATATAACTTGGTGAAAAATAAGCTTTCAAAATACCTAAGAAGAGCCATTAAGTAGCGGTAGAAAATCTTTTGTTCATTTATGAACCATATTGCATATTAATATGGCTTCAAAATGCTTTTTGTATTATCTTCTAGCTTGAAACTAACCTAGGAAAGTCTAAGCTTTTATCCTGATAAAAGCCAATGCTGCCCAAATTCACAGAAGACGTAATTTGTGATCAAGCAGATTTGTGTAGAATCCATAACTGTTTCTTGATGTGCTATTAGGTATTTGTATAATATTATGGGGATATGCTTATTAATATAAAATGCATAATGTAATTGAATAGAATGGACAATTTACATCTTATTAGAGTATTAATTGATATAGCCAGATTACTTTTTGTTTAAAAAATTGCCATTTATATTAAGGAATGTTTGGAAGCATGAAGGAATTGTCACGTAGATTTGATCCAGTCTTAATTCTCCTGCTATGTTCAATGAATCCTGCCTCAATAACCTTCTGACACTTTTATCCAGTTATGGGAGCCCCCTCCCATAAACATATTTGAATGCTTTTGTGACTATATGGGATGAATCACTGATGATTCATGAAAGAGACAGTCCTATCATTAGCCTTGATAAGATGGTAATTTGATTATCTGATGGTCCTGTTGCTCATTCCATTTTTGAACATGAATATTTAAACTATTATAAGAGAAAAATAATTCCGAAGAAAGAACTGGTCAATATTTCAAAAGAACATGCTACTTCACGGTTCTTGTTAACTCTAGCTCCAGCATATCAAAGTACGCTTTATATCCCCCCCCTTTCTTAGCACAGTAAGGAAAGTGATGGAAAATATTTAAATCAGATTTGTGTCAATTTCATCTCCAATTATGAGTACATGCATGTGAAGTAAGATTCTTCTGTATTAGAAATACTTAAGTCACTGGTTAAAAAGTGTTTGTCAATGTGTTTTCCAGGAAATAGCATACAGTTTTAGAATCATCCATAATAGGTATATTTTTGCCATCTTTAAGGAAATTCAAAATGATAAAAATTGTTCTTCTTTAGCTTGTTATCAGCCTGAAGCACTTTTCTGTCTACTGTCATCTTTTAACATATATTAGGCTTGCTTTTTATCCTGATAGGGAGAACAAAACTATGACTAGTTACGTTCGTTTTTATATTTAGCTTCGGGATATGGCTAATTCTTTGGTTTTTCTTTGGTCTCTTAAATGGATAGTAACCAAGAGTGATATTTGTCACAATCACACTTCAAATTAGCAAGTATTACAGAATGCTATTTGTAATATACTGTATTAGGTCCCTCCATTTTTTTCTTATCTTCATGCTGAATGTGTTAGCACTTCTATTCAAAAGATTCTAAGTACCCAGATAATCCTCTCGAGTTCACACGGAGGCTGAAGTGTTACTCATTTATCCCACATTAGATTTTTCAACCAAAGGTATTACCATAAAGTTTTACTTTAAGTAATAAAACTAATATACATAAAAAACAGATCATTAATACAAAATGTTTTTTAAATTAAATATTATTCGCAAAATAGCTACACTTTCACATCTACTTTCCATAACAGATCTCCAAGGTATATACTATTCTGTCAATTTTAAGGGAATCAAAGCTCATAGTTGTAAATTGTGCAGAGATGAGCAGACAGAGAAAATGTGTAGTGAACGCCAATACTCAGTCCTCTTCTACAGACACTCAAATAGACCAGTGGGTTTAGAGGTAGTTATTGTCCACCAACACATCACTAAATTAATCAAAAATGAAAATTTCCCTGGCATTTTTAAAAGCTTCTAGGAAAATCAATTCACAAGAATAACAGCTAACATGTATTTACTGAAGGGCTAAACTTATGAACTTTGGATAGCAGTATACTGATTGGATGTTACAAAGCTAAAAACTGAAGGAACAAGGGACGCCTGGGTGGCTCAGTTGGTTAAGCAGCTGCCTTCAGCTCAGGTCATGATCCCAGCATCCTGAGATCGAGTCCCACATCAGGCTCCTTGCTCAGCAGGGAGCCTGCTTCTCCCTCTGCCTCTGCCTGCCATTCTGTCTGCCTGGGCTAGCTCTCTCCCCTCCTCTCTCTCTCTGATAAATAAATAAAAAATCTTAAAAAAAAAAAAACTGAAGGAACAATACACAAATACTATATTCCAGAAAGCAAATTTGTTTCTCCCAGGGTTATAATTTAGCCAGTGCATAGCTACCTAATGTTTAGCAATTTTTTAAATTTAATTTTTGTACATTACATCCGTTGGACTTGTTTTTCTCATAACGGTTAGTTTGTACCTCTGACCACCTTTACTCATTTCACCCACCCCCCCACCCCCACTTCTGGAAACCACCAATCTGTTCTCTGCACCTGTGAGCTTGTTTCTTTTCTTTTCTTTTCTTTTTTCTTTTAGATTCCACATATAAGTGAGATCATACAATATTTGTTTTTCTTTTCTTATTTCACATAGTGTAATCCTTTAGGGTCCATCTGTGTTGTCACAAATAGCTAGATTTCCTTCTATTTTATGGCTGAATAATATTCTGTTGTGTACGTGTGTATATATACATTTTCTTTATCTGTTCATTCACTGATGACACTTAGGTTGTTTTTATGCCTTGGCTACTGTAAACAATATTGTAGTGACCATGTGGTGCAGATATCTTTTTGAGCCACTTTCCAGATTTTTTGGATCAATACCAAGAATTATAATTCACGTGGCAGTTTTAGTTTTAATTTTTTTTAAGATTTTATTTATTTATTTGACAGACAGATCACAAGTAGGCAGAGAGGCAGGCAGAGAGAGAGACAAGGAAGCAGGTTCCCTGCTGAGCAGAGAGCCCGAAGCGGGGCTCAATCCCAGGACCCTGGGATCATGACCTGAGCCGAAGGCAGAGCCATCCGGGCACCCAGGCACCTAGTTTCAATTTTTGAAGAATTTTGTGACACTTATGCATTCTATTACTAGGACTGAACAAATAAGTGACTATATTATATATGATAAGAGCCAAGTTTTTCATTATCAGAGAAAGATTCTACAAATAAGGAAAGGGAGAAGGCTAGAATGAACCTGTGTTGCTGAATTAGAATCAGAGCTATCACTTTGGTTTCTAATATATAAACATACAGACATAGTAATAAATAAGTGTTGGTGTATGTGTGCATATGTTGGTTGAGATTGTTTAAAAGCAATTATATCCCATAGCAATGAACATACCTAGCACCCAGATCCTGTTTTCTAAATATTAGCCTCTAATAACTAATAAAAGGAACCATTGCTTCTTAGATTAGTAGTTGACTCTAGAGTTGGGGCAAAAAAATACAAAATGAATCTGGAACATCTTATGGTGCTATAAAATAAGAAAGTGATAAAAAATGAGTTAGTCCGGGGCACCTGGGTGGTCCAGTGGGTCATGATCTCAGGGTCCTGCGATCAAGTCCTGCATCAGGCTCTCTGCTCGGTGGGGAGACTGTTCCTATTCCCCACCCCCCCCGCCTGCCTCTCTGCCTTCTTGTGTCCTCTGTCTGTCAAATAAATAAAATCTTTAAAAAAAATTGAATTAGTCCATGTCAGAAGGACAAAAGAGCCAATCTGAAGGATTTCTTGACAGCCAAAGCCATAGCAATTTGAGCAGCAAAACAAATAATGACACTACTAAATATCCATGAGTCTAATTTAAATTCATAATTGAATACATAAATGCACAATAGGCAATCCTTCCTTATATAATATTCCAGTTAATAAATATAGAAGAATTGAAGAAAACTGAAGGATTTAATTGGACAAAAAAAACCCACACTAATAATTGTTGCAGGCAAATTTTACTTATGAATGATGAAATTATCAGGGAAAAGTCTGAAGACAAACAGAATTTTCACAGAATTTCAATGCATCCTCCACTGCAAGATATTTATCTGTTACGGGGTAATAATAGTAGCTTGTAAGAAAACCCAACCAATATCACCTAAACCAAGTGGTTAAGGTTAACATGACTGGTAATAAGAAATGGTGGCATCATATGATCCTTGATATGATGTACTGAGAAGGACACAATATCAGCTCTGGGGTATTTTTATAAAAAAATGCAAAAAAGCATCATGGTCATTGGAAATTATCAGATAAATCCAAATTAAGATGTCATCCTTGGAATAACTGCCCATTTCTCATCAAAGTGCCAAGGGCATGAATGACAAGAAAGGACTGGGGAACTATAACAGGTTGGAGGAAGACCGGAGATTTAAGAAGCAGCACAGTGTAGGATTGGAATGGAAATAGGAAATGGAATGGAAATAGGAAAAAAAAAGATATTTTGGGAAAAGCATATGATTTTCTAATGAGGTCTGTAGTTTATTTAACAGTATTATGGTACTTTTAATGTCTTGGTTTTGATAACTGTTCTCTGGGTACACAATGTAGGGTATTGATACTCTCTATAGTATATTTGTAACTTTTTTGTATCTTTAAAATTAAAAGTTAAAAAAAATGTATCTTCTGATAACACTGAGAAAGGAATTATTATTATCATTTTCCTTGCTTTACAGAGGAAAAAACTGAAGAACAGTGAGGTTAATAAACTTGCCCAAGGGGCACCTGGGTGCCTCAGAGGGTTGAGCCTCTGCCTTCAGCTCAGGTCGTGCTCTCTGGGTCCTAGGATGATGCCACACAAGCCCCTCATCAGGTTCTCTGCTCAGCAGGGATACTGCTTCCCCTTCTCTCTCTTCCTGCCTCTCTGCCTACTTGTGATCTCTCTCTCTCTGTGTTAAATAAATAAAAATCTTAAAACAACAACAACAACAACAATAAAAACATTTGCCCAAGATGCCCAAGTTAGAAAATCGCAGAGCCAGGTTTCAAGTTCAAGATCTTTTTTTGGTTTTGTTTTGGGTTTTTTTTTTTAAAGATTTTATTGTTTATTTGACAGACAGAGATCACAAATAGGCAGAGAGCCAGGTAGGGGAGGAGGGGAGAGCAGGCTCCCCACTGAGCAGAGAGCCCAATGTGGGGTTCAATCCCAGGACCCTGGGATCATGACCTGAGCTGAAGACAGAGGCTTTTACCCACTAATTCACCCAGGCACCCTGTCAAGATATTAACCACTATGATTTTATGCCGTCTGAGTCTCAGCCAATTCAGAAATATGCATACTTGCTCTTAATTCTTCTTTGGCATTTGGGGTACTACAACATTATATACAACAGAACCCTGGGTAAACAAATGCTATTTTACTATGTTCAATGCTAAGAGATATAAGAAAACTTATTTTTCTTTCAGTAATTTTCAACCCAGTGTCACCCGTTGAACTATTAAGTGAGATTTTACAAAATAACTAAATGGGAATATTTGCATTCAAAAATGAAAATGCATCCATAAGGCTTTTATGCTTCATTACTTTAAAAAATCATTAATAATAAAGTATATGACAGTTACTAATGCGATAAAGTTGCTAAGATGAGATGAAAAATTGCAAATAATGTATTTTACTATATTCAAAGAAGGCTTTTGGTGGCTGTCTCTGGTTCTGAATTTGTTATAGAGAATTAGTAGTTTGGACCTTTGTGTAAAGGAAGTCATTTTTATCATTGAAAACTAGTTTTTTGAACTGCTAATTCTTTTGAGAAATGCAGGAAACTTAAATACTTCACTCACATATGATCTGCAATCAGAAACAATCTAAGTGGGAAGAAAATAGTATGTGAGGGGCGCCTGGGTGGTTCAGCCTTTAAGTGTCTGCCTTCAGCTCTGGTCATCATCTTGAGGTCCTGGGATTGAGCCCTGTATCAGACCGCTTGTTAGCAGGAAGCTTGCTTCTCCCTCTCCCACTCCCCTTGGTTGTGTTCCTTCTCTTGATGTCTCTCTCTGTCAAATAAATAAAATCCCTAAAAAAAAAATACTATGTGATCGTTTTCTTCTTTTCAATAATGTTTGTAATTAGAATGTGAAGCAGGCAATGCATAGCAATTCAGCCAAAAGCAGCATAACTCTATTAAATTACAAACTGGATAAATGTGAGTTACATGAAAGAGCATTATGATAGCTAACAAAAGGAGATGGGGTTTAAGTTAAATGAGGGAGGAATATTTCCTAGTTTACAAGTGTTTAAAATAAAATGGGGGCGCCTGGGTGGCTCAGTGGGTTAAGCCGCTGCCTTCAGCTCAGGTCATGATCTTAGGGTCCTGGGATGGAGCCCCGCATCGGGTTCTCTGCTTATCAGGGAGCCTGCTTCCCTTCCTCTCTCTCTCTGCCTGCCTCTCTGCCTACTTGTGATCTCTGTCGGTCAAATAAATAAATAAATCTTAAAAAAAAAAAAGAAGAAGAAAATAATTTTCTTCCATGATGATATGATGCCAAACAATTAAAATTTGTCCTGATCTGGAAGCATATATTTAATGAATGTATCATCTGTAAAATTACAAACCTAAGACTGCTGAAAATATTGAAAAAAAAAAACCCTGTCTTACTTAATATATATGGAACTCAAACCAGGAAGAAGGAGGTGTGCAAAAATATTCTTGTATTATTATTTTGATTTGTTATAGTTTGATGCATAATTTATTGCTACCACTACTTTCTGCTCTTAAAACACACTGTAGGAAAATGCTATCTGAATACAGCTAAGGATTCCTGAAAAATACTTGTAATGAAAGCTTTTCCATGTAATGGTTAAAAAAAAAAAAAAGTAAATAGAATTTATGTCTGTCCTGGGTCCAATTAAACTTCCATTCAAACTTGTCCTGACCGGAAAATAAATTGCCTATGGATTCTGAATAAGGGTTTTACACACTTGGAAGGGGGAAAAAAAGTACATCTTTAGAGAACTATGATTTATGAAAGTATTGATTTCTTTGTTAAATAATGAATTAGATGTCCTACCACAATATTATTTATCAAACTTTTTTGTCATATAATTAAATTGTCACATAATGGATTGTGCCCATATAGATTCATTAAATATTAAAAACTACATGTGACACTCCTCACCTTATCTTTGGCTAACAACACGTTTCCTATGTTCTTTTCCATTAAGGTCAATAATGGCAGCCACATCCAACTCACAGGTTGGAGCCCAGGCTTACCAAGGCTGCAGAGACCACGAGCATATCCCCCTAATTTACATTGGAAAACCCAGCTCTATCTGATTGAAGCTAGCCAGACATTGAAAGCAAGTGACACAAAGGCATTTCAATTCAACACAACCTGATACATGAGCAGAAGGGGGAAAAATGCCTAAAGCAAAATATCTTCGACATATTAACATTAGACTTTCATTTGACCAACCACACATATCGAGATCACCCTTGATTTTTCTCTGAAACCTTTACTGCAGCCCTGCCTTGCCCTGGGCCTCTGTCTTGTTCTCAGTGTGTCTGACCCTTCATATATTCGAACAGCAGCCCCCCACAAAGTGTCACCTACTGCATCAATGTATTTCTGCCTTCCCCTGATCCCTAACCCCTATTCCCACTCGAACTGACCTTCCTCTAGGACTAACCTGAAGTCTTCCCAATAATTAATAGTTTTGATAGCCACATAATCCATCTCTACCCCTTCCCACCCCCCATATAGTAGATTCTTGTTTCTCCCGCTTTCTTGCAAAGAGCTCTGACATTGCATTGGAACTGAATTCCTGTATCTTACATCACGTTAGTCACATCCACAGTTATATTGGGAAGTTTTGCATGGACATCAGGGAGATGTTAGGTGGTTACCATTAAAAGGGTAGGAAGATTGCGTGCTTACTATGTATCCGGTATTGTGCGACACATTTTACGTTATCTTCGTCAGTCATCATGACAACCCCATGAGCTGAATCCTTAGTATTTTCTTGTTTAATTCATCAAGCAGTTGCAGATTGAACAGGTTCAATAATATCACAAGGTCACAATTCCAGGAGATAGCAACAGCAATTCAAAAATCAAACGTCTGACTTCAGAGTCTCTGTTTCTAGTCTCTCTACATCCCTGCTTCTCAGTAAATAGGTGAACATAAAAACTGAACACCACAGGCAATTCTTATTCTGAAACCTTGGTCATGGGTTGGTAATTTATTTCAAAATTGTATAGTTCTATGATAATGAATTATTTCTGCTGCTGTTTTTTAAGCCTGAAATCTGCCTCTTTCATTAAGGAATGTGAGGAATTTCAAAAAGCTCATATTTCTCATAGCACTTTCCTTTAGAATCCTAGTCTTTTTATTATAGGTGAGTTGGGAACAGAAATAAGGGCATTATCTTCTGAAGGCCATGGAATACATGAAACTCGATGTCTTGGGCCCAGCTGAGTTTGCGGCCCTCTCCAAAGACCCCTTTATTCAGTAACTCAAAGGATGTCTGCAATAAAGAAAATAATAAAAAAAAGCGCTCTGGGGAATTAAACGTGAGTAAGACAGCCCTTCCCTTTACAACATGTTTCAGTCAACATAAAAATGAAGATAAGTGCTATACGGAAAGTAATATAACAACTCTGTATGGGGGTGGGGAGAGAGAAAAAGAGAAAGAGAGAGTGAGCTTGGTCTGTTTTCTGGGGATTTCAGAAGAGGCTTCATGGAAAAAGTGGCATCAGAGAAAGATGAATGTTGAAGAATGAGACCAATTAAAGACATTCAACAAACTTTTGGTTCAAATGAATGAGTAAAAGAATGAAGGAACTTAATTTTATAGATAGAAGAGATGAAAATTTAGAGAAGTTTATGGAAATAGAAAATGGCTTTGCATTTCATTCAGTAATCACCACAGTACTTGTTTTTATTAATAAAATTAATAAATTTTATTAATTTATTTACAAAATCATGTACTATGTACCCAGAACTGTAGATGGTATTAGAAAGGAAAAGAGCAGAAAAAAGATACCTTGCCCTGACCGCATTTAAAATAATTTTTTAACAGTACTCAGTGCTTGGAAGTTGGAAAGGGAAGCTGGGTCTGGGTCACCAGGGATCTAAAATGTTGGACTTAATTCTAATGGAAACTGGGATCTTGCTAATACTTTAAGGAGGAGAGTGAAACAATCAGTTTGGAGTCCAATTTTGGTTTGGATAGTCGGTTGAAAAGTGGCCATAAGACAGGAAGTGTTCAAGGATATGAAGGTGCCCTTGTAGGGCTGGAAAAGCCCCAGAAAGGAAAAGACTAAGTAAACAAGATTTTTGTGTGTGTGTGGACTAGTGAGTGGAAAGAAAGCCAATACTGATGAGGACTGAAGGTGCTGAAAAAAAGATTACTGAGGGTTTGCTTATAGACATTTCCGGTTTTCTGAGGTTATTGTCTGCTGGTTCACATAGCTTCCGGTTGAAGTCTCTGGAGTCAAACAGCCAAGGTAAGTGTTAGAAGGTGGAGAGGGGAGTGTAGAGTACTCTCTGAGATGGGAAAACCTAAGCTGGTGACTCCGTGTAGGTTATACAGAATTGTGCTCAGGGTGACTTGCTGATGGGGAAGATCAGGCAGACAATGGTCCAGGAGATGCCCAGCCATTCTCTGTGAAGCCCAGCCTTAGTCTCCAGATTTTATGGGGATGTACAGGAGGGCACTGTAGTGAGATCGAAAGGTTCACATGTACCTCAAAGGGTTTGCAGGCACCTCATGGACAGCCAATAACAACTAACAGACCTGTGTCATCATCTGTGCATCAGGAGGGGGAAAGACTGTGTTATCTCTAACAGGTTCATGGGAGACCAAAGCAAGCTTCCCTGCATTTTGGCCTGGTAGGAGCATTTCTAAGACGTGTATGTGAGTCTCCAAGAAGTTGGAACATATAGCCTTGAGTGAGATCACAGAGCAGACATGAACAAGATGGAGGGTCAAAGACGGAGTCGGTATTGTCAACACTCCTCCAGTAGGACCAGTACTTCCACTTACCAGCTTTGGGAAGTGTAGACCAATAGGCATTTTAACTTCTGTAAGTCTCACATCTCTCCCTTGTAAATGTGAATTGTAAATATCATCTACATCTTGGTAATTGTGCAAGGATTAAGCATGATTATGCAAGTGAAGCATCTAACACAATTCCCGACCCACAGCAATGATGAATGAATAGTACACGTTTTCCATGATATAGGTGAAGACACATCTGCATGAACTCGGGGGCTCCGTGACTTCTTTGTTACTACCAAGGGGCCCCGATCAATGCTATGTATTGACTATAAAGATGGTTGTAAAAGTCAGGGTCCAGTGAAGATACAATAATCACCGCAGTAAGTGGCACAGAGATTTTAATATAAGTAATTGTTAACTAAATATAAAATTGTTGACTAGGTAACTGAAAAGACATGAAAGAACACTAAGTTACTATAGACTTAGCAATCTAGCCAGTCCTTGCCACCTCTGTGGTCAGGGGAACAATGAGAAGAGGCAAGAATTATTAAAACTTAGAAGCTTGGGCAGCACCTGATGGGCTCAGTCGGTTAAGCATCTGCCTTCAACTCAGGTCATGATCCCAGGATCCGGGGATCGAGCCCCACATTGGGCTCTCTGCTCAGTGAGGAGCCTGCTTCTCCCCTCTGCCTCTGCCTGATTCTCTGCCTGATGATGCTCTCTCTCTCTCTGTCTAATAAATCCATAAAATCTTAAAACAACAACTTAGAAGCTTGGAAAGGCTGGAACTCTGATCCAGAGAAGGGGGTACTGCTTATAGGAGCAAGATCTCTGCAGAGGGTAAACCACAAGAAGGGTGTCTTTGAGCTTAGCTGTGATATAGCTTCTTCTGCAAGTGCAGGGACAAGATGCAAACTGGCCACAGCTGCTGCTGTTGTCCATCAGCGCTGCCGCTCAGGTGAGGAAACTCCTAAGAGTTGTCAGGAACAAGACCCTTCCTGCTCGAGCCTTGCAGTTTCCTGCTCGTGCTCTTCATGGCAGAACCTAGCCGACAGAGGTGGGCAAAGAAGAAATGCGGCTAGGCGACTTGCAGATCCAAAATCACAAAGCAGAGTACAGAAAGGTGAGTCGGGAGCTGAGAGACGAGAGTTTACAAAACGGAATAAAAGGTAAAAATCATTTTTTTAAAAAGGGTAAAATAAAATATATAGTAAATATCTCCTGGACTCAGTTACACGAGTTAGGTGAATGTTCATGTGATGAAGGCTGTGGTGGTGGAACTTCCGTGACCGTGAACCTGATTTGTGAGTGAGATAGACAAGGGGACCTGGTTTGGGGAATCCGGTGTGTGTCAGGCAGGAGAGTAGAGTGGGCTTGTCTGGGCAGGAGAGAAGGCAGATAAAATAAAGAGAGGTCTGACAGTCATTGTAGATTGAGGAATTTTGAGGAGAAAAAGATTCACGTAAGATCATATTACAGGGGCGCCTGGGTGGCTCAGTGGGTTAAGCTGCTGCCTTCAGCTCAGGTCATGATCTCAGGGTCCTGGGATCGAGCCCCGCATCGGGCTCTCTGCTCAGCAGGGAGCCTGCTTCCTCTTCTCTCTCTGCCTGCCTCTCTGCCTACTTGTGATCTCTCTCTGTCAAAAAAAAAAAAAAAAAAAAATCATATTACAGTATGTTTCCGTGGTCCATAAAATAAGTGTGGAGTTAAAAAACAAATTTTTGTTCAGAAATATTTTCAGATAGGTTTGTGCCTGTGTGGTTTTTTACTCGTGGCACTAGTGCAAAGGAGGGCTCTGTGTTGCAGCAGAGCTAGTAGGGAAGGATAGTCACAGATACTTATCTTAAAACTATATATGAGGTAAATGGATCTTTATTACCGTGATAGAATGATTCTGGATATTACTGTAACCTGTGGCTTGTTTCTCAAAGTCATTGGTATCGTTTAAAATAAATTACTGCTTCACTTTAAAAAGTGAAAAGAAAATAAACTGCAATACAAATGAGATGATGAAAATTTTGAACCCTTCTAAACGCTGAAAATAGTAAAACCTTGGGAACCTTTAAAAGTAGATATTTTCCGGTGATTTTATAACCAAAAAATCTTAATTAGGAATAAAATGTGAAAAAGTAGGTATTTTGAATACTTCAAATGGAATAAAATATAGAAAGTTTTTTTAAACTTAAGGAGACCAAAGATAAATGATAACTAAGTATAATGCATGATTGTTAATTCAGTTTTGAAGCAAACAAAGAGCATTAATGCTATCATGTGGCTATTTAGGGAAGCTTGAATGTAGGCTGTATATTAAATAATTCTATTATATCAGTAAAATATTCCAAGTGTGACAATTGCATTGTGGGTATATAGGAAAATATTGTTATATTTTGGGTAAACTAACATGATATTTGCAGCTTAGTGTTACGTATTTCAAAAAGTAAAGGAATCATCAATAAACAAATTATCAATAAATTATAAAAGAGGAAAAATATTAACAGTTGGTGAAAGGTATATGAATAGTCATTGTGTTATTCTTACAACTTTACTGTGGCTTTCAATATTGTCAAAATAAAAAGATAAGGAATAAATATAATAATCAAAAGTAGTTAATCACACTAAAGAAAACATTAATAGAATACTCTTATCATCACCTGACTTTGATTTTCATAAAATTCCAGTGTGGAAGTGTTTAGTGTTTTAACTTATAAAATTAAAGTTTACATTCTCACTAACCTCATCTTGGTTGTAAAATAGAGAAGGTAGCATACAAAATCTTTTTTGCTGCTTCCAACTCATATTTTGCAATCCTGTATGAATTTAATGATTCAGTACTTCAGGAAATGAAATCTTTTGTGGATGTAGACTTGATTTTAAATCAAACCTAGTAGTAAGGTAATCCAAATGATTGGTATTCTCAGTGTTCTACCAGAAAATAATTTTGGAAGCAGGTGAATGTGGCTCAATTTTGAGAAACTACTTTTGGAGTTTTGTTTTGTTTGGTTTGGTTTGGTTATAATTCAAATGATTCTTCTAGTTTTTTAAAAAAATCTTCTACTGTAATTTAATTATATACAGAAACTACATTTCTTCAGGTTACTGACGTGCCATGTCATCTTAGAGCTGAGTGCTTTATAGACCTCTATTCTGATGGTTTAAGAGCACTGGGTGTGGTGTATAAACAATGAATTTTGGAAAGTCAAGAGAAAAAAAAAAGGGTAGTCATGATTTCTCTAGTCACCAACAGAAATACGCAACAGAAGAATACAACTCTAAAAATAACATATAAGAAAGTATTGTTGTTTTGAAATTCTCCGTGTCTGTCTTCTACATTCCTAAAACAATTATCAAGTTTATAATTGAACTTGAACTTTACTCAGTCTTTTCTTTAAAAAAGTAAGTGTGGTATAAGCTTGAATGTTAAAATATTTTCTTTGTGCAAAAAAGCAAAACAAAACAAAATTTGGTCATAAAAGAAAGTGAGGATTTTGTCCAGTGATATTGACTGATTGTTGAAGAAATTTTTATGTAAGGAAATGTTTAAAACTGTATGTTTGAAATATGTTATTTAAGAATTCCTATTATATTGTCTCCTATTAAATCAGTGACCTGTGCTTGAAAAGTATTTTTGAAACATCCATATGAAAAATAATCAGTTGGTAATGAATCAGTCTCAGAGTTAGGATTCTTATTTTTTTTTTAAGTGGGAAAAGGGAAAGAATAAAAATATTAAATAGAGGAAATAGTGCTCCTACAATACCACATTAACAAAGCATTTAAAATCTATTCATCATAACAACACCAAGAATGAAAACAAATTGAAGGTTTACTGTGTGTCAGATCAGATATTACGTTACTTCCTTTTGAGAATTTACAATGTAAAACAATATTTCCTGGAAGGAATAAAAAAAAACCTTTTCGGTGGCTCTGCTGTATATTTGATCTCACGAGCAGACGTACATTAGCTACTATCTTTCAAACTTCTTGTTCATCCATCTCTATTCCACATCCCAATCCCCAGAGAAACATAAACATAGTCCAAAGGAAATTGAGATTAAAAAAGAAAATGCTTACTAGGAAAAAAAGGAGAAAATAGGAAACAAAAGGCAGTGAGAAGCGGAGAAATATCAAAATATATGTTAGATACAAAGTTTACTGATGCAGTGACACCTATTCCTGTGTCATCATGCTAGAACATCCACACCTCTGTGACAAAGTCACCGGTGTGTCTCTCCCTGTCCAACCCACGTCTATCTCCCCAGGACGAACCAATCAGCCATTCTTCTGTTTATCATTCTCTTTCTTTGCTTTGTACTTTTGCCGATTTGTTTGTTTTGCTATAAGCAGAGCTTTTTAACACTGACTGTTTAGCAGAGAATACATTTTCTCCTTTTTTCTATCTCTCTTTTCCTTTTTTTTTTTTTTTTTTTTTTTTGAGAGACTGTGTTTCTGTTCCTAGCCAAATGATCACAAGCTCTGTTTGCTGATAATTAGCAGGTTGACGTACTTGACAGTTTTGCAACAGGAAGGTACAAGGAGATAGCAGTTATTTCCAAGCCGTCACGTTTTGCTCACAAAAATTCTATTTTTACCATAAACATCCCAGCATGGGGCTTAAAGTGGTGTCTTCAAACTGTCTAAGCAGAATTCTGGAATAGAAATAACCATCAAAACTGTAATCAAGTTGGGGAGAAGGGGGTGGGATTATGGACATTGGGGAGGGTATGTGATTTGGTGAGTGCTGTGAAGTGTGTAAACCTGGTGATTCACAGACCTGGGGATAAAAATATATGTATATAAAAAATATATGTTTATAAAAAATAAAAAATTAAAAAAAAAAAAAAAAAACTGTAATCATTTTTCAAACTCTAAAGATGTTAGATACAGCCTAAGAAATAGTATAGTGTGATCAGTTAGAGCAATATTGTTTTCAGAGCACTTAGATTATTTTGAATTTTAAGAAAATACAGGAAAGGATTAAACCTTAAGACTTTAATAGTAGCTAGAATTTAGTAAAAACATTCATATTCACTTCATCATAAATTCAAGCATTAAAAGGCTTTTGTTAGACAAAATTAATTTGTGGTTGTCTCTATGTTTCTACCCGTACACATTCTAAATCAATTTTATTAGTCAGAATCCTCACTTTACTTGCAAGAGTCCAAAATCCCTCTCAAATGGCTTAAGGAAGAAGAGGAGTTGAACATTCATATAACTGATGGTCTAAAAGTATGATCATTTCTGCCGTAGATGTATATGTAAGCCGTGAAAATATCGAGCTCTCTCCATCTCTCAGCTCAATTTTCCTGTCATCTTTAGGAAAGATTTTTCCACAGTGTCGTAAAGATGGTCCCCAGAGGTTTCAGAATTTCAGTTCTAAGCTCCAAAAGGAAATGAGCTCTACTTTTCTAATAATTCTGCAAAAAATCAAGAGATGGATCCCTTTGGTGGAATGACCATTCTGGAATCATTGTAGGACCAACAAAGTGCACTCACTTTGGCTGCCAGGCTTATGTGTCCACTTCCTTGGAGACCATAAATCTCAGGAGAGCAGGGATTCAATCTTAAATGTTTGGTATAGTCACAGTTAAGCAAAAATAAGAGTTATTTGACTTCCATTAGTTGAGTGAATTATCTTTCTTTAGGTTTCCACTCCATTAGTTTCCACTGCATTCACGGAGAGCCAGAACTAGCTACTCATTGTATATTTAAAGAGTTGTCCTCGGGCCATAATGACGAGCTACCACTGAAAAAAATAGACATTTTTTTTCAAATGTGTTTTTAAAAAAATTGCAAGGAGAAAGTGAAAGCTGTTTGCATAATTAAAGATAAAAACTAGATACATTTGAAAAAATTTGCATGGTAATATTTTTCTTTAGAACTCTTTGTTAATATAATTCTGCCCGCCTCTCCTTTTAAAAATGTTATTGTTGGGGCACCTGGGTGGCTCAGTGGATTAAGCTGCTGCCTTCGGCTCAGGTCATGATCTCAAGGTCCTGGGATCGGGTCCCGCATCGGGCTCTCTGCTCAGCAGGGAGCCTGCTTCCCTCTCTCTCTCTCTCTGGCTGCCTCTCCGTCTCCGTCTACTTGTGATTTCTCTCTGTCAAATTAATAAATTAAAAAAAAAAATCTAAAAATGTTATTGTTTATTCACCTGAAAAAAAATCATGGCTTTCTCCATGTGTAGCTTTTAACTACTCTGGTACTTCCTACAGATACACTGGTCCTTGCCTTTCTCAGTTCTCCATTTCCTGTGCCTCTTTACTCTCATACCTCCTTCTCTCAAACCATCATTTGATCTCACCCAAGCATCTTGCCCTCTCTGCTAGGTACAGTTTCGCACAGGCTTTTCTGGAGGAAACACTTCTACTACCTTTGTCTTACCAAGGAGAGGATTATGCTCCCTTTAGGATTTCTCATAGTCCAGCAGCAAAGAAATTCAGGGAAGTAGTGGAAAAATATGGGCCTTGATGGGACTTTAAAGCAGCTTCATTTCCAACAAATTGGCTATTAGCAGAAGACTATACTCTCATTAGGAGACCATAGGCTAACTCAGAATTACCAGTCAGCCATGATTTTATCTTCCTCTTGCCAATTTCAATCACTTCTATCAGAGGTAGTAGCTGTACCCACAAATGAGGATCATAATTAAAATGATATTATCTACTATTATCTGAAGGTTATTATGTACCAGCCATCTTCCTGAAGACTTTTTATTTGCATTGTTAAATTTCTATGATGAGATGGTTAGTAGGCGCTATCAGTCCTACCTTACAGAAGCAGACATTGCCCTGGGATATTGCATAGTTTACCGGAGATCACTTGATTTGTAAGAAAAGAGCTGGCATTTGTACCAAGCTCCCTGGACACCAGATCCCCTGCTCTTTATCTTTATGCTTTACTGCATACTTAAAATTCAGACGAGATTTTCTTCTTGATTAATTTTTAATATGATATTTGATATTTACAAAAAATGCATTAAATGCTATTTAACAGCATGATAAATATGCTTAAATTTATATCTTTATATTTTAACCTTTATATCTTTAGTATTTTTGTCAGGTTGGTTTTTTTTTTGTTTGTTTTTGTTTTTTTTGTATACCAACTTTTCTGCAAGCATTGAAAGGTATGAAATCTCAGATAATTAGCTATGTCAGCAACCTGGAAAATGCAGTTGAGAGTCATGGTTTGGGCAGAAAAAGATGCCTCAGGCATAATATCCTACTAGAAAGCTCACTGATACTTGTAAAATAAAGAGTAATGCCATTAGAAAAATGGAGAAGGGTTTTGGGCTTATGTTTATTTTTTAATTCTAACACTATTCTCCCTGGTTTCCAGTATTTTTACTCATACAGGACCTATAAAGTAGTTCCATCTTTTTAACTATTGTGTTGATGGAAGGGGTATGTAGGATATTTACATGCTGTTACAAATTTGTGAGGGCCCTTGAGAGACTTTATTTCAGATCCCAATAGCCAGAATAAACAATGATTCTAATGATACATCTTGGCTTTTTGTTTTATTTTGTGGGGTTTTTTTTGGGGGGGGGACAAGGGTTTTTAATTTTTTTTTCTATATAAAATAACAATAACAATAAACTTACAAACCTGTATATCTTATGCTCATCTCTTAGGACAATATTACGATAGAAATATCACTTATCTGTATTATGTCTGAATTACATAATTCATAACACATATATAGCCTATTCTTCTCTCTTGAGCTAATACTGTTATAGGGATTCTCACATGTTTATAATTAAATATTATAAACAAAGCTTATAGTTAATATTAATATATTTGTATTAGAAGAGTGAAGTAACATTTTACATTTGGTATTTTTCTTTTTTGCTGAATTTTCTAAAGCATGATCTGAACACTTGAAAAATTGTTATTTTAACAAAGAATCATGAGAATGATGTAATTTGTGATTGTAAATGATGCAGATTTGTCTAATGAATTTTGCCATTTACCAAATTTGTTAAATCAGTTAGGACGAAGTCCTAGTAAAGAGTCACCACTTTAAAAATTGTATTTCGTAAATTGAAATGGTGGCAACTTATGTGCTCATTCTTATATCTAACTCTACTGGTTTTGGTTTTTCTTTCTTTCTTTTTTTTTTTTTTTTCAGTTATATACATAGAGTTCATTGGTGGAACCGCAAGTTTCATAAATCTAAAAATTGAGGAGTTCATGCAGATATGCTAATAACTCCATTAAACTTCTCCCTTTATATGTAAATTCAAGCCCAGATGTTGCATCATTTGCAAATCTTGCAATTAAGGCATTTTATAACTTCAGTTATGCAAAGGGGCAGCAGACTGGAAAATGGGTAAAATTGCTTGGCTAGGACATTACCATGGCAACATGCTGACCTCCATTCAATTAGTTACCACTGAAGATTCAGCTATTAATTATAGTGGTCAAAAGTGGATATCATCTGGATCTCCTCTTACCTTTTTAATATGGACATTTTTCACTCACCATAAATCTTTGACTTTTAGAGCCAAGACACCCAAACTGAAGCATTAAGAGTGATACTGCTTAAGTACTGATGGAAGTGAGGGTCAGGAAAGGAATCTCATTTATCAGGCATATTCAAGATAGTTCTTCAACTTTCCATAATCTAAGCACTCTGTCAGGCAAGCATCAAAGTGAATATTCATTACTGCTCATTTTCCTCATTGAACTCTTTGCATTGTGTGTGTCAGCAATTACCTCTCACTTTAGAAAGCCTTCCTTAATTAGGGCCACAATAATCACCAGGGGGCCTCTGAAATAGATAGATGCCCCATTTTTGGTTGACTTTTACATTTTCCAGCAAAAAAAAGTTATTCTTTTCTTGGCAGAATGTAAAAGAAGTGTTGTGAGTTAATTATGGAGGTACTTAATAAATGATGAAAATTTTTTCATTTGCATTTTAGCAGACTTGAACATAAGAATCTTGTATTTGATGAAGTTAAAATATACTGTTGCTGCAGAACATGTTTTTATCACTGCATCCACAGTCCTAAACTTAACACTTCAGGCACACCAAAGTGTGGTGATCAGTCACTAGAATAGGTCCATACTACAGTGCTCATTGTTCTTCATTCAACAAATATTCTCTGACTATCTTCTCTGTACAAGACAGTGTTCTGTGGGCTAAGGATACAGTGGTGTCAAAGAGTGGTAAGATCCCTGCTCATTTGGAAAAAGAGAATCATCAAAATAAGAGGAAAAATATCAGTCAGTGAGAATTGCTATGCGAAGGATTAAAACGGAGCTCAATCAATTATAAGGTATCCATTCCAGATAGTGGTACTAGTAGTGTTAGTAGTGTAGATGGAGATAAGTGAACATATTCCAGAACATTTTTATTGAATATAGTTTTTTATATAATACTAAATTTAAAGTTCACATCAAATAAACATACTTACTGTTCACTTGATTTCACAATACATACATGTATGAGAATGTTAGACAGTTCCAATAAATAAATTCCTTTTGTTAGAGTTCAAAATCAAGATTTCTGATGTCTTTTTTTCCCACTATTATGAATTGCATGGTTATAAACATTCCTGATGCACATGTATAAAAATTTTGCTGTTAGTATTCTCAGAAGTAGAGTTGCTAGGATTTACCGTAATGAATCCTCAAAACTTCCTCAACAGAGTGAAGAGATCAACTGTAGCCTAGTCAACAATGACATATTATACATCCATGAATTATAGCTAAATACAAGCAATCCATGATATAATCTTAACACAAATTTGAATAAAAAAAATGGGGACCTGCATTTGTATCTTTAGGGTAAATACCCAATAGTGCAATGCAGCCATCAAAAGAAATGAAATCTTGCCATTTGCAACAACATGGATGGAACTAGAGCGTATCATGCTTAGCGAAATAAGTCAAGCAGAGAAAGACAACTATCATATGATCTCCCTGATATGAGGAAGTGGTGATGCAACATAGAGGCTTAAGTGGGTAGAAGAAGAATAAATGAAACAAGATGGGATTGGGAGGGAGACAAACCATAAGTGACTCTTAATCTCGCAGGACAAACTGAGGGTTGCCGGGGGGAGGGGGTTTGGGAGAAGGGGGTGGGATTATGGACATTGGGGAGGGTATGTGATTTGGTGAGTGCTGTGAAGTGTGTAAACCTGGTGATTCACAGACCTGTACCCCTGGGGATAAAAATATATGTTTATAAAAAATAAAAAATTAAAATTAAAAAAAATGGGGACCTGCAAAACTACATGCTAGTTTTTATAAAAATATTTTTAAGAAAATAACTGATAGTTTCAGAATACTTATATATGATACACGTTGAATTTTTTCCTTTAAGGAAATAACAGTGATAAAATGCAGAATTTGGGATGCCTGGGTCACTCAGTTGGTTATGTGCCTGCCTTCAACTTAGGTCATGATCCCAAGGTCCTGGGATCGAGTTCCACATCAGGCTTCTTGCTCTGTGGGGAGTCTGCTTCTCCTTCTGCCTGTCACTCCTCCTGCTTATGCTCTCTCTCTTTTTCTCTCTGACAAATAAATAAATAAAATCTTAAAAAATTGTAGGATACTGATTTTCTCAATCTGAGGAACTAAATAAGGAGTAGAGAGAGAGCACATAGATTCATGTAACTTTTATAATCTATTTTTTGAGTTAGAGTATTATTAATCATTATACATTATATTTTTAAAAATTTGAAGAAAAGAGAGAAAAAAAAATAGAAAAGAGGGAGGTAGGGAAGAAAGGAAAAACAGGAGAAAGAGGGTCATGAATCAAGATGATAATGTGTCATGAATCAGAGATTATGAATAATCTGATTATTTGAATATAAAGTTCTTTTAAAATAAAAATGAATGTCTATTTTATAACTATGGCATTTTTTATACAAAATACTTGGTTGAAGAATAAACAGAATATTTTTTAGAAATTTCTGTTTAATAATGGCCTACTATTCTTGCTTCAGTTATAAGAATTGTTGATACATCTGTTTTTTTAAATTTTTTTTGAGTTTCATAATTTTTTTATGAACATATAATGTATTATTAGCCCCAGTGGTACAGGTCTGTGAATCGCCAGGTTTACACAATTCACAGCACTCACTATATCACATACCCTCCCCGATGTCCATAACCCCACAACCCTCTCCCAACGCCCCCCCCAGCAACTCTCTGTTTTTTGAGATTAAGAGTCTCCTATGGTTTGTCTCCCTCCCAATCCCATCTTGTTTCATTTATTCTTTTCATACCCTCCCAACCCCCCCACCACACACTGCATCTCCACTTCCTCATATCAGGGAGATTATATGATAGTTGTCTTTCTCCGATTGACTTATTTCACTAAGCATAATACCCTTTAGTTCCATCCACGTCATCACAAATGGCAAGATTTCATTTCTTCTGATGGCTGCATAGTATTCCATTGTGTATATATACCACATCTTCTTTATCCATTCATCTGTTGATGAATGTCTAGGTTCTTTCCATAGTTTGGCTATTGTGGACATTGCTGCTATAAACATTCGGGCACACGTGCCCCTTCAGATCACTACGTTTGTATCTTTAGCGTAAATACCAGTAGTACAATTGCTGGGTCATAGGGTAGCTCTATTTTCAACATTTTGAGGAACCTCCATTCTGTTTTCCAGAGTGGTTGCACCAGCTTGCATTCCCACCAACAGTGTAGGAGGGTTCCCCTTTCTCCACATCCTCGCCAGCATCTGTCATTTCCTGACTTGTTAATTTTAGCCATTCTGACTGGTGTGAGGTGGTATCTCATTGTGGTTTTGATTTGTGTTTCTCTGATGCCGAGTGATGTGGAGCAGTTTTCATGTGTCTTTTAGCCATCTGGATGACTGTTTATGTCCTCTGCCCATTTCTTGATTGGATTATTTGTTCTTTGGGTTTTGAGTTTGCTAAGCTCTTTATAGATTTTGGATACTTTATCTGATATATTGTTTGTAAATATCTTCTCCCATTCTGTCCATTGTCTTTTGGTTTTGTTAACTGTTTCCTTTGCTGTGAAAAAGTTCTTGATCTTGATGAAATCGCAATAGTTCATTTTTGCCCTTGCCTCCCTTGCCTTTGGCAATGTTCCTAGGAAGATGTTGCTGCGGTTGAGGACAAAGAGGTTGCTGCCTGTGTTCTCCTCAAGGGTTTTGATGGATCCCTTTCTCACATTGAGGTCCTTCATCCATTTTGATTCTATTTTCATGTGTGATATATGGAAGTGGTCCAATTTCATTTTTCTGCATGTGGCTGTCCAATTTTCCCAACACTATTTGTTGAAGAGGCTGTCTTTTTTCCATTGGACATTCTTTCCTGTTTTGTCAAAGATTAATTGACCATAGAGTTGAGGGTCTATTTCTGGGCTCTCTATTCTGTTCCACTGATCTAGATAAATCTGTTTTAATACACATTGATTTTATTGTTAAGGAACTTTTCCATTCACTCATCTCGGTTTTAATTATGTTAAGCAAAAAGCAGCTGAACTCAAACAATAAAAATCTGGTAAAATGAGTGCAGTAAGATGATTGTGATGGTTTTATCAAGAAATTCTTGTGACTAAAAGTGCAAATCCTAGGCTTGTTGCATTGTGCCCCTGATGTCACATCCCTGGTAGTAGCTGAATTATTACAGTGGGTGTCATTAGCTAGAAGACCTGTTTATTATTAGGGGTCAAAGTTGGTTAACATTGCCATGAATATATTTGATATTTTGTGTTTCATCAAAACATTGTATCCTCTGTTCCTGGAAATGTAGTCAGTACCCTTAGCTTTTACATCACTCTAAAATACAAACAAACCTCAAAAATACTGCATATAGCCCAATTAATTTCCTCTCTCACCATTACCTTTACTTATTTTGAAGGTATTACTTACAAAAATCATTCAAGACTGGCCAAAAATGAACCTCTTTTCACAATTGACAATAAGCAATTGGTAGCAAGAAATGATAGTACAGAATTAAATCAAAAGAGCTGCCTACTTTATGGACATTTGTAAGACTCAATACCCACCTTCTCCCCTTTTTTGTGTGTTTTTAGAGACTTCAAGCTTTGACTAAGGTTTCATTATTCATCATTTTACTCTCTGTAAGCTTCAGACCTCTGAGACATTTTGGCAGTCTTGAACTTGCAAACAGTGCTCTTGGGCCTGAGGACATCAAGAAATCAGTGTTTAGGAATGCGGATTATCATTTAAACCTCCTGTTACTTTATCATCTTAAATAATTGCTTGACTCTCATCTTATGTAAAATTAAAAGTTAGTGACATTGTGATAACTCTGCTTAGTCTTTACCTGGCTCTTTCTCTGGGAAAGCCACATTCAAACGCTGTTTAAGTTTCTAAGCACCCATCTTGCTTAATTTTCCTTTTTCATTTATTTGGGCTTCCTATCTTTATTCCTCTGCTCTTTACTGTATTTCTCACCTGGCCACCATACTTATGTCTTTTTTTTCCCCATTTTTAGAGATGTTTTATTTTTCTGACTTTAAAATAATAAAAATGTAGTTGGTTAAGACGAAGGAAGAGTAGGGCAACCCTAAGCTTGCCTCCTTTCTTGAACATAGCTGGATAAATATCAAATAATTCTGAATACCCAAGAAAATGATTGGAAATCTTAGAGAACAAACTGCATACCCACAATCAGGGGAAAAAAATGACCCTAGAAGGTAAGAGCTACAGTGAATTGATTGGGGGAGAAAAGAGATCCTGTTGGGGCAAAGAGAAAGAGGTAGAGGGGAGAGGGAGAGAATGAAAAAGGAAAAGTAAAAAAAAAAAAAAAAAAAAAGACTGAAAAATACACACAGGGGACTACACAATAAAATTGTTCCATTAATTGTGAAAAAGGAGAGAGTTTAAATACCACCAGTTTTTTGTTTTTTGTTTTTGTTTTAAAGCACGTGGCAGAGTCTGAAATTTTGGAAGTCAGCACCATTACCAGGGCCATGTGTGGCTAGCTGAGGAGTACTTTGGTGAGAAAGGAAGTCAGAGCCCTGGGAGCAGGTGGTGTGGTCTGAGGGTCCCCTGGGTTGCACAAGGGAAGTGGTTCCCCTGCTTGGAGTGCATTTGGTGGAGATAATACAACCTCTCCGTGGGCAAAGGACCCTGTGGGTGCCATTGAACTGTCCCATTCACTGGGATAGGAACAAAGATGTTGGTTGAAGGCAGCAGAACCTGGCACCTGCAGTGTGCTGTAATTTATTATAAACTCTGAACCACTGCACAGTTGTGTGACTGTTTTATGGGACAAGACTGCACTGGCCATAGTGCTGCAAGACCCTCTCCCAGAGAATCAGCAATGTCTGAAACGTGGGACATTGAAACCCAGCCAGCCAAAGATAAAACACAGGAGTTCTATGTTGTCTGGCTTGTGAACAACTCTTACAAAGACAGGGTGAAGGCACAGATCTGATGAAAGCCACAGACACAGGGGAAGCAATGGTTTACAGTCTGTGAGGGCTTCCTGAAGAGTGGCTGGTATGAACTCCCTGTTCTGGAGATGAGAGAGCGGAGAGAAGCCATTTTCACCACTTGCCCACCAGCAATGACTCAACTCAGCAAGAGAAAAACACCACCACCAAGTGGAGACCAGAGCTGCTTACACAAACCTCTGCCCCACTGTGCCTGGCAGGCCCATCTCCACTAGGGTAAGTTCACCTGAGGATCAGAGCAGCAGGCCCCTCTTCCAGAAGCCCAGCACAAACCCCTTACAGGCACCAAGGCTACTGATCATAGAGTACTGCAAAGCTTCAGCTTTAGGGCAACAAGATCTAGTTTGGAACCAGTCAGAATGGCTAAAATTAACCCGTCAGGAAATAACAGGTGTTAGCAAGGATGTGGAGAAAGAAGAACCCTCCTAAATTGTTGGTGGGAATGCAAGCTGGTGCAGCCACTCTGGAAAACAGTATGGATATTCCTCAAAAAGTTGAAAATAGAGCTACTCTGTAACTCGGCAATTGCACTACTGGGTATTTACCCTAAAGATATAAATGTAATGATCTTAAGGGGCATGTGCACCCGAATGTTTATAGTAGCAATGTCCATAATAGCCAAACTGTGGAAAGAGCCTAGATATCCATCAACAGACAAATGGATAAAGAAGATATGGTGTATATATAAACAATGGAATAGTACTCAAAACGGAATAGTCATAAAAAAAAATCTTGCCATTTGCCACAACATGGATGGAACTAGAGGGTATTCTGCTAAATGAAATAAGTCAGAGAAAGACATTTATCAGAAATCTCACTGATATGAGGAGTTTGAGAAACAAGACAGAGGATCAGAGTGGAAGGTAGGGGGAAAATGAAACAAGATGAAATGAGAGAGGGAGATCAACTGTAAGAGACTTAATCTCAGGAAACAAACCGAGGGTTTCTGGAAGGGAAAGGGGTAGGAGGACTGGAGTGGCTAAAGGATGGACATTGGGGAGGGTATGTGCTATGGTGAGTGCTGTGAATTTTGTAAGATAAATGTATCACAGACCTGTAAGCCTGAAATAAATAATACATGATATGTTAATTTTAAAAAATATTAAGAAAATCTAGCTTCCTTTGGGTTTTTGGTTTGTTTTTGTTGGGTTTTTGTTAGTTTGCTTTTGTTTTTGTTTTAGATACAGAAAGAGCAATTTTTAAATTTAATTTTATTTAGGGGCACCTGGGTGGCTCAGTTGGTTAAGCATCTGCCTTCAGCTCATGTCATGATCCCAGAGTCCTGGGATTATGCCCCACATCAGGCTCACTGCTCAGTGAGGAGTCTGCTTCTCCCTCTCCTGCTCCCCCTGCTTGTGCTCTTTCCCTGTCAAATAAATACATCTTTTAAAAATTTAATTTTATTTATTTTTAATTTTTAATTTGGTCTGCTTCTCTTAATAAGCAGACCAAAACTCTTAGGATCTAACTTCCTTTATTCCTTCATTTATTTATTTATATTTTACTTTAAAATTTTAATTACATTTTATTAATTCTGTTTTATTGTTTATGTTTGTTTGACCTCCAAAATGACAAGATAGAGGAATTCATCCCAAAAGAAAGAACAGAAAGAAATGATAGCCAGATATAAGTAAGATATATAAACTAGAATTTAAAACAACAATTATAAGTATACTAGATGGGCTTGAAAAAAGCATAGAAGACAGTAGAGAGTCCCCTACTGCAGAGCTAAAAGAACTAAAATCTAGTCATGCCAAAATTAAATGCTATAACCAAGATGCAAACCTGAATGGATGCCATAACAATGAGGACAGACAAAGCAGAGGAAAAAATCAGTGATAGAGCAGATAAAATTACAGAAAATAATGAAGCAGAAGAGGGAAGCAAAGGCAAAGGATCATGAAGGTAGACTTAGGGAACTCAGTGGCTTATTAATATGTAGTAATCATCATATCATAGGAGTCCCAGAAGATGGAGAGAGAGAAAAAGGGGCAGAAGGTTTATATGAGCAAATTATAGCTGAAAATTCCCTTGGATAAGGACACAGACATTAAAATCCAAGAAGCACATAGAACTTCCCTTAAATTCAACAAAGCCAGTCACTGCCAAGGCATATCATAGTCAAATTCCCAAAATGCACAAACAAGGAAAAAATCCTGAAAGATTGCCACAGATCTGTCCACAGAAACTTGGCAGGCCAGAAGAGGATAGCTGGATATATTCAATACAATGAATGGGAAAAATGTGCGGCCAAGAAAGCTTTATCCAGCAAGGCTGTTATTCAGAATGGAAGGAGATACAGAATTTCCCAAACAGAAAATAATGGAGTTAGTGAATACTAAGCCAGCCCTGTAAGAAATATTAATGGGATTTTGAGGGGGAAAAAAGAGCAAAAGCAAGAAAGACTAGAAAGGAATGGAGAACATTGTCAGAAAGATTAACTTTACAGGTAACACAATGGCACTAAATTTATATCTTTCGATTATCACTTTGAATGTAAATGGAGTAAATGTTCCAATCAAAAAACATAGGGTATCAGAATGGATAAAACAACAACAACAAAAAACACAATCCATCTATATGTTGCCTACAAGAGACTCATTTAGGACCTAAAGACACCAGCAGATAGAAAATGAGGAGATAGGAAACTATCTGTTATGCTAATGGAGAAAACCAAAGAAAACCAAAAGAAAACCAAAGTAACCATCTTATATCAGACAAATTAGATTTTAAAACAAAGACTGTATCAAGAAATGAAGAAGGGCATTATATCATAATTAAGGGGTGTATTCATCAAGAAGATCCAAAAATTATAAATACTTAGGCACCAAATGTATGATTAAATTAATAACAAATGTAAAGAAACTAATTGATAATAATACAATAATAATGGGGATTTTAAGACCCCACTTATAGCACTGGACAGATCTTCTACACAGAAAATCAACAAGAAAACAGGGGCTTTGAATGACACACAGGACCAGATGGACTTAACAGACATATTCAGAACATTTTATCCTAAAGCAGCAGAATACACATTCTTTTTGAGTGCACATGGAACATTCTCCAGAATAGATCACACACTGAGTTACAAAGTACTCCATAAGTACAAAAAGATTGAGATCATACCATGCATGTTTTCAGACCACAACACTGTGAAACTTGAAGTCAACCATAAGAAAATATTTAGAAAGACCACAAATACGTGGAGGTTATAGAACATACTAGCAAAAAATGAATGGATTGACAAGGAAATTAAAGACAAAGTAAAAAGGTCATGGAAGCATATGAAAACGAAAACATGACAGTCCAAAACCTTTGGGATGCAGCAAATGTAGTCCTGAGAGGGAAGTAAATTGCAATACAGACCAACCTCATGAAGCAAGAAAAATCTCAAATATACACCTAAAGGAGCTAGAGAAGAAACAGCAAATAAAGCCCAAAGCCAGCAGAAGAAGGGCAATAATAAAGATTATAGCTGAAATAAACAACATAGAAACAACAACAACAACAAAACTAATAAAACAGATCAATGAAATTAAGAGCTGGTTCTTCAAAACTATTAATAAAATTGATAAATGCCTAGCCAGACTAATGAAAAAGAAAAGAGAATGGAACCAAATAAATAAAATTGTGAATGAAAGAGGAGAGATCACAACCAACACCACAGAAATACAAACAATTCTAAGAGAATATTACATAAAATTATGTGCCAACAAATTGGGCAATCCAAAATAATTGTCCAAATTTCTAGAAACATACAAATTACCAAAACTGAAACTGAAAGAAATTAAAAATTTGGACAGACCCATAGCCAGCAAAGAAATTGAATCTGTAATCAAAAATCTCCCAAACATTTAAAGATGATTTAATACCTATTCTTCTCAAATTGTTTCAAAAAATAGAAATGGAAGGAAAACTTCCAAAATCATGCTACAAGTCTAGCATTACCTTGATTCCAAAACCAAAGACCCCACCAAAAAAGGAGAATCACAGGCCAGTATCCCTGAAGAATATGGATGCAGAAATTCTCAACAAGATACTAGCAAATTGAATTCAATAGTACACTAAACAAATTATTCACCACAATTAAGTGGGATTTATTCCTGAGCTGCAGGGCAGGTCCAATATTCGTATCTCAATTGATGTGATACACCCATTGATAAAATAAATGATAAGAACCATATGATCCTCTCAATAGATGCAGAAAAAGCATTTGACAAAATACAATATCCATTCTTACAAAGTAAGGATGGATGAAACTTACCTCAATATCATAAAAGCCATATAGAAAAGACCCACACCTAATATCATCCTCAGTAGGGAAAAACTGAGAGACTTTCCCCTGTGGTTTGAAACAAGATAAAGATGTTCACTTTCACCATTACTGTTTAAGATAGTACTAGAAGTCTTAGCCTCGGCAATCGGACAACAAAACGAAATAAAAGGCATCTATAATGGTAAAGAAGAAGTCAAACTTTCACTATTTGCAGACATGATACTTTACATAGAAAACCCAAAGACTCTACAAAAAAAAATTGCTTAGAACTAATACATGAGTTCAGCAAAGTCACAGGACATAAAATCAACATATAGAAATCTGTTGAGTTCCTATACAGCAATAATGAACAGCAGAAACAGAAATCAAAGAATTGTTTCCATTAGCAACTGCACAAAATACAGTAAGATACCTAGGATTAAGTCTAACCAAAGATGTAAAAGATTTGTACTCTGAAAACTACAAAACACTGATGAAAGAAATTGAAGATGACACAAAGAAATGAAAAAGCATTCCATGTACATGGATTAGAAGAAGAAACATTGTTAAAATGTCTGCACTAGCCAAAGCAATTTACATATTTAAGGCAATCCCTATCAAAATAACACCAGCATTTTTCACAGAGCTAGAACAAACAATCCTAAAGTTTGTATGGAGCCCTAAAAGACCCCAAATAGCCAAAGCAATCCTGAACAAGAAAAATAAAGCTGGAGGCATTCACAATTCCAGATGTCAAGCTGTTTTACAAAACTGTAGTTGTCAAGACAGTATGGTACTGGTACAAGCACAGACACATAAATCAATGGAACAGAACAGAAAGCCCAGAAATCACCCTACAACTAAATGGTCAATTAATCTTCAACAAGGCAGGAAAAAATCCCAATAGTAGAAAGACAGTCTTTTCAACAAACGATGTTGGAAAAAACTGTACAGCAACAGGCAGAAGAATGAAACTGTATGACTTTCTTACACCATTCACAAAAATAAATTCGAAATAGGTGAAAGGCCAAAATATGAGACAGGAAACCATCAAAATCCTAGAGAACACAGGCAGCAACCTCTTTGACCATGGGCATAGCAACTTCCTACTAGACACATCACCAGAGGCAAAGAAAACAAAGCAAAAATGAATTATTGGGACCTTATCAAGATAAAAAGCTCTGCACAGTGAAGGAAACAATCAACAAATCTAAAAGTCAGCCTACAGAATGGGAAAAGGTATTTGCTAATGACATATCTGTTAAAGGATTAGTATCCAAAATCTATAAAGAACTTATCAAACTTAACACCCAGAAAACAAATAACCCAGCTACAAAATGGGCAGAAGACATGAATAGACACTTTTCCAAAGAAGACATTTAGATGTCTAACAGACACATAAAAAGTTGCTCAACATTAGTCATCATCATGGAAATGCAAATAAAACCATGATGAGATATCACCTCACACCTGTTAGAATGGCTAAAACTAACAACACATGAAACAAGTGTCAGCAAGGATTCAGAGGAAGGAGAATCCTCTTGCATTGTAGGTGGAATAAAAACTGATGCAGGCATTCTAGAGAACAACGTGGAGGTTCCTCAAAGAGCTCAAAATAGAACTACCCTATGATCCAGCAATTTCACTATAGGTATTTACCCAAAGGATACAAAAATAAAGATTCTCAGGGGTACGTGAACCCTGATGTTTATAGCAGTACTATCAACAATAGCCAAATTATGGAGAGAGCCCAATATCCCTCGATTGATGAGTGGATAAAGATCTGGTATATGGGGCACCTGGGTGGTCCAGTTGATTAAGCATCTGATTCTTGATTTTGGTTCAGGTCATGATCTCAAGAGTTGTGAGGTCAAGCCCTGCATCAGGCTCTGTGCTGTGTATGGAGCTTGCTTAAGATTCTTTCTCTCCCTCTCCTTTTGCCCCTCTCCCCTTTAAAAAAAGAAAAGAAGAAGAAGAAAGAAGATGTGTGTGTGTGTGTGTGTGTGTGTGTGTATGTATTTTAGCAATGGAATATTACTCAGCCATCAAAAAGAATGTCATTTGCAATAATGTGGACGGAACTACTCTGCTAAGCAAAATAAGTCAGTCAGAGAAAGAAAAACACCCTGAGATTTCATTCACATATGGAAATTAAGAAACAAAACAGATAAACATGGGGGGGCAGAAAAAAAGAGAGAGCAAGAGAGAAAGGAAAATAAATCATAAGAGACTCAATGTTAGAGAACAAACTGAGGGTTGATGGAGAGAGGTTGAGGGGAGATGGACTATACGGTTTGATGGGTATTAAGGAGACACTTGTGATGAGCACTGAGTGTTGTATATAGGTGATGAGTCATAGAACTCTACTCCTGAAACCAATATTGTACTATATGGTAACTAACTGGAATTTAAATAAAAATTAAAATAATAATAAAAATGCTTTTTAAAGTGTCATAAATTATAGAAATATTTATAAAGTGCACATTTTCTCTAATCTGAGTACCCACACATGTGTACTATGAGCTCTTTTGCATGTGTTCTTTCAGTTTTTTAAAGTTTATGTCTATACAGATAGGTCATTTTACTATTATATAAAATTTAATTGTACTTTACTTACTGTGTTGAAATTTGCTTTCTTAATTTAATATATCTTGAGTCATACTTTCCTAAGCGGGATATAGAAACTTATCTCATTTATTTAAAAGTCGAATAACATCCCATTAAATAGCTGTTCCTTTATTTATTTAATTAATCCTATATCAGTAGTTATTATGCTCTCATAAAGAAAGATGCACTATCAATTTCTGTAACATAAATTCCTAAAGTGGAGTCATGTGTCATAGGCCTCATTAAAAAAAAAAAAATTGGGTTTGGGTAGCTAGTCAGGAGTTCAATTTTGGATATAGATATATCAGTGTTCTCTCTTCGAAACCTTTGAGGGCGGCATCAGTTATAGAATTGAACTTGAATATTTGTCATGGCCCAGCGGGACAAATCGACCAGGAAAACGTGAGGGTTAAGAGGATGGTGAAAAGAAATTAAGAGACAAAGAGATGGGGGCAGGAGGGACACTGAAGAGGATGTCCAACAGTGCCGATTTTATTCCACATCTTACAAGCATTTATAAGGCAGACCACAATAGAAGGAGTAATACATCAGTACCTAGTCAGATGACCGCAAGTTTCTATAACAAGTTTACATTAACTACAAGCAAACCTCGTGAGACCAGGTAGTTTCGGCTAAAGCCATTAGCAAGACAATCAACCAGGGAGTGGGTTATGGGAGGTACAGAACAACAAGGACCAACTAAGAATTCATGACCCTGACCACAATGTTCCCTTCTGTAGGGGGAGTGTGTGGGAAGTCACGTAGGCAAGCACATGACACATAGCATAGACCCTTTTCTCAGTGTTACTCAACTTTCCTGTTCCTAACCTTGTCAAGGTGTCCGAACTTTGAAGGAGACACAAGTCAGGGCCTGGTTTGATCCTCGACTCCCACCATGCCATCGCCTCCAACAAATATTTGAGTCTGAAGCTTAGAGAAATGATTAGGTTTAAAGTAGACATTTCAGATAATCTTTGATATTATGTTTTATCATGATGCTATTTGTCTGTGATGTATTTTCTAGGGAAGGGGGAGTGTGAGGGGCATCTATTGAATACTTTTTTGTATATGTGTTACGTGAGATATGTAACTCACGTATAATATAGATGACATATATAAGATTTGCATATATACCTATATATCCACATACATATAATATGAATTAGGTCACTATTTTGCTCTGCAAACTGTTGGCTCTTTGGAACTGGCTCACCTGTACTGTAGTATCTCTTAGCTAATGGGCACTTGGCAACATTGTCTTGAGTCATCCTTTCCGTGCATGCTTTTTATTCTGCTATGCTTTCTCCTGCTGCCATTTCTTTTTGTGATGGTACCCAGCTTTTCCACATAATAGCTAACCAGAACAGACAATTCCTAGAGCATAACCTAATACATATTTTAAAAGGAAGCTTAATATTTAGATGTTAAAATGCAAGTTTAAGCAAATTCAGGGAATGCTGTCTTTTAAAAATTGGTTAAGGAAACTAAAGGGTTTTTTTCAGCATTAATGGAAATACTTTGATATGAAAGGAGCAAAGAAAATAAATAAATAGGGGTGCCTGGGTGGCTCAGTGGGTTAAAGCCTCTGCTTTCGGCTTAGGTCATGATCCCAGGGTACTGGGATGGAGCCCCACATCAGGCTCTCTGCTCAGCAAGGGAGCCTGCTTCCTCCTATCTCTCTGCCTGCCTCTCTGCCTACTTGTGATCACTCTCTGTCAAATAAATAAATAAAATCTTTAAAAAAAATAAAAGAAAGAAAACAAAAATAAATAAATAAATAACATAAATAAATAATAAAAATAAGTAAATAAATAAATAAATAACAATAAACATTGAGGTTTAATCAATGTGGGGGAGTTTGGAAAAACAATGGCTAGAGGCATGTCCTAACTTTAAAGGATTTAGAGGATGGAGGCGCCATGTCCATCTAGAGTTCTAGGAAAATTGTCTTCTTCATTATGCTTAAGGACATTTTAGAAAACTGAGTAGCAAGTATTTCCATTTTCAGACCTGCTTTGTGAATTAAAAATTTAGATACGGATTCAGTGATGTTCAGGTATGATCTGTGAACCATTACTGGTTGGAAAACCTTGTTACTGGTCAGTAATTAAAAAAATATAGTAATTGAGTAAGCCCAAGAAGTGATTATAACAATTTTACAGAGTTATTTTATGCTTGCGGAACCAATAAAAATAATTTAAAAATTGGATGTATGGTCTTTGGATTTTTAATTCTGTTTTTGTGCAGTTAATTTTTAGGTTTTTTTTTTTTTAACAAAACATATTAACTGCAAGAGATTAGAAATTTTTAACAAGAAAGTTACTGGTCCTCCACCACTGATAGTTTGAAAAGTGTTAGAGGTGACCCAGGAGAAGTATCTAGAGACTACAGTGAATTAAAAGATTAAGATAAAAACTGCAATTCCCAAGTGAACACTCAGGTTTCTTGAGTGAAGACCAGTTCACTCTTGGTATGACATAATTAATCTGTGAAAAGATGCCCTAGGTCCTAGAACGGAGGAATGGACTATACTTTCATTTGGAGCCACAGCACTTTCCAAGGGCACCATTATAACTGCTTCACCAAATAACTGGAGATTTAAAGCAAGACCTCAGAAGTTATAACAGCCCAAATGTGTTGTAAATAGATCATTTTTATTTAGCTCTTTCTAGTGATTATGTGAAAATCGTTTCCAGTGTTGTAGTTAATTTTAAAATATTAAGGGCTTAGTTGTTGCAATCCCCCTGAATGATATCAAGAGCCATTACATTATGGACTAATGATTTGGCAAATTTAATTATGTAAATCAAAATTATTTTGACATTTAGATGCTCAAAAAGAAACTACAGCTGTTGAATGTTTATGGACTTACTCATTTTAAGCACTTAATTTTTCTCATCAATTAAAGTTTTCTCTTGTGTAGATATCCTAGTGATGAATGAGGATATATAATTTCTTTTCTTAAAAAAATACTAAAATATGAAAAGAGTAATGGAGCATTTCATACCCCATCTAAGATAGAGAAAATTTCTCAACAAAAGTAATGAGAAATGAATGATTGATTAGCCATAGAAGCAACCACTTTTATATAGGTAGCTTTACTTCTTTTAACTATAATAACCTTGTCATCTATATTATTAATTTCATTAACATGTTAATTGAACCTATCTAGTTAGTGTGATCTGAGTAAGAGAATATTCTTTGAAATAAGTGCAGTGCTTCAGTTTCTGGAAATTCTTGATTCTGAGTGTGCCAGATTACAAGGGTAAAATGTGAAATTTGAGTCACCTGAAGAATCTACAGTAGGTAAAAAATTTACTGGAGAAATTTTTATTGAGTTTTCCTATTATCTATTTCTATTTTGTATTACCTATTTATCTTATTACCTGTTGGTTGAGGCCCTGTGGGTTCCAAGATAGCTAGGATATGTTCTCCACCCTAAGGAACTCAGTTTTCTGGAGGATTAAAGTAAACACAGTCAAAGGAGAAAGACATGCGTAATGCTAATGACAGAAAAGTAAGGAACACTTAACCCAGTTTTAGGAAATTGCAGATTTTCCCTGTCAATTCAATAGCATATCTAGACATTAGGCATACTTAACAAAGCCGAAGAATCAAGGGAAAAAAGGAAATGAAGTGAATAGAAGAAAAAGCATCCAGGAACCGGGAATAGTGTACCAGAATCAAGAAGTCTGGAAGAAAAGAGTAGGCACAATTTATGAATCTGAATCATCAAGTAGGCAGCATATAGTATATGGGAAAGAGCCCAGAGAGGAAGGGCATAAAATGTCTTTTATAATCTGTTGAAACTGGATTCAGTTCCATAAAGGAATACAGAACTGCAGAAGAATCTACAGGTAGGTCAGGGTCAGATCTGCATTTCATGTAAAGCAGTCATAAAGATTTTAGAGGAAAAAGGTCAGAGGAAAGAAGTGTGGTTAGAAAATTAGGTATTAAATAAAAAAGACTCCTCCAAGAAATGTATCAGTCATTATCTCAGACAGTTTGCTCTGCTATAACAGAATAACATAGACTGGGCAGGAGGCTTATTAAAAAAAAAAGAAATTTATTTTTCCCAGTCCTGGGGGCTGGGAAGTACAAGATCAAGGTGTCAACAGATTCAGTGTGTCTGATGGGGTTCTGATTCCTGGTTCATAGTCAACCACCTTCTTGCTGTGTCCTCACATAGTGAAACGTGCAAGAAAGTTCTCTCTTACTCTTAATCTCACAAAACAAACTGAGGGTTGCTGGGGGGAGGGGGTTTGGGAGAAGGGGGTGGGATTATGGACATTGGGGAGAGTATGTGCTTTGGTGAGTGCTGTGAAGTGTGTAAACCTGGTGATTCACAGACCTGTACCCCTGGGGATAAAAATATATGTTTATAAAAAATAAAAAAATTAAAAAAAATTTTATTAAACGCCTTCAAAAAAAAAATGGAATAACAGAAAATTCCAGAAGTATTTGGTTTTCAAAGAATGTCAGTGAAGGCACAAATGTGTATTGATATCAGAGTGGAAAACAGGATTAAAACTTACCCTCTCTCTAAAAAAAAAAAAAAAAAAAGAAAAAGAAAGTTCTCTCTATTTCATGAGAATATTAATCCTGCTCATGGGGGCTCTATCCTAAGGATCTAATCACCTTTCAAAGACCCTACCTCCTAATACCATCATGTTGAGGTTGGAACACCCGTGTATGAATTTATGGGGAGGGACACAGACGTTCAGTCCATAACAATGGCAAAGTGGAATAGACGTGCTTGAGAGACATTTAAGAGAAAAAACTATAAAGGATGTGGGAGATGAAGAAAAAGAAAGGATCAGGAATGGCTCCAAGTTTTTCCATTTGGAAACGGGATGAGTGTTGGTACTACCAATAGAACTGAATATTTAAGAACAGAAGTCAGATTTAGGGAGGAAGAGAGCTGAGTTTTCACTGAGGCAGAGTGAGCTTGCAGAGGTATGTAATATCCAGGTGGAACGTATAGTTCAGAAAAGAACTCTGGGCTTTAGGATACATTTAGTTGTCTTTAGCTTGCAGCTGTTAGTTAAAGCCATGATTCTAGATGAGGCTGCCTGGGGAATAGGTGAAAGGTGAGGGTGTATCATATTCCGTAGCAAGTGTTTCCAAAGATTATGTAGTATTGCAATAGTCTTCCCTTTCCAGGTTGGTCATAAGCCACAAATGTCGATACGCAGGGATCCTTCCTTTACCTAGAAGATCTAGGAATAATAAAGAATAACTGACTGATCATACCTACAACTGAATAAAGAGAGGGACAGATCTTTAGGATGCAGAAAGTAATTTGCCATTAGTTCCAACTGTCATTGGAAGGAGTGAAAGCAGCTTCTCCAAATGGAAATGAAATTTGAGCTGAGACTTGAAGAATTATAGGTTGAGGTCAGAGATCATATAAGCATAGGCATTTAGCTGTGAAAGCCCTGGAACTGACAGATGTTGCTGAGATTCTGAGCATATGGAGAGAGTAGGAAAAGGCCATCAAAAGGGGAGAGTTGAGCCAGATGACGGAGCATAACAGAGACTAGATTTTATTTCATAGGTTATGTCCTGTGAGGAAGGTTTTGAATAGTGAGGGGTATGACTAGAATTGCACTTTGCAAAAATTAAACAAGCAACTTTTATTAAAGGGATTGATAAGAGTGAGAGAAACCGTTACGTTTAATTCTAATGGTCTGATTTGAAAAATGAAGAGCATCTGATATGAGACAGTGACCAGCTAGAAATGGAGTGGAGATTAAAGATGGGAAATCTGGGGGGAGAAGATTTGAGAAGTTTAGTTTTGTTTCGTTAGTTAAGGTTTAGTTAGCTGAGCTACCTGGAATAAAATGAAATTTAATTAAATTTGGCCTAGGAAAAGATATTTGGGGAATGAATACTGACATTTAATTAACTAACAATTACTAACAATAATACTAACAAATAAACTAACAATTGCTGACAATTGAAGAAGTCCGAGTCAGCATTGGCCTGAGGTAGACTCAGACAAGGAGAACCTGGAGAAAGTACTAGAAAGAAACATCCTAGAAGGAAAGATGGTTAGCAGAGTCAAATGCTGCAGATATGAGCTGGATGAGGATCCAAGTTATTGCACTGGAGTTATTGATTAGAAAGTGATAGATGAAATTTGATTGACTCATTGATTTCAGTGTGCTGGCGGGAGCCAAGTCTTCCTTGTAGCTGAGGAGGGTGTGAAGAAGAAACAGAAATTAAATATAAGCTACTCATTTGTTCCCCCTATTTTTTTTTTCCTTTCTTAATTCCCAGCTTCCTGGTTTTTCTTTTTCACATTCTGCATTCTTACGTCTCTTTTTCATTGTACTCCTTGGCCCGCCCAAATTGTTAAGTCCTAGTAACAATCTGTTCTCAACTAACGTTTTCCATATGCTGTTTTCATCTTCACCACAACACAGTAAAGAAGGTGTTGTGCCATTTTACAGATGAAAAAACTGAAGTTCAAAGGAGTTACATTTCATGCCCAAGGCTATATAACAAGAAATGTATTGAGCTTAGAGTGTGATCATGCCTGATGTCCAATGTCATGCCTACAGCTGCTGTAATATGTTTCCTTTCCTCTCATAAATCATCTGAGCTGAAAATCCAAAGTCCTAGATTAAACACTTCTCTATCATGTCACCCAGATTTTTCCCTTGCTCTACCCAAATCCCAACTGTTGGAGATTTTGGAGCAATAGCACAACGATGAAGGTCATATATTCAGTGGGCAGTATTCTGAAGGCCTAAGATTGGGCCTTCAGAAGGAAGTCAGTCACTGTCTTTGGATCTTGATAATATCAATGACCAAGACTCTGATCATCAGCCTTAAAATCCTTTTTCACATCATATCTATCAGTGATATAATTTGTAAGTCCTTTTTATCTCCAAGCCCTAAAACACTTAAGTAGTGTTTTTAAAAACTAACTATATTTCACATTTGTATGTGTATATTTGTGGATGCAAACACATGTATATATGCATGTATGTAGAAATACGTCCTCCATATGAGTGAACTAACATTTCGTTTCCCTTTCCTACCACTATGAATACAGCTATTGTAAATATTTTTCAGACTGTTAGGAAAAAACTATTAAGATGTTAACTCTAGAGCTACCTGGGTGGCTCAGTTGGTTAAGCGTCTGTCTTCACTCAGGTTCTGATCCGAGGGTGCTGGGATTGAGCCCTGAGCTCTTATCAGGCTTCCCACTCAGCACGGAGTCTGCTTCTCCCTTGCCTCCCTGCTCCTGTTCTCTCTCTATCTCGGTCTCTCCCTCTCTCTCTCAAATAAATAAATTAAATCTTTGTAAAAATGTTTCCTTTATAGTCTCAGAATGTATAATATAATTTTTAAGTATCTGGGGGTAATTTTTCATATATTTAATATAAACAGGTACAATATAACAGTACCCACCTATGTTACCTAATTGTGTAATTGGACTATGACCCGAAGTTCTCAGTGACCACATTTTAATCAGGCAGTTTGACCATTATTATTGGGTGACATTTAGTTCACTGTGACCCAAATGTCCTGGTGGGTGATACTCAAGTATAACTTGAAAAACATCATCAAAGTAATTTAACATAGTTTCATATTTAATTTATATTACACAATAAAACACTGGTGAACTTGGGTTGTCTGAACAGAATCATGAAGTCATGAGGTTCTTAGTATGTCCAGGAGGTCCTGATTTCATGTTAGATGTAATTACTAATACTCCACCAAAGTGGAGTATTAGTAATTACATCTAACACTGTTGGTGGAGTATTAGTAATTAATTCTAATCCTGGGTTTCTCAGAGCTCAGTCTATTGAAAAGTGAAAACCGATTATGTCACATCTAATGTCTCTTTCCACCATTGAAGCCAAACTGTCTCTTAAACTTATTTCGATTATTATTTTTTAACCTCAAAAAAATTAATCAAACCAGTTTACTTCTTATTTCTTTTATTACCAGCACATAAGCATGCCTTTCTAAAATTAATTCTGTTATTGATTCTATTTTTGAATCTTGTTGATGTGTTCAAAAAATAACTAATAATGATTTAGAAAGTCTTTATCCTCAGCAGTGACAGAATTCCATCAATAGTCTATTGATTTGTTCTCAGATAATATTTATATTTTATGGACATGGCATATATAACATTTCAGAATTCACTTAACTCAGAGGAAATGACACATATTCATTTACATATGTTGGACAGAGTGAACATTCACAAGGATATTTATTACGGGAACACGCTTTTATTGAGAAACTGACAAAGGTGTTGAAAAGTATGTTTTCTGTAGCATAAACTGTCCCAGGGGAGCAGTTACAGGTGAGGGCAGTTAGATTTTTGAGTCATGTAAAGAGGACAGCTTTAACACAAAATAATTTTTCAGATTAGTTATTGATAGATGACTGTGGAAACCCTGAGAACTGATGACAAATTGCCCATCTTTTTAAAATACAGTTTAACAGAAATATTAAACACACGTAATAGAAGCAAGATTCCCAAAAGCAATCATCTGTTTTTTCTATTACTATAAAAGCAGTTGTTGAAAACTGAATCCAAATTAAATAGTGTTTGCCAAAAACATAGATTTTGAGCTTTTTTGTTGGCTTCTGTACTTCAGCCTCTTTATTCACCCCATAAGCGGTTATGGGCAAACAGAAGGCCATGTTGTTAAGTAAACAGACTCAAAACTAAAATTAAAAATAAGGCTAATGTACAAATCAGACAAAACAAAATTAATCGGATGAGTTTTAATTGAACATATAATGATTACTGTGCATCAGAGTAATCAGGCATAAATAATAAGCACTTTTTGTTAACGTTTATTTACTACTATTATTTTTCTTATTTTAGGGTTATGTTTGCAGTCGGGCTGTCTCTGCTCCTATATCCTCTACACAGTCTTTTAAACTATGTAGTCTTCATTATATGATATAAAAAATAACTTTTACATATTATAATAAAAATAGAAGTTATTAAACATTTCTTGAGAAAAAAATAAATAGGACTAAAAGCATAAAAAATATTTTATAACATGATTTGATAAAAACAGACTTTTATACATTACTGACAAAGACACAGCAGGTTTGAAAAAAAACATACAAAATTTTATCTACATATTTTGTCCAACATGTCTAGAAAATTTTGTAACCCCCCAGGGCAGCTATTTATTTCTGTTAAAAAATTAATTTTAAAAATAAATTATTCTGGGGGCGCCTGGGTGGCTTAGTGGGTTAAAGCCTCTGCTTTCGGCTCAGGTCATGATCCCAGGGTTCTGGGATCTAGCCCCAAGTCTGGCTCTCTGCTCAGCGGGGAGCCTGCTTCCTCCTCTCTCTCTGCCTGCCTCTCTGCCTACTTGTGATCTCTCTCTGTCAAATAAATAAATAAAATCTTAAAAAAAAAATTATTCTGATGCCACTTCTTTGACTGTTAGGAATTTGAAAAATCCTGGCATAGGCAAAAATACTCCTCTCTTTCCTGAGGACCAAACAATGTTATTATTCAATGTGGGAATTGAAAACTTAGACACCTTCAGAGGCCCATGCAGGTACCTTGTGTATGGGAAGCCTCTAGTAGAAGAGCATCTGTGCAATAGGATCTGAGAGTTCTGGAAAATTTAGGCCTCAACTAAACATATGCAATTTAAAAAATGAAAATCCTAGGACTAGGCCAAGCTAAATCCCTAGGTAACCTGCTGAGCGCAAAGCTGCCATTTTGTAACTTAGCCTATTAAACACTATGCTTTGGTCTAGCCCCAAATAACAACTTTGTATCTTACATAAAGTTTGATCAAAGATTTATTTCATCTACTAGGGAAGATCTCCTAGGAAGATAGGGCTGTAGTTTTCAGAATACCTCCTTACTCCCCTAGGATGGGGTTTGCTTATTAAGATAGATTAAACTCTCACTAGTTTGGAGCTTCCAAAACCAGAAGAAAAAAGAAATCAATAAGCAGCAAGTATTGCCATGGCAGTAATAATTAGCTTTGTCTGGCCATCTGTGGTTTATGTCTAGGACGCTAAGTGTAGTTTGAGGGCAAAGTGAAAAAGCAGGCAGCTGAAATTGGGATAATTTCTTCCCTTTTCCTCTGGAGGTAGAAGGTGCCTAGGAAGAAGAGATCCTCTTCTTGGAATCCTGCCCTGGGGTATATAGAATGTAAGGCTCTTTTGGAGGCAAATTGACAGGTAATGGCTTTCTTTTAGGAAGAACACAGCATGTGGGAAGCACCTTCCCAGGGAAAAGCCCCTTGCTCCTGAATTTAGACCTCAATTAGGATCTTTTAAAACATGAAAGTAGCTTCTTCTGACCCTCCGAAGGACAAGCACTGTTTTTTCGTTTTCTTTTACTGTCATTTCTGTATCTGAAGGGGATCCCACATCCCATTGTGGATGTGTCAGGGAAAATAAAATGCTTCTCTTAACATTGCTGCTATGCAAATGCATTTATGAAATGTCTTTAGAGGCCAAAAAAATCACATGAAGAGGTAAAAGTAGAACATACTCTTTCCTCCTTTAACTTTGCAAAACATTTACTTTGGCGAAGAGAGCAAGAAAGAATCAACAGCAGGGAGTCTTGGGTGGGGTGATCTGTGCTCAGAGGTAGAGGGAGAGCACAGATAAAGGAAATCTGCAGAACCAAGATACCCTTCAGTGGACGAATGGGTAAGGAAGATGTGGTCCATATACACTATGGAGTATTATGCCTCCATCAGAAAGGATGAATACCCAACTTTTGTAGCAACATGGACAAGACTGGAAGAGATTATGTTGGGTGAAATAAGTCAAGCAGAGAGAGTCAATTATCATATGGTTTCACTTATTTGTGGAGCATAACAAATAGCATGGAGGACAAGGGGAGATGGAGAGGAGAAGGGAGTTGAGGGAAATTGGAAGGGGAGGTGAACCATGAGAACTATGGACTCTGAACAACAATTTGAGGGTTCTGAACCGGGGGGCGAGGTTGGGGGAACGAGGTGGTGGGTATTGGAGAAGGCATGGATTGCATGGAGCACTGGATGTGGTGCAAAAATAATGAATACTGTTACACTGAAAAAATAAAAAATTTTAAAAAAGGATCTTTTGGACACAAATCTGATCAGGTTCATTCTATTGCTTCCTCACTCTCTCTAATCCGTGCCCCCCCCCCACTTGATAAGAGAAACGGTAAAAATATCCTTATCCAAAACAGTTTTTCACCCAGGTTTAGTCAACTGATGGACCTCCATCAGCGGGAGAGGGTGGTTTCCCTTAGGCTGTGTAAGAACGGTGAGATGCGTACGCTGAATGCTATGACCACCGCTGTTAGGAGCTGAATTAACGTACGATTGCTGTTC